>NC_089516.1:57532217-60056279 GCF_036850995.1 Saccopteryx leptura | reverse complement strand
AGCATAGTACAATTAATGTTATCAGCTAAGCAACAGAAAAAACTTCAGGGGTAAAGCAATTAAGAAATGTGAAATCTGGCCCTGGCCGGTTGGCTCAGTGGTAGAGTGTTGGCCTGGCATGCAGAAGTCCCAGGTTCGATTCCCGGCCAGGGCACACAGGAGAAGTGCCCATCTGCTTCTCCGCCCCTCCCCCTCTCCTTCCTCTCTCTCTCTTCCCCTCCCGCAGCGAGGCTTCATTGGAGCAAGGATGGCCCGGGCACTGGGGATGGCTTCTCGGCCTCTGCCCCAGGCGCTAGAGTAGCTCTGGTCACAACAGAGCGACTCCCCGGAGGGGCAGAGCATCGCCCCCTGGTGGGCGTGCCGGGTGGATCCCGGTCGGGCGCATGCGGGAGTCTGTCTGACTGTCTCTCCCCATTTCCAGCTTCAGAAAAATACAAAAAAAAAAAAGAAAGAAAGAAATGCGAAATTTACTTGGGAAAGGAAAATGTAGGGTGTGGATAGAAGGCAGAATGCCTAGGGAAAAGAGGTTGAAGCCAGACTGCAAAGGCCCTTCAATGACAGAAGAATCAAGTTCATGAGAGGGTAACCTATTCATGTTTATATCCTCAGCACCCAGCTAGGATCAGATACTTACAGAACACAATGGGATCTATTACAGAGGTACATACTAGGATTTAAGACCACATTATTCCTGTTGCCACTTCACACCTGTAGTTTCTTGAACACGCTTGTGGTCTGGGGCTGGCTCCCCTTCAATTCCCATGAGGTCACAAGCTGCTTTTTGGAGCTTTTCTACAGGTACTTGGTGCTCAGCCAATTCCTCCTGCAACTGCTGCTTGTCCATGAAAAAGGACAAAAGAAAAACATGTGAGTGAGTAATCAAAGCTGGTTCTAGGAATCCAGGACTACTAAGATGCTTTACAGAGTAATTCTCAGCTTAACCACAGCCGTAGATACTAGAATAAATTGTTTAGGAATGGGATCTTCTCCCAGGCATCCCAACCCAACAGCAGCTTTTAACCTAAATACCAGTATTTGTTTTACTTTTGGATACTGTAAGCCATACAAAACCACAGCCTGTGTCCTGTCTTACCTTTGTTGTTGCAAGCTGCTGCTGCAGGACCCCAGGGTCAGAGGCAACAGTATCTGAGAGGAGCTTCTCCACATTGGCCTGGCAAGCCTGCATCCAGGCCTGCAGGCTGTCAGCACTGCTCTGGAACTGCCGGTAATGGCCTAGCAGCATGTTCAGGTGAGTACCCAATCGTGTACACTGCCAGAGAGGAGGGAAAGCAAGCTTAAGCAAGGCCCAGCAAAAGGCAGCAGCTGCCTAGGCCGAGTCCAAAGAGAGACCCGGCTTTATTACAGGGAACTCACCGTAACTACAGTTAGAAGTAGTACCGAGGCCTCCATGGATAGAGGGGTAGCAACGACCTTTTATGAGTGAGTTCCTTGCTGCTTGATTCTACCATTCACCTCAACTTTATTACATACAAGAGAAGATTTAGTGAGTTGGATGACAAACCACCAAAGTATTCAATAATATACATCAGGTTGCAGGCAGAAATGGCATTAAGAGGTACAAAAGTATTCCTTTTCAAGGGTTAAGAGGTATTGGTACAAAGCACAATAAAGGTGAGAAGAACTCACTAGACTCTATACCTGAGGAGCTAAACAGAGGTCTTCGATAGGAGTGAAAATAAGGATTAACCCTAGATGCTCTGTCCAGGAACACAGACTGCGTATGTGGTGTAAGCTTCCCCTGTGCTATGTCTTTCAGGAGCTGTGTCTGCTGGTCAAGATATAAGAGGTGAGCACCTCCACCTTCATCACCAGAGTGAGACATACCCAGTATGGCTAGGATCAGGCATCAGCCCATAGGCCTCCACATTTTACATTTTTGCACAGCTCAAAAAGACATTCTGCCTGTAGTCTATATACAGATGAGCTCACTCACTGTGTTGTGAGGTTTCTAAGCCTCAGAAACCACCCACAGTAGTGTGGGGGCTGCCACAATTGTTGACCCAGAGGCTGCCAGAGCCTCTTCCATACCTTTGAATGGAGAGCAGTGTATCTCTCTGTTGCATCCTTCAGCTTGTCCTTCACTAAGGTTCCAGTTGCTGATGGTTCTCTGCCTTCCTCAAAGCTGTTTTCAGTGTCCAACACTTTCTGTCCTGAGATAGTCACAAATCTCAAGTCTCCTCTGTGGGAAATGACGTCCTCTGAGAAGCTGCCCTGCCGCTTGAGGAGGGAGGGAAGGGCCTCGGGGCTGCTGCCTCCCTGGTGCATGCTCTCCAGCTCCTTCTCAGACCGTTCCAGCCAGTTTTCAAACTCCTGATGGTCCTGCAGAAACCTCTGCATCTCACCCCGTGGCGTCTGCACCTGCTTCAGCTCTGCCTCAGACTGGGCCAGGGAAGTAGCATAGCGTTCCTTTAGCTCTCCTAGCTTTTCCTGCAGCGTCTGTCGCTCCTCAGGTGTGAGATCGTCGCCATGCTGGTCCAGAAAGGCCTGAGCTGATTGGGTGGCCAGGACAAAATTTGGCTGCTGAGACAGCAATTCTTGGTGTCGGGCTTGGCAAAAAATCCCCCAAAGGATAATCAGTACAGAAACCAGAACAATTTGATTATAACTATAACTAAAGGTGAAAGAGAAATTCATAGACCACATTTATAGATGTTCAGAAATCACTAATCTCTTTCTCTCTAAGCATGATGCCATATGCCAATTCCAGCTGAACTAACACATATAGAAACATACTTCTTAAACATATTTTATATGTATTATCTCATCTGACTTGTGGCACAATATGCAATGTGGGAAGACAATATAATATCAATATTAAAGATAGGGTTAAGTGAATACCAAAAAGACACACTACTGATAAAGGTCATGCAGATAGTTAAGGGATGAACTCCTGACCTGACTCTCTTCACTAAACTACCTTAGTCAAATAGAAGGTACAAATTGCCAACTAATAGTTACCTACATTAATGGAAGGAGAGAATAAGCTGGGTGAGCCACACATGGGACAATATAAAAACTGCAAATTCTTAGCTGGGACTTGTCAATCAATTATCTGTGAAGACAATTACCTACGTCCCTAACAGGAAAGATCTAGAAAAATTAATTTGTTAGTAAAAAATTTATATATTAGAGTAAATAGTGTTTCTGGACAGAACAGGTCATTTGTATGTGCTATCTCCATGTGTTTCTATGTGGACCTTCTTTCTATTCCAACGGAATACAAGTGAAAGGAGGACACTAGTGGTGTCAAAATACCAAGACATAGCTATGGCTGTGGGCCTAACTGCCCAGCAACCCTGAGGTTGTGGCTTGGGCAGAAATTGTCACATTATTTTAAGTCCCCTTTAAAATATTTAAAAAAGTAGTAATGAGATTTCAAAATGATACAGCTTCTTAATTCATACTGAAAAATTAGGAATGATGACACGGTTTCTTCCTACTTTATCACATCCTTCACAAAAAAGTGTGCTCAAACCTTCAGAGGGCAACGTCACTCCTAACAGGGAGCCATGAAAGGTCCCACCATGCAGACAGGCACAGGCCTGTCCACTTCCTCCTGCGACTGTGGACGGCTCTGTGGCTGGCATCGGAGGGGACAAAGTCAGGGGAAGAACTTATGACCAAATCCAAGGGCACGGAGGAATTTGTTTGGGGGTCTGGGAAATTCAACTTAAGACCCACCGTCCTGTGGCATTTGGAGTTTCTGGAAGATTTGTGCCCATTCTAGAAAGTGTGGTCCCCGTGGACCAGCTTGTCCTGTCCTGGCTGCTGTTGTTCAAAGCTGAAGACACGAATCAATGTGTCTGGATGAGACCACTGAGGATCCAGGGCCCGAACGAATGGCTGCTCCCTGGGGGTGAGAATGACAGATTTCCTGGACAAATGAGACTTGGACTGACTGACCACCGCCCCTATTCCCAAAGGCTGATGTGAAATCTTGTTCTAGGCAGGCTTTGTCTTAAAGGTCAGTTGTGTAATACTGGGCCACCCCCATCCCTGGGAAAGGGCTGGGTATTCTAACCTTTGGTGCAGAAATCCTGGTTAGTTTAGTTAAAGTAGTATATTTCTGCCAGGGCTTCTGTGGGAGCTGCTGCATAAAAAGATGTCGAGACCCTAGTGGATGGTGAGCGAAAGGAAAATGGTACCCTTGGTAATAATACAGATCAACACCGAGGACATACAGTGAATGCATGGATGACTCATCTGAGACGAATGAATGGTGGTTTCCGCATGGAGACCATGATGAATGGTGGTTTCCGCATGGGGACCATGAATCACTGTTGGATATTGTTGAGTCATGTCTAGATTGATCATCATTGTGAGGTTACATGACTGGATCCTCCCTTTTCCCCTTTTCTTTTGTCTGGGACAAATAAAGGCCAAAATCAAAGAATACTATGCCTCAAGAAATCTCTTATTTGCTTCTATCCATTGATACCAATTCATCAATCCAATCAGCCACCATTAATTCATTTAGCTGTCGTTGATTGACCATCTGTTATGTGCCAGACATGGTTTCCAGTCCTGTGAACCCTGTAAGAGAACAAGATAGGCAAGATCTCTTGCTTGTTTCTAACTTAAATTTTATTTGGGGGAGACAGACTAAAAAGAAGTAAACAAATGATCAAAGTAATTTCAGAAGGAAATAAAGTCACTCAGAATGACAAAACACAGACCAGTGTGAATGGACCCTCCACCCCCACCCCGGGGCTACTTTAGTTTAAGTAACTGCATAATAATTTTTTCTTTTTTCTAAAATAAGGAACATAAAAACATTTATACCATGGTTCCTAAATGGGCGAATAATCTCCCCCCCCCTTTTTTTTAACTGAAGAAGGATTAATAATACTGTACATGTACATTCTTTTAGTTGATGTTCTTTGCTTAGGGACCTTCCTGGCTCCTGGTTACAACACCCCCTCCGCAGTCTGTTTAGAGATTTGTGTCTTTGTTTTAAGGTTCTGTTCTTATCCAGTAAGATTTATGAGCATTAAACCCCAGGGAGACTGTGAGTGGATTTCTTTATCATGCTACAACTTCCGCCTCCTGAAGTTTCCACTGCTGGGGTGGAATGGCCCCAAGTCCCCCGATGCCAGCCCTAGGCAGTGGGCACACTGTTCTGTCTGTCTGCTTCTAATGGGAACAGCAGCTCGGCCCCACACTCGCTCAGTGACTTGTGACTTTCCAGTCCCCAAGCAGAAGGCTGAAAGCGCACAGTGTTGGGAGAGGGTTTGGGCGTCACATTGAATCCGGAGAGATGGGTGGGTGAAACCCTCTCACCCAGGGCAGACTCTGATGGCAGGACATTTGCATCTCATTGGGAGCACACAGCAAAGTCTGCCCAGGGGCGGTGGCAAGCCCAAGAACTTGGAAGAGTGACCCACACATTCTCTGTGCTGAGATAGTGCTGGCCTTCCTGTGTATAAGCAAGAGACACACTCCTGGAAACAATCTCATCTACTAATTCTCAGAGAAGAAATATACAGATTTCATCTGCAAAAAAGAAAATGAGCAGAGGGAACAACCAACGTGAAAATGATTTAGGACTTGGAACAACCAAACGTGAAAAAGATTTAGGACTTCAAGACAACGTGGCAAACTTTAGAGAACAGCCAGCATTTCCTTTTAAACATGGTCCCCTGACCAAAGGGGAAGAAAGCATAGGAAAAACTCTACGTCCTGGTCTCTCCAAGTTTCTAGGAGACAAGCCATGAAAAAGGAAAGAAAATGTTAACGGATATATTGGTTTTAGACGGAAAAAAAAATCTGGAAAAAGCAACAGAGGCAAAGAGCAGATTGAACACAAATCACCGGAAAACGAGTGGGTGAACGAGAGGGCGAGCGGGAGAAGTTCTTGAGGAGCGCAGAGAGGAACAGCGCAGGAGAGACTGAGGGGTGGAAGGAGAGGAACATCGGATACAGGAGGGGCACCGTGCGCGTGCTGAGGGGTAGTGCTGGGTGTCGGACTGGGCTGCGTTTTGCTTGACGCCGGCTTCAGGCTCCGCCCGAGCTCCACAGAAAGCAGAGGCGGACTTGGAGACAGGATTGGGGGGTGTCAGGTGCAGGGGTAGAAGGAAGCGAGGCCCGGGAGGGTCAGAGACACGTGAGCCTGCACTATTTTGGTGCTATCCAGAGGTATTTGATCAAGACATAAGACCTAACTGAGTCATATGAAAGTCACCCCTCGTACATGGAGTCAACTCTGATTACCCCCGGGAAGGTGGGGGACTTAATCAATACATGACTGTTTACATCAAATACATTCTGGTTGAATTATTTCAAGGTGGAAAATAGAACCATCTGAAATACTAGAAGATGATCTAGGTCAACATTTGTGTAATTTTGGTCTGGGCCAGATTTTCTAACCATAATACAAATGAAGAAAGCATAAAGAAAAATACCTATAGATTTGCTCCCTTAAATTTTTAAAATATTTTTTACATTTAAAAATACAAAAAATTAAAAGGCCAATGGGCAAAATAATTTGAGGATTACATGTCAGTCAAAGGATTAATATATATAAGAGTCTTGATATATAAAAGACTCTTACCTATTAGTAAGGAAAAGTGGAGCATCCCAAGAGGGAGATGCCCAAAACATAAATAGTTATGTCATAATAAAAATAAAGTGGCTAATGAGCAGGAAAACATGTAACCTCACTACTCAGAGAAAATGCAGATGAAACTGCCGTGAGATACTACGTTTTGCTGATAAACTTTGGAAAACCTTGTGCACATGTGCATTGTGGTTGTGTGTGTGTGTGTGTGAGAGAGAGAGAGAGAGAGAGAGAGGGAGAGAGAACCGTGTGTGGCAATGGAGATATAAAGAAAGCTAACACTTTGGTCGTGTGCTGGTAGAATTCATTTGTAACACATGCTAAAAAGAACAACTTCCCATCTGATGTACGTAGCAGAAGTCTTACACTGCGCCCCACAGAGCTAGCCTGCGGGAAATCTCTCTCCTCCCCACGCAGTCCCTGCTTGTACCACTTCTCTCTACAGCCTCAGAAACTGAAGCTGCAGACACGGGACTCTGGGGGTCGCGCTCAGGCCTTCCTAGCCCCCACCTCCTTGTTCATCCTCTGTTCTCCTAGTCACCGCGGCAGGCACGGTGACTTGCCCAGTCTGTTCGTCTAAGAACCTCATTTAGGCGATGTGTCGGGGCTCCGTCTCACTGGGGACACTGGCCTTTACCCATCCCCCTTCTCTGGGGCGCCTTAGAAAGGGGCCCCCCACCAGTTGAAGCTGACGGAGTCAGGGAGCCAAATGAAGAAAGGCAGGGGAATCTTGTTGAGAAAGCCCCTTTGTCCTCTTATTAAGTTAGTTACCACCTGGACCACATTTCTCAGGGCACAGCACGCTCTGGTCCCTGGCACAGGGCCACCTTTATTCTAAGATGTGTTTGAGCTGAGATCATGGTGTGTTGGTGTTGACCTTGGCGGTAATTTCCTATTTTGGGAGAACAGAGACAGCCAGGCAGGCATGGCTTCGGCGAAGGCCCCGGAGTGCCAGGAGTTGTCTCCCTTGCAGACCTGGGCCTGGACATCCCCCCGGCTCCCAGCCCACCATGGCTAACAGAAGAAAGTGGCCTGTGGTGTTGGCTTGAGAAAACGTTTTTGTGCATTTTGTTTGTTGATGAGGGCCCTGAGGGCCCGTGGGAATGGGAGGAGCCCTGGGTCTCTGTCCCAGTGAGGTCTGAGTGTGAGGATCCCAGCCAAGGGACACGGGGCGTGGGACATGGGGACGGGGGAATGCTTCGCGGGTGTGAGCGTCCTCCCGGTCAAGACATGGACAATAGTGTAGTTATGTCTGATGGTTGGTGCTCGCAATCTGAATGGTTTTTGTAGAAGGATGGTTGTGAAACACACATTTACACAAATAAATATTGTAACGTGAAATTAGAATGAGCATATTTGTGGCTTCTCTGGGTATGACTGGTAAACTGAAGAAAATCATAATTTTTTATGACATTTCTCATAGCAATATTGTTTTTCCTGATATATCTTCTTGGGGAAGGGAAACAGAAGAAAAAATAAACAAATGGGATGACATCAAACAAGAAGGTTTTTGTATAGCAAAGGAAACCGTCAACAAAATGAAAGCACAGCCACTGAACAGAGCAGCATTCTCGCCAGTAAGTGGTGAATGTCAAAAGTTTGTAAAAAACTTATAAAACACCAAAACTCCCCACAAAAATCCAATTAAAAATAGGCAAAGGACCTCAATAGACACTTCTCCAAAGAGGACACACATATGAAAAGATTCTCAACATCACCACATCATCAGAAAAATGCAAGTCAAAACTACAATGAGATGTCACCTCACACCTGTCAGAATGGCTATCATCAATAAGTCAACAAACAACAAGTGCTGGCGAGGGTGTGGGGAAAACGGAACCCTCCTGCACTGCTGGTGGGAGTGCAGACTGGTGCAGCCACTGTGGAAAGTAGTATGGAGATTCCTCAAAAAACTAAAAATGGAACAGCAATTCCAATTCCAGGAACATATCCAAGGAAACCCACAACACTAATTTGAAACAATATATGTATCTCTATGTTCAAGTGCCCATCAGTGGACGAGTGGATAAAAAAAGCTGTGGTACCTTTACACAATGGAATACTACTCAGTCATAAAAAAGAAGGAAATCGTACCTTTTGTGACCGCATGGATGGACCTGGGGAGTATTACGCTAGCGAAATAAACCAGTCAGAGGAAGACAAGCACCACATGACTTCACTTTTATGTGGAAACTAATGAATAAAATAAACAAAAGAGAAGCAGTCTCACAGACACAGAGAACAGACTGACAGCTGTCAGACGGGAGGGGGCAGGGGGACCAGGTGGAAAAGGTGAAGGGATTAAGAAAACAAGAAGAAAACCCCACCCCATAGACAGACAGCAGTGTGGCGATGACAGGAGGGAAGGGGGCTGAGAGGGTAAAGGGGACACATGGTGATGGAAGGAGACCTCACTGCAGATGAACACACGATACAATATACAGATGACTGATTATATAACTGTGCATCTAAAACCCATTTAACTTTATTAACCAATGTCAACCCAATAAATTCAATAAAGAAAAAAAATTTAAATGAAGAGTTTGGCCTTTTCTGGAGTGTTTCTTAATGACAGACACAAAATGACTCTGTGCAATGGAGTCCTTATCTATCAAATGGGAAGACTGTCACCTCTGTCACGCACACGAAGTGTGTCCATCTCGAAACTGGAACCCTCGTGCATTGTTGGTGGGAACGTAAACCAAGGCAGCTGTTGCAGAAAACAGCAGAGTGGGTCCTCAAAAAATCAGAAAAAGAACTGCCATGTGATCCAACAATTCTGCTTCTGGTACGTACCCAGGAGAATGGAAAGCAGTATCTCGCAGAGATATTTCTGCACCCATGTTCATAGTACCATCATCCATGACGGCTGAGCGGGAGCAACGCCAGTGTCCGTGGCGAGGGGGTGGGTAGACACAGTGGGGGGGGTGTGTGTGTGAGTGTGTGTGTGACACACACATATATAATGGCGTATGTGTAATAATGGGATATTATTCAGGCTTAAAAAAAGAAGGAAATGCTGACATTTGCAACAACATGGGTGAAACTTGAGGATATTATACTAAGTGAAATCAGCCAGCCACAAAAAGACAAATTCTGTGTGATTCCACTTCTTTGAGGACCCTACACTCAGAGAGACGGAAAGTAGACTGGTGGTCGGCAGGAGCTGGGGGACAGGGCAGTGGGAGTCAGTGTTTAGGGGGACAGAGCTCCAGTCTGGGGAAATGGAGAGTTCTGGAGACGGGTGGCGGTGGAGGTTGCATAACAGTGTGAATGTTCTTAACGCCGCTGAGCGTATAAATGGTTCAGCTGGGGAAGTTAGTAGGTCTGATGTTAGTGTATTTAGTCATTATTAAAATATATATATATATTCAGTAACTACACCAGGGCGCTGAGCTCAGTTTTCTCCACACCCGCAAAGTGGTCTCAGGTCACGGAGAGAGTTAGGCTGTCCTCGCACGTTTGACTCCCCTCTGGTTACTTTGTAGATCTCACAGCAGAAGTCCTCCGTGGCTCCCAGACTCGGTCAGGACTCCCTGTGAAACTCCTTCTCCTTCTGGGCTGGTGTTTGTTTCACGTGGTCTCTGTGTCAGTCACTGAGTTGGATGAGTTGCGTCAAAGTCAATATTTTTAACCTGGAAATGTAACTTCTTGTTCAATGTTTTTGCTTCTGCTACAACATGAATGTCATGATCCAGAAACACCATCTCCTTGCTCCCTGTTGAATCTATGCCCAGTGCAGAATGTGCACATTGTAGGCACTTAGGAAGTATTGGTCAAATAAATTCTATGTGAATGTCAATAACATGTCCGTTCTGCCTTAATTCGTATGGTTTAATACTGTATTGTCTGGTGCATTTGATTGACAAAAGCTTTTCAGTAAGACCTACAGACAACATTTGAGTGAGTGCAGCGGTTCTAAAACCAGAAGCTCTTAAAATTATTTATGGCAAACCCCGCATAGCCACCCTTGGCTTGGTCCTGCCGGCATCTGCAACGTGCATCTCCAGCAGGTTCTGATGACTTTAAACTCTGGCCCTGGTCTGTTTCTCATCAGCGTCCCAGGACCTGAATAAATAGGAAGTGACCACCGATGTCCTTCCCGCTGTTATTTTTGCAAGACCCTTTCCCAGGAGGGACAAGGGCTCAAACCTCAGATGGCATGATGGCTACAGGTAGCTTATTTTGACTTTGATGGGTCCCCACAGGGTGCCACGGAGGCGGGGTTCACCAGAGGTCTGCAGGTCAAGCAGAATTTGGGCTCCTCCCTGGGCCTTTCTTTTACTTTGCTCTTGTAGCTGCTCCATCTGATCCCGTTCCGATGACGGCCCACTCTCCCAAACCCAGACCCGCCCTGCAACCCAGCACTGTGGCTTTGACCCCAGAAACAGCTGTCACGATATTAATTAGTTAACTTCATCAAAGCCGGCCACTTAAAACTTTGTTGGCCAGTGCTCGCTTTTCATAATTTCTGATGTTAGTGAGAAACGTTCCTGTCCTGTTCGGTCTCATGGACGTGGTTAGGTTGCAACATGTGCAAGTGATAGTTCCTTTCTATTCTAAATACTTTATTTTTAAACAATTATGTCAAAAAAAAAAAGAAAAAAGAAAAAGAAAAAGAAGCAGCTATGTTATTCTAACTCCCAGCCTCAAGTAATTATTACCAGACTTTTATTATCATCATCTGCTTTGAATGAATAAACGGAAGTAGTCCTTTTAATCCAATTACTTTCCAATTTTTTTTAAGGATTAGTAGGTCAACTGAATTAATGTTGCTTCCTAATATGTCAAAAGAGCTTGACCTTTCAGTAACCCCAAACCTCAAGTGCACTGGTGGGTCACAAAGCAGTTATCTTTGCATGAGGGGCGGGGAGTGTGGGGAGGCAGCCCAGGGACAAGACAATCCCAAGACGTAGGTCGCAATTTTGTCAGGACGAGTCCTGATAAGGGTGATGTCCTTGTGGCCTCTGTGCTTGAGGAAAAGCATTTGTAACCTAAGATTTGTTATGTTCTCTGCCTGCCAGGAAGAGGCAGAGTGAGTTTGTAAGAAAAAAAATCCAAGTTCAGCTGAGTACGTGTGAAGATCTAATGGGCTGTACTTACAGTTCGTGACCCGAGCAGCATCTGGTCCAGCCAATGGGAGCTGCCGGAGGAGCTGGGCGAAGTGGGCGGGCTTGGTGAACCGGGGCGCAGGGCGGGAGTGTCCTGCAAAGGGCTGACCCGTAGGGCTTGTCATGCGCGCCGGTCAGTCGCCTCGCTGGTGCTGGCCAGGTCATTCCAGATCGGCCGGTTAAAGGCCGCATTCCTGGGAGAGGCTGAAACAGCAGTGAAGTCTTGGTTGGCTGACTTGGGGCTTCGCTAGCACACTGATATCACCCAAACCTGAAACTCACTGTAGCTTGAGAGGCTAACGAGTCCATCTCACACCTCCCATCTTCTGGCCTCGGAGAAATTGTGGCCAGAGACGCTGAAACGTAAACTTGAGCCCAAGACCCGTGGTCTGATGACACAGACTCAGATTGTTTCGGACGAGAGGCCTTCGCCAAGTTGCTTTGGACCCCAGAACTGAAGGAGGGTCACCAGAGCTCCTGGGTTCAGAGTTCTTGTTCATCATGGCCTGTGCTAAGATCTGGCAAGCTAGCAAAAGAGCTTTACTCTTGGTGTCGGGTCACGGTGATGTTTTATAGCCATTGTCTTAGAAATAAAGGAAATTCTATGTTCTGTTTAAGATATCACCATCAGGCTTGGGAGAAGCTTAGAACACCAGCCTCCATTTAACTGACTCAAGGAATGACCCCTCTGTCATGGTCACTTTTTTTTTTTTTGTATTTTTCTGAAGTGAGAAGCGGGGAGGCAGAGAGACAGATTCCCGCAAGCGCCCAACGGGGAACCACCCGGCATGCCCATCAGGGGGCCATGCTCTGCCCATTTGGGCCATTGCTCCAGTTGCACCCAGAGCCATTCTAGTGCCTGACATGGAGGCCATGCAGCCATCCTCAGTGCCCGAGCCAACTTTGCTCCAATGGAGCCTTGGCTGTGGAAGAGGGGGGCAGGGGAAGAGAGAGCTAGAGAGAAAAGAGAGGGGGAAGGGTGGAGAAGCAGATGGGCACTTCGCCTGTGTGCCCTGACTGGGACTTACACACGCCGGGCTGACACTCTACCGTTGAGCCAACCGGCCAGGGCCTGCCACGGTCACTTTTATGTGTCTGTTTGACTGGGCCCTGGGTGCCCAGCTTGGCGTTATTTCTGAGTGTGTCTGTGAGGGGGTTTCTGAGTGAGATCGGCATTTGAGTCAGTGGTCTCAGTGACGTAGGTTGCCCTCCTCATGTGGGCATCTTCTGATCCCTTTAGGGTCTGAATAGAACAGCAACAACCACAGAGAGGAAGAGAGGACTGCCTCCACGCTACCATCCTGCCTGCCGGGTGGGCCGGGCCATCTTCTCCTGCCCTTGGACCAGTTACCCTGCGGGCTCCCTTGGTTCTCAGAAATTCAGACTTGGACTCAGTGACACCACCGGTTCTCCTGGTCTCGAGCCTGCAGACAGAAGACTGAGGGACTCCCCAGCCTCCATTCTACTGTGAGCCAAGATTTTCTTTTCTGTATAATTACCCCCTGTTGGTTCTCTTTCTCTGGGGAACCCTGACTAACACCCTGTTCTCTGTGACAGCAGCGGATGAACCCTCTGCCCCGGCCGAGGGGACACATTCGAGCATGCTCACCCGGCTGCATCTCCAGGCCGAGTCACAGGCCGACCGAGAGTCAGGTAGCTTTGTCCCCGTTCTGTCATTTCTCCTTGAGCTTGGCTGGTGTTGTAATTACTTAACTTGGTGACATTGTGTGACCCTGATGAAATAAGTTACATTTACATTATAATTTAATTAATGTAAATTAAGTGCATTCTTGACAGTCAATTAAAAGCGAGTCACTAAAACGTCTAAATGTGGGCAAGTCGAGTTTAAAAGCGGAATGTACTGTATAAAAGTTGGGAGTTTGGATTCGGGTGGTTTCTAAATCTTTTGAGTTTTGTCTCTAAGGAAACCCCAAGTACAACATAAATAATGCATTATGAACACGGTTTACACAAGCTCAGGAGAGCCCAGCATGGCGGCCCGACAGACTCAGAGACTGAAAGTGACAGCACAGGACGGTCTGAACACAGGACTTCCTAACGGTGCGACCTGGCGGGCAGTCATGTCCCAGGCCTGCAGCTTCCTTGACAATGGTCAGTTTTTGCCTGAAGTGAGCCTGTCTGTGGTCTTTTTGAATCTGAGATCACATACCTTTGGAATGTCAGAGACATCGCTTTCCAGACCCCGAAGGCCTGGCCACCGCGCATGAGCAGAGATGGCGGAGCCCTCGTTGTTACCCTGTTACCCACATACCGGTGCCGACAGTGTAATGAACTAACCAGGACCCACCAACGTTAGAAAAGTACAGGTTTCTCTATTTTGTCTTTTTATTCAGCCCCAGATATGTCCCACCCACTTAACCTACCACCAGTGGTGGAGTTCATCACCTTCTATACCTCAAGTGAACTTGTCTATTGTCCTTTTGTGTCTAAGATCACATACCTCTGATTCTAACGTGTAAAATATGCAGCAAAACTGCCCTTCTCTGAAGCATTTTCTCAACCTGTGGAGATTTTGCTTCCTGCGTGATTGTCGTCAGTTTGGCTCAAATAAAACGCATAAAGATTCCCCTACAGGTTTGGCCGTTTCTTATGATGACATGGAAGAGCACATAGAGCTCTGATCAGGAAACCTATAGTTAAAGAAAAGATCTTCATCTCTCATTGAAGACTAATAAAGTCATTTTATTTTGTTTTAGGTTAAATTAAAATGATCTTCTTTTTGACAAATGGGCCATTAGATAACAGGGATCCTACTAAATATTCTGAACAATCTGGACAGAGTGGTCTGTGGACCACTGCTCAAAGTCACCTCTCAGGGTCGGCTTGGCCAACCTCTTATCTTTTCCTCTTTTTTGTTCCTTCTGAACACCCTGAGGCCGCTGAGTCCCTGGAGATCTGCAGCCCAGCTCCCCTCGGAGCTGGAGGGAGGGACCCACGAGGAGGCCGTGCCCACAGAGCGTGGAGCCCAGCCCCACACAGAGGTGCTCCGTAAGTGGTAGCTATTCGTCTTCTTTTTGAATGGCCACTTTTTGGGGGGGAGGTATTTTTCAGAAGTTAGAAGCAGGGAGGCAGTCAGACTCCCACATGACCCCGAATGGGATCCACCTGGCATGCCCATCAGGGGGTGATGCTCTGCCCATCCGGGGTGTTGCTCCATTGCAACTGGAGCCATTCTAGCACCTGAGGAGGAGGCCATGGAGCCATCCTCAGTGCCCAGGCCAACTTTGCTCCAATGGAGCCTTGGCTGCAGGAGGGGAAGAGAGAGAGAGAGAGAAATGAGAGGGGGAAGGGTGGAGAAGCAGATGGGCACTTTTCCTGTGTGCCCTGGCTGGGAATTAAACCCAGGACTTCTACACGCCAGGCCGACACTCTATCACTGAACCAACTGGCCAGGGCCTGGATGGCCACCTTTCAATCTGACTACTTGCCTGTTTGCCTGCATACAAAATAATGGCGTTTAATTCTGGCACCCAGCAAAAGAAATGCAGATTTTATAATGTTAATGGTACTGCTTCCTCCTTGGTGTCCCCATTCTTTGTTCTTTAATTCCAATGTTCCCTGACGTTCACAGAGGTGGAATTTGACTTTTCTCCTTGAGAAGTGATGCGATCTAAGCATACCCGGGGACAGTAGTGTGTGTCAGGGCCTCAAGTGGTGCTGG
This sequence comes from Saccopteryx leptura, assembly GCF_036850995.1. Lineage (NCBI taxonomy): Eukaryota > Metazoa > Chordata > Mammalia > Chiroptera > Emballonuridae > Saccopteryx > Saccopteryx leptura. The sequence goes on along the minus strand of NC_089516.1, from coordinate 60,040,909 downwards.
TCCCCTCCTAAGGTAACTATTGTAAGAGAGGTCATTAGAAGTGTTCAAGCAATGGAAGAGGATTCTTTTCTTTCCAAAAAGGAAGCAAAGGGCGGCTGCTTTTGGCCAAGGAGTTTCAGGGGATTGGGGGGCTCAAGATTTTCAGATCCGTTGGACTCCACCCAGTGTCTCCTTTCCAAGGTGCAGGGTCCACTCCTCTCACCCACTTTCACTAAGGACCATGGTAGTGCTGTGCCTTCCACCTGTGATGTAACCCTGTACCCCAGAGGTCAGACTCTTCCGCCTGTGATGTAACCCTGAACCCCAGAGGTCAGACTCTTCCACCTGTGATGTAACCCTGAACCCCAGAGGTCAGACTCTTCTGCCTGTGATGTAACCCTGAACCCCAGAGGGTTAGATTTGGGGGCTTCTTTTCAGTGCTATCAGCTCTCCTCCTCCAAACTCAAAATGCCTATTAGGACCTGTATAGGGGGCTCTCAAATTCTCTGGCAAAATGGTTCAGTGTAATATTTGAAAGCCCTAATTTTATTTTCCTTTTGTAGTTGCTCCAGCAGAGTCAGAAGCTACTAGCCTAACCTAAAGCTTTTGGGGTACTAATTCCCACCATGGTGATCAAGTTCAAAAGTCCCTTGTTCTCTCGAAGTCTTGCTCTGGATAGCACCTCATTGCAGGTACCTGCAGCATGGTTGAAGTAAATGTTTTGCCACTGTGCGCTGTGGCAATAGATACTATTGGCACCCGGATTTTCCTGGACAATAGTGCCGTGAATGTGTTAACCCCAGTCACATAATTTAACAGAGCATACAGCCCCCTATTCAGGCATTTATTTCCTGGGTGTTGTCTACTCATGGCTTCAGGTAGAGTATTAATCTGTGTTTAGTCAGCACAACAGGAACCACAGGAGGCATACCAAACAGGCAATTTAATACAGACACATGCTTATACAATTGTCATAGCAAAGAGAGAAGGGTGTGCAAAAGGAGGAGGCTCACCCCGGACCGGAAGGGGCGATCGCTCTGCTGGGGCCAAGAGCCTGGTCGAGGCTCACCCCGGACCGGAAGGGGAGATCGCTCTGCTGGGGCCAAGAGCCTGGTCTTGCCATAACGTTGACCAGGTGCTTCTGCAGCGACTGCCACTGCTAGGACTGTGCTGGTGCCACTGGATGGGAACTGGGAGCCTCCGTCCCTCTGGTCTGGGAAGCCAGGCGTCTTCATGGCCTAGGTGGAAAGTTCCCTCTGCTCCTGCCTTCCGGAATGGCCCACACTACCTGCTGCTAGAGACTTATGGGAAGCCAGGTGGCACAGGGCCAGGGACGTGGCGTTTGCAGGTTTCAGCTCCTGAGGTTACAAAGGAGATCGTAGGACAAGTGTGTGCTTTTCCTCAGGGTGACATTGGGAGATGTATTCCTGCAAAATGAGGGGGTAAGCCAAGAAGGACGGTGCGCCAGGATTAGGGAGGCAGGGAGTCAGCACAAGAAAGGGCACTGGGGATGGTCACTAAGACCAGAAAAGGAGAGCCATGCGCAGCGGCTGGGCAGTGGGCCCGGCGAGCACCCAGCCCTGCCGGGCCATGCTGGACCGGGAGGGCTGCAGGGTCCGCGTGGGTGGGGGAGCTCTCAGGACAGGAAGGAGGAGCAGGAGCCCATCTGTGATGGGTCTGGATGCATTGAGAGGACATTCGTTCTGTCAAGAGTTGATGGAAAATTAACAATGAATACTTAGAAAACAAAGCAAGAAAAACCAAGGTTCAGGAAGCACAGAAGGTGGAAGGAAGGAAGTGTCATCGTAGCATATACTATGTGGCTCGGCTTTGTGTGTGTGTGTGTGTGTGTGTGTGTGTGTGTGTGTTTTCTTTTCTGAAGCTGGAAACGGGGAGAGACAGGCAGACAGACTCCCGCATGTGCCCGACCGGAATCCACCCGGCATGCTCACCAGAGGTGACGCTCTGCCCACCAGGGGGCGATGCTCTGCCCCTCTGAGGGGGTCGCTCTGCCGCGACCAGAGCAGAGCCACTCTAGCGCCTGGGGCAGAGGCCAAGGAGCCATCCCCAGCGCCCGGGCCATCTTTGCTCCAATGGAGCCTTGGCTGCGGGAGGGGAAGAGAGAGACAGAGAGGAAGGAGGGGGAGGGTGGAGAAGCAAATGGGCGCTTCTCCTATGTCCCCTGGCCGGGAATCGAACCCGGGTCCCCCGCACGCCAGGCCGACGCTCTACTGCTGAGCCAACCAGCCAGGGCCTGTGGCTCGGCTTTTAATAACAGTTACATAACCACAAGGAGGTGAATGTTGACTATGTGATTTAATGAACATGTGATAAAACCAAGCCTCAAGGTTCAGAGAGAAGTTGTGTGTTAGGATGAGGGGAGAGGTGAGGAGAGCTGACTCTTCACTGTTTATATTAAAAGTCAATAAGTGATATTTAAAACTAAAAAAAAAATCAAGAAATGTCCATATAAAGTAAGTTATTTAGATATATGAAGAGAAACCTAAGGGGAAAACGGCTAAAATAGTGGAAAATTATTTCTGAGGAGTTGGTAGGGGTAGATTAGTTTCGAGGCGAGAACTTCCTTTTTTGTTATAGGCCTTATATAGAATTAGCTTTAAAAAACTGATTTACTGTATTACTTTGGTAAAATATTGACATAATATTTTAAAGCTACTAATTGGAGAGATTTTTACCAGACTGAAACATTATCACCTATGGTTTAATAATGTCAACATGAACACTGCTTTTTATTAACCTCTTCTCAAGATCATATGTTGTAAAGCAAATACTTATGCTATCAAGCCTAAATATAGAGGCTTAGTGATTACCCAGGTTGTGTTTCCTGATACTTTTATTTTAGGTATCCTTAAAGTTTAATTCAGATAATAATCAATGTATTCTAAAATTTCTTTACATACAATACTGAAAAGACTATTTAAAGTTCTTGATATTCATTCTGGACAGGTTGATATTGCTTTGGATGTTTTATTTCTTTAAGAAAACAGGCTCTAAGCTCTGGCCAGTTGGCTCAGTGGTAGATGTCCAGCCTGGTGTGTGGATGTCCTGGGTTCAATTCCTGGTCAGGGCACACAGGAGAAGTGACCATCAGCTTCTCCACCCCACCCCTTCTCCCTTCTCTCTCTCCCTCTCTCTCTTCCTTCCCCTCCTGCAGCCATGGCTCGGCTGGAGCAAGTTGGCCCTGGGCACTGAGGATGACTGTATGGCTTCACCTGAGGTGCTAAAATAGCTCAGTTGTCAAGCAACAGAGCAACAGCCCCAGATAGGCAGAGCATCATCCCATGGGAGTTTGCTGGGTGGATCCCGGTCAGAGTGCTTGTGGAAGTCTGTCTCTCTGCCTCCCTACTTCTCACTTTAAAAAAAAAGAGAGAGAGAAATAAAGAAAACAGGCTTTCTGCTCCCAATTTTATTGCTTTTTCCATCTTTTCTGTTTCCTTGGCCCACAATTCCCTATGTGTTTTTTGTTTGATATCATTGTGGAGAAGGGGATAAAATAAAGAAATACAGAGATAGAAAAAAATCCCAGCAAACCGATGGCCACTGTCCAAGGAAAGCTCGGGGCAGACTAAGCTGGAGGGGTTGTAGGGTCCGGTCCCAAAGGCAGGGCCTTTTTAAAAAAGATTTTATTTCTTGATTTTGCAGAGAGAAGAGGGGGAAGCAGGAAGTATCAACTCATAGTTGCTTCACTTTAGTTGTTCCTTGATTGCTTGTCGTGTATGCCTCGACCGGACAAGCCCCGGCTTTCAAAGTGGTAACCTTAGCATTCCAGGTCAAGGCTTTATCCACTGTGCCACCACAGGCCAGGCCCACAGGCCAGGTTTTTATGCAGTAGTGCAAACAAACTGCATTTGGTCAGAAGTAGGTTAATAGATTTCAAAGAGAAGTAAGGCTTAATTGTACGGGCTTTGTGTTGAGACTAGGAATCTCTGATTCTAGCTTTAGATTATCAAAGCAAAACCAGGGCAGATCTCTCTTAGTTTAGTGGAATGTCTCGTTTCTGGACTTGGAGGTAAATCATCTTTTCCTTATTTTTTCTTGATCTGCAATAATAAAACGACATTAGAGAGGGGAGAGAAAAATTATGAGGAGGCTTACAACCAAAATAAAGTAGTTATTTCTAATAAAGAAATAGAACAAGAAATGGATGTAGGTTTTATCTAGGATGAGTTTCACAATGAGTTCTGAATGGTGCTTCTCAGTTAGAAAATGCACACGGAGCTTGGTGAATAACTAAGGTGGATGGAGTGGTTCCTAAGACTGTTATAGGAATGAGACAGGCCTAAGTTAATTATTTAAGGTGTTTTACTCTTCTCTGTAATAAAGAATGTGGAAATGTCTAAATTTAACCTTACATAGTTAAAAAAGGAAGGCTGCAAAATCTAGACACTGTTATCATCAGTTCTCCAAATAGGATTTGAGAATTTTTACCAAAGTTTACTTTTCCAACAGTAAGATAAGTGAAAAATCAATTCGAAAATTTGTTTGAATCACAAGTTTCTCACTCATCTTGCCTTTGTGAATAGCAGGATGTTGTTGATACTCATAAGATGCTGCTTTCTTTATTTCATTACTGTCAGACATGCTCTCTTAACGTGTTCCTGTTGATAGTAATCTTGAGATTTGGGTGCGGCTGCTGTGGGGTTCCCAAGCTCCTCACAGAATTACCCCCACCTAGAGGTACTTAGTCCTGTTTCAGTTTCTGGACCAGACTGAGATGGGGAGAGTAGCAGAAGCTACCCTGAATTACCCAGTGGTGCTGCAGTCCTCTCAGACTCCAGATATCGGTGCCCAGGCAAGTATATTGAGCTCCCAAAGCCTTTATGCTAACAACAGCAGTAGCAACAATAGTGGGGACAACAGCAGCAGTAACAACAACACAAACAGCAGCAGCAGAACAATAGTGGGAATAACAACAGCAACAACAGCGGTTACAACAGGAACAACAGCAGCAGCAGCAATAGCAGTGACAGCATCAATAACAGCCACAGAAACAATGGTGGCAACAATAGCAATAACAATAGTAGCTACAATGGTGACAATGACAACAGCAGAAATAACAGCAGGAACAATAACAGTAACAACAGCAGAAATGACAGAAGCAACAGTGGCAACAATAGCAACAACAGCAGAAATAATAGGAGCAACAGCAACAGTAACTGTAACAGCAGCAGCAATAGTGGGGATGACAGCAACAGTAGCAGCAGCAACGGCAACAGCAACAACAGGAACAACAGCAGCAGCAGTAATAACAGAAAAAACAATAGCAGCAGCAACAACAGTCACAATAATAGCAGCAACAATAGTGGGGACAATAACAGCCAACAACCGTAGCAGCAACAGCAGTAGCAACAACAGCAGTGACAACAGCAACAACAACAACAGGAACAATGGTGGCAACAATAGCAATAACAACAGTAGCAGCAGCAGTAACAACAGCAATGGTGACAATAACAGCAGCAGAAATAACAGCAGGAACAACAGTAACAATAGCAGCAACAATAGAAGTGACAGTGGCAACAACAACAGTGATAGCAATAAAAGGAACAACAGCAGAAACAACAATAGCAGCAGCAACAGCAGTCATGATAACAGGAGCAGCAACAATAGTAGGGACAACAACAGCAACCATAGCAGCAACAATAGTCGGGACAGCAATGGTGACAATGACAACAGCAGAAATAACAGCAGGAACAACAACAGGAATAACAGCAGAAATGATAGAAGTGACAGTAGCAACAATAGCAACAACAACAGGAACAATGGCAGCAACAACAGGAACAATAGCTGCAGCAGGCACAGGAGAACAGGGCCTGGGGTGTGGGGCCGACTCCAGTGGGTGCGCCCTCCAACTGCTGAGCCATCACGCAGCTCCTGCAACTTGTCCGCAAGAGGAAATGCCTTCTCGGGGTTACCCATCTTCTGGTGGTTTACTTATGTGAACAGATCCTGGAAATCCAGTTCATGTGGAATTTCCCACTTTAAAAAGTACCTAGTGGGCCAAGCAAAGCCCTTGAGACCCTGCTCTGGTGGGCTGCCCATGTGACTTCTGGATGGATTCAAAGGCCTCTCCCAACTCTAAGCTTCGAGCCCAAGGGGAAGCCTCGGACCCCGGAGATCCTTCTGCTGCAAGATTTGTCCAAATACTGAACGCGTTCAATAGGAACACTTTGTAGAGCGGATGACATTCAGGTCAGTTCATGGCACTTGGAGGCCAGAAATGGAGAATGGACAAAATGAAGATATCTAAGCCTACTGCATGAACAAACCTGCAGGGAGTGTCTCCTATATGTTTCTCTGCATTTTTTTTGTTTGCTTTTTGAATAGGTTAATATGGTTCAAAATTTAAGAAGTACAAAAAGTATACATTGACAAGTCTCCCTCCCCCTGTGTCCCACAGTCACCCAATCCTGTGACAGCCAGGGTCTTGCATATCTTTCCAAAGATACAAGTAAATATGCTTATCTATTTACTCCATGTGCATTTTCCCTCTTTTCCCCACAAACTGTAAACTTATACTTTCTAGTTTTTGCCTTTTTCATTAATAACATGTCTTGGAGAACTTGCCTTCTCAGTGTCTACAAAGCTGCTTTAGTCTTTTCAATGGCTGTATGATATTTTATTGAATGACCTACCATAACATATATAACTGGTCTCCTGATCAACGGGCAGTCTTTTGTTACATATTAACAAACTGCCTTAAAGAACAGTCCTGAGCCTCTGCTAGTTTGCCCACCCAGACTCCTAGACTTGTGGAATTGCGAGGTAAGAGGGTATGGGCATTGGCAATTTTTATACTGTGGTCAGATTGCCCATTGTAGAAGCTTCCAGCCTGCTGGCCATTGAAGACACTTGCTCCACAGTCTTTCCCGCCACAGTGTGTCCCCAAGCAGCTTGGTCATCAAGCATCCGAGTGGATCCTAATGCACACCGCATTTTTCACTGAATTATCTGTTCAAATCCTTTGCTCATTTTTTTTTTCTATTGAGTGGTTGCTTTTTTGATTTTGTTAGAGCTCTTTACAAATTGTGGAAATTAGTCCTTTGGAGAGAGGAGTAAATATTTTATCTAAGTTTGCTGTATATTTTAAAGTCTGCTGTATTTTAAAGCTCAGAGTAACTTTTTAATGCAGATTTTAAAATTTTTTGTGAAGGCAAACTTACAACTTACTGATCATGTTTTTTAATGGGTCCTGGATTTTTGGCCGTATTTACAAAGACCTTCCCCACTACAAAGGTGGAAGAAAGGTCTCCTACAGTTTCTTTATTATTTTACTGTTTCTTCATTTGTACTCGCAAGCCTGATTTCGCTGGGATTGATCTCAATGTGTGTGATAGGAGAGAGGGTCTCCCTCCTCTTTCCTTCCAACCGGCCTCCGCGCAGGCGGAACACACGCGTGAGTTAGTTCAGGTGGGACTTCCAGCTCCGTACCTCCGCATGTTTTCAACCTCATCGATAGTCTCGGGCAAGGTCTTCCCTCTGGTCTCTGGCAGCAGCAGCACCAGTCCTCCGGCCACCGAGCCGATCACAGCTGGAAGCCACACAGAGGCGCAGCATGTTAAGCAGGGAAACAGTGGGGTCTATAGTTAGAACTCCCCTTATTTCTAAAAAAACCTTTTTGTGTGTGTAATTTTTTTATACTTAACAAATTTCTTTGCTACCTGACAACCCTACTCTCCACCAATAAATATTTGGCTGATCCCAAACTCCGTTGGAAGACACTGCCTTATAGGGAGATGAAATACTTCACATTTTGAGTCAAGTTATTCTGGTCTGGAGGACCTTGCCATAAGAGTAAGGAACTTTGGGGTTAGAAATAACTGTGGAAAAGAAAATCAACTCTAAGAAAAGAAAGAACATAACCTTGCCAACATAAAGCACTTAGAAAGGAAAACTGCATCAGAAACTTTTATCATCACTGGCAAGTAGAAGTAATGAGTCACTTTTAAAGTGTTACTGTGAGACAGCGTTAAAAAGTATAGCCAGGACTTTGATCTCGAGTTCAGGTGTTCAATAATTTCCTAATTTTTTTTGTCTCTATCTCTAATTTTTGGTATATGTGGAGAGCATAATAGCAAACATTGTGTTTCTGTTTCTTAAATGCTCATTAAAGGTTTGGGATGTTAAGCTTACATTTTTATATGTTTTTCTGTTATGAATGCAGGAAGTGGGATGTAGGTGCTTCACTAGTCTCAGAGTTTCAGAAAGAGGCACATTGGACTCCCACTTCTGAGTCCTTAGGAAATGGTGGGGGTAGAGGCCCCAGAGCTCAGTGGTTCTGAGGGCTTGCCTCCAGCTGGGCACCCGCTGACTGGTCCTCGTGCTCTGGGAAGCTCCGCCAGGTTCCGGGCTCCTCTCCAGAAAGTGGGGAGACTTGTCCTCCTCCCAGTCTGAGGCTCAATTTGTTAAGTACTTAGAACAGTGCCTGCCACATAGAGTGAACTAAATAGCCAACCCCTCAAACACCTCTCCAAACCTCTGAAGACGCACTTGGTTGTAACTCACACAAACAGTGAACTTACTCAGTGGCTCTGAGTCTCTGGCCTGAATTATGAAGATAAGACACTCTAGTTGTTACCATCCACTTAGCATTTTGTATTTGCAAAGATCAGCCTAGTTCACCAGTGCTCCCCTTATCCCCTTCCTCCTGCTCTTTCATGACGATTATCCAAACATGCCAGTTTGCCGATTTTCAGGCTTTTAGGTTTTCATTTCTGGTCGTTTCAAGACCGGGATTGGTACACTATGATTGTGTGGAAAAGGAAGGGAAAGAAGTTGAAATGTAAAACCATTAGTTTTGACTCCTGTTAGCAACTCAGATTAAAAGCTGGTGAGGGAAGATGAAACTACTGTACTAGCAAAAATAAAATGGAGAGTCATCACAGAGTTTACTGTAAGTGTTGAAATGCAGCTACAACCCACCAGTGGATCCCTGGGTCTGGGCTTTGCGTTGCTTTCTTAAATAACTTAAGGACACTCAAAGTAGCCATTCTCTGCCCAGAAATATCCCAGGGACCCATGGACGACTCGCTGCCCACCTAAGGGAGTGATTGAGAGGGAGGTCGTTCCAGTGTCCTCCCAGGAGGGAAGGAGTCTCGAGGGTGGGATGGCACTTTCTCAAGATGGAAGGGGGCTCTAGGGACAGGTCCCTCAGATGCTGCTGGGGGAGGAAGACATCTGGGGCATGCACATCCCGTAAACAGTGCCAGACATTCTGTGACCACGTCGTGGTTATCTCAGGATAAGAGCTCCCGACCTTGGCCATCTTGTTAAGCTGGAATGGGGTGGCATTCGTATGGCCTGGAGCTTTAACTGGCAAGACAACAGCAGTGAGAATGTCCACTCATAGATCTCCTGAGAAGAGGAAGGAGCAGGGACACTGTGTGTGACAATGCCAGAGTGAGGAGAAAAGCGATGGTCCCTTCTTCCTCCCAAATTCAGTGCATGCTGCTTGCCCACAGTGATAAGTGTCACATTTTTGTTACATGAGAACCGGCTCAGAATGGGTCTTAAAGGGGACGAGAGGGGGCACTGAGGCATCCTGGCTGGCATGCAAGTCAATGTGCTGTGTGTGAATCTGAGGCCGCATCTGGGCGGCCGCCAAGGGGAGGACTGTCCCATCGTCTACGGCTGTGGGCGAAGGCCGTGGGTGTGAAGGAATGGCATTGCCCAGGGTGCCCAGCCCCCTCTCACGGTCTGTGGACTTTGTGTCAACAAAGGCCTCTGTGTGTTCCTCCCTGATCACTAGATCTGTCCCTGGCACTGTCTGTCCGGCAGGCTGGCGGGGGCGGGGAGGGCTCTGCGTGGTGCTTTCCTGCAGCCAGGGGAGAAGCACGTGCCCCTTTCGACCTGACTGCTGGAGGGAGCTGAGGCGGTGCCCCAACCCCCACAGGGGCTCCGAGTGCTCGTGCACGCTCTCTGTTTCCGCTGGGTTTGCAGCTGCTCTTTGTCAAGTTCCACAGCCTTTTCTTAAAGCAGTGAAGTGAAGGTCCGTACTTTTCTACGTCTGGCTCTGGAGGAGGCAGACAGAGCGAGTGAGCTCTTTGACAAAGAGACTCAAGGAGGGTGCAAACCAGGGAGGAGAGAGCGAGGGGCTGCTTCAGGGACACTTCCTTCCACCGCATTCTTCCCTGACTTGGCACCTCTCCGGGCAGGGGTGCTAATGATTCCCATACCTGAGCATCAGGAGCTATTGACACGATTACTAAAACTAGTATTACTGACATTGACGGTATTACTGCTTACTAGTCGTACTTAGTAGTTACTAACAGGCACCTCTGTTGAGGTAGAAGAATGGAGTCTCCCTGGAAAAATAGATTTTCATTCAACATCTCTTAGGATTTCTTACCAAAAACTACCAGCGGGAGCTCATGCCAGACCTCGGTGAGCCGGTATACCAGGAACGGGGTGATGATGCCGCCAATGTCACACATGGAGGAGCAGACTAGGACACCCAGATTCCTGAAAGGCAGGGGGTCGATTTAACCTTTTAACCTATCACAGTGTAGTGTGATGTCTCATCCCACCTCCAGTAAATGATGCCCCAAATCAGTACGGTGTCATGAACTGAGAAACATGTTCGTGTTATTTTCAGTGCATGTGAATGATACATGGTCCACCTCTCGTTTGTATTCTGAGAGGTTGGTTTTATATTCATTCCCTTGGTAAGTTGGGGGTGATTTTTCCCTGCACTGTCATCCCCGGCTTCCCTGTGTCTGGGGTCCCGTTCGCGCTGTTTCTGCCCGCTGCCTCTGCTGGTCCTCTCCTGTGGCTCAGATTTCCTGTACTCTCCATTCATCTTCTGTGCTTTACCCCAGCCTGTAAGTGTGAGATGTGACCTGCCTACTGCCTTTCAATGTTCTCATCTTCCTGCACCTGTGTTTTGAAAAGTCAAGTGTCCTCTACTGGTGCCTGTGGTGTTCTAGCCAAGGAGCAAATGCCCCTCCTCCCCACCCTCTTCCCGCGGAGGAAGACGTGCTCACCTGATGAACGTGGGGTACAGTTCCGCATTTACCAGGCAGACCATTTCGTAGGCCAGTGTAACCCCCATTCGACACAAGCAAACAACTGTCACTCTTAGCCATTGGAGATCTGAGGGAAACACAGCACTTCATGCACTGCATGATCCCTGGTTTTCAAACTGTGCTCCAGGGGCCTTTGCAAGGGGAAACCCCAGGTTCCAGATTGGGATAAGACAGTGAAGTTGATTCTTCTCACAGTCAGGACAATGCCAGCAAATTCTACACATCTGTTTAGTTTTAACTTTAGACACAATTTTAATACTCCTTTAACCTGAGACCTCAGCCATTAATGACAACAGAATTATATCAGTTTCCAAAGCTGGGCCAACTTGAGTCTATTAGAGGCCACACTAAAGAAATAGCAACATATGGGCATATTCGAAATAGTTGCTAATAACTGAAGGATTCAAGCAAAGCTCCATGTTGCTAAGAGAATTCTGTTGTAACAGTTTCACTCTCCTTCACTGAGAAAGTATTTTACAAGAAAGGAAAGGAGCTGAATAATTATTCATTGATGCCATTTTCTAATTAATTCTGCAGGACACTGTGGGGAGGTCAAGGGAGTTGCCTAAATAACATCTGAGAAGTGCCGTGCTGGAAAAGGGCTTGAACCCTGAGCCAGCTGCACGCCAAAGCCCGTGCTCTCTGCTCTGGGCCAGCTGGATGGCTTGTAGCAATTGGGTGTCATCGTGTGACATCAGGCAGCCATTGGGTGCGATTGTTCTCAAAGGCCGATGAGTGTGTCAGAAAGACCCTAGATATTTTGTTTATTTTTTCCAAACTACTTTGGATGATAAATGACATGTCTTTCTATCAAAGGGCTGTAACACCCCTCTTCTTAGGATCTCAGAGAGCAAGACCATAGCTGGGCCTGACACTTACCATCAGGGATAAAAACAGAAGCTAGACAGGCTGCCCCCGCCACCAGATTTGATCCAGCCCATGGATAGTGGCCACCCACGTGGTCGATGGTGAGGATGATGATGAGAGCAGCTGGGAATTCCATCAGGGCCAAGATGAAGAAGTCCAGGTAGATGCTGCCTCCCGTGAGGCCCGTGTGCATGATGAGGCCCTGGTAGAGGGCGGAGCCTGAGAACCTGGACAGGGAAGAGCTCAGGTCAGGGCCAGCTCCAAAAGCAAGTCACCGGTCAGTGCAGGGAGACTTCTGGAAAAACAAGGGTTGGCTGTAGTCACCTTTCGTTGTCATCTTATTATTGCTGTTCCCACTATCCACTGCTTTTACACTATCTGACCCACTGCGATGGCTGGCTGTGACTTCAGAACCAGGAGAGGTAAAGAAATTATGCACAAATATAAAGCGATGCTATATATATATATATCCTGCTCATAAGAATTAGGGGATATTTCAAAATGAATATGAAGCTATAAAATATCCTCAAATTTTTGTGAGCAGTGTAGACACAGCACAGCGGGGTGGTCGAGCCTCACAGGATGGTGTGTGAGAGACAGAGGAATCGGGAGCAAACCTCCAGCAGGACCAGCACTGACCAGACTTATCGCCAGTACCTGAGCAGTGACCTCTGGCCGGACAGTGGCCCTCGCCTGCTTTGTTCTCTGACTAATCTCTGCAGGGATCTAAAACCTAAGAACCAGTGTTACACCAGTCATTACTGAAAAAGAATGTGTATCCCAGCCCCCTCCCCACACCCCCCAGAAAACCAGAGAGGAAGTAAAGAAAAATGGCTGAACTCCCAAATCCTCAATCTAAATATCATGTAAAATCTCACATTCTCACGGGTTCCCTTAGTCCCTCAGTCAGAAATGACTTACTCTGAGTTCCCAATATACCATATTCCCCATGTATAAGACGCACCTTAATTTTAGAGCCCGAAATTTGAAAAAAAAATGTATTACATAAAGTTATTGAACTCAAGTTTTATTCATCATAAAATTCATATCACTCCTCATCCGTGTGAAAAAGTGGGAAATACAGGAGATGACGTCAGAGTAATGGCGTGGTAGGAAGCAATACCAATAAATATCCCCCAAAACTCAACAAGATCTTCAACCAGAAACAGAAAAACCTATCCTTAGAGCCTCCAGATGTTTCCCAATACATCCGAAGGTATGGTCGAGCGAAAAATTGGCTAAATATATAATCAAACACCGAAGGAAATAGGGAGTAAGAAATGTTTCGCCTTTCTCACTAACCTAAACAGGGCTGCTTTCACTGGGAACTGAGAGTACAGAAACTAAGGTGGGCAAAGGGGGTGAACAGATCCAGGCCGCAGCACAAACGGCCGAACCAGGCTGTGGCACTGAGATCCAAGCCAAGGAAAAACTGTTCCTGTGGCAACCCGAGCAATACAAGCTAACACTCGTGCCAAACCCAGACAAAGAAAGACAAGTGGGGCAGCCATTTTCCCCGATCTCCTGGTCAGTGCACGCAAATAGTGGGCGAGAGGTTCCTCCGAGTGCCTCAGCTGTGGGAGCTTGTGTTACCCCACAGAGAGGCCAAGTCAGGGGCCTTTGTGTGGGCCAAAAGCGGAACCTCGGGCCGCCCCAGCTCCCTGAAAAAGCCATGCATGGGGAGGGAGCGAGAGCCAATTCTAACGCTGGAACTTTTCCGTGCGGGTGGGAGTTTCACTCAGAGGGTGAGACTGCCAGCCTGATATCCTGGTCTGCGCACGCGGAGAGTGGGCAAGAGATTCCTCCCAGCACCTCAGGAGTGGGTGCCCGTGTTATCCCACAGAGGGGCAGAGTCAGAGGCCTTTGTGTGGGCCAAAAGCGGAATCTCCAGGCCACCCCCGTGCCCTGAAAAAGTTGCGCATGGGGAGGGAGCAAGAGCCAATTCCAATGCTGGAACTTTTCCGTGTGGGCGGGGGTTTCACTCAGAGTGTGAGACTGCCGGCCTGATATCCTGGTCTGTGCGTGCAGATAGTGAGCGAGAGTTTCCTCCAAGCACCCCGGGAGTGGGCGCCCGCCCGTGTTACCAGACAGAGTGGCAGAGTCAGAGGTCTTTGAGTGGGTGGAAGCCCCGCCTGATTATGCTAGCAGCTCTGACTGACTGAGCCTTACCCAGAGCCCTGTGCTGAGTGGGAATAGAGTGGGGAGTTGCCAGCTCTTTGAGCCTCTTACTATCCAGGCAGAGGCAGCAGCAACCCCATAGCTGGATTATCAAGCTACTAACTGAGGAAGGAAAGACTAGGAGAGAGGCTCCAGGAACACAAACTCTCTCTGTCAGAGCGTATAAATGCTAATGAGCCTCGACTCCCAAAGAGACAGAAGCACAATACATGACATCGCCATAGAGACTTATCAAGTGCAAACCTCTACCTGAGCATGCGAAAAGGGCAGAACCCAGGGTACAGAGTCACCGACCAGGAAGAGGGAGAGAAAAGAAAAAGCAAGAAGATAACCTCTCAAAATCAAGAATAATCCTCAGACTTTATAACCTATCCCATTTTATTATATTTGTTCATTTGTTTCTCTTATCTTCATTCTTAATTTTTTTTTCCTCCTCCAATTTGGTTGTTTAACTCTCTGCTGGTCTTACTCTCTCCTCTCCTTGAACTACACTACCCATAAGTGTTACATCTCCCATTATCTTTTCTTTCCTCTTCCTTTCTCTCTATGAGGGTTGCACTCCAAAACCCTTAACTCTCTCTCTCCTCTTTTTTCTTTTCTCTTCTATTAGTGGTTCCCTCTTTTTTCTCTCTCTCTCCCTTTCTTTCCACCCTCTATATTATTTTCTTCCTTTCTCCTTTATGTCTTCTCTCATTCAAAAAATTTTTAATTTGTCCCCCCATTTTCCTGTTTCCCTCTTATTCCTCTTATCATAACTCTTAGTCAACCAACACCTAAAAGCAAATCATTTTATTCTTGTCCTAAATTTTTTCCTTATTTGCTTTTTGTGGGTCCATACCCCCCCTTTTTCCCCCCTTTATTACTTCTCCCCAATTCAGGCCCTGCATTATAGGATTTTCTCAAGAAAGAGGGGAGAGGAGAGGAGAGGAAAAAAGGAGGGGGGAAAATAATTTCTTTTTAAATTTTTATTTTATTTTATTTTTCTTTATTTAATTATTAATTAAAAAACAACTCTTTTTGATTTTTGATTTTTATTTTTTAACTTTTTATTCTTTATTAAATCTCAATACTATCAACAAAACCACCCTCAGATGCCATTAAGGAAGAAAAAATCGAATATCATGGATACAAAAGAAAGAGAGATAACACAGATGGATGAGGAAAAATCTATGGAGAAAAAATTTAATATATTGGAAACCTTGGAGTTAAATGACAGAGAATTTAAAATAGAAATCCTAAAAATGCTCAGAGATATACAAGAAAACACAGAAAGGCAATTTAGGGAGCTCAGAAAACAACTCAACGAACACAAAGAATATATTTCCAAGGAAACTGAAACTATAAAAACAAATCAAACAGAGATGAAAAACTCAATTCACGAGCTGAAAAACGAGGTAACAAGCTTAGCTAATAGAACAGGCCAGATAGAAGATAGGATTAGTGAAATAAAAGACAAGCAACTTGAGGCACAACAGAGAGAAGAAAGAGACTCAAAAATTTTAAAAAATGAGATAGCCCTACAGGAATTATCTGACTCCATCAAAAAGAATAACATAAGAATAATAGGTATATCAGAGGGAGAAGAGAGAGAAAATGGAATGGAGAACATACTCAAACAAATAATAGATGAGAACTTCCCAAGCCTGTGGAAAGAACTAAAGCCTCAAATTCAAGAAGCAAACAGAACTCTGAGTTTTCTTAACCCCAACAAACCTACTCCAAGGCACATCATAATGAAATTGGCACAAACCAACGGCAAAGAAAAAATTCTCAAGGCAGCCAGGGTAAAGAAGAATACAATATATAAAGAAAGGCCCATTAGAATATCATCAGATTTCTCAACAGAAACTCTACAAGCTAGAAGAGAGTGGACCCCAATATTTAAAGTCTTGAAAGAGAGGAACTTTCAGCCACGAATACTATACCCATCAAAGCTATCCTTCAAATATGAAGGAGAAATAAAAACATTCACAGATACAGAAAAGATGAGGGAATTTATCATCAGAAAACCCCCACTCCAGGAATTACTAAAGGGGGTTCTCCAATCAGATACAAAGAACAAAAGAAAAAAATAGCAAAGGACAATGTAGTGCAAAAATACTCACAAAATAGAGCACTACAATGAACAGGGTAGGAACCCTTTTCATTACTTAAAGGTAACCACCATTGAAAAAACCACCACAGAAGCACATGATTTAAAAAAGATAGCAACAGAGGAAAGATGTATGGAATACAACAAAATAAAAACAAAGATAAAAAAATGAAAGAGAAGGATCAAACAAGACAGAAAACTAACAGAAAGCAATCTATAAAATGGCAATAGGGAACTCACAACTGTCAATAATTACACTAAATGTAAACGGATTAAACTCACCAATAAAAAGGCACAGAGTAGCAGAATGGATTAAAAAAGAAAATCCAACTGTATGCTGCCTACAAGAAACTCATCTAAGTAACAAGGATAAAAACAAATTCAAAGTGAAAGGCTGGAAAACAATACTCCAAGCAAATAACATCCAAAAAAAAGCAGGCGTAGCAATACTCATATCTGATAATGCTCACTACAAGACAGCAAAAGTACTCAGAGACAAAAATGGCCATTTCATAATGGCTAAGGGGACACTGAATCAAGAAAACATAACAATTCTTAATATATATGCACCAAACCAAGGAGCACCAAAATATATAAGACAGCTACTTATTGATCTTAAAACAAAAACAGACAAAAATACAATCATACTTGGAGACCTCAATACACCGCTGAGGGCTCTAGATCGGTCATCCAAACAGAGAATCAACAAAGATATATTGGCCTTAAATAAAACACTAGTGCACCTGGATATGATAGACATCTACAGGACATTTCATCCCAAAGTGACTGAGTATACATTTTTCTCCAGTGTACATGGATCATTCTCAAGAACTGACCATATGTTGGGCCACAAAAACAACATCAGCAAATTCAGAAAAATCGAAGTTGTACCAAGCATATTTTCTGATCATAAAGCCTTGAAACTAGAATTCAACTGCAAAAAAGAGGAAAAAAATCCCACAAATATGTGGAAACTAAACAACATACTTTTAAAAAATGAACGGGTCAAAGAAGAAATAAGTGCAGAGATCAAAAGATATATACAGACAATGAAAATGACAATACGACATCTCAGATGGGATGCAGCAAAAGCAGTGATAAGAGGGAAGTTCATATCACTTCAGGCATATATGAACAAACAAGAGAGAGCCCAAGTGAACCACTTAACTTCACACCTTAAGGAACTAGAAAAAGAAGAACAAAGACAACCCAAAACCAGCCGAAGAAAGGAGATAATAAAAATCAGAGCAGAAATAAATGAAACAGAGAACAGAAAAACTATAGAAAAAATTAATAGAACAAGGAGCTGGTTCTTTGAAAAGATCAACAAAATTGACAAACCCTTGGTAAGACTTACCAAGGAAAAAAGAGAAAGAACTCATATAAACAAAATGCAAAATGAAAGAGGAGAAATCACCATGGACACTGTAGATATACAAAGAATTATTGTAGAATACTATGAAAAACTTTATGCCACTAAATTCAACATCCTAGAAGAAAGGATAAATTCCTAGAACAATACAACTTTCCTAGACTGAATCAAGAAGAAGCAGAAAGGCCCTGGCCGGTTGGCTCAGCGGTAGAGTGTCGGCCTGGCGTGCGGGGGACCCAGGTTCGATTCCCAGCCAGGGCACATAGGAGAAGTGCCCATTTGCTTCTCCACCGCCCCGTCCTTCCTCTCTGTCTCTCTCTTCCCCTACTGCAGCCAAGGCTCCATTCGAGCAAAGATGGCCCGGGCGCTGGGGATGGCTCCTTGTCCTCTGCCCCAGGCACTAGAGTGGCTCTGGTCACGGCAGAGAGACGCCCCAGAGGGGCAGAGCATCGCCCCTGGTGGGCGTGCCGGGTGGATCTCGATCAGGCGCATGCAGGAGTCTGACTGTCTCTCCCTGTTTCCAGCTTCAGAAAAATACAAAAAATAATAATAAATAAATAAATAAATAAATAAATAAATAAATAAATAAGCAGAAAGCCTAAACAGACCTAATAGTAGAGAAGAAATAGAAAAAACCATTAAAAACCTCCCCCAAAATAAAAGTCCAGGGCCAGACGGGTATACCAGCGCATTTTATCAAACATTCAAAGAAGACTTGGTTCCTATTCTACTGAAAGTCTTCCAAAAAATTGAAGAAGAATCAATACTTCCAAACACATTTTATGAGGCCAACATAACCCTCATACCAAAACCAGGCAAAGATGGCACAAAAAAAGAAAACTACAGACCAATATCTCTAATGAATACAGATGCTAAAATACTAAACAAAATACTAGCAAATCGAATACAACAACATATTAAAAAAATAATACATCATGATCAAGTGGGATTCATCCCAGAATCTCAAGGATGGTTCAACATACGTAAAACGGTTAACGTAATACACCATATCAACAAAACAAAGAACAAAAACCACATGATTTCATCAATAGGTGCAGAAAAGGCTTTCGATAAAATACAACACAATTTTATGTTTAAAACTCTCAACAAAATGGGTATAGAAGGAAATATCTCAACATGATAAAGGCCATATATGATAAACCATCAGCTAACATCATATTAAATGGCACAAAACTGAAGGCTTTCCCCCTTAAATCAGGAACAAGACAGGGTTGACCACTCTCTCACTCTTATTTAATGTGGTACTAGAGGTTCTAGCCAGAGCAATCAGACAAGACAAAGAAATAAAAGGCATCCATATCGGAAAAGAGGAAGTAAAGGTATCACTTTTTGCAGATGATATGATCCTATACATCGAAAACCCCAAAGAATCCACAAAAAGACTATTAGAAACAATAAGCCAATACAGTAAGGTTGCAGGATACAAAATTAACGTACAGAAGTCAATAGCCTTTCTATATGCCAACAATGAAACATTTGAGAACGAACTCAAAAGAACAATCCCCTTCACGATTGCAACAACAACAACAAAAAATACCTAGGAATAAACATAACAAAGAATGTAAAGGACTTATATAATGAAAACTATAAACCACTGTTAAGGGAAATCAAAAAAGATATAATGAGATGGAAGAATATTCCTTGTTTTTGGTTAGGAAGAATAAATATAATCAAGATGGCCATATTACCCAAAGCAATATACAAATTTAATGAAATTCCCATCAAAATTCCAATGACATTTTTTAAAGAAATGAAGCAAAAAATAATCAGATTTATATGGAAGTATAAGAAACCCCGAATAGCCAAAGCAATCCTAAAGAAAAAGAATGAAGCTGGGGGCATTACAATACCTGACTTCAAACTATATTATAGGGCCAGGACAATCAAAACAGCATGGTATTGGTAGAAAAATAGACACTCAGACCAATGGAACAGAATAGAAAACCCAGAAATAAAACCACATATATATAGTCAAATAATTTTTGATAAAGGGGCCAACAACACACAATGGAGAAAAGAAAGCCTCTTCAATAAGTGGTGCTGGGAAAACTGGAAAGCCACATGCAAAAGAATGATACTGGACTACAGTTTGTCCCCCTGTACTAAAATTAACTCAAAATGGATCAAAGATCTAAACATAACACCTGAAACAATTAAGTACATAGAAGAAGACATAGGTACTAAACTCATGGACCTGGGTTTTAAAGAGCATTTTATGAATTTGACTCCAAAGGCAAGAGAAGTGAAGGCAAAAATTAATGAATGGGACTACATCAGACTAAGAAGTTTTTGCTCAGCAAGAGAAACTGATAACAAAATATCAGTTTTTTGTTTTGTATAAAGCCAACTAAATGGGAAATGATATTTTCAAACAACAGCTCAGATAAGGGACTAATATCCAAAATAAACAAAGAGCTCATAAAACTCAACAACAAACAAACAAACAAATAATCCAATAAAAAAATGTGAAGAGGACATGAACAGACACTTCTCCCAGGGAGAAATACAAATGGCCAACAGATATATGAAAAGATGCTCATCTTCTTTAGTTATTAGAGAAATGCAAATCAAAACTGCAATGAGATACCACCTCACACCTGTTAGATTAGCTATTATTAACAAGACAGGTAATAGCAAATGTTGGAAAGGCTGTGGAGAAAAAGGAACCCTCATGCACTGTTGGTGGGAATGTAAAGTAGTAAAACCATTATGGAAGAAAGTATGGTGGTTCCTCAAAAAACTGAAAATAGAACTACCTTATGACCCAGCAATCCCTCTACTGGGTATATATCCCCAAAACTCAGAAACATTGATACGTGAAGACACATGCAGCCCAGCCCCATGTTCATTGCAGCATTGTTCACAGTGGCCAAGACATGGAAACAACCAAAAAGCCCAGCCCATCGATAGATGACTGGATAAAGAAGATGTGGCACATATACACTATGGAATACTACTCAGCCATAAGAAATGATGACATCGGATCATTTACAGCAAAATGGTGGGATCTTGATAACATTATACGAAGTGAAATAAGTAAATCAGAAAACACCAGGAACTGCATTATTCCATACGTAGGTGAGACATAAAAGTGAGACTAAGAGACAATGATAAGAGTGTGGTGGTTATGGGGGGAGGGAGTAGAGGGAGAGGGAAAGGGGGAGGGGGAGGGGCACAAAGAAAACTAGATAGAATGTGACAGAGGACAATCTGACTTTGGGTGATGGGTATGCAACATAACTGAATGACAAGATAACCTGGACATGTTATCTTTGAATATATGTATCCTGATTTATTGATGTTGCCCCATTAAAAAAATAAAATTATTAAAAAAAAATAAAAAAAGTGGGAAATACAAAAGAAAGGCAACTACAACCACTGTATAGAACACACCCAGTTTTTAGACCCCAAATTTTTCAAAAAAGGGTGCGTCTTACACATGGGGAAATACGGTATTAGCCAGAGTTTCTCTTTTCTAGCTCCTGCCTAGTGAAAAAGGTATCATTCCGTGGTCAACTTTGAAAGGCAAGAAGAAATGTCTTAAAAGAGTGATTGCTTTCATAAAACCAGACAGACAGTGGTTGTCCATGATTTCTCTGTGGTCTGCTCATGCTGTTGAAACCCAAGAATTGACTACTTAATTCGGATTTTGTGAAACCAGGTGAGCCAATGGGTAAGGCTTCTCTTCTTAACCAAAGTTTGACAACATGTCTAGTGTGTGGGCTGAAAGTGTGCATTGTCTGTAATGGACAACATGAGGATCATTTTCAAGGGTCACAATATATCCAGGCAAGAAAAGAAGAACACGGAGGCCAATCTATGCGATTTGTGATGGTTGCTTAATTAATTCCTGAGGAGCTTTGCCTCTGCCAGGGGTTCAGACATTCCCTTGGCTGGTGCGAGCTGTCCCCGCCCCTGTCCCCGCCCCTGTCCCCGTGTCGACCTGGGAGGAGGGCTCAGCGCAGGGCTGCAGCTCAGTGCTCTCAGACCAAGAATGCCTTCAAGCTGAAGTTGCTGGATTGCTGAGCCGCTGGCTTATTTTGTGGTTTATTCTTGTTCAAAAGTTGTTTCTCCAGGTAGAAAAGAAAGAGAAAAGGGTGTT
The DNA here is from genome assembly GCF_036850995.1 of Saccopteryx leptura. Classification (NCBI taxonomy): domain Eukaryota; kingdom Metazoa; phylum Chordata; class Mammalia; order Chiroptera; family Emballonuridae; genus Saccopteryx; species Saccopteryx leptura. The sequence goes on along the minus strand of NC_089516.1, from coordinate 60,019,256 downwards.
TCGTTGCCAGCCCTATACAATCAGGAGATCTCCACACCCATCATCGATTGATCGATACCACTCGCTCTCAAATTTTGGCTGTATATTTTAATAATATTGGTTCCTGGGTCCTCCTCTTGATTAATTAAACAGTATCCTTGGTGGGAACGGGTCCAGCCTTAATATTTAAAAATCTCCCAGGTGATTTCAAGGTGCAGCCAAGGTTGAGAACACACCGGCTGATGTTTGGACCTGAAAGCTGCTGTCAGCGTCTGCCTGACAAATACGGTATCAGGAAGCCTGCTGTCCATGAGCCCGCCCGGCTCTCCACCATCACTGCCAATACTGGAACTGGCTATGGCTTTCCCTTCCCCAAAGTGGACAGTGGGGGTTGAAGGCATTGGGAAGGGTTTAAAGTGAAAAGTGTTCATTACCAGTTGTACATCAAGATTAAAGTGTGTTTTCTTATCTGAGGGGTTCTGACCAGGTCGAGAAATGAAGGCTTCAACTTCTCGCCAACTTCTTCATCTGCTCTGAGGCTCTAAGAGTAGAAACAATAAGAACCACTTTTTATATTCAGTGATGGTGTCCCCGGGTCCTACAGGGAGTAATCATAGTCCCTTGCATGCTGATAATGTGCCAGGACTGAGCAGAGACCTCCACACACAGGGCTGCCTGTTTCCTAGGCGAGGAAGCCGGACTCAGGGCGGTGGGGTAACCCACACAATTTAAAGTGACCCTATATAGGGAAAGCATGCGGGGTGGTCGAGCCTCACAGGATGGGGTGAGAGAGACCAAGGAATCGGGAGCAAACCTCCAGCAGGACCAGCACTGACCAGACTTATCGCCAGTAATTGAGCAGTGACCTCTGGCCTGACAATGGCCCTCGCCTGCTTTGTTCTCTGACTAATCTCTGCAGAAATCTAAAACCTAAGAACCAGTGCTACTGCCAGTCATTACTGGAAAAGAATGTGTATTCCAGCCCCTCCTCATGCCCCCAGGAAATCAGAGAGGAAGTGAAGAAAAAAAGAGGCCTCTGAGCTCCCAAATCCTCAATCTGAGTGTCACGTAAAATCTCAGATTCCCACGGTTTACCCATCTTAGCTCCTCGGTCAGAAATGATTTACTCTGATTGCAACATGCTTTCCCAATAAGCCTGATTTTCTCTTTGCCAGCCCCTGCCAGATGACAAGCTTTAAGTTAAAGGGGGGAGGTCTACTGAGGGCAAACCTCGCATGGCCCAGAGAACGGATGCCTCGGTGTCTTCTCTTCTGGAAGGGAAGGGGTGCTGAATAACTCTCGGGACACTTTCTATCCCCGGTGTTTGAATTCTAAGACGTGATTGTGTTGGAAAGTCTGTCCCCTGATCGGACTCTTCCCTCTGAATTAGACCTCCATCCACGGGGCTGCTGGTGGACACGCAGGTAAACCAGATGTTGGTGGTCAGGCGCAGGGGCCCGGGCAGTCCTGAGGCTCTTCATTTACTTTTAAATGATTTGGGGGGGGGGTTTCAGGTTTATGTTGTCCACCTATGTAAGACATTTGACCAGGGAACCACGAATCTTGTACAACTGAAGCACCCTGGGCACATGGCAGCCACTTGGTGACAGGACCGGCCCCTCGGTGACAGGACCCACCCCTCGGTGACAGAACTGGTTCCTCGGTGACAGGACCCATCCCTCAGTGACAGGACCAGCCCTTGGTGAGAGGACCAGGTTTTCTGCATCTTCCACTTCGCGGTCCAGGACTTGACGTCGCAGCTGCTGGCTCACCTGAAGGGATGCAGGTACAGGCTTTTTGTTTTTCCTTGAGATGTACTTAATGACCGTCATGGCTTGAGCGTTTTTGTTCTGGGAGATTAGCCATCTTGGGGACTCAGGGATACACCTAGGGCACAGTGGAAGTAACAACAGTGTCATTAGTGGAGGGAAAATCGTACTGGCCCCCTTTTCCAGCAGCCATAATCAGCTGTCTGTGAGGCACACAGTAGGGCTACTACACAGGAAATAGTATCGGGGCTGCCCGGCAAAGGACACCACCAACTCGGTGAAAGGGAGACCTACTCAATCGAGAGAATATTTGTAAATTGTACATCTGATCATAGGTTAATATCCAAAACATATAAAAAACTCCTAAACTCAATAACAGAAACACCAACAATCTCATTTAAAACTGGACAGAGAATTTGAATAGGTATCTTTCTCCCCAAAGAAAACATCTCCATGGCCAACAGGTGCATGAGAAGGTGCTCAACATCACCAATCAGGTGAGGCTTGCACGAGTCCTTCCTACTGTGACTTCCACACCCCCTCTGCCCCTGCAACTCCTTTTTTCCCCCCACTGGGGCCACCTCATTCTTCAGTCCCGGTTTCTCCTCCCTAGCTTGGTTTCCAAAAATTCTGCCCCCTTGCCTTCCTCCCCTGGCCCTCTCATCCTCTCTAAATGATCTCATCCACTGTCAGAGCTACAATGACGTGAATTTTTCTTGAACTTCTGATCCTGAAGAATAACTGCCCCTGGACATCTGCATGGTGACATCCTTGCAGCCCCGAAGTTCCTCCTGTCTGAGCTCACCTCCATCTCCCCCCCCACCCACCCCTCCTCTGTGTGCCTGTCTCTCTGAGCACACGCCACCAGCACACGGACGCCCAGCCGGTGCTCGGGGTGTCATCCACTCTGTACCTGCCCTCTCTAAGCCTCCACCTCAGTCCCTAGCTCTGCCATTGCCGCCTTATTGATACTGCTTCTAATTCTTCCTCCTCATACCCACACCTTCGGTCTCCATTCAGACACTTGTCCTTTCCTGCAAGGACTATGGCAACAGACTCCCCTGATCCTCTTTCCTGCGTTCTTCCCCCCAAAACACCTGTTCTCTACTCTGCACCTTGAGTGAACTTTTGAAAATGTCATCCCATCATGAAGTGAGTTAAGTTGTAGGTAAATCAAGTTTGATTCTATTGAGTGAAAGTGGGAAGAAGGAGTATTTCCGAGGTGGTCAGAAGTCGGATAATAGGTGGGTTTTTCTGTCACGCTAAAGCACTGGGTCTTTATTCTGTGGAGAACAAAATCATCGAGAGACTTTTAAGGAGGAGAGCGACAAGATGGGCAAGCTAGATTTTTAAATGTATGGGTAGAGGATGGTGATGCGGAAGGAAAGATTGCAGCATCTAGGCCAGAAACCAAGAACTCCAAATGGGAATGGCGGCCCAGGGGTGTCTGCCATACATGGACATGGGGACAGAGCTAAGGCTCGCTCTTAGAGTTTTACTGGATTTTGGAGGAGAAACAGACTTTCTGGGAAAGTCGAGATGTCTAATTCTTAGACAACTATGGGAAGACCAGGTAGGTCTGTCCAGGAATGAAGCATCCTGGGTTTGTTGCATGGGAGAGAGTTTTGGTTGAAAATGTAGCCTCTCTCTCGCTTTCCTGCACAGCAGGAATTTCTGAAGTGTCTGCTATTTTCCATGTTTCCCTTGGGCAGGGTGACAAGTGCATTTCTCTGGCCCTGGGAACTCGGATGGATTGTTACGGTCTGTGTGGGGTCCCATGTTGGCCTAATCCAGGACAAAGACTGCTGTTATTGATCAGGGATGTCTGCTTTGGGCACGGATATGGGAAGTGGGGACGTGAGAGCCATACTCTGCTTTCTGTATCCTGAAGTTTCCTCTGGGAAGGGACAGAGTAAGAACAGTCATATTGTATTCTCTTCAAAGGGTGCCACCACCACTAGAAGCCAACTTAAACACCAGATAAATAATATGAAAACTGTAAGATCCAAGATAGAAAACGTTCAAGCCTGAAGTAAAGGGCCCTTTAGTTTCCAACATGGTGGAAGGTCTTGACCTCTGTCCCTGAAATGTGAACCCGGGCTTCCTGTGAAACGGAAGTGTGAAGAAAACCTTAGAATCCCAAAGGAGGGTGTGCATTAGTGAAGGCAGAAGTAAGATATTGCGGTGTAGTTCTGTTCTGTTCTGAATGGACTTACCAATAATAGAGCAGGAAGCAGAAGTTGGGCAGGGTAACCGTGAACTGCAGCCACCTCCAGTGAGGAATTGCGTACGCCACCTCGGTGAGCACCAGCAGCCCCACGGTAAAGGAGACTTGTTAAAGAATCCCCACGCAAGTCCGTATGACAGGGAGCAGGCTATCCATCTGAGGGGAACCCAGGATGCTAACCACCAAATGACCAAATGCTAGGGTCTTCTCTACCCCACTCTGAGGCCTTTTTAGAATGAATGCTATTGTGTTAATTAATGTAAAATCTTATACTCCCATGTTAGATGGGGCAAAGGGCCTGCCATCGTGAGCCAAAGGTTAGATTTATAGAATAATTTTAGCCCTGGCTAGTTGTCTCAGTGGTAGAGTGTCTGTCTGGTGTGTGAATGTCCTGGGTTTGATTCCTGGTCAGGGCATATAGGAGAAGTGGCCATCTGCTACTCTATCCCTCCCCCTTCACTTCTCTCTCTCTCTCCCCTGCAGCCATGGCTTGACTGGTTCAAGTGCATTGGCCCCAGGCACTGAGGATGTCTCTGTGGAACCTCTGCTTCAGGCACTAAAAATAGTTCAGTTGCGAATATGGCTCCAGATGGGCAGAACATTGGCCCCAGATGGGGGTTACTGGGTGGATCCCAATTGGGGCGCATGCAGGAATCTGACTCTTTGTCTCCCCTCCTCTTATTTGGGAAAGAAGAACAAAAGGAATCATTTGAAGGACAAATGCATTTGCATTTCATGTACATGCAATGTTTTGATGCAGAGTGATAAGGCAGTGATACATTCAAGACCTGAATAAATGGATCAGACATTGCATTTGGACTGTAGACTATTTTATGTAAATGACTATCTCAAAGTCACTTGTTCTCTTACACGAGTTAAACATTTTTTCAGCAATCCTGTTAATGTGTGTTAATGGCTTGAAAGCCTAGAGTGGGTGTCAAGCTGCCCAGAGTCAGCCAGCTAGCTAGCACTGGCTTGCAGAGCTGGTTTCTAAATTCTCCGGAATTTTGCCAGCTGGTTGTGGAACCCATTGGCACTTTAGAATCTGCCACGGTGGGAGTATTTATAACTTAGAAATCTGAAAACATTATAAAGCAGGGTTGTGTTTTCCAAGAGCCAGTCTGCCAGTGCCCACTGCACATGGTAGGAAAATCAGCTTTACTCCCTCCCATGACCGCATCACGGCAGCTGCATGGAGTCTGTGGCACGTGAATTTATGGAGTAGTTATTTTTATATCACAAACACACGAGAGTTGAAATCTCAGATCCTCCACGAGACACAGAACTTTTGTTTAATATGCTTGGTGATGGTGTGAAAGACTTCAACCTTTTATAAACCAAACAGAAATGTACCCTGAAAAGTATCTATAAATTACTGTAAGTTATTGAAAAGCCTCTTAAAACAGAGTTGAACAAAATTATGCAAGTGCTCAAGAACTAGTAATGTCTGTCTTTCAGAGTGGCTGGTGTCACGGGTGGATCTGAGGGTGGCGAGGTAGAGAGACGCCAGGTGCTCGGGCTCATCTGGGACATTCAGAAGGACCAGAGAAGACAGAAATGAGAGGGGTGGAGGCTAAGAGTTGCTGAAATCGAAAGTTATCGCTAGAAACCAAAATTTTGATCGAATAGCTGTATCATGAATTCCTTTGATGACCAAACATACGAAGGTGCCCACCATGACAGGCACCTGCTGGTATCAACCCCAATTCTTTCCTTACCTCACAGCATTCTCCAAACTAACTTCACCAGGGCAGATGTTAAGGACACCTATTCTAGTTCTCTCCTGTGTCATGAGAGCTTTATGATTAAATATATTATCTCAATTTCAACGTGATCACCTCCTTGTGTGGGCTTCCTGGAGTGTAGCTGAAAGGAATGTTGGCGTATGTCCCCAAGATCTAATTATGATGCTAATTTTTTATGTTGCTTTAAAGATGCTATGCTGTTAGAATCCAAAAATCCTCCTCTACTCCAGGGAGCTGACGCCTGACTCTGGCTACCAATGAGCAGGGTGGAGAGGACTTGCCTGGTCCTACAAAAGGCTGAGGAACCGAGCCTGACCGAGCACTGGCCTTCTTGGTTTCCTTGTATCTAATTTGGGACACACCTGTGGTTTCCTGTGGGTTTATGCAATGTACTAAAGCCCCTTGTGACTCCGACCTCTCTCTCGTCATTGAATTTTCTGTGTATAGCCTTGTTGGGCAGATTTCTCTCTCTGTGTAATACCCCTGGGTCAGAAACCCTGAATTTATTAAGAGCTATATAAGAATCTGGACGGTGTGATGTTTACCGCATTCCTGACTTCACTGTTTTCTGTATAAGAGGAATGCAGAATGAGCTGATTGAAAAGATGACACAAGGTCTTCAGGAACAGAATAAATATGCCTCTTACCATGGTCTTGAAGCCAAGTTCACGGTTCTGCCCAGCGACCCCCCGCCTCGCTCTATTTTGGCAGCGTGACCCTCTGTTACCCCAGCTGCAATCACAAGCATTCTTACTCAGGATGTAGCCTATTAACCAGCCTGCCTTGCTGACCAGCCCTTGGATCAAGCGAAAAACTAACATCCATGTATAGGTAGGGGAAATGGCCATGAGAACTCCAGATGCTGCATTGATGAGGATTGTAGCCAAGAGGCAGAGCCTACGGCCAAACCTGCAGGGTGAAAAACAGAGGGAAGAGCATTAGGTCCAATCGTGAAGGCTGCAGAAACTCTATGGAAGTTATGGAAATCTAACTTCTGAGGGACAGAATTTGGGAGGCACACATTAATAGCCACCAGGAGAGTCCGACTTCAGGTCAGTCTGTTCAAGCTTTTCCTCAGTGCACTCTGCATACATTTTAAGCACAGGAGCCCCATTCACTGCAAGACGTCACCCTCTCAGTCCCACACTGAAGGGTATGGAGTGAGAGGAGGGCTCTTCCAGGCCACAGGGAGCTGAGTGCCCTGGGGGCCTGCTGAGGCCTTCCATTACCTGTGAGCTGGGGCCCATCAACCAGCTGCCCACCTGGGAGTTTCTGCTTTGGAGAAAGCAAAATTTATTGCTCAGTGTACTCCCCACACATCTTTAAACTTACGTGCGTGAGTCACTGCATGTATTGCCATCTTAGGCCCCTGCGAATGAGCGCCCCAGAAGGAGAGCTCCCACACCTCAGTGCAGGGCCCTGGGGACTCAGGTGTCTGTACACAGAGCAGAGGGACACTCGGAAACCTGGGGTGATCCTGGCCTCACCACATACTGTGATGTGTGAGTTAGTCAACCTTTCTTGGTGCCCTCACTTGGAAAAGACCTGACCCGGCTGACAGGAGGACTCGGTGAGGTGTTACCTGGAAAAGCTTGGCACAAAGCCCTCCCCACCTTCCCTCTGTTTACAAAGCTGGCTTTTAGAAAGCTGACTGGGGGCTCAGGACTCTTATGTTCACATTTGCATTAGGATCTCCTGCTTTTGTTCTAAAAGCCACCCTAGGCCCTGGTGAGTTGGCTCAGTGGTAGAGCATTGGCCTGGTGTGTGGAAGTCTTGGGTTCAATTCCCGGTCAGGGCACACAGAAGGGACCATCTGCTTCTCGTTCCCTCCCTCTTCTCCCTCCTCCCCCCTCTCCCTCCTGTAGCCATGGCTCAGTTGGTTCAAGCACACCAGCCTCCAGCCTCTACCTGAGTTGTTAAAATAGCTCGTTTGTGAACATGGCCTCAGATGGGCAGAGCATTGTCCCCAGATGGGGATTCCAATTGGGACGCATGTGGAAGTCTGTCTCTCTGTCTCCCCTCCTCTCATTTAAAATAAATAAATAAATAAATAAATAAATAAATAAATAAATAACAGCAACTCTAATTAGCTATTAGTGGATATTCTGAAAGTTCTTCCTAGAAAGCAGTATTTTATTTAATCTTTGTTTATCTACTTCTAACCGAGTTGTTATTAGTGCTCTGTGCCCTGAGCACGCATGTTGCATGGTGGCTGGACAGTTTATAATGGCCGCTCTCCTTCTAATGGCCATTTCAGTACCACCTGAACACTGGAAAATAATCAACATCATTAATAATTGGGAATATTAATGCTTTGAATCTAGAATTTAAAGATCAAGTCTGATTAGTAATGAATGAAAACTACTCAACTTCCTAAAACACTGTTTTGTCTGCCTCTTTTCTTTTTTTATTCTTTCTTTTTTTTTTTTTTTTTTTTTTTTTTTTTTAGTGAGCAAGAGAGTGAGACAGAGAAGGAGAGACAGGAAGGGAGAGAGATGAGAAGCATCAACTTGGAGTTGTTCATTTATTGCTTTTCATACGCGCCTTGACCTGGGGCTCCAGCTGAGGCAGTGACTGCTCCCTCCTCTCCCCCCATTTTCTTCCTCCTCCTTCCTCCTTCCTCCTCCTCATCCTCCTCCTCCCCTTCCTTCCTTCCTTCCTTCCTTCCTTCCTTCTTTCCTTCCTTCCTTCCTTCCTTCCTTCCTTCCTTCCTTCCTTTTCTCCCTCCTCCCTCCCTCCCTTCTTTCCTTCCTTCCTGCTTTACATTTGCAAAGCTGACCTTAAGAAAGCTGACTTGGTGTAAGACCCAGTATTCTTATTTACAACTTCTTCATAATTTTCTCCTATTTTTCTTTTAAAAGAAACTGTTATCATAAGTCAGGTCATATTTAAAAAATTTTTTTCATAGAAAACAGTCCATTTTATTTAACAGTGATTTAATTTGTAGCATAGAATAGATTTCCATGAGATTCTTGTATAATATCTGAAGGTTGTTCAGACACAGGCATTAAGTATACTCAATATAAAGTGCCTGTTTTTGACCCTCTGGTGGTTACTGCACGCTTTTTTGTGCACACACACAGAGAACAGAAGGAGAGGCACAACCAACCACACTTCAGACAATTGAAGAAAAAGCTCCCAAACCAGAGATAATGTAGACAGCTTTTTAGGGAAGAATAGTGAGTAGTCAGCTTTACCTAGGAGGTATAGACAGTATGAACAAAATGATGAGGTCATTGAGAAGGTGGATAATTGACTGGGGGTTATAAATCAAGAATGCACTGTCAGTAGAAAATTATAACTGGTCTCCTGCTCTTTGAGTGGGTTGCAAATAATTAACTCATTTATTTAACCAGCCGTGTCTTTCTGTCCAGGAGAGTTAGTACCTGTTCCTCCCAGGGAGGGAGTGAAGGGAAGGGGCCACCGCAGACTCTGGACCCCTCCTCCCTCAGTGTGTCTCTCCTGACTTAGGGGTCATCTCCAAACAACCACCCTCAGTTCATAGGCAATAAAACAAAAGGGAATGACCCTCCTTCTCACCTCACACGTCTCCCACACAGAGTCCTGGCAAGAGCCTGTGAAGGGAGGCTGAGCAGACAGAGAAGCAGTGTGGTGGGTGGAGCTGCCTGCAGCCCAACCTCTGGGCTGTCGCCCTCCGTCCCACCACCACAGTGGGCGGGCTGTGAAAATGCAGATGCCCCTGGGGGTGTGATAGGTTAAGCCAGGGGTCCCCAAACTACGGCCCCCTAAGGCCATTTATCTGGCCCCGGCGCACATCTGGAAGGGGCACCTCTTTCATTGGTGGTCAGTACTGTATGTGGCTGCGCCACAAAGCCAGCCTAGCTCATGTACAGTACTACTTCGGTGACGCAGGACGCATGCGTCACGGCTCCGGAAGCATGTCATATCACTTGTTACGGCTAGCAGTGACAAAGATGGAACCGGACATTGACCATCTCATTAGCCAAAAGCAGGCCCATAGTTCCCATTGAAATACTGGTCAGTTTGTTGATTTAAATTTACTTGTTCTTTATTTTAAATATTGTATTTGTTTCCGTTTTGTTTTTTTACTTTTTTTTTTTTAAGCATGTCTATAATTGTATTTTTTTTTCTCTGTACTTTTCTGAAGCCGGAAACGGGGAGAGACAGTCAGACAGACTCCCGCATGCACCCGACCAGGATCCACCCGGCACGCCCACCAGGGGGCGACACTGTGCCCACCAGGGGGCAATGCTCTGCCCCTCCGGGGCGTCACTCTGTTGCTACCAGAGCCACTCTAGCGCCTGGGGCAGAGGCCGAGGAGCCATCCCCAGTGCCCGGGTCATCTTTGCTCCAGTGGAGGCTCGGCTGCGGGAGGGGAAGAGAGAGACAGAGAGGAAGGAGAGGGGGAGGGGTGGAGAAGCAGATGGCGCTTCTCCTGTGTGCCCTGGCCGGGAATCAAACCCAGGACTTCTGCACGCCAGGCTGACGCTCTATCACTGAGCCAACCGGCCAGGGCCTTGTTTTTTTACTTTAAAATAAGATATGTACAGCATAGGGATTTGTTCATTTTTTTTTTTTATAGTCCAGCCCTCCAACAGTATGAGGGACAGTAAACTGGTCCCCTGTGTAAAAAGTTTGGGGACCCCTGGATTAAGCCATCCTTATAAGTCTGTAACACTGTTGAGAGATTATTTTTGAGAGAGAGACAGACAGAGACAGAAAGGGAGAGAGATGAAAGGCATCAACTTGTAGTTGCAACACCTCAGTTGTTCACTGATTGCTTTCTCATCTGTGGCTTGACCAAGAGGCTCCAGCTGAGCCAGTGATCCCTTGCTCAAGCCAGAGACCTTGGGTTGAAGCCAGTGACCTTGGGGTCATCTCAACGATCCCACACTCTAGCCAGATGTGCCTGTGCTTAAGCTGGTTACCTTGGGGTTTCAAACCTGGGACCTCAGCATCCCAGGTCAATGCTCTATCCACTGCGCAATCACTGGTCAGGCTGTTGCAAGTTATAATCCAGCCTAACAATATAATTAGAGGAAATGTTCTATTTACATTTAATATTATACTTACAGGTTTGAGTTTAAATATATCCTAGATATAGTTGGGGCAATAAGCATAAAGTATATTTACTTTACCATTTATTTCAGAATTAAATATCTATCTCTGTATTTGATATAAAATTATATGATAAAATTGTATACTTACATAACACTATTGTATATTTATATAAAATTGTATATTTATATAAAACTGTATAATTCCATAATTTAGATGTATTTATATATCTCTATATCTCTAGATGACTGATGATCAGAGAATTATATTGTCCAAAATGTTGAGCATAGTGCCTGGCGCATGAAAAACACTCTATAAACAGTCAGTATTATGAATAATTAGCCCAGATGGCCAAGTTATCTAAAGCAGTGGTCTCCAACCCCTGGGCCATGGACCAGTACCAGTCCATGGGCCATTTGGTACCGGTCCGCAGAGAAAGAATTAATAACTTACATTATTTCTGTTTTATTTATATTTAAGTCTGAATGATTTTTTATTTTTAAAAAATGACTAGATTCCCTCTGTTACATCCGTCTAAGACTCACTCTTTTTTTTTTTCTGCATTTTTCTGAAGCTGGAAACAGGGAGAGACAGTCAGACAGACTCCCGCATACGCCCGACTGGGATCCACCCGGCACGCCCACCATGGGGCGACACTCTGCCCACCAGGGGGTGATGCTCTGCCCATCCTGGGCATCGCCATGTTGTGACCAGAGCCACTCTAGCGCCTGAGGCAGAAGCCACAGAGCCATCCCCAGCGCCCGGGCCTTCTTTGCTCCAATGGAGCCTTGGCTGCGGGAGGGGAAGAGAGAGACAGAGAGGAAGGTGCGGCGGAGGGATGGAGAAGCAAATGGGCGCTTCTCCTGTGTGCCCTGGCTGGGAATCGAACCCGGGTCCTCCGCACACTAGGCCAATGCTCTACCACTGAACCGACCGGCCAGGGCCTAAGACTCACTCTTGACGCTTGTCTCATTCACATGATACATTCATCCGTCCCACCCTAAAGGCTGGTCCATGAAAATATTTTCTGACATTAAACTGGTCTGTGGCCCAAGAAAGGTTGGGGACCACTGATCTCAAGTGCTTAGTAAGTATAAAGCTATTTTTCCTGTTTCTTTTCCTATGAGGGCTCCTAAAAATATCTAATCTGTCACCAACAGCGTAGAGATGCATGTTCAAAGGAACTTTCAGCAGAGTGAATCTGGGATTCTCTAATGATGGACAAACAAAAGATATGGGGGTGGCCGGGGGAGTCACTGACAACAGCAATGCAGACACAGGCCACCAGAGTAGGAACCGTCAGCTGAGAGGATGTCCCACACAAAGTGGCTTTCCTTATCTCTCTCCAGAGACTCAGACATTATGGAAGTGGATGGTCATTGCTCTCAGTGTAGACAGATCTGCTTCCCTCTCACCGAGTTTCACCCTAGGTTTCATACCTATAATTACACCTGGCCCCAGGGCCTTGATTCAGGGGTCCCTGTGATCCCAAGGGAATTCTGCATGGACTTGGGCATAGAGAGGCAAGCAGAGGACGGATAGAGCAGAGCTCAGAGGCCCGAAGGCTCATGACCAGGCGAGTGGCAGTGAGGACAAAGACTGAATTGGGCACTGTGCAGGAGATCAAATCCTCTATTGCTCTCCCTTCTAGTCCTCAGCCTCTGGATGGCCACAAGGGAAACCACGGCCTAAAATCCCCCTGTGAATTGCAAAATAAAGAGAATTGGAAAATAAAGACATTGAACACGCGCATCTTCTCAGCAGAATACCTCTGAAATAGTCACGGCAACCGATACTCGGCCGGCAGCTACAGTCGGTGTAACCTGGAGCGTGGTATCTAAGCAGGGACAGGTAAACCAGTGCTTTTGAACCGGTGGCACCCACCTGTCTGCTATGTAGCCGATACCAACAGAACCGATAAAAAATCCTGTGTTCACAGCCGACTGAAGCAGGTCCAGCATCCAGGAGTTGGCACACACTAGGTTAAACTGGTGAAGGGCGTGTCAGGAGGAAAGAAAACAAATCCTATTAGACCCCTCACCTGGGGATCTTATCACCTACCCCTTGCACTGGACTGAGGGGGCTGAGAGGCCATAAACCCACTGGTTTCCTGCCATCATATTAATTTTCTCTACGCAACCAAAGATTTGTCCCGCAATCTACTTAGCATTCCACCTGGCAGTATGTCAGTAGGCTAAAGGCTATGCTTGGCTGACTCAGCTGAAAGGGGACAAGTACTTCATTTTTGCACAAAACCATTTCTTTTCCTTTCTAATTTAAATCTGCGGAAGCAAACAGGTGTGTGAACAGGGTACAAAAGCTGCCGGCCGGAAGCTGGGAGGCCAGGCATCTCTTTGCTGTCTCTTTAAAGGCTGGGGCATCAGGAGCATCCTGCTAAAGCTGTTACATTTGCTCTCATTTGGAACAAGAGGCGGAGGCGGAGTTAGAGGAGGAACAGGTGCTGGCCTGGAAGTCAGGGGATCTTGTTTCCAGGGCTGATTGTGAATTCTCTAATTCTCTCTCTCTGTGTTCTTGGGCAAACTTCTTCTCTGCTCTGGGCCTTGGTGTCTTCTCGGTGTGAAGGGGACACTTTAGTCACGCTGCACAACCTCTTCAAGTTGGATGGTGTTAAATCTGGGATCGTCCACATTTCACGCTATGAGATACCACCTTCGATCCTTGAGAAAGGCTCCTCGACCTATCTACCTGTTCATCTAGATTCTAGATTCTAGAATATCTTCACATCCAACAGCAGTATTTTTACATCAAGCAAGGCAACTGGCTTCCTGTCCTTTCAGAATAATTGCATCTCCCTCTACCCCCATTTTGCTTAGCCTCGAGTAAAAGCAAGTCTCTATTTTTTTTTCTCTGTATTTACTGAAGTGAGGCTTTGCAATTTGATGCTAAGGCTGACTGTAGTTTTTAATAACATAACAGTACCATAGCCTAGGCACCAACCCCAGATGGTTTCATGTGGACACTTTGAGCAAATTAACTAGAAAAAGAAATAGCCATTGAGAGACAAGGACATTGTATCTTAGGCACCATTTAGGTGAGTTTTCAGGTGTTCAGCTGCGTGACAGGTGATTGGAAGGGGAGGTAGGGCTTCCAGAAAAAGAGGAGGCTTGAAAAATTGTCCCTTTCCTGGCATTATTTTCAGGAACTCTTGTATGTTTTCACTTGTTTCTTACTGCTTAGAGTTGCGTAATGAGAATCATGATGGTCTGAATCTGATCGGGTTTTAACTGATTTCCTCAAACCCCAGACAAATGTGAAGCTGCGTGTTTTTGTCAGAAATAAGGACTTGATAGGACACCTTGAGTCTAAAGAGCATGTCTGGGCCTTTCTGGCTTCTTCCTTAAGAAAAGTGGCACTCACCTCGGTCACGATGGAGGAGCCGGGCGTGTCGTACACCCAGCCGTGCCGACAGGGGCCCAGCGGCAGGTGGCTCCTGTTGGTGGCCAGGCCGGCCAGCGGGTCCACGCAGCCCAGGGCGCTCTGGTTCCAGTCCACCTCATAGCTGCGGCAGTGGCGGGGGAAGGCGTCGCCCGCTGGCCCGGGGCCGGGCACCGTGAAGTTCAGCTCCTCGGCCGGGCTCCAGCCACAGCGCTGGCTCAGCTTGGCCACGCCAGGGCTCCAGCAGCGGTGGTCGGGGGTGAAGCCCAGGAAGACAATGCCCACGTAGATGGGGGCGAAGGTGGCGGAGAGCAGAGCGAGGAGGAAAAACGTTTGCTTCTGGAAGAAGTTGAACTCCCCTACGTGCTCTAGGATGTCATCCACACTGGGCATTCTTGCTGCAGGCAGAAGTCCTGATGCGTTTCCCTCCACGGCTGCACTGTCCCCGAGAGAGGCTGCGGCCAGCTCAGCACAACTCTTGATCAAAAGTCAAAGTGTGAGTGTGAGTTTGCTTTAGAAAGGGGGTAGCTTTTGGTCCAGACCTTCCTGAGATGAGGCCGGCCCCCAGCTGTGCCCTTCTCCAGAGGGAGCTTGTCCTGCTGCTCTCCTGATATGCCTGAGCAAGTAACAGGGCCAGATGTTGTGTTGAGTAACGTCGCTCCTGACGAGCTTGCACAGCCTCATACCAGCAGCGCAAACAATCCTTCCTCTGTGTCACAGCGGGAGACACCTGAGCACTTGCATATCATGGACCTGTTAATCTTTCCCTAGTGTACCAAGTGTCCAGGAAATTAATATATGCGTAGCTCACCCACACAGTCCGCCTTTTCTCTGAGGCGCTGCAGGGAATGTACACGCACTTGGCCGTGCCCGCCAGTGGCTCATATTCAGACTGGACCAGAGCCCTCGCCGGTGTTCGAGGAGCTGTGCAGACCCTTCCACCGGTCTGCGCTGCAGACAACGGCATGTGCCCCGGATGTGTGGTGTGGCTGTTTGTTTGGGGTTTTCTCTGCATGTTATAATTCTACTTTTTAAAAGAATGCCAGTTCTTGCCTTTCAACCCTGAAGTGTCCTTCCCTTGACCCATTTGTAAGGAAAAATGTTCGCCACACTTTTAGGTCAAGGGTGAGTCAGGAGCATTCTCGTCCTGCTGTCTTGTGGTCCTAGACATTTCTGCCTGTGGTCAGGGTGCCCCATCAGCATGGTGTTGGGTGCACCCAGATGCCAGGGAAACAGGCAACCCATCTTCCTGGGGGCAAAAGCATCCTGGCTGCGTGGGGGAGCTGCCTGTTTGTACCTCTGCACGTGAGAACACCAGACATAGAATCCACTTTTCTTTCCTCCTTTTCTTCTGCTGACCAGTCAGTGGACAGCAGCACACTCAGAGCACTGACCCAGAGGTCCTTCCCATCGGCACTGCTGCTTCCTGTTTTCTTAAAGAAGCGGGGAGCAGGGGGCTCGGGGAGACCAGCAGGCCTGCGGCACCCTTGCCTGGCTCACACAGGTGCCATGCTCGGGGCTGCCAGGACAGGACGGCGGAATTCTGCCCCTGCCTGGGCCAGTTTACCTCACCTCAGTGAGTAGGTTCAGGAGACAGGGCCGCCCTTTGGGGGAAGCATTTATGAAACAGAAGTTGTAGTTACAAAGGTCATCCAGGCTATGATACCCCTGACTATTCAGTGCGGAAAGGCAAATGCACGAGAACGAGGTTAAATTCCTGGTTGTGTGGTAAGTCCTCCCTCCATATCCTCAGTAGGTTCTGCCACTTGAAGCGAAATGACAGGCAACAAAACCGACTTCACCTGAGGGTGACTGGATAGGAACAAGAGTGATCACAGCATCTCATCAACCTTATAAAGAAACTGTGTTGAACAAAACAGTGTTATTCAAGGGACCTGCTGTACTGTGACCAGCCAAGGCCAAGGGTAGGCAGCAGGGGACAAGGGTTTCTGATTCGAAAGTAACAAACCATTGCAGGTTGAAAGCTCCCTTCTCTCAGAAAGCCGTGGCTCATTGTCGTAGCCATTGTGGATAACAGGAAGGCTTCTCAGAGAGACGTGACCGTGACGATGGCCATGCAGGGCACACAAGGGCATGGCTGTGAATTTGGAGACATTTTCCAATTCGTTGGTCAGGAGCTCTCTAGAGACAGGTACTTTTCAAATAAAGATGCAAAGTTGTTAATAAAATAAAGGGAAGATAAATAATCCTAACCGGCAAAAAAGAAAAGGCAATGTCAATCACGACATTTATACCTTTAAGTTCTGCTTCTTGTTTGGAGTAGATGTACTTTTCCTTATTTTCCCCACTGAGTACAACTAAATGCCCTGGACACTGTATATAAAATAATCATAAGATGACTGAACAGTAGAGAGAAGACACACTGACTAGGGACCCCAAATAATGACAGTGGGGGGTGGTTTTCTCCCTGCCTTACAGAACCGAGGCTGGGCGCTCGGGAGCGACAAGCCAGAAATACAAGTGGGGACAGATATCGAAAGCCCCCACAAAAGCCTGCTCTTTCTAATTTCTTAGGAATAAGTTAGAGCTCTTTAGTGACTCCCAGGGACACCTCACTTTTCTAAGTTCTTTGGTTAGTCTCTTGTTAGTTGCAAATTATCCTTGTCTTACATCAATCTTAAGAGAATGCCGGAACTCCTTGAGACATAACACGGCTTTGAAAGTTGCTGTCTGCAATTCTGCTGTGTAATTCTGTCATCTGACTCAACATGCTGAGTGCCATGGACGGGTCTCTCTAGTTGGGAATGATCGGCAGGGACCAGGCGTCACCCTAGTCCAACCTTGGCCAAGTGCGTGGCTCCCTCGACAGGGTCCTCACCACACAGCCACTCCGCCATGGAGGCTGCCAGCCTTACAGCTTGATGTTTTTAATTCATGGGAAAACCCAACCTATAAACCTCCAGCGCCTGTCCCGGTGCAGACTGCTTCCTCCCTGCATGATGGAGACTTGGCAGCGCTGCCGGCTGACTTGGGGAGACTGAGGTGGTCTCTCGTTTCTTCTAAGAGCTCAATGTACCCATCCCCGGCTTTGGTCTTAGCACCACGGCCTCCACCTCCAGCCTGTTCTCAGATCCCAGGCCCTGCTGGCCCAAACCAGAGGAGGACATCAAGGGCACCACTGTCCATGACAGACAGCATGGCGGGAAGGGGGGGAGGAAGCTCACACCCACTGAGCTGTGCTCAGCCCCAGGTGGCTTTGAGGAGCTGCGTCCCTATGGGGTGGATGCAGGTGCTCTCATGTCACAGATGAGGACACCAAGGAGCAGAGCCAGTTGAGGGCTTCCTCAGTGCCAGCCAGCCAGGTAAGAATGAGTGAGAACCTGAGGGGAGGGTGCCCCCACACTTCCCCTGCCTCTGTCCTTTGCCGGAGTTGC
The DNA here is from genome assembly GCF_036850995.1 of Saccopteryx leptura. Taxonomy (NCBI): domain Eukaryota; kingdom Metazoa; phylum Chordata; class Mammalia; order Chiroptera; family Emballonuridae; genus Saccopteryx; species Saccopteryx leptura. The sequence continues at coordinate 60,001,705 of NC_089516.1, read as the reverse complement.
CGTGGAGGGCCGCTTAAAAGTGGCCAAAGTCATAAAACCTGACTCCACTCCCAGGAGCCCAGAGCTGGTCCTGGCTGCCTCTCACTGGGAAGCTTTACACACCTGCACCCTGGGTTTGACTCTGTTTCTAGACACCAGGTTGGCACGCCCCGAGCAAGGGGACACCAGGTGAGATGCAAGTAGAGTGTCACTTGCCAAAGAGAAATGATGTTGGAATCTATTGGGGATTACTTATGAAAACGATCAGCTAAGGGGGGTGGTGAGACTGCAGATCACTTACAGCGCTGGGTCTGCCTAGTCATTCTGTGCTTTCCCATCCACGAACTCACACAGGAGCAAAGCCCGCCACGGGGCTTCCCCGAGCCCCTCCTCCTCAAGTGACCCGCAGAAGCAGTGCGCCCCTGGGGGGAGATGCCGCAGAGATGGAAGGGGAGGCTCTCAATGGAGCTGCCTTACATTATGAATCTGTCTCTCAGGCACGGATCGCTGCACTGTGGGGGGTGTTTGCCTGCGTGTTCAGGAGTGTGACCAGAGGCTGATCCGATCCAGGGCTCCATGGTCATTTAATCCACCTAATGGGATGAGTCACTGTAATTCACGTCGGAAGTACTTCTCAATCTTTTATCAGGTTCCTTTGTGCTGTAAGTCAGTACTGTCCCCAGAATGCTCTCTTCTGGTAGCACGGAGGAAGCAGGCCGGTTGTGCCCAGACTAACTTTCTCAGGTCCCCCTGCAGAGGACAGGGAGCGGTTCAGGTGGGCAGCCGTGAAGCCTGCCCAATGACAAGCCAGGCATCCATTCGGCTGGACAGAAGCAGGTGACCCATCAGCAAAGCAGAGGGGGTTTTGCAGGATGATGTTAGCACTAGGTACCTGGATTAGAGAAAGGGCACCGTGCAGCCTCGGATGCTGGTGCTCAGATAAGTTCCAGGCCATCGGAAACGTGGATGATGGCATGCAGACTGTCTCACAGCGAGACGTCTTAGGGGTCCCTATGTGGCTCATGGAGATCATGGCCACTGGCTAGGCAGGACCGGGGGAGAGTCCACACAGCCAGACTGTAGTCCAGCCCTGCCCGAGAGCATCCATGTCACCTGGGCAAGCGCCTTACTTCTTATATAAATGGCAATGCTACTCAAATTAGAGTTGATGTGGAACACCATGCAGAACACCTGAGCATGTGACTCACGATAGTCAGTTGTCACTCAGAAGACAGCCTTCAGTCCCTCCCCCCTCCCTTTCTGCCTTTTCCCTCTTCCCACCCTATCTGCTTCAGTTCTCCGCTGTCACCCCCGGGTGTTTGGGTGCCGGGCCCTGTGGCCGCGCATTGCAGGAGGAGATGGGCCTCCACCCAGAGCTGTGGACTCATAGTGCCTCCTGGTTGGAGGGGACCTCAGAGGACGTTAGATCACTGTCTGCCTCAATTCCGCAACAACGTCGGTGCCACGTGGTCACACACAAGCGCGTGTCCCATCATGTGAGCCCGCTTCCTTCTGGACCTGACTGGTTGCTGGGAAGAGCTTCCTCATGTCGCATTGGGATTCATCTTCCAGAACCTGGCACACACTTGGACGTTATTCTCTCTGTTAGGGTCAGATAAGTTAAGTTAAAATTTTTCTGGCAGAATTTGAAGTATTTGATGATAGGCTTTCTTTGACATTGAACTCTTCTCCTTGCAAGCCAACTTCCCAGCTCAGCACAGAGCAGCCACTCCACGCCCCGACCAGCTGGGGGAGGATGCCGGGCTCTGGTTCCCCTCTCCTCCCTGGGAGCTGTCCAGGTCCCACACACCACACGGGGCGTGCAGCACATGCGTGCAGTGGAGCTGGGTGGTGGCCTTCTCAGGCAGGGATGGGACTGGCGCCAGCAGAGGAGGCCACGTCTTGTCAGCCCACGGCAGTGCCCAGCGGGCTGAGGGAGGCTGAGGAAGTGCTGAGGCTGAGGAAGTCCCTATGGGCTTCCTCCATGCACAACGTATCTCATTTTTCCTCACCTTTCTCACCCAGCCCCCCAACCTCTCCCCTCTGTCACCCATTAGTCTGCGTTTTGTATCTATGTGTCTGTTTCTATTTTGTTTGTGTTTGTTTTGTTCTTTGAATTCCTCACACTGCATCTGGCGTTAGAACTTACTATTGGAACTCAGAGCACGTTGGACATAAGAAAAGGCAAGGTTAGTGAATTCATACAGGCATACTAAGTTTTACTGCACTTTATTGTGCATCACAGATAAGGAGTTATTCACAAGTAATTGATGCCACAAATCTCATCAGTCTTATTGTAAGAAATTGCAGCCCTACCCCGACCATGAACAACCACCACCCTGATCAGTAAGGAGCCTTCAACATCAAGGGAGGGTCTCCAGCAGCTAAAAGACTATGACTCACTGAAGGCTCAGATGGTGGTGAGCATTTTTTAGCAATAAAGTGTTTTTTAAATTAAGATATGCACATTCGTGAGACATATATTATTGCATACCGAATAGATTACACTACAGTATAAACATAACTTTTATGTGCACCAGGAAACCGAAAATTTCATGTGGACACTCTCTCTATTGCAACACATGCTTTATTACAGCAGTCTGGAACCAAACCCAGAACATCTATGAGGTATGCCTGTAATTGGAGTTTTAGATATAAATAAAAGAGAATATGGCAGAAGGAATATTTTAAGAGACAGTGGTAAGAATTGTCCAAAACTGGAAAAGGCTTCAATACATGCTTCAAAAAGCTCTACAAACCCCCTCCCCCCAAATATAAGAAAAACACAAATGGGTACAGTATAATTTCAAATGCTTAGAAAAGACAAAGAAAGAAATCTTAAAAATAGTAGAATTAAAGCAAGATACCTTACTTTTAAAGACATGAGAGTATAAAAGACAGCTGACTATTCAACAGAAATGGTCAAATCAGAAGTCAGTGAAATAAAATCCTTCCTTTTGTGAGAAAAACACAAAACAGCTAACATAGAATTGTATGCTCATAGGAAGTATCCTTAAGAATAAAGGCCCTGGCCGGTTGGCTCAGCGGTAGAGCGTCGGCCTGGTGTGCAGGGGACCCAGGTTCGATTCCTGGCCAGGGCACATAGGAGAAGTGCCCATTTGCTTCTCCACCCCCACCCCCTCCTTCCTCTCTGTCTCTCTCTTCCCCTCCCGCAGCCAAGGCTCCATTGGAGCAAAGATGGCCCGGGCACTGGGGATGGCTCCTTGGCCTCTGCCCCAGGCACTAGAGTGGCTCTGGTCATGGCAGAGCGACGCCCCGGAGGGGCAGACCATCGCCTCTGATTGGCAGAGTGTGGCCCCTGGTGGGCGTGCCTGGTGGATCCCAGTCGGGCGCATGCGGGAGTCTGTCTGACTGTCTCTCCCCATTTCCACCTTCAGAAAAATACAAAAAAAAAAAAAAAAAAAGAATAAAGGCAAAATAAAGATTTCCTGTGTCCACAGAGATGTTTCAGCATGAGGCAAGAAGAATTATTGATGAAAAAGAAGTTACCATATTTTTTGCTCCATAAGACACAGTTTTTTCCCCCCAAAAGTGGAAGGGAAGATGCCCATGCATCTTATGGAGCAAAAAGTACAATATTTTATTAAATATTTTAACACACCATTTGGTTCAGAATATTTTTTCTTATTTTCCTCCTTAAAACCATAGGTGGGTCTTATAGTCAGCTGTGTCTTATGGAGAAAAATACAGTACTGATTCAAAGGAGGACACACCTGGTGCTTCAGGTACATGAAATGGAGTGGACTCAGCATGCATACATGCACCAGACTTGCCCAAAAGATGCCTGAAAGCTATGAGCAGGAGGTCCTTGAAATTCATTGTTTTGCCATTAAATATTGGAAGACACATCAGTTTGAGTTGGGACAGATTGAAAATATGGACAAAGTACCCCTTCAATCTGATGTCTCAAGTAACAGAACTATTGATAAGAAGGGGGTGAGAACTGCAACTGTGAAGACAAGTGAACATGAAAAGAGCCATTACACTGTTGTTCTAGTTTGAGTGTGGACAGAAACAAGCTGCCTCCTATGCTGATTTTTCAAATGCAAAACAATGCCAAAAGCAGACATTCCTTGAGAAGTGATTGCCTACGTTCTTGACAAGAGTTGAATGGATCAGGATGGGATGAAGATCTGGTCTGAGAAAGTTTGGAGGAGACCTGGTGGGCTCTTATGCAAACCTGCCCTCTTGGTGCTTGATCAGTTCAGGGCACACATAACAAAAAACACAAAGATTGCTGCAGAGCAAAGACAAAACTTGCCATCATATCTGGAGGTTTGACATCCTAGCTCCAACCACTTGATGTCCTCATTAACAAACCCTTCAATGCTGCCATGAGAGATGAATGGAACCAATGGATGAAGTCTTCTGGGGACAACTGGACATCAGCTGGAAGAGGGAAGAAACAAACTACAGGAGAAGTTGGACCTGGGTGAATAGATCCTGGAATAATTTCAAGTTTGAGATCTTTGTCAAGTCATTTAAGAAGTGTGGCATTTCAAATGCCATAGATGGAACTGAGGACGAGGCAATATAAGAAGACAGTGATTCTTCATCAGACACAGATGAGGACAAGCTAATAGACATGTTTTGACAGTGATAAGGAATTGTATAAATTTTATAATGAATAAAACTTGAGTTCAATAACTTTATGTAATACATTTTTTTCAAATTTTGGGGCCCAAAATTAAGGTGCAGGAAAAAAAGATGGCAACAGAGTAGGCAGACGCACAGACACCCAGCTCTCACCACCAAACTGGAATACAAATCAATTTAGGAAAAATCAGCATGAAAAACCAACTCCGAACTGCAAGAACAGCTCTCAAAAACGAAGGAGCAAAGAAGAAGTCACAACAAACCTGCTAGGGAGCACCTGAATCTCCTCTGCTTACAGGAATGGAGGGGGGGTGAGGCTGAGAGCCCAGAGGGGATCTCACACAGGGAAAAGAGCAGAAACTACTGCTCACAGCCACTTGCCTGGTGACCAGGGAGTGAGGTGTGTTGAAAAGACCAGCTTATCTCCCAAGTGGAAAGGACAGGGAGAGGGACAGACTGTGAGGGGCTAAGGAATGCAGGAAACGAACTAAAAAAGCTGACTCATCCATGCTGGAGGCAGCCATAGCTGGGGGAGTGACTGAACCTTTCACAAAACAGAGCTGTAGTGCTTCCGGATCAGAGATCTCCGGACATCTATCCAGCTCCAATCAGCACAACAAGACACAGCTGAAAACAAGAAGTGGGGAGGAGGGGCAGTAACTCAGGTCTCCATGGAGATTTGAGATACACCTCCCCCTACTGAAGCTGAGAAAACACCCTGCCCCCAGTGAGATTAGCTGGCTAAAGAGGCCTTCAGAGTCTCAGGTTACACCCATCGCATTCCTGGATACAGTTTCAAGGAAGCCCCCTGCTGAGATCAGTAAACAAGACTATCACCTGTTAAGAAAACAAACAAATCAAGATTTCAAAGCTGCCCAAATCCGAAAGTGGATTACAGATAACAGCTGATACCAACCCAAGAAGACCTAGAAATAACACAACTGAAAACTGGAGGCAGACAACACCAAGCCTTGACTAAACCAACTCTACAAATAAAACACCCAAAAACAGATAATGAGAAAACAAAGAAGTGCAATCCAAATGAAACTACAAGAGACACCTTCAGGAGATGAACTGAGTGATACGGAAATAATCAAACTTCCAGATGCGGAGTTCAAAATAATGATTGTAAGGATGCTTAGGGATCTTAGAACAACAATGGATGGTCATTATTAACACCTAAATAAAGAAATAGCAAGTATAAAAAAGAATCAGTTGGAGATGACAAATACAATATCAGAAATAAAGACCACAATGGAAGGAATTAAAAACAGGATAGATAGAGCAGAGGATCGAATCAGCGAGTTAGAGGACAACTGGAATGAAGGCATGAAAGCAGAGAAGAAAAGAGAAAAGAGACTCAAAAAGTCAGAGGAAACTCTTAGAAAGCTCTGTGACAACATGAAGAGAAATAACATCGCATCATAGGGGTTCCTGAAGAAGAAGAAAAAGAACAAGAGATAGAGATTTTGTTCAATCATATCATAGCTGAAAACTTCCCTAAATTAATGCAAGAGAAACTCTCACAAATCCAAGAAGCACAGAGGACTCCATTAAAGAGAAACCCAAAGAAACCCACACCAGGACACATCATAATTAAAATACCAAAGCTAAGCGATAAAGAGAAAATATTAAAAGCTGCAAGAGAAAAAAAAGTTATCACCTACAAAGGAGCCCCCATAAGGATGACATCCGACTTCTCAACAGAAACACTTGAGGCCAGAAGGGAATGGCAAGAAATATTCAAAGTAATGCAGAACAAGAACCTACAACCAAGACTACTTTATCCAGCAAGGCTATTGTTTAAAATCAAAGGAGAAATAAAAAGCTTCCCAGACAAAAAACAACTCAAGGAATTCATTACAACCAAACCAATGCTGCAGGAAATGTTAAGGGGCCTGTTGTAAACAGATCAAAGTGGGAAAAGAATATAGCAAAAAAAGAATACACCTTTAAAGAAGAAAATGGCAATAAACAACTACATATCAATAATAACCTTAAATGTAAATGGATTAAATGATACAATCAAAAGATATAGGGTAGCTGCATGGATAAGAAAACAGGACCCATACATATGTTGTCTGCAAGAGACATGCCTTAGAACAAAAGACACACATAGATTGAATGTAAAAGGATAAAAAAAAACATTTCATGCAAAAGGAAATAAAAAAAAAGCTGGGGTAGCAATACTTATATCAGACAAATTGGACTTTAAAACAAAGGATATAGTAAGAGATAAAGAAGGCCACTACATAATGATAAAGGGAGTAATCCAACAGGAATATATAACTATTATAAATATCTATGCACCTAATATAGGAGCACCCAAATATATAAAGCAAACTTTGATGGATTTAAAGGGCGAGATCAACAGCAATACTATAATAGTAGGGGATTTCAATACCCCACTAACATCACTAGATAGATCCTCAAGAAAGAAAATTAACAAAGAAACAGCAGACTTATTGGAAACACTAGATCAACTCGATTTAATAGATATCTTCAGAACCTTTCACCCTAAAGCAGCAGAATATACATTCTTTTCAAGTGCTCATGGTACATTCTCTAGGATAGACCACATGTTAGGGCACAAAAGTGCTCTCAACAAATTTAAGAAGACTGAAATCATATCAAGCACTTTCTCCGATCACAACGGCATGAAACTAGAAATGAATCACAACAGAAAAGCTCAAAAATTCTCAAACACATGGAAACTAAATAGCAGGGTGTTAAATAATGAATGGATTAAGAATGACATCAAAGAAGAAATAAAAAAATTTCTAGAAACGAATGACAATGAGCATACAACAACTCAAAATTTATGGGACACAGCAAAAGCAGTCCTGAGAGGGAAGTTCATAGCACTACAGGTACACTTTCAGAAGCTGGAAAAAGCTCAAATAAACAACTTAACCCTGCATCTAAAAGAATTAGAAAAAGAACAGCAAGTAAAGCCCAAATGTAGTAGAAGGAAGGAAATAATAAAGATCAGAGCAGAAATAAATGACATAGAGGCTAAAGAAAGAATACAGAGGTTCAATGAAACTAGGAGCTGGTTCTTTGAAAAGGTAAACAAGATTGATGAACCTTTAACTAGAATCATGAAGAAAAAGAGAGAGGACTCAAATAAATAAAATTAGAAATGAGAGAGGAGAAATAACAACTGACACAACAGAAATACAAAATATTGTAAGAAAATATTATGAAGAACTGTATGCCAAAAAACTAGACAACCTAGATGAAATGGACAAATTCCTTGAAACATACAATCTTCCAAAAATCAATCTGGAAGAATCAGAAAACCTAAACAGACCGATTACAACAAATGAGATCAAAACAGTTATCAAAAAACTCCCAACAAAGAAAAGTCCGGGGCCTGATGGCTTCACAACGGAATTCTACCAAATATTGAAAGAAGAACTAACTCCTATCATTCTCAAACTATTTCAAAAAATTCAAGAGGAAGGAAGACTTCCAAACTCCTTTTATGAGGCAAGCATAATTCTGATTCCAAAACCAGGCAAAGACAACACAAAGAAAGAAAATTATAGACCAATATCTCTGATGAATATAGATGCTAAAATCCTCAACAAAATATTAGCAAACCGGATCCAACAATATATGGAAAAAATCATACACCATGATCAAGTGGGATTTATTCTGGGGAGGCAAGGCTGGTACAATATTTGTAAATCCATCAATGTGATTCATCACATAAACAAAAAGAAGGAGAAAAACCATATGATAATTTCAATAGATGCAGAAAAAGCATTTGATAAAATCCAGCACCCATTCATGATCAAAACTCTCAGCAAAGTGGGAATACAGGGAACATACCTCAACATGATAAAAGCCATCTATGAGAAACCCACAGCCAACATCATACTCAATGGGCAAAAATTAAAAGCAATCCCCTTAAGATCAGGAACAAGGCAGGGGTGCCCCCTTTCACCACTCTTACTTAACATGGTCCTGGAAGTCCTAGCCACAGCAATCAGACAAGAAGAAGAAATAAAAGGCATTCAAGTTGGAAAAGAAGAAGTAAAACTATCATTATTTGCAGATGATATGATATTTTATATAGAAAACCCTAAAGTCTCAGTCAAAAAGCTACTGGACCTGATAAATGAATTCAGCAAAGTGGCAGGATATAAAATCAATACTCAGAAATCAGAGGCATTTTTATACACCAACAATGAACAGTCAGAAAGAGAAACTAAGGAAACAGTCCCCTTCACAATTACAACCAAAAAAATAAAGTACCTAGGAGTAAACTTAACCAAGGAGACTAAAGACTTGTACTCAGAAAATTACAAAGCATTGATAAAAGAAATCAAGGAAGATACCAACAAGTGGAAGCATATACCGTGCTCATGGTTAGGAAGAATAAACATCATTAAAATGTCTATATTACCCAAAGCAATCTATAAATTCAATGCAATACCAATTAAAATACCAATGACATACTTCAAAGATATAGACCACATATTCCAAAAATTTATATGGAACCAAAAGAGAACACGAATAGCCTCAGCAATCTTAAAAAGGAAGAATAAAGTGGGAGGTATCACACTTCCTGATATCAAGTTATACTACAAAGCCATTGTACTCAAAAGAGCCTGGTACTGGCATAAGAACAGGAATATAGATCAATGGAACAGAACAGAGAACCCAGAAATAAACCCACAGTTCTATGGACAACTGATATTTGACAAAGGAGGTTAGGAAATACAATGGAGTAAAGACAGCCTCTTTAACAAATGGTGTTGGGAAAATTGGACAGCTACCTGCAAAAAAATGAAACTAGATCACCAGCTTACACCACTCACAAAAATAAACTCAAAATGGATAAAAGACTTAAATGTAGACCATGAAACCATAAGCATCTTAGAAGAAAACATAGGCAGTAAGCTCTCGGACATCTCTCGGAGCAAAGTGAAATAAAAGACAGGATAAACAAATGGGACTATATCAAACTAAAAAGCTTTTGCACAGCTAAAGACAACAAGAACAGAATAAAAAGACAAAGTACACAATGGGAGAACATATTTGACAATACGTCTGATAAGGGGTTAATAACCAAAATTTATAAGGAACTTGTAAAACTCAACACCAGGAAGACAAACAATCCAATCAAAAAATGGGCAAAAGAGATGAATAGACACTTCTCCAAAGTGGACATACAGATGGCCAATAGGCATATGAAAAAATGCTCAACATCACTAATCATTAGAGAAATGCAAATTAAAACCACAATGAGATATCACCTCACACCAGTCAGAATGGCGTTCATCAACAAAACATCACAGAATAAGTGCTCGTGAGGATGTGAAGAAAAGGGAACCCTCCTGCACTGCTGGTGGGAATGCAGACTAGTGCAGCCACAGTGGAAAACAGTATGGAGATTCCTCAAAAAACTGAAAATCGAACTGCCTATTGACCCAGCTATCCCACTTTTAGGAATATACCCCAAGGACACCATAGAACGGCTCCAAAAGGAGAAATGCACCCCCATGTTTGTGGCAGCATTGTTCACAATAGCGAAGATCTGGAAACGGCCCAAGTGTCTGTCAGAGGACGAGTGGATTAAAAAGCTTTGGTACATATATACTATGGAATACTAGTCAGCCATAAGAAATGATGACATCAGATCATTTACAATAACACGGATGGACCTTGATAACATTATCAGAGTGAAATAAGTAAATCAGAAAAAAAACTAAGAACTATATGAATCCATACATAGAAGGGACATAAAAATGAGACTCAGAGACATGAACAAGAATGTGATGGCAACAGGGGTGGGGGGTGGGGGGGAGGGGGGATGGGGTGAAGAAGGAGAGAGGGGTTGGGGGAGGGGAGAGGCACAAAGAAAACCAGATAGAAGGTGACAGAAGACAATTTAACTTTGGGGGAGGGGTATACAGCACAATCAAATGTCAAAATAATCTAGAGATGTTTTCTCTCAATGTATGTACCCTGATTTATCAATGTCACTGCATTAAATTTAATAAATTTAAAAAAATTAAGGTGCATCTTATACATAGGTGTGTTGTATACATGGGGAAACACAGTATTTTGTACTGTGTTGCCACTCACTGTGCTAGACACATAGAACACTACAGCATGAACTCATTGTTCCACTGTGTTGTGTCTTTGATCGCTTCTCATATGTGCCCTGACTGGGGATCTAGCCAGTGCCACAGGGTTAGAGCTAATGACCTCAGCAGGGATGATTCCAAGGTCGAACTGGCAACCTCACATTGGAACTGATGTCCTTGGGCTGGAACAACTGTCCTCAATGCCCCAAAGGCAAGGGCCAGACATTTTACTTTTATTTATTTTATTTTACTTTTTTGCATCATAGATTTTTATTTCCAATATAGTCAATATTAATCATTATTTACTATCTCACATAAACAGAAAGCTTTTGGGGGGTTCTTTTATTTATTTTCTTTAGTAAAAGGGTCACAGAACACAAAAGGGAGAAAAAACACTGTGGTTTATGCTCAGCCATGATTGTCTGTGATTGGCTCTGACCTCATAAGGGCACCATTGTGATGGAATTACAAAGTAACCTATATAAGGCCCTGGCTGGGCTGAGCCTTTTGTCTGTTACAGCCCAGGGAGCATTACAGTGACCTGAGGTTTTAGACACATTTGGACTGTGATTTGGATTGTTTTGGACAATTCTCTTTGGATTTTGATTTGTGGACTCGGATTGATTGTATTGTATTTAGAACTTGGACTGTGACTTAGACTAGTCTATCTGGATCTTGATTTGGTTAAGGCATGAATTTTTAACATCGTCAAGCACCATGTCTGATAACTATGGAGCAATACCTTGGTGGATGACAGGCGATGTGGGAAACTACCTCTTTGTTCGTACCCTGGGCACAGGGGGATTTGGCACAGTTAAGCTGGCCCGGCACGTCCTAACAGGCATATACGTCGCCGTAAAAATTGTAAATTTAAGGGACTGCCCTAATGCCTTCCAGGAGGTTGAGTTCCTTAAGGCATTAAACCATCCAAATGTGGTCAAGCTGGTGGAGGTGATTGTCAAGGACTTCAAATTATACATCGTCATGGAGTACGTCAGTGGTGGTGACCTCTTTGACTATTTACCAAGGGACCACCCGAGCACCGAGGCAGAAGCACGACGCATTTTTAGACAGCTCCTTTCGGCCCTTCAGTACTGCCACAGGCTGAATATCGTGCACAGGGACCTGAAGCTGGAGAACATCCTGGTCGATGCGGATAAAAATATTAAAATAACAGACTTTGGTTTAGGGAGGAAGGTGAAAAGGGACGAACTGAAAACATACTGTGGGATTGTGAACTGTATGGCGCCCGAGATGCTGCTGGAGCAAACTTATGAGGGCTGAAAGGTGGACATCTGGGGCCTCGGTGTAATTCTCTTTCACATGGTAACGGGACGGTCACCATTTAGGGGCCAGAACTTAATTAAAGTGAAAAAGGACATCATGACTGGGAACTTCAGAATACCAGGTTATTTGTTGGTGGAGTGTCAAGCCTTACTCAAGAACTTAATGGCTCTCAATCCCAGCGAGAGGTCAGCCGCTGACGAACTCTTCCAACATCCATGGGTAATTAACGGCCAAAAGGAACAACTAGAGCCATACGGCGACATGCCCCGGGGGAACCTGGACCCCCAAATTGTAGCAGAAATGAACCGCATCGGCTTCCAGCACCGTGAGATACAGAAGGCGCTGATGGGACAGTCATATGATCACATAATGGGGACCTACCTTCTCTTGGAGGCCAGGAAATATAAGAGGAAGGGAAGCACTGTCCCCTTAAGGCCCTGCCCTCAGTCTCTTGACATTGTCCTTTCCTCAGCCCAGGTTTCGGTGGAGGAGAACTCTGCCAGTATCTCAGGAGAAGGTATGTCTAACCCAGAGTCCCGGGCCAGCACTCCACCTTCTGGCCCCGCCTCCCAGGCTAATGCTCCACCATCTGGCCCAGCCTCTCGGGTCAGCACTCCACCACCCAGCCCCAAGTCCTGGCTCAGCACTCCACCATCCAGCCCCAAGTCCCGGGCCGGCGCTCCACCATCCGGCCCAGCCTCCTGGGCCGGCGCTCCACCATCCGGCCCAGCCTCCCGGGCCGGCGCTCCACCATCTGGCCCAGCCTCCCGGGCCAGAGCGCCACCATCCGGCCCAGCCCCCTGTGCCGGCACTCCACCATCCGGCCCAGCCTCCCGGGCCGGCGCTCCACCATCCGGCCCAGCCTCCCGGGCCGGCGCTCCACCATCCACCCATGAGGGCAGGGCCAGCGCTCCACCATCTGGCCTAGTGTCCAGGGCCAGCGCTCCACCATCCGGCCAAGAGGACATGAAAGCTGCCTGCAGCCCAGAGCTCCAGCCTGACCCTGTGCGCTCCCCCCCAACTCCCAGCAGCAATAACACCAGCTGCGGGAGTAGCACCCAAGAAGAAAGCACTGGGCTGCTTGATGGTGGGACCCCAGCCTCTCCTGGCCACTGCCACGGCTGGTGGATGGTGACCAGGAGGTTCTTAAGAGGATTTTTAAAATGCCCCTGTTGTGGCCAATCCAAGACAAAGTCAACAGTCCGAATGGCAAAAGTCACACCAGGTTGACGTGTTGATGGCCGAGGCAAGATGCGGGTGAGGTCAGTATTTTAAATGCTGAATAACAGGTATATTTTCTCTTAGCTGCACTTTCCAACTTTTCTTAGGAAAATCATTAACCATGATTTGTGTTGTGTGTGTGTATGTGTGTGTATGTGTGTGTGTTTAAAATCCTTGCCACAATTCTGCAATTAGTCCTTGAGTAGGCAGCAAAGTTGCCCCTATGAGAAACAGCTCAAATGCAAACCAATGCCTGGAATTCTGAGCATCTGTCCTATTATTTGTTAAAACTACTGACTGTCCACACAATCCAGCTTATCTTAAAATGTAAGATAGTTCTTTTCCAAAGAGCAGCATATGGACCTCACTTTTAACCTCTGGAAGTTGGATTTTTCTCCATGTAAGGAGTCTACAGTTGCCCTCAAAAGGGAATATATCATGAATTTCAATTATATCTGCATTTTAAAGTCAGACGACCTCCCACTTACCTTTCATATATACTAATAGCCGTCCTCATAATCCCTCTTTTTGAGCTGCTTTCAGAGCCTCCCAAAGTGAATTCTGTAGATGCTACACAGCTTACATTTTTATATCAGCATTTCAAACATAACCAATAAATTTGGTGACTATTCACATATCCATTTTCTCATGAAGCATTGGTAAACAAGCAGGTTTAACTTTTATATGGTTTTGAGAGATTCAGTAAATGGAGGTAGTCATCCTCAAGCACAGAATATTTATGTGTGATTTTTTTTTAAAGGTTTATTTTTGCTTTTCTTTTTTTCTTCTTCTTCTTCTTTTTTTTTTTTTTTTTTTTGGTATTTTTCTGAATTTGGAAACAGGGAGGCAGTCAGACAGACTCCCACATGCACCCGCCAGGATCCACCCAGCATGCCCACCAGGGGCGATGTTCTGCCCATCCTGGGCGTCGCTCTGTTGTGACCAGAGCCCTTCTAGGGCCTGAGGCAGAGGCCATGGAGCCATCTTCAGCTCCTGGGCCAACTTTGCTCCAATAGAGCCTCAGCTGCAGGAGGGGAAGAGAGACAGAGAGGAAGGAGAGGGGGAGGGGTGGAGAAGCAGATGGACACCTCTCCTATGTGCTCTGGCCGGGAATCAATCCCGGGACTCCTGCACGCCAGGCCGACGCTCTATCACTGAGCCAATCGGCCAGGACTGTGTGATTACTTCTAACTCAAGCAATCTGTTTATTGTTATAATTCAAAAATAATCGGAAGATTAATAAACATAGTTTGCATGCTCTTTGAAATCATGATAGCTTCTTCTCTTTTGATAAGTAAGCCTAGGGAAAAAGTGCTGATATTAAAAAAAAAATCAATACCACTAGCTCCCATAAATGCAGTTTTGAAATATATAGTAGTTCTATTTCCACAACAGCATTTAACATTCATAAAAATTTTAAACATTAAAAATATTTTTTCTGTTGAACAGCCCAAACTAGTAGACACACACACATGTTAATTATTCATTTACATTTGCATTGTTGAGAGACCATAAATAATAAATCCCACTAACCCTGTTGTCTTGAGTTTCCATATTATTTACATTGAGCTCATATTTCAATCTTCTAGATAGCCTACCTACCTTTATTGTTACTTTATGTCTTTAAGAAGACTAAAAGGGATGATTCAAGAATACATGTCTGTGAATATGTATGTCCCAGTTCTTGGTCTTCTTTGAAGCCATTTACCACAGGGTTAATCCAATGCCAAAAACAACATCAAGAGGTCAAAGCACATTGGATAATGGAAGAGAGGACACATTAAAGAGTAGGATGGCCCAGGTTCCTGTCTGGCTCTTAGAAGTCAGACCATTGTGCAGGTGCTGGGTTCCAGGGGCCAGTCCTTAGGTGCTCATGCTCTCTTGAAGTGCTACAGGCAGTGCTGTCTGAGACACATCATGGGCACGACTGAGAGCCCAGGTGTGTCCTGAGAGCAGGTCTCATAACGCTGGCCTATGCTGAGCCATTATAAAGGAAGCAGAAACCACAGTGATAACTGCCACAGAACTCCATCTTCACCAGGACACTCTGGTGCTGACAGACTCTCCAACAGTCATCTTGTGTCCCTTACTACACAACTTCAGGAAACTTGTTTTGCCACTGCCCTGGTTCCTGGATTCTTGGGTCACATCTGTTCTGAGTGCCATAGAACTGCCTAAAGTGGGTCATCTTAACCTGTCCAACCTAGATTGACTACAACTCTGACCAAGAACATTGCCATCTGGTGCCAAAACGTCTATTTTTCCTGACTGCTTATCTATAGTCAGACAACTCTGGATTAACAAGAGCAAAGGTGTGTGTGATCTGATGACTGAATGGCAGGGATTCCGCTTGGAGCTGCACAAGCTCTACCTTACCTAGTCCCTATAAGCTCATATGAGGGAGTACTGAGTGTGCTCACCCTACGGGAGAGGGAACTGAGCCTCAAGGATTGGGGAGCTTCCTGAGTCATAGAGCTAATAAGTCACTAAGCCTGGCTTTGCACACCTCAGGCTGAGCATGGCCTATATAATCACTTCACAAACCACTTCTTATGAGAAAGACAAGCTGAAGTCTGACCTGGAAAAAGAATCTGGCCAAGAAAGTACATTTGTGTGTTATTAAGAAAACTACTCAATAGAAACAAGAGCTTTTATCAGTGGTAACCCAAAATAATATACAAATCAAACCAAACAAAGATTTAGCTTCATAAATCAAACTCATACTTCTGCATTTTCCTATGACTGTCCACCGCTCAGTCAAGGATCCTAAATCCATTCCTACTTATCAGCACAACCTTCATCCTAAATGCACCGAGTTTCTGGAATCCAACTGAGCCCACTTCACTACAATCCACACAGATCGGGGCCTTCACCATCAGTTACATGTAATCAAGATCAAATGTCAAAATAATCTGGAGATGTTTTCTCTCAATATATGTACCCTGATTTATCAATGTCACTGCATTAAATTTAATAATAATAAAAAGATAACTTCCAAAAAAAAAAAAAAGAAAGAAATGTCCAACCTGGCCGCCTACAGTTAGGGGAGCAGAGATTTGCAACATCAGTAAGCATACAGTACTGGCAAGCTTCCTCTCTCTAGACGGAGGTAACAGTCTTCTATATGAATTCTTTCATCCGCTGTCTATGCTCCTCCCAGTATGTCCCCCACAATGCAGCCACAGTGTCCTTTTCAAAACACAAGTCTGATCATGTCTCTAGTCCTAGGGCACTGCTCCCTCCCCTCTTCTAGTTAGTTTTCCTGACCCTTTGGTTAGACTTCAACAATTCTGACCATCAGTTCCTGGGCAAACCTCCACTGTCCTTTCTGACTTTGTTAAATTTATGATTGATTCTTTAAATTATTAATCTTAAATTACTGAAAATATTGTATGTCCTTAGAGTACCATGAGCCTCTTCACAGGCTGTGCCGCAGGCTGCTGTAGGCTGTGTCACACCTACAGCAGTTTGCTTGTCTGTCTAGCGTCTCTCTATGTGCTCAGCACAGCGCAGGACACCGCAGAGAGACTCATAGGTGTTTGCTGAGTAAAGGTAAGTGATTTGGTGAAGTGAATGGGGGTGGGAGGACATCAATTTGCATTTGTACTTGGACACCATTAAATTTAACTACAGTGACCAACACATAGAAGTTCATTAAAGCAAATGTTCAATAAATCCTTTACAAAGGACAGCCTATTTGCAATAGAAGGGCCATAGTTTATCCACAATCCTGAAAATTTTTGTTGGAGATAAAGTATAATAAAGAAAAATGTTGTCTTTCTTATAGTTATGAGACAAGTGCTTTGACAGCTCCTCTTTTACATTCGGTCAACCTGGCTAATTATTCTGTATGCAGGAAAACTATTCTTCCTTGATTGTAACCTAGCATGATACTTCTTTATTTCAAAGAAATATGACTGCTGGCTATCTTGCCTAGAAGATCTTTAACTGGAGTAGCATATGGAGGAATATTCCTGGTTATTTCACTGTGTAATCTCCAAGCTGAGATGAATCACTGAGCACCATTCTCTTGCTAAGCACGTGTATGAAGGGACAACCCACCATCAAATCATGCTTCTAGTGTGCTTGCAACAGTCCAGACACAAATCCTAGTAACTTTTGTTTCTCCCCTTTTTACCCTTTAATATGGCTATAATCAGAACAAACTGATTTTGTTTTTCAGATTGCTAAAATCCTCCCAACACTTTCTTCAACACTATTGCCAAATAAATCATTGCCCTGTTCCCCTGAAGTGAATTGAAAATTAATTTACACAACCTAGATGATTCTCCTAATAACAGGGTACAAGCCATGGGGAGATTGAAAACCATTTCCCAGCAAACATTATCTTCAGTATTTTTGTAGCTGCTTTAGATTGCATTGTAATGGAAAATTAGGATTGTGCAGAAATTTAAGAGGGTCCCCTGAAGAGCTTCTGTTTTAAAATTGATTCTTTAAGAAAGCATTAAAAATCTATTGGAATTGATTGCCTGCTAATATAAAGGAAAAACTCTTTGCCACCATTAGAGTTATAAAAGAACATCTTCACTCATGCATGTTATCAACACTACTGGACTAACAGCCCCTGTAGAAAGAGAAAGGATACTGAGGGGATATTAAAACAGCAATCTCTAGGCCCTGGCCAGTTGGCTCAGTGGTAGAGCATCGGCCTGGCATGCAGAAGTCCCGGGTTCGATTCCTGACCAGGGCACACAGGAGAAGCGCCCATCTGCTTCTCCACCCCTCACCCTCTCCTTCTTCTCTCTCTCTTCCCCTCCCGCAGCGAGTCTCCATTGGAGCAGAGATGGCCTGGGTACTGGGGATGGCTCCCTGGCCTCTGCCCCAGGCGCTCAAGTGGCTCTGGTCTCGACAGAGCGACACCCCAGAGGGGCAGAGCATCGCCCTCTGGTGGGCAGAGCGTCGCTCCCTGGTGGGTGTGCCAGGTGGATCCTGGTCGGGCACATGCGGGAGTCTGTCTGACTGTCTTTCCCGTTTCCAGCTTCAGAAAAATACAAAAAAAAAAAAACTAAAAAAACAGCAATCTCTACCTATCTGGGATTTAAACCTGATATGTTGCTTTTATTAATTTAGCAAGAACTATTAGTTAGGATGTCAAAGAGCAAATTTACAATTAAACTGCTATAAAATGGTGTATCTTTAATAAACAATAGGCCAGGAATTTTTCATTAATCTTCTCAGCATGAAGTACATTCCTCCAAAGAATAAATTCTGAATTTACAGTTTTCTTTATTACTAAGTTTATAGTACAGCAGCAATGAAAGTCATAGCTGATAACACTGCTGATTAGCTCCTGAAACTTTCCCTGAAATAGAGTAATAACCAATCAGATCCTAGCTATTGGCCTGAGAAAATAATGGCATCCACCATCTTTAAAATGTCTTTTGAGCTTAGGGAGGTTTCCATGGATATGATGCAGTGGCTAATGTTTCAGAAATGATATGGTAGACAATATAAAAACACATAAGCCCAATAGAGCACCTTGACAGTAAATTATTTTCTTTTTACAGGCTTTTGATTTTTGTCACATTCTGTGTGAAATTGCCTTGTCTCTTTTAAGACATGATAAGTAGGACTACAGTAATACCTCAGTCTTCACTGACTTCGGTTATTGTTGCTTTTTTCTAGGAAACATTTGTCTTGGTTTTTGTCAGTTGCCGTGGATTTCATCTTTGTGCCCACATGACCTCACTGCTAATTTTGCAAAAACAAAGGGCCACCCCGGCATTCTCCTGCTCAGTGTGGCATTGCCTCTCACTGTGTGACCATCACCCTGCATGTCTAGCCCAACAATTCCATTGCTTCCCAGTGTTTTTGTGCTTTTCTTATTGCTTGCAAGTGCTAGTACTACAATGACCTGTAAGTGATCACTGCGTATGCAGTATCTGCACCTCTCTCCCCTCCTCACCATCTTCCATACACCAAGAAGAATCTTCAGAAAGGTAAATTCCATGTTAAATGTTCATTTATTTTTTACATTAGTCTTCTATATTCATTTTATGTTAATTTCTTATTGTTTTTAGTATTAAACACTACATTTATTCTCTATAAAATGTCTTTTGGTATGCATTTTGGAGTGTCTAGAACAAATTAATTGGATTTACATTGATTCATATAGAAATAATTGCCTCAGTTTTCATTAGTTTCGGATTTCGCTGATTCTTTTTGGACGAATTCTTGACGAAAACTGAGGTATCACTGTACTTAGCAGAAAGGAATAATGAGTAAGAAAAGCCTTTTCAAATGTACTGTATTATTTTTCCTTAAAAGTTCTCTCAGGGCCCTGGCCGGTTGGCTCAGCGGTAGAGCGTCGGCCTGACGTGCGGGGGACCCGGGTTTGATTCCCGGCCAGGGCACATAGGAGAGGCGCCCATTTGCTTCTCCACCCTGTCTCTCTCTTCCCCTCCCACAGCCGAGGCTCTATTGGAGCAAAGATGGCCCGGGCACTGGGGATGGTTCCTTGGCCTCTGCCCCAGGCGCTAGAGTGGCTCTGGTTGCGGTGGGGCAGAGCGTAGTCCCTGGTGGATGTACCCGGTGGATCCCGGTCCAGCGCATGCGGGAGTCTGTCTGTCTCTACCCGTTTCCAGCTTCAGAGGAATGCAAAAAAAAAAAAAAAAAAAAAAAAGTTCTCTCAGAATTATGTTAAACTTCACCCTCACACAGTCACTCCCTTCATCTCTCTCCCTCTTTTAATGGACTGTGAATAATGTCTATACAGATGAACTATATCAGAAAAATTGGGTAGAGAAACAGGAGCAGCACAGCTGTAAGCATGGAAACTGAAGTTGCATTCTTAGAGGGAACATGACGCACTCAGACCACCTTGAAGCCTCCCTCTGAGCACTTTCCTCAAGTCCTGGTGACGGAGCAGAAAAGTATCACAGTGAGGCCAGTGGGCACCTCAGTGATGAAACCTTTGGCGACATGGGGATGAACCCACCTGCTTTATACTGAATTCTGCATTATTCTGATTAGCTTAGTAACATGTTTTTCATATATCACCTTCAAGTATTAACATGAGACCTTAAGAAGTGTTTTTTGCACTACACAATTATTTATTAAATTATATTAATTAAAATAGTTTCCTAAAAATTCCTATATTTATTTTATTAATATTTTATCTTTAGTTGTCCTGGTTTATAAGATGAAATATCTGGCTACTTTATTTATAAGTAACTTCTGAAATATATAATTTTTTGGTTGTTTGAAATGGAACCTAGCAGTTATTTTTGTCAAAATACTTAAGCATAGAGTTAAAAGAGCAAAATTTTTATGCTTTCAAATAAATTTTAACTTCTCTGCCACCATAAAACTCCTTAAAATTGAAGACTATAGTTGATATATAAGTCATTTTTTTTTTTTACAGAGACAGAGAGTGAGTCAGAGAGAGGGATAGACAGGGACAGACAGACAGGAATGGAGAGAGATGAGAAGCATCAATCATTAGTTTCTCATTGCGCGTTGCAACACCTTAGTTGTTCATTGATTGCTTTCTCATATGTGCCTTGACCGCGGGCCTTCAGCAGACCAAGTAACCCCCTGCTGGATCCAGTGACCTTGGGTTCAAGCTGATGAGCTTTTGCTCAAACCAGATGAGCCTTTGCTCAAGCTGGTGACCTTGGGTCTCGAACCTGGGTCCTTTGCATCCCAGTCCGATGCTCTATCCACTGTGCCACTGCCTGGTCAGGCTATAAATCATTATTATAAATATTTAATTTTGTTAATATTGGTGATAGAGTAATTATATTGTTAAAATCCAACAGGTAATATAAGAAATTAATAGAAACAATGAAAATTAATATTATCTCTATTTATTGATTTGTAACACTTTCAAATTACAGAAGTCTTTTTAACAAAGTTAAAAAGATTTTAATCACTAAGATAAAATTCTTCAAAACTAGTTCCACAAAGGCAAACATTGCTAACATCTTTAAACATTAAAAAAAAAAAAAGGTATTTTACTTTTTAAAACGGGACCATAATATTTTCAAACCAGTGTTTCCACTCTTTCGCAGAAATCAAAAAGATACAAAGATGTTTTAAATGACAAACATAATTATACTCCTGTCATGTCTTCCAACTCTGTTGACAAAAGGCAAAGACCCAAACAGCCCAGGAGGACCGAAGAGGAAGCCTGCACGGCCCGGGGCGACCCCAGGATCTGCCCACCTCTCCTTCTCCACCACGTCTGTCTCCAGATTCCTGAGCTCTGCAGTTCAAGTTCTTTTCATTTCAACTCTCCACCAATATTACTGCAACTAAACACACCAAAGCCAGATGGGCAAAAAAGAGTAAGGTAACATGAATACTTTAATTTTTTAAAACAAACTTCCAAAATGAACTATCCAGAGTCTTTTCTTTATTGAAAGGTCTATTATTACATGGATGCTACTATGTGCCAGTGCATATTATAGTTAATTAATAGAGGTTTGAATGTTTATGACAAAGATAATAATTATATTGTGAAAATGTAAATTAGCAGTAGAAGAAATTAATAAAAACAACAAAATTTAAAGTAATTTGTATTAATCTTAGTTTATTATTGATTTGTAGTTTTGAGAGTACAAAGGTCACATATACTATATGAGATGCTCGTATAAAATTATTCTTTGTGTGAGCTTTAGAATTTTCTTTTTTCATATAAATTCTCACTAGTTAGAAATGAGAATTTTCTATTCTAACCAATAAGTTGGCACAAATAACCTCAAACATCATATGTGTTGGATACCAGAGTAATATTAACATTGAATTAGACAATAAGAATATTTTCCACAATCACTGATAATAGAGAACAAAATATAAATAATTGCAGTCTACGGTCCTAGAATTAAAAAGAAACAGCAACCATTTTAAAAGTTGGGTTATTTCTCATAAGATATTATTTTTATTAGTACTTTTAATGACTTAATGTCTCTCACTTTTGAAAGAGGTAAAAAGAGGCCCTGGCCAGTTGGCTCAGCAGTAGAGTGTCTGCCCCAGCATGTGGAAGTTCCTGGTTTGATTTCCAGGCATGACACCCAGGAGAGGCGTCCATCTGTTTCTCCACCCCGCCCCCTCCCCTTTCTCTCTCTCTCTCTTTCTTGTCTCCTCCAGCAGCCATGAGGTCAAATGGTTTGAACAAGCTGGCCCCAGGCACTGAGGATGGCTCCATGGGCTCATCTCAGGTGCCAATATAGATCGGTTGTTGAGCAAGGGAGGAGCAGCCACACATGGGCAGAGCATTGCCTTGTAGGAGGCTTGCCTGGTGGATCCTGGTCGGGGTGCATGCAGGAATCTGTCTCTCTGCCCCTCTCTCTGCCCCTGCCTCCCTGCCTCTCACTTAAGAAAAACAAAAGAGGTAAAAAGATAGAAACTTCTTCTATGATTCTAATGGATAAGAATGTCAGTAGACATATTCTTCCAGAAGAAATTAGTTGTACAATAACTTTAAAACCATTTCCAAATATCAAAAGCCCAAAGGGGAGGGGGGAAATGAAAGTAAGATCATTTATCTTCCTAAGAGGTATAGTTCTTGTTCTTCAAAAGAGTATTATTTGTGAAAAAATGTCCATAATCCTTAAATTAGTAGAGTTTATCCACCCAATTCTCATTTAATTTCTTAGTACGTCAAAATTGCTACTCCACTATGTGCACTCACAAGAGGGAAGCCCAGGACAGTCACTGGGAAACTGAGAGAACATGTAGGTATTGGATGTGCTTACAGAAGTGGGAAGGAGTCAGGAAATGAGAAAGGCAGAGAGGTAGTTATATCTTTTATAGTTTTTAAAGTTATAAAATATTAAATAGCATTGTCTGATGTTTCACCACTTCTTAGTCTTTACAAGATAGATGGAAGGACACTGAAAAAGTAAATACTATTCACCTTTATTACCTGCTAAGTTGGTTTCAAGAAAATAGTGAGCACGTCAGCTAAACGGCTTATCCCTTGGGAAAGGTAGCATATAAATACACACACACACACACACACACACACACACACACACACACACACACCCCAAAGCTGATAGAATATCAAATATTGCCAATTTATACTGTAAAGTGCAGGTCAATGTCAAATTTCCTTAGAGATGTTTAAAATGAGAAATGCAAAATTTCAAAATCTTACATATATTATTCTTTTTAAGGAAGGACTACTCTCACTTTAAATGCATTAATTAACACATGAAAAGAAATTGAACAATTTGAAGAACAAGCTCATTGAAAGGACATTCTTTTAAATAAGACTAGATATCATTCTTCAACTGTCTTCCCAGATCTGGAAACTCTTGCCATGTCACTGCTGGCAGCTGTAGAAACCGGGCCTCAGTCCCCCCCCCACTGCAGCTCAGCCCCCACGTCCACATTCTCCCAGCTGTGGCGGCCATCAAGAAGAGCTATTTGAACAGCAGCATCTCAAACAGACCACTTAGAGACAGGTAGAAATGGGAAAAAAATGAGAGAAGATTGCAAAAGTCCAGTCCAGACCTCAAAATACAGTCCTACTCTCTAGCTATGGAGTGGAACATCTGAGTTTCCTGTCTATGTGTTAGCCAGACTTCGTCTACCTCTTTGGTTCGGGCCACACTCTCACCGGCCGCTTTCCATGACTGCCTCAACTCGGTCGGTGATGAAGGACAATGATTTCCAGTCTTCCTTTCCCAGCAGCCATATCTCCAGGTAGAATCAAGTCTAGGTAGAGTGAATGACAGAAACACTGTCTTCCAATGACCTCCCTTTTTCTCATTTGTTTGTATGACCTGCTTTCTTAGCAGCACGTCCTGTTTTCCTTTATTGTTCCGTGTGGGTGTGGCAGACATGAGAATGTACCTTGCAAAACTCCAACCACGGGAGCATCATTGACCAAGGGACCCAGCTGCCTCTCTGAAACCCCCACTGTGCTAAGCCCAGACTTCCCACAGGCTGCTGGCAGCAATGACTGAGTGTGGCAGGAATACTGATGTAGGCTCATTTCCCAGAGATGAAACTCCTCTAACAGGCACCTTCGGCTCAGGAACTACGCATAGGCCTTGTCAACCTTTCTTAGAACAGTACAGTAGCACTAGGACTGTCCTGCCCTCCCTTCCTGCCCTCTCTCTCTCACAGCAGCTGCATCTGCACCATGACTTGGAAGCTCTCCCAGCCTCTTGCACTTTCCCTCTAACCCATCTTCTGTGTCTGCCCCTTAAAGAACCCAAAGTGGGCTGTGCACCGTTACTTATCCAGACCTGTTCTGTAGTCTCTTCCTTGCGGGTCTGCTGAATGATGAGCTGCTGCTCTGAAAGACTTAAGCAACTAAAGGGGCCTGGTGTGTATATTTGAGAATGTTTACCGTCAACCATGTGGCAAACTGCATCGGTGCACGTGCACAGTGACACAGAGTGGAGACTCAAAGGGCAGGTTCAGAGCTCAGAAGCTCTGATGGCGATGTCCATCTTCAGAGCCCGGGAGACTGAAGGCGCACACAGAATTACTTTAAAAGTATTGGGGAAGGCCCTGGCTGGTTGGCTCAGCGGTAGAGCGTCGGCCTAGCGTGCGGAGGACCCAGGTTCGATTCCCGGCCAGGGCACATAGGAGAAGCATCCATTTGCTTCTCCACCCCTCCGCCGCGCCTTCCTCTCTGTCTCTCTCTTCCCCTCCTGCAGCCAAGGCTCCATTGGAGCAAAGATGGCCCGGGCGCTGGGGATGGCTCTGTGGCCTCTGCCCCAGGCGCTAGAGTGGCTCTGGTCACAACATGGCGACGCCCAGGATGGGCAGAGCATCGCCCCATGGTGGGCAGAGCGTCGCCCCATGGTGGGCGTGCCGGGTGGATCCCGGTCGGGCGCATGCGGGAGTCTGTCTGACTGTCTCTCCCTGTTTCCAGCTTCAGAAAAATGCAAAAAAAAAAAAAAAAAAAATATTGGGGAAGGAGCATATTAAATGGTAACATTAACAAAATGTGCCAAAACTATATCTGAAGCAAAATGGCTTTCCTGTTCAGACACATATTTTTGTATCAACTGCCTAGAACAGCACAGAGGATATAAACTGTGCTGCTTACCAAGATACATGGTAACTGTGAAGAAAGGGAATGAAATTCTCAGAGAAAACATAATCTTGAAGCAGGTCAGCAAACTTATTTTCAAAACAGCTGGTTAACACATAAAACTATTTTTAGTGTGGGGCTCATGCAAAAACAGATGGACAGCCACACTTGGTCATTAAGCCAGTGGGTTTGTTACCCTGGCTTAGAGCAGTGGCAAGCAGTCATATCTGACCACGAGCCAAAACAGAATGTATAAAAATGCCACATTTACATTTCATTCTAAATGAAAATAATTTAGTATCATAACAAGGAAGTGTATATATTGTTACAGTTTAAATGATCAACTCCAGTAAATAAGAATGTTACCAGAGAATCTGCATTCTCTCTAAGTCATTAAAATGTTAAACATCTTAGTGTGTTTGAGAAATAGCAAAAAGAGAGCTTTCTGATCTCTGGGCATCAGTTCCATGTGGAGCTACCTTGTGCAGTTAAGTGGCCCCTGTAGCCAAAGGCTGAGGGTTCTCAGTCAACCACACAGTAGTGAGACTCTGGGTGGCCCTGTCACCTTTTCATTCTCAGGGGAAAAGTCTACCTTTCCTCTTTTCTGAAATTGTTGGCTCCACCAGCCACAACTTGCTACCACTCATGTAGCACTTGTTTATCATTAGTGATAATGATGACATATTTATTAAACATATCTTCTATATGCTTAACTTTAATTTGACACTATGAGGCTGGTGTATTTATGGATCATGAAACTTGGACTCAGAAAGGTAATATGATTTGACTAAGGTCACAGAATTAATCTACCTGCAGTAGTCCATTTTGGTCTTTGCCCGCACAGTACTCTGTGCCTTTATTCTGGTAGTAGTGAACCATTTCTATACTGTCCATTTCAAACTGGATAGGATTCTGGTAAATATGTTACTTACATGCCTCTGCTTGTCCCTGACTTAACTTAGCAAGTGACTAAGTCACCATAATGGATAGTCAGGATGGATGCAGTGATGGGTGTACGAGCGACTATGTGCTCCTTGCAGGACCAGACACCAGGACAGTGGGTATGGATGCTGGGAAAGGAATGATCTCTCTACTCTTATGACAGCAGTATGAGTCGCATATAGTTAGGGTACTAGTGGCCTTCTTTCTCATTACACAAACACAGCCTGTGGTGAGTGGAGCCAATACTGAGGAAAGCAGAGCTGAGAGATGGAAAGAAGGTGAACAGTACGACACCTGCTGACCCTGGGAGCAGTTGAGGCTGAGGCCACTCCTCGGACTTGCCGATATCAAAAGCCAATAAGTGCTACTTTTATAAAAACTAGAGTTGGATTTCTATAGACACTATAGGAAAAGTCCTGATTAATAAAGTACTAGAAGCCCTGGCCAGTTGGATCAGCGGTAGAGCATCGGCCTGGCGTGCAGGGGACCCGGGTTCGATTCCCAGCCAGGGCACATAGGAGAAGCACCCATTTGCTTCTCCACACTCCCCTCCTTCCTCTCTGTCTCTCTCTTTCCCTTCCGCAGCCAAGGCTCCATTGGAGCAAAGATGGCCTGGACGCTGGGGATGACTCCTTGGCCTCTGCCCCAGGTGCTAGAGTGGCTCTGGTCGCAGCAGAGCGATGCCTGGAGGGGCAGAGCATCGCCCCCTGGTGGGCAGAGCGTCGCCCCTGGTGGGCGTGCCGGGTGGATCCCGGTCGGGCGCATGCATGCGGGAGTCTGTCTGACTGTCTCTCCCCGTTTCCAGCTTCAGAAAAATACAAAAAAATAAAAAAATTTAAAAATTAAAAAAATAAAGTACTAGAGCCAGAACTTGAACGAGTCCCTTTGATTATGTAATTATATTAATCACTATAAGACTTTATTAAAGATAAGTTTGATATGGGAGTTATATTATTACTAATATAATAAAGATAAGGTGGAGAAATTGTACCTTAACGCCTATGCATAGCCCCAGTCATGATAATTAGCATTTTTGTTATTATTACCTTTTTTGTTTTTCTGTGACTATTTTGATGGCAGGTACTATATCTTATTCACCCTTGTAATCCTGCTGCTGAGCCCAGTCCCTAGGACTTAGAAGTGCTCAATAAATATCTTTACAACAAACAAATATTTATAGTAATTTATGTATAAGAGAGTGCTACTTCTTATTTGAACTTGATTCTTGTCCAGGATACTTGCACGTCCTAACCTCTCACTTGCCTTAGTTCTTTTCTAGAAAGACCAAACCGAACCTGAGAGGCTTCCCACCGAGGCCTCTGGTACAGCATGCTCTTGCTCACCGCCCTTCTCCCATCTCACGCTGGTTTGCTTGACAACCTCCCTTCCCTACTGAGCTCCTATGGCTTCTTTCCCAGCACTTCTGCTAGAATGTCAGCTCCTTAAGAATAGTGCCTGGCACATACAAGCCTCTTAGAAGTGATAAAATGATTGTAAGTTTACATTGTAAACAGTGTGACTGAGGGTGCATATTAGTCCACATTCCTAAAATCTTCCAACACATTTTAAATATTGATTTAACTTTTATAATGAAAAGCATAACAGTTAAATGTAATGATTGTACATCCAATGTAAAGAATGTTTCCCAAAGCATGAAATGTGCTTCTAAGTAAATTATTTTGCCATGGTCTGAACTCTGAATCTAAAAATCTTTTACTAAATCTGTACTTGTAATCATATTGATTAACACAGTACTGCCATAAGAAAATCTGCTAAATCAACCATCTGTTGACTCATGTGGTTATGGTATTTTTTTTTTTCTTTTCTGAAGCTGGAAACGGGGAGAGACAGTCAGACAGACTCCCGCATGCGCCCGACCGGGATCCACCCGGCATGCCCACCAGGGGCGACGCTCTGCCCACCAGGGGGTGATGCTCTGCCCCTCTGGGGCATCGCTTTGCCATGACCAGAGCCACTCTAGCGCCTGGGGCAGAGGCCAAGGCGCCATCCCCAGTGCCCGGGCCATCTTTGCTCCAATGGAGCCTTGGCTGCGGGAGGGGAAGAGAGAGACAGAAAAGAAGGAGGGGGTGGGGGTGGAGAAGCAAATGGGTGCTTCTCCTATGTGCCCTGGCCAGGAATCGAACCCGGGTCCCCCGCACACCAGGCCGACCCTCTACCGCTGAGCCAACCGGCCAGGGCCTGGTTATGGTATTGAAATCTTACTTTAGATTAACTGTAATAATATAGTGAATCTTAGTGAAGTCTACATGTATATCATGATTGATCCAAATAAACGAGACCTATATTATTTTTTAAATATTTTTTTAATTTTGATTTTTTAATATAAGCCAATGCAATTTTCTACAACCATCATTTCTTAAGTAAACATAGATATGAACCCAAAGCAATGATAACTTATAAGTAAAATTATATTTTAAAAGCTATACATTTTAAAAATAATGCATTTATGTAGGAAAATTTCAGATAAAGCTATCATAATAGGAAGTGATCATGAAAATAATGTCTTGACAGAGTAACTAGAGAATCTATATAATTTTCACTATTTGTTTTATTAATCTCCCAGTCATATTGACGTTAAAATAGAGTTTCAGAAACTGTGGCGATCATCATTTTTCCTTCTCTCCCGAGTTATGTGCCTAAATATTGCTCTTATTGGCAACCTTTAGAGCTAATGAAAATGACATACTAGGTGTTTCTCCATGAATACCATGAACTTTTAAGAAATATAATATTGCAATTACAATACAAATCAGTAGCCCTGTCTAATTATAATAGTGCATTGTCTCTTGCTGACTCCAAATGTCTAGCTCTTTGCTCTTTATGTTTCCAGTTGTCAGAAGGAACAGCTGTGGTTTTACATGGGATGCACCTGGCAGCTTTAAGCATCCAGATGCCTACTCCTGCATTAAAAAGGAAAAGGAGAAAAAAAAGCACTCCTCAAGATAATGTTTATTTCAGAGGATACTAGTGTTGGGCAGAGATTAAAGGAGAGAAATTGGGGAGAAAAGGATGCAGACTTTCATTTTATTTTCACTTTTAACAAATACAGATGACAGGTCTTTAGAATACCAGTTTCCTGGACAAGGGATGACCTCTTTTTATTTGAAATGTGTAAGTAAAGTCTTGGCTCACCCTTATCTGTGCAAAGGGGTGATTTGGCTATAATTACTACTCTACATCTTAAAATGTAGTTTGGCCAAGTTATAGCAGAGAAGGGATAACTACATGATATTTACACAATAGATGGAACCGGAGTAAATACTATAAACTGGAACCCGAGGGAGGAGTGCAGGCAAGCTTTTATGGGTATTGTATAAAAATGCAATAGTTCAGATAAAATTATACAGTGGAATGAATTACATACAATAAATGACCAGAGTTGATTTAGAATTATTTACTTTAAAGGATCACACTAAAATTCTGAATTTGCAAATGCCTAATATTGATTACCTAAAGAGGGCTATCTATTTCTCATTACTTATCCTTAAGTTCTCCAGAGGAAAACTCCCATGAGATACTGTCTTTTGAATTGAGAACAAATGAAGAAAACTAAGCCACTATAATTATAGATTCAAGAAAATAGATTTCTTTCTTGTATATTTAGTCTTTTTTTTCTCCCTTTTTAATTATAAATAAAACTCAATTTGACTTAGTAATTATTACCAGACTGAATTTGACTGCTTGTATCAAAATTTTCAGTTCAAGATTCCAAGATGGTGAAGGAGTACGCAGGTGCACAAGCTGCCACCTCCCAGGACCAAATTGGATTACAACGTAATTTAAGAACAACCTCTTGAACAACAAATTTTTGACTAAAGGAACAGGAGTCTATAACCAAGGATCACAGAAAAAGCCACAACGAGATGGGTAGGAAAGATGGAGATTTGAAGGGTACCACCCAGCTCTGAAAAGCAAGCGGAGCGTGAGGATCTAGAGGGACTCACACTGAGGGGAGGGTCGCCCTGAGAGGTGTAGGTCCTCAGCCCCAGGCCGAGAGCACCAGCCTAGAGCCCCAGAGCCTGGAAGATGAGCCCCCACAGCATTTGGTGGTGAAGAGAGCAGGGTTCCTGCCTACAAGAGAGAGATGGAGTTCTCAGATATGCAGACTCTGTCCTTCAAGGGCATGTACAGAAAATCTCCTTCACAGCCACTTACGGGGCACCGGTGGAGGAAGAGCTGAAAGGACAGGAGTTCTGAGAGGAGAGTGTGAAGCTGGAGGCCCAGGGAGAGACCTGGTGGGGGACAGTCAACAGAACTCCTGTGCCGAGTCATTCTCCAACACCACAGTCATCATCAGTCCTGGATGGAGCGTGTCTTCCGAGAGGCACCAATCCTGAGGGAAAGCAACTGCTCTGCCTCGGGAGTCTCTCCTGTGCCAATCATGGTGACCAGGTGGTGCTGAGAAGCCAGGAGGCAGGGCTGTGTCAGTGACTCAGATTGTTGTTGAGGCCGGAGCGTTCCCTCACACACCACAAAGTCTAAGACCAGTAATCCTGCCTCACGGCAGACTCAGTACCAGCTGTCCAGCATGTGGGTGGACCGCACATCTGGATCTCAGAGGCCACACCCTACTGAGGTTTCTGAAAAATGTCTGGATAAACTGACACCTGGTACAGAGGTACAGAGCCACACCCACTACCCTTCCTCATCCCTGAAGGGCTGCGTGCTCCAGACTCTACAAGAGGTTATTTCAGTGAC
The DNA here is from genome assembly GCF_036850995.1 of Saccopteryx leptura. Lineage (NCBI taxonomy): Eukaryota > Metazoa > Chordata > Mammalia > Chiroptera > Emballonuridae > Saccopteryx > Saccopteryx leptura. The sequence continues at coordinate 59,970,820 of NC_089516.1, read as the reverse complement.
CGAGTCCAACAAGCATCCAGCAGATGGAGGCCGCAGGAGGCAGGACTCACAAAACCCTGGCATTTTAAGCAGACCTTACCTCAGACCTAGAGCGGGCAGAAGCCAGCCTAGGTGTGCAGCTGGGCATTTCCAAGCACCTGAACAAAAAAAGGCAGCCAAAAAACTTTGGATTGCTTGTAGATCCAAGAAAGTTGCTAAGGACCAGTCATGGGCAGTGTCTCCCACTGGTGTGGACTGGGTTTCTATGAGGGAGGCCCAGGACTAGGGCATCCAGTGTCCAGCTGCAGAGAGCATCGCTTCTGGACCTAACACCTTTGCTAGAGTGGCATCCTAAGGATACCTGTAAACGAGTTCAGCTCTCTGAGACCAGCAACAGCACAGCATCTCATGTACATTAGATAAGGTGGAGCTTCACATTCAGCTGCCCTGGGTGCTGGATATTCTGCCCAGTGGGCTAGATTCCAAAGGGGGAGGAAGAGAGGCCTGGAGCATGGACATTTAACAACAAGGCCTTTCTGACCCTACGGATAGATCTGGTCTAGGGCTTAGCCACTTTCTGGTGGGGGAGCACAGTCAGGCCCAAGAAAAAACTCTATCAGTCTTCCTCCCTGAGACTGGGTCTCACCATCTGTAAGAACGTCAGGAGAAGGGACAGTCAGTACCATTCAATCTGAACCTGCTATTCACCTAGCTGGGTAGAAATAAAATATAAGTATTCAGCAGTGACTGAGGAATTAGGCTCTGGAGTAGGGGCCACATTCCCCATACTGAGGTCCTGAACAAGACACCCCTGAACTAGGGGGTCCCACTAAAATGGCACTCTCAAACTCAGCTGCCCTAACACAACCACCTTGCAACCTGTAGACGAGGTTGGCTGGCTGAGAGCAGTCTCAGTTTACACTACAGACTTTCTACAGAACTTCTTGGGAAGTCCAGGCAGCAGCAAATGGAGGTGGACCAGATGAAAACTGAAGGCCCATCTTATGCAGCTTGCAGATTTTATGGAGCTACTGTCATCACTAAGAAGGAGAAAACTGATCCCTACACAAAATTTGGCTCGTCGCTGACTATACATGCACAAATACAGACACAAACATCATAGAGATCAGTAACTGCAGACAAGAAGCTACAGCTCCATCCACCGAACCTCCACTGCATGAGTCATGGGGACTTGGTTTGGCAGAGAAGCCGGAAGAAAGGGGCATGTCAGTGACCCAGTTTTGTAGGTGTGGAGGCTGCAGCTTTCCTATATACACTCTGGAGTCTAAGACCGATAATTCCACCTCATGGAAGACTTCTTAGAAACTATCCAGAGTGAAAGCAAACCATTCTTCAGGGAATCTGAGGCTACACACACCGGATTCCTGGACCACACCTCACTGAGACTATGAAAAAGTCTGGACAGACTGACACCTGGGGCAGAGAGGCAAAGTCACATTCCTCACCTTAATTCCTCAATTGCTGCAGGCTCTAGATTTTACCACAGTTTTATCCAGTGGTAGAGTACAAAATGCAGCCTGCAGACAAACGTTTCAGGAGGTGAGACCCATGGAATCTTGGCATTTTAAGCGGATCTTCTCCCAGGCCCCATGTGGATTAAAGCCAGCCTAGGTTTGCAATTTGAGATTTCCATTTGCACCTGGACCCAGCAGAGGCAGACACAAACACTGGACTGCTTGTGGCTCCAAGAAGGTTGCTGAGGGCCAATGACAGGCAGCATCTCCCACTGGTCTGCACCGTGTTCCTGCCAGGGAGGCCCACGGCTGGCACATTCAGTGCCTAGCTGCAAAGAACATCGGTTCAGAACCTAACAACCCTTGCTAGAGTGGTATCCTAAGAAATGGCTTCTCACACCTGGCCCAGCTACAGCAAGTTCTGCTCTGTGTGATCATCACCAGCACAGTGGTTCATGAGAATTAGATATGGTGGAGCTTCATATTGAGCCAGCCTGGGTGCTGGATATCCTGCTCTCCAGGGTTAGATCCCACAGGGGAAAGGACAGAGGCTTGGAGCATGGACATTTAAAGTGTGGGTCCCTGTCAGACTATTGTTGGATCTGGTCGAGTGGCTTAGCCACATGCTGGGGTAGGGGCCAGGTCAGTCCTAGAAGAGGACTCTCTAAGTCTTCATCCCTAAGACCAATGTCTCACCAGCTGTAAGAACTTCTACAGAGGAGACTGTTGGCCCCACTTGATGTGACCCTGCTGCTCACCTTGTTGAGGAGAAACAAAATTTGAGTATCCAGCAATGACTGAGGGATGAAGCTCAGGAGTAGGAGCCACATTCCTGATATGGAGCTCCTGACTAAGAGAAGCCTGAAGTAAGGGTTCCCTGACCTAGAGCCCTAGAGCCTAGAAGCGCTGCCTAAACAGCATGTGGAGGTGAAAAGAGCCAGGTTACTGTCTGTGGGAAAGAGACTGAGCTCTGAGAGATGCCATTCAGTCTAAAGGGCCCACGCAGAAAATCTTGTTTAAAGCCACTTACCCGGGACCCCAGTAGAGGGAGAGCTGAGAGGACTAGAGTTGCATGAGGAGAGTTTAAAGGTGGAGGCCCAGGGAGAGACACTGTGGGGGATGGCCACAGGAACCCTGTGCTGAGTCATTCTCCAATACTGCTGTTACCATCATTCTTGGTTGAAACATTTCCTCTGAGCAGCATCAGCCTAGGGAGAGGTAACAGCTCTGTCCTCTGAGTCTCTCCTGCATGAGTCATGGTGACTTTTTTTGGGTGAGAAGCTGTGAAGAAATGGGCACATCAGTGACCCAGTTTCTTAGCTGTGGAGGCTGCAGCTTTTCTTTATGCACTCTGGAGTCTAAGACCGATAATTCGACCTCATGGAAAACTTCTTACAAACTGTCCAGAGTGCAAGCAAACCACACTTCTGGAAATCTGAGGCCACATCGACCAGACTCCTGGGACCACACCCACCTGAGGACTGTAAAAAAGTCTGGACAGACTGACACCTGGGGCAGAAAGGCAAAGTCAACTCCTCACCTTTCCTAATTCCTGAATTGCTGCAGGCTCTAGAATTTTTTCCAGTGGTGGAGTATAAAATGCAGTTTGCAGAAAAACATTTCAGGAGGTGAGACCCAGGGAATCTTGACATTTTAAGCGGACCTTCTCCCAGGCCCCGTGTGGATTAAAGCCAGCCTAGGTTTGCAATTTGGGATTTCCATTTGCACCTGGACCCAGCAGAGGCAGACACAAACGCTGGACTGCTTGTGGCTCCAAGAAGGTTGCTGGGGGCCAATCACAGGCAGTGTCTCCCACAGGTCTGCACCGTGTTCCTGCCAGGGAGGCCCAGGGCTGGCACATTCAGTGCCCAGCTGCAGAGAACATCGGTTCAGAACCTAACAACCCTTGCTAGAATGGAATCTGAAGAAATGGCTCCTCACACCTGGCCCAACTGAGGCAAGTTCCGCTCTCTGTGATAAGCAACAACACAATGGTTCATGAGAATTAGATATGGTGGAGCTTCATATTGAGCCAGCCTGAGTGCTGGATATCCTGCTCTCCAGGGTTAGATCCCACAGGAGAAAGGACAGAGGCTTGGAGCATGGACATTTAAAGTGTGGGTCCCTGTCAGACTATTGTTTCATCTGGTCGAGTGGCTTAGCCACATGCTGGGGCAGGAGCCAGGTCAGTCCTAGAAGAGGACTCTCTAAGTCTTCCTCCCTGAGACCAAGGTCTCACCAGCTGTAAGAACTTCTACAGAGGAGACTTTCAGCCCCACTTGATGTGACCCTGCTGCTCTCCTTGTTCCGAAGAAACAAATTTTGAGTATCCAGCAATGACAGAGGGATGAAGCTCAGGCGAGGAGTCACATTCTTGATACCGAGCTCTTACTAAGATACACCTAAAGTAGGGTTCCCTGACCTAGAGCCCTAAAACCTAGAAGCACTGAGTACACAGCATGTGAAGGTGAAAAGAGCCAGGTTACTGTGTGTGGGAAAGAGACTGAGCTCTGAGAGATGCCATTAAGTCTTAAAGGGCCCATGCAGAAAACCTTGTTCAAAGCCACTTACCCGGGACCCCAGTAGAGGGAGAGCTGAGAGGACTAGAGTTGCATGAGGAGAGTTTAAAGGTGGAGGCCCAGGGAGAGACACTGTGGGGGATGGCCACAGGAACCCTGTGCTGAGTCATTCTCCAATACTGCTGTTACCATCATTCTTGGTTGAAACATTTCCTCTGAGCAGCATCAGCCTAGGGAGAGGTAACAGCTCTGTCCTCTGAGTCTCTCCTGCATGAGTCATGGTGACTTTTTTTGGGTGAGAAGCTGTGAAGAAATGGGCACATCAGTGACCCAGTTTCTTAGCTGTGGAGGCTGCAGCTTTCCTTTATACACTCTGGAGTCTAAGACCGAGAATTCCACCTCACGAAAGACTTCTTAGAAACTGTCCAGAGTGCAAGCAAACCACACTTCTGGGAATCTGAGGCCACATCCACCAGACTCCTGGGACCACACCCACCTGAGGACTGTGAAAAAGTCTGGACAGACTGACACCTGGGGCAGAGAGGCAAAGTCACACTCCTCACCTTAATTCCTCAATTGCTGCAGGCTCTAGAATTTATCAGTTTTTTTCCAGTGGTGGAGTATAAAATGCAGCCTGCAGACAAACATTTCAGGAGGTGGGACCCAGGGAATCTTGGGATTTTAAGCGGATCTTCCTCCAGGCCCCGTGTGGATTAAAGCAAGCCTAGGTTTGCAATTTGGGATTTCCATTTGCACCTGGACCCAGCAGAGGCAGACACAAACGCTGGACTGCTCGTAGCTCCAAGAAGGTTGCTGAGGGCCAATCACAGGCAGTGTCTCCCACAGGTCTGCACCGTGTTCCTGCCAGGGAGGCCCAGGGCTGGCACATTCAGTGCCCAGCTGCAGAGAACATCGGTTCAGAACCTAACAACCCTTGCTAGAGTGGAATCCGAAGAAATGGCTCCTCACACCTGGCCCAGCTGCGGCAAGTTCCGCTCTGTGTGATCAGCACCAGCACAGTGGCTCATGAGAATTAGATATGGTGGAGCTTCATATTGAGCCAGCCTGGGTGCTGGATATCCTGCTCTCCAGGGTTAGATTCCACAGGGGAAAGGACAGAGGCTTGGAGCATGGACATTTAAAGTGTTGGTCCCTGTCAGACTATTGTTGGATCTGGTTGAGTGGCTTAGCCACATGCTGGGGCAGGGGCCACATCAGTCCTAGAGGAAGACTCTCAAAGTCTTCCTCTCTGAGACCAAGGTCTCACCAGCTGTAAGAACTTCTACAGAGGAGACTGTCAGCCCCACTTGATGTGACCCTGCTGCTCACCTTGTTGCAAAGAAACAAATTTTGAGTATCCAGCAATGACAGGGATGAAGCTCAGGCGAGGAGTCATATTCTTGATACCGAGCTCTTACTAAGATACACCTAAAGTAGGGGATCCCTGACCTAGAGCTCTAAAGCCTAGAAGCACTGAGTACACAGCATGTGAAGGTGAAAATAGTCAGGTTACTCAGCAAAGAGACTGAGCTCTGAGAGACGCCATTCAGTCTTAAAGGGCCCACGCAGAAAATCTTGTTCAAAGCCACTTACCCAGGACCCCAGTAGAGGGAGAGCTGAGAGGACTAGAGTTGCATGAGGAGAGTTTAAAGGTGGAGGCCCAGGGAGAGACACTGTGGGGGATGGCCACAGGAACCCTGTGCTGAGTCATTCTCCAATACTGCTGTTACCATCATTCTTGGTTGAAACATTTCCTCTGAGCAGCATCAGCCTAGGGAGAGGTAACAGCTCTGTCCTCTGAGTCTCTCCTGCATGAGTCATGGTGACTTTTTTTGGGTGAGAAGCTGTGAAGAAATGGGCACATCAGTGACCCAGTTTCTTAGCTGTGGAGGCTGCAGCTTTTCTTTATGCACTCTGGAGTCTAAGACCGATAATTCGACCTCATGGATAACTTCTTACAAACTGTCCAGAGTGCAAGCAAACCACACTTCTGGGAATCTGAGGCCACATCCACCAGACTCCTGGGACAACTAACTGAGGACTGTGAAAAATTCTGGACAGACTGACACCTGGGGCAGAGCAGCAAAGTCACACTCCTCGCCTTTCCTAATTCCTGAATTGCTGCAGGCTCTAGAATTTTTTCCAGTGGTGGAGTATAAAATGCAGTTTGCAGAAAAACATTTCAGAAGGTGAGACCCAGGGAATCTTCGCATTTTAAGCGGACCTTCTCCCAGGCCCCATGTGGATTAAAGCCAGCCTAGGTTTGCAATTTGGGATTTCCTTTTGCACCTGGACCCAGCAGAGGCAGACAAACTCTGGACTGCTCGTAGCTCCAAGAAGGTTGCTGAGGCCCCATCACAAGCATTGTCTCCCACTCGTCTGCACCATGTTCTGCCAGGGAGGCCCAGGGCTGGCACATCCAGTGCCCAGCTGCTGAGAACATCGGTTCCGAACCTAACAACCCTTGCTAGAGTGATATCCGAAGAAATGGCTCCTCACACCTGGCCCAGCTGAGGCAAGTTCTGCTCTCTGTGATCAGCACCAGCACAGCGGCTCATGAGAATTAGATATGGTGGAGCTTCATATTGAGCCAGCCTGGGTGCTGGATATCCTGCTCTCCAGGGTTAGATCCCACAGGGGAAAGGACAGTGGCTTGGAGCATGGACATTTAAAGTGTGGGTCCCTGTCAGATTATTGTTGTATCTTGTCCAGTGGCTTAACCACATGCTGGGGCGGCGGCCACGTCAGTCCCAGAAGAGGACTCTCTAAGTCTTCCTCCCTGAGACCAAGGTCTCACCAGCTGTAAAAACTTCTACAGAGGAGACTGTTGGCCCCACTTGATGTGACCCTGCTGCTCTCCTTGTTGCAGAGAAACAAAATTTGAGTATCCAGCAATGACTGAGGGATGAAGCTCAGGAGGAGGAGCCACATTCCTGATATGGAGCTCCTGACTAAGAGAACCCTGAAGTAGGAGTCCCACTGAATTTGTGTTCCCAACCTCAGCTGCCCTAACTGAACAAGCTTGCAACCTGTGGAGGGGTATTTTGTGGGGAGGCCAGTCAGAGACCAACTATAGTCTTTCTACAGAAAACTCGTTGGGAAGACAGGCAGCTACAAGAAGACGTGGAGCAGCTGAGAAATGGAGAAAAATATTGTGGAGCTTGAGGTTTTCATGTAGATTGAATTTTTTATGGAGCTGCAGTCATCTCTGAGCGAGAGGAAGCTGATCCTTACACAGAGGTTGGCCCCTTCACACTACCCAAGCCCAGAAAACACAGATACAAACAGCATAAAGAGCAGTAGCACAGACAAGTATTCCACAGCAGGTGACAAACAACAGCTGACACCAACCCAGGAAGATCTAGAACCAACACAACTGGTAGTGGGTGGCAGACAGCACCAAACCTGGACTGAGCTAGCTACACAAGCACCACGCCCAAAGGAGGAGTCTAGCAGGCACCAGACAATATGAAGAATAAATAAATTCAACAGGACAGACATCGCATAATGTGGAATACAAATGATCAAGGTTGACCCATAGAGCCAATCAGCCTTAAGTAATAACCACATTCACAAAAGGACCATCTGCATTCAAGACTCACATACAACAGAGGGAAAATCTACCCTCTAAAAGCATTTTTAGAACAAGGAAAACAAGTGGCCTGGATGTTAGTACCAACAAGCCTATCTTCTTCATAAAGACACCACAAGAATTCAAAGTCAGACATTGCTACCTAATACACAGAACAAATGGGCCGACAAAGAAATGCGACCCAAATGATCAACAGGAGATATTCCCAGAAAAAGAACTATGAAATAGAAGTAACCAAACTACCAGATGCAGAGTTTAAAATAATGATTCTTTTTTTCCCTTTTTTTTTTTTGTATTTTTCTGAAGTTGGAAACGAGGAGGCAGTCAGACAGACTCCCGAATGCACCTGACCGGGATCCACCCGGCATGCCCACCAGGGGGCGATGCTCTGCCCATCTGGTGCATCGCTCTGTTGTGACCAGAGCCATTCTAGTGCCTGAGGCAGAGGCCATGGAGCCATCCTCAGCACCCGGGCCAACTTTGCTCCAATGGAGCCTTGGCTGAGGAAGGGGAAGAGAGAGACAGAGAGGAAGGAGAGTGGGAGGGGTGGAGAAGCAGATGGGCACTTCTCCTGTGTGCCCTGGCCAAAAATTGAACCTGGGACTCCTGCACGCTAGGCCGACGCTCTACCACCGAGCAAACTGGCCAGGGCCTAAAAGAATGATTCTTAGCATGCTCAAGGATCTTAGAGTAACAATGGATGGGTATAATGAGCACCTACATAAAGAGATAGCAAGCATCAAAAAGGACACTGAAATCATAAAAAACAACCCATCAGAAATGACAAATATTATATCAGAAAGGAAGACTGCACAAGAAGCAATCAACAACAGGATGGATAAAGCAGAGGAATGAATCAGCAATTTAAACGATAAGTTCAACAGAAGCACAGAAGTAGAGCAGCAAATGCGAAGAGGAGCAAAGAGACTGAGGAAACCCTACAAGACCTCGGTGACAACATGAAGGGAAACAACATCCCCATCATAGGGGATCCTGAAGGAGAAGAGAACGAACAGGGGTTAGAGAACCTGTTTGAAGAATTTATAGCTGAAAATTTACCCAAATGTGAAGAAAAGGTCACACAAGTTCAGGCAGCACAGAGACTCCCATTAAAGAGGAAAGCAAGGAGGCCTACACCAAGACACAGCATAACTAAAATGCCAAGGTTAGGAGACAAAGAAAGAACACTAAAAGCTGCAAGGGAAAAGCAGTTCATTACCTGCAAAGGAGCCCTCATAATGATGATTTTCATCTTCTCAACAGAAACACTTGAGGCCAGAAGGGACTGGCAAAAAATATTCAAAGTGATGCAAACCAAGAACCTACAACCAAGACTGCTTTCTCCAGCAAGGCTGGTATTTAAAATGGATGGAAGAACTGAAAGCTTCTCATACAAAAAAAGACTCAAGGAATTCATTACAACCAAACCAGCACTTCAAGAAAATTTAAGTGTTCTTTTGTAAAATGAGCAAAGGGGAAAAAATGAAAAAATAGTTCAAGTAAAAGTGGATTGTAGATTTAAAGAATAAAATAACAGATTCCAAGATTGCGATGACATAGGCAGACCTTCCAACTGCCACTTTCCAGAAGCAAATAGATTTAACCTAATTTCAGACAGTCATCTTGAATAAACCAACTTTGGACTGAATGAAGTGGAGTATATAAACAAGGATCAAAGAAGAAGCCACACAGAGAATGGTAGGAGGGGAGAAGACATAGAAAAGATTGCCCCCCTTCCAGGGGCGAGCTGTGGCTGAGGGGTGGGAGGCACTCTTACTGTGGGGAGGGTTTCATTGAGAAGTGTTCAACCTCAGGCCGGCAGCCCCAGCCTAGAGCCCCAGAGCCTGGAAGTGGTGCCTACACAGTATTTGAAGGTGAAAAGAGTCAGTTTTCTGTCTGCAAGAATGAGATGGAGCTATTGGTGACTCAGGCTTCATCTTAAAGGGCCTGCACAGAAGGTCTTGTTCACAGCCACTTACTCGGGGCTCCAGTGGGGAGAGAGCTAAGGAGACTAGAGTTGCATGAGGAGAGTTTAAAGTTGGAGACCTAGGGAGAGGCTCTGTGGGGGAGACCTAGGGAGAGACTCTGTGCTGAGTCATTCTCCAATACTGCAGTCACCATCCTTTGTGGGTGGTGCAATCCCCTCTGAGCAGCACCAGCCTGGGGAAAAGCAACTGCTCCACGCTCGGGAGACTGTCCTGCACCCGTCATGGGGACTGAGTCATGCTGAGAAGCCAGGAATCGAAAGACCCATCATGGACTCAGTTTTCTGGTGGCTGCAGCTTTCCCCCACGTACTCCAGAGTCTATGACTGGAGCATCCTCCTCACAGGAGACTCAGTTGAAACTGTATGGAGTGCACTCAGATCACACGTCTAGGCCTCAGAGCTCACACCCACTGGACACCTGGGACACACCCTACAGAGGTCTGTGAAAAAAGTCTGAACCGACTGACAACTGGGGTAGAGATACGGAGCCACACCCAGCAGCTTTCTAATCCCTGAATGGCCTCAGACATGATACTCTACCAGAGCTTTTTTTCAGTAGCCGAGCCCAACAAGCAGACTGCAGACAGAGGCTGTAGGAGACCTCAATAAGAGCCCTGTGGCCTTTTATGCAGACCTTTTCCAGCATAGTGTGGGTAAAAGCCAGCCTATGTTCGCAGCTTGATATTTTCATGTGCATCTGGGTCCAGTAGAGGCAGCCACAAACTCGGATATGCTTGTAGCTCTAGGAAGATTGCTGAGGGCCAGTCATGGGCAGTGTCTCCCACTGGTCTGCACCTGGTTCATGAAAGGGAGGCCCACAGCTGGCACACGCAGTGCCCAGCTATGGAGAACATCAGTTCAGGACCTAACAACCATGCTAGAGTGGTATCCTAAGGAATGGCTCCTCACACCTGGCCCGGATGAGTTAAGTTGTGCTTTCTATGATCCGCACCAGCACTGTGGCTTATATACATTGGAGAAGGTATAGCTTCTCACTCAGCTGGCCTGGGTGCTTGATGTCCTTCCCTGCTGGGAAAGGGAAAGGGAAAGGGAAAGAGACAGGTAGAGAAGGCGAAAGGAGGCTTAGAGCATGAACATTTAAAGTGTGGGTCCCTGTGAGCCTATTGTTGGATCTGGTCAAGGGGTTTTGACACATGCTGGGGGGGCCGAGTCAGCCCCAGGAGAGGACACTCTCAGTCTTCCTCCCTGAGACCAAGGTCTCACCAGCTGTAAGAACTTCTATAGAGGAGACTGTCGGCCCCACTCGATCTGACCGTTGCTCATCTTGTTGAGGAGAAATAAAATTTGAGTATCCAACAATGACTGAAGGATTAGGCTCTGGAGAAGTGGCCACATTCCCCATATTGAGTTTCTGACCAAGAGGCCCCTGAAGTAGGGGTCCCACTGAAATGGTATTCTCAACCTCAGCTGCCCTAACCCAACAAGCTTGCAACCTGTAGAGGGGTTCATTGGGTGAGGCCAGTCTGAGACCACACTACAGTCTTTCTACAGAAAACTCATTGGGAAGACAGGCAGCTACAAGAAGAGGTGGGGCTGCTGGGAAGTGGAGGAAATCTAATGGAGCTATGGGTTTTTTATAAGAAGCCTGAACTAGTAGTATGTAGCAGAAAGCACCAACCCTAAACTCAGCTAGCTACACAAGGAACATGTGCAAAGGAGGATTCTAACAGGCACCACACAGTACGAAGAATAAATACACACAATAGCACAGACATTGGGAAGTGTGTAATACACATGATAATGGTTGACCCTTAGAGCAAGGAAGCCTGAAGGAATAACAGTACCTACAAAATGAACAAATGCATTCAATATTCACAAACAGCAGGGAATATAGTGCCCTCAAGAAGCATTCCTAGAACAAGAAAAATTGCTGGCCTGGAGGTCAGTACCACCAAGTTCATCCTCCTCATAAAGACAACACAAAAATTTCAAAGACAGCGCTACCTAATACACAGAAAAAAAAGGCACTCAAAGAAATGTGACCCAAATGAATCAAGAATAGAAATCTCCAGTAAAATAACTAAATGATATGAAAGTAACCAAACTACCAGACACAGAAGTTAAAATAATGATTCTTACAATGCTTGTGAATTTTAGAGCAATAATAGATGGACATAATGAGCACGTAAATTAAAAGATAGCAAACATCAAAAAGGACATTTCAATCATTAAAAGAAAGCAGTCAGAAATAAAAAATACAATATCAAAAATGAAGACTGCACTAGAAGGAATCAACAGTATGCTGGATAAAGCAGAGGATCAAATCAGTGATTTAGAAGACAAGATAAAGACACATGAACCTCCACGTTCATCTCAGCATTTTTCACAGTGGCCAAGACATGGGAACAGCCTCAATGCACTTTAATAGAATATTGGATAAAGAAGATGTAGTACAGATATACAATGGAATACTACTCATCCATAAGAAATAATGACATAGTATCATTTATGACAACATGGAGGGACCTTGAGAACATTCTACTGAGTGAAATAAGTAAACCAGAAAAAGCTAAAAACTGTATGATTCTATACATAGGTGGGACACAAAATCGAAACTCATGGACATAGATTAAAGTACAGTGGTTACCAGAGGGAGGGAAAGGGAGGTGTGGAAGGTGGTTGGGGGAAAGGAGAGGGACTTAATGAGAAACAAAATATAAGGTAACAGAAGATGATTTGACTTTGGGTGATGGATATACAGCATAATGGATCATACAAATGATGTGGAGATGATTTCTATGAATTTCTGTACTCTGGTTGACCAATGTCACCCTGTCAAATTTAATTGTCTAAATTTAAAAAAAAAAAGACAAGATAAACATAAAGAAGCAAAGCTGCAAAATGGAAAGAGGTGCAAACTGACTGAGGAAACTTTAAGAGACCTCAGTGACAATATGAAGAGAAACAACATCCACATCATAGGTGTTCCTGAGGAAGAAGAGAATGAACAAAATTAGAAAACTTGTTTGATGAAGGAAAAAGTCACACAAGTTCAAGAAGCACAGAGACCGCCAAAGTTAAGAGACAAAGAAAGAATACTAAAAGCTGCAAGGAAAAGCAATTACCTGCAGAGGAGCCCCCATAAGGATGATATCCAATTTCTCAACAGAAAGTCTTGGGGCTAGGAGGGTTTGGCAAGAAATATACAAAGTGATGCAAAACAAGAACCTACAACCAAGATTGCTTTATCTAGCAAGGCTGTCATTGAACATTGAAGAAGAAATAAAAAAGTTAAAAAGATAAAACACTGAACAAATTCATTACAACCCAATCAGTACTGCAAGAACTGTTAAGGGGCATAGTATAAAAAAAGAGAAATTGAGAAAAAGAAAAATGTAGATTTAAAGAATAAAATGGCAATAAATAAGTACGTATCAATTATAACCTTAAATATAAATTGGTTAAATGCTCCAATCAAAAAACATAGGGTAAGCTGCATGGATAGAAAACAGGACTGGTACTTATGCTGTCTACAGAAGACTCACCTCAAAACAAACGATACACATAGAGTAACAGGGAAGGAATGAAAAAAAGTAACTCATGCAAATAGAAAGGTAAAGAAAGCTGGGGTAGCAATACTTATATCTGACACAATAGACTTTAAAACAAAGGTTAGTGTAAGGTATAAAGAAGGTCACTACATAATGATAGCAAAGAGTGCAATCCACTGGAGGATATAACCATTCTAAATACTTATGCACGTAATATAAAAGCATCTAAATATATAAAACAGCTTTTGATAGACATAAAGGGCAAGATCAACAGCAATACCATAATAGGGGATTTTAATACCAAACTAACATCAATAGATAGATCCTCCAAACAGAAAACTAACAAAGACACAGAGGCCTTAAATGTCACACTTGATCACCTGGATTTAATTTATATCTTCAGAACTTTCACCCTAAAGCAGCAGACTATACATTCTTTTCAAGTGTTCATGGTACATTCTCTAGGATAGACACATCTTAGGATACAAAACAAGTCTCAATAAAGTTAAGATTGAAATCTTATCAAGTATCTTCTCTGAACACAATGGCATGAAACTAGAAATCAACTACAATAGAAAAACTGAAAAACATTCTAACATTTAGAGGCTATATAGCATGTTATTAAATGACAAATGGATTAACAATGACATCAAGGAAGAAATCAGAAAATTTTTTGAAACAAATAAACATGAACATATAACAACCCAAAATTTATGGGACACAGCAGAAGCAGTCCTGAGAGTGAAGTTCATAGCATTACAGGCCAACATTCGGAAGCAAGAAAAAACTCAAATAAATAACAATCCTGCACCTAAAAGAACTAGAAAAAGAACTACAAATAAAGCCCAGAGGAAGTAGAATGAAGGAACTAATAAGATCAGAGTGAGCCTGACCAGGCGGTGGCGCAGTGGATAGAGTGACGGACTAGGATGTGGAGGACCCAGGTTCGAGACCCTGAGGTTGTCAGCTTGAGTGCAGGCTCATCTGGCTTGAGCAAAAGCTCACCAGCTTGGACCCAAGGTCGCTGGCTCGAGCAAGGGGTTACTCAATCTGCTGAAGGCCCCGGTCAAGGCACATATGAGAAAGCAATCGATGAACACTAAGGTGTCGCAAGAAAAACTAATGATTGATGCTTCTCGTCTCTCTCCATTCCTGTCTGTCCCTATCTATTTCTCTCTCTGACTCTCTCTGTCTCTGTAGAAATAAATAAAAATAAAAAAATTAAAAAAATCATTTAAAAGATCAGAGTGAAATAAATATATAGAGGCTAAAAAGAAAATACAGAAGATCAATGAAACTGAGATGGTTCTTCGAAAAGGTACACAAGATTGACAAGTTTGTAACCAGATTCATCCAGAAAAAACAAAAAGAGAATTCAAATAAAATTAGAAATGAAAGTGGAGATGTAACAACTGACACCACAAAAATAGAGAGGATTGTAAGAAAATACGATGAAAATCAAAATGCCAAAAAATTGGACAACCTAGGTGAAAAGGATATATTTCTAGAATCATAAAATCTTCCAAAACTCAATCTGGAAGAATCAGCAAACTTAAACAGACCTATTACAATAAATGAAATTGAAACAGTTATCAAAAAATTCTCAGCAAACAAAAGTCCTGGACCAGATGGCTTCACAGACAAATTTTACCAAACATTCAAAGAAGAACTAACACCTGTCTTTCTCAAGCTATTTCAAAAAATTCAAGAGGGGGAAAAACTTACAAGCTTTTTTTATGATGCAAGCATGATCCTCATTTCAAAACCAGGTAAAGACACCGGAAAGAAAAACAAACAAACTATATGCCAATATCCCTGATGAACAGACTTGCTAAAATTCTCAACAGAATATTAGCAAACTGGATCCAACAATACCTTAAAAATATCATACTTCATGATCAAGTGGGATTTATTCCAGTGAGGCAAGGCTGGTATAATATTAGCAAATCAGTAAATGTGATTCATCACATAAACCAAAGGAAGGATAAAAATCACATAATTATATCAATAGATGCAGAAAAAGCATTTGATGAAATTTAGCACCCATTTATGATCAAAACTTTCAGCAAAGTGAGAATACAGGGACCATAGATTAACATAATAAAGGCCATCTATGACAAACAGACAGTCAACATAATAATCAGTGGGCAAAAATTAAAACCAATGCCGTTAAAATCAGAAACAAGGCAGGGGTGCTCCCATTTACCACTTTTATTCAACATAGTTCTGGAAGTCCAAGTGGAAGCATATATCATGTTCATGGATAGGAAGAATAAACATCATTACAATGCTTATATTACCCAAAGCAATCTATAAATTCAATGCAATACCTATTAAAATACTAATGGCATACTTCAAAGATACAGAGTAAATATTCCAGATATTTATATGATACCAAAGAAGAAGACCAATAGCCTCAGCAATCCTGAAAATGCAGAATGAAGTGGGAAGTATCACACTTCCTGATATCAAGTTATACTAAAAGGCCATTGTACTGAAAACAGCTTGGTACTGGCATAAGAACAGGCATACAGATCAGTGGAACAGAACAGAGAATCCAGAAATAAACCCACGCCTTTATGGACAATTGATATTTGACAAAAAATGTAAGAGCATACAGTAGAGTAAAGACACTCTCTTTCATACATGGTGTTGGGAAAATTGAACAGGTACATGCAAAAGAAATAAAACTAGATCAACAACTTACACCATTCACAAAAATAAAATCAAAATGGATTAAAGACTTACATGTAAGTCATAAAACCATAAACATCTTGGAAGAAAACATAGGCTTGTAAACTCTCTGATATCACTTGTAGCAATATTTGCTGATTTATCTCCACAAGCAAGTGAAATAAAGAACAGGATGAACAAATGGGACTATATCAAACTAAAAAGCTTTTGCAGAGCAAAAAACTCCATGAACAAAATAAAAAGGCAACCCACACAATGGGAGAACATATTCGCCAATTCATCTGATAAGGGGTTAATAACCAAAATTTATAAAGAATTTCTAAAACTCAACACCAGGAAGGTAAACAATCTAATTTTAAAAATGGGCAAAAGAACTGAATAGACACTTCTCCAAAAAAGACATATAGATGGCCAATAGGCATATGAAAGAATGTTCAACATCACTAATCATCAGAGAAATGCAAATTAAAACCACAATGAGATACCTTCTCACACCTGTCACAATGGTGCTCATCAACAAAACAACACAGAATAAGTGCTGGTGAGGGTGTGGAGAAAAGGGAACTCTACTGCACTGCTGGTGGGAATGCAGACTGGTGCAGCTCCAGTGCCCTAAAAGGCTTCATAGGATTCTATCAGGGCCCTACTTCAAGAGTGGAAAAAAGGTCATTAAACTGAAGCCTGCCAGGCTTCCCGGCCCGATCAAGAGACACATCATTGCTGTGGAAAGACGGACACGAAAAGGCAAGCTGCCCCTTTGCTCCATGGAGAGAGGGTTCAGTCTCTTCTAGCCCTGCTCCAGCTACCTGTGACCTGACCTTCCTTGCCCAGCATGCTGGGAATTACCACTGAAGGCCCAAGGACATCATTCAGGATCCTAAGGTATTTCTTCCAAGTAGCAGATAAGTTCATCTCATTTCTTGTAAATACAAGGGCCCATCTACTATGCCTCGCTTGAATATTTGAGTTTTATTTATCCCTCAAAGATTTCTACTGTGGATGTTGACAGTCTGAGTTTGTTACTTTATTTAATGTATAGTATCTCCTTTATTCCTCTTGTCTCAATGCCCCATGGCTATTGTAGGCTGGGACCTGCTGCTAGCTCCAGATAGAAGCAGTGGTCACTAGGTCTTAAACTCTAACTGCAAAGTGTAGAAATGTAACCACCCTTTCCCGAAGTACTTGCAGGATTTACAGGTTTGATATGCCTCCTGTGGTTCCTGCTGTGCTGACTAAACAGATTAATACTCTACCTGAAGCCATGAGTAGACAACACCCAGGAAATAAATGCCTGAATAGGGGCCTGTATGCTCTGTTAAATTATGTGACTGGGGTTAACACATTCACGGCACTATTGTCCAGGAACATCAGGGTGCCAATAGTATCTATTGCCACAGCGCACAGTGGCAAAATATTTACTTCAACCATGCTGCAGGTACCTGAAATGAGGTGCTTATCCAGAGCAAGACTTAGGGAGAACAAGGGACTTTTGAACTTGATCACCATGGTGGGAATTAGTACCCCAAAAGCTTTAGGTTAGGCTAGTAGCTTGTGACTCTGCTGGAGATATTATAAAAAGAAAATAAAATTAGGGCTTTCAAATATTACACTGAACCATTTTGCCAGAGAATTTGAGAGCCCCTATACAGGTCCTAATAGGCATTTTGAGTTTGGGGGAGACAGAGCTGATAGCACTGAAAAGCAGCCCCCAAATCTAACCTTCTGGGGTTCAGGGTTACATCACAGGCAGAAGAGTCTGACCTCTGGGGTTCAGGGTTACATCACAGGTAGAAGGCACAGCACTACCATGGTCCTTAGTGAAAGTGGGTGAGAGAAGTGGATCCTGCACCTTGGAAAGGAGACACTGGGTGGAGTCCAATGGATCTGAAAATCTTGAGCCCCCCAATCCCCTGAAACTCCTTGGCCAAAAGCAGCCGCCCCTTGCTTCCTTTTTGGAAAGAAAAGAATCCTCTTCCATTGCTTGAACACTTCTAATGACCTCTCTTACAATAGTTACCTTAAGAGGGGACCAGCACCACTTGAGGCTCTGACACACACTATTGTCCCCGGGTATGCTTAGATCGCATCACTTCTCAAGGAGAAAAGTCAAATTCCACCTCTGTGAACATCAGGGAACATTGGAACTAAAGAATAAAGAATAGGGACACCAAGGAGGAAGCAGTACCATTAACATTATAAAATCTGCATTTCTTTTGCTGGGTGCCAGAATTAAACGCCATTATTTTGTATGCAGGCAAACAGGCAAGTAGTCAGATTGAAAGGTGGCCATCCAGGCCCTGGCCAGTTGGTTCAGTGATAGAGTGTCGGCCTGGCATGTAGAAGTCCTGGGTTTAATTTCCAGCCAGGGCACACAGGAAAAGTGCCCATCTGCTTCTCCACCCTTCCCCCTCTCCTTTCTCTCTCTCTCTCTCTTCCCCTCCTGCAGCCAAGGCTCCATTGGAGCAAAGTTGGCCTGGGCACTGAGGATGGCTCCATGGCCTCCTCCTCAGGTGCTAGAATGGCTCCAGTTGCAATGGAGCAACACTCCGGATGGGCAGAGCATCACCCCCTGATGGGCATGCCAGGTGGATCCCATTCGGGGTCATGTGGGAGTCTGACTGCCTCCCTGCTTCTAACTTCTGAAAAATACCTCCCCCCAAAAAAGTGGCCATTCAAAAAGAAGACAAATGGCTACCACTTACGGAGCACCCCTGTGTGGGGCTGGGCTCCGTGCTCTGTGGGCACAGCCTCCTCGTGGGTCCCTCCCTCCAGCTCCGAGGGGAGCTGGGCTGCAGATCTCCAGAGACTCAGTAGCCTCGGGGTGTTCAGAAGGAACAAAAAAGAGGAAAAGATAAGAGGTTGGCCAAGCTGACCCTGAGAGGTGACTTTGAGCAGTGGTCCACAGACCACTCTGTCCAGATTGTTCAGAATATTTAGTAGGATCCCTGTTATCTAATGGCCCATTTGTCAAAAAGAAGATCATTTTAATTTAACCTAAAACAAAATAAAATGACTTTATTAGTCTTCAATGAGAGATGAAGATCTTTTCTTTAACTATAGGCTTCCTGATCGGAGCTCTATGTGCTCTTCCATGTCATCATAAGAAACGGCCAAACCTGTAGGGGAATCTTTATGCGTTTTATTTGAGCCAAACTGACGACAATCATGCAGGAAGCAAAATCTCCACAGGTTGAGAAAATGCTTCAGAGAAGGGCAGTTTTGCCGCATATTTTACACGTTAGAATCAGAGGTATGTGATCTTAGACACAAAAGGACAATAGACAAGTTCACTTGAGGTATAGAAGGTGATGAACTCCACCACTGGTGGTAGGTTAAGTGGGTGGGACATATCTGGGGTTGAATAAAAAGACAAAATAGAGAAACCTGTACTTTTCTAACGTTGGTGGGTCCTGGTTAGTTCATTACACTGTCGGCCCCGGTATGTGGGTAACAGGGTAACAACGAGGGCTCAGCCATCTCTGCTCATGCGCGGTGGCCAGGCCTTCGGGGTCTGGAAAGCGATGTCTCTGACATTCCAAAGGTATGTGATCTCAGATTCAAAAAGACCACAGACAGGCTCACTTCAGGCAAAAACTGACCATTGTCAAGGAAGCTGCAGGCCTGGGACATGACTGCCCGCCAGGTCGCACCGTTAGGAAGTCCTGTGTTCAGACCATCCTGCGCTGTCACTTTCAGTCTCTGAGTCTGTCGGGCCTCCATGCTGGGCTCTCCTGAGCTTGTGTAAACCGTGTTCATAATGCATTGTTTATGTTGCACTTGGGGTTTCCTTAGAGACAAAACTCAAAAGATTTAGAAACCACCCGAATCCAAACTCCCAACTTTTATACAGTACATTCCGCTTTTAAACTCGACTTGCCCACATTTAGATGTTTTAGTGACTCGCTTTTAATTGACTGTCAAGAATGCACTTAATTTACATTAATTAAATTATAATGTAAATGTAACTTATTTCATCAGGGTCACACAATGTCACCAAGTTAAGTAATTACAACACCAGCCAAGCTCAAGGAGAAACGACAGAACGGGGACAAAGCTACCTGACTCTCGGTTGGCCTGTGACTCAGCCTGGAGATGCAGCCCGGTGAGCATGCTCGAATGTGTCCCCTTGGCCAAGGCGGAGGGTTCATCCGCTGCTGTCACAGAGGACAGGGTGTTAGTCAGGTTTCCGCAGAGAAACAGAACCAACAGGGGGTAATTATACAGAAAAGAAAATCTTGGCTCACAGTAGAATGGAGGCTGGGGAGTCCCACAGTCTTCTGTCTGCAGGCTCGAGACCAGGAGAACCGGTGGTGTCACTGAGTCCAAGTCTGAATTTCTGAGAACCAAGGGAGCCTGCGGGGTAACTGGTCCAAGGGCAGGAGAAGATGGCCCGGCCCACCCGGCAGGCAGGATAGGAGCATGGAGGCAGTCCTCCCTTCCTCTCTGTGGTTGTTGCTGTTCTATTCAGACCCTAAAGGGATCAGGAGATGCCCACATGAGGAGGGCAACCTACGTCACTGAGACCACTGACTCAAATGCCGATCTCACTCAGAAACCCCCTCACAGACACACTCAGAAATAACGCCAAGCTGGGCACCCAGGGCCCAGTCAAACAGACACATAAAAGTGACCGTGGCAGGCCCTGGCCGGTTGGCTCAGCGGTAGAGCGTCAGCCCGGCATGTGTAAGTCCCAGTCAGGGCACACAGGCGAAGTGCCCATCTGCTTCTCCACCCTTCCCCCTCTCTTTTCTCTCTAGCTCTCTCTTCCCCTGCCCCCCTCTTCCACAGCCAAGGCTCCATTGGAGCAAAGTTGGCTCGGGCACTGAGGATGGCTGCATGGCCTCCATTTCAGGCGCTAGAATGGCTCTGGGTGCAACTGGAGCAATGGCCCAAATGGGCAGAGCATGGCCCCCTGATGGGCATGCCGGGTGGATCCCTGTTGGGCGCTTGCGGGAATCTGTCTCTCTGCCTCCCTGCTTCTCACTTCAGAAAAATACAAAAAAAAAAAAAAGTGACCGTGACAGAGGGGTCATTCCTTGAGTCAGTTAAATGGAGGCTGGTGTTCTAAGCTTCTCCCAAGACTGATGGTGATATCTTAAACAGAACATAGAATTTCCTTTATTTCTAAGACAATGGCTATAAAACATCACCGTGACCCGACACCAAGAGTAAAGCTCTTTTGCTAGCTTGCCAGATCTTAGCACAGGTCATGATGAACAAGGACTCTGTACCCAGGAGCTCTGGTGACCCTCCTTCAGTTCTGGGGTCCAAAGCAACTTGGCGAAGGCCTCTCGTCCGAAACAATCTGAGTCTGTCATCAGACCACAGGTCTTCGGCTCAAGTTTACGTTTCAGCGTCTCTGGCCACAATTTCTCCGAGGCCAGAAGATTGGAGGTGTGAGATGGACTCGCTAACAGCCTCTCAAGCTACAGTGAGTTTCAGGTTTGGGTGATATCAGTGTGCTAGCGAAGCCCCAAGTCAGCCAACCAAGACTTCACTGCTGTTTCAGCCTCTCCCAGGAATGCGGCCTTTAACCGGCTGATCTGGAATGACCTGGCCAGCACCAGCGAGGCGACTGACCGGCGCGCATGACAAGCCCTACGGGTCAGCCCTTTGCAGGACACTCCCGCCCTGCGCCCCGGTTCACCAAGCCCGCCCACTTCGCCCAGCTCCTCCGGCAGCTCCCATTGGCTGGACCAGATGCTGCTCGGGTCACGAACTGTAAGTACAGCCCATTAGATCTTCACACGTACTCAGCTGAACTTGGATTTTTTTTCTTACAAACTCACTCTGCCTCTTCCTGGCAGGCGAAGAACATAACAAATCTTAGGTTACAAATGCTTTTCCTCAAGCACAGAGGCCACAAGGACATCACCCTTATCAGGACTCGTCCTGACAAAATTGCGACCTACGTCTTGGGATTGTCTTGTCCCTGGGCTGCCTCCCCACACTCCCCGCCCCCCCCCCCCCCCCCCCCCCCCCCCCCCGCTCATCCAGGGCCCTTTGGTGCCAGGCAATCTCCCCTCCGCCCCTCGTGCAAAGATAACTGCTTTGTGACCCACCAGTGCACTTGAGGTTTGGGGTTACTGAAAGGTCAAGCTCTTTTGACATATTAGGAAGCAACATTAATTCAGTTGACCTACTAATCCTTAAAAAAAATTGGAAAGTAATTGGATTAAAAGGACTACTTCCGTTTATTCATTCAAAGCAGATGATGATAATAAAAGTCTGGTAATAACTACTTGAGGAACTAAAATAATATTTAAAAGAAAGAATAGAAACTGAAGTAAGCATATAGTTTCCCCAAGAATTATGAAAGACCATTTCCTTTCTCCATTTTAAGAGAAATATGAATTCTTTCATCCGCTGTCTATGCTCCTCCCAGTATGTCCCCCACAATGCAGCCACAGTGTCCTTTTCAAAACACAAGTCTCATCAAAGGTTTGTACCTCACCAGCCATATTCACCTCTGTGCCCCATCTCCTTCTCTCTGCACAAACTCTGCACACACTGGCTTCTTCTTCAGCACTCTGCCATCTTGGCTTCTTCTCCTCCCCTCCACATGGCCTTTCTTTGTCTCTAGTCCTAGAACACTGCTTTAGTATTTTTATTTTTTTAATGGTAATTCTAATTGATTTTAGGAAAACTTGGATAAGTCAGTGGCTTTGGATTTGAGCTAGGGGTGCAGAGAGATTTTGTAGATATAATTTTATGCCTATGTGATTTGTACCAACGCAGGATAGCCAATAGCATTGTATTGTACATGAAGAGTGGAATAAGATTTAGATTCCCTCCCCCCCCCCCCCACACACCTGTAAGGAAGCAGGTGAATAGCTAGCCAGGTGCAGGAAGAGAAAGATTGAAAAAAACATTTTCTTATTTGATGAGCCATTTGCAGGCATTTATTCCCTAGGGCCATGAAAACTACTCCTCCCCTCCTGAAAGAATGTAATTAATGTATATACCTCTAAACAAAGGAATGGAAAGTAAACACTAGAAAATTTAGGAATATCTTTTAATATGTGGAATAACACTTTTGCTATTGTGTTACCTTATAAGTTTTGATATATAGAAATGTTTTTTATAAATCTTATAGAAATGTTGTAAGCTTGCTAATGAATTGTGTCCTATCCCCCTCCTCCTTTTCCCACCAACCTGTGTGTGTGAGAGCAAAGTGTATAACCTGCCGCAATGGCTGTGCCCAACACACACAATTTGGGTCTGCGAATGCCGCATGTTAGTCATATGCAGCCGGCATATTTAATAAATATCCTCCTTTAATAAAACTCCTTAAAATTCATCTGGACTTGGTGCCTCTACATAAACCTGTGGAATTGAGGTACGGGTACTTTATACAACATAAGAACAGATAAAGTAGTCCCCAGTATTTATAAGGGCCTTAGTATTTTTATTTTTATTTTTTTAATGGTAATTCTAATTTCTCTTAAAATGGAGAAAGGGAAATGGTCTTTCATAGTTCTTGGGGAAACTATATGCTTACTTCAGTTTCTATTCTTTCTTTTAAATATTATTTTAGTTCCTTATAATAATTCTTAAGGTGACCTGTTTTTCTACAATAAAAAGACACTCTTATACAAGAGTTTCTCAGTAAACTCTATTTAGTAATTGTGTTGCTTTTGCTCCTAAAAACCAGTAAATATATTAATTGAATTAGATCAGAATAGTCAGGTTTGCATGTGCTAACAATTAAAATATATTTCACTGTAAAACTACAAATGTCTCAGATAAAATCAGGAAAGTCTTTTGTGTAGATCCTTAATTCTGTTCTAGCTCAAGGAACATACACAATTTCTGGTTTCCCTCTACATAAAACCAGCTTTTATCCAAAGGTAGCTGTTAGAATTTTTAGATTATTTTTGTCTGCATTGATATTGTTATTCTCCCCTAGGTCAGTAGGGAGTGGTTGTGGAGGAGACAGAGATGGAAGAGGATAGAAGAAAGGAGGGTGAGGGTGAGTTTTGACAAGAAAGCTCAGATCGAAAATATAGTGGGGGAGCTGTAGAAGAAGAGAAATGGTATGTTAGCATAGTCTTTATTTTATTTTTTAAAATAATTTATCTGTGCTTGTTGGTCAAATAAGTTTGTAAAATATATATATATTTTTTTTACAGAGACAGAGAGAGAGAGACAGAGAGAGGGATAGATAGGGACAGACAGGAATGGAGAGAGATGAGAAGCATCAATCATCAGTTTTTTATTGTGGCACTTTAGTTGTTCATTGATTGCTTTCTCATATGTGCCTTGACCGTGGGGCTACAGCATACCGAGTAACCCCTTGCTTGGCCAGTGACCTTGAGTCCAAGCTGTTGAGCTTTGCTCAAACCAGATGAGCCTGTGCTTAAGCTGGCGACCTCAGGGTCTTGAACCTGGATCCTCCACATCCCAGTCCAATGCTCTATCCACTGTGCCACCACCTGGTCAGGCAAAAATATGATTCTTATGTTTGCTCACTTATAGTTTGCATTGGGGACTGGGCAGTGGCAGGTGTATGTGGTCTGCCTAATTGTAAATTATCTTCTTCCTTGAGAAGGGCCATTGTTTTGTTAATGTTTGCTGGAGAGAGGTTTTTTTTTTTTGCAAAAAAGTTTTGAAAAGAGGAAGAAGAAGGAGAAGGAAAAAGAAGTCATGTTTGTAAAGTGAGAAAAGAGAGAGAATGCACAGTGCTAAAGAAGAAGCCATGTTGGCAGGGAGAGAGAAGGTGTACAGATGGATATATTTACTGGTTTTTAGGAGCAAAAGCAACACAATTACTGTAAAAAAAGATAAAAGTTTTTGTTTCTAACTAACATATGGTTTACATTTATTCAATTTTTTTTTTTGATAGAGACAGAGCGAGTCAGAGAGAGGGACAGACAGGAACAAACAGACAGGAAGAAAGAGAGATAAGAAGCATCAATATTTCATTGTAGCACCTTAGTTGTTCATTAATTGCTTTCTCATATGTGCCTTGACAGGGGGGCTACAGCAGAGCAAATGACCCCTTGCTCAAACCCATCAACCTTGGGCTTCAAGCTAGCTATCTCTAGGCTTAAGCCCGTGACCAGGGGGTAATGTCTATGATCTCACATTCAAGCCAATGACCCCGGACACCAACTGGAGAACCTATGCTCAAGCCGGAAAACTCAGGGTTTCAAACCTTGGTCCTCTGAATCCCTCTTTGATGCTTTATTCACTGTGCCACCACATGGTCAGGCACATTCATTAGTATTAATTACAAGGCTTGCATATTCTAATGAAATGTGCAAAAAAATCATTGTGGAGGTATTAAAAGGTCCCCACTTTGATCATTTCAAGCTAAAATTGTTTTTTATTTCAGTAGATATTTGTATGTGAACTTGCAGGATTATTAATAAGGGCTTGTGTTCTTAGGGTTTGTCAACCTTAAAAACACAATTTCCCAAATTAATTTTAGTTTCTTTGTATACTGAAAAGTCTGAAAAAAAGTCTAGTGTCCTTTTTCTTTGTTTAGACTTGCAGTTAAGTAGTTCTAATTGAAGATGGTCAAAATTAAAAATGAACCATCTATTATATATCTTTCTGTACTGACTTTGACTAGGTTCTCTCAATCCTTTGTGGTAAGGTACCTAAGAATTGCAAAATTTAATATTAATATTTTAGAAGAAAGAGTCAGGTTTCTTGCCCTCTCCTTTCTGTGGAGAGTGGAGGGAGAGAAATATGGTAGTTTCCTAGTTTACAAGGACATACTATGCACTTAGATAAGAAACCCCCTTTTACTAAGAGGCTTAAAAGGTGCTTTATGATTTAGGCCAAGCATTCAGAGAGATTTTGTAAATATGTTTTTTATACTTGTGTGTGATTTACACCAACTCAAGATGGCCAATTACTTTCATGCTTAGGAAGGGTTATTATATTGTAAATAGAGAGGTTTTTGTACTAGGTTTTGAATGAAAGGAGGAAGAAGGCTTGGACCTCCTCTCTTCTCCGCACCTGTGAGGAAGAAGGTAAAGAGCTAGCCAGGTGCGGAAGAAAAGAAAGATTTAAGTGGCCCTTTTCTCTCCCCTTTCTTTCTCCTTAATGGGTGATTTACAAACCCTTATCCTCTGACATCATGTAATCCCCTTCCCATCCTGAAATTGCGTGATTGATGTATGTACCTCTAGACAAAGGAATGGGAGATTGTAAAGCCAGCAGCCATGGCCACCATCACAGCTGCCTGGCCCATGCAGGTTCACTTTTGATTTAGATAGATGGTAATGAAACAATATAGCCAAGAACTGGTGGGCCATTATCTTTAACCCTAGCTTACATCCAGTGAGCAAGCAATACACATAGTGGGAAAACACTTCTATTTTCATTCCAGGCTCTAATAAAATGCTCTTTAAGTTTCCTAGTAGAAGGGAACCTCCTATACAGTATGTTTCTGCAAGCCAGAAAACTTTCACATTTCTTTCCCTAAATATTAATATTAATTTTGTAGATTTTTGGTACCTTACTGCACTGAAACCTATTCAACTAATTTGCCTCCTACCTCAGAGTAAAGCTCCTGTGCAAATGGTAGAAATATGAACCTGTTTCTTTTCAACTAGAAAATATTAATGAGTATTATATATACCCATATCTATATCTATCTCTCTATATATATACATACACACTAATATTATATATACCCATATCTATCTATATCTATATCTATATCTATATATACATATATATATATACACATACATACACACTAATATTTATATACTAATCAAGTTGACCCCAGTTAACCTGACAAGGTAAATTTTTCTTAAAACCAATGATGCTCACATATATTTTCCAGAAGGAAAAATAAATCAAATACTGCAGTAATTGGAAAAATAATGATTTTTTTAAAAAAGCTTGCATTAAAGAAAAATAATCTTGAGACTAAGGTTTTGCTGCAGGTTGTTCCAATGCAATTTTGGACTTTTTTCAGTACAGGTACTGGCAAGATTCACCAATATCTTTTAAGATCTCATGCATTAGCTGAAATTAAGCCTGTTATACAATATTACTTTTAAAAGAGTCTTATAATTCCATGTACAAGTCTCTGTAATTCTATCTTTTTGGTAAAGAAAACAAATAAAAAAGAATAAAAATTTGTACAGTTTCTCAAAGGTATAAATATAATAGTTATTCCCATACATTCTGTGATTTCGCATCCACATAATATATTAACAGCAATTTCTGTAAATTGCGAATATTTTTAAAATAAAGTTATATAGTGCCTATTTGAGCATGTCTGTAAAAGAAAAAGACAGAAATAGATTTTTGTTTCAACTGGGAACATTATAAGTTTAGTTGGACAGTAGAATTCCATAAATATATGGAGAGTTCAGCCTAATGTTTTAGATACTAGGGCTAATGTGAATACTATAAAACATTACAGAAATTTTACTCTAATCAAATATATAGATAATATATTTTATACTCTAGGACAAACTCTGATTCTCTTTATTCCCCCAGTAATATATAGATTATCTCACATTTAAAAATGGGCTAATTATATTTAATCCTGACAAACTCAAAATAATTATTTATTTTCCTCTTCCAGAAACGAAGCAGCTTAGAGGACACCTGAGTTTGACTAGTGTAAAGCCAGTAGTCACGGCCACCATCAGAACTGCCTGGCCCATGCAGGTTCACATTTGATTCGGACAGATGGTAATGAAACAACAAAGCCAAGAGTTGGTGGGCCATTACCTTTAATCCTAGCTTGCACCTGATGGGCAAGTAAAAACACTGGGCTGCAATACCCACTCATTCAGTACTCACAAAGCTACTGACCTATCTGAGTTTCCTAGAATCAAAGGTTTCTACCTCACTAGCTTTATTCACCTCTGTTCCCCATCTCCTTCTCTCTGCACAAACTCTGCACAAAGTAGCTTCTCCCTCAGCACTCCGACATCTTGGCTGCTTCTCCTTTCCTCCACGTGGCTTTTCTCTGCTCTCCTTTTCTGCTTTCTCCTCTAATGCTAATCTCAGGAACTGAGAGAAACCAAGATCCTGGTCTGCCCCATTTTATAGTGTAGAAATCAAAATATTTAATCCAATATACAAACAAGAAAGTCTCTGATACAAAGTCACTTATCTGAGGCATAATGGGATTCCTCATTAGAGTGCACCACCCCACATCAAAAAGGGTGTGAAAGGCTTAGTCTTAAAACTAAGACTTATACCTGGCCTGTGGTGACACAATGGATCAAGCATTGACCTGGAACACTGGAGTTGCAGGTTCAAAACCCTGGGCTTGCCAAGTTAAGACACATATGGGAGGTGACGCTTCCTTCTCCTCTCCCCCTTCTATCTTTCTCTCTCTCTCTCTCTCTCTCTCTCTCTCTCTCTCATCTCTAAAGTGAATAAATAAATTCTAAAAATTTAAGAGTGATCATTAAATTAAAAAACAAAAAAACTAAGCCTTAAGCTATAAGGATCATGCCTGCTTACAGCCTGTCCCCCTACATTCAATGCAAACTATAAGCGAGCAAACATATAATCATATTTGCAAACTTATTTGATATTCCACTCCTTTTGCTCACTTACAATCTAAAGCATAGGTATTCCTATACAAGGAAATTAAGCACATTACACAAATTAAAACAACAGCGCAAATCAAAGTTTCAACAATTACAAAGGTACACTTCACCAGTCTTTGAGTACTTTGCCAAAAGTGCAAAATGTCCTTGAACTTCTTTCTAGCCATAGGAAAAGCTTCCTGGGGCAGGGGAGTGCTGCCAGCAAAGCTGCCACCCACCCCCATCAGGGTATTTCACATTATCTAAAATCCATAAGTCTATCCAACAAAGGAGTCAGTGCTCGCTCCAGTAATAGTCCAGGAATCAGTCCAAGCACATGGGGCCTCAGCCACCACCTTCATTCCTGCCATCCTGGCAGGTCTTAAACTGTGCCAAAGAAGAGCATGTGGCAATGGCAGTCAGCATTTCCTTCTCTGTTCCTGAGAGCATGATGGCAACCACCCCTACGTCCCAAAATCACAGACCTACCATGGGCATAGCAGTTACTCCTTGCTGCTGGGCTCTCATCTTCTGGAGAATGCAGATTGTAACTCCAGCCTGATTCTCCTCATCCTCCAAAGAGGAAGTGGAAACAACAGCTCCTGCTGCCAGAATCAAGTCCCGGGCTGCCGCCACCTTCTGCTCAGCAGGTCTTGCAGCCCCAGTTCCTTTCTCATCCCCAGCCTCCCACAGCTTCTGCCTCTCTACAATGTTCAGAGAATGCTGCAATTCATGAACCGATGATTCTTTTTCCAGTGGCTGCTCCATTTCCAAGTGAATCTTGCGAACCTGGTCAGCCTCCTCCGGTGCTTGCTTCAGCTCCAGAGTCAGCACCTCTTTCTCCCACATTTGCTCCAACTCCTTCCACTGCTTGGTTTGAAGGTCCTGGGCAGCCTCTTCCACAGAGCTCTCAATTTCCTCACAATTGGCTGTAAAAGTCAACCAGCCTTCATCCCCCAGAAGGACAGCCATGGGGAACCATAACAGCAGCCAGTCCTCTACTCCACTGCTCAAAGGTGGTGGTGGCTCCATACAGAACTGTTGGGCAGATAAAAGGTATTATGCTCAGTTTGTTAAAGATGATGCTGCCCACGTGGAGGCCATTGCCCAGGTGATATTAATGTGTGTTGGGGGCGGGTTGTGGGTAGGCAGAATCCTTGTAGCCTGGGGCTTGGTTTTAGGATTAAGCCTTTCCCACCCTTTTTGATGTGGGGTGGTACAATCCCATAATGCCTCAGATAAGTGACTTTGACTTTGTATTAGAGACTTCCCTATTTTGTATATTAGATTAAAGGTTTGGATTTCTACACTATAAAATAGGGGCAGAATGGCAGCTTGCGCTCTTGGTTCCTGAGATTATCATTAGAGGAGAGAGCAGAGAAGAGAACAGAGAAAGGCCATGTGGAGGAGGCCAGGAGAAGCAGCCAAGATGGCGGAGTGTTGAGTGAGAAGCCAGTTTGTACAGAGTTTGTGCAGGGAGAAGGAAGGAGATGGGGAACAGAGGTGAATAAGTCTGGTGAGCTAGAAAACTTTGATTCTAGGAAACTCGGATAAATCAGTAGCTTTGTGAGCACTGAATGTGAGTGGGTTTTGGAGCCCAATGTGCGTTTTTTACTTGCCCACCAGGTGCAAGATAGGATTAATGAAAATGACCCACCAGTTTTTGGCTCCATTGTTTCTTTACCCACTGTCCGAATCCAATGCGAACCTGCATGGGCCGGGCGGCTGTAGTGGCGGCCCTGGCTACTGGCTTTACAGAACTGTATCAAATCCTGCCACAGACTACGCCAAATGTAAAGTCAGTAGCCATGGCCACCACCATAGCCTCATGGTCCATGAAGGTTGACATTTGATTCAGACAGATGGTAATGAAACAACAAAGCCAAAAACTGGTGGGCCATTAACTTTAATCCTAGCTTGCACCCAGTGGGCAGGTAAAAACACACACTGCACTCCAAAACCCACTCATTCAGTGCTCACAAAGCTACTGACTTATCCTGGTTTCTTAGAGTCAAAGGTTTCTAGCTCACTAACCTTATTCACCTCTGTTTTCCATCTCCTTCTCTCTGTACAAACTTTGCACAAACTGGCTTTTCCTTCAGCACTCTGTCATCTTGGCTGCTTCTTCTCTCTCCCACATGGTTTTCTCTGCTCTCCTTTCTCTGCTCTTTCCTCTAATGCTAATCTCAGGAACTGAGAGGGAGCAAGCTCTTGTTCTGTCCCATTTTATATTGTAGAAATCAAAACCTTTAATCCAATATACAAACGAGGATGTCTGTGATACAAAGTCACTTATCTGAGACATAATGGGATTCCTCATAAGAATGCACCACCCCACCATGCAACAGTCAAGGGTGTAGGGAAAAGCTTAGTTTTGAGAAGATTTTAGGATTAAAAGGGTGAAAAAGGCTTAGTCTTAAAACCAAGCCTTAGGCTATAAGGATTCTGCCTGCTTACAGCCTGTCCCCCACACCCAATGCAAACAATAAGCAAGCAAACATATAGATCTTATTTGCAAACTTATCTGACCCACACAAGAGGCATCCACAGCAGAAAATATTAGAGAAAGGATACAATCACATCAGGACTTAAATGGGAAAATCAATTTACATATTACACAACTATGCAATTTACATATTACACAACTATGCCAAACCTAGGTAGAAGAACCACAAATAGGTTCCAATATAAGAGAATAAATAATAAAAATAATAACTTTAAATCATCATATAGGGGCCCTATTAAACAGGGAAACCCCAACTATTTAAAAAAATCCAAAAAGCCCTTATTGGAAAAGAAATAATCCATTTAATCAACAAAATAAAAATAACCCTTTCAAATTTAGGGAACAACAGGAAAATCAAAATAAAAATTGGAGAAACGAGAATAATTCTTTCTCTGATCAAAATAAAAATATAAATAACACATTCCAGCAAAAACAGTAAAAAAGTAAGTAGCCCCCAAGGAACTACAAAGGGGGCAAATACAAGCAATGGCAAAGGAATTAAGCAGTACAACAACACATAAACCAGGAGATATCAGACCTTATATTACCTGTGAAGTAAAATTTCTAGATAGTGGTAAAAAATTTCAAACATAATTTCTCATAGATATAGGTTCCCAAGTTTCCTTATTAAGGGGAGTATGTAATTCAAAAATATTAATTGGAGTTGAAGGAATAACAGGAGATTCATTAATAGCAGCAGCAAGAGATGGAATTATATATTATAAACAATTAACAAAGGAAGTAACCTTTTATGTAAACCTACATTTTTAAAATATTATAGGAATGGGTATATTACCATATTCCTTGTAATTAAAAATATATACATCAAGATTACATAAATTTCAAACAAATGTAGCACAGTTGCAAATAAAACCCATATTTTTACCAAAACCTTTAAAAGCCTCTTTTACCCCCCAATACCTATTAAAAGGTGGACATCAAGAAGTGATAGAGGCTATAAGTAAATTAATAGATGGAGACATAATTGAGGTAGGAAGATCACATATATAATAGTCCAGTGTGGCCAGTACAAAAGCCAAATGGAACCTATAGAATTACAAAAGACTATAGAAATATCAACAAAATTCTCCTAGTATAGATGGAACCTTACCTGATGCACAAGAAGTAATTAACATTTTACAAAAGGACAATCCAAAATTTATGGCAGCAATTGATCTCTCAGATATGTTTTATGCAATACCAATTCATGAGGATTCCAGACCAATTACAACTTTCACGTGGCAAAGAAAGCAGTATCAATTTAAAAGGTTGCCACAGGGATACAAAAATTCACCAGCAATTGTACATAATTTATTAGCATCTAGCATAAATCCAAAAGATTACCAATTCAAAATTATTACATATATTAATAATTGTTGTGCAGATAAAATATATTATGCTCACTTTGTAAAAGATGGTGCTGCCTACGTGGAAGCCCATCTCCCACGTGATGATATCAGTTGCCCTTCCTGCTTGGGATGGGCGTGATTATATTAATGTGTGTTGGGGGTAGGTTGTGGGCAGGCAGGATCCTTGTAGCCTGGGGCTTGGTTTTGGAACTAAGTCTTTCCCACTCTTTTTGATGTGGGGTGGTGCACTCTCATGAGGAATTTCATTATGGCTCAGATAAGTGACTTTGTATCAGAGACTTCTTTGTTTGTATATTGAATTAAAGGTTTTAATTTCTACACTATAAAATTGGGGCAGACCAGGAGCTTGCGCTTGTCGTTCCTGAGATTAGCATTAGAGAGGAGATCAGAGAAAGGCCACGTGGAGGAGACCAGGAGAAGCTGCCAAGATGGTGGAGTGCTGAGGGAGAAGCCAGTTAGTGCTGAGTTTCTACAGAGAGAAGGAGATGGAGAACAGAGGTAAATGAGACTCATGAGGTTAGAAACCTTTGATTCTAGGAAACTTGAATAAGTCAGTGGCTTCAGGAGCCCTGAATGAAAAGGGAAGTGTTTTCCCACTATGTGTATTTCTTGTCCACTGGGTACAAGTTAGGATTCAAACTAATAGCCCAACAGTTCTTGGCTCCATTGTTTTTTACTGACTGTCCAAATTCAATGGGAACCTACATTTGAATGGCCATGATGGTGGCTCCTGGCCATACAATGACATAATAATATATAGTGGAAAAAAGAAAACCTCCAGAAAGATTTAAACAAATGAGTAGAACAATTGAAAGGAGTAGGATGGACAATAAATCCAGAAAAAATACAATACCTAGGGACAGAAGTAAAATATTTCAGAATTGAATGGAACTCAGATGGTAGGAAAATACCAGAAATGGTAGTAAACAAAATACTTAGCATTAAGGCCCCCAGCAAAAAAAAGGAAGCCCAATAGTGAATTGGATTATTGGAAACAAAATAGTTGGCAAATTAATGGAAGGGACCTCTGGTCCAGAGAACACTGGGAAAAACTAGATAAATTAACGTCACACATAAAGCTCTATGTAACCCATATATCAGCTCATGCCATAGATAATTCTCAACTACACTAGGGAATCAAATAGCAGATAAGCTAGCAAGAGGAATTAAGGTAGGCAAAAAAATTAATATTAGGGATACAACAAAAACATATGGGATAAAGTTAAGGTTAGAAAAAGATGAAGATACAGGAGACTATACAGTACTCCCAATATCTACAATCAATTTAAAAGGAAAGAGAATAAATATAAAATACAAGAGAAATACTTAGATTTCTTGCCAGAGTGTATAAAGGAAATTCATATCCGATTATGACATCCAGGACAAATAGCAATGATAGAATGGTTTAGAACCAGAAATTTAAAGGCAAAATTAGAAGACATAGAGAGACATTAATAGATGTATAGCCTGAAATTAGAGGCATTAATAGATGTATAGCCTGTAAAAATGTATATACATTCTGGATATCAGAGCCACCAGGGTTAGATAGACCCCAAATACCAAATTTTTAAGTCCAAATTGATTTTATTGGACCCTTGCCATGGCCTTTCCAACAAAAGTATGCATGTACAATGGTTGATGTACATACAGGAATAATGTTCGCCTTGGCAGCAAAACACCCATTGGCAGCCACTACAATTAAGACAATAAATATGTGGAAAACATTCTTTGGAACTCCTAAAATTATAGATTCAGATCAAAAAACCCATTTTACAGCCAGCCTAGTACAATCCTTTGCTGCTATAAATAATATAGATTGGAATTTTTATATGCCATATAACTCAACAGCATCAGGAATAGTAAATAGAGAGACATAGTGGACTATTAAAAGCCAAATATCATACATTAGTAATAGATAAAAAATTTAACAATTTACAAGCACTTCTTAACAAAGCATGCTTTTCCCTAAATAGTATACCAAGAGTAAACAGAAGTTCTCCCCTGGAAGAACTGTTTAAACCCCATTTAGAACAAGCAAAAATTAAAATGGAAAGTGTACCTAAAATTAAGAAAAACCTACCCTTTAAAATAATAGTAAAATCCCCTAAGGATGCATCTCTCTCCCAACAGGAAATAATTTGCAATGCAGGACACAACACCATGTGGACAGTAAATAAACAGGGATAAATACAACAGATCAAAGTAGATAACATTATATCAAATGACTGAGAATGTGTAATTTAGTAAAATTGTTAATCTGGATCCTAGTACTCCTTATGATCATACCTTATACAATTATAATTCTACATATAACCTGGTGTGCCAATAGAAATTGCCTGAGCAATGGAACACAGATATTCCACTGCTCTCAAATTAATAGTAATACTCTCTGCATTTTAGACCACAGAACATTCTGGAGAAGACAGTAGGAAAGCAAATTAGTAGAACACCAAATAGAGTGCATAGGAGACAACTCAGAAACTGGCCAAACCAGAATGAAATCATCCAATATGATCATGAGGTGGTTTAACCTGCTTGTCAATGTAATATTAGGGTGTAATGCTAATAATGCTAACAATAATAATAATGTTATTCCTGCTACTGATATTGTGACTATTTTCAAATTTCTTAGTGTTTTAACCACACAGCAGCTAGTCATAAACTTTTTTGACCTACCGTCATGGAAACCACCCTGAGGGAAGCATTTTATAATTTAGGAAACTTTGCCTTTATACACTGCAACACCAACCTGACCTACTGGGACTACACTGCGAACTCAGGGAATTGGACAATGGATAACATTGCAGATAACTCAGTGGACATCTGCAAACTAATCACCAACACCATGAACATGACAGTCAACAAAAAATACATGTAATTTTATAGAGACTATAGGATCTATATGTTCAACACTGAGTTGTAAACCAATATTGAATTTATTAAATTCAGTATATTATATTGAACAAGGTATTCATACCTTTATATCAATATGGGCTGGAATTAAGAAAATAATAATACTTATATGCCTGTTTGTTGTAATTGTATTTGGATGGAAGGTGTGTAATCTCATTTGCAATATATGTTTAAAAAGTAATAAAAATTAGTTTTGTAATGATCCCTGAAAGCATATAGCTTGCTGGGATCAAGGGGTGGAATGTTGTAGTAATATAATGTTATAGTAATTAAATATATAAAGATATAAAAAACAAAAATATGGAAGATATATAAAAGTAATTAAAATATAATATTAAAAATAATTAAGAAAATTAAAGTTATGTCATTTGTATAGTAATAAATATAGTGGGTGCAGATGTGATAAACAGACTTTAAAGCAGGGCCCAGTTAGCATGTGTGTGTAGTTATACATAGATAATAAGTGGCTTGGTGTCATAACTTTGTAAATTAACATAAACAAGAACATCTTAAAAAGTGGTTTGATGTAAACATTCAGTAGATTAACATAAAAAGAGTTTTCTGCAGGAACTCCCAAAATGGTGGTTTGAGGTGATAATCCTGTAGATTGACACCAGTTAGAAGGTGTTGGCCAAAAAAGGTACTAAAGCTGAGAGCCCCCTGCTGCAGTAGTCACCCAGACTCCAAAGTTGATGTGGACTGCCTCCATGCTGCTCTGAGCTCTGATATAAGCCAGCCAAGAGAAGCACGCTGATGGGGCCCCCTTAAGCTGTACCCAGGCATGCCAAAAGGATTTCTGAATAAGAAATTGCCTGTGTGATTCTTGCAGCTAATTTGTGTGTCAGTCGTGTCTTTCCTCTGGTGGCAGTTAGTGTCGGCACTTATCAGTAGCATCCTCATAGCTGCCTCAAGAGTAGTCTCAAAGAGGCTGCCAGCCCTGCTGATAAGCAGGAGTGTCCCACTGTGTGGGGAAGTCAAATCAAGGATGCCTTATCAACATAGAGCTTGGGCTCTACTGGGACAGGTTAATCTCTGGAGTAGGGGCCATTTTTCCTATACTGAGCTCCTAACCAAGGGACACTACAAATAGGGGCTCCCAATAACATTATCATCCAGACCTCAGCGGGCCTAACCCTATAAGCTTGCGACCTATGGAGGGGTTGGTAATGTGAGGCCAGTCTATACCCACTCTACATTCTTTCTACAGAAGACTCTGTGGGAAGACCAGGCAACTTCAAAAGGAGTTTTAGCAGCTGAAAATTGGAGGCAAATCTGAAGGAACTTGGGAAATTTTACAGAGCTGCTGTCAGTTCTAAGAAGAAGAAAGCTAATCCTTATAGCCAGGTCAGCCCGTACTACACACACTTAGGCACTGAATATGCAGACACAAACAGCAAACAGAATGGTAGCTCCACACAGGTAGCCATCAGTGGGTTACTAACCACTTCTGAGAAAAATCCATACCTGAATCCTGCTAATAAACCCAAAACAAACATAAACAGTAGTAGATCACCCACTGCTAGACTCAGCTAGTCACAAGCAGCATACCCAAAGGAGAAGTCCATCAAGCACCAGGCCTTACTGAGAATAATGACACCCCATACAACAGAAACAGCATAGGGTCTAATACTCATGATCAAGGTTGACCCTTAAAGCCAGCCAACCTGAAAGTTTAACTGAACCCATGAAATAGCCAATGGCAATCAAGATTTACATACAATAGAAGGGTAAATATAGCCCTCAAGAAACATTCCTAAAACAAGGAGCTCAAGTGACCAGAGGTTAGTACCACTGAGCATACCTTCCTTATTAAGACATGAAAACAAATTTGAGAGTCAGAGCAGAGCTAACTAATACACAGACAAAATGAAAGGACAAATAAATTTGCCTCAAATGAATCAAGAGAAATTCCTAGAAAAAGGAGTAAATAAAATATAAGTAAAAAAATTACCTAATACAAAGTTTAAGTAATGTTATTAGGATGCTCAAGGATCTTAGAGTAAGAATGGATGATCAGAGAGAGAACTCAGTAAGTACATTAAAGGACATTAAAACCATAAAAAAGAAGCTGTCATAAATGTCAAATACAATACTTGAAATGAAGACTGCTCTAGATGGAATCAACATCAGGCTTGATGAAGAGCTGGATTGAATCAGTGATTTAAAGTAGTGGCCCCCAACCCCCGGGTCACAGACCAGTACCAGTCCGCAGAGAAAGAATAAATAACTTACATTATTTCCGTTTTATTTATATTTAATTCTGAACAATGTTTTATTTTTAAAAAATTACCAGATTCCCTCTGTTACATTCATCTAAGACTCACTCTTGATGCTTGTCTCAGTCACATGATACATTTATCCATCCCACCCTAAAGGCCGGTTTGTGAAAATATTTTCTGACATTAAACCGGTCCATGGCATAAAAAAGGTTGGGGACCACTGATTTAAAGGATGAGGTAAATGTAACCACAGAATAAGATCAGCAAGAACAAACAAATAAGCAAACAAAAACAAAAGGGGGTTAAAGAAGACTGAGGAAAATCTTGGAGACTCTGTGACATCATGAAGAGAAAAAACATTGATATAGAAATTTCTGAAAGAGAAGAGAATGAAGAAGGGATAGAGAACTTGTTTGAAGAAGTCATAAGAGAAAATTTTTCTAATTTGATCAGAGTTACAGAAGTTCAAAAAGCACAGAGCATCTCATTAAAGATGAATGCGTAGAGGCCCACACCAAGACACATCACAATTAAAATGCCAAAGTAAAGACACAAAGAAAGAATGCTAAAAGCTGAAAGAGAAAAGAAATTAATTGCCTACTAAAATGCCCCCATAAGGCTGATATCTGATTTCTCAACAGAAACACTTCAGGTCACAAGGGATTGGCAAGAAATATTAAAAGTGATACAAAACAAGAACCTACAGCCAAGGCCAGTCTATCCAGCAAAGCTATCATTTAAAATTGAAGAAAAGATAAAGAATATCCCATACAAAAAAAAAAAAAAAAAAAAGGCTCAAAGAGTTTATTACCACCAAACCAATACTGCAAGAAACGTTAAAGGATATAAGAAGAGAATTTATAAACAAAAATGCTAAGAAACAAGGGGAGGGGGATTATAATTTTAAAGAATAAAGTGGCAATAAATAAGTACATATCAACAATAACCTTAAATATAAATAGGTTAAATTTAAATGCTTTAATCAAAAGACATAAAGTGTATGACCTGCAGCGATGCAGTGGATCAAACATCAAGCTGAAATGCTGAGGTCTCCAGTTAGAAACTCTGGGCTTGCTTCAGCAGGACACATACAGAAAACAACTACAATGTGTTGATGCTTCTTGCTCCCCCATCTAAAATTAATAAATAAAATCTAAAATGAAAAAAAAAATGACATAAAGCACCTACATGAATAAGAAAACAAGACCCAAATATATGCTGTCTATAGGAGACCCACCTCAGAAAAAAAGATACATGTAGACTGAAAGTGAAGTGATGAAAAAGACATATTTTATGTAAAAGAAAATTTTTAAAAAGTTGGGGTAGCACTACATATATTTGACAAAATAAACTTTTAAAACCAAGGCTATAATAAAGGACAAAGAAGGTCACTACATAATAGTAAAGAAAACAATCCAACAAGAGAATATAACCATTGTAAATATTTATGTGCTCAATATAGGAGCATATAAATATATAAAGCATATTTTAATTTTTTAAATTTTTTATTTATTCATTTTAGAGAGGAGAGGGAGAGACAAAGAGAGAGAGAGAGAGAGAGAGGAGAGACAGAGAGAGAGAAGGGGGGGAGGAGCTGGAAGCATCAACTCCCATATGTGCCTTGACCAGGCAAGCCCAGGGTTTCGAACCGGCGGCCTCAGCATTTCCAGGTCGACACTTTATCCACTGCGCCACTACAAGTCAGGCTATAAAGCATATTTTAATAAACATAGAGGGAGATATCAGCAGCAATAAAATAATAGTAAGAGATTCACACATCCCACTAACCAAAAATTAAAGAAATAGTAGCTTTAAATGACATATTAGATCAACTGGTTTTAATGCTTATGTTCAGAATATTTTACCCCAAAGCAGCAGATTATACATTCCTTTCAACTACTTGTGGTAAATTTTCTAGGGTAGATCACAAGTTAGGACACAAAACAAGTCACAGTAAATTTAAAAATACTGAAATAATATTAAGCATCTTCTCTGACCACAATGTCATGAAACTAGAAATCAATTACAACAAAAAAAGTATAAAATATTCATACACTTGGAGACTAAATAACAAGTTATTAAGTAATGAATGGGCTAACAATGAGGTCAAAGAAGAAATAAAAAAATTCATAAAACAAATGAAAATGAACATACAACAATC
The DNA here is from genome assembly GCF_036850995.1 of Saccopteryx leptura. Classification (NCBI taxonomy): domain Eukaryota; kingdom Metazoa; phylum Chordata; class Mammalia; order Chiroptera; family Emballonuridae; genus Saccopteryx; species Saccopteryx leptura. The sequence goes on along the minus strand of NC_089516.1, from coordinate 59,931,375 downwards.
CAAAATCTATAAGATGAAAGAAAGTGGTCCTGAGAGAGAAGCTGATATTATTACAAGCATACTTTAAGAAAACAGAAAATTTTCAAATAAGCAATCTGACCCTATACCTAAAAGAACTAGTCAAAGAATAACAAATAAATCTCAAAGGAAAAAAAGGAAGAAATAATAAATATCAGAAAAGAAATCAATGATATAGAGGTTAAAAAATCAATACAAAATTTCAATGAAACCAAGAGCTGTTTCTTTGAAAAGATAAACAAGATTGATAAAACTTTAACCCGATTAATCAAGAAAAAAAGAATGGAAGGAAAAAGGAAAGAGACCTAAATAAATAAAATTAGAAATGAAAGAGTAAAATTAACAACTGAAATTACAGAGCTACAAAGAACTGCAAGAAAATACTTTGAAGAACTATATTCCACCAAATTGGACACACTGGGTGAAATGGATAAATTCTTAGAAGTGTACAATCTTCCAAAACTGTATCTGGTATAATGAGAAAACCTAAGCAGACCATTACAAGAAATGAAATTTAAAATCTTATTTAAAAACACCCAGAAAAGAAAGGTCCTTGATCAGATAGCTTCGCAGGTAAATTTTACCACACATTCTAGAAGAACTAACACCTATCCTTCTCAATGTATTCTAAAAAACAATCAAGAGGAAAAAAGCCTTTTCTACTCATTTTATGAGGCAAGAATTATTCTAATTTCAAAACCAAGTAAAGACATTACAAAAAAAAAATAAAACTATAGACCAATATCTCTAATTAACATAGATAATAAAAACTCAAAAAATAATAGCAATCCAGATCCAGCAATATATTAAAAAGGTCATGCACCATGATCAAGTGGGATTTATTCTAGGGAAGTTAGGCTGCTACCTACAATAGTTTAAATTAATAAATGAATAAACCAAAATGAGATATCACCTCACAATTGTCAAAATGGCTTTCAATAGCAAATCAACAAACAAATGATGGTGAGGTTATGGAGAAAAGGGAATCATTCTGCTCTCCTGGTGGAAATGCAAACTCATGCAGCCACTGTGCAAAACAGCATGGAATTTCCTAAAGTATGTAAAAATGGAACTGCCTTATGACTTAGTTATATCACTTCTAGAAATATATTCTAAGAATCCCAATGCACCAATTCAAAGAAAGATAAGCACCAGCCATATTTAATGCAGCATTGTTTACAATATTCAAGATCTGGAAATACCCCAAGTGTCTGTCAGTAAATGAGTGATTTAAAAAGGTGGGGTACATTGCCCTGGCCAATTGGCTCAGTGGTAGAGCGTCGGCCTGGCGTGCAGGAGTCCCGGGTTCGATTCCCCAGGCCAGGGCACACAGGAGAAGCACTCATCTGTTTCTCCATCCCTCATCCTCTCCTTCCTCTCTGTCTCTCTCTTCCCCTCCCGCAGCCAAGGCTCCATTGGAGCAAAGTTGGCCCGGGCACTGAGGATGGCTCTATGGCCTCTGCCTCAGGTGCTAGAATGGCTCTGGTTGCAACAGAGCAATGCCCCAGATGGGCAGAGCATCGCCCCCTGGTGGGCATGCAAGGAGGATCCTGGTTGGGCGCATGCGGGAGTCTGTCTGACTGCCTTCCCGTTCCCAACTTCAGAAAAATACAAAAAAATAGGTGGGGTACATTTACACAATAGAATACTACACAGGCATGAAAATGTATAAAAGATTACCTTTTGCAATGGCATGGATGGACCTAGAGATTATTAAACTAAGTGAAATAAGTCAGGCAGATAAAAACAAGTATAATATGATCTCACTTATATATGGAATCTAATGAACACAATAAACTGAGGAACAAGATAGGAACTAAGGTAGGGTCACAGGAAATAGATGGACAGCTGTCAGAGGAAAGAGGGAAGAAGGACAGAATAAAATTACATAAAGAGATTAGCCAAATTATTTGTATATATATCTCACAGAAATTAGAGGGTATTTCAGAATAAATTTGAAGCTATAAAATATCCCCTAATTTTTGTGAGCAATTAATACATAGATACAGATTGATATGGCTATGACTCTATGATGACAAAGAAAAATACTTCACCTTAATATGGCTGTTACTGCCTCTTTGTTCTGCTTGTATTAATCCCAACTTTTTAGTTTCTGTAAAACCATTTCTGCATTCTGAATGCCTTGTAACCCTGCCAAACCTTGTATTTTAAAACCCTAAAGACCCTGCCAGTTGGGGCTCAGACTTTGGAGTGTTAACCTCTTCTGAGACCACTGGCATAGTAAACCAGTTCTTTAAGTCTCCGAGTGTTGTCTGGCTTTCTGTATTCCATTCTGCCATAACGTTTGTTTCCCTGACCAGGAAGCCAATCCATCATACTGGCCCTTTGTGCCACTGCCCAGGCAACAAGAGTCACCGGACAGCAGAGACTTTCCATGTGAACAAGGCAGCACCACTCAACATTTTGCATGAGACCTCCTTCACAGAGACCCCCCCTCACTCTTGGAGAGTAACTGGACCTGACTGGACTCAACACAGAGATGGACTAAACTTTTTGGAATATGCATCTGAACAAGGTAAGGTTCTAGGACCAATCCCCCAGTAAGGCCCATCTCCAGATGGAAGAGAAGCTTGATACCTCCCATGTCTCAGGATTGAGAAACCAGATGCAGGCGTCCCCAAACTACGGCCCGTGGGCCTCAATGCGGCCCCCTGAGGCCATTTATCCAGCCCCCACTGCACTTCTGGAAGGGGCACCTCTTTCATTGGTGGTCAGTGAGAGGACCACTGTATCTGGCAGCCCTCCAATGGTCTGAGGGACAGTGAACTGGCCCCCTGTGTAAAAAGTTTGGAGACCCCTGACCTGGGAAAGGTGGGGGCAGATGTTATAACTTCTGAGTCCATGTGTGAGTGAGTGAGAACCTATGTGTGGCTCCATGGTGTAAGCTACAGAGTCCGAGTGGGCCATAACCTGTGGTTCCATGGTGGTGTTATATGGCATAATGGTGACACACTTTTCGTAGAGGTGACCAGGCGTGGTGCTTTTAAGGGTGCACTTTAGCCAAGATACATCTAAGTTCTCGTGAGAGATGTGGCTAGGTGGGCATCTGAGTGATCCCTGCAGAAGAGGCATCCTGTTTGTCTTGTTGCATTGGACACAGGAAGAACAGAGATAGAAATGTTATCTGGTCAGTCCAAGCCCATCATCTTGGACTGCAAGCTTAGGAATTTTAAAAGAGATTCTCTGATGACTGTGGTATGAAGTTAACCCCTGGAAAGTTCTGCACCCTTTGCAAATTTGAGTGGCCCACTTTTCAGGTTGAGTGGCCCTAACAAGAAAATCTAGATTTACCGATGGTTCAGGCAGTGTACCAGGTTGTAAGAGACAACCCTGGTCACCCTGATCAGTTTCCTTCTATAGATTCTTGGTTACAAATAGTACAGACTCTGTCCCCATGTGTTTGGTTCTGTTTTAAAAAAAAGGGACAGGGTAGAATTCTTGCAGCCCAAACTCAATCCCCAGGAAGACCAAGGCAATAAAAAATCATTTATCAAGGAGACCCAGAAGAGGATCCCACACCTCCACCTCATGTCCCAACCACCCAGCCAGTACCAGCTACCTTGCCCAAGAGTCCACCACCATCGGTTTCCCCACTGCATTAGCCTGAGACTGACTAGCTAGACCCAGAACCCATTGGGAGATATCTGTGATTAGCCCCAAAATGTCTGTCTACCAGATTCCTCTCTGGGAGATCCAAGAATCCCAGAAACTAAATACAGATGGCTGCATCCAGCCAGGACAGCCTGTCTTATATTATCAACACTTCACCACCACAGATCCTTTGAACTGGGAGTGCCATATGCCTTCCTGTTCTGAGAAGCCTTAGGATCTCATAGACATTCCAGAGTTTGTCTTCAAAACTCACATACTTACTTGGGATGACTGCCTCAAGTTGCTTCTCATTCTGTTCAGCACTGAAAAGTGAAGGTGAATCCTGACTGAAACTCAGAAATGGCTCCAGCAGGAACCCTCGATGTGGAGGCATGGACAAAGGCTGTGGCCCCAGATGCCAATCTGGACTGGGACTTCAACACTAAGAAAGGAAGGAATTCTCTACATCTGTACCTTGAGACACTTCTCCATAGAGATCAGGCAGGGGCTAAGAAGCCCACCAATATGTCCAAAACCACCTCGTGACTCAAAACCCTGCTGACTATTATAAATTGCTCTATGAAGTGTTCTGAGTTCCCACCCCATTCAACCATGAGGCAGTCAAAAATGAAGGAATGATCAATGCAACCTTCATAGCCCAATCCTAAGCTGACATCCTCCACAAGCTCCAGAATGCCACCCAGTTGTTAAAGGTTGCCAGCCAGGTCTATGTCAAACAGGACTGGGAAGTTTGGAAAGAAGCAGAAAAAAACAATGAACAAAAGGTCTCCCTCTTTGCTGCAGCTCTTGGGAACCCTGAACTGATTAAAAAGACTGGATCTCTTAGGAAGGGCAGAATGATGAGATGACAGCCCCTGAAATGTGATCAATGTTCTTACTGCAAAAAGATCAGACATTGGAAGAATTAATGCCCCAACTGGAAAGCAGCCTCCTGACCTGCTGCCAAATCTGCTAAGTCAGGAAAAGAAAAGTGCCAACCAGAACCAGCAGTCTATCTGGGGTCAATCCTGACTAGATAAGACTGGGCTCCATGAAATTAGGCCCACAAAGCCCATGGTCAGCATGATGGTAGGGGCCAGCCAATGACTTTTATAATGGACATTGGAGCAGAACCCTTGGTAATCACCACACCAGTTATACCTTTTACTGAATAGGAGGCCACCATAATAAAAGCCACAGGAACTCAAACTGTTCACCTCTTCTATGGGTCTCAGATGTGCCAATTCAGGGCATATCAGGTTGTTCATGAGTTCCTGTATCAGATTGAATGCCCTATCCCACTTCTGAGAAGGGACCTTGTTGACCAAGCTGGGAGTCCAAATAAATTTTACTCCTGGAAAGTCTTCTAGCCTGACTCTGGGAGCAAAAGAATATGATGTCTGTGATAGTTCCCAGGGAGACTGAGTGGAAACTCCATACCCAGGAGACAAATGAACAAAACCTAAGCTGCTGGAACAATTTCCACTGGTGTGGGCTGAGCATACACCCCTGCCTCCAGAATAGCTAAGAACCACATGCCCATTGAAGTAGACCTAAAGCCTAGAGCCATTCCAGCAAAAGAAAGGTGGTACCTGGTGCTCAAGGAATCTCAAATCAGGATACAGGAACACATTAAAAGACTCAATAAAGCCGAGATTCTAGCAGTGTCAGTCCCCTGGAACACATCTCTACTACAAGTGAAAAAGCCAAATGGAGGTGGGTACTGGCCAGTCCAGGACCTGTAAGCAGTCAATAGTGCAGCTGTTACTCTGCGCCTGATAGTTTCAAACCCCTATACCCTCTTGAGTCTTCTTCCCCCTGGAGCAAGCTGATTCACCTGCCTGGTCCTTAGGACACCTTTTTCTGCCTACAATTTGCCCCAAAGAGCCAGCCGCTGTTTGCAATTGAATGGGAAGAACCTCTCACAGGCAGTAAAGTTTAGCTAAACTGGACACACCTGATTCAGGGATTCAAGAACTTTGTAAATTTTGGATATTAGGCCCTTATCTGAGCTGTTGTTTGAAAATAACATTTCCCATTTAGTTGACTGTCTGTTTATTTTGATATCAGTTTCTCTTGCTGAGCAAAAACTTTTTATTTTGATGTAGTCCCATTCATTTATCTTTGCCTTCACTTCCCTTGCCACTGGAGTCAAGTTTATAAAATGTTCTTTAAAACCCAGGTCCATGAGTTTAGTACCTATGTCTTCTTCTATGTACTTTATTGTTTCAGGTCTTATATTTAGGTCTTTGATCCATTTTGAATTAATTTTAGTACACGGGGACAGGCTGTAGTCGAGTTTCATTCTTTTGCATGTGGCTTTCCGGTTTTCCCAACACCATTTGTTGAAGAGGCTTTCTTTTTTCCATTGTGTGTTGTTGGCCCCTTTATCAAAGATTATTTGACCATATATATGTGGTTTTATTTCTGGGCTTTCTATTCTGTTCCATTGGTCTAACTGCAAATAGAACTACCTTATGACTCAGCAATTCCTCTACTGGGTATATACCCCAAAACCTCAGAAACATTGATACGTAAAAACACATGTAGCCCCATGTTCATTGCAGCACTGTTCACAGTGGCCAAGACATGGAAACAACCAAAAATCCCTTCAATAGAAGACTGGATAAAGAAGATGTGGCACATATACACTATGGAATACTACTGAGCCATAAGAAATGATGACATCAGATCACTTACAGCAAAATGGTGGGATCTTGATAACATTATACGGAGTGAAATAAGTAAATCAGAAAAAAACCAAGAACTACATGATTCCATACATTGGTGGAACATAAAAACGAGACTAAGAGACATGGACAAGAGTGTGGTGGTTACTAGGGGTGGGGGGAGGGAGGACGCAGGAGGGAGGGAGGGAGAGAGTTAGGGGGAGGGGGAGGGGCACAGAGAACTAGATAGACGGTGACGGAGGACAATCTGACTCTGGGCGAGGGGTATGCAACATAATTTAATGACAAGATAACCTAGACATGTTTTCTTTGAATATATGTACCCTGATTTATTAATGTCATCCCATTAACATTAATAAAAATTTATTAAAAAAAAAAAGAACTCACCCAATCTGTTCTGTGAAGTTTTGGCTGCTGACCTCATGGCCTTTTCAGAGGGAGAAATAAATTGTGCCCTACTGCAATATGTAGATGTTCTCCTTCTGGCCAGTGACTCCCAAGAAAATTGTTGGAGAGGCATAAGAATTTTGCTACAGTTGCTGACTGATGCAGGGGATAAAACATCATGGAAAGAGGCCCAAATATGCTGGCCCTGGGGCTAATATCTTGGGTTAATCATCACTGAAGGACATCACTCCCTAGCACCCGAGATGAAGCAAACCATCTGCTCTATCTGTAGACCCAACAACAAAAGAAAGCTCCTAGAGTTCCTCAGAACAATGGGGTCCTGCTGCATCTGGATCCCTGTTTTCTCAGAAAAAGCAAAGCACTTGTATGAACCACTTAACAGGCCAGAAGAGAAACACCTAGATTGGAGCAAAAGACAGGAAATGGCATACCAGGAACTGAAGGGATTTCTTGCTAGTGCAGCAGTGCTAGGATTGCCAAATATGAACCACAAATTCAGCTTTTTCACATGTGAAAAGGACCAGGTGGCACTAGGGGTCTTCACCCAGACTTTCAGGCCACGGCAGAGAACAGTGGCCTATCTGTCTAAACAGCTCAACCCAGTGGCTGCCTGGTGACCTCCTTGCTTCTGGTCACTAGCTGCCACAGTGACACTAGTCAGAGAGGCTGACAAGCTTACCTTAGGCCAGAATATCCATGTGAGAATTCCACATGCGGTGACAAACGTATGAATAAACAGGGGTACCGGTGGCTCACTAGTGCCAAAATGGCCCACTGTCAAGGACAGTTGTGCAAAAATCCATGGGTGACACTGGAAACAGTGTGCCCAATGAACCCTGCCACATTCCTCCCTACCAAGGCTGGGCCACTATATCATGACTGTGAGGAAACCAGTGATGATGTCTACTTAAGCCAAACTGCTTTAACAATCACCCCCCCCCTTATTGAACCTGAATTTGAAGTGTTCACAGATGGGGAGTAGCTTCATCCAAAATGGGCAATGGAAAGCTGGATATGCAGTGATCACTCAAGACAAGGTCATCAAGGCAGAAGTATTATCACAGGGATGGTCCACTCAAAGAACAGAAATATGGGCACTAATCCAAGCACTATGATATTTAGAGGGAAGAAGGTGAACATCTTTACTGACTCTAAATATGCCTTTGCAACCCTACATGTGCATGGGGCAATTTATAAGGAAAGAGGACTGCTCAGGGCTGGAGGTAAAAAAAAATCAAACACAAAGAAGAAAATCTTCAACTACTGAAAGCAGTCTGGAAACCCAAAAGAGTAGCAGTCATACACTGCAAAAGACATCAAAACGCAACCGACTCAGTGAGCTTGGGAAACTATTTTGCTGACCAAGTGGCAAAGAGGGCCTGCCATTGTGTCAACCATTGTTCAGGCAATAGCAAAAGTATTAAAAACCACTGGAAACTACATGCTGCATACCAGTCTCAGAGCTCAGGGAAAGTTGAATGCATGAATTGAACCCTAAAGACTACACTAGCTAAGTTCTGCCAGGAGACAGGCCTCCAATGGGTAGACATGTTACTCCTCACCTTGCTGTGGGTCAATGCACTCCTGGACCCACAGGGTACTCCCCCTTTGAGATTTTAAATGAAAGGGGGCTCCCATTCATCATTAATAAGCTAAAAGGAGACTCCCTACAGGTAGGAGAATTAGGCCTCTTGACCCAACTCCAGATGCTAGGATAAACATTCCATACGATTGCTCAGATGTTCTAGAGAGAGCCCCATTCCACTAGAAAACTGGACCCACTCTTATCAACCTGGGGATTTAGTATGGGTTAAGGATTAGAAAAAAAATCACTGCGACCTGTTTGGACAGGTCCACATATAGTTGTTTTGGCTACTCCAACTGCCATTAAAATTGCAGGTACAGCACTGTGGATTCACCACACCCAAGTCAAGAGACACAGTACTGAGGACCTGCCAGAGACTTGGACCACCCAGAGGGACCCCTACAAGCCATTACAAATAACATTAAAGGAAACTACAGCCAAGGCAAAGCTAACTTGAAGGGAATGACTGCCCGTCATTCTGCCTGCTTTGCCATCATTGGATTCCTCACCCTGCTAGCAGGAATTAGATTAGCTGGAGCAGCTCCAAAGATACTGGACTCTAATAGAAAGACCATTGCTTTTCCTTATCTACATATCTGTTACTTGTAGGATGTGTGCTTACCCTAAAATACTGGTGATATTGACTCTCTTTATTCTTCCTGGATGCCTGATAGTTCTCCTGCAGGACTTTCTAGCCTTCTTGCACCTTGAGCAAACCCTGGATTACACCTATCAGCTTTTAGAGAGATCCAACCCATCCTTAGCAGGATGGGTTGTGCCTGTCCCTGTCTTCCTCTGTTTATATGGCAATCCCCACTCCACTTACCAAATAGAATCAGGTCAAAGTAACCCTCTCCTATCAGAAGGAACTCAGGACCATTACTACTGGGACAGCCAACATAGCCTTAGGTACCTATGTGACCTCCAGGGATGAATAGGCTACCCTGCTCAAATTTACATTAAAACTCTCTCAAAACCTGAGCTAGGCCAGACTGAAAAACCAATATCGGCCCAGTCATGGTAGATACCTCATTGTTAACCCAGGCCCCTCTATGTTTCTCCAGCAATACAGGGAATTTTCCAGTAGGGAGTTGTCAGCAAATGCCTGCAGCAGTATGGTGACTATCCAACTCTGTAATGATCACTGAAATCAATGGGTTGATTATCAAGTTTCCCCAGAAGCCAATGGAAAATTCCTACAATCCCTACAATGCATAGGCTTCCCCACAGTATGGGCCACTGTCCACAACTGTTCCTTTTCCACAACATCACTGTGTCCTTGAATACCTGATGTCTCCGTGGTCACCACTCATTTTCACTGTGCCAGAGTTGGCCATGGCCACTTATCTCCCCTGATGCCAGTTCTCTGGCCTCAATTCTGTTTACCTGGAGCACTGAACCTGCAGTCTCCAATAAGTATCCCTTGACTCACCTATTCTCTCTCCATCTCACAGCTTGCCTTACGGGACAAGGAGTATTTTTCCTCTGTAGTAGGAGTGCATATTTGTGTCTGCTTACTAATTGGATAGACATCTGTACCCTGGCCTTCCTTAACCCTAATGTAGAAGTTTCTCTCAATAACCAATCTTTGCTAGTCTTTCTAGTAGGATGTGTCTGAAGCAAGAGGATGGTCACTGTCTTCCCACTCCTGGCAGCACTCAGTATCACAACAGGAATAGAAACAGGTATTAGGGGGCTGATGACCATCCTCCAGTATTTCCAGGCTCTTTCCCAGGATCTCTTGGAGTGCCTGGAAGATAAAGCAAAAAGCCTACTCCAACTACAGGACCAGGTAGATTCCTTAGCTTTGGTCACTCTACAAAATAAAAGAGGGTTAGATCTCACCACAGAAAAAGGAAGACTGTTCCTAGAAGAAGAATGTTGTTTCTTTGTGAACCAGCCTAGTCCAATTCAAGATGCAACTAAAAGACTAACTGAACAGGCTGCCAAAATCAGGGAATGACAGGACAGTATCTGGGACACATGGCTACAGGGCATTAACAGTCTACCTGCTTGCCTCCTCTTATAGGACCCCAACAGCTTCTAATCATAACTCTTATGTTTGGTCCCTGCCTTTTACAGCTCATTACATCCTTCCTCTAGAACTGTATCCAGGCCATCACCTCTCAATTAATAGGGCAGATCCTTATAACCAAGGGATATCAACCTTTCAGACTCAGGTATTTGGATTATCACCCCTTAGACCCCATAAATAATAGTGATGCCCCATAGAAAAATAGGGCATCAAAGGAGAAAATGATATGGCTATAACTCCATGGTGGCAAAGCCAAATGCTTTATCTTGATATGGCTATTACTGCTTCTTTGTTCTGCTTTTACTAACCCCACCTTTTTAGCTTCTGTAAAGCCACTTCCACATTCTTCATACCTTGTAACCTCGCTCAACCATGTGACCTTAAAACCCCAAAGACTCTGCCAGGTGGGCTCAGACTTTGGAGTGCTAACCTCCTCTGGAACTGCTGGCATAATAAACTGGTTCTCCAACTCTTGCTGTTTTCTGGCTTTCTGCTTTCCATTCTTCAGTAGCAAGACAATAGTCCCAGAGGAAAATGTGGATGAAGGTAGAGGAATGGGGTTAAAGGGAGTTAAATGGGAATGAAAAGAGATTTGCATGGGGAATGGGAGGTACAATTAGGAAGGGTATAATATTGAGTGGGACACTTGAGACCTCATCAATAAAATTTCCTTTTTATAAAACACCTATATATCAGTATATTAAGTCTCAAAATCAATCTTTGTCCTAGACCTACCTCCTATACTCAAATATAACTGCCTATTTTTATTTCTATTATAATATTTAATATGTATCTTAAATTTATTAAAATATGCTTAATTTTCTTTTATTTAGAAAATTAAATATAATGGGTTGATTTGTTCAATAAGAGTACATAAGTTTCAGGTAAATATTTTTATAGTATTAAACTGTTGATTATGTTTTTACCCATTACTCAAAGTCAAATCATTTTTCATCACTGTATATTTGTCACTTATTATTCCTTTTTCCCACCCCTTCTCCACATCTCTCACTCTCCAGTAACCACTTTACTTTTATCTATGTCCATAAGTTTCAGTTTTATAATCCAACTATCAGTGAAATCATATAGTTTATACCTTTTCTGATTTACTTTTTTAAGTGAGTATAATTCTCTCAAGGTCCATCTGAGTTGTCATAAGTGGCAATATGTCATCATTTCTTATGGCTGAGCAGTATTCCATTGTATATATGTGCCACTTCTTTATCCAGTCCTCTATGTAGGAACACTTTTGTTGTTTCTATCTCTTTGCCACTGTGAATAATTCTGCGATGAACATGGGGCTGCATGTGTCTTTACTTATCAATGTTCCAGATTTTTGCATACATACTCAGTAGAGGGATTCCTGAGCCATATGGTAGTTTTATTCTTATTTTTTTGAGAAACTACGATGCTTTCTTACATAATATTTGTTATAGTTTACATTCCCATCAGCAGTGAATAAGGGTTCCCTTTTCTCCACAGCCTCTTCAACACTTGTTATTATCTGTCTTGATGATAATAGCCAATCTAACAGGTGTGAGGTGGTATCTCATTGTAGTTTTGATTTGCCTTTCTCGAATAGCTAGTGAAGATGAGCATTTTTCATTCCAACACCAAGAGTTGGAGAACCAGTTTATTATGCCAGCAGTCTCAGAGGAGGTTAGCACAATGGTCTGGTGGCCATTTCTATGTCTTCTTGAGAGAAGTGTCTGCTCAGGTTTTCTCTCCATTTTTTAATTTGATTATTTGCTTGTTTCTTGCTGAGATATGTGAGTTCTTTATATATTTTGTATATTAACCTCTATCAGAGCTGTTGTTTGCAAATATCTAAAATTTTGTTGTGTGTCTATTTGTTTTGTTGTCAGTTTCTTTTTCTGTGCAGAGGCTTTTTAGTTTAATATGGTCTGATTCATTTATATTTTTCTTACTTTTCTTGCCTTTGGGGTCAAATTCATAAATTGATATTTACAGCCAAGGTCCATAAGTTTACTGCCTATATTTCCTTCTATGTAATTTGCTGTTTTAGAATTTATATTTAAGTTTTTGATCCATTTTGAATTCATTTTGTGCAGGGGTACAAACTGTATGTGTTTCATTCTTTCGAATGTGACTTTTTAATTTTGCCAGCACCATTTATTGAAGAAGCTTTCTTTTTTCCATTGTGTGTATTTGGTTCCTTTGTCCAAGATTATTTTTCCACATATATGTGATTTTATTTCTAGACTTTCTATTCTGTTCCATTGATCTATATGTCTGTTTTCAGCTGTTTTGATTATCATAGCTCTAGAGAATAATTTAAAGTCAGATAGTATAATACCTCTGGCTTCATTATTTTTCCTCAGGATTGCTTTGACTATTCAGGGTTTTTTATGGTCCATACTAACTTGGTGATTTTTGTTCTATTTGTTTAAATAATGACATTGGGATTTTAATGGTGATTGCATAAAATTTTTATTTTTTTTTGTGTGTTATATGGCCCTTTTAACAATGTTGATTCTTCTAATCCATCAATATGGAATATTTTTTTTTATTTCATTATGTTTTTTTGAAATTTTTTTCAAAATGCTTTGTAGTTTTCTGTATTTAAATCTTTCACATCCTTTCTTAAGTTTCATCCTTGGTATTTTTTTGTTGTTGTTGCAACTGTAAATGGAATTGTTTTTTTTCTTTTAGTTTATTTTCTGAAGTTTAACTGTGGGCATATAATAAAGCAATTGATTTTTATATATTGATTTTGTATTCTGCAGATTTACTTATTTGGTTTATTGTTTTTAATAGTTCTTTGGTGTAGTCTTTGGGGACTTTTATATACAAGATCATCTGCAAAAAGTGATACCTTTACTTCTTTTTTCTCAGTATAAATGCCTTTTATTTCTTTCCCTGATTGCTCTGGCTAAAACTTTCAAAACTATGCTGAGTAAGAGTATAGAGAGTGAGCAGTTTGTCTTGTTCTTGATTTTAGAGAAAAAGCCTTCTTTTTTCTTCTTTTTAAAATTTATTTATTAAATATAATGCAGTGACATTGATAAATCAGGGTACATATGTTAAGAGAAAACATCTCTAGATTATTTTGACATTTGATTGTGCTGTATACCCCTCCCCCAAAGTTAAATTGTCTTCTGTCACCTTCTATCTGGTTTTCTATGTGCCCCTCCCCTCCCCAACCCCTCTCTCCTTCTTCGCCCCATCCCCCCTCCCCCCACTCCCCACCCCGGTTGCCATCACATTCTTGTTCATGTCTCTGCGTCTCATTTTTATGTCCCTTCTATGTATGGATTCATATAGTTCTTAGTTTTTTACTAATTTACTTATTTCACTCCATATAATGTTATCAAGGTCCATCCATGTTATTGTAAATGATCTGATGTCATCATTTCTTATGGCTGACTAGTATTCCATAGTATATATGTACCAAAGCTTTTTTTTTTTTTCATTTTTTTTCTGAAGCTGGAAACAGGGAGAGACAGTCAGACAGACTCCCGCATGCGCCCGACCGGGATCCACCCGGCACGCCCACCAGGGGCGACGCTCGGCCCATCCTGGGCGTCACCATGTTGCGACCAGAGCCACTCTAGCGCCTGAGACAGAGGCCACAGAGCCATCCCCAGCGCCCAAGGCCATCTTTGCTCCAATGGAGCCTTAGCTGCGGGAGGGGAAGAGAGAGACAGAGAGGAAAGCGTGGCGGAGGGGTGGAGAAGCAAATGGGCGCTTCTCCTGTGTGCCCTGGCCGGGAATCGAACCCGGGTCCTCCACACGCTAGGCCGACGCTCTACCGCTGAGCCAACAGGCCAGGGCATACCAAAGCTTTTTAATCCACTAGTCCTCTGACGGACACTTGGGCTGTTTCCAGATCTTCGCTATTGTGAACAATGCTGCCACAAACATGGGGGTGCATTTCTCTTTTTGGAGCCGTTCTATGGTGTCCTTGGGGTATATTCCTAAAAGTGGGATAGCTGGGTCAAAAGGCACTTCAATTTTCAGTTTTTTGAGGAATCTCCATACTGTTTTACACAGTGGCTTCACCAGTCTGCATTCCCACCAGCAGTGCAGGAGGGTTCCCTTTTCTCCACATCCTCACCAGCACTTATTCTGTGTTGTCTTGTTGTAAAGCGCCATTCTGGCTGGTGTGAGGTGATATCTCATTGTGGTTTTAATTTGCATTTCTCTAATGATTAGTGATGTTGAGCATTTTTTCATATGCCTATTGGCCATCTGTATGTCCTCTTTGGAGAAGTGTCTATTCATCTCTTTTGCCCATTTTTGGATTGGATTTTTTGTCTTCCTGGTGTTGAGATTTACAAGTTCTTTATAAATTTTGGTTATTAACCCCTTATCAGATGTATTGTCAAATATGTTCTCCCATTGTGTAGTTTGTTTTTTTATTCTGTACTTGTTGTCTTTAGCTGTGCAAATGCTTTTTTAGTTTGATATAGTCCCATTTGTTTATTCTGTCTTTTATTTCACTTCCCCATGGAGATAAATCAGCAAATATATTGCTCCAAGAGATGTCAGAGAGCTTACTGCCTATGTTTTCTTCTAAGATGCTTATGGTTTCATGGTCTACATTTAAGTCTTTTATCCATTTTGAGTTTATTTTTGTGAGTGGTGTAAGCTGGTGATCCAGTTTCATTTTTTTGCAGGTAGCTGTCCAATTTTCCCAACACCATTTGTTAAAGAAGCTGTCTTTACTCCATTGTATTTCCTTACCTCCTTTTTCAAATATCAGTTGTCCATAGAACTGTGGGTTTATTTCTGGATTCTCTGTTCTGTTACATTGATCTATCTGCCTGTTCTTATGCCAGTACCAGGCTGTTTTGAGTACAATGTCCTTGTAGTATAACTTGATATCAGGAAGTGTGATACCTCCCATTTTATTCTTCTTTTTTAAGATTGCTGAGGCTATTCATGTTCTTTTTTGGTTCCATATAAATTTTTGGAATATGTGGTCTATATCTTTAAAGTATGTCATTGCTATTTTAATTAGTATTGCATTGAAATAATAGATTGCTTTGGGTAATATAGACATTTTAATGATGTTTATTCTTCCTAACCATGAGCACAGTATATGCTTCCACTTGTTTGTATCTTCCTTGATTTCTTTTATCAATGCTTTGTAATTTTCCAAGTACAAGTCTTTAATCTCCTTGGTTAAATTTAGTGCTAGGTACTTTATTTTTTTGGTTGTAATTGTGAAGGGGATTTTTTTCTTAATTTCTCTTTCTGACTGTTCATTGTTAGTATATAAAAATGCCTCTGATTTATGAGTATTGATTTTATATCCTGCCACTTTGCTGAATTCATTTATCAGGTCCAGTAGTTTATTGACTGAGACTTTAGGGTTTTCTATATACAATATCATATCATCTGCAAATAATGATAGTTTTACTTCTTCTTTTCCAACTTGAATGCCTTTTATTTCTTCTTCTTGTATGATTGCTGTGGCTAGGACTTCCAGGACTATGTTGAATAAGAGTGGTGAAAGGGGGCACCCCTGCCTTGTTCCTGATCTTAAGGGTATTGCTTTTAATTTTTTCCCATTGAGTATGATGTTGGCTGTGGTTTTGTCATAGATAGCTTTTATCATGTTGAGGTATATTCCCTGTATTCCCACTTTGCTGAGAGTTTTGATCATGAATGGGTGCTGGATTTTATCAAATGCTTTTTTTGCATCTATTGAAATTATCGTATGGTTTTTCTCCTTCTTTTTGTTTATGTGATAAATCACATTGATTGATTTACGAATATTGTACCAGCCATGCCTCCCCAGAATAAATCCCACTTGATCATGATGTATGATTTTTTCCATATATTGTTGCATCCAGTTTGCTAATATTTTGTTGAGGATTTTAGAATCTATTGTCATCAGAGATATTGGCCTATAATTTTCTTTCTTTGTGTTGTCTTTGCCTGGTTTTGGAATCAGAATTATGCTCACTTCATAAAAGGAGCTTGGAAGTCTTCCTTCCTCTTGAATTTTTTGAAATAGTTTGAGAAGGATAGGAGTTAGTTCTTCTTTGAATATTTGGTAGAATTCTGTGTGAAGCCATCGGGCCCTGGACTTTTCTTTGTTGGGAGTTTTTTTATAACTGTTTCGATCTCATTTGGTGTAATTGGTCTGTTTAAGTTTTCTGATTCTTCCAGATTGATTTTTGGAAGATTGTATGTTTCAAGGAATTTGTCCATTTCATCAAGTTTGTCTAGTCTTTTGGCATACAGTTCTTCATAGTATTTTCTTACAATATTTTGTATTTCTGTTGTGTTAGTTGTTATTTCTCCTCTCTCATTTCTAATTTTATTTATTTGAGTCCTCTCTCTCTTTTTCTTGGTGAGTCTAGTTAAAGGTTTATCAATCTTGTTTACCTTTTCAAAGAACCAGCTCATAGTTTCATTGATCCTCTGTATTGTTTCTTTAGCCTTTATGTCATTTATTTCTGCTCTGACCTTTATTATTTCCTTCTTTCTACTACATTTGGGCTTTACTTGCTGTTCTTTTTCTAATTCTTTTAGATGCAGGGTTAAGTTGTTTATTTGAGCTTTTTCTATCTTCTGAAAGTGTGCCTGTAGTGCTATGAAGTTCCCTCTCAGTACTGCTTCGCTGTGTTCCATAAATTTTGAGATGTTGTATGCTCATTGTCATTTGTTTCTAGGAATTTTTTTATTTCTTCTTTGATATCATTCTTAATCCATTCGTTATTTAACAACCTGCTATTTAGTTTCCATGTGTTTGAGAATTTTTGAGCTTTTCTATTGTGGTTCATTTCTAGTTTCATGCCGTTGTGATCGGAGAAAGTGCTTGATATGATTTCAGTCTTCTTAAATTTGTTGAGAACACTTTTTTGCCCTAACATGTGGTCTATCCTAGAGAATGTACCATGAGCACTTGAAAAGAATGTATATTCTGCCGCTTTCGGGTGAAATGTTCTGAAGATATCTATTAAATCGAGTTGATCTAGTGTTTCCAATAAGTCTGCTGTTTCTTTGTTAATTTTCTTTCTTGAGGATCTATCTAGTGATGTTAGTGGGGTATTGAAATCTCCTACTATTATAGTATTGCTGTTGATCTCACCCTTTAAATCCATCAAAGTCTACTTTATATATTTGAGTGCTCCTATATTAGGTACATAGATATTTATAATAGTTATATCTTCCTGTTGGATTACTCCCTTTATCATTATGTAGTGGCCTTCTTTATCTCTTACTATATCCTTTGTTTTAAAGTCCAATTTGTCTGATATAAGTATTGCTACCCCAGCTTTTTTTTCATTTCCATTTGCATGAAATGTTTTTTTTCCATCCTTTTACCTTCAATCTATGTGTATCTTTTGTTCTAAGGTGTGTCTCTTGTAGACCACATATGTATGGGTCCTGTTTTCTTATCCACGCAGCTACTCTATGTCTATTGATTGGATCATTTAATCCATTTACATTTAAGGTTATTATTGATATGTAGTTGTTTATTTCCATTTTCTTCTTTAAATGTGTATTCCTTTTTTGCTATATTCTTTTCCCACTTTGATCTGTTTACAACACGCCCCTTAACATTTCCTGCAGCATTGGTTTGGTTGTAATGAATTCCTTGAGTTGTATTTTGTCTGGGAAGCTTTTTATTTCTCCTTCGATTTTAAATGATAGCCTTGCTGGATAAAGTAATCTTGGTTGTAGGTTCTTGTTCTGCATTACTTTGAATATTTCTTGCCATTCCCTTCTGGCCTCAAGTGTTTCTGTTGAGAAGTCAGATGTCATCCTTATGGGGCTCCTTTGTAGGTGATAACTTTTTTTTCTCTTCCAGCTTTTAATATTTTCTCTTTATCACTTAGCTTTGGTATTTTAATTATAATGTGTCTTGGTGTAGGTTTCTTTGAGTTTCTCTTTAATGGAGTCCTCTGTGCTTCTTGGACTTGTGAGAGTTTCTCTTGCATTAATTTAGGGAAGTTTTCAGCTATGATCTGATTGAACAAAGTCTGTATCCCTTGTTCTTTTTCTTCTTCTTCAGGAACCCCTATGATGCGATGTTATTTCTCTTCATGTTGTCACAGAGCTCTCTAAGAGTTTCCTCTGACTTTTTGAGTCTCTTTTCTCTTTTCTTCTCTGCTTTCACGCCTTCATTCCAGTTGTCCTCCAACTCGCTGATTCAATCCTCAGCTCTGTCTATCCTGTTTTAATTCCGTCCATTGTGGTCTTTATTTCTGATATTGTATTTGTCATCTCTGACTGATTCTTTTTTATACTTGCTATTTCTTTAATTAGGTGTTCATAATGACCATCCATTGTTGTTTTAAGATCCCTAACCATCCTTACAATCATTATTTTGAACTCTGCATCTGGAAGTTTGATTATTTCCATATCGCTCAGTTCATCTCCTTAAAGTGTCTCTTGTGGTTTCATTTCGATTGCACTTCTTTGTCTTCTCATTGTCTGTTTTTGGGTGTTTTATTTGTAGAGTTGGTTGAGTCTAGGCTTGGTGTTGTCTGCCTCCAGTTTTCAGTTGTGTTATTTCTAGGTCTTCTTGGGTTGGTATCAGCTGTTATCTGTAATCCACTTTTGGATTTGGGCAGCTTTGAAGTCTTGATTTGTTTTTTTTTTCTTAACAGGGGGCTTCCTTGAAACTGTATCCAGGAATGCAATGGGTGTAACCTGAGACTCTGAAGGCCTCTTTAGCCAACTAATCTCTCTGGGGGCAGGGTGTTTTCTCAGCTTCAGTAGGGGGAGGTGTATCTCAGATCTCCATGGAGACCTGATTTACTGCCCCTCCTCCCCACTTCTTATTTTCAGCTGTGTCTTCTTGCACTGATTGGAGCTGGATAGATGTCTGGAGATCTCTGATCCAGAAGCAATTCAGCTCTGTTTTGTGAAAGGTTCAGTCCCTCCCCCAGCTATGGCCACCTCCAGCATGGATGAGTCAGCTTTTTTAGGTCATCTCCTTCATTCCTTAGCCCCTCACAATCTGTCTCTCTCTCTTTCCTTTCCACTTGGGAGATAAGCTGGTATTGTAAACACACCTCGCTCCTTGGTCACCAGGCAAGTGGCTGTGAGAAGTAGTTTCTACTTTTTTCCCTTGTGTGAGATCCCCTCTGGGCTCTCAGCCTCACCCCCTCCCCTCCATTTCTGCAAGCAGGGGAAATTCAGGCGCTCCCTACCAGGTTTGTTGTGGCTTCTTCTTTTCTCCTTGATTTTTGAGAGCTGTTCTTGTAGTTCAGAGTTGGTTTTTCATCCTGATTTTTCCTCAATTGATTTGTATTCCAGTTTGGTGGTGAGAGCTGGGCATCTGTGCACCTGCCTACTCCACTGCCATCTTTTTCTCCCTCTTTTTTTCACTATTTAGTATGAGAGTAGTTGATGGTTTGTCATATATGACTTTTATGATGTTGAAGTACTTTCCTTCTACTCGCTTTTGTTGAATATTTTAAACATAAAGGAATATTGTATCAAACCGAGTGCCTTTTCTATACCTATTGATAAAATCATAGGATTTTCCTTCTTTTTTTTTTTGTTGATGTGGTGTATTGCATTGATTAATTTACATATGACAAACAATTCTTGTGCTTCTGGAATACTACCAAATTAAATACAATAATATATTAGAAATAAATATATCATGATCAAGTGGGATTTATTCCAGCAACATATGCTTGATTTTCGGTCGAAACTTGTTCATCTGTAAGTTTTTCACATGTAACTGAATAAGAGCAATGTCCACCTATATCTCAGACCAAAACCCAATGGTCATTCTTGATTTCTCTCTTTTCTTCCTGGATGAAATTCAGGAAGAAATGCAATGATGTCAAATCTACCTCTCAAATAGAGCCCTATTTCTTTTGTCTTGGTCTGCTTTAAGCCATTGTCCAAATATCAGCCAAAGTGATCTTTTTGACAGAAAAGAGTGACTTTATATCATTGCCCTTCTTTAACTTCCTATTATAGTCCCAGGAGTAATTACCCTTTGGGTACAAATCATATTTCTTTAAATGTATTACAAGGCCTATTATGATATTGCTTCTGATTATATCTACAGGATTATCCCTTACCTTCATCTTCCTTGCCATTTTATATACAGGAAAAATGCAAATATGCCATACCTTATCTCACATAAACTTTATACAGACTTTCAATTTTTCCTGAATCATTTTCCTCTTACTCCTATTTTTTGTTGTTATGGTTCACTCCTAATTTTCCCTCAGGTTTTAGTATTTTTTCTTATGCCAAAAAAAAAAATTCCAAAAAAATATGTCATTTCTGATTATTAACCCCCTACAATGTGCTATCTTGCAGCCCCATGTTCATTGCAACATTATTCACAGTGGACAAGATATGTAGACAACCAAAATGTCCCTTGATAGAGAATTGGGTAAAAAAGATGTGGTACATATACACAATGGAATACTCTTCAGCCATAAGAAATGAATAAATATTACTATTTGTGACAATGTTTATGGACCTTGAGAATATTTTACTAAGCAAAATAAGTAAGTCAGAAAAAGATAAGAACTATGTGATGCCACACATAGGTGAGATATAAAACTTAAGGCTCAGGGACATAGACAAAAGTAAAGTTGTTGCAAGAAGAAGAGTTGAGGGGAGGTGAGTAAATGGTACCAAATATACAGTGATAAAAATGGTTTGCTTGGTTTGGGTCATGGTCACAGAAAACAATGAATATTTCACATGCTATGGAGATATATACTTGAAATTGATGTGTTCTTTTGAACCAACACCACCCCATTAAATTAAACTTCTAAATAAAAAAGAACACTAAAAGAAATACTAAAAATATTTGATTACATATATAAATTTCCTCCCTGTTTGTGAGTTCTGTGAAGGTAGCAATTTTGTCCTTATTTACTTCTGTCTAACACAGTGATGTCTTATGATTTATTCAATCAAATAACAAACTGGATGAATGGTATTCAATCCAGATATTTCAAAGTTCTAAAAGCTCCATGCATTTAATGACCGCTGCAGTAGAGTAGAGAGAGGTATAAAAAGGAAGCGTTCTGGCTCCTCAACTTCACTTTAAATATAGAAGCAGCACTCATAATAGTGTGTATGAAATTTTTATTTTTTATTCTGTTTGAGTAAAGATTTTGCTGAGAAAAAGGTTTAAGAAACAACTGAACTCCATGAGCTTGAAGATTCTTAAAGTTCTGATTCTGTGATTTTGTGAAATAGCAATAAATTAAGTGACTTCAATAATATACATTAGCCTGACTAGGCAGTGTCTCATTGGACAGTGCATCAGACTGGGATGCAGAGAACCTGGGTTTAAACCCTGATTTAGCTGGCTTGAGTGCAGGATCATCAGGCTTGAGTATGGGGTTGCAGGCTTGAGTGTGGAATCATAGATATGACCCCATGGTCACTGGCTTAAACCCAAAAGTCGCTGCCTTGAAGCCCGAGGTTGCTGGTGAGAGTCCAAGGTCACTGGCTTGAGTAAGGGTCACTCACTCTGCTGTAGCCCCCTGGTCAAGGCACGTATGAGTAAACAGTCAGTGAAGGACTTAAGGTGCTGCAATGAAGAATTGATGCTTCTCATAGCTCTCTCTTCCTGTCTGTCTGTCCCTATCTGTCCGTCTCTCTGACTCTGTCTTTCTCAAAAAAAAAAAATTAAAAGCATTAGACTATCTACAAAAAAATCATCTTCAAAGAAGTTTGTCCCAGATATAGAACATTTTCAGGCAATTTACCAGAGCATTAACATTACTGTATGAAACTACCAATTATTTTGTAAGCTATTTCTAGCAGGTCAGATTTTTTCTCATGAATGTCTATCCTACTGCCTAGAAACAAGTCACTACTTGATGCATACAGAACTAGAATACTATTTTACTCAAACTGTTAATCAAATCAATGATAGTTTTATTTTATTTCAGTTAGTACCCCATATAAACCTATAAAATCCAGAGCCTCTCTCTGGCCTGTGGCAGTCTCTTGAATCAGAAAATATATTTGAATATAAAAGGAAATATTCAGAGAGAAGAGAATTGCATAATTAATCAAATCACTTGTTTCTTGCCTCTTAGGTAAATGAGCATGCCAAAAAAATCATAATATCAAAATTTGACATTTTAGAAGATAAATAGGCCCTGGCCAGTTGGCTTGGCAGTAGAGCATCAGCTCAGTGTGTGGAAGTATCAGGTTTGATTCCCAGTCAAGGAACACAGAAGAATCAACTATCTGCTTCCCTCTCCCTACTCTATCTCTTTTTTTCTCTCTTTCTTTCCCTCCTGAAGCCATGGCTTGAATGGTTCAGCAAAATTGATCCTGGGCACTGAGGATGGCTTCATGGCCTCACCTCTTGTGCTAAAATAGCTTGTTTACTGAGCAACAGAGAAGCAGCCCAGATAGGCAGGGCATTGCCTGGTAAGGAAATTACTGGGTGGGTCCCATTTGGGGCACATGCAAGAGTCTGTCTTTGCCTTCCCACCTCTCACTTAATAAAAAAAAGAAATAAAAATATATTGTTCTTGCTATTATAAATTATTAAAGCTTTTAATATTTCTTTATCTGTGTAATGCTTTCATATTATTAAGAATAGTATTCATAAAGTGTCAGAGCTTTGGACAAAGTATGGCACAAATTTTATGTACATGAAATGTAGAAAAGAATCCCAGGGAAGAAAATATCTCACTTCAGGTCATTCAAGCAGTAGAAACAAGACTGGAAGTTGCCTGACTAGGCAGTGGCACAGTGGATAGAGCATTGAACCCAGGTTTGAGACCTGAGGTCACTAGCTTGAGTGTGGGCTCATCTGATTTGAGCAATGCTTACCAGCTTGGACCCAAGGTCACTGGTTTGAGCAAGGAGATACTCGGTGTGCTATAGCCCCACAGTCAAAGCATGTATGAGAAAGCAATCAATGAACAACTAAAGTGCCACAACAAAAAACTGATGATTGATGCTTCTCATCTCTCTCCATTCCTGTTTGTCTGTCCCTATCTATCCCTCTCTGTTTCTGAAAAAAAAAAAAAGACTGGATGTTAGGAATAACTACTCTTAGTTAGATAATTTGTTATTGACACTAAATTTAAATCTATTCACATCTGAGAAAAACATAACAATTTAAGAAAGAATAATATTCCCTGTGAAGCAGTGCACACAATAGAAAGAATACAGGTTTTAGAGAAAGACACATCAGGGTTTGAGTTCCAGTTAAGTCTTTTTCTAGTTACTTTGGTTTTGGGCCTCAGTTTCCTCCCCTGGAAAACTAATGTGAAAATATTGATTGTGACAGATTACATATGCTTTTTACAATGTGACCTGAACTTTTGTATCTTCCCCTCCAATATAATTGGACTTGTGGTTGCTTTGAGCATTAGAGGGCAAGAGAGTGATATCATATTCATTTCAAAGCTAGAATAAAAGTGGACTTGAGATTTCTACCATATTCTCTTAGAATACTTGCTTGGAGACAGGTAGGTGCCAAGTATGAAGTCAAACTACTCATTGATTACCATGATGAACTGGTGGACAGTTTTTTTAAAATTTAATTTAATTTTATTTTTTCAGAGACAGAGAGAGAAAGTCAGAGAGAGGGATAGACAGGGACAGACAGACAGGAATGGAGAGATGAGAAGTATCAATCATTAGTTTTTTGTTGCACATTGTGACACCTTAGTTGTTCATTGACTGCTTTCTCATATGTGCCTTGACTGCAGGCCTTCAGCAGACCAAGTAACCCCTTGCTCAAGTCAGCAACCTTGGGTCCAAGCTGGTGAGCTTTTGCTCAAACCAGATGAGCCCATGCTCAAGCTGGCGACCTCAGGGGTCTCAAACCTGGGTCCTCAGCATCCCAGTCTGATGCTCTATCCAGAGCACCATCGCCGGGTCAGGCTGGACAGTTCTTTTTTTTTTTTTTTTTTTTTTTTTTTTTGGTATTTTTCTGAAGCTGGAAATGGGGAGGCAGTCAGACAGACTCCCACATGTGCCCGACTGGGATCCACCTGGCACGCCCACCAGGGGGCGATGCTCTGCCCAATCCATCTGGGGCATTGCTCTGTTGCAACCAGAGCCATTCTAGCACCTGAGGCAGAGGCCACAGAGCCATCCTCAGCACCCGGGCCGTCTTTGCTCCAATGGAGCCTTGGCTGCGGGAGAGGAAGAGAGAGACAGAGAGGAAGGAGAAAGGGAGGGGTGGAGAAGCAGATGGGCGCTTCTCCTGTGTGCCCTGGCCAGGAATCAAACCCGGGACTCCTGCACACCAGGCCGATGCTCTACCACTGAGCCAACTGGCCAGGGCCTCAGGCTGGATAGTTCTTGATTTACTGCTAGCCTTGGGAGTTAATGACTCTCAATATTTCCAAAAGTTGAACCTTCAAATGACTGAATCCCTTGCTGACATTATGTTGCATTGGCATGAGAAACCTTAAGAAATAGACAACTGAGCCCTTTCCAAAGTCCTGGCCAGTTAAATCATGTGCATAGTTAAAGTTTTTTTTTTTTTTACTCTAAATTTTGTGTCATTTGTTATGCAACAATAATAACTAGAACACAGACTATATTAAGAGTGAACAGCCCTGGCCGGTTGGCTCAGCGGTAGAGCGTCGGCCTAGCGTGCAGAGGACCCGGGTTCAATTCCCGGCCAGGGCACACAGGAGAAGCGCCCATTTGCTTCTCCACCCCTCCGCTGCGCTTTCCTCTCTGTCTCTCTCTTCCCCTCCCGCAGCCAAAGGCTCCATTGGAGCAAAGATGGCCCGGGCGCTGGGGATGGCTCTGTGGCCTCTTCCTCAGGTGCTAGAGTGGCTCTGGTCGCAATATGGCGATGCCCAGGATGGACAGAGCATCGCCCCCTGGTGGGCAGAGCGTCGCCCCCTGGTGGGCGTGCCGGGTGGATCCTGGTCGGGCTCATGCGGGAGTCTGTCTGACTGTCTCTCCCTGTTTCCAGCTTCAGAAAAAATGAAAAAAAAAAAAAAAAAAAAAAAAGAGTGAACAGTAAAACATACAGTAGACTGATTACCAAAATAAACAGATAAATATAGCTAGTTGTTACTGAATAACATTAAAGTAGAAACTCAGTTTTATATAAGGCAGTGACAATTTCACATTATACCTCATTTAAGTTCCAGGTGATTGGTTCAAGTTAATTACCCTCACTTAAGCTCTCAGTTTTTTTCTTTCTCTAGATTTTGGCCCTATTCCTTTGAATTTGACTATAGTCTAAATAAATAATATGTGTGAATTTTAGTTGAAAAGGTAGAATTATATAATAAATATATTGCATGTGTGACATTTAAAATTTCTTCCAATGCAAATATGTGCCTTATATAAAAATTAATATTCACTTATGTCAAACATACGTTTCTATGTAACAAATGTGTGTACACTATATGTCTAGAGCATGTACATAAAAGCCACACAATGTAAGTAAATTGCCTATCATCAGTTGTCCTTCTAATATATGAAAACCATACATAATAGTGTTCTGTGACATAAAAATAAAATGACCACTTCTTAAATAATGATGAGAATATTTTCTCTGTAATTAACATTATAGGACTCCTGTTTAGAACAGATGTTCATTAAACAAAAATTAATATTATCTTAAGTACAGTAATATGGCTATTTGTCTGAATAACAAAAAACCTGAAAATAGTCATATCTCTTCTCCAGATAATAGTTGTGCAGTGGAAACTGCTAAATATTAGCACAAATCAACAGGGCCTGGAGCTAACTCAATATCCTGAGAGAAATTTCAAACTTATTAGGTCTCCCTTCAGAAGCTGTTATTTATCCTCCCCCATTCTTATATCTCCCATTTCTGAACTTGTTATATATAAGGAAACATTTTTTGACAGAGACAGAAATAGAGAGTCAGAGAAAGGGCCAGATAGGGACAGACAGACCAGAAGGGATAGAAATGAGAAGCATCAATTTTTTGTTGCAGCTCCTTAGTTGTTCATTGATTGCATTCTCATATGTGCCTTAACCAGGGGGCTAGAGCAGAGCGAGTAACCCCTTGCTCAAACCAGCAACCTTGGGCTCAAGTCAGTGACCTTGGGCTTCAAGTTAGCAATCTTTGGGCTCAAGCTAGCAACCATGGGGTCACATCTATGATCCCATGCTGAAACTAGCGACCCCGTGCTCAAGCTTGCGACCTCAGGATTTTGAATGTGGGTTCTTTCCACTCCAGTCTTACACTCTAACTACTGCACCATCCCCTGGTCAGGCAAGGAAATTTTTTATCTATTACTGTGGATAGAAGGAAGAACACATCTATTTATGAAATGCACACTATGTACTAGGTGTAACACTGCTATTTCTTATATAGTTGTCCCTTGTCTATTGTAGGGGTTAGGTTCCAGAATCCCCTGTGATAGGCTAAAATCCACTAAGTAGTGACCTTTACTTTATTTAATTTATTATTGTTATATATATATTAAGGCTTTATAAACCCTCTGCACACTCCTATAAACCTTTTCCACATTGCTATTAATTTTTTCCACACTCTTATAAACAATTCATATACTCTTAGACACTTTCTACACTCTTAAACCTATGTAATTTTAAAAACATATAAAATTCTATTTAGGTACTCATTAGTGAATATACAGTAATATTCTCTTTACATGTTTTAACAAATATTTTATATTGATTTCAATTTTTTTAGGCTAGGACATGTTTATTTTATTGCAAAAGCAATTAAAATAATAAATATACTAAAATACTTCTATATTGCAAAATCTCATGATATAGGGAAAATCCACAATACAAAATTAGATATATACAATTTTAAAATTCGCAATACAGTGAGACTGCAAAAAGTGAATTGCAATATGGCAAGAGATGACTATATCAATATTATTTCATTCTTCTAGTATGGTATTGTGAAACAAGAACACTTGGTTATAAGTATTTAGTAGTAATATAACTAAGCAATTATTTTCTTTATAGATCCATAAAATGTTAATTTGATAAGAAATTATTTTTTAAGACTTTATTCAATTTTCAGAGAGGAGGGGGAAAGAGGGAGAGAGAAAGAGGGGGGAGGAGCAGGAAGCATCAACTCCCATATGTGCCTTGACTAGGCAAGCCCAGGGTTTCAAACCGGCAACCTCAGTTTCCAGATCGATGCTTTATCCCACTGTGCCACCACAGGTCAGGCTTGATAAGAAATTATTATAGGCCATCTAGTCCAGTGATTTTTAACCAGATATTGATGACAGCACTCTCACTATAGATAACATCTTATCGCTAATAGTATATCTTTTTATAACCAGAAGACCTGAGGAAACTCGAGTTAAGGTAGGAGCATGTATAATTTGAAAAATAAAAAGTCATGCAGGATATCAGATACCTTTCTTTGGATGCATGTTTTTTACCTTCCCTTCCATTCACCTGCCAGTCATATTTGAGAATCATGAAGTACTAAATATTCTCTCTCTGTCTTTTTATTTATTTTTTATTTTTAGACAGACAAAAAGAGAGAGAGATGAGAAGTATCAATTCTTTTTCACGGCAACTTAGTTGTTCATTGATTCTTTTCTCATATGTGCCTTGACTGGGGAGCTCCAGCTGAGTCAGTGACCCCTTGCTCAAGCCAGCAACATTGGACTTAAGTCAGTGACCTTGGGCTCAAAACTAGTGATCTTTGGGCTCTAACCAGCTTTCATGGAGTCATGGCTAGGATCCCATGCTCATGCCAACAACCCTGCACTCAAGCTTGTGAGTCCAAATTTAAGCTTTTGACCTCAGGGTTTCAAACCTATGTCCTCTGTGTCCCAGGCCTATGTTCTATCTACTGAACCACTGCCTGGTTAGAATGAATACCATTTCTTTGAGAAAAAAAAAATGGAACATTAAAGAGATGGTTAGAGGTAAGTTTACAATCTTTGTTATCTCTATGTTCTTTTTTTAGGACACTGCTTGCTTCTATTTCAAATGGTGCTATAATATCAGTATTTTCAAAAGTGCTGGATCTAAAAACTGATAGGGCCATCCTGATATAAGCAGAACTTATTGTATCCCAAATGTAAATTATATAACTGTAAGGACCCTGATGGTCTTAATATTTTAGTCAGTGTATCATTTGCAAGATAAAACTCAGAATGCTGATGTTTGAATTATCATTTGTAATTCTAGGCAAATGAGAGAAACACCATTCATAATGATTAATCATATTGCGAAATTGAAATTGATTGGGAATTTGGAATGATCATAAATAACCACCATAAGATTTAAAATTATAACCTGAATTGCTAACTGAACATGAATCAAAATATTCTATCACTTGCAGAAACCATTTAATGTGTGTCTACTTTCTCTAAAGGTCTTATTTATACTCATTATATTTATTGACTTTTTTATATAAATGTAGGTGTAGAAAGAAGATATATTTGATTTGATTCTGTAGTTTTTATTTGTATTCTTTTATTAATTCATTACGACACAAAATTCAATTTATTTTAATGAAACATGAATAAAAGTGAGCCCATCCTAGTGGTTTATTTAACCTCTATAAATTATTTTTCCCCAGTTTAATTGTTGAAAGGCAAAATGATTTGACTTTCTATATTTTTGGTGAATGATGCAGTGCTAAACACTAAGTTTCTCAAGTATTTTGACATTCAAATTCAAGATAGATTCAGCTTTTGCTCTGAAAAAAACAGATTCACCTTTGAGCCAAATGAGCTACACCATTAAAACTTAATTAGGTCCTTGGTTCAAAGCCATTTAAAAGAATTAGTTCTTGTTCTCCCAGACTGCACATCAAGACTGCTAGAAACTTACTGAAGATACTGCCTATTTACTCAGGATAGTAAATACTTGCTTTTCTATAATTTTTACTCTTTGGTTTGTTTATTATGAGTCCTCATGTTCTAAATGACTACTACTTAGTAAACACTAATGTATATCTCTACTCACTACAAAATACAATTCATTCTGAGCATTTGGTCATACTTTCTTCTTGCATACCATCTACTCTTTAAGTGTGATATTGCTCATATTTTACAAAAAATGGTAAACATTTTTATATAATTTTAATTAAAACTTTCTTGGAATGTAACATTTTCTTGCAAATGACTTTCCACTTTCCATTTTCATCTCCAACTTTTAGCATTTTTTTTAATAGGAAGAAAAACTGACAGTGTTTATCTGTTCTAAAGCAAAGTTGCTTCTTTAGTTAGTTATCTTCTTTTGTTATTTGCAAGTTTTCAAAGGCAAT
This sequence comes from Saccopteryx leptura, assembly GCF_036850995.1. Taxonomy (NCBI): domain Eukaryota; kingdom Metazoa; phylum Chordata; class Mammalia; order Chiroptera; family Emballonuridae; genus Saccopteryx; species Saccopteryx leptura. Next base: position 59,901,871 of record NC_089516.1, on the reverse strand, counting down.
AAATTCCACTTGAAATTGGAACTAGGAACTGCATTATTTCCCTCTGTGTAAGTGAATACAAATGATTAGGTCCAGGAAAATAGAGGATTATATAGTATAATTAGACTAGAGACTAGAGTAGATTACAGTTACATGCTTGTGTGTGTTCACGTGTGCATGTGCTTGTGTGTGTGTGTGTGTGTGTGTGTGTGTACGCGCATGCGGTGGTTGGGAATATTTTGATTTTCTTTAAATTTGATTGGAGAAAAAAGGTCCAATTACCACTTTGCTCTAGTAACTGTGGTCTGGATAGGAAATTTTAGCTAATTTTTGTGTGATATCATTTGTGAGGGAAAATGTTTTGTTTGAATCACCAAAAATGAGCAATTTGACCAGCATATTTTTAGCAATCTGGGTTTAAGAAAAGCTAAAACTGTATGCTGAGGGAGGATCCAAGATGGAGACAGAGTGGGTAAATATTCCATTAACCTTTTCCCAGGCCCAAAATGGAGTTATAATTAAATTTTAAACAATCATTATGAAAAACCAATGTAGTACTATATGAAGTAAAGTCTTATAAACAAGGGTTCATAGAAGAGGACACATTAAGACCGGTAAAAAGGGCAAAGTGGTGAAAAAAGCTGGTCCCAGTCTCACAAATGGTGGCTGAAATTCTGGAAAAATAACATCTTAGCTCTGGGGGACATTAGTGCTGAGAGGTGTAAATTCTAATCCCCAGGCCAGGCACCCTAGCCTAGAGCATCAGAACCTAGAAGAGGCATCCACATAACATTTGGCAATGAAAAGAAGTGAGGTTTCTCTGAGCCAGAAAGAGATGGGAGTACTCAGGGATGCAGGCATAATCTGAAAGGGCCTACACAAAAAACTTCATTCATGGCCACTTACCCTGGGCTCCAACAGAGGTAAGGTTGAGTGGACTACATTCAAGAGAACAGTGTAAGATTGGTGGCCCAGAAGAGAGACATGGTGGGGTAACAGCCACCAAGAACCTGTGTAAAATTATTCTTAACTATAGCAGTCACCATCATTTTTGGGTGAAACATTCCACTTTTTGTGGCAGTAGCATGAAGGAAACAACCTACTACACCCTTGGAAATTTCTCTTGCCCCACTAGTTAGATATGGGGCCCTGCTGAGAAGTAAGCAGACTTGGCCAGAAAGCAGGAGGCTGAAAAGACTCAAAGTATGACAGTGACTCAATAGACAGGCACTGAGGCCAGAGCTATTCTCCCCATATTCCTGAGAATATGACTGGTTCTTCTATTTCATGAGAGATTCAGTAGAAACTGTCCAGGCTGTTGGCAGACAAAATCTCTGGGTATCAGAGGCCTGACCCACAAAACTTCTAGGAGACCACATTCTAATGAGGTCTGAGAAAAAGTTCAGGACATAGCAACATGTGGGTCCCTGGGGTGGAAGCTAATTCTAGTATCTTCACTGATGCCTGACTAGCCTAACATTTTTTTTAGGGGATGAGCCTAACAGGCAGTCAGCAAACAGAGAGAGAAGGAGGTTGATATCAAGGAACATTGGGTATTATACTGACCTGACGCCAGATCCTGTGCTCATAAAAGCCAGTACTTTGGTTCTTCATGAGCACCTAAGTCTGGCATAAGCAGCCACAAACACTAAATCACTTATAGCTTTAAAAATATTGCTGATGGCCAGTCCCTGGTAGTGTCTTGCACTGGTCTGCACTAGGTACCTTCCTAAGAGGCCCAGAGCAAAACCATCTAGTGGCCAGCTACAGACTACATCAGAGAATGATCCAATTAGTATTACTAGCGGTATATCCAATGGGAGAGCATGTTAAGCACCAAAACTAGCTGAGATGAATTCTGCTTTCTGTGATCAACATCTGAATAGTACCAACTATTCATTGGATAACATAGAGCCTCACAGTCAGCCAGCCCAAGTCCTGGATACCCTGATGTCATTTTCAGAGTGGAAGGGTGAGAGGATTAGAGATCAGTTATAAAAAGTGAAAGTTTCTTGGAGCATGTTGTTGAAACAGGTCCAGGGCTTAGCTAACTCCTTGGGAAATGGTCACAATCAGCCCCAGTGGAAGACTTTCTCAATCTTCCTCCCTGCAATCAGGAGCTCCTTATTTAAAAGAACTTCTGTCTCCCACAGATTGAGAAAGTCTTCCACTGGGGCAGATTGTGACCATTTCCCAAGGAGTTAGCTAAGCCCCTGGACCTGTTTCAACAACATACTCCAAGAGACTTTCACTTCTTATAACTGATCTCTAATCCTCTCACCCTTCCGCTCTGAAAATGACATCAGGGTCATTTACAATAACATAGATGGACCTTGATAACATTATACGGAGTGAAATAAGTAAATTAGAAAAAAACTAAGAACTATATGAACCAATGCATAGATGGGACATAAAAATGAGACTTAGAGACATGGACAAGAATGTGATGGTAACAGGGCGTGGGGTGGAGGGGTGGGGAAGGGGCGAGGAAGGAGAAGGAGGGAGTGGGGGGAGGGTAGGGGCACAAAGAAAACCAGATAGAAGGTGACGGAGGACGATTTGACTTTGAGTGAGGGGTATGCAGCATAATCAAAGGTCAAAATAATCTGGAGATGTTTTCTCTGAACATATGTACCCTGATTTATCAATGTCACTGCATTAAAATTAATAAAAATAAGATTTAAAAAAAATAAAAGAACTTCTGTCGATGAGACTGTCAGTCCCACCCAACCTTAGCCTGCTGCTCATATCTAGGGTGATAAATAAATTAGAATATGTAGCAGTAGCTGAGAGATTAGGTTCTAAAGTAAGGACTGCTTTTCCAGTATGAAGTGCTTTACTGAGACCCCACAAGTAAGGGACCCCATGAATATTGTCCTGCCAACTTTAGTTGCCCTAACTTACCAAGCTTGCATCTTGAGGAGGGGTTGTTTGGGTAAAGCCATTCTGAGCCCAATCTACAGTTTTCTACAGAAGACACTGAGAAGATCAGGCAGTTTTAAAACAAACAAAACAAAAATAAATGGAGCAGCTAAAAAATGGAGGCAAAGCTAAAGAAACTTAGGCCCTTTTACAGAGCTACTCTCAAGTGTATGCAGGAGCAAGTCAAACTGATACACAGGGTGGCCCCTCCTACACACACCCAGACAAAGAAAATGGAGACACAAACAGTGAACAGAGTTTTAGCTGCAGACTGGTAGCCTTCAGTGGGTTACAAACAATGTCAGACATCAATCCATACCCAAACCCCATCCAAGAGGACCCAGAACCAACACAACCAGTAGTAGGATGCAGAACACACCAGCAATGGACTCAACTAGCTATATAAGAAATACACCTAAAGGGAATCCAGCAGCATCACACACTGCTGAGAGTTACGATGGCTCAGAGAACAGACATAACACAGCATTTAATACATGTAATCAAAGTTCATTCTTAATGACAGCCAGCTACAAGGGTGAAATCCACCTACAAAAGGGCTAACAGCATTCAAGACTCACATACAAAAGGAGGGTAAATATAACCCTCAAAAAACATTCCTAAAGCAAGGAGCTCAGATGGTCTGGAGGTTAGTAACACTAAGTCACCTTCTCATAAATACATCAAAACAAAATTGGAAGCCAGAACAGAGATAATTAATACAGAGAAAAAATGGGCAAAGAAAAATTACCTAAACAAATAAACAAGAGAAATCCCCAGCAAAAAAAGAATTAAATTAAATGGAAGTAACTAAACTATCAGACACAGTGTTTAATATAATGGTTATTAGTATGCTCAAGGATCATAGAGCAAGAATAGATCATCAGATTTGGAACTTAGTAAGCATTAAAAAGGACATTAAAACCATAAAAAAAGAACTGGTCAAAACTGGCAAGTGCAATATCCAAAAGAATATTGCACTAGAAAAAGTCAACAATAGGTTAGATGAACTGGAGGGTAAAATCAGCAATTTAGAGGACAAAATAACGACAAGAATAAAAGCAGAGCAGCAAAAATAAAAACTATCAAAAACACTGAGGAAAATCTAAAGGACCTCTGGTACAACATAAAAAGAAACAAAATCTGCATCATACAGGTTCCTGAAGGATATGAGAACAAACAAAGGATAGGGAATTGTTTGAAGCAATCATAGCTAAAAAAGACCCAAATCTGTTGAACTAAAAATCACACAAGTTCAGGAAGCACAATGAGTCCTATTTAAGATGAACCCAAAGAAGCCCAATCCAACACATATCATAATTAAAGTGCCAAATAGAGGAGATAAAAAATAATCCTAAATTTGGCAACAGAAAATTAATTAATTAACTACAAAGGAGTCTCCATAAGACTTACATCAGACTTCTCAACAGAAACACTTCAGGCCAGAAAGAATTGAAGAAATTATGCAGAGTGATAAAAAACAAGAACCTACAACCAAGAGTATGCTATTCAACAAAACTATCTTTTAAAATTGAAGGAAAAATATAGAGCTTCCTACACACACACACACACACACACACACACACACACACAATGCTCAAAAAGTTTATTACCACCAAACCCATATTGCAAGATATATTAAAAGGCTTTATTTATAAGAAGAGGAAAGGAAAAAAAGGAAATCTAGAGAAAGAGAAGTAAAGGTTCAAATAATAAAAGAGCAGTAAGTAGTGCATACTAATAATAATCTTAAATGTAAGTGAAATATATATCCCAATCAAAAGACACAGGGTAAGTGAACAGATAAGAAAACGTAATCCATATATATGTTGTTTACAAGAGTTTCACAACAGAACAAAAGATACACATAGATTGAAAGTTAATAAATAAATAAAAATTTTATACAAATGAAACATTTTTAAAAAGCTGAGGTCATGATACTTATATCTGAGAAAATAGTCTTTAAAATAAAGGCTGTATTAAGAGACAAAGTACGTCACTACATAATGACAAGGGAGCAATGAGACAAAAAGATAAAACCAGTGCAAATACTTATGCATCCAATGCAAAAGCACCCTAATATATAAAGCAAATTTTGATAAACAGAAAGGGAGAGATCAACAGTAACACAGTAATAGTAGGGAATTTTAAGTCCCCAGTGACATAAATGGATAGATCCTAAATTCAGATAATCAACAAACAGTGGCCATAAATGGCACACTAGATTACTTGGATTTGATTGATATCTTTAGAAAATTTCACCACAACAAAGCAAAACATACACTCTCTTCAAGTGCACATGCTACGTTTTCTAGGCTAGACCACATATTAGGACACAAAACAATTCTCAATATAATTAAGAAGATTGAAATCATTTCAAGTATTTTCTCTGACATAAAACTAACAGTCAATTACAATGCGAAAGCTGAAAATTATTCAAAAACTTAGAGGCTAAATAGCATGTTATGTAATAATGAATGGGTTAACAACAAGATCAAAGAAGAAATGAAAAATTTCTTTGAAATAAATAAAACTGAACACAACAATCTAAAATGTATGGGATACAGTAAATGAAGTCCTGAGAGGAAAGTTCATAGCATTATAAATATACCTCAAGAAGCAAGAACAATCTCAAATAAACCATCTGACCCTGAACCTAAAAGAACTAGAGAAAAACAAACAAACAAACAAAGCCCAGAGGAAGTAGAAGGAAGAAACTAATAAAGATCAGAGTAGAGCCTGACTGGGCCGGGGTGCAGTGGATAGAGCGTTGGACTGGAATGCGGAAGACCCAGGTTCAAGACCCCGAGGTCGCCAGCTTGAGCGAGGGCTCATCTGGTTTGAAAAAAAGTTCACCAGCTTGAGCCCAAAGTCGCTGGCTAGAGCAAGGGGTTACCCAGTCTACTGAAGGCCTGCAGTCAAGGCACGTATGAGAAAGCAATAAATGAACAATTAAGATGTTGCAATGCGCAACAAAAAACTAATGATTGATGATTCTCATCTCTCTCCATTCCTGTCTGTCTGTCCCTGTCTATCCCTCTCTCTGACTCTCTCTCTGTCTCTGAAAAAAAAAAATCAGAGTGGAAACAAATGACAACGAGGCTTAAAGAAACACAAAAGATCAATGAAATCAATAGTTGGTTTATTGAAAAGGAAAATATTGCCTGACCAAGCGGTGCCGCAGTGGATAGAGTGTTGAACTGGGATGCGGCAGACCCAGGTTCGAGACCTCGAGGTTGCCAGCTTGAGCATGAGCTCATCTGATTTGAGCAAAGCTCACCAGCTTGGACTCAAAGTCTCTGGCTCGAGCAAGGGGTTACTCATTCTGCTGAAGGCCCACTATCAAGGCACATATGAGAAAGCAACCAATGAACAACTAAGGTGTCACAACAAGAAACTGATGATTGATGCTTCTCATCTCTCTCCATTCCTGTCTGTCTGTCCCTATCTATCCCTTTCTCTGACTCTCTGTCTCTGAAGAAAAAAGAAATATTAAATTTCTTTAATATTAACAAAGCTTTAACCAGACTCATCAAGCAAAGAAAAAGAAAAAGAGAGAGGACCCAATAAACAAATTCAGAAATGAAAGAGAATAAGTAAAACAGACATTATGAAAATGCAAGGATTTTAAAAAGTGCTATGAAGAACTATATATATGCCAAAAAGTTGCACAAATTGTCAGAAGTAAATTCATAGAAAAAAGCACAATTTTCTAAATTGAATCTGAAAAAGTTATAAAACATGATAAGACAAATTACAAAATATAAACTTGAAATATCTATCAAGAAATTTCCAGCAAACAAAGTTCCTGAAATTGAAGGCTTTACAGGTAAATTTTACCAAATATTCAACAAACTATTACCTATCCTCAAGAAATTAAAAATGATTTAAGAAGAGAAAAAACTCTAAGCTCATTTCATGAGGAATTCATTATCTTAATTTTGCAGAAAAGTAAAAAAAAAAATACATATATATATTATATATATATTTATATCCCTGTTGGACATATGTACTAAAATTCTCAACAAAATATTAGGAAGCCAAATCCAGCAATACATTTAAAAGATCATACACAATATTCAAGAGAGTTTTATATGTATTTTTAATTTTATTTAGAAAATTAAATTTAACAGAGTGACATTGATCAATAAGAGTATATAGGTTTCATATAAACATTTCTATAGCATTTGAACAGTTGATTATGTTTTTTACCTATCACCCAAAGTCAAATTATTTTTCATCTTATATTTGTCTCTCTTTACACCACTCTCCCCTCCCCTGGTAACCATTTCATTTTTACTTATGTTCATGAGTCTCAGTTATATACACCACCTATGTGTAAAATCATACAGTTCTTAGCATTTTATGACTGACTTATTTCAGTCTGTATAATGTTCTCAAGGTTTATCCATGTTATCATAAATGTCACTATGTCATTATTCTTATAGCTGAGTAGTATTTCTTTGTATAGATGTACCACTTCTTTACACAATCCCTAACCAAGGGACATCATGTCATGACCATTGTGAATAATGTTATAATAAACATGGGGGTGCATGTGTTTTTACGTACCAATGCTTATAAGTTTTGAGGAAAGATATTCAGTACAGGATTTTCTGGGACATATGATAATTCTATTCTTAATTGATTGAGGAACCAGCATATTTTCCTTCATAATGGCTATAGTAATTTGAATTCCCACCAGCAGTGAATGAGCGTTCCTCTTTCACTATGGCCTCCCCAACATTTGTTACCTGTCTTGTTGATAATAGCCAATCTAAAAAGTGTGAGGTGGTATCTCACTGTGGTTCTAAATTGCATTTCTTGAATAGCTAGTTAAGACAAACATCTTTTCATATACCTGTTAGCCATTTTTAATGCCCTCTTGAGAAAAGTGTCTGCTCAGGTCCCTTCCCCATTTTTTAACTAGACTGCTTACTTGTTTGTTGCTGAACTTTGTGAGTTCTTTGCATATTTTGGATATTGACCCCTTTTCAGAGCTGTTGTTTGCAAATATCATCTCCCATTTAGTTGGCTACCTATTTGATTTGTTGTCAGTTTCCTTTATTGTGCAGAAGTTTTTTTAGTTTGATATAGGCCCATTCATTTATATTTGCCTTTACTTCTCTTAACTTTGGGGTTAAATTCATAAATTGTTCTCTATAGCCACAGTCTATAGTTTAGTACATATGTTCTGTTTAATTTATTGTTTTAGATCATACATTTAAGTATTTGATTCACTTTGAATTAGTTTTGTGCAGAAGACCAAACTAGTCAAGTTTTATTCTTTTGCATGTGACTCCAATTTTCCCAGCAACATTTATTGAAGAGGCTTTCTTTTCTCCATTGTGTGGTTTTGGCTGCTTTGTTGAAGACGATTTGTCCATATGTGTGTGTGTGTGTGTGTGTGTGTGTGTGTGTGTGTGTGTGTGTGTGTGGTTTTATTTCTGGGCTTTTTATTCTGATCCATTAATCTATATGTCTGTTTTTCTGACAGTAACATCCTGTTTGGGGTTTTTTTTGAATTTTTTTTAATTTTCTTAAACTAAATTTAATGGAGTGACATTGATAAATCAGGTTACATATGTTGAGAGAAAACATCTCCAGGTTATTTTGACATTTGATTATGCTGCATACCCATCACCCAAAGTAAAATTGTCTTCCATCACCTTCTATCTGGTTTTCTTTGTGCCCCTGCTCTACCCCCACCCCTCTATCTCCTTCCTTGCCCCATCCCCCCAGCACCCCCGTGACCATCACATTCTTGTCCATGTCTCTGAGTCTCATTTTTCTGTCCCATTTATCTATAGATTCATATAGTTCTTAGTTTTTTCTGATCTACTTATTTCACTCCATATAATGTTATCAAGGTCCATCCATGTTATTGTAAATGAACCGATGTCATCATTTCTTATGGCTGAGTAGTATTCTATAGTATATATGTACCAAAGCTTTTTAACCCACTCATCCTCTGACGGACACTTGGGCTGTTTCCAGATCTTCACTATTGTGAACAATGCTGCCATAAACATGGGGTACATTTCTCCTTTTGGAGCAGGTCTATAGTGTTCTTGGGGTATATTCCTAAAAGTGGGATAACTGGGTCAAAAGGCAGTTTGATTTTCAATTTTTTGAGAAATCTCCATAGTGTTTTCCACAGAAGCTGCACCAGTCTACATTCCCACCAGCAGTGCAGGAGGGTTTCCTTTTCTCCACATCCTTGCCAACACTTATTCTGTGTTGTTTTGTTGATGAGCGCCATTCTGACTGGTGTGAGGTAATATCTCATTGTGGTTTTAATTTACATTTCTCTAATAATTAGTGATGTTGAGCATTTTTTCATATGCCTATTGGCCATCTGTATGTCCTCTTTGGAGAAGTGTCTATTCATCTCTTTTGCCCATTTTTGGATTGGATTGTTTGTCTTCCTGGTGTTGAGATTTACAAGTTCTTTATAAATTTTGGTTATTAACCCCTTATCAGATGTATTGTCAAATATGTTCTCCCATTGTGTAGTTTGTCTTTTTATTCTGTTCTTATTGTCTTTAGCTATGCAAAAGCTTTATAGTTTGATATAGTCCCATTTGTTTATCCTGTCTTTTATTTCACTTCCCTGTGGAGATAAATCAGTAAATATATTGCTCCAAGAGATGTTGGAGGGCTTACTGCTTATGTTTTCTTCTAAGATGCTTATGGTTTCACAGCTTACATTTAAGTCTTTTATCCATTTTGATTTTATTTTTGTGAATGGTGTAAGTTGGTGGTCTAGTTTTATTTTTTTGCAGGTAGCTGTCCAATTTTCCCAACACCATTTGTTAAAGAGGCTGTCTTTACTCCATTGAATGCCCTGATCTCCTTTGTAAAATATTAGTTTTCCATAGAACTGTGGGTTTATGTCTGGGTTCTCTGTTCTGTTCCATTGATCTATATGCCTGTTCTTATGCCAGTACCAGGCTGTTTTGAGCACAATGACCTTGTAGTATAACTTGATATCAGGAAGTGTGATACCTCCTACTTTATTCTTCTTTTTTAAGATTGCTGAGGCTATTCGTGTTCTCTTTTGGTTTCATATAAATTTTTGGAATATGTGATCTATATCTTTGAAGTATGTCATTGGTATTTTAATTGGTATTGCATTGAATTTATGGATTGCTTTGGATAATATACATTTTAATGATGTTTATTCTTCCTAACCATGAGTATGGTATGTGCTTCCACTTGTTTGTATTTTTCTTGATTTCTTTTATCAATGTTTTATAATTTTCTGAGTGCAAGTCTTTAGTCTCCTTGGTTAAATTTACTTCTAGGTACTTTATTTTTTTGGTTGTAATACTGAAGGGGATTGTTTCCTTAATTTTTTTTTCTGACTGTTTATTGTTGGCATATAAAAATGCCTCTGATTTCTGAGTATTAATTTTATATCCTGCCACTTTGCTGAATTCATTTATCAGGTCCAGTTGTTTTTTCACTGAGACTTTCTGGTTTTCTCTATACAATATCATATCATCTGCAAATAATGATAGTTTTCCTTCTTCTTTTCCATCTTGAATGCCTTTTATTTCTTCTTCTTGTCTAATTGCTGTGGCTAGGACTTCCAGGACTATGTTGAATAAGAGTGGTGAAAGGGGGCTTCCCTGCCTTGTTCCTGATCTTAAGTGGATTGCTTTTAATTTTTGCCCATTGAGTATGATGTTGGCTGTGGTTTTGTCATAGATGGCTTTTATCATGTTGAGGTATGTTCCCTGTATTCCCACTTTGCTGAGAGTTGTGATCATGAATGGGTGCTGGATTTTATCAAATGCTTTTTCTGCATCTATTGAAATTATCATGTGGTTTTTCTCCTTCCTTTTGTTTATGTGATGAATCACATTGATTAATTTGCAAATATTGTACAGCCTTGCCTCCCCAGAATAAATTCCACTTGATCATGGTGTATGATTTTTTCCATATATTGTTGGATCCAGTTTGCTAATATTTTGTTGAGGATTTTAGCATCTATAATCATCAGGGATATAGTCCCATATTTTTCTTTCTTTGTGTTGTCTTTGCTTGGTTTTGGAATCAGAATTATGCTTGCCTCATAAAAGGAGCTTGGAAGTCTTTCTTCCTCTTGCATTTTTTTAAATAGCTTGAGAAGGATAGGAGTTACTTCTTCTTTGAATATTTGGTAGAATTCACTTGTGAAGCCATCAGGCCCAGGACTTTCCTTGTTGGAAATTTTTTGATAACTGTTTTGATCTCATTTGTTGTAATCAGTCTGTTTAGGTTTCCTAATTCTTCCAGATTGATTTTTGGAACATTGTATGTTTCAAGGAATTTGTCCATTTCATCAAGGTTGTCTAGTTTTTTGGCATACAGTTCTTCATAATATTTTCTTACAATATTTTGTATTTTTGTTGTATCAGTAGTTATTTCTCCACTCTCATTTCTAATTTTATTTATTTGAGTCCTCTCTCTTTTTTTCTTGGTGAGTCAAGTTAAAGGTTCATCGATTTTGTTTACCTTTTCAAAGAATGAGCTCCTAGTTTCATTTATTTTCTGTATTGTTTCTTTAGCCTCTATGTCATTTATTTCTGCTCTGATCTTTATTATTTCATTCCTTCTGCTATATTTGGGCTTTACTTGATGTTCTTTTTCTAGTTCTTTTAGATGCAGGGTGAAGTTGTTTATTTGAGCTTTATCTAGTTTCTTAAAGTGTGCCTGTAGTGCTATGAAGTTCCCTCTCAGTACTGCTTTTGCTGTGTCCCATAAATTTTGAGTTGTTGTGTGCTCATTGTCATTTGTTTCTAGGATTTTTTAAATTTCTTCTTTGATGTCATTCTTAATCCATTCTTTTTTAACAGTCTGCTATTTAGTTTCCATGTGTTTGAGGATGTTTGAGCCTTTCTATTGTGGTTCATTTCTAGTTTCATGCCATTGTTATCAGAGAAAGTGCTTGATATGATTTTAATCTTCTTAAATTGTTGAGACAACTTTTGTGCCCTAACATGTGGTCTATCCTAGAGAATGTACCATGAGCACTTAAAAAGAATGTATATTCTGCTGCTTTAGAGTGAAAGGTTCTGAAGATATCTATTAAATCAAGTTGATTTAGTGTGCCCTTTAAGTTTCCTGTTTCTTTGTTAATTTTCTTTCTTGAAGATCTATCTAGTGATGTTAGTGTGGTATTGAAATCCCCTACTATTACAGTATTGCTGTTGATCTCGCTTTTTATATCCATCAAAATCTGCTTTATATATTTATGTCCTCCTATATTAGGTGCATAGATATTTATAATAGTTATATTTTCCTGATGGATTACTCCCTTTATCATTATATCATGGCATTCTTTATCTCTTACTATATCCTTTGTTTTAAAGTCCATTTTGTCAGATATAAGTATTGTTACCCCAGCTTTTTTTTTTCATTTCCATTTGCATTAAATGTTTTTTTCCATCCTTTTACCTTCAGTCTATGTGCATATTTTCTTTTAAGGTGTGTCTCTTGTAGACAGCATATGTATGGGTCCTGTTTTCTTATCCATGCAGCTACTCTATGTCTTTTGATTGGATCATTTAATCCATTTACATTTAAGGTTATTATTGATATATAGTTGTTTATTGCTATTTTATTCTTTAAAGCTGTATTCCTTTTCTGCTATATTCTTTTCCCACTTTGATCTGTTTACACCATGCCCCTTAACATTTCCTGCAGCATTGGTTTGGTTGTAATGAATTCCTTGAGGTTTTTTTGTTTGTTTGTTTTTGTATTTTTTTGTCTGGGAAGCTTTTTATGTCTCCTTCGATTGTAAATGATAGCCTTGCTGGATAAAGTAGTCTTGGTTGTAGGTTCTTGTTTTGCATTACTTTGCATATTTCTTGCCATTCTTCAGAAAAAAAAAATCTCCAGAAAAATTTAATCACAAAAAAACCTTAGTGTTAAATAATAAAGAATAAAAAAAAGAAGTTCTAAAAATACTCAACGAGATCCAAGAAGTTATAGATACACAATTTGATGAACTAAAAAGAAATTAATGACCAAATGAGTACCTCATCAAGAGAATTGAAACTCTAAAAAAGAACCAGAGTTCAGGAACTCAGTACATGATTTTAAAAGTGAGGTAGCAAATTTAATTAATAGAACAGACCACATAGAAGAGAGAATCAGTGACATCAAAGACTGACAATTAAAGATGCTACAAAAAGCCGGACTAGATGGTGGCACAGAGGATAGAATGTAGAATGTGGTACCGGGATAATGAAGTACCAAGTTCAAAACACCAATGTTGCTGGCATGAATGAAGGCTCAAACAGCTTGAACATGGAGTCACAAGTTTGACACAGGCTCATAAGCTTGAGCATGGGATCACCAGCCTGATCATGGAATCATAGACTTGACCCCATGGTCGCTGGCTTCAGCTCAAAGGTCACTGGCTTGAGCTCAAGATTGCTTGCTTGAACAAAAAGTCACTGGCTTCACTGAAGCTCCCTAGTCAAGGCTCATATAAAAAAGTAATCAATGAAAAACTAAGGTACCACAAGAAAAAGTATTAATGCTTCTCATCTCTCTTCCTTTTTGTCTGTCTGTCCCTGTCTGTGTCTCTCTCTCACTCCAAAAGAAGAAAAATGTTACAAAGAAAGAGACTCATGAATTTTAAAAAAAATGATAGAGCTTCACACAAATTGTTTGACTCCATAAAATACGAAATGTAAGAATAATTGGTATATCTGAAGGAGAGGAGAGAAATAAAGGAATGGAGAGAATGTTCAATTAAATAATTGATGAAAATTTTCCAAGTTTATGAAAAGAGTTTGATTCTCATATCAAAGAACTACACAGAACAATGAGTTACCTCAACCCAAACAGACTTTCTCCAAGTCACATCATAATAAAATTATCAAAAATCATTGATAAGAGTGTGGTGGTTACAGGGGAAGGGGGGAGAGGGAGAGGGAAAGGGTGAGGGAGAGGGGCACAAAGAAAACTAGATAGAAGGTGACAGAGGACAATCTGACTTTGGGTGATGGGTATGCAACATAATTGAATGACAAGATAACCTAGACTTGTTATCTTTGAATGTATGTATCCTGATTTATTGATGTCGCCCCATTAAAAAAATAAAATTATATATATAAAAAAAAGAAAAAAATCAATGACAAAGAAAAAATCCTCAAGGCAGCTAGAGAAAAGAAAAACATAACATATAATAAAGGCAGTTCCAAGAGGTTATCATCAGACTTCTTAGCAGAAATTCTACAATCTGGAAGAAAGTGTAACCAAATTTTAAAAGTATTAAAAGAGAGAAATTACCTGCAATAAATACAATAGACGTCAAAGTTATCCTTCAAATTTGAAGGAGAAATAACATCTTTTGTAGACATACAGAAGCTCAGAAAATTTATCACCAGAAAACACCCCCTGCACAAAATATTCAGAGGCATTATTTTTCAGATATAATAAATAAAACAAATCAAAACTGCAAGTAAATCTCCAACAAGATTACAATAAACACACAAAATAATATGTGAGAACAATAACATAAAAGTTGAAAGGATGAAGGTCTGCAGTAGAAAAGAAGAATAAAGTGCAGAAGCACTCATAAGACAAAGGACTGTTGTGACAATGGCAATTTTTTTCTTAATAATATAATGGTAACCATTGATAAAAAGGTACTACTAAAATGCATAGCTTAAATAAAGAAGAAACAGTGGAAAGAAGTAGGGAACACCACAACATAAAAACAACTGACAGAAACACAGAAGGACCAGATAAATCCAGGTCTACCAGAAAACAGAACATAAAGTGGCTATAGAAAATCTTCAAGTGTCAAAATTCCTCTACATGTAAATGGACTGAACACACCAATAACAAGGTACAGAGTAGGAGATTGGATCAAAAAGCAAAACTCAACCATATGCTGCCTTCAGGAGACACATCTATGTTGCAAGGCCAAAAGTAGACTCAAAGTGAAAAGTTGGAAAATGATCCTCTAAGCAAAAAATAACCAAAGAAAAGCAGGTATACTCTGACATGTAGTGGCACAGTGAATAAAGCAATGATCTGGAATGCTGAGGTCACAGGTTCAAATCTCTGGCATGCCCAGACAAGGCACATATTAGAATTGATGCTTCCTGCTCCTTCTCTCTCTCTCTCTCTCTCTTTCTCTCTCTCTCTCATCTCTAAAATAAAGTCTTAAAATTAATTTAAAAAGCAGGTTTAACCACACTCATACCTAACAATTCTGACTTCAAAACAACAAAGGTAATGAGACAAATATGTACATTTTATAATGGTAAAGGGGATTTATATCAATAAGATATAATACTTCTTAATATATATGCACCAAATCAAGGAATACCAAAATACATGAGATATCTGCTAACTGACCTATAAATAACAATAGACAAAAAAATCATACTTGAAAATTTCAACAAAACATTGATGGATATAGAAATATAATGCAAACATAAAATCAACAAAGAAATATTGACTTTAAATATCATACTAGACCAAAAAACATAATAAACATTTATAATATATTTCATCCCAGGCCCTGGCCGGTTAGCTCAGTGGTAGAGCATCGGCCTGGCGTGCAGAAGTCCCGGGTTCGATTCCCGGCCAAGGCACACAGGAGAAGCGCCCATCTGCTTCTCCACCCCTCCCCCTCTCTTTCCTCTCTGTCTCTCTCTTCCCCTCCTGCAGCCAAGGCTCCATTGGAGCAAAGATGGCCCGGGCGCTGGGGATGGCTCTGTGGCCTCTGCCTCAGGCGCTAGAATGGCTCTGGTCACAACATAGTGACCCCCCCATGGGCAGAGCATCGCCCCCTGGTGGGCAGAGCATCACCCCCTGGTGGGCATGCCAGGTGGATCCGGTGGGACGCATGCTGGAGTTTGTCTGACTGTCTCTCCCCATTTCCAGCTTCAGAAAAATACACACACACACACACAATATATATATATATATATATATATATATATATATATATATATATATATATATATATATATATATATATATATATGTCATCCCAGAGTATCAGATTATACAGTTTTTTCCAGTGTGCATGAAACGTTCTCAAGGATAAATCATATGTTGGGCCACAAAATTAACATCAACAAATTTAAGAAGATTGAGCCTGACCAGGCGGTGGCACAGTAAATAGAGTGTCGAACTGGGATGCGAAGGACCCAGGTTCGAGACCCCTAGGTCGCCAGCTTGAGCACAGGCTCATCTGGTTTGAGCAAAAGCTCACCAGCTTGGACCTAAGGTCGCTGGCTCGAGCAAGAGGTTACTCGGTCTGTTGAAGGCCCGCAGTCAAGACACATATGAGAAAGCAATCAATGAACAATGAAAGTGTTGCAACATGCAACAAAAAACTAATGATTGATGCTTCTCATCTCTCCATTCCTGTCTGTCTGTCTCTGTCTATTTCTCTCCCTGGCTCTCTCTCTGTCTCTGTAAAAAAAAAAAATATATTGAAATTGTAGTAAGCATATTCTCTGACCATAAATCTTTAAAATTCAAATTTAACTGTAAAAAGATAGTAAAGAAACCCAGAAAATATTTGACATTAAACCAAATACTTCTAAAAAGTGACTGGGTCAAGAAGAAATAAAATTAGAGTTCAAAAGATACAAACAGAGAAATGAGAATGGCAACATTTAACATCAAAAATTTTGGTATGCAGCAACAGCAGTAAAAAGAGAAAAGTTTATTTAATTATAGGCTTATATAAAGAAATAAGAGAGATCCCAATTAATCAACTTAGCATTACAACTTGCAGAACTGGGAAAAGAATAAGGCAACCCAAAGTCAATAGAATAGAGAAAATAGTAAAAACTAAAGCAGAACTAGATGAAATAGAGAAAAAATACAGAAGAAAAATTAATATAAGAAAGAGATGGCATTTTGAAAAGACGAATAAATTAACAAACAACTGGCTGGACTCACTAAAATAAATTAGAAAAAACTCATATAAACAAGATCTGAAATGAAAGAGAAGAAATTACCACAGACATTATATATGTTTAAGGTACCATACAATACTATGAAAAATTATTTGCCACAGACTTTAGCAATTTAGAAGAAATGGATAAGTTCCTAGAACTATACACTCTTTCTCAAGTGATTTACAATTGTGTAGAAATCCTAAATCAACCTATAAGCAGAGAATATTTAAAAACAACTATCAAAAATATCAATAAGAATAAAAGTCTAGGACTCCATGGCTACACTAGTATATTCTACCAAACATTCACAAAATGTTTGGTTTTTATCTTTCTCAAAATCTTCCAAAAATTAGAAGAAGCAATACTCCCTAAAACATTTTATAAGGCCAACATAAACCTGATACAAAAACCTGGTGAAGACAGCACAAGAAAAGTAAACTACAGACCAATATCTCTAATGAATACAGATGTAAAAATCTTAAACAAAATACTAGCAAATTCTATACAACAAACTATAAAAATAATACATCATGATGAAGTAGGATTCATTCCCAGAGCACAAGGATTGTTCAACATACCAAAATCAATTAACACCATATCAAGAAAACAAAGAAAAAATCATATGATCCTATCAATAGATGCAGAAAAGACAGTCAATGAAATACATCACCAGATGAGCAAATAATCCTATTAACAAATGGGAAGATGATATGAACAGACACTTCTCCCAATAGGACATAGAAATGGCCAACAGATATATGAAAAGATGCTCATCTTCACTAGCTATTTGAGAAATGCAGATCAAAACTACAATAAGATACCAGTTTACACATTTAACATTGGTTATTATTAATGAACCAGGTAATAACAAGTGTTGGAGTGGCTGTGAAGAAAAAAAGATCTTCATCACTGCTGGTAAGAATGTAAATTAGTAAAACCATTATGGAAGAAAGTATTATGGTTCCTCAGAAATTTAAGAATAGAATTACCATATGACTCACCAATCTCCCTACTGGGTATATATCTCAAAACTGTTGGTTTTGACACATGCACCACATGTTCATAACAGCATTATTCACAATGGTCAAGACATGGAAACAACCAAAGTGTCCCTTGATAGAGGATTGGATAAAGAAGAAATGGTAGTTACATACAATGGAATACTATTCAGCCTTAAGAAATGATGACATAGTGGCCTGACCTGTGGTGGCGCAGTGGATAAAGTATCGACCTGAAAATGCTGAGGTCGCCAGTTCGAAACACTGGGCTTGCCTGATGTCAAGGCACATATGGGAGTTGATGCTTCCAGCTCCTCTCCCCTGTCTCTCTCTCCTCTCTCTCTCTGTCTCTCTCTCTCTCCTCTCTAAAATGAATAAATAAAATAAAAATTAAAAAAAAAGAAATGATGACATAGTGACATTTATGACATCATGGATGGACCTTGTGAATATTATACTGAGTGAAGTTAGTAAACCAGAAAAAGCTAAGAACTGTATGATTTCACACATAAGTGGGATATAAAACTGAGAATCATGGACATAGGTAAAAGTGAAGTGGTTATCAGGGGGAAGGGGACATGTGAGAGGGAGACAAGAGAGGGAGTGAGGGGAAGAATGTAAAGAGGAACAAATATAAGTTGATGGAAAATGACTTGACTTTGGTTGATGGGTAATACAACATAACAAAGAGTTCAAATGCTATGGAAATGTTCACTTGAAACCTATGTACTTTAATGGATCAATGTCACCCTATTAAAGTTAATTTTCTAAGTAAAATTAAAAGACTGAAAAAATTCAACTTCCCTCTAAGTTTAAAATACTCAATAAAATAGGGATTGAAGGAAGGTACCTCAACATAATAAAGCCATATATAACAAACCATCAGCTAATATTACACTAAATGGAGAAAAATAAAGGCATTTCTTCTAAAATCAGAAACAAGATATAGTTATCCATTCTCTCCACTCTTATTCAATATATTTTTGGAAGTTTTAACCAGAGCAATCAGGCAGAAAAAATAAATAAAAGGCATCTATATCAAGAAAGAAGAATTAAAGGTAAAGCTTTTGCAGATCACATCATCTTGTATAGAGAAAACCCCAAAGATTTCACTAAAAAAACTATTAGAAGCAAAACCAATACATTAAAGTTGAAGGATATGAAATTAATATACAAAGTTTACTGCTTTTTTATATACCAACAATGAAACTGCAGAAAATGAACTAGAAAAAAAATACTTTTTCAATTACAAAAACAACAACAAAAATCCTAAGAATGTTTTTAACAAAGAATGTGATGGATTTATATACTGACAATTACAAAGCATTATTGAAAAAAATTGGAAAAGACAAAATGAAATGAAAAAATATTTCATGTTCATGGATTGGAAGAAACAACATAATTAAAAAGACTATATTAGCCACACAATATAAAATTCAATGCAGTCCCCATCAAAATCTCAATGTCATGTTTTAAAGATATAGAACAAAAAATCTCCAAGTTTGTATGAAACTATTAAAAAACCTAAACACCTAAAGCAAGCCTGAGAAAAATGAATAAAGCTGGAAGTGTCATACTACCTGACTTCAAATTATTCTACAGAACCATAATATTCAATACAGCAATATAAAATTGGTAATAAAATAAATTTAAAAAATCACAAAACCCATACATACAAACCAATGGAACAAAATCTAAAGCACAGAAATAAAATCACATGTATAAAGATAAATAATCTTTGACAAAGATACCAAAAACACACAATTGAAAAAGCCTTTTCAATTAATGGTAATGAAAAAATTGGAAAGTCACATGCAAAAAAATTAAAAGTTCCTAGTTTTTTTCTTGCATAAAAATTAATTCAAAGTGGATCAAACACCTAAATATAGTATCTGAAACAATAAATTGCATAGATGAAAACAGGTACTATACTTATGGATTCTTCTTATAAGGGAACATTTTAAGAATTTGACCCCAAAGGAAAGAAACGGTAAAAAAAAAAAAAAAAAAAAAAAAAAAAAAATTGAGTGGGCCTGACTAGGCAGTGGTGCAGTGGATAGAGTATTGGACTGGGATGTGGAGGACACAAGTTTGAAACCCTGAGGTTGCCAGTTTGAGGCTCATCTGGCTTAAGCATGGGCTCACCAGCTTGAGGGCAGGGATGTTGGCTTGAGTGTGGGATCATAAAC
This sequence comes from Saccopteryx leptura, assembly GCF_036850995.1. Taxonomy (NCBI): domain Eukaryota; kingdom Metazoa; phylum Chordata; class Mammalia; order Chiroptera; family Emballonuridae; genus Saccopteryx; species Saccopteryx leptura. The sequence continues at coordinate 59,881,858 of NC_089516.1, read as the reverse complement.
ATAACCTCATGGTCACTAGCTTAAGACTAAAATTTGCTGGCTTGAAGCACAATGTCACAGGCTTAATCCCAAGGTTGTTGGCTTGAGCAAAGGGTCACTCACTCTGTTGTAGCCCCCATGTCCAGGCACATATTAAAAAGCAATCAGTGAATAACTAATGTGCCACAATGAAGAATTGATGCTTCACACATCTCTCTCCCTTTCTGTTTGTCTGTCCCTATCTGTTCCTCTCTGTCACTCTTCCTCTGTCTCTGTCAAGAAAATATAAGTGGGACTATATCAAACTAAGAAGCTTCTATATAGCAAAAGAACTAAACAAAAAACTGGCCAACCAAAGAGAGATAATATTCACAAATAGCAGCTCTGACAAGAAGTTAATGTCCAAAAAAAAAAAAAAAATCTCAAAAAGCTCAACAAAAAAACAAGTAAGCAGTCTAATTTAAAAAATGAGAAGAGGACCTGAACAGATGCTTCTCCCAAGAAGACATGCAAATGGTCAACAGATATATGAAAAACTGCTTATCTTAACTAGCCATTAGAGATATCATATCAAAACTACAATGAGATACTACCTCGCACCAGTTAGATTGGTTATCATCAACAACACAGGTAATAACTAGTATTAAATATGTTGTATAGAAAAAAGAAACTTTCATTCACTGCTGGTGTGCATTTAAACTGATACAGCCATTATGGATGAAAGTTTGATGGTTCTTCAAATAACTAAGAATAGAAATTCCATATGACACAGCAATTCCTCTACTAATTATCTACTCCTCAAACTCAAAAACATTGGTATGTATAGACATATACATCTCCATGTTCATCACAGCATTATTCAGAGTTTCCAAGACATGAAAACATGCAAAGTGTCTTTGATAGAGGATTGGATAAAAATGTAATACATATATACAATGGAATACCAGTTAGCCATAAGAAGTGATGACATATTGCCATTTAGGACAACATGGATAGACCTTGAGAACATTATACTGAGTGAAAAAAAGTAAATCAGAAAAAGCCAAGAACTATATGATTTCACACATAGGGTAAAAAGGGACAAGTATGCAGTGATGGAGAGTCATTTCACTTTGGGTTATAGGTACACAACACAATCAATAGTTCAAATGCCATAGAGATGTTTACCTGAAAGCTTTGTACTCATAGCCAAATGTCACCTTGTTAAATTTAGTTTTCTAAATATTAAAAAAAAATCCTAAAACACTAATTCAAAAGAAGATATTTACTCCCATGTCCATTGCAGCATGGCTTATAATTGCCATGATCTGGAAACAGCCTAAGGGTCAGTCAGCGGACAAGTGACTTTGAAAGTAGTGATACATTTGCAGAATGGAAAACTATGTGGCCATAAAAAAGAACAACAACAAAAAAACACCTTTCCTTTTGTCACAGCATGAATGGACCTGGAGATTATTATGTTAAGTGAAATAAGACAGGCAGAGAAAGAGAACTACCATATGACCTCACTTTTATGTAGAATGTAATGAACACAATAAACTGAGGAGCAAAATAGAAACAGAGGCAAGGTCACAGGAAAGAGATAGATAACCAGCAAAGAGAAAGGGGAAGAGTGGTTTGGATCAAAGAGGGTGAAGGTGTTAGCCAAAAAACATATATACATAACATATATACAGGCAAGAGGGTAGCAGTAGCCAGAAGGAAAGAGCAATTGAACTAGGGGGAGGGGCACAAAGTGTGAGATATGGGGTTGGAAAGAGACTTTGTAGTGGTGATGGGGGGCATGATGCAAGGTATGGAGAGTATTATATTGAGTGGAAATATTGAAAACCTGTCAACACTATTAATTAAATATTTAAATTTTAAAAAGTATGCTGAGATGATGCTATCATTTCATTATATGATGAATGAATTAAAGATTAAAACAACATACTAGAAGTACACAATCTTTATTAAATATAAGTATTTCTCCAATTAAAAGTTCAATTGTGAGTGTTTATAACCTGAGAATAAGTAAAAATTTGCATTCATTTTTTAAAGAGGATTCAGATTCCATAATTTGTTTTGTTAAAATTACACAAACAACTCATGATAACTAACTAGCACTGCAATGTGGTTATACTGTGGCCTCAGAAAAATTTTAGGAACATATTTTATCATTAAAAATAGGCCCTGGCCGGTTGGCTCAGTGGTAGAGCATCGGCCTGGCGTGCGGAAGTCCCGGGTTCGATTCCCGGCCAGGGCACACAGGAGAGGCGCCCATCTGCTTCTCCACCCCTCCCCCTTTCCTTCCTCTCTGTCTCTCTCTTCCCCTCCCGCAGCCGAGGCTCCATTGGAGCAAAGGATGGCCTGGGCGCTGGGGATGGCTCCTTGGCCTCTGCCCCAGACGCTAGAGTGGCTCTGGTCTCGACAGAGCGATGCTCCAGATGGGCAGAGCATAGCCCCCTGGTGGGCGTGCTGGGTGGATCCTGGTCGGACGCATGTGGGAATCTGTCTGACTGCCTCCCTGTTTCCAGCTTCAGAAAGATACAAAAAAAAAAAAAAAATGAGGATGATGTCAGAGTAATGGTAGCATGAGAGATACCCTTGATCTCATCCTTTGAAACTTCAACATATTGAACTACTATAATGCAAGAATGCCAGCTTGGCTTTCAGGTTTGCCTGAAAGATTTGCACAGCTACTAGACAAAAGGAGAGAAGGGTTGAGAAGGGGGGCAGAAGAGCAGAAGATAAATCACATTTGTGATTGGGCTCCAGAGAGAAGGAAAATCCAGACTGTCTAGGTTTTTCTGTGCTGAGGTTCCATAGATGAGTGAAGCCTAAATTATGTAGGTTTATGTCCAACAGGGCTCCAGAGAGTGGAGAAGCCTAGAGTGACTTGAGTTTTCTGCCAGGAGAAGTGAGATTGAGGGGCATTGGGAAGATACTAAACCAAAGTAGCAGCAGAAGAATGGGTCACAGCCAGTATTTACTCTGTCTGTTGGCAGTGGGCACTTGGCCCACAAGATGAAAAAATGGAAGTGCAGACCCCAGTCTTCCAGATTCTACCTCTCTCATCTTTCAGAATAGAAAAGTGACAGAGATATACCCAAAAGCTAGTTCTACGGGGCCAAACTTTTCCATGAAGGACAAATGTACTCTGTGCTTGATCCCTTGGTCTTTTTGAGACATAGAAAGATGGCCTCGAGGCCTAATTCTGCCATAGTTAAAGCCATAAAGCTCGCAAAACATGCCCCACCCATCATCACAACTGCAATATTGCCTCCATCTTTGCAACAGTAACATCTCAGTAGATGTCAGCCTGCAAATTTCACAGAACTAAAATTTGTAATCAAGCACCACCTACTGGAAAAATAAAACAAAACAAAAACAGAAAAACTTCTCAGAACTGGAAAAAAATCTTTTTTGTTTTTCATTTTTTATGTCAAACTTTCATTTTTCTTATAAACTATTTTCATTTTTGTGGCTGTTCTGTTTGTTTTTGAATATTGGTTTTGTCTTTTATTTTGTGGTTTTTCTCTTTAACTTATTATTTTAAAATATTTTTCTCTTTTTATTTTAATTTTATTTTTAGTTTTATATTCTTTATTTTTTGTAGTTGTTTTCATTTTTTATTTTTAATGCTACCACTCTTAAATGCCATCAAGGAAAAAGAAATCAAATACAATATCTATACAAGAAAGAGAAATAGTTCTTAAAATAAATATAAAATCTTTAGATAGCAATCTCAATCACATATAAACCTTGAAGATAAATGATAGAAAGTTTAAAATTGAAGTTATGAAAATATTCAATGAAATTCAAAAACACTGATAGGCAATTTATTGAATTCAATGCAAGTTAATGAACAAAACAAGTATTTTGCCAAGAAGGTTGAAACTTTAAAAACAGAGGTGAAGTATATGAACTGAAAAATAAGGTAGCAAGTTTTACTAATAGAACAAGCCAGATAAAAGAGAGAATTAGTGACACTGAAGATAAGTAACTAGAGATGATACAGAGAGAAAAAGAAAAAGATTTATAAAATAAAAAAGAAATGGAAGTCTCTACAAGAATTGTTTGACTACATCAGAAAGAGCAATCTAAGAATAATGGGTATCTCAGAAGGAGAAAAGAAAAAGAAAATAGAGAGCTTATTAAAAAAAATTAATTGATGAGAATTTTCCACACCTATGAAAGTGTTTCAATACAGAAATTAAAGAAGCAAAGAGAACACAAAGACAAAGAAAGAATTCTCAAGGCATTTGGGGAAAAGAACAACATAATATATAAAGAAAAGCCCATCAGGTTATTATCAGACTTCTCAGCAGAAGAGAGTAGACCCAAATATTTAAAGTTCTGAAACAGGAGTTCCAGGTAAGAATATTATGTCCATCAGAGTTACCTTTAAAATATTAAAGAGAAAAAAGTAATTTTAAGGCATACATATACTGAGGGAATTCATCACCAGAAACCCACCACTGCAAAAAATATTGAAGGGCATTATTCTCTCAAATACAGTGTACAAAACAACAACAAACTGCAAGTAAAAGATTCAATATACAAGGTTACAATATAAACAAAGATAATCTGTGAAAACATTAAAATAAAAAAGAGAGTATACATATATGTAGTAGCAAAGGAGATGGCATGCAGAAGCACACATAAGACAAAGAACTCTCATATATATGAAAACTTTTCTCATAATAACCTAATGGTAACAACCCATGAAAACACCAATACTGAAACACACAGCTTTTAAAAAAGAGAAAACATGGGAAAGAATAGAATACAACCAAACAAAAACAAGTAAAAAAAATAAGAGAAGAAACAAAGAAGACAAAGAGCCATCAGAAAAGTAAATATAAAATTATTATAAAAAATTCCACAGTGTCAAGGTAAATGTATTGAACTTACCAATAAAGAGGGACATAGTAGCAGACTGGATCAAAAAGCAAAACCCAAACATTTGCTGAGTTTAAGAGTCACATCAAAGCTGCAAGGACAAAAATAGACTAAAGTTAAAGGTTGAAAAATGATTCTTTAAGCATATAATACTTAAGGAATGCAGGTATAGCCATACTAATATCTGGCAATTATGATTTTAAGAAAATAAAGACAAGAGGAGACAAAGATAGACATTTTAAATTAATAAAGGAGATGCTATATATATGAAAACATCACACTTCTTAATATATATGCAGCAAATCAGGAAGCATCAACATATATGAGACATCTAATAACTTATCTGAAAATAAAAACAGATAAAAACACAATCATATTTGGAGAACTCAACACACCATTGATAGTGTTAGATAGATTATGCAAACAAAATCAATAAAAAAATATTGGCTTTAAATGATGCACTAGACCTGCAATGGCGAACCTTTTTATAAAAACCACCCACTTTTGCAGTGCTAGTCAACCTGGTCCCTTCTGCCCACTAGTGGGCATTCCAGCTTTCATGGTAGGCCAATCATGGCACCATTTGGTTGCTCCACTACTACCCACCATAAAAGCTGGAATGACCACTACTAGGTGGAAGAGACCAGGTTGACCAGCACTGCAAAAGTGGGCGGTTTTTATAAAAAGGTTCGCCATCATGGCACTAGACCAAATGGACATAGTAGATATTACAGGACATTTCATCCCAGAACATCAAATTTTACATTCTTTTCCAGTGTGCATGGAATATTCTCAAGAATAGACCATATGTGGGACCACAAAATTAACCTCATCAAATTCAATAGATTGAAATTTTACTAGACATATTTTCTGGTCATTGGCTTAGAGAAAAGGGAGGAAGAGGGGGGAGAGGAGGGGCACAAAGAAAACCAGATTAGCGGGTGACAGAAGACAATTTGCCTTTGGGTGATGGATATACAAGATAATCAAATGTCAAAATAACCTGGAGATGTTTTCTCTGAACATATGTACCCTGATTTACTAATGTCACCTCATTAAAATTAATAAAAAAGTTACTGTCAAATATTCATATCTAGTTCAAATTGAAAATTCTACAGGCATCCAATGTTCTTTAATAGGTTATATTACTTAGTACGTTTATGTCAATATTAATTCTGTGTTAAGATGTCAACTGTTTTGTACAGGGCAGCTAACACCTTCATTAATGTATTACAAATTCCATGATCTTAATATATGTATGTCTAAGAAATAAAATGATAAATTACAAATATTTCAATGGACCAAAGAAAATTGTGGCTCTATAGGAATTTTCTATGCATAACCTTGAAGTTTAGTGACATATGACAAAACAATTGTGTTATTTTCTAATATTTATATAAATAAAAATATAAATGTTCATTTTTTCCAAATCTTAAATCTTTGAAAGTTCTTCACTGATTGCTTTGAAATTTTGACACAAAGTTGCATTCAAATACACGCATGTTTTTATGTTTTTATATACCTAATATTATATAGATGTCACATCTGTGACAGGTAAAAACATACTTTTTTGAAAAACAGTGCCATCTGTTGTACATAAAAGCAACAAAAGCTATACTAAATATTGTACAATTGCATTTCAATGTTATGGAAGAAATATAAATTGCACATGGCTGAAGATCTTTTCCATCGAATACGCAAGTAAAATTCAAATAAGAACATGGATTTTACAGCAGAAATTTACAACGAAGCATTGATAATGATTGAGGATTTGTGCTTAGAAATCGTGAAGAAAGTTCTCAATCAATTGGGAATGCCATCACCGAATTGATCTGCTGCTGTTTGGTTTGATGTAGAATTGCGTAGTGAACAAAATTACAACACAGGTGATCTTTTTTTGTATGTGCAGTCAAATATTTCTAAGCTAATGCTTGAGCAAAAAGGCATTTATGATCAAATAATACAAACTGTCAATAACGAGATTGAAGAAATCTTCTCAAATGCGCCAGGGGAACTGGTAAAATATTTCTAATTAGATTGATTCTGGCAGAAATTCAATCCCAAAATGACATAGCCTTAGCTGTTGCATCATCTGGAATAGCTGTGACATTGCTATCAGGTGGGAGAACTGCTCATTCCACTTTGAAATTGCCATTGAACATGCAATTCATGGAAACTCCCATGTGCAACATTTCCAAAGCATCTGGCATAGAAAAAGTATTGCAGAAATGCAAACTTATTGTTTGGGATAAATGCACAATGGCGCACAAAAAATCGCTCAAGGCTCTTGATCATAATTGCAAGATTTGCATGGAAACATCAGACCATTTGAGAACGTATTAATATTGCTTGCAGGCGATATCAGGCAAACATTACCTGTAATTCCTCAATCGACACCAGCAGATAAAATAAATGCTTGCCTGAAATATTCTACTTTGTGGAGACATGTAAAGACGTTAAAATTAACTACAAATATGTGTGTCCAGCTGCAAAACAATCTATCAGCTGAGATATTATCACATCAATTGCTGAAAGTTGGAAATGGAAAGGTGCCAGTTGATCTGACCTCAAGTCAAATTTTATTGCCTCATAACTTCTGCAATTTAGTGACGTCAAAAAAAAGAATTGATTGAAAAAGAATTTCCCAATATTCAAACCAACTATAAGAATCACGATTGGCTGAGAGAACAAGATATTCTTGCAGCCAAGAACAAAGACGTCTATGAACTTAACAATATTATTCAGTCTAACATTCAAAGTAAGGCAGTCACATACAAGTCTGTGGACACTGTTCTGGAAGCAGATAAAATGGTTAATAACACTGGGGAACAAAATTTTTGTTGCATCCACAAAAACACTTGTTCTTACCGAATTTGAGTGTGCTAATCTCAAATCTGACATTAGTTTTTTTCTGTAAGCTACAGTATTTTTGCAATTCAAAATTTTATGTTTTCATCTTATTGTAAAATTTTCAATATTTGGTTTAACATAATGAAGTAGAATGTGTTCTTGAGCATCATTTTTGTGAAAATATAATAATTTATATAATGCAGTTAATTCACTAATACACTAAAATATATGATCTCATCAGAATTTGTTGACAATTTTGAAATAGAACATATTAAAGCACTTATTTTAATCATAAAATTTTCACAAAACTTATTTAAATTCTATTCAGGCAAAATTTTGCATATGTGGCTTTTGCATTTGTGTACTTGTTGAGGACAATCTCGTTTGATACTCCAGCAGTAGGCTGCTCATCACTAACAACTCCAAGATTTTCAGGAAACTTATCAACGTGACTATTCTGGAAGTGAATTTTAACACTCATGTTACATCTAATGTCATAGAAAGCCAACAGCATCCTTTGAACCAGAAGTTCATAGTTTTCTGCTTTTTTTGTTGCCAAGGAAGTTCTTTGTAACTGCCATAACAGACTGCCATGTTGCTTTCTCCTTCTTATTCATCTTCCTGGCAAATTCTTTATCACATATGAGGGTTCAAATTTGAGGTCCATCGAATACACCTGCTTTTATCTTCTCGAAAGACAAGGCAGGAAAAGAAGAAATAATATGTTGAAAGCATTCATTTTCTCTATTCAAAGCCTGAACAAACTGCTTTATTAAGCCAAGTTTGATGTGAAGTGGGGGGAAAATGATCCTCTCTCAATTAACTATAGGTTCATTCACAATATTTTGCATTCCTACTTCCAGAGCTTCATGTTTCGGCCACTCCTTTTGTGTCCAGTGTTTCTTTTGAGCTCGGCTGTCCCTCAAACACAGAAAGCAAGGATACTTTGCAAAACCTCTCTGTTGTCCTAGCAGAAAATTTACCATTTTAAGATCCACACAAATGATCCAGTTATGCTCCTCATACTTCAAAAAGTCGAGGACAATTTTTATGTTATTATAATCTTCTTGCAGATGAGTTGTGTAACCAATTGGAACCACTGCATAAACATTACTGTTTGTGTAGGAGAGCATATTTTAGACTCCATTTAGAGCTGTCAAGCAATAGCTGCCATTTTGTTGGACTGTAAGTGGTAACACCTAGTTGGCTGAGAAGACTATGATATCATGATAGTAAACAAATTGTTTGTCTTTAGAAAAAAAGTCCACAAAATTTTGTTCATGCTTTCTGAAATGGGATACTTTAGCTGACCAGTGGAGTACATTATTTTCTTGAAGCCTGGAGGCTAATAACTCAGCTGCTTTGTTTGATAGGTCCATATCTCTTACTAAGTCATTTAATCTGGGTTGGCTAAACTGCTGAGGGGTTAATGACTGCTTGGCATCAGAAGAAGACACTTCAGATTCTACAACCATTTCCTCATGCATCTTATCATAATACACTTGATCACCATGTTCACTTTCTTCATCCTTAGAAGAAATAAAGCCATTAAAAACTGGAACCTGGAGTGTCTCAGAGTGTGGGTAGGTCATATTGCTGAAGGAATATTAGGATATGCAATCATATGCTGTTTTTTCTTGCCAATGCCCTTTGTATGGATCAGACAGAAATAACAGTCACTGCTGTGGTCCTTAGGTTCATGTGAAACCATGGGAATACCAAAAGACATTCCTTTGCATTTTCCTTTTCTCCAGTCACAAAGCATTTTTTCACAATTATGACACACAATATGAGGAGACCAATTCTTGTCTTGATCGCCAATGGGAACTTGAAAATAGGCAATGTATGCCCGTGTCACAAATGATGAAATATTTCACCTTTGATGTTGAAGTGTGTAACAGTCATATATATAACATAAGATGTAAGAAATATTCTTACATTTATGCCTACTCAAAGAAGCCATGATTCAATCTTAAAACAAAATAAGAGGGTGTTTTTATCAGATAATATTTTTTTTACATTTAAAAACAACTAGAATTATGTAAAAGTGATGTTTGTAAGAAATTACTGCCTTGTGGTTCTGTTCAATCCCAGAGTCATTGCCCTTTAACTCCAATTGAAAAACCAATGCATGTCATTAACTGTAACAAAATAAAATTAAAATTGCACAGAAACTAGATCATGCACCAAAAAATGGATTTTAGATTTGGAATCTGCGATGCAGAAATATATAGAAACAGTTCTAAAACCTCATGCAACAGAAAATCAAAAAAATATATTTGTTCCCCAGTGTTATCCAACAGAATTTTTGAATTCCCTGGATCTGCCAGGAATGCCACCACAGGTACTGCAATGGAAAAGTGGTGTGCTAATTATTATGTTGCAAAATATCAACTAGCCAAACTTTTGCAATGGCACGTGGCTTGCAGTAAAAAAATTAATGAGCAATATCTTAGAAGCAACAATCTTGATAGTACCTTTGAAAGGTGAAGATGTTCTCTTTCCTTGCATTTCTATGATTCCAACGGATATGCCATTTCAATTAAAAAGATTGCAGTTTCCAATTTGATTGGCGTTTGCAATCACCATCAACAAAGCTCAGGGCCTATCTTAAGAATTGTGTGATTTAGCTCTAGACACTGATTTCTTCTCACACGGACAATTATGTTGCTTGTTCTAGTGTCAGCAAACCAGATAATCTTTATATCTACACAGACAATGGAACAACAAAAAATATTGTATACCCACAAGCATTGTGAAATAAACATATTATAGACATGCTCTTTCTCTTTTCTTTGTTTTCCATTTAACAAGACTGAGCCATAGCAACACATAGCCAGGTACAGCTAGTTGTCTAATGCAAATTTATAACACATACATTTAGCTATATGTGTAGATTTATATTACAGACAGAAATAAAATATTCATGCATATAGGAATATATGTGCATATATATTCTATAATACATTTATAAGTTGGGAATCACATGTTTCATATCATATATGTGTGAGCATATCATCATACATTTTAGCTAAAAATTATTTAAGAAGTATATGTGGCCAAGGATAACATTGTCTTTTTTTTAAGCAAGGGAGGGGACAGACAGGGACAGACATACATAAAGGACAAGAGATAAGAAACATCAACTCATAGTTCTGATACCTTAGTTGTTTATTGGTTGCTTTATGAATATGCCTTGACCAGGGGCTGCTACCAAGCCAGTGACCCCTTGCTCAAGACAGAAAAATTGGGCTCATGCCAGGAACCTTTGGGTTCAAGCCAGTGACCATGGGATCATGTTTATGATCCCACACTCAAGCTGGTGACCCTGCACTCAAGCTGTCAATTCTATGCTCAAGCCAATGAGCTCAAGCTGACAACGTTGGGGTTTTGAACCTGGGTACTCCATGTCCCAGGCCAATGCTCTATCTATTGTGCCATCACTTGGTCAGACAGTATTCTCTTTTTTCAAATAGGAAAGCCAAAATTCCAAAGCCCTAAATTATTCCACGTATTATGCATAAGAAATACTTTATTAGTTATTTCAGAGTTCATCAATCATCTAACAGACTTCACATATATTTTGTTTCACTTTAGAAAATTTGTGGTTAACTTGATGGACATTATCAGCCAAATTAAATTTTCATTTACAGGTAGTCTTTAGTATAGAATTTATAAGATGGTAGGTGAGATGACAAGTGGAGAGTAAATGATGATTAGAGGAGACCTGATACAGAATAATGAATGTTGATTGCAAAAAATAAAAAGAAATAAGCAAGTATACTTGAGCTAACATGAGATGAAAACATCAGAACTGTGAGAAACTGTTCTTACTAGAAGGGCTGTGGAGATCATTGCTATCCTTGCACCTCACACATTGGGGTTAAAATAGCATTTAACCAGAAGTTCACCACTAAGCCTTTACCTAAAATAATACAAACACACATACTGACTAAAAGGTCAAAAAACTCCATTTAAAAGTGCATATACACTATTGTCACACATTAAGAGAATTTTTAAGAAACTTCTAATCCCATATCACTGAATTAAGACTCACAATAAGTAACTGATTTGTTGTACATCTTGTATATAAAAGGAGTCTAAAAGTCTGCCAGAAATATGTTTTGCCCTTCTCCTTCTGATTGTATTGTGACTAAGATGTCCAGGGTTTGTATTAACTCTAAATGTCTACAACCAACTCTCTGCATAATATGGCTTTTATTTTTACAACAATCTTATTGAAGTGTACCTTATTTACATATAATAAAATAGACCCATTGTATGCTGTAAGATCAGTTCATTCTGGTGCATAATCATCTCCACCATCAAGATATAAAACATTTCTATCACTTCATGAAGATCTCCCATGCCTGCATCTAGTATTCTAGTCAATATCAAAGTCCCATAGACAATTATTGAGCTGATATTTTCAATCAAGTTTAGTTTGCCTGGTTTTGAACTCTATATATAAAAATTAGGCAGTAAGTGCTTTCTGTGTCTGGTTTCAGTATATTGTTTCTGAGATTGATCCATACTTATGAGTATATCAGTTTATTTCCTTTGCTTAGTAGTATTAATTATAACATATGTCAAAACATTTACCTGGGAATTATTATTGTTTCCAATATATAGTGATTTTGAAAAAAACTGGTATAAAAAGCTGTGAACAATTTTTTGATAAATACATGTTTTTGTTTCTCTTGAGTAATCAACTAGGCAAGATCCCTTTATAGATTGATTTTTGTTTGTTTTGTTTTATCAAGAGAGAGACAAACAGGAAGGGAAGAGAGAAAATTTATCTCATAGCTGCAGCACTTTAGTTGTTCATTGATTGCATCTCATAAATACCTTGACCTGGGGGCTCAGGCTAAGCCAGTGACCCCTTGTTTAAGCAAGAAACCTTGAGCTTCAAGCCAGTGATCTTTAGGCTCAAATCAGCAACCATGAGATCATATAGATCAGGGATAGTCAACTTGGTCCCTACCGCCCACTAGTAGATATTCCAGCTTTCATGGTGGGTGGTAGCGGGGCAATCAAAGTATAAAAAGATAGATTTAACTATAGTAAGTTGTTTTATAAACATTTATTCTGCTAAATTTAGTGAAAATCTGACATAAAATACTTGGTAAGTAATTATTATTATATGCTTTAACTTGATGTAACTCTACTTTATAAATTTTATACAGTAAGTTACTTTCCTACTTTATAAATCACCATTATTGTGGAATCAGTGGGCGGTTAGAAAATTTTACTACTAACAGAGATACAAAAGTGGGCAGTAGGTATAAAAAGATTGACTACCCCTGATATAGATGATCCCACACTTAAGCTGACAACCCTGCATTAAAGCTGGTGAGCCTGTGCTCAAACCAGATGAACCTACCTCCAAGCTGGCTACTTTGGGGTTTTGAACCTGAGTCTTCAGAGCCTCAGTCAACACTTTATCCACTGTGACACTATTGGTAATTTTTAATTGACCCTTTTAGGACAATTTTATATGAGCCTTTACTCTATGCTTAGTCTATTCCTACTGTTGAAGTGTGACTCTTCAGAGATCTCAACTGAATAGATCAGATATATAATGAAGTCTCTCCATTTTTGCTGGTCAAACTTTAATGAATTCTAGTTCTGTGTGAACTCTCAGAATTGTTTACCTTACATCTCCCCAGTGTTACTTTGCTTAATCTTGTGAGGTTTTACCCTATGTATGTGCAGTTTTGAGTTAAAAATAGAGTCATAGAAATCCAATGCAGACTTCTGAACTTTTTTTGTCTATATACAACCATCCTTCCAAAACTCTGCCCTACATATTTTAACTTCATCAACTTATTTTAATTATAATATTTTATTTCAATTCAACCAAACTTCTCTGCTGTGCTTGGGTCCCCTATTCCTGAATAATGGTGCAGAAGGTGCTTTTGGGCAGAAAAACTTTGATAATGGTGATCATAAGTTTTACTTCTTTCAGGTATCACTGTCATGATCTGCATGCTTTTAAAAATGTTTGAAAACAGATGTTTATATATGATGTTAATTTTTCTACTAGTTTTCAGTGCAATACAATCATATATCAGATACCTTGTCATTATTGAAAAAAATATCCATATGTGATAATTTTTAAGGTGGCTAAAGTATTATGGAGTGGAATTCAACCATTCACACAAAACAGAGCATGTAATTGAGATCAGTGACAACTATGTACTGCTTCTGGAGGGGATAATAGCCACCAATATGTTTCTAATAGACAAGAGAGGAAAAACCCTGGTTTTATCACATGCTGGGAAACTTTGGTTGCATGTTCTTCTTTGGATTAGCATGATAAAAAGAAAGACTGGAGCCTGACCAGTGGATAGAATATCAAACTGGGATTCAGAGGACCCAGGTTCAAAACCCTGAAGTTGCCAGCTTGAGCGTGGGCTCATATGATTTGAGCAAGGCTCAACAGCTTGAACCCAAGGTTGCTGGCTTGAGAAAGGGATCACTTGGTTTTTGGTAGCCCCTCAGTAAAGGTACATATGAGAAAGCATTCAATGAACAACTAAGGGGTTGCAATAAAGAATTGATTTTTCTCATCTCTCTCCCTTCCTGTCTGTCTGTCCCTATCTGTTCCCTCTCTTCTGTCTCTGTCTCTGTCACAAAAAGGAAAAGAAATAAAGATGGTAGAAATTGGTAAATATTTCAACTCAATTTAAATGAGATATACTAAAAAATATTCACTGAAAATTAGGCCATATCCAAAGCACATACATCTGTACTCTAGCTATAGATATGCCATTGTTATTCTACAAAAACACATATGTAGGGTTTTTCCAGTGTAAATTTTAGGTCTGATTTTGGTAGATATGCATTTTGTCAAGTATAGACATATTTTATTATAATTTTTTCTGTTTATTTACTGCTTTTATGAGATCATAAATTTTACAGTGCAATATTTCTATTGAGATTATCTGTCAACACCACTCCTAAGGAAATAGAGTGAGGGAAAGAGAAAAAACACATCATACTCTATGTGTTGGTAAACATTGAATCTGCTTACATATGTTTTTATGTCACATTAAATAAACAGAAAGCTATTTTGACTATTTGATAAAACACAGAAACAGAGAAATGAAATTTCATTTTAATATTTGACTATGCTGAAATAATTTTATACATAATTAGAAGTAAAACACCTTAAAATTTATTACAGATTCAATATTATCAAAATCTCAGTTTTTAACAATATGGCCTATGTATGCTATAAAATTCTAATCAAACTCCCAGAAAGTTATTTTGTGAATATCAAGGAAATAATTCTAAAATTTATATATGGAGATAAAAATACCCAGAATAGCCTAAAACAAAATTGAAGGAGAAAAAAGATGGAGAGCCGATACCACCTGACTTCAATACTTACTATAAAACTAAAATAATGAATATAGTGTGGGATTGATAAAAGAATAAACAATTATATATATAAAACAGATAGAGAACTCAGAAATAGATGCACATAAATATGGTCAACTGATCTTGGACAAAGGGCACAGACAATACAATGAAGCAGAGATATTATTTTCAACAAATGTTGCTGAAACAATTAGACATCTGCATGGAAAAAATTAATCTAGACACAAATCTTACACCTTATGCAAAAAATAACACAAAGTGAATAATAGACCTAAATGTAAAATGTAGAAATATGAAACTCTTAAAATATAAATAAGCTTGGGTATGTTGATGACTTTTTATTTTTTTATTATTTTTATAGTATTTTATTTCATTTAGACAATTAATTTTAATGGGGTAACATTGGTAAACTACAGTACATGGATTTGGAGAAAACATCTCTACATGATTTTGACATTCAATTATATTGTATAACCATCACCCAAAGTCAAATCATCCTCCATCACCTTTTATTTGTTTCTCCTTATGCCCTTCCCCTTCCTCATCCCCTTTCTCTTCTCTCTTTCCCTCCCCCTGGTAACCACTGCACTCCTATCTATGTCCATAAATCTCAATTTTGTGTTCGTCTATGTATGAAATCATACAGTTCTTAGTTTTTTTCTGATTTACTTATTTCACTTAGTATAAGCTTATCAAGGTCCATCCATGTTGTCGTAAATGATACTATGTCATCATTTCTTATGGTTGAGTAGTATTTCATAATATATATGTACCACATTTTCTTTATCCAATGTTCTATTGAGGGAATTTTGGTTGTTTTTATGTTTTGGACACTGTGACAATGCTGCGATGAACATGGGGATAAATGTGTCTTTATATACCAATGTTTTTGAGTTTTGGGGGTATATACCCAGTAGAGGAATTGCTTGTTTATATGGTAGTTTTATTCTTAATTTTTTGAGGAGCCACTATACTTTCTTCCATAATGATTGTACTACTTTACATTCCCACCAACAGTGAATGAGGGTTCCTTTTTCTCTAAAGCATCTCCAATACTTATTACCTGTCTTCTTGATAATAGCTAATCTAACAGGTGTGAGGTGGTATCTCATTGTAGTTTTGATTAACATTTCTCTAATAGCTAGTAGAGATAATCATATTTTCAAATATCTATTGGCCATTTGTATTTCTTCTTGGGAGAAGTGTCTCTTCATGTCATCTTCCCATTTTTATTGGATTGTTTGTTTGTTTTTTAGTTTTGTGAGTTCTTTGTTTATTTTGGATATTAAGCCGTTAAGCAATGAATTTTTTTATTTTATTATTATTTTTTATTTATTATTTTTTTTTGTATTTTTCTGAAGCTGGAAACGGGGAGAGACAGTCAGACAGACTCCCGCATGCGCCCGACCGGGATCCACCCGGCACACCCACCAAGGGGCGACGCTCTGCCCACCAGGGGGCGATACTCAGCCCCTCTGGGGCATCGCTCTGCCATGACCAGAGCCACTCTAGCGCCTGAGGCAGAGGCCAAGGAGCCATCCCCAGTGCCCGGGCCATCTTTGCTCCAATGGAGCCTCGCTGCGGGAGGGGAAGAGTGAGACAGAGAGGAAGGAGGGGGGGGTGGAGAAGCAAATGGGTGCTTCTCCTATGTGCCCTGGCCAGGAATCGAACCCGGGTCCCCCGCACGCCAGGCTGACGCTCTACCACTGAGCCAACTGGCCAGGGCCAGCAATGAATTTTTAAATACACTATCAGGTGAACAATTTGTGAAAGAAATAATTGTTCAGACTGACCTCATTAAAGTTATAAATTTCTTCTCTGAAAAATGCAATTTTCAGGCCCTGGTCGGTTGGCTCAGTGGTAGAGCATCGGCCTGGCATGCAGGGGACCCGGGTTTGATTCCCGGCCAGGGCACATAGGAGAAGCGCCCATTTGCTTCTCCACCCCCCCTTCCTCTCTGTCTCTCTCTTCCCCTCCTGCAGCCAAGGCTCCATTGGAGCAAAGATGGCCTGGGCGCTGGGGATGGCTCCTTGGCCTCTGCCCCAGGTGCTAGAGTGGCTCTGGTTGCAAAAGAGTGATGCCCCTATAGAAAAATTAAGAAAACAAAGAGCTGGCTCTTTGAAAAGAATAATAATTTTGACAAACCACTGGCTACACTTACTAAGAAAAAAGAGTAAGAACTCATAAAAACAAAATCTGAAATGAAAGAGAAGAAATTACCACAGACATCATAGGTATACAAAGGATAATAGAATATTATGAAACATTACATGCCACCAAATTCAACAACCTAAAAGAAATAAATAAGTTTCTAAAATTATACATATTCCCAGGCTGAGTCAAGAAGTAAAACATCTAAATAAACCCTTAAGCAGAGAGGAAATAGAAACAACTACCAAAACCCTTCCAAAATTTAAAGTTCAAGATAAGATGGTACACTAGTAAATTTTTCCAAAAATTTAAAGATTTGCTTTCTAGCCTTCTCAAAGTCTTCCAAAAAATAGAAGAAGCAATACTTCTTAACACATTTTATGAGGTCAACATCATCCTCATGACAAAACCTGGCAAGGACAGCACAAAAAAAATGAAAACTACAAATCAAGATCTCTCATGAATGCAGATGAAAAGATCCTAAACAAAATACTAGCAGATGAATACATCAACATATTAAAAAAAACAAAAAAAAACCTCATGATTAAGTGTGATTCATTCCAAGAGCATAAAGTTGTTCAAAATGTGTTAATCGATCAATGTAATATACTATATCAGTGGTTGGCAAACAGCGGTTCGCAAGCCATGAGTGTGGCTCTTCCACAAAATACCACATGTGGGTGCTACCTAGATAAGGAATGTACCTACCTATATAGTTTAAGTTTAAAAAATTTGACTCTCAAAAGAAATTTCAGCCTGACCTGTGGTGGCGCAGTGGATAAAGTGTTGACATGGAACGCTGAGGTTGCCGGTTCAAAACCCTGGGCTTGCACGGTCAAGGCACATATGGGAGTTGAAGCTTCCTGCTCCTCCCCCCTTCTGTCTCTCTCTCTCTCCTCTAAAATGAATAAATAAATAAAAATAATTAAAAAAAGAAAAGAAAGAAATTTCAATCATTGTACTGTTGATATTTGGCTCTGTTGAGTAATGAGTTTGCTGACCACTGCACTATATCAACAAAACAAAGAACAAAAATTATATGATCCTATCAATAAATGCAGAAAAAGCATTTGATAAAATACAACATCCCTTTATGTTTAAAACACTCAATAAAATTGGTATCAAAGGAAAGTTCCTTAACATAATAAAGGATGTATGTGACAAATTATCAGTTAATTTTATAATAAATGTTGAAAAACTTAAGGCTTTTTCTCTAAAATTAGAAAAAAGACAAGGTTTCCCACTCTCTGTACTCTTATTTAGCATAGTTCCAAAAGTTTTAGCCAATCAGACAATAAGAAATAAAAGTAATTTATATAGGAAAAGAAGTGAAAGCATCACTTTCTTACAGATGGCATGATCCTGTATATAAATAACCCAAACATTCCACCAAAATAAAAAAAACCTGTTAGAAATCATAAACTAATTAAGTTAAATCACAGGAATCAAAATCATTATACAAAGTTCTACTGCTTTTCTACTGTATATGCCAATGAACTGAAATAATGATTTATTTTGCAGTTGCAACCAAAAAAAGAAAATAATTAGGAATTAACTTAACAAAGGATGTGAAGAACCTATATACTGAAAGCTACATAGTATTATTGAAAGAAATTGTCAAAGACACAGAGCGATGAAAAATAGTCCATGTTCATAGATTAGAAGAATCAACATAGTTAAAATTGTCATATTACCCAAAGCTGTTGGGTACCAAATAAATAAACAGGGTATTTTTGCAATCTGGACAGAGGTGCTGGGCCCAAACCCCACCTAGTTAACAAAGAGCTACATCTGATTTTATTTGTCTCACCCATGTTCTCCGGAGAAGGCTGGAAGCTAGTTTCTCATTAGTGTAAAGTAGATTTGGATGGTATGGTGTGGGGTTGTCTTTGGGTTGCCTTGGAAACTTAATTGTATTGCTGATGGACCACATTTTTTCTGTGAATAAAAGTGGATGTGTTTCTGGGAGCAGGCACATTATGGCTAAGGGACAGTACCAGGGATCCCCAAACTTTTTACACAGGGGGCCAGTTCACTGTCCCTCAGACTGTTGGAGGGCCGCCACATACAGTGCTCCTCTCACTGACCACCAATGAACGAGGTGCCCCTTCTGGAAGTGCAGTGTGGGGCCAGATAAATGGCCTCAGGGGGCCGCATGCGGCCCGCAGGTCATAGTTTGGAGATGCCTAGTAGAGGCTGCTTGCCTTGGCGTCCTCCTGAACCCATCTCTGTGTGTGTGTATGTATGTATATCTAGATAGATAGATAGATAGATAGATAGATAGATAGATAGATAGATAGATAGATAGATATGATATGATATGAAGTTTATATCATCAAAAAACTTTATCAGGAAGCAAGAGATATCTCACATAAACAATCTAACATCACATTTTAAAGAACTAGAAAAAAAAGGCTACCCAAAATCAGCAGAAAAAAAAGAAATACTAAAAACTAGAGCAGAACTAAATAAAATAGAGAATTAAAAATCTATAGAAAAAAATTAATAAAAGAAAGATTTATCTATCTAGATAGATAGATATATATGATATATATATATCTATATATATAAATATATGATATATCTAGATAGATAGATAGATAGATAGATAGATAGATAGATAGATAGATAGATCTTTAAGTTTACCGTTCAGGACCCTGGTATATACTTGTCATGGCTGGACCGTGACACAAAGCAATATACAAATTTAGTGCCATCCCCGTGAAAATCACAATGTCAGTTTTAAAAGAAATAAAACAAAAAATTACAAGGTTTGTATAGAACAATAAAAAACCCTAAATTGCCAAAATAATCCTGAAGAAAAAGAATGAGTCTTGACATATCATACTACCTGACATCTGATTATATTATAGAACCATAATAATCAAAATAGCATGGAACTGGAAAAAAAAATAACAGACATATAGACCCATGGAACAGAAATGAGAGCCCAGAAATAAAACCTCATTAATTTGGACAACTAATCTTTGACAAAAGAGTCAGAAACATACAATGGAAAATAAAAGTCTCTTCAATAAGTTATAATGGAAAAATTGGTAAGCCTCATACAAATAATGAGCTTGACTATAGTTCATCACCTTTCAAAAATATTTATTTAAAATGAATCAAAGACCTAAATATAATATCTGCAACAATAAATTATGTAGATGAGAACATAGGTAGTAAACTTACAGTCTTTGGCCATAAAGAACAATTTATGAATTTGACCTGAAATGTCAAATAGCAAGGTAAAGGTAAATTTAAATTAGTGCAACTATATTAAAATAAAAAGCTTCTTCACAGGAAAAGAAACTGACACCAAACAAATAGACAACCAACTAAATGAGAGATGACATTTTCAAATAGCATCTCCAATAGGGGTTAATATCCAAAATATATAAAGAACTCACAGAGCTCAGCAACAAGCAAACAAAAAAAATCAATCCAATTAAAAAATGAGGTAAGGACTTCAACACACACTTCTCCTAAGAAGATATGAAAATGGCCAACAAACATGTGAAAAAATGATCATCTTCACAAGCTGTTAGAGAAATGCTGATAAAAATTACAATGAGATACCACTTCACACATGTTATATTGGCTATTGTCAACAAGATGGGACATAAGTGTTAGAAAAGCTGTGGAGAAAAGGGAACCCCATTCACTACTGATGGGATTCCAAGCTAGTACAGCCATTATGGAAGAAATTATTTACCCCCAAAACTCAAAAACATTGGTATATAAAGATGGATGCATCCCTATGTTCATTGTAGCATTATTCACAGTGGCCAAGACCTGGAAACAACCAAAGTGTCCTTAGATAGGGGATTGGATAAAGAAGATGCAGTGCATATATGCAATGGAATCCTACTCAGTCATAAGAAATGATGACATATTTCCAGTTACAATAACATGAATAAAACTTGAGAAGATTATACTGAGTGTAATAAGTAAATCAAAAAAGTTAACTATATGATTTCACACATAAGTGGGATATAAAACTGAGACTCATGGACAAGATAAATGTAAAGGGTTACCAGGAGGAGGAGTTACAGGAGATGGGGTGAGGGAGGTAAAGAAGGACAAGTATGTGGTGATGGAGAGTGATTTGATTTTGGGTGGTGGGTGCACAACACAATCAGCAGTTTAAATGCTAGAGAAATGTTTGCCTGAAACACATGTACTGTTATTGATCAATGTCACCATGTTAAATTCATTTTTCTAAATATAATTTTAAAAAACAACAACTCAGAGACAGAATGTAAAAAAATAAAAATTCAGAAGCAATCATTATGTCCTTCAGTAGGTGAATGAATAAACTATTTCAGGCCTATCCAGATGAGCTACCAAGCCATTTAAAGAGGTAAAGATCCTTAATTTTATATTTCAAGTGAAAAAAAATAAAACTGAATAGAGTACACACTGAATGAGTACAACTATTACACAGTCTGGAAAATGCAAAACTTTTTACACAATAAAGAGATCAGTTATTTCCTGAGTTTGACAAGAAGGAGGAATAAATAGGTAGCACACAGATGAGTTTTAGAGCAGTAAAACTACTCTTTATGAGTAGTTTTATAAAATTTCATGTCATTATAACTTACCAAAGACCATAGAATATATATCAACAACAGTATATTTTAATCTAACCTATAGATTTTAGGTAATAATTATGCATTAATATAGATTCACTAATTATAACAAATATACCACTCTGATATAGTATTTGATAGTATTGGAGGCTATGGGTATGTGGGGGCACAGGCTATATAGGAAATCTCTGTGAATTCTGCTCATTTTCACTGCGAATATATAACTGTTTTAAAATATAATGTCTAAATAAATAAAATGAATTTACATTCAAAATTAAAATGTAACCTCAATATATTTTTACAATCATAAAATAAGATCATATCAATTCCCTAATCAAAATGTAAAAAAGTAAAAAAAAATCAATGTTAAATCAAATTTAAAGCCAATTACTTACATAATTAATAAGAAAATTTTCCTCAAACTACAACTAGCCAAAAAAAATTAAAAGATAAATTCAATTTGTAAAGTAAAATCCTACATTTCAAAGCTCAATGAGTATAGACAACATGTGCTAGAAGAAAATTCAGCTATGAATGTTTGCATTGTTTAATAAAAAAGAATAAAAATAAATAAACTCAATATTTAGTTTTTAGACCTCAAATTTTTTGGGAAAAAGATGCATCTTATACATGGGGAAATATGGTACTATACTTGCAATTTTTAAAATGGATTAATATTATCATCTACTTTACTGTAGAAAATACTTCACTTGTCTTTGAACTCTTAGAAGTATTTTAGGGTATTAAAAATTGCTGTAGAGGCCGTGGCCGGTTGGCTTAGTGGTAGAGCGTTGGCTCGGCATGTGGATGTTCTGGGTTCGAGTCCCAGTCAGGGCACACAGGAGAAACACCCATCTGCTTCTCCACCCTTCCCCCTTCACTTCTCTCTATCTCTCTCTTCCCCTCCTGCAGCCAAGGCTCCATTGGAGCAAAGTTGGCCCAGGCTTTGAGGATGGCTTCATGGCCTCCACCTTCTCACTTCAGAAAAATACAAAAAAATAAAAATAAAATGAAAGTAAAAATTGTTGTACAGACATATTAGCTGGCCTTTTCAGTAACTGCTGCAGGTTTTGTGATAATAAATAGGCACAAACTATGAAGTGTAGACAGGTAATTAATACTTTCAATTGAAATACCCAGAACTTGGGTTTAGGCTTCTTTTCTTTTTTTAAGATTTTATTTATTGATTTTAGGGGGTGCAGGAAGCTTCAACTCATAGTAATTGCTTCTCCTATGTGCCCTGACTGGGCAATCCCACAGTTTTGAACCGGTGATCTCAGCATTCTAGGTTGACACTTTATCCACTGCACCAGCACAGGTCAGGTGGAGGTCAGGCTCCTCTTATGCCAAAATGATAGTAGTGTTTGCCAACATTTGTCCTAACTGTCATTGGAACCTGACTTTCTAGTCTCCCTCCCCCTACCAACTGGAAAAACTGCTGTTAAGTCTTTGAATTTGTTTTACTGCTGATAAACTAGATTGCTTTTTAAAATGTTTTCTATTTTATCTTCACAAATCTGATTGCATCCAGGCAAGCTGCTGAAGAGTTTGAGATCCTGGCAAACTCCTGGCGGTACTCCAGCGCATTTACCAACAGGGTATTTTTTGCTATGGTGGATCTTGATGAAGGCTCTGATGTATTTCAGATGGTAAGATATTTGGTTTATTCTATTAAGTAGAAGTAGGCAAACTATGGATAAAGTGGGATACATTTTTTTAATTTTATTGATTTTAGAGAGGAAATGGGAGGTGGAGAGAAAAAGAAGGGGGGCAGAGAGTAGCGAGAAACAGTTACTATTTGCATGTGCCTTGACCAGGCAAGCCCAGGGTTTCGAACTGGCGACCTCAGCATTCCATGCTTCATCCACTGTGCCACCATAGGCCAGGTGGAATACATCTTTTCAATGGCTATAAGAAGTTGAATGAGACTTATCTTATATAAGATCTAGAATAGTTAGTGAAATAAACCTAAACTTGAGCTAACCATATGTAAACCTACTAGAATATGGACTCTGGAATATGGGTAGTCATCAAGTAATTAATATATATATAAATATAACTGTGGTAATTACACATAATAAAAGATACCATTTTCAGTAAACAATTTAACAAGTAAACTTTTATGTGTGTGTGAAAGCGGAGGGATGGTAAGTGAGAGACATGAGAAATAGCAACTCGTAGTTGTGGCACTTTGTTTATTGACTGCTTTCATACACAACGTAACTGAGCGGCTCAAGCTCAGCCAGCGACCCTGTGCTCAAGCTGGGTAAGTTTGTGCTCAAGCCAGTGACCTCAGGGTTTCAAATCTCAGACCGCAGAATCCCAGGTCGATGCTCTATCCACTGGTCAGGCAACATCTTTGTACAGTTTTTGTACAGATGAAGGTTCTCAACTCCTTTGGATAAATAGGAACATGATTTTTGGAGCATATGGCAAGAGTAAGTTTAGTCTTGTAAGAAACTGCCAACTTTCACCTGACCTGTGGTGGTGCGGTGGATAAAGTGTCAGCCTGGGACACTGCAGTCACCAGTTTGAAACCCTAGGCTTGCCTGGTCAGAGCACATATGGGAGTTGATGCTTCCTGCTCCTCCCTTTCTCTCTCTCTCTCTCTCTCTCTCTCTCTCTCTCTCTCTCTTTCTCTACCCGCCCCTCCCTCTAAAATAAATAAAAATAAAAATTTTAAAAATAAAAAGAAACTGCCAACTGTCTTGCAATGTGGCTGTGCTGTTCTGTGTTCCCAGCAGCAGTGAATGAGGATTCCCATTACTCAACATGCTCTCAACATTTGCTGTTGTCAGGGTTCTGCATTTTGGCCCTGCTTGTTGGAGTGTCATGGTATCTCACTGTTTTAATTTGCATTTCTTTGACAATATGTGGAGCATCTTTTCAAATGTTAGTTTGCCATCTGTATATTTACTTTGATGAGATATCCCTGCAGGTCTTGGGCCCATTTTTAAATTGGTTTGTTCTCTTATTGTTGAATCTTAAGAGTTCTTTGTATATTTTGGATAGCAGTTGTTTATCAGATGTATCTTTTGCAAATTTTTTCTCCCAGTCTGTGGCTTGTGCTCTCATTCTCCTACACAGAGAGGAAGTTTTTTTTTAAATACTTTATTTATTGATTTTACAGAGACAGGAGAGAAAGGGGAGCATGGAATGGGAAGTATCAACTCATAGTTGCTTCATGTTAGTTATTTGTTCATTGCTTGCTTGTTGTATGTGCCTTGACCAGGGCAGCCCAGGGTTTTGAACCGGCAACCTTGGCATTCCAGGCTGAAGATTTATCCACTGTACCACCACAGGCTAGGCAGGAAGTTTTTAATTTTAATGAAGGGCTACTTATTAATTATTTTTATTGTGGATTATATCTTTAGTGTTATATCTGAAAAGTCATTACTAATCAAAGGTCATCTAGGCTTTGTTATTTTCTAAGAGTTTTATATTTCTGCCTTTTATATTTAGGTCTGTGATTATTTTTTTAATTGAATTTATTGGGGTGACAGTGGTCAGCATAATTAGAGAGATTTCAGGTGTCCAGCTTACATTGCATCTCTGCACCATATTGTGTGTTCATCCTTGGAGTCAGGTATTCACCCATTACCATTTATTCCCACCATGCCTTCTTCAGCCTCCCCCACCCCAGCAATCACCACACTCACTGTTGTCCACATCTATGCGTTCAGTGTGGGTGCTGGGTGAGAGGAGTGGAGAGATTGAGCAAAAAAGACAAAAAAGAAGAGGAAAAAACTCATGGATAACAGTGTGATTCTTTTTATCTTTTTTTTTTTCTTTGCAAAGGAGAGGAAGAGAGGAACAGACAGTGACACACAGACAAGAAGGGAGAGAAATAAGAAGCATCAACTTGCTGTTGCAGCACCTAGTTGTTCACTGATTGCTTTCTCACATGTGCCTTGCCTGGGGGGCTCCAGCTGAGCCAGTGAACCCTTGCTAAAGCCAACAACCTGGGGCTCAAGCCAGCAACCTTGGGCTTCAAGCTTGCAAACTTTGGGCTCAAGCCAGTGACCATGGGGTCATGTCTATGATTCCACACTCAAGTCGGCAACTACTCACTAAAGCCAGTGACCTCAAGGTTTTGAACCTGGGTCCTCAGCATCCCAGGTCAATGCTCTATCCACTGCGCCACCATCTGGTCAGAAAATATATAGTGGTTGGATTATTACCTGCTATATTCATTGCTCTTTGTATTTGTGCCATTATTCTTTCCTATTTTTGTCTTCCAATATTTTTCTACCTTTTGTGATTTTATTTGAACATTTTATATGATCTGTTTCTCTCCCTTCTTAGCATATTTTTTCATCTTTTCTTGTTGGTTAGCTTAGAGTTGCAATACACATATACAGCTAATGTAAGTCCCCTTTAGGTAACAGTGTTATCACCTCATGTGAAGTATGAGTACCTTATAATTGACCATAGATGAATCTCAATTTCTACAGAGTATAATATTTATGTCTTGTTCTCCTTTATCTCCAGAAGGTAAAATGGAAATGAATGTAGATAACTTTTGTTTTTATGAATAATGTTAATCCATCCTCCTCTACCTTGTATCATTTCTGTCATTAATTCCTCTTTTATATAAGGATACATAAGTGCTCACACATGCACACACACACTATTGTAAACATTGTTGGTGTTATTTTGGAAACATTTACTTATTTGGTTAATTAGGAATAATAATAATTTTCTCTTCACTTATTCCTTCATTACTATCCCTTTATATAGATCTGAGTTTGGACCTATTTTTTATTAATTTATTGTGTTTACATAGATTCTAGTGTGCTCTTGAATACATCCTCTCCTCTGCCGTGTTCCCCAGTACATCCCCTTGTCCCCCTCCCCATAAGGCCCTCCCCCATCCCTCCAAGATTTGCTTTTCTGCTCTCGTCCCATCCTTGGACCTATTTTTTTTCCTTCTCTCTTAAGAACTTATTTTACTATTTCCTTATTTTTTTAAGTTTTTTTTAATTTATTGGTTTTAGTAAGAGAAGAAGGATGAGAAAGAGTCAGGAGCATTAATCCAGTGGTTCTCAACCTGTGGGTCATGACCCCGGCGGGGTCGCCTAAAGCCATCAGAAAATAAATAATGTATATCAGGTATTTACATTCTGAATCATAACTGTAGAAAAATTACAGTTATGAAGTAGCCACCAAAATTATTTTTTGGTTTGGGGTCACCGCAACATGAGGAACTGTATTGCAGGGTCACGGCATTAGAAAGGTTGAGAACCACTGCATTAATCTGTCCTGTATTTGCCCTAACCCAGGATCGAAATGACAACTTCTGCACTTCAAGACAATACTTTAACCGACTGAGTTATCTGACCAGGGCAAGATTTTTTTATTCATTCATTTTAGATGCGTGGGGGAAATAGAGAGAGAGAGAGAAGGGGGCGGGAGGAGCAGGAAGCGTCAACTCCCATATGTGCCTCCACCAGGCAAGCCCAGGGATTTGAACTGGTGAACTCAGTGTTCCAGGTCGATGCTTTATCCACTGCACCACCAGAGATCAGGCATTTTTTTAAGATTTTATTTATAAATAGACTTTTTTCCTCGCTTTTTTTTAAAGATTTTATTTACTGATTTTACAGAGAAAGGAGGTAGGAAGGAGCGAAAAGTATCAGCTCATAGTGGTTTCACTTTAGTTGTTCATTGCTTGCTTTTTTCTTTTTCTTTTTTTTCCTGAAGTGTGAAGGGGGAAGGTAGAGAGACAGATTACTGCATGCACCTGACCGGGATCTACCTGGTATGCCCACCAGGGGGCAATGCTCTGCCTATCTGGGGCATTGCTCTGTTGCAACCGGAGTCATTCTAATGCCTGTCATGGAGGCCATGAAGCCATCCTCAGTGCCTGGGCAAACTTTGCTCCAATGGAGCATTGGCTGTGGGAGGGGAAGAGAGAGATAGAAAGAAAGGAGAGGGGGAAGGGTGGAGAAGCAGATGGGTGCTTCTCCTGTGTGCCCTGGCCGGGAATCGAACCTGGGATTTTCACACTCCAGGCAGATGCTTTATTACTGAGCCAACCAGCCAGGGTCGCTTGTTTCTCGTATGTGCCTTGACTGGGCAAGCCCAGGGCTTCAAATCAGCGATCTCAGCATTTCAGGTTGACACTATCCACTGTGACACCACAGGTGCCTGGGTATAGTTTTTGTTGTTTGTTTTGTGTGTGTGTGTGTGTGTGTGTGTGTGTGTGTGTGTGTGTGTGTGTACGTGTGACAGATAACAGAGAGAAACAGAGAGAGGGACAGATACGGACAGACAAACAGGAAGGGAGAGAAATGAGAAGCATCATTTCTTCATTGTGGCA
Source organism: Saccopteryx leptura (assembly GCF_036850995.1). NCBI lineage: Eukaryota > Metazoa > Chordata > Mammalia > Chiroptera > Emballonuridae > Saccopteryx > Saccopteryx leptura. The sequence continues at coordinate 59,853,694 of NC_089516.1, read as the reverse complement.
CCTTAGTTCATTGAGTGCTTTCTCATATGTGCCTTGACGGGGGTGGGAGGGCTACAGCAGACCGAGTGACCCCTTGCTCGAGCCAGAAACCTTGGGCTCAAGCTGGTGAGCCTTGCTCAAACCAGATGAGCTCACGCTCATATCTCGGGGTCTCAAACCTGGGTCCTCTGCAACCCAGTTTGATGCTCTGTCCACTGTGACACCTGCCTGGTCAGGCTGGATATAATTTTATTGGCATTTATTGTGCTTCGTGTTTTCAGAGCTTTCTAGGCCTGTGATATGAAGTCTGACATTAATTTAAGGAAGTTCTAAGTCATTTCTGTTTTAAATATGTTTTCTGTTCTTTTCTCTCTTCTGGTATTTCAGTTGTGTGTATATAATATACATACAAACTTTTGTAATTGGCTCACAGTTATTGGATAGTCTGTTCTTTTGTGTTTGATTTCTTTGCTTTTTGGTTTTCAAAGATTCTACTGATGTATCCTCTAGCTCAGAGAGTCTTCCTCAGCCATGTCCAGTGTACGAATAACCCCATCAAAGGCATTATTCATTTCTGTTACAGTATTTTTCATCTCTGTTCTTTCTCTTTAGTTCTTTCTTCTCAAGTCTTTCTTAGAATTTCTATCTCTCTGCTTACTCTGCCCATCTGTTTTTGCATTCATGCAGTCTGTTTTATCTATTAGAGCCATTAGCATATTGATCATAGTGTTTTTTTTTGTTTGTTTGTTTTTTAATTTTTTTTTTTTTCTGAAGCTGGAAACGGGGAGATCCCTCATGCGCCCGACCGGGATCCACCCGGCACATCCACCAGGGGCGACGCTCTGCCCACCAGGGGGCAATGCTCTGCCCCTCTGGGGCATCGCTCTGCCACGACCAGAGCCACTCTAGTGCCTGGGGCAGAGGCCAAGGAGCCATCCCCAGCGCCCGGGCCATCTTTGCTCCAATGGAGCCTTGGCTGTGGGAGGGGAAGAGAGAGACAGAGAGGAAGGAGGGCAGGGTGGAGAAGCAAATGGGCACTTCTCCTATGTGCCCTGGCCGGGAATTGAACCCGGGTCCCCCGCACGCCAGGCCGACGCTCTACTGCTGAGCCAACTGGCCAGGGCCGATCATAGTTTTTAAAAATTTCTAACCTGATCATTTCAACATTTCGACCTTGTGTAGTTCTGATACTTACTCTGTGTCTTCGAATTATGTGTGCTTTTTTTTTGTTTTTACTTTTGATATGTCTTGTAATTTTTTTTTCTTCCTGGCCGGATATGATGAACAGGGTTAAAGGAACTATTGTGAATGGGCCTTTAGTAATGTGGTGAGATGAGATGGGAATGTTCTATAGGCCTATGATTAGGTCTCAGGCTTTTAGTCAGCTAGGCCTCTGGACTAGGAACTTCTCAAGAATTTTTCAGTTGTTTCTTCCCCCTTTGAAGCAGGATAGATGAAGCAAACTAGAGTTGAGTATTTCCCTAAGTCAGTTAGGCTCTGGTAATACCCCAGCAGAGTACGTTCCGGTTAGCTAGTTTTCAGTGAGGATGGCAGTCTTTGTTAAGAAAAACAGAGTTCTCTGGTGTATTTCAAAATGGTTTTTTCCTCCCTTACCAGAAGCATGTGGGGATTTTTCTTCAATATTTACTGTGGGGATGTAGTAGAGTTCCTTTCTTTTTTTTTAAAAAAATATTTTTTTAGCCCTGGGCAGTTGGCTCAGTGGTAGAGCATCGGCCTGGCGTGCAGGAGTCCCAGGTTCGATTCCCGGCCAGGGCACACAAGAGAAGCGCCCATCTGCTTCTCCACCCCTCCCCCTCTCCTTCCTCTCTGTCTCTCTCTTCCCCTCCCGTAGCCGAGGCTCCATTGGAGCAAAGATGGCCCGGGCGCTGAGGATGGATCTGTGGCCTCTGCTTCAGGCACTAGGATGGCTCTGGATGCAACAGAGCGACGCCCCAGAGGAGCAGAGCAGCGCCCCCTGGTGGGAATGCTGGGTGGATCCTGGTTGGGCACATGTGGGAGTCTGTCTGACTGCCTCCCCGTTTCCAGCTTCAGAAAAAAAATACAAAAAAAAATTTTTATATATATATATATATATATATATATATATATATATATATATATATATATTAATTCACTGAGAGGAGAGGAGGCAGAGGGACAGACTTCTACATGTGCCCGATCAGGATCCACCCGGCAAGCCCACCAGGGGGTGATGCTATGCCCATCTGGGGTGTTGCTTCATTGCTCAACAACTGAACTCTTCTTAGCACCTGAGGCAGAGGCCATGGAGCCATCCTGAGCACCCCGGGCCAACTCACTCCAAAAGGGCCATGGCTGCAGGAGGGGAAGAGAGAGGGAGGGGGTGGAGAAGCAGATGGGCATTTCTCCTGTGTGTCCTGACTGGGAATCGATCCTGGGACTTTCACACGTCGGGCTGATGCTCTACCCCTGAGCCAACCAGCCAGAGCCACCTAGTAGAGTTTCTGAGGTAAATCTTACCATATTGTAGACAGTCTCCCCACCCTCCATGACTGTATGCCCCTGGAGTTTTAACTCTCGGAGTGGTTCACACTGAGTCTCCAGGAATTTGTCATTTAAAGGTCAGGTTTTTCTACCCTGACAAGGTTCCTGATGCACTTTCTACCCATGGCTCTCTTCTAGTAAGCCCTGACTTCCTATTTTTGCATGATGTCACTTCAGTTTTGAGGGCAGTTATTTGCCTTCTGTCCTCCCTGTCTTAGGAATCCAGGAAGAGTTGTCGATTTTTCAGTTCGTTCAGCTTTTTAGTTGTTGTTTATACACAGTTGTACTTTCAAACTCTTTACATACGCACAACCAGAAATCATAACTTTCAATTGTATTTTTTTAAATAATTAAACTTTAAGATTTTTTAAAAAGAAGATTTTATTTATTGATTTTACAGAGAAGAGTGGGGGGAGCAAGAAGTATCAACTCATAGCTGCTTCATTGTAGTTGTTTATTTATTGATTATGGTATGTGCCTTGAACGGGCAAGTGTAGGGTTTCAAACCAATGACCTCAGCATTCCAGCTCTATGTTTTATCCATTGCGCCACCACAGGCTAGACCAACTGTTTTTTGGGGTGTTTTTTTGGGGGGGTGTCACAGAGACAGAGAGGGTTAGAGAAGGACATTTAGGGACAGAGAAATAGGAAGAGAGAGAGAGATGAGAAGCATGAATCTTTGTTGCACCACCTTAGTTGTTCATTGATTGCTTTCTCATATGTGCCTTGACCATGGACCTACAGCAGAACGAGTGACCCCTTGCTCAAGCCAGGAACCTTGGGTTCATGCTGGTAAGTCTGCTCAAACCAGATGAAACTGCGCTCAAGCTGGCAATCTTGGGGTTTCAAACCTGGGTCCTTCACATCCCAGTTCAACAGTCTATCCACTGTGCCACTGCCTGGGCAGGCTCTTTGGTTTTTCTTTAACTTCAGCCTCTGTAGTAGTTCTTTACGCTTTGCATATAAGGAGACATCAATTCAATCAGTATATTCAAACACATAGATTCAATTTTGTCTGTTTATAAATGTGTCTAACTAACATATTCAAGCATGTTTTATTGATGATTGTAAAGTATGGAAGGAAATATTTGGACATAACTTTTTTTGACAGACAGGAAAGGAGAGAGAGGGAGCAGCATCAATTCATAGTTGTTTCACTTTAGTTGTGCATTGATTACTTCTCATATGTGCCTTGATGGGGGAGGGAGGAAGGGAGTCTAGCTGAGCCAGTGACCATTTGCTCAAGCTGCTGACTTTGGAATCATGTCAATGGTCCCACAGTCAAGTTGGCAATCCCCGCCCTCAAGCTGGTGACCTCAGGGTTACAAACCTGCTAACTCAGCATTCTGGGTTGAAGCTATATCCACTGCACCACCACAGGTCAGTCTGGGTATAACTTCTTACTGCACAGCTTTACATGAATTACTTATCAATTGAAAAATTCATTGTCGCAAATGAAACTTCTTTGTTTTCCACTTCCACCCAATCCTGTCATTTTGTGCTTGATATCATTAGTGGTACTTCTTTTTTGTGTGTGTGTGACAGAGACAGAGAGGGACAGAGAAAGGGACAGGACAGATAGAGACAGACAGACAGAAGGAGAGAGATATATGAAGCATCAATTCTTCGTTGCAGCACCTTAGTTGTTCATTGATTGCTTTCTCAATTGTTCCTTGACTGAGGTGCTACAGCAGAATGAATGACCCCTTGCTCAAGCCAGTGACCTTGGGCTCAAGCCCATGAGCCTTGCTCAAACCAGATGAGCCTGCACTCAAGCTGGCAACCTCAGGGTTTCAAACCTAGGTCCTCCATGTCCCAGTCAGATGCTCTATCTCAGGGATCGGAAACCTATGGCTTGCGAGCCAGATGTGGATCTTTTGATGGCTGCATCTGGCTTGCAGACAAATCTTTAATAAAAAAAAAATAACATTAAAAATATAAAACATTCTCATGTATTACAATCCATTCATTTCCTACTGCTCATGTTCATGGTTGTGGGTGGCTGGAGCCAATCACAGCTGTCCTTCAGGACAACACCAAATTTTTATTGGATAATGCCTAACGTACATGGGTCATTGTATGGCTCTCACAGAATTACATTTTAAAATATGTGGTGTTCATGGCTCTCTCAGCCAAAAAGTTTCCCAACCCCTGCTCTATCCACTGCACCACCACCTGGTCAGGCTAGTGGTACTTCTTTGTCATCTTCATCTTTTACAACATCCGTGATAGCCATACAATCTTTACATTCCAAGCCCTCATCTTCTCTCATTTGAACTAATGGCAGTGACCTTTTAACTGTTTCCTGTGCTGCCTGTATATAGTGTTCTTCCTGTGTTGTCTGCTCTAATAGTTCCCAGGGTTTCTTATAGAGGGTGTTAATGCCAGTACTTGGGGGAACATTAAAGTTGATAAACCTTAGTTTAAACAAAATTAAATTTTATCTTTTACTTCAGAACATGAGGAAGTATGCCAGGTCTGAGGTTTTATTTTACTTGCAAGCTAACAGGTTAACCTGTTGCAGTTTCGTAAATGCTGGCAGAACTAATGACATTTCTGGGTCAGAATAAAAGGACTTTATTACTCAGAGCAACAACAGAGTCTAAAATTATCAGCACTTTCTTGAACCAATTCCCCAGTGCCCTTTTCCTGTAGTATTGCAATGCAAGGAGGGCCAATGGGTTGCATTATGGTAAGGGAACGCCGAGATTTGAAAGCCTGAAATCTTTTATCAAGGGCAGTAAGCATGCATGCTTTTTATTTAGGAGGGAGACACTGTATCTTCTAATGCTGTACAAATAGCCTTGAGAAAACCATCCAAAACAAAGGCTGTCAGTGCCTCTACTCTCAAGTTGTGCAGAAACTCAAAGAGAATTATCTCCCAATACAGGACTTTCATGTGCTGATATGATTTATGACTTTCATTACAATAGTGAATTGTAATATGCAGCATTTCCCAAATTACTGGACTATTAATGGGTCCAATAATTTAACTAGAGTCTATGGAACACACTTTTACTAATAGCAGCATATAGACTAAAGTCAGAATTTCTTCGTCCTCCTCACTTTATGCACTCTACTCTAAACACATAACCACTGTTTTTTTTTTTTTTAATAATTATGTCCTGTATTCTCTGAATCTTCTCAAAATTATGCTTACACTGTAAGCCTTGTTTGAGATACTCCCTTGAAGCCTTTTCAGATCTTCTAGATCAACAGTGAGTCATTTCTTTTGTTGCTCCACTACTTTCCATATATTTCTATTATACATAAATGTATTCACATTCAGTCTTATAGTAGAAATTCCCTATAGTTGTTAGTTCCTCTAAGAATATAGTTAATTACTTGATGGCAGAGCCAACATCCTGTAGCTATCACTGCTAAGCTCACACTGGATAGTCAATAAATGCTGAGACCCTGACTGGCTGGTTCAACGGTAGAGTGTCTGCCCAGCATGTGGAAGTCCCAGGTTCGATTACCAGCCAGGGCACATGGGAGAAGCACCTATCTTCTTCTCCACACTTCCCCCTTTCATTCCTCTCTTCTCCTCCTGAAGCCAAGGCTCTATTGGAGCAAAGTTGACCCGGGTGCTGAGGACGGCTCCATGGCCTCCACCTCAGGCACTAGAATGGCTCCGGTTGCAAGGGTGCAATGCCCCACACAGGCAGAGCATTGCCCCCTAGTAGGCATGCCAGGTGGACCCTGCTCAGGCGCATGCGGGAGTCTGTCTCTTTGCCTCACCACTTCTCACTTCAGAAAAATACCTCCTCAAAAATTAAATAAATGTTAAACAAGTGGCTTAATGTTTTCATTTTACAGTCTGACATTGCACTAGTCATGTTCTGATGCCACACAGCTCCAAATATCAGAATCATTACACTTATAAAACATAATACAGTCTAAAAGGTTAGTGCAGTGGTTGGCAAACTCACTAGTCAACAAAGCCAAATATCAACAGTACAACGATTTAATTTTTTTTGAGAGCCAAATTTTTTAAACTTAAACTATGTAGGTAGATACATTGCTTATTGAGGTAGCACCCACATGTGGTATTTTGTGGAAGAGCCACACTCAAGGGGCCAAAGAGCCACATGTGGCTCGTGAGCTGCGATTTACCAACCAAGGGGTTAGTGCATTTAGGCTTCATGAGATGAGAGCAAACAATTTCTTGAGTTTAAGCAGTTCCCTTATCCTCTAATATTCAAGCTGGAATTGTTTTGGAAACTAAAATTTATAATTCTGTTTATTTTAACAAGATTCATAGAAAGAATTTCTGTTAGCCTGACCAAGTGGTGGAACAGTGGATATAACATCAACCTGGGACGCCAAGGACCCAGGTTTGAAACCCTGAGGTCACCTGCATGAGTACCTCCCAACAGCTTGAGTGTGGGGTCATAGACATGACCCCAAGGTCACTGGCTCAGCTGGAACCCCTGCCGTACCATCAAGGCACATATGAGAAAGCAATCAATGAACAACTAAAGTGATGCAACTATGAGTTGATAATTTTCATCTCCCTTCCTTTCTGTCTGTCTGTCTCTCTTCCTCTCTTCTCTGTCTCACTAAAATAAAAAAAAAATTGTTAGTAATTTGTACAAATACAAAACCAAATTTTTTTTGTATATCAAAAAGCTTTTAATATCAATGTGCATTGTAGAGCTATAATTAGACTTCACAGTACAAACATGGTAGTGTGCCCATCTGTGGAAGAAATTCAAATATTTCTCTAAATAACAGTGTTATGTGCCACAATATACAAAGCTAAGTATGGGTGAAAAATGATACCTACCAAAATATTACATCTTTGACTTTTTTAATTGAAAATGGATCAAAGACCTAAATATAAGACCTGAAACAATAAATTACATAGAAGAAAACATAGCTACTAAATTCATGGACCTTGCTTACAAAGAGCACTTTATGACTCCAAAGGCAAGGGAAGTCAAGGCAAAGATAAATGAATAGGACTACATCAGACTAAGATGCTTTTGCACAGCAAAGAAAACTGAAAACAAAACAAACAGACAGCCAACTAAATGGGATATGATATTTTTAAACAACAGCACAGATAAAGACCTAATATCCAAAATATACAAAGAACTCATAAAATTCAACAACAAACAAGCAAACGATCCAAAAATAAAATGGAAAGAGGACATGAACAGACACTTCTCCCAGGAAGAAATACAAATGGCCAACTGATATATGAAAGGTGCTCATCTTCATTAGCTATTAGAGAAATGCAAATCAAAACTGCAATGAGATACCACCTCACACCTGTTAGATTAGCTATTATCAACAAGACAGGTAATAACAAGTGTTGGAGAGGCTGTGGAGAAAAAGAAACCCTCATCCACTGTTGGTGAAAATGTAAAGTAGTACAACCACTATGGAAGACAGTATGGTAGTTTCTCAAAAAATTAAAAATAAAACTATCATATGACCAAGCAATCCCTCTACTGTGTATATATACTCCTAAAACTCAAAAACATTGATATGTAAAGACACATGCAGCCCCATGTTCATTGCAGCATTGTTCACAGTGGCCAAGACATGGAAACAACCAAAAAGCCCTTCAATAGATGACTGGGTAAAGAAGATGTGGTACATATATACTATGGAATACTACTCAGCCATAAGAAATGATGACATCGGATCATTTACAACAACATGGATAGACCTTGATAACATTATACGGAGTGAAATATGTAAATCAAAAAAAACTAAAAACTATATAATTTCATACATAGGTGGGACATAAAAATGAGACTCAGGGACATGGACTAGAGTGTGGTGGTTACCGGGGCTGGGGAGGGGAAGGGAGGGTTGGGAGGAGAGAAGGGGCACAAAGAAAACCAGATAGAATGTGACAGAAGACAATTTGACTTTGGGTGATGGGTATGCAACATAATCAAATGTCAAAATAACCTGGAGATGTTTTCTCTGAACCTATGTACCCTGACTGATTAATGTCACCCCATTAAAAATGATAAAAAAAAATGGAACTTGCATGAAGATAATAAAGGAGATGCCTTGAACAAAACTGTATCATTTTATGCTCACAGTATTTCTCTGAATTTGGTAATATTATCCTCATGTTATAAAAAATACAAACACTGAAAAGAATGGTGACATGATTTTATAAGTATTGCACAGCCAGTTAAGATGGATAGCCAGTGATTCAAATCCAACTCACTACAGAGCCCATTACACTTCACTATGTTACTATAACCATTTCCAGATATAGCGACAAGTGCTTACGACAATCCACTTGAAAATTTCAAAACAATTAGCCTTTACTGAGAAAATGAGAAAATGGCTAAATTTAAAAGCTAAGTGAGCCCTGGCCCATTGGTTAAATGGATAAAGTATTGGCTCAGTGTGCAAGTGTTTTGGGTTCAATTCCTGATCAGGGCACACATAAGAAGTAACCATCTGCTTCTCTTCCTCTCCTTTTTCTTCTTCTCTCTCTCTTCCCCTCTCCTAGCCACTGTCTCAGTTAGTTCAAGCATTGACCCCAGGAGGTGAGGATAGTTCAGTTGATTCAAACATCAGCCCCAGAGAGAGGTGCCAGGTGGATCCCAGTCAGGGCACATGCGGGACTCTGTCTCACTACCTTTCTTCCTTTCACTTAAAAACAAAAACAAACAAACAAACAAAACAACAACAAAGGAGCATTTTTCTAAAACATTTCTGATCATGTGGTTTAAGAGGCACATTTTACAAGCATCAAATATGTAATTATTCTCATGGTTTAAACACTTCCTGAATACATTTGATGCAGAGAATGCACCTGAAAGTCTATGTCTTTTTAAGTTAGTGTTTTTGGTTTTTGGATAAATATCCAAAAGTGAAATTGTTGGGCCTTTGCCTTTTGTTACAGCCTTTGCTTTAAAGTCTATTTTGTCTGTTATAAGTATTGCTACCCAAGAAGTTTTTTTTTGTTTCCATTTTTAGAAAATAATATTTTTACATGTATTTACTTTTGTTCTGTGTGTCTTTCAATGAAGTCTCTTATAGATAATGTATGTAAATGTCTTGTTTTCTATCCACATGTTCATTGCAGTATTATTTACAATAGGCAAGATGTGGAAGTTACTTAAGTTTCTATGAGTAAATGAGTAGATAAAGAAGTAGTGCATATTTACTATGTAATATGACTCAGCCATAAAAAAGAATAAAATATTGTCATCTGCAACAACATTGGACCAAGAGGTTATTCTACTGAGTAAAATAAGGACAGAGAAAAAATATGCCATATAATTGCATTTATATCTAAAATCTAAAAAACAAAATAAATGCACAAACAAATCAGAAACAAACTCATCTATACAGAGAACAGACTGATAGTTACCAGATGGAAGTGAGATTGAATCAATGAATTAAAAAGTGGACAGGATTATAAAGTACAAATTGACAGAATAGTCATGGAGATGTAAAGTTTAGCATAGAGAATATGGTTATTAATATTGTAAAATCTGTGTATGGTACCAGATAAGTACTAGATTTATTGGAGTGGTCACTTAATAAGATGTGTAAATGTCTATTTTTTCTATTATTTTAAAATTTATTGTGTTGACATGATTTCAAATTTCCCATAAAATATCAAGTATATATTTACTCAATCACCAGTAAATGATTTTCTAGTTTCTTTATTCTGATTTTAAATTATAGGCTTCCAGGGACTGATATCTAATGATAACCATTTACTGATGAGGCAGAAAAGCAATCCCTTTAGCTGACAAGAAAAGTGGAGGACATTATAAAAGGGAAAGATTATTAGTTTGTTAAGTTATTTTTTGTTGTTGGTTTTTGTTTTGTTTTGGTATTTGCATAGAGACTATGTCACCTGATTATGTTTTCCAGGTGGGAAAGGTTCCCCAACTGAGTATTAAAAAAGAAATGGCCAGATAGAAACTAATTGAGACTATTAGTGCTCAAAATGCTCCAAGGGCTCACATCTCACTTAAAAGGAAAACTTAATACTTATAATGGCTACAAGCCATAGATATAGCTTCCTGGGGCATCCATTTTTTCTTACTATTTTCCACTCTCACTCTGTTGATTAATGCTGATTTTTTCTTGTTTGTGAGTATACTAGTCATACAGGTACCTTAGAGACTTTAAAATTGTTTTGTCTATCAGAAAAGTCTTTCCTCAGATAGCTACATGACTTGCTCCTTTACCTTGATCAATTCTTTAACTAAATGACACATTTACAGTAAAAGTTTCCCTGATCAGCCCACTATTCATCCAACATAAAATATAAACTGTTCTACATTCCTTACCCATTTGCCCATATTATTACTGTCCCTATAAACTTTTAAATTTATGAACTTCTAATATTTAATTTAAATTTTAGTTATTATCACTTTCTCCCTAATAAAGTATAAATTCCCAGATGACATGAATTTTATCTGTTTGGTTACCTGATATTATTACAGGAATCAAAGGAGGACAAAAATGCCCCGACAACTCGATGAAGAAAGTCAGATTTACTTAGCCAGCAGAGCTGCGTGAACCTGAACAAGGCAACAAAGCACGTGTTCCCTGAAGTTAGATTTCTTACTGATAGAATCAATTGGAGTTCGAAAGACCAATGTAACAGGCTTTAATAAAAGGAAACTTGCTGGGCTGTCTCATAAGGGAGAGCAGCCCCAGCTACAGACTTAGGCCACATTTTAAGGGCTAGGTTTAGGGAAGGAAGAATGGTAGTGGGGCATTTGCTGATTGGCTGCCACTATCCCTGGGCTCAGGGGTGCTTTTTCACTAATTATGAATGTTGGTGCATTTTCAATCGTCAGCAGTTTCAACCATCCATGACTTCATCGGACATTCCTTTGTGGTTGATCACCTGCCACAAGATCTGAAATGAAACTCATGCTGGCAGGGTTAAAGAAATAAAACCTAAGATTTCCAACTATTTGATATATTTATATAAAAAGGAAAGAGAATGATTCCTAGAGAGGCTCAAGGGAAAGGGGAGAGTGGTCATCATCTTCTGTAACTTCTTCCTGCTGAGAAGAGGTGGTGAGAGGTTATGGCCTCTCTAAAGATTACTCTCAGTGGAGGTTCATAGGATAGAGAGGTGCAGGGATGGCTTCTTGCTGAATAGGGGTATATTTACAGGGTTCCAGATTTTTCTGTTTCATGAGGGCAGGTTTTGGGGTTAGTGTGTAGGGCTAGGTAGTTTTCTCCAATTTTCTGATTGGTGAAGGCCTGCATGCGGTTCTGTATGAAAGTAGTGAACAGACATAAGAGGCAGGGTCCAAAAACTAGAATAATAAATAGAAAGTGAGCGGACCAAAAAAAGGCAATAGCCAAGAGACCCAGTTTGTGCAAAACCACTGATTCTATGACTCGGTTTGTTTTTTCTTTAATTTGATTGCCGCGTCTTTAACTAGTCCTGACTGATTAAGGCCGTGATGGCAAACCTTTTTATAAAAAAACACCTGCTTTTGCAGTGCTGGTCAACCTGGTCCCTCCTGCCCACTAGTGGGTGTTCCAGCTTTCATGGTGGGTGGTAATGAAGCAACCAAACGGTGCCACAATTGGCCCACCATGAAAGCTGGACTGCCCACTAGTGGGCAGGAGGGACCAGGTTGACCAGCACTCAAAAGTGGACGGTTTTTATAAAAAGGTTCGCCATCACGGGATTAAGGTAAAAGCAACACTTTTCCTACAAAGACACAAATACCTCCTTTTTACTAAAGTGGAGGCAATTTATTTCAGGGAGTTTTGGAGGTCTTCAGAGAGAGAGAGTGGTAATAAGACTAGGAACTGGAAGAGGCTCATGGGGTGGGATTAGGTTGATATTTGGGGTGAGATAGACTAGGGTACAGGTTTCTGTCCAATTAGTAGGGAGACACATATAGGTGTTGGGCTTACACAAGTAGAAAGCCCATTATTGAGTGATACAGGCTGAGAGGTGGATTGAGAATAGATGGACAAGGGGTCGGTTTTGTTCATCCGGCTTTGAACTCCAGACCATCAAGGTGGAGGAAAGTGCAGCCCCAACTAGGGGAGAGACATGGTCAGAAACCTAGTTTGAGCATTGCAACCGTGTGGTAGGGGCAGTGAGCCAGGGATATAGCTGTGTGGTGGGATAGGAGCATTTATGTTGTGAAGCTATAAGAGTAGGGGGTCCTATGAATTGAAAGGGATTAGAAAATAATCCACTCGCTTCTGGAGAAACTTGATAGTTAACTTGATGATTCTGATGGTCTTTGGGAAATTGGATAGTTATTGTGGTGTTGCAGAGGTCAGAACGGAGGTGATCCAATGGGACAGTACCTTGAGCAATAAAGCATAAAGGGGTATATGAAAGCAGGGGTGTATTCAGGGTGACTGATCTCTGAGCAGGGGAAATTTGGGGTTTTAATTTTTCTTTAGCTGGGAATATAGCTTATTTGCTCAGTTGGCGGCTGAAGTGGGATAATTCCATATAAGAGTGTCGGCTCTCTCAAAGAAGGAAGCCCCTTTTTGAGTTTGGTATATGAGAACTGTCCATAGAAGATGGGTGTTGTTGTGTTGAATAGGGAGGGAAGAGTAGGCTGAGGAGGACATAACCATAAGAATTAGCTTTAATTAAAGTCTTTGAGTGAGGTTAAGAGAGCATTCCATATATTTAGCCACTAGGAGAGAGGAGATGGGGGCAGCATATGTGGCGCCCAATAAGAGAGAAAGTAGAACTGGTGTTGGATCATGAACTGAGGGCATGGTGGTTGGGCTTAGGGATGATTAAGAGGAAGAGAAGAAGAAATTGAAAAGCCACTGTTTCTTCTGGGGAAAATTAAAGTAGAGAACCTTGCCAGGCCAAGTCCTGCATCCAATTGAGGAGTCTGTCAATTTCACTGGAGTGAGGCCTAAACCAGGAGAGGTCCTCAGAGGCTTGAAGAAGGAAGTAGAATAATTTGGCAAATTGGCAATTGGCAGTTACCTGTTGTGAGTGCCTGCTGGACTGGGCAGTATGGCGGGATATGGCCTCTTGGAGGAGCATTATGAGATGGACTGGTTTGGTTCTTCTTGGATAGGAGAACATGTGGAGATTTTGAGAGACAGAGGACTTGTGGGGGTGGAGATATAGGTTTTAGAGGTATTGGTTGTATAAGGCTTAATGTGGGACAGGTGAGTTCAGTGTGAGTCTCTTTCCACTTTGATGGCGATAAGGGTGGACAGGATAACAGTGTGGGGCCCTGTCCAGGTAGGCTGGAGAGGGATTTTCCCCCATGTCTTCTTGTAGACCTGGTCCCCAGGGAGGATTGATAGGTGTGAGTCCATGGTTGGAAAGGGCTGTGGAAGGAGTTTCTCAAGCTGGGAATAGTAGGTTTAGTATAGCTTGTTTGTTCAGTTTGCAGCTGAGGTAGGGTAATTGCCTATGAGAGTGCTGGCTCTCTCAAAGGAGGTGGCCCCTTTCTGAGTCTTGTGCATAAGAGTGGTGTGAAGGAGATGAGTATTATTAAGAGGAATAGGGAGAGCTGAGTAAGATGAAGATGACATGGACAGACATATCCAGCAGTCGACTGCATAGGAGGAGTTAGTCTTTATTATGAGATTTTAAATAAGATTAAGAGCTTTCTAGATGTGAGGAATCCAAGAGGGAGTGTATGGGGGCAGAGTATGCCTTTAATGGTAAGGAAATAAGAAAGAATAGAGCAAGCTGGAATCTCCATTCTGTCTGTTGTCAGGGGGTAATCATAGTTACTCACAGCTCAGACTGTTCTTCTTCTTTTTTGGGATTTTAATTAGTCTGACCATGTTGGGACCTAAGGGGTAGCAGGTGTATTTAGGTGATGATTCAGGTTGACTGGAAAGGTCAGCTGTAGGCATGTGTGGAGATAGAGCTTCTGGGTTTTTGTATGTTTGTTTGTTTAACCTGGAGACATGAAACTAGGGGGCCTCTCCCTGGAGTTTTGCCACCATGGGGGTGGTAAGGAGTACCTTGGGATTCACTATGCTGGGTAGTACAGGTAAATTTATAACAGAATTGGACAAATATGGCTGGCCAAGAAGCAGTAACATAGCCAACTCTGAGGACAGGAAGTGAAAGTAGAGAGAGGCTCTGAATTTAGAGAGTAGGTCTTGGCCTAAAATAGGTATAGGGCATTGAGGCAGGAGGAAAAAAGTGTGCAAAGGAGACACTATGTATTAGACAAGGCAGTGGATCCATGGAGTTTCAGAGGCTTTCTCTTGTCCAGTGGCAAAAAATTGTCTAGGTCTTGAAGGATGTTTATGTTAAATGTGCCATTTTCTGGTCAATGAGAGTCATTGTCAAGTTTATATTGAGGCCAGGCTGTATTGTGGAAGAAGAGGTCCAAGAGACTGAGTTGAACAAGATTTTTAAGAGACAGCCTGGGAGGTGTAGCCTTTGAGGTTTGTGATTGGGAGGTGCCCATGATAGGCTGAGAATAACAAGGGAGAAGAGCATCCTCAGACTCCCTTAATTATTCTTGTAGAATGAGTAGAACTTGAGGTGACCAGTCGTCACTGGAGACCTTAGTCCTAAAGAGAATGAGAACGACCTGGCTAGGTGCCTAGGTTTTTGGGAAAATGAGAGAGAGAGAGAGAGAGAGAGAGAGAGAGAGAGGCCGCTTAAATGAGAGTTTTTCCAAAGCATGGCCCTGGGCCAGGGATGGATAGGAGGCACAAGGACATGCTGGAGATAGGAAGACTTCAAAGAAATTTTCTACCTCTGGTCTGGCAGGGGTTTGGGACAAGGTCAGACCGCTGGCCAATCAGCCTACAATTACATGTCCAAAGAGAATCAGGGAGTAATCCCGGGAAGAGCTGCCACTGCCCACTGCTTCCCTGATTGTAAGTTTGGATGGCAAAGAAGGATCATCCAGGCAGTTAGTACCCTGTCTCAGGTTTCAGCACCAAATGATATAATGAATTGGAGTCCGAAAGACCAATGTAACAGGCTTTAATGAAAGGAAACCTGCTGGGCTGTCTCGAAAGGGAGAGCAGCCCTGGCTACAGACTTAGGCCACATTTTAAGGGCTAGGTTTCGGGAAGTAGGAAGGGTAGCGGGGCATTTGCTGATTGGCTGCCACTATCACTGGGCACAGGGGTGCTTTTCCACTAATTATGGATGTTGGTGCATTTTTAATCGTCAGCAGTTTCAACCATCCATGACTTCATCAGACATTTCTTTGTGGTTTTTCACCTGCCACAAGCCCTGAAACAAAACTCATGCTGGCAGGGTTAAAGAAATGAAACCTAAGACTTACATTTTATATACCTTTACAGAATATAGGTTTTCATGCAAGGGGCTCGTGATTCCTTTGTTTAGAAGTATATGTCACTCTCATGACTCCAGGATGGGAGGGTGAGTTTAGGTGAGTTCAGAGAATAATCATTGGAATTTGTAAATTAAGGTCTTAAAAACTTTTAAGAAAGGAAAAGAGACAGGGGTTTTCAGATTAGTTCTATCTTTCTTTCTCTGTTGCAAGTGGCCCCAAGCACACTTTCAGAGAACTATAGGAAGCAGTTAATCCCCTGCAGGCTCCCTTTCCCCTGCATTCCTCCTTGTTTCTTCCTCCTCAAGGAGGAGGAGTATGGGGCTTGACTTCTCCTTCCTTAATATAAAACCAATATAGTTGAATAGTTGCATGTAGGTAATTAAAACTTGTTGAATTAATGAATAAAATAAGGATATTATCATCCCAAGTTCTAGTGTTGTAAGGTACCAAAAAAAGCTGAAAATTGATATTGATATTCTGGGAGGAAAGGTCAAGCTTTCCTATCAGGCTTTCCTGTTCTGTCCCTTTTTTAGGGAGGGGAGGTAGAAGAATGTAGAAGTTGGTGGCTTGCAAGAACAATGGGTCATTCAGTTTTAAATCTAAAATAAAAGTTAACCTAGAAACTTCTTCTCTTTCAATAGGAGGAATTTACATACCAGCTTACATTGATTGTAGTTCCTCCCCCTTCCTGGAATCTTGAGGGTAAAATATCTTTAGGCTCCTGAGGGAAGATGAACCCTGAAAGATTTGTAAATGTCTTTGATTGTGTTACCTTGAAAGACTTAATGTTTCTGTGTATCCCCTAAACAAATGTTGCCAGCCTATACCATGATGTCATGCTTTCCCCCACCCATGTGTGATCAAGGATATATAAGCAGCCCCTGAACTATTTTTGGGACTGCACAATTTGGGCATGCAGATGCCCCATGTCAGCCATATGCGGCTGGCATATTTAAAATTTCCTCCTTTAATAAAACTCTTCAAAATTTATCTGAACTGGGTGTCTCTACATGAACTCGATGAAATGAGGTACAGTGCCTTTCAGAATCTAGGGTGCATTACTTTATAACATTAGTACTAATAGAGGTTGTAGACCCAGTAGCCGTGGCCATCACAACCAGGCACATGCAGGTTGCCTTTAGATTTGGACAGATGGAAAAAAAAAACAATTAAGCCAAAAACTGGTGGGCCATGACTTTATTCTAGCCTCACAACAGGCTTGCAAGTAAAAACAAACACACGAGCCACCAAAACGTGTAACAGTAAAAATAGAAAATTCCATCTGACCTTTGCTTGGCTAATCTTGGCTTGCAGAACAGGAACTAGCCCGCCTTGCCCCGATGTAATCATAGGTGATTGCTCTTCCACAAGCACCTGGGGCAATCACCCTGAGAGCCGTTGCAACTTCCCTTTCTCATGACTCCTGAATTCCTGGGTGTCTCCTCCCCTCCCTGAAATAATGTATAAAACTTGCTTGCTGAAGTTGTTCGGGGCTCTTGGCTATCTCCTTGCCTTGAGCCCGCTCGCGAGTGTAATAAACTTTTTCTTCTGTTTTACCCACACACTTGGGTCTAGAGTCTTAGTGGTGCACCCTCGGTCAACAAACCCACTTACATGATCTCTGGTTCCACAACCCAGAGAATCTTTTCCAGTTTTTCCTAGAATCAAAGGCCCCCTACCAGTCTCAGTGGAACTTGCAAGAGCCTTCACCTCTGTTCTCCATGTGCACACCTTCTCCTTCCTACTCTCTGCAAAAACATGTCTTCCTTCTTCTTCCTTCTTCTCTTAAAACATTTTGGCACAAAAACCCCTCCTCCAGCACACATTAGCAAAACAAAGCCCTTTCCCAAGCAGGAAGGCAATTAGCAGTTTCATCTGGGAGCCAATTTACATGGGCATTGCCCATTTTTGGCAATAAAAGTGGGCAAAATCAAATAACACAAATTTTACAAACTCATTTGCCTAACAGAGGTTAAATGTTAAAACCTTGGCTTATAATGCTGTTAAAATCTTTCAAAATATTTTTTATTTGTTAGAATCATGACATTCACAAAAATGTATAGATTTTGTTCTAAGATGAATTGGCTATAAACATAAAGATGAAGCCAATTCTTTAGCTATACAGCTATTCAACCTTGAATTTCAATGTTTCCAAGATTATACATCAGACTTTAATAGAGGCTTCATGAAGAACAAAAATTGTGGCCTAACACTCTAATGTTGATGATTTCATTTAATCCAAGTGAAACATCTTTTTTCTATTTATTTAATAATTATATCAGGTTGAAACAAATAAAATTTATATTTCACAATTTTAAACTAAATGATGTAACATTCACAACATTTCACTACTCTTTGACCTTCATATATATTAAATTAATACTTCCCAAATGACTTAAATAAATTATTTTCTTACCTTCCTAACTAGAGTATTCTTATTGGGAAAAATGTTCCAGCTACACTGGAAGAAATCTTCCTAGCTCATTCCCAGCCTCGGTTATTTTCAAATCTGGTTCCTTCAACTTCCTCATGTTTTTTTTTTTTTTTTTTTTTTTGAAGCTGGAAACGGGGAGAGACAGTCAGACAGACTCCCGCATGCGCCCGACTGGGATCCACCTGGCACGCCCACCAGGGGTGACGCTCTGCCCACCAGGGGGTGATGCTCTGCCCCTCTGGGGGTCGCTCTGCCATGACCAGAGCCACTCTAGTGCCTGGGGCAGAGGCCAAGGAGCCATCCCCAGCACCCGGGCCATCTTTGCTCCAATGGAGCCTTGGCTGCGGGAGGGGAAGAGAGAGACAGAGAGGAAGGAGGGGGTGGAGAAGCAAATGAGCGCTTCTCCTATGTGCCCTGGCCGGGAATTGAACCCGGGTCCCCCGCACGCCAGGCCAACACTCTACCGCTGAGCCATCCGGCCAGGGCCTCCTCATGGTTTTAATCAGATATATTTCAAATGTGTTCTAATTTCACTTAAAACATAAAGTAATACCCATTGTTACTGGCTAATTTTCTTAGAAAGTGGTTGAATTAGTAAAACTATTTAGGGTATAAGTGATAGAAACCCAACTCAAAATGAACTAGCTTAAACAAAAATGGGCTCATAAAATAAGAAATACCTGAATTGAAATGCTGAGTCTAGAGGCTGAAATCCTATTTCATCTCTCTCGGCCCATTATTCATAGATGTGCTCTACATATAATGGGTAAGATAGCTGCAAATCTTTCTTGACTGAGAGTTAATCTAGTGGAAAGTATTCTTTCTTCTAATTTTTATATCTGGGGGAAGATAATGAGTTTTTTCACTGGTTCAGTATCCACTTCTGGGCCAAGACTGCACACAAAGATGAAGTACATCCAAAAATGAATAATTGGTACAGCCTGGATAATGTATTGTGGTAAGCATGAGCATTTGTGCAAAGTGTGTGGATCAATGTAACTGAAAAATCTACTAGGCCTTCAGGCAGTAAAGGGTGATTGCCTCAAAGGCAAGGTTTAGCTCTTCACCAAAGATAGAATGAAGAATATATACATCATCATTGTTTTCATCATCATCATTATCATCTCCACTACAAGTCAATTTTTGTGTATCTATTTGGCAAAATGAATTTAAAGAATCTTACTGAAACCAGCCTGGTGTGTACTTTTGGCCTAAGATAATCACTAGAATCTCATTTTTGTTTCTAAGATTTAGTTTTGTACTGTGGTACTGTCTACCAACTCAGAAAGCATTGTCATGCATCCTAAGGGCATGAGTTTGTTTCTGCTAAGAGAATAGTTTTGTTTTGTTTTGTTTTTGGTGCTAGATGGCCCTTTTTGAAGTTAATAGGGGAGGCATATAACCTATCCTGTATTGATAAATATTGTTTCTCATTATGAATAATAACAATTAGAAACATACAGCTTGACCAGGTGGTGGCACAGTGGATAAAGTGTAGGACTGAGATGTGCAGGACCCAGGTTATAAACACCATGGTCGCTGGC
Organism: Saccopteryx leptura; assembly: GCF_036850995.1. Classification (NCBI taxonomy): domain Eukaryota; kingdom Metazoa; phylum Chordata; class Mammalia; order Chiroptera; family Emballonuridae; genus Saccopteryx; species Saccopteryx leptura. Next base: position 59,833,973 of record NC_089516.1, on the reverse strand, counting down.
TTAAGCCCAAAGGTCACTGGCTTGTACCTGAGATTGCAGGCTTGAGCAAAGGGTCACTCACTCTGCAAATGCCCCTCCCCTTCAAAGCACATATGAGAAAGCAATTGGTGAACAACTAAGGTGCCACACACAAAAAATTGATGCTTCTCATCTCTCTCCCTTCCTGTTTGTCTGTCCCTAACTTTCCCTCTCTCTGACTTCATCTCTGTCTCTGTCAAAAAATAATTAGAAAAGTACAATCATGAAATCTTAAGGAAATAAAGCATTACCAGGAATCAGGTAAACTCTAGAAGGTAGTCTATAATAGATTTAAATTAAATGTGCTAATATTATTAGGGAGAAATTTGAACCAATAATTCTCAATTTCTTGGAGGACTTAATGGATGAAATTCCTCAAGGAGTAAAACTACTTAAAATTTATGTAATCTACAGATAATATAATGATGACCTTAAGTGAAAAGTCACGTGCAAAGAACACTTGGGTTAGTCTAAAAGCTCTCCACCAGCAACACATTTTTGTTCACTTATTTGTTTTGTTACACCCAATCATAGGACTCATCTCAGACCAGATGTTCTTGAATTTTGATGTAAATTAAAAGAGCAGTGAGCTTTTCCTCATGTTATGGGGGTTTCCCAAACAAATAGAAAAATAGTCAGATTCAGGGTGGATTGCAGGTGTGAAAAGCACAGTTAGTAGTAACAGTAGCAACATTAATGGTTTTACATAAATAACAATCATTGGTTGTCCCAGATACATTATCATAAAAAATATCTAGTTTGTTATGTAGCATATAGACACGGCCACAAAAAAAGAGTTCAAGAAATTCTAGTTCAAAATTTCTTAATATTAAGAAAGAATATTCTTTTCTTTTCTTTTTATTATTTGTCAAAATTTGTATGACAGGAAAGAGCTATTTTTTGATAAAAATATAGATATTTCTTAATTCTGCCATAGATAATTAAGAGATAATTACACTTATTGGAAGCAACACACACAGCTTCCACAACAATGTACCATTTTATTTCAATAGGCAATTGGCTACTGTCTGTCAGGTTCTACTCCAGGTTAAATGACAATCAGAAATGCAAAAACATTGGCACCAGATTTCATATTTCACAATAGAATAAGAATAATCTTATTATTTAACATGAAGTTAAGTTCTTTCCATTATCTTCCTTTGATGTCTTATTTTTCCTGTTATAGACACATTGTCAATAAGTTGGTTGTAATAAGAAAAACTCACATGCATGCTGACATATTTTACCATAAATAACATTAACAGTATGCTATCTTTTACCACAAAGAAGGTTATTATAATTCCAGCTAGCGACAAGAAACAATTGCTACTATATCAACTGTGACTGTTTCAAAGTTAAATATTAATAAAAGTCTTAGAAAATGTGAATGTTTATTTAATTTTTCTTCCAAAGAAGTATATTGTGAACTTCTTTGACTAGATTATATTACTAAAAACTCAACTGGGTTTAGTGATAAGTGAAAGAAAAAAAGGAATTTAAAAAAAGAAATAAAGCATAATTTTCATCTTTATGGCAATAAAACTGTCTAACAAATCTTGTATTTAACATATTAAAATATCTCCCTGGAGCACTTCACTACCTCATTTCTCATTAGTACAGGACACTTCTGACATACAGTAGAAAATAGAGCTGAATAAAGAATTTAATAAGATGCACATATATACAGAGTTAAGGAAGATGTAGTCTCAGGGTAATAAGTATGAGCAAACAGAAGTTGTTTCACATTTTGGATTGACAGGCTAGATGAATAATCAACTTAAAGGGACCGTGCTAAATGAAAAGAGTAGTGGAAAAAATATATACTGAAGAGTATCTAAAGAAGAAAAAAAAAGAGGCTTGAAGAAGATAATTAGGTACAGCCAAGGAAAATCTTTAAGTCTATGAGAGGATAGAGCAGTTATTTTTTATTGGGTTTGTGGGCTTTCTAGAACTGGAGAGAGGAAGCCAATGATGTTAGATTAATGATCTTTTTATGTTAATTATCCCAATTCAATACCCTTCGAAAGATATTTATTAAACACATATATATATATATATATATATATTGTGTGTGTGTGCGTGTGTGTTGCATTAGACCTACAGCTTCTTGACAGCATGGTCTACAGCAGTGAAAGTGATCACTTTCATTTTCCATGTCCCCCTCTTGTTAATTAGGAATACCCACCTTAAAATCTATGTTAAAGAAGGTTCTGTTAGTATATCTGAGATCTAGAAGAATCTCTGTCATGCCTTATTTATATGGTTTTTAGTCAGGATTAAATAAAATAATCCATCTAAAGAGCTCAGTTCAGCATAAGTCCTGGAACAGAGTAAACTATGTTAATAAGATGTCTTTCAGTAAAAGTATTTCAAAACTTAAATCAAACACATTTAAAAAAATGAATGATTCATTAACTGAAAGGGCCAGAGGTTAGATATGCTTTGAAGTTTAAACCAAAAACGTATCAGTAGTTCTTCTATCTCAGCTCTGCTTTCTTACTTGGGCCAGAATTTTTCTCAGTCTGGTAGTACAATGGCTCTAGAAATTTCAGGACTCTCAACCACAGATTAGATGTTCAACCCAGCAGCTCATACTGCTGTGAGCTTCTCTATAAAAAACAGAGAATGGATTTTGGGGGTTTAAGTACAAAAATCTATTTCATCAGTATTCAATGAAGGTACACTATTATTCTTAAGAATATTGTTAGTGTCTGACCAGGCAGTGGCACTATGAATAGAGCACCAGACTGGGACTAGGAGGACCCAGGTTCAAAAACCCAAGGTCACCTGCTTGAGTGTGAGCTCATCTGGTTTGAAAAAGGCTCACCAGCTTGAGCTCAAGGACGCTGGCTTGAGCGAGGAGTCACTTGGTCTGCCGTAGTCCCCTAATCAAGGCACATATGAGAAAGCAATCAATTAATAACTAAGGTTCTGCAACAAAAAATTGAAGTTTTTTATCTCTATCCCTTCCTGTTTGTCCAATCCACCTGTCCCTCTCTCTGTCTCTCTCTGTCTCTGTCATACACACAAAAAAATATTGTTAGCAAGATGAATGCCTGATGGTTTCTGTGCTATAGGTTTGTCAAATCTTGTTTTACCCATTCATAATTTTATTTGTGCAACTTCTATTTTAACAAACAAGCCAAAACTCATTATAGATTAACTTAATTGGCTCTGGGAGGTTAGCTCAGTGGTAGATCATCAGCCCAGCATGCGAATGTCCCGCATTCAATTCCCAGTCAGGGGACACAGGAGAAGCACCCATCTGTTTCTCCACCTCTTCTTCTCTCACTTTTCTCTCTCTCCCCTTCCTGTAGCCATGGCTCCATTAGAGTGAGTTGGTCCCAGGTGCAGAGGATGTCTCCATGACCTCAGGTGGTAGGAAGAGCTCTGTTGCTGAGCAATAAAGTAGTGTCCCAGATGGTGGTCACAGCATAGCTCCCTAGTGGGCTTGCCTCATGGATTCCAGTTGGAGCTCATGCAGAAGTATGTTTCTGCCTCCCCTCCTCTCACTGAATAAAAAAAATTAATTGATGAGTTCTAGTAACAAGACTGATTGTTTTTGAATAAATCTAGCCTTGTCCATCACAATTTACCAAGAAAAAAAGACTAGCCAAAATGAGTTACACATCACTGGGTTTCTAGTCATGTGCCTGAATTTTTTAGACGTTAGAATTTCTGTACCCTTTACCAACACTGATCCCATTATGCTTCTGGCTCATTTCATATATTGTTCTTCTTTCCTCTGACCCTAAGATTACATGTGACTCACTCCTTATACAGGAGAAGTAGAAAGCCTACAGCCTATTTAGTATGAACTGTGTACCAGGTAGTCAACTCATAACAAGAAATACCCTGAGATACTCACTAGAATATGATGAAGGCAATAATACAGATATTACTAAGGTCTTACATGAGTAAAGTAGAAGTAACTTTCTTTGTCTGGAGTAGCCAGAAAACTTCCCTAAAGAAGATTAGCTTTGAGCTCAATCTTGGGGTTGAGAAGTTGTGAATGGCCCAACAGCTTAAAAAATTATCTTATGATAAACTAGCACATGTGTTCCCAGATTCACTGAAAAGTCTTTTAAAAAACTTGAAATTCTTTACTCCTATCAGCAGAACTATATGAAATTCTATAAGTTATATCTTTACTCAATAACTGTATTTTAATTAAAAAAAAAGAAAGAAAGAAAGAATATAAGCCAGTCAGGACTAGCTGCTTGGGCTCCAAATGAGGCAAGTACTAATGTGAACTTAAGGTAAATTTACTACAAACTTGTTTTAGTATTAAAAATTTGCTGAGGATTCCAAGATGGTTTCAGAGTACATGAATGTTTCACTCACCTTCTCTCAGCCCCAAACTAATTTTACAAATAAATTATAGTGCAACAAAATTGAATAACCAAGTGGAAACTAGTTGAACTGTGATAATATAACCAAAGATCTTAGAAGAAGCCATGCAGAGAGACTAGTAAAAAAGGTGGAGCTGTGGAAAAGTCTGGTCCCATGCCCAGATGTGGTGGTAAAGCAGCAAGACTCTGGGGACTTTTAACCAAAGTAGTGAACCCTGGCCCAGAGCAGAGGAGGTGACAAGAGGAGCCCATAGAGCAATTGTTTGTGAAAACCAGAGGAGATTGAGTTAGCCTACTTCACCCAGATGCCACCTACACAGGGGTAAGCCTTCCTATTGTTACATTACCAGCATGGGAAAAGGACAGCCACTCAGATGTGCTTGGTCTAGCAGAGGGGTCATCAGGCTGCAATTAGGCTTTTGGGATGCTCTCTCTCAAGGGAAGCTTGTAGGGGAGAGACAGTCATTGACCGAGTTGAAATACTTGGGGAAAAACAAACAAACCTGTTTTCCCCATCTTGAGCATATAGCCAGTGCCCTTTCCACACCTGGAGGAATGATCTGCTGAATTCACTGCACATAGGGAGACAGGGGAATGGTACTGTTGGTCAAATAAACTTGTAAAATAATTTTTAACTGTGCTCACTTATAGTTTGCATTTGGGGCTGGGCAGCATCAGGTGTATGTGATCTATAAAATTGCAAATTACATTTTGCTTGGGAAGGGCCATTGTTTTGCTAATATTTACTGGAGGAGGGGTCTTTTTGGGTGTAGGTAGTTTTGCTGAGAGAGCAGAGAGAATTCAGAGTACTGAAGAAGAATGCATGTTGGAAGAGAAAAAGAGAAGTTGTACCGATAGGGAACCAGAGCTGAGGGGCTTTGGAAGCCCTACTAAGGGTGTGGGGGCCTTTGATTCTAGGAGGAATTAGAGAAGATTCTCCTGGTTGTGGAACTGGAGAGTGTGTCAGGGCTTTGGGAACACTGTTTGTTTGCTCGTTGGCTGGTGCGAGAATTTAATAAAGAAATGACTCACCATTTTTTGCTTCACTGTTTCTTTATCATCTGTCCCAATTCAGTGAGAACTTGCAAGTAAATGGCCACAATGGTGGTGGCCACAGGACATACATGAACCTACCCAGTAAAGACTTTTTTGTAATTTTGGAGGGAAAGTTGCTCTCCACCACCTCAATCACATAACTGGCACCCTCATCTGCCCCAACTTGTTGGAACACTGAGGCCACAGGTGTGGTTGAATTCATTGTGTGCAGGTTTAAAGTAGATCAGAGCAGAGCCAGGACTCTTTGGAAAGAGAGATGCTATACTAAAGGCATGTAGGAAGTCTCTGGGTTTTTGTTTTTGTTTTGTTTTTTGTTTTTTTGTATTTTTCTGGAAGTCTCTGGGGTTTGCTGCACTAGGGAAAGAAAGGAGTGGGGGATGACAACTATAATTCCTGTGTGGAGTCATTCTAAAATACAGCAGCCAATAATGTTCTTGGGTGGAGCACTCCCCTCCAAAAAGCACCAGTTTAGAGAAAACTATTTGTCCTACCCTCTGGATTTGCATTTGTCCTACTCTGAAAAGATTAGAGCTTGCTGAGGAGTCAGCTTCCTGTGCTATAAAGTAGAAGACTAAACAGTGTCATGAGGTGACAGTGACTCAGTTATTCAATATTAAGATGAGAATATTACCCTTACTTTACTATGAATCTGATTGGTGTTTTATCCTTTATGGTAGATTCAGTAGAACCAGCCTACTGGTTGCAAAGGGACATTCTGAGACTGAAGGCTTTGATGGGGGGACACCACCTAATACCTTCCCCAAAGCTTAACAAGCACCTCTTCCTCACAAGAAGCCACTAGCCAAATCCTTTCAACTCCATCAGAGGCTTTCCTAGTGAATGAGCCTAACCGGCAGCCAGCAGACATAGGCAGCTGGGTGCAGATCTGAGGGTGCTTCATTCATTTGTTAATCTGTCCAAAGCCCAAAGCTGGCAAAAACCAACTTCAATGTGCAGTTTTATCCTTTCCCCATCCACCTAAACCCAGCAGATGCAAAAATAAACTGTGAATTCATTGAAGTGCTGAAAAAATTGCAGAAGGCCAGTCATAGGCAGCATCTCATATTGACTTGCACCAGGCTCTCTTCCAAGATACCTAGAACAATCATACCCAGAGGATAGCTTCAGACAATAAAAGAGCCATATCCAATTAGATTCAAAAACAGCATATCCAAAGAAAGATTCTGTCAGCCACCAAACCCAGCTGAGGCTAATTATATTTCTTATACTGAGCACCTCACATACTTTGGTTGAGGTAGAGCCTTACAAACAGACACTCAAATGGTTACACAGCATGCAAATAGCAATCAACTCTCAGTATAACAGGAGATCCACATAATCCAAACAAGGGTCATTTCTGGAACAATAAGTTTAGGAGGCCAAAAAGAATGCACCACAGGACCCAACAAAACACCTAATGCATAAGGCCACCCCACAAAGACTAAGAGTCATAACAGATCTATCTAATACATAGAAACAAACACAGAGAGGCAGCCAAAATTAGGGGGGAAAAGACCTCAAATGACAAAAGAGGATAAATTTCCAGAAAAAGAGCTAACTAAAATGAAGAAGCAACTTATCAGATACAGAATTCAAACTTATGGTTATACAAATGCTCAAGGAACAAAGTGCAAACTTAAAAAAGAAATAACAAGCAGAAAAAAGGACATAGAAATCATTAAATGAAATCAGTTAGAAATAAAGAATACAATATTTGACATCAAGAATACATTATAAGGAATAAACATTAGGCTGAATGAAGCAGATAATTGAATTAGAGATTTGGAAGTCAAGGTTTTAAAAACAACCAATCAAAGCAGCCAAAAAAAGAAAAATTAAAAGTTTAAAAATGAGCAGAGTTTAAGAAACCTCTGAGACAATATAAAGCACAGCAACATCCATATATCAATAATATGGGTACCAGAAGGAGAAGAGATACAACAAGAGCTTGAATACTTATTGGAAGAAATTATGACAAAATTTTTCTAAACTGGTAAAGAAAAAACCAAAGCACTCAAGTCCAGAAAGCAGAGCAAGTCCCAGATAAGATAGAACCAAAGAGGTCCAGGTATAGATGCATCATAATTAAACCGGGTAAGGCTAAAAAAAATGAAGTAATCTTAGAAGCAGCAAGAGAAAAGCAGTTAGTCATTACAAGGAAGCTCCCATTAGACTGTCAGCTCATTTCTCAACAGAAACATTTTATACCAGGAAAGATTAACATGAAATATTACCAAGCAAGGTTATCATTTAAAATTGAAGAAAAAATAAAGAGCTTTCCAGACAAGAAGAAGCTAAAGGAGTCTGTTAGCATTAGAAGAAATATTAAAGAGTCTTTTTTAAGAAAAAGAAGAGAAAAAAACAGAGGAACATAATTATAAGAATAAATGACAATAAATATATATTTTTCAAAAATCAATGTAAATGTAAATAGCTTAAATGCTCCAGTTAAAAAACATAAGGTAGCTGAATGGTTAAGAAAGCAATATATATATATATATATATATATATATATATACTGTATAGAAGAAACTCATCTGAGGAAATAAAATACACCTGAGAAATGAAATACTCACCTGAGGAATGAAAAAAAATATTTTATGAAAATGAAATGTAAAAAGAAAAGCTGTAATGGCAACACTTATATCTGACAAAATAGACATTAAAATGGAAGTCACAGTAAGATAAAGAAGCAAACTACAAAATGATAAAGGGAGCAGTCCAACAACAGGATATGACCTTTTTAAACATTTATACACCCAATTCAGGAGCACCAAAATAAATAAAGAAAACCTTTATGAACAGAAAGGAAGAGATAAACAGCAATACAGTCATAGTAGGAGATATTAACACCCTAGGTATAACAAAGGATAGATAATCAAAAATCAATAAGAAAATGGTGGCCTTCAATGACATATTATATCTGATTAAATTATTCAATATATTCAGAGCATTTCATCCTTAAATAGCAGAATATACATTTTTTCAAGTGAACTTGGAACATTTTCTAAGATAGACTACATGTTAGAACACAAAATAAATCCAACAAACTTAAGAAAATTGAAATTATATCAAGCATTGTCTCTGAACATGTTATAAAACTAGAAATCAATCACAAAAAAAACAACAGAAAAAAAAAGATATGAAGGTTAAACAACATATTCCTGAACAATGAATGGGTTAACAAGGAAACAAAGGAACAAAGCAAAAGATAACTAGAAACAACTGAAAATAAGAACACAGCAAAAATAGTCCTAAAAAATTTATAGCAATTGAGGCCTACCTCAAGAAACAAAGAAAAAAATCTAAAAAATCTCAAATAAACAATCTAGCCTTATACTTAAAAAAAAAAACTTGAAAATAAACAACAAAAAAAGTGAGTAAAAGAAAAATAATAATAATAGAAATTAAAAGAGAATAAAAATACAATAAATAATAAATGAAACCAGAAAAAAATAGAAGAGAAAGAGCCCCCAAAAATAAAATCAGAGAAGGAAAAATAGAAGTAACAGCAGATACCAAAAAAATACAAAGGATTTTAAGAAAAATATTCCAAAAAACTTTATGCAAACATACTAGACAATCTGACAGAAAGAAATACATTTCTAGAAACACACAGTCTTCCAAAATGGAATCAGGAAAACTAAGAGATTCTGAATAGGCAGATTACAGCTAGTGAAATTATTAAAGCAGTAATCAAAACAGTGTCAACAAAGAAAATTCCTGGACTAGATGGCTTCATGGATAAATTTTTCAAATGTTCAAATAAAAAATAACACATATCATTCTCAAAATTACCTAAAAAAGTCAAGAAAAGACTTCCAAACTCATGTTATGAGGTCAGTATTATCCTTATTCCAAGAGGAGATAAAAACACCAAAATGAAAGTAAGTTATAGGCTGATATGCCTGATGGACATAGGTATGAAAATTCTCAACAAGATGTTAGCAAACCAAGCCCTGGCTGGTTGGCTCTGTAAATAGAGCATCAGCCAGGTATATGGACATCTAGATTTGATTCCTTGTCAGGGCACACAAGAGAAATGACCATCTGATTCTCTCCCCATTCCTTTTTTCCTTCTCTTCCTCTTCCCCTTTCACATCCAATGTCTTCATTGGTTCAAGTGATGGCCCTGGGCACTGAGGATAGTTAGTTGGCCTGAGTGTGACAGACTCAGGTGTTAAGAATAGCTTTGTTGATTCAAGCATTGGCCCCAGACAGGATTTCCTAGGTGGATCCCAGTCAAGGTGCATGCAGGAGTCTACTTCACTATCTCCCTTCTTCTCATTTAAAAAATAAAAAGAAAGAAAGAAATATTTGCAAACCAGATCCAGCAATACATTGGAATAATCATACACTACAATCAAATGGGATATATTCTAGGAATGCAATGTTGGTACAACATGTGTAAATCAATAAATATGATACACCACATGAAGGATAAAATGAAGGATAAAATCACATGGTCATATCAATAGACAAAGAAAAAACATTTGATATATTTCAGCTTCCATTTATGTCAAAAACTCTCATCAAAGTGACAATAGAAAGAATGTGTGTTAATGTATTAAAGGCCATATATGACAAACTCAGAACCAATGTCATACTCAATGGGCAAAAACTACAAGCATGTCCATTAAGATCAGGGACAAGACAGGGATTTTCACTTTCACCACTCTTATTCAATATAGTCATGGAAGACCGAGCAATTAATCACACAAGAAGAAAAAATAAAAAGCATCAAATTGTAAAAGAAATAAAACTGTCATTATTTGTAGATGATGTAATATTTCATACAGACCAACCTAAAAATTCCACAAAAAATACTACTAGAACTGATAAATTAATTTAGTAAAGTAGTAGGATATAAAATATATATTCAGAAATCAGTTGCATTTTTAAATTTTTTTGACAGAGACAAAGAGAGAGTCAGAGAGTGACAGAAAGGGACAGACAAACAGGAAGGGAGAGAAATGAGAGGTATCAATTCTTCATTGAGGCACCTTAGTTGTTCACTGATTGTTTTCTCATATGGGCCTTTACCAGGGGCTACAGGAGAGCAAGTTACTCACTGCTCAAGCCAGTGATATTGGGTTCAAACCAGCAATCTTGGGCTCAAGCCAGCAACCTTGGGCTTCAAGCCAGCAACCTTTGGGCTCAAGCTAGTGACCATGGGGCCACATCTATGAATGCACACTCAAGCCAGTGAACCTGCGCTCAAGATGATGAGCCCATGTTCAAGCCAGATGAGCCTGCACTCAGGCCAGTGCACTTGTGGCTTCAAACCTGGGTCCGCCACATCCCAGTCTGATGCTTTATTCACTGTGCCACTACCTGGTCAGGCTCAGTTGCATTTTATACATCAATTATTATCTATCAGAAAAAGAAAACAATACCATTCACAGTTGCTTCAAAAATAATAAAATACCTAGGAATAAATTTAATCAGGGATGTAAAAACCTGCACTCAGAAAAGTATAAGAAACTGAAGAAAAACCCTGAAGAAGATCCAAACAAGTTTAAGCACATACTGTGCTCATAGATAGGAATAATTAACATCATTGAAATATCCAAATTACCCTAAACCACTGGTTCTTAAAGTGTGCACCAGGGTGCACTGGTGCACCCTAGAAGATTTCCAAGTATGCCCTGTGGTATTCCAGAGAAATATGTGCCTGTTGGGGACCAAAAAACCAACAGGGATTTTAGAGTTTAGATTTTTGGGGCACAGAGGTGTGGGGAATTGGCTGTAAACTGACAATCTGCCCAATCTCCCAGCTCACTTGCCAGATTAGGTTGCAAAAGGCTGTTAAGCTGTGGTGCTGGATTGTTTACACTATTCCCCATGTTCCCTGGAAAGACTGGAGACAAGTTTCTTATATCCCTTGTTTAATGTAAAATTAAGATTTGCTAATGGCTTCACTTAGCCTAACAAATAAAGTGAGATGCAGTTTTTGGATGCGCTTTGCTCTTGCCAGCAGCAATTACAAGGACCCTCCCAACCCCGTATTTTCTTAATTCCACATATTTTCTTCATTCTGCACCATTCCCACTCAGTACCTGGAATTACTAGCTGTGCTGATTTGTGGCATGTGCCCAGGTATAAAAATAAATACAGTTACTTTATTATACTATTTCATTATGGAAATACTGCTCTTTTTGTTAACACATCATTATTATATTTATTACTAACACATCATTATGTTATTTTTAGACAAATACACCCAAATAAAATGGATAGATTTCTCAAAAGGAAGTGTGATATTGAAGTATCCGATTCTGGAAGTAAGCAAAAGTTAAGTGTAAATAAAATAGAACTTGAAGGCTAATGGGCAGAATTTAATTTATAGCCTTTTCCATCACTTGACACTGAACAATATGATTGGATTAGAAACCCAGTCATGGAAGCTTCAAGTGATTTTGGTTTAACATGAACAGGAGAAGAACTGGCAGCTATATCCACTGATCATGGATTGATGATTAAATATAAGGAATTGTCTCTTGAAGCCTTTTGGATGATTTCAATAAAAGAAGAATATGTGGCAATATCTAAAAAAGCTTTGAACATTTTACCACAATTTTTAACATTCTATTCATGTGAATTAGGATTTTCCACCCTTAACACAATTAAGTGCAAAAAAGAGAAATTCTTCAATATATTGATGAGGAAATGAGAGTTTGCCTTTCAAATATATGCCTAAACATTGAAGAAATTGCTAGGACACATCAGACTTATATTTCTCATAAACACAAGAATGAAAAAACTTAACATATTCACACCAGGACCTGCTGAATTTACTAAATCATCCTAAGAGTGTATCTATATATATATAAAAAATAAATTTTTGTCATTTTTTTATTTTTAACCCCTCTTTTTTATGAATTCTAAAAAGCATAACTCCAAAAATGTAACATAGAAATGTTTTTAATGTCCAAATAAATTTAATTTTGTCATATTTATTTTGTTTAATTACCATAAAAGCATGCTTGGACTTTATATATTTTTCTTTAATATTTGACTTAATTATTATAACATATTTCTCAGAAATTTGTATATAGTGTGCTTACAATTATTTGTAGGATTATAAATGTGCCCCAACTTCAAAAAGTTTGAGAACCACTGCCCTAAGCTATCTATAGATTCAATGAAATTCCTAGCAAAGTACCATTGGTGTATTTCACAGAATGGGAAAAAATATTCTAAAAATTCATATGGAACCACAAAACACTCCAAATAGCCATAGTCGTATTGAAAAAGAACAAAGTTGAAGGAATCAAGCTACTTGATGTCAAACTATCTTAAAAGGACATAGAAACCAAAATAGCAGGGTACTACCATAAAAACAGACATATAGATAAATGGAACAAAATAGAGAACCTTGAAATCAACCCATGCCTATATGGCCAATTAGTATTTGACAAAAGAAGCAAAAATATATAGTGGGGTAAAGACAGTCTATTCAGTGAATGGTGTTGGGAAAATTGGACATGCAAAAAAAATTATACTACCTTCTTACATCATACACAAGAATAAATTCAAAATGGTTTAAAGACTAAAATATTAGACATGAAAATATAAAAATCCTAAAAGAAAGAATAAGCAGCTAAATGTCAGACATTTCTCATAGCAATTTAATTTTCTGATATATCTCCTCTGGCAAGAAAAATGAAAGAAAAGATCATCAGGTAGAACTACATCAAAATAAAAGGTTTATGCACAGCAAAGCAAACCATCAACAAAATGAAAAGACAACCCATTGAATCGTAGAATATATTCACAGATACATCTGATTAGGGATAAATATCCAAAATGTATAAAGAACATATAAATCTCAAAACCAAAAAAATATCATAATTAAATTTAAAAATGAGCAAATGACCTGTATAGACACATTTCTAATGACATAAAAATGGTCAATAGTCACATAAGAAAATGCTCAATGTTACTAATCATCAGAAGTAGGCAAATTAAAACCACAATGAGATATGACCTCACACCTCTCAGAATGCCTATCATTAATTAATCAACAAAAATCAAGTGCTGGCAAGGATGTGAAGAAAAGGAAACTCTAGTGCACTGTTGGTGTAAATGCAGATTGATACAGTCAATTTGAATAACAGCATTGAGTTATGTTAGAAAAATTAAAAATTAAACTGCCTTTTGACCCAGTGATTCCACTTCTGAGAATATATGCTAACAATCCCAAAACAATAATTCAAAAGAATATATGCACCCTTATGTTCACTGAAGCATTATTTACAATAGCCAAGATCTGGAAACAGCCTAAGTACTCATCAGTAGATGAGAGAATAAAAAAATCTATGCTAATTTACACAATTAAATAAAGAAGAAGTCTTATCTTCTGTGACAGTATGATGAATAGGCCTGGAAATCATAATGCTAAGTGAAATAAGCATGTCATATGAGCAATCTACTGAACAAAATAAAGTATCAGCAAAATAAATACATATTCAGATTCCAAGATGGTGACAGAGTAGGCAGACATTCCAACTGCCACTTTCCAGGACCAAACAGGGTTACAATTTAAGAACAATCATCTTGAAAAACCAACTTTAGACTGAAGAAAAAAGACTATAACCAAGGATCACAGAAAAAGCCACATTGAGACGGGTTATAAGGGCAGAGATGTGGAAATAGCTGCCCCTCTCCCAAGAGCGAGGTGTGTCTGAGGGTTTGAAGGGACTCACACTGTGTTGAGGGTCACCCTAAGAGGTGTGGATGCTCAGCCCCAGGCCAAGAGCCCCAGCCTAGAATCCCAGAGCTTAGAAAAGACACCCAGACAGCATTTGGAAATGAAAAAAGCCAGGTTTCTGTCTCCGAGAAAGCGACTCAGCTTTCGGAGCCACAGATTGCATCTTAAAGGACCTGCACAGAAAATCTCATTCACAGCCACATACTCGGGGCTCTGATGGAGAAAAAACTGAGAGAACTGGAGGAGCATGAAGAAAGTGTAAAGTTGAATGTCCAGGAAGAGACACTGTGGGGGACAGCTACCAGAACCCCTGTGCTGTGTCATTTACCAATACTGCAGTCACGATCTTTCTTGGGTAAAGCATCCACGTTCTGCTGCACCAGCCTGGGGAGAAATAAAAGCTCTGCCCTCAGGAGTCTCTCCTACCCCTTCATGGCTACAGGTCATTCTGTGAGGCCAGGAAACAGGGGAAGCATCCGTGGCTTAGTTTTCTGGTGTTGAGACCAGAGCATTCCCCCACATGCTCCCAACTCTAAGAGTGGTGCTTCCACCTCATGGGAGACTCAGTGGAAATGCTCTGAACTATTGGCAGACCACACATCTGTGTCTCAGAGGCCACAACCTCCAGACTCCTAGGGCCACACCTTACTGAGGTCTGTGAGAAAAGTCTGGACAGGCAGACACCTGGGTCCAAGGGGTGAAGCCACACCTACCACCCTTCTTAATCCTTAAATTTTTTACAGGCACTAGACTCTAGTAGAAATTTTTTTCAGTGGCTGAGCCCTAAAACCAACCAATAGACAGAGGCTGTAGGAGGTGGGACTCAAGGAAAGTAGGTTTTCTAAGCAGAACTCCCCACAGGCCCAGTGAGGGTAAAAGCCAGCTTAGGAGTGCAGCTTGGTATTTCCATGTACACCTGGGCCAACCAGAAGGAGCCACAAATTCTGCATTCCTTGTAGGTCCAAGAAGGTTGCTGAGGGTCAGTCTTGGACAGTTTTTCAATGGTCTGCTTCGAGTTCTTGCCAGTGAGGCCCCGGGCTGGCACATCCAAGGGCAGCTGCAGAAAGCATCAGTTCAGGACTTAACAACCCTTGCTAGAGCAGTATCCTAAGAAAAGGCGCCTCACACCTGGCCCACCTGAGGCAAGTTTCACTCTCTGTGATCAGCAATGGCCTAGGAGCTCATGTTCCTTGGATAGGGTGGAGCTTCACAGTGAGCTGGCCTGGGCACAGGATATCTTGCCCTGCAGGGCTAGATTCCACAGGAGGAAAGGAGAATGGCTTGGAGCATGGACATTTAACATTTGTGTTCTTGTGAGTCTAATTTTGGATCTGGTTGAGGGGCTTAGCCTTAGGGAAGGACACAATCAGCCACAGTAGAAGACTCTTTCAGTCTTCCTCCCTGAGACCAGGGTCTCACCAGGTGAAAGAACTTCTGCACAGGATACTGTCAGCCAAACTCGGCCTGAACCTGCTGCCCACCTTGTTGGGGATAAATAAAATTTGAGTATCCAGCAGCAGCTGAGGAATTAAGATCTGAAGTAGGGGCCACATTTCCTGTACTAAGATGCTGAAAAACAGACACCTGATGTAATGGGTCCCACTAATGTTGCATTTACAAACCTTAGCTACACTAACCCATCAAGATTGCAACCTATAGAGAGGATGGTAGGGTGAGGCCAATCTGAGCCCACACTACTGTCTTAGTACAGAAGACTTTGGGAAGACTAAGCAGCTGCAAAAAGAGGAGAAACAGCTGAAAAGTGCAGACAAATCTTACAGAGGTTGGGGTTTTTACAGAGCTGCTGTTATCTCTAAGTAGGAGGAAGCCAATACTTATACAAAGGTTGGCCCATTGCACACTACCCATGCAGAGAAAATGCAGACACAAACAGCAAAAAGTGTAGTACCTGCAGACAGGTACCCCACAACAGGCTACAAAAACAGCTGACACCAACCCAAAAAGATCTATTGCCAACACAACTAGTAGTTGGGTGGCAGAAAGCAAGAATGCTAGACTCAACTACCTACACCATCTGCACACCCAAAGGTGGAGTCTAGCAGGCACCACACATTGTGGAAAATAAATATGCCCAACAGGACAGACATTGCACAGTAGGTAATATACATGATCAAGGTTGACCCTTAGAGCCAGCGAGCTTAAGAAAAAACCATACCCATGAAAGGAACAACTGCATTTAATACTCACATACAATAAGAGGAAAAATAGTACCCTCAAAAAGCATTCTTAAAACAAGGAAAATAGGTGGTCTGCAGGTCAGTACCACCAAGCCCATCTTCTTCATAAAGACACCACAAACATTTTAAAGTCAGATAGTGTTACCTAATGAATAGACAAAATGGGCAAAGAAATGTGACCCAAATAAATCAACAAGAGAAATCACCAGAAAATAAACTGAATGAGATGGAAGATACAAAACTATAAGATACCCAGTTTAAATTAATGATTTTTAACATACTCAAGAATCTTACAGCAAAAATGGATGAACATAATGAGCACTTAAATAAAGATATCGCAAGTATCAAAACGGAAACTGAAATCATAAAAAACAAGTCAGAAATGACAAATACAATATCAAAAATGAAGACTAAACTAGAAGGAATCAATAGAAGGCTGTATGAAGCAAAGAATTGAATAAGTGATTTAGAGGAAAAGTTAAAAGCATGGGAGCAGAGCAACAAAAGGAAAAGAAGGTCAAAAAGTCTGAGGATTGCCTGACCTGTGGTGGAGTAGTGGATAAAGCATCGACCTGGAATGCTGAGGTCACCAGTTCAAAACCTGCACTTGTCTGGTCAAGGCACATATAGAAGTTGATGCTTCCTGCTCTTCCCCCTTTCTCTCTCTCTCTCCTCTTTAAAATGAATAAATTAAAAAAAAATTAAAGAAAATCTGAGGAAACTCTAAGGGAGCTCTGTGACAACATGAAGAGAAACAACATCCACATCACAGACGTTCCTGAAAGAGAAGAGAAAAAAAAAAGAGGAAGAGAGAACCTGTTTGAAAAAATCATAGCTGAAAATTACCCTAAATTGATGAAGAAAAAAGTCACACAAGTTCAAGAAGAAAAGAATGTCCCATTAAAGAGGAACCCAGGGAGGCATACACCAAGACATATACTAAGACACATCATAATTAAAGTGCTAAAGTTAAGAGACAAAGAAAGAATACTAAAAACTGAAAAAGGAAAGCAATTAATTACCTACAGAGGAACTACCATTAGGATGTCATCCAGTTTCTCAACAGAAAACCTTGAGGTCAGAAGGGAATTACAAAAAATAGTCAAAGTGATGGAAAACAAGTACCTATGACTAAGACTTTTTTTATTCAAAAAGGCTATCATTTAAAATTAAAAGAGAAATAAAAAGCTTCCTAGACCAAAAAATAAAAATAAAATAAAAGAAAAGAAACCTCAAGGAATTCATTACAACCAATCCAGTATAGAAAGAAACCTTAAGAGGTCTCCTGTAAAAAGAGAAAATAAATCTAGAAAAAGAGAATTGTAGATTTAAAGAACAAAGTGGCACAAAATAAGTACACATCAATAATAACCTTAAATGTAAATAGATAAAATGCTCCAATCCAAAGACATATGGTATCTGCATTGATAAGAAAACAGGACCCATACATATGCTGTCTACAAAAGACCCACCTCAGAACAAAAGATACACATATACTAAAAGTGAAGGGATGGAAAAAAGTATTTTATGCAAATGGAAATGAAAAAAACACACAAAAAAACTGGGGTAGCAATACTTATATCTGACAAAATAGACTTTAAAACAAAGGCTATAGTAAGGGATAAAGAAGGTCACTACATAATGATAAAGGGAGCAATCCAACAGGAGAATATAACCATTGTAAATATCTATGTGCCTAGTATAGGAGCACCTAAATATATAAAGCAGATTTTGATGGAAATGAAGGATGAGATCATCAGCAATACTATAATTGTAGAGGATTTTAATACCACACTTAAATCAATGAATAGATCCTCCAGACAAAAAATTGACAAAAAAACAGTGACCTTAAATGACACACTAGATCAACAGGATTTAACAGATATTTTCAGAACCTTTCACCCAAGGCAGGAGAATATACATTCTTCTCAAGTGCTCATGGTACATTCTCTAGGATAGCCACATGTTAGGACATGAAACAAGTCTCAATACATTTAAGAATATTAAAATCATATCAAGCATCTTCTCTGATCACAATGGATTGAAACCAGAAATCAAACACAATAAAAAAATGAAAAATGGAAGCTAAATAGTATGTTATTAAATAATGAACGGGTTAACAATGAAATCAAGGAAGAAATAAAAAATTGTTTTGAAACACATGAAAATGAACATACATCTCAAAATTTATGGGACACAGCAAAAGCAGTTCTGAGAGGGAAACTCATAGCATTATAGGAATACCTTAAGAAGAAGGAAAAAGCTCAAGTAAACAACCTAACCATGCATCTGAAAGAAACAGAAAACAAAAACAAGTAAAGCCCAGAGGAAGTAGGAGGAAAGAAATAATAAACATCAGAGCAGAAATAAATGGCATCGAGACTTATAAAACATTAAAAAGATTAACAAAATCAGCAGCTGGTTCTTTGAAAACATAAACAAAATTGACAAACCTTTAACCAGACTCATCAAGAAAAAAAGTGAGAAGACTCAAATAAATAAAATTAGAAATGAAAAAGAAGTAACAACCAACATCTCAGAAATCCAAAGGATTGTAAGAAGATACTATAAACATTCATATGCCAAAAAATTGGACAACCTAGGTGAAATGTATAAATTCCTAAAAACATACAATTTCCAAGATTCAATTTGTAAGAATCAGAAAACCTAAACAGACTGATTACAACAAATGAAGTTGAAATAGTTACCAAAAACTCACAACAAACAAAAGTCCTGGCTCAGATGACTTCACAGGCAAATTTTTTCAAATGTTAAAAGAAGAACTAACATCTATCCTTCTGGAGCTATTTCAAAAAATTCAAGACAAGGGCAGACTTCCAAGCTCCTTTTATGAGGCAAGCATTATGCTCATTTGAAAATCAAGAAAAGACACTACAAAAAAAGATAACTATAGAAAAATATCCATGATGAACATAGATAAAAATTTCTAAACACAATATTAGTAAACCAGATCTAGGCATATATTTAAAAACACACATCATGATTAAGTGGGATTTATTTTAGGAAGGCAAGGCTGGCACAGTATTCACAAATCAATCAATGTGATTCAGCATATAAGAAAAAGAAGGATAAAAATCACATGATTATATCAATAGATGCAGAAATAACATTTGATAAAATCTAGCACCCATTTATGATCAAAACTCTCAGCAAACAGAACACAGTGAAGTAACTCAACATAACAAAGGTCATCTATGACAGACCCACAACCAACATCATACTCAATGGATAAAAATTAAAAACAATCCTTTTAAAGACCAGGAACAAGGCAGGTGTTCCTCCTTGCAACACTTTTATTCAACATAGTTTTAGAAGTCCTAGCCACAGCAATCAGACAAGAAGAAAAATAAAAGGCATCCAAATTGGAAAAAAGAAGTAAAACTATCATTATTTTCTGATGACATGATACTCTACATAGAAAATCCTAAAGTCTCAGTCAATAAACTACTAGACCTGATAAATGTATTTTGCAAGGTGGAAGGATATAAAATTAATATTCAGAAATCAGTGGCATTTTTATACACCAACAATAAACTGTCTGAAAAATAAATTAAAAAAATAATTTTCTTCCCTAATTCAAAAAAAATAAAAAATAAAATAAATAAATAAAGTTCCTAGGAGTAAAATTAAACAAAGAGGTTAAAGACTTGTACTCAGAAAATAATTATATATTGAAGAAAGAAATCAAGAAAGATATAAACAAGTGGAAGCATATACCTTGCTCATGGATAGGAAGAATATACATCATTAAAATGTCTATATTAACCAAACCAAACCAATCTATACATTCAATGCAATTCTTATTCAAATACCAATGACATTCTTCAAAAATATAGAACAAATATTCCAAAAATTTATATGGAACCAAAAAGAACACAAATAGAATCAGCAACCTTTTTTTTTTTTTTTTTTGTATTTTTCTGAAGCTGGAAATGGGGAGAGACAGTCAGACAGACTCCCGCATGCGCCCGACCAGGATCCACCCGGCACGCCCACCAGGGGGTGACACTCTGCCCACCAGGGGGCGATGCTCTGCCCCTCCGGGGCGTCGCTCTGCCGCGACCAGAGCCACTCTAGCGCCTGGGGCAGAGGCCAAGGAGCCATCCCCAGCGCCCGGGGCCATCTTTGCTCCAATGGAGCCTCGCTGCGGGAGGGGAAGAGAAAGACAGAGAGGAAGGAGAGGGGGAGGGGTGGAGAGGCAGATGGGCGCCTCTCCTGTGTGCCCTGGCCGGGAATCAAACCCGGGACCTCTGCACACCAGATCGACGCTCTACCACCGAGCCAACCGGCCAGGGCCAGAATCAGCAATCTTAAAAACAAAGAATAGTGGGAAGTATCACACTTCCTACTACAAGGCCATAGTAATCAAAACAGTTTGATACTGGCATAAGAGCAGGCATACAGAGCAATGGAACAGAACAAAGAACCCAGAAATAAACCCATACATTTATGGTCAGTTGATATTTGACAAAGGATGTAAAGGATATATAGTGGAGTAAAAAAAATCTCTTTAATAAATGGTGTTTGGAAAACTGGACACATACATGCAAAAAAATGAAACTAGACCACCAACTTACACCATTCACAAAAATAAACTCAAAATGGATAAGAGACTTAAATGTAAGTCATGAAATTATAAACACCTTGGAAGAAAATGTAGGCAGTAAACTCTCCAATATCTCTCATAGCAGTATTTCTGCTGATTTATCTCCATGGTCAAGTGAAATAAAGGATAAAATAAACAAATGGGATTTTATCATGCTAAAAAGCTTTTGCACAGCAAAAGCACCATGAACAAAATAAAAAGACAACCCACACAATGAGAGAACATATTCGCCAATATGTCTGATATGGGGTTAGTAACCAAAATTTATAAAGAACTTCCAAATCTCAGCACCAGGAATGTAAACAACCCAATTAATAAATGGGCAAAAGAACTGAATAGACACTTCTCCAAAGAGGACATACAGATGGCCAAAAAGCATATGTAAAAATGGTCAATGTCATTAATCATCAGAGAAATGCAAATTAAAACCACAATGAGATACCACCTCACACCTGTCAGAATGACGCTCCTTAACACAGAATAAGTGCTGGCGAGGATGTGGAGAAAAGGGAACCCTCCTGCACAGCTGTTGGGAATGCAGACTTGTGCTGCCACTATGAAAAACAGTATGGAGTTTCCTAAAATAATTTAAAAATGAAGCTGCCTTTTGACCCAGCTATCCCACTCTTAGGAATATATCCTAAGAATCCCACATCACTGGTTCGATAGAAGATATGCATTTCCATGTTTATTGCAACATTGTTTACAATAGCCAAGATCTGGAAACAGCCCACGTGTCCACCAGTAGATGAGTGGATTACAAAGCTGTAGTACATATATACAGTGCAATGCTATACAGCTGTGAAAAATAAGGAACTCTTACCTTTTGTGATGACATGGATCGACTTGGAGATTATTATGCTAAGTGCAATAAACCAGGTAGAGAAAGACA
Source organism: Saccopteryx leptura (assembly GCF_036850995.1). NCBI lineage: Eukaryota > Metazoa > Chordata > Mammalia > Chiroptera > Emballonuridae > Saccopteryx > Saccopteryx leptura. Next base: position 59,812,117 of record NC_089516.1, on the reverse strand, counting down.
AATATTGTATGATCTCACTTATATGTGGAATCAAATTAACAAAATGAAATGAGGAATGGAATAGAGGCAGAGGCAGGGTCACAAGGAGCAGAGGTACAGCAGTCATAGTGAAGTTGGTTGAAGGGATGGGATCAGACAAAGTGAAGAAATTAGTGGAATTATATAAATATATACATAATATATAGATACAGATAATAGGATCAAAAATCCCAGTGGGAAGGGGGTATTTAGGCGAAGGGCGAAAAATAGGTGATAATGGGGGATAAGGGTGTAGGGGTGAGGGAGTTGTATTAAGTGGGACAATTGAATTTGTGTTAAAAGATTAAATTATAATTAATAAAAATAATAAAGTTAAAAAAATAAAACTTCAGAAAAAGTATTTATACATAGAGGGTAGGCTTACAGGTTTTGGGGGAGTGGACAAGAGAAATGGAGTGATATAGCAAAATATAAATAAAGTAAAAAAGGGCAGAAAAATACTTGGGGACAAAGACAACAGTTTTTTGTTTTGTTTTGTTTTTTTGTTTTTTTTTTTAAAGACAACAATTTTGTAACTGCCCTGAGTTGGTGAGATGGAGGAGGCTATTGGGGGTGATAATTGTTATGTAGGAAGACTTGACTTGAAGGGCTAGTGAACAGGCAGTATAATGTAAAGAGATGTATTGTGGCCTTGGGAACTTGAAATCTGTATGATTATGTTAACTAGTGTCACCCTAATAAATTCAATTTAAAAAATATACAGAATTCTATTAGTTATTTGTATTTTATTGTACATTTTTCCCTATTAGATAGCTTGTCTCTTAATTTTTAGCAGGTATGCCTTGCCCTAAAGATTTGGAGTTGGATTTGACCTCTTGAATACAAGAATTTTCTTTAGCCTGTGATAACTGTGCTGTGATTAAACTAGAATCATTAAAAAATATAAAGTTTAGTGGATTCTATAGATTCTGAGATAGGACTTGTTGATTTTATAAATTTCTTAATTCCTTAATCAGCCTTCTCTTTTAGTTCATGGGACAAACAGTTGTTGAACAAATTCTCATGGCTATATATATTTTTTTATATATATATATAATTTTATTTTTTTAATGGGGTGACATCAATAAATCAGGATACATATATTCAAAGATAACAAGTCCAGGTTATCTTGTCGTTCAATTATGTTGCATACCCACCACCCAAAGTCAGATTGTCCTCTGTCACCTTCTATCTTGTTTTCTTTGTGCCCCTCCCCACCCCCTATCCCTCTCCCATTCCCCCCTCCCCCCCGTAACCACCACACTCTTATCAATGTCTCTTAGTTTCACTATTATGTCCCACCTACGTATGGAATAATACAGTTCCTGTTTTTTTCTGATTTACTTATTTCGCTTCGTATCATGTTATCAAGATCCCACCATTTTGCTGTAAATGTTCCGATGTCATCATTTCTTATGGCTGAGTAGTATTCCATAGTGTATATGTGCCAAATCTTCTTTATCCAGTCATCTATTGATGGGCTTTTTGGTTGTTTCCATGTCCTGGCCACTGTGAACAATGCTGCAATAAACATGGGGCTGCATGTGTCTTTACGTATCAATGTTTCTGAGTTTTTGGGATATATACCCAGTAGAGGGATTGCTGGGTCATAAGGTAGTTCTATTTTCAGTTTTTTGAGGAACCACCATACTTTCTTCCATAATGGTTGTACTACTTTACATTCCCACCAACAGTGTATGAGGGTTCCTATTTCTCCACAGCCTCTCCAACATTTGCTGTTACCTGACTTGCTAATCACAGCTAATCGAACAGGTGTGAGGTGGTATCTCATTGCCGTTTTGATTTGCATTTCTCTAATAGCTAAAGAAGATGAGCATCTTTTCATATATCTGTTGGCCATTTGTATTTCTTCCTGGGAGAAGTGTCTATTCATATCCTCTTCCCATTTTTTTATTGGATTGTTTGTTTGTTTGTTGTTGAGTTTTATGAGTTCTTTGTATATTTTGGATATTAGGCCCTTATCTGAGCTGTCGTTTGAAAAAATCATTTCCCATTTAGTTGGCTTTCTGTTTATTTTGTTATCAGTTTCTCTTGCTGAGCAAAAACTTCTTAGTCTGATGTAGTCTCATTCATTAATTTTTGCCTTCACTTCTCTTGCCATTGGAGTCAAATTCATAAAATGCTCTTTAAAACCCAGGTCCCTGAGTTGAGTACCTATGTCTTCTTCTATGTACTTAATTGTTTTAGGTCTTATGTTTAGATCTTTGATCCATTTTGAGTTAATTTTTGTACAGGGGGAGAGACTGTAGTCCAGTTTTATTCTTTTGCATGTGGCTTTCCAGTTTTCCCAGCACCATTTATTGAAGAGGCTTTCTTTTCTCCATTGTGTGTTGTTGGCCCCTTTATCAAAAATTATTTGACTATATATATATGTGGTTTTATTTCTGGACTTTCTATTCTGTTCCATTGGTCTGAGTGTCTATTTTTCTGCCAATACCATGCTGTTTTGATTGTCGTGGCCCTATAATAGAGTTTGAAGTCAGGTATTGAAATGCCCCCAGCTTCATTCTTTTTCTTTAGGATTGCTTTGGCTATTCGGGGTTTTTTATAGTTACATATAAATCTGATGATTTTTTGCTCTATTTCTTTAAAAAATGTCATTGGAAGTTTGATGGGAATTGCATTAAATTTGTATATTGCTTTGGGTAATATAGCCATCTTGATTATATTTATTCTTCCTAGCCAAGAACAAGGTATATTCTTCCATCTAATTATATCTTTTTCGATTTCCCTTAACAATGGTTTATAGTTTTCATTATATAAGTCCTTTACATTCTTTGTTATGTTTATTCCTAAGTATTTTATTTTTTTTGTTGCAATCGTGAAGGGGATTATTCTTTTGAGTTCCTTCTCAGTTGTTTCATTGTTGGCATATAGAAAGGCTATTGACTTCTGTATGTTAATTTTGTATCCTGCGACCTTACTGTATTGGCTTATTGTTTCTAGTAGTCTTTTTGTGGATTCTTTGGGGTTTTCGATGTATAGGATCATATCATCTGCAAAAAGTGATACCTTTACTTCTTCTTTTCCGATATGGATGCCTTTTATTTCTTTGTCTTGTCTGATTGCTCTGGCTAGAACCTCTAGTACCACATTAAATAAGAGTGGAGAGAGTGGACAACCCTGCCTTGTTCCTGATTTAAGGGGGAAAGCCTTCAGTTTAGTGCCATTTAATATGATGTTAGCTGATGGTTTATCATATATGGCCTTTATCATGTTGAGATATTTTCCTTCTATACCCATTTTGTTGAGAGTCTTAAACATAAAATTGTGTTGTATTTTATCGAAAGCCTTTTCTGCGTCTATTGATAAGATCATGTGGTTTTTGTTCTTTGTTTTGTTGATATGGTGTATTACATTAACCGTTTTACGTATGTTGAACCATCCTTGAGATTCTGGGATGAATCCCACTTGATCATGATGTATTATTTTTTTAATATGTTGTTGTATTCGATTTGCTAGTATTTTGTTTAGTATTTTAGCATCTGTATTCATTAGAGATATTGGTCTGTAGTTTTCTTTTTTTGTGCCATCCTTGCCTGGTTTTGGTATGAGGGTTATGTTGGCTTCGTAAAATGTGTTTGGAAGTATTGCTTCTTCTTCAATTTTTTGGAAGACTTTGAGTAGAATAGGAACCAAGTCTTCTTTGAATGTTTGATAAAATTCGCTGGTATAGCCGTCAGGGCCTGGACTTTTATTTTTGGGGAGGTTTTTAATGGTTTTTTCTATTTCTTCTCTACTGATAGGTCTGTATAGGCTTTCTGCTTCTTCTTGACTCAGTCTAGGAAGGTTGTATTTTTCTAGGAATTTATCCATTTCTTCTAGGTTGTTGAATTTAGTAGCATAAAGTTTTTCATAGTATTCTACAATAATTCTTTGTATATCTACGGTGTCTGTGGTGATTTCTCCTCTTTCATTTTGGATTTTGTTTATATGAGTTCTTTCTCTTTTTTCCTTGGTAAGTCTTGCCAAGGGTTTGTCAATTTTGTTGATCTTTTCAAAGAACCAGCTCCTTGTTCTATTAATTTTTTCTATAGTTTTTCTGTTCTCTAATTCATTTATTTCTGCTCTGATTTTTATTATCTCCTTTCTTCGGCTGGTTTTGGGTTGTCTTTGTTCTTCTTTTTCTAGTTCCTTAAGGTGGGAAGTTAAGTGGTTCACTTGGGCTCTCTCTTGTTTGTTCATATATGCCTGAAGTGATATGAACTTCCCTCTTATCACTGCTTTTGCTGCATCCCATAGATTCTGATATGTAGTATTGTCATTTTCATTAGTCTGTATATATCTTTTGATCTCTGCACTTATTTCTTCTTTGACCCATTCATTTTTTAAAAGTATGTTGTTTAGTTTCCACATTTTTTTGGGATTTTTTCCTCTTTTTTGCAGTTGAATTCTAGTTTCAAGGCTTTATGATCAGAAAATATGCTTGGTACAACTTCAATTTTTCTGAATTTGCTGATGTTGTTTTTGTGGCCCAACATATGGTCAATTCTTGAGAATGATCCATGTACACTGGAGAAAAATGTATACTCAGTCACTTTGGGATGAAATGTCCTGTAGATGTCTATCATATCCAGGTGCTCTAGTGTTTTGTTTAAGACCACTATGTCTTTGTTGATTCTCTGTTTGGATGACCGATCTAGAGCCGTCAGCGGTGTATTGAGGTCTCCAAGTATGATTGTATTTTTGTCAGTTTTTGTTTTAAGATCAATAAGTAGCTGTCTTATATATTTTGGTGCTCCTTGGTTTGGTGCATATATATTAAGAATTGTTATGTCTTCTTGATTCAGTGTCCCCTTAGCCATTATGAAATGGCCATTTTTGTCTCTGAGTACTTTTCCTGTCTTGTAGTCAGTATTATCCGATATGAGTATTGCTACACCTGCTTTTTTTTGGATGTTATTTGCTTGGAGTATTGTTTTCCAGCCTTTCACTTTGAATTTGTTTTTATCCTTGTTACTTAGATGAGTTTCCTGTAGGCAGCATACAGTTGGATTTTCTTTTTTAATCCATTCTGCTACTCTGTGCCTTTTTATTGGTGAGTTTAATCCGTTTACATTTAGTGTAATTATTGATACTTGTGAGTTCCCTATTGCCATTTTATATCTTGCTTTCTGTTAGTTTTGTGTCTTGTTTGATCCTTCTCTTTTGTTTTTCTATCTTTTGTTTTTATTTGGTTGTATTCCATACATCTTTCCACTGTTGCTATCTTTTTTATCTCATGTGCTTCTGTGGTGGTTTTTTCAATGGTGGTTACCTTTGAATAATGAAAAGGGTCCCTACCCTGTTCATTGTAGCGAACTATTTTGTGAGTACTTTTGCACTCCATCGTCCTTTGCTACTGTTAATCTCCATCTTCTCCCCCTCTTTCTTTTTGTTGTTGTCACAGTTTAAATTTGGTTTTATTGTGTTCTTCTTGGAGCTTTTACTTGTGGCTCTGTTTTTTTTTGTTCTTTGTATCTGATTGGAGAACCCCCTTTAGTAATTCCTGGAGTGGGGGTTTTCTGATGATAAATTCCCTCATCTTTTCTGTATCTGTGAATGTTTTTATTTCTCCTTCATATTTGAAGGATAGCTTTGATGGGTATAGTATTCGTGGCTGAAAGTTCCTCTCTTTCAGGACTTTAAATATTGGGGTCCACTCTCTTCTAGCTTGTAGAGTTTCTGCTGAGAAATCTGATGATAATCTAATGGGCCTTCCTTTATATGTTGTATTCTTCTTTTCCTTGGCTGCCTTGAGAATTTTTTCTTTGCTGTTGGTTTGTGTCAATTTCATTATGATATGCCTTGGAGTAGGTTTGTTGGGGTTAAGAAAACTTGGAGTTCTGTTTGCTTCTTGAACTTGAGGCTTTAGTTCTTTCCACAGGCTTGGGAAGTTCTCATCTATTATTTGTTTGAGTATGTTCTCCATTCCATTTTCTCTCTCTTCTCCCTCTGATATACCTATTATTCTTATGTTATTCTTTTTGATGGAGTCAGATAATTCTTGTAGGGCTATCTCATTTTTTTTTAATTTTTGAGTCTCTTTCTTCTTCTCTCTGTTGTGCCTCAAGTTGCTTGTCTTCTATTTCACTAATCCTCTCTTCTATCTGACCTGTTCTATTAGCTAAGCTTGTTACTTCGTTTTTCAGCTCGTGAATTGAGTTTTTCATCTCTGTTTGATTTGTTTTTATAGTTTCAATTTCCTTGGACATATATTCTTTGTGTTCATTGAGTTGTTTTCTGAGCTCCCTAAATTGCCTTTCTGTGTTTTCTTGTATATCTCGGAGGATTTTTAGGATTTCTATCTTGAATTCTCTGTCATTTAGCTCCAAGGTTTCCAATATATTAAATTTTTTCTCCATAGATTTTTCCTCATCTAGCTGTGTTACCTCTCTTTCTTTTGTATCCATGATATTCGATTTTCTCTTCCTTAATGGCATCTGAGAGTGGTTTTGTTGATAGTATTAATGAGATTTAATAAAGAATAAAAAGTTTCAAAAAATAATAAAAAAAAATCGAAAAGAGTTGTTTTTTTTAAAAAAAATTAATAATGAAATAAAGAAAAATAAAATAAAATAAAATTAAAAAAAAAAAAAAAAAAAGGAAATTATTCCCCCCCTCCTTTTTTCCTCTCCTCTCCTCTCCCCTCTTTCTTGATAAAATCTTGTGGTGGACTGTGAATTATAACAAACAATGCCTGATGGAGGGCCTGAATTGGGGAAAAGTAATAAAGGGGCAAAAAAAAAAAAAAAAAAGAAAGAAAAAAGAAAAAAAAGAGCGTATGGACCCACAAAAAGCAAATAAGGAAAAAATTTGGGTCAAGAATAAAATGATTTGCTTTTAGGTGTTGGTTGTCTAAGAGTTATGATGAGAGGATTAAGAGGAAAACGGAAAAATGGGGGGACAAATTAAAAAATTACTATTGTATTTAGTGGAACAAGAACTAGATAATATGGAGAGCCAGGGATGGGAGCACTGCTAGTGAGTTAAAAAGGTGAAGTAAAAACCCCCCAAAATGCCACAAACATAAGTTTGAGTCCCAGATAAGATAATTTTTTTGTTATTGAGGTTTGAATGAGAGGAGATGTAAAGGAAAAAGGAAGAAACTAATATAGAGGGAGAAAAGAAAGAGAGAGAGAGAGAGAGAAAAAAAAAAGAGGGAACCACTAAAAGAAGAAAAAAGAAAGGAGAGAGAGAGAGAGAGAGTTAAGGGTTTTGGAGTGCAACCCTCATAGAGAGAAAGGAAGAGAAGAGAAAAGATAATGGGAGATGTAACACTTATGGGTAGTGTAGTTCAAGGAGAGGAGAGAGTAAGACCGGTAGAGAGTTAATCGGCCAAATTGGAGGAGGGAAAAAAAAGTATCAAGAATGAAGATAAGAGAAACAAACAAATATAATAAAATGGGATAGGTTATAAAGTCTGCAGATTATTCTTGATTTTGAGAGGTTATCTTCTTGCTTTTTCTTTTCTCTCCCTCTTCCTGGTCGGTGACTCTGTACCCCGGGTTTTGCCCCTTTGCCACGCTCAGGTGGAGGTTTGCAGTTGATAAGTCTCTATGGCAATGTCATGTATTGTGCTTTAGTCTCGTTGGCAGTCGAGGCTATTAGCATTTATAGGCTCCGACAGTGAGAGAGTCCGTGTTCCTGGAGCCTTTCTCCTAGTCTTTCCTTCCTCAATTAGTAGCCTGATAATCCAGCTATGGGGTTGCTGCTGCCTCTGCCTGGATAGTAAGAGGCTCAAAGAGCTGGCAACTCCCCACTCTATTTCCACTCAGCACAGGGCTCTGGGTAAGGCTCAGTCAGTCAGAGCTGCTAGCATAATCAGGCGGGCTTTCCGGCCATTCAAAAACCTCTGGCTCTGCCACTCTGTCCGGTAACACAAGCGGGCGCCCACTTCTGGGGCGCTTGGAGGAAACTCTCACTCACTGGCTGCGCGCGCAGACCAGGATATCTGGCCAGCAGTCTCACGCTCTGAGTGAAACCCCCAACCGCAGGGAAAAGTTGCAGCGTTGGAATTGAGTCTCGCTCCGTCCCCGTGCGTGGCTTTTGCAAGGCGCTGGGGCGGCCCGAGATTCCGCTTTGGCCCACACAAAGGCCCCTGACTCTGCTCCTCTGTGCGATGACACGGGCGCGCACTGCCGAGGCACTCGGAGGAATCGCTCACTCCTTATCTGCGCGCGCAAACCAGGATATGAGGCCGGCCGCTTTCCCTCTGAGTGAAACACCCTCGGCAAGGAAAATCTCCACCATTGGAATTAGTTCTCACTCCCTCCCATGCGTGGCTTTCCCAGGGCGCTGGGGCTGCCCAGAGACTCTGCCCTCGGCCCACAGAAAGGCCTCTGACCCTGCCTCTCCGTGAGGCAACACGGGCACTGACTCCCGGGACCTAGGAAGAAATCTCTCGCCCACTAACTGCGCACCAACCAGGAGACCGGGTAAAATGGCTGCCCGGCTTGTCTTTCTTTGTTTGGTTTGGCGCGAGTGTTAGCTTGTATTGCCCGGGTTGCCACAGGATCAGATTTTCCTCGGCTTGGATCTCCGTGCCACAGCCTGGTTCGGCCGTTTGTATTCGCCCCCTTTGCCCGCCTCAGTTTCTATATTCACAGTTACCAGAGAAAGCTGCCCTGTTTAGGTTAGTGAGGAAGGCGGAGCATTTCTTACTCCCTATTTCCTTCGGGGTTTGGTTATATATTTAGCCAATTTTTCACTCAATCATACCTTTGGGTGTATTGCGAAGCATCTGGAAGCTCCAAGTATAGGTTTTTCTGTTTCTGGTTGAAGATCTTGTTGAGTTTTGGGGGAGATTTATCGGTATCGCTTCCTACCCCGCCATTACTCTGATGTCATCTCTTCATGGCTATATTATTAAAAGTGGATAAAGCAATCAGAACAATCAAGATCATAAAGGATAAGATATTATGTCCACCTTATTCCTTTTATCCTTGGATATTGCTGAAGAAAAAAGGTAATTTTCCTCTTACATGACCTTAATTCCCTTAAAGCATTAAAGATAATCTATTTTTACTTCATCATTTTATAAATGAAGAAACTGAGCTACATGATCCCTTTCTTATCTATAAGCAATGATCTTTCTACAATAATTGCCTCAACTCAATACACTTCAACAGATATTTTGTAAGCATTCTATAGCTATAGAGTGTTTCCCTAGAGCCAGGGCTTTCAAACAGCTTACAACTAGTGCCGATTTTTTTTTTCTCTCTCTCTTTGTTCTTAACATCTGGCACAATCTCTTAGCACATAAGTGATTCATGTTTTTTTTCTGTTTTTGTTTTTTTTTTTAATGATAAAATGAGGTGTGAGGCACTTGTACAACTAATGGTCTGAAAAGAGAAATTGTCAAATGAACCTTCTCCTTTACTTATTGCATCCTAACTAATAGAACTATAAGTTCCACATTATCTACTTTTGTCAACAAAAATAATTTAGAGATAGCTAGTTAATTATCAACAAAGAAAAGCTATGAAGAAATTTTAAGAACATACAGAAAGGTAGTTTGTGTTAAGGTATCACTTGTCATCTTGGGTGATGATGCTCTTCAATATGTTATTCCAATCTCAACAGATATCAAGAAGGCTTTTATTATCATTACCATGAGTGGTGAAAATGGCTGTTTCAAATCCATCATCACTATTATCAGAGTTTTTAATCTTTTCTTTTTCATAACTGAGTGACTTCACAACTAAACTTCTGGTTTTCTTTCTGGACTATAATTTTGCTGTTGTATTAGATTGCAGAAGTATGATCTTAGCAGCTTTTTAATGTCAAATAACAGATATCTTACCTATCTAACCACTAACATTAGATATTGTTATGGGCTAAATGTTTGTGTTTCTTTCTAAAATATCTATGTTGAGTCTGATCAGTGGTGGTGCAGTGGATAAATTACCAGCCCAGAATGCTGAGCTCCCTGTTTCAAAGTTCTGAGGTTTCCGGTTTGAGCAGTTGACTGCATGTGGGCTTACCAGCTTAAGCATGGAGTCACTGGCTTGAGCACAGGGATCATAGACATGGTCCTGAGGTGACTGGTTTGAACCCCAAGGTTTCCGGTTTGTACAATAGTTCAGTGGTTCAGCCTTAGGCCCCAGTCAGGTCACATATGAGAAGCAATTAATGAACAACTAAAGTTAAGAAACTACAAGTTTCTGCTTCTCATCTTTCTCCACTCTCTCTCCATCTCTCTTTTTCTCAAAAAAATAAAGTCTATGTTGATGTTCTAAATCAAAAGTGAAGATATTTAGAGGTGGGGCCATTGTTAAGTAATAGCCACAAATTTTTAATCCTAATAATAGAAAATGAGAGTATACTTTTTTCACACTAACAAATACTTGGTGCTATTATTCTTATTACTTTTCACTATGATTGTAATCATTGTTGTATAATAATATTCCTGGAGGAGCCACTTCATCTATAATTGAATCTTTCATTGAAGTTTTTTCCTGATTTATGACTTTGAAATTTTATCTTTTGTTCTCTTTTTTGGACATACCAATTATGAGAAATTAGATCACCTTAGTTTATTCTCCATATCTATCATTAAATAGCTATTATTATTTTTATACCTTCACCATTAGAAGGAGATCCTTGACAATTTTTTACCTTCAGGGTGCACTACCTATTTTAGAGAAGATAATGGTCAGCTGGCTTTGCCCAATAACAGCAGCAGCAAATCTTTGCTATTTCTTGGCATTTTCCTTTATCCTGGTTTAAATTTTGCTACTGTTGGCAACTCCTCTTTATATCTTCTGAGGTATAGAACTATACCTCTACAGTAGTTTCCATATTTTATCAAAGATGAAGCTCTTTTCTTGTTTTCAATGATCTTAACGATAAGAAAGAATCAAAATTTGTTAAAGCTAGAACTATTACCTCAGTTATTAAATATCCATAAATCTATGGATGTGTATAAATATCAATAATAGCTACCCACATTTTGCTAAGATATTTTTCTTTTATCCTTTCAAGAAAAGATAAACTGAAAAGATCTATATTTTAAAAGAATTCAAAAAAATTTAGAAGACACAAAATCATATACTAAGTCACTTTCTTAAATAAAAAAAATTACACTGTTAAACTCTTCACAGTATTAAAACTTGAAATTTTTGTCAGATTGAGTTCCTTCTGCTGGCTGAATACTAGCCTATTGCTGACTTCTAGCCTCTTGCAGTTCTGTAGCATTGCCACTTCTGAGCTTTAAAAAAAAAGCATTTTTTAAACATTTTGCTATTTCATTGTGAGTTAGAACCTCAAATAAATCCCAAATATCTCATGTAAATTTTTCTCATTCTGATAAAAAGAAAACATGCATCTTTAAAAAAATAGGACAAGAATAAGGACCATTTATATTGTCTAATTTTTTGATAAATTATATTTATTTCTTACCAGTCATTTATCTATGTCACCTATCTACCTCCCCTGCTTTACTATCCTAAGTCCCTCAATGAAATGTAATATTACTTGGTTAAAATAATTTATGCTTCTGGCCCTGGACAGTTGGCTCTGTGGTAGAACATCAGCCTTGCATGTGGATATCCCGGGTTTAATATCCAGTAGGGGCACACAAGAGAAGTGATCATCTGCTTCTCTTCCCCTTCTCCTTCCCCTTCTTTCTCTCTCTTAATCTCTCTTCCCATCTCATAGCTATGGCTTGAATGGTTTGATTGCATCAGTCTGGTTGATTAGGATAGCTCCAAAGCCTCCACTTCAGGTGCTAAAAATAGCTAGGTTGCCAGAGTGGCCCCCAATGGGCAGAGCATCCCTGCCAGGGCACATGCTGCTGTTTGTCTCTTTATCTCCCTTCCTTTCACTTAAAAAAATATGCTTTGAATATGGGTGCAATAAGCCAATGACAAAGAACAGTTTTCTTCCATTTATCAATGCTGTCTGTCTTGTCACTTAGTAGATATTTTCTATTTCTCAGAATTCCAGAATTCTTATTACTTGCCATTTTTATTTGAGCTCAGTACTTTTTTTAGTTTAAGCATAAAATCTAAATAATGATTTAAAAGGAAAAAATAATATTAGAAACAGATAACATGTCTATTGTTTACAAATTATCAGGCTGATTTAATAAACAAAGCTGAACTTTATTTAAATAAAAATGTATTTGTCATCTAGCTATTAATTAACATTTTCTATTTATATTTTAAGCAGACATTAGGGATATAGGTTTACTGCTCTTGAAACCACCCTCTCTCCAACTTTTCCATGTGCCCAACAGAGCAACTTAAAATTTCTAAATGAGCTATGCATTCTCAAGCTTTCCTGCTGGTTTGGTTCTGCATTTCCTTCTGCTGGAACAGTCATATCATATAACTCATACTGCATGTTGTATCGTACTGACTTTTATTGATTCTTCAGATGTTAGCTCAGGTGCCACATCCTCCATAAAGCCAATTTTTATCCCAAACTCACACAAGTTGAATCAGGTGTACCTAGACCACCTTGAGCATAACCCAATCACTATCCCACATTAAATATTTCTCTACCTGTATTGATATTCACCATTTTATCATGAACTCTTTGATTTCTATATTACCAGAACCTGAAGTAAAGCATGGCTCCGAGGAGCTCAGCAAATATTGGCTAAATAAAAGAATTAGGAGTAGCTAAGAAAAGCACCATGAGCATATGTAAATGGAAAAGTTGCAGTTTATTGTTTTATTTTATATTCACAGTATCTATGTAGGTTAAGCAAGGCAAGTATTACTGATATAATTTTACAGTTAGGTAAACTCATCTTAAAATATCAAGTTTATTTGCCACTGGTATATATTTAGTAAAAAGAAAGCCCTTTTCCTGCTATTTCCATTCCTTTCCTCCCTCCCTCTTGTCTGTTCTTCCTTCCTTCCTTCCTTCCTTCCTTCCTTCCTTCCTTCCTTCCTTCCTTCCTTCCTTCCTTCCTTTCTTTCTTCCTTCCTAGATTTATTTTATTTTATACTATAATATAGACAAGGATGATAAGATCAATAAAGAGGATATTCAATGATGCCGAATCTTAATGGTTCTGGTGTTTAATACTTGTATTTTAAAAATATAACTAAATCATTTTATGAAAAAAAATCTGGGTTTGGAAGTAGAGGGTGAAGTAAGTGATTCTGGCAAAGAGGGCAGTAATGATCTAAATAGAAAGGTCTAAAGCAGCACAGTAGATTAGTAGCATGATATGTACTTTGTAGTCAGATATTCATGAGCTCATACCCTGATATTGTTATTATTTAGTTAGACAAACTTGAGGTATGCCACTAAATTTCCTTTGCTTTGGGTTTCTTGTTGTAAAACAGACAAGTACAACCCATCTAACTGATATTTTGTAAGGGTTAAATAATAAAAAAGTATGTTAAAGCTCTAGTGCCACAGTGAACACATAATAAGTGCTCAGTTGATGTTAGGCCTGCTTTATAGCCTAAGATATATGGATTTCCATGACAATTTACAAAGCATTTGAACATATTCATTGGGATTAATATAATATAAATAAAAACTTAAAAAAATGTTTCTTGCTTGTGTGTTTCATGGACAGAGCATAAGAGAGAGAAAACCATTTAAGATGATGCTAAAATAGCCCAAAGGGGGAAAAATTCAAAAAGCAAAAAATACAATGAAATTATGACATTTTAAATCAGATTTCTTTTTTTTTTTCTTTTGAAAACTGATGTCACCATTAGAGTTTGCAAAAATGATACCACTGTAAAAAGTGGAAAATGACATTTAGGGGCTGTAATCAATTTCAACTACTTTTTAAATAAAACAAGTTAAAAATTGGTATTTAAAAAAATAATACCAGAGCCCAAAGGGAGAGATGATTTAATTGGTATGGGGAAGAGTTTGGACATCAGTATTTTTTAGAATCTACTATGAGATTCTAATGGACAGCAAAAAGTGAGAACCAGTACTCTAGTTTACCTAGGCACCTCTAGGAATCAGTCGATATGATTTGAAATCTATCTGTCCTTTTGGTGCTAACACTTGAAAATTGTGTCTCGACCAATGATAGTGGTTTCACCTTTCTTACCTCTCTGCTGAGGACAATAATTCCCTGTCATTGACTATCATTATTCTACTGAGCATGATGGACTTTACCACTGCTATAACAAGCTTGGAAGTTTCTGCCATTACTTCATCAGAAAACCACATTTGTAAAACTTTCTGTGTTTGTGCTGAAAAGTTGATGTTTTTCTAATTGAGGCACTGAATCAAGAAAGTGCATCAATAACAGCTGCAAATCATTGGAAATTCATATTTACAGCATGAAAGCAGACACAAGTGGGAACTAGCACAGATAGATGGACTCCAGCACATTCCAAGCCAGTTATTAGGGTGGAGGAAAATTAGAATTTAAATATTTGGTTTAATGAGATTGATTCTGTTTTTTTAATTTATTTTTATTTTTTATTTAGAGAATTAAATATAATGAAGTGCCGTTGATCAATAAGAGTATATAGTCTTCAGGTAAACATCTTTATAGCATTTGAACTGTTGATTGTGTGTGCAACAATCACCAAAAGTCAAATCACTCATTGTTACCACATACTTGTCCCTCTTTACTTCCCCCTTCCCCATAACTCCTCCCCCACTAAATCTTTATTTTTATCTCTGTCCTATGTGTGAAATCATATAGGTCTTAGCTTTTTCTCATTTACTTATTTTACTTTGTATAATGTTCTCAAGGTCCATCCATGTTGTCATAAATGGCAATATATCATCATTTCTTATGACTGAGTGGTATTACATAGTGCATATGTACCATATCTTTTTTATGCAGTCTTCTAAAAAATAACACTTTCGTTGTTTCCATATCTCAGCCATTGTGAATAACACTGCGAGGAACATGTGGATGCATGTGTTTTTATGTACCAATGTTTTCTATCATTTTGAGTAGATACCAAGTACAGGAATTTCTGGGTCATATGGTAGTTCTACTCTTAATGTTTTGAAGAATCATCATGCTTTCTTCCAAAATGGCTGTACAAGTTTACATTCTCATCAGCAGTGAGTGGGGTTTTTTTTCTCCACAACATCTCCAACTCTTATTACCTGTCTTGTTTATAATAACCAATGTAACCAGTGTTAGGTGGTATCTCGTAATTTTAAGTTGCATTTCTCTAATAGCTAGTGAAGATGAGCATCTTTTCATATATTTGTTGGCTATTTGTATTTTCTCTAGGAGAAGTGTCTGTTCGTGTCATCTTCCCATTTTTAATTTGATTTTTTGCTTATTTGTTGCTGAAATTTGTGAATCCTTTATATATTTTGAATATTAACCCATTATCAGAGCTGTTCTTTGCAAATATTATTACCCATTTGGTTGGCTTTTTTTTTGTTTTGTTGTTAGTTTCCTTTGCTGAGCAGAAGCTCTTTAGTTTGATATAGTCCCATCCATTTATTTTTGCCTTTACTACCCTTGCCTTTGAGTGAAATTCATAAAATATTCTGTATGCCCAAAATTCTTAACTTTAGCACTTATGTTTTCTTCTATGTAGTTTACTGTTTCAGATCTTATATTTATGTCTTTGACTCATTTCAAAGTATTTTTTGTTCATGGGAATAAGATGTAGTCAATATTCACTCTTTTGCATGTGGCTATCCAATATTCTCAGCATCATTTATTGAAGAGGTTTTCTTTTCTCCATTGTGTGTTTTTGGCTCCTGTGTCAAAGATTATTTGTCCATATATATGTGGTTTTATTTCTGAGTCTCAATTCTGTCCCTTTGTTCTGTATGTCTGTTTTTCTGCCAATGTCATTATGTATTGATTATTGTTGCTCTTTAGTATAATTTGAAGTCAGGTAGTGTGAGATACCTCCTGCTTGATTCTTTTTCTTAAGATTGCTTTGGCTATTCACAGTTTTTTTTTATGGTTTTTATACACACTTAGCAATTTTTTGTTCTATTTCTTTCTAAAAATGTCACTGGAATTTTAATGAGGATTACATTGAATTTGTAGATTGCTTTGGGTATTATTTCCAACTATGTTGATTCTTTCAATCCATGAACATGGAATATTTTCTCATTTTCTTGTTTCTATTTCAATTTATTTCAATAATGTATAGTAACTTTTAATATATAGGTTGTTTACATCCTTTATTAAATTTATTCTTAGGTTTTTAATATTTTTGTTTAAAATTGTAAAAGGAATTGTTTTTTGAGTTCATTTTCTGAAGTTTTATTTTTAGCACAGAGGAAAGCTACAGACTTATATATCCTGCAATTTTACTGTATGTGTATATTATTTCTAATAGTTGTTCAGTGGAGTCTTTGGGGTTTTCTACATACAGGATTTTGTCATCTGCAAAAAGTGATACCTTTTCTTCTTTCCTAATATAGATGTTTTTTATTTTTTTATGTTATTTTATTGCCCAGTCTATGACTTCCAGTACTCTGTTAAATAAGAATAGAGCGAGTAGGCGTCCTTGTCTTGTTCCTGATTTTAGAGAAAAGGTCTTCAGTTTTTCACCATTTAGTATATTAGCTAATGGTTTGTCATATGTCTTTTATTATATAGAGGTGCTTTCCTTCTATACTCATTTTATTTAGTGTTTTCATCATAAAGGGTTGTTTTATCTTATCTAATACCTTTTCTGCATCTATTGATAAGATCATATAATATTTTTTTCTTTGTTTTGTTGATGTGATGTATTATGTTGACTGATTTATGTACATGGAACCATTCTTGAGGTGTGCTATACTTCTTTCTTTTGTTTCTATTGTTTTATGAAAGAGACTGAGAGACAGAGATAAGGACAGATAGGGACAGACAGACTGGAAGGGAGAGAGATGAGAAGCATCAGTTCTTTGTTGTGGCACTTTAGTTGTTCATTGATTGCTTTCTCATATGTGCCTTGACTGGAGGGCTACAGCAGACTCAGTGACCCTTTGTTCAAGCTGGCAACCTTAGGTTCAAGATGAAGAGCCTTACTTAAACCTGATGAGCCTGCACTCAAGCCAACGACTTCGGGGTTTCAAACCTGGGATCTCCGCGTCCCAGTCTGAAGCTCTATCCACTGTGCCACTGTCTGGTCAGGCTATTTCTTCTTTTTTTAAGCAATGTGCTTTAGTAGTAAATTTTCATGGGTAGTTACTTTTAAGTTATTGAGAGAAAATTTTTCATATGTACAAGGGTCCTTGGTCTCATAAATGCTTCTGCACTTTATCCTCCTTTGCTACTACAACTCTTTATCATCTCCCCTTTCATGTTATTTTTGTCACAGGTTATCCATGTTTTTATTGTAACCCTGTTGGTGCTTTTACTTTTAGTTTGAATTATTTTTCTTCTTTATTATCTGGTTAAATAACCTCCTTGATTATTTCCTGCAATGGAAACTTTTTATTGATAAATTTTCTCAGTTTCTGTATGTCTGCAAATCATTTTATTTCCCCTTCATATTTTTAGGAAAACTTTGATGGATATAGTATTCTTGGCTGGTAATTCCTCTGTTTCAGTATTTTGAATGTTTGCATCCACTCTATTCTGGCTTGTACAGTTTCTGCTGAGAAATTCAATGATAATTAAGGGGCCTTCCTTTATACATTATGTTCTTCTTTTCCCCAGCTGCTTCGAGGATTCCGTTTTTCATTGATTTTTGACAATTTTATTACAATGTGCCTTCGATAAGGTTTGTTGGGGTTGAGGAAACTTGGCATTCCCTTTGCTTTCTTAGATTTGAGGTTTTAACTCTTTCCATAGCCTTGGAAAGTTCTCATCAATTATTTATTTGAATAGGCTCTCCATTCCCTTCTCCTTCTCTTTTTCTTCTGATATACCAAACATTCTTATATTGCTATTTGGTTGAAATCATAGAATTATTGTAGAACTCTACCATTCTTTTGTTTTTGTTTTTGTTTAAATTCCCCAGACTACGGCACTTTTTTTTTTTTTTTTTTGTATTTTTCTGAAGTTGGAAATGGTGAGGCAGTCAGACTCCCGCATGCACCCAACCGGAATCCACCCGGCATGCCCACCAGGGGGTGATGCTCGCCCATCTTGGGGCGTTGCTGTACCGCAATCAGAGCCATTCTAGTGCCTGAGGCAGAGGCCACAGAGCCATCCCCAGCGCCCGAGCCATCTTTGCTCCAATGGAGCCTTGGCCGCAGGAGGGGAAGAGAGAGACAGAGAGGAAGGAGAGGGGGAGGGGTGGAGAAGCAGATGGGCTCCTGTATGCCCTGGCCGGGAATCAAACCCGGGACTCCTGCACGCCAGGCCAACGCTCTGCCACTGAGCCAACCGGCCAGGGCCTCTACCATTCTTTTTTATGTTGTGAGTCCCTCTCTTTTTCTACCTGAAGCATCTCTAGTTGCCTGTCATAAATGTCACTGATTCTCTCCTCTATGAAGCCTGTTCTATTAGCTAAATTTACCACCTCATTAGTCAATTCATATATTGAATTCTTTTTTTGTGTGTGACAGAGACATAGAGATTGAGAAAGGAACAGATAGGGATGGGCAAACAGGAAGAGAGAAAGTTGAGAAGCATCAATTCTTCATTGTGACACCTTAGTTATCATTTCATTGCTTTCTCATATGTTCCTTTACTGGGAGCTACAGCAAACTGAGTGACCCCTTGCTCAAGCCAGCAACCTTAGGCTCAACCTGTTGAGCCTTGCATAAACCAGATGATCCTGCACTCAAGTTAGCGACCTTGGGGTATTGAATCTGGGTCCTCTGCATCCCAGTCCAATGCTTTATCCACTGTGCCATTGCCTGGTCAGGTTAGAATTGTTCATCTTTAATTTTTTTAGTTTCAATATCCTTGGTGAGGTAATTATTTTGTTTTTGGAGCTCATTATGTTGCTTATTGGTGTTTTCTCACATCTATTTGAGTACTTTTAAGAACTTTAAGCTTGAATTTTCTATTATTTAACTCCAAGATTTCTATGTGATTGAGATTCCTTTCTGTTAATTTTTTATTGTTTTTTTCTGAACTTCATCTCTGTTTTGTGTAGCATGGTATTTAATTTTTTTCTTCCTTGATATCATTTGAAAGTAGTAATGTTAAAAAAGTGTAAGGAAAAACAACTAAAAAGTGGAAATGAAAAATATAATAAAAATATAAAAATTTAATAATAATGACCAATAAAAAAACCCCACAAAAACAAAGGGAAAACACAAAAGATAATCAAAAACAAATAAAGCACCCACAAAAATAAGAATAAAAATATAAAATTAAAGAATATAAAATTTATAAGGGAAGATAAAAAAGAAAATTTTTTAAATGAATTTCATTTTAAGAAGTTATTCTTTTTTCTTCCAGTAGCTGGCACTATAGTACAACTTTTAGCTTTGTGAAATTCCTGAGCTGATTTCTGCTGAGACATTGCTGTCACAATGATGTAGGCAGACTACAGTCACACTTTAGCAATGGTGATCTCAGGCCTCTAGGCATTCCTCACCAAGTCTAAACAGACCAGGGGATCAGACACAGAGCACCTCTGTTCTTCAGGGGAGAGAGTGGCTCTGAAAGTTAGCTGTGAGCTTTGTTTCTGCCACTCTCTGCACCCCACACGATGTCAGAGGCAGGAGATGGGAGGTTTGGAGGCCATACTTAGGTTATTTCTATCTCTGCAATGAGTGAACACTGCCAGCAGACCACAGAAACACTGGCCATGACCCCTCTGTCTGCCACCACCTTGATTTAGTATTTCCTGTTCTGCCCCTCAATTTCACTGCTCTTTCTAACAGATGGAGACCCAGTCATTCTGGTCTTCTTATCTCTTTATAGTCCTGAGAGAGAAAAACCCAAACAGTCTGGGGTTCTTTTCTCTCCAGAGCCCTTGCAGACCAACATTCAGACAGTCCAAGATTCCCTCCTTTCTGGAGTCTTGGCAGGAAAAAAAAAATCAAAAAAACAAAAACCAGTCACTGCAGGTTTCTCCTCTTTCGGGAGCCAAACTTGAGTGTGTTTTATCTTCTGCTTCCCTTCTCAACCCTTTCCATCTTTAATCCATTTGGTGTGTTGATCTTTCAGGTATAACTGTGAGCCCAGTTTGGGTTATTTCACTGTATTACAGTAGTCCAATTTGTTAAAATTTCTAGGGGAGAAATCAGAAGTATCTGTCACACTGTCTCTACTCTGACATTATCCCAATTTTTCTTTAAGAGTAGATTTTGGCAAACATTGTTATAAAAGTCCGTATAGTAAATATTTTAAATTTTGTGGGACACAGGCCTCTCTGCAGGCTACTCACATTTCTGTTATCATGAGGAAGGAGACATAGACAATATATAAGTAAAGAAATATGGATTTTACAATAAAATTTTGCTTACAAAAAGAAGTAGTTGGCTGACATTAGTCCATGGGCTATATAATGATCTCCTTTTACCTGTGAAGAATATGTTCTAAGACCCCTGGTGGATGCCTGAAATGGTGGATAGTACTGGATCTTATATATACTATTTTTTTATGAATACATAGCTTTTCCATGGCATGTCTGACTTGCCAGCATCACTACTCTTAAGCTTTGGGGCATCATGAAATAAATTAAGGGTAACTTAAACAAAAGTATTGTAATAATGTGACAATTAAATAATAAAGATGGCTATTAAGTCACTAATGAGCATGTAGTATATACAGCATGGAGATACTATACAAAGGGATGATTCATGTTTCAGGTGGAATGGAATAAGGTGGGACAAGATTTAAAACATATTTTTTATGAAAATAAAATTAAACTTGCAACATGTTTGTTTCTGAAATTTATCTTTAATTTAAAATGGAATTCTAAATTGACCATTTGTTACTGAAACCACAGAAAGCAAAACTACAATAAGTGGTGACTACTATACTTTGTTACCCCATGGTTTATCAGCTGATAAAACTTCTGTTGTTTGGTATTATCATGATCCTACATTGTTCACATATAAAACAGAGTCATTTAATTCATGGAACAATAGCAACGACAGTATGAAAAAATTGATGTACAGAAGAAAGAACACTTAGCACTGCTGGTGTGAGAAATATCATTAAACAGAATAATACTAACATTTAATAGACAATACAGGCTGATTTGAAGCCTCTGGGAAGATGCAGTACACTAGAGTATCTTTGGAATGAAGTAACTGTCTTTTTTTTTTTTTTTTTTGTATTTTCTGAAGCTGGAAATAGGGAGAGACAGTCAGACTCCCGCATGCGCCCGACCGGGATCCACCCGGCATGCCCACCAGGGGGCAACGCTCTGCCCACCAGGGGGCGATGCTCTGCCCCTCCGGGGCATCGCTCTGCTGCAACCAGAGCCACTCTAGTGCCTGGGGCAGAGGCCAAGGAGCCATCCCCAGCGCCCAGGCCATCTTTGCTCCAATGTAGCCTCGCTGTGGGAGGGGAAGAGAGAGACAGAGAGGAAGGAGAGGGGGAGGGGTGGAGAAGCAGATGGGCACTTCTCCTGTGTGCCCTGGCTGGGAATCGAACCCAGGACTTCTGCATGCCAGGCCGATGCTCTACCACTGAGCCAACTGGCCAGGGCCATGTAACTGTCTTTTTTATTCATTTACTTTTCATAGTAATTGTAAAAAAAATAAATTAAAGAACTGTAGGCAACCAATGTTTATGGTGCTGAACCGGGGGTGTGTTAAAAATTACAAACTTGGCCCTGGCCAGTTGGCTCAGCGGTGGAGCGTCGGCCTGGCGTGCAGGGGGGACCCGAGTTCGATTCCTGGCCAGGGCTCAAAGGAGAGGCACCCATTTGCTTCTCCACCTTCCCCTCCTTCCTCTTTGTCTCTCTCTTCCCCTCCCGCAGCCAAGGCTCCATTGGAGCAGGGATGGCCCGGGTGCTGGGGATGGCTCCTTGGCCTCTACCCCAGGCACTGGAGTGGCTCTGGTCGCAGCAGAGTGACGCCCTGGAGGGGCAGAGCATCGCCCCCTGGTGGGCAGAGCGTCGCCCCTGGTGGGCGTGCCGGGTGGATCCCGGTCGGGCGCATGCGGGAGTCTGTCTGACTGTCTCTCCCGGTTTCCAGCTTCAGAAAAATACAGAAAAAAATTACAAACTTGCACATTAAATTTATTTTGATAAGAATATAAATATATAAAAATAGCTAAATAAGTCACTTTAATCTTAATATTGCAAAGGTTTGTGGTCCTGGTTAAGGACAGAAAATGATTAATAAACAGAAGATTTACACCATTTTGGGTTTTCAAAATGATAAGTTTGTAAGATTCAAACTGGGTCTTATAAACTAGCTCCAAAAATTACTTATTTAAAAACTTTCTGGATACTTAAAGTGTGAAAGGAAAAAATAAGGAGGAAAGTAGAAGCTATGAGTCACTATAAGTTTCCATGACTAGATATGTGTGCATTGAATTGAATATGAGTCACATAAAACTGAGCCATAATATTCTCTACCTGCTACAGGATAATCCACAAACATGGCCCTGCTGAGGTTGATACAGTAATCTAAAGAGCTAGTAATTAGTAACATCACCCATTAATAAACAAAGACTTGACTTGGGGTAGTGAACACACAATAAAATATACAGAGGACATATATAGATTTGTACACTTGAAATCTGTATAATTTTATCAATGTCATCCCAATAAGTTTACTACAATTTTAAAAATTTAGTGGCATAATCTTCATATTGGAATTTTATATTCCAAATGTTTGCCTTATAGAGTAAGATGGAAATTATCCAATAAAACTCAAACTTATGCCAGGAAAACAGTAAAATATTCAGTAGACATGTGTTTGATGAATTAATAGAAGAATAATTATTACATTCTCAGTGAACTGGACACCATGTCAAACAATCCCTAAAGTAGTATCTCAATCAATCTGCTTTGGTCAACTCAACAAATGTATGGAAAATAACAACCACATCTGCTATAATGACTCACAACAAAGCGATCTTCCACCAAGAAAGAGAAGACAATGTATGATTAAGTTATATCTGAAAATAACCATAAATTTGTGGGAAGAACAAGTATTCAGTCAGGACCAGGGAATAACCAGATGAACAGAGCAAATTTAAAGAGAAAATGTAAATCAAAATAAAGTTTTTACTTATTTGTTTTCCCTATGTCCTGGTAGTTCAAAGCACTGCTCCCCTGTTTAACAAATATCTAGAATAAAAATGATTCAAATTAGTGAACTTCCTGAGATGAGCAGCGCTGAAGTTGACTATGGAGAACTGTCAATTCTTCTGGAACCCATTAAATTAAATAATTATTGAGTATTAATTACATGCTGATACTGTCCTACATGCTGGTGATATGCTGGAGAAAAAACAATAAACTAGTAAATAAATAATTACATAGACTGAAGATTATGAAAATTGTTACAAACAAATAAAACTAGATGATGTGGTAGAGAGTCACTGGATGGGGCATGATTTGTATTAGATGTTCAGCTAAAACCTCCTTGGTGATGATATTTCAGCACAGAACTAAATTCTGAGAATGAGCCAGACATATAAAAGACCTTTGCAAAGGGAATAAACACAAAAAGACATTGAAGCTCTAGTGGAGTAAATGACAGAGCAGTTAAGAGATATAGATGAAAGGTGGAAATTTATTTATTTATTCAGTGAATATCTAATATGGAATGCTTACTGTATGTCATATGTTGGGAAAACAGCTGTGTTAGACTTGCTTGCTTGTAGTTTGCTTGATTAGTGTGTGAGCACATGGTAGTGCCACATGTTTGTAGTTTATGTAAGGCTATGGGTGCTTGCCCTCAGCACAGATGGCAAATTGAGGATTGCATGGCTGCCACTGTTAGGGTCTGTTTTTGCTGTTTATTTACCTGCTGCTGTGAAAAATAGATTTTCCCCTACCTGTTTGCTCATCTGACATTGGGAGACTCTATTAAATGGGAATGGCCCAATGCATTCTGGCTCTGCAGTTTCTCTACCATCTGCAGAATCCAATGTGAACCTTCTTGGCTTCAGCCACTAGCATTACACCAAACAATATCTTGGTTTCCCTCAGTGTTATATTACCAAGTTTTAAATCTTATTGACTCTTTTCCTAGGGTGTGGAGTAAACAATAGTCAGGAAACAAACACATGTAGTATTGGCCAGGTGTTGACAGGTGTGTAAAATATATATTTTTTAATTGGGTGGGTCATAGAGGGTGACTGGTGGGTATTATTTCTATAAGGTGGGTGCAATACACTCTCACACATGGTGACATTTAAGCAATACCTGTATGAAGTGAGAAAGTAAACCATATTAATCTGAGGTAACAGCTTTCCAGGTGGACAAAACTGTGAGTGTAAAGATCCTGAGGAAGGAGTATACTTGGCATGTTGAAGGAACAACAAGGAGGCTTAGCCTGGTAGTTGGACCAGAGTAAAGTAGGTAAAGAGAGAGCAGAAGAGGTGAGAAAGATAAGCAGAAACATAATTATGCAGGATCTTGTAGAACAGGGGTCCCCAAACTACGGCCCGCGGGCCACATGCGGCCCCCTGAGGCCATTTATCCGGCCTCCCCCGCACTTCTGGAAGGGGCACCTCTTTCATTGGTGGTCAGTGAGAGGAGCATAGTTCCCATTGAAATACTGGTCAGTTTGTTGATTTAAATTTACTTGTTCTTTATTTTAAATATTGTATTTGTTCCCATTTTGTTTTTTTACTTTAAAATAAGATATGTGCTGTGTGCATAGGGATTTGTTCATAGTTTTTTTTTATAGTCCGGACCTCCAACTGTCTGAGGGACAGTGAACTGGCCCCCTGTGTAAAAAGTTTGGGGACCCCTGTTGTAGAATATGCTATGATTATTGGCTTCCTGAGTAAGATGGGAAGTCACTTTACACTTTTGTTTAAAGGATATAATTTTATATATTCTAAAACAGTGGTCCCCAACCCCCAGGACACAGACTGGTACCGGTCTGTGGGCCATTTGGTACCGGTCTGCAGAGAAAGAATAAATAACTTACATTATTTTTGTTTTATTTATATTTAAGCCTGAATGATGTTTTATTTGTTTAAAAATGACCAGATTCCCTCTGTTACATCCATCTAAGACTCACTCTTAACACTTATCTCGATCACATGATATGTTGCCCTTAAAATTAAACCCATAAACTAGCAAAATGAGTGAAAAACAAAATTCCATTGAAATTTTTTTTGTGAAGTGGAAAAGGGCCAGTGAGGAGACAAAAGAAGAACCTATGACCTGAAAGAAAAAGAAGGCTTCATTTAACCGACAATACCAGGAGTCCTACTTGAAGTATGGATTTATCGCAACTGGTGATTCTCATGCACCAAGGCCACTCTGCATGATATGTGGCGACCGGCTAAGTAATGAGGAAATGAAGCCTTCAAAACTGCTTTGCCACTTGGAGACCAAGCACCCTACTCTAAAAGACAAGCCTTCTGAGTATTTCAAAAGAAAAAAGCATGAACAAGAAGGACAGAAATAATTACTTGTGGCTACTGCATCAGTAAATGCGAGTGCACTGAGAGCATCATACTTGGTGGCTACTCATATTGCTAAGGCTAAGAAGCCATTCACCATTGGTGAAGAATTGATCCTTCCAGCCACTAAAGACACTTGTCATGAACTTCTAGGAGAGGCTGCGGTTAAAAAAATAGCACAGATGCCTCTTTCGGCTACCACTGTCACACGGCGCATTGAGGAAATAGCAAAGGACATTGAATCACAATTGTTAAAAAGGATTAATAAATCACCGTGGTACACTCTCCAGGTTGATGAATCTACAGATATTGACAACAAGGCAATGCTACTTGTTTACATGTGTTATCTTTATCAAGAGGATGTGCATGAGGATATGTTATGTGCACTATCATTGCCAACCAAAACCACAGCCGCAGAACTATTTAAATTGCTGGATGACTATATATCAGGAAAACTGAAATGGTCTTTTTGTGTTGGCATATGCACAGATGGAGCTGCTGCCATGACCGGAAGGATGTCTGGTTTAACTACTCGGATTAAGGAGGTTGCACCTGAATGTGAGTCTACACATTGTGTCATTCACTGGAAAATGCTGGCTAGCTGAAATATACCACTGGAACTTAACAGCATATTGAATGATGTCATTAAAGTTATTAACCACATCAAAGCACATGCCCTTCACTTGCTCCTGTTTGAGCAGCTTTGTGAGGAAATGATCTCGGAGCACAGACACCTTCTCTTATACACAGAAATAAGATGGTTATCCCGAGGGAGGTCCCTAGCCAGAGTGTTTGAATTATGAGAGCCGCAGTAGAGATTTCTCTCAGAAAAAACGTCACTGCTAGAAGTACATTTCAGTGATGAGGAATGGGTCGCAAAACTCGCTTACTTGTGCAACATATTTAACCTCTCAATGAACTCAATCGATCACTTCAGGGGGAAATAAAAACTATCTTCAAGTTGGCAGTGAAGTAGCTGCATTTAAAGCCAAACTGGATTTGTGGGGACGACGCATGAACAGGGCTATATTTGACATGTTTCAAACATTCGCGGGAATTTGGGAAGAGACTGTGCCCAAGCCTTCATTGTTCCAACTGGTGCATGATCACCTGTATTTGCTTTTAAAAGAGTTTGCACTCTACTTCCCAATCACAAAAGACCCACAAATTGCCAAGGAATGATCCGCAATCCATTTGTCAACAAACCAGGTGAATCCAGCATCTCTATGCAAGAAGAGGATCAACTACTGGAAATAGCAAATGACCGCAGCCTTAAAAATATGTTCCAGACTACAACTCTGCTGGTGTTTTGGATTAAAGTCATGGCAGAATAGTCCGAGATGCCCCCAAAACACTAAAAACCCTGTTGCCATTTCCGGCATCCTATTTGTGAGAAGAAGGATTTTCTGCAGTGACAGCAACCAAAACAAA
The DNA here is from genome assembly GCF_036850995.1 of Saccopteryx leptura. Taxonomy (NCBI): domain Eukaryota; kingdom Metazoa; phylum Chordata; class Mammalia; order Chiroptera; family Emballonuridae; genus Saccopteryx; species Saccopteryx leptura. Next base: position 59,785,302 of record NC_089516.1, on the reverse strand, counting down.
ATTATGGAATAGACTGGACATAAGCAACACACTTCGGGTGTCGTTGTCTCCCATTACCTCTAGATGGGACCATCTCATTGCAGAGAACAAGCTTAGGGATCCCACTAATTTAGTCTTATGGCTGTTGAGAGATAGGCTACTATCTCTCATTCTATATAAACATTACAATAAATAACCCTTAATCTTCAATATTCATAACAATGGTGAGTTGTATTTTTCATGCACTTTATATTTGTTTTCGTGTTGTATCTTATTTTTAAGGCATGTTTAAATGTAACCATAGCAATTGGAAAGTGTTTGGAGGCATAGAGGATGTTACTCATGTTATGTTGTTGGTGCGATGTTAAGAGGACGTTTCTAATAAAGTTGCATACGAGTACACAGTGGATTCATGTTTATTTTTATTGTTTTAGGTTCATGATTGGTAGCAAGCCTGAACCTATCATATTACATATTGATGTTAGACATGAAACGTTGTCAGAATAACAAATTTAAATACAACCTGAATAATGAGGACATGCTCATTCCTCCTTTAACTTAGCCCAATAAATATCGTAAGTTCAACAATTATATTTTAAAATACCACAGTTTTTACGCTGGTTGTATAATTTTATTTTGTGCATTTATTTGTCCCAACCTAAAGGCCAGTCCGTGAAAATATTTTTTGACATTAAACTTGTCTGAGGCCCAAAAAAGGTTGGGGACCACTGTTCTAAAAGGGTCAGTGTGGATGCTGTGTGGAGAATATTCCAAATTGAAGAAAGAAGAGAATCAGGGAATACAGCAGGCTCATGAATTAACTGGTGTGATGGTGGCACAGGCAAGATGATAGTAGTGAAGGACATCAGAAATAGGTTCTAATTATATTTTAAATAGCTAAAGGATTTGTTGGTGAATTGGATGTGAGGGTGCAAGAGATGGCTCAAAGATAACACAACATTTTGTTTTATTCTGAGGAATAGGTACAATGGATGTTACCATCTGAGGAGTTAGTATTACTAGAGAATGGGTTTCTAGTGCAGAGTCATTTTTATGGATGGAAGAGAAGACAGTAAAGAAGACCATTAAAGAAACCGGAAAAGTAGTGGACACAGTGGCACTAAAAGAACCAACAGAGTGGTATCTTGGAAAACAATGAAAGCATTGAAAAGGATGGGTGCTCAATTGTATCAAATGCTATTGAGAAGTTGAATAAGAAGAAAACTGAGAATTAAACAGTTCATTTGGATGTAAAAAATAATAGAAAATATTTAATAATTTGAGGAACATGTGAGATTGTGAGAATATTTTTTTTAAATATCAATTCTGCATTTTATTTATTTTTTTCCTCCATCAGCTGTTATTTTGTTTTCTTTATGTCCTCTACTCACCCCACCCCTCCTTCTCTTTCCTTCCCCTCCCCCTGGTAACCACTGAACTCATCCATGTCCATGAGTCTCAATTTTGTGTCCCACCTATGTATGTAATCATACAGTTTTTAGTTTTTTTCTGATTTACTTATTTCTCTCAGTATAATGTTATCAAGGTCCATCCACATTGTCGTAAATGATTCTATGTCATCATCTCTTATGGCTGAGTAGTATTCCATAGTATATATGTACCACATTTTCTATATCCAATCTTCTATTGAAGGGCTTTTTGGTTGTTTCCATGTCTTGGCCACTGTGAACAATGCTATGATGAACATGGGGTTGCACGTGTCTTTATGTACCAATGTTTTTGAGTTTTGGGGGTATATACCTGTAGAGGGATTGCTCAGTCATATGGTAGTTCTGTTCTTAATTTTTTGAGGAACCACCATACTTTCTTCCATGATTGTACTACTTTACATTCCTATCAACAGTGAATGAGGGTTCCTTTTCTCCACAGCCCCTCCAATGCTTGTTTTTATCTGTTTTGTTTATAATCTGACAGGTGTGAGGTGATATCTCTTTTTAGTTTTGATTTGCATTTCTCTAATAGCTAGTGAAGATGATCATTTTTTCATATATCTATGGACCATTTGTATTTCTTCTTGGGAGAAGTATCTGTTCATGTCTTCTTCCCATATTTTTATTAGATTTTTGCTTGTTTGCTGTTGAGTTTTATGAGTTATTTTGAATATTAGGCCCTCATTTGAGCTGTTGTTTAAAAATATTATCTCTCATTTAGTTGGTTGTCTGTTGCTTTGTTGTCTGTTTCTTTTGCTGTGCAAGAGCTTCTTTTTTTATTTATTTTATTTACTTATTTATTTTTCTGAAGCTGGAAATGGGGAGGCAGTCAGAGAGACTCCCGCATGCGACCGACTGGAATCCACCCAGCATGCCCACCAGGGGGGGATGCTCTGCCCATCTGGGACATCGCTCTGTAGTGACCAGAGCCATTCTAGTGCCTGAGGCAGAGGCCATGGAGCCACCCCCAGCACCTGGGCCATCTTTTGCTCCAATGGAGCCTCAGCTGCAGGAGGGGATGAGAGAAACAGAAAGGAAGGAGAGGGGGAGGGGTGGAGAAGCAGATGGGCGCCTCTCCTGTGTGCCCTGGCCGGGAATCAAACCTGGGACTTCCGCACGCCAGGCCGACGCTCTACCACCGAGCCAACCGGCCAGGGCCACAAGAGCTTCTTACTATGATGTATTCCCATTCATTTATATTTGCCTTCACTTCCCTTGCCTTTGGAGTCAAATTCATGAAGTGCTCTTTGTAGCCAAAGTCCATGAGTTTAGTACCTATGTTTTCTTCTATGTAATTTATTGTTTCAGGTCTTTGATTTTATATTTATATTTAGGTCTTTGATTCATTTTGAATGAATTTTGGTACAAGGGGAAAAACTGTAGTTGAGTATCATTCTTTTGCATGTTGCTCTCCAGTTTTCCCAGCACCATTTATTGAAGAGGTTTTTGTTTCTCCATTGTGTGTTTTTGGCTACTTTATCAAAGATTATTTGACCATATATATGTTATTTTATTTCTGGGCTCTCTATTCTGTTCCATTGGTCTGAAAGTTTATTTATCTGCCAATATCATGCTCTTTTGATTATTGTGGCTCTATAACTTGAAGTCAGGTATTGTAATACCCCCAGCTTTGTTCTTTTTCCTTAGAATTACTTTGGCTATTGGGGTTTTTTATAGTTTCATATAAAACTAATGATCTTTTGTTCCATCTCTTTAAAAATAATATTAAAATTTTGATAAAAATTACATTAAATTTGTATATTGCTTTGGGTAATATAGTCATTTTGACTATATTTATTCTTCCTATCCAAGAACAAGGAATATTTTCCATTTCATTGTATCTTTTTTGATTTCCCTGAACAGTGCTTTGTAGTTTTTATTATATAGGTTCAGTACATTCTTTGTTAATTCCTAGGTATTTTGTTGTTGTTGTTGCAACTGTGAAAGGTATTATTTTTTTTAGTTTATTTTCTGATGTTTTATTGTCAGCATATAGGAAGGCAATAAACTTCTGTCTATTAGTTTTGTATCCTGCAACCTTTCTGTATCAGTTTATTGACTCTACTAGTCTTTTTGTGGAGTCTTTGGGGTTCTCAATGTGCAGGATCATATCTTCTGCAAAAAGTGAAACCTTTACTTTTTCTTTCCCAATATGAATGCCTTTGATTTCTTTCTCTTGTCTAATTGCTCTGCCTAGAATTTCAACCACTATGTTGAATAAGAGTGGAAAGAATGGGCAGCTTTTTCTTGTTCCTGATTTTAGAGAAAAAAAATTCAGCTTTTTATTATTTAAGATGTTAGCTGATAATTTGGGGAATATTATTTGTTTAAATTTTTTTTTGAAGCAAAGGTCCATTCCATCATGTTTACATAATAGGAACAATGGAATGCAGAGACAAGTAATTGATAATGCAAGAGAAAGAATTATGGCAGTAAAGTCTTTGTACAGAAAAGAAGAGTTGGAGTTTATTACACTGGAAGGGGTTTGCTTTAGATCCCAGCATGAAGTTAATTGTGTTGGGGGGATAGCAGAGTATGTGGATACATGTGTACATAGTTTGACAAGTTTGAAGGGAAGAATATGTAAGATTTCTTGTTTGATTGTTCCTATTTTCTCAGTGAACTAAGGCTCAAGGTCATCAGGTGAGAATGTTGTAGATTAAAAATGAAAAAGGTGCAAATATTTTCTCCCACTCCACAGATTGCTTTTTCACTTTGCTGATATTTTCTTTTGCTGTGCAGAAGCTTTAGTTTGTTGTGGTCTCATTTGTTATTTTTGGCATTTGTTGCTTGTGCTTTTGGTGTCATATCCAAAAAAAGTTGCCAAGAACAACATCAACATGATTTTTTTCTATGTTTTCTTCTAGTAATTATATAGTATCAGGTCTTAAATGGTTAAGTTTTTAACTCACTTCAGATTAAATTTTGTGATTGGGGTAATATTTTAAAGGTTCTCACCACAAAAATAGAAATATTGTGATTATATGTGACATGGTGGTGTTAGCTATAGATAAGGTGGTAATCATTTTGCAACATATGTGTTTTAAGTCAACACATGGTATATCTTCAACATACCCAATGTTATATGTCAATTATACTTCAATAAAACTGGGGAAAATAGTGTCAGAAAGATAGTAGGTGCTAAATAAATATTTTTTAAATAGATGGATAGGGAGATGGTTTGTTCATTTCAAATAATGATGGAAGAAGAAATGTGTAGGCATGAAAGATCCAGGGAAAATTCAGCAGTGTTTCTAATAATAAAAGCCCACTTGAATGTCCTTCCTTGGAAACAGCTGTGTATTCCCAGTTACATTTAGCTGCTTTTTACAGATTAAAAATAAATACAAAAGTAAATTTAATAATTGTAGTATTGAGAGAAGTGATCACAAATACTGGAATAAATTCTACTAATATGAATAGGCACCATTTCTGAATAATAAACAATGAAGGCCCTGGCTGGTTGGCTCAGCAGTAGAGTGTTGGCCTGGCATGCGAGGGACCCGGGTTCGATTCCCGGCCAGGGCACATAGGAGAAGAGCCCCTTTGCTTCTTCACCCCGCCCCCCTCCTTCCTCTCTGTCTCTCTCTTCCCCTCCCACAGCCAAGGCTCCATTGGAGCAAAGATGGCCTGGGCGCTGGGGATGGCTCCTTGGCCTCTGCCCCAGGCACTAGAGTGGCTCTGGTCACGGCAGAGCAACACCCCGGAGGGGCAGAGCATCACCCCCTGGTGGGCAGAGTGTCGCCCCTGGTGGGCGTGCCGGGTGGATCCCGGTCGGGCGCATGCGGGAGTCTGTCTGACTGTCTCTCCCCGTTTCCAGCTTCAGAAAAAAAAAATAAATAAATAAACAATGAAAATTCTTGTGACACAACTGACAGCAGAGGATATATTTTAAAAACTCCTGGATGGTTATTTAAAACAAAAACAAAACCATAATAAGGAAAGGGCTGCCCAATGACCCTTTAGAAACCAGACTTTTCTCATTGCTTGGAATTGATAGAGGGAAGGCTGTAAAAGACTTCATGTTAAATCTGACTTCAGATATTGACAATTATTTTATTTTTTAATTCTGATTCTACTTTGAAGATATAGGAGCTATACTATATGAAGTTTCAAGGAGAAAAAAATTACAGCTTTTGGCAGCTGAAGTCTGTCTAATTGTAAGGTTCAAAACTAAGGCTTGTGAGATGATACCAGAGATGATGGCAGTGTGGGAGATATCCTTGATCTCTCTACTGAAAACCCCATATTTTCAAGGCCTGAGAATTTTGCCTGAAAGATACATGCACAAATGGATGAAATGTTGGGAGAGTTGAGAAGGCGAATGGATAATAAGAGGCCCAGACATTCTGGGTTTTGGTCTGTTGGGGTTTGAGAGAAGAGGGAATCTCAGACTGTCTAGGTTTCTTTCTTTTGTTGAGGCTCCAGAAAAGGGTGAAGCCTGGAGTGATGGGGTCTTCTTCTGATGAAAGGGGTGGTGAAATTAAGGAAGATACTAAACCAAAGTGGAGAAAGACTGAGGGAATTTAGCCAGTGTTGCCAGAGTATTTTGGCAGACAACACCCAGCCCACAGACAGAGAAAAACAAAGTGTGGCCCTGAAGTCTACCAGATCCTACACTTCTCTCAACTTGTGGGGTAAAGAGAGTGGCAGAGACATACCCCAGAGTTAGCATTTCAGAGCCACTCTTTCCCCTAAAAAGCAGAGGTGTGCTGGATCTGGTACCCATGTCTGTTGCAGTGTGGGAAGAAGCACACACAAGCCTGACATTGCTACCACTAAAGCCAAAAAGTTCCCACAAATCTTCACACCCATCATTGCCACTACAGCACTGTTTATATCATTGTGACAACAACATCTAAGTGGAGGTCAGCCCAGGAATTTTGCAGAACTAAAACTTATAATACAGTCCAACCTCCTGGAAGAAAACAAAAAAAAGCTATCAAAAAAGAAATCACTTTTTTCTTTTGAATTTTATTTTTTTAATTTTAATATTTTATTCTTATTATTTTCTGGGTGTTTTGTTTGTTTTTTATTTTATTTTTGATTTTTGCTTTGTGGATTTTTACAATTTTTAATATTTTGAAATTTATTTCTATATTTTATTGTACTTTTATTTTTCTTTTTCTTTCGGTCATTGTTTTTGTTAGATTTCTTTAAAATAACACTTAAATTCAATCAAGAAAGATTAAATTGAATACCATACCTACACAAGAAAGAGACATAGCTCTGAAAGGAAATTAAAAATCTCAGAAAGCAATCTCAATTACATGAAAAACTTGGAGGTAAAAAATAGAGAATTCAAAATTGAAGTTCTGAAAATAATCAATGAGATGCAAGGAAACACTGATAGGCAATTTAATAAGCTCAAAAAACAAAGTCATGAACAAATTGAGTACTTCACCAAAGATATTGAAACATTATAAAAGAACAAAACAGAGATGAAGAACTCTATATATGAATTGAAAACTGACAAAGCATGTTTAGCTAATAGAACAGACCAGATAGAGAAGAGAATCAGTGACATCAAAGATAGGCAACTAGAGGTGTTACAGAGAGAACACGAGAGAGACTCACTAATTTAAAAAAAGAGATAGATCTATACAATAATTGTCTGACTATATTAGAAAGAGCAATATAATAATAAAGAATATATAAGAAGAAGAGAGGAAGAAAATAATATAATTCCATTCAAACAAGTAATTGATGTGAACTTCTGAAGCCTATGGAAAGAGTTATATCCTCAAATCTAAAAAGCAAACAGAACACTGAGTTACCTTAACCAAAACAAACATTCTCCAAGGCACATTGTAGTAAAATTCTCAAAAATCAGCGATAAAGAAAAAAAACACCTTAAGACAGTTAAGGAAAAGAAGAACAGAACATATAAAGGAAGTCCCATTAGGTTGTAATCGGAATTCTCAGCATAAATTGTACAAAGCAGAAGAGAATGAACACAAACATTCAAAGTACTAAGAGAAAAATTACCAGCCAAGACTACTATATCTATCCAAGTTATCCTTCAAAGATGAATGAGAAATAAAAGCTTTCCAAACATGCAGAAGCTGATAGAATTTATCACCAAAAAAAACCCACTGCAGTAAATACCTAAGAGTATTATTCTACTGGCTACAAATAACAACAACAAAAAACTACAAGTAAAATCTCTAACTATGTTACAATAAAAATATGGATAATCTGTGAGAGCAATAAAATAAAAGGGGATAGAATAAAGATTTGCAGGAGTGCCTGACCAGGTGGTGGTGCAGTGGATAGAACATAGGCCTGGGATGCAGATAACCCAGGTTTAAAACCTCAAAGTCATCAGATTGAGTGCAGGCACATCCAGCTAGAGCACAGGCACAGCAGCTTGCATGTGGGAACACTGACTTGAGCGTGGCATCATAGAAATGACCTGTTAGTCACTGGCTTGAGCCCAAAGGTTCCTTGATTGAAGCCCAATGTCACTGGCTTGCGCAAGGAGTCCCTTGCTCTTCTGGAGCTTTCCAGTCAAGGCACATATGAGAAAGCAATCAATGAGCAACTAAGGTGTCACAATGAAAAATTGATGCTTATCATCTCTTTACCTTTCTGTGTGTTCCTATCTATCCCTCTTTCTGTCTCTCTGTATCTCTATGTCTCAAAAAAAAAAAAAAAAAAAGATCTATAGGAGCAAAAAAGGGTGGAGTACAGACAGAGCTACCAGAAAACAAACAATAAAATGGCTACAAAAAATTCTCAATTATCAGTAATTACCCTAAACATATAAATAAAAAATTAATCAATAAAGAGGTATAGATTACAGGGGTCCCCAAACTTTTTAAACAAGGGGCCAGTTCACTGTCCCTCAGACAGTTGGAGGGCCACCACATACAGTGCTCCTCTCACTGACCACCAATGAAAGAGGTGGCCCTTCTGGAAGTGCGGCGGGGGGCTGGGTAAATGGCCTCAGGGGGCCACATGTGGCCCGCGGGCCGTAGTTTGGGGATGCCTGGATTAGAAGATAAAATCAAAATCTAAATAAATGTTTTCTTCAAGAGACACATATAAGCAGCAAGGAAAGAAGCAGACTCAAAGTGAAAGGTTAGAAAATGATTCTGCAAGCCAATAATACCTAAAGAAGAGAAAGTGTAGCCATACCAATATCTGACAATGCTGATTTCAAGACAACAAAGGTAACAAGAGACAAATATGTACATTTCATGATAAAGGGGACATTATGTCAAGAAGACATAACACTTTTAAACATATATACACTGAATCAGGGAGCACCAAAATATATGACATCTACTAACTGATCTAAAAATAGAAGCAAAGAAAACATAATCATTCTTAGAGATCTCAACACATCATTGATGGCTTTAGATGAATCATCCAAATAGAAAATCAAAATGAGAATATCAGCCCTAAATGACACACTAGACCAAATGGACATAAAGAACATTTATAAAACATTTTATCTAAGAACATCAGATGTCACACACTTTCCAGGGTACATGAAACATTTCCAAGGATAAACCATATGTTTGGCCATAAAATTCACCTCAACAAGTTCAAGAAGATTGAATTTATACCAAGCATATTCTCTGACCATAAAGCTTTGAAACCAGAATTCAACTGTAAAAAAGAAAGTAAAAAAAAAAAAAAAATGTGGCGATTAAACAACATACTTTAAAAAATGACAGGGTCGAAAAAGAATTAAAAGCAAAGATCAAAAGATCTGTAATGACAAACAAGAACAACAATACATATCAAAACTTCTGGGCCCTGGTCAGTTGGTTCAGTAATAGACTGTCAGCACAGTGAGTGGATATTCCTTGTTTGATTTCTAGTCAGGGCACACAGGAGAAGCAACCATCAACTTCTCCATCCCTCCCCTGCCCCTTCTCTCTCTCTTTCTCTTTCTCCAGAAGCCATGGCTTAATTTGTTTGAATGCATCAGTCACAAGTGCTGAGGACGGCTTTGTGCAGCCTTTGCTTCAAGTACTGAAAATAGCTGGTTGCGAGTATGGCCCAAGATGGGCTGAGCATCAACTCCAGATGGAGTAGCTGGGTGGATCATAGAGCACATACAGAAGGCTGCCTCACTATCTTCTTTTCTCTCACTTGGAAAATAAAAAGAAAAAAGAAAAAAAAAACTCTGGGATGCCGCAAAAGCAATAATAAGAGTAAAGTTTATATCATCACAAGCTTATATCAAGAAACAAAAGATTCCCAAGTAAACAACTTAACATCATATGTGTGTGTGTGTGTGTGTGTGTGTGTGTGACAGAGAAAGAGAGAAATACAGAGAGAGGAATAGGTAGGTACAAACAGACAGGAAGGGAGAGAAATGAGAAGCATCAATTCTTTGTTGCAGCACCTTAGTTTGTTCATTCAATTGCTTTCTCATATGTGCCTTGACCGGGGGCTACAGCAAAGCAAGTGACCCCTTGCTCAAGCCAGTAACCTTGGTTCAAGCTGGTGAGCCTTGATCAAATCAGATGAGCTCACACTCAAGCCAGAGAACTGAGGGTTTTGAACTTGGGTCTTCTGCATCCCAGTCTAACACTCTATACACTGTGTCACTGCCTAGTCAGGCCCTAACATCATTATATTGAAGAACTAAAAAAATAAGAGCAGTGGCAACACAAATTCAGCATAAGAAAGCAACTAATAAGAATTAAAAAAGAACTAAATGAATAAGAGACCAAAACCTTGGAGAAAAAAATAAATACAACAAAGAGCTGATACTTTTTTTTTTTTTAATAAATTTTTATTAATGGTAATGGGATGACATTAATAAATCAGGGTACATATATTCAAAGAAAACATGTCTAGGTTACCTTGTCATTAAATTATGTTGCATACCCCTCGCCCAAAGTCAGATTGTTCTTCGCCACCCTCTATCTAATTCTCTGTGCCCCTCCCCCTCCCCCTAACTCTCCCCCTGTCCTCCCTCCCCCCACCCCTGGTAACCACCACACACTTGTCCATGTCTCTTAGTCTCATTTTTATGTTCCACCAATGTATGGAATCATGTAGTTCTTGTTTTTTTCTGATTTACTTATTTCACTCCTTATAATGTTATCAAGATCCCACCATTTTGCTGTAAATGATCTGATGTCATCATTTCTTATGGCTGAGTAGTATTCCATAGTGTATATGTGCCACATCTTCTTTATCCAGTTTTCTATTGAAGGGCTTTTTGGTTGTTTCCATGTCTTGGCCACTGTGAACAGTGCTGCAATGAACATGGGGCTACATGTGTCTTCACGTATCAATGTTTCTGAGGTTTTGGGGTATATACCCAGTAGAGGGATTGCTGGGTCATAAGGTAGTTCTATTTGCAGTTTTTTGAGGAACCACCATACTTTCCTCCATAATGGTTGTACTACTTTACAGTCCCACCAACAGTGAATGAGGGTTCCTTTTTCTCCACAGCCTCTCCAACATTTGCTATTACCCGTCTTGTTGATAATAGCTAATCTAACAGGGGTGAGGTGGTATCTCATTGTAGTTTTGATTTGCATTTCCCTAATAACTAATGAAGCTGAGCATCTTTTCATATATCTGTTGGCCATTTGTATCTCTTCCTGGGAGAAGTGTCTATTCATGTCTTCTTCCCATTTTTTTATTGGATTGTTTGTTTGTTTGTTGTTGAGTTTTATGAGTTCTTTGTATATTTTGGATATTAGGCCCTTATCTGAGCTGTTGTTTGAAAATATCATTTCCCATTTAGTTGGCTTTCTGTTTATTTTTATATCAGTTTCTCTTTCTGAGCAAAAACTTTTTATTCTGATGTAGTCCCATTCATTTATCTTTGCCTTCACTTCTCTTGCCATTGGAGTCAAGTTCATAAAATGTTCTTTAAAACCCAGGTCCATGAGTTTAGTACCTATGTCTTCTTCTATGTACTTTATTGTTTCAGGTCTTATATTTAGGTCTTTGATCCATTTTGAATTAATTTTAGTACACGGGGACAGGCTGTAGTCGAGTTTCATTCTTTTGCATGTGGCTTTCCAGTTTTCCCAACACCATTTGTTGAAGAGGCTTTCTTTTCTCCATTGTGTGTTGTTGGCCCCTTTATCAAATATTATTTGACCATATATATGTGGTTTTATTTCTGGGCTTTCTATTCTGTTCCATTGGTCTGAGTGTCTATTTTTCTGCCAATACCATGCTGTTTTGATTATTGTGGCCCTATAATATAGTTTAAAGTCAGGTATTGTAATGCCCCCAGCTTCATTCTTTTTCCTTAGGATTGTTTTGGCTATTCGGGGTTTTTTATAGTTCCATATAAATCTGATGATTTTTTGTTCCATTTCTTTAAAAAATCTCATAGGGATTTTGATGGGAATTGCATTAAATTTGTATATTGCTTTGGGTAATATGGCCATTTTGATTATATTTATTCTTCCTATCCAAGAACAAGGAATATTTTTCCATCTCATTGTATCTTTTTTGATTTCTCTTAACAATGCTTTGTAATTTTCATTATATAGGTCCTTTACATTCTTTGTTATGTTTATTCCTAGGTATTTTATTTTTTTTGTTGCAATCGTGAAGGGAATTATTTTTTTGAGTTCGTTTTCTAATATTTCATTGTTGGCATAGAGAAAGGCTATGGACTTCTGTATGTTAATTTTGTATCCTGCGACCTTACTGTATTGGTTTATTGTTTCTAATAATCTTTTTGTGGAGTCCTTCGGGTTTTCGATGTATAGGATCATATCATCAGCAAAAAGTGATACCTTTACTTCTTCTTTTCCGATATGGATGCCTTTTATTTCTTTGTCTTGTCTGATTGCTCTGGCCAGAACTTCTAGCACCACGTTAAATAAGAGTGGAGAGAGTGGACAACCCTGTCTTGTTCCTGATTTAAGGTAGAAAGTCCTCAGTTTTATGCCGTTTAAAATGATGTTGGCTGATGGTTTATCATATATGGCCTTTATCATGTTGAGATATTTTCCTTCTATACCCATTTTGTTGAGAGTCTTAAACATAAAATTGTGTTGTATTTTATCAAAAGCCTTTTCTGCATCTATTGATAAGATCATGTGGTTTTTGTTCTTTGTTTTGTTGATATGGTGTATTACGTTAACCGTTTTGCGTATGTTGAACCATCCTTGAGATTCTGGGATGAATCCCACTTGATCATGATGTATTATTTTTTTAATATGTTGTTGTATTCGGTTTGCCAGTATTTTGTTTAGAATTTTAGCATCTGTATTCATTAGAGATATTGGTCTGGAGTTTGCTTTCTTTGTGCCATCCTTGCCAGGTTTTGGTATGAGGGTTATGTTGGCCTCATAAAATGTGTTTGGAAGTATTGCTTCTTCTTCAATTTTTTGGAAGACTTTGAGTAGAATAGGAACCAAGTCTTCTTTGAATGTTTGATAGAATTCACTAGTATAACCGTCTGGGCCTGGACTTTTATTTTTGGGGAGGTTTTTAATAGTTTTTTCTATTTCCTCCCTGCTGATTGGTCTGTTTAGGCTTTCTGCTTCTTCATGACTCAGTCTAGGAAGGTTGTATTGTTCTAGGAATTTATCCATTTCTTCTAGATTGTTGTATTTGGTGGCATATAATTTTTCATAGTATTCTACAATAATTCTTTGTATATCTATGATGTCTGTGGTGATCTCTCCTCTTTCATTTTGGATTTTATTTATTTGAGTCCTGTGCCTTTTTTCCTTGGTGAGTATTGCCAAGGGTTTGTCAATTTTGTTGATCTTTTCAAAGAACCAGCTCCTTGTTTTATTGATTTTTTCTATAGTTTTTCTGTTCTCTATTTCATTTATTTCTGCTCTGATTTTTATTATCTCCTTTCTTCGGCTGGTTTTGGGTTGTCTTTGTTCTTCTTTTTCTAGTTCCTTAAGGTGTGAAGTTAAGTGGTTTACTTCGGCTCTCTCTTGTTTGTTCATATAGGCCTGAAGTGATATGAACTTTCCTCTTATTACTGCTTTTGCTGCATCCCAGAGATTCTGATATGTCGTATTTTCATTTTCATTTGTCTGTATGTATCTTTTGATCTCTGCGCTTATTTCTTCTTTGACCCATTCATTTTTTAGAAGTATGTTGTTTAGTTTCCACATTTTTGTGGGTTTTTCCCCCTCTTTTTTGCAGTTGAATTCTAGTTTCAAGGCTTTATGATCAGAAAATATGCTTGGTACAATTTCAATTTTTCTAAATTTGCTGATATTGTCTTTGTGGCCCAACATATGGTCAATTCTTGAGAATGTTCAATGTACACTAGAGAAAAATGTATACTCTGTCGCTTTGGGATGAAGTGTCCTGTATATGTCTATCATATCCAGGTGTTCTAGTATTTCGTTTAAGGCCACTATATCTTTATTGATTCTCTGTTTGGATGACCGATCTAGAGCCGTCAGCGGAGTATTGAGGTCTCCAAGTATGATTGTATTTTTGTTAGTTTTTTGTTTTAAGGTCAATAAGTAGCTGTCTTATATATTTTGGTGCTCCTTGGTTTGGTGCATATATATTAAGGATTGTTATGTCTTCTTGATTCAGTGTCCCCTTAATCATTATGAAGTGACCATTTTTGTCTCTGAGTACTTTTTCTGTCTTGTAGTCAGCATTATCAGATATGAGTATTGCTACACCTGCTTTTTTTTGGGTGTTGTTTGCTTGGAGTATTGTTTTCCAGCCTTTCACTTTGAATTTGTTTTTATCCTTGTTGCTTAGATGTGTTTCTTGTAGGCAGCATATAGTTGGATTTTCTTTTTTAATCCATTCTGCTACTCTGTGTCTTTTTATTGGTAAGTTTAATCCATTTACATTTAGTGTAATTATTGACACTTGTGGGTTCCCTACTGCCATTTTATAAATTGCTTTCTGTTAGTTTTGTATCTAGTTTGATTCTTCTTTTTTGTTTTTCTATCATTTGTTTCTGTTTGTTTGTGTTCCATACTTCTTTCCTCTGTTGCTACCTTTTTTAAGTCATGTGTTTTTGTTGTGGTTTTTTTTTAGGGTGGTTACCATTAAGTAATGAAAAGGGTACCTACCATATTCATTGTAGTACCCTATCTTATAAGTATTTCTGCACTTCATCGTCCTTTGCTACTGTTAATCTCCATTCTCTCCCCCCTTTTTTTTCCTTTGTTGTCACAGTTTAAGTTTGGTTTTATTGTGTTCTTGGTGGAGCTGTTACTTGTGGTGTTGTTTTCTTTTGTTCTTTGAATCTGGTTGGAAAACCCCCTTTAGTATTTCCTGGAGTGGGGGCTTTCTCGTGATAAATTCAAAGAGCTGATACTTTAAAAAAAATCAGTAAAATTCACAAACCTAAGGCTAGACTCACTAAAGAATAAAAGGAAGGCCCTGGCCTCTTGGCTCAGGGTAGAATGTCAGCGCAGCACGTGGATGTCTCAGGTTTGATTCCCAGTCAGGCCACACAGGAGGAGTGACCTTTTGCTTCTCCACCTTTTCTTCCCTCTGCCTCTCTGTCTCTCTCTCTCTTTCCCTCCCACATCCATGGCTCAATTGGCTTGAATAAGTTGACCTCAGGCACTGAGGGTGGTTCCATAGCCTAATCAGGAGCTAAAAAATGGCTCAATTTGAAAAGAAGCAACAACCCCAGATGGGCAGAATATCACATGCTAGTGGGCTTACCAGGTGGATCCTGGTCAGGAAGCATGTAGGAGTCTGTCTCTTTGCCTCCTCTCCTCTCAGTAAAATAAAAAATAAGAAAGAAAATAGGAGAAGACTTATATAAACAAAATCCAAAATGAAAAAGAAGGAATTTTAACAGACATCATACATATGCAAAAGATAATAGTACAATACTATGACAGACTATATGCCCCAAAATTCAACAATGTAGAAGAAGTGGATAAATTCCTAGAACCATACAATTTTTCTAGACAAAGTCACAAAGAAGTAAAAAACCTAAATAGAACCATAACCAGAAAGGAAATAAAAACAACTATCAAAAGCCTTTCCAAAAATAAAATTCAGGACCATATGGCTACACTAGTGAATTCTAACAAAAATTCCAAGGAGATTTGGTGCCTATCCTTCTCAAAGTCTTCCAAAAAATAGAAGAAACTATACTCACTAAGAAATTGTATGAGGCCAACAAAGCCCTGATACCAAAACCTAGCAAGAACAACACACACAAAAAACTACAGATCAATAGCTCTAATGAATAGAGTTGCAAAAATTTTAAACAAAATACTAGCAAATCAAATGTAACATTACTTTATGAAAATAATACAACCTGACCTATGGTAGTGCAGTGGATGGAGCATCAACCTAAAAAGCTGAGGTTGCTGGTTCAAAATCTTGGGCTTTCCTAGTTAAGGTGCATATGTCAGTTGATGTTTTTTGCTCCCTGCTTCTCTCTCTCTCTCTCTCTCTCTCTCTCTCTCTCCTTTATCTATAATAAATAAATAAATAAAGCTTAAAAAAAGAAAATAATACATCATGATCAAGTGGTATTCATATATGGAGAACATGGATTCTTTAATACGTAAATTGACCAGTGAAATACACCACATCAAAAATCAAACAACAGCCTGACCTGGTCATGGCACAGTGGATAGAACATTAGACTGGGATGCAGGAAACCTAGGTTCAAAACTCTGAGGACTCTGGCTTGAGCATGGTCTCATTTGGCTTGAATGCAGGGTCAGCAGCTTGAGCACAGGGTAGCTGGCTTGAGTGTGGCATCATAGACATGACCCCATGGTCACTGGCTCAAACCCAAAGGTCGCTGGCTTGAGTGAGGAGTCACTGGCTGTGCTATAGCTCCCAGCCGAGGCACATATGAAAATGCAATCAATGAACAACTAAGATGGCACAATAAAGAATTAATGCTTTTCATCTCTCCCCCTTCCTGTCTTTCTGTCCCTATCTCTCCCTCTATCTGTCTTTCTCTCTGTGTCTGTCACAAAATCAAAGAACAAGTATCATATGATTCTATCAATAGATATAGAAAAGGCATTTGATTAGATACAATATCCCTTTATGTTTAAAACACTCAATGAAATCAGAAGAGATGAATAATACCTGAACATAATAAAGGCCATATATGACAAACCATCAGCTAATATCATACTAAATGTTGAAAACTGAATTATTTTCATCTAGAATTAGAAATAAGATCAGGCTGCTCACACCTTTTACTCTTATTCAACATAGTTCTGGAAGTTTTACAGAGCAAATAGGCAAGAGAAATAAAAGGCATCTCATTGGAAAAGAAGAAGTAAAGGTATTACTTTTTGCAGATGACAAGGAGACTCCACTAAAAAATTACTACAAACAATAAACCAATATAGTAAAGTTGCAGGAAACAAAATCAATATACAATATATATTGCTTTCTTATACACCAACAATGAAGCTTCAGAAAATAAACTTAAAATAAATTTCCTTTCACAATTCCAACAAACTAATAAAATACCTGGGAATAAACTTAACAAAGGATGTGAAGGACCTTTATACTAAAAATTACAAAGCATTATTAAAAAAAATTAAAAAAGACACAATGAAACAAAAAAAAATTTCATGTTCATGGATTGAAAGATTAACATAGTTAAAATGGTCATATTACTCAAAGCAATATACAAATATAGTGCAGTCCACATTTAAATCACAATGGCATTTTTTAAAGAAATAAGACAAAAAAAATACCAGGTTTCTGTGAACCATAAAAAAACCCGAACAACCAAAGCAGCCCTGAGGTAAAAGAATAAAGCCAGAGGTTGCCTTGACCAGCTCAGCAATGGATGTGTATGAAAGGAAGATACTACAGGACTTAAGAAAAACACACAAGACACAACATACAGGAAAGATGTGTAAGGGAACTCCCAAGCCTCTAGGACTGAGAGCCCATATCTCTGTAGCCTCATTGTATTTATTGGTCTCTGGTCATCAGGCAAATTAGCAGATCTTGGGTTCAGGTGTAGAGAAGGGTGATTAACTAATATCTATCAGGTATGTAGGCAAAAGTCCATGGGGATCAGCTGTTTCCTTTAAACAATCTTACCAGTGCTTGCAGGGGCAGCATTCTGCACCCACAGTACTTGGCATTGTGAAGTTCACACCAAAGATTTGTCTCAGGACAACAGTCTAATTCCCAGACATTTTCCTGCATATCCCCCTTTTTGTTTTTGTATAGCCATATGAACAGTTTTTGCAGCCTCCTTCTGTATTAATTGCCAGAGGGTTTGTTGCGAGCACCTGAGGAAGCTATTGCAAGAAGAGCAAAAACTGCAACAGTCATATTAGGAGCCATCACTAAAGGCTGCTCCAATTGTTTCTCTGCATCCTGGCACAGATGTTTTATCTGCACCCAGGTTGGAAGAGCTGCCATCTCTGTTGTCTCTATCAGTCCTGACAGATGGGTGGTCTGTAGGGTTAGTCCCTCCATCTGCATGATTGCAGTTTCCAGGTTATAGAGGATACCCAAAGTGGGTCATCTCCTGTAGAGGGTGAGATAAAAGCAAAACCCCATCCCCAGGTTAACAATTGTCTTGTTGTCCAAAGATTGGTCATCGGATCCTGCCACCATATAAGTGAATGTTCTGAAACAGAAGATAAGGAAGAAGCAGAGTAATGTTGATCTGTGGCTGTGGAGGGCAAACAAGGTGTATAATTGAAAAAATTAAGAGTAAACAATGCTTTCTATAATTGAGTTACCAGTGGATTTTTATCTCCCCCTTTTTGTTTTTGTAACATTCGTTTAAAAGATTTTCAGACTATGACCAATGCTATGCACAGTGTTATAAACTGACAAAACTGTAACTATGCATTTTGCATGTTAAAAACATCAGCTTGAAGCTGTGCAACATTTAAACTAAGATTATGATGTCAGACACTATTCCAAGATGTAAGAATCTCATTATAACTGTATGGGGTTAGACAAAATGAGTTGTGATTGCAGTCACAATGAAGTTTAAGCTGTGTCTTTACAGTTAGTAGTTCTTCCCTGAGCAGCAACACCTCATTTTCTAAATCTACTAGGTGTGTGTTGATTTTTTGATCAATGTGAATTTAGCTTCCCCATGCTAAACTAGCATTTTCATGCAATTTTTGAATAAATTCAGTAGTTTGAATACATGGAAGTAAGGCTACTCCTGATACCACTGCAAAAGTAGCAAGCATGAGAGCAGTGATTAGCATTCCAATAAACATTTTAGAATGTGATTGTTTATCAAAAGATGAAATGTGAGTCACATCCATCTACCAAATGTGATATGATTCCAAGCCTCAGGGATTAATCCCAGGAGGTTTTGTTAATTGGGATCGTTAATGATTTGACATTTAGGACATATGCATACAATGTCTTTAGCCTGTTTCCAAGACAATTGGAATGTAACACAGAGTCCTGTAGCATTCATATAAGTCAGTGGTCCCCAACCTTTTTCGGGCTACAGACCGGTTTAATGTCAGAAAATATTTTCACGGACCAGCCTTTAGGGTGGGAAGAATAAATGTATCACGTAACTGAGGCAAGCGTCAAGAGTGAGTCTTAGACGGATTTAACAGTGGGAATCTGGTCATTTTTAAAAAATAAAACATTGTTCAGACTTAAATATAAATAAAATGGAAATAATGTAAGTTATTTATCCTTTCTCTGCAGACCGGTACCAAATGGCCCAAGGACTGTTACCGGTCCGTGGCCCGGAGGTTGGGGACCACTAATATAAGTCATGAAACTGACTTGCCTCTGTAAGAGTGGCATAACCAGTTTGTCAGCTGTAGCATTGCCTGCAGCTAAGGGTCCTAGTAGATTAGTATGGGAAAAAATATGAGTGAGTTTTTTATTTTGTATAGTAATTTCATAGGTAGAGCATTCATCTAAAATATTTTCTGTTAAAAAGACCCCTGCTTGTCAGAGCTCCCAAATTTTTGTGAGCTGCAGACCTGACTTGATCTAATTGAAACAAAGGGCAACAATAAAAATTGAGCAAATTGTTCTCCAGGATCTGCCTTCCATGGGATTGAGGACTATAATGTCCCCAATATAGTCACTGTCAGTAACTCCAGTATGAACTTGGGCTCCTTTTGATGTCAAACTAGCATGTCCTAGCAAAAGTCCCACTGTATTAGAAAGTAGTGGTACACATAAACAGTCTTAACCTTTAGAGGGTCCTATCCGGGGGTTAAAAGGATACTCCCTCTGGTCATAACATCTACTGCTGCACTACTTGTTGTGGCAGGGGATAATTCCTGGACTCTGCAGAGTATTACACCAGAGCAGGGGTCCCCAAACTTTTTACACAGAAGGCCAGTTCACTGTCCCTCAGACAGTTGGAGGGTTGCCACATACAGTGCTCCTCTCACTGACCACCAATAAAAGAGGTGCCCCTTCCGGAAGTGGGGGGGGTGGATAAATGGCCTCAGGGTGCCGCATGTGGATTGCAGGCCATAGATGGGGGATGCCTGCTCCGGAGGAAGGTCAGAAGCTTCCTGCAGCACTGGGTATGCTCCCTTTGGAGAAGGGGCTGGGAACACGCCTCACTGATAGTTTCCCTGAAGTGGTGTTTCGTTTTTATATTGAGAACAGCGTTAGCTAGTCCAATCATTACCTTTCCTACAACGTGGAAATATTCTGGGAAGCTTTCTTCCCTCATTCCCTCATTTTTGCTGAGTTATTTTATTGCTTGTTTTTTTTTACAAACCTTTTTAGTATGCCCTAACTTGCCATACTTATAGCATTTTCTTGGAAATTTTGAGTTTAACTTTATTTTTTTTAATAATTTTATTTTTTTAATGGGGTGACATCAATAAATCAGGATACATATATTCAAAGATAACATATCCAGGTTATCTTGTCATTCAATTATGTTGCATACCCATCACCCAAAGTCAGATTGTCCTCGGTCACCTTCTATCTATTGATAATTTTCTTTGTGTCCCTCCCCTTTCCCCTTTCCCTCTCCCTCTCCCCCCTCCCCCCGTAACCACCACACTCTTATCAATGTCTCTTAGTATCACTTTTATGTCCCACCTACGTATGGAATAATGCAGTTCCTGGTTTTTTCTGATTTACTTATTTCACTTCATATAATGTTATCAAGATCCCACCATTTTGCTGTAAATGATCCAATGTCATCATTTCTTATGGCTGAGTAATATTCCATTGTGTATATGTGCCACATCTTCTTTATCCAGTCATCTATTGATGGGCTTTTGGGTTGTTTCCATGTCCTGGCCACTGTGAACAATGCTGCAATAAACCTGGAGCTGCATGTGTCTTTACGTATCAATGTTTCTGAGTTTTTGGGGTATATACCCAGTAGAGGGATTGCTGGGTCATAAGGTAGTTCTATTTGCAGTTTTTTGAGGAACCACCATACTTTCTTCCATAATGGTTGTACTACTTTACAGTCCCACCAACAGTGGATGAGGGTTCCTTTTTCTCCACAGCCTCTCCAACATTTGCTATTACCTGTCTTATTAATAATAGCTAATCTAACAGGTGTGAAGTGTATTTCATTGCAGTTTTGATTTGCATTTCTCTAATAACTAAAGAAGATGAGCATCTTTTCATATATCTGTTGGCCATTTGTATTTATTCCTGGGAGAAGTGTCTGTTCATGTCCTCTTCCCATTTTTTTATTGGATTGTTTGTTTGTTTGTTGTTGAGTTTTATGAGTTCTTTGTATATTTTGGATATTAGGCCCTTATCTGAGCTGTTGTTTGAAAATATCATTTCCCATTTAGTTGGCTTTCTGTTTATTTTGTTATCAGTTTCTCTTGCTGAGCAAAAACTTCTTAGTCTGATGTAGTCCCATTCATTAATTTTTGCCTTCACTTCTCTTGCCTTTGGAGTCAAATTCATAAAATGCTCTTTAAAACCCAGGTCCATGAGTTTAGTACCTATGTCTTCTTCTATGTACTTAATTGTTTCAGGTCTTATGTTTAGATCTTTGATCCATTTTGAGTTAATTTTAGTACAGGGGGACAAACTGTAGTCGAGTTTCATTCTTTTGCATGTGGCTTTCCAGTTTTCCCAGCACCATTTATTGAAGAGGCTTTCTTTTCTCCATTGTGTGTTGTTGGCCCCTTTATCAAAAATTATTTGACTATATATATGTGGTTTTATTTCTGGGTTTTCTATTCTGTTCCATTGGTCTGAGTGTCTATTTTTCTGCCAATACCATGCCGTTTTGATTGTCCTGGCCCTATAATATAGTTTGAAGTCAGGTATTGTAATGCCCCCAGCTTCATTCTTTTTCTTTAGGATTGCTTTGGCTATTCGGGGTTTTTTATAGTTCCATATAAATCTGATGATTTTTTGCTCTATTTCTTTAAAAAATGTCATTGAAATTTTGATGGTAATTGCATTAAATTTGTATATTGCTTTGGGTAATATGGCCATCTTGATTATATTTATTCTTCCTAACCAAGAACAAGGAATATTCTTCCATCTCATTATATCTTTTTCGATTTCCCTTAACAATGGTTTATAGTTTTCATTATATAAGTCCTTTACATTCTTTGTTATGTTTATTCCTAGGTATTTTTTTGTTGTTGCAATCGTGAAGGGGATTATTCTTTTGAGTTCGTTCTCAATTGTTTTATTGTTGGCATATAGAAAGGCTATTAACTTCTGTATGTTAATTTTGTATCCTGCGACCTTACTGTATTGGCTTATTGTTTCTAGTAGTCTTTTTGTGGATTCCTTGGGGTTTTTGATGTATAGAATCATATCATCTGCAAAAAGTGATACCTTTACTTCTTCTTTTCCCATATGGATGCCTTTTATTTCTTTGTCTTGTCTGATTGCTCTGGCTAGAACCTCTAGTACCACATTAAATAAGAGTGGAGAGAGTGGACAACCCTGACTTGTTCCTGATTTAAGGGGGAAAGCCTTCAGTTTTGTGCCATTTAATATGATGTTAGCTGGTGGTTTATCATATATGGCCTTTATCATGTTGAGATATTTTCCTTCTATACCCATTTTGTTGAGAGTCTTAAACATAAAATTGTGTTGTATTTTATCAAAAGCCTTTTCTGTGTCTATTGATAAGATCACGTGGTTTTTGTTCTTTGTTTTGTTGATATGGTGTATTACGTTAACCGTTTTACGTATGTTGAACCATCCTTGAGATTCTGGGATGAATCCCACTTGATCATGATGTATTATTTTTTTAATATGTTGTTGTATTCGATTTGCTAGTATTTTGTTTAGTATTTTAGCATCTGTATTCATTAGAGATATTGGTCTGTAGTTTTCTTTTTTTGTGCCATCCTTGCCTGGTTTTGGTATGAGGGTTATGTTGGCCTCATAAAATGTGTTTGGAAGTATTGCTTCTTATTCAATTTTTTGGAAGACTTTCAGTAGAATAGGAACCAAGTCTTCTTTGAATGTTTGATAAAATTCGCTGGTATAGCCATCTGGGCCTGGACTTTTATTTTTGGGGAGGTTTTTAATGGTTTTTTCTATTTCTTCTCTACTAATAGGTCTGTTTCGGCTTTCTGCTTCTTCTTGACTCAGTCTAGGAAGGTTGTATTTTTCTAGGAATTTATCCATTTCTTCTAGGTTGTTGAATTTAGTGGCATAAAGTTTTTCATAGTATTCTACAATAATTCTTTGTATATCTACGGTGTCCATGGTGATTTCTCCTCTTTCATTTTGGATTTTGTTTATATGAGTTCTTTCTCTTTTTTCCTTGGTAAGTCTTGCCAAGGGTTTGTCAATTTTGTTGATCTTTTCAAAGAACCAACTCCTTGTTCTATTAATTTTTTTCTATGGTTTTTCTGTCCTCTATATCATTTATTTCTGCTCTGATTTTTATTATCTCCTTTCTTCGGCTGGTTTTGGGTTCTCTTTGTTCTTCTTTTTCCAGTAAAGGAGAAAGGAAGAAACTAATATAGAGGGAACCACTAAAAGAAGAAAAAAGAAAAAAGAGGAGAGAGAGAGACAGTTAATGGTTTTAGAGTGCAACCCTCATAGAGAGAAAGAAAGAGGAAAGAAAAGATAATGGGAGATGTAACACTTATGGGTAGTTTAGTTCAAGGAGAGGAGAGAGTAAGACCGGCAGAGAGTTAAACGACCAAATTGGAGGAGGAAGAAAAAAAAATCAAGAATGAAGATAAGAGAAACAAACGAGCAAATATAATAAAATGGGATAGGTTATAAAGTCTGGATTTTTCTTGATTTTGAGAGGTTATCTTCTTGCTTTTTCTTTTCTCTCACTCTTCCTGGTCGGTGACTCTGTACCCCGGGTTCTGCCTCTTTGGCATGCTCAGGTAGAGGTTTGTAGTTAATAAGTCTGTATGGTGATGTCATGTATTGTGCTTCAGTCTCGTTGGCAGTCGAGGCTCATTAGCATTTATAGGCTCTGACAGTGAGAGAGTCCGTGTTCCTGAAGCCTCTCTCCTAGTCTTTCCTCCCTCAGTTAGTAGCCTGGTAATCTAGCTATGGGGTTGCTGCTGCCTCTGCCTGGATAGTAAGAGACTCAAAGAGCTGGCAACTCCCCACTCTATTCTCACTCAGCACAGGGCTCTGGGTAAGGCTCAGTCAGTCAGAGCTGCTAGCATAATCCGATGGGGCTTCTGCCCACTCAAAGACCTCGGGCTCTGCCACTCTGTCCAGTAACATGGGCGGGTGCCCACTCCTGGGGTGCTTGGAGGAAACTCTCGCTCACTATCTGTGCACGCAGACCGAGGCTTTTTTAGGGCGGTCTGGAAATTCTGCTTTTGGCCCACACAAAGGCCCCTGACTCTGCCCCTCTGTAAAATAACACAGGCGCGCACTGCCAAGGCACTCGGAGGAATCTCTTGCTCACTATCTGTGCACGCAGACCAGGATAACAGTCTGGTCGCCTCACCCTCTGAGTGAAACCTCCTCCCACACAGAAAAGTTCCAGCATTGGAATTGGTTCTCACTCCCTCCCCATGCGCGGCTTTTTCAGGGTGCTGGGGCGGCCTGGAGATTCTGCTTTGGGCCCACACAAAGGCCCCTGACTCTGCCCCTCTGTGGGATAACACGGGCGCCCACTCCTGAGGTGCTCAGAGGAATCTCTTGCCCACTCTCCGTGTGCAGACCAGGATATCAGGCCAGCCACCTCACCCTCTGAGTGAAACCCCCGCCCGCACGGAAAAGTTCCAGCGTTGGAATTTGCTCTCGCTCCCTCCCCATGCGTGGCTTTTTCAGGGTGCTTGGGCGGCCCAGAGATTCCGCACACAAAGGCCCCTGACTCTGCCTCTCTGTGGGGTAACACGAGCGCCCACTGCTGAGGCACTCAGAGGAATCTTTCACCCACTATTTGCATGTGCGGACCCGGAGATCGGGGAAAATGGCTGCTCTGCTTGTCTTTCTTTGTCTGGGTTTGGCGCGAGTGTTAGCTTGTATTGCCTGCGTTGCCACAGGCACAGTTTTTCCTTGGCTTGGATCTCCGTGCCACAACCTGGTTCGGCCGTTTGTGCCGCAGCCTGGATCTATTCACCCCCTTTGCCCACCTTAGTTTCTATATTCTCAGTTCTCAGTGAAAGCAGCCCTGTTTAGGTTAGTGAGGAAGGCAGAGCATTTCTTACTCCCTATTTCCTTTGGGGTTTGATTATATATTTTTTGCTCGACCATACGTTTGGGTGTGTTGCGACACATCTGGAGGCCCCAAGGATAGGTTTTTCTGTTTCTGGTTGAAGATGTTGTTGAGTTTTGGGGGAGATTTATCGGTATCGCTTCCTACCGCGCCATTACTCTGACGTCATCCTTCTTGAGTTTAACTTTAATCGATTCTTCCATAGCTTTAGCCATCATAGTAACCCTGTTACTCTCAGTGCCAACTACTTTGCAAATTTTTTTCTTAATATTAATGGGGTGACATTGATAAATCAGGGTACATATGTTCAGAGAAAACATCTCCAGATTATTTTGATGTTTGATTATGTTGCATAACTCTCACCCAAAGTCAGATTGTCTTCCATCACCTTCTATCTGGTTTTTTTTGTGCCCCTACGCTTCTCCAACCCCCACTACTCCTTCTCTCCTCCCAAGTTACCATCACATTATTGTCCATGTCTCTGAGTCTCATTTTTATGTCCCAACTATGTATGGAATCATATAGTTCTTAGTTTTTTCTGATTTACTTATTTCACTCCGTATAATGTAATCAAGGTCCATCCATGTTATTATAAATGATCTGATGTCATCATTTCTTCTGGCTGAGTAGTATTCCATAGTATATATGTACCAAAGCTTTTTAATCCATTTGTCCACTGATGGACACTTGGGCTGTTACCAGATCTTCGTTATTCTGAATAATGCTGCCATAAACATGGGGGTACATTTCTCTTTTTGGAACAGTGTTCTTAAAGTATATTCCTAAAAGTGGGATAGCTGGGTCAAAAGGCAATTCAATTTTTAATTTATTGAGCAATCTCCATACTGTTTTCCACAGTGGCTGCACCAGTCTGCATTCCCACCAGCAGTGCAGTAGGTTCCCTTTTCTCCACATCCTCAACAGCACTTATTCTGTGTTGTTTTGTTGATGAGCGCCATTCTGACTGATGTGAGTCGATATCTCATTGTGGTTTTAATTTGCATTTCTCTAATGATTAGTGATGTTGAGCATTTTTTCATATGCCTATTGGCCATCTGTATGTCCTCTTTGGAGAAGTATCTATTCATTTCTTTTGCCCATTTTTGAATTGGATTGTTTGTCTTCCTGGTGTTGAGTTTTACAAGTTCTTTACAAATTTTGTTTATTAACCTCTTATCAGACATATTATCGAATATGTTCTCCCATTGTGTAGTTTGTCTTTTTATTCTATTCTTATTGTCTTTAGCTGTGCAAAAGCTTTTTAGTTTGATATAGTCCCATTTGTTTCTCCTGTTCTTTATTTCACTTGCCTGTGGAGATAATTCACCAAATATATTGCTCCGAGAGATGTCGGAGAGCTTACTGCCTATGTTTTCTTCTAAGATGCTTATGGTTTCACAGCTTACATTTAAGTCTTTTATCCATTTTGAGTTTATTTTTGTGAATGGTGTAAGTTGGGGATCTAGTTTCATTTTTTTGTAGGTAGATGTCCAATTTTTCAAACCCCATTTATTAAAGAGTCTGTCTTTATTCCACTGTATGCTCTTACCTTCATTGTCAAATATGAGTTGTCCATAAAGCTGTGGGTTTATTTCTGGGTTCTCTGTTCTGTTCCCTTGATCTATATACCTGTTCTTATGCCAGTACCAGGCTGTTTTGAGTACGATGGACTTGTAGTATAACTTGATATCAGGAAGTGTGATACCTCCTGCTTTATTCTTCCTTTTCAAGATTGCTGAGGCTATTCGTGTTCTTTTTTGGTTCCATATAAATTTTTGGAATATGTGTTCTATATGTTTGAAGTATGTCATTGGTATTTTAATTGGTATTGCATTAAATTTATAAATTGTTTTTGGGTAATATAGACATATTAATGATGTTTATTCTCTCTAATCATGAGCAAGGTATATGTTTCCACTTATTTGTATCTTCCTTGATTATTTTATCAATGTTTTATAATTTTCTGAATACAAGTCTTTAATCTCCTTGGTACTCCTAGGTACTTTATTTTTTGGTTGCAATAGTAAAGGGGATTGTTTCCTTAATTTCTCTTTCAGACAGTTCACTGTTAGTGTATAAAAATGCCTCTCATTTCTTAGTATTAATTTTATATCTTGCCACTTTGCTGAATTCATTTATCAGGTCCAGTAGTTTTTTGACTGAGACTTTAGGGTTTTCTATATACACTATCATATCATCTGCAAATAATGATAGTTTTACTTATTCTTTTCCACCTTGGATGCCTTTTATTTCTTCTTTTCTGATTGCTGTGGCTAGGACTTCAAGGACTATGTTGAATAATAGTTGTAAAAGGGGGCACCCCAGCCTTGTTCCTGATCTTAAGGCGATTGTTTTTAATTTTTGCCCATTGAGTATGATGTTGGCCTTTATCATGTTGAGGTATGTTCCCTGTATTCTCACTTTGCTGAGAGTTTTGATCATGAATGGGTGCTGGATTTTATCAAATGCTTTTTCTGCATCTATAGAAATTATCATATGGTTTTTCTCCTTCCTTTTGTTTATGTGATGAATCACATGAATTGATTTGCGAATATTGTACCAGCCTTGCTTCCCAAGAATAAATCCCACTTGATCATGGTGTATGATTTTTTTCATATATTGCTGGATACAGTTTGCTAATATTTTGTTGAGGATTTTAGCATCTATATTCATCAAGAATATTGGCCTATAATTTTCTTTCTTTGTGTTGTCTTTGCCTGGTTCTGGAATCAGAATTCTGTTCACCTCATAAAAGGAGCTTGGAAGTCTTTCTTCCTCTTGAATTCTTTGAAATAGCTTGAGAAGGATGGGAGTTAGTTCTTCTTTGAATATTTGGTAGAATTCACTTGTGAAGCCATCAGACCCAGGACTTTTCTTTGTTGGGAGTTTTTGGATAACTGTTTTAATCTTATTTGGTGTAATCAGTCTGTTTAGGTTTTCTGATTCTTCCAGATTGATTTTTGGAAGATTGTATGTTTCAAGGAATTTTTCCATTTCATCTAGGTTGTCTATTTTTTTTGTCATACAGTTCTTCATAGTATTTTTTTTACAATATTTTTATTTCTGTTGTGTCAGTTATTATTTCTCCATCTCATTTTTAATTTTATTTGAGTTCTCACTTTTATTCTTGGTGAGTCTAGTTAAAGGTTCATTAATCTTGTTTACCTTTTCAAAGAACCAGCTCCTGGTTTCATTGATCCTCTCTATTGTTTCTTTAGCCTCTATGTCATTTATTTCTGCTTTGATCTTTATTATTTCCTTACTTCTACTACATTTGGGTTTCACTTGCTGTTCTTTTTCTAGTTATTTTAGATGCAGGGTTAATTTGTTTATTTGAGTTTTTTCTAGCTTCTTAAAGTATGCCTATAGTGCTATGAACTTCCCTCTCAGTGCTGCTTTTGCTGTGTCTTATAAATTTTGAGTTTTTGTATGCTCATTATCATTTGTTTCTAGGAATTTTTTTATTTCTTCTTTGATCTCATTTTTAATCCATTCATTATTTAACAACCTGCTATTTAGTTTCCATGTGTTTGAGAATTTTTTGAGTTTTTCTATTGTGGTTGATTTCTAATTTCATGCCATTAGGATCAGAGAAAGTGCTTATTATAATTTCCATCTTCTTAAATTTGTTGAGCCCACTTTTGTGCCCTAATATGTGGTCTATCCTAGAGAAGGTACCATGAGCACTTGAAAAGAATGTATATTCTGCTGCTTTAGAGTGTCAAGTTCTGAAGATATCTATTAAATCCAGTTGATCTAGTGTGTCCTTTAAGTCTGCTGTTTCTTTGTTAATTTTCTTTCTTGAGGATCTATCTAGTGATGTTAGTGGGGTGTTGAAATTCTCTACTATTATAGTATTGCTATTGATCTTGCCCTTTATATTCATCAAAGTCTGCTTTACAAATTTATATGTTTTTATATTAGGTGCATAAATATTTATAATGGTTATATCTTCTTGTTGGATTGCTCACTTTATAATTATGTAGTGGCCTTCTTTATTTCTTACTATTGCCTTTGTCTTAAAGTCCATTTTGTCTGATATAAGTATTTCTACCCCAGCTTGCAAATTTTAATGTATCCAGTTAAATCTGATTTTCCTTTCATTGGGCCTATAGCCTTTTGGCAATCTTGGTTAGCATTTACAAATGCTAATAGTTTCAATAAAGTATCAGCAGCTTCAATATTGATAATTTGTTTTTTAATAGCCTCTTGGAGCAGGGCAACAAATTCAGTATAGGTCTTTTTTGGTCCTTGCAATACCTTTTGAAAAGAGACAGCCGCTTGTTCCTTAGATTCAATTTTCTCCCAAGTTCACAAGCAATATTTGCTAGTTTGGGCAATGGCTTGATCATTTATAGAAAGTTGATTTGGGACCCCAGCCCATGCTCCAGTTTCCACCAATTTTCTTTTAATAAAATAGGAATGTTATGTGGTCTATTATGTGCAGCTGGAGTTTTAACATGGTCATGCCACCAAGTCTTAAATTGCAGAAATTCTCTAGAACTAAATACAGTTCAAGCCAAAGTGTTTCAATCAACTGAAATTAAGTGAGAACCTTCAGCAAGACTCTGAATCAGGCAATAAGTGAAAGGAGAACTAGTTCTATATTGTTTTATGGCTAATTTCATTTCCTTCAGTATTTTAAAAGGAATTGACTCATGGGTGAGCAAATTCAGCCTCAGCATATTTAATCTCCCCAAATTCTTCATCTCCATCCTCCTCCTCATCATCAGTTTGTAAAGGTTCTAAACTAGATTTTACTAAGGTCCAAATTTTCCAGGTAGTAACCAGCAATGGAACACCTTGAGTATATAATTTTTTCAATCATTTTTGTATCTTTTCCCATTCATAGGAAATTTAGACTTCCTGAATTAGGGAACCAAGCACAATGCTTCTTAATTACTTATAATAATTCTAAAAGTTTTACTTAGTTGGATTTAGCCCTGCCAGCCTTCAACAATTGTTTTAAGAGACAGATATAGGGACAGCATTTCATAATACTGTCTCCATTCCCCATTGTAACCCTGTTTTTACCCAAGGATGTCCTTACCACTTTCCTGTGATGGATTGAACTACGGCCTCTATTTATCCTTGGGGTCCAGCAATTATTTCCTTACTTTATTGCTCTGGTGATCCTTCTTCCAATTGTGTCACTGTTCCAATCAGGACCCTATTCTGGTCAGGTTCTTGTTTCTTCCAATCGGTTTTGTGTTTAGGCACCACTTACTATGAGCAGCTCAGCAATGGGTATACATGAAAGGAAGGCACTGCAGGATTTAAGAAAAAACACACAAGACACACATACAGAAAATAGGGGTATAGGGAACTCCCAGCCTCTAGTACTGAGAGCCCATATCTCTGAAACCTCATCATATTTATTGGTCTCTTTGCTCATCAAACAAATTAGCAGAGCTTGGTTTCAGGTGCAGAGAAGGGTAATTAACTAATACCTTTTGTGTATGTAGGGAAAGGCCATAGGGGTCAGCTGTTGTCTTTAAACAATCATATCAGTGCTTGCAGGGACAGCATTCTACCCCCACAGGATTTGGTGTTCCAAAGTCTGCTCCAAGGACTTGTCTCAGGACAACAGTCTAGTTCCCAGCCATTTTCCTATAAGAAATAACACACTACCTGATGTCAAATTATATTGCAGAGCCATGATAATCAAAACAGCATGGTATGTGCAGAAAATAGACATATAGAACAGTAAAACAGAATTTTGGGAGTCCAGAAACAAAACCACATATATATGGACAAAAAAACCCACACAATGGAGAAAATAAAGCCTCTTCAATAAATGGTTCTGGAAAAATTGGAAAGCCCCATATCAAAGCATAAAACTTGACTACAATTTACCTTTTTACACAAAAATTAATTCAAAATAGTTCAAAGACTTAAATTTAAGATCTGAAACTAAAAATTTCATAGATGTAAATATAGGTGATAAACTTGTGAACCTTGGCTGTAGAGAACAATTTACGAATTTGACCCAAAGGGCAAGGGTAGTAAAAACAACAATAAATGAATGGAACTATATCAACTAAAAAGCTTCTGCACCACCAAAGAAATTAACAACAAAAAGTCCGCAAACCAAATGGAAGGTGATATTCACAATTAACAGCTCTGACAAGGGATTAATATCCAAAATATATAAAGAACTTACAAATCTCAGCAACAAAAAATTAAACAACCCAATTAAAAAATGAGGAGATGATGTGAGTGGACACTTCTTTCAAGAAGACATATAAATGACCAACATACATTTGAAAAGAAACTTTTCTTTGCTAGCTATTAGAAAAATGCAAATCAAAAGTACAATGAGCTATCCCTTCACACCTGTTTGATCATCTATTGTCAACAAGACAGCTAATAACAAGTGTTGGAGAAGCTGTGGAAACAAAGAAACCTTAATTCAAAGCTAATTAGAATGTAAACTGGTACAGCCATTATGAAAAAAAAAATTATGATGGTTCCTCAAATATTAAGACTAGAACCACCATATGACCCAGCAATTCTTCTACTGGATATCTACCCAAATAACTTGAAAACAGTGGAATGTAAAGACACATGCACTCCTCAAGTTCATCACAACATTACTCACAGTAGTCAAGATGTGGAAATACCCAAAGTGTTTTTAGGTAGAGGGTTGAATAAGAAGATGTGGTATATATACTATGGAATACTACTCAGCCACAGCAATGATCATATATTGCCTTTTATGACTGTATGCATGGACCTTGAGAACATTATAATGAATCACATAAGTAAATCAGAAAAAAACTAAAAAGTATATAACTTCACACATAGGTGGGATATGAGCTGACAGTCATGGGCATAGAATAAAATGAAGTGGGTACCAGGGGAAGAGTGTTGTAGTAGAGTGAGGTGGCAGGCAAGAGAGTAATAAAAAAAAAGGCAAAATATGGTGACAGAAAGTGGTTTGATCTTGGTTGGCAGGTTACAAAATAATCAACAGTTAGAATGTTATAGAAATACTACCCAAAACTTATATACTCTCACTGATCAATTTCACCCCATTAAATTTAACTTTCTAAGTAAAATATTTAATAATTAGCATTTCCAGGTATTCTGAATATCTTTCCTGGTATAAACTGCAAAAGATTCCCTTCTCTAGTTGACTAGTGCCAAACTTTACACACTTGGTAAATAGTAGGTAACAACTCAAGGAATTCTCACTTT
Source organism: Saccopteryx leptura (assembly GCF_036850995.1). Classification (NCBI taxonomy): domain Eukaryota; kingdom Metazoa; phylum Chordata; class Mammalia; order Chiroptera; family Emballonuridae; genus Saccopteryx; species Saccopteryx leptura. The sequence continues at coordinate 59,753,175 of NC_089516.1, read as the reverse complement.
AGAATTTACTTCAGATCTAAACTTTGCAACAAAAAACCTCTCTCTTCTCAGCAACAGCTACAGGCAACTGGAGAAGTCACCACTGAAGAAAGAAAGGACATCTGGATCTCCCAGTATCATCGTTTAAGAGGTCTAGCAGAAAACTTTGGGACACTTCAGAGATTGTATCTGCAGTGGATGACAATTACATGGCCTTGGGAAAATTGTTATTAACAGTGGCTAAGAGTTTCAGGACTACAGTGCAAACACTGGATTAAGGAAGGATGTCACAATATAAAATAAATCATTTAGGTCTTTAGCATCAGAGATGAAATATAGTAGAATTGATGGTGACAAAAATGCCTAGGCTCAAGACAATGAGAGCAGATAGATTTGCTCTAAATATTCTGTTTCTTGGTTTGAATAAATTGTATGAAATTTGGGCAATGTGATCACAGTTTAGAACCTTAAGACTTAATTTGGATCCTGATGATACCTGAGGATTTCAAATTCATGTATAAAACATGTCACTACTGTAGGAAACACATTTGGTTGCTTAAGAAAACAGCTTATCTGAAAAATAAAAGAACTAGGCCTTAGAGATTTTTTTTTTATGAAATTGAAAACAGGGAAACAGAACATTTGGAAATTACAATATACAAAAGTATAACTCCTCAGAAATCAAAGATTATATATGGTTTTACTGGTAAAGAGTACCTTTCAGGTTATAAGTTCCTGATGTAAATTTACCCAGATCTAGAGAAAATTTTTGAGAAGTTGTTATTACATAAAATAGTCCAGAGATCTGGTATACAAAAGCCTACATCTGACTCCTATAACTTGTAATTAACCTGAATTCTGAAAGAATCAACTGAATTTTAATCAACATATTTAGACACTAATGCCTAAGCAATGGTTAAATCATTATATCATTTCTGCAGCATGCTAATAGTACATTATAAGTGAGGCTACTGGATTGAACCTGGTGGATATTTTTCTTAAATCTTCAATCAATTTTTCAAATGCCTATTGATAGCACTTAGAAGCACGTGATAGTGAGAGGGCTAAAGATTTCTTAGATTCAGAATAAGGTAATACTTGCTTAAAAAAAAACACAAGATGCAAAGGAAGAAAAATGCATTTAATTATGTTAAGTCATTCATGCTACCAGGGGAAATGTATTTGGTGATTATAATTTACCCACTACTAAGCTTGTAGGTGATGAAGAAGCCATGGTCCTTGTTGTCAAAAAGCTAACAGATGTAGGAAAGCAGATTCCTCAGGATGATTTATCACTTCCCATTAGTTATCTTTTGCTCTTCTTTTTATAACTAACAAATACTAAAACCAACCATCTATTTCTAGCATTATGTTACAGGGTAAAGAATTAAATAGATGACTTATCTGTGCTTAACAGTATAATTTATTCTAATATAAAAGCAATGAGATCCCATAGAAATAAACAGTTGTCAGTAATGACTCAGTGCTGCTTTCAATACTAAAATAAACAAGTGGGGAAAAAACACACACCAAAATCATGGAGATATGTTTTCATTGCAATTGCAGTTTCTAAATGGCATATCTTAAAATTAAGGCTTAGATAAAACAGTATTAGCACTTAATTGTAGAAACTCACAATCTATTTCTTAAGTTCAAAAGAAAACTGTATACAAAAAGCATTTTATCTTAATAAATAGAAGAATTGTTGATTAAATTCTTATCACTGAACATCCAGTTTAAATTTTATATAAAACTACAAATTGCCACTGATGCCTATCATCAAAATATAGCTTTTCTAACAAAAACCACTTTACCTTGTGTTAATCCATCTGTTGCCTCTCAGCAGATTTTTAAATATGTTCTCAATGTGCAATTTTCAAGGCCTCTTATAAATCCGGAGAAAACAAAAAAAAATAATTTTTAAGTGTAAAGCTAATGGGAGGATGAATCAGATTTCAAAGTGAGTCTCAGAAACATTTATATAAAAAATGTGCTCAGTATGTAGAACAAAACTGCATTCTTGCTCGTAATGAAAAGACCAGCCCTGCACTTCAAAAATGTAGCAGATACTAAATCTATGAGCTGAATCTGTTGGTCAATCAGCAGTAACTTTATACTAACATGTAAATTAACAAAACAAACCAACAACAAAAAACAAAGAGAACATTTCTAGAACTCAGGCACAATTTTCCCTTATTCATTCAGCTTCTGCACCTCTAACTTTACTGTTTCTAACTGGGTTATTTAATATATTCTGAATTTTTTCTCAAGGAGTCTTATCAGGTTATCATTACTAATTGTTTTTGAATTAGATAACTTTGGAGAGGATCTCCTGCACAAATGAAACCTTGAAGATCAAAAGGCTAGCTTGAACTGCTATTTGCAAATTCCCATAGGATGGTTGGGAGACAAAATAAACTCAACTTTCTCTCCTTAAAATAAAGGCATAGCCTAAGTTAGCCATGGTGACTTTGTGTCCTTTCCCTCCAAATAAATTATTCTTAGGTTATATGACTAAGTAAATAGTAATGTCACAGAAAGACACAATTTTTCCAAAATGTTTGCATTTTTTTTTATTTAGAAAATTAAATTTAACAGGGTGACATTGATCAACAAGTATACATAGATTTTGGGTAAACATCTCACATCATTTGGACAGTTGATTATGTTGTATAAATCCCTGATACTTTCCTTATGAAAAAAAACAGTTAATAGAAAATAGAAGATTTAGTTATTATGTACAATGCAGTAAAATTTTTGTTTACTTAACTATGTCAGATAGACAAAATTTAATACCTATATATGTCAGGGAAATTATGACTTCACGATACTCAGAAAGACATTTAAAAGAGAAATTTTTACTTTTTCCATTCAAGGGAGTTATCTTGAGTAGAGAACTACAACATTGTACTTACACCTTTTCTTTCACCTCCTTCAAAACTTCCATGGAAGAGAAAGTGATTTTCATTGGTCAGTCTGGTGCTTATATTATGAAGGTTTTTACTATTAGGCGTATGACATTTAAGGTTTGGTCCTATAGTTTTTCCAGTTTTGCTTCCTATTATATTTTCTTTTATATGTTTTATTTTTTAAATTGTATTTAAAAAATTAAATATAAAGGACTGACATTAATCAATAAGAGTACATGCATATCAGGTAAGCAATTCTATAGCATTTGAATTGTTGATTAAGTTGTGTACCCATCACTCAAAGTCAAATCATTTTCTGTCACCATATACTTGCCTCCTCTCTCCTATTTGCTTTTCTCCCTCCACCGAAACACCCTCTCCCTGGTAATCAATTCCCTTTTATCTATGTTCATGAGTCTCAATTTTATAACTCATCTATGTGTGAAATAATACAGTTTTTAGCTTTCTTTGATTTACTTATTTCACTCAGTATAATGTTCTCAAGGTACATCCATGTTGTTGTATATGGCAATATGTAATCATTTCTTATGGCTGAGTAGTATTCCATGGGATATATGTATCATATCTTTCTCATTCAATCATCTATCAAAGGCAACTTAGTTTGTTTCCATGTCTTGGCTATTGTGAATAATGCTGCAATGAGCACTGGGGTGCATGTATTTACACACCAATGTTTTTTAGTTCTTTGGGTAGATACCCAGTAGAAGGATTGCTGGATCATATGGCAGTTCTTAATTTTTTGAGGAACCACTATACTTTCTTCCATAATGGCTGTACAAGTTTACATCTCCACCAGCAGTGAATCAGGGTTTCTTTTCCTCCACAGCCTCTGCAACACTTGTTATTACCTGTATTGTTGGTAATAGGCAGTCTAACAAGTGTGAGGTGGTATCTCATTATAGTTTTGATTTGCATTTCTCTAATAGCTAGAGAAGATGAGCATCTCTTTTTTTTTTTGTATTTTCTGAAGTTGGAAATGGGGAGGCAGTCAGACAGACTCCCGCATGTGCCCGACCGGGATCCACCCGGCATGCCCACCAGGGGGTGATGCTCTGCCCATCTGGGGCATTGCTCTGTTGCAACCAGAGCCATTCTAGTGCCTGAGGCAAAGGCCATGGAGCCATCCTCAGCGCCTGGGCCAACTTTGCTCCAATGGAGCCTTGGCTGCGGAAGGGGAAGAGAGAGACAGAGAGGAAGGAGAGGGGGAGGGGTGGAGAAGCAGATGGGCGCTTCTCCTGTGTGCCCTGGCCGGGAATCAAACCTGGGACTTCTGCACGCCAGGCCAATGCTCTACCACTGAGACAACCAGCCAGGGCAAGATGGGCATCTTTTTATATATATGTTGGCCATTTGTTAGTTTTCATAAGAAAAGTGTTTCTTTAGGTCCTCTCGCAATATTTAGATTGTTTGTTACTGAACTTTGTGAGTTCTTATATATTTTGGATATTAACTCCTTACCTATTGTTTATAAATATCATTTTCCGTTTGATTGGCTGCTTTTTTGTCAGTTTATTTTTTGTGCAGAAGATTTTTTTTGTGACAGAGACAGAAAAAGAGAGAGACATAGAGAGGGACAGATAGGGACAGACAGACAGGAAGGGAGAAAGATGAGAAGAATCAGTTTTTTGTTGTGAAATCTTAGTTGTGCATTGATTGCTTTCTTATACTGACTGGTCAGGCCTGTACAGAAGCCTTTTAGTTTGATATACAGGCAGTCCTCAGATTACAACAACCTCAACATACAATGTTTCAAGTTCACAATGCTCACTCACATAAAACTTCAAAAAAATTGATGAGTATTTCTGCTTACACTGTTAGCATCATACTTATAGATTACGTGGGTGAAATAGTTTGATACCGTGCAGTGAATGGATATGCAGTAACATGGCCTATGAGTGAGGGAGTTGGCATCCCCCAGTAGGCTTAGTTATGACATTTTGAACTGTTAAAAGTGCAAGTGTTCCATTTTCCATTTGTGTTGCTTTGTTTGGCAACCTTTTGGCCCTATCATGGTTCTTAAACAAAAGTCAGAGTCTTTAGATACTAGTGCATTAAAAAAAAGGAAAGCCATCATGATGGAAGGAAAATTAGTCATTGTAAAGGAATGAGAAAAAGTAGAATCAGCAATGAACTTTTGTCAAGTGCTGGGCTTTAACTGCTCTTCTGTAGCAACAATTAATTATCAAGGATAAAGACAATATCTTAGAGCAGTGGTCCCCAACCTTTTTTGGGCCATGGACCAGTTTAATGTCAGAAAATATTTTCATGGACCGGCCTTTAGGGTGGGACGGATAAATATATCACGTGACCGAGACAAGCGTCAAGAGTGAGTCTTAAACAAATGTAACAGAGGGAATCTGGTTATTTTTTAAAAATAAAACATTGTTCAGACTTAAATATAAATAAAACAGAAATAATATAAGTTATTTATTTTTTCTCTGCAGACCAGTACCAAATGGCCCATGGACCGTAACTGGTCCATGGCCTGGGGGTTGGGGACCACTGTCTTAGAGCATGTATAGGAATCAGCCCCTATGAAATCAATTGTGATTACTAAACAGTGATGTTACAGAATGATTGAAATAGAAAGATTGTAAATTTTGTGTCTGGAAGACCAGAATCAGCTGTATATACCAGTTAGGATAGGTAAGTGACTTAGGCAAGGGTGTATTTTGACTTACACAAAATTTGGGTTACATCACTGTCATAGGAATAGAACAGTGTCATAACCCAAGGACACCCTGTAGTCTCTTTTATTTATTTTTGTCTTTGCTTTCCTTGCCTTTGGAGTCAAATTCATGAAATGTTCTCTTTGGCCAAAATCCATAAGTTTAGTTCCCATCTTTTCTTCTATGTGATTTATTGTTTCAGATTTTATATTAGATCTTTGATCCATTTTGAATTACCTTTTGTGTAGGGGGACAAAGTATAGTTAAGTTTTATTCTTTTGCATGTGACTCTAATTTTCCAAGCACAATTTCTTGAAAAAGTTTTCTTTTCTTCATGTGTGTTTTTGGCTCCTTTGTTTAAGATTACTTGTGCATATATATGTGGTTTTATTTCTGGGCTCTTGATTATGTTCCATTGGTCTGTATGTCTGTTTTTCTGCTGATACCATGCTGTTTTGATCATGGCTTTGTAATATAATTTGAAGTCAGGTAGTGTGATAGCTTTGGTTTCATTCTTTTATCTCAGGATTCCTTTGGTTATTTGGTGTCTTTTATGGTTCCATACAAACCTGGAGCTTTTTTGTTCTACTTCTTTTTAAAAAATAACATTGGAATTTTAATGAAGATTGCATTAAATTTGTATAATCACTTTGGGTAACATGGCCATTTTAACTATGTTGATCCTTCCAATTCATAAACATTTTTTTTTTACTTTATTGTGTCTTTTTAAATTTTTTTTCAATAATACCTTGTAGTGTTAAGTATATAAGTCTTCATATCCTTTGTTAAGTTTATTCCTAGGTTCAGATTTATGTAAACATTATGGTAAAATTAGATTATTTAGACCTTTTCAACATCCCTTTATTTTTTGCACTCAGGGGCATAACCTATAGTATGTTGCCAATAGATTTGCCCTCATCCTGAAGCCAGCCTTACAGTAACAGTAGGGTGGTTAAAACCCTTCTATGGTACTTACTTGATCCATGATTAAATGATGTATCCTTGTTGTGCCTGATGTAGAGAGAACACATAGTTTGGTATTGCTGGATTCTCTCTGTTTCACCATTTGTCTCTAATTATCTTTTCTCCAATCAAATCAGTCACAGGGGGAAACCAAGCAAGTCCACTGCATACATTTTAGTGTTCATTAGAATCACCTGGAGCATTTATTAAATCACAAATTGTGAGATTTCACCTCAATAGTTTTTATTCAATAGGTTTGAAGTGGGGTCTAGTAACCTGCATAACTAACAAATTTTCAGGGAATAGTGATGTTATGATGATGATGATGATGATGATGATGATGATGGTCCAGAAAAAACACTTTAAAAAGCACTGGTATAAGGAGAAATTTATAAGATAACATGATGTCCATCTTTTTCATTGAAGACACCTCCAATCTCTATGAATGAATTCCCTGGAGTCCCTTCACTTGTCATCTGAGTAAGGAAAATCCCCTTTCCTTCTCCAGTGGTACGAGTCTTCATAAGGCCACTGGCACATATTTTCCTGCATGAAACATACTTTTTTCTAGTCTTAAGCTTATATACACTGGAACTGCTGAACCTGTTCTGCTGCTTCTTAATAAGCTCTGAAAGGGGTATGTGTTATTAGTTTCTTGGGCTTCTATAATAAAGTACTACAAAGTTGGTGGTTTATTTATTTATTTTTTTAATTTATTTTTTTTCTGAAGTGAGAAGCGGGGAGGCAGAGAGACAGACTCATGCATGCACCCAACTGGGATCCACCCAGCATGCCCAGTAGAGGATGATGCTCTGCCATCTGGGGCATTGATGCATTGCAACTGGAGCCATTCTCGCACCTGAGGTGGAGGCCATGAAGCCATCCTCAGCACCCAGGCCAACTTTGCTGCAATGGAGCCTTGGCTGGGGGAGAGGAAGAGAAAGATCGTGAGAAAGGAGAGGAGAAAGGGTGGAGAAGCTTTGGGCACTTCTCCTGTGTGCCCTGGTTGGGAATCGAACCTGGGACTTTAACATGATGGGCCAATGCTCTACCACTGAGCCAAACAGCCAGGGCCCAAACTTGTTGGTTTAAATAACATAAATGTATTGTCTCAAATTTCTGGGGACTAGAGGTCAGAGATCAAGTTGTTGGTAGTGTTGGTTATTGCTGAGGGCTCTAAAGGAGAAATGGCTTTATGCTTTTCTCCTAGCATCTGGTAATTTGCTAATAATATTTGATATACTTTGGTTTGTAGATGGGTTATTTCATCTCTGTCTTTATATTCACAAAATGATTATGCAATGTGTCTGTATACAAGTTTACCTTTTATATAAGGGCACCAGTCTTATTGGATTAGGGCCAATCCAGCATCATCAACTTAACTAATGACATTGTGAAAGCATATTCCCAAATGTAACATTCTGAGGTACTGGTGGTTAAGACTTCAAAATATAAATTTGGGAGAAGAGACATAACTTGATGCATAACAGGATATAGGACCCCATAAAATCGTGACCTTCTTTCTTGAAATTATAGGTTATTTGAAAACTCTATGTCTCAGCTCTATACCATATTTACCAGACTAAATTTCCAGGAAACATCCTCTTCCAGAGCCTATTATGAATAAACACATGGGGAAAAGCAGGATCTTACTGGTGGCTGTCGTGAATGCAGTCAATAAAGAATTAAGCTGAAAAACAAAGTGATGACTCTCAGTTTAAGAATCCCTTCAAAATATTCCCTTACCATTAGAGGTTATCCTTTTTCCCATATGATATACTAGGTTATATTTTCAACAATAACAATAAGGCCCCTAGCTCGTTTGCTCAGTGGTAGAATGACAGCCAGGCGTGTGGATGTCCCAAGGTTGATTCTCAGTCAGGGCACAGAATAGGAGTGACCATATGCTTCTTCCCCCTTTTCCCGTTCCCTTCCCCCTTCTACTTCTCTCTCTCTCTCTTTCTCTTTCTCCCTCCTCAAGCCATGGCTTGATTGATTTGAGTCCATCAGCCCCATGTACTAAAGATGACTCCATGGAGCCACTCCTCAGGCTCTGAAAATAGCTGGGTTGTGAGAATGGGCCCAGATGTGCATAGCATCAACCCCAGACAGGGGTTGCCAGGTAAATCCTAGTTGGGGTGCATGCAGGAGTCTGTCTTTTTATCTCCCTTCTTCTCACTTGGAAACAAACAAACAAACAAAAATAATAACAAAAATAAAAAAAACAATTCTGCAACACTTGTTTGAGCTAGACTTTGTAAATTAATGTGAGGGAAAATTGACGTCTTTATAACAAGTTTTCATATTTAGCAATATGTTGTGTCTTTTCATTTATTCAAGACATTCTTTGTGTTTCTCATAGCCAATAGAGAACTCTGCTTCTTTTGGGTAAATGATTTGATAAGCTCAGGGAAACATTTTCACCTTAAGAATTTTTTTTGGGGGGGGGCAAATATGTGGTAATGTAAGCAGATATTATCTGCTGTGAAATAAAAAGTAAATCAGAAACATATTTTTTTTAAGAAAAAAGAAATGAAGAACAGGGACAAGTTAGGGAGGAAGGCAGCCTTGTCAGGAAGACCAAAAATTGGACACAATGAAGAAAAACAGTATTTAATGGGTACTTACTACATGATGTGGTTGTGTTTTGTGAGATGTCAAGATTGGATTAAATGAGCAAGAGATTTATTGAAGAAAAATCCTGCAAGGGAAAAAAAATTAGTGGAACGAGTTACATAGAAGTAAGGGACTCCTACAAACCATGATACTGATCTGAAATCTGTAAAGAAGAGAGAGAAAAGAATTGTGTATGAAAAGTCTAAAAGTTTAGTGCAACTGTAAGAAATTATCCACTTTAATATTGTTGATATTTAAAAAGTTACTGATCTAATCATTGATTTTTTTGTATAAAATCAACTATATTCTGTATTTTAAAGTATTTGTGACCTGTGGTAGTGCAGTGGATAAGGCATCAACCAGGAATGCTGAAGTCACCAGTTTGAAACTCTGGGCTTGCCTGATCAAGGCATATATGGGAGTTGATGTTTACTGCTCCTTCCACCCCACTCTCCCTTCTTTAAAATGAACAAATACATTTAAAAATTTTCTAAATCTTAAAATATTTGCATATTTTTATTTTCTTGAATTAAAATTATAATATGATGAAAAACAATCCAATTAAAAAATGGGTAGAGAAACTGATTTGACACTTCTCCAGAGAGGACATACAGATGGTCAGTACATACAAGAAAGAAAGTTCAATGTCACTAATCTTGAGAGATATACAAATTAAAACCACCATGAGATATCACACCATGCCTGTCAGAATGGTTATCATCAGCAAATTAATAAACAACATGTGCTGGAGAGGATGTGGAGAAAAAAAATTCCTTGTGTACTGTTGGTGTGAATGCAGATTGGTGCAAGCACTGTAAAAAACAGTAGGTATGTACCTCAAAAAATTGAAAATTGAACTGCTTTATGACCCAGCAATTTGGCTCCTAAGTATATATATATATATATATATATATATATATATAAAAAAACTAATTTAAAAGAATATATGCACCCCTGTTTTTATTGCAGTATTATTTATAATAGCCAAGATATGTAAGCAACCCTAGTGCTCAATAGTAAAGTGGATTAAAAATGCAATGACATATATATACAAAGGAATAAAAGGAACGGATGGAATCTTTCCTCTTGTGACATCATGAATGACCCTAGGCAGGCGTCCCCAAACTACGGCCTGTGGGCCGCATGCGGCCCCCTGATGCCATTTATCTGGCCCCCGCCACACTTCCAGAAGGGGCACCTCTTTCATTGGTGGTCAGTGAGAGGAGCACTGTATGTAGCAGCCCTCCAACGGTCTGAGGGACAGTGAACTGGCCCCCTGTGTAAAAAGTTTGAGGACCCCTGCGAGTGTATTATGCTAAGTGTAATAAGTCAGAGAAAGACAAGAACCGCATGATTTTACTTATATGTGAAATCTAAACAACAATAACAACAACAAAACAAAAAAAAAACAAAATAAAATCAGACTCATAAATACAGAGAACAGACTGATGGTGTCCAGAAGGAAAGAAGGTTGGGAGACTGGGTGACAAAGGTGAAAAAGGGATTACTAAATATAAACTGGCAATTCAAAAATTGCCATCACAACAATGTCAAGTATAGCATAGGGATATAGTCAATAATATTATAATTACTATGTATAATGCCAGGTGGGTACTACACTTATGGGGCTGGAGCACTTTGTGAATTATTTATTTTCTGACCAATGTGCTATGCACCTAAAAATAACACAAAATAATATTGAATGTAAACTGTAATAAAAATAAATAAAAACTTAAAAATAAGGTATAACATAATGTTAAAGAGACTGTACTCTGTAGTTCAACAGACTTCTGTTTAACTCCCATATTTGGCTTTCAATCAGTTATTTCATCTTCATAGTTTCTACTCTCTTTGTTTCTAAAATATACTGCTTACAACAATGAGGGGATATTTTAAAATGAATATAAAGCAAAAAAAGTCCCCTCATTATTTTGAGCAACATAGAATAATTAATATCTACCTAGTGTAGGCCCTGGCCGGTTGGTTCAGTGGTAGAGCGTCGGCCTGGCCTGCAGAAGTCCCGGGTTCGATTCCCAGCCAGGGCACACAGGAGAGGCGCCCATCTGCTTCTCTACCCCTCCCCCTCTCCTTCCTCTCTGTCTCTCTCTTCCCCTCCCGCAGCAGAGGCTCCATTGGATCAAAAGATGGCCCGGGCGCTGGGGATGGCTCCTTGGCCTCCGCCCCAGGCGCTAGAGTGGCTCTGGTCGCGACAGAGCGAAGCCCCAGGGGGGCAGAGCATCGCCCACTGGTGGGCATGCCGGGTAGATCCCGGTCAGGCGCATGTGGGAGTCTGTCTGACTGCCTCTCCGTTTCCAGCTTCAGAAAAAATACAAAAAAAAAATCTACCTATTGTAGTATTTATTTGTTTTATTTTAAAATTAAAATTAATGGAATGACATTGATCAACAAGAGTACATAGGGTTTCAGTGAACATCTTTACAGCCTTTAAACTACTGACTGTGCTGCATGCCCACCAAGTCAAAGTTAAATCATTTTCTGTCACTATATACTTGACCCTTTTTCTCCTCCCCCAACACTCTCCCCCAGGTAACCATTTCATTTTTATTTCTATCCATGATTCTCTGTTTTATATCCCACCTATGTGTGAGATCACATAGTTCTTAGCTTTTACTGATTTACTTATTTCACTCAGTATAATGTTCATAAGGTCTAACCATGTTATTGTAAATTTTAATATGACATCATTTCTTATTTCTGAGTAGTATTCCATTGCAGATATGCACCACATCTTCTTTATCTAATTCTTTATCAAAGGACACTTTGGTTGTTTTCATACCTTTACCTCTGTGAATAATGCTGCTATAAACATGGGGGTGCATGTGTCTTTATGAACCAATGTTTTCGAATTATTTGGGTAGATACCCAGTAGAGGTATTGCTGGATTATATGGTAGTTTTTAGTTTTTTGAGTAGCCACTGCACTTTCCTCTATATTGACTGTACCAGTTTACATTCCCATCAGCAGTGAATCAAGATTCCTTTTTCTCCACAGCCTCTCCAACACTTGTTATTACCTGTCTTGTTGATAATAGCCAGTCAAACAGGTGTGAGGTGATATCTCATTGTGGTTTTGACTTGCATTTCTTTAATAGCTAGTGAAGATGAGCATCTCTTCATGTACCTGTTGGTCATTTGTATGTTTTCTTGAGAGAAGTATTTGTTCATGTCCTCTTCCCTTTTATTAACTGGTTTGTTTATTGCTGAGCTTCGTGTTTTTTTTTGTTTTTTGTTTTTGTTTTTTGTTTTTTTTTTAATATTAACCTCTTATTAGAGCTGTTGTTTGTAAATATCATCTTCCAATTGGTTGGCTGATTTTTTTTTCTGTATTTTTCTGAAGCTGGAAACGGGGAGAGACAGTCAGACAGACTCCCGCATGTGCCCGACCAGGATCCACCCGGCACGCCCACCAGGGGGCGACGCTCTGCCCACCAGGGGGCGATGCTCTGCCCCTCCTGGGAATCGCTCTGTTGCGACCAGAGCCACTCTAGCACCTGGGGCAGAGGCCGAGGAGCCATCCCCAGTGCCCAGGCCATCTTTGCTCCAGTGGAGCCTGGGCTGCGGGAGGGGAAGAGAGAGACAGAGAGGAAGGAGAGGGGGAGGGGTGGAGAAGCAGATGGGCATTTCTCCTGTGTGCCCTGGCCGGGAATCGAACCCAGGACTTCTGGGTTGGCTGATTTTTTGTCAGTTTCTTTTCTGTGCAGAATCTTTTTAGTTTATACAGTCCTATTTATTTGTTGCCTTTGTTCCCTTGTATTTGGCATAAAATTCATAAAATCTTCCCTGCAAGCAAGGTCCAAGAGATTAGTACTTAAATATTTTTTCTCTGTGATTTATTTTTTCAGCTCTTACATTTAGGTTTGTGATTTATTTTGCATTAATTTTTGTGCATAGGGACAAACTGTAGTCGTTTAATTCTTTTGCATGTAGTTTTCCAATTTTTTAAGCTCCATTTACTGAAGAGGTTATCTTTTCTCCATTTTGTGTTTTTGGTTCCTTTGTCAAAGATTATTTATCCACATATATGTGGTTTTAATCCTGTGCTCTCAGTTCTATTTCATTTATCTGTATGTCTGTTTTTCTGCCTATAACATGCTATTTTGATTATCATGTCTCTGTAGAATATTTTGAAGTCAGGTAGTGTGATAACTCTGGCTTTGTTTTTTTTCCCTCTTAAGATTGCTTTGACTATTCAGTATATTTTATGATTCCATAAAGATTTTGTATTTTTTTTTCCTATTTCTTTAAAAAATAACATTGGGATTTTAATGGGGATTGCACTAAATATATATAATTGCTTTTGTTCATATGGACATTTTAACTCTGGTGATTTTTTAAATTCATGAACATGAAATATTTTTTCATTTTATTGTGTCTTTTTAAACTCCCTTTTTTAAAATTTTTATTTATTTATTTATTTATTTTTACAGAGACAGAGAGTGAGTCAGAGAGAGGGATAGACAGGGACAGACAGACAGGAATGGAGGAAGATGAGAAGCAACAATCATTAGTTTTTCATTGCGCGTTGCAACACCTTAGTTGTTCATTGATTGCTTTCTCACATGTGCCTTGACTGTGGGCCTTCAGCAAACCAAGCAACCCCTTGCTGGAGCCAGCGACCTTGGGTCCAAGCTGGTGAGCCTCGCTTAAACCAGATGAGCCCGCACTCAAGTTGGCGACCTCGGGGTCTCGAACCTGGATCCTTCCGCATCCCTGTCCTACGCTCTATACACTGAGCCACCACCAGGTCAGGCTTAAACTCCCTTTTATAATGCTTTGTAGTTTTCATTATATAGGTCTTTCACATCCTTTGTTTATTCCTAGGTATTTTATTTATTTATTTATTTATTTATTTATTTATTTACAATTGTAAAATATTTTTTGTGTTAATTTTCTGAACTTTTATTGTTGGCATATAGGAAAGCAATAGACATATGTGTATTGATTTTGTATCCTGCAACCTTACTGTATTGATTTATTATTTTAATTATTTATTTTTTTTTTTTTTGCTTTAGTCTTTAGGGTTTTCCAGGATCATGTTATCTGCAAAAAGTTATATCTTTACTTCTTGTTTTTGATATGGATGCCTTTTATTTCTTTCTCTTACCTGATTGCTCTTGCTAAGACTTCCATTACTTTGTTGAATAAGAGTGAAGATTTTAAGTAATAAATTAAATAATACAGTGGTACCTCTAAATACGAGCAGACCAACATACACATTTTTTAAAGATACGAGCTGCGACTTGGTTCATATTTTTGTTTCAGATCTGAGTGAAATTCAGAGATACGAGTCATGATTCAGGAAGCTGCTGCTAGTTGGCACATGAGTCCAGTATTGGCAGCACAACACCAGCATCTTGTTCTTTCTCATGTGTTACCTGCAGAATCAAGTCAAATTTTGTGTGCTGTACTCATTCTTGCATCATTTTTGCATTTTTTACTAACTTTTTTTGTGTGCTATTATGGGGTCGAAGGAAGTGAGTGTAAAGAACAGTGTTGAGAAGAAGAAGAGAATGATGTTGATAGAAGTAAAGCAAGAAATAATAGAAAAACATGAGCATGGTGTACAAGTGATTGAACTGGCAAGGCTATAGGACTGCAATACATCAGAATTTGTACCATCCTTAAACAAAAGGATGCCATCAAAAGCACAAATTCAGTGAAATAAACTCCAATTCTTTCCCAATTAAGGACAAATATCCATGAAGAAATGGAGAAGCTTCTGCTGGTGTGGGTGGAAGAGAAAGAGCTGGCAGGAGACACAGTGACGGAGACTGTAATATGCGAAAAGGCACGTATTATTTACGGCGACTTGAAGAATAAAGAACCGTCAACCTCAAAAAAGGTAGCAGAAGATACATTTAAGGCAAGTCATGGCTGGTTTTAAAATTTCAAGAAGAGATCTAGCATCCACTTGGTGGTGAGGCATGGTGAAGCTGCAAGTGCTGACATTAGGGAGACTAGGAGTACATCACATGTTTTTCTGTGCTTACTGCAAAGGAAGGCTACATCCCCAGAAAGTTTTCAAATTTGATGAAACAGGATTGTTTTGGAAAAAAAAATGCCCCAGACGACTTTCATCACCACAGAGGAAAAGAAGCTTCCAGGTCATAAACCCATGAAGGATTGTCTGACCCTTGCATTGTGTGCAAATGCTAGTGGTGATTGTAAAGTAAAGCCACTGCTAATATATCATTCTGAAAATCCTTGAGTCTTTAAGACTCACAAGATTCTTAAAGAAAAACTGTAGGTTATGTGGTGCACCAATTCTATGGCATGGGTTACGCTGCAGTTTTTTTATTGAATGAGTAAATCTCACCTTTGGTCCTGCAGTGAAGAAATATCTTCAAGAAAATAAACTCCCAATGAAAGCATTACTAATCCTTGATAATGCTCCAGCCCACCCACCTGCTCTTGAAGATGACATTCTCGATGAGTTCAAACTCATGAAAGTCCTCTACCTCCCACCCAACACAACTTCAGTCTTGCAACCTATGAATCAACATGTTATTTCCAACTTTAAAAAGCTTTATACCAAGCAATTGTTCTGCTGCTGCTTTGAGATGACTGACAATACAATTCTAACCCTTTGAGAGTTTTGGAAAGATCACTACAACATCGTGATATGTTTACACATTATTGACTTGGCATGGCAAGAGGTTACAAGAACCTTGAACTCAGCATGGAAAAAGTTATGGCCTGATGTTGTTGCAGACAGGGACTTCAAAGAATTTGAACCAGAAACTGAGACCGAGGTAGAAGTGTTGGAGGAGATTGTGTCCCTTGGAAAGTTGATGGGCATGGAGGTAGATGAGGATGATGTAAACGAGCTCATTGAGGAACATGAGGAGGAACTCTCAACTGAAGAGTTGAAGAAGCTATAGATGATGCAACATATGGAGCTTCTGGTAGAGATTAGTAGTGAGGAGGAGGTAGAGTCGGAGGAAGTGATTTCTACAAGTGAAATTAAAGACATGCTGGCAATGTGGGAGAAGCTTTCAAGTTTCATTGAAAAGAAACACCCAGAAAAAGTTTCAACTCATCATGCTTCAGCACTTTTTAATGACACTTGTCATATTTCCATAACATTTTAAAAGGCAAGCAAAAGTAAACCTCTTTAGATAGATTTTTATTCAAAAGTCCTGCAAGTGAAAGTGCCAAAAGGGCAGCCAAAAAGGCAAAAACAGGTGATGATTAAATAAAAAATACGCAATGTTAAGCTTAGGTTAAGTTTAAAGTTAAGAAAGTTCATTTTTTTACAATTATGTTTTTGTGGTTTCATTTTAAGTAAAGAAAGTGCAGTTTTAGTTTTGTTTAAAATAAAAAAAATGCAGTTTTGTTTTACATTTAGTATTAAGAAAGTGCAGTTTTATTTTATGTGTCTACAGTGCCTGCATCCCTTCCTTCCTCTCTCCTCCTCCGTCACTCACCTCTGTTAGTTGCTCTCATCTGTCTCCAAGGTAAGAATACAGTACTAAATAACACTTTTTTCTTTTATTTCATATATTTTGTTATACATTGGTAAAGTATACATGTGTGTTTATTAATTAAAAACAGGTTTTTTTATAATTTAGGATGGTTTGGGGATGTTTCACAGGGCTGGAATGGATTAAATCTTTTTTAGTTATTTTAAATGGAAGAAATTTGTATGATATACAAGTTGACTGACTTACAAGCTTGGTTACAGAATGAATTAAACTCATATCTCAAGGTACCACTGTATGTGCAAAGCACAAAACATCAAGCTCTACAACATGCAAAGTTTTAATAAAAAGAGTTTATTATGATTTCTACTACTATTTTTACTTCTACTTAAAAAGATTCTACTATTTCATAATAGATTGTTTTTTAAATAACTACTAGATTTTTTTGTTACCATCTTATTTCAGTTTGATTCTATGTTTGTATGACAGACTGGTTCATATTTTACTCTTTAAAGCTTATATTTTTTATAAATTTTTATTAAATTTAATGGGGTGACATCAATAAATCAGGGCACATATGTTCAAAGAAAACATAGAGCTTATATTTTTAATGTTTTATTATTGAGTTTGTGATTACATCAGAAAATATTTTAATTTTTAGCCTACACTGACGTATTTTCAGTAAAATAACTAATATCTTTTTGTGGAAGGTGTAGTAGTTTGCCAAATCTATCTTAACAAAGTACCACAAACTGGGTGGATTAAACTACAGAGATTTATTTTCTTATAGTTCTGGAGATGAGAAGTCTGCAAATATGTTTTCAATAGGGTCATGCTCCCTCTGAAAGCTGTAAAAGAATTCTTTATTCTCTCATTCTAACTTTTAATTCCCCCCCCCCAGCAAACTTTTGCATTTCTTGCCTTGCAGGTGCTTTAATCATCATGTGGTGTTCCCTCTTTCTGTGCCTCTGTGTCTTTACATGGTCATTTTTTTTCTTCCAGTTTTAACTAAGTATAATTAATAAACAAATTTATACATATATAAAGTATATAATATGATAGTTTGGTATATCTATATATTGCAAAATGAGTATCACAGTCAAGCTAATTAACACATCCATTATCTTACATATAGTTACCATTTGTTTTGCATGGTGAAAATATTTAAGAGATACTCTTATCAAATTTCAAGTACACAATACAGTATTGTTAACTTTATGGTTACTATGCTGCATACTAGAACCTCAGAAACTATTTATCTTTCAACTGGAAGTTTGTATCTTGTGACCAATATCTCCCCATTTCCCTCATCTCCAGTCCTTGGCAACAGTTGAACTGAGTTCTCTGAATTCAAGATTTTAAGATTCCACATATAAGTGAGATCAAAAAGTATTTGTATTTCTGTGTTTGGCTTATTTCACTTAGCACAATATATCCTCTATGTTTATTTGTATTGTGTCAAATGACAGGATTCCTTTTTTGAATGGCTGAATAATATTTTATTGTGTGTGTATCACATTTTATTTATCTGATCATCCATCACAGATGTTTAAGATGTTTCTAAATATTGGTTATTGGAAATAATGCAGCATGGACATGGGAGTACAGATAACTCTTTAATACATGGATTTCTTTTGAATATATACCCAAAAGTGGGATTGCTGAATCTTACAATAGTTCTATTTTTAATTTTTTGAGAAATCACCATGCTATTTTCCAAAATGGTAGAGCCAACTTATAGTCCCACCTCCAGTGTAAAAAGATTCTCTTTTTTCCACAACCTAGCCAACACTTAATATCTCTTGTCTCTTTATATAATACCGATGTTAGTGTAAATATAATTCTTTTCTTAATTTCTTTTTTGGATAGACTATTGTTAGTGTACAAAACACACCTAATCTTTGTATATTGATTTTTTTTGGTCTTGCAACTTTACTAAATTTGTTAGTTCTAACATTTTCTGGTGGTTTTCAGGGTTGACACGTATATTTACCACTGGTTTGCTAAGCATGCAAGATTGTTCTTTGATCATCTTTGAGAGTGTTTGAAAATAAGATCCAGGGACATTTCAAGATCTGTAATAGGACTGAAGACAGCAGTCCATACCTTTAGGGACAAGGATACTCCCAGTCTTTCTCCAATTCCCTGATTATGACCACAGCTGAGAGGAGATGAAGCTGAGTTACAGGGCTGCTTCAGGATCCAAAACTAGGACCAAGTTCAGTGGACGAGTTACTAAGACATGGGTATGTCTGGCTCCTTTCTGGTTCCTTGGCAAATTATACTGTGGCAGGATCAATGCCAAGGGATTGCAACAGAGTTCATAAAACAAGCAAACAAAAGCAACAGAAACGTTACTGTGTCTGCATCTGTAATCACGGCCATGTTAAACAAGCCTGCCATCTGTGAATCAGCCTGACTTTTCATAATAATCGCCCTTGATCTTGAGCAATACCAGGATTATAAACTTTCTACCTGGATCCCAGCATTCCTGCAAAGGTATTTTTTTTCAGTGGATGGCTATCACATTATCATTTCTCTGGGAGAATATGAGTGGGAGACCTCCTTTTTTGCCATCTTGTTGACATCCTAATCATGGCCACCTTCTTATAAGGACAATATTTATATTGTTTTAGGAACTCAACCTACCCCAGTATGACCACATATTAACAAATTACATCTGCAATAACTCTATTCAAAATAAAGTCATATTCTGCGGTACTGGGGGTAGTTCAACATATCTTTTTTTAAAAAATAATTTTATTTAGAAAATTAAATTTAAAAAGGTGACATTGATCAATAAGGATACACAGGTTTTGGGTAAACATTTCTATAACATTTGAACTGTTGATTATGTTGTGTACCTATCACCCAAAGTCAAATCATTTTCCATCACCAAATATTTGTCAACATATCTTTTTGAGGAACACAATTTAACTTATAGCAAGGAAGTTGTACAAGGTGTTATTAAATAAAGAAGGAAATTCTGAATCAAAGAGATATATTGGAAGTCAGTCAGCCATTGGCGAAGTGTATTCATGAAAAAACTCTGATCCTTATGAAATGTTTATTTTAAAAATTTTGTTGAAATAGAAGGAGAAAGTGAAAATGAATACAAAAGAAAAAAATAAGTGATTTGGCAATGTGTCAAAAATATTTTCCAGGGCCTTTCAATTAGGAATCTACATTCTAAGTCTTTTAGTATTTCTGAGGAGCAGTTGATATGACAAATAAGAATAAATGCATATATTTTAGAAGAGCATTTATGCATGTTTAGGCACAATAAATGCAAGACATAACTATTTTTTATTTGCAAAATATAAAAACATGTAAAGAAGTCAATAAAATCATACATACCCTCAATACCAGCCATTCATTGTTATATAAACATTTTATAGTTACACTGACACACACATGCACATGCAACAGACTTTCAAACTTACAGACCAAAAATAAATCTTTCTGGAGACTGTGAAGTTATTTTAAACAAATATATTTCTGAACTCATTAGGACTTATTTGTTAATTGAATAAAATTATAAATGATTTTGTAATGAATGTAATAAATGAATATGTATATATTAATATAAGCTATTACTGGATAAGAATAACATTTTTATCTTGCATTTCATTTTTAAATAAACACTTTCCAAGCTACTAATGCAACTACTAATGCATAGTCTGAATTTTAATGTTATAAGCAGAATACACAAATTCATCATAAATATCTGAAAGAGATTTGTTCTGTCATTTAACATTATGTAGTGAAAAAATATAGATGACAAATACCATTTAATGTTAGGCAGCATAAATTAAATGACAAAATAATAGCTCTTCTGTTGACATTAAACATATTATGTCAACTATTGTTTACAAACTGATAAATTTTATTCTTCACTATTCAAATACATGTTGCATATGTAAAGTTTATGGCAGAATCTAATAAGTGTGTTCTTTATTTTTAAAGCAGACACAACTGTCATATTTTATCCTGTTCATAAATTGATTACCAAGACTAGTTTGAAAACCTACTGAAGTTCAGAGATAAGGTAAATTCTACACACTCTAATTGTCTTATTTGAGTATGACAGGAAAAGCAATGTGTAAAGGTAGGCAAAACACTAGATTAGAAATAATTAGACCTAGAATCTAGTATTGGTTATGCAACTATGTGCTCATAAAACATTGTTTAAATGTCCTGTTTTCAACTGTAATATATAAGGATTACTCCATTAGATCTCTAAGATTCTTTCCAGCAATGCTTCTTTAGTATTCTCATATTAAAATAAAGTTTCGCATTTTGTTACTTTGGTTGGTAAGGCCATACCGTTAGTAAAGAAAGGTAGACTTACAGAATTAAAATTTTAAAACAAACTTTTTGTTTTAAGATAATAGTAGATTTAAAGAAAAAATGCAAAGTATAGAAAATTCTCATGTTGTCTTCAAGCTTTCAAATATTAACATCTTATATAACCTTGGTACATTTGGGTAGACTTATGGTTTTAATAACCTTTTGGGCCCATTAATTTTACTGCCAAATGATTTAATTCATTTGCCAAGTATTTATTGGACGACTAATGTATAGTGAACTCTGTTTCAAGTACTATGTACCAGGCACTCTTTTAGGTGGAGAGGAACAGGAACACACATACAGAGAGAGAGAGAGAGAGAGAGAGAGAGAGAGAGGGAGAGAAGAAAAAGAGAATGTGAATTTCCTGTTGGAAAGAATTTTATTATAGTAATAAGAAACAGAAAACACTTGATAAATAAGTAAAATAAGTAGTATATAAATGAAAGTAAGTGTCAAAGAGAAAAAAAGAAAAAACGAAAGAGGCTGCTAGAAGGACTGGATATTGCAATAGTGGTAAATGAAGATGGCACTGTTAAGCTAACTATAAGAAAATATAACAAGTCATAAAAAAATATGTAAGAAAACATTGTATGCAGAAGAAAGAGAAAATATAAATTCTTAAGGTGGGGTATGCTTGATGTGTTTGAGGAACAGTTCATAAGTTAGTGTGACTAAACCAGAATTAACAGGGGAAAGAGTAATTGAGAACAGCTTAAAGGGTAATTCTGCATTTGGGCAGAGAAGATTGTATAAAAGATAAATAAAACACACAAAAAATGTGATATGTTTTAAAAATCTTATCAAGAGGAAAAATTGATTAATTTGGTGAGAAGTGATTGAGGAAAAGAGAAAAATTAAGGATGACTGAGAGTTTTGACTTGAAAAATTGGTAAATGGGTTCTGGTGCTATATATCAAGATGGGAATGGCTTGTAAAAGTTTTGGATAGAGAAGAGAACAAGAATAAAATCTTGGGTTTGGTCATGACAAGCTTGATATTCTTTTTAGCAAGCCAAAGAGATGACTAGTTATATCAATTCAGGGCTAGACATATAAATTTAATTAGCATATAGTTGATATTTAAAAACATGGAGCTTTGTGAGATTATCTAAAATAGAGTTCATACAGAAGAAAGAGGCTGTTGAATGCTGTAACATTTAGAATTCAAACAAAGAGGAAATAGCAAGGAATACTAAGAAAAAACAACTAAATAGGAAGGAAAATAAAGTGTAATTAATGCCTCAGAAACAATGCGGAGAAAAATGTTCAAAGAAAGAGAATGATCAGTGATGTCAAATGTTGCTAAGTGATTAAGTACAAATGACCAATCATTGGTTTTGTCCATGTGAACATCATTGATGAATTTACCAAAAAAATGTTCCACTGAAGTTTTAAAAATAAAACTCCATATGAATGAGTTTAAGAGAAAACAGGGATTAAATGGATTCAAGGATTTAAATAGTTTGAGAATTTTTCCTGAAAAGTGGAACAAAGAAAAAGGGAATAAGATAGAGGATATCTCAACACTATTTGAGGGGACACATATTAGGAAATGTGATATATTTATTAGAATATTAATGAAGAATAAAAAGAGTGAACCCCTTATATATGGAAGATGGTTGATATTCAGTGTATAAGTCAGCCTTAGAGAGGAGATATAAATTTCATTCACATACACTGGTGAAGATGTGGGTGTATTTGCTTATAGCTAAAGAGAACGTGTACCTTCCCTTCTGACTGTTTCTATTGGCTCTGTGAAATAAAAAGACTGGCCATCATCTAAAGGTGACGATAGGAAAGGGTATGAAGAAAGTTTAAAGAAAGTAGAGAAAGTGTATAATTGTTGCCTCAAAAAGCAGAATAATAAATTAATTAGACACTGCTGAATATTCACCCGAGGGCAGTACCATATATTTAATTTGAGAATGAATAGTATGCTATTTTCTGGTGTCCCAACAATATTAAGCTTCTCAGTTATGATTAAATGGAATTTAACTAAGGTTTGGCTTTTAAATCCTATTAAATTTAGTTCCTTAACTAAAAGTATGGATGCAACAATGAATCACCCAATATTTGGTGAAGATCATTGAGATTAGGAAAGCAAATTCTA
Organism: Saccopteryx leptura; assembly: GCF_036850995.1. NCBI lineage: Eukaryota > Metazoa > Chordata > Mammalia > Chiroptera > Emballonuridae > Saccopteryx > Saccopteryx leptura. The sequence continues at coordinate 59,730,118 of NC_089516.1, read as the reverse complement.
AAAAAAAAAAAAAGAGTAACTTATGATTAAATCACTGTGAGGAGATTGCATCAATTAATAGATATTAAGTGCATAGAACATATCCTGAAACAGTTATTCAAAAGTGTTTGTTATTAACATTTTAAAATAAATATTAGAAAATTTATAAAAAAGATGAAATTAATATTATATGCAAAAAGGCAAATTGTTATGAAAAAAGAAATAATTTAGAATATGATGTCAGTAAGATGGCAGAATTAAAAACATTAGATGCATCTCCCTCCAAACACACTAATTCAACTACAATTCATGGATAAATTCATTTAGTGAAAAAAAAATTAGAAAAAAATTGATAGTATCCCGCACCCACAGTGACTACAAAATTGTCATGTTTAAGCTAGAAACAAATTTTGGAACATCCCCTCATCATCAACCCTATTCCCAGCACAGTGTTTTATGATCATAAGGAAACCTTCCGCCTCCCAACTTCTCCTTGAGGGAAAAATGAGTTGGACGATACATCAAACATTCCAACTTTTCCAGGGGATATCTAAAGGACTGGCTTCTTTCTTATATGTCTTAGAGCATTGACAGAACTTGTCATTTTCTAAGCCCATAGGAGCCTGTGAAAACAAAGATAGGGGTTTGAACTAATAAGTAAGCAGTCACTATACCACTGCCCTGGCTCAGTGCCTAGTAAGCAGGTGAAAAAGTATACCAACTTCCACTGGGAAAGGAAAGAGGTTAACTATATGCTCATGCAAGAGAAGCAAAATGGACAAAGAGGATTTCACCAAATTAAAATAGTTATGAACAACAAAAGAAACAATTACAATAAGAATTCCAATCTACAGAATGGAAGAAAATATTTGCAAATTATATATGTTAAAGAGTTAATATTCAAAATATATTAAAAAAATTATTATAGCTCAATGGCAAAAAAGCACATATCTCAATTTAAAAGTGGGCAAAAAACTTAAATAGACATTTCTTCAAAGAGAACATATGCATGATCATCAGGTATATAAAAAGATGCTTAACGTCACTAGTCATGAGAGCAATAAAAATAAAAACCAAAATGAAATATCACCTTACACCTGTCAAATGGTTATTTTCCAAACAACAACAAACGTTTGCAAGAATGTGAAGATTTTGAAACTCTTACATACTACTGGTGAGAATGCAAAATGGTGCAGCTTTTAAGGAAAACAATATGATGGTTTCTCAAAAAAATAAAAATAAATATATCATATGATTCAGTAATCACACTTCTAGGTTTTTATATTTAAAAAATAAAAATCATACAGTGAAGAGATATCTGCACTTATATTATATACAGTACTTCATAATCGGACATGAAAACAATTTAAATGTTCATTAAAGGATTAAAAGGTACAGAAAATGATAAAATATTCATGAACTTACAGGACAATATGCTAAATGAAAGAGCTCAGTCATAGAAGGACAAATACTATATGATTGCACTTAATGTAGAATATCTAAAATAGTTCAACTCATCAAAGCAAATAATAGAATGGCAATTTCAAATAGGAGGGGTTGTGAGTAGGGTATGGAGAGTTGTTACTCAAGGAGTATAAGGTTTCATTCATATAAAATGAATAAGATTTAGAGTTCTACTGTACAACATTGTGCCTATTGATAACAATGTTGTATTGTACACTTATAATTTTTAACGTGCTAGATCTCATCTAAAATATTATTACTACAATAAAGTAATAATTCATTAAAAATTAAAAATATTCTTAAAAATAAAAATAAGTCTGTAGATGAGGTAAATAATGAGTAATAACCACAGCAGATATAATTGGTGATAAACTACCAATTTTATTATAATTTCTGAATACAGTGCAATAGACAAGTGATGAAAAATATGAGAGAATAATTAAGAAACACAGAAAATAGATGTTAAAATTCCAAAATGCTTAAGAGAAAAATTCTCAAAATTTTTTATAAATTATGAAGTTTATATAAATATACATGCATAATGATGTTTATAACTTTTTATATATTTATATATATAAATGTTTTTATAAACTATTTACAATGTTTCTGTACAGCCAGAAGGATAAATATCAACATGTTAACAATGTTCACTTCTAAATAGTAAAAAAAAAATTTTTTTTAATAAAATAAATACTCCAAATATGGAATTGAGATTGTGGAAGAGATAAAATTATGAACAAGAATAAAAAATAATTGGTTTGAAAAAATTATTAGGCCTGACCAGGAGGCGGGGCAGTGGATAGAACATCAGACCTGGACTTGGAGGACACAGGTTTGAAACCCTAATGTCACCGGCTTAAGAGTGGGCTCATTTGTTTTGAGCAAGGCTTACCAGATTAACCCCAAGGTCGCTAACTTGAGCAAGGGGTCACTCCATTTGCCCTAGTCCCCCACCCTAGTCAAGGCATATCTGAGAAAACAATCAAATAACATCTAAGGTGTGCAACAAAGAATTGATGCTTCTCATCTCTCTCTCTTCTTTTCTGTCTGGACCAATCTGTCCCACTGTCTGTCTTTGTGACAAAAAAATATCAGGCACTAAAGGTCATAAAATTCACAACAATAAACAGACATATGAATATAATACAAGTGATTATTGGAGCGAAATTTTAGAACCCCAAGATTAGGGTTTGAAGAAATAGGAAACAAATTACTTAAAATAGGATTTATCAGTTATTTTTCATATCAAGCACTTTTTATTTTTTAAAGCTTTTGTGCTCATGTATTCATCTTGGAACTTCTAACTTTGGTCAGATGACTGGTTTGTTTTTATATGCTAGGTTTCAGAGTCAATACTACTCTCTCAGAGAGCTCTTCTTCTAAGACCATTATTTATTTATTTCATTCATTTATTTATTTTAAAATATTATTAATTTTAATTTACTGTGTTAACATAAATTCAAGTGTCCTCCTCAATATAACTCCCTAACCCCTCACAGTCCGTTTTCCCCAAACACCCTCTCCCTCTTCCTTTTAGGATTTCCTATCCTGTTATGTGTATCTATGAGTTATGTACATATAATTTTACTAATCTCTTCACCTTCTCTGATTCCTTACCTTCAATCCCCTGCCCTCTGACAGCTGTCTCTCTACTTCCTATGACTTGCCTCTGCCTCTATTCCATTCTTCATTTTATTTTTTATTAGATTTCACATATAAGTGAAATCATATGATATTTTTCTTTCTCTACCTGGCTTAATGCATTTAGCATAATAATCTCCAGGTCCTTACATGACATTGCAAATGGTAAGATTTTCTTCTTTTTTGTGGCTGCATAGTATTCCATTAGGTACCACAGCTTTTTAATCCACTTGTCCACTGACATACACTTGGGCTGTATCCAGATCTTGGCTATTGTAAACAATGCTGTAATAAACATGGGGGTGCATATCTTCTTTTCAATCAGTGATTTAGTATTCTTAGGGTATATTCCTAAAAGTGGGATAGCTGTTTCAAAAAGTAGCTCCATTTTTAATTTTTTGAGAAAACACCATACTGTTTTCCACAGTGGCTGTACCAGTCTGCATTCCCTCTAGCAGTGCATAAGGGTTCCCTTTTTTCCACATCCTCCCCAGCACTTATTGTGTGTTGATTTGTTGAATGAGAGCCATTCTGACTGGTGTGAGGTCTTAATTTGTGGTCTTAATTTGCATTTCTCTGATGATTAATGACATTAAACATTTTTCCATATGCCTATTGGCCATCTGTATGTCCTCTTTGGAGAAGTGTCTTTTCAGTTTCTTTGCCCATTATTTTAATTGGAATGTTTACCTTCCTATTGTTGAGCTTCAGAAGTTCTCTATAAATTTTTGTTATTAACCCCGTATCTGATATATTGGGGAATATGTTCTTCCATTGTGTGAGTTGTATTTTTATTTTGTTAATTGTGTGTTTTACTGTACAAAAGCTCTTTTGGTTTGATATAGTTTGATTTGTTTATTTTGACCTTTATTTCACTTGCCAGTGAAGATAAATCAGCAACCTTGATCATGTGTATTACACACTGTACAATGTCTGTCCTGTTAGATATATTTATTCTCTTCAGTGTCTAGTGCCTGCTAGACTCCTCTTCTGGGCATGTTGTTTGCGTAGCTCACTGAGTCTAGGGTTGGTGCTGTTTGCCACCCACTACCAGTTGTGTTCATTCTAGATCTTTTTGGGTTGGCATCAGTCGTTGTTGGTAACCTTCTGTGGGCTACCTGTCTGCAGATGCTGCTCTTTTCATTGTTTTATTAGCGTTTTCTGTGCCTGGGAACTGTGGGTCGTGCCAACTTGTGAATAAGAATCAGCTTCACTCTGCTTAGAGATGACAGCAGCTCTGTAAAAGCCCCAAGCTCAGTAAGATTTACCTCTACTTTTCATCTACTCCACTTCTTCTTGCAGCCGCCTGGTCTTCCAACAGAGTCTTTTATAGAAAGAGTGTAGTGTGGGCTCAGAATAACTTCACCCAAGCAACCCCTCTACAGGTTGCAATCCTGTTGGGTTAGGGCAACTGAGGTTGGGAATACAATGTTAGTGAAACCCACTACTTCAGAAATTTCTTGGTCAGGAGCTCAGTACGGAAAATTATGCCTGTACTCCCTCAGCCACTGCTGCATATACGAATTTTATTTCTCCCTAACAAGATGAGCAGCAGGTTCAGATTGAGTGGGACCAATCTGAACTGTTTCCTCTGCAGGAGTTCTTCCAGCTGGTGATACCCTGACCTCAGAAAGAAAGACAGAGAGTTCTCTCCTGGGGTTGACTATGTTGCCCAAGAAAGTGGTTAGGACCCTCGACCAGATGCAACAGTAAGTCACAGGTACCTACACTTTAAATGTCCATGCTGCAAGCTTATCTCCCTTATCCCTGTGGAATCTAGCTCAGTTGCACAGAATATCCAGCACCCAGGCTGGCTGACTGTGAAACTCCCCCCGATCCAATGCACAGGAGCCGCTGTGCAGGTAATGTTCACAGAGAGCAGAACTTGCCTCTACTGGGCCAGGTGTGAGGAGCCCTGTTTTAGGATACCACTCTAGCAAGTTTTGTTAGGTCTTGAACTGATGCTCTCCACAGCTGACCACTGCATATGTCAGCCTTGGGTTTCCCTGGCAGGAACCTAGAGCAGACCAGTGGAAGGAACTTCCCATGACTGGCTCTCAGCAACCTTCTTTGAGCTACAAGCAATCCAGAGTCTGTGGCAGCCTCTGCTGGGCCCAGGTGTACCTGAAAATACCAACCTGCACACCTAGGCTGGCTTTTACCTGCACTGGGCCTGGGGGAAGTTCTGCTTAAAAGACCACAGTTTCCAGAGTTCTACCTCCTTCAGTCTCTGTCTGCTGGCTGCTTTTTGGGATCCACCACAGAATAAACCTCTAGTAGAGTCTAAAACCTGAGGCAATTCAAGGATTAGAAAGGATGGTGGGAGTGGCTCTGCCCTTAGGCCCCTTAGAAATATCTGTCAGTCTGTCCAGATATTTTTTACAGCACTCAGTAAGATGTAGCCCCAGAATTCCAGTGGGTGTAGACTCTGAAACCTCAAGATATGGTCTACCCACAGTCTAGACTGTTTTCTCTCAGTCACCTGTGGTGCAGAAGTACCAGTCATGGACTCAGGAGTATGTCTGAGAAAGCTCCAGTTTCAACACCAGAAAACTGAGTCACTGATGGGACCCCTGCTTCCTGACTTCTCAGAATGACCCAGTCTCTATGAGTGGGGCTAGAGAGACTCCCAAGAGTGAGGCAGTTGCTTTTCCCTTGGACTGATACCACTCAGAGGGGACTGCTCCACCCAAGAAAAATGGTGACTGATGTATTGCAAAATGACTCAGCCCAGTAGTTCTGGTGGCCATCCCCAACAATGTCTCTCCCTAGGCCTCCAAATTTACACCCTTCTTATGCAACTCTAGTCTTCTTAACTCTTCCTCCATGAGAGCCCTAAGTAAGTGGCTGAAACAAGTTGTTTGTGCTGGCCCTTTAAGATATAGCCTGTGTCTCTGAGAGCTATGTCTCTTTCTGGCAGACAGAAACCCTGGCTCTTTCAGTTGTCAAATGCTGTGTGGGCACATCCTCTAAGCTCTAGTGCTCTAGGCTGAGGCTCCTAGACTGAGGCTGATGATCCACACTTCTCAGGCGATCTTCCCCACAGTGAGAGTCACTCAGGACCCTCAGCCACTGCTGGCCTCTAGGAGCAGGGCAGCCCTTTCCATAACTCTGCCCTTCCTACCAGTCTCGGTGTGGCTTCTTCTGTGATCCTTGGTTATAGACGTCTCTTCATTTAGTCCAAAGTTGGTTTTTCAAGATGATTGTTATTAAGTTAAGTTGTAATCCAATTTTGTCCTGGGTGGTGGTAATTAGAATGTTTGCCTACTCCATCGCCATCTTGGACTCCCTAAGCCCACTATTTAAATAGGCTACCTAATATTCTTTTATTTCCTTCTAATATTTAAAAAATTATAATAATTTCATGTAGCTTATTTATTTCTATGCCTCTGGCACTATAATATAAATCTCATGAAATCAGGGTGTAATGATTATGTACTTAATGTGATTTCAGGCACAGAGCAGGTGATTTGTACGTATTTGAAGAATAGATGAGAAAAGAAAAGAATCAGATTATTCTAAAACTTTTCATTGGCCACACTCAATGTTATAATTTATTGGAACAATGTATTTTATGTATTCAATAAATATTTAATTAGGTCCTATTATATATCAGGAGCTGTATTTGGTTCTAGTACTATAGTATGTGAAGTTTTCTTCTTTGCAACTTAATAGTATATTGCACTTACTGTAAGCAATGCTCTATCTGTTTAAGCCTAAGTGACACCTACTCTGAGCTTCTTGGTGTTTGCTTTTGGGTGTGATTCAAACTCTTTATAGCTGTAAATGAGTAGATATATCTTTATTTGTTCAATTCTCTTTCTAATCTTTTTTAAAAATGCTTATGTTACCATGTCAAAAGAAACCTGAGATCCTAAAGAAATTTGAATCCATCCCACTTGGGAAATAATATAATTACATATAAGCTATGTTATCTGAAATTGCTTTGTGAGTATTCTCATGTGGATAACTGAGGCCAAAAGGAAAAAATCTCACATCCTGTGCCGTTTTCTGTGATGTTTATGTCACTAAACCCACATTATTTCATCATGCAGGCATCACAATGTAATGCATTTGCATTTTAAATTACTTTTCATTGAATTTATTGGAGTGATTGGTTAATAAAATTATATAGTTTTCAGGTACACAGTTTTGTAATACATCATCTGTATATCATATTGTGTGTTTGCCACCCCAAGTCAAGTCTCCTTCCATCACCATTTGTCCACCATTTACCCTCCTGTACCTTTCCCTACCCCCCTTTTCTTCCTGGTAATCCTCAGACTGTTGTCAATGAGATTTGTTTTTGTTTTTACTTAATCTCCTTACATTTTTCACCCTGACTCACAACCCACCTTCCCCTCTGATTGCTAGAATACTACTCAGCAGTAAAAAAGAAGAATATCTTACCCTTTCAAACAGTATGAATGGACCTGAAGAGCTTTATGCTTTAGTGAAATAAACCAGTCAGAGAAAGACAAGTTCCATATGATTTCACTCATATGTGGAATCTAATGAACAAAATAAACTAACAAACAAAGTAGAAACAGAAACATAGATAGCTTTGGCCTTGAACTGTTTGTGGCTTACTCTTTATCTTATTTTCTTTTGACATTCCGATTTTTCTCCAATGCACATACTCATTTGGCTTTCTTCTCTGACCTTTCACTAGGTATTTTTATCTCTATTTCTCTCAGCATAACATTTAATTGCTTGTGCAACCTTCAGTTTCTCTGTGAAACATCATGCCCAGTCTCCTCTGTTTTGTCTGCATCCCTCTATGTGTGTTTGAGTGTTGGAGGAGCCCAATCATATGAGTATAAATCAGAGTCAAAAGTTTCTTGAATACTAGAAGTCACTTAAATATTAGAAAATATGTCATACTGGTAAGGGAAATTTGGGAGATAAAAGACAATTAGGCGGCCCTGGCCGGTTGGCTCAGCGGTAGAGCGTCGGCCTGGCGTGCGGGGGACCCGGGTTTGATTCCCGGCCGGGGCACATAGGAGAGGCGCCTATTTGCTTCTCCACCCCCCACCCCCTCCTTCGTCTCTGTCTCTCTCTTCCCCTCCCGCAGCCAAGGCTGCATTGGAGCAAAGATGGCCCGGGCGCTGGGGATGGCTCCTTGGCCTCTGCCCCAGGCGCTAGAGTGGCTATGGTCGCAAAAGAGCGACACCCCAGAGGGGCAGAGCATCGCGCCCTGGTGGGCCGAGCGTAGCCCCTGGTGGGCGTGCTGGGTGGATCCCGGTCGGGCACATGCGGGAGTCTGTCTGACTGTCTCTCCCCGTTTCCAGCTTCAGAAAAATACAAAAAAAAAAAAAAAAAGACAATTAGGCAACACTGTTTTTGATCTACCTGTAGGATGCATCTACTTCTATGTAACACTCAGCTCAGCCAGCTGGCCAAGAAGAATAATTGTGTCTGTATAGCTCTGGTGTAGTGTACACACAAAATTTTTACTGCCTCAAAAAAGGGCCTTTTTTTTTAACTTCACCAAAACATGTCAAAACATTGGTTTTTCAATTGGCCATTACATGAGTTCTAGTTTTCAATCAATTGAACAATCCAGAAGTAATGCTTGTTCTCCAGTCTCGCTCTCTAACAAAGATGCTTCCTTTTTAGCTTGTCATTTTGCTTATGAATACTGAACCGTTTGAGTCATCTTTGGCTTTATTCTCAATTTTCTCCTATATATATTTTTGGTCCTGTCAGGTCTTTCTAGTGTATTTCTTGGAGCATGAACCATACTGGTGATACTGTTAAACCCTCTTCATACTGGTTCTCTTTGCCTCATACCTTTGATAATTGTACCTTGCATTTGCTTGTCAAAGTAATTACACTCTTTTCATTTAAGCATCCACTATCCAGCCCAAGAGTCCACAGAGACTTCTATATGTTTTATTCCAAATCTTCATTTAGTCTGTCCTTCAAAGATTTCTCAAATTTGGGCCCATCTTACCCATATTATATCCCAATATAACAAAATATTATAAAGTTCAAAAATCAAAGGACTGGTTTAAAATAACTACTACCATTTATTAGCTGTATCAACTTAGAAAATTTATTGAATCTGTGAATACCTTGACTTCCTCATTTAAAAAATTAAGATAAAAATACTAACATTATATTACTATTATGAAAATTAAATTAGAGAATACAAAAAAGAAATCAAAATACTTCATAGTATATAATAAATTCTGTATAAGTTATGATGTGATGATGACAATGATGATACTGCATCTGAATCACTTTTCTTCAAATAAGCTATGCTTTTATAATCATTACTTTTTTGTTGGGTTGTGGTTTTATTTATTTATTGTTTTTATATTTTTTTATTTATTTGTTTTAGAGAGAAGAAGGAGAGAGGAAAAAAGGGGGAAGAACAGGACGTATCAACTCCCATATGTGCCTTGACAAGGCAAGGTTTCAAATGGGTGACCTTAGCATTCCAGGTTGTTGCATTATCCACTGCACTACCACTGATCAGGCTTACTTTTGCTTTTTAAATTATCTACTTTCTTGGTATTAGTTTTCAAGGAAAAGAAAAAGGACTAATTTCAACTATATCTTTTAACAGACTCAGATGCCTTTGGCACTCGTGGAGAGCAGTTTTTTTTTTTTGTTGTTGTTGTTGTTTTGTATTTTTTTTTCTGAAGCTGGAAACGGGAAGAGACAGTCAGACAGACTCCCGCATGCGCCAGACTGGGATCCACCCGGCACGCCCACCAGGGGGCGACGCTCTGCCCACCAGGGGGGATGTTCTGCCCCTCCGGGGGAGGGGGTCACTGCGGGAGGGGAAGAGAGAGACAGAGAGGAAGGAGAGGGGGAGGGGTGGAGAAGCAGATGGGCGCTTCTCCTGCGTGCCCTGGCCGGGAATCGAACTCGGGACTTCTACACGCCAGGCCGACACTCTACCACTGAGCCAACCGGCCAGGGCAAGAGAGCAGTTTTAGGCAATATATCACCATCCATTGCTCTGGAGTGTGTCACTCTGATATTTATGGTTAATAAAACTGTAATATTAGACCACTTTTGAATGCATTTCCTGACATACTAATAGAAAAAAAAAGCTATTTACTACCTTTGAAATACCTCTGATAATGACATTACTGATTGAGTCATCCAATCAATTAAATCAATGAAATTGTGAAACATTATTGAAACAAACAAAAATTCCTATAGATTATGGTTTGAATACTTATTAAAGATGATTTGCTAACCTTTATTCTTTTAATTACAGCCTGTGAAGTAAACCAGTGACAGCACATGAAATATTCTAGCTTAGTTTGGTAAAAGTTGAAAATTTTAACATTATTTTCTGGAATGAGGGCTAGTCTTTAATGAGAAGACCAAGTTTTCAGCCCTGGCTTTACTATTAGGTTGTTAAAATTGATTAAGCCCCTTTTTAACTCTGATATATATTTTTCTCCATTGTAAATTTTGGGATTATACTACATAGAAGATAATAAAGGCTATTGTTAGTCCTAATATTTATTTCTTCAAATTTTGGGCAACAGTAAATTTTGGCTGCATATTTTACTTTTAATAAAGAATGTTTTATATAGAGAGTAATATTAGTTGAGGCCAAGACTATGAGATTGATTCACAAATAGTCACAAATACAACAAAATTTAGGGATATAATATAATATTAATATTAGTCATATGATATCTCTACAGAAATTTAAAGTCCATACCTTCTTTTATTCATTATTAATACAAAAATAGTTATTAGCCACATGAATCACATTAGACATTTTGTTGCATGCTGGGAGAAAATTATAAACAAAACAAACACAGTTTCTCATTAAATTTATAATCCATTAGGAGAGACAAAATTAAAAGCAAAATATATAATTAACTACCTAATAAGTAAAAGAAGCAGAATTGGTGGTGCCAAATCCTTCTCATTTGATCTTCTGCAAACTCTTATAAGTTATGAATTATCATTCATGTTTACCAAGGAACAAGCACTGTATCTATATAACGTGGGTGAGTTTTTGAATCCAGAAATATTATCATATAACTGGCATGTAAGTGGCCCTAGCAAATTAATAAAACTTCCATAAAAAAGAAAATACTTTGAAAATATTGAAAAGTATATTTAGATGTGTGGCTCCTCATCAGTTCACTTGCGTTTTCTCACATCTTAAAAACTTCCACATCTCCATTCCTAGGATGATAGCACTCGTCCCAGTGGTTTCCACATAATATGAAAATGCCTGACAGTATTGGAACATATAAGAGCAATTATTACTCTTACATCAGCATATATTGTACTGGGCATGTACTTTTCCAAAACACTACATGAGCTACAGGGAAACATAAAGCATAGTACTTTCCCTCAAAGAATTGTAAATGAGTAGTGGCGTCTATAGGCCATAAACTAGTATAAGGCAGAGTGCAATAAATCCTGTAATTATCATCAACAATGCCCTGTAGGAAGGTAGGAGAAATAATAATGTATTCTGATTGTAGATAAATCTTCTAAGGTGTATGATATTTGACTTGAGTTTGAAAAGATGGTTATCTCATGCAGTATATGAGTGGATGGGTGGAGGGAAACAGAAAAAGAAACATATAGATAAAATTAACCATATTTTATTGTATCCAAAGATTTCTTTTAACTTTATTTATTCATTTTAGAAAGGAGAGAGAGGGGGAAAGAGAGAGAGAGAGAGACAGAGAGAGAGAAAAGGGGGAGTAGCAGGAAGCATTAACTCCCATATGTGCCTTGACCAGGCAAGCCCAGGGTTTCGAACCGGCGACCTCAGCATTTCCAGGTCGATGCTTTATCCACTGCACCACCACAGGTCAGGCTGTATCCAATGATTTTAAAGTACATTATTATTTATCACTAAAAAATAAACAAAAAATTATTGGTAAGTAAATATGACAGACCACTGGTTGCAAGATACATTACAATTTCAGATATGGTAAAATGTAAAAAAAATGAAAAAAAGTACTGCATCTTGGGATCAAATGAACTATAGTAAAAAATTAGAAGATCATAAGTAATAGGAAAATAAATGCCCTGGCTGGATAGCTTGGTTTTTAAGAGTATTGTCCTGAAGCAGAAAGGTTGCTAATTCAATCCTATGTCAGGGCACATACAGGAACAGAGATCTATGTTCCTATCTCTTACTCTCTTTTTTTCTTTCTCTCTCTCTCTCTCTCACTAAAATCAATAAAAAAGTAAAAAAAAGAAAAAGAAAAAAAGAAATCTGGGAAATACGTTAATATTACAGCATTAGCAAGGTTGTTCAGTATATTACTTACCTAGGGCAAACTAATTTCTACAATCCACTGGTTTAAAATAAACAGAGTTACTTTCTCATCGTTCTGAAGACCAGAAGTACAAAACCAAGATATCAGCACTGTTATGTTTCTTCTCAAAGCTCTAGGAGTAAATTTTTCCTTGCCTCTTCTTAGCTCCTGTGGCTCACAACAATCCCTGGTGTCCTTGGTCTTGTGGTGGCATCACTCCAATCTCTGCCTCCATATTCACATGGCCTACTTCTCTATGTTATCTGTATGTCCTCCTCTTATGATAAGGACACCAGTCATTGTATTATAGTTACTTGCCTTCTTTCAGTATGGCTTAATCCTAACTAACTGTATTCACAAAATACTATTTTCAGATAAAGTCATACTTTGAGGATCTGTGTGAACATAAATATTTTTAGGGGGCACTATTCAATCCACTACAACATTTTTGTTTAGAAATTATGAATCTAATTACTAGGCTGAAGCAAAGTTAACAGAAGTGAAAAGAGCTCTTTTTTGGTTCATACTTTAATTAATTTATTTATTTTTGTGACAGAGACAGAGAGAGGGACAGATAGTAACAGACAGACAGGAAAGGACAGAGATAAGAAGCATCAATTCTTTATTGCAGCACCTTGGTTATTCACTGATTGCTTTCTCATATGTGCCTTGACCGGGGAGGGTTACAGGAGAGAGAGGGACCCCTTGCTCAAGCCAGCAACCTTGGGCTTAAGCTGATGAGCCTTGCTCAAACCAGATGAGCCCTTGTTCAAGCTGGAAACCTTGGGGTTTTGAAACTGGGTCCTCCATGTCCCAGTCTTATGCTCTATCCACTGCTCCACTGCCTGGTCAGGTTAGTTCACATTTTTAGTACCAAAAGTTATTCAGGCCTGGTAGAATCCCTTTCCTCTACAAGGATTTGATAAATGATCCTTTTTTAAGTTTTGGAGTCAACAAATTATTTTCTTTCCTGAAGCCAGTTTGAGTTGAATTTCACTTTTTCACTTACATGAAACAAAAGAATGTTGATATTAAATACCTAACACTAGTTTTATGAGGATGGAGTATAAATCCTTTCACAAGAAATAGCAGTGATACTAAAGAGATTGTTAAAGGCCAATTAATGAAGTCTTGTGTTCAGTGTTAAGAAGCTTAGATTGTACCTATCCAATTTTTCCAGTATAATTTATTCAAGAGACTGTATTTATTTAATATTCCCTTGTGTCCATTTTCAAATATTAATTGATATGAAAGCATGAGTTTATTTCTGGGCTCTGTATTATGTTACAATGACCTATGTGCTTGTGATTATTATTATTATTATTATAATGGCCTTGTAGCTATTATTTGATATCAGGTATTGTGATACCTCATATTTTGTTCTTTCTCCAGATTACAGAGGCTCTTTGAGGTCTTTTTTGGTTCCAAATAAATATTTGGAAAACTTGTTCTAGATCAGAAAATATGTCATTGGTATCTTAATAGAATTTGCATTGAATCTATATATTGCTTTGAGTTGTATGGACATTTTAATGATGCTATTTTTTCTAATCTATGAACATATTATATGATCTCACTTATTTATATATTTCTCATTTATTTCGTCAATGTCCTATAATTTTCCAAGAACAGGTCTTTTACCTCATGAGTAAATTTATTTATATATACCTTATTTTTGTTGTCACAATAGTAAATTAGATTGTTTCCATCATTTCTATTTCTGAGAGTATATTACTGGTGTATAAAAATGTAACTGATTCTGAATAATAACTGTATACTGCTACTTTGAAGAATTTATTAGATCTAGTAGTTTTTTGTTGACCTCTTTAGGGTTCTCTATATACAGAATCATGCCATCTGGAAATAATGACAGTTTTAACTTCTTCCATTGCAATTGGATACCTTTTATTCTTCTTGTTGTCTGATTGCTGTGGATAGGACCTCCTGAATGCGAATGGTGAAAGCAGATATCCTTGTCTAGCTCCTGATCTTAACTGAGATTGTTTTTAGTTTTTGTCCATTGAATATCATGTTGTTCATGATTTGTTATATATGAGTTTTATTATGTTCAGTTATGATCCCTGTGTTACCATTTTGCTGAGAGTTTTTATTATAAATGGATGGTGAATTTTATCAAATGCATTTTCTGCATCCATTGATATGATCATGTGTTTTTATTCTTCATATTGTTTATGTTGTGTGTATTATATTTATTGCTTTGCTAATATTGCACCAACCTTGCATCCTTGGAATCCCACTTAATCATGGTGTATGATCTCTTTTAATATATGGCTGGGTCTAGTGTGCTAATATTTTGTTGAGGATTTTAGCATCTATGTTCGGGAGGAATATTGTTCTATCACTTTTTGTAGTGTATTTAACTGCTGTTGCATTTAGGATAGATAAAGTTGGCCTTTTAAAATGAGTTTGGGAATCTTCACTCCTCTTGAATTATTTTTGGAACAGTTTGAGAAAAATAGGTGTTCATTCTTCTTTGAATTTTTGGTGAAATTTATCTGCACAGAGATTTTGTTTACTGATATATATATTTTACAGTGACAAAGAGAGAGTCAGAGAGAGGGATAGATAGGGACAGATAGACAGGAAGGGAGAGAAATGAGAAGCATCAATCATTAGTTTTTCATTGCGACACCTTAGTTCATTAATTGCTTTCTCATATGTGCTTTGACCGTGGGGCTACCGCAGACGGAATAACCCCTTGCTTGAGCCAGCGACCTTGGGTCCAAGCTGGTGAGCTTTTGCTCAAAGCAGATGAGCCCACGCTCAAACTGGCGACCTCGGGATCTTGAACTTGGGTCCTCCACATCCCAGTCCAACGCTCTATCCACTGCACCACCACCTGGTCAGGCCAGAGATTTTTTTTTTATTGCTTCATTTTTATTAGTTGTACCAGTCTATTCATGTTTTCTGATTCTTCCTAAATAAGTTTTGGAAGATTATATGTTTCTAGGAATGTATCCATTTCATTCATGTTGTCCAGTTTGTTGGCATATGGATGTTGATAGTATTTTCTTACAATCCATTGTATTGCTTTGGTGTCAATCATTACTTCTCTTTCATTTACGATTTTGTATATTTAGGTCCTCTATCTTTTTTCTTAAATGAATCTGGTTAAACGTTTATCAATTTTGTATATATTTTTCAAAGAAATAGCATTTTGTTTCATTGATATTTGTACATTCTAATCATCAATCATTTGTACAAACTAATGATTGATGCTTCTATGTCATTTAGTTCTGCAATGCCTTTATTATTCCCTTCCTTCTACTTCCCCTGGGATTTATTCTTTATTCTTTTTCTAGTTCTTTTAGGTACAGGATTAAGTTGTTTATTTGATATTTTTCTTACTTCTTGAGGTATGTCTGTAATGCTATAAACTTATCTCTCAGGACTTCTTTCTCTGTATACCAAAGATTTTGTGTTGTTTTAAGTTCATTTTAATTTGTTATAAGAATATTTTTATTTTCTTGATTCATTTTTCTTATTATTTATTTTACTTTATTTTATTAAGTTTTTATTTATTGTGTTAACATGAATTTAAGTTTCCCATTCAATATCACACCCTCACACTCATCCACAAGCCCCCCATTACATCCTTTTTGCCCCCTCTCCTCTAACTCCTTCCCCTCTTCCCTCTGGTAATTGTTGTCCTATTTTCTTTATCTATGTATTATATATATATATATATATATATATATATATATATATATATATATATATATATTTATAATACTTACACCTACTCTTATCCTATCACCTATTTCTTCCCCCTGTGCTCTGACAGCTGTCTTTCCTCTTGCCATGACCCCACCTCTGCATCTATTTAATTCCTCAGTTCACCTTGTTCATTAGATCCCACATATAAGTAAGATAATAAGATATTTTTCTTTCTCTTCCTGGTTTATTTCACTTAACTTAATAATCACCAGGTCTACATGGGTCATCATTAAAGGTAAGATGTCCTTTTTTATGTCCATGTAGTATTCCCTTGTATATATGTACACAACATTTTTACCCACCTGTCTGCTAATGGACACGGGCTGTTTCCAAATCTTGTCTATCTGTTGTAAACAATGCTGCAATGCAATGGTGCATATCTTCTTTTGAATCAGTGCTTTGGTATTCTTAGGATATATTCCTAAAAGTGGGATAGCTGAATTAAAAGGCAGTTACATTTTTAAATTTTTGAAGAAACACCATACGGTTTTCCACAGTGGCTACACAAATCTTCTTTCCCACCAGTGGTGCAGGAGGGTTCCCTTTTCTCCACACCCATGCTAGCACTTGTTGTATATTGATTTGTTAATGAGCTCCATTTGACAGGTGTGAGGTGATATCTCATTGTGGTTTCAATTTGCATTTCTCTGATGATTAGTAACATTGGACATTTTCTCATATGCCTATTGGCTATTTGTAAGTCCTCTTTGAAGAGATGTCTATTCATTTCCTTTGTCTGGTTTTTAATTGGATCATTTAACTTCCTGGTGTTGAGTAACAGAAGTTCTTTATAAATGTTCCTTATTAACCCCTTACCAGATGTATTGGAGAATATATTCCCCCATTGTGTGGGTTGTCTTTTTATTTTGATAATGGTATCCCTTGCTGTGCAAAAGCTTTTTAGTTTGATACAATCTCATTTGTCCATTTTGTCCTTTATTTCACTTGCCTGTGGAGATACATCAGCAAAATTCTCGTAGCAATATTGGTATGAGAAATATGGAAGGATTTCTTGTCTATGTTTTCTTACAAGATATTTATGGTTTTGTGACTTACATTTAAGTATTTTACTTATTTTTAATTTATCTTGGTTAATGGTGTAAGTTGGTGGTCTAGATTCAATTTTTTTGCATGTACTTGTTCAATTTTTTCAACACCATTTATTAAAGAGACTGTCTTTACTCCATTGTATGCTCTTACCTCCTTTGTCAAATATCAATTGACCATAAAGGTGTGCATTTATTTCTGGGTTGTCTGTTCTGTTCCATTGATCTGTAAGCCTGTTTTTATGCCAATACCAAGCTGTTTTGAGTACAATGGCCTTGTACTATAATTTGGTAACAGGAAGTGTGATACCTCCCACTTTATTCTTCTTGTTCAAGATTGCTGGGGCTATTCATGTTCTTTTTTGGTTCCATTTGAATTTTTGGAATTTTTGTTATATATCTTTAAAGTATGCTATTGGTATTTTAATAAGAATTGCACTGAATCTATAGCTTGCTTTGGGCAGTATAGACATTTAATGATGTTTATTTTTTTATCCATGTAAACAGTATATGTTCCCTCTTGTTTGTATCTTCCTTGATTTCCTTTTTCAATGTTTTATAATTTTCTGACTACAGGTCTTTTACCTCTTTTTTTAACTTGATTTCTCAGTTATTTATTTATTTATTTATTTATTTATCAATTTATTTATTTATTTTGCTGTTATTGCAATAGTGAAGGGGATTATTTCCTTAATTTCTCCTTCAGACAGTTTATTGTTGGTGTATAAAAATGCCACTGATTGCTGAACATTAATTTTATATCCTGCCACCTTGCCAAATTCATTAGGTCTAGTAGTTTTTGACTGAGACTTTAGGGTTTTCTATGTAAATTACCATGTCATCAGCAAATAATTACAGGCTTACTTCTTTTCCAATTTCAGTGCCTTTTATTATTCTTCTTGTCTGACTGCTGTGTGTAGGACTTCCAAGACTACGTTGAATAAGAGTGGTGAAAAGGGGCACCCCTGCCTTGTTCATGATTTCAAGGGCATTGCTTTTAATTTTGTTCATTAAGTATGATGTTGGCTATCTGTTTGTCATAGATAGCCTTCATTATGTTGAAATATGTTCTGTGTATTCCCACTTTGCTGAGAGTTTTGATTATAAATGGTTGCTGAATTTTATCAAATGCTTTTTCTGCATCTATTAATATAATTGTGTGATTTTTATCCTTTTTTTTTTTTGTTAATCTGATGAATCACATTCTTTGATTTGCTAATATTGTATTAGCCTTGCCTCCCCAAAATAAATCCCACTTGATTATTATGTATGACTTTTTTAATGTATTGTTGGTTTCAGTTTGCTAATATTTTATTGAAAATCTTAGTATCTATTTTCATATGGTATATTGGCCTATAATTTCCATTCTTTGTAGTGTCTTTGCCTGGTTTTTGAATGAGGATAGTGTTTGCTTCATAAAATGAGCCTGGAAGTCTTTCCTCCTCTTGAATTTTTTGAAACAGTTTAAGAAAAATAGGTGTTATTTCTTCTCTTGAATGTTTGGTAAAATTTACCTATAAAACCATCTCATCCAGGACTTTTTTGTTGTTGTTGATAGTTTTTTGAAGACTGTTTCAAGTTGATTTGTTGGAATTGGTCGTTTTAGGTTTTCTGATTTTTCCAGATTGAGTCTTAGAAAACTGTGTGTTTCTAAGAATTTATCCATTTCACTAAGGTTGTTTAATTTTTTGGCATACCAATCTTCATAGTATTTTTTTACAATTCTTTGTATTTCTGTGTTGTCAGTTATTACTTTTCCACTTTCATGTCTAATTTTATTTATTTGATTCATCTATTTTGTTCCTGGTGAGACTGGTTAAAGGTTCATAAGTCTTTTTACCTTTTCAAATAACAAACTCTTAGTTTCTTTGTTCTTTTATACTTTTTTAGGTTGTTTTTTTGTTATTTGTTTTCTCTCTAATCCTTATTTTTTGTTTCTTTATACTTCTCTTGGGACTTCTTATATTGTGTCCTATAAATTTTAAGTTGTTGTATGTTCATTTTCATTTGTTTCAAGGAAATTTTTGATTTCTTCCCTGATTTTATTGTTAACCCATTTGTTATTTAATAGAATGCTGTTTACTTTCCAAGTAAGTGAATGTTTTTCAGTTTTTCTATTGTAGTTGATTTCTAGTTTCATGCCATTGTGATTTGAGAAGATGCTTGATATGATTTCAATCTTCTTAAATTTATTGAGACCTGTTTTGTGTCCTAACATGTGGTCTGTCCTAGAGAATGAACCATGAGCACTTGGAATAGAATGTATATTCTGCTGCTTTGGAGTAAAAGATTCTGTAGATTACAATTAAACCTAGTTGACCTAATGTATCATTTAAGACCATTATTTCTTTGTTAATTTTCTGTCTGAAGGATCTGTCCAATGATGTTAGTGAAGTATAAAAATGCCCTACTATTATCCTGTTGCTGTCAATCTCACCCTTTATATCCATCAAAATCTGTTTTATATATTTAGGTGCTCCTATATAAGGTGTATAAGTATTTACAATGGCCATTTCCTCCTGCTGGATTGTTTCCTTTATCATTAGGTAGTGACCTTCTTTATTCCTTACTATAGCCTTTGTTTTAATGTCTATTTTGTCAGATATAAGAATTGATACTGCAGATTTTTTTAAATTTCCATTTCTGTGAAATACTTTTTTTCATCTCTTATTTTCAGTCTATGTGTATCTTTTGTTCTGAGGTGGGTTTCTTGTAGACAGCATATGTATGGGTCTTGTTTTATTATTCACTTAGCTACCCTATGTCTTTTGATTGGAGCATTTAAATCTGTTTACATTTAAGATTATTATTGATATGTAGATGCTTATTGCCATTTTATTCTTTAAATTTACAATCTTCTTTTTCTCGATTTTTTTCCTTTGCTCTTTTTACAGCAGGCTCCTTAACATTTATTGCAGTACTAGTTTGGTTGTAATGAATTCCTTAAGTATTTTTGTTGGAGTTTTTTTCTTTGTTTGTTTGTCTGGGAAGTTTTTATTTCTTCTTCAATTTTAAATGATAGCCTTGCTAGATAAAGAAATCTTGGAGCTACTGTGTGTTTACATATCAATGTCTCTGAGTTTGAGGGGTATATACCCAGTAGAGGAATTACTGGGTCATATAGTAATTGTATTTTCAGTTTTTTGAGGAACAACCATATTTTCTTCCATAATAGTTGTATTATTTTACATTACCACCAACAGGGGATTAGGGTTCCTTTTTCTTCACATCCTCTCCAACACTTGCAATTACCTGTCTTGTTGATAATAGCTAATTTAATAGGTGTGAAGTGGTATCTCATTGCAGTTTTGATTTTCATTTCTCTAATAACTAATGAAGATGAGCATCTTTTCATATATCTTTTGGCCATTTGTATTTCTTCCTGGGAGAAGTGTCTGTTCATGTCCTCTTCCCATTTTTTTTATTGGATTGTTTGTTTGTTTGTTGTTGAGTTTTATGAGTTCTTTGTATATTTTGGATATTAGGCTCTTATCTGAGCTGTTGTTTGAAAATACCCTATCTCATTTAATTGGCTGTCTGTTTCTTTTGTTGTCAGTTTCTCTTGCTGAACAAAAACTTCTTAGTCTGATGTAGTCCCGTTCATTTATCTTTGCCTTCACTTTTCTTGCCTTTGGAGTCAAATTCATAAAATGCTCTTTAAAACCAAGGTACATGAGTTTAGTACTTATGTTTTTTTCTATGTACTTTATTGTTTCAGGTCTTATATTTAGGTCTTTAATCCATTGTGAATTAATTTTAGTACAAGGAGACAAACTGTAGTCCAGTTTCATTCTTTTGCATGTGGCTTTCCAGATTTCCCAGCCCCATTTGTTAAAGAGGCTTTTTTTCCTCCATTGTGTTTTGTTGGTCTCTTTATCAAAAATTATTTGACCATATATATGTGGTTTTATTTCTGGATTTTCTATTCTGTTCCATTGGTCTGAGTGTCTATTTTTCTGCCATACCATCCTGTTTTAATTGTCATGGCTCTATTATATAATTTGAAGTCAGGTATTCTAATGTCCCGCACTCGTTCTTTTTCTTTAGGATTACTTTGGCTATTCGGGAATTTTTATAGTTCCATATAAATCTGATCATTTTTTGTTTCATCTCTTTAAAAAATGTCATTGGAATTTTGATGGGAATTGCATTAAATTTGTATATTGCTTTGCATTGTTCACAGTGGCCAAGACATGGAAACTACCAAAAAGTCCTTCAATAGATGACTGGATAAAGAAGATGTGGCACATATACACTATGGAATATTACTCAACCATAAGAAATGATGATATTGGATCATTTATAACTAAATGGATGGATCTTGATAACATTAACAGAGTGAAATAAGTAAATCATAAAAAACTAAGAACTGCATGATTCCATACTTAGGTGGGACATAAAAATGAGACTAAGAGTCATGGACTCGTGTGGTTGTTACGGAGGGGGGGGAGAGGGGGGTAGAGTGGAAGGGGGAGTGGGAAGGGCACAATGAAAACCAGATAGAAGGTGTCGAAAGACAATCTGACTTTGGGTGATGGGTATGCAACATAAATGAATGACAAGATAACCTGGAGATGTTTTATTTGAACATATGTACCCTGATTTATTGATGTTACCCCATTAAAATTAATAAAAATTTATTATAAAAAAAGAAGTCTTGGTTGTAGGTTCTTGCTTTGCATCACTTTGAGTATTTCTTGCCGATCCCTTCTAGCTTCAAGTGTTTCTGTTTGACAAGTCAAATGTCATTTTTATGGGGGCTCTTCTGTAGTTAATTAACTGATTTTCTCTTGCAGCATTTAGCATCCTTTTTTTTTTGTCTTTTAACTTTGGCACTTTAATTATGATGTGTCTTGGTGTAGGCCACCTGGATTTTTCTTTAATGAAACTCTCTGTGCTTCTCGAATTTGTTTGACCTTTTTCCTTCATCAATTTAGGAAAATTTTCAGCTATGATTTCTGACTTTTTTTTTTTTTATATAATTTCAATGTCGTTCTGGTTGCTTGCTATCTGTTTCTTTAAGTTATCATTGTGAGCATCCATTATTGCTCTAAGAGCTTTGAACATCCTAAAATCATTATTTTAAACTTTGCATCTGGTAATTTGGTTACTTTTATTTTTTTGTTTTTAGTTCTTTTTCTGAGTATTTCTCTTTTTGATTCATTTGGGTCATATTTCTTAGTCTGTTCATTTTGTCTTTGTATTAGGTAGTACTCTTTGACTTTGAAATTTTCTGTGGTGTTTTTATGGGAAAGATGGGATTAGTGACATTGATTTCTAGGCCACCTGAATTATTTGCTCTCAAAATGCTTCTTGAGGGTAGTATTTATCTTCTTTTGTATGTAAATATTTAATGCAGTTGGTCTTTTCAAGACTGAGGTTATCTCTTCAAGCTGGCTGGCTCTAAAGGTCAACCTTGATCATGTGTATTAGACACTGTACAGTTCTGTTGAGTGTACTTATTCTCCACAGTGTTTGGGGTCTGCTCTTCTACTATTTTGGGCATGCTGTTTGTGTAGCTTGCAGAGTCTAGCCTTAGTGCTTTCTGTCAACCACTACCAGCTATGTTTCTTCTAGATCTTCTAGAGTTTACATTAGACTTTTCTAATAGCCTGTTGTGGGCTACTTGTCTGGAGCTACTGCTCTGTTCACAGTTTATGTCTGGTCTGTGTTTTCTGTGCCTGTGTAGTGTGGGAAGGGTCAACTTGTGTATAAATATCAGCTTCCTCCTGCTTAGAGATGACAGAAGCTTCATGAATGTCCGAAGTTCAGTATGATCTGCCTTCACTATTAAGTTGCTCCACCTCCTCTTGCAGCTGCCTGGTTTTCCCAATGAGTCATCTGTAGAAAGATTGTAGTGTAAGATAAGACTGACCTTACCCATCCAACCCTTCTATGAGATGTATCTTGATGAGTTAGAGCAGTTGAGTTAAAGAATACACTGTTAGTGAGACTCATTACTTCAGGGGTCTCTTGGTCAGGAGCTCAGTATGAAGAAAGTGGCCCCTACTTCAGAGAATAATCCCTCAGCCACTGGTGTATACTAAAATTTTATTTCTCCCCAGAAAGGTGTAGCAGGTTCAAATTGAGAGAGGCTAAGAATCCCCTTTGCAGAAGTTATTCCAGCTTGGGATACCCTGGTCTCAGGAGAAATGATTGAGAGAGTGCTCCCCAGAAATTTGCTAAGCCCCTCAACCAGACTCAACAATAAATTACAGGGGCCTGAACAGGTGGTGGCGCAGTGGATAGAGTGTCAGACTGGGATGTGGAGGACCCAGGTTCGAGACCCCGAGATCGCCAGCTTGAGCATGGGCTGATCTAGTTTGAGCAAAAACTCACCAGCTTGGTCCCAAGGTTGCTGGCTCAAGCAAGGGGTTACTCAATCTGCTGAAGGCCCACTATCAAGGCACATATGAGAAAGCAATCAATGAAAAATTAAGGTGACACAATAAAAAACTGATGATTGATGCTTCTCATCTCTCTCCATTCCTTTCAGTCTGTCCTTATGTATCCCTCTCTCTGACTCTCTGTTTCTGTAAAAAAACAAAAATAAATAAATTCCAGGGCCTATATTTTAAATGTTCATGCTTGATACTTCTTTCTCTTCCTCCTGTAGAACCTAGCCTAGTGGGGTAGTATATCCAACACCTGGACCAGATGACTGTGAAGCTCCACCCTCTCCAATGCACACACACTACTGTGCCAGTGTTGATCACAGAAGGTAAAACTTGCCTCTGCAGGACCTATTGTTAATAGTACTTCATTGGGACACACCGCATGCAAAGGTTGTTAATCCTGAACCGATGTAGTCCTCAGCTGGCCAATGAATGTGCCAGCCCTGGGCATTCCTGCAAGGAACCTGACATAGACCAGTAGGGGATACTGCTTTTGACTGGACCTCAGAAACATTCTTGGACCTACAATCAATCCAGTTTCTGGCTGCTTCTGCTTGACCCAGTTATACATGGAAATACTGAGTTGCACACCTAGGCTGACTTTTACTCCCACCCCATCTAAGGGAAAGTACGCAATGGGTCAAGGTTCCCTAAGCCCTGCCTCCTGCAACATCTGTCAGTTGGTTTCTTGTTTGGCGCAGCCACTGAAAAAACCTCTGGTAGAGTCTAGACCCTGGGGTAATTCAGGGATCAGGAAGGGTGGTGGCTGTGGCCAAATTTTAATCACAGATCTAAATACCTAAGTTAGGTGTCTTTGCCCCAGGAGTTTCATGGATGTAGCTTCTGAGGCCCAGAGGTATGGTCTGCCCACAGTTTGAACAGTTTCTACTTAGTCTTCTTTGAGACAGAACTAGTCATATACTTGAGCATGTGGGAAAAAGCTCCAATCTCAAGGCCAGAAAACAGAGTCACTGATGCTTATCCTGCTTCCTGGCTTACTTCTCAAAATAGCCCAGTCTCCGTAAGTTGAGGCAAGAAGGATTCTCAAGGTTGGACAGTTGCCTTTCCCCAGGGTGATAGCTCATGTAAGGAACTGCTCCACTCAAAAAGGTGATGATTGTAATATTGGAGGATGACTAAGCACAGGGGTTCTGGTGGCCATCCCCTAAAAATTCTCTCCCTGGGCCACCAAATTCACACTCTCCTTATGCAACTCTATTTCTCTCAGCCATCACTCTGCTGAAGCTTCAGGTAAGTGGTTGTGAATTAGATTTTCTGTGCTGGCCTTTTATGACAGAGACTATGTTTCCAGGAGCTCTGTCTCTTTCTTGCAGACAGAAACCTCAGCTTTTTTCACTGACATATGTTGTATGGGTGCTGTTTCTATGATCTGGAGCACCTGGCCTGAGGCTTAGGATACACACCTTTCAGAGCTAACCTCCACACAGTGAGAATTTATCCAGATTCTCTATCTTGCTCATTCCTGGGAGTGGGGAAGACCTTTCCATGACTGCCTTTCATCCCAGTCTCAGTGTGGCTTCAACTGTGATTCTTGTGTATAGACTCTCCTTCATTTAGTCAATTTTTGTTCTTAAATTAAGTTGTAATACAATTTGGTCCTGGGAGGTGACAGTTGGTACATCTGCCTTCTCTCGCCATCTTGAAATATCCTCATTTTTTTCTTGATGCATTATTAACCCATTTATTGTTTAATAAAATTCTATTTAGCCTCCATCTGTTTTGTAAAGCCAGTAGCCGTGGCCACCATCATAGCTGCCTGGCCCATGAAGGTTCGCATTAGATTCAGACAGACAGTAATGAAACAATGGAGCCCAAAACTTCTGGGCCATGAGCTTTAATCCTAGCTTTCACCCAGTGGGCAAGCAATACACACAGTGAGAAGACACTTTCCTTTCAATTCAGGGCTCCCAAAGCCACTGAGTTATCTGAGATTCCTAGAATCAAAGGTTTCTAGCTTACCAGCCTTATTCACCTCTGCTTCCCTTCTTCTTCTCTCTAAACAAACTCTGCACAAACTGGCTTCTCCTTCAGCACTCAGCCATCTTGGCTGCCTCTCCTCTCCTCCACCTGGCCTTTTTCTGCTTTCCTTTCTCTGCTCTCTTCTCTAATGCTAATCTCAGGAACAGAGAGAGAGCAAGCTCCTGGTCTGCCCTATTTATAATATAGAAATCAAAATCTTTAATCCAATGTACAAACAAGGAAGTCTCTGATACAAAGTCACTTATCTGAGCCATAATGTGATTCCTTATAAGAGAACACCACCCTACATCAAAAAGGGGGAGAAAGGCTTAGTCTTAAACCTAAGCCTTAGGCTATAAGAATCCTGCCTGATTACAGCCTGTCCCCCCACACATTAATATAATCATGCCCATCCCAAGCAAGAAGGGCAAGTAATATTATCACCTGGGTGATGGGCTTCCACGTGGGCAGTGCCATCTTTAACAAAGTGAGCATAATATATTTTATCTGCCCAACATGTTTGAATGGACTTTAATTCTTTTATTGTAGCTGATTTTTAGTTTCATACCATTGTGGTCAGAAAAGATTCCTGTTATAATTTCAATCTGCTTGAATTTATTAAGACTTACTTTGTGTTCTAAGCTGTAGTAAATCTTTGAAAACATGCCATGTGTACTTGAGAAGAATGTGTATTTTTTGGGGTGAAGTATTCTGAATATACCAGTAAAAACAATTTAATTCAGTGTATCACTTTAGTTCTCTGCTGCCTCATTGATTTTCTGTCTAGAAGATCAATCGTTTTGTCACAGTAGAATGTTAAAAAACCCTTCTTTAATTGTATTGCTGTCAATCTTTTCTTATATGTTTTACAAGATTTTCTTTATATATTTAGGTGCTTCTCTTTTGGGTGCATGTATAATTTCAAGGGTTATATTCTTTTTTTGGATTGATCCCATTAGCATTATGTAGTGACATTCTTGTTTCTTATTATGGCCATTGATTGAAGTCTGTTTTGTCAGATATAAGTATTGGTATCCCAGCTTCTTTGTTTGTTTCCATTTATATGGAATTTTCTTTCCATGCCTAATTTTCATTCTGTGTGTACTTTTCTGAGATGAGTTTCTTGTTGAAAGCATAAATGTATAGGTTGTGTTCTCTTATCCTTTAGCTACTCTATGTTCTTTGATTTCAAGCATTTAATTCATTTGCATTTAAGGTTATTACTGATATATACTTATATAAAAATTAAACTAGACTACCAATTTACACCATACATAAGAATAGGCTCAAAATAATTAAAAGACTTAAATATAAGTTCAAAAGCATAAAAATCCTAGAAAAAATATAGGCAGTAAAATCTCAGACATCATTTATAGCAATATTTTTGCTGATTAATCTCCTCAAGCAAAGGAAGCAAAGGTAAAAGTAAACCAATGAAACCACATCAAACCAAAAATCTTTTGCACAACAAGAAAAACTATCAACAAAATAAAAAGACAACCCATTATATGGAAGAACATATTTGCTAATACACCTGAAGAAGGGTTAATTTCTAAAATTTATAAAGAACTCATAAAATTTAGCAATAGAAAGACAACAATCCAAATAAAATAATGGGAAAAGGCCCTGAATAGTCTCTTCTCCAAAAAGGAAATACAGATAGCCAATAGGCATATGCAAATTTACTCAATGTCACTAATTATCAGAAAGATAAAAATTGAAACCATAGTGAGATATCATCTCGCATCTTCCAGAATGGATTTCATCAATAAATCAACAAAGAAAGGTTGGCAAGGATATGAGGAAAAAGGGAACCTTCATATGCTCTTGGTAGAAATGAAAACTTGTGCAACCACTGTGGAAAGCAGTATAGACTTTTCTCAAAAAAATTAAAAATGGATCTCCTTTTGACCTAGTGATCCCAGTCTTGGTAATACATTTTAACAAACTTAAAACACTCATTTGTAAACATATATGCACTCTTCTATTCAATGCAGCATTATTTATAATAGCAAATATATAGAAATAACACAAGTGCCTATCAGTAAATGGATTAATAGAAATTCTGTGATATGTTTACACAGTGGAATATGACACACTTGTGAAAAAGAAGAAAATCTTACCTTTTGCAACAGCATGATGGACTTGCAGTTTATTATGCTAAACGAAATAAGCCAATCAGATAAACAAATGCCATATGATCTTACTTACATGTGGAGTATAATAAAAAAATTAAATAAACAAAATAGAAACAGAAGCATGTATACATGGAATCAATCAACAGAATTAATTGTCAGAGGGGAGGAGGTGAGGAGACTAAATGAAAGAAAGTGAAGAGATTAGTCAAAATTATATATATATATATATATATATATATATATATATATATATATATATATATATAATCACATAGACACAGTCAACAGGGTGATGATAACTAAGTGAGAGGGGGGAGGGGGCTAGATGGAATTAGGCAAAGAACAGGATTAAGAGGGAAAGAGACATTGCTAGGGTCAGAGTCCCAACATGAGGTGGACAGATTGTTTTGTTGAGTTGCGGACTTGAAACCTGCAAGGATTTTGATGTTACCTCAATTAATTTAATAAATAAAAAATAAAATAGATAAAATAAATAAAACCAATATTTGGCTTGCCAATTTTAGGTTGCTCTTTCAAATTTATATTACTAGTGAATATATATACATTTTTTTTCCTGAAGTTAGAAGCTGAGAGGCAGTCAGACAGACACCTGCATACACTCGACTAGGATCTGCCCGGCATGGCCACAAAGGGGGCGATGTTCTGCCTATCTGTGACATTTCTTCATTTTGGCCAGAGCCATTCTAGAACCTGAGATGGAGGTCATGGAGCTGTCCTCAGTGCCCGTCCAACCTTTCTCCAATGGAGCCTTACTTGAAGGAGGGGAAGAAAGAGATAGATAAGAAGGAGAGGGGGAAGTGTGGAGAAGCAGATGGATGCTTCTCCTGTGTACCCTAATCAGGAATCAAACTCAGGACTTCCACATGCTGGGCTGATGCTTTATCACTGAGCCAACTGTCCAGGGACTATATATACATTTTTTTGTGTGTGACAGAAATAGAGACAGAAAGAGGGAGAGATAAGGACAGACATACAGGAAGGAGAGAGATGAGAAGAATCAATTCTTTTTTGTGACACTTTTGTTGTTCATTGCTTGCTTTCTCATATGTGCCTTGAGCGAGAGGCTACAGCAGACCGAGTGACCCCTTTCTCAAACCAGAAACTTTGGGCTCAAGTTGGTGAGCATTGCTCAAACCAGAAGAGTCTGCATTCAAGCTGGCTACCTCAAAGTTTTGAATCTGGGTCTTCCCCCTTCCAATCTGATGCTCTATCCACTGTGCAACTGCCTAGTCAACCTGAGATATATTTATATTTTTAGATGGATTTTGGCTTTATAATTTAAGGAAAACAAAAAATTCTTACTGATATTTTCCCCCCTTTAGACTACTTTATTTAAGAAAAAGTTTGAGAGACAATGAATACTACTTGATCATAAAAAGAGAAGAAAATCTTAACTTTTGTAATAATGTCAATGGAACTGGATATTAGTATGCTAAGTGAAATAAATCAGTTAGAAAAAGACAAATACCATATAATTTTATTTATATTTATATGTAAAATCTAATTGAATAAAATAAACTAATGAACCAAATAAAAACAGAGGCATGGATATATGGGACAGACTGACAGCTATCAGAAGGGAAAGGAAGTAGAGGACTGCATGAAAGAAGATGAAGAAATTAAGCAAAAATAAATGCATACATTACACATAGACACAGAAAACAGTGTGTTGGTAACCAGAAGAAAAAGAGGTGGGGGAAAGGAGAAGTTGGCAAAGGCAGAATAAATGGGAATGGAAAGAGACTTGCTTGGGGAAATAGGTGCATGATGCATTGTGCAGATGATGTTTTGTTGAGTTGTACACTTGAAACCTATATAGATTCGTAAACCAATGTCACCCCAATAAATTCAATTTAAAAATCTTAAACTTTACCTTTGGGTAATGATGAGCTATTAAAATATTTTAGGGAGGAAGTCAAGAAGGACTGTGGAGTTACAGTCGAGAAATATTACTCTGGTGGGATTCTAAAATGGCGACAGAATAGGCTGACATTGCAAGTGCCAGGGAAAAATTAGACTATAACTAAATTTAAGGACAATCATCTTGAAAAACCAATATTAGACTAAATAAAGAGTTTGTATAACCGCAGAGGCACAGAATCCACATTGAGATTGGTAGGAATTGTGGAGACAAAAAAAGGACTACCCTGCTCCCAAGAGTGAGCAGTGGTTGAGGGCTCAGAGGGATTCACAGATGTGGGGAGGTTTTCCCTGAAAGTTGAGGGCCCTAAGCCCCAGGCTGCATGCCCCAGACTAGAGTGCTAGGTTTAGAGAGTGCCCACATAACATTTGGTGGTGAAAAGAGGTGACATTACTCTTTGTGAGAAAGAGAAGAGAGCTCTTAGAGATGCAGGCACTATCTTGAAAGGTCCTCATAGAAAATTATTTTTACAGCCACTTCCCTGGGACTCTGGCAGATGGAGTGCTGAGAGGACTGTAGTTGCATGAGGAAATTTCAAAGTTGATAGTCCAGGGAGAGACACTGTGGGAGATGGCCACTTGAATACCTGTGCTGAGACATTTTCTCATACTGCAGTCACCATCATACTGGGTGGAGTAGTGCTCTCCATTTGGCATCAGTTTAGGAGAAAACAACTGCTCCAACCTTGGGAATCTCTCTTGTCCCACCCTATGGAGATTGGATCTTTCTGAGAAGTAAGGCAGGAAGCAGGGGGTGCATTAGTGACTCAGTTTTATGGTGTTGAGGCTAGAGCATTTTCTTGCACCTTCTTGAGATTATAATGAGTACTTATGCCTCACGGGCAACTCAGTAAAAACAGTCTGGAAAAACACATCTATGGGTTTCAGGGGCCACATCCACCAGATTCCTAGTGGCCATATTCTACTGACTATGTGAAAGAACTCTTGACAGACAGATACCTGGAGCCCTGAGTGGGAGTAACACACACTATTCCTAATCCCTGAGTTGCCCAGGTTCTAGACTCCACCAAAGGTTTTTGCTTTTTTTTCCCCAATGGTCTAGCCAAGCAAAATCCAGCAGACTCAGCTACAGAAGGTGGATCTCAGAAAACCTAGGGACTTTTTCTAAACTTCCCCCAGGCCCCAATTGGGTAAAAGCCAACCTAGATGTGTGGTTTGGTATTTGCATGTGTACTTGAGACCAGGAGAGGCAGCCACAATCTCCAGCTTGCTAGTAACTCTAGAAAGGTTACTGAAGGCCAGTCACAGTCAGTGTCTTTCACAAACCAGCACATCCAGTGGACAGCTACAGAGAGCAACCATAAAGGAAAAAAATGACCCTTCCTGGTCCGTGTCCTAAGGTAGGGCTCATCGGTCACCGAGACCAACTGAGGCTAGTTCCACTTTCTGTGGTTATCACAAGCACAGGGGATTGTGTACAATAGGTAGGGTGTAGCTTCACAGTCAGCTAGCCTGGGACCTTGATGTCCTGTTCTATCATACTAGATTCCAAACAAGGAAGATAGAGAGGCATACAATGTGGAGATTCAAGGTGTGTGTAAGGCTAGCAGTTGCTGCCATGGCCATGTAGGTTTTCATTGAATTTGGACAGATGGTAAAGGAACTGTGGAATCAGAAAATGGTGGGTCATTCCATTTATTAAATTCTCATGATGGCAGACAAGCAAGAAGGCAGAGAAGATCACTTCCCTCTTTCTCAGCACCCACCAAACTCAGCAGGGATCCCAAACCAAGACTGGGTCTTCAGTTTCACAACCTAGACTCTTTCTCTGAACACACCTTCTGGATTTCCAGGCCTCCCAAAAGTCTCATAAATCTTCAGCCACACAGGCTGGGCCCAAATCAAGGTTTCCAAACCCCTCAGCATTCTCTCTCACTTTCTGGACTCTCCAGCAAACGATAGCAAACAATGGCCCCTTCCAAGCAGGAAGGCAGTCACAATTTGCAATCTGCCACCCTGAGGTCAAGTACACATAGCCTCCCATAGACTATACACACATGGTGCTGCCCCAATACAAGCAAACAAACTTAAAAAAAACCCAAAAAACATTTGTTTACCCAACAGTGTGGGTCCCCTAGAGTCTATTTTTTAGTTCATTTAAGGGATTTAGCCATTTTCTGGAATGAACACAATCATCTTCAGAGGAGGACTATCTTGATCTTCCTCCTGAAACCAGGGGTTCATCAGCTGGAAGAAGTTCTGAAGAGGGGACTTTCGGCCCAACCCAATGTGAATCTGGTGCTCACCTTACCGCAGAGAAAAAGAATTGGAATATCCAACAGTGTCTGAGAGATTGGGCTCTGGAATAGGGCCACGTTTCCCATAACTCCTGACCAAGGGACTCCTGAAGTAGTGGGTCCCGTTAATGTTGTATTACAAAATTAGCTGCTCTGACCCGTAAAGCTTACAACCTGTAGAGTGGTTGGTGCATAGTATCAGTCTGAGCCCATGCAACAGTCTTTTTACAGAAGATTGTAAAAAGATTAGGTGGAACCAAGAGTAGGTGGAACAGCTAAAAAGTGGAGAAGATCTTATGGAACTTGAAGCTTCTATGGAGATGCTGTCATCTCTAAGCAGGAAGAAGCTAATCCTTATACACAGTTTGGGCCATCCCACATGACCCAGGCACAGAAACACAGACACAAACTGTAAATAGAGCAGTAGCTCCAGACAAGTAGCTGATGTCACATTACAACTACTGATGTCAAACCAAGAGGACCCAGAAACAACACAATAAGTAGTGAGTTTCAGACTGCACCAATGTTAGAGTCACCTAATTACACAAGCAGCATGCCCAAAGGAGTAGTAAAGCAGGCCCCAAACACTGTGAATAAGTGCACTTAACAGAATAGACACTGCACAGCACCTAATACATATGACAAAGGTTAACCCTTAGAACCAGGCAGCCTGAAAGAGAAAGACCACCCATAAAATAGCCAATTGTATTCAATACTTACATACACCAGGAGAGTAAATATTACCTTAAAGATACATTCCTAGAGCAAGAAACTCAAGTTGTGTGGAGGTCTGTACCACTGAGCACATCTTTCTCATAAAGATGCCACAACAACATTCTTTCTCTCTCTCTTCTTTTTTTTTTGTGTTTTTCTGAAGTTGGAAACAGGGAGAGACAGTCAGACAGACTCCCGCATGTGCCCGACCGGGATCCACCCGGCACGCCCACCAGGGGTGACGCTCTGCCCACCAGGGGGCGATGCTCTGCCCCTCTGGGGCGTCGCTCTGCCGTGACCAGAGCCACTCTAGCACCTGGGGCAGAGGCCAAGGAGCCATCCCCAGCGCCCAGGCCATCTTTGCTCCAGTGGAGCCTTGGCTGCGGGAGGGGAAGAGAGAGACAGAGAGGAAGGAGGGGGGGGGTGGAGAAGCAGATGGGCTCTTCTCCTATGTGCCCTGGCCGGGAATCAAACCCGGGTCCCCTGCATGCCAGGCCGACGCTCTACTGCTGAGCCAACCGGCCAGGGACTCTCTTTTTTTTTTTACAGAAGCCATGAGAGAGACAGAAAGAAGGACATATAAGAACAGACAGACAGTAAGGGAGAAAGATGAGAAGCATCAATTCCTCATTGTGGCATCTTAGTTATTCATTGACTATGTTCTCATAAATGCCTTAACTGGAGTGCTACAGCACAGCGAGTGATGTTTTGCTCAAACCAGGAACCTTGGGCTCAAGTCAGCAACCACACACTTCAAGCTAGTGACCTTGGTGTCATGTCTATAATTCCACACTCAAGCCAGTGACCCCTCGCTCAAGCTAGTGAGCACACAGTCAAGCTAGATAAGCCTGCACTCAAACTGGTGACTTTGCTGTTTTTAACCTAGGTCCTCTGTGTCTCAGTCTGGTACTTTATTTACTGCACCACCAACTGGTCATGCAATACACCACAGCAACTCTCAAAGTCAGAGCAGAGATACCTAACACAAACAACACAGGCAGACAAAGAATTATGAACTTAATTAATCAATAAGAGAAATCCCAATGGGGAAGGGAACCAAGTGAAATGAAAGTAACCAAACCACCAAACAAAAATTTTCAAAGAATGGTAATTAAGATATTTAAGGATTTTATAGCAAAAATGAATGATCACAATGAGAATGTAAAGAGATATCAGTGGTTAAAAAGGACATGGAAATCACATAAAAAACCAGTCAGAAATGATAAATGCAATATCATAAATGAAGACTGTTGTAGATGGATCAAAACAGGCTTAAGGAAGCAAAGGATTGAATCAGTTATTTAGAGCAGTGGTCCTCAACCTTTTTTGGGCCACAGACCGGTTTAATGTCAGAAAATATTTTCACTGACTGGCCTTAAGGGTGGGACAGATAAATGTATCATGTGACCAAAACAAGCATCAAGAGTGAGTCTTAGACAAATGTAACAGAGGGAATCTGGTCATTTTTAAAAAATAAAACATCATTCAGACTTAATTATAAATAAAATGGAAATAATGTAAGTTATTTATTCTTTCTCTGTGGACCAGTACCAAATGGCTCACAGACCACTACCAGTCCGTGGCCTGGGGGTTGAGGACCACTGATTTAGAGGACATTATAAAAACAAAAGAGAAGAATCAAACAAGATACAAAACTAACAGAAAGCAATTTATAAAATGGCAATAGAAAACCCACAAGTGTCAATAATTACACTAAATGTAAATGGATTAAACTCAACAATAAAAAGACACAGAGTAGCAGAATGGATTAAAAAAGAAAATCCAACTGTATGCTCCCTACAAGAAACACATCTAAGCAACAAGGATTAAAACAAATTCAAAGTGAAAGGCTGGAAAACAATACTCCAAGCAAATAACATCCAAAAAAAAGCAGGGGTAGCAATACTCATATCTAATAATGTTGACTACAAGACAGAAAAAGTACTCAGAGACAAAAATGGTCATTTCATAATGATTAAGAGGACACTGAATCAAGAAGACATAACAATCTTTAATACATATGCACCAAACCAAGGATCACCAAAATATATAAGACAGCTACTTATTGACCTTAAAACAAAAACTGATAAAAATACAATCACACTTGGAGACTTCAGTACACCACTGATGGCTTTAAAATACTAAACAAATTACTGGCAAATCAAATACAACAACATATTAAAAAAATTAATATATCATGATCAACTGGGATTCATCCCAGAAGCTCAAGGATGCTTCAACATACGTAAAACGGTAACATAATACACCATATCAACAAAACAAAGAAAAAAAACCACATGATCTTATCAATAGATGCAGAAAAGGCATTTGATAAAATACAACAC
The DNA here is from genome assembly GCF_036850995.1 of Saccopteryx leptura. NCBI lineage: Eukaryota > Metazoa > Chordata > Mammalia > Chiroptera > Emballonuridae > Saccopteryx > Saccopteryx leptura. The sequence continues at coordinate 59,695,216 of NC_089516.1, read as the reverse complement.
AAATTTATGTTTAAGACACTCAAGAAAAATGGGTATAGAAGAAAAATATCTCAACATGATAAAGGCCATATATGATAAAACATCAGCCAACATCATTTTCAATGGCATAAAACTGAGGACATTCCACCTTAAAACAGGAACAAGACAGAGTTATCCTCTCTCTCCACTCTTATTTAACGTGGTGCTAGAAGTTCTGGCCAGAGCAATCAGACAAGTGAAAGAAATAAAAGGCATCCATATGGGAAAAGAAGAAGTAAAGGTATCACTTTTTGAAGATGATATGATCCTATTCATCAAAAACCCCAAAGACCCCACAAAAAGATTACTAGAAACAATAAACCAATACAGTAAGGTCGCAGAATACAAAATTAACATACAAAAGTACAGAGCATTTCTATATGCCAACAATGAAACATTTGAGAATGAACTCAAAAAAATAATCCCTTTCATGATTGCAACAAAACAATGAAATACCTAGGAATAAACATAACAAAGAATGTAAAGGATCTATATAACAAAAACTACAAAGCATTGTTAAGGGAAATCAAAAAAGATAAAATAAGATGGAAAAATATTTCTTGTTCTTGGATAGGAAGAATCAATATAATCAAAATGGCCATATTACCCAAAACAATTTATAAATTTAATGCAATTCCCATCAAAATTCCTATGACATTTTTTAAAGAAATAGAACAAAAAATCATCAGATTTATATGGAAGTATAAAAAACCCTGAATAGCCAAAGCAATCCTAAGGAAAAAGAATAAAGCTGGGGGCATTACAATACCTGACTTCAAACTATATTATAGGGCCACAACAATCAAAACAGCATGGTATTGGCAGAAAAATAGACACTCAGACCAATGGAACAGAATAGAAAGTCCAGAAATAAAACCACATATATATGGTCAAATAATTTTTGATAAAGTGGCCAACAACACAATGGAGAAAAGAAAGCCTCTTCAACAAATGGTGCTGGAAAAACTGGAAAGCTACTTGCAAAAGAATGAAACTTGATTGCAGCTTGTCCCCTTGCACGAAAATTAATTCAAAATGGATCAAAGACCTAAATAAAAGACCTGAAACAATAACGTACATAGAAGAAGACATAGGTTCTAAACTCATGGACCTTGGTATTAAAGAGCATTTTATGAATTTGACTCCAAAGGCAAGGGAAGTGAAGGCAGAGATAAATGAATGGGACTACATCAGGCTAAGAAGTTTTTGCTCAGCAAGAGAAACTGACAACAAAATAAACAGACAGCCAACTAAATGGGATATGATATTTTCTAACAACTGCTCAGATAAGGGCCTAATATCCAAAATATACAAAGAACTCATAAAACTCAACAACAAGTTGGGAATGTAAAGTAATACAACCATTATGGAAGAAAGTATGGTGGTTCCTCAAAAAACTGAAAATAGAACTACCTTATGACTCAGCAATCCCTCTACTGGGTATATACCCCCAAAACTCAGAAACATTGATATGTAAAGACACATGCAGCCCCAGGTTTATTGCAGCATTGTTCCCAGTGGCCAGGACATGGAAACAACCAAAAAGCCCATCAATAGATGACTGGATAAAGAAGATGTGGCACATATACACTATGGAATACTACTCAGCCATAAGAAATGATGACATCAGATCATTTACAGCAAAATGGTGGGATCTTGATAACATTATACGAAGTGAAATAAGTAAATCAGAAAAAAACAAGAACTGCATTATTCCATACGTAGGTGGGACATAAAAGTGAGACTAAGAGACATTGATAAGAGTGTGGTGGTTATGGGGGGGAGGGGGGAGAGGGAGAGGGAAAAGGGGAGGGGCACAAAGAAAACTAGATAGAAGGTGACCGAGGACAATCTGACTTTGGGTGATGGGTATGCAACATAATTGAACGACAAGATAACCTGGACATGTTATCTTTGAATATATGTATCCTGATTTATTGATGTTGCCTCATTAAAAAAATAAAAAAATAAAAAAAGAAAGAAAAAAAACTCAACAACAAACAAACAAACAATCCAATAAAAAAATGGGAAGAGGACATAAACAGACACTTCTCCCAGGAAGAAATATAAATGGCCAACAGATATATGAAAAGATGGTCATCTTCATTACTTATTAGAGAAATGAAAATCAAAACTACAATGAGATACTACCTCACACCTGTTAGATTAGCTATTATCAACAAGACAGGTAATAGCAAATGTTGGAAAGGCTGTGGAGAAAAAGGAACCCTCATTTACTGTTGGTGGGAATGTAAAGTAGTACAACCATTATGGAAGAAAGTATGGTGGTTCCTCAAAAAACTGAAAATAGAACTACCTTATGACCCAGCAGTCCCTCTACTGGGTATATACCCCCAAAACTCAGAAACATTGATACGTAAAGACACATGTTGCCCCATGTTCATTGCAGCATTGTTCACAATGGTCAAGTAATTGAAACAACCAAAAAGCCCTTCAGTAGAAGACTGGATAAGGAAGATGTGGCATATATACACTATAGAATACTACTCAGCCATAAGAAATGATGACATCGGATCATTTACAACAAAATGGTGGGATCTTGATAACATTATACAGAGTGAAATAAGTAAATTAGAAAAAAACCAAGAACTACATGATTCCATACATTGGTGAGACATAAAAACGAGACTGAGAGACATGTACAAGATTGTGGTGGTTACCGGAGGTGGAGGGAGGAGGGACATGGAGGGAAGGATGGAGAGGTGTAGGTGAGGGGGAGAGGCAGAAAGAAAACTAGATAGAGGGTGATGGAGGACAATCTGACTTTGGGTGACATGTATGCAACCTAATTGAATGACAAGATAACATGGACATGTTTTCTTTGAATATATGTACCCTGATTTATTGATGTCACCCCATTAACATTAATAAAAATTTATTTATAAAAAAATAGAGGACATTATAAGCATAAAGGCAGGAGCAGAGCAGCAAAAAACAAAAAAAGAATCTCAGAAAGAATGAAGAATCTTTTATAAAGGACCTCTGAAAGAGAAACAACATCCACATCATAAGGTTTTCAGAAGGAGAAGAGAATGAACAGAATATATAGAATTTTTTTGAAGAAGTAAAAGCTGAAAATCACCCTAATCTGATGAAGGAGAAGTCACACAATGTCAAGAAACACAGAGTGCCTCATTAGAGATGAACACAAGAAGGCCTATAGCAGGACACATTATGAGAAAAATGCCAAAATTAAAAGACAAAAAAGAAACTAAAAACTGTAAAGGAAAAGCAGTTAATTAACTATAGAGCAGCCTTCATAAAGATGGCATTTGACTTATCACCAGAAATATTCAAAATGATGCAAAAGAAGAGCCTTTAAACAAGACTACTATATACAGCAAAGCTATCACTTAAAAATGAAATAAAGAGCTTCCCAGACCAAAAAAAAAGGGTCAAGTTTATTACAACTAAACCAGTATTGCTACAAAAAGAATAAGATAAAAAGAAATTGAGAGAAGAGAACATTATATTTAAAATGTAAAATGGCAATAAATAAGTATATATCAATAGTAACCATAAATGTAAATAGATTAAGTGCTTCAATCAAAAGATATAAGTTAGCTGCATGGATAAGAGAATAAAATTTGTATATATGCTATCTACAAGAGACCTACATTAGAAGAAAATAGAATAGATAGACTTAACGTGAAGGGAAGAAAAAAAATAATATCATGCTAATGCAAATGAAATAAAAAGCTGTGGTAGCAAAACTTATATCTGACAAAATAGTCTTTAATTCAAAGTCTATAGTAAGGAATAAAGACGGTCACTACATAATGATAAAAGGATAATTTCAACAAGAGGTTACAACCATTGTAAATATTTATGTAACCAATACAGGAACACCTAAATATATAAACTGAGTTTTAATGGACATAAAAGATGAGATTGACAGCAATATGGTAATAGAAAATTTACTACCCCACTAACATTATCGGATAGATTCTCCAGACAAAAAATTAATAAAGAAACAGTGGCTTTCAATGACACACTAGAAAAACTGGATTTAATTGATAACTTTATAACATTTCACCCCAAAGCAGCAGAATATACATTTTTTTTGTATTTTTCTGAAGTGAGAAGCAACGGGGGGTGGGGAGGGGAGGGAGACAGACAGACTCCCACATGAGCTTTACTGGGATCCACCTGCCATGCCTGCTAGGGGTCAGTGCTTGATCCCTCTGGCGCATTGCTTTGCAGCATTCGGAGCCATTCTAGCACCTGAGGTAGAGGCCATGGAGCCACCCTCAGTGCCCGGACCAACTTTGCTCCAATGGAGCCTTGGCTAAAGGAGGGGAAGAAAGAGATAGAGAGAAAGGAGAGGGGGGAAGGTTGGAGAAGCAGATGGGCACTTCTCCTGTGTGCCCTAGGTGGGAATCGAACCCATACCAGGCTGATGCTCTACTGCTGAGACAACCTGCCAGGGAAGAGAATACATTTTTTTTGAAGTGTTCATGCTATATTTTCTAAGACTACATTAGGACACAAGACAAGTTTCAACAAATTTAAGAAGTTTGAAATCATATCAAGCATCTTTTGTGATTACAATGGCATGAAGCTAAAAATCAACTACAATAGAACAACTGAAAAATATTTAAACAATTGGAGGTTAATTTGCATATTCTTAAATAATGAATGGGTTAACAATAAGATCAAGAAAGAAATAAAAAAAATATTGAAACAAATGGAAATGAACATAAAATAACCTACAATATATGAGACACAACAAAAATAGTCCTGAGAGGGAAGTTCATAGTGTTATAGGAATATCTTAAGAAACAACTAAAACTCAAATAAACAACTTAACCCTGAATATAAAAGAATTAGAAAAAAACAACAACAAATAAAGACCAGAGAAGTAGATGGAAGAAAATACTAAAGACTAGAGCAAAAATAAAGGACATGGAGGCCATAACAACAATACAAATTATTAATGAAACCAACAGCTGGTTCTCTGAAAAAGTAAAAAAGACAGACAAACCTTTAACCAGACTCATCTAGAGTAAAAGAGAGCCTGATTAGGTGGTGGTACAGTGGATAGACTATGGGACTGGGATGTGGAGGACCCAGGTTCAAAACCCCGAGGTTGCTGGTTTGAGCACGGGCTCACCCGTTTTAGCGCAGGGTCACTGGTTTGGGCATGGGATCATAGACATGACTCCATGGTTGGTGGCTTAAAGTCCAAGGTCATTGGGTTGAACAAGAGGCTACTAACTCTGCTGTAGCCCACTGGTAAAGGCACATATGAGAAGGCAATCAATGAACAAGTAATCAACAAAAAACTAAGATGTCACAATAAAGAATTGATGCTTCTCATTTCTCTCCCTTTCTGTTTGTCTGTCTTTATCTTTCCCTCTCTCTTATACTCTCTGTCTCTGTCAAAAAAAAGAGGACCAGAATAAATAAAATTAGCAAAGAAAGTGGAAATGTAACAACTGATACCACAGATACAAAAGATTGTAAGAAAATACTATGAAGATTTATAATGACAAAAAATTGGTTAAATTGTGAAAACATACAAACTTACAAAACTCAATTAGAAAAAATCAGAAAAATTAAACAGACCTATTACAACAAATGAAATTGAAACAGCTATCAAAAAACTCCCAATAATCAAAAGTCCTAGATCAGATGGCTTCACAGAAAATTTTACCAAACATGCAAAGAAGAACTAACACCTATCATTATCAAGCTATTCCAAATAATTCATGAGTAGGAAAAACTTTCAATCTTCTTTTATGAGGCGAGCATTGTCCTCATTCCAATATCAGGTAAGGACACTACAGAGAAAGAAAACTATAGGCCAATATTCCTAATGGTTATAGATGCTAAACTCAACAAAATGTTAGCCAACCAGATCCAGCAATACATTAAAAAGATCATAGATCATGATCAAGAGGGATTTATTTAAGGGAAGCAAGCCTGGTACAATTTTCACAGAACAATAAATGTTATTCATCACATAAACAAAATGAAGGCTATAAACCAAATGATTATATCAATGAATGCAGAAAAAGCATTTGATAAAATACAGCACTCATTTATGATAAAAATTTTAAACAAGTAGGAATTCAAAGAACATACTATAACATTTTTTTATTTTAATCATTTTAATTTTATTTATTTATTTTAGAGAGGCAGGAGAAAGAGAGAGAGGGAGAAAGTCAAAGGGAAGAGCAGGAATCATCCACTCTCATATGTATGTGCCTTGACCAGGCAAGCCTGGGATATTGAACCGGTGACCCCAGTGTTTCAGGTCAATGCTTTATCTACTGCATCACCACAGGTCAGGCCTGAATATACCTCCACTTTACAAAAGCCATATATGACAAATCAATAGAAAACATCATACTCAATGGGAAAAAATTAAATGCCATCCCCTTAAGATCAGAAACAAGGCAGGAGTGCCCCCTTTTACCACTCTTATTCAACATAGTTCTGGAACTCCTAGACACAGAAATCAGACAAGAAGAAGAAACAAAAGGCATCCAAATTAGAAAAGAAGAAATAAAACTGTCATTATCTGCTGATGACATGATACTGTACATAGAAAACTTTAAATTCTTTGTTAAAAAACTACTAAATCAGATAAATTAATTCTGTAAGGTGGAAGATTATAAAATTAATATTCAGAAATCGGTGGCATTTTTATATACAATAAACTGTCAGAAAAAATAATTAAGAAAACAATTCCTTTTATTTTTGTAATTACATAAATAAATAAATAAACAGACAAACAAACAAACAAACAAACAAATAAAGTAGCTAGGAATTAATTTAACCAAGGATGTAAGAGACTTTTACTCAAAAAATTGTGACATTGAAAAAAGTAAGTGAGGAAGATATAAACATCTGGATGCATATATGATGTTCATGGATAGGAAAAATTAACATAATTAAATGCCCTTACTATCTAAAGCAATCTATAGATTCAATGCCAATACTATTTAAATACGAATGACATACTTCACAGATCTAGAACAAATATTCCAAAAATATATGTAACCAAAAGAGAACCAAAATGCCTCAGAAATCATGAAAATGAAGAACAAAGTGGGATGTATCACACTTCTTGATATCAAGTTATACTGCACACCACTCTAATCAAAACAGCTTGATATTGGCATAAGTACAGGCATACAGATCAATTGAACAGAACAGAGAATCCAGAAATAAACACCTGCCTTTTTGGTCAGTTGCTATTTGACAAAAGAGAAAAGAGTATACAATGGAGTAAAGACAGTCACTATAATAAATGGTGTTGGGAAAATTGGACATGCAAAAAACCCCGAAATTAGACCACCAATTAACATACACTATTTACAAAATAAACTCAAAATGAATAAGAGACTTAAATGTAAGTCAAAAAGCCATAAAAATTCTAGAATAAAGGATAGGCTGTAATCTCTCAGACATCTTTTGTAACAATATTTTTTGCCAAGATATCTTCCTGAGCAAGTGAAGTAAAGTGTAAAAATTAACAAATGGTATTATATCAAACTAAAAAAAAAACATTTTCACAGTAAAAGACACCATTAAAAAAATAATAAGACAATCCAATGAATGGGAGAACATACTCCCCAATACTTCTGACAGGAGGTAAATATCCAAATTTTATAGAGAACATATAAAACTCAACACCAGAAAGTTAAATACTCCAGTTTAAAAAACAATCAAAAAACCTGAATATGCATTTATCCAAAGAAGACATAAACATGGCCAATAGTCATATAAAACAATGCTCAATAATCATTAGAGAAATTCAAGTTAAAACCATAATGAGATAATACCTCACACCTGCCAGAATGGCTTTTATTAAAATATTAACAAACAAAAGTATGGGTGAGGGTGCGGAGCAAAGGGAACCCTACTGCACTGTTGGTGGGAATGCAGACTCAAGCAGCTACTATGAAAAACATTATGGTGTTTCCTGAAAAAAATAATAATGACTTTGCCTTATGACCAAGCTATCCAACTTCTATGTATATTCCCTCAGAATCCCAAAACTAATTCAATAGAAGATATGCACTCCCTTGTTCATTGCAGCTTTGTTTACAATAGCCAAGATCTGGAAACAGCCCAAGTGTCCATCAGTGGACAAGTGGATAAAAAAAGCTGTGATACACTTACAAAATGGAATACTACAGAGTCATTAAAAAGTTTAACATCTTACCTTTTGCAGCAGCATGTATGGACCTGGAGATTATTATTCTAAGTGAAATAAGCCAGGCAGAGAAAGACAAATACCATATGTTCTTCTTCATATGTAGAATCGAATGAACACAATATACTGAGAAACAAAACAGAAACAAAGGTTGGATCACTGGAAACAGATGGATGCTCTCAGAGGTATCACACTTCCTGATATCAACCTATAATACAAGATCACTTCATTCTAAACAGCCTGGTACTGGCACAGAAACAGGCATACAGTCCAATAGAACTAAATCAATAACACAGAAATAAACTCATGCCTTTATGGCCAATTAATTTTTGACAAAGGAGGCAAGATTTTAGAGTGGAGTAAATGCAGTCTTTTTAATAAATCATGTTGGGAAAATTGGAGAGGTACAAAAATAAATATGGTCAATAGGTATATGAAAAAATGTTCAATGTTATTAACCATAAGAGAAATGCAAAGTAAAACCACAATGAGATATCGCCTCACACTTTCCAGAATTGATTTCATTAAGAAATCAACAAACCTCTGACCAGGTGGTTATGCAGTGGATAGAGCATTGAACTGGGATGAAAAAGACCCAGGTTCAAAACCCTGAGGTTTCTGTCTTGAGCGTGGGCTCATCCAAATTGAAAGCGAATTTACTAGCCTAAGTGTGGGGTCGCTGGCTTGAGCATAGGATCATAGACATGACCCCATGGTCACTGGCTTGAGCCCAACCATTGCTGGTTTGAAGCACAAAGTTGCTGGATTGATCCCAAGGTCATTGGTTTAAGCAAGGGATTATTCGCTCTGCTGTAGTGCCCTAGTTATGGCAATATGAAAGAACAATCAAAGTATGACTAAGGAGCTGTAACAAAGAATTAATGTTTCTTATCTCTCTCCTTTCCTGTCTGTCTGTCCCTTTCTGTACTTTTCTCTGTCTCACTGTCTCTGTCACACACACACACACATACACACACACACACACACACACGAAAAAAAATTAACAAACAAGTGCTGGCAAGAGCATGGTGAAAAAAAAAAACAAACACTCCAGCATTGCTGGTGGAAATGCAGACTTATGCTGCCACTATGGAAAACAGTATCACATTTCTTCAAAAAATTATAAATGTAACCTTGAGAAGCCTGATGATGTCAGAGTAATGACTGTGTGAGAAATAACCCTGATATCTCCCTTTGAAATGTCAACATATTAACATCTGTAATGCAGCAATACAGCCCCAGTGGTGCTTGCCTAAAAGATCTGAACAACAAATAGGCTAAAGATAAAAATGGTTAAGAAGGTGTACAGAAGATAAAATGTCCTCATGTTTGCCTCCAGAAAGAGGAGATGCCCAGACTATCCAAAATTTTGTCCCCTGAAATGAGTAGTTTTTTTTTTCCCTTCCAGGCCTACAAAGACGGGAGAAGTCCAAAATCTCTCATTTTTGGCTGCAGGGAATCCAGAGAGGGGAGAATACTGGACTGCCTGGGTTTTTCACTTCCAGGGCTATAGAAAGAGGAGAATCCCAAAGTGACTGTGTTTTCTTCTGCCAGTATGAGCAAAGAAACTGAGGGACAGAAGGGGAGATAGTAAACCAAAGTGATGGCAAAACAAGGGGTCACAGACAGTGTTCATATGTTATACCAGCAGCTTTCACACAACAAAGAGGCAGAAAAAAACCAATATGCTGCCCTGCAACCTCCCAGATTTCACCTCCTTCAACTTGTGGGTATGGAGAGCAGCAGAAACAGATCCTACAGGTAACTATTCAGAGCTACTCTCTCCCTAAAAAACAGGGGTGTTCTGTGTCTGGTTTTCTAGTCTATTCAGATGTGGAGACAAGCACTTAGAGGTCTGAAATCACCATTGCTAAAGCCATAAAGCCTTCACAACAATCCCCACACAACATTACTGCAGCCCTGCCTATATCATTACAACAGTAACATCTCAGTGGATGTCAGGCAGGAATTTCACACAGCTAAAATTTTTACTGCAACCTCATCTACTGGAAGAAAACAAAAAACTCTCAAAACTGAAATTTTTTTCTGTTTTTTCTTTTCTTATTATTTTCTAACTTTAAATTTTATTTTACATATTTTATATTTTTATTGATTTTAATTTATTGTGTTTACATAGATTCTAGTGTCCGCCTGAATGCATCCCTTCTCCCCTGTGTTTCCCTCAAAGTCCCCCTTGACCCCCTCTCCACAATGACCTCCCCCTTCCCTCCAGGATTTGCTTTTCTGCTCTCTATAATGCTGTGTTATGTGTCTATAATTTCACCAATCTCTTTTCTTACTCTTATTTCATCCTATCAACCCCTTTCCCTCTGTCTGCTTTTTCTCTGGTCCCTTTTGATCCAGCCTTTGTCTCTGTTTTATTCCTCAGTTCCCATTGTTCATTGGATTGCTCAAGTGAATGAGGTTATATGATATTTTTCTTTCCCTGCCTGGCTTATTTTACTTAACATAATAGTTTCAATTATACTTTGTAAATATATATATATATATATATATATATATATATATATATATATATATATATATATTTATTTATTTATTTTTTAGGTTTTTGTTCTTCAATTTTTTGGGGTTTTTGCTTTTTACTTGTCATTACATTTTAAATTTTTATATTTTTCATTGTATTTTCACTTCATTTTTTAGTGATTTTTTGTTATAATTTTTTAATTTTTTTTTATTTATTCATTTTAGAGAGGAGAGGGAGAGACAGAGAGAGAGAAGGGGGAGGAGCTGGAAGCATCAACTCCCATATGTGCCTTGACCAGGCAAGCCCAGGGTTTCGAACTGGTGACCTCAGCATTTCCAGGTCGACACTTTATCCACTGTGCCACCACAGGTCAGGCTTGTTAGAATTTTTAAAAATACCACTTTCAAATGTCAGCAAGGAAGATGAAACAAATACCATGTTTACACGATAAGGAGACATATTTCAAAAAGAAAATAAAAGTATCTAGAAAACAAGTTCAATTACATGGAAACCTTGGAGTTAAATGATAAAGAATTCAAAATTGAAGTTCTGAAAATACTCAATAAGATGTAAAAAAATACATTAGTAGGCAATGTAATGAGCTCAAAATATTAATGAGAAAAATGAGTATTTCACAGAGATGACTAACTCAGCACATGAATTGAAAATTGAGGTAGCAAGTTTAGCTAATTGAATAGACTATAAAGAAAGGAGAATCAGTGACATCAAAGACAGGCAAATAGAGATGTTACAAATAAAAGGAGAGAGACTCAAAAATAAAAACACGATAGAGGCCTTGGCCTGTAGGCTCAGTGGTAGAGCATCAGCCTGGAGTGCAGGAGTCCCAGGTTTGATTCCCAGCCAGGGCACACAGGAGAAGCACCCATCTGCTTCTCCACCCCTCCCCCTCTCCTTCTTCTTTGTCTCTCTCTTCCCCTCCCACAGCCAAGGCTCCATTGGAGCAAAGATGGCGTGGGCGCTAGAATGGCTCTGGATACAACAGAGCAACGGCCCAGATGGGTGGGGCATCGCCCCCTGGTGGGCATGCCAGGGGTGGATCCCGGTCGGGCGCATGCGGGAGTCTGTCTGACTGCCTCCATGTTTCCAACTTCAGAAAAATACAAAAAAAAAAAAACATGATAGAGTTATAAAAGAAATGTCTGACTTTATTAGTAGGAGCAATATAAAAACAATAGATATATCAGAAGTAGATAGAAAGAAAGGAGTAGAGAGCCTGTCCAAACAAATAATTGATGAGAATTTCTTAAGCCTATGAAAGTGTTAGATCCTTAAATACAAGATACAAACAGAACGTTGAGTTACCTCAACCCAAACAGAAATTCCTCAAAACACATCATAATAAAACTATCAAAAATTAATGCCAAAAAGAAAGAATCCTCATGACAGCTACAGTAAAGAAGAACATGCCTGACCTGTGGTGGCGCAGAGGATAAAGCGTCAACCTGGAAATGCTGAGGTTGCCAGTTTGAAACCCTGGGCTTGCCTGGTCAAGGCACATATGGGAGTTGATGCTTCCAGCTCCTCCCCCTTGTCTCTCTCTCTCTCCTCTCTAAAATGAATAAATAATAAAAAAAGAACATAACCTATAAAGAAATGCCCATTAGGTTATCATCAAGCTTCTCTACAGAGAATCTACAAGCCATAAGATAATGGATCTAACATTTAAGGTACTGAAAGAGAGGAATCACCAGCCAAGAATAATATATCCATCAAAACTTTATTTCAAATAATAAGAAGAAATAAAAACTTTGCAGACATAAAGAAGCTGATGGAATTTATCATAAGAACACCCCACTGCAGGAATTACTAAAGGAAATTATTGACCAGACACACACACACACACACACACACACACACACACAAATAAATCAAAACTACAAGTAAATGTTCCACGAATGTCACAAAAAAATAAGGATAATCTTTGAAATCAATAACAAAAGGCGAGAAGATAAAGATCAGCAATAATTAAGGCTAATGAAGTGAAAAAGAATTGAAAATACAAAAGACACTTTTTTGACAGAGATAGAGAGAGAATCAGAGAGGGGGAGAGATAAGGGCAGACAGAGAGGAAGGGAAATAGATGAGAAGCATTGATTCTTTGTTGTAGTGGTTAAAGCTAGCACTCCTAGAGCTTTAAGCCAGCAACATTTGGGCTCAAGCCAGTGACCATGGGGTTATATTTATAATCCTAGGCTCAAGTCAGTGACCCCATACTCAAGCTGGTAAACCCATACAGAAGCCAGATGAGCCCACACCTAAGCTGGTGTTCTCGAGGTTTCAAAATTAGATCCTCCATAAGCCAGTCTAATGCTCTGTCCACTGTCCCATTACCTGGTCAGGTGACAAAGAACTCTTATACGTATAAAAAATTTTTTTCTTAATAACCTAAATGTAATCACAAACAAAAAAGCCACTACTGAAACACACAGCTTAAAAAAAAAAAGAAACCGAAGATATAAGTATAGAATAACACCATGCAAAACCAGCTGAAAGACACAAAGAGAAGAATAAAAGCAGAAACAGAGGTACTAGAAAACAAAATAAAAAATGGCTATAATAAATCCTCAAGGGTCAATAATTACCTTAAATGTAAATAGACTAAACTCACCAATAAAGAGGCACAGAGAAGCAGATTGAATCAAAAAGCAAAACTCGGCTGTATATTACTTTAGATGGACACTCCTAAGCTGAAAGGAGAAAAGTAAATTTAAAATGAAACATTGGAAAATATTCTCTAACTAAATAATACCTAAAGTAAAGCAGGTGTAGTTATAGTAATATCTAACAATGCTGAATTTAAACCACAAAGATAACAAGAGACAAAGATGGACATTTTGTAATAACAAGAAGACATAACACTTCTCAATATACATGCACCAACTCAGATAGCACCAAAATACATAAATATTTTGAACTGATCTAAAAGTAGAAACATACAAAAACACAATTATACTTGGAGATCTCAACATATTATGATGACTTTAGTTAGATCATACAAACAAAAACATCAATAAGAAAATGTAAGCTATAAAAGACACACTAGCACAAATGGACATAATAGACATTTACACAATATTTTATCCAAGAATGTAATATTATACATTCTTTTCCAGTGTGTATGAAACATTTTCAAGTATAGGCTATATGTTGGGCCATAAAACTAACATCAACAAGTTGAAGAAGGTTGAAATTATGCCAAGTATATTTTCTGAACATAAGGTTTTGAAATTAGAGTTCAATTGTAAAAAGAAAAAGGAAAAAAAAACAAGAAGTGGAAAAATTAAACAACTGAGTTAAAAAAAAGACTAGGTAAAAAATATATATAATCAGAGATCAAATGATCTAGACAGGCCTGACCTGTGGTGGCACAGTGGATAAAGCATCGACCTGGAACACTGAGGTCACCGGTTTGAAACCCTGCACTTGTCTGGTCACTGCAGATATGGAAGTTGATGCTTCCTCCTCTCTCTCTCTCTCTCTTTCTCTCTCTCTCTTTCTCCTCTATAAAATACATTAATAAATAAACTATTGAATCAACCATAATGGAGAAAAAAAAAATTTTTAAATAATATAGACAAATTAGTATGACAAGAAAAAATATCAAAACTTTTGGGATGCAGCAAAAAAAAGTAGTAAGAAAGAAATTTATATCATTACAGGCTTATATCAAGAAACAAGAGATCCAAGTAAAATAACTTAACATCACTTCTTAAGAAACTAGAAAAAGAACAAAGGCAAACCAAAGTCAGCAGACAAAAAGAAATAGCAAAAATTGAAGCAGAACTAAATGAAATAAAAAATAAGAAAACTATAGAAAAAATTAATATAATAAAGAGCTTGTTCTTTGAAAAGATCAATAAAGTTGACAGACCCCTGTGTAAACTCACTAAGTGAAATTGAGAAAACACTTATATAACAAAATCTAAAATGAAGAAATTATTACACACATCATAGATATACAAAGGATCATAGTAAAATACTATAAAATATTATATACTGCCAAATTTGACAACCTAGAAGAAATGGATAAATTTCTAGAACTATATAATTTTCCTATATTGAATCATGAAGAAATGAAAAACCAAACTAGACCCATAAGCTAGAAGGAAATAAAAACAACTATAAAAAACCTCTCCAAAATCTAAAATCCATTTTTTCTTTAAAATTACATTTCTCTTTTATTAAACTTCCCCCCCCCCCCACTTTGTTCTGTCTACAATAGGCCCTTTAATATTTCTTGCAGCATTGGTTTGGTTATGATGAATTCCTTGAATTTTTTTTTGTTTGTTGGTTTGTTTTTGGTTTTTTGTCTGGGAAGCTTTTGATTTCTCCTTCAATCTTAAACAATAACTTAACTGGATAAAGAATTATTAGTTGTAGGTTCTTCCTCTACATTACTTTAAATATCTCTTGCCTCAAGTGTTTCTGGCCTCAAGTGTTTCTGTTAAAAAGTCGGATGTCATCATGATGGGGGTTTCTTTTTAGGTGATTGAATGTTTTTTCTCTTGCAGCTTTTAGTATTCTTTCTTTATCTCTTAGCTTTGGTATTTGGATTATGATGTGTCTTAGTGTGAGTCTCTTTGGGTTCTCTTTTAATGGGGATCTCTCTATCTCTTGAACTTGTATCTCTTCTTGCATCAATTTAGGGAAATTTTCAGCTATAATTTCTTAAATGAGGTTTTCTATCCCTTGTTCTTTCTTTTTCTCTTCTCCTTCAGGAACCCCTAGTATGCAGATGTTGTTTCTCTTCATGTTATCACAGAGATCTCTTAGAGTTTCCTCAGACTTTTTGATTATTTTTTCTTTGTACTGTTCTACTTCTATACTTTTGCTTATCTTGTCCTTTAAGGTGCTGATTCAATCCTCTACTTTATCCAAGCTACTTTTATTTCCTTGTAGTGTATTCTTCATTTCTGATATTGTGTTTGCCACTTCTGTATGGTTCATTTTTATGTTTTCAATGTCCTTTTTGTTGCTTATTATCTCTTTATTTAAGTGTTCATTATGTCCATCCATTGTTGCTCTAAGATCTTTGAGCATCCTAATAATCATTATTTAAAACTCTGCACCCGATAATTTGGTTATGTCCATCTTGCTGTTTTCTGGGGATTTCTCTTGTTGATTTATTTAGATTACATTTCTTTGTATTTACATTTTGTCTGTGTATACATTCTTCTTTTGTGTGTGCTGTTTGTGTAACTAGCTGAGTCTAGGGTTGTATTGTCTGCCTCCACTTTTCAGTTGTGTTGTTTCTAGGTCTTATTGGGTTAGCCTCAGCTGTTTTTTGCAATCTGCTGTGGGCTACTTATCTGCTATCACTATTCTTTTGCTATTTGTTTTGGCATTTTCTATGTCTTAGCTGGGTCAGGTGTGAATAGCACTTCCTTAAGCTACCTCTCTAACAAGGGTTGTTAAGTCTGGAACTGATGCTCTTTATATCTGGCCGTTGGATGTGCCTGGTCAGAGCCTGGTACAGATTAGTGGGGGTCACTGCCTATGACTTGCTCTTATCAACCTTTTTGGATTTACAGGTGATCCAGGTCTTGTGGCTGCTTCTGCTGGGCCCAGGTGCCATTGTAATTATCAACTGCACTCCTATGATAGTTTTATCTACTTTTGGCCTGGGGGAAGTTCCTTTAAAAGTACAAGTTCCCCTGAGATGAGCTTTCTGCTGCTTCTTATTGCTGGCTACTTGTCATGCTCAGTACTGTAATTCAGTGATTAGGTATGGTATTGAATATGGCTTGCCCCTTAACCTCAGGTATCTTTCTATCCAGAGTTTTTATTTATATTATTTTACTTTGTTTAGTTTTTCTTTTTTTTAAGCACTCAGAAGAGTGTGGTCTCAGAACTCTCAGTGTGGGTTCTTTGGTGGTCCTTGGCTATAGAATGCTCTAATTTATTCCAAAGTTTGTCTTTCAAGATGACTGTTCTCAAAGTTAACTTTTAATCTACTTTGGTTCTGGGATGTGGGAATTGGAATGTCCTCCTACTCCATGGCCATCTTGTCTGCCCCTCAAAAATCAATAAAAATTTTAAAAAATAGAACATTATACTGAGTGAAATAATGAATCTGATAAAGGTAAGAACTTTACTGCTCATAAAAAGTAGGAGATATTTCAAAATGAATATGAAGCAATAAAAGTAAGCATTTGATTTTTTTAATTAAACAGGAACATCAGAAAAGCAAATGCCAGACAAAGGAAGTTGTTTGATTATGTAAATGAGATGCAAAACCAATTTTTTTTCATTGGTAAAAATTCACTATACAAAAGGCTAAAAGTATTGTAGTATCTGCACATTCCTTGATTCCCTCATTTTTGTGAGCAATGTATATGATGTCCCACACAGCTGGGAAGTAAAACAGAGACTCACGAGCATAGAAAAAAATAAAGTGGTTACCAGGGGTAGGGGGATATAAAGAAAAGGGATGTGAGGAAGGGGGAGATAGATGGGAATAAAGAAAAACTAATATATAGTGACAAAAAAGATTTGAATTTGAGTAATAGATGTACAAAATAATCAATAGTTCAATAAGTATTTAAATGTTTACCCCATTAAATTTATTTTCTAAATAAATTTTTTAAAAGAAAAAGAATGTGGCCTGACCTGTGGTGGTGCAGTGGATAAAGCATTGACCTGGAAATGCTGAGGTCGCCAGTTCAAAATCCTGGGCTTGCCTGGTCAAGGCACATATGGGAGTTGATGCTTCCAGCTCCTCCTCCCTTCTCTCTCTGTGTCTCTCTCTCCTCTCTCTGCCTCTCTATCTCTCTCTCTCTCTCCTCTCTAAAAATGAATAAATAAAATTAAAAAATTCTATATATAAAAAAGAATTGCCTTTAAAGAAAAAGAATGTAACCTTATGACCCAGATCTTCCACTTCTAGGAATATATCCTAAGAATTTTAAAATATTAATTCAAAAGAAGTTATGAGCTACCATGCTTATTGCAACATTATTTGTAATAGCTTAGATCTGGAGATAGCTCAGGAGTCCATCAAAGAATGAGTCGATAAAAATGCTGTGGTACTTACACACAATAAAATACTCCACAGCAGTGAATAAGAGAAAATTCTACCTTTTGCCATTGTATAATTGGACCTGGAATTTACTATGCTAAATGAATAAGCCAGGGAGTGAAAGACAAATATCATATGATCTCACTTAAATGTAGAATCCAATGAACACAATTAACAGGAATGAAATAGAAACAGAGACTGGGTCACAGGGAATAGATGGACAGCTGTCAGAGGGATGGGGAAGAGGAGATGTGATCAAAGAAATTGTAAGGATTAGCCAAAATTATTGTACATAGCACATATGTACAGACAACAAGGTAACAATAGCCAGAGGGAAAGCAGGTAGAGGTAGTGGAAGAGGGGCCAAGGAGGGGGGGGAAGGTATGGGGATAGAAAATATCTTTGCATGGATTATGGGGGACACAATCAGTTGTGTAGAGGGTGCTATATATAATTTGGACACTTGAAACCATGTGAACCACAATAAAAAGAAATTTAAAGAAAGATAAATGAGAGCCCCTGGAGATCTTCGAGTGTTAAGTAAAAGTACTCAAGCACAGCCACTGTGCAAGAGATTCACTTAATTTAATAGGAAGGAAGAAAATGTGTTTTCATTCTTATTGCTGTTTTGAGCCGTAGCACTGGCCTTACTAGCATAATGAGACCTATTTGCATGCTTTCTGTTCATTGTGACAACATGAGAAATTACAAAAATGTTTACTGTGATGAGACAAAGCTCATTAACTTATGATGCTTGATGTGATAATAACTGTATACTACAATAGTTAGTTTTACAAACATGCTGAAATACAGATGAGTACAAGACATTAAGTTGACAGAATAGTGAAGTGTCGTTATTGCTTGGAGAATAAAGTGACAAATCTTGGATTTAAGAAAATAGAAACAATGGCCCTGGCCGGTTGGCTCAGTGGTAGAGTGTCAGCCTGGCGTGCAGAAGTCCCAGGTTTGATTCCCGGCCAGGGCACACAAGAGAGGTGCCCATCTGCTCCTCCACCCCTCCCCCTCTCCTTCCTCTCTCTTCCCCTCCCGCAGCCAAGACTCCATTGGAGCAAAGTTGGCCCGGGCACTGAGGATGGCTCCATGGCCTCTGCCTCAGGCGCTAGAGTGGCTCTGGTTGCAACAGAGCGATGCCCTGGATGGGCAGAGCATTGCCCCCTGGTGGGCATGCCAGGTGAATCCCAGTCGGGTGCATGTAGAAGTCTGTCTGACTGCCTCCCCATTTCTAGCTTCAGAAAAATACAAAAACAAAAAAAAAAAGAAACAATATTGATGGATGAAAAGACTTGTGGTTTTTCTCAGATCAAATAATTAGGTGTAATGTGAGTAAAGGTGATGGGTAGAAGAAGACAAGCTTTTAGTCAATTATTGAATACTTTAATATAATGTATTTTAAACAAGATAATTACCAGATTACTACCAGGATAAGAAGATAACCATGACAATAGTTGGCTGAGGTACAGTGTAATTAACATAAATAAATAAAAAGGTTTAAATATTTTGAGACTAGAAAGTTTAATGACTCATCTGTGTGTCACAAGAACTTGGTGTAAAGCCTAAATTATGACTATGTTCTAAATTACATATTTAATTTGAAAGATAAACAGGAGGTTTGAAGGTGATAGCAACAAAGAGAACTAGAGTGTTGTGCAACTGCAAAACTTCATAAGAGCAATATGTTTTTACTAACTAGAGAAGTATCTTATTCAGTTTGGGCTTCTAAAGCAAAAATACCATTGACTAAGTGGCTTATACAACATTTATTTCCCACAGTTCTGGAAGCTGAGAAGTTTAAGATCAATGTGTTGACAGATTAGATGTCTGCTGACAGCTCACTTCTTTGTTCATAATAGTTGTGTTCAGTGTCCTCATATGGCAAGTGGCAAAAAAAAACTCTGAGATATTTTTGATAAGGGGATAATTGCATTTATGTGGGCTCCCATCTTATGACCATAATTACCTCCAAAATGTTTCACTTCCAAATGCCATCACCTTGAAAATTAGGTTTTAACATATAAATTTTAGGGAGAGACAAACAAGCACTCAGTCTATAGCAAGTAGTGATTGGACAAAGAACAAGATGGATAATAGCTAAAAAAGTAGATGAATAAAGAGATTTTATTTGACGTAGGTGATAGGAGGGCACAATCCTTGGACCAGGTTTCGGTTGAAACAAAAAAGTCAAATTTTGAAAGTAAAATAAATAGGAAGTAGTTGGGATAGGAAGAAGCATGATGATATATGAGCAAAATAAGCTGAGAAAAAGTGCTTATTTTTTGGAGATAACTAAGGATGACTGAGATGTAAGGCATTAGAAAACAAAGGAATGCAGGTATTTTACATTGATTATTGCCACAGTTTCCAGTAGATTGGCAAGATTCTGACCTCTTTAGACAGAGTCAGGAGTGATATGGGTTGAGGATTATGTTGAATGAGTGTTAGGCTAGGTGTGCAGCAGTAAAATTAACTAGCTTCCAATATCCTCATACTTTGTTGGAAATAGATGATGCACCCTCAGATCAAAGGTTGAGAAAATCAATCAACTGTTAAAATAAGCAACCTGATTACTCTGGTTTCTCTAAGAATAATATTACTAGTTTTAACAACAGATGGAGATTCCCAGAAGATTTTTGGCATAAGATTTATTTTCTGTGATTTGAAAACCAAAATGTTAAATTTAGAAGGAAGATGAAAGAAAATCACATTATCACTCCTGGCAAGTTAAAACTACTTGAGGTTTAATAATGACTGAGATTTCTGAGAAGGTTGTAAAGAAAGTTGAAACACCAAAAATCTCCTCCCCCTTAATCCCATTTATATTTTTAAATTTTTTTCTTTAGAAATGAAATTTATTGGGGTGACATTGATCAATAAGAGTTTCATAGATTTCAGGTAATCATTGCTATAGTATTTGAACAATTGAATGTGTTGTGTCATGCAAAGTCAAATTATTTTTTGTCATTGTATATTTGTCCCTCTTTACTTCCTTCAGCTCCTTCTCACTGGTAACCACTTTATGGCAGCCATGGCATGGAAACAACCAAAGTGTCGCTCAATAGAGGATTGAATAAAGATGTGGTACATATATACAATGTAATACTACTCAGCCATAAGAAATGATGATATATTGTCATTTACAACAACATGGATTGACCTTGAGAACATTATACTAAGTGAAATATGTAAATCAGAAAAAGTTAAGAACTATATAATTTCATACATTGGAGGGATATAAAAATAAGACTCATGGACAGATAAAGAAAAGTGGTTACCTTTTTCCCTTTTAAATATCTACACTTGCCTTTTATTTTTGTATAACAAATTAATGTTAATTTAGTGGTTCATAACAACAGCAAAAATCTCAAAATTTTTACATGTAAAGGATTTGCGCATTGATTAACTGGTTCCTCATGGTCTCAAAAGGCTGAAATCAAGGTTTTACCCAGGACTGTCTTCCAATCTGAAGTTTGCAACTTCCTTCTAAAGTCATTCTAGTTGTTGGCAGGATTCACTTCTTTGTAGTTGTGGAACTCATGGAAGCTTGATTCCTCAGGCTAACAGGAGCATTTCCCTCATGCTTCTAGTGTTTGAGCTCAGGGAAAGCCTAAGCCCACTTTTAAAGGACTCATCTGACTAGATTAGGTCTGTGCAAGACACTCACCCTTTTAATTAACTAAAATTTTACTGATTAAAAACTTGAATTGCATCTGCAAAATTTCTTCTCCTTTTTCATATAACATACTATAGTCATGGAAGTGGTGGTGTGTTATGTTCATGGTTTAGTCTATACTCTGTTGGAGGGGTTAAATAAAAGCAGGTGAGTATTTGGAAGCCATATTTTTTCTATGGCAATATCTAAACAACAAAACTGAGTTACTCAAGATTCTGAAAGAGCTGTCTACCTGTCTATAAATAATCACTCACATATGGTGAGATGAAAAAACTTCCATTTAGTTCATCTCCTTCGGCTACATGCTCTCTGATTCATACACTGCATTTTTTTTTCCCCTGGCTTAGACACAGGAAAATGTTTGAATTGTGTCTTTAACCTGTTTGTTTATTTGTTTATTATTACTTCCCTAAGGAACTTTATAGTTTATTTTTCTTTCCCTATACCCTGCCTATGAACTTTTAAAACCACAATTATACTGAATAGTATTTTTTATATGCTGTATATTTATTCCTTATACCTAAAATAGCAAGATTGTGGTACTCCACACAAAGAACCTTTTTTTTTCCCTTGGAAGTAATAAACCCACATTGAAAACTCATGTTCTATAAGACCAATGATCCATTAACACATAAATAATCATTGTGCCTTGTTCTTCCTTTTACTTCTGTTCTCCAGCCCTGATACCAGCTCCCATGTTCTGTTCTATATAATTCTCTAGTGAAATTTTTGTTGTAAAGATGAATGTGGTTTGTTGTTGAGTAGGATTCTGATAACCTGTGTCCCAGTTCTTTCATTGCACCTAATTTTCAACATGATTTTTGGCAAGCCAAGCAAGATTTGGCACTGCCATTTCTTCAGTATGGCCAAAAAGTACAAGGTTTTAAGATAAAACTTGGTTGTCACAGAGAAATTTAATATGACATTTTAAAAGCCCTGTCTAGAAGAAGAAAAGATAATTATTTACCATTTTAAAGGGATAGATGAGAAAAATGTTTTTCTTCTAGGACCAGGAATTTAGGGATTAAAAATAATAGGCCTGACCTGTGGTGGCACAGTGGATTTAGTGTCGACCTGGAAATGCTGAGGTCGCCGGTTCAAAACCCTGGGCTTGCCTGGTCAAGGCACATATGGGAGTTGATGCTTCCAGCTCCTCCCCCCTTCTCTCTCTCTCTCTCTCTCTCTCTCTGTCTCTCCTCTCTCTCTCTCTGTCTCTCCCTCTCCTCTCTAAAAAAAATGAATAAATAAAAAAAAAATTAAAATAATCCATGTGTTTTCCCAGCACCATTTATTGAAGAGGCTTTCTTTTCTCCATTGTGTGTTGTTGGCCCCTTTATCAAAAATTATTTGACTATATATATGTGGTTTTATTTCTGGACTTTCTATTCTGTTCCATTGGTCTGAGTGTCTATTTTTCTGCCAATACCATGCTGTTTTGATTGTTGTGGCCCTATAATAGAGTTTGAAGTCAGGTATTGTAATGCCCCCAGCTTCATTCTTTTTCTTTAGGATTGCTTTGGCTATTCGGGGTTTTTTATAGTTCCATATAAATCTGATGATTTTTTGCTCTATTTCTTTAAAAAATGTCATTGGAAGTTTGATGGGAATTGCATTAAATTTGTATATTGCTTTGGGTAATATAGCCATCTTGATTATATTTATTCTTCCTAGCCAAGAACATTTACAGCAAAATGGTGGGATCTTGATAACATGATACGAAGCGAAATAGGTAAATCAGAAAAAACCAGGAACTGCATTATTCCACACGTAGGTGGGACATAAAAGTGAAACTAAGAGACATTGATAAGAGTGTGGTGGTTACAGGGGGGAGGGGGGAATGCGAGAGGGAAAGGGGGAGGGGGAGGGGCACAAAGAAAACAAGATAGAAGGTGACAGAGGACAATCTGACTTTGGGTGATGGGTATGCAACATAATTGAACGACAAGATAACCTGGACTTGTTATCTTTGAATATATGTATCCTGATTTATTGATGTCACCCCATTAAAAAAATAAAATTATTAAAAAATAAATAAATAAATAAAACAACAGTAACTAACAAAAAGAAAAATAATCCATGTGTAAATTATGTCAAATATTCTTTAGTGATGTTGGAAGCTTTCATCTGAATTCTGTGGAGGTTCATTATGTTGGAGCAGGGGCCAAGGATAGGACCTGTGATTATAAAATAGGGACTGAATCAACCAAAGTTTATAAGATCTTAAGCTACTTTTTAACATACTGTCATCTCTTATCCTTGGGTCAGATTTGCCATCTAAAACAGTTTTTTGGAGCCACCACACATTTTTTTTCTGTTACAAAACAAAACAAGAAAAAAGCTGTAGTACTTTTTTCAACAATTACCTCAGACATCAATCAGTACATGTTAATTCTTTAATATACATTCCAAACACAAGGCATCTAATTAGGAAATTATTTGCAAGACTTTAAGTAAGCATTTACACTTTTAACTATGTCCTGGGTTCCACTGCTGTGATTTCAAAAATTTAAATGTATGGGTCAAATTCCAAGATGTAATAGGTAGTTTATATTTTTCAAATTTCTACTTAATATTTTAAAATTTCTGCAAAAGAAAACACATGAATAATGACATTTGGTTCTATATCCTAGCAAGATTTATTGAAGGAGTGAAAAAGTATTGAGTCCAAAACATATATAAAGAATTAGGGTGAATTAAATCCACATTATACTTTTGGAATTAAATTTCATGGTTTATATATTTTTGTTGAAAAATGTGCCTTCATTCATTTTATTATTACCAAAATGCTCGTCATTTGAAATTCTCTGTTCTATTCTGTTTTCTTAGCCATTTTTACAGTAGTGAAATTCTGTTTGCCCTGATAAAATTAATATTATGTTTTCAGACACAGCTAAGATCCATGGTGTAAGTAAATTATTTCAACATTATTTTACACTCAGAACAGTAACACATATTATTTTCTCAAACAGGATATAGGTAAATTATGTCTTCACTTGACTGAATAAGACTCATATTCTATATTGAGTTAATGGACACATTATGGAATAATCCTTGTCATGCTTTAGCTGCTTTAAAGCTGGGGGACTAGACTTCAAGAGTGTTAGATGAGGATTTATAAGCATTTACAAAGCAGAACCCAGCACCCCAGGTTAAAACTGAAATATTGTTTACAAAATACAACTATTTGTAAATGGTGCATACACTTCAGACCCAAATACTTAACTTATTTCCATATCTAATTCTGGAAAGCAGCTGTTGAGCTGAAGAAAACTGAGTTCAGTGGCAAAATATACTGAGGTAAAAAAGCAAGCCATGATGTTATAGATTTAGTTTAAAGTAAAGCCTTTCTGATAACCTCTGCCCACGAAGTCTTCTTTCTACTTGTGATGATCTTTATATCCCTTTAAAAGACCAATAAAACTGAAACAAATGACTCTAAAATCTTATGAGTTATCCAACATGCCTCATGTATGACTTAGTGAGTTCTCTTCATCAGAGTATGGAAATAGGAACAGAGAGAAATGATAAACTGTAAAGAAGGAAAGGTGATAGGCCATGCTATTTTAAAAATAGAAGAACCTATTATAAAACCATAATCTCACTTTTAAAATATGATATATCTAAAATTGTTTCTTCAATTAACCATTGTGAACATGCCTAGAATGGCTCCCCTTGCCTATAATCACTTGCTTATGTCTTGCTCATTGGTTAGAATACAGCTCACCGATTTCAACCAATTCTGATTCCTCTCTTTTTTAATCTTATTTTTATTAATTTTAATGCAGTGAAATTGATAAATCAGGGTACATATGTTCAGAGAAAACATCTCCAGATTTGGTATGAGGGTTATGTTGGCCTCATAAAATGTGTTTGGAAGTATTGCTTCTTCTTCAATTTTTTGGAAGACTTTCAGTAGAATAGGAACCAAGTCTTCTTTGAATGTTTGATAAAATTCGCTGGTACAGCCGTCAGTGCCTGGACTTTTATTTTGGGGGAGGTTTTTAATGTTTTTTTCTATTTCTTCTCTACTAATAGGTCTGTTTATGCTTTCTGCTTCTTCTTGACTCAGTCTAGGAAGGTTGTATTGTTCTAGGAATTTATCCATTTCTTCTAGGTTGTTGAATTTAGTGGCATAAAGTTTTTCATAGTATTCTACAATAATTCTTTGTATATCTACGGTGTCCATGGTGATTTCTCCTCTTTCATTTTGGATTTTGTTTATATGAGTTCTTTCTCTTTTTTTCTTGGTAAGTCTTGCCAAGGGTTTGTCAATTTTGTTGATCTTTTCAAAGAACCAGCTCTTTGTTCTATTAATTTTTCTATAGTTTTTCTGTTCTCTATTTCATTTATTTCTGCTCTGATTTTTATTATCTCCTTTCTTTGGCTGGTTTTGGGTTGTCTTTGTTCTTCTTTTTCTAGTTCCTTAAGGTGTAAAGTTAAGTGGTTCACTTGGGCTCTCTCTTATTTGTTCATGTATGCCTGAAGTGATTTGAACTTCCCCCTTATCACTGCTTTTGCTGCATCCTATAGATTCTGATATGTCGTATTGTCATTTTCATTAGTCTGTATATATCTTTTGATCCCTGAACTTATTTCTTCTTTAACCCATTCATTTTTTAAAAGTATGTTGTTTAGTTTCCACATTTTTGTGGGATTTTTTTCCTCTTTTTTGCAGTTGAATTCTAGTTTCAAGGCTTTATGATCAGAAAATATGCTTGGTACAACTTCGATTTTTCTGAATTTGCTGATGTTGTCTTTGTGGCCCAACATATGGTCAATTCTTGAGAATGTTCCATGTACACAGGAGAAAAATGTATACTCAGTCACTTTAAAACATCTCCAGATTATTTTGACATTTGATTATACTGCATACCCCTCACCCAAAGTAAAATTGTCTTCTGTCACCTTCTATCTGGTTTTCTTTGTGCCCCTCCCCTCCCTCCACATCCTCTTCTGTGTTGTTTTGTTGATGAACACCATTCTGACTGGTGTGAGGTGATATCTCATTGTGGTTTTAATTTACATTTCTCTAATAATTAGTGATGTTGAGCATTTTTTCATATGCCTATTGGCCATCTGTATGTCCTCTTTGGAGAAGTGTCTATTCATTTCTTTTGCCCACTTTTTGATTGGGTTGTTTGTCTTTCTGTTGTTGAGATTTACAAGTTTTATATAAATTTTGATTACTAACCCCTTATCAGATGTACTGTCAAATATGTTCTCCCATTGTGTAGTTTGTCTTCTTAATCTCTTCTTATTGTCTTTGACTGTACAAAAGCTTTTTAGTTTGATATGGTCCCATTTGTTTATCCTGTCTTTTATTTCACTTGCCCGTGGAGATAAATCAGCAAATATATTGCTGCAAGAGATATCAGAAAGATTAATGCTTATGTTTTCTTCTAATATGCTTATGATTTCATGGCTTACATTAAAGTCTTTTATCCATTTTGAGTTTATTTTTGTGAATGGTGTAAGTTGGTGGTCTAGTTTCATTTTCTTGCAGGTAGCTGTCCAATTTTCCCAACACCATTTATTAAAGAGGCTGTCTTTACTCCATTGTATGCCCTTACCTACTTTGTCAAATATCAGTTGTCCATATAGAGCTGTGGGTTTATTTCTGGATTCTCCGTTCTGTTCCATTGATCTATGTGCCTGTTATTATGCCAGTTCTTAGGCCTTGCCTCTGAAGAATAAATCCCACTTGATCATGGTATATGATTTTTTCCATATATTGTTGGATCCGGTTTGCTAATATTTTGTTGAGGATTTTAGCATCTATATTCATCAGGCATATTGGCCTATAATATTCTTTTTTGTGTTGTATTTTCCTGGTTTTGGAATCAGAATTATGCTCACCTCATAAAAGGAGCTTGGAAGTCTTCCTTCCTCTTAAGCTTTTTGAAATAGCTTGAGAAGGATAGGAGTTAGTTCTTCTTTGAATATTTGGTAGAATTCAGTTGTGAAACATCTGGCCCAGGACTTTTCTTTGTTGGGAGTTTTTTGATAACTCCAAATGAGTCTTTTGATCTCCAAATGAGTCTTTTGATCTCATTTGGTGTAATCAGTCTGTTTAGGTTTTCTGATTCTTCCAGATTGATTTTTGGAAGATTGTATGTTTCAAGGAATTTTTCCATTTCATCTAGGTTGTCTAATTTTTTTGGCATACAGTTCTTCATATTATATTCTTACAATATTTTGTATTTCTGTTGTGTCAGTTGTTATTTCTCCACTCTCATTTCTAATTTTATTTATTTGAGTCCTCTCTCTTTTTTACTTGGTGAGTCTACTTAAAAGTTCATCAATCTTGTTTATCTTTTTGAAGAACCAGGTCCTAGTTTTATTGATCCTCTGTATTGTTTCTTTAGCCTCTATGTCATTTATTTCTGCTCAATCTTTATGATTTCCTTCCTTCTACTACATTTGGGCTTTACTCACTGTTCTTTTTCTAGTTTTTTTAGATGCAGGGTTAAGTTATTTATTTGAGCTTTTTCTAGCTTCTTAAAGTGTGCTTGTAGTGCTATGAACTTCCCTTCTAAGTACTGCCTTTGCTTTGTCCCATAAATTTTGACTTGTTGTATGATCATTATCATTTGTTTCTAGGATTTTTAAAATTTCTTCTTTGATCTCATTTTTAATTCATTCATTATTTAACAACCTGCTATTTAGTTTTCATGTGTTTGAGAATTTTTCAGCTTTTCTGTTGTGGTTGATTTCTAGTTTCATGCCATTGTGATCAGAGAAAGTGCTTGATATGATTTAAATCTTCTTAAATTTGTTGAGACCACTTTTGTGCCCTAACATGTGGTCTATCCTAAAGAATGTACCATGAGCACTTGAAAAGAATGTATATTCTGCTGCTTTAGTGTGAAAGGTTCTGAAGATATCTATTAAATCAAATCGGTCTAGTGTGTCCTTTAAGTCTGCTGTTTCTTTGTTAATTTTCTTTCTTGAGGATCTATCTAGTGATGTTAGTAGGGTATTGAAGTACCGTACTATTATAGTATTGCTGTTGATCTTGCCCTTTATATCCATCAAAGTCTGCTTTATATATTTAGGTGCTCCTATATTAGGTGCATAGATATATATAATAGTTATATCTTCCTCTTGGATTGCTCCCTTTTTCATTTATTTATTTATTATTTTTCATTATGTAGTGACCTTCTTTATCTCTTACTATACTCTTTGTTTTAAGGTTCATTTTGTCTGATATAAGTATTGCTACTTTAGCTATTTTTTCATTTCCATTTGCATGAAATGATGTTTTCCATTCTTTAACCTTCAGTCGATGTGCATCTTTTTTTTAAAGGTGTGTCTCTTGTAGACAGCATATGTACAGGTCCTGTTTTTTTATCCATGTAGCTACCTTATGTATTTTGATTGGATCAGTTAACCCATTTACATTTAAGGTTATTATTGATATAGTAGTTGTTTATTGCCATTTTATTCTTTAAAGCTTTATTTTTCTTTTGCTATATTTTTTCCCCACTTTGATATGTTTACATCATGTCCCTTAACATTTCCTGCATCATTGGTTTGATTGTAATAAATTTCTTGAGTTTTTTTCTTTTTTTTTGGTCTGGGAAGCTTTTTATTTCTCCTTCAATTTTAAATGATAGACTTGCTGGATAAAGTAGTCTTGGTTGTAGTTTCTTGTTCTTCATTGCTTTGAATATTTCTTGCTATTCCCGTCTGGCCTCAAGTGTTTCTGTTGAGAAGTCTGATGTCATCCTTATGGGCGATCCTTTGTAGGTGATAACCTTTTTTCTCTAGCAGCTTTTAATATTTTCTCTTTATCGCTTAGCTTTGGCATTTTAATTCTGATTTTTCCTGGTGTACATTTCTCTGGGTTTCTCTTTAATGGAGATCTCTGTGCTTTTTGAACTTGTGAGTGTTTCTCCTGCATTAATTGAGGGAAGTTTTCAGATATAATATGATTGAACTAAGTCTCTATCCCTTGTTCTTTCTCTTGTTCTTCTGGAACCCATATAATGTGGATGTTGTTTCTCTTTATGTTGTCACAGAGCTCTCTAAGAGTTTCCTTAGACTTTTTGAGTCTCTTTTCTTTTTTCTTCTCTGCTTTCATGCCTTCATTCCAGTTGTCCTCCAACTCGCTGATTTGATCCTCAACTCTATCCATCCTGTTTTTAATTCCTTCCATTGTGGTCTTCATTTCTGATATAGTATTTGTCATCTTTGACTGATTCTTTTTTAATATTTTAATATTCTTTTTTATACTTGCTATTTCTTTATTTAGGTGTTCGTAATGACCAACCATTGTTGTTCTAATATCCCTAAGCATCCTTACAATCATTATTTTGAACTCTGCATCCGGAAGTTTGGTTATTTCCATATCACTCAGTTCATATCCTGGATGTTTCTCTTGTGGTTTCATTTGGATTGCACTTCTCTGTCTTCTCATTATATCTGTGTATTTGGGTATTTTGTTTGTAGAGCTGGTTGAGTCTAGGCTTGGTGTTTTCTGTCTCCAGTTTTAAATTGTGTTATTTATAGGTCTTCTTGGGTTGGCATCAGCTATTATTTGTAATCCACTTTCATATTTGGGCTGCTTTGAAGTCTTGATTTGTTTGTTTTCTTAACAGGTGGTTGTCATGTTTGCTGATCTCAGCAGGGGGCTTATTTGAAACTCTATTCAGAAATGCAGTGGGTATAACCTGAGGCTCTGAAGTCCTCTTCTGCCAGTTAATCTCTCTGGGGGGCGGGTTGCTTTCTCAGCTTCAGTAGTGGGAGATATATCTCAGATCTCCATGGACACCTGAGTTACTGGCCCTCCTCCGCACTTCTTGTTTTCAGCTCTGTCTTGTTGCACTTTTTGGAGCTAGAGAGATGTCTGGAGATTTGTGACTTGGAAGCACTTTGTATTTTGCTTTGTGGAGGGATCAGTCCCTCCCCCAGCTATGGTCACCTCCAGCACTGAGTGAGTCAGCTTTTCAGGTTTTCCCCTGCATTACTCTGCTCCTCATCATCTGTCTCTCTCTCTCCCCCCTTTCTTTTTGGAAGACAAACCAGCCCTTTCAACACACCTCGTTCCCTGGTTGCCAGGCAAGAGGCTGTGAGCAATATTTACTGCTCTTTTTCTTTCAGTGAGATCCCTTCTGGGCTCTCAGCCTCATTCCCTATCTCTGTTCCTTTAAGTAGGGAAGATTCAGCTGCTCCCTACCAGGTTTGTTGTGGCTTCTTTTTATTCCTTGGTGTTTGAGATTTGGTTTTTCATGCTGATTGTTCATAAATTAGTTTATAATCCAGTTCGGTGGTGTGAGCTGGGAGTCTGTGCATCTGCCTACTCCACTGCCATCTTCAGGTCTCCCCCCTGATTCCTCTCTTCTTTGGATCAACACCATTTACACTTTTAAAGTAGCTTTTCTAGTACATTTTTCAATAGTGTTTATACTTCTGATTTCAAGCTGACAGCTCTTCTACAGTATAATCAATGTCTTACCCAATTTCTCTTCTAATATCTTCCCAGTGCCTGGCTGTTAATAAGTGCTTAGTTGAATTAATTACAAGTCAGTGAATGGCACAAACTATATAATTCTACAGAATTAATTTTATCCAAAACACTATATTTTATTACAACAGATCAAGTATTTTGGACAGATACAGGTATAGGATTGAGCTGTAAAATACACACATGGACAGATTTATGAAAAGGCCACAATTTTCAGAGATAATCAGCTTTTATAACTACTATCTGTGAAGGTAAATAATGCGTATTTTTATTACCTCCACAACTTTATTCCATTTATTCTTAAATTATTGGTTGCACAGTTATTATTTATTTTAAGCAAGAATGTTTTTATTTTGGGGTACAGAAGCCTAAATATAAGACAAAATGCTTTCCCACAATGCAGTTTTTATCCTAGCAGAAGCAATTTATTTGTGCTTGTTTCTGTACTAAATACTATAATTACTTGATGTATGTAATACCTAATTTAATCTTTAATATTAACCTGTGTAGTAGTTAAACTTACTGTTTTCATTTTTAGTTGGGGAATTAAGGCACAGAGAAGTTTATATACTCTTCTATAATGTTTCAAACTTTTTTGCATGGTGTAAATTTCAGAATTTTTTCAAACTTTTAATTGCTGTCATTTTGGTTATGCTGTAGTTGTGAAGTGTCCAGTGTTTCCAGCAAGAAGCATTCTTTGAATTGAGAATGATAGATCAATATATTCTTCTTCAAATTTATAATAAGAAAAGATTCCCACAATGAAATCTCAGAATAAGTACATCTGTCTTCTCTAAAAGAAAATTATTACCATTATATGTAAGTAACATAAATCATGCATGAAACATAGAGAAAATATAGCAAACCTATAATTTTTGTGTTAATGTACATCATGCTTCAAATCCAGCATTATTTTCTTTTTAGGTTAACATAATTAGAATTTCAATTTTTTAGCATATATAATGCAGAGCCTCCATATCTTCTTTTTGTCAATTATTTTTATAGCATCCATTATTCAGTCAGAACTCAGACTTATGCCTGTCAGCACCCTGTCATCAAATGATTTTAAAATAATTAACAAAATTCAAGTATACTGGTTTAAGTGAATAAAAAGTTTGCATAAAATTTTCATAAAATGTCATTTGAGGTGACATCAGAAAATGTAATATAGTCAAAATAATAGCAGCAGCATATATTAAATCTAAATCAATATTACTGTGTGATTATCAAATTTTTATATATCTAAATTATTATTTCTCCATAGCAAAATTAAGATACTTACTTGATTTTTTAAAAATCTGTCATTAAATTTGCCTCAGGTCCCTGCTCTCTCTCCTTTATCTCATTTTTACCTCTGTAACTCAGAGTCTACCATCCTCTATATTCTCACTACAGTCTGCTTGCTCTTATGCTAAATGCCTTTTTTCACATTGCCTGGTATTTGAAGAGTTAGTTTTTGATTTGTTTGCTTCTCCAATTAAATTGTAAATTTCTTGAAGGGAGGAGCTATGGCTTATATATCTTCCTACTCTCCCACAACCTTACACAAAATAAATGCTAAAAAAAGACCATATTTTTTAAATCAAGAGCATTAAATGGCACCAATAAGTTATCCATATAACATTATGACTCAGAACATTATAAATGTCTCTTGGTGGAACATGTCAACTCTCTTATTGTTTTTTTTGTTTTTTTGTTTTTTTGTTTTTTTACAAAATTCAATTCGGGATTGATACAGCAGAGTTATATATTCTTGTTAAAGACATCTAAGCATCTGCCAGCTCTAAGGCTGCATCATTTCTTCAACAGATTCAAAGCACTAGAATCACCATTCAATGACTCTGTAACATGAGCCATACATTAACCTTTAGACAAAGTAGAAAGTGCTGCCGCAATATGAGGAGCATAAACTTTGTCGAAAGTCTAGCTGATTTCCAAACCTGCTCCTTTGTGTACCAGTTCCACAACCTTTACTGATATAATTTTTTTCCTTATAACATTACATGAGTAGAAGAATTTTTGTGAGAACTAAAAAAGATGTTGCATATGAAGCCATAGCTCAGTGCTCCACACATAAGGAACACATCACTGCCATCATCCCTGGAATCTGTTTGTACAGACTACAGATCTCTAGACTTAAGCTATTTTGATCCAGACCTCCAGCTTTACATACCAAATACTAGTAATAGTGAATAAATATAATAATCTAGTTAAATTTGAATTTCAGATAAGGACTACTTTTTATCATAAGTATGACCCATGTACTGTTTGGAATATACATATACTAAGAAGTCATCTAGTGTTTATCTGAACAAATTTAACAATGCACCCTGTATTTTGAATTGCTAAATCTAGAAACTTGTGTAAGGCCAGTAGTGGTGGCCATGGTGGCCATGCACATGCAAGTTCACATTGGATTTGGGCAGATGAAAAAAACAACAGTGGAATCAAAAAATGGGGGACCATTCCCTTATTAAAGTTTCATACTGGCTGACAAGCAAACATATATACAATGAAAACACTTTCCTCCAGTTTCATTACCAGGAGAACCATCTCCAGTTCCCCCTAAAATCAAAGGCCTCACCAGTCCCAGCAGATCTCGCACAGTCCCTTACCTTGGTTCCCCATCTGCACATCTTCTCTTTCCCTGCCAACATGACTTCTTTCTCTGGAAAACTGTCTTCTTCTTCAGCACTCTGTATTCTCTCTCTCTCTCTTATTCTAACATGGCTTCTTTCTCTGCCTCTTCTCCTTTTTCTCCTTCTTTTTAAAACCTTCTGGCATGAAAAACCTCTCTTCTGGAAAACATTAACAGAACAGTGGCCCTTCCCAAGCAGGAAGATAATTTGAAATTTCACAGACCACATATACTTGGCACTGCCCATCCCCCAATGCAAACTATAAGTGAGCAAACATAATAATCATAGTTTAAAAACTTACTTGACTAATAAGAATACATGGCATATTTAATAAGTACTAATTTTGTGTCAAACACTAAAGCTCCAATTCTGTTATCTTTTCACTCTTAACAAACTTTGGGGTGGCTCTATAAAGCTAGCCTATATTCAGCACCTATATATTCCAGAAGTTTTGTCTAATAAGGCTGTGTAAAGTCAGTAGCCACGGCCACCATCACAGCCTCCTGGCTTGTGTAGGTTCTCATTTCATTTAGAGAAATGGTAATGAAATAACAGAGTCAAGAACTGGTGGGCCATTACCTTTAATCCTAGCTCACACTCAGGGGCTGAGTAAATACACACAATAGGAAAACACTTCCCTTTTCATTTAGGGCTCCCAAAGCCACTGATTTATCTGAGTTTTCCTAGAATCAAAGGTTTCTACCTCACCTGCCTTATTCACCTCCGTTCCCCATCTCCTTCTCTTTGCACAAACTCTATACAAACTGGCTTCTCCTTCAGCATTCTGTCATCTTGGCTGCCTTTCTTCTGCAACGATAATGGCAGGATCCACACAAGCGAGAGCCCCAGGTCTGCTTCATTTTATAGTGTAGAAAATTAAATCCTTTAAGCCAATATACAAATAAGGAAGTCTCTGATACAAAGTCACTTATCTGAGGCATTAATGGGGTTCCTCATAAGAATGCACCACCCCCCATCATGCAACAGTCAAGGGTGTGAGGTGTTATAAAGTAAATTACCTTAATTCCACAGAGACATCAAGGCAGGATACAGAAGAAATTTTAGGAGGAGATTTATTAATAAGCCGGCTACATATGACTTACACGGGGTATAGCTAACCCAAATCGTGCAGCCTATGGTTAGTTTAAAATAAGGAGAGAGGCCAAATGAAAATACCCTTGCTAAAAGTGTTGGGGCTAGCTTATTAGGTGTCTTAATAAGCTAGTCCCCACTTGTATAATTTATAAGTTTTTATACATATAAAGGATTTCAAGAGGGATGATTATTAGAAAGCATATAAAATATTACAGAATGCAGGTTTTTCAAGCAAGGGGGAGTGGGCTTGTGATCCTTTTGTCTAAAGGTATACATCACTCTCAGGACTCCAGGAGGGGAGGAGAGGTTAAAATCAGTGTAGAATATGTAATCACTGTCTCCTAAAGGATCTTGTTGAAGGAGAAGAGGAAGTTTTCAGATACTAACTTTTTTATCTTTAATATTTTTCTGTTTTTATTTCTTTTAAGAAAGGAGGGGTAAGGAAGCCTGACTCTTCCTTTTAAAATACTGTTAATTTTTGCAATTGTTTGGCACCTTATCACATTCCAGACTGGTTTTATATTCTGAGTCAATTCCTTGACTCATTTTTTTCCTTGACTCATTTTAACAAGGTGCATGAGGCTGTTGTGTAGGCAGGGGCCTAAAGTTAATGCTAGGATTATTAATCTGCAGATCCTGTAAGTAGGAACATCAGCCTATAACATGCAACAGATACTTAACAGGTACACTTGATGTTTTCATTAACAGTAATACAGTTTACTGAAAAACAAATGTTACTGATCAATTTCTTACAACCTGTACAAACCTTTTGTAATTTACATAAACCCTTAAATTTTATAAAGTTTCTTATTTATTCAGAAACAACTGGCTTTTAATAACAACTTATTTTCTTCTTTTTTCTTTTAAAATTATTTCTATTCCTTATACATTTTATTATTAAAACAATATAATTTTTTTTCTAGTCAGAGTTCTTAATTTTAAAAATCTTAACCTTTATTTGACAACTAAGCTGACAATAAGTAATTTTTCTTTGAAATATACTTTCTTTTGGAGATGTCTTTCCTCTAAGTAGCTAAGTAGCTAATACTTATAAGTTAAGTATAAGCACATATATATTTTTCATTTACTTTGCAGCTTCCTTTCTAGCAAAGGGACCTATATCTCCCTTCTCTATGACTCATAGCAGTACATGCATCAAACCTTAAGACAACTTTTTCTGGTTTTCCTTTTACCTCAGTTTCTCTCCCTTCCCAAAGTCTAACTAAAAAGTGGTCCTTAATGAGTTTCTTCATGCATTAGCCATGCATAGACCAGCCAACTTTCAGTTTGTGGCTGGATCAGGACATTCTGTCTTTCTCAGGGTCAATTTACAAGGGTTGGCGGGGTCAGTCTCCACTGTCCATGATAGTGTCTCTGCTGGGACTGCAGGCTTCAACCAGCTGTGGTGGACACAGGCGGATATGTTTCCACCTTGGCAGCAGTTGGAGTGGTCAGGATCACAATGTGTAGACCTGTCCACATGGGAGTCAGTCCTTGGGTGATATACTTCTTTACCCAGACTGAGTCCCCAGGCTGAAAAGGATGTACCAGGTATCCTGCCAGTGCTGGAAGCACCTCTTAGACAGTCTTTTGGACAGCCTAGATCCTGTAAGTATTTAAGGAAGGAGTGGTTACTTAACTCAGCTTTTATTTCTTCTCTTAGTTTTTAGCAGTAAGGGAGGGTCTCTCAAACATTATTTCAAAAGGAGTGATTCTTCCCTATCGGGGGTGTACCTTGTCTTAAGGAGGGCTAAGGAGAGTAAGGTGGGCCACTTTTCACCAGTTTCAAAAACAAATTTGGTCAAAGTTTCCTTTAAGATCTGATTCATGTGTTCTACCTGCCCTGAAGTTTTGACCTGTGGGCACAATGTAATTTCCAATTAATACTGAGTGCCTTTTCTTCTAGCTGTGAGATTGTGGATACAAATGGAGGCCCATTATTAGACTTGATACTAATGGGCAAACTAAATCTGGGAATAATTTCATATAGCAATTTCTTAACAGTTGTTACTGTGGTCTCATTTCTAGTAGGAAAAGCATCTACCTATTGTAGAAAGGTGTCAATTACCTCAGTAAAATCTATTTCTAAATGTTCACCTGGGAAAGTTCCTCTCTCCCTGTTTCTCATTATATTTTCTTTACTTTGCTTAGTATTCATTTGAGCACAGACTAAACACTTGGACATTATGCCTTCTGCCATAGATTTTAAGTCTGACTTTTCTAATTATTTCTTCTTATTTGTAGTTGTCTCTTTCCTGCTGGAAAAATATTTTTCTAATTGGTTGCAAACCCCCCCAAAAACAAACAAACAAACAAACAAAAAGCCTTTGGTAACAAGGGTTCCAGTAAATTTACTAAAATTTCTTTAAAAATCCACTGGTTTTAGAGCTACCTTATTGGTACTATCATGAGTTGCTTGGTTTTTCTTGAGTTTCTACTGACTCCCCGTCTTTTTGTGCCTTGGACAGTGGATGATGGTCACTATTTCAGGGGATCAGGCTCCTGCATTGTGTGGGTGAGGGTTTAAGCCTCACTTTTGTTAGTTTATAAGCCTTCTCCTGATGGCCCCTCTTCGACTGTGCCTGTCTTAGGTTTTTCCTGCCTTCAGGAATCTTACCCATCTTTGGCTAACCAGCCATCTTTGGGGCCAAACAAAGTTATGTAAGTGAGGGAGAAGCAATGTCCCTTCTAAAATGCTTATTTTTTTTAATTTATTTTTTAGCAGCTGATGTTTCTACTTTATTTTTAAACTTATAATACATTTCTTTTCTAATTTCTAGAGCTGAATGTTATGGAAAGTTTAAGTTGACTGCCTTATCTTCTGGCACCTCTCGGTCTAGAGGTGCATAGACTCTAAGCTTTCTATAATCTAAGAAAGCTGTGGGGGTCTTCTGAGGATAACTTCTGACACCTTAGACAACTATATGGTTCTTTTTCTTAGTATCTTCTCTGATCTTGGCTAACAGAAACTGGTGGAAAGTGTCCAAAAAGTTCCTCACTTGCTTGGGTGCTAGAGTCCTGCTTAGGCCAGGCAACCAGAAACATTTTCTTGAGGTGGTCTTGGTTGTCCTAAGTGGGGCAGCATATATACAGTACAAATTCTAACAGTCCTGTTGGAGCTTGAGGCTTCCCCAAGAAAGTAGATTCTGAGATTTCTAATTCTATAGGTCACTTGGGAAACAAAGATTTAAACTGTTTCCTTTTTTTTTTTTTTTTTGTATTTTTCTGAAGTTAGAAACGGGGAGGCAGTCAGACAGACTCCCGCATGCGCCCAACCAAGATTCACCCGGCACGCCCACCAGGGGGTGATGCTCTGCCCATCTGGGGCATCTCTCTATTGCAACCAGAGCCATTCTAGTGCCTGAGACAAGAGGCCCTAGAGCCATCCTCAGCGCCTGGGCCAACTTTGCTCCAATGGAGCCTTGGCTGCGGGAGGGGAAGAGAGAGACAGAGAGAAAGGTAAGGGGGAGAGGTGAAGAAGCAGATGGATACTTCTCCTGTGTGCCCTGGCCAGGAATCGAACCCAGGACTCCTGCAAGCCAGGCTGCCACTCTACCACTGAGCCAACCGGCCAGGGTTTAAACTATTTCCTATTACATCTATGCTTCAAATTCTAAAGATCTAGTTAAAATCACCAACTGAAATGACCAATATTTCATAAAATAAATCTTATACTTTACCTAATCATAAATCATTTTACATCCTAAGAAAACATACTTCATTTATGCTGTAATTTTATGTACCCTAACAGATAATGTCTAAAAAACTCAAGAGAAACAGATTTCTGTTTACATTCTTTAGCTCTTTTAATCTGAGCTCAAAACTTAAATGTTTCCTACTATTACAATTAGTCATCTATTTTCTATTTTCTCTTTTCCACCTATTATGTTGAGAATTCTACTGTTAAGCCAATCAATAGTAATATTTGTCATCTGGGTTTGGTGACCTAACATTAAACAATACTGCTTCAAAAATGATAATAAACTAAACATTTCTACACCATATAAAAAGATATTATTAATAATTATTACATATATGTCCTAATATTTAAACCAAGATTTCAACATCACAGGGTTATGAAATAGCAAATAAAAAGAATTACAAAATGCTCTTGAAATAACATATACATTTCTAACATAGAAAATATTTTTTTCCACAACAATGGATCCTTGGTATGAAAAGGAAGTCTTTGGATTTGGCAGACTATGCAATTTTATATGCCTCATCATTAGTACAAATTTAGTACAATTCACAATAAGAAGATTGTAAATTACTACCCCCAATGAACCACTGATTCACTGAGAAAAATAAGGAATGGTCAAAATGCACTCACTATTTTATAACTACCCAGCTGGCAAAGAGATGTGAACCCTTTTTTTGACTCACAGTGCTTTATACTATTAAGTCAATATAAGGACCGGGGTTCCTGGGATTCCTGGTGCCCAAAGGGAAGCAGGCACTGGGAGCTGCATGAGGAGTCACCCTTTGGCACTGTTCTTTGGAGCATAAGTGAGCACAGTGGGACCCCTGACCACTATGAAGGCAGCACTATCCCTGCTGCCACTTTTTCCTTTTTTTTCTTTTTTTCAAACATGATTTCTTTCTCTGCCTCTTCTTCAACAGACATTAGCAAAACAGTGGTCCCTCCTAAGCAAGAATTTAATCTAATTTGCCATTTAAAATCAACTGCCCTGCTCTGATTGGCTGCCCAGTGCTATTTCTAACAATAAAATCAGCAAACTAAAAAAACACAAATTTTACAAACTCATTTTCCCAACACTGGGCTATTCTAATTCACACAAAGTCCTCAAGTTCCCCAGGGACATAGTAACCCCATAATCCCCTTAGAACTAATTCTTACAATTCTTTACCATCATGGCTAAAGCAGTGGGTTTCCCCTGTGAACCTCATGCCTCCCATGTCAGACAACGTTTAAGCCACACAAAGGAATTGGGGAAGGGTAGAGGACATTTGGAGGGGACCCAACATTTGCTTTGGCCCTGTGGGAGAGAGTCGGAACTCTCTCCTAGTGTCAGTCTTGTTTATTCCACACTTATTCCCTTTCCCACAACTTCTCATACATCAGAGGATGACAAGTTACTACTTCTAACCTATGGAGGGCCTATGTGACTTTCAAGTCCTAGGGAGAAGAAAGGTAAATGCAGCCGGAGGGTCTGACCCTGATAATTTCATCCCCCATAATCCTATCACTCATGATTCCATCACTCATTCTCCTTCCTGGAGTTGCAATTTAATTCAAGGAAATGATAACCAGCAAGGTCCACAGTATTCCCCCATTTCTGCTGTTACCATAGGCTCCCAGGGGTTCAATAAAAAGGAGCCATGGCCCCGTCAGTCCTCAAGGTTCAGGACCTTAGAACTTACCTTGGCTGCTTGTAATGAGGGAAATTTATTTTTCCAATGCCCTTCTTCTTTGCAATATGCACACTTATTCTTTCCTAGTGGAGTCCTAGTCCTTCTTTTCAAATCCCCTTTTTTGTCCTAGATATAAATCCAGTTAGACTAAAAAGATGTGGCACCTTCTCTGTATTGAGCATACTTTAAGCCATTGTGGCAGGTTCATTGTTAAGTTTAGCCATTGATCAATGTAGGGAAACTGGTTAGGGTAGCCTGGATCCCTGGTTATGATATTCCAGACTGTCCTTACCACCCGGGGATTAAAAGTCCTGGTTTCTGGCCATCCAACCCTGTAGGTGGGCCATTCTGATTCACAGAGAGTGCAAAGTCTTCCTTTTGACCATTTAATTCTGCACTCATGGTTGTCTCCATAGGCTTCTTGAAGATGTTTAAAGAGACAACCTAAAGGGAACTTTTGTGTGCTGGGCCCTCCTCCCATATTTAATGTCTTGGGCACTGATTTACAAAATTGAAGCTGTATGGGAGAATGCAGGAATCAGCACAACAATAAAAAGGAAAGAAAGATAAGATAGATGATAACTAGCACTCAAAATAAAAGATGTTTGACTATAGAGGTGTCAATCATCACAGAATAGCAGAGGCAGGAGCCAGCAGGAAAGGACAATTTCTTCTGGGGAAAAGTCAGACAGAGTGCTCTGAAGCCAGAGGTCTTGAATCCAAGAAAAGAGATCTAGTGGGTCTGGGGAAAGAGGCCGGCCCATAGCACAAAATGTCACAAGAAATTTCTCAGACAAATGAAGAGAATCTATAGTACAGATAATTCCCCATTAAAGAATTTTTAATACTTCTATAATTTTTTTTAGTTTTATAATTTGTGGGCTCCAGCAGACAGCCACTAAACCATATGAATGTTACAAATTTTCCTTCACTTTTGCACTCTGGTTTTAGTCAGAAATTTCCAATTGAAATTATACCAGAGATTTTCTGGACAAAGAGAACTTTCAAACAGACAATTTACTATTTACATTTGCACTTGACTTTTAGGCACACAGTTCAACAGACAAAGGAAGGAGGTTCCCCATCTGTGGCCCTCAGGTGCTCAACTAGCTGCATTCCTAGCAGAAGCCACAAACTGGAAACTCAGGTTCAGGTACCAGAGATCCCCACTCACACAACAATTACTCAGGGGTTTTTACACACAGAAACAATAAAATCAAAGAATGAGATCTCAACATGAACAGACAGCACAAAGGTGTCCCTAGAAGTCTGAGGCAGGACTTACTCTCCACCGATTGTCTTC
Organism: Saccopteryx leptura; assembly: GCF_036850995.1. NCBI lineage: Eukaryota > Metazoa > Chordata > Mammalia > Chiroptera > Emballonuridae > Saccopteryx > Saccopteryx leptura. The sequence goes on along the minus strand of NC_089516.1, from coordinate 59,653,916 downwards.
TTAGAGCACATGTCTCAGGAAGTCCGAGGCAGGACTCAGTCCCCACTAATTGTCTTCCTAGAGCACAAACAAATGTTCCCACTAATTGTCTTTCCTGAGAGCATAAACAAATTTTTCCCAGAAAAGCCCAAGGTGGGACCTCTAACTCTCCACCAATGTCTCAGTCTTGGAGAGTCTATTGCGTGAGTGTGCTTGTGTCTGATCCTCCATGCAATAGTTTCAAATTGACTAGTCACAAAGAGACAAGCTACAATTCAAAACAGAAAAAAGCTAGAATTCAGTAAAGCAAAAGATTTGCCTTACTTACCTCCAGAGGTCAAAATTTACACTCCTTGATTTCACTTCTGAATCGTCAAATTTAGGGACCAGTGATGTCTGCCAAGAAGTTGTCCAAAACCCACAGGAAAACTGGAGCCCTGGAACTTCTCAGGGGGCACCCCTCCTAGAGATCCAGTGGGGTCAGGCAACCCTCTGAAGAGGACAGCTGGTCTGGGGGTCTCTACCTGGTGGAACACCGTCATCCTGGATGAGCCCCCAAATGTTATAAAGTAAATTACCTTAATTCTGTGGGTTATGTAGAGACACCAAGGCAAGATACAGAAGAAATTTTAGGAGGAGATTTATTAATAAGCTGGCTACATATGACTTACACAAAGTATAGCTAACCCAAATTGTACAGCCTCGAATATAGCTCTGAGGCTAGTAATATAGACTTGATCACATACAGGTTGGGGGAAAAGGAAGGGGAGCATGACACAATAGTCAATTACTAACAAGCCTAAAACATTTATCTACATAAAAAAATATTTCTACATATCAAAACTTATAAAGTAACACAATAGTGATAAGTGTCATTTTACATATCAAAGACATTCCCAAATCATCTAGTGTCTATGCCCCCATCCTTGTTGCCACAGCGAAATGATTAGTTTAGGATAAGGAGAGGCCAAATAAAAATACCCTTGCTAAAAGTGATAAGGCAAAATAAAAATACCCTTGCTAAACCTAATAAGCTACTTCCCGCTCCTTTAGTTTATAAGTTTTTATGCATATAAAAAATTTCAAGAGGGATGATTATTAGAAAGCATATAAAATGTTACAGAATGAAGGTTTTTCAAGCAAGGGAGAGTGGGCTCTTGATCCCTTTGTCTAGAGGTATATGTCACTCTCAGTCAGGGGTCCCCAAACTACTGCCCATGGGCCCCATGCGGCGCCCTGAGGCCATTTATTTGCCCCCCCACCGCACTTCCAGAAGGGGCACCTCTTTCATTGGTGGTCAGTGAGAGAAGCATAGTTCCCATTGAAATACTGGTCAGTTTGTTAATTTAAATTTACTTGTTCTTTATTTTAAATATTATATTTTTTTCCATTTTGTTTTTTTCCTTTAAAATAAGATATATGCAGTGTGCATAGAGATTTGTTCAGTTTTTTTTTATAGTCGGGCCCTTCAATGGTCTGAGGAATAGTGAACTGGCCCCCTCTGTAAAAAGTTTGGGGACCCCTGCTCTTAGGACTCCAGGAGGGGAGGGAGGGTTAAAATCAATGCAGGATATGTAAAAATTGTCTCCTAAAGGATCTTATTGAAGGGGAAGAGTAAGTTTTTAGATACTTTTTCCCCTTTAATCCATTTTTCTTTTTTCTTCTTTTAAGAAAGGAGGGGTAAGGGGGCCTGACTTTTCCTTTTAAATTACTACTGTTAATTTTTTCAATTCTTTTGGCATCTTATAACAGGGGAAAATCTTAGTTTTAATAAAACCTTAGTAATAGAAGGATATTGAAAAGATCTTAGTATTAAAAGGGTGGAAAATGCTTAGTCTTAAAACTAAGCTTCACGCTATAAGGACCTTGCCAGTTTACAGCCTGTCTCCCACACCCAATGCAAACTATAAGTAAGCAAACATATATATCATATTTATAAATGTTGGAATCTATGGGAGTCTGAAAGACCAGAGTAACAGGCTTTATTGAAAGGAAGAAAGGAACCCTGCCAGGCACTTCTCCTGGGGGAGAAGAGCACCAGTTACAGACTAGGGGCAAGTTATATAGTGTTTGAGAGAGCCTGAGGGGATACTGAGGCAAAAGTCCTGGTGTGTCTGGAGCCCCTCCTTGGAGCCACTTCTCAGCTTTTTGGAATTCCTTTGTCTCAGAGGTGATAGTCCAGTAAGGGTGAGGTCTGACAGATAAGCGGAACATCAAGAGGGCAGTTTGGAATTCCTGTATCTATCAATAAACTTATTTGACTAACAGGCTGCATCAGCACACATACTGATAAAAAATAACCAAATTCAGTTCAAACTTTGTCTAGAGAAAGGATTTGGGGTTATAACTCCAACAAGAAATATACATAATTTTTTCTTCTTCTACTTAGTGGTTTTTGTTGTGATGTGCATTTTTATGATTCTCTTGGTAAAGCACATCTTAGTCTGAGATAAAAAAAAAAAGTAGTAATTACTATATTGAATCTATTCCTGTCCTCATACTTATTTCTGTCATTCAGAAATTTTACATAAAAAAAAAACATTTTTATAGTATGCTGTGAGGTGTTATGTAGGGAATCACCCATCTAATCTTGAACCCTTTATGACTTGGATTGGAAAACTTTAGTTAAAAAGCACTAAGTGAATTTATCTTCACTCAGCAAACACCAAGGAACTGTAAGTGACCTTCCTGCAAACACAAAGGAATGCATGTATATGGGCTTTTAAGAAATTAACATAGAGTTTTAGATTTTCTCTTCTTTTATGTTTGTTAATTAGCAAAAGAAAAAAAATGTACTGACCAAAATTAGCCCTTTCTCCATGTCGGCAAGAAATGCATTAGACATTCTTCCCCCTATCACCTAATCTCACTCCCCTGTAATCCTTTTACCTTTGTTCTGCTTCTGATCAATAAAAGCTAAGGGAGAAAAAGGTTCATGAGGTTTGTCTCCCTTGGCAAACTCTCCCTCTTTCTCTTAACATCAATTTTTGTCTTGAGCAGGTTTTTTCCATGTGAACTGGTAGTTACCAGTGTTGGAATCCATGGGAGTTTGAAAGACCAGAGTAACAGGCTTTATTGAAAGGAAGAAAGGAACCTGCCGGGCACTTCTCCAGGGAGAAGAGTGCCAGTTACAGACTAGGGGCGAGTTATATAGTGTTTGGGAGAGACTGAGGGGATACTGAGGCAAAAGTCCTGGTATGTCCAGAATGCTCCTCCTTAGGAGGCTTCAAGCATGTGCGTGTTGAATCAAAAGTCCTGGTATGTCTGGAGCCCCTCTTTGAGGCGGCTTATCAGCTATTTGGAATTCCTCTGTCTCAGGGGTGATAGTCAGGTAAGGGTGAGGTCTGACAGATAAGCAGAACATCAAGATGGAAGTTTGGAATACACATATCTATAATTTCTCAACTCTGTGGTTACATATAAAAGAAAGGCAGTTATTAATTTTATAATATATGGTGAGGGGTGATGAGGAGAAAGAGGAGAAAAAATTGGAAAATTATTTTTTCTTCTGGAGAGAACTCAAGAAGGGAACCTTGCTAAGTCAAGTCCCTCATCCAGTTAAGGAGGTCATCAATTTCCATGCTGTAATGTCTGAACCAGGTGATGTCTCCGAAAACCTGAGTGAGGAAGTGTTGGGCAGATAAAATGTATTATGCTCACTTTGTTAAAGATAACAGGAGGAGGCCGTCGCTCAGGTGATATTAATGTGTGTTGGAGTGGGCTAAAGGCAGGCAGAATCCTTTAGCCTGGGGCTTGGTTTTGGGATTAAGCCTTTCCTACCCTTTTTGATGTAGGGCGGTACAATCCTATCATGCCTCAGAGAAGTGACTTTGTATTAGAGACTACCCTATTTTGTATATTGGATTAAAGGTTGTGAAGCTACACTATAAAATGGGGGCAGAACGGGACTTGGCGCTTGGTTCCTGAGATTAGCAAGAGAGAGCAGAGGAGAGCAGCAGAAGGAGGCCACGTGGAGTAGGCCAGGAGAAGCAGCCAAGATGGCGGAGTACGGAGTGAGATGCCAGTCTGTGTAGAGTTTGTATCTGGGATAAGGAAGGAGATGGGGAACTGAGGAGAATAAGGTTGGTGAGCTAGAAACCTTTGATTCTAGGAAACTCGGATAAGTCAGTGGCTTTGTGAGCACTGAGTGTGACTGGGTTTTGGAGCCCAGTGTGTATTTTTACTTGCCCGCCGGGTGCAAGGTAGGATTAAAGGCTATGGCCCACCAGTTTTTGGCTCCATGGTTTCTTTACCGACTGTCCGAATCCAATGCGAACCTGCATAGGCCAGAAGGCTGCTGTGATAGTGGCCCTGGCCTTGATTACTGGCTTTACAGGAAGTAAAAAAAAAAAATTGCGAGGTAATAATTGTTAGTTGCTTGCTGCGAGTGCCAAGTGAACAGAGTGACATGGTTATACATGGTCTCCTGGATGAGCCTCATGATACATGCTGGTCTGGTTCCTCTTGAATGGGAGGACATGTGGAGATTTTAAGATACAGGGAACCTGTTGGTGTAAATTTTTAGAAGGACTGAATATGTGTGGTTTAAAAGGAAGGGAGTTTGGAGAACATTCAGGAGGGAACTTCTCAGGCTGAGGGTCAGCTTCTTCCTGCTGTCATCCCTACCTATTTGATATTTCCCTTGTGAAGTTCTCCTTGGGGTATTGGGGAATAGGAGTGTAGGAGCATTTGATTGTAGGTAATCCTAGAGATTTCTCTCATCCCAGCCTGTAGGAATTTGATTAAAAAAAGAGGCAAGTATTTGGAGATTAGGAATGCAGAGATAAGGAGGGTTGTATAGCAGGGGTGAAAGTTTTTCCATGGTAAAGTTAGAGATATTCTTTCTCTCAGTCCTAGAGAGAGCAGTTAGTTTGAGCTAAAGGAAATGTTTCATGTCCATTTGTAGGTTCTTCTTCAGCTAAGAAGACCCAGCGATCTTGTCCCCTTACTATGTGAAGGGTAAAAAGACTGAGAAAAGTTAAGAGGTGAATGCTATTCATTCTCCTAGTTCTTCAGGGACTCGGGAGAACTTTAGGGTTAGGGGACCTGTAGGGGTTGAAAGATAGGATTTAGGAGGTTTGTTGATATAGGGTTTTAGATTTTTCCGTTTCGTGAGGGCAGGTTTCAGGGTTGGTGTGTAGGGTTAGGTAGATTTTTCCAATTTTCTGATTCGCGAAGATCTGCATGCAGTTCTGTAAGAAACTAGTTGTTGGGCAGATAAAATGTATTATGCTCACTTTGTTAAAGAGGCCATCACCCAGGTGATATTAATGTGTGTTGGAGATCGTTGTAACCTGGGGCTTGGTTTTGGGATTAAGCCTTTCCCACCCTTTTTGCTGTAGGGCGGTACAATCCAATCATGCCTCAGAGAAGTGACTTTGTAATAGAGAAAACCCTATTTTGTATATTGGATTAAAGGTGTGAAGCTACACTATAAAACAGGGGTAGAACGGGAACTTGCCTCTTGGTTCCTGAGGTTAGCATGAGAGAGCAGAGAAAGTAGAGCCAGCAGTGGAAGGAGGCCACGTGGAGTAGGCCAGGAGAAGCAGCCAAGATGGCAGAGTACTGAGTGAGATGCCAGTCTGTGGAGAGTTTGTATCTGGGATAAGGAAGGAGATGGGGAACTGAGGAGAATAAGGTTGGTGAGCTAGAAACCTTTGATTCTAGGAAACTCGGATAAGTCAGTGGCTTTGTGAGCACTGAGTGTGACTGGGTTTTGGAGCCCAGTGTGTATTTTTACTTGCCCGCCGGGTGCAAGGTAGGATTAAAGGTTATGGCCCACCAGTTTTTGGCTCCATGGTTTCTTTACCGACTGTCCGAATCCAATGCGAACCTGCATGGGCCGGGCGGCTGTGATGGTGTCCCTGGACTTGGCTACTGGCTTTACATTTGGCGTAGTCGGCAGGATTCGATACAGATCGGCAAGGAGCCTTTGAGTGGTGAAGTAGAGGACTGGCTGCTGTTATGGTTCCCCATGGCTGTCCTTTTGGGGGCCATAGGCTGGTTGACTTTTACACCCATGCGTGAGGAAACCGAGAGCTCTGTGAAAGAGGCTGCCTGGGACCTGCAAACCGAGCAGCAGAAGGAGTTGGAGCAAATGCAGGAGAAACCGATGCTGACCCTGGAGCTGGAGGAAATGCTGGAGGAGGAGGCCGACCAGGTGTTCGAGATTCGCCTGGAAATGGAGCAAACACTGGAGGAGGATTCAGAGGTTCGTAAGTTGCAGCTTGCCCTGGATGTTGCGGAGAGCCAGCAGCGGCAGGAGGCCGGGGCTGAAGCTGAGGCTGAGGCTGAGGCTGAGGCTGAAGCTGAAGCTGAAGCTGAGGCCGAGTCCGGAGCTGCAAGGTCTGTGGAGCAGAAGGCTGCGGCAGACGGAGGCTCGAGCCCGGCAGCCGGAGCTGGTGTTTTCAGTCCCTCTTTGGAGGATGAGGAGAATCGGACTGGAGTTGCAATCCGCAGTCTCCAGAAGGTGAAAGCACAGCTGGAAGGAGCACCTACTTTGGCCCTGGTAGGTCTGCGATTTTGGGAAATAGGGCTGGACATGCTTTCCGGAGCAGAGATGGAAATGCTGACTGCCATTGCCACATGCCCCTCTTTGGGACAGTGTAAAACCTGCCAGGACGGCAGGAATGAGGGGGGTGGCTGATGACCCACGTGCGTGGACTGATTTCCTGGACTACGACCGGAGTGGGTATTGGCTCCTTTGTTGGATGGACTTTCGGATTACGGATTTTGGACAATGTAAAATACCCTGATGGGGGTGGGGGATGGCTTTGCTGGAAGCACTCCCCTACCCCGGGAAGCTTTTCCCGTGGCTAGAAAGAATACCGAGGACATTTTGGGCTTTGGGCTAAGTGCTCAGAGACTGGTGAAATGTACCTTTGTAATTGTTGAAACTGTATGATTTTTGCTGTTGTAATCTGTGTAATGTTCTAATTTCCTTGCACAGGAATGCTAGTGATGTAAATTGTGGGTAGTAAAGTGAGCATAGGGGTGGATTGTTGGGCAGATAAAATGTATTATGCTCACTTTGTTAAAGAGGCCATCGCCCAGGTGATATTAATGTGTGTTGGAGATCGTTGTAACCTGGGGCTTGGTTTTGGGATTAAGCCTTTCCCACCCTTTTTGCTGTAGGGCGGTACAATCCAATAATGCCTCAGAGAAGTGACTTTGTATTAGAGACTACCCTATTTTGTATATTGGATTAAAGGTGTGAAGCACACTATAAAATAGGGGTAGAACAGGAACTTGCCTCTTGGTTCCTGAGGTTAGCATGAGAGAGCAGAGAAAGTAGAGCCAGCAGTGGAAGGAGGCCACGTGGAGTAGGCCAGGAGAAGCAGCCAAGATGGCAGAGTACTGAGTGAGATGCCAGTCTGTGGAGAGTTTGTATCTGGGATAAGGAAGGAGATGGGGAACTGAGGAGAATAAGGTTGGTGAGCTAGAAACCTTTGATTCTAGGAAACTCGGATAAGTCAGTGGCTTTGTGAGCACTGAGTGTGACTGGGTTTTGGAGCCCAGTGTGTATTTTTACTTGCCCGCCGGGTGCAAGGTAGGATTAAAGGTTATGGCCCACCAGTTTTTGGCTCCATGGTTTCTTTACCGACTGTCCGAATCCAATGCGAACCTGCATGGGCCGGGCGGCTGTGATGGTGTCCCTGGACTTGGCTACTGGCTTTACACTAGTGAAGAAATATAAGAGGCAGGGTTCAAAAGTTAGAAAAATAAATAGGAGAGTGTTGGTCAAATAAGTTTGTAAATATGATATATATGTTTGCTTGCTTGTGACTTATATTTGGTGTGGGGGACAGCTATAAGCAGGCCAGGTCATTGTAGCCTAAGGTTTGGTTTTAGGACTAAGCTTTTCCCCACACCCTTGACTGATTGTATGATCTGGGTGGTGCACTCTCATGAGGAATCCAATTATGCCTTGGATAAGTGACTTTGTATCAGAGACTTCCTTGTTTGTATATTGGATTAAGGGATTTTGGTTTTCTACACTATAAAGTGGGACAGACCAGGAGCTTGCTCACTCAGTTCCTGCTATCACGATTGCAGGGGCTTCCCTGATCCCTTGCCCTTCATGGGAAAAGCTGGTTTTCTGCTTTTCCCTTGTCTTCTTTTGTGTTTTGCCTGTCTTGGTGAGACACCAATAAATAGGATGGCCCGCCATCCTCTGACTCCGCCGTTTCTTTACCATCTGCCCGAATCCAATGGGAACCTGCATGGGCCAGGCGGCTGCTTTGATAGTGACAGCCATGGTTCCTGGCCTTACAGAGAGTGAGTGGACCAATGAAAGGCAATTGTCAAGATACCCAGTTTGTGCAAAACCAGTGACTCCATGTTTACGAATTTGCTGGGCTTCAGAGAGAGAGAGAGAGAGAGAGAGAGAGAGAGAGAGAGAGTAGGAATAAACAGGGCAGTGTGACTAGTTCCCCTGTCTCTAGACCTACTTTTATAAAATTTTTAAAGCAACAAGAAGATAAATTACCTGTATAGCTTGTTTGGTCCTTAGATTGATGGATACTGTATTAGGAACTGGAAGAGGCTCATGGGGTGGATTAGATTGATATTTGGGGTGAGGCAGATTAAGGTACAGGTTTATGTACAATTAATTAGTAAGGAGACACATATAGGTGTTGGTCTCATATGAGTAGAAAGCACCTGATTGGTTGAGGCAGGTTGAGAGGTGAATAGAGAATGGAAGGACAAGGGGTCGGTTTCATTTCTCTGTTTCTGAGCTCCAGGTGGTCAGGTTGGAGGAAAGAGTCATCCCATTAAGTGGGGAAAGTAGAGGATTGTTAGCTAGGGTGACTGATTAAACATTCTTTGAAAACCAGTTTTATGACTGTACAAATTCTTTTTTCTTGGGACAAACCTATAACCTGCACAAACCTTCTACAACTTACTTAAACCTTCAGCTTTCATGCACTTTCTTTATCCAGAAATAACTGGCCTTCATAACAAATTGCTTTTCCTTTTTCTTTCAGAAATATTCCCATACCTTATACCTTCTATTATCAAAACCATACAATTCCTTTCTAGTCAGAACTCTTGATTTAAAAATCTTTAACCTTTAGTGACAATTAAGTTGACTTTCTTTTTATCCTAGTTTCCCTTTTCCCAAAGCCTGATTAAAAGAGTCCATAATTTTATCATATATTCACCATACATAGACCAACCAGCTTCTAGTTTGTGGTTGGAGTAAGGCATGCCATCTTTCTATTTTAGCAGTAGTGGGAGTTGTCAGGATCACGGTGTGTGGACCTGTCCATGTTGAAGTCAGTCCTTGGGCAATGTAATGCTGTAAGTGCTTCTTGGACAGTCTTTGAACAGTTTTCTGAGTAACCTATAAATTCTGCAAGTACTTAGGGAAAGGGTGGTTACATTTATACACTTTAAAGTTAGAGTTTATGTCCTAGTGACTACTGCTTCTAGCTGGAATTAGCAGCAGGTCCCAGCCTATAATAGGCATCGGTATTTGAGATAAGAGGAACAAAGAAGATGCTATACATTAAATAAAGTAACAAAATTAGGCTGTCAATACTCACAGTAGAGATCTTTGAGGGATAAATAAAACTTAAATATTCAAGCAAGGCATAGTAGATGGCCCTTGTGTTTACAAGAAATGAGATTAGCTTATCTGCTACTTGGAAGAAATACTTTCGGCTCCTGAACAATGTCCTTGGGTCTTCAGTGGCAATTCCCAGCATGCTGGGCAAGGTCCAGTCACAGGTAACAGGAGCAGGGCTAGAAGAGACTGATCCCTCCCTCCATGGAGCAAGGGGGCAGCTTACATTCTCGTGTCCTTCTTTCCACAGCAGAGGTGTGTCCCTTGATGGGGCCGAGAAGCCTGGCAGGCTTCAGTTCAATGACCTTTTTTCCACTCTTGAAGTGGGGCCCTAATGAAATTCTATGAAGCCTCTTAGGGCGCTGGAGCCAAAAGCTGGTATTTCCTGACTTCTTTTGGGCCTTATTTGCCTTTTCTGTTACTTCCTTGGTCATTATAGACCTTAAAAGCTATGCTCAAAAGATCTCACTGAGGGGCTTGACTAAGAGCAAAATTGGGAATTCAGTATTTAAAGAAGCCTATTAGACCTTGGAAAGAAAAGATTTGATCTGTGGTGGTAGGTGGTTGGAGACTGTGGAGGGGCTGAGTTTGTTCTAAGGTAAGACTTCAGGTGGTGGCTGTTAAGGTGATGCCTAGATAGACTAGGGACTGAAAATAAAGTTAAGCCTTAGCAGAGAGGACATGATATCACTTCATAGCGAGGAAGTTAAGAAGGGTGGTAATGTGTCTCCTTGAGGCAGGCAGGGAGGGGCTGCAGAGAAGTAGATTATCTACATATTGTAAGAGAGTACCAGTTTTGAGATTGCATGCTGTTAAATCCTGAGCTAGCGCCTGCCCAAACAGGTGTGGGTTGTTTCTGAAGCCCTGGGGTAAGACAATCCACATAAATTGCTGGGCTGCATTAGTGTCTGGGTCAGTTTAAATAAAGGTAAATAGAAAGTAAGAGAGGAATGATAAAGCAGGCATTCTTGAGGTCTATGATTGTGAATGAGTGGTGTTTGAGAAAATGTGTGAAAGTAACTTGTAGACATTAGGGACTACTAGATGGAGGGGAATTACCACCTCATTGATTAGGTGTAAGGCTTGTATGAGGTGATAAGCTCCTGAAGGTTTTCGAACAGGAAGGGTGGGGGTATTGCAGAGAGAGTTCATGGGGATGAGTAAACCTGGTTTAAGAGGTAAGTAATTATTGGTTTAAGGCCTTAGAAACAGACACAGTTACACATTAAACAAAGACTTTACATGAAAGTTATGAATTAAGGAATTTAAATGAGCGCACTTTACTTGTTTCAATTCAAATTATACTAGAGATATTTTCTGACAAAGAGACAAGACGGATTACTTACTCACATAGCTTAATATACAATTCTGCTTTTTAAGTTTTTCAAGATGACAGGGAATTGCCAGCATAGAGGGGAGGAAGAGAGAAAGCAGATGGATAGACAGTGTGAGCAGCTGGATGGAAAGAAGGAGGGTCAGAATCTGTAGGAGGAGGAGGAAGAGGTTAAAGTATTGGTGTGGCGCCACATGGTCAGAGGAGTCAAAAGTATTTAGAGCTCTTAGGAGAAGGTAGAGAATGAGGAGGAAAGAGGCACAGTCACAATTTGTAAGGAGGGAGGAGGGGTCGGAGAGGAGAAAGACAGAACTGCAGTTTGTAAGGAGGGAAGAGAGGTCAATGATGAGACAGGCACCGCAGCCAGAGCCACAGCTTCTAAGGAGGGGGGCAGGGATGAAGAACACAGTGGAGAAGGGAGAGGTCCCTGGCCAGCAGGGGAGGAGAAAGAGAGACTGGTGAATGAGAAAATGGGATTTAGTGAAGGGAAGTGGCTTTCTGGAGGGAAAAGACTCCAGCAAAAAAGATTTGGTGAGGGACTAGAGAGGGGTCCCGAGAGAGGGGTGCTCCCAGGGTTCAGGCAGGAGGGAGAGAGTTTGGAGTCCGCGGAGAAGGAGAGATTAGGAGCCGAGGCTTTACGTGAGGTTTCTTTGGCCAAAAACGGCCTGCGTGTAGAACAGAAGACACAGAAATTAAGGACAGGAGAGAAGGGAGAAAAAAAGCTTGCATGTAAGGAATTTCTGATGCCCTCCCCATCCGGTAAGGAAATGTATGGTTCTAAAATGCAAGTAACATTCTGCTAGACTATTTTAGAAAAACTGGCTATTATTTAATTAATTTACAGACTCACACATCAGAAAAAAAGAGACACATACACATCATGTACAATGTACTGAAATTATGGAGCTAGAAAATAAATGCTTTATAATTCACATCATTCAATAGGGAAAAGATGTTGCAAAGGTATAGTCAAATTGAAAATCAATTTCTTTTTCTGAAAACTACTATTGTCAATTATAGATTTTCTTTTACATGCATTTATAGCCTATATGAGTCATGCCCCCACCTCCAGGTACACCCTCCTGATTTAAAAAAATGACTTTTGGGTTTTTAGGGTTTGGGAGGTATATAAAAAATGCAGTTGTAATCATCTCATAAAGAATATGTTATAAAATCTCAGAATACTAAAGAGGTCTGTTTCAGAGTTAGGAAGAGAAGGAACAAATAAATTCATACTGGGAATCTTGTTGAAGTATGGATTTGTAGAAAAATAAAACACTAACTTGGTGCCAGAAGGACTGAATCATGTTACTCTATTGCATGGGTAATAGAGAATAATTTTTTAAAAAATTTTATTTAGAAAATTATATTTAACAGGGTGACATTGATTAATAATAGTACATAGGTTTCAGGTAAACATTTCTATAGCATTTTATTTGTTGATTATGTTGTATACTCATCCCTCAAAGTGAAATCACTTTCCTTCACAGCATATTTTTTCCTCTTTAATCCCTCCCCCCAACCCTTCCCCCACTACCTCTTCCCCTGGTAACCACTTTCTATTTATTTATGTTCATGAGTATTGTTGGGCAGATAAAATATATTATATATAAATATATATATAAATATATCTTTGTTAAAGATGACGCTGCCCACGTGGAGGCCGTTGCCCAGGTGATATTAATGTGTGTTTCTGTGGGCTGTGGGCAGGCAGAATCCTTGTAGCCTGGAGCTTGGTTTTGGGATAAAGCCTTTCCCACCCTTTTTGATGTGGGGTGGTACAATCCAATCATGCCTCAGAGAAGTGAATTTGTATTAGAAACTTCCCTATCTTGTATATTGGATTAAAGGTTCTGAATCTACACTATAAAATTGGGGCAGAACAGGAGCTTGCTCTCTTGGTTCCTGAGATTAATATTAGAGGAGAGAGCAGAGAGCAGAGAAAGGCCACATGGAGTAGGCCAGGAGAGGCAGCCAAGATAGCAGAGTGTTGAGTGAGAAGCCAGTTAGTGCAGAGTTTGTGCAGAGAGAAGAAAGGAGATGGGGAACAGAGGTGAATGAGTCTGGTGAGCTAGGAACCTTTGATTCTAGGAAACTCGGATAAGTCAGTAGCTTTGTGAGCACTGAATGTGAGTGGGTTTTGGAGCCCAGTGTGTGTTTTTACTTGCCTGCTGGGTGCAAGCTAAGATTAAAGATGACGGCTCATCAATTCTTGGCTCCATTGTTTCTTTACCGACTGTCCGAATCCAATGGGAACCTGCATGGGCCAGGCTGCTGTGATAGTGGCCATGGCTTTTGGCTTTACATTTGGCGTAGTCTGTGGCAGGATTTGATACAGATCAGTATGGAGCCACTACCACCTTTGAGTGGTGGAGTAGAGGACTGGCTGGTGGTATGGTTCCCCATGGCTGTCCTTTTGGGGACCATAGGCTGGCTGACTTTTACAGTCATGTGTGAAAAAACCAAGAGCTCTGTGGAAGAGGCTGCCCAGGACCTGCAAACCAAGCAGTGGAAGGAGCTGGAGCAAATGCAGGAGAAACAGATGCTGACCCTGGAGCTGGAGGAAGTGCTGAAGGAAGTGCTGGAGGAGGAGGTCGACCAGGTTTGTGAGATTCACCTTGAAATGGAGCAGCTGCTGGAGTAGGATTCACAGGTTCGTGAGTTGCAGATTGCACTGGACATTGTGGAGAGCCAGCAGCAGCGGGAGGCTGGGAGCTGGAGCTGCAAGGTCTACGGAGCAGAAGGCAGCAGCGGCCCAGCACTTGAGCCTGGCAGCGGGAGCTGGTGTTTTCAGTTTCTCTTTGGAGGATGAGGAGAATTGGGCTGGAGTTGCAATCCGCAGTCTCCATAAGATGAGAGCCCAGCTGGAAGGAGCACCTACTAAGGCCCTGGTAGGTCTGCGATTTTGGGACATAGGGTTGGACATGTTCAACAGAGCAGAGATGGAAATGCTGACTGCCATTGCCATGTGCTCCTCTTTGGGACAGTGTAAGACCTGCCAGGACTGCAGGGATGAGGGGGGTGGCTGATGCCCCATGTGCGTGGACTAATTTCCTGGACTACTACCAGAGTGGGCATTGGCTCCTTTGTTGGATGGACTTACGGATTTTGGACAATGTGAAATCCCCTGATGGGGGTGGGGGTGGCTTTGCTGGATGCAATCCCCTGCCCCGGGAAGCTTTTCCCATGGCTAGAAAGAAGGCCAAGGACATTTTGCGCTTTGGGCAAAGTGCTCAGAGACTGGTGAAGTGTACCTTTGTGATTGTTGAAACTGTACAATTTGTGCTGTTGTAATTTGTGTAATGTGCCTAATTTCCTTGCACAGGAATGCCGGTGGTGTCGATTGTGGGTAGTAAAGTGAGTATAGGTGTGGATTGTTGGGCAGATAAAATATATTATGCTCACTTTGTTAAAGATGACACTGCCCACGTGGAGGCCATTGCCCAGGTGATATTAATGTGTGTTTCTGTGGGCTGTGGGCAGGCAGAATCCTTGTAGCCTGGAGCTTGGTTTTGGGATAAAGCCTTTCCCACCCTTTTTGATGTGGGGTGGTACAATCCAATCATGCCTCAGAGAAGTGACTTTGTATTAGAAACTTCCCTATTTTGTATATTGGATTAAAGGTTATGAATCTACACTATAAAATTGGGGCAGAACAGGAGCTTGCTCTCTTGGTTTCTGAGATTAATATTAGAGGAGAGAGCAGAGAGCAGAGAAATGCCCCGTGGAGGAGGCCAGGAGAGGCAGCCAAGATGGCGGAGTGTTGAGTGAGAAGCCAGTTAGTGCAGAGTTTGTGCAGAGAGAAGGAAGGAGATGGGGAACAGAGATGAATGAGTCTGGTGAGCTAGGAACCTTTGATTCTAGAAAACTCGGATAAGTCAGTAGCTTTGTGAGCACTGAATGTGAGTGGGTTTTGGAGCCCAGTGTGTGTTTTTACTTGCCCACTGAGTACAAGCTAGAATTAAAGATGACAGCCCATCAGTTTTTGGCTCCATTGTTTCTTTACCGACTGTCCGAATCCAATGGGAACCTGCATGGGCCAGGCTGCTGTAGTGGTGGCCCTGGCCATGGCTCCTGGCTTTACAAGTATCATTTTTATATCCCACATCTATGTAAAATCATATAGTTCTTAACTTTTTTAGATTTACTTATTTCACTCAGTATAATGTTCTCAAGGTCCAACTATGTTGTTGTAAATGGCAATATGTCATCATTCCCTATGGCTGAATAGTATTCCATTGTATATATGCATCACATCTTCTTTATCTAATCCTGTATCGAAGGCCACTTTAGTTGTTTCCATGTCTTGGCCACTATAAATAATGCTGTGATGAGCAAGGGGGTGCATGTGTATTTATGTACCAATGTTTTTGAATTTAGGGATACCCATTAGAGGGATTGCTAGTCATATGGTACTTCAATTTTAATAATTTGAGGAACCATCACACTTTCTTTCATAATGGCACCAACAGTGGATGAGGGTTCCTTTTTCTCCACAGCCTCTTTAACACTTGTTATTACATGTCTTGTTGATAATAGCCAATAGAATAAGTGTGCGGTGGTGTCTCATTGTAGTTTTAATTTGCATTTCTTTAATAGCTATTGAGGATGAGCATCTTTTCATTCATATGTTGGCCATTTGTGTGTCTTCTTGGGAGAAATGGCTTTTCAGTTCCTCTCATTGAAATTGGATTGTTTACTTGTTTGTTGCTGAGGTATATGAGTTATTTGTGTATATTGGATATTTACCCTTTATCAGATCTGTTGTTTGCAAATATTATCTCCCATTTAGTTGGCTGCTTATTAATTTTGTCAGTTTCTTTTGCTATATTGAAGCTTTTTAGTTTACTATCATCCCATTTATTTATTTTTGCCTTTACTTCCTTTGCCTTTGGGTCAAATTCATAAATTGTTCTCTATGACCAACATCCAGGATTTTAGTACCTATGTTTTCTGCTATGTAACTTATTGCTTCAGATCTTATATTTAGGTATTTGATCCATTTTGAATTAATTTTTGTGCAGGAGGAATAACTCTAGTTAAGTTTCATGTGTTGTATTATTTTTTAATGTATTGTTTTATTCTATTTGATAGAATTTTGTTTAGGACTTTTTATCTGTATTTATGAGAGATATTGGTCTGTAGCTTTTTTATTGTTTTTGTCAGGTTTTGTTATCAGGGGTGTGATGGCTTTATAAAATTTGTTAAGGAGTATTTTTTTTTCTATTTTTCTGGAAGACTTTGAGAAGAATAGGTACCAAACCTTCTTTGAATGTTTTGCAGAATTCAATAATGTAGCCATCTGGCCTTAGACTTGTATTTTTGAGCAGATTTTTTGTAGTTTTTTTCTACTTCTTCCCTACTTAGAGGTCTATATTTAGGTTTCCCACATTTTTTGTTACTCAGACAAGAAAGACTGTATGGTTCTAGAAATGGATCCATTACTTCTAGATTTTTTAATTAGATGGCATATAATTTATCATAACATTCTAGTATAATCTTTGGTATATCTATGAAGTCTGTGGTAATTTCTCTTTCATTTTGGAATTTTCTTATACGAGTTATTTGTCTTTTTTCTTTAGTAAGTCTAGAAACAGGTTTGTCAGTTTTATTAATCTTTTTAAAGAACCAGATTGTTCTTCTATTAAATGTTTTAATTTTTTCTCTATTTAATTTAGTTCTGCTCTAGTTTTTACTAATTCCTTTCTTCTCTTGCCTTGGTGTTGCCTTTGTTTGTTTGTTTGTTTTTCTAGTTTTTTAAAGATATGATATTAGGTTGATTATTTGGGATCTCTCTTGCTTCTTGATATAAGCTTATAATAATATAAATTCTTCTCTTATTACTATTTTGCTGTATTCTAGGAACATTAATATGGCATGTTGTGAATTTCATTTGTATGCATATATCTTTTCATCTCTGCTTATTTAATTATTTGACTAACTCATTTTTTAGAGGTTTGTTATCTAATTAATACATTTTTTTATTTATTTACTTTCTTCAGTTGAATTATAATTGCAAATTTTTTGGTCAGAAGATATGCTTGGAATAATTTTCGTGTTCCTGAATTTATTGAGTTTAGTTTTGTGACTCGACATATGGTCTATACTTGAGAATATTTATTGCACACTGGAACAGAATGTATAATCTCATGTTCTGGGATAGAATGTCCTGGAAATGTCTATTATGTCCATTTTTTCTAGTGTGTCAATTTTTTTTAAGTGAGAACACGAGAAAGATAGAGACAGACTCCTGAATGCACCCTGACTTGGATCCAGCCAACAATCCCTATTTGGGACTGATGCTGAGCTACCCTCAGCACCTGATGCCAATGGTCAAACCAAGCAAACTTATCCTTACCAGCCTGCCTGAAACTTGAGCCAATTAAGCCACTGGCTATGAGAAGAAAAGTAAGAGTGGAGGGAGAGAGGGAGGGATGAGAAGCAGATGCTTGCTTTCTGTGAGCTGACCATGGATTGATCCCTGGACTTCTGAATGCCAGGCTGATAGTCTATTCAGTAAGCCAAATAGTCAAGGTCTAGTATGTCATTTAATGCTAATATTTCTTTATTGATATTCTGTTTAGAATATCTATCTAAAGCTGTTAATGATGTGTTAAGATCTTCAAATTAGATTTTGCTTTTGTCTGCCTCTATTTTTTGTTCTGTTAGTAGATATCTTATATATGTTGATATTCCCTGATTTGGAGCATATATCTTAAGAAGTGTTATATCTTCTTGATATAGTGTCTCCTTTGCCATTATAAAATTTCCATGTTTGTTTCTTGTTACTTTGTTGTCTTAAAGTACGCATTTTCAGATACTAATATGGCAGAGGTCCCCAAACTTTTTACACAGGGGGCCAGTTCACTGTCCCTCAGATTGTTGGAGGGCAGGACTATAAAAAAACCTATGAACAAATCCCTATGCACACTGCACACATCTTATTTTAAAGAAAAAAATGGGAACAAATGCAATATTTAAAATAAAGAACAAGTAAATTTAAATCAACAAACTGACCAGTATTTCAATGGGAACTATGGGCCTGCTTTTGGCTAATGAGGTGGTCAATGTGCTCCTCTCACTGACCACCAATGAAAGAGGTGCTCCTTCTGGAAGTGCAGTGGGGGCGGGATAAATGGCCTCAGGGGGCCACATGTGGCCCGTGGGCCATAGTTTGGGGACCCCTGCTAATATGGCAACAACTGCTTTTTTGGGGTATTATTTGATGGGATAATTATTTTCCAACCTTTCACTTTAAGTGTACTTTTGTCCTTGCAGTTAAGATGTTTCTCCTAAATGCAGCATAAGGTTTGGTTTTGCTTTTTGATACAATTTGCTACTCTGTGCCACTTTATTGGTGAATTTAGTCCACTTACATATAGGGTAATTATTGATGCTTGAGGTTTTCTTATAGTCATTTTTTGTTTTGCTTTCTGGTAGCTCTTTGTCTTATTTAGTTCTCCTTTTTTGTATTTCTGTCAGTTGTTTTGTTCGGTAGTATATCATACTTCTTTCCCCTTTTTTCTTTCTTTTATATTTTAAGGTGTGGTTTTCATTATTACCTTTTTGGGTGGTTACTGTTAGCTTATTTAGAGAAAAAAATATATATATGAATATATATATATATTTATATATATATATTCATATATATATATGAGCCTTTGTCTTATGAGTGTCTGTAATCTAGCCTCTATCTTCACTACTGCAAATTTTATCTTCTCTTCTTTTATGTTATTGTTACCATAGATTATTCTTTTTTATATTGTAACCTTGTTGAAACTTATGCTTGTAGTTTTGTTTTGTTTTATGTATGTCATACAGCCATCCTTAAGTATTCCTACAATGGGCATTTTCTGATGACAAACTCAATTTTTTTATATCTCGAAAATTTTAATTCTCTTCATATTGAAAGATGTAGTATTCTTGGCTGATAATTTCTCTCTTTTTTTTTTTTTTTAATAAATTTTTATTAATGGTAATGGGATGACATTAATAAATCAGGGTACATATATTCAAAGAAAACATGTCCAGGTTATCTTGTCATTAAACTATGTTGCATACCCCTCGCCCAAAGTCAGATTGTCCTTCGCCACCCTCCATCTAGTTCTCTGTGCCCCTCCCCCTCCCCCCAACCCTCCCCCTGTCCCCCCTCCCCCCACCCCTGGTAACCACCACACTCTTGTCCATGTCTCTTAGTCTCATTTTTATGTTCCACCAATGTATGGAATCATGTAGTTCTTGTTTTTTTCTGATTTACTTATTTCACTCCTTATAATGTTATCAAGATCCCACCATTTTGCTGTAAATGATCTGATGTCATCGTTTCTTATGGCTGAGTAGTATTCCATAGTGTATATGTGCCACATCTTCTTTATCTTTAAGTAATTTGAATGTTTAGGTCCACTCTTTTCTGGCTTTTAGAGTTGCTGCTGAAAAATCTGATGATAACCTTATGGGTTTTTTTTGTTTGTTTTTTTTTGTTTTTTTTTTTTCTTTTTGTATTTTTCTGAAGCTGGAAATGGGGAGAGACAGTCAGACAGACTCCCGCATGCGCCCAACCAGGATCCACCCGGCACGCCCACCAGGGGGCGACGCTCTGCCCACCAGGGGGAGATGCTCTGCCCCTCTGGGGCGTCGCTCTGCCGTGACCAGAGCCACTCTAGTGCCTGGGGCAGAGGCCAAGGAGCCATCCCCAGCGCCCGGGCCTTCTTTGCTCCAATGGAGCCTCGCTGCAGGAGGGGAAGAGAGAGAGAGAGAGAGAGAGAGGAAGGAGAGGGGGAGGGGTGGAGAGGCAGATGGGCACCTCTCCTGTGTGCCGTGGCCAGGAATCGAACCTGGGACCTCTGCACGCCAGGCCGACGCTCTACCACTGAGCCAACCGGCCAGGGCCTGATGGGTCTTTTTTTATACATTAGTTTCTTTTTTTCTCTAAATGCCTTGAGGTTTTGTTCTTTGTCATTAATTTTTGGTACTTTTTTTATAATGTGACTTGAAGAAGGCCTCTTTACGTTGAGATAACTAGGTGTTCTGTTTTTTTCTTAAATTTTTAGATCAGCCCTGGCTAGTTGGCTCAGTGGTAGAGTGACAGCCCAGCATGTGGATGACCCAGTTTCAATTCCCAGTCAAGACACACAGGAGAAGTCATCATCTCTTTCTCCATCCTTCTCTCTTCTCTCTCTCTCTTCTCCAAGAGCCATGGCTTGATTACTTTGAGTGAGTTGGCCTTGGGAGCTGAAGATAATTTCATGGCCTCTGCCTCAGGTGCTAAGAATGGCTCTGTTGCTGAGCAATGGACCAATGCCCAGATGGGCAGAGCATCACCCATTAGTGGACTTCTTGGGTGAATACCAAGAAGCATGTATCCCAAGTCAGCATGCATGTATCTCTGCTTTCCCTTCTCTCACTAAAAATAAATAAATAAGAATTCATGAATCTAACTCTTTCCATTGGCTTGAGAATTTCTTATCAATTCTTTGTTTGAATAGGTTCTCCATTCACTATTCTCTCTCTCCTTTCTTTAATATACCCATTATTATTATATTGCTCTTTCTCATGAAGTCAGACAATTCTCATAAGGCTCTACCAATTTTTTTTAATTTGTAATTCTTTCTCTTTTTCTCTCTCTAGCATCTCTAGTTACCTGTCTTTGAGGTTTTTGATTCTTTTCTCTTTCTGTCCTGTACTATTAGCTCAACTTGCTAGCTCATTCTTCAATTCATGTAAAGAATACACCATCTCTGTTTTTAAAGATTTAATCTCGTTGATGAAGTACTTAATTTTTTTATTAATGTGTTTTTTATCTCACTGAGTTGTCTATCATTGTGCTCTCAAATTTTATTGAGTATTTTCAGAATTTCAGTTTTCAGTTCCTATTGTTAAACTACAAAATTTCCATTCACTTAAAATTGTTTTTTGTATATATTTTCAATTTCTTTCTGAACTACATCAGTTCCTTGGATAGTAATTGATTAGTTTTTCTCTGCCTTGATGTCATTTTGAGTGTTGTTATGGAATAAAAAAGACAGCTACAGAAAAATAAATCTATTATTAAAAATAAAAATATAAATTGCAATAATTTTAATAATAAAAAATAAAAGAGAAAAACCATAATAAAATATAAGAAATAAAAACCTAGAGAAAAAAATCTAAAACAAAAAAAAACACACTCAAAAAAGTAAAAAATAAAAAATCAAAGAAATAAAAAAATATTGAAGTTCTGAAAGGTTTTTGTGTATTTTTACCAGCAAATGGCATTGAATTTCAAGTTTTGCATTGTGTTATTTTTGGATTGATCTCCACTGAGATGTTGCTGTCCTGCTTAAAGAGGCAAGGCTGTAGTTTCAGTGATGAGTGAAGTATGCTGTAAGGGCTTCACAGCTTTAGCAATGGTGATCTCACACCTCCATTTGCTTCTTTCTATTTCTCAACAGACCATGGGAACAGATACAGAGCACCATTGTTTTTCAGGAAAAACAGTGACCCTGTGGAACTAGCTGTGGGGTATGTCTCTGCCATTCTTCGTACACCATTAGAGGAGGCTGTGGTGTATGTTTCTGCCACTCTTTGTACACCATTAGAGGAGGCTGTGGGGTATGTCTCTGATACTCTTTGTACATCATTAAAAGAGGTATGTGAGATTTGCGAGTTTGAGTGTTTTACTTTGTTTTTCTCTGTCTCTACATTATGTGGTCTGCCAGCATACTGAGTGACCCCTCATTCTGCTACTACTTTGGTTTAGTATCTCTTTAACTGCTCTGTAATCTTTCTGTTTCTCCTGACAGTAGGAGATCCAGTCTTTGAAGTTTTTGTACATTTCTGGAGCCCCAGAAGAACAAATCCCAGGCATTCCAGGCTTCTGTTCTCTCAGGTGACCTAATGTGATTGTATCATATTTCATTCCTTAATACATTCATTCTTGTTCAAATTTATTTTTATTAAAATGCTTTAAAATATAAGTAGACACATTTATATAAAAATAAAAGTATTTAAATTGTTAATATAAAATGTGCTAGTAGTGACATTGCAACATTTTTTAAAATTTTTTTAAATTTAAAATGTGTAATTTTAAAAGAGTAACCAACTTTATAAGTTTCAACTTTAAAAACTTTCAACTTTTAAACACTTATCACCTTAATAGGTGATATAAATGTTTAATCTTTACATTCTACAGCATACATTATAAGAAGCTCAACTCAGTAACATGTAAACATCTCTAAATCATAGGCCAGCTTTAATCCATTTAAGCCTTAAATTTTAGAAAAAAATTTTTCCCACTAATAAACATAAAAAGTAAAATAAACAGTTTAGCTAAAACAGAACAGTTGTTACTAATTTATGTCCATGAAATTTATAAATATTCACTGTGATGATGCAATGTATAATTAAACAATTTAGTACTTCATATTTAAAGTGACAGTCATTTGCCTTTTAGTGTGTTCCTTTTTAGGAGACTAATAAGTTAATAAGAGATTTAAAAACAATAACAAACAATGTGAAGGAAACCACAAAAAAACAGTAATTTCAACAAATATCTGGATGATGATAAACAAATAATGTATTTGACTGAAAAAGAGAAAGCCTCACCCTAGTATATGTGCTTGGTACCTAAATTTAATAAGAATATTTGTCTGCCATGCACACATATGACAAGATTGTAAAAAATAAATTTAGATAAGAAAGAGAGCAGTTGTGATATTTGTGTCTGAAAACAAGGATATTAAAAGTATGTGAACAAATGCATCCATCATTTACAAAATACTCATTGTTTTTCTATTTAGTGTATTATTAATTTCTGAAATCCAGCCTTTATTATTTCTTTTCTATTTTAAGTTTAGTTTAGCCTTTTTTATTTCTGTGTCTTTTGGTAAAAAAAAATAGAATAATAGTTTTAGATAAATCTATTTTTAAATTTTATTTAGAAAATTAATTTTAATACAATGACATTGATCAATAAGAATACATAGATTTCAGGTAAACATTTTATTAGCATTTAAACAATTGATTATGTTGCATAATCATCACCAAAAGTCAAATTATTATTTATCACCTTATATTTACCTCTCTTTACATCCTTGCTCACATCTCTTTTTCCATCCCCTTTTGCCACGTCCCCTTCCTCCTAGTAACCACTTCACTTTTTTCTATGTCCATGAGTTTCAGTTATATTATATACCACCTATGTGTAAAATATTACAATTCTTAGCTTTCTCTGATTTACATATTTCACTAAGTATAATGTTCTCAAGGTCCATCATGTTGTCATAAATGGCACTATGTCATCGTTTCTTAAGGCTGAGTATTTCATTGTATATATGTAGAACGACTTCTTTATCCAATCCTCTATTTAGAGACACTTTGTGTCCATGTGTTAGCAACTGTGAATAAAGCTATGAGGAACATGGGGGTGCATATGTTTTTACATATCAATGTTAGAGGTACTGCTTTGTTATATGGTAGTTCTATTTGGGAAACCATGATACTTTCTTCCATAATGGTTGTACTAATTTGCATCCCCACCAGGAGTGAATAAGGATTTCTTTTTCTCACAGCCTCTTCAACATTTGTTGTTACCTGACTTGTTGATAATAGCCAATCTAACAAGTGTATTGTGGTATCTTATTGCAGTTTTGATTAGGATTTTGCCAATAGCTAGTAAAGATTAGCATCTCTTCATATATTTGTTGTCTATTTGTATTTCCTCTTGAGAGTAGTTTCTGTTAAGATCCACTCTCATTTTTAAATTAAACTGTTTGCTTCTATGTTCTTAAATTTTGTTAGTTCTTCATATATTTTAGATATTAACCTCTTATAGGAACTGTTGTTTGCAAATATCTTTCATTTAGTTAACTGCCTATTTGTTTTGTTGTGAGTTTGTTTTGCTGTGCAGAAGCTTTTTATACAGTCCCGTTTATTTACTGTTGCTTTTACTTCCCTTGCCTTTGTGGTCAAATTCATAAACTTTTCTCTATGGCTTAGGTCTATAAATTTAGTACCTGTTTTTGTTTTCTATGTAATTTATTGTTTTAGATCTTATATTTAAGTCTTTGATTCATTTTGAATTAATTTTTATGCAGAGAGATAAATTGTAGTTGAGTTTCATTCTTTTGCATGTAGCTTTTCAATTTTCCCAGCACCATTTATTGAAGATGACTTCTTCTCTTCTTTGTTTGTGTTTGGATCCTTTATCAAAGAATATTTGTGTGTGTTATGTGTGTAAGTGTGTGTATGTGTGTGGTTTTATTTCTGAGCTCTCTATTCTGTCCTGTTTATCTGTATGAAAGTTTTACTGCCAAAACCATGCTGTTTTAGTTATAATTGCTCTATAGTATAATTTGAAGTCAAGTAGTGTGCTATCTCAGGCTTTATTCTTTTTCTTCAGGATTGCCTCAGCTACTCGGTGTTTTTTATGCTTCCCTACAAACCTGGTGACTTTTCATTCTGTTTCTTTAAAAAATTACATTGCAATTTTGATGATGTTGCATTAAATTGACATATTGCTTTGGAAAATATGGATATTTTAACTATGTTGATTCTTCAAATTCATGAACATAAAATATTGCTTTATTTCATTTTTTCTTTTTTAATTTTCTTTTAATAATGCTTTGTAGTTTTAGTATACAGATCATGTTTTTTGTTAAGTTTATTCTGAGGTGTTTTATTTTATTTTTTGTTGTAATTGTAAAAAAATTTTATTTTCAGATGTTTTAATGTTGGCATATATAAAAGCAATGAATTTTGTATATTGATTTTGTATCCTGTGACTTTGTCATATTGGTTTATTGATTCTGATAGTATTTTTGTGGAGTTTTTGGGGTTTTCTACTAACTAAACCATAAAATATGCAAAATGGGGTACCTTTACTTTTTTTTTCCTATATGAAATCTTTTATTTCTTTCTCTTGCCTGATTGCTATGGCAAAAATTACCAGAACTATGTTGAATAAGAGTGAAGTGAGTGGGCAGCCTTGTCTTCTACCTTGTTTTAGAGAAAAAGCCTACATTTTTTAAGTTTGTAATATATAGCCTTTATTATGTTGAGGTACTTTTATCCCCATTTTATAGAGTTTTTTAAACATAAAGAGATGGTGTATCTTATCAAATGCCTTTATAGCATCTATTGATGGAATCATATTGCTTTTTTTTATTGATGTGAATTATTCTGATGATGGATTCACATATTTTGAACCATTCTTG
This sequence comes from Saccopteryx leptura, assembly GCF_036850995.1. NCBI lineage: Eukaryota > Metazoa > Chordata > Mammalia > Chiroptera > Emballonuridae > Saccopteryx > Saccopteryx leptura. The sequence goes on along the minus strand of NC_089516.1, from coordinate 59,628,844 downwards.
TGCTCCTGGAATGAATTCCACTTTATTGTGATAAATTATTTTTTAATATGTTGTATTCAATTTGCTAATATTTTGTTTAGAACTTTTCATCTGTATTTCTTAGAGAGATTGGTCTGTTGTTTCCCATTTATTTATGTTGTCTTTGCCTGGATTTGGTATCAGGGTTATGTTGGCATCATAAAATAAGTTAGGAAGTATTGTTTATTCTTCTATGCTTTTGGAGGACTATAAGAAGTATAGGTACCAAATCATCATTGAATGTTTGGTAGAATTCACTAGTGAAGCCACCTAGTTCTGAATATTTATTTTTGGAAAGGTTTATGATAGTTCTTTCTATTTCCTCCCTGCTTATGCATCTATTTATGTTATCTACTTTTTTGTTACTCAGTCTAGGAAAATTGTATAGTTCTAAGAATTTATACATTTCATCTAGGTTGTTGAATTTGGTGGCATATAATCCTTCATAGTATGAGAAGATAATCCTGTATATGTAAATGATGTTTATGTTAATTAATCCTTTTTTCAGATTTTGTTTATATGAGTCATTTCTTGTTTTTTTATAGTGAGCCTAACCAGAGTTTTGTCAATTTTATTGATTTTTTTAAAGAACCAGCTCTCTGTTGTATTAACTTTTTCTATATTTTTCTTTTTTTCTATTTTTAAAATTGTACTGTAATTTTTATTATTTTTTTCTACTGTTGACTTTTCATTGTCTTTGCTATATTTTTTTTCTAGTTTCCTAAGATATGATATTAAGTTGTTTACTTTGGATCTCCCTTATTTCTTGATCTGAGCTGTAATAAAATAAATTTCCTTCTTTCTACTGCTTTTATTTCAACCTAGAAATTTTGCTATGTCATGTTGTCATTTTCTTTGTCTCTATATATCATTTTGTCTCTGTTTTTATATCTCTTTAGACTCAGTTTTTTTAATATTTATTAATTTTAATTTATTGTGTTAACTTGGATTCAAGTGTTCCACTCAATATAACACCTACACCACTCACCCCAGTGTCTCCCATTACACCCCCTTTGACTCCCTTCCCCTAAATCCCTCATTCCATCCCCTGGGATTTCCTGTCATGTTATCTGTATCTATGTGTTATGTATATATAATTTCACTAATCCCTTTGCTTTCTTGAATCCCATCCCTTTATCTCACTTCCATCTAACAGCTGTCTTTCAGCTCCCTGTAATACCGCCTCTGCTTCTATTCTGTTCTTCAGTTTACTTTGTTCATTAAATTCCACATATAAGTAAGATCATATTATATCTTTCTTTCTCTGCCTGGTTTATTTCACTTAGCATAATGATTTCCAAGTCCATCTATGCCATCACAAAAGGTAGATTTCCTTCTTTATCACAGCTGTGTAGTATTCCATTGTGTATATGTACCATGAATTTTTTTTTTTTTTTTTGCTTTTGTATTTTCCTGAAGTGAAAATCAGGGAGGCAGAGAGACACACTCCCACATGCACCTAAGATCCATCTGGCAAACTCACCAGGAAACAATGTTCTGACCATCTGGGGCACTGCTTCATTGCAACTGGAGCCATTTTAGCACCTGAGGAAGAGGCCATGGACCCATACTCAGCACCCAGGTCAACTTTGTTCCAATGGAGCTTTGCTGTGGGAAGGGAAGAGAAACATAAAGAGAAAGGAGAGGCAGAAGGGTAGAGAATCAGATGGGCAACTCTCCTGTGTACCCTGGCCAGGAATCAAACCTGGGATTTCCACATGTTTGGCCAATACAAAACCACTGAGCCAACTTGCCAGGGTTTTACCACAGGTTTTTAATTCACTTATCCACTGATGGACACTTGGACTGTTTCCAGATCTTACACATTATAAATAATGCTGCAATATACAAGGAAGTGAATATCTTCTTTCAGATCAGTGATTTAGGATTCTTAGAATATATTCTTAAAAGTGGAATAGATAGGTCAAAAGACATTTTTATTTTTAATATTTTTGAGGAAGTGCCATGCTGTTTTCTCCTGGCTTGTTGGCTTAGTGGTAGAGTGTCTTCTCAGTGTATATATGTCCCAGGTATAATTCTGAGTCAGGGCACACAGGAGAAGCAGCCATCTGCTTTTCTACTTTTTCCCCTCATACTTGTCTTTTTCTCTATATATATTCCCCTTCAGCATCCTTGATTTTATTTATTTCAGCAAGTTGGCCCAGGGTGATGAGGATGGCTCCATGGCCTCTACCTTAAGTGCTAAACAAAGCTCTGTTGTCAAGCAATAGTGCAACTTGCCAGATGAGGAGAGCAACTTATAGGGGGCTAGCTAGTTGAAACCTGGTCAAGGCACATGTGGAAGTCTGTGTCTGCCTCTCCTCTTCTCACTTTATTAAAACAAATAAAGAAGTAAAGATGGACATTCTAGATATTATTATGTAAAAACTTTAGATAATGGTCCAGTTCATCATTTCTTGGGCTTCATTTTTATTTAATTAGTGGCTGGCCGGTTAATTTTGACTAAGTATATTTTATTTAGAAATTCAAACCTTGATAGTTCACTTCAGTGTTCAAAGCCTTAGATGGGTCCAAATTCTCCATAAGATAATGGTAATTATAGCAAAAGCTCTGTTTAATTAACTTTTTTCTTATCCGCTACTTTAAACTTTACTATGCACCAGCTGCTTATTTTATTATTTTCAACAATGTCCTTGGGGATAAATTGTTCCATAGATTAATTCCACCAAATATAGTCTCTTTGAAAAGCATAGTTTGCAAGTTCACTGTTTGAGAAGGTCTTCTGATAACAAGAGGGCTCTTCCCAACTTTCCCCTACTCAAATATCTCTAGAATATTAGTCAGTTTATGGTATAACCTATTGTTAAATGTACCTATTTCATCCAAACTGTCTTTCACCAAAACCTCTATTATTTTTAAAACACTTATCTTTGTCAGCTTGGGATACCTTAAAAACATAGTACCCATAGTCCTAGATACATCAATTAAACAAGAAAGGAAATAAAAGGCATTCAAATGAAAAAGAAAAATGTAAAATTGTTATTATTTGCTAACAACTTGATAATGTACATTGAAAACCCTAATATATTTGCCAAAAATTACTAGACCTAATAAATGAGTGTAGTAAAGTGGCAGGACATAAAAATTAGTATTCATAAATCAGTAGCATTTTTATACACCAATAATAAACTGTCAGATATAGAAATTAAGAAAACAATCCCATCTACTATTACAAGAATAACAACAAAATAAAGTACCTAAGAATACATTTAACCAAGGAGGTTAAAGATCTGTATTTGGAAAATTACAAGACATTGAATAAAGAAATTGAGGAAAATACAAACAAGTAGAAGCATGTACCTTGCTCATAGTTAGGAAGAATTAACATCATTAAAATATCCATAAAACCAAAAGTAATCTATAGATTCAATACAATTCCTGTTAAAATAACAATGGCATACTTATCAGATCTAGAACAAATTTTTAAAAAATTTATATGCAACTGAAAAAGAACCTAAACACTCTCGATAATTTTGAAAATAAAGAACAAAGTGCCTGATACTGACATAAGAACAGGTGTACAGATCAATGAATAGAACAGAGAACCCAGAAACAAACCCATATATATTTTTCCTTTTCTTTTTCTGAAGCTGGAAACGGGGAGAGACAGCCAGACAGACTCCCGCATGCGCCTGACCGGGATCCACCCGGCACGCCTACCACGGGCGACGCTCTGTCCACCAGGGGGCGATGCTCTGCCCCTCCGGGGCGTCGCTCTGCTGCGACCAGAGCCACTCTAGCGCCTGGGGCAGAGGCCAAGGAGCCATCCCCAGCGCCCGGGCCATCTTTGCTCCAATGGAGCAATTGGCTGTGGGAGGGGAAGAGAGAGACAGAGAGGAAGGAGGGGGTGGGGGTGGAGAAGCAAATGGGCTCTTCTCCTATGTGCCCTGGCCGGGAATCGAACCCGGGTCCCCCACATGCCAGGCTGACGCTCTACCACTGAGCCAACCGGCCAGGGCCAAAACCCATATTTTTTATAGTCAATTACTATTTGACAAAAAAAGCAAGTGTATACAATGAAGTGAAAAATAGTTTCTTTAAGAAATGGTGTAGAAAAAATTGAAAAGGTACATGCAAGAGGATGAAACTAGACAAACATCTTACACCATTCCCAAAAATAAACTCAAAATGGTTAAAAATTTATATGTAAGCCACAAAATCTTAAAAATCTTAGAAGAAAGCATAGACAGTAAATCCTCAGACATCTCATAGCAATATTGTTGCCATTAGTTTTTCTTGGGCAAGTGAAATAAAAAAACAAAATAAACAAATGTACTACACCAAAATGAAAAGCTTTTGCACAGCCAAAGATTACATTCACAAAATAAAAAAACAAACAAGTCACTTCATAGGAGAATGTATTCTTCAGTACATCTGATACAGGGTTAATAATAAAAATTTATAAAGCAACATTTAAAACTCAATACCAGTTAGACAAATAATCCAATTAGAAAATGGGTGAAAAGTTTGAATATACACTTCTCCAAAAAGATTTCAATAGGCATATGAAAAAATGTACATCATCAATAATAAAAGAAATGCAAATTAAAACCACAATGAGATATCACTTCACACCAGTCAGAATGGCTCTCATTCAACAAATCAACACACAATACGTGCTGGCGAGGGTGTGGAGAAAAGAAAACCCTATTTCACTGCTGGTGGGAAAGCAGACTTGTGTAGCCACTGTGGAAAACAATATGGCATTTTCTCAAATAGTTAAAAATGGAATGGCCTTATGACCCAGTAATCTAACTTTTAAGAACATGTACTAAGAATTTGAAAACATTAGTTCAAAAAAAAATAGGCACTTTCATGTTCATTGCAGCATTATTTTCAATAGCCAAGATCTGGAAACAGTCCAAGTAGTCATCAGTGGATGAGTGAATAAAAAAGCTGTGGTATATTTACACAGTAAAGTACTACATAACCATCAAAAAGATAGAAATCTTACCTTTTTTTCCATCATAGACAAACCTGTAGGTGATTATGCTAAGTAAAATAAGCCAGTCAGAGAAAGACAAGTACCATATGTCCTTACTTATATGTGGAACCTAATGAAAATAATAAACTGAGGAACAAAATAGAAACAGATGCAGGAGGACAGAGAATGAATGAACAGCTTTCACAGTGAAGTGAAAAAGGAAGACTGGATCAAGAAGAAGGGAAGATGATTAACCAAACATACACACACACACACACACACACACACACACACTAGCTGTAGTTAGCCACGCGTTGTTGTGGCTCAGTCTGGTTAAATGGAAAAGAAATAAAAGAGAAAGATCACGTTTCTAATATGTTTAATTTCACAATGCTTGTGAGTACACAATATTTTTTGTTATTTCATTGTCTGTGCAGATATAGAGATTGTCTGGTTTGCTGACTCTAGAACATGCAACATATACTTGTCTATGTGAGAAGCAATCTGTGTGTAGATCTAAACCACACAATTCTAAACATTGGCCCTGAATTTTATTAATGGTGATTGCAAATGCCAATCAAATTGGGAACTGCAATCTCTTAAATTGAAATGGCATATCTGTTGGAATCATAGGAATGTGAGGAATGAGGACATCTTTACCTTTGAAAGGTCGTGTCAAGATTGTTGCTTCTACAACGTTGCTCATTTATTTTTTTACTGCAAGCCACATGCTGTTGCAAAGCTTTGGTTGATATTTTGCAACATGATAATTGGCACACTAATTTTCAGTTGCAGTACATGCAGTGGCATCCCTGGCAGATCGAGTGAATTCAAAAATTCTGTGTTATAATTAACTGCTTTATCTGCTTCCACAACAGTTTCAACAGACTTGTATGCGACTGCCTCACTTTGAATGTTAGACTGAATAATATTGTTAAGTTCATAGATGTCTTTGTTCTTGGCTGCAAAATAGCTTGTTCACTCAGCCAATTGTGATTCTTATAATTGGTTTGAATATTGGGAAATACTTTTTCAACCAATTTTTCTCTTGACGTAACCAAATTTCAGAAGTTATGAGGTGATGAAATTCATCCTAAGGTCAGATCAACTGGCACCTTTCTGTTTCCAATTTCCAGCAATTGATGTGAGAATAACTCAGCTGGTTAATTGTTTTGCAACTGGACATGCATATTTGTAGTTAATTTTAATGTTTTTATGTGTTGCCACAAAGTAGAGTATTTTAGGCAAGCATTTATTTCACCCACTAGTGTCGATAGAGGAATTACAGGTAATGTTTGCCTGAAATCTCCTGCAAGCAATATTAACGTATTCCCAAATAGTTTGATGTTTCCACGCGCGATTTTTTGTGCATTCATCCCAAACAATAAATTTGCATTTCTGCAATACTTTTCCAATGTTGGATGCTTTAGAAATGTTGCATGTGGAGTCTCAATGAATTGCATGTTTAATGGCAATTTCAAAGTGAAATGAACAGATCTTCCTCCTGGTAGCAATGTTGCAGCTATTCCAGATGATGCAAGAGCTAAGGCTATGTCATTTTAGGATCAAATTGTTACCAGAATCAATCTAATTAAGAACATTTTACCAGTTTATCCTGGAGCATCTAAAAGGAAGATTTCTGCAACCCTATTATTGACAGTTTGCATTATTTGATTATAAATGACTTTTTGCTCAAGCGTTAGCATAAGAATATTTGATTGGTCATACAACAAAAGATCACCTGTGTTGTAATTTTGTTCACAACACAATTCTACATTGAACAAAGCAGCAGCAGATTGATTTGGTGCTGGCATTCCCAATTGATTCAGAATTTTGTTTGTGATTTCTAAGCACAAATGTTCAATCATTATCAATACATAATTATAGATTTCTGCTGTAAAATCCATGTTTATATTTGAATTTTCCTTGCATATTCAACAGAAAACATTTTCAACCATGTGCAATTTATATTTCTTCCATAACATTAAAATGGAATCGTAAAATATTTAGTGTAGCATGTGTTGCTTTTACATCCAACAGATGGCACTGTTTTTCAAAAACTCATGTTTTTTACCTATCACAGGTGTGACATCTATATAATAGTAAGTATATAAAAACATAAAAAACACGTGCATATTTTAATGCAATGTTGTGTCAAAATTTCAAAGCAATTGGTGAAGAAGTTTAGGAGATTTAAGATTTTGAACAAATGAACATTTACATTTTAATTTATATAGATATAGCATGTATATACAGACAACAGTGCAGCAATAGCCAAGGAAAAAAAGGATGGAAATAGGGAGAGTGAGGCAAAGTTGGGGGTATGGAGAGTCATGATGCAGTTTGTAGAGGGTGTTATATTGAGTTGGACACTTGAATCCCTGTCAACACAAATTTAAAAATATATTTTAAGAAAATACCACAGAATGTGTGAATTTCACAACAGAAATTTTCTTAGAGGTTTTTTGTCTAGAAGTCCAAAATCAAAGCAGTTTTTAGTAAGAGCTCACTTGGTGACTTGTAGATAACCACCTTGTCACTGTGTCCTTAATTGGCAGGAAAAGAGAGAGAGAGAGAGAGATTGAGAGAATGTGAAATGCTCTCTCTTGTGTTTCTTTTTATAAGGGCATTATACTCTGCATAAATGCCCCACCCTCATAATCACATCTAAACTTATTTATTTCATAAAGGCCCCTCTCTAAAAGCTATGACGTTAGGTGTTATTACTTGAACATACAAATTTGACTGTAAGGGAGACACCATTCAGTCTACAATAATATCTTTAGAATCATACTCACCAGTAATCTAGCCCAATTACTCAGAGTAGAGTCAGAATGTGCCCTGTATTCTAGGCTATATCTGTCTAGAATCAACTTTCTGTCTAACTGAGCTCTGAGAGTAGAGCGAAGAAATGTTTTTCAGTTCAAATTCCACTAACTCATTGTTCTTCCAGAACCTTAGATTTTCTTGAATTAATGTATTATCATTTGCTGTTTGTCATTAGGACCATTTATGAGACTTAAATTTAAATATCGTGCTCAGAAAACTCACTAGAAATAAGGTTTGTGTAGCTCCTTATCCATTAATATCAGGACAGAAACAGAACTTTCCCTGAAGAAAATATTTAACTACTCAGAAGAAATTGTTTTCCACTAGAGAAATCAAATTAACTGGAGAGAATCAAGGTCATCCACTGACTATCTACATTTCAGAGTAAAATAGTGGCCTTTCTGTGGTTTAGTATACCCTCAACATACATAAAAGCTACTACCCTGTTTACAATAAAAATAAAATGCATTAGTAGAAATCTCAACCAGCACAACACTCTTTTTGTGGCTTTATTCTCAAATATGAACAAAGGAGTATCACCAGACATCTGAGAAAAAACATGGACAGATGCAAAAGGAACTAAAAAAATAAAAAGAAAGTGACTGGCTTAGAAAAGCAGGGGAAAATAACAGAATAAAAATAACTTCAGAAAGATCTGTAATAAGTTTGAAAATATGTACAAGAAGATGAAAATCCATAAAATGGAAACAAGATGTTATGGAAAAGCAACAATGAAACAGAAAAAAAGAGAGCTTATAAGTTAAAAATATAATTAGCAATAAAATTTTCAATATAAACACAATGACAAATTTAAGCATATCTCCAAAAAGGAGAAAAAAAATTAAAAGATAAAAAATGAAAAATAAAATTTATTTTTAACTTCAAATTATGGCTAACAGGAGTGCTAGAAAGAGATAACAGAAAATAGTAAAAATATACAGTAAATAATATATGAGAATTTTTTAAAGCAAGCATATAGAAGAATTCAGATCAAAGGACTCAGAACAATAAGTAAAATTAAGTCTCTCTTATAAAAATAATTTTAAACCTTTATAACTTCAAAGAAATTTTAAAAAAACCTAAAATCTTCCCAAGGGGTAGTGCGGAGTTAAATGAGGACTCAGTCACAAACAAAACAATTATTGTCATATTGACATCAAACTTTTTATTAATTATGCTAGATGCTAGACACCAATAAAAAAGGTTTAACATTTTGCCTGACCAGGCAGTGGCACAGTGAATAGAGCATCAGCCTGAAATGCAGAGGTCAAAGATTTGAAACCCAAGGTTACCAGCTTGAGTGTGGGCTCATAGACATGACCGCATGGTCACTGTCTTGAGCCCAAAGGTCGCTGGCTTGAGCCCAAGGTCACTTACTGGTTTGAGCAAAGGGTCAATTACTCTGCTGTAGCCCTTGGTCAAGGCATATATGAGAAAGCAATCAATGAACAACTAAGGTGCTTCAATGAAGAATTGATGAGTTTTATCTGTCTCCCTTCCTGTCTGTCTCCCTATCTGTCTCTCTTTCTGTTTCTCTGTCTTTATCATAAAAAATGGTTAACTTTTTAAAAAATTTTAAAATTTATTTATTATAGAGAAAAGAGAGAGAGAGAGAGAAGAGGGGTGGAACAGGAAGCATTAGCTCCCATATGTGCCCAAGGTTTTGAACTGGTGACCTCAGCATTCCAGGTTGACACTTTATTCACTTCACCACCACAGGTCAGGCAAAAAGAATAGTCAATTTTTAGAAGAAAGTATGTGTGTGAGGAAATTTTTATTCTAAATACACTATCAAATGTGAAAGCAGGATAAAAAAACTTTCAGCCAGCAGAGACTTGAAAGTTTGTGCCTTTTGTATTTTAGAATGTTACTTGAAGACAAACGTACTTCAGGAAGAACAAAAAAAGGAATACACTGGGAAGAAGACAATGGGATTCAACAAAACAACTATAAAAAAATAAATAAAAGGATTACCACTATTCAGGAGCCTTACAGAATCAGCAATCCAGCTTAAGAGTGAGAGGATAGAGAATACTAGATGAATATTAAAAAGAACTGATAGAATAGATGCAATGATTGCTATTATACAAAAAATTGAGAACATAGTAAAATCAATTGTGATTTATGGAAAAGGAGCATCTAACTGAAATTGGCTCTTGGAACAGTGTCTTATCAATAGCTAAGTAAGTGTGACATTGGTTTTGTGGAGCTAGAAATGTAGTCTTAAACATGCTAGGCCCATAAAAATGTAATTTTTAAATTATTTCCTCCATCTTAGAGTTTTAGAAAAGCCACAGATGTTTTAATCATGCTTAGAGATCATATTAAAGCCATTATCAACTTTCAGAATGTAAAGATAAACATATAACTGCTTCAGACTGCAAGGTGGACAAGATGAAATAGAGGGTGGAAAAAATATTCTTAATTTGAAAAGCAGAAATTCAAGAGAAATAAAAGCAGTCTACTTAATTTTTAAGTTTCAGATGATATGTTATAACTGTACTGGGAGAAGGAGATTTTAAAAAGTGTGAGTTATAAGTGAGCTACATTTCCAATATTTAAAAGCAGAAAAACAAAAAAATATCACTATCAATAATAATAGCAGTTAAAATTGTACCACCCACTTTTTAAAGGACTTTGTCTATTTTAAATAATTTAATTCTAATAGTGACCCCATAAGAAAGGTGTTATATATATATATATATATATATATATATATATATATATATATATATATATATATTTTTTTTTTTTTTTTTATTATTTTATAGATGAAGAAATAGGCACAGAGCCTGACCAGGCAGTGGCACAGTGGATAGAGCATTGGACTGGGATGCCAAGGACCCAGGTTCTAGATTCTGAGGTCACCAGCTTGAGCACGGGCTTATCTGGTTTGAGCAAAAGCTCACCAGCTTGGACCCAAGGTTGCTGGCTTGAGCAAGGAGTTACTCGGTTTGCTGAAGGCCTGTGGTCAAGGCAAATATGAGAGGGCAATCAATAAACAACTAAGGTGTTGCAATGCGCAATGAAAAACTAATGATTGATGCTTCTCACCTCTCTGTTCCTGTCTGTCTGTCCCTCTCTATCCCTCTTTCTGACTCTCTCTATCTCTGTAAATATAATATATATTACTTTGGGAATAGCAGATATTTCATTTATGGACTATATTCATTACATGGAGTGACAGGTACTACTTAGGTTGGTATTTTCCTCTTTTTTATTTGCTGAGGTCATATCATTGAATTTATATAAAATAAATGAAAGAAAGATGTAAATTTTTGGTAATCTTTCTTTTTAGCCTTTCACTAAAAATATGCACACCTATCATTCTATATTGAGATGACATATAATATAATTTAGGTACGAAGGCTAAAATACATTAATGCGTGACAGAGGAGATGAAAGAGACATAGACACAAAGATAAGTAGATAAAAATGTTTTGTAATATATTAGTAAAATGCTGGGTTGCATTTCAGATATAGATAGAGAAGTTTAAAGATAGAGATAGATAATTAGTTGGGATGATGAATAGAAAGCTTGAGAGACATTGTTACAATGATATAGATAATCAAAGATAAGAGAGAAGCTGATGTATTGATGATGGAAATGAGATAGAAATGGATGAGGATAGAAATACATACAGCCATTTATACATCAATTTAGCAAATATTCATTGGATGACTATTAAGAGTCAGTCACTCTACTGGTCATTGAAGACACAATAGAGAGCATAAAAAACTTATGTTCCCTATCCTCATTGAACTCAGAGTCAGACATATCATTATGAGGGTATTAGCTACTGCAAAGAAATATTGTTTTGAATCAATAAATCAGAAAGTTTGGGGATGAAAGTTAAGAAAGAGTTTCCAATAAAACCCCCAAATGAAGAGATGGCTGAAGAAAGAAAAGAACATAATGTGATATTATATGTACACCTACAGAGAGATCAATAGTTGGTGGAGATAGGCATATGCAGAACAGTAGTATTAAGTCGATAAATAAATACAAAGAAAAAAAGAAAAATTGTTGGTGAGGTAGAAAAATGATGATAATGATTGGTAATTAATGTTAAACTTATGAAATCAAAATGAAGAAATGCAGAGGTAAACAGATCTATGACATGGTGATGATTTATACAAAACCTAAAAGTCTGGAGAAAATGATGAATAATTCATTCAAAAGAAAGTCTCGAGCCCATACAATTAGAGTATGCTTTCACATATTATTATATGTTTTTAATTCATGAAAATAAGTACACGTGATGACAGTGTCTACCAGAACAAATAAGATTAATATTTTTAAGCATAACTTGTATGAGAATAAATTGATACAAACATATAGCTTTAATTTGAGAAACAGCTTTTGCTATACAAAGGACTGTTGATTCATACACAGTGTATTTTTAATCCATTTCAAAAGCAGAATCCCATAGAAATTTTCTACCAGAGTTATTAGCTTGCACAAGCTCCTTAAGCATTCGAGCCCTAAAATATGATGGCTGCTCCCTATGATGTTTAGCCATCAGTAATGGTTCCTTATCAGCCCTGGAAACTCCTTCATCAGAAACCACTGTCACAATGTGGATGACATTGGAAAAACATATTTCTTGCAAACTCTCACCCAGCATGGAAGTCATTCAGGCAGAGCTGGCAAGGGAGAACTTTCATGAAACACCTTAGAAAGAAATCTGCTTTATCAAGGAGGGAAATGTGTAACATGAAATAAGAGGAGACTTGAAAATTCTTTATTTTAACTCAAGCACTCTCTACCCAATGATGAAAAAAAGATTGACATTTAAGTGTACATTACATAAATGTTGGCAAATTATTCAAATAAATGTTCTTGAATATGTAGGATGCTTTGTTTTACCTAACCCATCATATTTCTCATTTATTCATTCCTTAGACACTAAGAATATATACAACAACAGAAACCTTATTACATGATGCACTTGTGACTGATACTTGGTTCATTAAAAAAATTGGTTAAAACTAGAAATCATTTAAAAAAGACTAATACACCCTGGCCAGTGGTGGTGCAATATATAAAACATTGACCTGGAAATGCTAAGGTCACTGGTATGAAGCCCTGAGCTTCCCTGGTCAAGGCATATATGGGGATTGATGCTTCCTGCTCTTCCCTCTTCTCTCTCTCTAAAACTAAATAAATAAAACCTAAAAATAATAAAATAAAATAAAAATGACAAATACATTCTTTAGACATTATTAAATCATAAAAATGAACATATTTTCTCTTTCTTTGTATAGGGTGAAGGCATTTTCATTGAGTGTGGTCCTCTAATTTAAGGTTTGCATGTTCACTGTTACATAAACCATAAGATATAACATCATCTCTGATATCAAGTTTCACTTTCTTTGAAATGTAGCAAAAATTTGAATTTACTTATGAGGAAATAAAAGTGCAGGATGCTCTAGATTTTTATTTCTTCCAATCTCCCTCTTACAACTAATTTTAAAGCAATTTTATAATTAATTACTTGCCTTCATCAACTTTTCTCCAAATATTTAATTTATATTTTAAGAAAAAAAGCAGATCTCTTTTAAATTTTGTATCAGTTGGTTTACATAGTGTTCCTTAAAAAATAATTACAACAATAAGGACACTTAAGACAGAGAGATTTAAAAAAAAACATTGAGGTCTCAGTAAACCTTGAATTCAACAGGTGGAACTAGATGCACACAAGTGAGTAAGCTATTATCTGTGAGTTTTCATTGCACCCTAGAGTACTAATGATTGTTCTTTATAAAAGGAATAAAGACTATTAATAATCTAGTAATAGTCCAGATAAGAGAGTTATGACTCTCTCTGCCAGCTATTGTGCTAAGCCTTATGTATATGAACTTGCAAACCTCTGTTCCCAGGGTAAAAGCTACATTAATATCAAATTTCAAAAATGCCTTCTTTATATAGCTGAGGTAAATTTGAGTCCTGCTCCCTCTTTAATTCACACTGTGGCTATTATCAGTAATTTTTCCTTGCAGAACCCAATTTTCCATATAGTGAAACTCTAGGACAGATATCTCTGAAGTTCTTGGTTGTTTCTGGTTCTAAAAAATTGGGTTTTGGCCTGTGGCTCAATAGATAGAGCATCGGCCAGGGATACCGAATACCAAGGTTCAAAACCAGAAGGTCGCCAGCTAGAGTGTGGGCTCTTCTGGCTTGAGCACAGGCTCACAAGCTTGAGCACAGGATTGCTGTCTTGAGCATGGAATTACAAATATGATCCATGGTTGCAGGCTTGAGCAAAGGGTAGTTGGCTCAGCTGGAGCCACCCAGTCAAGGTACATATGAGAAATCAATCAATAAACAAGTAAGATGCTGCAACAAAGAATTGATGCTTCTCATCTCTCTCCCTTCTTGTCTATCTGTCCTTATCAGTCCCTCTCTGTCTCTTTCTGTCTCTGTCCTTCTTCCTAAAAAAAAGAAAATATTTTTTTTAAGTTTTATAATTAGTATACTTTTATTTTTGCTTAAGATATACAAAGAGAATTATTAAATTATCAATATTTATATTTTATAATTTCAGATTAAGATTCAATAATACTTTTAGAATTATACATTATAGATGTAGAAATAAAAGAAATATAACGTATGTATGAATGTGTATTACTTACATATATGAACATATGACATAATGAAAGGAGCAATGAACTAGAAGCCAAAAGACAAGGGTTTAAATTTTAGCTGTGACAATATATAGCTTTGTGTTTATGGCATAAATCCATTAATATTCTTGGATTTTAGTTTATCTTCCCTGAGATAGAATAACCTGATGTGTATCAGTTACCTATTAACATGTAAGAAATCATCTAGAAACTTAATACAAAAATATTATTTGACATGTTCTGTGGATCAGGAACCCAGGAACAGCTTATCTGGGTGTTTCTGGTTCAGTGTCTCTCTTAAGCTTACAAGTCAAGTTAAAAGCTAGAGTTGCAGTCATCTGAAAGTTTTACTGGGACTAAAGAATGCATTACAAAGTCCACACATGTGGTCTTAGTTAACTCATTTCTTTGCTGAACACTAGCCAGAGGTGAAAGAAAAGGGGAGGGGAGAGGAGAGGAAGAGAAAGGATGGGAGAGGAGATGGGGTGGAAGAAAATAATTGAGAGAGGGAGCATAAAAGAAAGAGAAGGGAGAGAGAGAACACACCCAGAAAGAAACTAAATGTAATGCTACCTCACACCTATTATATTAACTATTATCAACAAGACAGATAATAAGTGTTGGAGAGGCTGTCGAGTAAAATGAACCCTCTCTCACTGCTGCTTGGAATATAAATTAGTAATGCCATTATGGAAAAAGTATGGTGATTTTTCAGAAAATTAAGACTAGAACTGCCATATGACCCAGTAATCCCTCTACTGGGTATCTACCCAAACAAAGTAAAAAACATTAGTATGTAAAGACACATGCACCTTTATATACATTGTAGCAGTATTCACAGTGGCCAAGACATGAAAACAACCAAAGTGTCCTTCGATAGAAGATTGGATAAAAAATATGTGCTGTGTATACACTACAGAATACTTCTCAGCCATAAGAAAAGATGACATACTGCCACTAAGACAACATGGGTGGACCTTGAGACCATTATACTGAGTGAAATAATTAAATCATAAAAAGCTAAGAACAGTATTATTTCACACATAAATGGGATATAAAATACTGAGACTTTTGGACATAGATAAAACGGAAGTGGTTACCAGGGGGAGGAAGGTGTGGGGAAGGGGGTTGGTGGAAGGCAGTAAAGAGGGAATAATATAAGGTGATGGAAAATGATTTGACTTTGGGTAATGGGTACACATCATAATCAACAGTTCAAATGCTATAAGAATATTTACCTGAAATGTATGTACTATTATTGATCAATGTCACCCTGTTAAATTTAATTTTCTAAATAAATTTTTAAAAAAGAAGCTGCCATCCATTTTTAACCATTTTGAGTGACATTGCATCACTTGTGCCATATTCTCTTCACTGCAAGTTCAGCTTTATTTCTTGAAGAGAAGCATATCAAAGAATTTTTGTAACTCTCCTCCACCTCCGAAAGTGACTTCCAACTACTATAGTTGAAGGAAACAGTAGCAGCAACAACAAAATGCATCTATAACTGAATAATTTTTTTGTGTGTGTTTGTGAGGGACAGAGAGAGACAAAGATGGGGACAGATAGGGACAGACAGCTGGAAGGGAGAGAAGAGAGACATCAGTTCTTTATAGTGGCACCTTAGTAGTACATTGATTGCTTTCTCATATGTGCCTTGACCAGGGGGCTACAGCAAACTGAGTGACCCCTTGCTCAGGTCAGCGACCTTGGGCTCAAGCTGTTGAGCCTTGCTCAAACCAGATAAGACCACACTCAAGCCGGCGACCTTGAGGTTTTGATCCTTGTCCTCTGTGTACCGATCTGATGGTCTATCCACTCTGCCACTTCTTGGTCAAGCTATAACTGAATTGTTTTTATGTAGCAGCTTTTTCTTTCTTTTATCTTTTCCAATAAACTTCCCAAGCAAGCACATAGGCTTCTAAAAAAATGAGTTTCATCTGGTATCAAATATAAGGTTGTGTTGTGACCTGACATATGAAAGCTGAGTATAGTTCTTGCATCTTGGCTGTTTCCAGTTTCCTGTAACAGTGTCTCATGTGAAAGGCCAACCAAAGAGATCCTTTGCACCCCATGTCTATTTTCTGATACTTGAATTATACCCCTATTAGCAATCCAATCTGGTTAGAGAGTGAAATACAATGGCCTTTTAATGGCTAAGTGAATAAAGTTTATTGTGATATTGATAGCATAAAATTGTCACAAACACTTACAGAGACATTTCTCTTTGGGACAGTGCTTTCCATAATCCTGCTCTTGCTTACTATACTTACTGATCAAAACGCCAAACATTCTCCCTTGCTTCCTCTGTGACATTGGCCACCTTACAACTCCTCAGATACAGCAAGCATGCCCGTCTCAGGGCCTTTGAACTTCTTCTCCCTGACTAATTTGCTTATATTCTTTATATTACTTGTACATATATCTCATCAGAAAAAACACCTCATCCCTTATACATCACTCTTTCAACTATCATCCAATTCTGTTACTTTTGGTTTATAAAGGTTATATTTATGTATGTATAGTGTTTAGAAATTAAAACTGAGAAAATGTTAATATATTTATGTTTTTATTATTTTTTTTATTTTTCTTATTTTTTAGTGAGAAGAGGGGAGGCAGAAAAACAAACTCCTGCATAAGCCCCAACCTAGATCCACCCAGCAAGCCCACTAGGGAGTGGTGCTCTGCCCATCTGGGGCTGTTGTTCCACTGCTCAGCCATTTTTTAGTGCCTGAAATGGAGACCATTGAGCCATCATCAGCACCCGAGGCCACCTCACTTGAGCCAATCAAGCCATGGCTACAGGAGGGGAAGAGAGAGAAAGCAAGAAGGGGAGGAGAAAAGGTGGAGAAGCAGATGGTCACTTCTTCTGTGTGCCCTGACGAGAATTCAAACCTGGAACAACCACATGACAAGCCTACACTCTACCACTGAGCCAAATGGCAGGGAATACTATTTTTGTTTTATAAGATCTTAAAAAAAAATATTGATTTTAGAGAGAGAAGATAGAGAGAAAAGGGTGGAGGAGCAGGAAGCATCAACTTGTAGTAGTTGCTTTTCATATGGGCATTGATCAGATAAACCCTGGATTTTGAAATGGCAACCTCTGCTTTTTAGGTTAACACTTTATTCACTGCACCACCACAGGTTAGGATGTTTTTTATTAATTTAAATATAACAAAAATAAGCCAATTACACCTTAATATAAATGATATTTTATGAAAGATAACTATTTTCAAAATATATAATATATAGTGAGAAGTGTGACACTGCTTTATATTTTTAAAAATATATTTAATGTGTGGCTTAAAAGAAGACATAAATTTTTTTATCCAATTGATCAATCTAGAGAAAAATATTTTGGTTGCAGTATATAAGTAAAATTCCGCTGCACAAAGATATCAAAAGAAAAAGATCCTGAACAGGCAGTGGCACAGGTGATAAAGTGATGGACTGGGACATTGAGGACACAGGTTCAAAACCCCAAGTTCGCCAGCTGGAGTGTGGGCTAATCTTTTTGTTTGTTTGTTTTTTGTTTTTGTTTGGTTTTTTGTTTGTTTGTTTGTTTTCATTTTTCCAAAGCTGGAAACAGGGAGGCAGTCAGACAGACTCCCGCATGCGCCCGACCGGGATCCACCCCGGCATGCCCACCAGGGGGCGATGTTCTACCCCTCTAGGGCATCGCTCTGTTGCATCCAGAGCCACTCTAGTGCCTGAGGCAGAGGCCACAGAGCCATCCCCAGTGCCCGAGCCATCCTTGCTCCAATGGAGCCTTGGCTGCGGGAGGGGAAGAGAGAGACAGAGAGGAAGGAGAGGGAGAGGGGTGGAGAAGCAGATGGGCGCTTCTCCTGTGTGCCCTGGTCGGGAATCGAACCCGGGACCCCCGCACGCCAGTCCGACGCTCTACCGCTGAGCCAACTGGCCAGGGCCAGCTAATCTTGTTTGAACAAGGCTCACCAGCTTGAGCTCAAGGTCACAGGCTTGAGAAAGTGGTCACTCAGTCTGCTGTAACCCCCCAGTCAAGGCACATATGAAAAATCAATCAATGAGAAACTAAGATGCGACAAAGAAGAATTGATGCTTCTCATCTCTCTTCCTTCTGGTATGTTTGTCCTTATCTGTTCCTCTGTCTCGCTCTATCTCTGTCACACACACAAAAAAAAATAGAAAAATAAAGGAGTGTTTTAGTAGCCTTTTTGAATAATTATAGATATTACTCTTAGATTTTATACCAAAACTCAACAATAGTGGTTTCTTAAAGCTGACTTGCAACATAAAATCAGAAGTCAAATGAATGTTTTTATATTCAACTGCATTTAATTCCATTGGTTTATTTTGTATTGTGGATCATTTAGTGATGCCTGACTTGTGACATCATGCATTCGTCATTTGGAAAACACTAATCCACTAAGATATGCAGATCTTTCAAAAGTTTACACTTTTCATTGATGCAATATCAAAATACCATTATTACCAGCATCACCAAGCTGATTAGACAGTATGTTTTGGGAAGTTGCCAGGCTCTCAAGGAAGGTATAACTTTTGCAAAATTCCAATTTTCACTTGAATTTTTAAATATCGTTAGCAATGAATGCTATCATTGGTTGTACTTGAAGTGATAGACCTCATTGATTTATGAGAAAATGTTGCTAGAAGTCCAAGTCTGAATAATAATAATTTGTCTGTCAGTCATTTTGTTAAGTAAAATGGCAGGCCATGTTTAAAAACAAGTTCATAGTTTGTAACTGAAACATCACATAAGAGCTTTTCCTCAAGACAAGTTATTCTTTTCTTATGAACCATAAATGCTTTATTTGTGCTTCTCATAATTTGTGCTTCTCATAAATATTGTCATCAATATTTTATAATGATCAAAACTCAAGTTTCAAGATTTAGTAAAATTACTAAATTTTACTGTTTCATTAGAAAGATGTATTTAGGTTACACTTGCTTTTGTGGTGGGTTTTTTTTTTTTGCCATTTTTTTTTTCACTGTGAGCATGTGACCATGAAGAATACAATTTCTTCTAGTACTTTTGATATTGCTGCCTTGACTCATGCTGATATATCATCATTGCTTTTACTCCATTAGACCAAAAGTCAATACAGTTAAAAGAGCAAATAATATCTTGTTAATATTACTTTGCTTTTGCTACCCTCTATAAGAAACTCAGGGACCTCCCTTCCACACTGCAGTCTGGATCTCACTTTGAGAAACATGGTTCTAAATATGCATCTTAGAGTAAAGTTGCTTGGTCAAAGAACATGCATATATTCAACTTTACTACACATTATAGAATTTCTCTAAATTGGGTTACATAAATTTATATTCCCACTGGCAGTATATTAAATTTCTTATTTCTATCCCTTGGTATTGTCTGGTGTTTTAATTTTTGCATATTTCTTTTCTAAGGTGTAATTTTTTTCTGTTGAATATTTCTTATGGTAGCCTATGAATATATAAAATAAACTTCTCTAGTAAAGATTCCATATATATTTAGTTATATATTCCATATTAATTAAATTATATTAATATATGCTATGCACAGTGTTCTAAGACTTATTTCTGCTATTAATATTTATTTCAGCCTGACTAGGCAGTGGTGCAGTGAATAGAGCATTAAGCTGGGATGTGGAAGACCCAGGTTTGAGACCCCAAGGTCGCCAGCTTGAGAGTGGGCTCATCTGGCTTGAGCAAAAGCTCACCAGCTTGGACCCAAGGTTGCTGGCTCAAGCAAGAGGTTACTTGGTCTGCTGAAGGCCTGCAGTCAAGGCACATATGAGAAAGCAATCAATGGACAACTAAGGTATCAAAACGAAAAACTGATGATTGATGCTTCTCATCTCTCTCCATTCCTGTCTGTCTGTCCATATCTATCCCTCTCTCTGATTCTATCTCTGTCCCTATATTAAAAAAATATTTCTTACATATATATTTTTTCTTACAAGAAAATTTGGAACAAATGTATTAGGTTTTCATTTTATGGATGTATCATAATCTCACCATTATTTTTTTATCGATAGTTCTTTACAAATTTTATATATTAATACCTTTTCAGCAATACATATTGCAAGTAAAATTTCCAAGCTGTAGTTGTCTTTTCTCTTTGTTTATGGGAACTATACCAAAGATTTTTATTATAATGTAAGCTAGATTTAGAAATGCTTCTTATATATTTTTCTATTATAATGTATTCTTTCCTATTCTGTAATCATTGAGCCACTTTTCTTCTTTTCTATAAGTTTTACAGTGTTTTAGTTTCCCATTCAGTTCTTAAATCCACTTGGATTTATTTTTGTGCCTGCTGTGATGCATAATCTATTTTTTCCATATGGATGACTAATATTTTAGCAGAATCTATTCTTACTGCCACAACTTTGAATTGCCATCACTTTCATATATTGTTTCCATATGTAAGTTGCTCTGTTTCTAGACTTTTCTTCAATTCCACTTGTCTATCTGTAATCTTTTCACCAATACTACTGTTTTTTTTTTTTTAATTAAGTGAGAGGTGTGCAGGTAGAGAGACAGAATCCCTCATGCACCTCCACTGGGATCCACCCTGAAAGCCCCCTACCCAGTAATGCTCTACCCATCTGGGGCCACCACTCCATTGCTTGGGAACTGAGCTGTTTTAGTGCCTAAGCCGAGGCCATGGAGCCATCCTTAGCACCTGGGGACAACTTGCTCAAACTATTTGAGGCATGGCTGTGGGAAAGGAGGGGGAGAGAGAGAGAGAGAGTGAGGAAGAGGGAAGGAGGGGTGGAGAAGCAGCTGGTCACCTCTTGTGTGTGCCTTGACCAGGAATGGAACCTGAGACATTCAAACACTGGACCAATGCTCTACCACAGAGCCAACTGGCTAAGACCATATTGTGTCTTAACTGCCATGTTTTTAAAATAATTATTGATATGTGATAAGGCAAATTTATACACCTTATTATTCTTTGAAATTTTCTTAATGCTTTTGTGGATCAGTGGCAGGTAAATGACATTGTAGATGTTGATTAGTAATTTTACTTTCTTTAAATATACTGATTTCATAGTAGTTTGTGTATTGCTTTACAAAACTGACTGCATTTACAATAAATACATATTCTTAATATTGTTTTTTGTCTGCTTTTTTTTTAGCATATTTTTACTGTGCTTTAGAATTTTGATTTGCAGGCTTATTTTTGATAAAAAGTTTCTCCTTTTTCTCTCCCTACCCTTTCTCCTTTTTCTCTCCCTACCATTTCCCAATGCCCCCTCCACTTTTCCATCTTCCCTTCTCTTTCTGCCTTTGCTCCTCTTTCTCTCTCTCTCTGTATCTCTGACACACACACACACACACACAAATTTTTCTTTGATAAACACTCAGTCTCATATGCATATAGTTGCACCTGTCCAACCCCAAAAAGGCCCACCCAGATAATAGTCTAGTCTTACTTATGATGCTAATCAGCCATAAGTTCAGATAAATTTAATTTCTGTTCATAGGATTCCATCTTTATACTTTTGATTCCATAGATATTGAGCTCCCTTTAAGTCTCGAAATACCAAATATTTTTTGAATTAAAAAAAAAATAGGGAGAGCCAACTCTGGGTCTAGTTTTTTACAATTATTTTCCTCCAGTACATTATATTAGAGAGGACTTTTACTTTCTGATGCCACATAGGAATACAACTCCCAGTTACATTTGCTTGTTTACAGAGAGGCTAGTAAAGCTGCAGCTTCCACCAAACTTAAAAGGTTGTTTTTCTGCTGTTCTTTTCATTCATATAGATATTATATTGCTTTTTACCTAGCTTTTTGATTGTTTGTTTTGGTTTTCCTTTCATATTTTTTAATGTGTCATAGCTATATGCTTTAAGTGTAAAAATTGTTTCTTTGCTTTCTTTTTATTTTTTGAAATGTAGAAATGGCCATAATTTAAATGAATATATAGAAGTAAACAGGCAGATTAAGATTGGTTGAGGCCCCAGGCACAGAAGAAAATATTGGGCTCCTTATATCAGGGAAAAGTGTAAAGTTGGGGTTTTGCAGGGCCTTTCATAAATCAGGGCTCAGGACACACGCCCCATACTCCCACCATTAAATTCACCTCTAGAAGTAAGTAAATTTTTTCATACTTTAATTAATTTAGTTTATCATTTTGGACTCATTAATATTTAAATTTTCCTTATTTATTTTTACAAGATTTGTTTTTTTAAATTTTAATTGATTTTTCAATTATAGTTGACACAATATTATATCAGTTTCAGGTGTAGAGCATAGTGGTTAAAAACTTATATAACTTGCAAGATGATCCCCCAGTAAGTCCAGTAACCATCTGACACCATACATAATTATTACAATATTAATGACTCCACTTTCTATACTGTAATTTACATTTCTATAACTATTTTGTAACTACCAATTTATATTTCTTAATTTCTTTATCATTTTCACCCAACCACTTCCCCTTCATCCTCCAATCTGGCAACCATGAATTTATTTCTGTATTTATAAGTTTGTTTCTGTTTTGTTTGTTCATTTATTTTTTTTTCAGATTCCATGCATAAGTGAAATCATGTAGCATTTGTCTTTGTCTTATTTCACTCAACACAATACCCTCTAGGTCTATCCATGTTGAGTCAACTGATAAGATTTCTTTCTTTTTATGGCAAAGTACTATTTTGTCATATATATGTATCACTTTGTATTTATCCATTCATCTATTGATGTACACTTAGGTTAATTCTTAACTTGATTACTGTAAATAATGTTGCAATGCACCTCAAGATGCATACATATATATAATTGAATTTATTGGAGTGACACTGGTTAACAAAATTATATAATTACAGGTTCATAATTCTACAACACATCTTCTGTACAATATATTGTGTGTTCACCATCCCAAGTCAAGTTTTCATTCTGAGCACTTTACTAAATGGTGGATTTAAACAGCACAATTAAGATAAAAGCTTATCCTTAATAAATTTATGAAAGTTCATCCTGAGAGCTCTCTCTCTCTCTCTCTCAGCAAAAAAGGTAAAAAAAAAACCCTGGGATGTCACCATCCCCATCAAGAGATAGGCTGTCACATTAAGTCACTGATCTGGTCAAAGTCCTTGTCATCCACCATAGATCACCATATTGGACTGCAGAGACATGTGTGGGTAACAATTTTCGGGTAAAGCACAGCATTTTCTTTCAAACCCAGGTCTACAGTTGTTGTAAGGGACTTCTCTTTATGACCAGGTGGTGCTAGAGACCATCTGAGACACACTGAGGCTTTAAGTTAAATTCAAGGCTTGCAGACCATAAGACACTTCAAAGCATTTCACTACTTTAAATATTAATACGGGATTTTCACCTCAAATATTTCTAAAAAAAAAGCTGAACTATATTGAGCATACAAGGAGAGAATAATATCTTGGTGTCATGATTTTCACAGTTTTTGCAATTCACATTGAAAAATAAATCTATCTCGCCTGACCTGTGGTGGCGCAGTGGGATAAAGCGTCGACCTGGAACACTGAGGTCGCTGGTTCGAAACCTTGGGCTTGCCTGGTCAAGGCACATATGGGAGTTGATGCTTCCTGCTCCTCCCCCTTCTCTCTCTCTCTCTCTCTGTCTCTATCTCTCTCACTCCTCTCTCTCTAAAAAAATCAATAAATAATAAAAAAAAACGTTTTTTTTAAAAAAAAAAGAAAAATAAATCTATCTCCACTTTTAATGGAGTTATATTTTAAGTTAATTTGCATCATTAATAACAACAAATTAGAGCCCTTTGAGATTTTTTTTTAAAGGAGAAGGAGTTTTCAATCAGTCACACAGCCTCCATTTTGGCTCACACACTCACCATTAATTGACACAACATTAAATAGTTTCCAGCCTGACCAGGCTGTGGCACAGTGGATAGAGCGTTGGACTGAGATGCGGAGGACACAGATTCGAGACCCCGAGGTCGCCAGCTTGAGTTCAGACTCATCTGGTTTGAGCAAAAGCTCAAGCTTAGACCCAAGGTCACTAGCTTGAGCAAGGGGTTACTCAGTCTGCTGTAGCCCCACGGTCTAGGCACATATGAGAAAGCAATCAATGAACAATAAAGTTTTAGCAATGAAAAACTAATAATTGATGCTTCTCATCTCTCTCCATTCCTGTCTGTCTGTCCCTATCTATTCCTCTCTCTGACTCTCTCTGTCTCTGTAAAAAAAAATAAAAATAAATAAATAAATAAATAAAATTGTTTAAATAGTTTCCATAGTTTCATTAGAAATGATTCTAAATATATTATTCTCTGAATAAAAGATTTAAAACCAAACTATATGTGAAATAGTATCAGTTGAGGTAGATCTTGAAATGCAATTTTATTCTCCTCTTTCCCACTGATTTAAAAGAGAGAGAGAGAAAAGAAGGAAGACTGGAATGGAGAAAGGGAGAGAATAACATCAACTCATTGTTCCACCTAGGTGTGCACTCATTGATTGCTTCTCTTATGAGCCTATTTTTTTTAATTTGTATGTAGGAAATTAAATTTAACAAGGTGGTATTGATCAATAAGAGTACATAGGTTTCAGGTAAAATTTTGTATAGCATTTGAACTGTTGATTATGTTGTATATCCATTATGCAAAATCAAATCATTTTCCATCACCTTATATTTGACCCCAAATAACCAAAGCAATCCCAAGGAAAAAGAATGAAGCTGGGGGCATTACAATACCTGACTTCAAACTATATTATAGGGCCACAACAATCAAAGCAGCATGGTATTGGCAGAAAAATAGACACTCAGACCAGTGGAACAGAGTAGAAAGTCCAGATATAAAACTACATATATATAGTCAAATAACACACAATGGAAAAAAGAAAGCCTCTTCAACAAATGGTGCTGGGAAAACTGGAAAGCTACATGCAAAGAAATGAAACTCGACTACAGTTTGTCCCCTTGTACTAAAATTAATTCAAAATGGATCAAAGACCTAAACATAAGACCTGAGACCATAAAGTACATAGAAGAAGACATAGGTTCTAAACTTATGGACCTTGGTTTTAAAGAGCATTTTATGAATTTGACTCCAAAGGCAAGAGAAGTGAAGGCAAAGATAAATTAATGGGACTACATCAGACTAAGAAGGTTTGCTCAGCAAGAGAAACTGACAACAAAATAAACAGACAGCCAACTAAATGGGAAATGATATTTTCAAACAACAGCTCAGATAGGGGTCTAATATCCAAAATATACAAAGAACTCATAAAACTCAACAACAAACAAACAAACAATCCAATAAAAAAATGGGAAGAGGACATGAACAGACACGTCTCCCAGGAAGAAATACAAATGGTCAACAGATATATAAAAAGATACTTATATTCATTAGTTATTAGAGAAATGCAAATCAAAACTGCAATGAGATACCCCCTCACACCTGTTAGGTTAGCTATTATCAACAAGACAGGTAATAGCAAATGTTGGAGAGGCTGTGGAGAAAAAGGAACCCTCATTCACTGTTGGTGGGAATGTAAAGTAGTACAACTATTATTGAAGAAATTATGGTGGTTCCTCAAACACTGAAAATAGAACTACCTTATGACCCAGCAATCCCTCTACTGGGTATATACCCCAAATACTCAGAAACATTGATACGTAAAGACACATGCAGCCCCATGTTCATTGCAGCATTATTCACAGTGGCCAAGCCATGGAAACAACAAAAAAGCCCCTCAATAGATGACTGGATAAAGAAGATGTGGCACATATACACTATGGCATACTACTCAGCCATAAGAAATGATGACATTAGATCATTTATAACAAAATGGTGGAATCTTGATAACATTATACAGAGTAAAATAAGTTAATCAGAAAAAAAGAAGAACTGCATGATTCCATACATTGGTGGGACATAAAGACGAGACAAAGAGACATGGACAAGAGTGTGGTGATTACTGGTGGGGGGGGGGGAGAGAAGGAGGAAGAGGAGAAGGGGAGGGGGAGGGGCACAAAGAAGTCTAGATAGAAGGTGACATAAGACAATCTGACTTAGGGTGCTGGGTATGCAACACAATTCAATGAATAGATAACCTGGACATGTTTTTTTGGAATATATTTACCCTGATTTATTTGTGTCACCCCATTAAAATTAATAAAAATTTATTTAAAAAAAATTATTTGCTTGAATAGACTACCCATTCCCTTCTCCCTCTTTTCTTCTTCTGATATATCCATTATTCTTATACTACTCTTTCTGATGGAATCAGACAATTCCTGTAGAGCTCTCTCATTTTTTTTTAAATTTATGAGTCTTTCTCCTCTTTTCTCCATAACATCTTTATTTTCCTGTCTTCAATGTCACTGATTGTTTCCTCTATCTGGCCTGTTATATTAGCTAAACTTGCTACCTCAATCTTTTATTACTGTATTGAGTTTTTTATCTCTGCTTTTAAAGTTTCAATCTCCTTTCTGGGCTCATTGTTTTGCCATGGATTATTTTTAGAATTTTGATTGTGTATCATTTAACTACAAGGTTTCCACATGATTGAGATTTTTTATTTTTTTTCTGACTACACCTATGTCTTGTATAACCATGGTATTTGATTTCTTCTTTCTTGATGATATTTGAGAGTGTTATTGTTAATTACTCTAAAAAGAACAACTAAAAAACAAAATATTAAAATAAATTAAAAGTGCAATAAAAACTTTTTAAAAATGTGAATTAAAAATAAATCCACAGAACACATAAGATTGAAAACAAAAAATAATCAAAAACAAACAAAACATCCACAAAATAATAAAAATGAAAAGTATAAAATTAAGAAAACGATATTCAAAAGAGAAAAAGGAAAAAAAGAGTAAGAAGGAAAAAAAGAAGAAATTTTGGATTTGAGGATTTCTTCCAGCAGGTGTCACTGTATTACAAGCTTTAGCTATGTGATATTTCTGATCTGTCCTTTGCTGAGATATTTGTATGGAAAAATATAGGCAGGACTATATTCATGTTGATTGTTGGAGTGTATTTTGAGTGCTTTCCAGTTTCAGCATTTTGTCTTTGGCTTTAGAGTTTTTCGGCTCTAGTAATGGTGATTGAATGTTCCCAGTTGCACCTTCCCTGTCTTAACAGACCTGGGGACCTGATGCAAAGCACCCTCTGTTTTCAAGAGAGATAGTGGCTCTGTAGATCTAACTGGGTTTCTTTCTGCCACTCTGCATGCTAAAAGGTGAGGAATGCTGGATCTGGATGGCTGGAGGGTGCACTTTAATTTTCTCTGTCTCTGCCAGGTGCAAGCTGCAGGCAGACCATGGGAACAATGGCAGTGACCCTGATCTCTGGCTACTTTGGTTTAGTTTATTTCCCTCTGTCCCTCAATGTCACCAATCTTCCTGGCAGGTGACTCAGTAATTCCAAGTTTCCCTTTCTCTACCTTTGTGACAAAATCCAAACTACCTAAGCTTTTCTCCTCCTTGTAGTCTGGCAGAGAATAAAAACAGTTTCTCTGGGTTTGTCTCCTTTCCAGAGCAAAACACAAATGTGTTTTATCTTCTGCTCCCCATTTCAATCTGTCCCACTTTTAGTCTATTTGTTTGATGGATCTTTCAGGCTTGCCTGAAAGCCTAGCTAATGATCCTTCACTGAGTTATAGTTATTGAATTTGTTAAAATTTCAAGGGGAGAAATCAGGGGTATTTCTCATGCTGCCATTACTCTGATGTCATTCCATTTTTTATATAATTGTTATTTTTGTTTTTTGCTATTGAGTTTTATGAGTTTCTAATATATTTTGAATATTATCCCCTTATCATAAAATAGTTTAATTTTTTTCTTCCATTTCTCAGTATGCCTTTTAATTTTTTTGATTATTTCCTTTGTTGTGCAGAAGCTTTACATTTTTACATGGCCCCATGTGTTTGTTTATATTTTTGTTACTTTGGCTTTTGGTGTTGAGGAGCCACTGAGCCATTTCACCCGTAGGTGTTGTAAAGTACCAAAGGCTACAGAATTAATATTAATATTTTAGGAGGCTTGGAGAACATTTTATTAATTTGGGTTAAGGTGTGCAGAGAAATTGTGAAAATAGTCTCTGTACTGTGTGATTGGCATAACCAGGATGGCCCTTGGCATTTTATTGTAAATGCAAGAGGAGGAAAACATGGATTCCCAGACATTCCACCACACCTGTGGGGAAAGGGGTGAATGGCTAGCCAGGTGCAGGAAGAGAAAAGCCAAAATAAAACTTTTCTTATAACAATGAGCCATTTACGGGCATTTGTCCCCACGAAACTACCTCTCCTATGTAAATGCATGTGTGACTCTGGACAGAGAGATAGCAGATAAACACTAGATAATATAGGAAAGCCTTTAATATGTAAAGAGACATCTTTCTACCATTGTGTTGACTTGTAAATTTTGTTTTCTCCAAAATGATGTATGGTTTGCAAATTGAACGTGGTCCTATCATGTTAAAGGACATATGACTATAACCAATAGCGGTAAGGGGCTCCTAATTGCAATTTTTGCTTCTGTACTTCCCACTTACAAAACTATAAAAACTAAGTGGAACAAAGGGCCGGCACGCTCTCCGTCAGATTTCTGTTGGAGTTCCCGCCGCTTGGCCAAGCTAGACAATAAAGCTTTGATGTGTAAACGATGGACCTTGTTCCTGTCTTCCATATTTCGGGTCCCTCCAAATTTGGATTAACAGTGTCAGAAAAAAAAATTGTCACCAAGATCGGTGTTAAGGATCTTTCTGACTGATTTTTCTTCTGTTTTATTGTTTTAGGTTTATATTCAAGTCTTTAATCCATTTAATTTTGTGTATGGTATAAACTAATGGTCCAGTTTCAGTTTTTTACATGTTCTGTCTAATTTTCCCATAAGAATTTATTGGCTCCACTATTGTAAATTAAATGACTATATATGTGTGGTTTTATTTCTATTCTGTGCCATAGATCTATATGTATAATTTTTTGCCAATATTATAGTGTTTTAACTCCAAAGCTTGGTAACATAGTTTAAAATCTAGGCAGCCCTAGCCAGATAGAGCATCATCCCAAAGCAAAGAGGTTCACAGTTAAATCCCTCATCAGGAAACATACAAGACATATCAATGTTTCTATTTCTCTCTCTCTCTCTCTTTCTCTCTCTTCTTTTCTCACTGAAATCAGTGAATAAGAACAATTAAAAATAAAATGAAATAAAATCAGGGCAAATGATGAAACCAGTTTTGTTCTTCTTTCTCAATATTCCTTTGTCTGTTTAAGGTCTTTGGAATTACTTGTAATATTTTTTTTAAATACCATTTTATTTTTGATAAGGACTATATACTGATTTGAGTAGTAAGTACATATTAAAAATGTTAATTAATTTACTTCATTAGCATAGAATATTGTTCCATTTGTTTGTGCCTTCTTTGATTTCTTCCCGTAATGTAGTGTTTTTTATTTTATTTCTTTTTAAAAGACTTTAATTATTCATTTTTAGAGAGAAGAGAGAGAGAGAGAAGGGGAGGAGAAGGAAGCATCAACTTTCACATGTACCTTTACCAGGCAAGCACAGGGTTTCAAAGTGGTGACCTCAGCATTCCAGGTCAACACTTAATCCACTGTTGGCACCAGAGGTCAGTCTTTCCTTAATGCAGTTTTTTTTTTTTTTGTATTTTTCTGAAGCTGGAAACGGGGAGAGACAGTCAGACAGACTCCCGCATGCGCCCGACCGGGATCCACCCGGCACGCCCACCAGGGGGGTGACGCTCTGCCCACCAGGGGGCAATGCTCTGCCCCTCCGGGGCATCGCTCTGTTGCGACCAGAGCCACTCTAACGCCTGGGGCAGAGGCCAAGGAGCCATCCCCAGCGCCCGGGCCATCTTTGCTCCAATGGAGCCTTGGCAGCGGGAGGGGAACAGAGAGACAGAGAGGAAGGAAAGGGGGAGGGGTGGAAAAGCAGATGGGCGCTTCTCCTCTGTGCCCTGGCCGGGAATCGAACCCAGGACTTCTGCACGCCAGGCCGACGCTTTACCACTGAGCCAATCGGCCAGGGCCTCAGAGTCTTTCCTTAATGCAGTTTTAAATACACAGGTTTTTCACCTACTTGGATAAATTTATTCTTAGCTATTTTATTTATTTGATGCAATTGTAAATGGGATTTCTCTTTTTAAAAGTTCATTATTACTGTATAGAAACACAACTTACATTTGTATATTGACATTGTATTTTCCAATTTTACGGAATTGTTAATTATTTCTAAAAGTTTTTTTGATAGAGTCTTAAGGTTTTCTCTATAATGTGATATCATCTTCAAATAGTGACAGTTTTACTTTGTTGTTTTCAGTTCAGATGGATTTTGATTCTTGCCTAATTGCTCTAAGTAGAACTTCCAATACTATACTGCTCACAAAAATTAGGAGATATTTCAAAATAAATATATAGTGATAAAATATCCTCTAATTTTTGTGAGTAGTGTATGTTGGATAAAAATGGAAAAAGTAAATATTTGTCTTTTTTCTGATTTCAGAGGAAAAGCTTTCAGCATTTTATTATTGGGTATGTTGTTAGTTTTAAGTTTGTCATATGTGGTCTTTATTATGTTAATTTATGCTTTTTCTATATCCAAATTTTTGAGAATTTTTTTAAAAATCTTTATTTATTCCATTTTTTTTTTCAGAGAGGAGAGAGAGAGAGAGAAAAGGGGAGGAGCAGGAACCATCAACTCCCATATGTGCCTTGACCAGGCAAGCCCAGGATTTTGAACCGGCAACCTCAGTGTTCCAGGTCTATGCTTTAGCCCACTATGCCACCACAGGTCAGGCTGTCGAGAATTTTTATCACATGTATGTGTTTAATTTTGTCAAATGATTTTACTACATCTTTTGAGATTTTTATATGATTTACAACCTTTATTTTGTTAATGTGACATCACATCTAAGATATCACTTTCATTTCTAAGACAAAAAGTGCCATGGTTGCCTTTTAAGCTTTCAATACCATAACAATTTTCACTCCTTTAGAACTCTGTTCCATACAGTTCTGTACTCTATAACTGCTATTTCTGTCATGACTTTTTATAATTTAAATATTGCCATCAAATTTCTCCCAATATTCTGGGCTTTTATTTCTTGAACCTCTTTTAGTCCAATATTTTCCATCACAAATCAGCCAATTATTTGATAATCATATGCATACCTGGCAAATACCAATAAATTTAATGCTGCTATAAATTCAATTTAAAGTTTTATACTCCCTTTAAAACACTTCCAAACTTTCCAGCTTATTTACTCTGGAAATATGATTCCAACACACTTCCAGGAGCAAATAATATTATTTTTTAACATCCTCATTTCTTTGATATATTTTCCTCCTTACCTATTTTAAATTAGCTTTTGAATTATAATTATCATTTTTGCACATACCTTCAATACACTTGCAACCGATAAATTTATCATAATTTTTTTTCTTTTAAAATTATTTTTGTGTTTATTGTGCTGAAATTGATTAACAAAATTTTATGAGTTTCAGATATTGTATTTGCCTTTTCGAATTGGTTTTTTTCTTATGCTTTCATTGTCTTTTTTATTGGTGGGGTCAGACAGGGAAAGACAAACAGGAATAGAGAGAGAAAAACAGAATCAATTCTTTGTTACAGCACCTTACTTGTTCACTGAATGCTTTCTGAGAAATGCCTTGACTGGAGGACCCCACAAAACCAGTGACCCTTTGCTCAAGCCAGCAACCATGGGGTTATGTCTGTGATTCCATGTTCAAGCTGGTGCCCCTGCACTCAAGCTAGTGATTTCATGCTCAAGCCGACTAAGCCTGTGTTCAAGCCTGCTCTCAAGCCTCCAACCTCAGGGTTTCAAACCTGGGTTCTCAGTGTTCCAGACCAATACTCTATTAATTTCACCACCAGCTGGTCAGTCTCAATGACTTTTTTAATGTTTACTAACTTCTTACTGAGATTGTCCATTCTGACTCTAAGATCCATGAGCATCCTTATAATCATTATTTTTAACTGTGCTTCTAGTAGCTGGTTGCTTCCATTTCATTTATCTATTTTACTGGGAATTTTTGTTGTTGAATTCTTCGAGTCATATTTCTTTGTATTCTCTTTCTGTCTTTGTACTTAATAGCTCTGCTCTGACTCCCAAATTTTTATGGTGACTTTATGAGGAAGATGGTCTTAGTTGTATTAACCTCTTTGACTTAAAATTGTTTCTTGAAGGTTATATTTACCCTCTTGTTGTGTGTGAATCTTGAATACTGTTGGCCCTTTTGTAGGTAGACTTATCTTTTTAGGCTGGCTGGCTCTAAGGCTCAATCTTGATCACATTTATTAGATGATGTACAAAGTCTCTTATGTGGTATAGTTATTCTGAGCAGGTTGTACTCCTACTTTGGGCATGTTGTTTGTGTGACTTGCTGAGTCTAGTGTCTGTGTGGTCTCCTAACCACTAATGTTTGTGCTGGTTCTGGATTGTTTAGGGTGGGGTTTGGGTATATGTTGATGTCTGACATGGTTTGTAACCCACTGAATACTAACTGGAGCTACCGATTGGTTTGTTGTTTGTGTCTGCATTTTCTGTGCCTGAATATGTATGGGAGGAGCCAGTTTGTATATAAGGATCAGCTACTGACAGTAGTTCTGTAAAGAACTCCCAGATTCTTAAAATTTGTCTCCACTTTTCATCTTATCCACTTTTTTTGCAGCTATCTAGACTTCCCACAGAGTCTTCTGTATAAAGAGTGTAGAATGGGTGCAGCCTAACCCACCTCACTAACCCCTCCACAGGTTGCAAGCTTAGTGGGTTGGAGCAGCAAAATTCTGGCTGATCACATTATTGGGACCACCTACTTCAGGAGTCCCTTGGCAAGGAGCTCACTATGAGAAAAGTGTCCCCTACTCCAGATTCTTATCCCTCATCCACTGCAGGATATTTCAATTCTATTTCTCTCCAGCAAAAGGAGCAGCAGGTTTTGATTGGGTGGGGTTGATGGTTTCCTTTGCAGAAGTTCTTTCAGTTGTGAAGACTCTGGTCTGAGAAAGAAAGATTTAGAGGGTCTTCCATGTGGGCTGTTTGTGCTCCCTCTAAAGGTGGTTAAGCCCCTTCACTGGTCCCAACAGTAGGTTGCAAGAAATTCACACTTTAAATGCCTTTTCTCTAAGCCTCTCTCTCTTTTTCCTGTGAAACTTAGATCAGTGAGGCAGTATATACAGGACTTGGGCCTCCCAACTGTGACACTCTATCTCATCTAATGCATGTGAGCTGCTGTATAGATGTAGAACACAGGAAACAAAATTTGCCTTAGCTAGGTTTAGTGCCTGAATCTCTCTCCCTTTGGATATGCTGCTAGAAAGGCTAGTTGGGTACTGCTCCAGTGTAGTACATAGCTGGCCACTGGATGTGTTGGTTCTGGGTCTCTTAGGAGGGAATCTGGAGCAGACAACTCTAAGACACTTCCTGTGACTGTCCTTCAGCAACCTTCTTGGAAATCTAATCAAATCAGAATTTGTGGCAGGCTCTGTTCAGCTTAGGTGAATATAGAAAAACCAAGTTGCATACCTAGGATGACTTGCACCAATTCCAAGCCTGTTTGTAAGTTAGCAAAAGGCCCAAGGTTCCCTGAGAGCTGCCACCTGATGCAACTATTTTCTGGCTGCTTATTGGGTCCAATCACTTAAAAAACATGTGATAGAGTCTATATCCTGGAGTAATTCAGGTATAAGGAGAAATAGTGGGTGTGGCTCTCATCCTAGGGCCTCAGGTGTCAGTCTTTTCTAAATTTTTTACAGAACCCAGTAGGGTATAGCCACTAAGACTCAAGTGGATGTAGCCTCTGAAAATCAGATATTTTGTTTTACCTCAGTTTAAACCATTTCTACTGAATCTCTCATGTAACAAAAACATCAATTCTATCCTTGGGAGGGAGTGGGAAAAAGCTCCTGCTTTAATACTAATCAATAGTGTCACTGTCACACCACTTGTTTCCCAGAAAAAGTTGTTTAATTCTCATCAAGATCTAATTTGCATAGGGTGGGGCAAGAAATATTCTTGAGTGTGAGGTAACCTTCCCCCAGACTAATGCCAAACTGAGGAGTCCGCTCTACACAAGAATCATAGTAATTCTGGTATTTGAGAATAATTTATCATAGGGGTTCTGGTGTCCCTTTTACCATCATGTTTCTCTCCAGAGCTAGAAATCTCACACTCTTCTTTCCCTACTCTGGTACACTCAGCCCACATCTACCAGATCCCAGGGCAAGTCTCTATAAATTTTATTTTCTACATTGGCCCTTAAGAGGGTACCTGTGTCTGTAAGAACTCTTGTCTCTCTTTTTTTGACAAAAACTTCACATCATTTAGTTGTCAAATATTATGTGGGCACTTGTTCCAGGCTCTGGTGTTCTAGGGTAGGACACCTGGTCAGGGGTTTGAAAAGCACAACTCTCAGGGTTAACCTTTCCTGAACCTGAGATGTCCCTCTGAAAAATCAGCTGCCACTCATGGGCACAGAGGCAGCTTCTTTTGTGTCTCCACCCTTTCTTTCAGTTTCTATATGATTCTTTCTGTGAATACTTATTTATGAGTATCCTTTACATTTAGTTCTGCTTTGTTTTTTTATGATATTTTTCTTTAAATTTAGTTATAACTCCAGTTTGGTCCTGCAAAAAAAAAAAATTAGAATATCTTTTTTTATACTGTCACCATCTTGGATTCCCCCATCATACATTCTTGTCAAAATTAAAATACATTAAATCAAACTCTCTATTTAACATATAAACCAGCAATCTTTAACATTTTCTCCCTCTTCCATTCATAAAATCTTATACAAAGGCATGCCAATTTTATTACTTTTTGTTTTATTATTTTAATTTTTTCTATTACTATTAGTTACTTCATTGCACTATCAATTATTTCCATTGTTACTTCAATAGACTCTTGAAGTTACTTCAATAGACTCTTGAAGACTTGATTTCTTCAAGTTCCCCCACACCACTCTACTTTCTTGTTCATATGTGTCCTCCTCTAATCTGATTTTCACAGAAATGTTAGAGTCCTCTGCATCTCTATTTTACCCACACCACAAAATTGATTAAGATTATTTAGCAGTTCCAAATTTTCTACTAAAAAAAATCATTGAAATGTTTCATAATATGTTTCTTCTTTCTTAATTATCATTTTAAAACCTTTTAGCTCATTTTTTTAGAGAATTTGTTTATTCATTTTAGAGAGGAGAGAGAGAGAGAAAGAGAAAGAGAGAGATGGGGGTAGGAGCAGGAAGCATCAACTCCCATATGTTACTTGACCAGGCAAGCCCAGGGATTTTGAAATGACATCCGCAGCATTCCAGGTCAATGCTTTATCCAATGCACCACCACAGTTTAGGGTGGCTTACTCTTTATACTACTGCATCATAAAAATAATTGGAGACATATCATATAGTTGTGTGTAATCATACTTGCTGGGCTGATGTTTTAAGATATCAACACACTATTGTTTTATAATACTTTTCTTTTTCTTTTCTCTCTTTTTCTGTCTCTTTCTCTCTTTTTCTCTATAAGAATACCCTTTTTTTCTCTATCTGCCTAGATATGCCAGCAAGACAAAGGCAGATATTTTTAGAAATACCTACAATTCACTTTGATTTCTTCAAGTTCCCCCACACCATTCTCAATACCACCTGAATGAATTTGTGGCTTTTTTGATACAAATATTGATTTATAAATTGTGTGCACATGACTTAAAATGATAGATCGTTTTTGTCAGTTCTTCTGCAATGAGATTACAAATTTTGTGTACAAAAGTGTCCTGGGAAAGCAAATTTGAAATTTGTGAATCAGGTAAAATAAAAATGTGTCCATAAAATATAATTGCCACTGCATAATGCCATAGCGAACTATCAAACTATGCTATACTTGTTCTTAGTTTGTGTGGCCATTTTACTTAAAATAAAAACTTTTATTCTTAGCAAAATAAATATAAAGCTAAACTTATATTCTTAGCAAAAGAAAATTTAAAGCTATAAAATTTCACAGTTAAAATATGTGTGAAAACTTTTCTAGGATTTAAACACATTTTTAGTAAGATACAAACATTTATGTATCAGGTTTGTAATAAGAGGATACTAAAAGTAAAAATTGCTCAATTTTTATTATGAATTTTTTAGAAATTTATACCAATATTATAAATTTCTATATTCTTTGGTTCAACAAAGTCAAGGCTATAAGATTAGAAGATGGCAACTGAGCAGGCGGATATTCCAACAGCCACCTCCCAGGACCAAATTGGATTACAACTTAATTTAAGAACAATCATTTTTGAAAAACCAACTATGAACTAAATGAAGAAGAATCTATAACCAAGGGTCACAGAAGAAGCCACACTGAGACTGGTAAGAAAAGCAGAGACACAATAAAGGTGGCCCCACTTCCAGGAGCGAGCAGCGGCGAGGGAACCAGAGGGACTCTCACTGTGTGCAGGGTTGCCCTGAGAGGTTTGGGTGCTCAGCCCCAGGCCCAGAGCCCAGGTCCAGAGCCCCAGAGCCTAGAAGAGTCACCTAGACAGCATTTGGAAGTGAAAAGAGCTGAGTTTCTGTCCGTGAGAAAGGGACTGATTTTTTGGAGATACAGACTCTGTCTTAAAGGGCCCACACAGAAATCCTTGTTAACAGCCACTTACCAGGGACTCTAGGGGAGGAAGTGCTGAGAGGACTGAATTTGCATAAGCCCATGGAGAGACCCGGTGGGAGATTGCTATTGGAACCCCTGTGCTGAATCAATTTCAATACTGTAGTTGCCATCTTTCTTTGGTGGAACAATAACCTCTGAGTGGCATCAACCTGGGAAAAACAACTGCTCTCCCCTTGGGAGTCTCTCCTACTCCAGTCAGGGCAAAGGGTTGTTCTGCAAAGCCAGGAAGCAAGAGATGTGTCAGTGACTCTGTTTTCTGGTGCTAAGGCCAGAGGTACCACCTTCACACACTCCTGAGTTTAAGACTGATAATTCTACCTCACGAAGACTCAGGGGAAACTGTCCAGAATTCATAAAGATCACACCTCTGAATCTCAGAGGCAAAACTCTTCACACTCCTGGGGCCACACCCTACTTATTTCTGTGAAAAAAACTCTAGACAGACTGACACTTAGAGCTGAGTGGCAGAGCCACACTTACTACCCTTCCCAATCATTAAATTGCTTCAGAGTTTTCTCAATGGTTGAGACATAAAAGCAGCCAGCAGACAGAGGCTGCAAAAAGATGGACTCAGGGAACCTTGGGCTTTTAAGCAGACTTTCCCACAAGTTCAGTGTGGGTAAAAGCCAGCTTAGGTTTCAGTTGGTATTTCCATGTGCACCAGGGCCCAGAAGAGGCAGCCACAAACTCTAGATTTCTTGTAGCTTCAAAAAGGTTGCTGAGGTCTAGTCTAGGTCAGTGTTTCCCACTGGTCTGCTTCAGGTTTCTACCAGACAGGCACAGGGCTGGCACAACCAGTGGACAACTGCAGAGATCATTGACTCAAGACTTAATAACCTTTGCTAGAATGGTATCCTAAGGAAGAGCTCCTCAAATCTGGCCCAGCTGTGGTGAGCTCTGCTCACTATGATCAACACTGGCACAATGGCTCATGTGCTTTGGATAGGGTGGAGATTCACAATCAGCCAGCCAATGTGCTGGATATCCTATCCTTCGGGGATAAACTCCAAAGGGGAAAAGGAGAGAGGCTTGGGGCATTGACAATCAAAGTGTGTGTCCCTATGAGTTTATTGTTGGATCTGGTCAAAGGGTTTAGCCAATTTCTGGGAGGCACAGTCAGCCATAGGAGAGGACTCTCTGTCTTTTTTCTTGAGACCAGGGTCTCATGAGCTGTAAGAACTTCTGCAGAGGAGAATGTTAACCTCACTTGATCTGAACTTGCTGTTCTCCTTGTTGGAGAGAAATAAAATTTGAGTTTCCAGCAGTGGCTGAGGGACTAGGCTTCAGAGTAGGGATCACAATCCCTGTAATGAGCTACTGTCCAAGAGACCCATGAAGTAAGGGGTCACAGTAATGTATTCTCAAACTCAGCTGTCCTAACCCACCAAACTTGAAACTTGTAGCAGGATTGGTGGGGCGAAGTAAGTCTGGGTTTAAACTACAGTCTTTCTACAGAAAACTCTGGAAAGAGCTGCAAGAGAAGTTGGAGCAACTGAAAATTGGAGGCAAACCTTAAAGAGATTGGAAATTTTATGGAGCTCCTGTCAGCTCTAAGCAAAAAGAAGCTGGTCTTTATATACAAGTTGGATCCTCCCACACTACCCATGCACAGAAAACATAGACACAAAC
Source organism: Saccopteryx leptura (assembly GCF_036850995.1). NCBI lineage: Eukaryota > Metazoa > Chordata > Mammalia > Chiroptera > Emballonuridae > Saccopteryx > Saccopteryx leptura. Next base: position 59,590,149 of record NC_089516.1, on the reverse strand, counting down.
AGCAAAAAGAGCAGGAACTGAAACAAAGAGCCCACAGTAGGTTACAAACATCAGTCGATGCCAACCTAAGAAGATCTAGAACCAATACAACTAGTACCTGGTAGCAGGTAGCACCAACCTTAGATTCAGCTGGCTACACAAGCAGCATGCCCAAAAGAGGACTCTTTTCACAGACAAAATGGGTAGACAAAAGAACGTGACCCAAATAAATCAATGAGAGAAATCCCCAGAAAAAGAACTAAATGAAATGGAAGTAACCAATCTAACAACATACATTATTAAAATAATGACATTTAGGATACTTAAGGATCTTACAGCAACAATGGATGGATATAATGAGCACCTAAATAAAAATATAACCAGTAACAAATAGGATATTGAAATCATAAAAAAATAACCAGTCAGAAATGACAAATACAGTATAAAAAATGAACACTGCATTAGAAAAAATCAAGAGCAGGCTGGATGAAGCAGAGGATTGAATCAACGATTTAGAAGACAAGATAAACTTAAGCACAGGAATAGAGCAGCAAAATAAAAAGAAGCTAAAAAAAGACTTAGAAAACTCTAAGAGAGCTCTGTAACAGCCTGAAGAGAAACATCTGCATCATAGAGATTCCTGAAGGAGAACAGAATGAACGAGGGATACAGAGCCTGTCTGAAGAAATTATAGCTGAAAATTTTCCTAAATTGATGAAGGAAAAGTCACAAAACTTCAAGAAGCACAGAGAGTCCCATTAAAGAGGAACCCAAGGAGGCCTACACCAAGACACAGTATAATTAAAATGCCAAAGTTAAGAGTCAAAGAAGGAATACCAAAAGCTGCAAGAGAAAAGCAGTTAATTACCTACAGAGGAGCCCCTATAAGGATGACATCCAACTTCTCAACAGAAACATTTGAGGCCAGAAATATTCAAACTGATGCAAAACAAGAACCTACAACCAAGGCTACTTTATTCAGAAAGCTATCATTTAAAATTGAAGAAGAAATAAAATGTTTCCCAGACAAAAAAAAATACTCAAAAAAATTCATTAAAACCAATCTAGTGCTGCAAGAAATGTTAAGGTGCCCGTTGTAAAAAGAGCAAAAGAAAAATAATAAAAATCTTGAAAAACAGGAATGTAGATATAAAGAATAAAATGGCAATAAATAAGTATATGTCAGTAATAAACTTAAATGTAAATGAATTAAATGTTCCAATCAAAAGACATAGGTTAGCTGCATGGATAAGAAAACAAGACCCAGCCTGACCAGGCGGTGGCACAGTGGATAGAGTGTCAGACTGGGATGCGGAGGACCCAGGTTCGAGACCCCAAGGTTGCCAGCTTGAACACGGGCTCATCTGGTTGAGCAAAGCTCACCAGCTTGGACCCAAGGTTGCTGGCTTGAGCAAAGGGTTACATTATCTGCTGTAGCCCCACAGTCAAGGCACATATGAGAAAGTAATCAATGAACAACTAAAGTGCCACAACAAAAAACTGATGATTAATGCTTCTCATCTCTCTGTGTTCCTATCTGTCTTTCCCTATTTATCCCTCCCTCTGATTCTCTCTGTCTCTGAAACAAATAAAAGAAAACAAGACCCATAAATATGTTGTTTACAAGAGATCCACCTCAGAAAAAAAAATACACATAGACTGAAAGTGAAGAGATAGAAAAAAGTTTTTCATGCAAATAAAAATAATAAAAGCTGGGGTAGCAATACTTATATCTGACAAAATAGACTTTAAAACAAAGCCTATATTAAGAGATAAAAAAGGTCACTACATAATCATAAATGGAGCAATCCAAAAGGAGGATATAACCATTATAAATATTTATACGCCTAATATAGGAGCACTTAAATATATAAAGTAGATTTTCATGGACATAAAGGGTGAGATCAACAGCAATAGTAGAATAGTTATTAATTTTAATACCCCACTAACATCAATGGATAGATACTCCAGACAGAAAATTAAGAAAGAAACAGCATCCTTAAATGACACACAAGATCAACTGGATTTAATTGACAATGTCAAAACTCTTCACCCCAAAGAGGCAGAATATACATTCTTTTCAAGTGCTCATGGTACATTCTTTAAGATAGACCACATGTTAAGATACAGAAGAAATCTCAATGTATTTAAAAAGACTGAAATCATATTAAGCATATACTCTGAACACAACAGCTTGAAACTAAAAATTAAGCACAATAAAAATACTGGAAAGCATTCAAACACTTAGAGGCTAAATACCATGTTATTAAAAAATGAATAGGTTAACAATGAGACCAAGGAAAAAAATCAAATATTTTCTTGAAACAAATGAGCATACAACAACTCAAGATCTATGGGACACAGCAAAAACAGTCCTGAGACCGAAGTTCATAGCATTACAGGCATACTTTAAGAAACAAGAATAAACTAAAATAAACAATTTAACCCTGCATGTCAAAAGTCTAGAGGATAATCAACAAATAAAGCCCAGAGGAAGTAGAGAAAGGAAATAGTAAAAATCAAAATGGAAATAAATGACCTAGAAGCTAAAAAAAAAATACAAAATATCAATGAATCCAAGAGTTGCTTCTTTTAAGAGGTAAACAATATTGACAAACCTTTAACCAGATACATCAAAAAAAAAAAAAAGAGAAAGAACTCAAATAAATAAAATTAGAAATTAAAAAGAAGTAACAACCGACACTGCAGAAATACAAACAATTTTAAGAAAATAATATGAATATCTATATACCAAAAAATTGGACAACCTAGGTGAAATAAATTCCTAGAAACATAAACTCTTCCAAACTCAATCTGGAAGAATGAGAAACCTAAATAGACTGATTACAATGAATAAAATTGAAACAGTTATCAAAAAACTCCCAGCAAACAAAAATCATGAACTGGATGGTTTCACAGGCAATTTTACTAAACATTTAAAGAAGAACTAACACTTATCTTTCCCGAGCTATTTCAAAAATTCCAAAAGGAGAGAAAACTTTCAAGCTCTTTTTATGAGGCAAGCATAATCATCATTCCAAAACCAGGTAAAGACACTACCAAGAAAGAAAACTGTAGACCATTATTCCTGATGAACTTAGATGCTAAAATTATCAACAAAATAGTAACAAACCAGATCCAGCAATACATAGAAAAAATCATACATCATGATCAAGTGGGATTTTTATGGGAAGACAAAGCTGGTACAATATTCTCAAATCAAACAATGTGTTTTATCATAGAAACAAAAGGAAATATAAGAATCACATGATCGGCCTCGGGCAGGTTCGAGATGAAACGCGGCGGAAGATTCAGCAAGGCTGTGGACGTGAACTGTGAGGCTTCTGGGCAGGGGCTGCAGTTCACTAGTCGGGCGGTGCAGAGATCGGATAAACGTGAAGTGAAACTAAGGCAATAGTGGGGCTTTTGAAGAAGACAGTGGAGTAGGCAGACGCCCAGACGCCCAGCTCTCAACACCAAACTGGAATACAAATCAATTTAGGAAAAATCAGCATGAAAAACCAACAATGAACTGCAAGAACAGCTCTCAAAAACCAAGGAGCAAAGAGGAAGCCACAATAATCCTGGTAAGGAGTGCCTGAATCTCCTCTGCTTACAGGAACAGCAGAGGGGGGGGGTGAGGCTGAGAGCCCAGAGAGGATTTCACAGAGGAAAAAGAACAGAAACTACTGTTCACAGCCACTTACCTGGAAACCAGGGAGTAAGGTGGGTTGAAAAGACCAGCTTATCTCCCAAGTGGAAAGGACAAGGAGAGGGACAGACTGTGAGGGGCTAAGGTATGCAAGAAACAAAATAAAAAAGCGGACTCATTCATGCTGGAGGCAGCCATAGCTGGGGGAGGGACTGAACCTTTCACAAAACAGAGCTGAAGTGCTTCCGGATCAGAGATCTCCGGATATCTATCCAGCTCCAATCAGCGCAACAAGACACAGCTGAAAACAAGAAGTGGGGAGGAGGGGCAGTAACTCAGGTCTCCATGGAGATCTGAGATACACCTCCCCCTACTGAAGCTGAGAAAAACCCCTGCCCCCAGTGAGATTAGTTGGTGGAAGAGACCTTCACCATCTCAGGTTATACCCACAGCATTCCTGGTTACAGTTTCAAGGAAGCCCCCTGCTGAGATCAGTTAACAAGACTATCACCTGTTAAGAAAACAAACAAATCAAGACTTCAAAGCTGCACAAATCCGAAAGTGGATTACAAATAATAGCTGATACCAACCCAAGAAGACCTAGAAATAACACAACTGAAAACTGGAGGCAGACAACACCAAGCCTAGACTCAACCAACTCTACAAATAAAACACCATTATGAGAAGACAAAGGAGTGCAACCCAAATGAAACCACAAGAGACACCTTTGAGAGATGAGCTGAGTGATATGGAAATAAACAAACTTCCAGATGCGGAGTTCAAAATAATGATTGTAAGGATGCTTAGGGATCTTAGAACAACAATGGAGGGGCAGTTTGAAAACCTAAATAAAGAAATAGCAAGTAAAAAAAGGATATTGAAATATTAAAAAAGAATCAGTCAGAGATGACAAATACAATATCAGAAATGAAGACCACAATGGAAGGAATTAAAAACAGGATGGATACAGCTGAGGATAGAATCAGCAAGTTGCAGGACAACTGGAATGAAGGCATGAAAGCAGAGAAGAAAAGAGAAAAGAGACTCAAAAAGTCAGAGAAAACACTTAGAGAGCTCTGTGACAACATGAAGAGAAATAACATCTGCATCATAGGGGTTCCTGAAGAAGAAGAAAAAGAACAAGGAATAAAGACTTTGTTCAATCATATCATAACTGAAAACTTCCCTAAATTAATGCAAGAGAAACTCTCACAAGTCCAAGAAGCACAGAGAACTCCATTAAAGAGAAACCCAAAGAAACCTACACCAAGACACATCATAATTAAAATACCAAAGCTAAGCAATAAAGAGAAAATATTAAAAGCTGCAAGAGAAAAAAAAGTTATCATCTACAAAGGAGCTCCCATAAGGATGACATCCGACTTCTCAACAGAAACACTTGAGGCCAGAAGGGAATGGCAAGGAATATTCAAAGTAATGCAGAACAAGAACCTACAACCAAGACTACTTTATCCAGGAAGGCTATCGTTTAAAATCGAAGGAGAAATAAAAAGTTTCCCAGACAAAAAACAACTCAAGGAATTCATTACAACCAAACCAACACTTCAAGAAATGTTAAGGGGCCTGTTGTAAACAGATCAAAGTTGGAAAAGAATATAGCAAAAAAAGGAATACACCTTTAAAGAAGAAAATGGCAATAAACAACTACATATCAATAATAACCTTAAATGTAAATGGATTAAATGATCCAATCAAAAGACATAGGGTAGCTGCGTGGATAAGAAAACAGGATCCATACATATGTTGTCTACAAGAGACACACCTTAGAACAAAAGACACACATAGATTGAAGGTAAAAGGATGGAAAAAAACATTTCATGCAAACGGAAATGAAAAAAAGCTGGGGTAGCAATACTTATATCAGACAAACTGGACTTTAAAACAAAGGATATAGTAAGAGATAAAGAAGGCCACTACATAATGATAAAGGGAGTAATCCAACCAGAAGATATAACTATTATAAATATCTATGCACCTAATATAGGAGCAGCCAAATATATAAAACAGACTTTGATGGATTTAAAGGGCGAGATCAACAGCAATACTATAATAGTAGGGGATTTCAATACCCCACTAACATCACTAGATAGATCCTCAAGAAAGAAAATTAACAAAGAAACAGCAGACTTATTGGAAACACTAGATCAACTCGATTTAATAGATATCTTCAGATCCTTTCACCCTAAAGCAGCAGAATATACATTCTTTTCAAGCGCTCATTGTACATTCTCTAGGATAGACCACATGTTAGGGCACAAAAGTGCTCTCAACAAATTTAAGAAGACTGAAATCATATCAAGCACTTTCTCCGATCACAACAGCATGAAACTAGAAATGAATCACAGCAGAAAAGCTCAAAAATTCTCAAACACATGGAAACTAAATAGCAGGGTGTTAAATAATGAATGGATTAAGAATGAGATCAAAGAAGAAATAAAAAAATTCCTAGAAATTAATGACAATGAGCATACAACAACTCAAAATTTGTGGGACACAGCGAAAGCAGTGCTGAGAGGGAAGTTCATAGCACTACAGGCACACTTTCAGAAGATAGAAAAAGCTCAAATAAACAACTTAACCCTGCATCTAAAAGAATTAGAAAAAGAACAGCAAGTTAACCCCAAATGTAGTAGAAGGAAGGAAATAATAAAGATCAGAGCAGAAATAAATGACATAGAGGCTAAAGAAACAATACAGAGGATCAATGAAACTAGGAGCTGGTTCTTTGAAAAGGTAAACAAGATTGATGAACCTTTAAGTAGACTCACCAAGAAAAAGACAGAGAGGACTCAAATAAATAAAATTAGAAATGAGAGAGGAGAAATAAAACTGACACAACAGAAATACAAAATATTGTAAGAAAATACTATGAAGAACTGTATGCCAAAAAACTAGACAACCTAGATGAAATGGACAAATTCCTTAAAACATACAATCTTTCAAAAATCAATCTGGAAGAATCAGAAAACCTAAACAGACCGATTACACCAAATGAGATCGAAACAGTTATCAAAAAACTCCCAACAAAGAAAAGTCCGGGGCCCGATGGCTTCACAACGGAATTCTACCAAATATTCAAAGAAGAACTAACTCCTATCCTTCTCAAACTATTTCAAAAAATTCAAGAGGAAGGAAGACTTCCAAGCTCCTTTTATGAGGCGAGCATAATTCTGATTCCAAAACCAGGCAAAGACAACACAAAGAAAGAAAATTATAGGCCAATATCTCTGATGAATATAGATGCTAAAATCCTCAACAAAATATTAGCAAACCGGATCCAACAATATATGGAAAAAATCATACACCATGATGAAGTGGGATTTATTCTGGGGAGGCAAGGCTGGTACAATATTCGTAAATCAATCAATGTGATTCATCACATAAACAGAAAGAAGGAGAAAAACGATATGATAATTTCAATAGATGCAGAAAAAGCATTTGATAAACTCCAGCACCCATTCATGATCAAAACTCTCAGCAAAGTGGGAATACAGGGAACATACCTCAACATGATAAAAGCCATCTATGAGAAACCCACAGCCAACATCATACTCAATGGGCAAAAATTAAAAGCAATACCCTTAAGATCAGGAACAAGGCAGGGGTATTCCCTTTCACCACTCTTATTTAACATAGTCCTGGAAGTCCTAGCCACAGCAATCAGACAAGAAGAAGAAATAAAAGGCATTCAAGTTGGAAAAGAAGAAGTAAAACTATCATTATTTGCAGATGATATGATATTGTATATAGAAAACCCTAAAGTCTCAGTCAAAAAAATACTGGACCTGATAAATAAATTCAGCAAAGTGGCAGGATATAAAATCAATACTCAGAAATCAGAAGCATTTTTATACATCAACAATAAACAGTCAGAAAGAGAAATTAAGGAAAAAATCCCCTTCACAATTACAACCAAAAAAATAAAGTACCTAGGAGTAAACTTAACCAAGGAGACTAAAGACTTGTACTCGGAAAATTACAAAGCATTGATAAAAGAAATCAAGGAAGATACAAACAAGTGGAAGCATATTCCGTGCTCATGGTTAGGAAGAATAAACATCATTAAAATGTCTATATTACCCAAAGCAATCTATAAATTCAATGCAATGCCAATTAAAATACCAATGACATACTTCAAAGATATAGAACACATAGTCCAAAAATTTATATGGAACCAAAAGAGGACATGAATAGCCTCAGCAATCTTAAAAAAGAAGAATAAAGTGGGAGGTATCACACTTCTTGATATCAAGTTATACTACAAGGCTGTTGTACTCAAAACAGCCTGGTACTGGCATAAGAACAGGCATATAGATCAATGGAACAGAACAAAGAACCCAGAAATAAACCCACAGTTCTATGGACAACTGATATTTGACAAAGGAGGTAAGGAAATACAGTGGAGTAAAGACAGCCTCTTTAACAAATGGTGTTGGGAAAATTGGACAGCTACCTGAAAAAAAATGAAACTAGATCACCAGCTTACACCACTCAAAAAATAAACTCAAAATGGATAAAAGACTTAAATGTATGCCGTGAAACCATAAGCATCTTAGAAGAAAACATAGGCAGTATGCTCTCGGACATCTCGGAGCAATATATTTGCTGATTTATCTCCACCGGGAAGTGAAATAAAAGACAGGATAAACAAATGGGACTATATCAAACTAAAAAGCTTTTGCACAGCTAAAGACAACAAGAACAGAATAAAAAGACAAACTACACAATGGGAGAACATATTTAACAATACATCTGATAAGGGGTTAATAACCAAAATTTATAAAGAACTTGTAAAACTCAACACCAGGAAGACAGACAACCCAATCCAAAAATGGGCAAAAGAGATGAATAGACACTTCTCCAAAGAGGACATACAGATGGCCAATAGGCATATGAAAAAATGCTCAACATCACTAATCATTAGAGAAATGCAAATTAAAACCACAATGAGATATCACCTCACACCAGTCAGAATGGCGCTTATCAACAAAACAACACAGATTAAGTGCTGGCGAGGATGTGGAGAAAAGGGAACCCTCCTGCACTGCTGGTGGGAATGCAGACTGGTGCAGCCACTGTGGAAAACAGTATGGAGATTCCTCAAAAATCTGAAAATCGAACTGCCTTTTGACCCAGCTATCCCACTTTTAGGAATATACCCCAAGGACACCATAGAACGGCTCGAAAAGGAGAAATGCACCCGCATGTTTGTGGCAGCATTGTTCACAATAGCGAAGATCTGGAAACAGCCCAAGTGTCCGTCAGAGGACGAGTGGATTAAAAAGCTTTGGTACATATATACTATGGAATACTACTCAGCCATAAGAAATGATGACATCGGATCATTTACAATAACATGGATGGACCTTGACAACATTATACGGAGTGAAATAAGTAAATCAGAAAAAAAAAAAAAAAAAACTAAGATGAATCCATACATGGAAGGGACATAAAAATGAGACTCAGAGACATGAACAAGAATGTGATGGCAACAGGGGCAGGAGGTTGGGGGAGGGGGGAGAGGGTGAAGAAGGAGAGAGGGATTAGAGGAGGGGAGGAGCACAAAGAAAACCAGATAGAAGGTGACAGAAGACAATTTGACTTTGGGGGAGGTGTATACAGCACAATCAAATGTCAAAATAATCTAGAGATATTTTCTCTCAACATATGTACCCTGATTTATCAATGTCACTGCATTAAATTTAATAAAAAAAAGAAACTAAGGCAATAGTGTTAATAAAAGTGTGGTTGATATTTTTATGTGTGACATTATGTTTATGTATAGATATCTTTGGGAAAGCAATGTATGTAAAATTGTTTAAGTTGATTAATAAAAAAATATGATGAGAATCCTGAGAATTATAAATGAAGGGTGTAGGTGGAAGGTGCTCTAGAAACAGGAAGCATTTTGCAAGCAAAGCAGAGCTCCATTTAGGTCGACTGGCAAATGTGCAAAATTTGAAAAAGAAACCTGAATGTGGTGGAGGCAGGAAAGTAAGAGACTAGGATGATCAATGATAAGTTACAGTATTGAAGCAGAACTAAAGATCACGTCGTGAGTCATGAGCAAGTAAGGATGCTTCAGTGCATCTTGTGGTTCACAACAGGATTCAGTGTCCTAAGGTGTCCCAGAGTCTTTATCTTTAGGAGGAAGCCCAGGGGAGTTCCAAGTGGCTTGTGTAATCCATGTGATGTTTATTCTTCAGTCTGTGGTCTGGAAGTCCAGGCCAGGTAGGTCTGTCTCATCTGGATTTGTGTCAGAGACACTTCTGAATACTAGCATATAAGTTCATGTTACTGAGGTAGTTGAGTGTTGTTGTAGTAATATATGGTTATAGTGCAGTAAGGTATCAAAAAGCTGAAAAATTAATATTGATATTCTAGGAGGAAACATCAGAATTTCCTGTCCCATCCTTCCTTTAGGGAGGGGAGGGAGAAAAATGTAGAAGTTTCTTGCTTGCAAGGACAATGGGTCATTTAGTTTTAAAACTAAAATAAAGGTTAATTGAGAAACTTCTTTTTCAATGGGAGAAAGAATTTACATACCACCTTGCATTGACTATATTTCCTCCCCCTTCCTGGAATATTGAAGGTAAAATACCTCTAGGCAAAGGAGGAAAGATAAACCCTGAAAGATTATAAATATATTTGATTATGTTGCCTTGAAAGTCTTAATGTTTCTGTGTGTCCCCTAAACAAATGTTGTAAGCTTATGCCATGATATCATGCTCTCCTCAGCCCATGTGTGACACACAGGTATATAACCAGCTCCTGAGATGTATTTGGTGCATATGATTTGGGACTGCAAATGTCCTGTGTCAGCATATGTGGCTGGAATATTAAATAAATCTCCTTAAATAAAACCCTTCAAAACTCAAAAAAAAAAAAAAAAGAATTACATGATCATATCAACAGATGCAGAAAAATTATTTGATAAAATCTAGCAATGATTTATGAGAAAAAACTCTGCAGAGCCGGAATACAGGAAACATACCTCAACATCATGAAGGACATCTATGGAAAACCTACAGCCAACATCATACTTAATGGGCAAAAATTAAAAGCAATAACCTAAGGTCAGGAACAAGTCAAGGGTCCCCCCTTTCACCACACATATTCAACATAGTTCTGTAAGTTCTAGCCACAGCAAGCAGACAAGAAAAAGAAATAAAAGCATCCAAATGGGAAAAGAAGTAAAAATATCAGTTTTTGCTGATGATATGATACTATACATAGAGAACCCTAAAGTCTCAAACAAAAAACTACTGGACCTGATAAATAAATTCTGCAAAGTGGTGGGATATAAAATCATATTCAGCAATCAGTGGTATTTTTATTTATTTATTTTTTTGTATTTTTCCAAAGCTGGAAATGGGGAGAGACAGTCAGACAGACTCCCGCATGCGCCCGACTGGGATCCACCCAGCACGCCCACCAGGGGGCAACGCTCTGCCCACCAGGGGGCGATGCTCTGCCCCTCCGGGGCATCGCTCTGTTGCGACCAGTGCCACACCAGCGCCTGGGGCAGAGGCTGAGGAGCCATCCCCAGCGCCTGGGCCATCTTTGCTCCAATGGAGCCTCACTGCGGGAGGGGAAGAGAGAGACAGAGAGGAAGGAGAGAGGGAGGGGTGGAGAAGCAGATGGGCGCTTCTCCTGTGTGCCCTGGCCGGGAATCGAACCCGGGACCCCTTGCACACCAGGCCGACGCTCTACCACTGAGCCAACCGGCCATGGCCCAGTGGTATTTTTAAACACCAACAATAAACTGTCCCAAAGAGAAATTAAGAAAAAATTCTCTTGATTATTGTAACAAAAAAAAATTATAAAGTACCTAGGATTAAATTTAACCAAGGAAGTAAAAGGCCTGTACTTGTAAAATTATAAAACATTGAAAAAAGAAAGCAAGAAAGATACAAACAAGTGAAGCATATACCATGTTCAGGGATAGAAAAAATAAACATCATTAAAATGTTTATATTGCCCAAAGCAATCTATAAATTCAATGCAATTTCTATTAAGATACCAATGGTATACTTCAAAGATATCAAGCAAATATTCCAAAAATTTATATGATACCAAAAGAGAACATGAATAGCCTCAGAAGTCTTGAAAATGAAGAATAAATTGGGATGTATCACACTTTCTTTTTTTTAAGATTTTTTTTTTTTTTTTGTATTTTTCTGAAGCTGGAAACAGGAAGAGACAGCCAGACAGACTCCCGCATGCGCCCTACCGGGATCCACCCGGCACGCCCACCAGGGGCGACGCTCTGTCCACCAGGGGGCGATGCTCTGCCCCTCCGGGGCGTCACTCTGCCACGAGCGGAGCCACTCCAGCGCCTGGGGCAGAGGCCAAGGAGCCATCCCCAGCGCCCGGGCCATCTCCGCTCCAATGGAGCCTCGCTGCGGGAGGGGAAGAGAGAGACAGAGAGGAAGGAGGGTGGGGGTGGAGAAGCAAATGGGCGCTTCCCCTATGTGCCCCGGCCGGGAATCAAACCCGGGTCCCCCGCACACCAGGCCGACGCTCTACCGCTGAGCCAACCGGCCAGGGCCTGTATCACACTTTCTGATATCAAGTTATACTACAAGGCCATTGTACACAATAGAGCTTGGTAATGGCATTAAGAACAGGCATACAGATCAATGGAACAGAAAAGAGAGCCCAGAAATAAACCTGCCTTTATGGTCAATTGATATTTGACAAAGGAGGTAAAGTCATACAATGGAGAAAAGAGTCTCTTTAATAAATGGTGTTGAGAAAGTTGTACAGGTACATGCAAAAAAATGAAACTAGACCAACAACTTACACCATTCACTAAAATAAACTCAGAATGGGTAAAAGATTTAAATGTAAGTCATGAAACTATAAACATCTTGGAATAAAACAGACAGTAAACTCTCCAATATTTCTTGTAGCAATATTATTGCTAATATATCTCCACAGGCAAGTGAAATAAAATACAAAATAAACAAATGGGACTCTATCATAATAAAAAGCTTTTGTGCAGAAAAAGACACCATTAACAAAATAAAAAGACAACCCACACAATGGGAGAATATATTCATCAATAGTCTGATAAGGGGTCAATAACCAAAATTTATAAAGAAGTCCTATAACTCAACACCAGAAAGATAAACAATTCAATTAAAAAATGCACAAAAGAACTAAAGAAACTCTTCTTCAAAGAGGACATACAGATGTGTAATAGGCTTATGAAAAAATGTTCAACATCACTAATTATAAGAGAAATGCAAATTAAAACCACAATGAGCTATCACTGCACACTTGTCAGAATGGCACTCATTAACAAAACAACACACAATAAGTGCTGGTGAGGGTGTGTAGAAAAGGGAACCCTCCTGCACTGCTGTTGGGAATGCAGACTTGTGCAGCCACTGTGGAAAACAGTATTCTGTTTTCTTAAAAAATTCAAAATGGAACTGTCTTTTGACACAGCTATCCCACTATTAGTTATATATCCTAAGTATACCAAATCGCTGATTCAAAAAAATGATATGCACCCCTATGTTTATTGCAGCATTGTTTACCATAGCCAAGATCTGGAAACAGCCCAAGTGTCCATCAGTAGATGAGTGCATTAAAAGGATGTGGTATACATACACAATGGAATACTATGCAACTATGAAAAAAATCTTACTTTCTGCAATGACATGGATGGACCTGGAGACTATTATGCTGAGTGAAGTAAACCAGGCAAAGAAAGAAAAATATGACATGATCTCACCTGTATTTGAAATCTAAGGAACAAAGTGAACTGAGGAACAGAACAGAGTTAGAGATGGGTTCATAGGGAGCAGAAGGACAGCTATTAAAGAAAATGGGGATGTAGAAATTGGATCAGAGAAAGTGAAGGGATTAGTGAAATTATATATACATAACACAGAGATACAGATAACAGGGCAACAAATCCCAGAAAGAAGCAGGGTTATGGTGAAGAGGGCAAAAAGTGTGTACAGAGACATGAGGGAGGGCATGAGGTTGTTATATTCAGTGGACAGTTGAATCCATGTTAACACAATAAAATAAAAGTAATAAAATAATAAAATAAAATAAAAAGTATTAGAAAACAATTTCAAGCCTAGAAATGTATCATAATAAAAATATAACAATTTGGTAAAGGTATACACAGACATACACAAAAACTTTATTTGAGAAATCATTTATTAAGAAGAAATTGGAAACATATAGTGAAACTGTTAGAGTAAACCTACTGAATCTTATACAGTGGTACCTTGAGATATGAATTTAATTCATTCTGTAACCGAGCTCGTAAGTCAGTCAACTCATATCAAACTGCCGATAATGGACCCATGCTCCAATGCGCCAACTAGCAGCAGCTTCCCAAATCACGACTCATATCTCAAAATTTTGCTTGAATCTTGAACAAAAATATGGACCAAGTCGCAGCTCGTATCTTAAGAAAAATTTGTATGTTGGTATATTCATATTTCAAGGTACCACTGTACTACTGTAAATCCACTAATGATAATTAAGAATATTTATATTAATACACAAAAACTCACTACAACATATTGTTATGGAGTGAGAAAGGCAGAATACACAGACTATATGGAGCAACACACACAAATGTACACATACACTCTCTGACATACTGTCTGTATAACAAAGATATATCTGCAATACTGGTGGCCAAGGCCAGGGAGGGTCACATTGAATTTGGGTAGATGGTATAAGAACTGAAGAGCCAGAAGGCATTAAGCCATTCCCATTTATGAGGTAGTCACAAGGGCCAGCAAGCAAATAGTCAGGAGAAAACTGCTTCTCAAATTGGCAGACAAGCAATCTGCCAAATAACCACTCAGAGTGGCAGGCAAGCAATCCACATCAAGGGAAAGCACCCATAGCCATACATGAACTTTACATACATGGCTCTGACACATGCTCAGGCACTAATCATGCAAAGTGCAAACAAATAAGCCTAACACAGGTGTTTTCCCAACATTCCACCCCTTTAGGGTTGCTCACCTCATAATCTATGTAACAGATATTTTCCACAGTGATTCCTGTGTGAGGAGTGGGGTCAGGTACATTACATAACAGAAACAGTACAGACTATAGCAACTAACTTGCAAAAGCACAAGCTATACCAAAAATTATTATATTTACAAAGTTGTCCTTCACAATGACATCTCCCTGAACACCCAAGGGATGAGACACTTCTACCTTAGGCAGCCAGGTGTGGGTTGCCCAGGGAGTTAACTGGAAGCCCACTTCTAACTCCCTACCCCACAGTGCCAACAAGGATAGCCATCATAGGTGGGAAACTTATATAGTTCAGGGCCATGCCCATTGAAAAAAGTGTCCTTGGTGCATTTTTGCTATTGGATGAAAGCAGCTGTGTGGTACAGGTAGGCCACCACAGGTGCTGGGGCCACCCATTAAGGTCTTTTGTAGTATTGTCCACATGTGGTATGTCCATCCAGCAAGGGAGCTAGTGTCCCCTCTTGTTACAGTTCCTGCTTAAAGACTTCATTATACTGCTTAATGATCAGTCCATAATAGACAGCACAGCTGTCTGTACAAATCACTCATTGTGAAAGTCCATGGCAACTAGCCATACAGCTCTTTGATAACAGACTAGAGCACCTTTCATAAGCATTCTGTTCATTGTCACAAGCTCCATCCAAACCCTTCACCAAGCTCGCAGGGTCTGCTGAGGTCAAACACATTCAAGGCCTGTGCCACCTTGACAGTTTTCTTAACTGCTGCAAAAGCACCTATTATCTCCTAAAGGCAATACATGCTGAACATTAGAAGTGTACCAGTGGATTGTCAGTTTCATATGGGCCTCCCCTTGCTCATCCCTGTTAGACAGGTCCCTCAGTCTTCTCCCTATTCAAACTGGAACAACAGATCTTGAGAATCCTCCTCTATCTCAGCTGTCTCCAACATATAATCTTGCAACTATGGAACATGAGTACCAGCCATTTTCTTTGCAATTGCCACGGCAGTCTCTTTTTTCTGCTTTTTCAGTGGCTTAAACCTCTGTTCCAGCATAAGCTGCTGCTAACACTCTAACAGAACTCTATTAGACCTTCCATCTAATTTATTTTTATCTTCCCTGACTACAATCAAATCTATCTACATCAATGTTTGAGTAACCTTTACAAGCCCATTTTTGTTAGTTGGGTGAGGAGGTCAGCACTGGTAGTAGCTTGCACATTCTTATGGTGCTGTGCTTCTTCCGCTGCCCCCAAATCTTTCACCATCTGTGGAACAGTGTTGATGGGCTGCCCCACATAAAGGCTCAAGATAGCTACTATTGACCCCAAAATGACTGACAGGGTATTACAGAGAATAAGGTCCATCATCTCTTCCATAAATATTTTCTCATCAGGCCCACAAAACCTCAGATTGAAAGCAGCATTTCTTATACCTAGTTCCTGGAGGTTCTGCTGAAGCTCAGTATATAACTGCCATCGATTCACTGCCCCTGGCAAATTTCCAACATTCTGCCAGATC
Source organism: Saccopteryx leptura (assembly GCF_036850995.1). Classification (NCBI taxonomy): domain Eukaryota; kingdom Metazoa; phylum Chordata; class Mammalia; order Chiroptera; family Emballonuridae; genus Saccopteryx; species Saccopteryx leptura. The sequence goes on along the minus strand of NC_089516.1, from coordinate 59,573,993 downwards.
TTACAAATGGCATCTATCACCCATTCTAAATTTTTTTTATTGATTGATTTTTATATAGAAGAAAGAGAGAGAGAAAGAGGGAGGAGCAGCAAGAAGCTTCAACTCTTAGTAGTTGCTTCCTGTATGTGCCTTGACCAAGCAAGTCCAGGGATTGAAACCAGTGACTTCAACATTCCAGATCGAGGCTTTATCCACTGTGCCACCATAGGTCAGGCTACCTATTATAATAAGGTAGGAGGATTTCTTGGGTTGTTATGGCAATTCTAAAGATGCTGCTTCAAGGAGGAGGGTGTTATAATAGTGGCTAATTTCTCCATCACTGTTCCAGAGAGCATGATGTCACCTACCAATATGTCTCACAGGAACTCAGTGGGTTTCTGCCTGAATTTCACCCCTAACTCCAATGAGTCTGTCTGGGTGTAGGGCCAGACCATAGAGGACTCAACTATTTGTGGAGGGGGTTTGCCTGCCCCTGAGGTACTTTTTGTTGCTGGGGTTTTACCTTCTGGGTGACCACTGGTTGAACTCTGAGTCCTCAGAGGAGGAGGAGTTGAAAATGCTTGCCACCACTGATTCAGAGTCACTCCACCAGCAAAGGTGCCACTCCTTCTTAAGCAATTACTTCAGTTCTTGCAGTTGCTGGCTGTCAGCCTAAAGCTGAAACTGAAGATGTTGAAACTGGAGCTGTTTCTCTAACAATTGCCCCTGCCAGCATTCAGCTTCTAGCTTGCACTGACTCTCAAACTCACAGAAATTACTCCTTTCCTTGCCACTGAAGGAACTTAGCCTTCATCTCACCCTAGAGCTTTTGACCTTGCACAGCTTCTTAAAGAGAGCTCTTGGTTTCTTCTTGCAGGGCTATAAAAGACACCCAATCCATAGTCTCCAATATGGTAGCCACCAGGAACCATATGTTCAAGAATGGTCACTTCTCTATTCTACCTTTCAAGGACATTGATGGATCCATATGTACCTGATCCAAATCCTGCCACTATGCCAGATACAATTCCAGTGGCAGAGGCCAGGTAGGTTGACATTGGATTTGGGAAAACAGTAAGAAAACAACAGAGCCAGAAAGCATTGGGTCATTCTCATTTATTAAGTTCTTGCAATGGCTGGAAACAAATAGGAGAAAACTGTTTCTCACAGTGACAGTAAGTAATCTGCTAAACAGTCCCTTGCAGTGGTAAGCAAGCAATCTGCGCTAAGGGAAAGCACACATCACCTTACATAGGTTATACACATGTGGCTCTGCCATATGCTCATGCACTAATCATGCAAAGTGCAAGCAAGTATGGCTAAAACAGCTGTTTCCCAACAACCTCCAAAAATACATTTTAAAGATAATGTAACTTTTAAATTTTATTATTTTGGTGGTCCATTTACCTTATTCATTATACTTCCTTATGTTGTTTAAATATTTCAAGATAATCATATATTAATATTCATAATTGATGAAAAGTATTATACTTTAATTTAAATATTAAACCACTAGAGTAAGAGACTGTATTAGTGAACAGTTTTATAATTTTTGGATGGCTATAGAAGGCCTTTGGAAACCTAATACCTAAGCAAAATTTAATATTAAAATGATACATACTTTTGTCTATATAATGTTTAAGAATTTCAGCAGGGTTCTTGACCAGGACATGGTACAATGGATGGAGCATCAAACTGGAATATGGAGAACCCAAGTTTGAAACCCTGGTGTCTCCAGCTTGAGCTTAGGCTCACCAGCTTGAATGCAAGGTTGCTGACTTGAGCGTGGGATTATAGACATGACCTCATGGTTGTTGGCTTGAGCTTAAACGTCACTGGCTTGAGCCCAAGGTCACTGGCTTGAGGAAGGGGTTGCTCACTCTGCTGTAGCCCCCCAGTCAAGGCACATATGTGAAAGCAGTGAATGAACAACTAAGGTTCTGTAATGAAGAATTGGCAATTCTCATCTTTCTCCCTTTCTCTCTGTATGTCCCTATCTATCCCTTTCTATGACTGACTCCATAAAAAAAAAAAAAAAGATTTTCAGCAAGGCAACTCATAAAAAAATGAATGTAAGTGTCCATTGAGAGTGAATAAATAAAGATGTAGCATGTATATATACAATGGGATATCTCAGCCATAAAAAACTCAGCATATGCAACAACATCAATGGACCAAGAGAGTTTTATGCTAAGTGAATATGTCAGTAGAGAAAGACATATACCAAATTATTTCACTTGTACTTGGAATCTAGAAAACAACGTAAAGAAACAAAACTAAAGAGAAACAGACTCAGATACAGAGGACAAACTGATGGTTCCTAAAGGAGATGAGGTGAGGGGATGGGTGGAAAGGGAAAGGGGACTAAGCAGTATAAAATTTCAGTTATAAAATAAGTCATGGGGATGTAAGGTACAGTATAAAAATATAGTCAATAATATTGTAATAACTATGTACAGTGACAGATGGGTACTAGACTTACTGTGATGATTACTTCATAAAGTATATACATTTTGAATTATTATGTTATACATCAAAAACTAATATAATATGGTATGTCAACTATAATTAAAAACAAAACAAAAAATGAACAAATGCTAACAAACATAAGCAAAAATTACAGGTACATGGTTCTTGAAGAAATATTCTCAATATGGTTAAAAGACAGAAAATATATGTTTCTAAAATATAAGGAGCACTTACAAATAAATAAGTATACATTTTACCATTCAACATGTTTTGAACTAACTGCACAGGTCAACATATATGTGAATTTATTTTAATAAGTACCTGTATTGTTTCTCAACCACAGTATGAAAGTGTGGATGTGGAGGGCCAAATGCATTCACTGAACTTATATCATTTGTGAGATTTATACAGGAGACTTGAGCATCCTCAGATTTTGGTATCCATAATAGTCCTAAAACCAATCCTCCATGGATACAAAGGGACAACTAAAGTTTTGAGAAAGTCAAATGTTATACATTTTATTTTTTAGTATGTGAGGTGGGGTGGGTTGTTGCCCTTAATCATAGTGTTGTTCAAAGGCATATGATTCAACTAATTTACATTAAATGACATTACTAGTTTATGTAAAATTTTAATATAATATAAACTTGATAATTATATACCTATAGAGAACAGAAGATGCATTTTTTACAACCTATTAGGACAAACAAGGTTTCCCTAAAAGTCATATGCAAAATAAGTGAAAATAATCAGGGCCTGACTATAAGTGTTTTTATAAGAATGACCCTTTTTAAACAACAAACAATACTCTATTTTCTTTCCGGAGACATAATTGTTGGGTTTTCTTTTAAAAAATATTATGATACTTAAAACTGAAACTCCTGACACTCCAAGGAGTACAAAACAAGCAAAGGACATCTGAATTCATTTATCAATTCACACTGATGGCCTGGAATATAAAAATGTAAGCATAGTTTTAAACTTTTCTGTACCCTAAAAAACTGGGCATAATAAGTTCATCTTGTAACTCTTTATCTCCTTAATTCATTCAGTAAAATAGTGACAATCTGGTGACATCACATGGAATTTAGAGTCAGAAAAATATATTTTTATTGTCACTTCTGAAATTTACTAGATGGTTGTTTTTTTCTGAATGGAAAATTATGTTTCAGAATTTAGAATTACTGAGTCAAGAAATATGAAATTAATAATATCACCTCACATGGCCACTTGGATAATATAAATAAAACAACTAGCCTAATGTTGGGCAAATTATTTAGGTTCAATAAAAATAATCTAAATAATAGTGGTAGAGGTGAGAGTTATACTTTCCTTCCCTGAAAAGGAATTATAAATGCTTTATCATTTTGTCTCTTTTAGTGGGATTTAATTTAAAAACAATTATATAAGAGTTTTGTTTCTCATTACATGCAATATGAGGAGCTTTTAGCCTTGAAATTTTGTCCTTCTGAGATGGGTACTGACATACTTCCCTGTAAAAAGGTCAGTCAGCTCATGCATGAAGGGCAAATTTAGTGAATCCTGCTCTGAGCTAATTATATATATATATATATATATATATATATATATATATATATATATAATTTTAATATAATATAAACTTGATAATTATATACCTATAGAGAATAGAAGATGACTGGGAATTTAAATTAAAGTGACTGGGAATTTTCTTTCTTTTTTTTTATCTTTCTGAAGCTGGAAACGGGGAGAGACAGACAGACTCCCGCATGCACCCGACCGGGATCCACCCGGCACCCACCCGGCACGCCCACCAGGGGGCAACGCTCTGTCCACCAGGGGGCGATGCTCTGCCCCTCCGGGTGTCGCTCTGCCATGACCAGAGCCACTCTAGCGCCTGGGGCAGAGGCCAAGGAGCCATCCCCAGCACCCGGGCCATCCTTGCTCCAATGGAGCCTCGGCTGCGGGAGGGGAAGAGAGAGACAGAGAGGTAGGAGAGGGGGAGGGGTGGAGAAGCAGATGGGCGCTTCTCCTGTGTGCCCTGGCTGGGAATCGAACCCGGGACCACTGCACGCCAGGCCAACGCTCTACCACTGAGCCAACAGGCCAGGGCCCTAATTATATTTTTAAATCAACTTTATTTTAAGATGCTTATGGTTTCACAACTTACATTTAAGTCTTTTATCCATTTTTAGTTTATTTTTGTGAATGGTGTAAGTTGGTGGTCTAGTTTTATTTTTTTGCAGGTAGCTGACCAATTTTCCCAACACCATTTTTTGAAGGACTGTCTTTTTTTTTTTTTTAATTTTATTTATTCATTTTTAGAGAGGAGAGAGAGAGAAACAGAGAGAGAGAAGGGGGAGGAGCTGGAAGCATCAACTCCCATATGTGCCTTGACCAGGCAAGCCCAGGGTTTCGAACCGGCGACCTCAGCATTTCCAGGTCGACGCTTTATCCACTGCGCCACCACAGGTCAGGCGAAGGACTGTCTTTAATCCACTGTATGCTCTTACTTCCTTTGCCAAATATCAGTTGTCCGTAAAGGTGTGAGTTTATTTCTAGGTCCTCAATTATGTTCCATTGATCTATAAACCTATTCTTATGCCAGTACCAAGCTGTTTTGAGTACAATGGCCTTGTAGTATAACTTGATATCAGGAAGTGTGATACCTCCCACTTTATTCTTCTTTTTCAAGATTGCTGAGGCTATTTGTGTTCTTTTTTGTTTCCACATAAATTTTTGGAATATGTGTTCTATATCTTTGAAGCATGTAATTGGTATTTTAATTGATATTGCATTGAATTTATAAATTGCTTTGGATAATATAGACATTTTAATGATGTTTATTCTTCCCAACCATGAACACGATATATGCTTCCACTTGTTTGTATCTTCCTTGATTTCTTTTATCAATGTTTTATAATTTTCAAAATACAAGATTTTAACCTCCTTAGTTAAATTTACTCCTAGGTACTTTATTTTTTTGTTGTTGTTGTTGTTGTTTCAAGAGTGAAGAAAATTGTTTTCTTAATTTCTCTTCCTGACAGTTCATTGTTGGTTATAAAAATGCCTCTTATTTCTATGTATTAATTTTATACCCTTCCACTTTGCTAAATTCATTTATCAGGTCCAGTAGTTTTTTGACTGAGACTTTGTGGTTTTCTATATACAATATCATATCATCTGCAAATAATGATAGTTTTACTTCTTCTTTTCCAATTTGAATGCCTTTTATTTCTTCTTCTTGTCTGACTGCTGGCTGTGGCTAGGGCTTCCAGAACTATGTTGAATAAGAGTAGTGAAAGGTGGCACCCCTGCCTTGTTCCTGACCTTAAGAGAATTACTTTTAATTTTTGCCCATTGAGTATGATGTTGGCAGTGGGTTTGACATAGATGGCCTTTATCGTGTTGAGATATGTTTTCTGTATTCCCACTTTGATGAGAGTTTTGATCATAAATGCATGCTGGATTTTATTAAATGCTTTTTCTGCATCTATTGAAATTATTGTTTGGTTTTTCTCCTTCCTTTTATTTATGTGATGAATCACATTGATTAATTTATGAATATTGTATCATCATTGCCTAGGCAGTAAGCTCTCTGACATCTCTCACAGCAATATATTTATTGATTTATCTCCATGGGTAAGTGAAATAAAAGATAGGATAAACAAATGGGACTATATCAAACTAAAAAGCTTTTGTGCAGCTAAAGACAACAAGAACAGAATAAAAAGACAAACTACACAATGGGAGAACATATTTAACAATATGTCTGATAAGGAGTTAATAACCATTATTTATTAAGAACTTGTAAAACTCAACACTTGGAAGACAAACAATCCAATCAAAAAATGGGCAAAAGAAATAAATAGACACTTATCCAAAGAGCACATACAGATGGCCAATAGATAGATAAAAAAATGTTCAACATAACAAATCCTTAGAGAAATGTAAATTAAAACCACAATGAGATTCCACCTCACACCAGTCAAAATGGAACTCATTAATAAAACAACACAGAATGGGTGCTGGTGAGGATGTGGAGAAAGGGGAACCCTCCTGCACTGCTGGTGGGAATGCAGACTGGTGTAGCCACTCTGGAAAACAGTATGGGGAGTCCTCAAAATATTAAAAATGGAACTGCCTTTTGACCCAGCAATCCCACTTTTAGGAGTATATTTTAAGAACACCATATCACTGACTCAAAAAAAGAAATGCACCTCCATGTTTATGGCAGCATTATTCACAATAGCAAAGATCTGGAAACAGCCTAAGTGCCCGTCAGTGAAGGAGTAGATTAAAAAGTGGTGGTACATTTATACAATGGAACACTATGAGGCTATGAAAAAGAAGGAAATATTACCTTTTGCAACCACATGGATGGAATTGAAAACTACTATGTTAAGTGAAATAAGCCAGGTAGAGAAAAAAAAATATCATATGACCTCACTCATTTGAGGAATCCAATGGGAACTGAGAAACTGAATTGAGATGGAAGAGGAATTAAAGGGAACAGAGGAAAAGTGGACAGAGGGAAAGGGGATGATAGGATGGGATAAACCTGAAGGGAATGGGAGAGGGTTTGTTCAGAGGGGGACAAAGGAGATGGTAAAGGGAATAAGGGGGTAGGGGATGCTTTTGGGGTGACACTAGAATCTATGTAAACACAATTAATTAAATAAAACAATAAAAAGAACAAAAAAATCAACTTTATTTTGTATTCATAAATAACAATAAAATTATTTAAACATAATGAAAATACAAATAAAATACCAAGGTTATAAAATATGTATTTGTCAGATTACTGGACTGGGAATAGTAAACCACTTTTTTAATTACAGTTCTTTGACACTACAGAGACATGGGTAAGTTTTGTGTTTCTTTGCAAGAGTTTAGTTTGTGCATTGTGGCATTTAAATTGTATCTTTTTCAAAAGGATATAGAAAAACTTAAATTTCTCTGTGCCTGTCATTACCTTAAAAAAAGGCAAGTTAAGTGAAAACTGTATTTCAATTTTAGATAGTGATCAAAATACAAAAGCAGAAAAGAGAGGGCAGCAGGAATGTAATTAAAGAACTGTGTTGTGGTCAATTCTGGGACATTGGAGTCTGACTTGAGTACAAATCCATACTCTACAGTCTAAAAGATTACTGAAACTCTCTGGTTTCTTTGATAAATTAGGATTTCAATGTTTAACTTTTAAAAATTTTTAATAATTATAGTTAAGACAACTCTGGTCTATTCAAGGTGCTACCAATAAATATCATTTCTTTAGTACCTTACCTATTTATGACATTCATTTTGATGAAACTATAATGTATTAGGCCAACTTTACCTATTTAAATGTAGATGTATTATCAACTGACTATTGAAAATTAGGTGAATTTATTAAAATTATTACAGAGTGACATCATATTTAGTTGCAAAACTGAGTTTCTTAGCTACTAAGAATGTTTATTTTGTGTATGTGTGAGGATATACCCTTGACAAAAAACACAGCTAACTTAAAATAAATGCTAAAAACAATTTTATCATAAGAAAGAAATGATAAAGGATTCATGAAACTTATTTCTGGGTAGCCAGTTACAGCAGCCAATTCACCAGGGTTGACAAAAAGAAAAGCTGACATTCCTTAATGCCTGCACCATACTCTGCAACACAAACAAGAGGGCCCAGCATACAAGGTGAGAAAAAGATCAAATGCTGCAACTGAGAACGCCTGTGAAAATAAAAGAGTCCCAAGTCTATTTGACCCCATTTTTAAATGCCTAGTTTAACGTACTCTCTGAAAGTGCATTAAAAGAAGATTTTTAGTCACCTTTTTACTGATGAATCTGACTGAACTAAATTATATTTTACTGAAATGATGCAAAGCCAAATCATAAGCACTTAACAGAAAAGAAAAAGAAAAACTTACAGTGAATATAAATGAAAAATACAACACAAGGACCAGGAAGGCTTGAATTCTTAGAGATAGTGCACTGAAGAAGTTAGGTGTAGGTCCAGTAGTCTTGGCCATCATGGCCATAAAAGTGCAGGTTCCCATTAGATTCAGACAGATGGTAGAGAAACAATGGAGCCAAAATCTGGTGGGCATACCTTTTATTCTAGCCTCACACCCAGCCAGCAAGTAAACACAAACACACAGAGGTCTCCAAACCCCACTATTTAACACTCACAAAGTTACTGACATATTGGGTTTTCCTAAAATTAAAGGCCTCCTCTAGCTCAGTTCCATCTGGTTCTCATCTCCTTCTCTCTGCACATACTCTGCACAAATTGGATTCTCCTTCAACACCCCACCATCTTGGCTGCTTCTTTTCTCTGCAAAATCCTGGCCTCCTTCTACTTCCTTTCTCCTTCTTCTTAAAACTTTTAGAAGCAAAAAATTCTCTTCCAGCACACATTAGCATAACAAAGCCACTTCCCAAGCTGGACGGTAATTAGCAGTTTCATGTGGCAGTGATAACTCACTTTGGCAGCAGCCATTTTTAACAATAAATTGAACAAAATCAAATAACAATATTTTTTTCTAAATTATTTGCTCAACATTAGGCAAGTTGTTGTCATTCACTAATGAGCTCTCTATTTGTATTGTCTATAAATGTCCTGATGATTTTCTGAAGACAAATTTATTCTGAACAGGAACTCAGATAAAACAATAAAAACCTGAACAGAGAATGTCTTCACTTCTATTTCAAACATCTGTAGTTAAATTTTTTAAGCCACAAAGTTTCTAGAACAGTACTATACATTGAGTAACTAATCCATTCCTTACTCCTCAAGATGGATGCTTTGAAAAAGTCATCCATCTAAGTTATAATCACAACCATCTTCCTCAAAGAATGTCATTATCACATTAGAGATACTGCTTCTTAAAGGCCAGTTTGTGGATCTGATTGACTCATCAGTTAAGTGACTTGCAACTAACACTTTTTCCTTTGCATTATAACCTATGGTCTTCATAAAGTATTTTTAATATATTTTACACTACATTTATAAGAAGCAAGTAAGAAAACTAAAGATTTAGTAAATTCCCCAAATTAGCATAGTTATCAAGTGGCAGAAGAATTTCAATCCAAAATGTTCTGATTCCCAAATCTCTATTTTTACCCAATGTATCATACAGTGCGCATGTGTTCCCTGAACAATGTCCTGAGGATACAGCACTAAAAACACCGTATTACAAGATATATAACTATTATAGCAAAATAAATGATTCATGTTTTTCCACAAGCGCATTCTTTGGACTTTTGTACATTGGCTTTCAAATAATTTTTAAATGAACGGTTCAAAAATTATACATGCATTCAATTGAGCTTAAAATGCTACTATGCAAAAAGTTTCATATGCCTTTCATTGCTCTAGGACAGTGGTAGTCAACCTGGTCCCTACCGCCCACTAGTGGGCATTCCAGATTTCATGATGGGCGGTAGTGGAGCAACCAAAGTATAAATAAAAAGATAGATTTAACTATAGTAAGTTGTTTCATAAAGATTTATTCTTCCAAACAGTGAAAATCTGACATAAAGTACTTGGTAAGTAATTATTATTATATGATTTAACTTGCTGTAACTCGGCTTTATAAATTTTATAAAGTAAACTTACTTCCCTACTTTATAAAAGACCATTACTATGAAACTGGTGGATGGTTAGAAAATTTTACTACTAACAGAGCTATAAAAATGGGTGGAAGGTATAAAAAGGTTGACTACCCCTGCTCTAGAAGGATTATCAGGGTTGCTAATGTCTTATTTTCCTTTATTTTTGTCTCTCTATGAATGCTAACAAATTTTCATAGACATTTTAACCCTAAGAAAACACAATCTCTGTTATTCCTCTCACCCCACCCCTAACACTAATCACCCATGAATAACATTCTTAACTTTTTAGACAAAAGAATCAACAGTAAGATTTTGAGCATTAGGACTGTAATTGAATAATGTGAGAAGAAAACAGAGTAGCTTTGTCATGTTTAACTGTGATTACATACTATTACTGTGAGTGCAACTCTTCACTATTTTTCAGATTTATATTTCTTTCCCTACCACTATCAACCAAAGGACTTGCAATCATCTGTTGCTAAAATTTATGTTAAGTTTCAACAACTTTCCATATCTTTAGTTTGAAATCTAAAACTCTAGCAAAATCTTATAATTTCTGGGACAAAGTTTGAATTAATAGACACAGCATTCAAAGAACAGAAATAGAGCTGGAAAGATATTTGCAGGTGAAGGGAGGAAAAAGAAAGAGAAGCATAGTTATACATTATTTGTTTTTTTCATTCCTGATTCTCAAAGATGTACTAGTATAACTCTTTATTCCACAGCATCCATGACACATGCAAGCTGTTATCTTATTTTTATTTCTGCCTGCACTTTTTGCACTCACTGACTCTTAGATTTGAAGGGTGTTTTGGGATTATCTCTTACTAGAACTAGTCTGGAAAAAAGAGACTTCTGCAAGTCATAGAGTTTGCTCATGGCAAAGTTAGACTTACAATCCAATTCCTGAAATTACCAGGCCCTAAACTTTCAAGCATTTCAAAATTAATAAAAATAGCACAGTCATTTGTAGATGAGAGTTTCAACAAGATGAAACTAACACAGAAAGATTTTAACTAGAATTAAAAATGGAAAAATGTATCCCCATTGCATGAAATAGGTACCTACAACTACCAGTCTAAAACCTATCTCAAATTATGAGTTTTAACATGATCTTTTGAAATAGTTTATCATAATATTGGTATTACACTTGTTATAAATATATTCAGTCATGAGAGAAACTTTCTGCTTATAAACCTACTATTTTTTTGGTTGCAAAGCAAGATGATCTTTTACTTACATTTTCTTGTTCATCAAGCAGTTACTGTATCATTTTTCCATGACTTAGAAACATGGAATCACAACAAGATACCAAGGGAATATCCAAAATTGCCTCCAGATTTCCTCTTCTAGTATCCTGCACTGACTTCCCAGCAGTTTCTGACTACCTTGACTTTAATTTACTCTCAATTTACTTTAATTTAATCTCAATTCTCCTTGGCATTTTGCTCAATTTTGATGTGGCAGCCTAGCACAGGTAAGTTTACACTGTTAACATCTTGGCAAAGTAACACTGTATGGCCTTAGCTCTGGTAAATGGCCCACATCATATTTATGAGAACATAAACCTAAGTTCAGAATATATGACCAGGATACCTCCCAAAGTGGTCCTGACTTAAAAGAAGTACCACCAATTTGAACACTTTATTTTGCTTATTGTAGTACAGAAAGAACAAAAAATTAAGTATCAAAAGAACATTGTAAAATATCCTATTTTGTGATCTCAATATTTATCTCTGTAAAATAAGAGATTTAACTGGTTATCACTCATAGCTGTTTATTAATATTCCACAGATAGTTTTAAACATACAGACTTAGCAACTATACTTTATATATTAACTGATAATATCCAGGTTTTGACCCCAGAAAGCTGTAAATTTTAAAGCCACCTATGGGCTTTATTACCATTTAGTATAGAGCTTCATTGTATCAAGCATCCTCTATGGTTCTTTCTAAATTTATAATTTTATCACATATTTTAGGTGAATTAACAGAAACTGATAAATATAATAGTAATAGAATTTAATGAAGCTTTGTTATGTTGATAACTTCAAAATCAGATGACAGCTTTTTAACCTTTTCAGATTCCACATTTAAATATTCCATGTAAAAATTAGATCATCACCTTTTTACTTTTTGTGTCATACTGATTTAACTTAGCATAATGTCAACCAGGTTCATCCTTATTGTTACAAATGACAGAATCTCTTTTTTTTAAGACTAAATAATATTCCATTGTTATGTAAATATATTACATTCTATTAATTCAATCATCTTTTGATCCTTATATTGTTTTCATTTCTTGGCTACTGTAGATAAAGCTACACTAAATATGGGAGTGCAGCTATCTCTTTAAATTACTGATTTTGTTTTCTTTTTCTAGATGTGCAGAAGATGGATTGCTGGATTTTATGGTAACTGTATTTTTAGTTTTCTGAGAAATTCTACACTATTTTCCAAAATGGCTGCACCAATTTACATTTACACCAACAGTATACAAGGGTTGTGTTTCTGTACATCCTCACAAATGCTTGTAATCTTTACCCATTTTTCAATAATAGCTATACTGACAGTGTGAGATTACAGCTCATTATGTTTTTGATTTGTATTTTCCCGATGGTTAGCAATTGTGTACATTTTTTAAAATAGTTGGTAATTTATATGACTTCCTTGATAAAAATGGGTTGCATGAGTTTCTTACATATAATTTTTTTATTTAGAAAATTAAAATTATAAGGCTGACATTGATCAATAAGAGTATATAAATTTCAGGTAGACAATTCCATAGCATCTGAAATGTTGATTTTTTGTATACTCATCACAAAAATTCAAATCATTTTCTGTCACCATATATTTGTCCCTCTTTATCCCCTTGCCCTGCACCAATCCATAAAATATCTCCCTCCCCCTGGTAACTTCACCTTTATCTATAGCAATGAGTTTCAGTTGTATATCTCACATATGTGTGAAATCACATAGTTCTTAGCTTTTTTGATTTACTTATTTCAGTCAGTATAATATTCTAAACGTCCATCCATGTTGTCATAAGTGGCAATAGGTTATCATTTCTTATGGCTGAGTAGTATTCAATTGTATATATGCACCACATCTTTATCCAATCTTCTATCAAAGAACACTTTGGTTGTTTCCATGTCTGCTATGAACAATGATGCAATAAAAATAAGAGTGTATGTGTCTTTATATATCAATGTTTTCAAGTTTTAGGAATAGATATCCAGGAAGGGATTGCTGGGACATATGGTAATTCTATTCTTAATTTTTTTAGGAATCATCATACTTTCTTTGATAAAGGTTCTACCGGCTTACATTCCCTCCAGCAGTGAAATAGTGTTCCCTTTTCTCCATAGCATGGTTTCCCCTTGTAGTAAGGTACCAAAGAGCTGCAAAATTAATATTGATATTCTAGGAGGAAAGGTCAGGCTTCCCTGTCCCATCATTTCTTTGGGGAGGAAAGGGAGAAGAATGTAGAAGTTTCTGGCTTGCAAGAACAATGGGTCATTTAGTTTTAAACCTAAAATAAAAGTTAACCAAGAGATGGCATTTCTTTCTTATACTGACTTTGAGTTACATCCCTCCTTATTCTAATTTTTTTAAAAATATGATAATAGGTTGTTTAACTGACACCTTTCATTTTTCTTGACATAATCTTGTAATGATCTAAATCTTCCTCTTACTATTGTTTTTGCTGAATCCCAGAATTTTTTATTTGTTGTGTTTTTATTTTCTTTTGTCTCTCTCTATTTTTTTTTAACTCTGCTTCTATTTCTCTTTGACCAGTCATGTTTTAGAAGTATGTTGTTTAATTTTTATCTTTTTGTGGGTTTATCTACTTTTTTCTTGCAGATGAATTCTGATATCAAAGCCTTATGGTCAGAAAGTATGCTTGGTACAATTTTAATCATCCTGAATTTGTTGATGTTAGTATTGTGGCCAAACATGTGGTCTATCCTTGAGAATGTACTATGCACACTGGAAAATAATTTAAAATCTGATGTTCTAAGATTAAATGTCCTGTAAATGTTTATCATCTATTTGTTCTACTGTGTCATTTAAGGCCAATATTTCTTTATTGATTTTTTGTTTGGATAATCTGTCTAAAGCCATCAATGCTGTGTAGAGTTCTTCAAGTATGATTCTGTGTTTTTTTGTTTGTTTGTTTTTCTGTGTCTATTTTAAGATCTCTTAGTAGCTGACATATATTTTGGCATTCCCTGATTCGGTGCAACTATATTAAGAAGTGTTATGTCATTTTCATACATTGCCACCCTTATCATTAAAAAATGTCCATCATTGTCTCTTGTAACCTTGTCTGTCTTGAAGTCAGCATTTTCAGATATTGGTATGTCTACACCTGCTTTTCTTTGGATATTATTTGTTTGGAGAATTATTTTACAACCTTTTAATTTGAGTCTACTTTTTTCACTGCTGCTTAGATATGTCTATTGAAGGCAGCATATGCTGTGTTTTGCTTTTTTATCACATCTGCTGCTCCGTATTTATTGGTGAGTTTAGTCCATTTATGTTTAGGGTAATTATTGATGACTGAAAATTTCCTATGGACATTATATATTTTACTTTCTGGTAGCTCTGTGTCTGCTTGGCTTCTTTTTATTGTTTCAGTCAGTTGTTTTTGTTTGATGGTATTCCATATTTCTTTTTTCTGTTTCTTTTTTTAAGCTATGTGTTTCAGTACAGGCTTTCTTTTGGTTGTTTGTCATTAGGTTATTAGGTGAACTTTTTATAATTTTCTGAGTACAAGTCTTTAATCTTGGTTTAATTTATTCCTAGATACTATATTTTTTTGGTTGCAATAGTGAATGGGATTGTTTTCTTAATTTCTCTTTTATTGTTGGTGTATAAAAATGCCTCTGATTACTGAGTATTAATTTTATATCCTGCCATTTTGCTGAATTTATTTATTAAGTGCAGTATTTTTTTGACTTAGACTTTAGGGTTTTTTATATAAAATATCACATCATATGCAAATACAAATAGTATTACTTCTTTTTTTTTCAATTTATATGCCTTTTATTCTTTTTCTTATCTGATTGCTGTGGCTAGAACTTCCAAGACTATGTTGAATAAGAGTGGTGAAAGAGTGCACCCCTGCCTTAATCGGGATCATAAGGGGATTGCTTTTAATTTTTGCCCATTGAGTATGATGTTGGCTGTGGTTTTGTCATACATGGCCTTTATCTTATTGAAGTACATTCCCTATATTCCCACTTTGCTGAGAATTTGAATAGGTGCTGGATTTTATCAAATGCTTTTTCTGCATCTATTGAAATTATCATATGGTTTTTCTCCTTTTTATTGTTTATGTAATAGATCACATGGATTGATTTGTGAATATTATACCAGCCTAGCCTCTCCAGAATTAATCCCACTTGATCATAATATATGATTTTTTTCATATATTGTTGGATCTGGTTTGCTAATATTTTGTTGAGAATTTTAGCATTTAAATTTATCAGGGAAATTTGCCTATACTTTTCTTTTTTTGTGGTGTCTTATCCTGGTTATGGAATCAGAATCATGCTCGCCTCATAAAAAGTGCATGGAAGTCTTCCATTCTTTTGAATTTTTTGAAATAGCTTCAGAAGGATAGGTGTTAGTTCTTCTTTGAATATTTGGTAGAATTAACTTGTGAAGCCATCAGGCCTAGGACTTTTCTTTGTTGGGAGTTTTTTGATAACTGTTTTGATCTTATTTGTTGTAATTGGTCTGTTTAGTTTTTCTGATTTTCCCAATTAATTTTTGGAAGCTTTTATGTTTCAAGAAATTTGTCCATTTCATCTAGATTGTCTAATTTTTTTGGCATAGAGTTCTTCATAGTATTTTCTTACCATATTTTGTATTTCTGTTGTGTCAGTTGTTACTTCTCCACTTTCATTTCTTTTTTTTTTTAATAATTTTATTTTTTTAATGGGGTGACATCAATAAATCAGGATACATATATTCAAAGATAACAAGTCCAGGTTATCTTGTCGTTCAATTATGTTGCATACCCACCACCCAAAGTCAGATTGTCCTCTGTCAGCTTCTATCTTGTTTTCTTTGTGCCCCTCCCCACCCCCTTTCCCTCTCCCATTCCCCCCTCCCCCCCATAACCACCACACTCTTATCAATGTCTCTTAGTTTCACTATTATGTCCCACCTACGTATGGAATAATACAGTTCCTGGTTTTTTCTGATTTACTTATTTCGCTTCGTATCATGTTATCAAGATCCCACCATTTTGCTGTAAATGTTCCGATGTCATCATTTCTTATGGCTGAGTAGTATTCCATAGTGTATATGTGCCACATCTTCTTTATCCAGTCATCTATTGATGGGCTTTTTGGTTGTTTCCATGTCCTGGCCACTGGGAACAATGCTGCAATAAACCTGGAGCTGCATGTGTCTTTACGTATCAATGTTTCTGAGTTTTTGGGGTATATACCCAGTAGAGGGATTGCTGGGTCATAAGGTAGTTCTATTTTCAGTTTTTTGAGGAACCACCATACTTTCTTCCATAATGGTTGTACTACTTTACATTCCCACCAACAGTGTATGAGGGTTCCTTTTTCTCCACAGCCTCTCCAACATTTGCTATTACCTGTCTTGCTAATAACAGCTAATCAAACAGGTGTGTCCACTCTCATTTCTAATTTTATTTATTTGAGCCCTCTCCCCCTTTTTTTTTTTTTTTTTTTTTTTTTTTTTTGGTGAGTCTGGTTAAAGGTTCATCAATCCTGTTTACCTTTTCAAATAACCAGCTCATGGTTTCATTGATCCTCTGTACTGGTCCTTTAGCCTCTGTATCATTTATGTCTACACTGAGCTTTATAATTTTCTTACTTCTACTACCTCTGGGCTTTACTTGCTTTTTCTTTTCTAGTTCTGTTAGATGCAGATCGAGTTGTTTATTTGACCTTTTCTAGTTTCTTAATGTATGCCAATAATGCTATAAACTTCCCTCTCAGGACTGCTTTTGCTGCATCCTATAAATTGAGTTGATGTATGCTCATTATCAGTCATTTTTAGGAATTTTTTTATTTTTTCTTTAATCTCATTGTTAACTGATTTGTTATTTAATAACATGTATTTAGTTTCCAAGTGTTTTAGTATTTTTTAGTTTTTTTTGTTGTGGTTAATTTCTAGTTTCATGATGTTGTCATCAGAGAAAATGCTTGATATAATTTCAATCTTCTTAAATTTGTTGAGACCTCTTTTGTGCCTTAACATGTGGTCTATACTAGAAAATGTATCATGAGCACTTGAAAAGAATGTATATACTCCTGCTTTAGCATAAAAGGTTCTGAAAATATCTATTAAATCCAGTTGATCTAGTGTGTCCTTTAAGTCTGCTGTTTCTTTTTAAATTTTCATTCTTGAGGATCTATCTAGTATTGTTAGAGGGGTATTGAAATCTCCTATTATTATAGTATTGCTATTGATCTCACCCTTTATATCCATCAAAGTATGCTTTATATATATAGGTGCTCCTATATTAGGTTTGTAGATATTTATATTGGTTATATCTTCCTGTTGGATTGCTCCCTTTATCATTATGTAGTGACCTTCTTTATCTCTTACTATAGCCTTTGTTTTAAAGTCCATTTTGTCTGATATAAGTATTGCTACCCCAACTTTTTTTTCATTTCCATTTTCATAAAATATTTTTTCCATCCTTTTACTTTCTGTCTATGAGTTTGGAACTGTTCCCTCTACTTCTATATTCTGGAAGAGTTAGAGGAAGATTGATATTATTTCTTTTCTAACTGTTTGGTTAAAAAAAAAAGCTATGGATCTATCTGGTCCTGTGTTTTACTTTGTTAGGAGATTTCTAATTAATATTTTATATCTTTATTTGTTACTGGCCTGTTTAGACTTTCAATTTTTTTCTTGATTTAATCTTGGTAAATTGTGTGTTTGTAGTAATTTATCTATTTTGCTCAAATTATCCAATTTCTTCATATATAACTGTTCATATAGTCCCTTATGAAACTCACCATTTCTCAAGCATCCATTGAATGTCTCCTCTCTCTTTTATTTATGATTTTATCTTCTTGAGTCTTCTTTCTTCTTAGTCAGCATAGGTAAGAATGTTTTTTATTCTTTTTAATAACTCTTAGTTTTGTTGGTTATTCTTCTTTGAAAATGATCTATGTGATTAATTTCTACTGATATTTATTATTTTCTTTCTTCTAACTTTATTTTTGTCACAGAGACAAAGAGAGACAGAGAGAGGGACAAACAGGGACAGACAGACAGGCAGGGAGAGAGACAAGAAACAATAATTTGTACCAAAGCTTTTTAATCCACTTGTCCTCTGACGGACACTTATGGAATACTACTCAGCCATGAGGCATGATGACATCAGATCATTTACAATAACATGCATGGACCTTGATAACATTATACGGAGTGAAATAAGTAAATCAGAAAAAACTAAGAAGTATATGAATCCATACATAGATGGGACATAAAAATGAGACTCAGAGATATGAACAAGAATGTGATGGCAATGGGGGTGGGGGTGGGGGGAGGGGGGAGGGGGCAAGGAAGGAGAGAGGTGGTGGGGGAGGGGAGGGCAAAAAGAAAACCAGATAGAAGGTGACAGAAGACAATTTGACCTTGGGGAAGGGGTATACAGCCCAATCAAATGTCAAAATAATCTGGAGATGTTTTCTCTCAACGTATGTACCCTGATTTATCAATGTCACTGCATTAAATTTAATAATAATAAAAGAGAAACAATAATTTGTTGTGGCTCTTTATTCTCCTTAGTTGTTCATTGATTGCTTTATCATATGTGCCTTGACTGGGGGGCTATAGCAGACTGAGTGACCCCTTGCTCAAACCAGTGACCTTGGACTCAAGCTCATGAGCTTTTCTCAAACCAAATGAGCACACACTGAAGCTGTTTACCTCAAGGTCTTGAACCTGGGTTTTTTGCATCCTTGTCTAATGCTCTATCCACTGTGCCACTGCTTGTTCAGGCTCCTCTTCTAATTTTTGATTATTTAATTATTTATTATTTCCTTGAAAGTAAAGTTAGGTTGTTTGAAATCTTTTTTTTTTATGGTCATAAATCTTCTTAGTATTGCTTTTGCTCCATCCCATTAGTTTTTATAAGCTATGTGTTTGTTCGTCATTTAAGAAAAAATAGAACTTTAATTATTAGGAGTAAGAAAGTAGGAAAAATGGAGAAATCTTTTTTAAAGTGTACAAAGTTTAAGTTACATAGGATTAATATAAGTGTAGAGACCTTATTAGTGCCATTTTGAATACTGAAAATTTCTTAAGAGAATATATTTTAAGTGCTTTTATTACACATAAAAGTGGTAAAAATAGTAATTATATAGCTTGACTATAATAACCGTTTTACCATGTATATGCATGTCAAATTATTATGTTGCACAACAGAAATATATACACTTTTTATTAAAAATATAAATGTGTTTTTGGATATGGCACATTCAATTTTCCTAACATTATAGCATTTTCCCCCTTTTTTTTTTTAAAAAAAAGCTATTCATATCATTGCTAGATAAACATTTGTAATTGTTCTATTTGTGTATGTTGTTATTATCTGCAGTTAAGCAATTAAAATTATTTCTTCAAAATTATTTTTAAAAATTATTTTATATTAATTCTAATTGCCTTAGTCCAGGCACATGGCCATGTTAGAAACTGGCTCATTAACAATTTTTCAAAATGTCCTGGGTTTAAAATCTCTACACTAGCTCATGGCTATAATAAAAATATAGCTACAGCCCTGGCCGGTTGGCTCAGCGGTAGAGCGTCGGCCTGGCATGCGGGGGACCTGGGTTCGATTCCTGGCCAGGGCACATAGGAGAAGCGCCCATTTGCTTCTCCACCCCCCCTCCTTCCTCTCTGTCTCTCTCTTTCCCTCCCGCAGCTGAGGCTCCATTGGAGCGGGGATGGCCCAGGTGCTGGGGATGGCTCATTGGCCTCTGCCCCAGGTGCTGGAGCGGCGCTCCGGAGGGGCAGAGCATCACCCCCTGGTGGGCAAAGCGTCGCCCCTGGTGGGCGTGCCGGGTGGATCTTGGTCAGGCGCATGCAGAAGTCTGTCTGACTGTCTCTCCCCGTTTCCAGCTTCAGAGAAATACAAATATATATTTGTATTTCATTATTGCTCATCATATATATATATATATAGGATATATATATATATATCCTATATATATATAGCTACACATAGGACTTTTGAACACATTATCTCACTTAATATTTAATATATCCTTGCAGTAAAAGAATCATCCTCTTTGTTTTACCAATGGAAAATTATTTTCAGAGAGGTTAAGTTACTCAGTTAAATGTCAGTCGGGAATTAGAGAAACAGGATTTCAATCTAGGTTTTCTAGATACTTTTTGATTTCACTATAGCATAATGCATTATGTGCCTGTAACTACTACTGTTATCACCTAAGCAAAGGATATAATTTGTGAGATACTCCCTTTGTTACTTAGTGCTGGGTTAAGAGCAGACCAAAGGTCAATAGTCAACAGAACTGAATTCAGAATATTTCTGTTCTCCAACAATTTAAAACAGACAAGAAATATTAGGTATTCTATTATTAGGTTCTAGGAAGTTATAGTCCTGAAGGTCCTTTCAAATTTACCCAATCTAGTGTGTTCACAGAGATAGAAAAACTAAATATAGGGAAGAAACATTACTGCTTGGGTAATTGCTAATAGAGATGAGGCCAGAATGTAGGTTTTCTGGATCACATCAAAGTTATTTTTTTCTTTGTTTCCTTTAACACTAATTGTTTTAATATTTTTAAAGATAATAATCAGTAGAATAATTCCAAATGACTCTATAAACAAAAAAATATTTATCAAGTGAGAAAGAGCTTTAGTTTTTCCTCAAAAGACTTTCTTAAAGAGAAAAATCCATTCAAAATGTTTTCAAAAACCCTTTCTACATTCAAAAAAGAGAAGGAACATTATTGCTCATCACATATATAAATTATATCTATTAAATTTAGAACATTTTATGGTTTTAGTACCTTTGCTTTTATGAGATGCTGTTGATCATATACCACATCTCTCTATGTACAAGATGTTCCCATGTATAAGATACACCTTAATTTGGGGGCCTGAAATTCAAAAAAAAAAAGACAACAATCATGAAAAAGCAGAAAATGCAAGTAAAACAATCTACAAAAGTGAATTAAAAAACAAGACAAAAAAAGCAGAAGAGGCAAGTAAAAAAATCTACAACTATAGTTTAAGACACACCCAGTTTTCAGACCCCAAATTTTTCAGAAAAAAAAAGTGTTTCTTATACATGGAGAAATATGGTATATAATATATTCAATGTCAAGTTGTTGGTTATGTGTATAACCTCTAATAATAGCATTGATCTTTTGGGGAAATAAAATTTACTTTATAATGATTTCCTTTGCCTAGGATTTTGAAGGAATGCATTGTGGCAAAAAGTAGAGATTACATGTTTGTTCAGTAAGTGCTTGATTTAGCATGGCAATATAGAAATTAGATGGTCATTTAAATTTGTGTGTTTTGGGGTTAGAAATATATTGTTTGATCTTCAATATCATAACTTTGAAAAATTGTAGTGTAGATTATGTGACATTATATATGCAAGATCCCTAGTATAGTACCTAGAAAATAATAGATATTTGGTTGAGACTAGACATAATTATCATTATAATGTTTACGTTATATCAGTGTGTAGCTACTCCAATATTGCTTTACCATTATAAGCAACACAAATATAATAAATAAAATATAAAGTGTATCTTTTTATTAGAAAATTATTTTACTTGCATTTTTTTCTTGTTTACACAGGTATAATCTTTTGCTAAAGTTATGTATAATAAAATAAATATTAAAAGCTCTATGTTGAGACTTCTACATTATTGCTTGTTGGGGACCAAATAAGCCAACAGGGTATTTTATAGTCTGGATTTTGGGGACAAAGGTGTTGAGTCCAACCCCCCACCTCACCTGCCTAATTAAGTTAATGAAGGGCTGTGCTTCTCTGCTTGTTCTGCCTGCCCATGCCCCCCCCCCCGGAAGGATTGGAAACTAGTAAGATGGTGGGGGTTTTTTGCACCTGATGTTTTCTTGGCTTACCTCAGGAACATCATTGAATTGCTAATGGCCCACCTTACCCACAAAAATAAAGAATTATGTTTTCTGAGGAAGGCCATGTTTTTGCAGCTCAAACAGCAGTGACTGTTAGCAATGAGTTGTGGCATCCTCCTGAATCTATCCTGTATATATCTTTAAGTCTCTATCTTTCATTCAATTTCATACCATTTCCCGCTCGAGACTCTGGAATAGACTCGTCATGCAGTATGCAGCAATTGCTGATTTGGCTACTGTTTCTGTTACATTCCCAATTTACTAGTATATTGCCTTCCTCTCAGCCAAACAGATAATCTGATACATCAGATGTAAATTACATGTAAATGGTGGCACATATATTATGTCATATGATCACAATAGTCCTATAAGCTAGGTATTTTCTTTATATCCCTATTTTATTGAAGAAGAAACTGAGAGATGGATTAAGTAATTTATTCAAAGTCATAGAAAAAGTAAGTGATGATTCTTAAATTTTAAAGCTAGAAATATGAGTCAATCCACTACTTGTTCATTATGGTTTCTCTGTTTAGTAACTGAGTAAGTATGTATTACCACTGGCTATTGTTTTAAGGTACTAAAAAGCTGCAAGTTAATATTGATATTCTGGGAGGAATGGTCTGGTTTTCCTGTCAGGCTTTCCTGTCCTGTTCCTCCTTTTGGGAGGGGAGGGAGAAGAATGTAGAAGTTTCTGGCTTACAAGAAAAATCGGTCATTTAGTTTTAAATCTAAAATAAAGGTTAACTGAGAAACTTCTCTTTCAATAGAAGGCAGAATTTACACACCAGCTTGCATTGACTGCAGTTCCTCCCCCTTCCTGGGATCTTGAGAGTAAAATATCTTTAGGCTAGTGAAGAAAGAGGAACCCTGAAAGATTTGTAAATATCTTTGATTGTGTTATCTTGAAAGTCTTAATGTTTCTGCTTATTCCCTAGACAAATATTATAACCTTGTTAATGATTGTGTCATAATGTCATGCTCTCCCCTGCCCATGTGTGATCAAGGGTATATAAACAGCCCCTGAAATGTATTGGGGACTTCACAAATTGGGCCTGCAGATGCCCCGTGTCAGTCATATGTAGCCAGAATATTTAAAATTTTTCTCCTTTAATAAAACCTTTCAAAATTTATCTGGACTGGTGTCTCTATGTGAACTCGATGAAATAAGATATTGTGTTTTTCAGATTCTTGGGTACAGTACTTTATAACATTTGGGGGCTTGTCCAGGATACAGTGTTTCACATCACCAGATCGAGACACCCCGAATCAGATGGACTCTCTGCTGAACTGGCTGGCTCTGCTTGAATCTCGAGAAGAGGCACACCACCTGACATGGTTTCAGGGCTCCCAGTATTTCTGTGGGGTCCAGACAGTTCTCTGGTAGACACCCCCAGTTTCCAAATTTGACAATTTGGACTATTTGGCAAAAAAACCGAGGAGGTAGGTAAAGCAACTCTTTTTGCTTCACTGAATGCTAGCTTTCCTTGTATGCTTGCTTTTCTGTTCTATAGTGGGTATTACAAAATAGATCAAACATGATCATATGTTCACTGTACACTCTCCAAGACCGAGACATCGATGGGGAGTTTTAGTGGTCCTGCCTTGGGTTTTGCTGGGGAACATCTCGTTATACTCTGGAGGGATGATTGGTGGGAATTGGACCCTGCTTCAGGCACTCAGGGATATCTGCTCTTACTTGAGAAGGACATTAGTGGGAACCAAGTGGACCAGGTCCACCAGTTCTGCAGCAGGCCTTCAGAGACTTCAGTTTCTCTAAGAGAGGTATTAGTAGGAGCTTCATCTTGCCCAGGACTTCTGGAGGTATTTAGTTGGACTCTCAGTAAAATGCCATTTAATGCAGACAATTGTTTTCTAATCTGGGAGGACATTAAGGGAATTTTATGGGTCCAGGATTAGTCAGTTTTGCATCACACTGAATCAGTAGAGGCTGAGCAAACTTGGATTGATTAATCTCACTTTGGACTTCCAGAAACTTCTTTTTATTGTCGAGATCTCAGTCTTTGTTTTTAAAAGTGTTTGTTTAGAAAACCCTGGTTTAAAGGAACCTCTAGTGCCAACTGCATGCACCTGAAAGGCCACCAGGGGGAGCCTTTTCTTGTCAGTGAGGCACAGTACTTTTCAGCATCAGGAGTGTGGTGCTCTCCACTGAGGGAACTTCTCCCTTGTCTATTAAACTTTGTCTTTGTTTGCCAAAAAAATTAGAATAAGTAAAGCACACTTATTTAAACTCCTTGATTTGTGTGTATAAGTTCTTTGTTTAATGTCTAAATGTGTCTGCTTTAAGGCCCAGTTTGAATCTTTTGTGTCAAAATTAAAAGCTTCTTATGAAAAAGCAACCTTAAATGGTGAACTATTATTCTCTTTGTTCTCAAATTCTAACTTCGGGAGCCTTGTTAGGTCTCTCCTCTGAAGGAAATTATTCTCTTCTGTTGCCTTCTTTACCTTGTCTTATGTAATAATACCTCTATAGTCAAACACATTCTTATTCTGGGTGCTAGTTAATTATCTGTCTTATCTTTCATGTTAGTGCACTAATTCTTAGATTCTCCTGGAAACAAGTTTCAGTTTTGTAATAAGTAGCAGCAACCAGAACTTTTAATCCCTGGATAATAAAGACAGTCTGGAATATAGTAACTGGGAACCTGGACTATCCCAATCAGTTTCCATACATTGATCAGTGACTAAATTTAACTATGAATCCACCACAGTGGCTTAAAACATGCTCAGTACAAAGTAGGTGCCATATCTTCTTGGTCATGCAAAATTTGAGTCAAAAATAGGAAAAAAAGGATAACAAAAGCAATAGTAGCAGCACTCCAAGAGACAAACTCTTCTAAGAATAAGGGACCCCCGGAGGAGGAAGGAGAGTTCTCCGAGGCATGTGAGGACATGGCTACCCTTGAGAAGGATTATGAGGAGGTTAGTGTAGATTCTGTTGAAGAAGAGGGGGTGAAAGAATAGCAAAACCCACAAATTGAAAGTTTTTCTCCAGCTGCTAGAGCCAAAGGGCTGGCAAGTAAGCAGTTTGAGTGAGAGAAAGCAGGGCCGAGATGTGCTGTGTGCAGAATGGCGGGGAGGGGAATGAGCAATAGAGAAAAGGTAAGGTGATTAAAAATATAGAATAGAAACTAGTTTCAAATATCCTCCTACTAACCAAAAGAAGTTTGCCCATATAGAAAATACAGGGTAGGAATATTATTAAAAATTAGAACCTTGCTTTAGAAAAATCTTGAAAGAAAAAGAATTTTGAAATTAACAAACTATAGGTGTAGACCTAGCTAGTTAATTGGCAGTTTTTAAAATTAAATTGCAGCTCCAGAAGGTGTAATAAGATCATGAGTAATAGGATTAGAGCAGGGGTCTCAAACTCGCGGCCCGCCGAACAATTTTGTGCAGCCCACAGACTAATCCATGAACTACAGTTTCTGGTCATTTTGTGACACTGAAAAGTGTTGCGGAACAGTTGCCTTTTGTAGACCTAGTGCGGCCTGCCAAACGTCTGTGATCTTGCTCTGCAGCCCACATGCTGAGTTGAGTTTGAGACCCCTGGATTAGAGGAAATAGAATTATCAGAACTAAGCCCTCCATGGATTGGGGATAGTGGCTTGTTGCCCTCCATTGGTGTAAAAAATTAGAGAAAAAGGTTTCAACACTCTCCTGCAGGCCAAGGAGGTGTTGGGTCCTTTATAATGTTCTCAGTTATGTAGAAGGCATAGAGTTCATAAAGGAGACCTACTGCATTAGCCATAATAGTAAAAATTGTAAAAAGGAATTTTCAAGGAATTTCAGGAAAATTGGAAACTTCATATAGGCTAAAGCAGCCCACTGTTAGAAAGGTAAATTTATAAAAACTGTATTTTTATTTGTTGTTTTTATTTTAAGAAATAAAGTTAAACATCTGCTGGGGGAAGGGAATAAAAGTTGGCTTAGTTTTTTGAATGCTGGGTCTAAACATTTGCCCATCCACACCACCTCTTGCATGGCAACCATGTCCCTAATCTGGCAGTAAAGGAGAAGGGAACGGAAGCCCTGAAAAGATGGGCACTGCTTTGGGACTAAGCCGAGAGCCTCGCCACTACTGCCATCCTGCACTTGGCCAGGCTACGGTTCATTCAGCTCTTGAGTTGTGCAAAGAGGTACAGGCATGTTGAATGCCTCTTTATTTTCCCCCTTTTCCTAAGAACATTGGTCAGCAAAATGCCATTTTCAAACAGCTCGCAGGCCAAATAAGGCCTTTTTGCCCTCCTAGGTATAGCTCTCCAATGGAGTGCCAGGTGTGGGTGCTGCCTCAGTAGAAAAGGTGCCTACATATGTAGTTCAAATTTAAAATTGGCTCTATTAACTAATAGGTTTTCTGACCACTGGGTTAGAAATACTGACTTATTGCCCCCCTATTATTGTGTAAAAATATTTTCCACGTTAAAATGTATATGTTATTTTAAAGGCTTTTTGTTAATTCTTCTATTTGATATTTTATAGACCTATAATATTGAAAACGTGGTTTAAATATTAGGAATTGTTAATGCCTTTTTATGTAGTGTTTAGTTTATTATCATTTTTGAAACAATATTCTTCAATGCTAAGTAATATAAGAAGACGAGTCATATCCTGAAACTCCTGCAAATCTATTTTTATCACCCTTTTTGTTGGAAATTTCTTTTGAATGCTAATGTACTGAATTATTCAGCAGGGAAGAGACTCTGGAATCCTAAAGGAGACACCAAAACCTGTTTTTCTTGAGTTGATTCAGCTAATAACTATGCTTTTGTCTTTTTCCAAAAGTTATATAGACAGAAAAGGACCCTCGTGCCCCTCAGCAAGATCTTCTGAGCATGGCTTTTAAGGTCTATAATGACCAAGAAAGAAAACCGAAAAGACAAGTGGAGCCCAAAAGAGATCAGAAAAATACCAGCTTTTGGCATATACCCTTAAAAGCTCCAATGCCCTAAAGGGGCTTCATAGGATTTCATCAGGGCCCTGTTTCAAGAATAGAAAAAGAGGTCATTGAACTGAGGCCTGCCAGGCTTCTCAGCCCTACCGGGGTACATGTCTTTGCTGTAATAAAAGGGACACTAGAAGGTAAGCTTCCCCTTTGCTCCTCTAAGGGAGGGTTCAATCTCTTACAACCCTTTCCAGCTACCTGTTACCTGACCTTGCCCAGCCTGCTGGGACCTGCCATTGAAGGATTAGAGGTGCCCAAGGCCATTGGCCCCATCTCACAACACCGTTTATGAACCTAGGGAACTCCTTTCAAGTAGCAAGTAAACTGATCTTATTTCTTGTAAAGACGAGGGCCATTTACTATGCCTTGCCTAAATATTTAAGTTTTATTTATCCCTCGAAGATCTCTACTGTAGGTGTTAACAATCTAATTTCTGTCACTTTGTTTAATGTATAGTGTCTCCTTTATTCTTCTTGTCTCAATGCCCCATGCCTATTTTAGGCTGTGACCTGCTCCTTATTCCAGCTAAAAACATTAATTATTAGGACTTAAGACTCTAGCTGCAAAGTGTAGAAATGTGACCACAGTTCCAGTGCCTTGTAGACTTTTCCTGAATATGTATGACTCATGCTCTTTAGGACATTTCTCAGACTGAAATAGAAATTAGGTTACATTTGTAAATAATACAAAGCAGCAATAGTGTCAACATAGACTTAGTGAAATTATGTTAAAGTGTTAAGAACATTTGTGACTGTAAGAATTTTATTTTGGATCCTATTATATTAGTTAGAACTTTGTTTTGTTTAATAATCTAATAGGTTTTAGTCACTTTATTGTATTAAGACATTTGTTATAATATTTGTTAACATTAAGTGTTTGAATCTTATTGTTTGTTTTATATTTTTCCAGACTGCCTCAAAATTGGGAAATAGGAATTCAAATAGATAGAAAGACGCCACTCAAAACCAGTGGGGTCTTGGGACCCTTATGGCCACCAGTTTATTCAAAACCAATTAGAAAAAGATATTTGCAAACAGGAAAAGAATAATTAGAAAAGCCAAACTTAGAATCTATTGCAGAAGGCATAATATCTGAGTATTTAGTTTGTGTCCAAGTGAACACTACACAAAATAAGGAAATTATAAAAGAAACAGGAACAAGGCTTTCCCAGGTAAATGTTTAAAATAGACTTTAATAAAATAATTGACAGTTGTTAAAAAGTTACTGTGTAGAATTCTTTCCAGATTTAGCTAGCCCATTCTGGTGTTGGACCTACATTTATATCCACAGTCTCAAAGCTAGTAGGAAAGGAACTCAATATTAATCTACCAAAAGCTAATTTGAAGCTACATTGTGCCCATAGGCACCCAAAAGTTTCAGGACAAATAAAATACGTAAATCAAATAGTAAAAGAAATGTAACCACACCTTCCCTAAGTACTTTCAGGATTTGCAGGTTTCTCAGCAAACTGTTCAAAAGACTGTCAAGAGGCACTTCCAACATTACCAAGAGATCCAGTACATCATCCAAAGACTGACTCTCACAGGGACGGGTACATACACTGTGATCCTGACAACTCCCAATGCTGCTAAGGTAGAAAAATGGCGTGCCCTACTCCAACCACAAACTGGAAGCTGGTTGATCTACGTATCGAGAATGCATGAAGAAACTTACTGAGTCTCCCTTTTTAATCAGACTTAAGAAAAAGGGAAACTAGTGTAAAAAGAAAACCAGCTTAGTTGTCACTAAAAGTTAAAAGTTTTAAAATTAAGAGTTCTGACTAAAAGAAATTGTTATAAAAGGGAATTAGTTTTATATAAATTGCAAAAGAAAATTGTACAGTCTATAGGAAATTAATCAGTAATATTTGTTTCTTAATGAACTGTATTGCTATTACTAGTTTGTTAAATATCTGTTACATGTTATAAGTTAATATCCCTAGAAAACAGGCTCATTCTCTTCAGTAAATTAAGTCAAGGATTTGACTTAAGAACTAAAAACAGTGGGAATTGTTGTAAGGTACCAAAAAGCTGCAAATTAATATTGACATTCTGGGAGAAAAGGTCAGGCTTTTCTGTCCGGTTTCTCCTTTTGGGAGGGGAAGGAGAAGAATATAGAAGTTTCTGGCATGCAAGAACAATAAGTTATTTAGTTTTAAATCTAAAATAAAGGTTAACTGAGAAAGATCTCTTTCAATAGGAGGCAGAATTTACATACCAGTTGCATTGATTGTAGTTCCTCCCCCTTTCTGGGATCTTGAGAATAAAATACCTCTAGGCTAGTGAGGGAAGAGGAACCCTGAAAGATTTGTAAATATTTTTGACTGTGTTACCTTGAAAGTCTTAATGTTTCTGTGTATCCCCTAGACAAATGTTATAATCTTGTTAATAATTGTGTCATAATGTCATGCTCCCTCTTGCCCATGTGTAATCAACAGTATATAAACAACCCCTGAAATGTATTGGGGACTGCATGATTTGAGCCTGCAGATGCCCTATGTCAGCCATATGTGGCTGTCATATTTAAAATTTCCTCCTTTAATAAAACTCTTCAAAATTTATATGGACTGGGTGTCTCTACATGAACTCCATGAAGTGAGGTATGGTGCCTTTCAGAATCTGGAGTGCAGTACTTTATAACACTATTGTGTGTTAAGGTACCTAAAAGCTGAAAAATTAATATTGATATTTTAGGAGGAAAGTTCAGGCTTCCTGTCTTGTCCTTCCTTTGAGGAGGGGAGGGAAAGAAATATGAAAGTTTCCTGGCTTGCAGAAACATACTGTGTAGGAGGCTCCCTTCTACTACGAAGCTTAAAGAGCATTTTATTAATTTGGGCTAGGCATACAGGAGACATTTTGTAAATATAATTTCTATACTTGTGTGATTTGCACCAACTCAAGATGGCTGATAGCATTGTATTGTAAATGAAGAGGGGAAGGAGATTTAGATTCCCTCCCTTCCCCTCACACCTGTAAGGAAACAGGTAAATAGCTAGCCAGGTGCAGGAAGGGAGATATTGAAAAAAATCTTTTATTTGATGAGTGATTTGCAGGCATTTATCCCCTAGCACCATGGAAACTACCCCTCCCCTCCTGAAAACATATAATTGATGTACATATCTAAACAAAGGAATGGCAATTGAACACTAGAAAATTTAGGAATATCTTTTAATATATAGAATAACATTTTTGCTATTGTGTTACCTTATAAGTTTTGATGTGTAAAAGTGTTTTTTATGAATCCTATAGAAAAGTGTTGTAAGCTTGCCAATGAATTGTGTCCCATCCCCCTCCTCCTTTTCCTGCCAACCTGTGTGTGTGAAAGCAAAGATATACAACCTGCCACAAGGGCTGTGCCTGACACACACAATTTAGGTCTGCAAATGCCCCATGTTAGTCATATGCGGCTGGCATATTTAACAAATTTTCTCCTTTAATAAAACCCTTCAAAATTCATCTGGATTTGGTGTCTCTATGTAAACCCATGGAATTGAGGTATGGTTACTTTACCACAATAGTTGCCACCAGCTGAGCCAGCATAGATTTCATACAATGTCTTGTGTTTGTGCTTGGATAGGCCAAAAAATTTTGTGGTTATTATTTCCCTTTTACTCACTATTTCAAAAAGGATTAATTCTTGTATCAACCTTCCCAAACTATCATTGAGATAGATTGTGATAGGATTATAGGAGCTGTAATGCAAATATAAAAAGTGACAAGTATTTGGATGAATTTTTGGAGAAATAACAAATAAAGTTTTTCTTTATGTTTGCTTATCAAATGTTAATTTTATTAGTTTAGGCTCTATTACTTGTACTGTTATTATTTGTAAATTTAAATATGTAAAAAATAATATGCTGGTATTGTACTATCTCAGACATGGACTTTTCTAGAAGTTGGTTGCTGAGAAATTTTGATACACTTCTTCAATTTGAGGAAGAATTATCATCAATAGGTCTCCTCAGAAAACAGATAAAAACATTTCAAAGGCAATACTCAGTGCCCAGTGCTAAAAGAATTGGTGGGGCAAAGTGCATTGCCTGTGATTATCAGGGACAATGGAGATGTTTCTACTAGAACAACTCTGTGTTGTAATTCTGGGTACTATCTTGTTTGTACACAGCTTGGTTCTCTAACATTTCTGGGGAATCTTAAAACTAATATATTTTATTAAATTTTTAAATGATCAAACTAGCAAATTTTTTGTTTGTTTGTTTTCAAGTAAGAACTCTGAAAAATAAAATTTTGTTATGTGACTTGAACAGCCAATCCATATAAAACATTTAGTACAGTATCTAGTATATAATAACTTCACAATAAATGAGTGTTAGTTGTGAATAAGTTATGGAGTAATGAGAATATATTAAAAAATTATAGTTACCTCTGCCTAGTAAGATTACTTGAGATTCTTGTTTTATATATATATGGGAATTCGTGAGATAACTTATAAAATTGATATTGCAAAGGTAAATATAGTAACAGAAAAAATACCACAGACACTAGTAAAGTTTTAAGTTTTATGCCATTTCCAAATTAAGAGTTTTATTATTACTTCCAAAATTAAAAGAAATGCATTTTAAAGTTCCACATGATAAGTAAAAAAACAAAAACAAAAAGAAATTTGGTCCAAAAATAACAGAGTAAATATTTAATATTATTATAAAGAATTGATGATTTAAGGCTTTGTAAGGTTAAAAAAAGCTAATATTCAATATCACAAGAGTTTTGCCAAGGTTAATAGAGAATAATACAATTACAAAATTTTAGACATATTAACTTTAACATGAGTAATGCCAATTTTTAATTTGTATCTTCACCTTCCCCCAACATGCAAAAAAATTGTTCCTCCTAAAATCTTACATATCTCAGTAAATAACAACTACAGTTTTTCTTTCCCTAGGGCAAAAACCTCCAAATAATATTTGAAACTTTTCACCATTATCTCTGCAGCTATTATAATGGTCCAACTCCCAGTGATCTTTTGCTAGGGTTTTTAGTCTCCTTATATAAATCTTTGACTCCCTTTAGCCTCTCCTGAATTAAACACCCAGAATCACCATATTAAATAGTGAGACCTTGTCAGATCCTATTATCCTTTTCTAAGCCTTCTGATGGATTTTCATTTCATCTAGGAAAAGACAAAGTCCTTACAATAACCTTTATTATAGTTCCCAGCTACCTTTCCAACTCTAACTCCTATCTTATCTTCCTTGTTCATTGAGCTTCAGCCAAATTGATCTCTTTTCTTACCTTCAATATTATAGTCACAATCTTACCTTGAGACCTTAGTTTTTGTTGTTCACACCACCGGGAACATTCTAACTTCAAATACACACATATGTAAATACCTTACTTTCTTCAAGTAGCTGCTAAAATAACATATAAAAAGCCTTCTCTGATTATCCTATTTGAAATAAGATCACCCTCATGCCATAGACTCCTTATCTAATTTATTTTGTTTTATTTATGTCCATAAGATTTATTTTCACATGACATTTAAATATTTTGATGCTTTATCTGTTTGGACTTTCTTTTTCTATTAGTAAATAACCTCCTTAAGGACAAGGACCTTTTTTTCTACATTGTTCCTATTTTATATGACTAACAATCAGAAATATAAATGCTTTGTTGTGACAGACTGAAATGCCCAAGAAGCCA
The DNA here is from genome assembly GCF_036850995.1 of Saccopteryx leptura. NCBI lineage: Eukaryota > Metazoa > Chordata > Mammalia > Chiroptera > Emballonuridae > Saccopteryx > Saccopteryx leptura. The sequence goes on along the minus strand of NC_089516.1, from coordinate 59,541,198 downwards.
AGCAATGTTCAGATAGTTGGAGAATCAGTTTTTTTTTTTTATTTATTCATTTTTAGAGAGGAGAGATAGACAGAGAAAGAAGTGGGGAGGAGCTGTAAGCCTCAACTCACATATGTGCCTTGACCAGGCAAGCCCAGGATTTTGAACCGGCGACCTCAACACTTCCAGGTCTACGCCCCATCCACTGTGCCACCACAGGTCAGGCCGAGAACCAGTTTCTTATGTCACTGGGCTCAGAGGAGTTAATTATTTGAAGTCTGAGCCCCCGCTGCAGGTTTTTTGGGATTGTGAGGTCACATGGTTGGGAAGGGTAACAAGGTATGCAGAATGCAGAAATGGATTTACAGAAGCTAAAAAGGTGGAATTAGTAAAAGCAGAACAAAGAAGTATATCAAGTAACAAACATATTATGGTAAAGCATTTTGCTTTGTCATCATGGAGTTATAACCATGTCATTCCCCCCTTTTATTCACTCTACCAAAGTCTATGGGGCACTACTCTATATGTTTAAAAACCCTAATTAGTATATGAAGGCACAGGGACACTTAATGGCAGGGTGAGTCTAAGATGAGTCTGATTAGGATTTTATAAGGAGTTGTGATAACAAAAAATTCCAAAACAGTTTATATTAACAGCACATCCTACTATTAATATGTAAGTGACTATTAATAACAGTCTCTGTAGTTTATTCCAATCTGCTAGAGTGCTTGTTGGTAGTCCTACGACCAGAAGTAGAGTCAGGATCCTGACAATAATAAGGAATGGCAGATGGCAGGTCATTACAGTCCTGGTTGCTCCTTCGGCTCCATGATTCTTTGCAGCATCACTTGCAAAAGTTTTGTGGGATCACTGTATAATAAGGTGCTAAAAAATTGCAAAAATTGTTAACATTAGTATTTTAAAAAGAAGAGTCAGGTCCCCTTACCCCTTCTCTCTGAAAAGAAAAAAAATAGGAAAAGAGATTAAAGGGGTAAAAGTTAGTCAGTAACTAATCATAGTTTTCTGGAAGGACTGAGGCCAGTACTTGCTAGACAGCAAAGAAGGTAAAATTTATCTGAAAACTTTCTCTTCTCCATCTTTAAGATCCTTTAGAAGACAATGTTTACATATCTTAATTAAAAATTCCTACACTAATTCTAACTCTTCTTTCCCTCCTGGAGTCCTGAGAGTGAGGTATACTTCTAGACAAAGGAATTACGAGCCTACTCCCCTTGCTTGAAAAACCTGCATTTTGTAACATTTTATATGTTTTCTAATAATCATCCCTTTTGAAATTCTTTACATGTATAAAACTTGTAAACTAAAGCAAGCAGGGACTAGCTTATTGGGTTTCCTAATAAGCTAGCCCAAACACTTTTAGCAAAGGTAATTTTATTTAGCTTCTCTCCTTATCCTAAGCTAAGCATTTTGTTGTGGCAACAGGGATGGGTGGTAGACACTAGGGGATTTGGGAATGTTTTTGCAGGGTATGTAAAACAATTATCACTACTACTACTGTGTTATCTTGTGGTCTTGATGTGTAAGAATAGTTATTCCTTTTAATAAATCCTGTAGCTAAATGTTGTAAGCTTGTTAGTAATTGACTATTGTATCATGTTGCCTCTCCTTACCCACGCCAACTAGTACTTGATTTTGTATAAAAGAAGGGTCAGAACTATAAGAGGACCTACATGATTTGGGACCATGCCCTATGTAGCTAGCTATCCGGCTAATTAATAAACTCCTTAAATTTCTTCTGTAACCTGCCTGATGTCTCTATGTAACCTGTGGATTGCAGTACTTTATAACATTTGGGAGCTCATCTGGGATGCCAGTGTCCCATGTCACCAAATAGAGACACCCAGACTGGCTGACCTCTCTGGAGGGCTTCATGACCCTGCAGGATCTCTAGTAGGGGTGCCTGCTGAAACGTTCCAGGGCTCCAGTTTTCATATGGGTCTCAAACAGCTTCCCAGCTGACAACCCCTAGTCCCCAGATTCTGAAAAATTAAGGAGTAAAGACTGATCTTAGGAAGTAAGAAAAGAAGGTAAATCTTTTGCTTTGCTGAATTTTGAGTTATATTAGACTAGTCAATTTGAAACTGTTATGATGGAGGATCGAACTGAATCAAACTCATTCAATAGACTCTACAGGGCTGAGATGTTGGTGGAGAGTTGGGTCTTGCCTCTTGCTCCTGGGAGACATTTGTTGTGCTCTCAGGGAAAGCAAATAGTAGGGACTAAATTACATCTTGCTCTGGGCATCCTGGCACACCTTTGTGCTGTCTGTTCATGTCAAGATCTCATTCTTTGCTTTTATTGTTTCTGTCTGAGAACCCCTGAGTGACTGATGTGTGAATGAGGATCACTGGTACCTGCACCTGAGTTTCCAGTTTGTGGCTCCACAGTGAATAACTATGGAGTCTAAGTGGGCTCCAACCTGTGTTTCCATGATGATTCTCATATGGCTTAGGGTATATCAGACACTCTCTGATCTTAGATGGGGTTTTATATCAATCCATCAATGCTAAGAGGCACCTAAGCTTCAGTGAGGGTCACAGCCAGGTGAGCATCTGAGAGGCTCCTAACAGGGCACCCCCTTCCCTTTCTGTTAAACTGTGCCTAAATTCAAGTGTAAACATAAATGATCTATATTGTAGGTTCTCTTTGTGAGGAAGCTCTCTAGTATAATTTCAATTGGAAATTTCTGGCTTAAAATGAGAATACAAAAGTGAAAAGAAATTTATAAACTCCATATGGTTTAGTGACTGTCTGCTGGAAGCTGAGGGAAACCTCTTCCATCTCTGGGTCCAGCCTAGTCAGTGATTTGTACTGACCAGCCTATACTATGGAGAACAAGTATCCCAAGGTGGACTCAGCAGATGGTTGAGTAGTTGTTGAGTTACCTCTAAAAAGGAAACTCTGAGAAAACTGTTCTAAAGCCCACAAGTTATAAAACTAGCAAAATTCATAGAAGTATTAAAAATTCTTTAATGGTAAATTGTCTGTACTATAGATTCTCTTTGTCCGAAAAATTTCTCATGATATTTCTTGGTATGGACCTTGCTCCCCAGACCCACTAGATCTCTTTTCTTGGATTCAAGATCTCTGGCTTCAGGGCACTCTGTCTGATTTCTCCCCAGAAGAAATTGTCTTTTTTTTTGCTGGCTCCTGCCTTTGCTTTTGTGGGATGATTAACACCTTTATAGTCAAACATCCTTTATTCTGGGTGCTAGTTATTATCTCTCTTCTCTTGCTGATTCCTGCATTCTCCCAGATTGTTTCAATTTTGCAGACTGATGCCAAAGACACTAAACATGCAAGGAGGGCCCACTACACAAAATAATCCCTTAGGTTGTCTCCTAAGGCACTTTTAAGAAGCTTATGGAGATAACCGTGGGTACAAAATTAAATGGTCAAAAGGAAAACATCAGACACTCTGTGAATAAGTATGGTCCACCTTCAGGGTTGGATGGCCAGGGACTGGAACTTTTCATTCCCAGGTGGTCAGGGCAGTCTGGAATATCATGATCGGGAATTTGGACTACCCTGACCAGTTCCCCTACATGGATCAATGGCTAAATTTAACAATATGCCTGCCACAATGGCTAAAAGCATGCTCAATACAGACAGGTTGCCACATCTTCCTAGTTAGGCCAGATTTAAATCTAGAAAAGAAAGGGGATATAAGGAAAACCTCAAGACCCCCTGTCGTTACAGTGCCTTCTGAGGAAACTGAGCTGCCACCCCCTTATAATCCCCAAGCTAAAGTTCCTGAGCCCACACAGTAGCAACAAGACTAGGCTATAACTTCCACTATTAAATCTCCTCCTTAGAGCTAGTGTGTATCTGAGTATGGACAGAGAAGGGATCCTATCTTTCCACTCAAGGAAGCTCCCCTTTCAGGAACTAACGCCATCCCTGAGGAATGGCCATTGTTGTGTATGTCCCATTTTCCACCAGTGATCTGTATAATTAGAAAGGCCAAAATCCTCCATTCTCAGAGAAGCCTCAGGCTCTGATAGGGCTCATAGAAACTATCCTACAAACTCATAGACCTACCTGGGAAGACTGCCAACAACTTTTGAATACCTTCTTCACTTCAGAAGAGAGGGACAGGATTAGGCAGGAGTGTAAAAAGGCGGTCTTAAGGCCAGGAGGGGGATTACTGGAGGAAAATAGGGACCACATCGAGGCAGCTTTCCCCTCCACTAGACTTCAGTGGCATCACAATTCCCAAGAGAGAAAAACCTTGTTGGATGTTTTTCACCCACTGGTCTCTTTTCTCAGGACTAAAAGCTGGGGTCTGAAAGCCCATCGACCTCTTAAAAGTTTCTGAAATAACTGAGGATCTGCAGTAATCCCCTGCTGCATTTTTTGAATGCCTTTGTGAAGCATACCAGGTGTATACCCCCCTAGACCCAGATGCTACTGAAAACAGTGTGGCTATTAATTTGGCTTTTGTGATGCAGTCAACCCCAGATATTAAAAAGAGACTTCAAAAGCTAGAAGGGTTTGTTGGCATGAGTAAGTTTCACTTAATTTCAGTAGCTCAGAACGTTTTTAATAATAGGGAGACAATTGAGGGAAAACAAGATAAAAAGATAGTTAATGTAGTTGTAGTGGCACTCAAAGAAACAAACTCTTTTAAGGAAAATGGGCCTCCAAGGGAACAAAATAAAGAAAGAGGGGGAGAAAGAAATTCAGGAAGAAGGAATAAGACTCTACTAGAAAAGAATCAATGCTCATTCTGTAGGAAGGAAGAACATTGGAAAAATAATTGCCCCAAATTACAAGCAGGCAAGGCAAGCTCTAAGATCCTGAATCTTGAAGACTGACAAGGCCAAAGCTCCTTTTCACTGAACCCCCAGATCCTATGGTAACAGCAAAAATAGGAAGAAAAACTGTGTAGATTTTCTAATAGACACTGGAACAACACATTCTGTCTTAACTAAGCCTCTTGGACCCATCACCACTCACAAAATTCCAATACAACGGGCCACTGGAAAAACTGCATAATACCCATGGACCACCCAGCAGACAGTCAATCTAGGGCAAGGACTGGTCACCCATTCATTCTTGGTCATGCCAGAATGCCCCTATCCCCTGATAGGGTGGGACTTGTTACAAAAACTCCAGGCCACAATCTCCTTTAAGGGAGAAAATACGACCTCAACTATAGGAGCCAACTATGGAAAATGGGTTACAGCTACTCCTAACCTGCCCTCTATTCGAGGAATATCTTTTACAAGAATCAGCTAAACTGGGAAATGCCCAAAGCCCATCTCTTCTCTGGAAGCTTCAGGAGATTTTTTCAGAAGTATGGGTTGAAAACAACCCTCCTGGACTAGCAGCCCATTAGCCACCTGTGATCATACAGTTGCTATCCACCGCAACTCCAGTAGTGGTAAGACAATACCCAATGAGTTGGGAAGATAAGGAGGGACTAGCTGTCCACATACGGCTTCATGGGGAAGTGAGAATCTTGGTGCCTTGTCAATCCCCATGGAACATTCCCATATTACTTGTCCTAAAGCTTGGAACAAAAGACTGCTGACCAGTTCGAGACCTTCGGGAAGTAAACAAGTGGGTAGAGACCATACACCCTACAGTCTTTAACCCGTATACCTTGTTTAGCCTCCTGCATCCAAGCATCTAGTCTATACAGTCTTAGACCTTAAGAACACCTTCTTCAGTCCCATTAGCCCCTAAAAGCCAGCCCATTTTTGCTTTGAGTGGATTGACCTGGCAAGAGAATTCCCTGACCAACTAACATGGACTAGACTGTCCCAGGCCTCAAAAACTCTTCTACTATCTTTGATGAAGCCCTAAATCCATACCTAGTAGCCTTCTGACAGGAACACCAAGACTGTACCCTACTCCAGTAGTAGATAACCTACTACTGGCAACACCCATGAAGAAACGCTGCTTCGAGGCAACTTGAGACCTCCTAGCCTCACTATAAGTGTGAGAATACTGAGTGTCAGCCAAAAAGGCTCAGCTCTGCACACCAGAGCTTACTTATTTAGGCTACCAAGTTAAAGAAGGGCAAAGAACTCTGTCCTATAAATGCATCAAGTCCATACTCTGGGTCCCCACTTAAACAACTAACAGGCAAGTAAGGGAATTCCTTTGGGCTATAGGATATTGTAGACTATGGATTTTGGGTTTTGCCAAAGTAGCAAAGCCTCTCTATGCCTGCATAGTCAGGTCAAAACCCCTAAACTGGACTAAGCTGGAATAAAAAACCTTTGAAGACCTTAAAAAGGCTCTAGCATCAGCCCCTGCTCTTTGCCCTACCTGAAGTCTCTGAGCCCTTCCAGCTGTTCATTCATGAGACTTGGGGAGTCACAAAAGGGATTTTAACTCAGCCCTTAGGACCTTGGAAATAACTGGTTGCATACCTGTCTAAGTGACTAGACCCTATAGCGGCTAGATGACCTGCCTGCCTAAGGGAGGGCAGTAGCCGCAACAGCAATCCTGGTTAAAGAAACTGACAAGCTCACCTTAAGTCAAGAGCTAACTCTAACAGTGCCACACACAGTGGAAGTGCTCCTAAGGGAAACTCCAGAGAGATACATGTCAAATATCCGAGTCTCCAGTTTCAAGCTTTACTCCTAGATCAGCCCAAGATAAGGTTTCAGAAAACAACTGCCATTAACCCCACAAGCCTACTTCCAGATGACGACCTTACCACCTCATTGCATAACTGTACTGAGGTAATCAACATTATACAGACTGCCCAACCAGACTTAAAGGAATCTGAGCTGCCTGGTGCCAATAAGGTACTGTACACAGATGGGAGCAGCTACATACAGGACAACATCAGGTACGTGGGGGCTGCAGCAATAACCCTGGATCAGGTCATTTGGTCACAGGCATTGAGCCAGGGAACTTCAGCACAAAAGGCAGAACTAATAGCCCTTATCCAGGTCCTCAGATGGGGGAAAAGAAAAGCAGTTTCCATTTATACTGACAGTAGGTATGCTTTTGCCACAGCACATGTATATTGTGCCACTTAGAAAGAGAGAGGGCTACTTACCTTGGCTGGGAAGGATATCAAAAACAAAGAAATCTTAGCATTACTAGAAGCTATCCAACTCCCCTCAGCCATAGCAATCATTCACTGTAAACGACACTAAAAAGGATGTTCAAAAGAATCCAGAGGAAACTGAGCAGCGAACCTAGAGGCCTGGGCAGTATCCATAAAACCATTGGGGTCTCTCCGACTTTTAGTGACTTTGCCTTTTCCTGAGTTGCCCAACACCTCTCACTACTCTCAGGAAGAAACCACTTTAACAGAAGAAAAAAAGGCTACCAAAAATGTTGATGCCTGGTAGATTCTACCAGATGAAAGAATATTGATTCCAGAGACATTAGTGCAGACAATAGCCCTCCGAATACCTCAAGCACCCCACCTTGGAACGTTCAAAACGACTAAATTGCTCCAATCCAGGTATTTCATACTGCACCTGGACCAGATATTAAGTATCATTGTAGAAGGTTGTCAAGCCTGTGCACAAATAAATATGAAACTAGGTAGGAGAGCACCCTTAAGAGTTAGAAAAAAGGGAGCCATGCCAGGAGAATATTGGGAAATTTATTTCACTGAAATAAAGCCACCCCATGCAGGTTACAGGTATCTCCTAGTCTGTGAGGACACTTTCTCCAGGTGGGTAGAAGCCTTCCCCACTAGGTCACAGACTGCTACCACAGTACTTAGAAAATTACTCCATGAAATAATTTCACAATATGGCCTCCCCACTACCATGGGTTCTGACAATGGGCCAGCATTCATTGCCAAGATATCCCAGGACTTAGCCAAGACTTTAAATAATAAGAGGAAATCACATTATGCCTACAGACCTCAAAGTTCAGGGCAGGTAGAACGTACGAATAGGACCTTAAAAGAAACTTTAACCAAATTTGATTTTAGAACTGGTGAAAACTGGCCCACCTTACTCCCTTTGGTCCTCCTTAGGGCAATGTGTACCCCTATAGGAAAGGGGTAATTAATAAACTTCTCAAATTTCTTCTGTAACCTGCCTGGTGTCTCTATTTAACCTGCGGATTGCAGTACTTTATAACAACTGTGAGTGATCCAGTCTCTGGTGTGTCCTCATTCTTGCCTCTTTTGACTTGATTACGGTGAATCCAGAGCACCATCCTTGCGATTTTAATGGCAGTCGGAGTAACCGAGACCACTGTATGTGGACCTGTACAAACAGATTGGAGTGGCTTTTTTCTTTAATCTTTAACTCATACTAAGTTCCCAAGTCAATAAGGGTGGGCCTAGTTTCCTAGTGGAATGGGGTCCTCCCTAGAACATACTGGGCTATTTTATAGAACATTTTTTCTAGCATCTGGAGTTGGGTCGAAAGGTTTAATTCTCACCTCTTGAGGATCTCCTTATATCTTATTAATGATGGGTGGAAGTCTCCCATATAAAATCTCAAAGGGGGAGTATTCTGTGGGTCCAAGAGTGCATCAAACAAGCAACAAGTTGAGGGGTAGCATGTCTACCAATGGGAGGCCTGTCTACTGGCAGAACTCAGCTAGGGTATTCTGTAGGGTTTGATTTATGCATTTAAATTTCCTGAACTCTGAGACTGGTATACAGCATGTAGTTTTCAGTAGATTTTTAATACTTTTGCTATTGCCTGAACAATGGCTAACATGAAGGCAGGACCTCTTTGCTACTTGGTCAGTAAAACAGTTTTCCAAGCTTATTGGAGTGGTTCCTTTTTGATGTCTTTTACATCAGTGGTCCTCAACCCCTGGGCCATGGACTGGTACCAGTCCATGGGCCATTTGGTACTGGTCCACAGAGAAAGAATAAATAACTTACATTACTTCCGTTTTATTTATATTAAAGTCTGAACAAAGTTTTATTTTTAAAAAATGACCAGATTCCCTCTGTTACATCTGTCACTCTTAATGCTTGTCTTGGTTACGTGATACATTTATCCATCCCACCCTAAAGGCCGGTCCGTGAAAATATTTTCTGACATTAAACCGGTCCATGGCCCAAAAAATGTTGGAGACCACTGCTTTACAGTGTACATTGCTACTCTTTTGGCTTTCCAGACTGCTTTCAGTATTTGAAGTTTTTCTTCTTTGTTTCTGATTTCTTTATTCACAGCCATGAGTTGTCCTTTATTCTTACAAATTGCCCCATGCACATGTAGTGTTGTGAATGCATATTTAGAGTCAGTGAAGATGTTGATTTTCTTTACTTGCAAATATCTTAGCATGTGGATTAGTGTCCATGGTTCTGCTCTTTGAGCACACCATTCTTGTGGTAATGCTTCTGCCTTGATTACTCAGTACCTGGAGGTCACTGCTTATCCAGCCTTGCATTCCTCACTTTGCATGAAGCTATTCCTTATCTGTAAACAGTTCCAGTTCAGGTTCAGTAATGTAAGTGTTTATTAAATCAGGTCAGCTTGAGTAGATATCATTTGTGGTTCTCTCACAGTCATGAGTTGATGGCCTGGACTCAGTGGGGAGGAAAGTGGCTGGGTTCAGTTTGTGTACTGATTCTAGTGTCACTAATAGATTTTCACACAATAGTCCCTTATTGTAGGCCATCCTGGTACTGGTGAGCCACTGGTACCCCTGGCTATTCATCAAGGTTGTCAACACATGTGGGACTTTCACATGGATGTTCTGACCTAAGGTGAGCTTGTCAGTCTCTCTAACTAGTGTCACCATGGTGGCTAGTGCCTGGAGGCAAGGGTGCCACAAGGAAACCACTAGGTTGAGCTGTTTAGACAGATATGTCACTAGTTTCTGCAATGGCCTGACAGTCTGGGTGAGGACACCTAGTGCTTCATGGTCTTTCTTACAAATGAAAAGATTGAATTCATGATTTACATTCTGCAAGCTTAGAGCCAGGAAACTGTCAATTAGTCTCTTTATTTCTTGGTAAGCCAACTCCTGTTTTTTTGCCCCAGTCCAGGGATTTCTCTTCTGGCTTGTTGAGTGTTTTATATTGGGAATTTGTCTTTCCTGAGAACCTGGAAATCCATATGTGGCAGAACCTCATTGCTTCAGGGAACTCTCGAAGCTTCCTTTTGTTGTCAGGTCTAGGTATTTAGCAGATGGTTTGCTTTCTCTCAAGCCCTAGAGAATGATGTCCTTTGGTGATGATGAATCCAAAATATTGGACCAAATCCCAGCATATCTGGGCCTTTTTCTATGACACCTTTTATCCTGTGTCAGCAAATGTAGTAGAATTTTTGTGTCTTTCCAGCAACCTTCTCAAAAGTCACTGGCTAGTAGGAAGTCATCTACATATTATAAGAGGATAAAATTTACCTCTTTTTTTTTTTTTTTTTTTTTTTTTTTTTGTATTTTTCTGAAGCTGGAAACCAGGAGAGTCAGAGAGACTCCCGCATGCGCCCAACCGGGATCCACCCAGCACGCCCACCAGGGGCGATGCTCTGCCCCTCCGAGGCATCGCTCTGCCATGACCAGAGCCACTCTAGCGCCTGGAGCAGAGGCCAAGGAGCCATCCCCAGCGCCCGGGCCATCTTTGCTCCAATGGAGCCTTGGCTGCGGGAGGGGAAGAGAGAGACAGAGAGGAAGGAGGGGGGTGGGGGTGGAGAAGCAAATGGGCGCTTCTCCTATGTGCCTTGGCCAGGAATCGAACCCTGGCCCCCTGCACAGCAGGCCGATGCTCTACTGCTGAGCCAACCAGCCAAGGCCTAATTTACCTCTTTCTTTAGGAAGGCTATGAGGTCAGTAGCTAAAGCTTCATCAAACAGGGTGGGTGAGTTTTTTGAATCCCTGGGGCAGGTTTGTGCAGGTTAGCTAAACTTTCCTGGCATGTGAGGTTCTTCCCATTTGAAGTCAAGCAGAAGCGGGCTCTTTGAGGCCAATAATAGACAAAAGAAAGCATCCTCAAGGTCTAGGGAAGAAAATCAGCTAGCTTCAGGAGGAAGACTCATGAAAGTATGGGGGTTTGGGACTACCAGATGCATAGTAACAGCTATGCTATTGCCTGCTCTCAGATCCTGGACTGGCTGGTACTCACCTCCATTTGGATTTTTCACTGGTAGTAGAGGTGTGTTCCAGGAGGAATGACACTCTGCTAGAACCCCAGCATTTTTTTAGTCTCTTAACATGTTCCTGTATTCTGATCCAAGCTTCCCTGGACATCAGGTACTGCTTTTGCCTTGTCTGTATGGCTCTAGGCTTTAGATCTACCACAATGGGGCATATGGTTCTGGGGAGAGGTTCTTTTTGGCCAATACCAGTGGATACTCCTCTAGTAGTTTAGTATGGATTTGTTCCTTTATCTTCTAAGCATGGAATTTCCATTCAGCCTGTCTTAGAGCTGTTACAGACATTATCAACATCTTCTGTTTCTAAAGTTAGGCTGACAGATTTTACAGGAGTAAAAGTTATTTGGGCACCCAGCTTGGTCAACAGGTCCCTTCCCAGAATTGGGTTAGGGCATTCAGGCAGATACAGAAACCCATGAACAACCTGGTGTACCTGAGTTGGCACATCTGAGACCCACAGAAGAGGTGAGCATTTTGAGCATCTATGGCTTTTTATGGTGACCTCTCATTCAGTAAAAAGTGTGACTGGTATGGTGACAACTGAGTGTTCTGCTCCCTTGTCCATGATAAAAGTCATTTGCTCGCTCCCTACTGTCATGCTGACCATGAACTGCTGGGGGCCTAATTTCATGGAGCCTGGTCTTACCTAATAAGAATCAACCCAGCTAGCCTGATCAAGTTCCACACTGCTGGTTTTGGTGGATATTTTCTTTTTCTTGACTGAACAGTTTTGGCAGCAGAGCCAGAAGCTGCTTTCCAGTTGGGGAATTTATTATCTATTGATTGATCTCTTTGCAATATAAACATTAATTAGGTTTCAAGGGCTTGCTTTCCTTTGAAGGGTGGGCTACCAGGACCTTGCACTGTCCCTTCTTATTAATGCAGAACTGAACCCATGAGGGCAGAGTCTGTGCTATCTGTAATCAGGAATCTATATAGGGAAACTGATCTGGGTGTCCAGGATTACCTGTTAAGACTCTGTAAACTGCCTGAACTGTTGGTAAATCTAGAGTTCTTTCTAAGGGTCACTTGATCTGAAAGATGGGTCACCGAAGTTCACAGAGGATGCAGAGTTTTTTCTGGGGGTCAACTTCATGACATAATCATCAGAAATTTTTTTAAAAAAATTCCTATGCATGCAGTTCGAGACAAGGGGTTTGAACTGACCAGTCCCTATATCTGGTCTAAAGATGTCCTTCCAATAACTTCTCCCATGTCCAAAGCTGTAAAACAGACAAAAGGTGGGAGCTTCTTCTTCAGAGGCCACTCAGTTGTCCACATGGCCAAATTTCTCTCCAGACTTTAACGTGCATCTTGGCTAAAGTGCACCCATATTTTCTGGGTTGTCTCCCAGAAAAAAAATGACTCACCATTATGCCTTACGACATCACCATAAAACCACAAGTTAAGGCCCAGTCAGACTCCATAGCTAGTGCCATGGAGTCACAAATAATCACTCACACATTCATTTACTCAGAAGTTATTACTTTTCTTCCCACTTTTCCTGGGTGTCCCTGTCTGGTGTCTATATCTTGAGACTATGAAAAGTGATCAAAGTCCACTTCCATCAGAAGACAAGCCTGACTGGGGGACTGGTCTGGGACCTAATCTTGCAAAGATGTGTGTCCTGAAAAGGTTAGTTCATCTCTCCGTTGAGTCTGGTTGGATCTAGTTACCATCTGGGCATGGGGGGTGGGGCTCTGGGAAGAAGATCCCATGAAAAATGTTGGATTGCACATCCTCATTCCCACAGAAGGTCCCCACAATCTGGTGATTCTTGTTGCTAGGCTGGTGGCAAAAGGAGTCAAAATGGTTGGCTTTCCCATCAGGGCACCAAATTCTATGGCAAACTGGAATTCCCAATAAGCCAAGCAGCATTTGGAGAGTTGTAAAAGCAGTTTATTATGCCATTAGGCTCAGATGAGTTAATTCTCCAATGTTGTAGACCACACTGGCTGGCTCTTTGGGGTTTTAAGGTTGCAAAATTAGGTGGGATTACAAGGTATGCAGAATGTGGAAGTGGGTTGTGAGTCAAATAAGTTTACAAATATGATGTATATATTTGCTTGCTTATAGTTTGCATTGGTTGTGGGGGACAGGTTGTAAGCAGGCAAAGTACTTATAGTCTAAGGCTTAGTTTTAAGGCTAAGCCTTTTTCACACTTTTAATACTAAGATCCTCTCAACACTAAGCTTTTCCCCACATCCTTGAGTGTTGCATGATGTGGTATGGTGTACTCTTATGAGGAACCCCATTTATGCCTTAGATAAGTGGCTTTGTATCAGAGACTTTCTTATTTCTATAGTGGCTTAAAGTCTTTAATTTATACACTATAAAATAAGGAAGACCAGGGTCTCTCTCTCTCTCTCTCTCTCTCTCTCTCTCTCTCTCTCTGTTCCTGAGATTAGCATTGCAGAGGAGAGGCAGCCAAGATAATGGAGTGCTGAAGGAGAAGCCAGCTTGTTCAGAATTCTATGCAGAGAGAAGGAAATGAGGAACAGAGGTGAATAAGGCTGCTGAGGTAGAAACCTTTGTTTCTAGGAAACTCGGATAAGTCAGTGGCTTTGGGAGGCCTGAATGGAAAGGAAAGTTTTTTCCCACTGTGTGTATTTTTTGCCCTCTGGGTGCAAGCTAGAATTAAAGGTAATGGCTGACCAGTTCTTGGCTTTGTTGTTTTAGTACCATCTGTCCAAATCAAATGCAAACCTGCATGGGCCAGGAGGCTGTGATGGTGACCATGGACACTGGCCTTACACAGGTCTACAGAAGCTAAAAAGGTGAAATTAGTAAAAGAAGGTAACGAAGAAGCAGTAATAGCCATATTAAGTTGAAGCATTTTGCTTTGTCATCATGGAATCATAGCCATAACAGCTTAAACATTAAAAAAAAATGTGTATTTAAGGAATTAAAGGGTGTCACTAAAAACTTCTGTTAACCCAAATTAAAAGACAACAAATGATTCAGTGTCAACTAGCTGAGCGAGATTTAAGCAAGACTATATTATAATTAAATTTATTAAATAAACAGGCAAAGAATGTAAACAGTGTGGACAAAAATGTAGCTACATGCTGAACCTGAAAAGCTTGGGGAAAGTCTGGCATGGTGGCTTCACAACTCAGAGACCTAAAGTAACCACACAGGATGATCTGAAATTAAAACCTTCTAATTAAAAACAGTTTGTGGTGGTAGTCATGTCCTAGGGAGGTATTTTTCTCTAACAAAGATCAATGATTACCTGAAAGGAGCCTGTCTGCTGTCTTTTGCATCCTACCTTATAATATGCCTTTGAAAAGTTAGAATAATCTTCTTTTTCTGCCTCCCTCAGGGTGGAGCCACCCCAGCAGAGCAGAAACCATAAATCCCTTCATTATTATCATGTTAATTAATTATGAACTATCTTACTTCTGCCTATGTAAAAGAACTTTCATTACATAGTTTTACTTTTATCTAATACCAGAGATGCCCTTCTATGCTTTCTCCCTTCTCCCTTACCAAATCAATCACTTTCATGATGCAATTGTTAAAAGTTTAGCTCAAACAAATTAAAAAAAAAAATGTAGAGGTTTGGGAATTTCTTATGCTGACAACAAATAACGGGAAATAATATATAAACAGAAAATGCTGCCCTGATTATAGATTATAAATTATAAATGCACTTTCTTCTTGGCAGGATTTAGCAAACAACAGAGACTATTTTTTAGGTATGAAGTTCTCTGAATCCACACTAATATTACATAAAAGGTTAAAACAAGGAAGATTGTTTAAATTTCTATTATTTCATGAACTTCTAAGCATATCTCTGTTGTTTTCCCCTTCTTCTCTCCCTCCCTCACATCCTTCTTCCTTCTCTCCATCTACTTCTACTGTTCTTCTTTTTATTCTTCTCCATTTTATCTACTATCAAGGTATTCAGTCATTGTAATTAGTGCTAAATAAACTCTAAAACTTCTGCTTTCTTTGTTTTACAAAATTAAAGCACCATGAACTTCTGTGCCCTACATTCACTTTCATAATAAACTAGTTATGCAAATCCCTAGAAAGTAGAGATTAGTGGCAAGTTTTCGAGAATGAATAAAACCATTTGGAGAAGACTAGATATGGTTGAAATGGGAGTTGTAAAAAGGATATTAAAAAGTTTTTTTGAGTAAAATATATAAGGATATGTTGGTCAAATAAATTTGTAAATATAATATATATGTTTGCTCACTTATAGTTTGCATTGGATGTGGGGGACAGGCTGTAAGCAAGCAGAGTCATTGTAGCCTAAGGCTTAGTTTTAAGACTAAGCCTCTCCCATCCTTTTAGTACTAAGTTCTTTTCAAAATTAAGTTTTTTCCCACACCCTTGACTGTTGCATGATGTGGGGTGGTGCACTCTCATGAGAAATCTCATTATGCCTCAGATAAGTGACTTTGTATCAGAAACTTCCTTTTTTGTATATTAGATTAAAGATTTTGATTTATACAATATAAAATGGGGCAGAGGAGCACATGCTAGAGGAGAGCAGAAAATGGCCACTTGGAGGAGAGGAGCAGCAGCCAAGATGGTGGAGTGCTGAAGGAGAAGCCAATTTGTGCAGAGTTTGTGCAGAGAGAAGGAGATGCGGAACAGAGAAGAATAAGGTTGGTGAGGCAGAAAAGTTTGATTCTAAAAAACTTGAATAATGATTAGTGATGTTGAACATTTTTTCATATGCCTACTGGCCATCTGTATGTCCTCTTTGGAGAAGTGTTTATTCATTTCTTTTGCCCATTTATTTATAAATAAATTTTTATTAACTTTAGTGGGATGACATCAATAAATTTGGGTACATATATTCAAAGAACACATGTCCAGGTTATCTTGTCATTCAATTATATTGCATACCCATTGCCAAAAGTCAGATTGTCCTCTGTCATCTTCTATCTAGTTTTCTTTCTGTTCCTCCCCCTCCCCTCCCCCTCTCCCTCCTTCCCTTTCCCCCTGTAACCACCACACTCTTGTCCATGTCTCTTAGTCTCATTTTTATGTCTCACCAATGTATGGAATCATGCAGTTCTTGTTTTTTTCTGATTTACTTATTTCACTCCATATAATGTTGTTAAGATCCCACCATTTTGTTGTAAATGATCCGATGTCATCATTTCTTATGGCTGAGTAGTATACCATAGTATATATGTGCCACATCTTCTTTATACAGTCTTCTATTTTTTTTACAGTGATTAAAGCCTTTAAGCAAACTCTTGGCCAACACAGCAAGAATCCATAAAAGAGCAGTCTCCTTAACATGTTCATCAAGTCCAATTTGGCACCAACATTATTCCAAATCCCTGCAAATGCAACCAACCCCAGTTCAGTCTGTTAGGAGCTGTCACAAGGAGCAGGAGTTCAGGAAAAGCCCACATCCAGGAAAAATCTGCATGGTACTGGAATTGTTGTCACAATTCTATACTTTGCAGCTCATGTCCAAGTCCCAATGACAGCTGCTTCTAGCTGGTAATGATTCAGGTAGACTTGAAAAGCCATCTGCAGTATGTGTGGAGATGGAGCTTCTGTTCTCCTCTGCCTAAAGAGATGAGACCAGGTTGTTTTTCCCTGGAGCTCTGCAGCTGTGGCATGGTAAAGAACACCTTGGGATACACTAAACTGAGTGGCAAAGGTAAATTCATAATAGAAGTTGGCAAAAGGGGGAAAGAGAGCTCTAAATTAGGAGTAGGTCACAGCCTGAAATATGAGTGGGGCATTGAGGTAGGAGGAATAAAGGAAACACTATATATTAAACAAAGCAGCAGAAAATAGGACTATCAATGCCCAAAACAGAGATCTTTGAGGGAAGAATAAAAAACCTGACTATTCAGGCAAGACATAGTTAAGTGGCCCGTGTGCAAATGAGAACAGTTTATCTGCTTTTTGGAAGAAATACCCTAGGCTCATCCACAGTGTTGTAGATGGGGCCGATAGCCCTGGGCACCTTCAGCATTGAGTGGCAAACCCCAGCATTCTGGGCAAGGTTAGGTCATAGGTGGCTGGAGCAGGGCTGGAAGAGACTGAACCTTCCTTTAAAGGAGTGAGGGGGAAGCCTACCTTGCAGTGTCCCTTTTTCCTCACAGCAGAGGCATGTAAGCCTGGCAGGTTTTAGCTCAATGACCTTCCTATTCACTATTGAAGCAGAACCCAGTTGTCTTAGGGACAACTGCTGATGAACTATTTCAGCAGTTCCTCCTTCTTCAAAGACTTGTATGTCAACATAAAGCTCCATGTTTTATAGGACATACTCGAGCTCACTCCATGCTCCCTGGAGCTTTAGCACAAGGGAATGCCCTTGTTGATCAAGCTACCCAAAAGAAAATTATTTGGAGCAACCATGACAGATTGAGCAATTCAGTCTCATACTATTCATCACCAGAACACTGCAGCCCTGTGTAAACAGTTTCAACTTTCTCGGAAAGCAGCATGGCAGATTGGTAAATCCTGTCCAAGGGGTCCTATACTATAATCTCTCCCTTTATTTGGAGTTAACCCTCAAGGACTCCTTCAAGGATAACTTTGGCAAATGGATGTTACTCATATACCTTCATTTGGTAAACAGTCCTATGTCCACGTTACAGTGGATACATATTCTGGATTTATAGTAACTTCTGTCAGAACAGGAGAGGCTATGAAGCATGTTATAGCTCATTGTCAGTATGCATTTTTCTATTTATTATTGGATTTCCTAAACTGGTTAAACTGACAATGCTCCTGCATATGTAGCAAAAGCATTTACTATATTTTGTCACACCTCTCAAATTATGAGTATTTCTTACAATCTTTAAAGTCAAGGTATTATTAAAGTGTACCTAGCAAATATTTTAATGCCAATTTTAAAAAAATTAAAAGGGGCGAGTCATATCCTGGATCTCCTATGGGTCTACCATATCATGCTTTTTACTTAAAAACTTTTAAATTTCTTTTGAATGCTGATGAACAGGAGATGCCAAATCTTTTTCTCCTGCAAACTTCTACCTTCTTTTATTTGATCCAACTAATAACACTGTTTTGTCTTTTTCCAAATAGCTCCAGATATACAGAAAAGGTATATATAGGCGGATGGGGATCCTCAAACCCCTCAGCGAGATCTTCTGAGCATGGCTTTTAATGTACCAAGAGGCAGAAAAAGCCCAATAAAGATCAGGGGAACTACTAGCTTTTAGGATACACCCTTAAAAGCACCAATGCCCCAAAGGGTTCTCATAAGATTCCATCTGGGTTCTGCTTCAATAGTGAATAGGAAGGTCATTGAGCTAAAACTGTCTTTATAGTGGAAACAACCATAAGTAAATATTTGCTGCTGATTTTAAGTTGACTCTTTCAGTATAATGTTGTCCATTGATTTGCAAAAGCGATTTGCCATTTAGTGGAAGTTTCCCAGAGCCATTGTGGTTGATCCTTTGAAAAAAGGAACAACAATAATTTTGAGGCTTAAAACCTATAAACTGTAAGGATTGCCTATGCCCCTTGATAATCCAGAAGGTGACAAGATCAAAATATGGAAGTGTATTCCATGGGCTATTAGATGGTTCCATGTGCCCAAGCTGTATCTGCTCTTGTACCATTTCAGCAGCTGCCCTAAGTTTCTCCTGAGAAAGGGGCCATTGGTCTACCCATACAGGATTGTCTGATTTCCAAGTAACTGGGTCTGCACAATGCATTATTGGGGTAGCAGGAGCTACCAAGGCCCCTATGCTAGATTTTGATATCCTAATCCACACCTTCTGGTATTGGGTGCCACTTCTATGGGGGTGAGAATTCCTTGCTGTTCTTTCTCTAGTCCCTTAGTGGGCAAAAATCCTAGATCAAGCATCTGAGTACTGATTATACCACTAGGACTGACAAGCAATGCTCCTGTATTTTTTAAAACATCTCTACCCCACAAATTAACTGGCCATCCAGGGAGCACATAAGGCTTAAAAAATCCAGAATGACCTTCTTAATCTTCCCAATGTAAAAAACTAGAACTTTGTTGAGGGGATTTACTCTGCCCTATACCTTGTAATTCTGTGGCTGCTGCATGAGTGGGCCAGGAAGGAGGCCAATGTAGCTCAGCAATAACAGATACATCAGCTCCAATACTTAAAAGTCCTTTAAATTTATGCCCATGTATTGTTAGTTTCATTTCAGGGCATTCCTGAACTATTTTTTTTAAATCCAATTGGTAAAATCAGAGGAGCCAAATCACCAATTTTCTTGGGGCCCCTTTTGCAGGATGTGGCCTGAGAAGCAGAATTAGCATCCTTATACTATTCTTCTAACTGCCTGAATTAGCTGTGAGACAAATTCTTTTTTTTTATGATTAATTTTAATGGGATGACATTGATAAATCAAGGTATATATTGAATAGTTCAGAGAAAACATCTTTAGGTTATTTTGACATTTGATTATGCTGCATTCCCCTCACCCAAAGTCCAGTTGTCTTCCGTCACTTTCTATCTGGTTTTCTTTGTGCCCCTCCCCCTCCCCCAATGCCCTTCTTCTCCTTCCCCCTACCCTGTAACCCCCACACTCTTGTCCATGTCTCTGAGTCTCTTTTTTTGTCCCACCTATGTATGGAATCATATAGTTCTTAGTTTATCCTGATTTACTTATTTCACTCAGTATAATGTTATCAAGGTCCATCCATGTTGTAAATGATCCAATGTTATCATGTTATCATCTCTTATGGCTGAGTAGTATCCCACAGCATATATGTACCAAAGCTCTTTAATCCACTTGTCCACTGACGGACACTTTGGCTGTTTTCATATCTTCACTATTGTGAACAATGCTGCCATAAACATGGGGGTGCATTTCTCCTTTTGAAACAGTGCTATGGTGTTCTTGGGGTACGTTCCTAAAAGTGGGATAGCTAGTTCAAAAGGCAGTTTGATTTTAAATTTTTTGAGCAATCTTCATACTGTTTTTCCACAGTGGCTGCACCAGTCTGCATTCCCATTTCTCCACATCCTCGCCAGCCCTTATTCTGTGTTGTATTGTTGATGAGAGCCATTCTGACTAGTGTGAGGTCATATATCATTGTGGTTTAATTTGCATTTTTCCAATAACTAGTGATCTTGAGCACTTTTTTATATGCCTATTAACTATCTCTATGTTCTCTTTGGAGAAGTGTTTATTTCTTTTGCCTATTTTTTTGATTGGATTGTTTGTTTTCCTGGTGTTGAGTTTTATAAGTTCTTTATAAATATTGATTATTAACCCCTTATCAGACGTATTGTCAAATATGTTCTCCCATTGTGTAGTTTGTCTTTTTATTCTGTTCTTATTTTCTATAGCTGTGCAAAAGCTTTTTAGTTTGATATGGTCCCATTTGTTTATCCTGTCTTTTATTTCACTTGCCCGTGTAGATAAATCGGCAAATATATTGCTGCGAGAGATGTCAGAGAGCTTACTGCCTGTGTTTTCTTCTAAGATGCTTATGTTTTCACAGTTTACATTTAAGTCTTTTATCCATTTTGTGTTTATTTTTGTGAATCATATAAGTTGGTGGTAGAGTTTCATTTTTTTATATGTAGAAGTCCAATTCTCTAAACACCATTTATTAAAGAGGCTGTCTTTACACCATTGTATGCTCTTACCTTCTTTGTCAAGTATCAGTTGTCCTTAAAGATGTTGGTTAATTTCTGGGTTCTCTGTTCTGTTCCATTGATTTATAAGCCTGTTCTTATGCCAGTACCAGGCTGTTTTGAGTACAATGGCCTTGTAGTATAACTTGATATCAGGAAGTGTAATACTTCCCACTTTATACATTCTTTTCAAGATTGCTGAAGCTATTTGTGTTTTGTTTTGTTTTGTTTTGCTTTGTTCCATATATATTTTTGGAATATATGCTCTATATCTTTGAAGTATATCATTGGTATTTTAATTGGTATTGCATTGAAGTTGTGAATTGCTTTGGGTAATATAGACATTTCAATGATATTTATTCTTCCTAACCATGAGCACAGTATATGCTTACACTTGTTTGTATCTTCCTTGATTACTTTTATTAATGTTTTATAATTTTTTGTGTACAAGTCTTTAATCTCTTTGCTTAAATTTACTCCTAGGTACTTTATTTTTTTGGTTGCAATAGTGAAGGGGATTGTTATCTTAATTACTCTTTTTGTCAGTTCATTGTTGGTATATAAAAATGCCTCTTATTTCTGAGTATTAATTTGATATCCTACTAAATTGCTAAATTCGTTTGTCAGATCCAGTAGTTTTTTTGACTGAGACTTTAGGATTTTTTATGTACAATATCATATCAATATCACTTGCAAATACTGATCAATTTACTTCTTTCTTTTCAATTTGGATGCCTTTTATTTCTTTCTTTTCTTCTTTTTTTTTTTTTTTTTTTTTTTTTTTTTTTTTTTTTTTTTTTTTTTTTTTTTTTTTTGTCTGATTGCTGTAGCTAGGACTTCCAGTACTGTGAGTGGTTAAAGGGGGCACCTCTACCTTATTCCTGATCTTAAGGGGATTGCTTTTTATTTTTTCCCATTGAGTATGATGTTGGCTGAGGTTTGTCATAGATAGCGTTTATCATGTTGAGGTATGTTCCCTGTATTCCCGTCTTGCTGAGAGTTTTGATCATGAATGGATGCTGGATTTTATCAAATGTTCTTTTTTTTGCATCTATTGAAAGTATCATGTGGTTTTCCTGCTTTCTTTTGCTTATGTGATGTATCATACTGACTGATTTGCGAATATTGTACCAGCCTTGCCTCACCCAAATAAATGCCACTGGATCATGATCTATGATTTTTTCATATATTGCTGGATCTGGTTTGCTAATATTTTGTTGAAGATTTTAGCATCTAAATTCATCAATGATATTGGCCTATAATATTCTTTCTTTGTGTAGTCTTTGCCTCGTTTTGGAATCAGAATTATGCTCTTTTCATAAAAGCAGCTTGAAAGTCTTCCTTTCTCTTGAATTTTTTGTAATAGCTTGAGAAGAATTAAAGTTAGTTCTTTTTTGAATATTTGGTAGAATTTACTTGTGAAGCCATCAGGCCCACAACTTCTCTTTGTTGGGAGTGTTTTAATAACTATTTTGATCTCATTTGTTGTAATTGGTCTGTTTTGGTTATCTGATTCTTCCAGATTAATTTTTGGAAGATTATGTTTCAGAGAATTTGTTAATTTCATCGAGGCTGTCTAATTTTTTGGCATACACTTCTTCATAGTATTTTCTTACAATATTTTGTATTTCTGTTGTGTCAGTTGTTACTTCTTCACTTTCATTTCTAATTTTACTTGAGTCCTCTCTCTTTTTTCTTGGTGAGTCTGGTTAAAGGTTCATCGATCTTGATTACCTTTTCAAAGAACCAGCTCCTGGTATTATTGATCCTCTGTATTGTTTCTTTAGCCTCTATATCATTTATTTTCACTCAGATCGTTATTATTTCTTTCCTTCTCTTACCTCTGGGCTTTACTTGCTGTTCTTTTTCTAGTTCTGTTAGATGCAGAATCAAGGGTTGTTGTTTTTTTAGCTTTTTCTACTTTGTTATGGTATGACTGTAATGCTATAAAGTTTCCTCTCAGGATCGCTTTTGCTGCTGTGTCCCATAAATATTGAGTTGATATATGCTCATTATCATTCATTTCTAGGAATTCTTTTATTTCTTCTTTGATCTCATTGTTAACTCATTCATTATTTAATAACATACTCTTTAGTTTTCAAGTGTTTGAGTATTTTTTAGTTTTTCTGTTGTGGTTGATTTCGAGTTTAATGCCATTGACAGGAGAGGAAATGCTTGTATATGATTTCAGTCTTCTTAAATTTGTTGAGACTGCTTTTGTGCCCTAACATGTGGTATATCTTATAGAATGTACCATGAGCACTTGAAAAGAATGTATATTCTGCTGCTTTATGGTAAAATGTTCTGAAGATATCTACTAAATCCAGTTGATCTAGTGTGTCCTTTAAGTCTGCTGTTTCTTTGTTAATTTTCTTTCTTGATGGTCTATCTAGTGATGTTAGTGCAGTATTGAAATCCCCTACAACAGTATTGCTGTTGATCTTGCCCTTTATATCCATCATTGCCTACTTTATATATTTAGGTGCTCCTATGTTAGGTGTGTAGATATTTATAATGGTTATATCTTTCTGTTGGATTGCTCCCATTATCATTATGTAGTGACCTTCTTTATCTCTTACTATAACCTTTGTTTTAAAGTCATTTTGTCTGATATAAGTATTGCTACCCCAGCTTTTTCTTATTTCCATTTGCATGAAATATTTTTTTCCATTTTTTTACCTCAGTCTATGTGCATCTTTTGTTTTAAGGTGTTACTCTTATAGACAGCATATATATATATATATATATATATATATATATATATATATATCCTGTTTTCTTATCCACACAGCTACCTTATGTCTTTTGATTAGATCATTTAATTTATTTACATTTAAGGTTATTAATAATATGTAGTTGTTTATTGTCATTTTATTCTTTAAAGCTGTATTCCTATTTTGGTATATTCTTTTTTTCCTTTGACCTGTTTACAATAGACCCCTTAACATTTCTTGCATCATTGGTTTGGTTGTAGTGAATTCCTTGAGTTTTTTTTTTCTTTTTTTTTTTTTTGTCTGGAAAGCTTTTTATTTCTCCTTCAATTTTAAATGATAGCCTTGTGGATAAAGTAGTCTTGGTTGTAGGCTCTTGTTCTGCATTACTTTGAATATTTCTTGCCATTCTCTTCTGGACTCAAGTGTTTCTGTTGAGAAGTCTGATGACATCCTTATGGGGGCTCCTTTGTAGTTGATAGCCTTTTTACTCTATCAGCTTTTAATATTTTCTCTTTACCATTTAGCTTTGGTATTTTAATTATGATGTGTCTTGGTGTAGATTTCTTTGGGTTTCTCTTTAATGGAGTTCTCTGTGCTTCTTGAACTTGTGAAACGTTTTTCTGCATTAATTTAGGAAAATTATCAGCTATGATTTGATTGATCAAAGTCTCTATCCCTTGTTCTTTCTTTTCTTCTACAGGAACCCCTATGATGCACATGTTATTTCTCTTCATGTTATCACAGAGCGCTCTTAGAGTTTCCCCAAACTTTTTGAGTGTCTTACCTTTTTTCTTCTCTGCTTCCATGCCTTCAATTATCATGTCCTTTAACTCGCTGATTCAATCCTCAGCTTCATCTATCTTGATTTTAATTCCTTACATTGTGGTCTTTATTTCTGATATTGTATTTGTTATTTCTGACTGATTTTTTAAATTATTTTAATGTCTTCTTTTATACTTGTTATTTTTTTATTTAGGTGTTAGTAATGATTATCTATTGTAGTTCTAAGATCTTTGAGTATCCTAACAATCATTATTTTAAATTTTGCATCCAGTAATTTGGTTATATGTGACTTAATTAGTTCCTTTTCTGGGGATTTCTCTTGATTCATTTGTGTTGCATTTCTCTGCCTTCCCATTTTGTCTGTGTATTTAAAGGTTTTGGCCTCTGGAGTTCAATGGTTATGGCCTCTATGTTCATTAGGTATGGTTTGTCTCAGGCCTGCCAAACCCTCTGCCTCTGCTGTCTCGTGCATTTGGGTATGGATGTTGCCATTGCCAGCCCACTGAGGCTTTCACTGCAGTTTCAACCACTCCTCCACAGGAGGGGCTGTGATCTCATGCTTGGGTCTACAAACCTCAGAAGCCTCAACATTTTCCCTGACCCCACGGGTGGGTCTATGTGCCATGCCCAGGCTGCAAACCTCTGCACTGCAAGCAGAAGTGAGAACCTTTTCTTCTCCACCTGTTTCCGGGCTTTTGCCCCACACCTGTGGGAGCAGCCAGCTTGTGTGTCAGGCAGCAAGCCTTGGTTCCATGGGATGGCAAGGCTGTGTGTCCACACTCTTGCTCAGCAGCTGGTCTCCACCCTTTCCAAGGCTCCCGCCCTTCCCTTGCAGGTGGGCCCACAGCTATGCCTGACCACTTTTGCCTGTCCCCTCGGCCCCTTTCTGGGCAAGACTGATCTCCTGCCCAGGCCTCAGTTGTGGCCAGCCAGATCCTTCCCTTGCCAAAGAAACTGCACTTTTGTGTTCCATCACTGCCCACACTTTAGCAAGCCCTCAGCCATGTAGGCAGGGGTGCTGCAGCTCAGACCCTAACAATCAATACTGTAATCTTGAAAGCTCCCTCCTTCTAAGCAACTCTGTTCTGAGTGCCGTGAGTGTGCTTGTTTGACTGGTGTACTGCTTCCCTTTGCTGGTATTGCTTTTTCCAGGGGAAATATTCACTTCAGATTTGGGAAATGACTCAGCCCAGGGGTTAAAGTGGCTGTCCCTCAGTGTTTCACCCCGTGCCTCCTAGATTACACTCACTTCCAGCTGCTCCTGTTATCTCCTCTCTCCCTGTCCTCTAGAGTCCCAGGTGGGTGGTTGTGATAGAAGTTTTCTGTGTAATCCCTTTAAGAAGAATACTGGGTCTGAGAAATCTGTCTCTTTCTCACAAACAGTATCTTGACTTGTTTTGCAACTAAACACTCTTTGCATGCCTCTTCTAGGCTCTGGGGCTGTAGGCTGGGGCTTTGTTCCTGAGCGCTGGACCTTTCCCTCTTTGCTAAATTCACTTCCCACCACGGGAGTCTCTCTGGGCTGCTATTTGCTCAGGAGTGCTGGGCAGTCCTCTCCGCATTTCTGCTTTTTCTACCAGTCTCAGTGTGGCTTCTTCAGTGTTTCGTGGATGAAGTCTTCTAAGTTTAATCCAAAGTTGTTTTTTTCCAGATGATGGTTCTTAAAATTAATTTATAATCCACTTTGGTTCTGGGAGGTGGAAGTTGGTATGTCTGCCTACTCCATCACCATCTTCCTGCCCTTTCTAAGAATTTTGAAATCATATCAATCATCTTCTCTGATCACAATGGAATGAAACTAGAAATCAACCACAACAAAAAAAATCCTGAAAAAAACTCAAATACTTGGAAACTAAATAGCATATTATTAAATAACAAATGGGTTAACAATAAGATGAAAGAAGAAAAATTAAAATATAGATAATGAGCATACAACTCAAAATTTATGGGACAAAGCAAAAGCAGTCCTGAGTGGGAAGTTCATAGCATTACAAGCATACAATAAGAAGCTATAAAAAGCTCAAATAAACATCTTAACACTGCATCTAAAAGAACTAAAAAAACAGCAAGTAAAGCCCAGAGAATGTATAGGGAAATAAATAATAAAGATCAGAGAAGAAATAAATAACATAGAGACTAAAAAAACAATACAGAGCATTAATGAAACCAAGATCTGGTACTTTGAAATAGTAAATGAGATTGATAAACCTTTAACTATACTCACCAAGAAAAAAGGGAGAGTACTTAATAAATAAAATTAAAAATAAGAGTGGAGAAATGACAACTGAAACAACAGAAATACAAATGATTATAAGAAAATATTATGAAGAACTATATGCCAAGAAAATAGACAAACTAGGTGAAGTGGCCAAATTTTTTGAAACATATAATCTTTCAAAAATCTATCTGGAAGAATCAGAAAATGGAAACAGACTGATTCCAACAAATGAGATCGAAATATTTATCAAAAACTGTCAATGAACAAAAGCCCTGGGCCAATTGGCTTCACAGGTCAATTCTATCATATATTCAAAGTAAAACTTACTCTTATCCTTCTCAAGATATTTTAAAAAAATTAGGAGGTGGGAAGACTGCCAAACTTCTTTTATGGGGCGAGTATAATTCTGGTTCCAAAACTAGTCAAAGACAAAACAAAGAAAGAAATTTATAGGCCAATATTCCTGATGAATTTCAATGCTAAAAACATCAACAAAAATATTAGCAAACAGAATCCAGCAATACATAAAAACAATCATACATCATGATCAAGTAGGGGTTTATTCTGGGGAGGCAAGGTTGGTAAAATATTCAGAAATCAGTCAATGTGATTTATCACATAAACAAAAGGAAGGAGAAAAACCACATGGTAATATCAATAGATGCAAAAAAATTTTGATAAAATCCAGCACCCATTTATGATCAAAACTCTCAGCAAAGTGGGGATACAGGGATCACACCTCAACATGATAAAGAGCATCTATGACAAACCCAAAGCCAACATCATACTCAATGGGAAAAAATTAAAAGAAATCTCCTTGAGATCAGAAAAAAGGCATGGGTGCCCCCCTTTCACCACTCTTATTCAACATAGCTCTGGAAGTCCTAGCCTCATCAATCAGACAAGATGAAGGAATAAAAGGCATCCAGATTGAAAAAAAAATAAAACTATCATTTTTTTGCTGATGTAAGATATTGTACATAGAAAACCCTAAAGCCTCAGTCAAAAAACTACTGGACCTAATAAATGAATTCAGCAAGGTGGCAAGATATAAAATTACTATTCAGAAATTACAGCAATTTGTATATACCAAAAATGAACTGTCAGAGAGAAATTAAGAAAACAATCCACTTCACTATTACAACAACAAAAAAATAAAGTACCTAGGTAAAAAATTAACCAAAATGATTAAAGATTTATATTCAGAAAATTATAAAACATTGAAAAAAGAAATCAAGAAGATACAAACAAGTGAAAGAATATACCATGTTCATGGATAGAAACAATAAACATCATTAAAATGTCTATATTACCTAAAGGAATTTATAAATTCAATGCAATTCCCATTAAAATATCAATAACATACTTCACAGATAGAGAACTCATATTTCAAAAATTTATATGGAACCAAAAAAGAACACGAACAGCCTCAGCAATCTTGAAAAAGAAGAATAAAGTGGGAGGTATCACACTTCTTGATATCAAGTTATACTACAAGACCATTGTACTCAAAACAGCTTGGTACTGGCATAAGAACAAGAATATAGATCAATGGAACAGAACAGAGAACCCAGAAAAAAACCCACACCTTTATGGACAATTGATATTTGACAAAGGAGGTAAAAGCATACAATGGAGTAAAGACAGCCTCTTTAACAAATGGTATTGGGAAAATTGAGCAGCTACTTGCAAAAAAATGAAACTAGTCCACCAACTTACACCATTTACAAAAATAAACTAAAAATGGATAGAAGACTTAAATGTAAGCCATTAAACCATAAGCATCTTAGATGAAGCACAGACAGTGAGCTTTCTGTCATCTCTTGCAGCAATATATTTGCTGATTTATTTCCATCGGCAAGTGAAATAAAAGACAGAATAAACAAATGGAACTATATCAAATAAAAAGCTTTTTATACAGCTAAAGACAATATGATCAGAATAAAAAGACAAACCACACAATGGGAGAGCATATTTGACAATACATCTGATAAGAGGTCAATAACCAAAATTTATAAAGAACTTGTAAAACTCAACATCAGGAATACAAGCAACCCAATCAAAAAATGGGCAAAAGAAATGAACAGACACTTCTCCAAAGAGGACACACAGATCACCAATAGACAGATAAAAACAAAAAATTCAACATTACTAATCATTAGAGAAATGCAAATTAAAACCACAATTTGATACCACTTCACACCAGTCAGAATGGTGCCCATTAAAAAAAACGACACAGAATAAGTGCTGGTGAGGATGTGGATAAAGGGGAACTCTCCTGCACTTCTGGTAGTAATGCAGACTGGTGCAGACACTGTAAAAAACCGTATGAAGATTTCTCAAATAATTAAAACTGGAACTGCCTTTTGACCCAGCTATCCCACTTTTAGGAATATATTCCAAGAACACCATATCACTGATTCAGAAAAAGAAATGCACCCCCATGTTTAAGGCAGGATTGTTCACAATAGCCAAGACCTAGATACAGCCCAAGTGTTCATCAGTAGACGAGTGGATTAAAAAGCCATAGTACATATATACAATGAAACTTTATGGGATAATGAAATAGAAGGAAATCTTATCTTTTGTGACAACATGAATGGACCTAAAAACTATTATTTTAAGTGAAATAAGCCAGGAAGAGAAAGAAAAATATCATATGACCTCACTCATTTGAGTAATCCAATGAACAATGTGAACCGAGAAACTGAATTGAGACAGAGGAGGGATCAAAGGGATCAGAGGAAAAGAGGACAGAGCAAAAGGGGATGATAGGATGGGATAATCCTGAATGGAATGAGGGAAGGTGCTGTCGGGAGGGGGGCAAGGGAGATGTTGAGGAGAATACAAAGTAGGGGGATGCATTTGGGGTGACACTATAATCTATGTAAACACAATAAATTAAAAATCAATAAAAAAAGAGCAAACATACAGAACCTGTCTCGATTATTATGGGGTATTATTGTCTGTAGTCTTTACTACCAAAGCACTCACAATCCAAGTTCAGTTAAAGAATTTTAATAAAATTACTTTTTCCCATTAATATACTCTATTTATTGGTTATAAAACTCTGATCCATGGTTCATGGCTCACTTTGGTGAGACCAAACACCTGTATGCATTATCAGGAATTTTAAAGAAATTACTGGATAATTATTTTTAGTTTGAGGAGATTACTATGAAATACAAAATGATGGGCATATGCTCATAGTCTCCTCTTGCAAAATAAATAATATGGAATTTATATGTTTTATCTTAGTTATCTAATGATTGACATAGATGGGTCATGAGATTGTTAATATTTTACACAGTGCCTGACCCACAGCAAATGCTAAATAAAAGTTGGTTGAATAAATGGGCATATGGTTAATATTTAAACCATCACACAGAAATTTCTTATAGTTTAGATGGTAGAATATAATTGCCTAAAATGTCTAAATCTGCATCATCACACAATGTTAAAAAATATTCTTGAATCATTTTCAGCTATATCATTAATTCACATTTATATGTGTTGTTAACTTTTATTATTCATTTGATATTAACAAAAGCTTTAAAGATAAGCAGGGTAGAAGTAATATATACTTTTATTTACAAAGAAATAAAAAGTTAGAAAATAACATGACTTGCCCAACAATATTGTGGGTTCCAAATCTTACCTTGATTGCAAGTTTCCTTGTAAAACATACACTTAGCTTTACAAAATACCATTTTAGAAATTTTAAAACATTTATGTTTTTTAATTACTCAAATTACTTCTTTAAGCAATAATATGACAGAAAGTAAGAAAGAAAATAAATATTTTTAAATCTAATAACATGTTAATGACCATTAAGCACAATAAAACCACACTATCTGTATTACATGAAGTAGTATATAGTAAATATTAACTCTAAAATCTCTTATTTATAAATTTTTAACCATGCATCTATCCTCTATTTTGTCTTTTAATATAAAGATGGCAAAATTCATGTTGTTAAAAAAGTACTTTCTGAGTTGTCTTCAAAAGTCTAACCTGGAAGTCAAAAGCGGGATCAAAACTGTTTATGAAAAAATTATCAAAATTCACAGAAGAGATTTTTTGTTCCAGTGGTTTTATTAAATTAAAATTAACTTTATTTTTGGCCAGACCGCTATTGACATAGGGCAGGGGTCGGGAACCTTTCTGGCTGAAAGAGCCATGAACGCCACATATTTTAAAATGTAATTCTGAGAGATCCATACAACGACCCATGTACATTAGGCATTATCCAATAAAAATTTGGTGTTGTCCTGGAGGACAGCTGTGATTGGCTCCAGTCACCCACAACCATGAACATGAGTGGTAGAAAATGAATGGATTGTAATACATGAGAACGTTTTATATTTTTAACGTTATTATTATTTTTATTAAAGATTTGTCTGTGAGTCAGATGCAGCAATCAAAAGAGCCACATCTGGCTTGTGAGCCATAGGTTCCCAATCCCTGACATAGGGAATAAAGTGTTGACCTGGAATGCTGAAATTGCTGGTTTGAAACCTTAGGCTTGCCTGGTCAAGACACATATGGGAGTTTATGCTTCCTGCTCCTCCCCTCTTTCTCTCTCTCTTTTTGTCTCTCCTTTCTTCCATAAAATGAATAAATAAATCTAAAAAAAAATAAACTAACCTTATTTTTTTTAAAAATAATTCATATGTATATAAATATAAAAATCAAATTTCCAAGACACTCAAGAAAGTTTCATGTCTGAATTTCTTATGTGTAGGAAAATAATGAAACATATTTTCTAAAAAGCCATAGAGAAACAGTTTAACATTTGTATAATTATTTTGCAGATACCACTTTTATTTAAGTAATTTTGACTGCTAAGTGACCAATTAATGTTTCAACAATATTTTCCAAATGAACAGATTACATGACATGCTTTCAGATTAAATTTGACTTTCAGCCAAATAATTTGATATAGATTCTCTTTCCTGAAAATAAGGAAGTTTCAGATAAGTGTTCTCTTTCCTTTTATTTTTTGTTTTCATTTATCTCACTATATACTCTGGAATTCTGAATTTGTCATAACCTTCTAGTCTTTCTCATCTGTACAAATGGGCTAATTTCCTGGAGTGAATTCAAATGTTGTAGTATCTAAAACTTTCACATTTAAAGAGGCCCCCTTAAAAAATAATACAAAACATGTACTATACAGGGCTTTTGACAGTGACCTCTGAAACTGAATGGCCGTTAATTAGCTTGACAGTATATCCATTTCTGCTAATCCTAATACCAGATGATTATAAAGTAATGTGCCATCTATGCTAAAGTTATATTCACAAACAACATATCTTTATTGTTCTACCTTCTTCCTATTTTTGAGAGAGTTGGTGGTTATAGCATATTGCCTGTACTGCAATACTTTGTTTCTACTTATCCTGTAACTTAAAGGTTCTTTAAAAAATAAATAAAAGATTAGTCTCTTTTTGTGAGCAAAAATGTAAGAAAATACCTTCTCAGTCCCACAATGTGCTTCATTCACTTTGGCGAGTAGAAGAACATAATTCTAATTATAACAAATGCTACATTCAGTTAGCTATGGGAATGTCATCCAAAGCCATATATTGAGAGTTGAAAAATATGCAAAGCCACATAGGTTCATAAGTGAGTAAGATATAATATGTAAACAAAGATTTTAGTATCAGAGACAGACATCTACTTGTTAGAAAGTAGTAATTCTATAATAAATGGGAAAACTATTATCTGAGAATTCTTAGGAAATGCACAAGTGGAAATATTTCAGAGTTTTAAATAATATAAAAAGCAACCTAGTATTTTCAAAATGGGAAGTATAGGAAACTTATTTCAGATATATGGAAAAGAAAAAAAGGGGGTTTATCTAGATTGAGATTTGAGCTGAGTAGCAGGTATGTTGGTCTGTGTAGTGCAGATTTGTGTGTATTTGTAAACCTGGTCTAACTACATCATGTTTCAGTAGATATCTCAACATATTTTGACCTGAATTTGTTTTCTTTTTCTTTTTTTTCAGGGAAAAAGAAAGAGGAGCAGGCAGAGCCACACAGAAAGGAAAGGAGAGAGATGAGAAACATCAATTCTTTATTGTGGCACCTTAGTTGTCCATTGATTACTTTTTCATATGTGCCTTGATCAAGGACCTCCACCCAAGCCAGTGACCCCTTGCTCAAGCCAGTAACCTTGGGATCAAGTCAGCAATCTTGGATTCAAACCAGTGATCTTTGGGCTCAATCTAGCAAACACAGGGTCATGTCTATGATCCCATGTTCAAACTGGTGGGCCTGTGTTCAGGCTGGGTGAGCCTATGCTCAAGCCAGCAACCACAAGGTTTGCACCTAGGTCCTCAGCATCCTAGGCTAATGCTTCACATTGCACCACCTCCTGGTCAGGCTATTTGAAATTGTATTCAACTCATAAACTCAAAATGTTCAGAGGCCAATAAGATTGCATTCAGATTCATAATCTTCTTTATTAACAGCAAATATTAAAACATTGAAATAAAACATTTAACATAAATCAGGATAGATTTTGCAGTTCAGCACACTAATTCAACTTGTTGCTGTCAAACATTCTTGCTTGAGCTAAAAATAAAAGCACTCTTTAAAATGATTCATTAGATTACTTTCTAATCAATAATAAATAATTTTGACAGAATTTTATTGACTTCAAAAGTTTAATAACAGGCCCTGGCTGGTTGGCTCAGTGGTAGAGCATGGCCTGGTGTGCAGAAGTCCCGGGTTCGATTCCTGGCCAGGGCACACAGGAGAAGCACCCATCTGCTTCTCCACCCCTCCCCCTCTCCTTCCTCTCTGTCTCTCTCTTCCCCTCCCACAGCGAGGCCCCATTGGAGCAAAGATGGCCCTGGCGCTGGGGTTGGTTCCTTGGCCACTGCCCCAGGCGCTAGAGTGGCTCTAGTCGCGGCAGAGAGACGCCCCAGAGGGGCAGAGCATCGCCCCCTGGTGGGCAGAGCGTCACCCCTGGTGGGCATGCTGGGTGGATCCCGGTCGGGCTCATTCGGGAGTCTGTCTGACTGTCTCTCCCCATTTCCAGCTTCAGAAAAATACAAAAAAAAAAGTTTAATAACATAAAATAACAATTTCATTGTTTTAAAAAATATTGTGTGCTTAATCTTGATTTAATTTATTTGGCATTGTAACACTTTCTAACTAATTACAAGAAATATCATTAACAAAAATGAAACTGATCCATCCATTTTTGACACCAGAAAGCAAATATTAACTACAATTTTAGTAAACCCCCCCCCCCCCACTGAGTAAATTCCCTCTATTATTTTAACTTCTGCCAATGGATTTGAATTCTGCCAATGGATTTAATTTTACTAGAACTTTTCACTAGTCGAAAGCAAACAAAGGTTCTGATAAGAAATAAAATAAATACATATTTGACTTCAATTTATTTGCAAGTCAGATTTCTCAGTTTGGAGATAGATGCCATGCATCTCTTTTTAATCATTGCTCTTCACAGTGGTGTTCCAAAATTTCAGTATATGGAATACTCAAGGCTCAAATTCTGATTGGAAGTCAAGCAGGATAATGTAGAGTCTTCTAATAAAGTGGTGTTGACTGTTTTTGCTTAGTTGTTGTGTTTGTTGTCATGGGAAATAGAACTTCTCAATGTCATCTCTTAGCAGTGCCACCGCCTCTCAGTTTTTCCACGGAAGCCCACTCTACTCCTGGAAAAAGCTGGACAGAAAATGTTCATAGATGAAAAAGTTTGTTTGCAACTGTTACCCCTTATTTATCTCCACTCTTTATGGTACATGGAGGCTTCATTGGCTTAGGTTTTTACAGCATACCAGGGTTAATCTTCCATCTGTCTTCCACTGTTTAATAAACTAGTCATATTATATGCAACTTTTACTTTCTTTTTTTTTTTTTTTCTTTTTTTCATTTTTTTTTTTTTTGAAGCTGGAAACGGGGAGAGACAGTCAGACAGACTCTCGCATGCGCCCGACCGGGATCCACCCGGCACACCCACCAGGGGCGACGCTCTGCCCCTCCGGGGCATCGCTCTGTCGCGACCAGAGCCACTCTAGCGCCTGGGGCAGAGGCCAAGGAGCCATCCCCAGCGCCCGGGCCATCTTTGCTCCAATGGAGCCTTGGCTGCGGGAGGGGAAGAGAGAGACAGAGAGGAAGGAGGGGGGGCGGGGTGGAGAAGCAAATGGGTGCTTCTCCTATGTGCCCTGGCCGGGAATCGAACCTGGGTCCCCCGCACGCCAGGCCAACACTCTACCGCTGAGCCAACCGGCCAGGGCCCAACTTTTACTTTCTTTAGAAGTACTTCTGATAACATCATCTATGCATTTCTTTATCCTCATTCAGCAGATGATAAAACTGAGGTTTAGAGAAGCAAAAGTAGATAACATCACTGAAGTAAGTAAAGATGTCAAAAACAATATTAGGAAGAGACCCAGGTCAATCACTTTTTTGAAGACTATATACAGTCCATGGATGTGGCTGCTTTCAACAAGATATAAAATCTATCAGGGATGCCCTTAAATAAAAGATTTGAGCCTGACCTGTGGTGGTGCAGTGGATAAAGCATCAACCTGGAAATGCTGAGGTCGCCGGTTTGAAATCCTGGGTTTGCCTGGTCAAGGCACATATGGGAGTTGATGCTTCCAGCTCCTCCCCCCCCTTCTATCTCTGTCTCTCCTCCTTCTCTCTCTGTCTCTCCCTCTCCTCTCTAAAAAAATGAATAAATAAAAAATAAAAAGTAAATAAAAGATTTGAAAAAAAATATTAACCAGACTTTGTTGGCTAATAACTGCAAACTATGGTCTCAGATTTTAGTTACAAGATAGTCCTCATAATGCAGCTCACAGATACAGCAAGTTCAGTTGATGTAGACTGTGTTTTAAGAACTAGGTTATCCCAACAGATATACTCTTAATAAGCTAGCCTCCTAAGTTAAATGTATTCATTAAAAAAAAAACAATATCAGGTGCACATCAAACACTCATTCCTATGTTTCCTTATTGAATGCGAAATACATTTCCCAACCTCTCCTATAGTAACATGGACCTAAGTGACTACATTCTAGCTAGGAAAATATGGATAGAAGTGGTGTGTAACATTTCCCGTGGTCTTTAAAACATCCCACTTATCCCACAAGCTTTTAATTTGCCTTCAGCTCCTGGGCAGAAGATAGCAGTTTCTCTGTAGAATCACTTGTTTATTTGTATATCTACTTAAAGAAGCACTTCCTACTAATGCGGCTAACAATTTTGGACATAAAAATTTGTGAGAAAGATATTTATATTAAGAAAGCTATTGGGTGGCCTTGGCTGTTTGGCTCAGTGGTAGAGCATTGGCCTGGCATGTGGAAGTCCTTGGTTTGATTCCGGCCAGGTCACAAAGGAAAAGTGCTCATCTGCTTCTCCACCCTTCCCCCTCTCCCAGAAACAACTGCTTACTTGAAACTTGCTACATAGTTGACAGATTTTCTCTCTGTCTCTCTCTTCCCTTCTCGCAGCCAAAGCTCCACTGGAGTAGAGTTGTCCTGGGTGCTGAGGATGGCTCATTGGCCTCCGCCTCAGGCACTAGAATGGCTGCAGTTGCAGCAAAGAAATGAACCAGATGGGTCCAGCATCACCCCCTGGTGAGTAAGCCAGGTGGATCCCATTCGGGCCCATGCTAGAGTCTGTCTGTCTGTCTCCCTCTGCTTCTCACTTTGGAAAAATACAAAAACAAAAAACATAACAAAACAAAACAAAACAGGAGTAGGGAGCTTGTATGTTAAACCAGGT
Source organism: Saccopteryx leptura (assembly GCF_036850995.1). Taxonomy (NCBI): domain Eukaryota; kingdom Metazoa; phylum Chordata; class Mammalia; order Chiroptera; family Emballonuridae; genus Saccopteryx; species Saccopteryx leptura. The sequence continues at coordinate 59,505,088 of NC_089516.1, read as the reverse complement.
AGACATCCAGTCATAATACATTAGACCTGGCACTATCATGCTTTCCCACTTTATCCACCTCCATTCACTATCTTACTATTTACATTCTAAGAACTTACCGGAACATTATTCTCTGGTTAATTTGTCACCAAATTCTCACTTATCTTCCAAGTCTATTTTAAATGATGTCTCTTAGGGAAAGTTCTCTTTTCTTCTGCTATCACCACATTATTTTTATACCTCAAATCTAGTAAGTTCTTTGAGTGCTTTCAAGCATGTGATCATGATTAAGTCACTTTCCTTCTCTGGGCATCCACTAATAATAATACTTGCTTAGCACTTAGTATGTGCCAAATCTTGTGCTAAGCATTGCCTGTGCTCTATCTCATCTAATTATTACAATAAACACTAGAAATAGGTATTATTAGTATCTTCATTGTAAGATGGAGAAATGAAGGGCTAGAGATGTGCCTCAAATCACAAAGATATTAAGTAGAAGACCCTCAAATTTGCATGCAAAAGACCACATTAAATTTTTGATCACATGGATTTTTCCTCCACTATGTTGGAAAGCAGGATATAAATAATTTCAGTATTCTTTGTACCTAATATATTGTTGATCCAGTGAAGGCTACCATAAACATTTTTAGAGTAAGTGGAAGGATGAATGAATCGGAACCAGAATCCATTTATTCTGTTCCCAAGTCTTTCTTCTACTATATTATCCTACCTTATATTACTGGTGCAAATTTCTCCCAGAAACAACTGCTTACTTGAAACTTGCTACATAGTTGACAATAAATAAATATTTAAATAAATAAAAGGGTTTACAACAAACAGTTAATATAAGTGCAACTGCAGAAGAAAAACTATTCTTTATAACTCCAAATTCTCTCCTGGGAAAATAGAGCCTGTTAAAATAAAAATACTTATTATATTTCTGAGTATTTTTATAGGATTTGGATATGGAGGCTGGAGAATCAAGGTTGAAGGCTTAAAATAAATCTGCATAAAATGTAAATAACTCAAAGTTCTTGATGCAGTTCTGGATGGAGCATGTGAGAAATAAGAGAATGAAGAGGAGAAAGCAGCTAGTATGACTTGGGATGAAAGTCTGTAAGAATACTCCATATTTAATGTTGAATTGAAATTGTTGCCACAGTAAAAATGCAAATTCCTCCTTCATATCTTTGTGATTCCCAAGTTTTGAATAAAGTTTACTACATCTTCATAAGATGTGTGGCATGTTTGATGAAAACCAAGAAGGAAGCTGTGTGTTCACATTTGACTTAATACTGTGAGGGAACAGAGAGGACTTGAAGCAGAATCCTGATGTTGGTGATGATCATGCGAAGGTAAGTTCTTTGAACTGGCAAAAGTCTTGGAAAGGGTATTATACATATTATAAGGGTTCAAGTCAATTAATCATGCCCTCAATGTCAGTGTGACCCTCACTGACATCTGAGTTATTTGAGGTATTAAAAGTGCTATTTTTACTACAAAAATATTTCAGAGTTCTAAAAGCAGATTTGTCCTCAATAAAGTGCAAAAAAAAAAAAAAGTACATAGTCTGCATGGGTAATGAATTATAAAGAGCTAAATGTACTTCTATGGATGGATACAAAGGAAAAGCAATTAGATATTTTAAAATATTTTGTAAGAGGAGATAAAATGATTAAAAGGCTTGTGTAACTCACATCTAACTAAGTGTATGGCCAGTTGTCATGGCCATCATAGCCGCCAGGCAGGTGTACATTCACATTTGATTCAGATAGACCATAGGAAAACAACAGAGCCAAAAACTGGTGGGCCATGCCTTTATTCTAGCCTCAACCAATTGGTAAGTAAATAGACACAGCAGGAAAACACTTCTCTTTCCATTTGGGGCTCCCAAAGCCACTGATTTTCTCCTGGTTTTCCTAGAATCAAGGGCCCCACCAGCCTTATTCACCTCTGTTCCCCATCTCCTTCTCTCTGCACAAACTCTGTCCAAACTGTCCTCTCTTTCAGCACTTGACCATATTGGCTGCTTCTCTGCAACAATGTGCTCTCTTTCTTCTTAAAACTTTTTGGCACAACAACCCTCCTCCAGCACACATTAGCATATCCAAGCTCCTTCCCAAGCAGGAAGCTAATTAGCAGTATCACCTGGCAGTGGCCATTTTTAACAATAAAAATGAACAAAATCAAATAACACAAATTTTACAAAGTTATTTGACCAGCAGTTAGGAAAAAAAATTGCAATTTCTCCCTTCACTGGGGATAAAGAGGCATGCTGTCCCAGATGCAAGCTACAAAAAGTAATTGAATTTTTTAGTAGTGGACAGAGAAGCTTTCAGGAAGCTATGAGAATAGAACTTGTCCTTTCAAAGAATCACATAAAAGTGCCTCTACAATAGCTGCATTTGGGCTTTAATTTGAATATGTAGGCAGCTGTAAAGACATTTGCAGTACTGAGTCACATCTAGAGCATTTACTCAGATTGTATAATTAGCAATAAAGATAAAAAACAGTTAAGGCAGTAATAATATCTGTACATTAAAGGCTGAGTTTTCAGCATTTACTAACACAGAAATTAACAACTCATTGAAATGCTGATCAAGGCAGCCAACACTCTTTGGCAACAAGCAACATTTCCACAGAAAGTCCTGAGAACCAGAGCAAATCAGCAGCACGATTTCTGACTGTCAGGATCTTTGAGGCATGCTTTAAACAGCACCATTATGCTCTGTTTATTCCTGTTTGTTTTTTTTTTTAATTCCTTTTAAAACAAAACACACAACAGTGAATAACCTCAGTTTTCTTTTTTTTTTTTTAATTATTTATTTATTTATTTTTCATGGGGTGACATCAGTAAATCAGGATACATATATTCAAAGATAACATGTCCAGTTTATCTTGTTGTTCAATTATGTTGCATACCCATCACCCAAAGTCAGATTGTCCTCTGTCACCTTCTATCTAGTTCTCTTTGTGCCTCTCCCCCCTCCCCCCTTAACCACCACACTCTTATCAATGTCTCTTGGTCTCACTTTTATGTCCCATCGACGTATGGAATAATGCAGTTCCTGTTTTTTTCTGATTTACTTATTTCACTTCGTATAATGTTATCAAGATCCCACCATTTTGCTGTAAATGATCCGATGTCATCATTTCTTATGGCTGAGTAGTATTCCATAGTGTATATGTGCCACATCTTCTTTATCCAGTCATCTATTGACAGGTTTTTTTGGTTGTTTCCATGTCCTGGCCACTGTGAACAATGCTGCAATGAACATGGGGCTGCATGTGTCTTTACATATCAACTGAAAATAGAACTACCTTATGACCCAGCAATCCCTCTACTGGGTATATACCCCAATAACCTCAGTTTTCCATTCTGTTAATAGTCTGGGAAAGCATGATGTAGAACAGGTCTTGAAAGGCTGACCGTGATGCATTATTTTTTAAATGTGTTGTTGTATTTGATTTGCTAATATTTTGTTTAAGATGTTTGAATCTGTATTCATTAGAAATATTGTTCTGTAGTTTTCTTTTGTTGTTGTTGTTGTTGTCATTAACCGATTTTCATATAAGATGTGTTAGTGAGTATTCTATTTTTTGTAATATTTTGAGAAGTGTATGTATTGAATACTAAAGCTTCTTTGAATGTTTGTAGAATTCAGTCATGTAGACATCTGGTCCTAGATTTTTACTTTTTGAAAACTTTTTAATAGTTGTTTCTATTTCTTCCCTTCTTATGAGTCTATTTTAGGTTTTCCCTTCATGACCCAGTCTAGAAAGATCATGTATTATTAAGAATTCATCTATTTTTCTTAGATTGTTGAATTTGGTGGCATAAAATCTTTCATAGTATTCTGCTAAGACATTTGTATATTTATGATGTCTGTGGTAATTTATCCTTTTTATTTTAGATTTTGTTTATATGAGTCCTTTATTTTTTTTCCTTAGTGAGTCTAGCCAGGGGATTGTTAATTTTATTGATCTTTCCAAAGAATGAGATCTTTGATGTACTACCATATTTTTCATGTATAAGATGCTCCCAATATATAAAACACATCTGAATTTTGGGGCCCAAAATTTGAAAAATAATATGTTACATAAAGTTATTGAACTCAACTTTTATTCATTATAAAATTCATAAAATTCCTCATCCACACAAAAAGTGGGAAATGCAAGTAAAAATAATCCAAAGTGATTGATACAGTAAATACAATTACTGTATCAGACGCAACCAATTTTTAGACCCCAAAGTTTTCATAAAAAAGGTGATTCATATACACACAAAATTTTGTTTTGTTTTGTTTTCTATTTCATTTAGTTATGCACTGTTTTTACTATTTCATTTCTTCTGCTGACTTTGGGTTGCTTTTTTGTTTTCTAGTTCTTGAAGATGTGATGTCAGGTTGTTTACTAGTGATCTCTCTTGTTTCTCTATAAGCCTGTAATGATATAAACTTTCTTCTTATTGCTGCTTTCACTGCATCCAAGAAATTTTGATATGTTGTGTTGTCATTTTTGTTTGTCTGTATGGATCTTTTGATTTCTGCTTTTATTTCTTCTTCGACCCAGTCATTTTTTTTAGAAGTATGCTTTTTAATTTCCACATTTTTCTGGAATTCTTTACTTTCTCAGTTAAATTCTAATTCAAAACTGTGTATGCATAAAATATGCTTTATAGAATTTCAATTTTCCTGTATTTGCAACATTAATTTTGTGGCCTAACGTGGATTACTCTTAAGAATGCTCCATGCACACTGGAAAAGAATTATAATCATATGTTCTGGGATAAAATACCCTATAAATGCACATTATGTCCATTTGGTCTAGTGAGTCATTTAAGGCTGATTTTTTTGTCCATTTTTAGTTTGGATGATCTATCTAAAGCCATCAATGGTTTGTTGAGATCTCCAAGTGTGATTGTGTTTTTGTCTGTTTCTATTTTTAGATCAGTTTGTAGATGTCTTATATGTTTTGGTGCTCCCTGATTTGGTGCATACATATTAAAAAGTGTTATGTTTTCCTGATACAGTATCCCCTTTATCATTATGAAGTGTCCATTTTTGTCTCTTCTTAGCTTTGTTGTTTTGAATTCAGCATTGTCAGATATAAGTGTAGCTATATTTGCTTTTCTTTGAGTATTATTGGCTTGGATATTTGTTTTCCAACTTTTCACTTTGAGTCTACTTTTCTCCTTTGCACCTCAGATATATCTCTTGAAGGAAGCATATGGTTGGGTTTGCTTTTTGATCCAGTCTGCTACTCTGTGCCTGTTTATTGGTGAGTTCAGTTTATTGACACTTCGGGTAATTATTGACACTTGAGAATTTTCTATCGTGATTTTATGTTTGTTTGTTGTTGTTATTGTTGTTTTGGTAACTCTGTGTCTGGTTTGGTTCTTATCATTTGTGTTTCTGTCAATTGTTTTCAGATATTCCATACTTTTTTTCCTTATTTCTTCTTCTTTTAAGCTGTTTTCAGTAGTGGTTTTTTTCATAGTTGGTTATCATTAGGTTATTAAGAGAAAATTTTTCATATGTAGAAGAGTCCTTTGTCTGATGAGTGCTTTTGCCCTCCATCCTTCTTTGCTAAAGCAGATCTTTATCCTCTCCTCTTTTATTTTACCATCACAGAATATTCTTGTTTTATTGAGACCTTGTTGGAGCTTTTAAATGTTGTTTTGATTTATTTTTTTTCTTTTTATCTGGTCAAATATCCCCCTTGAGTATTTCCTGTAGTGGGGTTTTCTGGTAATAAATTTCCTCAGCTTCTGTGTTTCTACCGAATTTTTATTTCTCCTTTATATTTGAAGGATAACTTTGATAGATATATATATTCTTGGCTGGTAATTCATCTTTACTACTATTTTAAATGTTTTGGTCCTCTCTCTTCTGGCTTGCAGAGTTTCTTCTGAAAAGTTTAATGATATCCTAATTGACCCTACTTTATATACTATATTCTTTCCCTTAGCTGCTTTGAGGATTCTTTTCTTGTCATTGATTTTTGACAGTTTTTTTTTTTGTTTTTGTTTTTTTTTTTTTTTTTTTTTTTTTTTTGTGGTATGCCTTGGAGTAGGTTAGGTTGGGTTGCTATAACTCTGTGTTCTGTTTGCTTTTTGGATTTGAGGATCTAACTCTTTTTATAAACATGGGACATTCTCATTAATTATTTGTTTTAAGAGGTTCTCCATTTACTTCTCCCTCTTTTCTTCTTCTGATATAAATATTATTCTTATTTTACTGCTTCTGATAAAGTAAGACAATTCTTATAGAGCTCTATTAGTTTTTTCTTTAATTTGTGAGTCTCTTTCTTCTTTTCTCTGTAGCATTTTTAGTTGCCTGTCTTTGATGTCACTGATTCTCTCCTCTGTTTGGCAGGTTCTATTAGCTAAACTTACTACCTCATTTTTTTAAATTAATGTATTGTGTTTTTTATCTCTGTTTGGATCTTTGCTAATAATTAATCTCCTTGTGAAGTACTCATTTTGGTCATTAATTTCTTTTTTGGGTTCATTAAATTACATATTAGTGGTTTTTTTTACATCTTATTGGGCATTTTCAACACCTCAGCTTTGAATTCTCTGTTGTTTAACACCAAAGTTTCTATGTGATTGAGATTGCTTTCTGGAGATTTTTTATTTTCTTTCTGAACTACTTGTTTGCTTTGTGCAGCCATGGCATTCAACTTATTTCTTGATGGCATTTGAGAGTGTTATTTTTAAGAGTTCTAACAAAAATATTAAAAATAAAAATTGAAATAATACAATGAAAAATAGATTTTTTAAAAAAAATAATGACAATTAAAAATAAAAAATTACACAAAATAAAGTGAAGGAACCAAAAATATTTAAAAACAAATAAAATACCCACAGGAAATAAAAAATAAATGAAATTCAAAAGAGATAAAAGAAAAAATGAAAGAGAAGGTAAAAAAATATTTTAGTTTTGAGAAGTTACTGTTTTATTTCAGTAAGTGGTGTGGTATAAAATTCCTAGTCTGACCTTCCCTGAGATTTTGCTGTCACAATGATATAGGTAGGGCTACAGTTCTATTGGTGAAAGGGACATCTTTTGAGGACTTTAAAGCTTTACACTTTAGCAATGGCAATCTCAGGCTTCCAACCATTTCTCCCAATGTCTAAATAGAGTGGGGACCAGAAGCAAGACATTTCTGTTTTCAGGGGAGAGAGTGGCTTTTAAGAGTTAGCTTTTAGTGTCTGTCCCTGCCATTCTGCATACTCATGAGCAGAGAAAGATGAGATTTTGGAGTTGGGGAGGCTGCACTTTGTTTTTCTCTGTTTCTGTGCCAAGTGCAGCTTACAACCTGACTGCAGAAACACTGGATATGAACCATCTTTCTGCTTGCACTTTTGTTTAGTATCTCTCTCCCTGACCCTCAATCTCTCCAATCCTCCAGACAGAAGGAAACCCAGTCATTACAGGCTTCTCTGTTCTCTTTAGTCTCAATAGAGAAAAAAAATCCAGTCACTCCATGCTTCTTCTCTCTCTGGAGACCTAGAAGGCTCCAGGAGACCCTGGCCAGTCTAGGTCTTTCTGAAGCCAACTGCAAGTACATTTTCTCTTTTGCCTCCCTTTTTCAATTCTTCTCACTTTTAGTTAATTTGGTATATGTCTCTTTTAGGCACACCTGTGAGCCCAGCTGGAGTTGTTTTGCTGTGTTATAGACAGCAGTTCAATTTGTTAAAATTTCAATGGTTTTCATACAGTTCAGGGAATGTACACCACTGGGAAAAAAATTAAGGTAGAAAGAAATAATTGCTCTACTAGAAGTTTATGTGAAGTGCTGTCAGGGTACAAAAGAACAGAATTTATAATTTTCCATATGAGCCATGATTTGATCTTGGTCTCAAAAATTATAAGACTGTAGAGAAATACATTAAAAAAAGAAACATGCTTTCTGGTGCAGAGTGTTTGAAAAATTCCAAAGAGACACTTAAGGCTAATCAAAATATCCTTTTTGAAAATACAAAAATAATAGGAACACAGCGGTGTTTTTAGAAATAATTATGTGCATATCTGGACAATATTTTCAAAAGTGGCACATTAAAAGCTATATTTTACACTTTCATAATGGTCCTAAATATTTTCTGTTGATGTGGACTTTGTTTAAAACAAAACATTAATATAAATTTTTCTTTATTACTTTCTATGCCACTTGCTTGTAAATAATAACCAGCTACTTTTTTGTAAGGTCTTCCAAGATTTCTATGTACATGATTAAAGTCTAGTTTTGCATTTCTGGGTTGACCAAATTTTAGAAAGAGTATATGCTTTGTGTTTGCTTGGAATTTTATTTTTATGAAATGCAAGAGTCTTATTATGACATCTATTGTAAAGCCAGGAGCCACGGCCAGGGCCACTATCACAGCAGCCCGGCCCTTGCAGGTTCGCATTGGATTCGGACAGTCAGTAAAGAAACAACGGAGCCAAAAACTGGTGGGCCATAGTCTTTAATTCTAGCTTGCACCTGACGGGCAAGTAAAAACACACACTGGGCTCCAAAACCCAATCACATTCAGTGCTCACAAAGCTACTGATTTATCCGAGTTTCCAAGAATCAAAGGTTTCTAGCTCACCAGACTTATTCTCCTCAGTTCCCCATCTCCTTCCTTCTCCAGCATCAAACTGCACAAACTGGCATCTCACTCAGCACTCCGCCATCTTGGCTGCTTCTCCTGGCCACATGGCCTCTTTCTGCTCTCTGTTCTGCTCCCTCTGCTCTCTCATGCTAGTCATCCCAGGAACCAAGAGAGCAAGCTCCCACTCCGACCCCATTTTATAGTGTAGAAATCCAAACCCTTAATCCAATATACAAAATAGGGAAGTCTCTAATACAAAGTCACTTCTCTGAGGCATGATTGGATTGTACCACCCCACATCAAAAAGGGTGGGAAAAGCTTAATCCCAAAACCAAGCCTCAGGCTACAATGATCCTGCCTGCCCCCAACACACATTAATATCACCTGGGCAACGGCCTCACGTGGGCAGCGTCATCTTTAACAAAGTGAGCATAATATATTTTATCTGCCCAACAATCCACCCCTATGCTCACTTTACTACCCACAATTTACATCACCAGCATCCCCGTGCAAGGAAATTAGAACATTACACAGATTACAACAGCAAAAATCATACAGTTTCAACAATTACCAAGGTACATTTCACCAGTCTCTCAGCATTTAGCGCAAAATGTCCTCGGCCTTCTTTCTAGCCACAGGAAAAACTTCCCAGGGCAGGGAAGTGCTTCCAGCAAAGCCACCCCCCACCCCCATCAGGGTATTACACATTGTCCAAAATCCGTAATCCGTAAATCCATCCAACAAAGGAGCCAATGCCCACTCCGGTTGTAGTCCAGGAAATCAGTCCGTGTACATGGGGCGTCAGCCACCCCCCTCATCCCTGCCATCCTCGCAGGTCTTACACTGTCCCAAAGAGGGGCACGTGGCAATGGCAGTCAGCATTCCCATCTCTGCTCTGGAAAGCATGTCCAGCCCTATGTCCCCAAATCGCAGACCTACTGGGGCCATAGTAGGTGCTCCTTCCAGCTGGGCTCTCATCTTATGGAGACTGCAGATTGCAACTCCAGCCCAATTCTCCTCATCCTCCAAAGAGGAACTGGAAACATTAGCTCCTGCTGCTGGGCTCAAACCCTGGGCTGCTGCCGTCTTCTGCTCCGCAGACCTTGCAGCTCCGGACCTGGTCTCAGCTTCAGCCTCAGCCCCGGCCTCCTGCTGCTGCTGGCTCTCCACAACATCCAGGGCAATCTGCAACTCACGGACCTGTGAATCCTCCTCCAGCTACTGCTCCATTTCCAGGCAAATCTCGCAAACCTGGTTGGCCTCCTCCTCCAACATTTCCTCCAGCTCCAGGGTCAGCATCGGTTTCTCCTGCGTTTGCTCCAGCTCCTTCCGCTGCTCGGTTTGCAGGTCCCAGGCAGCCTCTTCCACAGAGCTCTCGGTTTCCTCACGCATGGCTGTAAAAGTCAGCCAGCCTACGGTCCCCAAGAGGACAGCCATGGGGAACCCTAACACTAGCCAGTCCTCTACTCCACCGCTCAAAGGCTCCTTGCCGATCTGTATCGAATCCTGCCACAGACTACGCCAAATGTAAAGCCAGCAGCCTGGCCCTTGCAGGTTTGCATTGGATTTGGACAGTCAGTAAAGAAACAATGGAGCCAAAAACTGGTGGGCCATAGTCTTTAATTCTAGCTTGCACCTGACGGGCAAGTAAAAACACACACTGGGCTCCAAAACCCAATCACATTCAGTGCTCACAAAGCTACTGATTTATCCGAGTTTCCAAGAATCAAAGGTTTCTAGCTCACCAGACTTATTCTCCTCAGTTCCCCATCTCCTTCCTTCTCCAGCATCAAACTGCACAAACTGGCATCTCACTCAGCACTCCGCCATCTTGGCTGCTTCTCCTGGCCACATGGCCTCTTTCTGCTCTCTGTTCTGCTCCCTCTGCTCTCTCATGCTAGTCATCCCAGGAACCAAGAGAGCAAGCTCCCGCTCCGACCCCATTTTATAGTGTAGAAATCCAAACCCTTAATCCAATATACAAAATAGGGAAGTCTCTAATACAAAGTCACTTCTCTGAGGCATGATTAAATTGTACCACCCCACATCAAAAAGGGTGGGAAAGGCTTAATCCCAAAACCAAGCCCCAGGCTACAATGATCCTGCCTGCCCCCAACACACATTAATATCACCTGGGTGACGGCCTCACGTGGGCAGCATCATCTTTAACAAAGTGAGCATAATATATTTTATCTGCCCAACCTCTATCCATGCTTTTTTATACTAGATAGAAAACAACTTTATGTAAAGACCTTGTTCTACTCAAACAAAGCTGAATTTTATGCTGCCTGAGTAGTAAAAAGATAGAGCTTACTTAGGACCAAATCAGCCTAAATATTAGCCTTCCATTTCACTATATATCTGGAGTTACATAATCAAACTCACTCATACTTTAAAACATGCATTATCATTTTTGGTGCAGATCTGCAATTGTGCAGAATATAAAAAAGTGGTTCTACAACTTTTTTATTTAGAGTAATGGGAGACTGAGAAAATTAAAATTCCAAATTAACACTTGTATATTAAATAGCATCTCCAAATAAGATTTAAAACAATTATCCTAAAAAATAACTTAAGAATAAATCAAGAGGCCCTGGCCGGTTGGCTCAGCGGTAGAGCATCGGCCTGGCGTGCGGGGGACCCAGGTTCGATTCCCAGCCAGGGCACATAGGAGAAGCGCCCATTTGCTTCTCCACCCCCCCTCCTTCCTCTCTGTCTCTCTCTTCCCCTCCCACAGCCAAGGCTCCATTGGAGCAAAAGATAGCCCAGGCGCTGGGGATGGCTCCTTGGCCTCTGCCCCAGGCGCTAGAGTGGCTCTGGTCGTGGCAGAGCGACACCCCAGAGGGGCAGAGCATCACCCCCTGGTGGGCAGAGCGTCGCCCCTGGTGGGCGTGCCGGGTGGATCCTAGTCGGGCACATGCGGGAGTCTGTCTGACTGTCTCTCCCCGTTTCCAGCTTCAGGAAATTAAAAAAAAAAAGAATAAATCAAGAAGAGTTTTATAACCTAGTATTCACACAAAAAACCACATAAAGACTAGTAAGAAGAGTGAAGACATAAAAAGGGCCAGCTCTCCTCCCACAAGAGGTGCTGAGGTTTCAGATGTATATCTCATCTCTGGGAATATTTTTCCAGAGAAGAAAGGGTCTTATACCTCAAACCAGTATCCACAGCCCAGAACACCAGAGAAGGAAGAAGTGCAATATAACATTTAATTGAGAAAACCTGCAAGGTTTCTGTCTGCAAGAAAGAGATGGAAGTCTGCAGAGACTCAAACATTCTCTTAAAAGGACAATGCAGAAATCCCACTCACAACAACTTACCCTGGGCTCTGGCAGAGAGAGGGCTGAAAAGACTAGAGTCATGTGAAAAAAAATTTAGAGTTTGTGGTTTTGGGTAGAGACACAGTGAGACAATTGCCAAAATTTCCATACTGAATCATTCTCTCATATAGCAGTCACCATCATTTATCAGCAGAGCATTCTCATTCATGTGCATCAGCCTGAGGGAAAGAAATTTGTCCCACTATCTGAAGATTAGCCCTTGCTGAGGAGTAAACTGCCTTAGTCTTAGAGTAGAAATCTGGAAAGACTCCGGGAGTAAAAGTTCTTCAGTTACCTGGATTTGAGGGGGGAGCCATTCCCCTTACTTTACCAGTAATCTTACCTGCATGTTCCCTAGTGTCTCTGCCTTACTGAGTTAAGGTAAAAATCAAGAACATACTGAGACCTGTGATTCGGGGTGGGGGGGGGCTTCACACCAACCACGTTTCCTGAGGCCTAATTGGCAACTCATTAGAGGAAATACAATAGCCTAATCTTTATGAATTCAACATTGTCTCTTTCAACAACACAGCATAACAAAAAGCCAGCAGGTGGAGGCAACTTTAGGAGGAACTTTGGGAGCCTTGGGACTTTTTTGGACCTACCCCTGGGCCAGGTGATAATAATAGCTGGCCTTGTTGTGGACTTTGTTCCTTCCCTTATGTACCTAAGCTTAAGAAAGGTCACTACAAACTGTGGATCACTTGTAGCTCCAAACAGGTGGCAGAGTGCCAGTCACAGTCTATATCTTACATTGCCTTGCAACAGATTCTCTCCAAAGAGTCCCAGAACCAAAAACACAGTGGATACATTCAGAAAACAGCAAAACAGGGTCCAATTAGCTTTACAAGCAGGATATCAAGAGGAAGAGCTCATCAGACAGCAAACCAAGTTAAGGCAAATTTGCTTCCCACAGCATCTGCACAGCAACTTTCATGCATTGGTAAATCTTCAGTCAGCAAGCCTGAGGCTTTATTCCAAGCACAGTGGGGCAATAGTAATCAAGACTTAATTATAGTAATAAATTCCAAATAACCCACACAAGGGACATTCCTAGAGTACACAGTACAGGTGATCTAGGAGGTTATATCATTGGAAATAACAGTATACCTACTACATAAAGGTCACCCAAGGAAGACTGGGAATCACAGTTGATATAATTTATAAAAATTAACACAAAGAGGCAACCAAGATAAAAAAAAAGAAACTGACCTCTCATGACAGAATAGAAAAAATCTCCAGAAAAAGACTGTAAAGCCAGTGGCCGGGGCCACTATCACAGCCGCCTGGCCCATGAAGGTTCACATTGGATTTGGACAGTCGGTAAAGAAACAATGGAGGCCCTGGCAGGTTGGCTCAGTGGTAGAGCATGGCCTGGCGTGCGGGGGACCCGGGTTCGATTCCTGGTAAGGGCACATAGGAGAAGCGCCCATTTGCTTCTCCACCCCCCTCCTTCCTCTCTGTCTCTCTCTTCCCCTCCCGCAGCCAAGGCTCCATTGGAGAAAAGATGGCCCGGGCACTGGGGATGGCTCCTTGGCCTCTGCCCCAGGCACTAGAGTGGCTCTAGTTGTGGCAGAGAGACGCCTTGGAGGGGCAGAGCATTGCGCCCTGGTAGCCAGAGCCTCGCCCCTGGTGGGCGTGCCAGGTGGATCCCGGTCAGGCGCATGCGGGTGTCTGTCTGAATGTCTCTCCCCGTTTCTAGCTTCAGAAAAATACAAAAAAAAAAAAAAAAAAAAAAAAACAATGGTGCCAAGAACTGGTGGGCCATCATCTTTAATCCTAGCTTGCACCCAGCGGGTAAGTAAAACACACACTGGGCTCCAGAACCCACTCATTCAGTGCTCACAAAGCTACTGACTTATCCGAGTTTCCTAGAATCAAAGGTTTCTAGATCACCAGACTTATTGACCTCTGTTTCCCATCTCCTTCCTTCTCCCTGCACAAACTCTTCACAAACTGGCTTCTCACTCAACACTCTGCCATCTTGGCTGCTTCTCCTGGCCTCCTCCATGTGACCTTTCTCTGCTCTGCTCTGTAATGCTAATCTCAGGACCCGAGAGAGCAAGCTCCCGTTCTGCCCCCATTTTATAGTGTAGGAATCAAAACCTTTAATCCAATATACAAAATAGGAAAGTTTCTATTACAAAGTCACTTATCTGGGGTATGATGAAATTTTACCACCCCACATCAAAAAGAGTGGAAAAGACTTAGTCCTAAAACCAAGCTCGAGGCTACAAGGATCCTGCCTGCCCACAGCCCACCCCCAACACACATTAATATTACCTGGGCAATGTCTTCCATGTGGGCAGCGCCATCTTTAACAAAGTGAGCATAATATATTTTATCTGTCCAACAAACACCTAAATAAATTGTAGATAAGCAATTTTTTAGATACAAAGTTTAGGGAATTGGTTATATGGATGACCAAGGAACAAAGACAAGACTTCAGCAAAGGAATAGCAAGCTATTGGGCAAAAAACTTTGTAATATGTGCTTTTTAGATTTTCTCATTTATATTTTGCATTGGCCTGGGAAGCACCATGTGTATGTAGTCTGTGAAAGGCTGCGGTGCTTGCCCTCAGGGCAGCAGATTGCAAATTGCAGATTATCTTCCTGATTGAGAGGGACTAATGTATTGCTTATGTTTGCTTGAGAAGAAATTTTTTCTTGAGCCTGGGTTTTGCAGGAAGGAGTGCAGATGTGAAACTGAATCTGAGGGGCTCTGGAAATTCTGTTGAGGCTGGTGGGGGCATTTGATTCCAGGAGAAACCAGAGATTTTCCAAATTGTGAAACCAAAGAATGTGTCAGGGCTTTGGGAGCTCTAAATGAGAGAGAAGCAATCTTCCTTGCTTGTTTGCTCATCCACCAGTACAAGATATTAATAAACAGAATGGTCCACCAGTTTTTGGCTCCATTGTTTCTTTGCCATCTACCTGAATTCAGTGACAGTGTGTACGGCCATGACAGTGTACAGCTGCTGGCCATACACAAGCATTAGAAAGGACACAGATACTACATGTTGGGTAGATAAAATATATTAAGCTCACTTTGTTAAAGATGGCACTGCCCACATGGAAGCCCATCGCCCTGGTGATATTAATGTGTGTTGGGGGCAGACTTTGGGCAGGCAGGAACCTTGTAGCCTGGGGCTTGATTTTAGGACTAAGCCTTTCCCACTCTTTTTGATGTGGGGTGGTGCAATCCCATTATGCCTCAGATAAGTGACTGTATCAGAAACTTCCCTATTTTGCATATTGAATTAAAGGCTTTTGATTTTTGCACTATAAAGTGGGGCAGAACAGGAGCTTGCATGCTTGGTTCCTGAGATTAGCATTAGAGAGCAGAGCAGAGAAAGGCCACATGGAGGAGGCCAGGAGAAGCAGCCAAGATGGTCAAGTGCTGAAGGAGAAGCCAGTTTGTGAAGAGTTTGTGCAGGGAGGAAAAAGGAGATGGGGAACAGAGGTAAATAAGTCTAGTGAGCTAAAAACCTTTGATTCTAGGAAACTCGGATAAGTCAGTAGCTTTGTGAGCACTGAATGAGTGGGTTCTGGAGCCCAGTGTGTGTTTTTACTTGCCCACCAAGTGCAAGCTAGGATTAAAGATGATGGCCTACCAGTTTTTGGCTCCATTGTTTCTTTACTGACTATCCGAATCCAATGCAAACCTGCATGGGCCTGGCTACTGCCTTTACACTACAAAAAAAAAGAAGTCATAAAGTCAAAATGTATGACATGGAGAATTCACAGAAAAAAAATAGTTGGATAAAGCAGACTGGATTGTGATTTTAATGACAAAATTTAGAAAAAATCAGAACAACAAAAAAAATTAAAAGAATAAGAATAGTTAAAGAAACATTTGGGACAACATAAAACAAAACAAGCTCCATATTATAGAGGTAACAGAAGGAGAAAAGAGGAGAGCAAGGGATCAAGAATTATTAAAAAAAATCCAAATTTTCTCTAATGTGGTGAAGAAAAAATATGTACAAGTCCAGGAAGTGCAGAGAGTTCTAAAGAACATAAAACTAAATAGGCCTATACTAAGATACATCATAAATAATATATCAAAGTTTAAAGACAGAGAAAATAGTAAAAGCAACAGGAGAAAAACAGCCATTTACAGGGTGCTCCATAAGACTGTCAGTTAATTTCTTGAAAGAAATATTTCAGGACAGGAGGGATTTGCATGAAATATTCAAAGTGGCAAAAATCAATGCCTTAGAACAAAGACTATTTTATGTATCAAGGATACCATTTAAAATTGAAAGAGAAATAAAAAGCTTCCCAGAAAAGAAAAAAAAATAAAAAGTTTCTTACCACTAAAACATTATTACAAAAAAAAAAAAGTTAAATGTCTTGGAAAAGAAAGAAAAAAATAAATAAGAATAAGAAGGAAGAAAAAAAGAAGGAGAATAGAAGAGGAAAAGAGAAGAAGAAAGAGGAGAGGAGAAAAAGGAGAACAGAAGAGGAACAGGAAAAAAATAGAAATGTGATTAAACAAATAAATGCAATAAATACACATCTATAAGTATTTTAATATATATTTTTTTGTATTTTTCTGAAGTGAAAAGTGGGTGGATAGAGACAGACTACCACATGGGCCTGACTAGAATTCACTTGGCAATCCCACTAGGAGGTGCTACTCTCCCCATCTGGGGCATTGCTCCATTGCAACATAAGCCATTCTAACGCCTGATGCAGAGGCCATGGAGCCATCCTTAGTGCCTGGGTCAGCTTTGCTCCAATGAAGCCTTGGCTGTGTAAGGGAAGATAAAGATAGAGACAAAGTAGAGAGGGAAGGGTGGAGAAACAGATGGGTGTTACTTCTGTGTACCCTGGCTGTGAAACGAACATGGGACTTACACATATTGGGCTTATGTTCTACTACTGAGCCAACTGACTAGGGCTAATTTAACTTTAAATGACATAAATGTTCCAATCAAGAAACATTAGAACAGCTTAATGGATAAGAAATCAAGACCCTCAGAAAAAAAATACACACAGAATAAATGTAAAGGGATGAAAAAATATTTCATGCAAAAGCAAATGACAAAACCAAAATTAAGGTACCAATACTTATATCTGATAAAATAAATAAGAATAAAGGATATTACATAATGAAAAAGGGGACCCTGGTTGGTTGGCTCAGTGGTAGTGTCGGCCTGGCATGCAGAAGTCCCAGGTTCAATTCCCTGCCAGAGCACACAGGAGAAGCGCCCATCTGCTTCTCCACCCCTCCCCCTCTCCTTCTTCTCTATCTCTCTCTTTCCTCCTTGCAGCCAAGGCTCCATTGGAGCAAAGTTGGCCCAGGCGTTGAGGATGGCTCTATGGCCTCTGCTTCAGGTGCTAGAATGGCTCTGGTTGCAACAGAGGAATGCCCTAGATGGGCGGAGCATCAACCCCTGGTGGGCATGCCAGGTGGATCCCAGTTGGGCACATGCGGGAGTCTGTCTGACTACCTCCCCATTTCCAACTTCAGAAAAGAAAAAAAAAAAGAAAAAGAAAGAAAAAGGGAGCAATCCAACAATAGGAGATCACCCTTGTAAACATTTTTGCACTCAATATAGAATCACCTAAATATGTAAAGCAAATCCTGATGTACATAAAAAGATTGACAACAATAAAATCATAGTAAGGGGAACTTAATTCTCCATTGACAGCAATGAAAATGGAAAAATCAACCTTTAAGGACACATTAGATCACCTAGAATTGAGAGTATCTTTAGAGCATTTCACTCAAAAGGAGCAGAATATAAATTCTTTGTAAGTGCACATGGAACATTTTCTAAGATAGACCACATGCTATGCACAAAATAGGTCTCAATAAATTTAAAAAGATTAAATTCATATAAAACATCTCTGACCAGAAGGGTATTATTAAACTAGAATTATTCAACAAGATAATAAAGCACAAAAAGTCATGAATGCTAAAGAACATGCTACAAAACAAAAATGGAATAAAAATAAGATCAAAGAACAGATCAAAGGGTACCTTAAAACAAATGAAAATGAGAATAAAAGCCCCCAAATTTATTGGATACTGTAAAAGGAATCTTAAGTGTAAGCTTTATAGAACTATAAGCCTACTTCAAGAAACATAAAAAATGTCAAATAAATAATGAAACTTGCCTGGCCTGGTGGTGGTGCAGTGGATAGAACATTGAACTGGGATGGGGAGTACTGAGGTTTGAAACCCCGAGGTTGCCAGCTAGAACACAGGTTCATCTGGTTTGAATAAGGCTCACCAGCTTGAGCCTAATGTCACTGGCTTGAGAAAGGGGTCACTTGTTCTGCTGTAGCCTCCCAGTCAAGGCACATATGAGAAAGCTATAAATTAACAATTAAAGTGCCACAACAAAGAATTGATACTTGTCATCTCTCTCCCTTCCTGTCTGCTTGTCCCTATCTGTCCCTCTCTCTGACTTTCTCAGTCAAAAAAATAAATAAATAAAATCAATACCTAAAGAAACTTGAAAATGAACAAGAAATAGCCCAAAGTGAGTAAGAAGAAGAAAACAGTAAAGAAAGGGAAAAAACAAGCCTGACCTGTGGTGGCACAGTGGGATAAAGCATCAACCTGGAACACTGAGGTCACTGGTTCGAAACCCTGGGCTTGCCTGGTCAAGGCACATATGGGAGTTGATGCTTCCTGCTCCTCCCCCTTCTCTCTCTCTCTTTCTTTCTATCTCTCTCCCTTCTTTCTAAAAATTAATAAATAAAATATAAAAAAAAGAAAGGGACAAAACAAACAAACAAAATAGAGATGAAAATAATTTTAAAAATCAATAAAACAAATCTGTTGGGGGTGTCAAGATGGTGATGGATTAGGCGAACATACCAAATTCCAACTCCCAGAACCAAAGTGGATTACAATTTAATTTTAAAAAAACATCATCTGGCAAAACCAACTTTGGACTAAACTAAAAAAATCTCTTTAAAAAAGGAATATTGAAGAAGCCACACTGAGACTGGTTGGAAAAGCAGAAACATGAAGAGGGCTGCCCAGCTCCTGGGAGTGAATAGCAGCCCGGAGAGACTTGCATGGTGGAAAGTGAGTTTAGCAGAGAGGGGAGGGTCCTCAGCCCCAGGAACAAAGCCCCAGCTTACAGCCTCAGAGCCTAAAAGAGGCATATAAACAGTGTTTATTTGCAAAACAAGTGAGGATACTGTTTGTGAGAAAGAGACAGATTTCTCAGACCCAGGATTCTTCTTAAAGGGACCACACAGAAAACCTCTCTCATAACCACCCACTCAGGGTTCCGGGGGATGGGAGAGCGGGGAGGACTGGAGCAGTGGGAAGAGAGTGTAATCTAGCAGGCACAGGGAGAAACACTTTGAGGGACAGCCACCCTAACCCCTGGGCTGAGACAATCTCCAAATCTGAAGCAAATATTTCCCATGGAAACAGCAATACAAGCAAAGGGAAGCAGGACACCAGCCAAACAAGCACTCTTACAGCACTCAGAGCAGAGTCACTTAGAAGAGGAGAGCTTTCAGGACTACAGTATGGAGTGTTAGGATCTGATCTTCAGTGCACTAACCTACACAGCTGAGGGATCGCTAGAGTGTGGGAGGCGGCAGGTCACTGAAACATGGTTCCATCAGCAAGAGTAAAAGCCAGCCAGTCACAACTGAGGCCCCAGTGTGAGCTCAGTCTTGCTCAGCGGGGGCGGATGGGACATGCAAAAGTAGTCAGGCCCAGCTGCAAGCCAGCCTGAAATCATGCCTGGGGGGGGAAGGGCAAGAGCCCTGGAAGGGGCAAAGACTTGCTGTTGAGCAAGGGCACGCAGGCATGTAGCCTCACCTGATCCACAGAACTGAGGTTTGTAGCCCGACCTGAGAGCCAGCACTATCCACAGGGGTGGGGAAAAAGCTCAGAACAGGTGGAGTCCCAAGACTGAGCAAATGTGCTAACCCCTGTCTGCAGTGCTGAAGTTCGCAGACCAGGCACAGTGCATAACCCCACCAGCAGGGGCGGGGCAAAGGCTGAAGCTGCCAGGCTTGTAAAATCAAGCACGTGATCACATCCCCTCCATGGAGGAGAGATGGAAACTGCAAAGATAGCCCCAGTGGGCAGGAACCAGCAATGTACTTACTTGAATGCCCTAGGCAGCAGTGGCAGAGGGGGTGGCAGGCCTGCAGACAGATCACACCTAGGGAACCCAGAGGCCACACCTATTGGACTCCAGTGGCCAAAATCTTTTTATACACAGACAAAATAGAAAGGCAAAGAAATGCAACACAAATCAATTAAGAAAAATCCTTAGAAAAGGACCTGAATGAGTCAGAAATAACAAAATTAGCAGATACAGAGTTTAAAATAATGATTGTTAGGATGCTCAAAGATCTTAGAATGACAATAGATGATCATTAAGAATACCTAAATAAAGACATAGCAAATATAAAAAGGACATTGAAATAATAAAAAACAATCAGTCAGAAATGACAAATACAATATCAGAAATGAAGACCACAATAAAAGGAATTAAAAGAAGGATGGAAGAAGCTTAGGATCGAATCAGTGAGTTAGAGGACAAGATAAATGAAGGCACGGAAGTAGAGTAGAAAAAAAAAGAGACACAAAATGTCTGAGGAAATTCTAAGACAGCATTGTGACAACATGAAGAGACATAACATCCGCATCATAGGGGTTCCTGAAAAAGAGGAGAAAGAACAAGGGATAGAGGCTTTGTTCAATCAATTCCCAACTAAACACTTTCCTAAATTAATGCATGAAAAAGTTTCACAAGTTCAAGAAGCACAGAGAACTCCATTAAAAAGAAACCCAAAGAAATCTACACCAAGACACATCAGAATTAAAATACCAAAGCTAAGTATTAAAGAGAAAATATTGAAAGCTTCTAGAAAAAAAAGGCTATCAACTACAAAGGAGCTCCCAAAAGGATGACATCTGACTTCTAAATAGAAACACTTGAGGCCAGAAGGGAATGGCAAGAAATATTCAAAGTAATGTAGAACAAGAGCCTACACAAAGACTACTTTATCCAGCAAGACCCTCTTTTAAAATTGAAGAAGAAATAAAAATCTTCCCAGGCCCCCCAAAAAAACCAACCCCCCCCAAAAAAAACCTCAAGGAATTCACTACAACCAAACCAATGCTGTAAGAAATGCTAAGGGGCCTATTATAAAGAGATCACTTTTTGTTTCACTTTGTGAAAAAAATATAGCAAAAGAGGAATACAATGTTAAAGAATAAAATGGCAATAAACAACTACATATCAATAATAACCTTAAATGTAAATGGATTAAATGATCCAACCAAAAGACATAGGGTAGCTGTGTGGATAAGAAAACAGGACCCATACATATGCTGTCTACAAGAGAAACACCTTAAACCAAAAGATGCATATAGACTGAAAGTAAAAGGATGGAAATAAAATATTTCATGTAAACGGATATGAAAAAAAGTTATAGTAGTGATACCTATATCAGACAAAATGGACTTTAAAACAAAGGCTATAGTAAGAGATAAAGAAAGTCACTACATAATGATAAAAGGAGCAATCCAACAGGAAGATATAACCATTATAAATATCTACTCACCTAATATAGGAGCACCTACATATATAAAGCAGACTTTCATGGATATAAAGGGTGAGAGAAACAGCAATATTATAATAGTACAGGATATCAATACCTCAATAACATCACTAGATAGATCCTTAAGAAAAAAAAAATAAACAAAAAAACAGCACACTTAAAAGACACACTAGGTCAACTAGATTTAATAGATATTTTAGAACCTTTCACCATAAAGCAGCAGAATATACATTCTTTTCAACTGCTCATGGTACATTTTCTAGGATAGACCCATTGTTGGACACAAAAGCATTCTCAACAAACGTAAGATTGAAATCAAATCAAGTATTTTCTTGATCACAATGGCATGAAACTAGAAATCAGACACAACAGAAAAATTAAAAAATTCTCAAACACTTGGAAACTAAAGATAATGTTATCAAATAATAAATGGGTTAACAATGAAATCAAAGATATAATTAAAAAATTCTTAGAAATAAATATAAATGAGTATATAGTAACTGAAAATTTATGAAATACAGCAAAAGCAGTACTGAGAGGGAAGTTCATAGCATTACAGGCATACCTTAAGAAGCTAGAAAAGCTCAAATAAACAACTTGACCCTGCATTTAAAAGAACTAGAAAAAGTAGAGCTAATAAAGCCCAGAGGTTGTAGAAGGAAGAAAATAATTAAGACCATAGCAAAAATAAAAGGCATAAGGTGTAAAGAAACAATACAGAGGATCGACAAAACCAGGAGCTGTTTTTTTGAAAAGGTAAACAAGATTGATGAACTTTTAACCAGATTCACCAAGAAAAAAAGAGAGAGGAATCAAATAAATAAAATTAGAAATGAGAGTGGAGAAATAACAACTGACACAACAGAAATACAAAATATTGTAAGAAAATACTATGAAGTACTGTATGCCAAAAAATTAAACAATCTAGAAGAAATGAACAAATTCACTGAAACATATAATCTTCCAAAAATTAATCTGGAAAAATCAGAAAACCAAAACAGACCAATTAAAACAAATGAAATTGAAACAGTTATCACAAAACTCCCAACAAAAAAAAGTCATTGGCCTGATGGCATCACTAGTGAATTGTACCAAATATTTAAAGAAGAACTAACTTTTATCCTTCTAAAGCTATTTCAAAAAATTCAAGAGGAAGGAAGACTTCCAAGCTTCTAAGTCAGCATAATTCTGATTCCAAACCAGGCAAAAAAACACAAAGAAAGAAAATTATAGGCCAACATCCTGGATTAATTTATATGGTAAAATCATCAACAAAATATTAGCAAACTGGATCCAGCAATATGTTAAAAAAATCATAAATCATGATCAAGTGTAATTTATTCTGGGGAAGCAAGGCTGGTACAATATTCACAAATCATTCAATTTGCTCCATCACATAAACAAAAAGAAAGAGAAAAACCACATAATAATTTCAACAGATGCAGCAAAAGCATTTGATAAAAATCTGGCACACATTCATGATCAAAACTCTTAGCAAAGTACAAATACAAGGAACATATCTCAACATGTTAAAGGCCATTATGACAAACCCACAATCAACATCATACTCAATGGGAAAAAATTAAAAGCAACCCCCTTATGATCAGGATAAAGGCAGGGGTGGCCTCTTTCACCAGTCTTACTCAACATATTTCTGGGAGTTTGAGCCACAGCATCAGACAAGAATAATAAATAAAAGGCAGGCCCTGGCCAGTTGGCTCAGCGGTAGAGCGTCGGCCTGGCGTGCAGGGGCCCGGGTTCGATTCCCGGCCAGGGCACATAGGAGAAGCGCCCATTTGCTTCTCCACCCCCGCCCCCTCCTTCCTCTCTGTCTCTCTCTTCCCCTCCCGAAGCCAAGGCTCCATTGGAGCAAAGATGGCCCGGGCGCTGGGGATAGCTCCTTGTCCTCTGCCCCAGGCGCTAGAGTGACTCTGGTCGCGGCAGAGCGACGCCCCGGAGGGGCAGAGCATCGCCCCCTGGTGGGCAGAGCGTAGCCCCCTGGTGGGCGTACCGGGTGGATCTCGGTCGGGCACATGCGGGAGTCTGTCTGACTGTCTCTCCCCGTTTCCAGCTTCAGAAAAGAAAAAAGAAAAATAAATAAATAAATAAAAGGCATTCAAATTGGAAAAGAAGAAGTAAAACTATCATTATTTGCAGATGATATAATATTGTATATACAAAACCCTAAAGTTTCAGTCAAATATTACTGGACCTGACAAATAAATTCAGCAAGGTAGCAGGATATAAAATTAATATGCAGAAATCAGAGGCATTTTTATACACCAACAATGAACTTTCAGAAAGAGAAATTTAGAAAACAATCGCCTTCACTATTGCAACCAAAAAATAAAGTACCTAGGAGTAAATTTAACCCAGGAGATGAAAGACTTGTACTTGGAAAAGTATAAAACATTGATAAAAGAAATCAATGAAGATACAAACAAGTGGAAGCCTATACCATACTCATTATTAGGAGGAATAAACATCATTACAATTACCCAAAGCAATTTATAAATTCAATGCAATGCCAATTAAAATACCAATGACATACTTCAAAGATATAGAACACATATTCCAAAAATTTATAAAGAACCAAAAAAGAACATGAATAGCCTCAGCAATCTTGAAAAGGAAAAATGAAGTGGGTGGTATCACACTTCCTGATATCAAGTTATACTAAAGGCCATTATACTCAAAACAGCCTGGTACTGTCATAAGAACAGGCATATAAATCAATGGAAGAGAACAGAGAACACAGAAACAAACCTATACCTTCATGGACACCTGATATTTGACAAAGGAGGTAAGAGCATACAATGGAGTAAAGACAATCTCTTTAACAAATGGTGTTGGGGAAGTTGGACATCTACCTGCAAGAAAATGAAGCTAAACCACCAACTAACATCATTCACAACAATAAACTCAAAATGGATAAAAGACTTAAATGTAAGCCTTGAAAACATAAGCATCTTTGAAGAAAACATAGGCAGTAAGCTCTCTGACATCTCTCGCAGCAATATATTTGCCAATTTATCTCTACGAGCATTGAAATAAAAGACGGGATAAACAAATGGGACTATATCAAACTAAAAAGCTTTTGGACAGCTAAAGACAATAAGAACAGAATGAAAAGACAAACTACACAATAGGAGAATATATTTGACAATACGTCTGATAAGTGGTTAATAACCAAAATTTATAAAGAACTTGTAAAACTCAACACCAGGAAGACAAACAATCCAATCAAAAAACGACAAAAGAAATGAATAGACACTTCTCCAATGAGGACATACAGATGACTAATAGGCATATGAAAAAATGCTCAACACTAATCATTAGAGAAATGCAAATTAAAACCACAATGAGATATCACCTCACACCAGTTAGAATGGTGCTCATCAACAAAACAACACAGAATAAGTGCTGGTGAGGATGTGGAGAAAAGAGAACCCTCCTGCACTGCTGATGGGAATGCAAACTGTAGCAACTACTATGGAAAACAGTATGTAGGTTCCTCAAAAAATTAAAAATTTCACTTCATTTTGACCCAGCTATCCCACTTTTAGAAATATACCCAAGAACATCATAGCACTGTTTCAAAAGGAATAACACACCCCCATGTTTATGGCAGCATTGTTCACAATAGCAAAGATATGAAAATAGTCCAAGTGTCTGTCAGTGGATGAAAAAGCTTTGGTACGTATATACTATGGAATACTATTCAGCCATAAGGAATGATTACATCAGATCATTTACAACAACATATATGAACCTTGGTAACATTATATTGAGTGAAATAAGTAAATCAGAAAAAAACCATGAACTATAAGATTCCATACATAGGTGGAAGATAAAAATGAGACTCAGAGACATGGACAAGTGTGTGGTGCTTACGAAGTGGAGGAGGGGGGAGGGGTAGGGCACAAAAAAAACCAGATAGAAGGTGACGGAAGACAATTTAACTTTGAATGATGGGTATGCAACATAATCAAATGTCAAAATAACCTGGAGATGTTTTCTCTGAACATATGTACCCTGATTTATTAATGTCACCCCATCAAAATTAATAATAATAATAATAAAAACCTAAAGCTGTTTCTTTGAAACAATTGACAAAAAATAAAAATAAAGAAATAACAAAAAAAACTTGAACTGCATTCATCAAGAAAAAGAAATAAGAAGGAACAGGGGAGCCTGACCAGGTGGTGATGCAGTGAATAGAGCATTAATCTGGGATACAGAGGACTCAAGTTTGAAACCCCAAGGTTGCCAGCTTGAGCATAGACTCATATAGCTTGAGCATGGGCTCACCAACTTGAGTGTTATATTAAAAGAAATATAAAAAGTTAATACAATCCCTATTAAAATCACAAGTATATTTAAAAACCCTCCTTGAGCTAGGCTTCCCTGGCTTAACCATGGCATCAAAGACACAACCCAATGGTCACTGGCTTGAGCCCAAAGGTTGCTGGTTTGAGTAAGGGGTCTCTCATTCTAATGTAAACCCCAGGTAAAGACATATAT
This sequence comes from Saccopteryx leptura, assembly GCF_036850995.1. NCBI lineage: Eukaryota > Metazoa > Chordata > Mammalia > Chiroptera > Emballonuridae > Saccopteryx > Saccopteryx leptura. The sequence continues at coordinate 59,479,104 of NC_089516.1, read as the reverse complement.
GAGAAAGTAATCACTGAACACCTAAGGTGCCACTTTGAAAAATTGAGGTTTCTCATCTCTTCCATTTCTGTCTCTCTGTTCCTATCTGTTTTTCTCTCTGTCTTTCTTTCTCTGTTTCTGTCCCATAAAAAAAGAAGAATCTTAAAAAAGTATGGAATATCTCCATACAAAAACAAGTGACAGAAACACAAAAGAAAAGAATCAAACCACAGAGCTACCAGAACACAGAACAGAAAATGGCTATAGAAAAATTTCAAGCATCAATGATTTATTACCCTAAATGTAAATTGACTGAATTCACCAATAAAAAGGCATAGAGTAGCAGATTTTATCAAAAAGCAAAAGTCAACCATATGCTGCCTTCAAGAGACACATCTAAATGACAGGGTAAATGTAGAGTTAAAGTGAAAGGTATGGAAATGTCTCTCTAAGCAAATAATACCAATATCCATTAAAAGCAGGTGTAGCTATTCTAATATCTGACAATGCTGACTTCAAAAAAAGAGAGGTCATATTGTTTCAAGAAGATATAACACTTCTTAATATATACACATCAAAACAAGGAGCACCAAAATAAATAAGACATCTACTAACTGATTTAAAATAGAAACAGGTAAAAACTCAATCATACTTATAGATTTCAACAACTATTGACGGTTTCAGATAGATCATCCAAACTGTTAATTAATAGCCTGACCAGGTGGTGTCACAGTGAATAGAACTTCAGACTGGGATGCAGAGGACCACGATGCAAAACCCTAAGGTCACCCGCTTGAGCACAGGCTTATCCAGCTTTAGTGCGAGCTCAACACCTTGAGAGCGGGGTTACTGGTTTAAGCGTGGAATTATAGACATGACCCCATGGTCACTGGCTTAAGCCCAAAGGTTGCTAGCTTGAAACCCAAGGTCACTGGCTTGAGTCCAAGGTTACTGGCTTAAGCAAGGGGTCACTCTCTCTGCTGAAACCTCCCTATCAGGCTTTCTCTATTTCTCTCTCTCTCTGCCTCTTTCTCTGTCTCTGTTCCAAAGGAAAAAAAAAGAAAATCAATAAAAAATTTCAACCTTAAACAGAACACAAGATGAAATGTACATAATAAATATTTATAGGACATTTTAATCCAGAACATCAGATTATACATTCTATTCCTGTGTGCATGGAACATTCTCAAGAACAAAACATATGTTGGACCACAAAATTACCATAAAAAAATTTAGGAAGATTGAAATTATACCAAACATATTTTCTGACCATAGGTTTGAAAATAAAATTCAATTGCATAAAGAAATAAAGAAACCCACAGAAATGTGGAAATTAAACAACATGCTTCTAAAAAATGATTCAAAGAAGAAATAAAAAGAGATTAAAAGATATATAAAGGAAAATGACAACATGACATAAAATTTTTGAGATGCAGCTAAAGCAGTAATAAAAGAAAAGTTTAGATCATTACAGGCTTATATCAAGAAACAAGAGAGATCCCAAATAAACAAACTAACATCACATCATAATGAGCTAGAAAAAGATAAACAAAGAAAACATAAAATCAACAGAAGAAATGACATGGCAAAATTAGAACAAAACCAAATGAAACTGAGAAAATAAAAACTATAAAAAAATTAATACAGCAAAGAGCTGGTTATTTGAAAAGATCAATAAAATTGAATAACCCCTGCATAGACTCACTAAGAAAAAAAGAGGAAAAACTCATATGAAGAATATCTGATATGAAAAAGAAGAAGTTGCAAGGACATCATAGCTATATAAAAAATTTTACTAGAATACTATAAAAGAATAGATGCCACCAAATTCAACAATCTAGAAGAAATGAGTAAATTTCTGGAACTGCATAGTCTTTCTAGACTGAGTCACAAAGAAAGAAAAAATTGAAATAGACCCATAAACATTTTTTTGATTGGATTGTTTGTCTTTCTGGTGTTGAGATTTGCAAGTTTTTTATAAATTTTGGTTATTAACCCCTTATCAGACATACTGTCAAATATATTCTCCCATTGTGTAGTTTGTCTTTTTATTCTGTTCTTATTGTCTTTGGCCGTGCAAAAGCTTTTTAATTTGATATAGTCCCATTTGTTTATCCTGTGTTTTATTTCACTTGCCCATGGAGATAAATCAGCAAATATATCGCTGCGAGAGATGTCAGAAAGCTTACTGCCTATGTTATCTTCTAAGATGCTTATGGTTTCACACCTTACATTTAAGTCTTTTATCCATTTTGAGTTTATTTTTGTGAATGGTATAAGTTGGTGGTCTAGTTGCATTTTTTTGCAGGTTGTTGTCCAATTTTCCCAACACCATTTGTTGAAGAGGCTGTCTTTACTCCATTGTATTTCCTTACCTCCTTTGTCAAATATCAGTTGTCCATAGAGCTGTGGGTTTATTTCTGGGTTCTCTGTTCTGTTCCATTGATCTATATGCCTGTTCTTATGCCAGTGCCAGGCTGTTTTGAGTACAATGGCCTTGTAGTATAGCTTGATATCAGGAAGTGTGATACCTCCCCCTTTATTCTTCTTTTTTAAGATTGCTGAGGCTATTCGTGTTCTCTTCTGGTTCCATATAAATTTTTGGAATATGTGATTTATATCTTTAAAGTATGTCACTGGTATTTTAATTGGTATTGCATTGAATTTATAAATTACTTTGGGTAATATAAACATTTTAAACAATCCAATCAAAAAATGGGCAAAAGAAATGAATAGACACTTCTCCAAAGAGGATATACAGATGGCCAATAGGCACATGAAAAAAATGCTCAACATCATTAATCATTAGAGAAATGCAAATTAAAACCACAATGAGATATCACCTCACACCAGTTAGAATGGTGCTCATCAACAAAACAACACAGAATAAGTGCTGGTGAGGATGTGGAGAAAAGGGAACCCTCCTGCATTGCTGGTGGGAATGTAGACTGGTGCAGCCTCTGTGGAAAACAGTATGGAGATTCCTCAAAACATTGAAAATCAAACTGCCTTTTGACCCAGCCATCCCACTTTTAGGAATATACCCCAAGGGCACCATATAAGGGTTCCAGAAGGAGAAATGCACCCCCATGTTTATAGCAGCATTGTTCACAATAGTGAAGATCTGGAAACAGCCCAAGTGTCCATCAGAGGACAAGTGGATTAAAAAGCTTTGGTACATATATACTATGGAATACTACTCAGCCATAAGAAATGATGACATTGGATCATTTACAATAACATGGATGGACCTTGATAACATTATATGGAGTGAAATAAGTAAATTAGAAAATAACTAAGAACTATATGAACCAATGCATAGATGGGACATAAAAATGAGACTTAGACACATGGACAAGAATGTGATGGTAACAGGGCGTGGGGTGGAGGGGTGGGGAAGGGGCGAGGAAGAAATGGGAGGGAGTGGGGGGAGGGTAGGGGCACAAAGAAAACCAGATAGAAGGTGACGGAGGATGATTTGACTTTGAGTGAGGGGTATGCAGCATAATCAAAGGTCAAAATAATCTGGAGATGTTTTCTCGGAACATATGTACCCTGATTTATCAATGTCACTGCATTAAAATTAATAAAAATAAAAAAATAAAAAATCTGCCTCAAAAAAAAAATAGACCCATAAACAGGGAGGAAATAGAAAAACTATCAGAACCTCCCCAATAATAAAATTCCAGGACAAGATAGCTACACTACTAAAAGCTATTAAACATTTAAAGATTTGGTACCTATCCTTTTCAAAGTCTTCCAAAAAATAGAACAAGCAGCAGTACTCCCTAACACATTTCATGAGGCCAACATAAAGCTGATATCAAAAACTGTCAAGGATAACACAGAAAAAAAAAATTACAGTCCAATATCGCTAATGAATACAGATGCAAAAGATCTTAAACACTTGAAAATAAAAGACAATAACACATTAAAAAATAATATATCATGATCAAGTGGAATTTATTCCTTGAGCACAAGGATGGTTCAACATACATAAATTGATCAACATAATGCACTACATCAACATGACTAACAGCAAAAACCATATGATCCTATCAATAGATGCAGAATAGGCATTCTATAAAATACAACATCCATTTATGTTTAAAACACTTAATAAAATGTGTAGAGAAAGAAAGTACCTGAAGATAATGAAGGTCATATATAATAAACTGTTAACTAACATTATGATAAAAAAGAAAAACTGGCCCTGGCTGGTTGGCTCAGTGGTAGAGCGTCGGCCTGGCGTGCCGGGGACCCGGGTTCGATTCCCGGCCAGGGCACATAGGAGAAGCGCCCATTTGCTTCTCCACCCCCCCTCCTTCCTCTCTGTCTCTCTCTTCCCCTCCCACAGCGAAGACTCCATTGGAGCAAAGATGGCCCGGGCGCTGGGGATGGCTCCTTGGCCTCTGCCCCAGGCACTGGAGTGGCTCTGCTCGTGGCAGAGCAACGCCCCAGAGGGGCAGAGCATCGCCCCTTGGTGGGCAGAGCGTCGCCACTGGTGGGCGTGCCGGGTGGATCCCGGTCGGGTGCATGCGGGAGTCTGTCTGACTGTCTCTCCCCGTTTCCAGCTTCAGAAAAAAAAAAAAAAAGAAAAGAAAAACTGAAGGCTTTACCTCTGAATTCACGACAAGACAAGGCTGTCAACTCTATCCACTTATACTCAACATAGTTCTGGAAGTTGTTTTCTGCTTTGTTTTTTGTTTGTTTTGTTACAGAGACAGAGAGAGACAGAGAAAGAGACAGATAAGGATATACAGTTATGAAAAGAGAGAGATGAGAAGCAATGATTCTTTGTTGAGGCATCTTAATTGTTAGCTGATTGCTTGTTCATTGATTGCTTTCTCATATGTGCCTTAACCAGGAAGCTACAGCAAACAGCAAACTAAGTGACCCCTTGCTCAAACCAGCAACTTTGGGGTCAAGCTGATGAGCTATGCTCAAACCAGATGAGTGCACGCTCAAACCAGAGACTTCAGAGTTTCAAACCTGGGTCCTCTGCATCCCAGTTTGAGGCTTTATCCACTGAACCACCACCTTTTAATATTCAAAATTATTATGTTAAATTCAATTTTCTAAATAAAGTTTTTTTATTTAAATGAAAATGTGACATTATATAAAATAATGGTAGATAAGCCAGATAAATAAAATCAGAGATAAAAGAGAAGTAACTACAGATACTACCACCAACAAAAAAGAATTGTAAGAAAATATTTTGAACGATTATATGCTAAATTAAAGAAAAATAAATAAATGACAGATAAATAGACAAATAAATAAATGCATTAAAAATGTCATATACTATAATCAAATACTATTTATTTTGGGGATGCAAGTTTTGTATAACATCTGCAATCAAGTATCACGATGCACTGTGTAAACCAAATGAACAATAAAAATTATATGATCATAACAGTAGAGGAATTAAAGGCATTTGATAAAAATGCAGCACCCATTTGTGTAAAAACTCTCAGCAAAATGTTAATTGGGGGAACTTAGCTCAACATAACAAAGGCCATAAATGACAAACCTACAGCCAATATTATAGTAAATTGTCAGAACTACAGCATTTCCCTTAAGATCAGAAACAAGTCAAGGTTATTTGCTATCACCACTCTTATTTAATATAGTACTAAAAGTCCTAGCCACATCAATCATACAAGTAGAACAAATAATAGTTTATCAAAATAGAAAGAAGAAAGTCAACTTGTCATTACATGCAATAACATTGTACTATATTTAGAGAATACTGAAAATTGCACCAAAAATTGCTATAATGATAAATAAATTCAGTAAATTAGCAGGATACAAAATAAATATCCAGAAATCAGTTGCATTTTTATACATCAATAATACTTTATCAGAAAGGGAAACCAAGAAAACAATACCATTTATTGTTGCTTCAAATGGGATAAAATACTTAGAAATAAATTTAACCAAAAAGGTAAAAAACCTGTACTCAGAAAATTATCTGACACTCAAAAAGGAAATTGAAGAAGATACAAACACATGGAAAGTATATATTGTGTTTATGGATAGTAAAATGTTCATATTACACAAAGCAATCTATAGATTCAACACATCTTATCAAGATACCAATGATGTATTTTATAAAAATAAAACAAATATTCCAGCTTGACCAGGTGGTGGCACATTGGCTGGAACATTGGACTCATACACGGAAGACCCAGGTTCAAAACCTCGAAGTCACTGGCTTGAGTGTGGGCTCATTCGGTTGAGTGCAGGCTCACCAGTTTGAGCACTTGAGCACGCGGTCGCTGGCTTGTGCGTGGGATCATAGACATGACCCCATTGTTGCTGACTTGAGCCCAAAAATGGTCACTGATTTGAAACCCAACATCACTGGCTTTAGCCTAAAATTGCTGGCTTTAGTAAGGAGTCACTCACTCTGCTGTAGTCCCCTATTCAAGGCATATATGAGAAAGCAATCAATGAACAAGCAATCACTAAACAATTAAGATGTCACAATGAGGAATTAATGCTTCTCATCTCTCTCACTGCCTATCTGTCTGTCCCTATCTGTCCCTCTCTCTGACTCTCTCTATCTCTGTCAAAAAAAAAAGAAAACAAATATTCCAAAAATTTTTATGGAACCACAAAAAACCCTAAATAGCCACAGCAATCTTGAGAGAAAAAAACAAAGTTGGAGGAATCACACTAACTGATATCAAACTAAATAGTACAAGACCATAGTAACTAACACAGAATGCCACTGGTATACAGATATATAGATTAATGAAACATAATAGAAAGCACAGAAATCAAAATATGCATATATAGTCAATAATATTGGACAAAGGAAGCAAGAACATACAATGTTGAAAAGACAATCTTTTCAATAAATGGTGTTGCAAAAATTGAACAGATATGTTGAAAACGGTGAAACTAGACCACCTTCTTACACCATATACAAAAGCAAACCCAAAATAGATTAAATATTATATATTAGACTAAAAAGTATAAAAGTCCCAGGCAAAAACATAGAATGGTAAAATCTTAGATATTTCTTGTTACAATGGTTTTCTCAGATATAACTCCTCAGGCAAGGGAAACAAGGAAAAAGATAAACAGAAGGAATTACATCAAACTAAAAGTTTTTTGTTTGTTATTTTTCACAGAAAAGTGTCAACAATAAGATAACCCACTAAATGGGAGAACGTATTCACCAATACGTCTGGTAAGAGATTAATATCCAAAATTTATAAAGTAATTATAAAATTCAGCACCAAAAATTTAATTAAAAATTGCCAAATGATAGACATTTTTCTAAAGAGGACATACAGATGACAAACAGATATATGAAAAGATGCTCAGCATTAGTAGTCATCAGAAAAATGCAATTATTTTTTTTTGTGTGTGTGTGTGTGACAGACACAGAGAGAGACAGAGAGAGGGACAGATAGGAACAAACAGACAGGAAGGGAGAGAGATAAAAAGCACAATTCTTTGTTGCGACTTCTTAGTTGTTTACTGATTGCTTTTCTCATATGTGCCTTGACCGGGGGGCTACAGCAGACTGAGTGACCCCTTGCTCAAGCCAGAGACCTTGGGCTCAATCTGGTGAGCCTTGCTCATACCAGATAAGTCCATGCTTAAGCTGGTGACCTCAAGGTTTCAAACCTGGGTCCTCTGCACCCCAGACCTTTGTTCTATCCACTGCACCACCCCCTGGTCAGAAAAATGCAAACTAAAAGCACAATGAGATGTCACATCGTACCTGTCAGATACTTATCATCAATAAATTAAAAAAAAACCCAGCTAGTAATAGATAGATTGTGGTCAAAAAGGAACCATCATGTACTGTTGGTGGGAATGAAGATTGGAGTTACCTCAAAAAATTAAAAATGGAATTGCCTTTTGACAAAGCAATCTCACTTCTGAGAATTTATCCTAAGAATCCCAAACTACTAATTCAAAAGAACATATGCACTCTATATTTATTGCAGCATTATTTCCAATAGCCAAGACCTGGAAACTGCCCCAGTACCATTGGTAGATAAGTGAATAAAAAAGCAGTGGTACATTTACACAATGGAATATTACTTGGCCATAAAAAAAGAAATCTTACCTTTTGTGACCATAAGGATGGATCTAGAGAGCATTACTGTAAGTAAAATAAGTCAGTCAGAGAAAGATAAGTGCCATATGATTTCACTTATATGTAGAATCTAATAAACAAAATGCACTAATGCACAATATAGAAACAGACTCATACATATGTAGCACACTGACAGCTGTGTGCTCGTTAAGGTGTTAGGTGAGCAAGGTGGAGGGATAAAGCAAAAAAAAAGACAAAAAAAAAAAAAACAAAGAATAAACTCATGTACTCAGACAACACCATAGCCATTGCTGAGGGGTGGGAATGGAGGAGATTATACTGGTAATAAATGGTGATGAACAAAAGTTTGACTTAGAGAGGTGAACATACACAGTGTATAGAGGTGTGTTGCAAATTGGGTACCTAATGTCTGTTTAACTGTGAACCAATGTCACTCCAATAAAATTACATTCAGAAAATAAAAAAAACAACACTGTTTACATGTTGCTGCTAGAATTTTTTTCCAGATTTAATATTTAGTACCTTTGATAACATTTTATCTTTAGTTGAATCAATGCTATGAAAACATGACTGAAATATTAAAACAGCATTCACCAGCCTGACCAGGTTGTAGCACTGTGGATAGAGCATCGGCCAGAAATGCAGAGGACCCAGGTTCAAAACCCTGAGGTCGCAGGCTTGAACATAGGCTCATCATCTTTTTTTGTGTGTGTATTTTTTTTTTTCTGAAGCTGGAAACGGGGAGAGACAGTCAGACAGACTCCTGCATACGCCCAACTGGGATCCACCCGGCACACCCACCAGGGGCGATGCTATGCCCACCAGGGGGTGATGCTATGCCCCTCCGGGGCGTCGCTCCGCCGTGACCCAGAGCCACTCTAGCGCCTGGGGCAGAGGCCAAGGAGCCATCCCCAGCGCCCGGGCCATCTTTGCTCCAATGGAGCCTTGGCTGCAGGAGGGGAAGAGAGAGACAGAGAGGAAGGAGGGGGGTGTGGAGAAGCAAATGGGCGCTTCTCCTATGTGCCCTGGCCGGGAATCGAACCCAGGTCCCCCTACGCCAGGCCGACGCTCTACCGCTGAGCCAACCGGCCAGGGCCCATAGGCTCATCATCTTGAACACAGGTTCATCAGTTTCAGCTCAGGGTCCCTGGCTTAAGTTTGAGATCATAGACATGACCCTCTTGGTCACTGGCTTGAACTCAAAAGTTGCTGGCTTGAAGCCCAATGTCATTTATTTGAGCCCAAGTTTACTGAATTGAGCAATGGGTCACTGGCTCGGTTGGAGAACTCCAATCAAAGCACATATGAGAAAGCAATCACAAGACACACCTAAAAAATTCATCTTAAAATTTAAATATTAGTTGTATTTCAATATTCAAAGATAAAATATGTTGACAAATAAAAATTAAAACATTAAAATTTTATTTAGGCATTTAAGATATACAATTCTTGAAAACTGATGATGGATGTTGTTTTGGTTTCATATTGTTGCAAAATAGAGTACCACAAACATAAATTTAATACATTTCAAACTACTTCTATTATCTCAAATTTATGAGATTCATGAGAAGTCTGAGCTGGGGTGGGCTCATGTTATTAGATTTCTCATGTTAAGGTATTATGAGTCTGAAATCAAGGTTCCAGTCAGATTGGTCTCTTATCTGAATGCTATGGGGAATAATTCACTTTTATGTTCATTGAGCCTGTTGGCAAAAATCACTCTCCTGTCGTTGTAGGTCCAATGTCCTCATTTTTTTGATCATTGTTAGCTGAAGCCATCTTCAAGCCAGTGACTTGAATCTTTTTTATGTTTCTTAAATCACTTCTTCCTCTACAACCAGCAGAAGAAAATTCTCTGATTTTTAATTTTTGTATTTTTCTGAAGTTGGAAACGGGGAGGCAGTCAGACAGACTCCTGCATGCGCCCGACCGGGATCCACCCAGCATGCCCACCAGGGGGTGATGCTCTGCCCATCTTGGGGCGTTGCTCTGCCGCAATCAGAGCCATTCTAGCGCCTGAGGCAAACTTTGCTCCAATGGAGGCTTGGCTGCAGGAGGGGAAGAGAGAGACAGAGAGGAAGGAGGGGAGGAGGGGGGCAGAAGCGATGGGTGCTTCTCCTGTGTGTCCTGGCTGGGAATTGAACCCGGGACTCCCGCACGCCAGGCCAACACTCTACCACTGAGCCAACCGGCCAGGGCAATTCTCTGATTTTTAAGGGCTTTTGTGATTAGGTTTTTCTTACCCAGATAATCTTCTTACACTAAATAGTAAGATCCAATTATTAATTCTAATTTATGATTCTCACTATAGAAGACAGCATAGATTACTATACTGCTCACTATGACAAGGAAGAGCCTGCAGAACTCAGCCTACTATAATTTCTATGGGTTCAGAGTCAACAAGGAGGATTTGACACATAAGGCACTGGTTGGAACAAGGTTTTCTTTACATACAAGAAAAAAGATACTGCAAGGTTAGCATTGGTAGTGTGCACTGGTTTCCTGTAGCCAGGTGGTCCCTCACAATAGCCAACTAAGGGCAACAGACTACATGTACCTTTTTATGTAACAAGTGAAGGTCATGTTCTCTTCTTATGAAGGTCAGAAGGTAAAGCCAGCCAGGGGACTTATGAAGCACTTGCTTAAGAAATATAAGGAATTTTACTTTGTACCCAGACAGGGGAAGGATTTTACCTCATAATAATAAAGAATCTGGGACCAAGTGTCAGCTTAACACTTAGCTTCTTTATAGATGCATAAGAAAACGTTCTTCAACATGAGCGAACAATCCTGGAGAAGAGCAGAAGGTTGGGTGATAGCTTCTTTCAAAACACTCTATCTTAAGGTCAACTGATTTGGGCCCTTATGTCTGAAAAATTCCTTTATAGTCATACATAGATTAATATCTGATTGAATAATTGGAATATGGTGAATGACAGGCACAAGTGTAATGGAATCTCAGGGGACCACTGAAGAATTTTGTGAGTCACAAATGGGACCTACAAAGAAAGTAAGTAACTTAAGAAAAAAGGATGGTAGGTTCTGAAAAAATGAAAAAAAAAATGGCTCAGTAAAGGAGAGAGGAGAAAAAAAGAAAAGTCATTATGAAAGCTCTGATGGCATCTTAGAGAACTACGGGTTTAGACTGGATTAGGACTACAAAGCATTATGTAAAGAAATCCTTGTGAAAAAAATATAAAAGAAACCCTGATAAATTAGTTTATAAATTTCAAATGTTTAGAAAAATACTGTATTTCCCCATATATAAGATGCATCTTAATTTTGGGGCCTGAAATTTGAAAAAAAAAGTATTGCATAAAGTTATTGAACTCAAGTTTTATTCATTATAAAATTCATACAACTCCTCATCACTGTCAAAATTCCCATCCATTAGGTTGTTCTCATCTGTGTTTGAGGATCAATAATTCTCTTTATATATTGCCTCACAGTCAGTTTCATCTGTGGCATTTGAAATGCCACACTTAGTTGATTTGACCACAATCTCAATCTTGATATTATCCCAGGATCTTCTCACTCAGGTACAAAATTCTCCTATACTTGTTTTTTTTTTTCCACTTTTCCTGCTGGTGCCAAATTGTCCCCATTGGTTCCATTCATCTCTCATGGTAGCGTTGAAAGTTTTGTTAATGCTGATATCAAGTGGTTGGATCTGGGATGTCAAGCTTCCAGGAATGATGGCAGGTTTTAGTTTTTGCTGTGCAGCAATCTTTTATTTTGTTGTTTGTTATGTATGCCCTGAACTGATCAAGCACCAATAGGTCAGGTTTTCATAAGAACCCACCTGGTCTCTTCTCCAAACCTTCTCAGACCAGATCTTCATCACATCTTTATCCATTCAACCCTTGTCATGAATGTGGACAATCACTCCTCGAGGAATATCTTCTTTTGGCATTGTTTGCATTTGAAAACCAGCATACGGGGCAGCTTGGTTCTGCTGTTACAACAAACTAGAACAACCATATAATGGCCCTTTTCATGTCTACTTGTCTTCACAGTAATGATTTTCACCCCCTTTTTATCAATATTTCTTTTACTTGGAACATCAAATTGAAGGAGGAATTTGTCCATGTTTGCAATCTTTCCCAACTCAAACTGATGTGTTTTCTGACACTGAAGGACAAAACTTCAATTCAAAAACCTTCTTCTCATAGCTTTGAAGCATTTCTTGGACAAGTCTGGTGCTTGCATGCATGCTTAATCCATTCCATTTCATGAACCTGAAGCACCAATTGTGTCCTCTTTTGAAATCAGTAACTTCTTTTTTGTCAGCAATTCTTCTTGCTTCATGATGAACTATCTCTGGTGGACACAGAAATTTCAATTGCCTTTTGCTCTTCAATCCATATCTTCAATTTACTCTCTACATCAGGCCATTTTGTTTACTTGCCTCTCATGGTCTTCTTCTGCTGTGGTATTTTTAGTAGAAACTTTTCTTCCAATAGCAAGTCATGGATTAATTTCTCACTTGGAGGAGGACCAAACTTACATTCAGCAGCACAATTTTCATTCACTTTTGCAAACAGGATCACTTTTAATGTGAATTTAGCCCTATATAAAAATCTTTTTGAGCCATTTTTAAGTAGAAAGTGGCAAAATGTAACCTACTGTAATATACTGGTAACAGGTGTGAAACAATAAGTGCAAAGACAACAAGTGCAAAAAATCAGAAAATGCAAGTAAAAAAATCTAAAACAATGAGCACAAAAATGAGCACAAAAGAGTGCAAAATGCAAGTAAAAAATATACAACCACTGTACAAGACACACCTAGTTTTTAGACTCCAATTTTTTTGGAAAAGGGTGCATCCTATACATAAGAAAAATGGTAGTATTAAAAAGCCTTTTACATATTTGGCATAGTTAATAATACTAAAGTTACATTGATTTAAGCAAATAAAAACATGGAAATTTAATTTTGAGACATATAAATTGTATTAAAATGCAATTATAAGACCTTATGTGGCTCAGCTTCAGACAATGTTTACATAGCTTAACAAACATAACCACTGAATATTACTTTAACCAAAACTGAAATTAAATTATACAGAAAAAAATAGCAACAAAGTAGGTGGATGTTACAACTCCCACCTCACAGAACCAAAGCAGATTACAACTTAACTTAAAAACAGTCATCTTGAGAAACCAACTTTGGACTAAACTAAGAGGAATCTATTACCAAGCAACACCAAGGGAACCACACTGAGCAGGTAGGAAAACGGAGACACAGAAAAGGCTGCCACGTTTGCAGGAGTGAGAATCAGCCCATAGGGTTTCTCACAGTGGGGTGAGTTTTTTGGAGAACTGTGGGCCCTCAGCCACAGGACTGGAACTCCAGCCTGGAGGCCCAGAGACTAGAGGAGAAGTATGGACAGTATTTAGCTGAAACAAGAGCCAGGTTACTGTTTTCAAGAGGGAAACAGAATTCTCAGACCCAGGCTCCATCTTAAAGAAATTACACAGTAAACCTTGTTCATAGTCACTTACCTGGGTCTCTGGAAGTGAGGAATGCTGAGAAGACTGGAGCAGCAAGAGGAGAGTTTTAATCTCCAAGGCACAGGGAGAGACTGTGGTAGACTGCAACTCTAACCCCTGTGCTGACTCACTCCCCAAATCTAAAGTGGCCACTTTTCCAGATGAAGCAGCATCAGCAAAGGGAAGCAATTACTCTGCCTACCAGAGGCTCTTCTACTCCAGTCAACACAAAAAGATGCTTATAAATAAGGATCATGTCAGGGACACAGGTTTTGAGTGCTGAGGTCTGGGTTATAAGGCCTCCCAACCTGCTGAGTACCCTCCAAAGGGTGAAAAGGCCAGCTGAAGCAGTGGCCATGGTGTTTGGCCTGCATGGTGGATGGGGGTGAAGCCCAGAGAGGAAACCCATGCAGGAGTGGTGAGGACTGGAGTTCAGAGAGAACTCCTTTGTACCCATGGGGCAGAACCCTGAGAGGTGAGGCATCCCCTGTGCCGGCCTGGGACAGACCACAGTGGGGTGAGGCATCCTGTGTGCAAGTGGGGTGGGGGGGAAGACCCACCCAGCTGGTGCAGCAATGGTGAGGGGTTGAGCCTGGAGAGGCAGCCCGTGCACCAGAAAAGGATGGAGTCCAGTCTCCTGTGCTGCAAAGGAGAGGGGTAGAGACATAAGAGGCATCCCTCATACCCATAGAGGCAAATCCCAGAGAGGCAGCCTGCACATCCATAGAGGGTGGAGCCCAGGGAAGCAAGGACTCTCCTGTGCCCATGGAACAGCCCAAACTGTGACCTGTAAGCCCCTGCTGGTGCCCGAGTGCATAAGGAGGTGGAGGCAGAAGTGGGCCAGCGAAAATCCTCACTTCAGAAACAGAGAGACCATACACACTGGCCAAGAGTGGATAAAAAGCCAACCTAAGAGTGTATCTGATAGTTACAAGGGCATCAGGGCCCAGCAAAGGCAGACACAAATTCTGGGTCACCAGTAGCTCCAAGAAGTTTGCTAAGGGCCAGTCAAGCAGTGGCCCCCTACTTCTCTGTGTCAGTTTTCAGCCAAGGAGGTCCAGGGCTGGTATATCCAGTGGCCAGCTATGGAGAGCAACAGGTCAGAACCTAACAACCATAGTTAGAGTGGTATCTTAAGAAATGTCTCCTCTCACCTGACCCAGCTAAGGCATAGAAAATGTCACAAATAGCAAAAAGAGTAGTAACAGCAGAAAAATAGCCCACAGTGGATTACAAACAGTTGAAGCTATCCTAAGAAGATTTAGAAATAACACAATTGAAAGCAGTAGGCAAACAATGCCAACCTTATAGTCAGCTAGCTACACACACACACACACACACACACACACACACACACAAAAAAAAAATAACACATCCAAAAGAGCAGTCTATTCAGAGACAAAACAGGAAGACAAATAGGTGCAATTCAAATGAATCAACAAGAGAAATCCACAGGAAAAGAACTGAATAAAATGAAATTAACTAAGAAACTGGATGCAGAGTTTAAAACAATGATTGTTAGGATGCTCAAGGATATTAGAGCAATAATAAATGGAAAAAATGAGCACCTAAAAATAGATAGCTGGCATAAAAAAGGACATTGAAATCATAAAAAAGTTATCAAACAGAAATGACAAACACAATATCAGAAATTAAGGCTACACTATAAGAAATTGAAAGCAGGCTGAATGAAGCAGAGGATTGAATCAGAGATTTAGAGGACAAGACAAGATAAGAAAAAGGCATAGAAATAGAACAGCAAAAGGAAAAAAGGATCAAAAAGTCTGAGGAAACTCTAAGAGAACTCTATGACAACATGAAGAAAAACAACATGCACAAAATAGGAGATCCTGAAGGAAAAGAAAAACAACAAGGGATATAGAACCTGGTTGAAGAAATCATAGCTGAAAATTCCCCTAAATTGATGCAGGAAAAAGTCACAGAAGTTCAAGAAGCACAGAGAATCCCATTAAAAAGAGACCTACACTGTGACACATTGTAAAGAAAATGCAAAAGCTAAAGGGATAAAGAAAGAATAATAAAAGCTGCAAGAGAAAAACAATCAATACCTTACAACAGAGCCCCCATAAAGATGACATCCAACTTTTGAACAGAAACACTTAAGGCCAGAAGTAATGGCAAAAATATTTAAAGTAATGCAGAACAAGAGCCTACAACCAAGACTTCTTTATCCAGCAAGGCTATCTTTTAAAATAGAAGGAGAAATAAAAAGCTTTCCAGACAAAACAAACAAACAAACAAACAACAACAAAAAAAAAACAACTCAAAGAATTGATTAGGACCAAACCAACACTGCAAGAAATGTTAAAGGGCCTGTTTTAAACAAAAAAAAGGGGCAGAAATCTAGTAAAAGGGGAATATAGATTTAAAGAATAAAATAGCAATACACAACTACATATCAATAATAATCTTAAATGTAAATGTATTAAATGCTCCAAACAAAAGAGATAGCATAGTTGTGTGGATAGTGTGGATAAGAAAACAGGACCCATACATATGCTGTCTACAAGAGACTCACTCAACACAAAAGACACACATAAACAGAAAGTAAAGGGATGGAAAAATATTTAATGCAAAGGAAATGAAAAGAAAAGCTGAGGTAGCAATACTTATATCTGACAAAATAGACTTTAAAACAAAAGCTATAGTAAGGGATAAAGAAGGTCACTACATAATGATAAAGAGAGCAATCCAAAACAGAGATATAACCATTATAAATATCTATCCACCTAATATAGGAACACTTAAATCTATAAAGCAAATTTAGATGGACATAAAGGGTGATATCAACAGCAATGGTATAATAGTAGTTGATTTCAATACTCATTAACATCACTGGATAGATCCTCAAGAATGAAAATTAACAAAGAAAGAGCAGACTTAAAGGACACACTAGGTCAACCGGATTTCATAGATATCTTCAGAACCTTTCACCATAAACAACAGAATATACATTCTTTTCAAGTGCTCATGGTACATTCTCTAGGATAAATCACATATTAGGACACAAAATGACTCTCAATAAATTTAAGAAGATTAAAATCATATCAAGTATCTTCTCAGATCACAATGGCATAAAACTAGAAATCAACTACAATAAAAAAACTGAAAAATGCTTAAACACATGAAAACTAAATAGTGTCTTATTAAATAACGAATGAGTTAACAATGAGATCAAGGAAGAAATGAAAAAAATGACCACAGCAAAAACAGTCCTGAGAAGAAAATTCATAGCATTACAGGCATACTTTAAGAAGCTAGAAAAAGCTCAAATAAACAACTTAACTCTACATCTAAAAGAACTAAAAAAATAAAAACCAAGTAAAGCCCAGAGGAAGTAGAAGAAAGGAAATAATAAATATCAGAGCAGAAATAAATGACATAGACGCTAAAGAAACAATACAGAGGATCAATGAAACCAACAGCTGGTTCTTTGAACAGGTAAATAAGATTGATGAACCTTTAAACAGACTCACCAAAAAAAAGAGAAGGACTCAAATAAATTAAATTAGAAATTAGAGTGGAGAAGTAGCAACTGACACAGCAGAAATACAATGGATTGTAAAAAAATACTATGAAGAACTGTATGCCAAGAAATTAGACAACCTAGGGGAAATGGACAAATACCTTGAAACATATACTATTTCAAAAAATCAATCTGCAGGAATCAGAACCTGAACAGACTGATTACAACAAATGAGATTGAAACAGTTTTGAAAATACTCCCAAGAAACAAAATATCTGGGCCAGGTGGCTTCACAGGCAAATTCTACCAAATATTCAAAGAAGAACTAAGTCCTGTCTTTCTCAAGATATTTCAAAATATTCAAAAGGAGGAAAGACTTCCATATCCCTTTAATTAGGTGAGCATAATTCTGATTCCAAAACCAGGCAAAGACAATACAAAGAAAGCAAACTATAGGCCAATATCCCTGATGAATTTAGATGCTAAAATTCTCAACATAATATTAGCAAACCTGATCCAGCAATACATGAAAAATATCATACATCATGATCAAGTGGGATTTATTCTGGCGAGGTAAAGTTGGTACAATATTTGCAAATCAATCAATGCAATTCATCACATAAAAAAAAGGAAGGAGAAAAACCACATGATAATATCAATAGATGCAGAAAAAGCATTTGATAAAATCTAGCACCCATTTACAATCAAAACTTTTAGCAAAGTGAGAATACAGGGAACATACCTCAACATGATAAAAGCTATCTATGACAAACCGATAATCAAAATCATACTCAATGTGAAAAAATTAAAAACAATCCTTTTAAGATCAGAAACAAGGAAGGGATGATCCTTTTCACCACTCCTATTCAACATAGTTCTGGTAGTCCTAGCCAAAGCAAACAGATAAGAAAAAGAAATAAAAGACATTCAAATTGGAAAAAAGAATTAAAACTATTATTTCTTGCTGATGGTATAATACTGTAAGAAGAGAAGCCTAAAATCTGTCAAAAACTTCTGGACCTGAAACATGAATTTATCAAGGTGGTAGGATATAAAATTAATATTCAGAAATTAGAGGCATTTTTTTTTCTTTACAAAACAGAGAGAGAAAGTCAGAGAGAGGGATAGATAGGGACAGACAGACAGGAATGGAGAGATGAGAAGTACTAATCATTATTTTTTGTTGCGCGTCGCAACACCTTAGTTGTTCATTGATTGCTTTCTCATATGTGCCTTGACCACAGGCCTTCAGCAGACTGAATAACCCCTTATTCGAGCCAGTGAGCTTGGGTCCAAGCTAGTAAACTTTTGCTCAAACCAGATGAGCTGGTGCTCAAGCTGGCAGCCTCAGGGTCTTGAACCTGGGTCCTCTGCATCCCAGTCCATCGCTCTATCCACTGCGCAACCGCCTGGTCAGAATAGAGGCATTTTTATACACCAACAATAAACTGTCAAAAATAGAAATTATGGAAACAATCCCCTTTACTATTTTAATAAAAAAGTAAAGTACCTATGAGTAAATTTAACCAAGAATGTTAAAGATTTTACTCAGAAAATTACAAAACATTGATTAAAGAAATCAAGAAAGATACAAACAAGTGCAAGCATATACCGTGTTCATGGATAGAAAGAATAAACATCATTAAAATGTCTATATTACCCAAAGCAATTTATAATTTTAATGCAATTCCCATTAAAATAACAATAACATACTTCAAAGATATAGAACAAATATTTCAAAAATCTACATGGAACCCAAAAAGGACATGAATATTCTCAGCAATCTTGAAAAAGAAGAATAAAGTGGGTGATAATACACTTTCTGATATCACATTATATTACAAGACACACTGTATTACAAGGTCATTGTACTCAAAACAGCTTGGTAGTGGCATAAGAACAGCATATAGATCAATGGAACAGAATAGAGAACTCAGAAAGAAACCCACACCTTTATGGACAATTGATATTTGAAAAGGAGGTCAGAGCATACAATGGAGTAAAGACAGTCTTTTTAACAAATGGTGTTGGAAAGTTAGACAGATACCTGCAAAAAAATGAAACTAGACCATCAACTTAAACCATTCACAAAAATAAACTCAAAATGGATAAAAGACTTTAATGTTAGTCGTGAAACCATAAGCATCTTAGAAGAAAACATAGGCAGTAAGCTCTCTGACATCTCTCGCAGCAATATATTTGCTGATTTATCTCCATGAACAAGTGAAATAAAAGACAGGATGAACAAATGGGGCTATATAAAACTAGAAAGTTTTTGCACAGCTAAAGACAATACAAACAAAATAGAAAGACAAACCACACAATGGGAGAACATATTCAACAATAGGTTTGACAAGTGGTTAATAACCAAAATTTATAAAGATGTTATTAGCCTCAACACCAGGACGGTAAAAAATCCAGTCAAAAATGGGCAAAATAATAAATAGACACCTCTCCAAAGGGGACATAGAGATGGCCAATAGGCAGATGAAAAAAATGTTCAACATAACTAATCATTCGAGAAATGCAAATTATAAACCTCAATAAGATGTCACCTCACACCGGTCAGAATGGTGCTTATTAACAGAACAACACATAATAAATGCTGGCGAGGATGTGGCAAAAAGGGAACCCTCCTGCACTGCTGGTGGGAATGCAGACTGCTGCAGCCACTGTGAAAAACAATATGGAGATTCCTCAAAGAATTAAAAATGGAACTTCCTTTTGACTCAGCCATCACACTTTTAGGAATATATTCTAAGAACACCAAATCACTCATTCAAAAGTAGTAATGCACCCCCGATATTTATGGTAGAATTGTTTACAATAGCCAAGTTCTGGAAACAGCGCAAGTGTCCATCAGTGGACAAGTGGAGTAAAAAACCATGATATATACACAATGGAATATTATGGGGCCACGAAAAAGAAGGAAATCTTATCTTTTGCGACAATGTATATGGACTTGGAAATTTTATGCTAAGTGTAATAAGCCAGGCAGAGAAAAAAATATCATATGAGCTCAGTCATTTGAGGAATTCAATGAACAGTGTGAACTGAGGGACAAATAGAGGTAGAGGTGAGATCAGAGGGACCAGAGGGAAAGCAGACAGAGGGAAAGGGGATGAGAGGATGGGATCAGAGAAGGGAAAGAGATTGATGAAATTATATATATACATAACAGAGCATTATAGAGAGCAGTAAAGCAAATCCTGGAGGGAAAGAGGGGGGAGGGCATTGGGGGGAGGAGTCAAGGAGGATGTTGAGGAGAACACAGGGGTGGGGTTATGTATTTAGTGGAAAACTTGAATCTATTATATGTAAACACAGTAAATTTAAATCAATAAAAAAGCAAAAATATTATAAAGAAAATATTAAAAAATTATGAAGCAGAACAAGAGAGGTAAATTCTCATCCACGATTAAAATAAAATTAATATATAATATATCCAGGTGAAAATACAAATACAACAATTAAAATATTAATCAGAAATGTGGAATAAATACAAAAATCAAGAGATAAAAGAACAGATAGTGACTGCTTTGAAGAGATGGCTCATGAGACATCTCTTTATCTTCATGGTCACTTTAGTGCTTTTGACTCTTTATATTATGCCCAGAATTTATATTGATAAATATTAAACTAATTACAAATGCATATTTTATGCATAGGTAATTTGTTCAATGAGGACTTATGATACTGTTTTCTAAACTTCAAGAAATTAAGCAGTCTTGAATTTTACCTTCAAAAGTGCCACTACTTAATGTTAGCAAATTACTCAAGGCATTATGCTCAGCTAAAGACTCTAATATCATTTGCATTAGTTAAAATAATATATTAATTGACTGATATCTAAGTTTACTAGTTTTTCAGGAAGCATCATTAAATAAATGTGTATATAGCTTCACACTGATCTGCTGAAGATAGCTAATACTCAACATTTTGCTAGCCTCAGCATCATTAAAATCTTCTGTCGAGGTTAAAAACACAATTTTGATAATATGTCCTAATGATGATATCACTGAAAATCAATTAACATGTCTTTCTTTGGGAGAAAAGCCATCAGTTTCAGTATGTCTTTTCTGAAACTTTCTTTACTCAGCAAGGAGGGAGTGTATTAGAATTTTACTTAACTACTTTACTTGTCTCCTTTCCAAGCAAATTATAAAGAAAAAGTCATGTATGTTCTCAGGAGGTACATTGAAGAGGTAAATAATTTCAAGTGATATGAAGAATGTAGAAAAAAATTGTCAGCATAATATAAAAATGCTTAACGTGATTTGAGGCTAAGAAAGAGCTTCATGCAATTATTAGTGTTGAAACAGATACTTATGAAGAATACAGGGACACCATTTAATGTATATCCTAAAAATATACACACTGGAAGTCAATTGTCAAGCCATTATATAAGGAATAGAACAGTCTATGAGACAGATTCTCAAGTTACCAGAAGCACCTTGTTTTATTTTAATATTTAATCTTACCATTTTTTCTTTCCCTGACTTATTCTGAATTTAGAGCATTATTATTTTCTTGCACAGAATGTATCATTGCAAACTCAATTTGAGGGTAAATATTATTATGAATGAAAATAATAAAATTCAAATTACCTCTCCTTATTGTCCAGAAACTCAGATACTATATGCATATAACATAACCACTGATTCATTACCAGAAATTAATAATTTTTCATGTATAAATACATCTTTCAGACATCTCTTGCATGTTTCTGGATAATTTTAATATATCTAAAAGTCAATGAGAATTTGTTTAATAACCAGAATTTATTTTAACTTTCTATTGGAAGTCCGTTGGACAGGAAGATTCACTTAACATAAATTCATTTTACAGAAAAACTTGGCTAGATCACAACCTTGTCACTTAGGAAAGAATATTTAACACCAAAAGAGAAATAACCATATTTTTAGTCTATTTTGATCTCTTTCATCTCTAGTACTTGGCTTAGCTAGTATGTTCCATAAAAAATGCATGAGCTATTGATTTTACATTTTGTTTGAGATTGTTCTAGCTCCTTAAATTTAAGTGGAACAACTATTATTGTCAGCAAATATGACTATCCAGCAGGAAGATGAACCATTTTTCATAATTTTTTGAAATGTCCTCAGGAATCACAGTAGAAAGGTTCTTATAAGTATATTGTGTTAAAAGTATAGGTAAAACAGAGTACCAACATTGTGCAGAATTTTGAATGCCATATATATAATTTTATAAGCAAAAAAAATGGCAATAGATGTATTTTAGGGTGACATCCAATGTTAGAAGTTATTTTTCAATCATTCAGTTTTAAAACATGATTTTCTTTTTGACTTAAGGAAATTTTTATTTAAAACAATTCAATGCATACACATTCTAGTTAAGTTTATACACATGTATGCAATCATTTGAATTTTTAATATATTCAATTCAAATACAATATTTTTTTCTGATTTTATTTTCATATTATACATAGTGTACCAGAAATATCTTTGCACCATAATCATAAACTACTGTTTTCATGTTATTGAGTATTGCTATCATATGTTCTATGTTTAAAGGCTGTATCAATCCCTTCTTTGCTAATCCTCACAGCCTATATGTAAGGATGATGTATAATACATAATTGTATTCTTTGTAGTTAGAGAAACTAAATCACATAAAATTAAAACATCTTGTTTCAGTTTTATAAAAATAATCCCTAAACAGAGTTGTGATTCAATTAAAATGATCCTAACTCTTGTTTATTATGGAGGATTAAGATGGTTTTACTCTCTCATAAAGGTGAGAGAAAATCATGACAGGTTTTCTATTTTCTACTCTGGGAAGTATGCCAACTCATGTCAAAAATCATTAGTCTTATATGTCAAGTTTTTGTCTTATAACAAAAATTTTACAATGAATTCTGGTTGAAAAATGCATGGGTGAAGTTTTCTTTAATGACTTTTATGAATAATAATTTATTTCTCTCTTTTATCCATATTGAAAGTCAAATTAGGTCCTCACAAAACATTGCAGATTGTCTTTAGAATGTTGAGTGACACTAAATATGTCAGTTTGATATTAAGTCTATCATTTGGTTTACTGTCTAAAGCTCTCCATAGGTCCTTTGTTCATTTACTTGACAAGCCCTATCAAAAACTTTACATACAATGGCACCAATGAGGCTTTGTTATATTTTACATTACAATTTCCTAGATTGTTGTAATCCATAAATGCCACTGTTCAAGAAAGCAGATCAATACTTTGAGAGGAATGGTAAATCCTACCACAGTTAGAATGTAAGCAAAACATATATAAATAAAAACTGACAAAAGACACAATTTCTAGAACTCTGATTAAACATTTTTTTTATAAATATTGTTCCATTAAGAGCCAAAGTTTACTAAAATATACATCAAATAAATCAGAGTTACTGAGAATTTGGATTACAATTCAGTACCTTAAGTTTATGTAGATTTGAATTAATTTGTAAAGACACCCACATCATAAGGTTTTTAAAAGACTTAAGCAAAAATGAGTTCCATGCTCCAAATTATTTTTTCCTTTACTATTTTTCTATCATATGCAATGTTTTAAATTTAATATTTTTTCTACAATATTCTCTTTCAAAAATAAAACCAGTTCACTACTAAAATGTTTCTTTAATCATTTATATTCATAAGTACATTTACATATATACCACTTAAAACTTAACAAAAGTAACTAAGCAAGCAAAATATGTAAATTAATGAATTGTTTTAAATATTAGTATAATCAAGTCTTTGAATCTCAGGTTTGGAGAACCTCACTTATGTATATTGACTTTGTAAATTTGATTTGGGACTTGAAATCTATTTTTAGAAGTAAATTTAAATGCTTTTGTTGCAGCTGCCTTCTACACCAAGTCTCTTCAAGAAAAATCCTGAAATTTTATAAAAACAATAGACCATAATTAAAATTATACAATGTCCACAAGTTATACTTGTTATAATTTCATATTTTCCTATGCTATTTTCAACAGTTGATTTCAATTTTCCAAACACTGTTTTATTCTAAGTGCCGTGGGTTGCCCAGATTGTATCCAGAAGTATTCACACCTCTGAAAATAAAATTTTGTGACTCTGATTCTTCCTTAAAATGCTTTCTTTCAATCTCCAAAGGTAAATATCTAAAATAATATAATAGACATTTGCTAAATTGTTTAATGCTGAGTTTTATTTGTTCAAATTTAATCAATTTGGTGCACAGGTATTATACATTTTTTATATAAAATATGAATATAAATAAGCATTGTTACTTGATGTTTGATGATGCAAGAATAAAGGTCACACTACGTTAATTTTTTAAAATTAATCTAGTCAGATTTTGAAGCAGTCAAACAAATTTATCTAATCTATATAACTGTTGTTCTTTTACTAGATAAATTTTTAAGAAGGACATCCAAACAGGTGAAATTAATGGTAATAAAAGAGAGACTTTTTAATGAGAGTCATTGATTTGATGGTTGATTATAATGTCTATAAAATTTAAAATCTATTTAGTACCTAACATAAATACTGTCTTATAAATAACTCAGAAATATTGCAGCACTGAAAAATAGAAACACATACCACTAGGTATCTATTCTTTGTGAAAATAAGGAGAGGGTCTAGATTTTTCAATTTTTAGTTCAGTAAAGTTTTTATTTTACCTAAGAACTTCACTAAAATAAACTAAGAAAACTTAGAAAACACAAAAATGTTTTCTCTTCTTTATGAATGGACCAAGAAGATACTATGCTAAGTAAAATAAATCATTCAGAGAAAAACAAATGCCATATGATGTACTTGCATGTGGAATCTAAAGAGCAATATAAATAAACAGAACAGAAGCAGGCTGATAGATACAGAGAACAGACTGATGATTGTCAGAGGAGAAGTAGGTTGAAGGACTGAGTGACAAAGGTGAAGGAATTGAGAAATACAGATTGGTAGTTACAGAACAGTTATAAGGATGTAAACACAACATAGGAAATATAGTCATTAATTTTGTAATTACTACATATGATACCAGGTGGGTACTGGATATATCAAGAAAACCACTCTATAAAGAACTGATTTTTTAACCACTATGCTGTACACCTGAAACTAAGACAAAATAATACTGAATGTAAATTGTAATTTAAAAAATTAATTAATATTTTTAAAAAGGGTTTTTTTGTGTGTGTTGGCTGGATAGCTTGGTTCATAGAGCATTGTACTGATATACAAGGTTGCTGGTTTAATCCCAAGTCAGGGCACATACAGAAACAGGTCAATGTTTCTTTTTCTCTCTCTCTCCTATTTTCTGCTTCTAAAATCAATCAAAATTTTAAAAATATTTAAAATATATTTAAATATTTTTTTTCTTTTTGCATTTTCTGTTAAGGTAATTAAATTGATACTGATTTATCTGGCCAACCAATTAAGATTGTTCTCCATTGAACAGCAATATTCAGTGTTCTGAAGAGAAGCTTAACCAAATCATAGAGGCTTGCTTGGCCTTCTACTTGGAAAACTAAATACTTTTAAAAATTCAAATTTTTAAAAAATTTAGCTTTTTGGCTGACATTTAAAGAATATACATACTACAAGATAGTTATAATTTTCCTCATTTTTATACCTTAGGTTTATTTTAGGTAATTTTTCTAAAGCTTGCAGTGTAACTGTATTTCTCTGAGCATAGCTTTTAAAGTCTATAGCCATAATCAAGTTAGATCACTTCCTACATATGTGACCTTTGTTGGCATGCTTGACATCTCTGTGTGGTAATTTTCTAATGTAAAAAATGCTCATAATAATACCTATATAGTCTGGTGATTGGGTACTTCAAATGTATTAATCCAATACGTGCTACTGGTGGCTCATATCAACTCATGAAAGGCAACCGTATTTTTACCCCAAACCCATGTTCATAGTGAAAGCATATTTATCATGTAATTCAGCAAGTGCTACAATCAGGGAATCAACCTCACAGCAGAAAACAAAGTGTTAAACATGTAGTACATCACTAGTTAATACACTTAAAATAATGCAGATCAGAGTGGTTCCATTAACAAGATTATCATGTAGAATAATATTAGCTTTCAGAATATTAGAACTGAAGATTAGAAAAATTTATTCAACAAAAATTAAAGTGTCTACTAAACATCATTCACTTACCTAGTTACCAAAAGTATGGAGTTTGCACACTCATAAAGCTTAAATTGTATTAGGACAGAAGAAAAGTAAATAAATGCAAAATATTTTGTATAAGATGAAAAAGGTGCTCTAAAAATAAGAAAGATGGAAAGAAAGATGAGGGAGGGAGAAGTATTTTAAGTAGAGTGGCCATTAGGAAAAGCCTCAGTGAAAAGGTGGCATCTAAGTAAAGATGAGAATTTGGCAAGGAAACAAATCCTGAAAAAAATCAAGGAAAAAAGTATTTCAGGCAGAGGGACAGCCAGTGCAAAGTTTCTAATGTAGAAGCATGCTTAGAGTGGTATAAATAAAGAGAGCAAGAAAGAGAGAGGCTAATGTTATCAAAGTAGTAAGAATATACATTTATTAGGAAATAAGTTTCCAGAGGTAAAAACTGAGTTTTGTTGTTGTTGTAATATTTTCTTTTCATTTGCTTATTTTGTTATTTAAAGGAGTTAGGAAGACATTAAAAATTTTCAACAGAGGAGAACCATTTTCTTATCTGTCTTTTAGCATTATTTGAGCTGCAGTGTTGAAAATAACCTGTGAAGGATAATAATCAAAAAAGCGGTAATAGCATTTAGGTTTATTGCAATAATCTAGATCTGAAATGATGTTTTCTCAGACAAGAGTTAGTAAAGTTGTGAGGAAAAGTAAAATGATGTAGATAAGTTTACTGTTAAAACATTACCAAACTTTTTTGATGCAAATTTTATTTATTTTTAATTAATTTTGTCTCATAAATTTCTATTAACTTTTTGAAAACAATAAGCAAATATTCTCTTTCCTTGGTTTTAGTGCACTTGAAAAGAGATTCATAATTACTTACAAATGACATTTAAAAGCATACAAATGTCTGCAAAAAAATGCAGTTGACCTAGGAATGAATTTCAGCTTTCTTTAATATTTTTGCTAATGCCAAATATTGTTTTCTTAATAATCATTTTTTCCATGTAAAATGCCTCCAATTCATCTTCACTGTTATTAATGTTGTAGTTTATTGTCTTAAATACATTTTGATCACATCTCAAAATATTCCCAGTAGTATTTCATATCAAACTATCAGAGCAGAATTCAGTTTTTTCTTCAGTGTGCCCCACACTGGTTATTTGATTCCTTAACTTACTCAAAATTTCCCCAGAGTTTCGTAGTCACTGAATTACTATTTTTCTAATAATGCAAGAAAAAAAAATCTGACAGCAAATAATTAAAAGAAAAAAAGGTATGTATGGGGAAAGTGGAATGGTGGTGGTTAACAATGCTACCTGTCTCTATTTATTTTGGGGGTATACAGTACTAAAATTATAATTAATATTTTGGCAGTAGATGCATAACAGTGCTAAAATAGTGTTTATAATGAACTCATGAGGGAAATGTTTGATCATTTGTTATTTTATTATCAGTTCCTAACACACTACAACTGAAACTTATTATTTGTTGGAGTGTCCAATGTACTTTTTAATACTATCAAGCAATTCTATTATAACAATGGTTGCCCTACTGAGATGAGATCTGATGAGGTAAATGAGATAGATTAGCATAGAGTTGGATAAGATAAGAAAATATTTGTGGGGAGATCCACAAAAATGAGGTGTTAGTCATGCTCATAGTAGAAAAAGAGTGTTACAGAGTTTTGGAGTAGCTACAACAAAGGTCTTGAAATAGGAACTTGTGTGCTGTCTGTAAGAAATAGCAAATGGGCCATTGTAATTTGAGAAAAATGAAGAGAAGAAGTGTAAAAGTAGAGGTCAGGAAAATAGTGAAAAAACAGATTTCAGGTCATCTTATGCCAAAATATGGTATTTTGTGTCTTTTTCTTTTACTTAAATTGGAAGTTGGTTGAGGATTTTAGCAGAGGCATTCCATGACATGTCTTAAATTTTAAGGATAATTATGTATTTTCAGAATGTAAAGGGGAAAATAGGCATGGAGAAGTGAGGGGCCTACAACAATCCATGTAAGAAATTATAGACGAATAAGGGCAGATAGATCAGGGTTAAAGTGTCAAGTGTGGTTAGAAGTGGTGGATTTTGACCTTTGTTTATATATTTTTTATAAATTAAATTTGCTGTATTCATCCAATACTAGTTCTTATTACATCTTGATCAATAACAACAACAGAAACATCAATAATAATAAAAACAACTGATTACATATTATGTTCCAGACACTTCTTTAAGCAGTGATGGAATAGTTGAAGAGAAGTGAAGATATATAACATTTTTTTATATTTAGACTTTGTTATGTCATAATAAGCACCCAGAGTAACTGTAATTGTTCTTCACAATCCTTTACACAGTTTCAATTTCACATTATATCAGTGACACCAATATTTATTCAATATCTAGATTCTCTTTTAGATTGTATAATTCATGAGAACAGAAACCACAACTGTGTTTTAATATTTATCCCCAAGCATAATATAGCACCTAGCTTATAATAAGCATTTGATATTTATTAACTAAATGGGACATTTATGTAACATTATGTTAATAAATTTAGGTAACTTTAATGTCTTTTTACTGTGTGCTAAAATACTTTCCCAGTAGTTTACACATACTAATTCATTTAATATTCACAACCTGATTAAGCAAATATTCTTTCATTTTAATTTTAGTGCCTTGAATAAACTATTAATAAATTATTAATTAGATATTTTTATTTTACTACCTTAAATGAATTAGTGAGTATAATATTGATGATTATCACTGAGGAGGTTATGCCAAATGATAGCCAACTACACACATACACACTCCACAAGGATGAGTGTATTTATACTTATTTATGTTAAGCATAGTGCAGACATCTGTGTATTTATACTTATTTATGTTAAGCATAGTGCAGACATCAATTTAGACTGTTTCCTTATAAGAACTTACTGTTTGTTTCAACTGATACTTTGTTTCATCTATGTAATTCCAAAATAACATATATATAATAATAATTGAAATGCTTAGTCAACCAATTGCTATATCTGATTAAATTGATAAAATTCATTTTTCACAACTTATTGACATAGCCTAAGGAGGTTTTGAGTAAAATATATATGCTTGTGAATGATGTCAAAGAAAGAGTGACATAAGAGATACTTTTGATTTTTAGGATTTCTGTTTTAAATTCTCTGTCATTTAGCTCCAAGGTTTCCAATCTATTAAGTTATTTCTTCATATATTTTTTCTCATCTATCTGTGCTACATCTCTGTCTTTTGTATTCATGATATTCAATTTTATTTTCCTTAATGGCATCTTAGGGTGGTTTTGTTGATAGTACTAATGAGAATTAATAAAGAATAAAAAGTAAAAAAAGAAAAGAAAATTTATTATTTTCCTTTTTTTTTCTCTCCTCTCCTTTCCACTCCTTCTTGAGAAAAAATTGTAATGAACTGTGAATTATACTGCTAAACAGAACAAAAACTACCTCTAACAGAGGGGCTGAGTTGGGGAGAAGTGATAAATGGGCAAAAAAGGAGGTATGGATTCAAGGGAATGCAATAAAGGAGAAAATTTAGGTCAAGAATAAAATGACTTGCTTGTAAGTGAAGGTCGACTAAGAGATATAATGAGACGGATAAGAAGGAAACAGGAAAAAGGGAAAAAATTTAAAAAATTACTATTGTATTAAGTGAGCAAATACTAGATAAATGGAAAGCCAAGGTTGGGAGCACTGCTAATGAGATAAAAGTGAAGTAAAAAGCACCCAAGTGCCACAAAGAAAAAATTTGAGTCCCAAATAAAATGACTTGTTCATGATTGAGGATTGAATGAAAGGAAAAGTAAAGGAGAAAAGAAGAAACTAATAGAGAGGGAGAAAAAAAAGAAAGAGGAAAAAACGATAAGAAGAAAAAAGAACAAAAAGAGAGAGAGAGAGAGTTAAGGGTTTTGGAGTGCAACCCTCATAGAGAGAAAGGAAGAAGAAAGGAAAGAAAATGGGCAATGTAACACTTATGGATAGTGTAGTTCAAGAAGAGAAAAGAATAAGATGGGCAGAGAATAAAATGACCAAAGAGGAAGAAGAAGAAAATAATCAAGACAAGAAGATGAAAGAAAGAAACAAACAAAATAAAATGGAAAAGGTTATAATGTCTGTGGATTTTTGTTGATTTTGAGAGTTTATTTTCTTCCTTTTCTTTCCTCTTCCTCTTCCTGATTGGTGACTCTGTACCCCAGGCTCTGCCCCTGTGGCACACTTAGGTAGAGGTTTGCAGTTGATAAGTCTCTATGACGATGTCATATATTAGGCTTCAGTCTTGTTGGCAGTCGAGGCTCCTTAGCATTTGCAGGCTCTGACAATGAGAGAGCCCATTTTCCCGGAGCCTCTCTCCTAGTCTTTTCTTCTTGAATTAGCAGCCTGATGATCCAGCTATGGGGTTGCTGCTGCCTCTGCCTGGAGCGTAAGAGGCTCAAGGAGCTGGCAAATCCCCACTCTATCCCCACTCAGAGCAGGGCTCTGGGTAAGGCTCTGTCAGTCAAAGTCGCTCACATAATCAGGCTGGGCTGGGAGCCAATTGCTTTCAAGGTGCCTTTTTATGTGCCTTAAGGCATGTCCAATATGCCTCAGCACTCTGTGAAACCACTCTCCCCAGGCTTTTTGCACTTTGTAACCTGTTTTCGCTGGGTAGAAGATGCCCTAGTCAATGTTTGCAAAACAGGAGGTCTTACAAGCTGCCAAATCCCTCTTTTTAGTGTATAGCCCATATTATGAACGCTCTGCCAATCAGAAGTGGCCCCCATCCCTACATGCATAGCAAAAGGCACTAAAAAATATCACATCTCTTTTCTTAGATTGCTGAACTGAGAGAGATCTTGTCAGTTAGTGTTGCATAGGTCAATTGGGAGGTGAGCAGACTGTGGGTTAAGCTAATCCTTCACGGTTTGTTAGCTTGTATGGCTGGGTGAGGCAACTCACTCACCCGGAGATGCTCAGGTGTAGGGAAGTTCACTTTTGCACACTCCCCGCATGCCGCTGTTCAGTATACAGGGGCTACACCAAGACTCTGGTCACAGCCCATGCAAAGGCCTCTGACTGTGCCCCTCTGTTCGGGAACACGGGCACCCACTTCCAGGATGCTAGGAGGAACCTCTCACACACTATCTGCGCTTGCCGACCAGGATATTGGGGCAGCCGCCACTCGCCTTTGGTATGGTGCCCTGTCCAACCAGAGAAGTTCAAGAGTAGGGAATTTCACTTTCACGCACTACCCAAGCATTGCTCTTCAGGGTTCAGGGGCCACACCGAGACTCTGGCCACAGCCCATGCAAAGACCTCTGACTATGCCCCTCTTGACAGTATATTTTGAAATCAGATTTTGTGTGTGTGATACCTCTGGCCTCATTCTTTTTTCTCTGGATTGCTTTGGCTATTCAGAGATTTCATGGTTTCATACAAACCTGGCGGGTTTTTTTTTTAATTAAAAAAAATGACATTGGAAATTTGATAAGGATTGCATTAAATTTGCATATTTCTTTTAGTAATAGGGCCATTTTAACTATGTTGATTCTTCCAGTCCATAAACATAAAATATTTTTCTATTTCATTGTGCCTTTTTAAATTTCTTTTAATATTTTGTAGTTTTCAGTAAATAGGTCCTTCACATGCTTTGTATTTATTTATTTATTTATTTATTTATTTTTGCAATTGTAAAGGATTTTTTGTTGTTTATTTTCTGAAGTTTTGTTATTGGTGTATGAAGAAATAGACTTTTGTATATTGATTTTGTATCTTGCAACTTTACTGTATTGGTTTATTTTTTCTATTATTTTTTTAGTGAAGTCTTTTGGGTTTCCTATATACAGTTTTATGTCATTGGAAAGAAGCGATACCTTTACTTTTTCATTCCTGATATGTATTCCTTTTATTTATTTATTTCTCTTGCCTGATTGCTCTCACTAAAACTTCCAGAACTATGTTGAGTAAGAATGGAGAGAGTGGGCAACCTTATCTTGTTTCTGATTTTAGAGGAAAAGCCTTCATTTTTTTTAACATTTAGTACAATATTAGTTGGAGGTTTGTCATATATGGCTTTTATTATGTAGAGGTACTTTTCTTCTATTCCAATTTTATTAAATGTTTTAAACATAAGTGGATGTTGTATCTTAATGAATGATTTTTATGCATATGTTGATAGGATCATATAATTTTTGCTCTTTGTTTTGTTGATATGGTGTATTATGTTGATCAATTTCCATATGTTGAACCATCCTTGTTCTCCGGGAATAAATTCCACTTGATCTTAATATATTATTTTTTAATGTGTTGTTGTATTCAATTTGCTAGCATTTTGTTTAGGATGTTTGTATCTGTATTTATTAGAGTTATTGATTGAAAGTTTCTTGTGTGTGTGTGTGTGTGTGTGTGTGTGTGTGTGTTGTCCTTGCTAGGTTTCAGTGTCAGAGTTATGTTGGCCTCATAAAATGTGTTAGGGAGTATTCCTTCTTCTTCTATTTTTTTAAGACTTTGAGAAGTATAGGTACAAAATTTTCTTTGAATGTTTGGAACAATTCACAAGTGTAGACATCTGATCCTGGAATTTTTTGTGGGGGGGCATGTTTTTGATAGCTATTTCTATTTCTTCCCTGCTTATTGGCCTATTTAGGTTTTCTATAGGTCTTTTTAGATTATCATCTTTTTATAATTAAAGTCAATATCCTGACAATAAAGCCTGAAAACAACTGGCTTTCCTAACTGGAAGTTACTATGAAATAAATGACTATGAATGTTTATTTTTCTTCTGAAATAATTTTGTATTCAGTGAGTTCTTAAATCATTTTTCATAAATTTTTATGAGATTAATAAACAACCTGAATTTAGAAAAATTGGCAAAATGTTGTTTACTTTTTACTCTAGTTCTCTCTTTTAATTTTTATGTCAGGTTTGGTATCAGGCCAATGGTGGCATCTTACTAAAAGTTGGGAAGTGTCCCTTCCTCTTTATTTTTTGAAATATTTAACATTGGTATTAATTATTTCTCAAAAGTTGGATAGAACTAAGCAAGAAAATAGTTGGGCCTGCTACTTTCTTTATGAAAAATATTTTGTGAATTCAGTTTCTTACAATTCAATAAGCCTGTTCAAACTTTGATTTTGACAAACACTTAGAGATTGTGCTGCTCTAAAAATAACTTTTTTCTAGTTTGATCATTTTACATTAGGCAAATATATTTAAAACTCCTAGCTGTATTGTAGGATTTGATTTATAATTTTCTATGTTGCAAAGGGAAAGGCTTTTTACATTTCTCTTATATGGATGTTAAACTAAACACTTTTAATCCCTACCACCTGTATTTGAGTTACTTATCTCCATTCATCTTGGAGAGCACCTGTAATGTCAGCTTGTACACTGATCTCTCTGGCTTTTAGTTCCCTCTTTATTTATAGTACCTAGTATTTTCTTTTCTTTTTTTCTTCCTTAAAAGGTAAGCTCTGAACATTATTCACACATTTTATGAAGTATATATATTTTTAAAATTTTTTATTGAACCAATTGAGATTATACTGATTAATAAAATTATATAGGTTTCAGGTGTACAATTCAGTAATACATCATCTGTATATTGTGCTGTTTGGTTACCATCCAAATTCTCTTTCAGTCACCATTTATCCCCCTTTACCTTCTTTTACCTCCCCTTACTCCATTTCCCTTTTGTAATCCTCATAATGTTGTCTTTGTCTATGAAGACTTTTTTTTTGGTGAGAGATACAGGAAGAGGGACAGATAAGGATAGACAGACAGGAAGGGAGAGAAATGAGTAGCATCAATTCTTTGTTGTGGCTCCTTAGTTGTTCATTGCTTGCATTTTCATATGTATATTGACCTGGGGGGCTACAGCAGAGTGGGTGAACACTTGCTCAAGGCAGCGACCTTGGGCTCAAGCTAGCAATATTGGGATGCAAGGCAGCAATGTTTATGCTCAGGCTGGTGAGACTTGCTCAAAAGAGATGAGCCCATATCAAGCTGGCGACCTTGGAGTTTTGAACCTGGCAACTCCAAGTCCTAGTTCTATGCACTATCCACTTTATCATCATCTGATAAGGATGTTTGAAGTAATTTTTTATTTCTTTTTTATCTCATTATTAACCCATTCATTATTTTATGACATGCTATTTAGCCTCCAAGTGTTTGAATGTTTTTTCTATTTTTCTGTTTTAGTTGATTTTTAGTTTCATGTCATTGTGATGAGGGAAGATGTTTTATATGATTTCAATCTTCTTAAATTTATTGAGACTTGTTTTGTGTCTTAACATATGGTCTATCTTAGAATGTGCCAGGAACTCTTGAAAGGAATGTTATTCTGCTGCTTTGGGGTGAAAGGTTCTAAAGATATCTATTAAATTCAGTTGATCTAGTGTCTCATTTAAGGCCACTGTTTCTTTGTTAAGTTTCTGTCCAGAGGATCAATCCATTGATGTTAGTGGGATATTAAAATCCCCTGCTATTATAAAATTGCTTTTGATATCATCTTTTATGTCCATCGAAATCTGCTTTATATATTTAGGTGCTCCTATATTAGGCACATAAATATTTACAATAGTTATATCCTCTTGTTGGATTGCTCCCTTGATCATTATGTAGTGACCTTCTTTATCTCTTACTATAGCCTTTGTTTTAAAGTTTATTTTGTCAGATATAAGTATTGCTACCATACCTTTTTTTATCATTGCCATTTGTATAAAATTATTTTTTCTATTTCTTCACTTTCAGTGTATGTGAATTTTTGTTCTGAATTTTGTCTTTTTTAGAGAGCTTATGTACAGGTCCTGTATTCTTATTTATGCAGCTACTCTATTTTTTTATTGGAGCATTTAATCCACTTACATTTCAGGTTATTATTGATATGTACTGATTTATTGTCATTTTATTGTTTAAATCTACAATCCTCTTTTTCTAGGTTTTTTTTTTTTTTTTGTTCTTTTAGAAAAAGCTCCTTAACATTTTTTTCCCAGCTGGTCTGGTTGTAATGAATTCCTTGTGGGTTTTTTTAAATATTTTATTTAGTTAGTTATTTTGTATGGAAAGCTTTCCATTTCTCCTTCAATTTTAAACAATAACTTTTCTGGATAAAGAAGTCTTTGTTGTAGGTTTTTCTTTTACATCACTTTAAATATTTCTTGTTCTGGCCTCAAGTGTTCCTGTTGAGAAGTCAGATTTCATTTTTTTTGGAAGGTAATTAACTGCTTTTCTCTTTTAACTTTTAGAATTCTTTGGGTTTTTTATTTTGGTATTTTAATTATGATGTATCTTGTTGTATGCCTCTGTATGTTCCTCTTTAATGGGACTCTGAGCTTCTCAAACTTGTGTGATTTGTTCTTTTATTAGTTTAGGAAAATTTTCAGCTATGATTTCTTTAAACAAGTTCTCTCTCTCTTTTTTATTCTCTTCTCCTTCAGGGACCCCTATAATGCATATGTTGTTTCTCTTTATGTTATCGCAGAGGTCTCTTAGAGTTTTCTCAGTCTTTTTGAGCCTTTTTTCTTTCTGCAGCTCTGCTTCTGTGCCTTCATTTAGCTTGTTGTCTAAATTGCTAATTTGATTTTCTGCTTCATCCAGCCTTCTGTTCATTCCTTCTAGAGTTGTCTTCATTTCTGATATTGTATTTTTCATTTCTGACTGATTATTTTTTATGATTTTAATGTCCTTTTTGATGCTTGCTATCTCCTTGGTGTTCATTATGACTATTGTTGCTCTAAGATCCTCGAGCATCTTAAAAATCATTATTTTAAACTCTGCATCTGGAAATTTGGTTATTTCTATTTCATTTAGTTCTGTTTCTGGAGATATTTATTTTATTCATTTGGGTTGCATTTCTTTGTCTGCCCATTTTGTCTATATAAGAGGTAGCTCTGTCTGACTTTGAAATTTTTGTGGTGTTTTTATGAGGAAGATGGGTTCAGTGGTACTGACCTAAATGCCACCTGAGATCCTTGTTCAAGGAATGCTTCTTGAGGGTAGTATTTACCCTCTTGTTGTATGTGAGTATTGAATGAAGCTTGTCCTTTCATGGGTATGGTTAT
This sequence comes from Saccopteryx leptura, assembly GCF_036850995.1. NCBI lineage: Eukaryota > Metazoa > Chordata > Mammalia > Chiroptera > Emballonuridae > Saccopteryx > Saccopteryx leptura. The sequence goes on along the minus strand of NC_089516.1, from coordinate 59,442,885 downwards.
TCCTTCTGGTTGGCTGGCTCTAAGGGTCAAATTTGATCATGTGTATTACACACTGTGCAATGTCTGTCCTGTTGGGAATATTTATCCTCCAAATTGTCTGGTGCTTGCTAGACTCCTTCTTTGGGTGTTCTGCTTGTGTAGGCAGCTGAGTCTTGTGTTGGTGCTGTCTGCCATCCGCTACCATTTGTGTCAGTTTCTGATATTCTTGGGTTGGCATTAGCTATTGTTTATAACTGGATGTGGGCTACCTCTCTGTAGCTTCTTCTCTTTTCACTGTTAATGCATTCATTTTCTGTGCCTAAGTGGTGTTGAAAGGGCCAATCTGTATAAAAAGATGAGCTTTCTTCTGGTTAGAGATGACAACAGCTCTGTGAAAACCCTAAGCTTTATAGAATTTGCCTCCACTTTTCAGTTGCTCCACTCTACCTCCTCTTGTAGCTGGCTGGTCTTCCCACAGAGTATTCTGTAGAAAGACTGTGGTATGGGCTCAGGCTAGCCTTATCCAACCAACCCCTCTACAGGTTGCAAGCCTAGTTGGTTAGGGCAGCTGAGGTTGGGAATACAACATTAGAGGGACTCCTATTTCAAGGGTCTCTTGGTCAGCAGCTTAGTACAGGGAATATGATCCTTACTCCAGAACCGAAACCCTCAGCTACTGCTGGATACTGAAATTTTATTTCTTCCCAGCAAGGTAAGCAGCAGGTTCAGAATATGTGAGTCCGACAGTCCTCTCTGCAGAAGTTTTCTTTTAGCTGTTGAGACCCTGGTATCAGGAAGGAAGACTGAGAGAACCCTCACTTGTGGCTGACTGTGACTCCCCAGGAAGTAGCTAAGCCCCTTGACCAGATACAACAATAGGCTCACAGAAACCACAATTTAAATGTTCAGGCTCCAAGCCTCTCTCCTTTTCTGCTGTGGAATTTTGGTCAGTGGAAAGGATATCCAGCAACTGGGCCAGCTGAATCTGAAGCTCCACCTGATCCAATGCACATGAGCCACTATGCTGCTACTAATCATATTGAACAGAACTTCCCTCAGCTGGGCCAGGTATATGAACTCCTTCTTTAGGATACCTCACTACAAGGGTTGTTACATCCTGAATTGATGTTCTCTACAGCTGGCCACTGGATATGCCAGTGCTGAGCCTCCTTGGCAGGGACCCAATGTAGTCCGGTGGAAGACTGTTAGAGGAAAGCCAAATCACTGAGTGACTTTCTGTTCCCATCCTGAAGAAGTGAACATTAAGCATTCATGACTGAAAGCAGTCACACCCAGGGAAGGTCCATAGATGTGGTATTTGGCCCAACTGGAGCTTTCTGCAGGTCAGGAATCATACAGCAGATGGTGTGGTATTATGTCTCAGAAAGGTCAAAAGAAATCTAATCTGTTTTGCAAAACTGAATAATTAAATTGTACACTGTATTATGCTGGTTAGTTTTTTATTCAAGATGTCATGTTTCTGCTTAACAAATTAGATAGCTGATCTCTTCAAAGCACTTCAATTTTGGAGAGATTGAGGTCCTCCACTTGCAGTATTGTTGTTGCTACCTCATTCCTTTGCAGTTCCTCTTCAAGAAACCCTGAACGTTAACAAACAAGTGGCCCCTGAAACCTGGGACATGAAGAGAAAATAAGTCTTTTGGTTTTCAGCCCAAAGGAACCAGAGGGATTCGTGCAGATGGGTAAGTCCCTACTTTGGAATAGTGGAGCAATAGGGAATTCCCCATCAAGTAACTAGAATGCTTATTTGCAGTTGCTTAAGACATTATAACATAGTTCCAGAGTCAAAGTTAAGAGAGAAACTTTAGATGAACTATGGTACTTAGTTAGAAGGCATTTTTTTTTTGTTTACTCCCACAGGAAAAAAAAATTACTGAATTTACGACAGTGGAGATTAGTAATGAAGTCTCTCTGGAGAGCTCATCAGAGTGGAGAAACCACTCCTTTAAAAGTATGGTTCTTACACACTTTAATTGAAATAGCCATAAAACCTTTACAGTCAGATTCAGGGGAAAATGAAAATCCTTTAGGTTCTTGTGAAATGCCTAGACTTCTGTCATATAATGAGGGTCATTTGGCCTCTGATGAAGAAGAATATTTGTCTTCTAAACAATTAAAGGAGTAACTTTTTGAATTACAGTCTAAACTTTCTGATACAAAGTTTCAACATAGTATTAACCTTTTCAAAGCTGACCAAGATAGTTGGCCTTAGCCTCTTCCTTCCACTGTTGGGAGATGTTAGCTTGGACTGTTCTTTCAAAATCAGAATATTCACAATTTATGAATTGGTGGGAAGATTAAGCTCATACTCAAGCTAACTGTAATGCTAACTCTAACTCTCTTGTTAATATTACACAAGACGAGCTTTTTGGACAGGGAAGGTTTGCTGATTTACAACAACAATGTGTAATGAGTGATCATGTTGTGGAACAAGTTAAATTATGCTGTAAAAAATGCTTGGTGACGCCTTCCTTTGTTAATGTTAAACCAGGAGTCTCCGAGCCTTATGTTGCTTTTCTTGAAAGACTCTGTGATGTGTTATCTAAAACAATCCCACAAGTGGGACTCAGAGACATGTTACTTCCAATAATTGCTTTTGACAATTCTGATGCCAAATGAACGTCAGAGCCTTATGTCCCATTTGTGCCAATAGTCGTAATATAGCAGACTATGTTAAGGATTGTGATGATATTGGCACCCCTTTATATAACATGGATCTTTTGGACACAGCAATCAAGGGAATTAGTCCCAATAAATCAAAGATCAATTTAATATGGCTTTTGAACAGAACCCTCAATGGCAATTAGGTGTTGCTAATTTTGTGGGACAAATTGCAATCATTATCCCAAATTGAAACTTACTGATTTTCTTAAAATAACTGCTTTTATTCTACCAAAAATTGTTAAAGATTCTCCAGTTCAAGGTTACACTTATTTCACCGATGCTAATAAGGATGGCTTTTAAGCTAATTTTGGCCCACAACAGCAATGTTGTTTCTCAGGTTATAAATCCATCAAGAAGGCTGAATTGTTTGCCATCCTTATGTTATTGTCAGATGTAGCAGATCCTCTTAATATAGTTACTTATTCTCAGTACTCCACAAATGCTGTTAAATTTCTTGTAACTGTTACTTTATCTAGATCCTCTGTTGATGATACACTTTTTTCTCTTTTCTCTGATTTACAAAATATTATTTGCACTCACTTTAATCCTCTCTATATTGTTCATATTTGTTTTAATTCTAATTTACCAGGTCCTTTAGCTGCAGGTAATCAAATTGTTAATCAATTGCTTATAGGTAATGTCTCCTCAGCTACAGATTCCCATGCATTTACTCATCTTAATTCTACTGGCCTCTGCAAAAAGGTTTCTCTTACTAGACTACAGGCTCAAAAGATTGTGAACCATTATCCCACCTGTAGTCCTCTTACCATTATATCTTTTCAAGAGGAGTTAATCCTCATGGTTTGCATCTTAATTAGGTTTGGCAAACAGATGTGACCCATCACATTTTTTCACTTGGGAAACTCTCTATGTTCCTGTTTCCATTGACACTTTCTCAGGATTTCTATGGGCCACACCTGATACTGGAGAATAAACACATCATGTTATCCAACACTTTTTAGGAAATATTTGCTGTCGTGGGCGTCTCTTTGAGCATTAAAACTGAAAACAGGCCCTGGCTGGTTGGCTCAGTGGTAGAGTGTCGGCCTGGCATGCAGGAGTCCCGGGTTCAATTCCCTGCCAGGGCACACAGGAGAAGCGCCCATCCGCATCTCCTCCCCTCCCCCTCTCCTTCCTTTCTGTCTCTCCTTCCCCTCCCGCAGCCAAGGGTCCATTGGAGCAAAGTTGGTCCCGCTGGTGGGGATGGCTCTATGGCCTCTGCCTCAGGTACTAGAATGGCTCTGGTTGCAACAGAGCAATGCCCCAGATGGGCAGAGCATCACCCCCTGGTGGGTATGCCGGGTGGATCCCGGTTGGGTGCATGCGGGAGTCTGTCTGACTGTCTCCCCATTTCCAACTTCAAAAAAACCCCACAAAAAACCCCAAAACTGAAAACAGTTTAGCATACAATTCCTCTGTGTTTCATCAGTTTTGTCAATGATGGCAAATTAAATATACAACAGGCATCCCTTATAACCCTCAAGGCCAACACATTGTTGAAAGAGCTCACTGTACATTGAGAGTCATGTTACTTAAACAGAAAAGGGGAAATAAGGGAGAAACTTCCAGGATACAATTATCCAGAGCTCTTTTTGCTTTAAATTTTTTAGATATCAGAAATGATGCCACTGATACAGCTGCTGAAAGACATTACCTGAAACAACCTTTAACTATTACATCACAACCCATTTATTAGAAAGATGATAATGGGCAATTAAAAAAAGATTAGTAAGAATATGGAGGTGAGCATTTGCCCTTATCTCCACAGATATGGTAGAGGAGTGGATACCTTCCAAAAGATTGAAGCCTCAGCATGAGTTAAAAGTAAAAGAGAGAGAGATTTGACACTTTTGAGCTGCCAGAAAAAAAATGGAGAGAGTAAGCCTAGAGCCAAAGGTAATCAGAGAAATGAAGATGAAGATAACTGTGACACAAATGCTGAACTGCCTACTTGGTGGCAACTAAAGAAACTTACCCAGGAGACAGAAAATGTTTCAATTGGAACTAAGATTCCAAAATCATCCTTGACTCTGTTTCTGGCAATGTTGCCTGTTGTGTCTGTACCAGTAAGCAGAGCCAGCTATTCTTACTGGGCTTATATTTCTAATCCTCCTTTAAATAGACCTGTTAATTGGAAAGACACCCTTTTTTTCTGTATATGTTAATGATTCTTTTTGGCTTCCAGGACCGATTTAAAGCCATGGACCCTTAAGGCCTGAAGAAGAAGGATAGGTTATATCAAATTATACTGTGGGTTCAGTTGGATTACCCACTTGTATAGATGCAAAAAATCATTACTTAAAAATAAAATTACAGGGTTGGTTATCTATTATACAAAATGGGTCACATCACCTTATTCTATATATATTACAAGGGTGGACCTTTCAGAATGAGTCATCTGGTAGCACCACTGATAGTTCTCCCAATCTTCCTAATTATCAACAAAAGCATGCTAATGGTATAGGTAGTTGGATAATGTGGGAAACATGTAAAGGAGAAATTGGAAGAGTACTTCTTAATGATTCTTATGGGAGCATAATTGATTGACCTCCAGTTGGCTCTGCTCAGACCAAATATTCTTAATATACATTAACCTGGAAGAGAGAAAATAACACCATATTTACCAATAGAACTGGAGAGCCTATTGTATGGCATGATGGAGGAATGTCTCCCCTGGCTCCTCACTTTATAGAAGGACCTATGTTACATCCTAGGAGACAGGCTACAGCAGACACAAAGTGAATTTTATAAGTTTTATTGCAGACCCAAACCTGCGCAGCCAACAAACTGCGCAGGGCCTACACATACAGATTTATGAAAAATTGGAATAGGTTTACATCATATGAGTAAATGAAAGGTTCATATATTTATCAATTAGGAAACTGTTGACATTTACATGCAATGAATCTCATAATATACAGGCTTGTGTACGTCTACCTTATATGTTCATGATTACTCCTGTGCCCTGGAATAAATCAATTAATCTCATTACCTGTGTGAATTGTTCTTTCTATACTTGTCTCAATTCCTCTATTAATTATAATCAATCTATTAATTCTGTGTATATAGTTAAAGCTAGAACAGGAGTTTGAATCCCTGTTTAGATGCATAGACAATTGCAAAACTCACTCAAAATATATTTAATAGATGAGGCTCTAAAAAAGATATTACTCAGAGGAAAACATTTTATATGTATGTTAATCACTGCTATTATTTGAATTATAGCTATCACAGCCACTGTGACAGCAGCAGTAGTTGCTCTTCATCAATCTGTACAAAACACAGAGTTTGTGCAAAACTGGCATGAACACTCTGAAAAATTATGGAATAACCAAAAATTGATTGATAGTCATATTGAGAGTCAAATAGAGGATTTACAACAGGCAGTAGTACTGTTGGGAGATCAATTGGTAAGCTTACAATATCAAGTAAAACCTATATGTGATTACTACCATTTGTGTCACCCCACATCCATATAATGAGACTAATTTTTCTTGGGATATAGTTAGAAAACATTTGCTTAATTAAGGTAATGTATCTATGAAAATACAACAATTGCAACAAGATATATATGACACTTTCAGATAAAAAACTGAAATTGCTTTCTAGTGCACCTTTATTAAGTAGTATTGTTGATGGATTATCTGAACTAAACCCTGTTATACATTTATAATTATTAGAAGATTCTACAATAAGCACATTAATTGTCATTGCTGCTTTATGGGTTTTTTTATTTGCTTAGTCTGGAGAAAGAGCAGAGATGACTTGCATCATTCCAAAGGATGATCCTCCTTGTAAGCCATAATATTGCAAAATGAGTTAAACAGAAAAGGGGGAGATGTTGGAGGAAAGCCAAACACTGAGTGACTTTCTGTTCCCATCCTGTGGAAGTGAAGGTCAAGGGCAAGCATTTGTGACTGAAAGCAGTAGTGTCCAGCGAAGGGCCAAGGTTGTGGGTGTTTGGCCCAATTGGAGCTTTCTGCAGATTAGGAATCAGACAGAACATGGTGTGTTGTTATGTCTCAGAAAGGGCAAGATAAATATAATCAGTTTTGCAAAACTAAATAATAAAATTGTACACTGTATTTTGTTAGTTTCTTATGCAAGATATCAAATTTCTGCTTAATAAATTTGATAGCTGATCTCTCCAAGGCACTTCAATCCTGGAGAGATTGGGGTCCTCTACTTGCAGTATTGTTGTTACTGCCTCATTTCTTTGCAGCTCCTCTTCATGAAACTTCAAACATTAACAACAGAAGACACTGTTCATGACTGGCCCTCAGCAACCTTTTTGGAGCTACAAAAAATCTAGAGTTTGTGGCTGTCTCTGCTGGACCCAGGTGCTCATGTAAATACCCAGCTGCACACCTAGGCTGTTTTTTACCCACATTGGGCCTGGAGGAAGGTCCACTTAAAAAGTCAATATTCCTTGAGTTCGGCCTCCTGCAACCTATGTTTGCTGGATGCTTCTTGGGTTCAGCCACTGAAAAAACCTCTGGTAAATCTAGAGAATGTGGCAATTTAGGGATTAGGGAAGGTGGTGGGTGTGGCTCAGCCCCAGGTATCAGCCTGTCCAGACTTTTTTCACAAACCTCAGTTTGGTGTGGCTCCAGGAGTCCAGTGACTGTGGTTTCAGAGACTCAGATGTTTGGTCTGCCTGCAGTTCAGAGAGTTTCCACTGAATTCCCCATGAGGTAGAAGTGCCAGTCTTAATCTTGGTAGCATGTGTGGGAAAGCTCCAGCCTCAATACCAGAAAACTGAGTCACTGATGAACCCCCTGCTTCCTGGCTTCTTAGCAGGACCCAATCTTCATGATTGGAACAAGAGAGACTTCAAGGGTGGAGCAGTTGCTTTACCCTAGCCTGATGCCACTCAGAGGGGACTACTCCACACCAGAAAGATGGCAACTGCAGTATTGGATAATGGCTCAGCACAGGATTTCCAGTGGCTGTTTTTCTCCCTGGGCCTCCAACTTTACACTCTCCTCATGCAACCCTAGTCCTCTCAGCACTCCATGCAAGTAACTGTGAACAAGATTTTTTGCATGGGCCCTTTTATACAAAGCCTGTATCTTCATGAGCTCCATCTCTTTCTTGCAGACAGAAAACCAGCTTTTATTACCTCCAAATGATGTGTGGTTGCCTCTTCTAGGCTCTGGGGCTCTCAGCTTGGGTTCCGGGCCTGGGGCTAAAGACCCACATCTCTCAGGGTAACCTACTCTTCAGTGAGAGTCCTTCCAGGCCCTCAGCCAACACTCAGTCCTGGGAGTGGGGCAGTCCCCTCTGAGTTTTCACCCTTCCTACCAGTCTTGGTGTGGCTTCTTCTGTGATCTTTGGTTGTAGACTCCTCTTCATTTAGACCAAAGTTGGTTTTTCAAGATGATTGTTCTTAAATTAAGATGTAATCCAATTTGGTCCTGGGATTTGGCAGTTGGAATATCCACCTACTTTATTGTCATCTTGGAATGCTCCCTGGGACAGTCTTTACTAAAAGTCTCTTATACTTTCATAACTTGGGGCTTCTGAAGCTGCTGAATTTCCTCTGTGGGCCACCTGTCTACAAATGGACACATGCTCTCAGACCCTAGCTTCTGCTTCAAGGAGAGCCTTCTCTTCTAGTTTTTTTTGTTTATGCCTTTCCCCCTTTGCTGCATGCCACAGCCACAATGAACTATTTGGAGACCAGAAGTCATGCTCAGAGGGGCCAAGAGGTGGCAACAGCCCCAGTCAACAGACCAAAGGAGTGAAACCTTGTCCCCAGCCATTTTCAGATATTTATTAGAAAGTACAAATAACTCAAGAAAGCAGACAGTAGAAGTTTTCAGGGGCTGAAGTAAAGGACAAGAAACATGCTGATTCCTAATCTCTGTAGTGAGAGCCGATACATTTTATGTGTCGGAATCATATCCTGCTGTTTTCAGTGTGTACTGTTTTCAGTATGGGGTCAGAGAAGCCCTTGACTCTACTCATGGCTTTTTCCCTAGGGCACTTTGCTGTATCTAATTGTTATCCTAACTCTGCATATTTTTATAGCATATTCCCACATATATTTCCAGTTTTTGTCCTATCAAAGACTAACAGAGAGTAAAATGATTAGGTGGTTCAGTGATGACTAGCTTGTTAACAGGTGGTGGTGGTGATTGCAGTGGAAGGTGAAGGGCAAGCTCAGAGAGAAACAGGCATTCAGAGGTCACAGACATGTCTGTGTTTTTGCAAAACTTTTTCAGCACACCTGGTTAGATGTTTTTAAGTGTCCCAAATGATGTCAGGCACTCTCTGAGTGCTTGGGAGTGAGTTAGGTATTCTATTTTTCAGGTTCATTTTCAGAGGTGAATTCACTATCAGCTTCTGGATCTCTGGAATCATGTTGCTTTCTAGGGCTGATGCCAACATATGATAAGGCCTCACATTTTTTATTTGTACTCAAAGATGACCTGTGGATGACAAAATTGCCACATACCCTCACCCCCAGGTTTGTAATTTGATTGTATTCTGCCACTCAGGGCCAGCTAATATATCCCAGAACAACACGAGAGGCTTTGGCCATTTCTTGGTTGGTTTAAAATACCTCTCAGCTATAGCAAGTCAGATGAGGAAATGTTTAAAAAAATAGGAGTAAAAAGCTTTATACAGTTCATGTGGGGTGAGTTTCTCCTCCTGAGTCCCCCTTTTCTGTTTGTGTAGCTGGGACTTAAGAAGGTTATTGGCTCCTTCATTAATAACTGCAATTTTGTGTGAATTTCTCAATCTCATGAGGCCTTCAAGAATGATCAAATGTTCCTTTTTATTTTCCTTTCAGAAAAATCCTTTTATTTTTCTCACCTTTGTCTACACTGTCAGTTACTATTCCTTTTTATCTCTGCACAAACTTCTACAACTTACACAAACCTTCTGCAACTGACATAAACTTTCTTATCTATTCAGAAATAACTAGCTTTCAGAAATTATTTACTTTCTTCTCTTTCCTTTCAAAAGTGGCTCTGTACCTCATATCTTTTATTATTAAAACTATACAATATCTTTCTAATTAATGAGAATTTTCAACTTTTTAAACCTTAACTTTCAGTGACAACTAATTCAGTAATTAGCAATTTTATATTAATACTTTTATGAACACATTTTATGACCCTTAGAAACAGGTTATTTTATTGGAAAACAAACATATTTTTAAAAGATATAACAGGGATAACAAGAACTTCTTGTAAACCCAGGCAAAACAAACATGTTTCTTGTTAAGAACTTTGAAAGATATTAATTAAATTGAAGTAGTAGTGATATCAAATATATTTCTAGACAACCTGGTTAAAAAAATTTAGAATACTTTTATATTTTTCAGTATTATTATTTTTTTATTGTTCTCAGGATTACAGTAGTTTTCAGGTCTCCAGGATAAGGCTTTAAGATACTTAAATTGCCTGGTTTCTTTTTTTTTCTTCCTAAAATTACTTTTAGTTATTTTTTTTCAAAAACCAAATTTAGATTATCCTAGTTACAGTATTAAGTCCAGTTTTAACTTGGCCTAGTAATTTGCATAAACACAACAAGAGTAGTAATTGATCATATTGGCTTTCTACAATCTGATTTGCTGGAATTTTATAAGAAATTTTTAGACTGAGTTTTATTTAGCCTATTAAAGCACACACAAAATCCAAACTACACAGTTGCTATTAAGCTCTGCCTGTAATCTTTCTGAAAATGTCCTTCTTTCCTAGAGTTGTAACAGGTTTGTGGCCTGGGTCACCAACAATCTATCTTTCCTAACCCTCAAGTCCCTCCTGAAGGCCTTGTCCTAAGGACAATTTCCAGAACCTTCTCAGGGTAGGAGGATTGGCTTAAGGGAAGGAGAAGGTCAGATGATGAAGATGATTAATAAAGAATTTGCCCTAGTATGAGGTTGGGTGAGAGGAATTTGAGTTTAGAGGAGCTTTGAGTTTTAAAGGCATCCTGTACCCCAACCTAACATTTCAGACTTTTGTTGTTTAAGAAAAAGGAGCTCTTCTTCTGTAGCTACTTCCTGCTGGCTAGGGTCAGTGAAATATGTAGATGGAGGGGCTGGTCTGAAGTTCCAGCTAGGTGGTAGAACAGTTTTTACAAGCCCTTTTCTATCCCAGGGGGTCGTTTCATATCCCGTCCCAATTCCTTCAACCATTCCCTTGGTAAACGTGCTTTTACAATTTTTTAAGTCTGAACTTCTCTTCTTCAGATACTAAAAATATTGTTGCCAGGTTGTGAGCAAGAGAGCAACTAAGTTCCAATCCAACAACCCACAGCTTGGAGGAGTCCCTGTAGCTGTCACTTGAGATTCTGCTTCTTTAGGGAAAGAAATTCCCATGATGAAGGAGAGATAAAGGGAAAGGGAAATACCCTGGCCTGATCCCTAAAAGCGACCTTGCCACAAACATTTAAAGACTTTTTCCCCTGCTGCTTGTGTCCCTTACCAATCAGGATGAATAGGCATCCTTTTCCTTTGACAGACTTTGAGAGGTTATTTCTACTGGTTCCTCATGTGGAAAATGACTTGTTGCAATGACAATGAGCTACTCAGTGTAGCAAACCTGTCATTTGGTTTCCATTCCTCATAGGGGGCAACAATTATAAAGGCAATAATAAGCTACTCAGAGACCAGATAAAATGCTCCAAGGGGCAGAGGGGAGGCAACAACTTTGGTCAGCAAACCAAAGGACTGAAACCTTGTTTCTAGCCTTACTCAGATATTTATTAGCAAGGACAAATAACTCAAGGAAGCAAAAAGAAGAAGTTTTCAGGGGGTTAAGTTAAGGACAAGCAACATGATAACTCCTAATACCTGTATTGAGAGCCTAAACATTTTCTGTTTCTAAATCTTATCCTGCTGTTTTGTTGTTTCTAGCATGCTCTGTTTCCAGTATGGGGTCAGAGAGAACCTTTGACTCTCATCCACTCAGGGCTTTTGCCATAGGGCACCATGCTGTCTCTAATTGTCATCATAACTCTGCATATTTTCATGCTGTATTCCCAGAGTTGTACAAGTGCTGCTCACAGGCTTGGTCACTGAGCTGTTTATGAACTGCAGCAAGTCCACCACACAATAATCAACCACACTCTTCTTTTCTGAAGGTGATCTGTTTTCTCAAGTTGTTCTATTTTCTTGGCAAGCCAAAAATTAAGCTTTTCCTTCACGTCTTCATAAGTTCTGCCTGTTGGTGTGGAAGGCCAGCTGTACCTGAGGAATGCACAGAAGCAGTCACAGTACTTGCCTTCCTTCTGGTTGGTGCAGATCCAGGTTTATGTGCTAAAGCTGTACTCTGTGCTCCTCTCTTTGTCTTCAGTCTTGTCCCCAATTTCCTTTTATGAGCCATAGATGCCTTCACAGTTGGTGCTGAGACAGAACAGCAAGCACAGGAGCAATCCACAACTGAGGAGAATGCTAGTTGAGTCCCCCAGAGTATCAGAACACATGTTGTTCACTACCTTGGTATTGTTGTGGCTATTCAATGAATAAATACAAATATAGCTGACAATGAAGCCACATCTTCATCACTGCAAAAAGTTGGTGGAGAGCTACCGTCTGTGTGGACAGTCTTGGATACTGCTGAGCTGTAATGGGAGATTTGGAACCTGACCCCAAGCTTGTCCATGACACATTGGGCAGGTGACTGTCAGAGAGACAAGCAGGACTAGAGCTCACTTGGAGTGGCAGCTGGTGGATGTGGGTGTTGCTGGGGATGAGAGGGTCCATGATGTTACATGTGAGGATGTGTGAATGGATGTAGTCATCATTGTCCTCTTTCTTAATGGTTAAATGCTCTTAAAGGAATTACCTTTGTTTTAAAACACTTCATTTTTTTTTGCTAGCTTGCTTTTTTATTGTCATCTTCTTGTTGTATAGGAGCTAACCCTCTTCTGGCATTCCTGCCACATCTTAGTGACACTGTGAAGCTCCTCCTCTAAGTGCTGGTACTGTTGCAGCAAAGTGCTATATGCATCCTCACTGCAGGTGTTATACATTGCAGCTCCTAGCATGATTTGTGACACCAAGGCTGGAAAGTTGCTCTGGAGAAGGGGCTCAAAACAATCAGATTTTCAAACTGGTGTTTATTATGTAGTTTATTATGTATTTAATTGCTTATTTTTTAGAGTTACAGTGAAGGTGCTGATGCTGCCGTGCAACCTGGCAGAGGGCATAATACTCCTTGAGGAAGAGGAAGATGAACTGGTGAGCCTGTAGAGGGCTCTGTAGGCAGGACAACATTCTCACACTAAACACAGCAGACAGCTGCGGCAGGAGACGTATTGTCATTAGCACATAATCTCGTGCTTGTTGATCCAACCTCTGGTACAACTGGGAGTGCTCTGACTTGCAAAGTTTAACCACAATTTTAGTAACTTCCTCCTTATTGGCCATCAGTGGTGTCTCTACCTGGCAGTATATGCAGCAGACCATTTAGCGCATTTGTGACCAGTAGATCTGCAGCTGCTGTGACTCCTGGCCTGTCTCTTCTAAGACTTCTCTGGGCTTTAGGCAAACCTCATAGGGAGGTTTTATGTCCAAAGGAGTTGGCTGGCTGCCCAGAGCCAATCTCTGACTTCTTGAATCTTCTGAAAACTCACCAAGAGGGTCATGGACAAAGTAGTCTTGGCTGTTTGTTGGCTGGTCCAAACTGCTGTAAATCTTCAACTTCTCCATGGTCCACTGGCAGTTCAGGCACACCCACAGCAGCTTGTGTGGTGCAATATTGCCTTGGGGAGCCATGGACATGGTCAATTTGATCACAGCCTCAATCTCACTATCTAGGCATAAAGAGTCTTTCTGCCTGATTCTGCACAGAACACTGTAATTGCCAGTGGGGTAGGGTGGAGTTCTTTCATTCTTGCCAAAGTTAAAAGGAGTCTCCAAGGAGCCTCCAGGGGCCATGCTGCCTGCATAGGGCCCTGTGCCCGTTCAAGCACCAGCACTAATACCAAATGGCCTATTGCTGCAATGCTATTGACCTAGGAGTCACACAGTTCTACTGTATGGCAGTCCCTGAGACTCTGGTTCCCTGGCTCTACCATCTCGCTTGTTTTTACGGTGCTTGCCCCCCCCCCGGCATTGGCAAGGCTCAGGACTGGAGAGAGGCCAGTGAGCTACAAGTGGGGAAAGAGTGCAGCAGGCAGAAGGCATGGGTGGTGGCTGAGGGCAGGAGGGTGGGGAGGTAGAGGTGGAGGCAGGTCACTCTGGCTGGCCTGGTTGAGAGCTGGTGGCGTTGTGTGCTTGGTCACCTCCAGAAAGATGGAGAGAGTCTGGTTGGATAAAACTGCTGGGAGTCCACCAGGTGGGTGCCAGTGCTGCTGACCAGAGTCTAATATGGCAGACACAAGTAATAAGTGTTCCCAGTTTACATTGCGGGAGGGGCAAGGAGCAGCCATGATTGGGAAAAAGCTGACAGTGGTGGAAGGCGCAGCCATGATAGGGAAGGAGTTTCCAGGAGCAAAATGGAACAGCTGGGAGAGGAAAATGAGAGTCAGAAGAAGAAAAGGAGAACTAGCAGAAGAAAGAAACAGCCAGGAGAAAAAAGAAACAACAGGGAATGGGAGGGTCTGTGTGCACTCCATCTCCTACCTGATAAGACTTCTCTATTTTTTTCAATTGCATTTTAATTCAAAATTATTGTGTATTAGTTTCAGATATATAGTAAAGTGGTTAGAAAATCATACTTTATAGAGTGGTTCTTCCCATTGCTTCAGGTACACATCTGGCCCCAAATGTAGTTATCATGATATCATTGACTATATTCCTTATGCTTTAATCTACATTTCCATGACTGTTTTTACTACCAATTTATACTGCTTAATCAAACACTTCACCTTTTTCACACAGCCCTCTCAACCCTCATTTGCTCTGACATCTACCAGTCTTTGCATTTATGAATCTGTTTTCTTTGTTTATTTTGTTCTTTATATTGCACATATAAGTGAAATCATAGGGTATTTGGCTTTTCTTTTACTGGTTTATTTCACATAGCATATAATACCGTTAGGTCCATTCATACTGTCACAAATGGTAACATTTCCTTTTACATGGAAGACTATTATTCTCTTATAGATATGTACCACTGTTTTGTTTTGTTTTGTTTTGTTTTTTTTTGCTAGAGAGAGAGAAAGGGGCAGACTGACAGAAAGGGAGAGAGATGAGAAACATCAATTCATTGCTGTGGCACGTTAGTTGTTCATTGATTGCTGTCTCATTCATGCCTTGACCTGGGGACTCCAGCTGAACCAGTGACCCCTTGTTCAAGCCAGAGACTTTGAGCTTCAAGCTAGTGACTTTTGGGTTCAAGTCAGCAACCATAGCATCATAAGTATGATTCTATGGTCAAGCCAGTGACCCTGTGCTCAAGCTGAGGAGCCTGCACTCGAGCTAGATGAGCCTGTGCTCAAGCTGGGGTCCTCAGAGTTTCAAACCTGGATTTTCAGTTTCCCAAGTTGATTCTCTAATCAATGTGCTACCTCTTGGTCAAGTTGTACCATTACTTTTTTTTTAATCCACTCTTCTACTGATAAGCAATTAAGTTCCTTCCAAATCTTAGCTATTGTAAATAACACTACAATGAACATAAGGATGCATATATTCTTTCAGACCAGTATTTTGGGTTTCTTTGGATATATTCCCAGAGGTGGAATTGCTGGGTCATAAGCAGTTTTCTTTTTAACTTTTTGAGGAACTTCATACTGTTTGCCATAGTGGTGGCACCAATTTTCATTCCCACTAACAGTAAATAAGGGTTTTTTTTCTTCTCTATACCTTCCACAGCACTTGCTGCTTATTGATTTATTGATGATAGCCATTTTGATAGGTGTGAATTTGTATCTCATTGTGGTTTTGATTTGCATTTCTCTGATGATTAGTGATGTTGAGCAACATTTTGTGTTTCCTAGCTATCTGTATGTCTTCCTCAGAGAAGTGTCTGTGCAAGACTTTTGTCCACTTTTTGTTCAGTTATCTGTATTTCTGGTGTTAAGTTATCTGAGTTCTTTATAAGTTTTTGATGTTAAAACCTTATCAGATGTATCATGTGTGAATATGTTCATCTGATAGGCTGTCTTTAACTTTTGATTCTATGAAGAATTTTAGGTTTAATATTTTAAGTTCTTAAAGATTTAAAGCAAATACTTATTAAAACAGAACTGACATTTATTTCTTAAGAAGAATTATGACAAGTAAGTAATTTTATTAAAATGAAGTAAAATTAATTTTGGAAAGCTTGTCAATGAGTCTGAACCCAGCTTCTTCAATAGTAAGTGTAGCAAGATTACAGTAACTCATTAAAAAAAGTTTTCTGATTGGATTAGAAAGTTGAGGGAGAAAATTAGCTAATTTTTTTAAAGTCAGTTGTAAGAATCACTTTATTTTTGATGAACCACATTTTAACAAATGTCATTTGACTGAAATGGAACTTCACACCAATTCCATTTTGTTCTTTGTATCTTAACAAAGGACAGGTGGCTTGTGTGAATTTATGGGAAGATTCTTTGATGCTGGCATATCACAGAATATGCCATATTTCCAATTGCTTGTCTTGGTAATAACAAAAGTAAATGTAACACAAATTTCAAAGAATAAAGTCATTTTTTTCAAAGTATTTCTTTTTAAAATGGCTGACACAAACACTTCAATTCCTGATCTAAAGAAAAAAAATTACCTAACAGAATTTTTTTACAAATATATCCCAGAAGCTTGAGACAGACATTAAAGTATTTGTATTTCTACATAAGTTTGTTTAGAGTGACACACATCATTACTGCAAAGCAACTCTCTGAACATTTGTCAAAGCTGTAAATTCGTTGGCTGAAACTCTCAGGCATACACTCATGTGTAAGAACTGAGTTGTTATATTGACCATTACTAAATATCCTGCATTTTCTGTTGTTTTTTTTTTGCTTTGATATCCCAGTAAGCCTAAATTTTGTTTGCATCTTTTAAGAAAGACCTGTTAGAGGACAGTATCATGAGGAAGTAGGCCATGGAGGTGACAGTGGCACCAGCTCTCATACAGGCCACAGTGAACAAATCATAAGACATGTAGAATTCATTTGTGTCACAAATATTCCAGGATGGAGCCACATATTTTCCCTCGGAAAGCATTTAAAGGAATGATATACTGAAATGTTGATCTTTTCCACACTGTCTGTTGCATTGATCTGAGTGACTTGATTACTTAACAAGTTGACCATGTGCTATAGGCATAAACATGGCACCACATAGAAACCAAACACCTCCAACCAGGCCAATCCCACGACATAGATGAAGAAGACCAAAATTCCAAGGATTCATGGGTAACAGGGAGTTGTTTTAAACTCCCTATGCAGGTCTTTCACTGACCTTGTGCACAAAAATTTCTGCCAACAGAATGATCATATAGAAGAAGAAAAAAGACACAATTTGATAAATGTTATACTGCATCAGTTGTATTTTCTTACTCAGCAAGGTGTGGAGACTGGTTTTGATGGAAAAGCTTTGCTCCAGTTAAAAGATTTCTCTTTCAAATAAGATACAAGAATGTCCACTTTCAATACTTTTATATAACATATTATTAGAAGTCATAGCCACAGTACTCAGACAGGAAAAATAAATAAATAAAAGGTATCCAGATTGAAAAGAAAGAAGTGAAACTCTCGTTATTTGCAGATGACATGATAGTATATTTAGAAAAGCCTAAAAAACCCACCAAATAATAATAATTAGGCTAATAAATGAATTCAGTGAAGTAACCGGATATAAAATTAATATTCAGAAATCAGTTGTATTTTTATATACTAATAACAAACCATTAGAAAGAGAACAATATCATTTACAATTGCATCAAAAAGAATAAAATACCTAGGAATGTATTTTCCAAAGAGATGAAGAACCTGTAATTAGAAAACTATAAGACATTGAAGAAAAAAATTTAAGAAAATAAAAATAAACTGAAGGACAGACTGCACTCATGGAGGCACAATTAACACTGTTAAAATGCTGCCAAAGCAATCTCTAGATTAAATAAAATCTCTATTGAACTATCAGCAGAATTTTTGACAGAATAATCCTAATATTTCAAAAAAAATATTCTAAAATTTATATGGAACCACATAAGACATTAGTTAGCCAAAGCAGTCTTGACAAAAAATAACAAAATTGAAGGTAACACGCTGATACCAAAATATTCTACAAGGTTATAGTAATCAAAGTAGCAGAATAAGGGCATAAAAACAGAAACATAAATCAATCAAACAGAATCCAGAATCCAGATATAAACCCATGTCTGTATGTTCAACTAATACACGAGTCAGGAACCTATGGCTTGCAAGCCAGATGTGGATCTTTTGATGGCTGAATCTGGCTCCCAGACAAATCTTTAATTAAAAAATAATTACATTAAAATATAAAACATCTTCATGTATTACAATCCATTCATTTCCTACCACTCATGTTCATGGTTGCGGGTGGCTGGAGCCAATCATAGCTGTCCTCCGGGACAACACCAAATTTTTATTGGATAATGCCTAACGTACATGGGTCATTGTATGGCTCTCAGGAAATTACATTTTAAAATATGTGACGTTCATGGCTCTCTCAGCGAAAAAGGTTCCCAACCTCTGAACTAATATGTTACAAAAGAGGCACTAATTTACAATGCATTAAGACAGTTTATTCAATAAATTGTGTTGAGAAAACTAAACTCATACTAAAAAATAAAATGATCAATTTTACACTATATACAAGAATAAACTCAAAATGGATTAAACACTTAAATGTAACACCAGAAACCATAAAAACCCTAGAAGAAAACAGGGAAAACAGGAGCAGTAAAATCCTTGATATTGCTTTTAGTAATATTTTTCTGTTCTGTCTCCATGGGCAAGGAAAACAAAAGAAAAAAATGGTAGTACATCAAACTAAAAAGATTTTGCATAATAAAAGAAACCATCAACAGAATGAAAAGAAAACACACTGAATGGCAGAACATATTTGCCAATGATACATCTGACAGGTTAATATTCAAAATTTGTAAAGAACTTATAAAACTCAATACCAAACAAACAATCCAATTAAAAAATAGCCAAGGGACCTAAATAGACATTTCTCAAAATGTACCGATGATCAGTAAACATATGGGGAAAATGCTCAACATCACTAATCATCAGAGAAATGCAGATTATAAACACAATATGATATCACCTCACATCAGTCAGAATAGTCATCATCAATAAATCAATAAAAAACAACTGTTGTGGAGAATGTGAAAAAAAGGTAACTCTTGTACACTGTTGGTAAGAATGCAGTACAGTGCACTCAGTGTAGAAAACAGTACGAAGTTACCTCAAAAAATTAAAAATGGAACTGCCTTATGACCCAGCAATTCTTCTAAGAATATATTCAAAGAAGCCTGAAACACTAACTTGAAAAAAACATATGCATCACTATGTTCATTGCAGTATTATTTTCTTTTTTTATTTATTTATTTTAGAGAGGAGGGGGGAGATAGAGAGAGAGAGAAAGAGAGAGAGAGAAGGGGGAAGAGCAGGAAGCATCAACTCCCATATGTGCCTTGACCAGGCAAGCCAGGGTTTTGAACTGGCAACCTCAGTGTTTCCAGGTTGACACTTTATCCACTGCACCACCACAGGTCAGGCTATGCAGTATTATTTTCAACAGCTAAAATTTGAAAACAGCTCAAGTGTTCATCAATAGAAGAGTGGATAAAAAAAGCTGTGGTACATTTATACAGTAGAGTACACTTTGTCTGAAAAAAAAAGGAAATGTTACCCTTTGCAACAGCATGGATGGTCCTGAAGAGTATTACTGGTATGTTATATGAAATAATCCAGTCAGAAAAAGACAAGTACTACATGATTTTACTCATATATAAAATTTAATTAACAAAATAAACTAACCACAAGATAGAAACAGACTCTGATAGAGAAATATACTTTGCTAGAACCACCAGAGAGGAAGGGAGCTGCAGGGCTCAGTGGAAAAGGTAAAGCAATTAAATGAAAAAAAGTAAGAAGAAAAGAAAGGAAGAAAGAAAGAAAGAAAGAAAGAAAGAAAGAAAGAAAGAAAGAGAAAAAAAAGAAAAAAAGAAAGGGAGAAAAAAGGGAGAAAGAAAAGAGAAAGAACAAAAGAAAGAAAGAAAGAAAAAATAAAGGGAGAAAGAGAAAGAACAAAAGAAAGAGAAAGAAAGAAAGAAAGAAAATTATAAGCACAGACAACAGCATGGTGATTATCATAGTGGAAAGGGGAAGAAGAGGGTATAAAGGGATAAATGTTGATGGAAGGAGACTTGATTTTGGGTGGTGAACATGCAGCACAATATAAAGATGATACATTACAGAATTGTACATCTGATTCCTATATTATTTTTTAGCCAACTTTATCCCAAAAAAATCAATAATAATAAAAAACTAAAAAATGACCTACTGAGTAGAAGAAGATATTCACCAATGACATCTGATAAGGGGCTAATATCCAAAATATATAACAAACTAAAAGAGCTTAATATAAAAAAAAACATGATTCAAAATTGTGCAGAAAACCTGAGTAAACATTTATTTAAAGAAGACATATGAAAATATGCTCAGCATCACTAATCATCAGGAAAATGCAAATTAAAATCACAATAAGATATTACCTGACACTTGTCAGAATGGCTATCATAAAAGAATCAACAAACAGCACTTTTTGCAACTGTTAGGATTGTAAATTTATGTAGCCACTATGAAAACAGTATAGGAGTTTCTAAA
Source organism: Saccopteryx leptura (assembly GCF_036850995.1). NCBI lineage: Eukaryota > Metazoa > Chordata > Mammalia > Chiroptera > Emballonuridae > Saccopteryx > Saccopteryx leptura. The sequence goes on along the minus strand of NC_089516.1, from coordinate 59,422,476 downwards.
TAAAATAAAAAATAATACAACTATATGACCAAACAGGCTAATTTCATTTATTTTTGAGAAAATATCTGCAAAATAAGCAAATCTAAATAATCTGTTTTTATTTCTTCTATTTTTTTCAGGTAAAAAAGTGGGTTTTATAAAATATAGAATCTAGTTTTATTCCATGACTCAAATAATTGCACCAGTGTTTTTCCTCAAAACAAAAATCTGACTTCATATATGCTTTCCGAAGTGCTTTATTGTAGGAATATGCTCTGAAAATATGCAGTTAGGAAAACAATTTGAGAGAGCGAAATGCCATAGGGCAAAAGCCCTGAGCAGACTAGAATTCAGAGGCCTCTCTGACCCATACTGGAAAAAGTGCATGCTGGAAATACCAAAACAGTGGGATATGATTCAGTAACAGAAATGTTTAGCTCTCAGATCAGAGATTAAGTAAGAGTCAGCATATTTCTTGCATATCACTTCACCCCTGAAAACTTCTCCTACCTGCTACCTTGAGTTATTTGTACTTGTTAATAAATATCTGAGTAAGGCTGGGGATGGGTCTTCAGTTGTTCAGTTTACTGACCAGGGCTGTTTTAGTCCCTTGGAGCATGCCATCTGGTCTCCGAGTAGTTCATTGTTGTTACGACACTTTATGTTTACTTCTCATTTTGTCATACAGCATATTAAAAAATATATATTCAAAGATGGAGAATTAATTGTATTATAATCTTTACTGTTTAATAAAATACATTCTCAAATAAAACTATTTTTTTTATTTCAACTGATTAGAATGCATGACAGTCTAATGTATAATAACCATTTGTACAACTTGACGCTACTTCCTCTACTTCCTTGATTTGTGCTCAGGCACCAGCAGTTTACCCACCATTGATTTTACACGATCTGTACAAATATCAACACAGTGGAAAAAAATATTTTTATTCACATATGCCCTGAAAATTTCATGGGAACCATAGGTGTCTATAGATCATACCTGGAGTACCACTGTTGTATGTATTCCAAAACTTTCTCAAAAATATGGGAAGATAGAGTCTTTGTTCTCTCATTTCAACTCCCGTTGTTTTATTTATTTATTTATTTATTATTTTATTTTATTTTATTTTTTGCATTTTTCTGAAGCTGGAAACAGGGAGAGACAGTCAGACAGACTCCCGCATGCGCCCGACCGGGATCCACCCGGCACGCCCACCATGGGGCGACACTCTGCCCACCAGGGGGCGATGCTCTGCCCATCCTGGGCGTCGCCATGTTGCGACCAGAGCCACTCTAGCACCTGGGGCAGAGGCCACAGAGCCATCCCCAGCGCCCGGGCCATCTTTGCTCCAATGGAGCCTCGGCTGCGGGAGGGGAAGAGAGAGACAGAGAGGAAGGCGCGGCGGAGGGGTGGAGAAGCAAATGAGCTCTTCTCCTGTGTGCCCTGGCCGGGAATCGAACCCAGGTCCTCCGCACGCTAGGCTGATGCTCTACCGCTGAGCCAACCGGCCAGGGCCAACTCCCGTTGTTTTAAAAGCTGCCCCAGAGGTTGCTCACGTTTCTATATTTATAATCTTCTTTGTTGTGGCTCAGGTGTGTTGACAACAAAATTTCAAAACAAGATTAGAAGAGCAAAAAGATTATTTGGGGAGTAAGCAAAAGGGGAGGAGAGCCATTAAATTGTGATTCAGGCCCTACATCTCTAAAGGAGAGAGAGAGAAAAAAGGAGGCTTGAAGGGGGGTAAAAATTGTAGAAAGAGATTTAGATTAAAAGAAAGTCTAAAGGTGCTTTGGTCAGGTAAATGGAGATCTCAATCCAAGGTCACCCACTGTAAGAACTCCATGTCTCTTCACAATGGGTCTACTTTGGTATGCTCAGTCATTGGCTGGGTGAATTCTATGGTCAGTAAGTTCTTGGCAGTAATCATGGATCCAGAAAGTCAATGGGAGGGGAGCCATCACTCTATCATGCACCCTGAAATATAAGAGCTGAGTGGCACATTTATATGGCCCCCATGGTTCAACCTTTGTACTAAAACAGATCAATTTCTCTTAGCAAGTTTTGGGAGTGTGGACAAAAAAGGGGCCAAAGATGAAACCTGACAAGCTCAGGGAAGGCCTGCATGTCAGGCCTTGAAAACTCAGAGACCTGGCCTGACCTGTGGTGGCGCAGTGGATAAAATGTCAACCTGGAAATGCTGAGGTCGCCATTTCAAAACTCTGGGCTTGCCTGGTCAAGGCACATATGGGAGTTGATGCTTCCAGCTCCTCCCTCCTTCTTTCTCTCTGTCTCTCTCTCCTCTCTCTCTCTCTCTCTCTCCTCTAAATAAATAAAATAAAAATTAAAAAACAAACAAACTCAGAGACCTAAAGTAACCACATAGGATGATTTGAAATTAAACTTCCCAAGTAAAAGTGAGTCATGGTAGGTAATCATCTCCTAGACCTGTATATTCCTTTATAAAAGTCAATCTTGACCTTAACTGAGCCTGTCTATTGCATTTTTTAAAACTACCAAAATATACCTTTGGATTTTTAGAGTAATCCTCTTTTCTTCCAGACCCCTCAGAGAAGAATATCTCACCAAAAACAGAATCTCTCTTTGTTATTTTGTTGCCCAAATACCATCTCTATGTGCTGTACCCACCTCTCTCTTATACCCACCAATTTAAAAGAAGTTACTCTTCATTCAATATCAGAGATTTCCTCACTTTCCTTTCTCCTGCCTCCCTAATCCACCACGATGGATAACAAGTAAACCTCTTTATAACTCCTCCTTTGATTGTAACACATAGAAAAAAACTGCAAAATTGCCCCTCTTCAGAGTATTTTCTCAATCTGTTAGGATTTTGCTTCCCAGAAATATTTGTCGGTTTGGCTTAAATAAACTTATAAAAATTATCTACAGCTTTGGACCTTTCTTATATTCTCAAGAGAATGCTCCATGGTCCCTATGATTCTATTTTCTTTAGGGGAATCTGAGAAAAAAGAGTTCAGTGATCTGACTATAATCACTTACTCACTGTAGATGATCTTGGGGCTACAACTGGTATGAAAATTCACTCTCTTCTCTTCACTATTCATTGTAGATTTGCTGCACTTTGAGCATGATTGTGGTAGAAAAGTAGAGAGAGATTCAGCAGCTGCAAAGAATTTGAAGATGGGATGAGGTGGATATGAATATGTGCATTAGGACATCTTATTTGCTACATTCATCATGTTAAAAGCAATTTGTGTCTGTGTATGTATGTGTTTGTGTATTATAGGGGAGAAAAATAATTTTTTGGCTGAGATAACCTTTGTAATAAAATATTAACAGAAGAAAAAAAAACAACAATTGATAATATGAAAACCCCCTATATACATGAGAGACCCAAGAAAACTTAGTAGCTCCCATAAATGGTCCAAACCACCACCTTACATACCATCTCCAGCCAAAGACAAAAGAAGTTGTGGATGGGGGACCCCATGTGTAAAAGGTTACCAGAAAGAACTCAGTAAATAAGGGTAAGGTTGTTATGCAGATTAATTCGTTGCCTTTTTAATTGATAACAATTTCTAGAAATTTATAGTCATCTTTCTCTTCCTGGTACAGAGAAGGTGACACCCTTCAAATGGAGATTTCTCTTATAAATATAAATGACTCTTACAAAGGATTAACTTCTACTCAGTTTTCAGAAATTTTTCTGTTTGCTATTTCTAAAAATAATCAGCCTAAAATAATTCTTAGGACAAAAATACACACTGTGGGATGACAAATTCTGCTCCCCTTTAGTATGTTGGGAATGGGGAAACTTTCTACTTTCCCTTAGTTCTTCTGGCTGGTTAATAATTAAAATAAAATACAGCATATTACTAACAAAAAAATCAAGTTTTAATACCAGTGAAGAAGGAATTCACATAAGCCTGAAAAATCTAAAGAGAGTACGGCAAAATGAGGTGTATACAAGATGGGCAAAAGTAGGTTTACTCTTCATATGGAAAAGGACATACAGGTTATGATTTTTAAAATAGTTCTATTAACTCAAAAGAATCTCAAAATGCCACAATGAATGTAAAATAAAATTATAAAAATAATATAATAATTAATATATAATAATACAAAAATAAATTCACATACTCACAATTGTTAAACCTACTTTTGCCCATCCTATATATCTTGGAGAACTAAGGAAAGGAAGTAAGATATTTTGCATGGAGATGAAAAGAATAAATGTTTAGTAAAAATGTATATTGAGCAATCTTGAAATAATGGGACACAGAGAAGATTACACTTATGTTAAATGGGCTTTGTTAGGTTTCTACCTGTCTATCATAACTAGTTCATAATAAAATGGACATCTATGATAATAATGCTTTTCCTGGAACAATTCCTTTGTCTACATTCTTTTAGGCAGTAAAAGGAAAGGTCAAAGGTTCTTCCTGAGCTTTATGGGCCTTAATTTTTTTCAGCACAAAATAATCTACATGCCAGAGTGACACATCCTGATGCAATTGGTTCTAAACCCTGAAGTATATTCATAACATTTTTACTAGTATGGTAGGATAATGTTAAACACATTATACAAATAAATATTGTAAATCTCAGTGTTCAAATTTATATGCTGGTAATTGATGTAATTTATATTGATACTTAAACCCCATTTTTAAAAATGTTTGAGCCATTCTAGCTTAATAAAAAAAAAACCTTCTTTGGGCAACACAATACTCGCTTCCCCTACATATTACTCTGTATGTTCTCTCAAAGAAGATAATACAGAAGAAGCAACAAACAGAAAAAGAACAGTTAAAACCTCTGGAGGTGGTTCTTGCTGTCCCGATACATAATATTGTGAAACATTTCTATACACTGTGATAATGTAAGAGGTGATGTCTTCCGACCTCATTTATAGCTTCTCAACTCAAAAATATTTAGCTCTTAACTACTTCAGGGTTTTTTTCCCAGTACTTTTGTTTTATAAAAGCATCATTGCATTCTTTAAAAAATTGCTCTTCAGCCTTTGCCGAGTTGCTTTGTTGGTTAGAGCATCTTTTTGATACACCAAGGTTGCAGGTTTGATCCCCAGTCAAGGCATATACATGAATTAACCAATAAATGTATAAATCATTGGAACAATAAATTATATATCTCTCTCCTTCCTCTCTCTCTAAAATAATTTTAATAAGTTTTAAACTTTTTGCTCTTCAAAAGTAACACTACCCTTTAATAGTGAGGAATATTAAATTTTGATTTTTAATAAAAGGTTAAAAATATTACCTAATTCATAACATCCTCCCACCTTTCTTTACTATCAGTGTAAGAAATGTTCATGAGTATAAGAATTTTTATGACTTTATTTGAGCCAACCTGTTGACAATTGCCAGGAAACAAAGTTTTAACGAATTGAGAAAATTCTCTGAAAAAAGGCAGCTTTACCACTTATTTTATACATCAGAATCAAAGAGAAAGTTGTAAGGGGGTTACATAAAATAAATTGGTGATAAATTGGGGAGGTGGAAGAAAGCAAATTATGGGAAATTTTTGATTGGATAAAAAGTAAAAATCTATATAGTGAAATTTCTTTTACATTGGCAGACATAAGATAATTAATAGTTAATTGAAATGATCGTAATAACAATGAGGGGGTTTGTTGATTTCTGCTCTGGTCGGATGCCTGCCCTGAGGGGAGGCAGAAAAAGATTACTCTTACATTTAAAAGGCATGTTATCAGGTATGTTATTATATGTAGATGAAAAAGACAACAGACAGGCTGGATTAAAGTAAACATTGACTTTTGTTAAGAGAAAAATACCACCCTAGAAAATAGCTACCCATGATAAACTGCTTTTAGTTAGAAAAAATTTTATTTCAGAACATCCTAGGTGGTTACTGTAGGTCTCTGAGTTTGCATGGCCATCGTACAGGCCTCAAATGATCTTGTCAGGTTTACTATGTGGCCCTGTCTTTTTTTTTTATTTAGCCTGACCAGGCGGTAGTGTAGTGGATAGAGCCTTGGACTGGGATGTGGAGGACCCAGGTTTGAAACCCCGAGGTCACCAGCTTGAGCACGGGTTCATCTAGTTTGAGCAAAGTTCACTAGCTTGAGCCCAAGGTCGCTGGCTTGAGCAAGGGGTCACTTGGTCTGCTGTAGCCCCCTGGTCAAGGCACATGTGAGAAAGCAATCAATGAACAACTAAAATGCTGCATCAAAAATGGATGCTTCTCATCTCTCTCCCTTCCTACCTGTCTGTCACTATGTATCCCTCTCTCTGGCTCTCTCTCTGTCTCTGTAAAAAAAAATTTATTTAAAAATTAAATTTCACAGGGTAATGTTGATCAATAAAAGTACATAGGTTTCAGATAAACATGAGAGTAGTTATCTACTATCAACTCTGCCATTAAATTGTCTTATTATCTTGGCCCTGGCCGGTTGGCTCAGCGGTAGAGCGTCGGCCTGGCGTGTGGGGGACCTGGGTTCGATTCCCGGCCAGGGCACATAGGAGAAGCACCCATTTGCTTCTCCACCCCCCCTCCTTCCTCTCTGTCTCTCTCTTCCCCTCCTGCAGCCGAGGCTCCATTGGAGCAAAGATGGCCCGGGCGCTGGGGATGGCTCCTTGGCCTCTGCCCCAGGCACTAGAGTGGCTCTGGTCACGGCAGAGCGACGCCCAGGAGGGGCAGAGCATTGCCCCCTGGTGGGCAGAGCGTCGCCCCTGGTGGGCGTGCCGGGTGGATCCCGGTCGGGCGCATGCATGCGGGAGTCTGTCTGACTGTCTCTCCCCATTTCCAGCTTCAGAAAAATACAAAAAAAAATTGTCTTATTATCTTGAAAATCTCTCTCTCTCCCCTTTTTTTTCTTGGTCTGAATTTCCTGATCTGTAATGTGGATAAAAAAAAAAAAAACCCACATTGATTATATTATATACTTATCACCAAAAGTTAAATCATATTTTGTCACCTTATATTTGTCCTCTTTACACACTTCCCCCCTACCCTCTCCACCCTTTCCCTTCCCCTGGTAACCACTTCACTTTTATCTTTGTCCATAAGTTTCAGTTTTATATCCTAAGTATGTGTGAAATATTACAGTTCTTAGATCTTTTTGATTTATTTATTTCACTCAGTATAATATTCTCAAGGTCCACCCATGGGGTACACAGCATAATCAAGAGTTCTTTTTTCTTTTCCATCTACATTACAGATCAGGAAATTCAGACCAAGAAAAAAGAGAGAGATAGATTTTAAAGGTAATAAAGCAATTTAAGCAATTTAATGGCATAGTTGGAAATAGATTGCTTTACCCTCAAAAATCTCCTGGTAGACAAAATAAACTGATAGATAAAATGGCTACTCAGCCACCATCATTCTCAAGAATAATGAAGGCCTGAAGGAGAAAGAAAAACTTCCTTACTCAGTAATCTGCCTCAGACCTTTGAGGCAGCTGGATACTAATAAAGAACAATTGGATCAGGGTGCAAACAATTTTGAGAAACTGTGGCATCACTCCCAACCACAAACAGAAGAAGCTATCTGTAGTTCCCTTTTCCTGAGACCCTTTGACAAATCTATATAACTTCTGCCTCACCCCACATGGGGCTGCCACCCTTTGCTGGTCTCAGCCCACTTGTACTCAGGTGCTTTTCAAATTAATTTTCCTTTTGGAACACACTAGCTTAGTGTTTCTGGTTTGGCCCATGGTTTTTGTCTTTCAGAAGCACAATTTTAGATACACAAAGAAGTGTTATCTGGCAGGTGAGAGCTAAAAAAGACCAAGGGGTAGTAACAAATAATGACATTTGTAAAATTAGTGCAAATTTTCCTCTACTTTGATTTGACTTTAGGAAATTAAAAAAATCTAAGAATTCTTATCTCTTGTGACTGCAGTTATCTCTAGAGGATTCTCATTTTAATTCCTTTGGATAATCTCACATAAAAGTGGAATTTTTGGATCATATGGTAGCTCTACTTTTGGGGGGAACTTTCATACTGTTTTCTATAGTGGCTGTACCAATTCCTATATTTCAATCTTTTTTCTTAGGCTAAAGTTGGAGATAGCAGAAGGTAGGGAATGAAGTTGGAAAATGCAGTCTAAAAATATTATTTCTGCCAGATGTATATAAAAAACATTAAAGCAGAATACTTAATAGTTGTATATGTGACTTCCATAATTAACTTTGCCTAAATTTTTACTGAAGAGGACAAAATTCTGCTACCCCACAGTTGCTTTTTGGGATATTGATTTTAAGTTGTTTATTAAGAAATAAAAGGCACTGAGGGTTGGTTCAGTGGATACAAAGTCAGCCGCGTGTTGGACGTACTGAGTTCAATTCCCAGTTAAGGCACATACGAGAAGCAAACATCTACTTCTCTCCTCTTCCATGCCCCCCCTTCTCTTCTTCCTCCTTTCTCACAGCCAGTGGCCCTTTTGGTTCAAATGTTGGCCCCAAGCACTAAAAATAGCTCAGTTGACTCCAGCTTAAGGTACATGCCAGAGTCTGTCTCACTATCTTCCCTCCTCTCACTTAAAAAAAAAAAAAAAAAAAAAAGAAAAGAAAAAAAAAACCTCAGATAGAACTTTGAACCACCCTGCCCTTCTTCCCCAAGAGATTGAAACAAAGAAACCTGCTTCAGAAATTAAAACATAAGTTGTAGCTTTAGTATAATTTGAATTAAGTATGGTAAACAAGAGGGTTTCAGGCAGGTTCCTGATATCTAGCTACTCCCTGTATCCCATTTATTCTGAGTTATCTGGCAAGAATTTACCTTTTGTGTGTTCTGCTCTTCTTCAACTACCTGTAAATTTCCCATTCTGACTTCTGAAATCTAATACTGTGCCCCCCACATCTTCTTTGTCTAAAAGTATAAATATCTTATATATACAGTGTTGCCTCGCTGTCTTTGAAATTTTTCTGGAAAAATCATGCCTGTGTGAATTCTTTGTGTTCATGTACTAAACTTTCATTTTATCCTGTTATTCTGTCCCTGTTAATTTGGCTCTTGACCCACCAGGAAAATTTAGAAGATAGAAGGAATAATATTGTTATTGTTTTACCTCCCACACCACTCAAAATGGGAATATATTCTGAATTACCTTTGCAGTAATCTTACCCACTGCCTAGGTTTTTTTGGTTTGTCTTGTTTTGTTTTGGTGACAAAGACAGAGAGAGAGTCAGAGAGAGTGATAGATAGGGATAGACAGGCAGGGATAAAGAAAGATGAGAAGCATCAATTTTTTTGTTGTGGTTCCTTTAGTTGTTCATTGACTGCTTTCTCATATGTGCCTTGACCAGGGGGCTACAGCAGAGCAAGTGACCCCTTGCTCAAGCCAGCAACTTGTGCTCAAGCCAGTGACCTTTATGCTCAAGCCAGTGATGATGTGATTATGTCTATGATTCTATGTTCAAGCTAGTGACCCTGCGCTCAAGTTGGTGAGCCTGCCCTCAAGGCTGTTGAGCTCATGCTTTAAGCCGTAGACATCTGAGTTTTAAACCTGGGTCCTTCACATTTGCCTGGGTTTTTTTAAATGACAGTGTTCTAACTATCGAACAGGATCTCCTACACTTACACACTTACTGTTGTTTTTCCTGCTTGGATGAAATATGATTTATTCTAACATAAATGGTCCAAGCTCTGCCCTCTAGAAAAATAAGAATATATTAATAACAGTAGAAATAATAATGTACATTTATAAGTATACTCATTTAATTATCAAAATAACTTTGCATTCAACAGAATTATTATCATTCCCATTTAAACAATGACTGAATTTTTAACCCTTTTACATAAAAGCTTTTTTGTGACAGAGACAGAGAGAGAAAGAGAGAGGGGCTAATAGGGACAGACAGACAGGAAGGGAGAGAGATGAGAAGCATCAATGCTTCATTGAGTCACCTTAGTTTTTCATTGATTTCTTTCTCATATGTGACTTGACAAGGGGGATACAGCAGAGCAAGCGACCCCTTGCTCAAGACAGTGACCCTGGGCTCAAGATAGTGAGCCTTGCTCAAATCAGATGAGCCTACACTCAAGCTGGCGGCCTCAGGGTTTTGAACCCGGCTCCTCTGCATCCCAGTCTGATGCTCTATCCACTGTGCCACTGCCTGTTTAGCCCATAATAGCTTTCTAAAATATATTGAAATCAGTATTAGCTAGTCATCCCCATTTTCACCAACTATTTCTTATAAAATGGTTTCCAGATACTTAATCATCTTTTCTTTTCCTACTCAAAATGAATTATTGTTTGTTAATGTCTTTGTAATGTTGTGTTGTAGGGTCAGTACTGGACATGGCTTTTCCCTCTCCCCAGTCCCTGACGCTGTAGTCATAGATCTTGGCAGCGAGTTACGGAAGAGAGAGTAATAAAACTGCTCCTAAGGTTTTACGAAAGACAAAGGAAGTGAATCATCAGATATTATCAAGGCAAAGCAGCACAGACCAATGCATATGCTTCCTCCATCCCCTTCTTGCCTGCTCATCTGCTAGCTTGCCCATAGATAAACAGTTTTTCTTAAGTAATTGCCTAAGGTTTAGCAATAAAAATCACAGCCCCCCTCAGTTGTGTATGGAGCTTTCACTAACCTGCTGCCATTGGTGCTGACCCTGTGTATAAGTAATAAAGGTTAATTCTGTTTTATCTGGTTCTTCTCGTGGTTTCTTGGTGCTCCTGCAACAACATCAGACTAATTTTATGGGTTTGGATCTCCTGTGTTACATTTGGTTCCTAGAAATAACAATAGTAGTTTAGATATAGTTGAAATAGCACATAATTCAATAAGATTAGACCTATTTTCAGATAGTATATTATATTCTTATTGGTACATATGGAGCACAAATGACTTCTTTTGTTAGTGTTTCTCTTTGTGTTGGAAGTCTGGTCTCAATCATTTATTCTGTTCCACATCTGATTTATTTCTATAACCTCAGCCTAAGTTTTGGGCTATCTACTCAGTATTTCATGAGAGATTAAACCCAAGGTGGATGTTACTTAATCTCAGTATATTTTATATCTTTGTCTATGGTAAGAAAAAGCTATTTTATGTTAGTTGTCTTCACTTTTTAAATATGTCATCCTCAAATATTCAAAGTAAAATACCATCAAATGGTATATTCTCATACACATTCTATTTTACCATTTTATTAATGTTAAAGTAAAGAAGCTATTCCACAACTAAAACTAATCTCTCTGCCATTACTTGGTTTCAGTCAGTATCTCCTGAGAGCTTTGCATCATTTCATTTTTCATTTAAACTCTATGTATTTATCTTTTTCTCCTCAATTCAATTATTTTTTTATCAATATACAAGTCCAAGATACCAACACCTCTCACCCTGTAGCAATAGCCTCCTAACTGGTATACGGTCATTCACTCTGATCTTGCACAATTCTAGCAAATTTCTCCACATAGGAGCAAAAATCATATTTTAAAATCATATAGCAGGTAATTTTATTTTCCTGCTTAAAATACTTTTATTTTTTATATCAACATAAAATAAACACTCTTTGTTATGACCTACAAGACCATACATGATACAACCTGTGCTTTCTTAGTTCTCTGCATTAGTTTCTTGAGGTTACTGTAACAAATTACCACAACCTTGGTGACTTAAAACTATACACATTTATTTTCTTACAGTTCTGGAGGTCAGAAGCCAAAAAAGATAGGCAAAGCTACAAAGATCACATTTCTATACCTTATTTTCAAAGAAAGCTAAAAAGGCAAATACAGATTTGGGCAAAAGTAGGTTTACAGTTGTGAGTATGCAAAAATACAGTTGATTCTTGTATTATAATTTAATTATTGTATATTTTTCATACGAACAACTGTAAACTTACTTTTGCTCCACCCTATACTTAGTGTTCTACATCCTAGAGAAAGTGGCATACATTGTGTTATACTGACTTATTTAAAAAAAAAACAACCCTCAAAACAAACAAGAGTTCATGATACTGTGATGCCAGAATATATTGCAAATGTCTGCATCACCTTAGCTCTGTTTCTAAATTATGCTGTTTGTTACTGAGTCAAGACCTTTGTACTTGCAATTATAGATGCTCTTTGATTTACAATACATCCCAGTAAATCCACTGTAAGTTGAAAAGATTGTAAGTCAAAAAATATATTTAATTTATTTATACTACCAAGCATCATAGCTTAGCCTTGTCTATGTTAAAGGTGTTCAGAACACTTACATGAGCCTGCAGTTGGTCAAATAATTTAACAAAAAGGCTATTTTATAATAAGGTGTTGAAGATCTCATGTAATTTATTATGTGTATCACTTTTACACCACTGTGAAGTTGAAAATCTGTGAGTCAACCATCATAAGTCTGGAACTATCTACTTCCTCTTCTTGGAATGTCCTTTCTCATGCTCTTCACATGGTTAACTTTTTTTATTATTCAAATCTTGCTTAAATCTCTTTAAAAAGATATAGCTGGATTCTTTATCTAATGTCCTTCCCAAATTACTTTCTATCATTAAGTTATTCTATTTTTATACTACATGTCATTCTTTAAATTCATACTTTTTGCTTGTTGACTTGTTATTGCTTTGCATTTGTATTAGAATGTAAGATCCATGATAGTAGTGACCATATCAATTTTATACAGCACTATATTCTCTGTCATTAGCATAGTACATGGTGAATAGTAGGTTCTAAAAATATGCTTTTTGAACTGTAAAAAAAAATGTACTATAAGAGAACATGTACATACTTTGCACCCAAACAAACTTGAGTTTGAACATCAATTAAAACTATGTGACCATAATTAAGTGATTTAACCTCCTTGATTGTCAAGTTTTAAATTTTTTCTCTCATTTTTAAAAAACATTTTTAATTCATTAATTTTAGAGAAAGAGGAAGAAAGAGAGAGAAACATCAATTTATTTTTCCACCTATCCATACATTCATTGGTTGATTCTTCCATTGCCCTGATCAAGGATTGACCTTGCAACCTTGTATATGCAGATGATCCTCTAATCAACTAAGCTACCTGGCCAGGGCTCAAGTTTTTTTCATTTGTAGGTGACAATCATGCTTTTTTATGTAGAGATGTTATGATAACTGAAGTAACAAACAAATGCGGAATGTGGGACAGAGAGCTTTTCCTCTTAGTTGCATACAATCTGAAAATGTGATAAACCAGTCTTATATTATGACTTAACAGTGTCCTGAATATCATATTGAAAAGAAAATGTGTTAAGATGAATCCTAAGCATGTCACTGGAGAAGTTTCTAAAAGTCATCACTGATTCAAAAATTAATACTGGAAAAGTACATTAAAGAATTATATATTTTTAATGTTAAGAAGAATAGAGCCTAGGCCAGTTGGCTCAGTAGTGAAGCATTGGCCCAGAGTGTGGATGTTCTGGGTTTGTTTCATAGTCAGGGCACACAGGAGAAGCACCCATCTGCTTCTCCACCCCTCCACCTTCTCACTTCTTTCTCTCTCTCTCTCTCTCTCTCTGTCTCTCTGTCTCTCTGTCTCTCTCTCTCTCTCTCTTTCCCTCCTGCAGCCATAGCTCGTTTGGAGCAAATTGACCTTTGGCACTGAGGATGGCTCCATGGCTTCCACTTCAGGCCTAGGAAGAATTTGGTTGCTGATCAACAGAGCAATGCCCAAGATGAGCAGAGCATTTACCCCTAGTGGGCTTGCCAGGTGGATCTCTGTTTGGGCACATGCAGGAATTTATCTCTGCCTTCCCTCCTCTCACTGAATAAAAGAAGAAAAAGAAGAATGGAGATGAGAAAGATGAAAAATAAGAGAAGATAAAAAGTAACTGTAGAACAAAATATCTAGTATTGGGCATCATGAATAAACTTGGCATTTTCACACAGCACATACAGCCTTAAGTGAAATAACCATTGTGGAAAGGGATCTGTCAAAGTCTATCCAAAGTAAAAAGTGTATATAGTTTTCTAAGCCAGAAATTCTTCTCTAGGACTTTACACTAGGGAAATAAGAAATAATATATTAAAAACTAATTATAGCAATGCTAATCAAAACACTGATTATAATATTTAAAAATATCAAAACAAATTAAATATTCAGCAATACAAAAGTTAAATAAGTTCTATATATCCATTTAAAAGGGATACTAGAAAGCCAATAAATTATGTTTTAAAAAATATCTGATTATATTAAAATATATCTTTATGTATTATTTTAACAGCATTACTAAAATATAATTTATATACTGTCTATTTTACCCATTTAAAGTTCCAATTAATTGATTTTTAGTATATTCACAATTGTGCCATCATCACCATGATCAATTTTAGAACATTTTTATCACCTCCAAAGAAACCCTCTACCCATTAGCAGTCACTCCTCTTTCTCACCTCCTTCCAACCTCTGAAAATCATTAATCTACCTTTGTTCATTATGAATGTGCCTAGTCTAGAAATTTCATATAAATGAATAATACAGTATATAAATTTATTTAGTCTGACTTTCTCAACTTAGCATTATATTTCCAAGGTTCATGCATGTTATATCATGTCTTCCTCTGTATTCCTTTTTTTTTTTTTGAAGTTGGAAACGGGGAGGCAGTCAGACAGACTCCCGCATGCGCCCAACTGGGATCCACCCAGCATGCCCACCAGGGGGTGATGCTCTGCCCATCTGGGGCATTGCTCTGTTGCAACTAGAGCCATTCTAGCGCCTGAGGCAGAGGCCACAGAGCCATCCTCAGTGCCCAGGCCAACTGTGCTCCAATGGAGCCTTGGCTGCGGGAGGGGAAGAGAGAGACAGAGAGGAAGGAGAGGGGGAGGGGTGGAGATGCAGATGGGTGCTTCTCCTGTGTGCCCTGGCTGGGAATCAAACCCGAGACTCCTGCATGTCAGGCCAACGCTCTACCACTGAGCCAACTGGCCAGGGCCTGTATTCCTTTTTATTGCCAAGTAATATTTCATTGTATGGATATACCCTTTTTGTTCACCATCCATCAGTTTATAGATATTTTAGTTGTCTTTACTTTTATGGGTACTATGAAAAATGCTACCATGAGCATTCATGTACAAATTCTTGTTTGAACATAGCCTTTCAATTTGTTTTTGTTATATACCTGAAAGTGGAATTACTTTACCATATGATGATCTATATTTAACTTACTGAGGAACCACCAAACTGTTTTCTGTAACAGTTTTATCATGTTACATCCCTACAAGCATTGTATATGTGTTTCCATTTGTCCATGGTCTCAACACTTGTTATCATCTGTCTTTTTGCATATTTCCATTCTAGTAAATGTGAGGTGTTATCTCATTGTGAATTTGATTTGCATTTCTCTAATGACTATTAATGTTGAGTATCTTTTTTTGTACATTTGTATATCTCATTTAGAGAAATATCTGTTTAGATCATTTGCCAATCTTTGAAACAGATTATTTGTCTTTTCATTGAGTTGTAATAGTTGGTGATATATTCTGGATAGAAATCCCTTATATGAGATTTGCATATTTTATACAATTTTAAGGGTAGTGTTTTCATTTTCTTGATAATGACCTTTGAAACAAAGTTTTTAGTTTTGATAAAATTGTTTTTTTTAATTTATCTTTTATCCTTTTGGTGTGATATCTAAGAAATCTTTGCTTAACCCAGGTCCATAAAAATGGTTTCTATTAACACTTTTAGGTTTTGTGGGTGGAGCGCAGAGTGCATTCCTAGCAGCTGTGGCTGATGCAATGCTGTGAGAATACTCCAGCTCCCAGAAGCCTCCTGAGCATACCCAGGAAGGAAGCTCTCCTGCTATAAGGAAGTGACAGCTCCAACCACGCAGCTCCCTGATCTTTTCAGCCATTGGCTATGAAGGACACGCTGTAACAACCTATTGGCTGAACCCATGTATATAAACTAGCTTACTTCCTGAATAAAGTGGATCTGTATCACTGAACCTGGTCCCCGGAGTTGAGTCTTTGTGTCTGCGTTGTCCTTATCCTCGGCAGGACTTGTCCACAACTGGTGCCCAACATCAGGCAGGTACCTAACTGGCATCCAAGGGATGGGTGAGTGACCCTCTGCAATGGGAAGCCTTCTACCTCACTCTCGAGCCTCACAGGCTTGAGTCCTGCATGCCCTATTGCAGAGTAGGCGAGTTAAAGTTAGTGAAAAGGATCTTTGTATGTACTGAGAGATCCTCTCTGGTTTCAGTCCTTGGCTCCGGGACATGCCTCTTTGGGACCCTGATACTTGGGCCCAAGCTTTCCAGCATGTCCATTTGGCCAAAGTACATGGGGGACAAAATTTCCCTCTCAGCCTCATTCTTGCCTGCTAGCGATACATGCCTGCCTGACCAGTGCTCCTCCTGGGGACCCTCCACCAGTGCCAAAAATATTACAGGCTACCCCTCTCTCTGGGGAGCCCCTACCTTCCTATTCACCCCTCCTCTACTGAGGAGGAAAGTAATTTAGCCTCTGTGTTTGACAAAATTGCTGCTGAGCATGCAGAAATGAAACCAACCAAATTGCTAACTACTCCATCAGCTCTGCTGCCAGAAAAAGCAGAAGTTGCTTCTGCTGCATTCCCTGCCGGGGCTCAATGCCCTACCCCAGCCTCTCAGACATAATTTTCTCCAACACCATGTTTTTTTTGTGTGTGTTTGTTTGTTTTTTGCTGCAAACCCATGGGCCAGCCTATATGCCCCTATGTGTCTTTCTTCTTTCTGTCTGTCTGTCTTGTCTATTTTTCTGTAGCTCTTGCTCTCTCTCTCTCCCCTGCCCCTCTCTCTGAAATGATGGTGGAAGGACCCAGCCACGGCATAGTAACAGGGATCACACCCTCTTCTAATGCAAAAGAGAGGTAATGCTTGTGTTTTTCAGCCAATTTGGATCCCAGGAATCCCGCAACCTGCTTGACAGGGTTTATTGGGCACCCACTAAGTGATTCAGTCTTCACCATCCAAAGCTGCAGCCCTGGCCTTCTCCACACGGACTATGCCTGAGGGAAGTGGTCCTCAGCGTTCTAGAAGAAGACCTCGTGGCCGGCGTGCATGCCCCATCACCTGGGGGGATGTGGAGGCTTTGGTGGAGTGGGTTGAGAGAATTGCCCCTGATGGCCCCCAGGCTCTGGTGCACTGTTCTTGCTTATGTGTGCTGTAGTAACCACTGACTCCCAGAGGCAGGCAACAGCAGCCTGGGCCTTGATTCTGGCAGTGCAAGCTGGTGTTTTCAGTTCATCTTTGGAGGATAAGGAGAATTGGGCCAGAGTTACGAGTCACAGATTTAAATGGCAGCAGCTGTGGCGGGAGAATGAATGGAAGCCAGCATTGCCAAGTGGCTGCTGGAAAGGCAGGGAGTGCCTGCTAAGCCGCTAGTGGGTTCGCTGATATTTTGGGACATAGGGGTGGATGCCATCATGCTTTCAGAGCAGAGATGGAAATGCTGATTGCCATTGCCACGTGCTCCTCTTTGGGAAAGTGTAAGACCTTCCAGGACAGCAAGGATGAGGGTGGTCGCTGAGGCTTCATGTGCATGGACTGATTTCCTGGACTATGACCCGAGTGAGCACTGGCTCCTTTGTTGGATGGAGTTGCGGATTTTGGACTGTGTGAAATGCCCTGGTGGGGGTGAGGGGTGGCTTTGCTGGTGGCCCTTCCCCTGCCCCAGAAAGCTTTCCCATGGCTAGAAAGAAGGCTGAGGATATTTTGTGACTTTTGCAAAGTGATCAGAGGCTGGTGAAGTATACCTCTGTAATTGTTGAAATTGTATGATTTGTCATGTTGTTGTAATTTGTGTAATATGCCTTGCTTGCAACCATATGCAGTATGCAGCCCATGGCAAGCCATCCATTTCTTGTTTTGATGCTGAGACCTTTGTGGGAAGGGGGCATGCATGAACCTACATCTATTTTTTACAATCAAAATAGAACTCTGTTTAATGGCACCTAGAAGGTCTCTGTAACACAATGGGAAGGAAATGACATGTTGACCCCTAGGAGGAATCCACTGTTTAAGACCCCCGTTCTATTTCTTAACTAGTCAAACATTACAGAAGCTTGCCTCATTGTTTAATCCAGCTAATCTATTAGCATATAGTATAATAGGTATTGTTGTTGTTTTAGTTCTACTAGGCTTCCATTGCCTAATGTGTAGCATTCAGAAGCTACAACAACAAGCTGTCATTCATCAAGTCCAATTGGCCTTAATTAAAAGAGAAGGGGGAGATGTGGGTGTAGCACAGAGCATATTCCTAGCAGCTGTGGCTGATGCAATGCTGTGAGAATACTCCAGCTCCCAGAAGCCTCCTGGGCATACCCAGGATGGAAGCTCACCCGCTATAAGGAAGTGACAGTGCCAGCCATGCAGCTCCCTGCTCTTTTCAGCTGATCTGATCATTGGCTATGAAGAACATACTGTAACATCCTGTTGGCTGAACTCATGTATATAAGCTAGCTTACTTCCTGAATAAAGTGGATCTGCGTCACTGCACCTGGTCCCAGAGTTGGGTCTTTGAATCTCCATTATCCTCACCCCTGGCAGGATTTGTCCACAAGCTTTTATATGTAGGCTTTTCATCCAATTTGAATTGATTTTTGTATATGGTATGAATACAGTCTCCAAATTCATTCTTTTGCATGTAGATATCCAATTGTCCCAAAATAATTTGTTAAATACACCTACTTCCTTACCTAATAGTCTTGGTTCTCTGACTCTTGTTGAAAATTAATTGAATGTAGGCTCAGGCCAGTGGCACAGTGAATATAGCATTCTCTGGGAACATCAAAGTCACCAGTTCAATCATGAAGGAACCAGCTGGACTGACAGGGTCCCCAGGTTCAAGCCCCAGTAAGGTTATATATGAGAAGCAATCAATGGCACACCTAAGTGGAACATGAGTTATTACTTCTTTCTTGCTCTCTCTCAAAAATGTTAATTGACTGTAAATATGAAGATTTATTTCTATACTCTCAATTCTATCCCATTGATCAATATGTCTACTATAATTCTAATACCATGCTGTTTTTATTATTGTAGCTCTTTAAAAGTGAAAAGTGTGAGGCCTCCAACTATGCTAATCTCTTTTAAAATTATTTTGCTATTCTGAGTCCCTTGAATTTCCATGTATATTTTAGCCTTGCTTTATCACAAAAAAGTTGGGATTTTAATAGAGATTACATTGCATGTGTTGATTGACTTGAGAAGTATTGCAATTTTGTCAATATTAACTATTTACATCATCTACAAATATGGAGTGTCTTTCAATTCATTTAGGTTTTATTAAATTTCTTTCAAAAACATTTTATAATTTCAATGTACAAATGTTATACTTGGTTACATTTATAACTAATTATGTGATTCTTTTTTTTTTCTTCAGCAAGAGTGACAGTCAGACAGACAGACTAGGACAGAATGGCTGGAAGGGACAGAAATAAGAAGCATCAACTCCTATTTGTGACACTTTAATTGTTCATTTTATTGATTGCTTTTTCATATGTGCCTTGACCAGGGGGTTCTAGCTGAGCCAGTGACCCTTTGTTGAAGCCAGTGACCTTTGGTCTCAAGCCAGAGATTATGACTATGACCCCATGTTCAAGCCAGCAACCTCGGGGTTTCAAATATGGAATCTCAGTGTCCCAGGTTGATGCTCTTTCCACTGCATCACCACCAGTCAACTCCACTGAAAGATTTTAAGCAAAGAATAAGTATGATAATATTTGCAATTTAGAAATATAATACTGATGACTGTGTTGTAAATAGAATTGATAGAGGTAAGCTTGGGCTAGTGAGTAAATAATGCAGATAAGAGAGGAAACTACAAAATAGAAAAGATACAAAAGTGGTACATAACTAGGATATACTTAAGAGTTTAAAAGGGCTGGAAAAATGATTGTTTAAATGTAGGACATGATAATAAGTCTCAGGTTTCTAGAATCAATGAATGAATGAGAAGAATGGAGTGTCACAATCTGAGATAAAGTATATAGTACAAGGAGCTGATTATGGAAGTAGAGATAATAATTTCCATAAATGACATGTTTATCTATAAATGCTTATTGAAAAAATTGGATAGAAACACTAGGTAAGAAGTCAGCAATATGAACAAGAAACTCAAAAGAACTATTTACATTGGAAATATAGGATTTGGAGTCATCCATATATAGTTTGGAATTAAATAAATTAGAGTATATAAAATCATGCAGAGAAGACTGTGTAAAGTAAGTACCACTGACATGAAAACAGAACTCTGGAAAGCACTAATATTTTCCGAAAGCCACTCATGAATTTTACGTGCATGTTACATCACCCACTTTCTGGTTACCAAAATCTGTATTTGTTATCTGTTGCTGTGTAAAACAACTTACCCCAAAATTAGCATCTGAGACCAATAAATATTTATTAAATCATAGTTTATAAGTGTTAATAATCTGGGAGCAGGTTAGTTGGAAGCTTCTAGCTCAGGTCTTTCATGAAGTTATAATCAAGTAGTCCACCAAGGCTACAGCAATCTGAAGGCTGGCAACCCAGAGAATTTATTTCTAAATCTGTGGATGTGGATATTAACAAGATTCTTTGGTTCCCCAAGGCAAAGACATTTTTATAAAATAGTTTACTACACATCATGTAACTTTTACCAGAGTGAATAATGAGAGAGAGAGAGAGAGAGAGAGAGAGAGAAAAAAACTACCATGTTTTTATAACATGATCTCGGAAGTGACATACCATTACTTTTGCCATATTTTATTGGTCACATAGACCAATCCTGGGAGAGTATCCAAGAGGACACACAGGTTTGGATACCAAGAGGAGACAGGGATCACTTAGAGCCATTTTGTTTTATAGCCATTATAAATAAAAATTTCTATATTATTTTTTGGATTCAGAGTTTTCCATCATTAGAAGAGAGATAGCTTCCAATTTCTTTTACAATATAATTGTTGTTACCATAATCATCATAATCAACTATAAATAAAGAGATGTCACATTTTTTTTCTGTATTTTTAACTTTATTTTTTTATTATACCCTTTTTGCAATGTACTTGAGCATTAGTGTGGTATAATAAAATGAGCTCAGAGTCTGTGGATAAACAAACCTATGTTAAAAGTGTGGTTTCAGGCCCTGGCCGGTTGGCTCAGCGGTAGAGCGTCAGCCTGGTGTGCGGGGGACCCGGGTTCGATTCCCGGCCAGGGCACATAGGAGAAGCGCCCATTTGCTTCTCCACCCCCCCCTTCCTCTCTGTCTCTCTCTTCCCCTCCCGCAGCCAAGGCTCCATTGGAGCAAAGATGGCCCGGGCGCTGGGGATGGCTCCTTGGCCTCTGCCCCAGGCACTAGAGTGGCTCTGGTCTCAGCAGAGCAACCCCCCAGAGGGGCAGAGCATTGCCCCCTGGTGGGTAGAGTTTTGCCCCTGGTGGGCGTGCCGGGTGGATCCCAGTCAGGCGCATGCGGGAGTCTGTCTGACTGTCTCTTCCCGTTTCCAGCTTCAGAAAAATACAAAAAAAAAAAAAAAAAAAAAAAATAAAAAAAGTTTGGTTTCAGTAAAAATTAGCATTGTATCATAAGTGTGTTATTTAAATTTTTCCAACTTTAATGAGGTATAATTGACAAATAAAATTTTATATGTTTAAGGAGTAAAATATAATGATTTTTATATGCATATACATTGTTCCATAATTACCACAGTGAAGTTAACTAACATATCCACCATCTCATAGTTACTATGTTCATGTACTGGGTGGGGGGGATGACTGAAGATTCACTCCCTTAACAATTTTCTAGTTTACAGTGCAGTATTATTAACAATATTCAACATGCTATACATTATATTCTCAAGACTTGTTGACCTTATTTTGTACTCTTTGACAAATATCTCCCCATTTTCCCTACCCCCTTATCTCTTTGGTTCTATAAATTTGACTTTTTTATATTCCATGTATAAGTGAGATTATTATTTATTTTTCTGTGTCTGGCTTATTTCACTTATACTAATATCTTCCAGGTTCATCCATGTTGTTCCTAAATGGCTGATCACTTTTTAAGGCTGAATAATATTTTATTTTAAATATATAGACTTTAATTTCTTTAAAAAATTTTATATTTTCCATGGCCGGTTGACTCAGTGGTAGAGTATCAGCCCAGTGTGTGGAAGTCCCAGGTTTGATCTCTGGCCAGGGCACACAGGAGAAGCACCCATCTGCTTCTCCACCCTTGCCCCTCTCCCTTCTTTCTATCTCTCTCTTCCACTCCTGCAGCCAAGGCACCATTGGAGCAAGGCTGGCCCAGGCACTGAGGATGGGTTCATGGCCACCACCACAGGTGCTAGAATGGCTCTGGTAGCAAAGGAGCAATGCCCCAGATGGGCAGAGCATTGCCCCCTAGTGGGCTTGCTGGGTGGGTTCCACTTAAGAACATGTGGGAATCTGTCTTTCTGCCTCCCTGCTTCTCACTTTAGAAAAAAACCAAAAATTTTTTTCTTATTTATTTATTTTAGAGAGAGAAGAAGAAACAGAGAAAGAAATAGAAAAAAAGAAACAGGAACATTGATCTGCTCATGCACGTGTTTCTACAGGGGACTGAACCAGAAACCTTCACACTTCAGGACAATACTCCAACCAACTGAGCTATCTGGCCAGGGCCGTAGACTTTATTTTCTTTATCCATTCATTCATCAGCAAACACTAGGTTGTTATCATACCTTAGCTCTTATGAATAAAGTTGTAATGAACATAACAGTACAGGTAGCTCTTCAAGATACTAATTTTGTGTGCTTTGCATATATCTAGAAGTGGAATTACTGTATTGTATAAAAGTTTTATTTTTAAAAAATTTGAGAAACCTCCACAATGTTTTCCATAATGGCTGTAACGATTTACATTTCCACCAGTACTGTGTAATGATTCCCTTTCTCTACCTGTTCACCAACAATTGTTATCTCTTGTTTTTGTCATAATAGCCATTCTAACGTGTGAGGTGATATTGCATTGTGAATTTAATTTACATTGCCCTGATGACTAGTGATGTTAAGCACCTTTTCATGTATCTGTTAACTATTTGTATTTCCTTCATGGGGAATGTCTATGATCTTTGACCATTTTTTAATTGGATTGATTGTTTTATTTTTTTCCTATTCAGTTGTAGGAGTTTTTATATATTTTGAATATTAACACTTTATTGGATATATGGTTTGAAAATGTTTTACTCAATTCTATAGGCTGGCTGTTCATTTTGTTGATTGTTTCTTTTGTTATATAAGAGCTTTGATTTGCTATAGTACCTCTTTCTAATTTTTTTTGTTGTTGTTGCATATGTCTTTGGTGTCATATCCAAAAAGGTATGGCTAAGATCAATGTCAAGGAGCTAGATTTTTTTTCTATGCTTTATTTAAGATTTTTATGATTTCAGGTATCACATATAAGTCTTTAATCTATTTTGAGTTAATTTTTTGTTAATGATATAATATAGGAGTCTAATTTTATTCTTTTTCATGTGGGTATCTTGTTTTCCCAGCACCAATTATTGAAGAGCTAACCCTTTCCACATTGTGCATTCTTGACATCCTTGTCAAAGATTAGGTTTATTTCTGGGCTTTTTAGTCCATTGATATATATGTCTGTTTTTATGGAAGTATCATACTGTATTAATTACCATAGCTTTATAATATAGTTATATACCAGGGAGTTTGTTACCTCCAGCTATGTTCTTTTCCAAGATTTCTTTGATTCTTTGAAGTCTTTTGCAATTCTATATAAATTTTAGGGCCCTGGCCATATGGCTTAGTTGGTTAAAGCATCATCCTGATATGCCAAGGTTGTGGGTTCAATTCCCATTTGTGGTACATACAAGAATCAATCAGATTGACTGCTGGTAGCACAGAGGATCGAGCATTGACCTGGGAAGCTAAAGTTCCAAGTTTGAAACCTCAGGGTCTCTGGCTTGAGCATGGGCTCCTCTGACTTGAGTTCAGTTTCACCAGGTTGATTACAAGGTCACTGGCTTGAGCCCACTGGTCACTAACTTGAAGTCCAAGGTCATTGGCTTGAGCAAAGGGTCACTGGTCAAGGCACGTATGAGAAGCAATCAATGAACAACTAAAGTGCCACAACTATGATTTGACGCTATCCTGTTCTTCTCTGAGCTGTTCCTATCTCTGTATCTGTCTCCTCCTCTCTCTCACACTAGGTAAAAAAAAAAAAAAAAAGAATCAATCAATGAGTGCATAGATGGGTGGAACAACAAATCAATATTTCTCTCCTTTTCACTCTCTCTAAAATAAATAAAATACATCTTTTCTTTTTAAAAAATTAGGATTGTTTTCTCTATTTCTATGAAAAATACTGTTAGAATTTTGATAAGGGATTGTTTTGAATCTGTAGATTACTTTGAACATTATAGATTATTTAATAATATAAATTCTAATTCATGGACATGGAATGTTTTTCTATCTTCTGTGTTTTCTTTAATTTATTTCATCAATGTCTTTTAGTTCTTAATGTTAAACTTATTTCTAAATATTTTATTTTTTATGATACTGCAAGTGAGGTGATTTGCTTAATTTTTTGAATAGTTTATTATCAATGTATAAAAACACAACTGAGGCTATTTGAACCTGACTTTCTGCCTCTCACCTTCCTTCCTGAACAACAAGATCTTCAGTACCTGCTCCAGCTCCTCCACACACTACTGCACCCCGGGTTCTGGTGTAGTCTACCAGGCTTAGCCTACAAGAAGGACAGCCAGCATCTATTCAGGCATTGGCATTTCAGGATTCCAGATCTCCATGTCCTACTCCACCAGTGTGTGTATTAGCTGGAGTCCAGGACTCTGGCTTCGAGGATGGTGGGGGGAGTCCAACAGGCATAAGGGTTATCCAGAGTGAGAAGGAAACTATGCATTGCCTGAATGACCACCTGGTCTCCTACCTAGGGAAAATGAGAAGCTTAGAGGTTGATAATCAGACTACAGAAAACAAAATCTGGGAAAACCTTGAGAAGGAAGGCTCCAGATTAGAGTCTGAGGACGTTATTTCATGACCATTGAGGACTTGAGGGATCAGAATATTGCAAATTCTTTGGACTACACCCACATTGTTTTGCAGATTGAGAATGCCCATCTTGCTGTTGACGACTTTAGAGTCAAGAATGAAACAGAGCTTGCCATGCAACTGTCTGTGGAGAGTGACATCAATGGGCTCAAAACAGTTATTGGTGACATAAGCATCATTTGGTTACAGCTGGAGTCAGAGATCAAGGCTCTCAAAGAGGAGCTGCTCTTTGTGTGAAAGAACCATGAAGAGGAAGTAAATGGTCTACAAAAGGAGATTGCTAACTCTGGGCTGAACATGAAGTTGGATGTCTCCAAATCTCAGGAACACAGCAAGATTATGTTGGATAACCTGACCAGGCGGTGGCGCAGGGGATAGAGCATCAAACTGGGATACTGAAGACACGGTTTTGGGACCCCGAGGTTGCCAGTTTGAGTGCAAGCTCAACTGGTTTGAGCAAAGATTGGACCTAAGGTCGCTGGCTCAAGCAAGGGGTTACTCGGTCTTCTGAAGGCCCGTGGTCAAGGCACATATGAGAAGGCAATCAATGAACAACTAAGGTGTTGCAATGCGCAATAAAAAACTGATGATTGATGCTTCTCATCTCTCCATTCCTGTCAGTTCCTGTCTATTCCTCTCTCTGACTCTCTGTCTCTGTAAAAAAAAAAAAAAAAAAAAAAAAAAAAAAAAAAAAAAAAGATTATGTTGGATATCTGGGTCCAGTATAACAATCAGGCTTTAAAGAACTAAGAAGATCTTGGCAAGTACTGGTCTCAGCAGATTGAAGAGAGCACCACAGTGGTCACTTTGCAGACCACTGAGATAGGAGTTGATGAGATGACACAGAGCTGAGATGTATAGTCCAGTCTTTGGAGATGGACCTGGAATGGATGAGAAATTTGAGGACCAGTTTTGAGAACAGATTGAGGAGCTAGAGACATGCTATGTCATGCAGATGGAATAGCTCAGTGGGATCCTGCTGCATCTGGAGTCAGGGCTGACCCAGACACAGGCAGAACATTGGTGCCAAGGCCAAGGATATGAGGCCCTGCTGAACATCAAGGTCAAGCTGGAGTCTGAAATCACCACCAACTGCCACCTGCTGGAAGAAGAGGAGGATTTCAATTTTAGTAATAACTTGGAGAACAGCAACTTCATACATTCGATCCAAAAGAACATCATTCTCAGTGTTGTGGACAGCAAAGTGGTATTGGTGGTCAAGTACATTAAAGTTCTGAGGTTTTAAAGACAGCAGAAGTGAGGCATCCCTAGGGGAGGAGGGAGGCCAATAAAAATTCAGAGATCATTGAACATTAAAAAACACACAACTAATTTTTATGTTTTAATTTTGTATCCTGAAACTACTGAATTTGTTTATTAGTTTCAACTGTTTTTTGTATTGTTGGAGTCTTTAGTGATTTTTATGTTTAAAACTATGTAATTTGTGAATAAAAGACAATTTTATTTTTCATATTTGGATGTCCTTTAGTTCTTCTTCTTGACTAATTGTTCTGGTTAGGTGTCCAGTTCTATGTTAAATATACTTGGTGAAAGTGAACATTTTTGTCTTATTCCTGATCTTAGAGGAAAAGCTTTCAGCCTTTCCCTGTTAAGTATGATATTAACTGTGGGATTGGCAATGTGGCCTTTATATTATGCTACATTTCTTCTAAACCTAATTTGTTGTGAGTTTTTATCATAAAAAGATGTTGAATTCTGTCAAATGTTTTTCATGCATCTATTGAGATGATCATATAATTTTTATCTTTCATTTTGTTAATATATTTTCTCACATTGAATTTGCCTCTGTTTAATCTACCTGTATCCCAGGGATACATCCCACTTGATTACAATGCATGATCTCTTGAATATGTTGATATATTCATTTTGCTAGTACATTGATGAGTGTTTTTGCATCTTTATTCATCAGGGATACTGGCTTGTAGTTATCTTTCTCATAACATTCCTATCTAACCTTAATATTAAAGTAAAGCTAGCCTCATATTATGAGTTTGAAATATTTCTATCTCTTAATCTTTTAAATAGTTTGAAAAAGAGTGGCACAAATTCTTCTTTATATATTTGAAATCATGAAGCAATCAGGCCCTAAAATCTCTTTTATGAAATTCTTTTTTAAAATAAAAAAATTAATTTATTGATTTTTAGAGAGTGAAGAAGAGAGAGAGAGGAAGGGAGAGAAACATCAATTTGTTGTTCCACTTATTTATGCATTAATTGGTTGATAACTGTATGTGCTCTGGCTGGGAATCAAACCTGCAACCTTGGCATATTAGGACTATCCTTTAATCAACTGAGTTACTAGGCCAGGGCTTTCTGTTGGAATTTTTTATTGATTCAATCTCTTTACTTGTTATTGATCTATTTACAGTTTTTATGCTTTATGATTCAGTTTTGATAAGTTCTATGTTTCTACGCATTTATCTACTTCATCTTGGTTATACAATTTATTAGTGTATAATTATTTGTTATAATCTGTTACGATCCTTTGTATTTCTTTCTTTTGTTATTTTTCTTAAAGGCTTGCAGGTTTTAATGTTTCATAATTGGTAACAACAGTCTCAAGGAGATCCCCAGAGAATCTGTTCTGACTTTAGAAGCACTTCCTGTGGACAATGGAGGGCCCTGCCTCATCATACTCTGGCTTGCTGATCCACATCTGCTGGAAGGTGGAGAGAGAGGCCAGGATGGAGCCTCCAATCCAGACTAAGTACTTCTGCTCCGGGGGAGCAATAATCTTGATCTTCAAGGTACTGGGGGCCAGGGCTGTAATCTCCTTCTGCATCCTGTCAGCAATGCCAGGGAATATGGTGGTACCCCCAGAGAGGACATTGTTGGCATATAAGTCCTTGCGGATGTCAATGTCACACTTCATGATGGAATTGTACGTTGTTTCGTGAATTCCGGCAGACTCCATGCCGATGAAGGAAGGCAGCTCATAGCTCTTCTCCAGGGAGGAAGAGGAGGCTGCAGTGGCCATCTCATTCTCAAAATCCAAGGCCACATAGCACAGCTTCTCCTTGATGTCTCTCACGATTTCTCGCTCGGCTGTGGTCACAAAGGAATAGCCTCTCTCTGTGAGGATCTTCATGAGGTAGTCCGTGAGGTCACGGCCGGCCAGGTCAAGGTGCATGATGGCGTGAGGCAGTGCATAGCCCTCATAGATGGGGACATTGTGGGTGACACCATCCCCTGAATCCAGGACAATACCTGTTGTGCGGCC
Source organism: Saccopteryx leptura (assembly GCF_036850995.1). Taxonomy (NCBI): domain Eukaryota; kingdom Metazoa; phylum Chordata; class Mammalia; order Chiroptera; family Emballonuridae; genus Saccopteryx; species Saccopteryx leptura. The sequence goes on along the minus strand of NC_089516.1, from coordinate 59,394,302 downwards.
AGAAGCATAGAGGGAGAGTACAGCTTGAATGGTGACGTACATGGCAGGGACATTGAAGGTCTCAAACATGATCTGGGTCATCTTTTCCCTGTTGGCCTTGGGATTTAGGGGGGCCTCTGTGAGCAGGGTGGGGTACTCCTCAGGTGCTACTCACAGCTCATTGTAGAAGGAATGGTGCCAGATCTTCTCCATGTCATCCCAGTTGGTGATGATGCCGTGTTCAATGGGATACTTGAGAGTCAGGATCCCTCGTTTGCTCTGAGCCTCATCCCCCACATAGCTGTCTTTCTGGCCCATTCCCACCATTACACCCTGGTGACAAGGGCGGCCCACAATGGAAGGGAAAACAGCTCGGGGGGTCATCATCTCCTGCGAAACCAGCCTTGCACAGGCCAGAGCCATTGTCACACACAAGTGCAGTGGTCTCCTCTTCACACATGGTGAGTGTGGCTACGTCAACAGGGGGCTGGAGCACCTGCTGTCCTGGGTCAGCCTGGGATACCCATGCAGCGTCCCCAGAGTGGATGAAAAGTGCCTGGTCCAGTGCAAGCCCAGAACAGCTAAAAGCTGAAGGGAAATCCCATTTCTCGATCCTTTGTATTTCTTTAGTATTAGTTGTAATATATCCTCTTTAATTTATAATTTTATTTAGTTGATTTCTCTTTTTTTTTACTTTGTTACTTTAGATGAAGGTATGTCCATTTTTTCTTTTTAAAATAAATTTAAATCTGTTTTTGTTAATATTTTTTATTGTCTCTGTAGTCTCTATTTTATTTATTTCTGCTTCAATTTTTACTATTTTCTTCTTTCTGCTAACTTTGAGCTTAGTTTGTTCTTTTTCTATTTTTTAAGTCATAAAGTTAAGTGCTTTATTTGAGATCTTTCTTTAGCCTCTCATACTTGCAGTCAGGGAGCAGTCCTGCCTGGCAAGAGATGTGTCTATGAATAAGCTCTTTGATGTCTCTGAGAACTGGCCAACCAAACTCTGCCAAATTATGTATGATGAACAGCCCTGTGATGGAATCCAGCTTTACTTAGCCCAAGTCTGGTGAAAGTCCTGACTGACTGGCAACCTATCAGGTAGCATGCCTATTCAAGCTCTTGGAAACAGGTCTGGGGATCTTGACCTCAGCCGTGGACACTGAAGAAGCCCTGTGAATTCATTCTAACCATTTTTAGCCATGGTCTGGGGCTAGTCTTTCCTATCTAGGAATCTACCCAGTGACTCTCCAAGAGCCATCTCTGGAAACTGGCTGGGACCATACATGGTTGTGCATCTGGTAACAGGCTTTTTAATGGCAGATTTCACTGTAGACCCAACAGCAGCCACTTAACCTGCATCCAAGTCTATTTAGTTGTGATCCTGGAGGCAATACTGTCTGTTTAATGAACTACCAATAGACATTTATCTGTCAAAACCAATCTTTAAAGACTCAAGGAGGTCTTTACTCCTTCTAATGAATAAACACCAATGAAAGGGGACACAGGTTACAAAAAATCAAGCAAACATGACACCACCAAAAAAAAAAAAAAAAAAAAAAAAAGAAAACTAAAACAAAAGAAATGTAGATAAGTATTGCTTGACAAAGATTTGAAAATAATCATCTCAAAAAGCATGCTATTTAAATTGTGATACTTAATTTAAATTTATTAACTTTTAAAAACATATAATAATCCCTTTGTCTCAACATTATTTGTATTAAATGTCAATGTAGGTTAAGGGCCAGGCAGAGTATCAGGTACAAAATAAGTGCTCATTAAATGTAAGTTACTTTAATTAAAATCCAGTAAAATATTTCTTTGCACATTTTCTCTCTATATGCCACACTTTCTGGATTCCATGCTTTTTTCAAGGCTTACTATGCTAGAAATACTCTGTACTCCCTTATGCATGTTTATATCATACCTAACTTAAAAATCAAGTTTAAGTTTTTTCTCTTCTTCCTAAATCACAGCTGAAGGTTATTTTTCCTTCTCTGAACTCTCTCATGACACATCATTTATTATGATAAATACAACATTTTCTACTACATATTATGGCTACTTATATGCAGATCTAATTCCCTGGTTAGCCTGAAAACTCTCTGAGAGATGATTATTTGTCCTATTCATCTTTAATCTCCTACAGAACTTATTAAAATACCATGTATTTTATTAGGAATTTATAAGTCTTATTTGAATAAAGCAAAATGTAAAAAAAAAAATCCAAATTCTTTCTGATTATTCCTTTGGTAAGGCAAAATATCCAAAGGTAAAAATATTTATTCCAAAATTATCATATTGACACTTCTCCTGCTGTTTTACTCTAAGGTTCTGTAAATTCAAACTGCTATATACATTTGGACACATATCAGGACACTGTAGGTTGAACCATGTGTTACACAAAGAGAAAACTGATTAGATAAATTATCACCCTTAAAATTCTGTCTTTCTAACCATTGCAATATATACCTCTAGGAATAATTTTCTTGGGTTATTTTTATAAGAATCCAGTGCCTTTGTAACATTGTGTAGCACCTTCTTTTACATATTTAGGTATAACTATTTCTCAGGAAAAAGTGGGTAAGTGATTTTATTTTGAAAGCTAACACCTGCAATTTGTTTTATTTGTTGCTTAACAAATATTTTTCTTGACAGGCATTGTTTGAATTGCTTATTTTGCTAAAAATTTACACTATTCTTTTTTTGCATGCAATAAACAATGCTTCAAAGGGAAAAAATTAAGTCCCCACTTAAGGAAAGGCTAAAGAAGGTACAGGTGAGCATAACATAAAGCTAATATAAAGAGTTTTCAGGAATTAGAAAGAGTTGGATGACAGAATAATAGTGGTGTGAGAGATTATTCTAATGTGTTCTCTTGAAATTTCAACAAATCAAACAACTATAATTCAAGGAAGAAACCCAAGGTGGACTTGCAGGCATGCCTTAAAGATCCACACACTGAATGGACTAAAGCCACCTATATCTGCCTCCTTCACCTCAAGATACTGAGAATGGCAGAGACAGACCCGATAGCCAGCCTTTGAGAGCCACTCTATGCCCTGAAGAATAAAGGAACTCTCTGTTTGGTCCCTGGGTATATTCAGATATGGATAGAAGCACCTGGAAGCCTTAGATCACCATTGTTAGAACCATAAAGTTATAAAACCAAAACAAGAAAGCCAAAGCTGTAAAAGCCTTACAACATGCCCCAACCATCAGTGCAACTGAGGCCCTGCCTACATCATTGCAACAGCAACATCTCAGCAGAGGACAGTACAAAAACATCACAAAGGAAAATCTTCTAATATAGTGACACCTACTGAAAGATACCTCTCAAAACCAAAATTAATTTTGTCTTTTTTAAAAAAAATTTTCTTCTCAATTTTTTGAATTTTATTTTATTTTATTTTTATATTTTTTATTCTTATTGTTTGTGGTTGATTTGATTTGTTATTTTTTTAGTTCTCTTAAAATTTTAATCATATTTTAGTTTTTTTATTTTTTAATTTTTTTTTGATAAAATTTTTAACTCAAGTGACATGAAAGAAGAAGTCAAATAACATGGCTATAAAACTCAGAGATGTAGATCAGAAAGAAACTAAAAACTCTCCAGAAGAAAATCTATATCTCATGGAAATCTTAGAGTTAAATAATAAAGAATTCAAAATTGAAGTTCTGAAAATACTCGATAAGTTGTGAGAAGAAACCAATAAGCAACCTAATGAACTCATAAAACAAAACAAACACCTCACCAAGGAGATTGCAACTTTAAAAACAGAGATGACAAACTCAATACATAAATTAAAAACAAAGGTAGCAAGTTTAGGTAATAGAACAAGCTATATGGAAAAAGAAAAGAGTAACATTTAAGAGAGTTAACTAGAGATGCTACAGAAAGAATAGGAGAAATAGTCACTAATTAAAAAAATACTGGGAGAGCTCTACAACAGTTGTCTGACTCCATCAGAAAGAGAAATATAAGGATAATGGGTATATCAGAAGAAGAAGAAGAGAGAGAAGAGAATGGAGAGCCTACTAAAACAAATAATTGGGAATTGAAAATTCTCAAGCCTATAGAAAGAGTTAGAACCACAAATCCAAGAAGCAAACTGAAGGCTGAATGACCTCAACCCAAGCAGACCTATTCACAGGCACATTGTAACAAAATTGTCACAAATCAATGCCAAAGAAAGAATCTTCAAAGCAGCTAGGGAAAAGAAGAACATAACCTATAAAGTAAAGCCCATTAGGTTATCATCAAACTTCTCAGCAGAAACAATACAAGCCAGAAGACAGTGGAATCAAACGTTCAAAGTTCTGAAATAAAGGAATTACCAACCAAGAATATTATATACATTAAAGTAAAGAAATAAAAACTTTTTCAGACATACAGAAACTGAGCAAATTATCACAGAAAACCCTGACTGCAGGAAATACTCAAGGTAGTTATTCAATCAAACTACAAGTAAAAGCTCAAAAAATGTCACAATAAAATAAAAAATAATCTGAGACAGCAATAACATAGAAGAGGAGAAAATAAAGTCTGCAGTGGCAAAGGAGGATGGAGTGCAGAAACACTCAAAAGAGAAAGAGCTCTTGTACATAGCAACATTTTTTCTCTTAATAAACCACCCACAGTAAAACAATCTCTGAAATACACAGTTTAAAAAAAGAAGAAACAAAACAGAGAGGTATGGAATACCGTCAAATAAAAACAACTGACAGAAACAAAAAAGAGAAGAGTTCTTGTTTTTTTCTGATTTACTTATTTCACTCCTTATAATGTTATCAAGATCCAAACATTTTGTTGTAAATGATCTGGTGTCGATCATTTCTTATGGCTGAGTAGTATTCCATAGTGTATATGTGCCACATCTTCTTTATCCAGTCATCTATTGAAGGGCTTTTGGATTGTTTCTATGTCTTGGAAACTATGAACAATTCTGCAATGAACATGGGGCTACATATGTCTTTACGTATCAATGTCTCTGAGTTTGGGGGGTATATACACAGTAGAGAAATTGCTGGGTCATAAGGTAGTTCTATTTTCAGTTTTTTGAGGTACCACCATACTTTCTTCCATAGTGGTTGTACTACTTTACATTCCCACCAACAGTGAATAAGGGTTCCTTTTCCTCCAGAGCCTCTCCAACACTTGCTATTACCTGTCTTGATAATAGCTAATCAAACAGGTGTGAGGTGGTATCTCATTTTAGTTTTGATTTGCATTTCTCTAGTAACTAATGAAGATGAGCATCTTTTCATATATCTGTTGGCCATTTGTATTTCTTTCTGGGAGAAGTGTCTGTTCATGTCCTCTTCCCATTATTTTTATTGGATTGTTCGTTTGTTTGTTGTTGAGTTTTATGAGTTCTTTGAATATTTTGGATATTAGGCCCTTATCTGAGCTGATGTTTGAAAATATCATTTCCCATTTAGTTGGTTGTTTATTTTGTTATTAGTTTCTCTTGCTGAGCAAAAACTTCTCAGTTTGATGTAGTCCAGTTCATTTATCTTTGCCTGCACTTCTCTTGCCTTTGGAGTCAAATTCATAAAATGCTCTTTAAAACCCAGGTCCATGAGTTTAGTACCTATGTTTTCTATGTAATTTATTGTTTCAGGTCTTATATATTTAGGTCTTTGATCCATTTTGAATTAATTTTAGTACAAGGGAACAAACTGTAGTCGAGTTTCATTCTTCTGCATGTGCCTTTCCAGTTTTCCCAGCACCATTTGTTGAAGAGGCTTTCTTCTATCCATTGTGTGTTGTTGGCCCCTTTATTGAAAATTATTTGACCATATATATATATGGTTTTATTTATGGACTTTCTACTCTGTTCCATTGGTCTGAGTGTCTATTTTTCTGCCAATATCATGCTGCTTTGTCGTGGCTTTATAATATAGTTTGAAGTCAGGTACTGTAATGCCCCCAGCTTCTTTCTTTTTTCTTAGAATTGCTTTGGCTATTCGAGGTTTTTTATAGTTCCATATAAATCTGATGATTTTTTGTTACATTTCTTTAAAAAATGTTACTGGGATTTTGATGGGAATTGCATTAAATTTGTATATTGCTTTGGGGAATATGGCCATTTTGATTATATTTATTCTTTCTATTCAAGAACAAGGAATATTTTTTTCCATTTCATTGTATCTTTTTCAATTTCCATTAATACTGCTTTGTAGTTTTTGTTATATAGGTCCTTTACATTCTTTGTTATGTTTATTCCTAGGTACTTTATTTTTTTTTGTTGCAATCGTGAAGGAAATTATTTTTTTGAGTTTGTTTTCTAATGTTTCATTGTTGGCATATAGAAAGGATATGGACTTCTGTATATTAATTTTGTATCCTGCAACCTTACTGTATTGGTTTATTGTTTTTAGTAATCTTTTTGTGGAATCTTTGTGGGGTTTGATGTATAGGATCATATTATCTGCAAAAAGTGATACCTTTACTTATTCTTTTTTGATATGGATGACTTTTATTTCTTTTTTTTTTTAAAGATTTTATTTATTCATTATAGAGAGGGGGGAGAGAGAGAGAGAAGGGGGGAGGAGCAGGAAGCATCAACTCCCATATGTGCCTTGATCAGGCAAGCCCAGGGTTTTGAACCAGCAACCTCAGCGTTTCCAGGTTGTCGCTTTATCCACTGCGCCACCACAGGTCAGGCGACTTTTATTTCTTTATCTTCTCTGATTGCTCTGGCTAGAACTTCTAGTACCATGTTAAATAAGAGTGGAGAGAGTGGACAACCCTGTCTTGTTCCTGATTTAGGTGGGAAAGTCCTCAGTTTTATGCCATTTAATATGATGTTAGCTGATGGTTTATCATATATGGCCTTTATCATGTTGAGATATTTTCCTTCTATACCCACTTTTTTGAGTATCTTAAACATAAAGTTGTGTTGTATTTTAATGAATGCCTTTTCTGCATCTATTGATAAGATCATGTGGTTTTGTTCTTGTTTTGTTGATATGGTGTATTTTGTTAACCATTTTACATATGTTGAACCATCCTTGAGATTCTGGGATGAATCCCACTTGATCATGATGTATTATTTTTTTAATATGTTGTTATAGTTGATTTCCTAGTACTTTGTTTAATATTTTAGTATCTGTATTTTACAGAGATATTGGTCTGTAGTTTTCTTTTTTTGTGCCGTCCTTGTCAAGTTTTGATATGAGGGTTATGTTGGCCTCATAAAATATGTTTGGAAGTATTGCTTCCTCTTCAATTTTTTTGGAAATCTCTGAGTAAAATAGGAACCAAGTCTTCTCTGAATGTTTGATAGAATTCACTAGTATAACCGTCTGGGCCTGAACTTTTATTTTTGGGGAGGTTTTTAATATTTTTTTCTATTTCCTCCCTGCTAATTGGTCAGTTTAGGCTTTATGTTTCTTTATGACTCAGTCTAGGAAGGTTGTATTGTTCTATGAATTTATCCATTTCTTCTAGATTGTTAAATTTGGTGGAATATAGTTTTTTGTAGTATTCTACAATAATTCTTTGTATATCTTTGGTGTCTGTGGTGATTTCTCCTCTTTCATTTTAGATTTTGTTTATATGAATCATTTCTCTTTTTTCCTTGGTGAGTCTTGCCAAGGGTTTGTCAATTTTGTTGATCTTTTCAAAGAACTAGATCCTTGTTTTATTAAGTTTTTCTATAATTTTTCTGTTTTCTATTTCATTTATTTCTGCTCTGATTTTTATTTTTTCCTTCCTTTGGCTAGTTTTGGGTTGTCTTCCTTCTTCTTTTTTTAGTTTTATAAGGTATAAAGTTAAGTGGTTTACTTGGGCTCTCTCTTGTTTGTTCATATAGGCCTGAAGTGACATGAACTCTTATTACAGCATCCCAGAGATTCTGATATGTCATATTGTCATTTTCATTTGTTTGTATATATCTTTTGACCTCTGTGCTGATTTCTTCTTTGACCCATTCATTTTTTAAAAATATGTTGTTTAGTTTCCACACTTTTATGGGTTTTTTCTCTTTTTTTGTAGTTGAATCCTAGTTTCAAGGCTTTATGATCAGAAAATATACTTGGATAAATTTCAATTTTTCTGAATTTGCTGATGTTATTTTTGTGGCTCAGCATATGGTCAATTTTTGAGAATGTTTCATGTACACTAGAAAAAAATGTATAGTCTGTCGCTTTGGGATGAAATGTCCTGTTGATGTCTATCATATCCAGTTGCTCTAGTGTTTTGTTTAAGGCCAATATATCTTCATTGATTTTCTTTATGGATGAATGATCTAGAGCCATCAGCGGTGTATTGATGTCTCCAAGTATGATTGTATTTTTGTCAGTTTTTGGTTTTTCTTTTTTTTCTGTATTTTTCTGAAGCTGGAAATGGGGAGAGACAGTCAGACAGACTCCCACATGTGCCCGACCGGGATCCACCCGGCACGCCCACCAGGGGGCGACGCTTTGCCCACCAGGGGGTGATGCTCTGCCCCTCCGGGGCATCGCTCTGTTGCGACAAGAGCCACTCTAGTGCCTGGGGCAGAGGCCGAGGAGCCATCCCCAGCGCCGGGGCCATCTTTGCTCCAGTGGAGCCTCGGTTGCGGGAGGGGAAGAAAGAGACAGAGAGGAAAGAGAGGGGGAGGGGTGGAGAAGCAGATGGGCGCTTCTCCTGGGTACCCTGGCCGGAAATCGAACCCAGGACTTCTGCATGCCAGGCCGACGCTCTACCACTGAGCCAAACGGCCAGGGAAGTTTTTGTTTTAAGGTCAATAAGTAGCTGTCTTATATATTTTGGTGCTCCTTGGTTTGGTGCATATATATAAAAAATTGTTATGTCTTCTTGATTCAGTATCCCCTTAATCATTATGAAATGACCATTTTTTTCTCTGATTACTTTTGCTGTCTTGTATTCAGCATTATTAGATATAAATATTGCTACACATGGTTTTTTTTTGGATGTTATTTACTTGGAGTATTTTTTCCAGCCTTTCACTTTGAATTTGTTTTTATCCTTGTTGCTTAGATGTATTTCTTGTAGGCAGCATACATGTGGGTTTTCTTTTTTAATCCATTCTGCTATTCTGTGTCTTTTTATTGTTGAGTTTAATCCATTTATGTTTAGTGTAATTATTGACAGTTGTGGGTTCCCTATTGCCATTTTATAAATTGCTTTCTGTTAGTTTTGATTCTTGTTTGATTCTTCTCTTTTTTTATGACTTATTTTTGTTTGGTTATATTCTGTACTTCTTTCTTCTGTTGCTACATTTTTTTTTGTATTTTTCTGAAGCTAGAAATGGGGAAAGACAGTCAGACAGACTCCCGCATGCACCCGACCAGGATCCACCCGGCACGCCCACCAGGGCCAACGCTCTGCCCACCAGGGGGCGATGCTCTGCCCCTCCGGGATGTTGCTCTGTTGCGACCAGAGCCACTCTAGCACCTGGGGCAGAGGCCAAGGATCCATCCCTAGCGCCCGGGCCATCCTTGCTCCAATGGAGCCTCAGCTGCTAGAGGGGAAGAGAGAGACAGAGAGGAAGGAGAGGAGGAGAGGTGGAGAAGCAAATTGGCACTTCTCCTGTGTGCCCTGGCTGGGAATCAAACCTGGGACTTCTGCACACCAGGCCGATGCTCTACCACTGAACCAACCAGCCAGGGCCCCTGTTGCTATCTTTTTTAAGTCATGTGCTTCTGTGGTGGTTTTTTAAGGGTGGTTACCATTAAGTAATGAAAAATGTACCTACCTTGTTCATTGTAGTACACTATCTTTTGAAAGCTTCTGTACTCCATAGTCCTTTGCTACTGTTAATCTCCGTCCTCTCCACCTTTTTTATTGTCACAGTTTAAACTTGGTTTTACTGTGTTCTTGGTGGAGATTTTACTTGTGGTTTTGTTTTGTTTTTTTCTTTGTATCTGGTTGGAAAACCACCTTTAGTTTTTCCTGGAGTGGGGGTTTTCTGATGATAAATTCCCTCATCTTTTCTGTATCTGTGAATGTTTTTATTTCTCCTTCGTATTTGAAGGATAGCTTTGATGGGCTTAGTATTCTTGGCTGAACCTTCCTCTCTTTCAGGACTTTAAAAATTGGGGTCCACTCTCTTCTCATTTCTAGAGTTTCTGCTGAGAAATCCAATGATAATCTAATAGGTCTTCCTTTATATGTTGTATTTTTCTTTTTCCTGGCTTTCTTGAGAATTTTTTCTTTGTCGTTGGTTTGTGCCAATTTCATGATGATGTGCCTTGTAGGTAGGTTTGTTGCAGTTAAAAAAACTCGATATTCTGTTTGCTTCTTGAATTAGAGGCTTTAGTTCTTTCCACAGACTTGGGAAGTTCTCATCTATTTTTTGTTTAAATATGTTCTCTATTCCATTTTCTCTCTGTTCTCCTTCTGATATTCCTATTATTCTTATGTTATTCTTTTTGATGGAGTCAGACAATTCCTGTAGGGCTTTCTCATTTTTTTTTCTTGAGTCTTTCTCTTCTCTATCTTGTGCTTCAAGTTGCTTGTCTTCAATGTCACTAATCCTATCCTCTATCTGGTCTGTTCTATTAGCTATAAGCTTTTTACCTTGTTTTTCATTTTGTGAATTGAGTTTTTAATATCTGTTTGATTTGTTTTTTTTAATAAATTTTTATTTTAATGGGGTGACATCAATAAATCAGGGTACAAATATTCAAAGAAAACATTTCCAGGTTATCTGGTCATTTAGTTCTGTTGCATACCAATCCCCCAAAGAGAGATGGACCTCCGTCACCCTCTATCCAGTTTTCTTTGTACCCCTCCCCCTCTCCCTCTCCCTCCCTCCCTCCCCCTACCCTCCATAACCACCACACTCCTGTCCATGTCTCTTAATTTCGCTTTTATGTCCCAACAATGTATGAAATCCTGCAGGTCTTGTTTTTTTCTGATTCACTTATTTCACTCCGCATAATGTTATCAAGATTCCACCATTCTGCAGTAAGTGATCTGATGTCATCATTTCTTCTAGCTGAATAGTATACCATGGTGTATATGTGCCCCATCTTCTTTATCCAGTCTTCTATTTTTTTTTTACAGTGATTAAAAGCCTTTAAGCAAACTCTTGGCCCATACAGCAAGAATCCATAAAAGAGTAGTTTCCTTAACATGTTCACCAAGTTCAAGTTGGCCCCATCACCATGCCAAATCCCTGAAAAATGCAACCCAACCACAGTTCAGTCTGTTAGGAGCTGTCACAGGGAGCAGGAGTCCAGGAAAAGTCCACATCCAGGAAAAGTCCGCATGGCACTGGAATTGTTGTCACCATTCTATACTTTGCAGCTCATGTTCAAGTCCCAGTGACCGCTGCTTGTAGCTGGTAATGATTCAGGTAGACTGGAAAAGCCATTTGCAGCATGCATGGATATGGAGCTTCTGTTCTCCTCTGTCTGGAGAGATGAGACCAGGTTGCTTTTCCCTGGAGCTCTGTGACTCTGGCATGGTAAAGAGAACCTTGGGATACCCTAAGCTGGGTGGCAAAGGTAGATTCATAATAGAAGTTGGGAAAAGGGGGAAAGAGAGCTCTAATTTAGGAGTAGGTCCCAGCCTGAAATATGAGTGGGGCATTGAGGTAGGAGGAATAAAGGAAACACTATATATTAAACAAAGCAGCAGGAAATACGACTATCAACACCTACAACAGAGATCTTTGAGGGAAGAATAAAAAACCTGACTATTCAGGCAAAACATAGTTAAGTGGCCCTTGTGCAAATGAGATCAGTTTACCTGCTTCTTGGAAGAAATACCCTAGGCTCATCCACAGTGTCATAGATGGAACCAATGGCCCTGGGCACCTTCAGCCTTCAGTGGCAAACCCCAGCTTTCTGGGCAAGGTTAGGTCATAGGTGGCTGGAGCAGGGCTGGAAGAGACTGAACCCTTTCTTAGAGGAGCAAGGGGGAAGACTACCTTCCAGTGTCCCTTGTTTCCTCACAGCAGAGGCATGTAAGCCTGGCAGGCTTTAGCTCAATGACCTTCCTTTCCACTATTGAAGCAGGACCCAGATGGCATCCTATGAAACCCCTTTGGGGCATTGGAGCCTTTAAGGGTGTATCCTAAAAGCTGGTAGTTCCCCTGATCTCTATTGGGCTTTTTCTGCCTCTAGGTATCTTAAAAGCCATGCTCAGAAGATCTCTCTGAGGGGTTTGAGGATCCATATCCACCTATATAAATCTTTTCCATATATCTGGAGCTATTTGGAAAAAGATAAAACAGTGTTATTAGCTGGATCTAATTAGAGGGTAGTAGTATGCAGGCGAAAAAGATTTGGTGTCTCCTGTTCATCAGCATTCAAAAGAAATGTATTTTTTTTAATGTAAAAAGCATGATATGGTATAACTGTAGGAGTTCCAGAATATGACTACCCCCTTTAATTTTTTTTTTTAATTGACCTTAAAATGTTTGCTGAGTACACTTATATAATACTTTAATTTTAAAGATTGTAAGCATGACAAAATACAGTAAATGCTTTTGCTCCATATGCAGGAGCATTTTCAGATTAGCCAGTTTAGGAAATCCAGTAATAGAACAGTGCATACAGACAATGAGCTATAACATGCTTAGCAGCCTCTCCTGTTCTGACAGAGGTTACTATAGATCTGGAATATGTATCCACTGTAATGTGGACATACGACTGTTTGCCAAATGAAGGTATATGAGTAACATCCATCTGCCAAAGTTGTCCTGGTAGGGGTCCTAGAGAGTTAACTCCAAGGGAAGGGGCAGTATAGGACCCCTTGGACAGGATTTCCCAATCTGCTGTGCTGCTTCCCGAGAAAGTTGAAACTGTTTACACCAGGCTGCAGCGTTCTGGTGATGAACAGTATGAGACTGACTTGCTCGGTCTGTCATGGTTGCTCCATATAACTTTCTTTTGAGTAGTTTGATCAACATGGGCATTCTTAAGCCCTGGCCAGTTGGCTCAGTGGTAGAGCATTGGCCAGGTGTGCAGGATTCCCAGGTTCGATTTCCAGTCAGAGCACACAGAAGAAGCGCCCATCTACTTCTCCACCCCTCCCCCTCTTCTTCCTCTCTGTCTCTCACTTCCCCTCCTGAAGCCAAGGCTCCACTGGAGCAAAGCCAACCCAGGCACCAAGGAGGGCCCCATGGCCTCTGCCTCAGTTGCTAGAATGGCTCTGGTTGTAACAGAGCAACACCCCAGATAGGCAGAGCATTCCCCCCTGGAAGGCAAGCCAGGTAGATCCCAGTCAAGTGCATGCGGGAGTCTGTCTGATTGCGTCCCCATTTCCATCTTCAGAAAAATACAAAAAATAAATAAATAAAAGGAAAAATAAAACAAAAAAGAGAGAAGAAAATAGAAAAAAAAAGAAAAGGAAAGGAAAAAAAAGGGCATTCCCTTGTGCTAAAGCTCCAGGAAGCATGGAGTGAGCTTGAGTATGTCCTATGAAACATGGAGCTCTATGTTGACATATAAGTCTTTGAAGAAGGAGGAACTTTCCAAATTTAGAATTAAATTGAATGCAATTCCAATAAAAATTTCCAAAGTGCAAAAAAAAAAAAAAAAAGAAGAAGGAGGAACTGCTGAAATAGTTCATCATCATTTGTCCCTAAGACAGCAGTCTTTATAGTGGAAACACCATAATTAAATATTTGCTGTCTGTCTATACATTAAAGGGGAAATACAGCAAATGCTGAAAAGCCATGATCTTTGTGCCCCTCCCCTCCCCCAACCCCCTCCCTCTCCTCCCCCCACCCTGTAACCCAAACCCTGTTGTCTATGTCTCTGAGTATCATCTTTATGTCCCACCTATGTATGGAATCATATAGTTCTTAGTTTTTTCTGATTTACTTCTTTCGCTCAGTATAATGTTATCAAGGCCCATCCATGTTGTTGTAAAAGATCCCATGTCATCATTTCTTATGGCTGAGTAGTATTCCATAGTATGTATGTGTGTGTGTGTGTGTGTATATATATATATATATATATATATATATATATATATATATATATATATATATATATATATATATATATATATATACCAAAGCTTTTTAATCCACTCGTCCTCTGATGGAAACTTGGGCTTTTTCCAGATCTTTCTTATTGTGAACAATGCTGCCATAAACATGGGGGTGCATTTCTTCTTTTCAAACAGTGCTATGGTATTCTTGGGGTATATTCCTAACAGTGGTATAGCTGGGTCAAAAGGCAGTTCGATTTTTAATTTCTTGAGGAATCTCCATACTGTTTTCCACAGTGGCTGCACCAGTCTGCATTCCCATTAGCAGTGCAGGAGGGTTCCCTTTTCTCCACATCCTCACCAGCACTGATTCTGTGTTCTTTTATTGATAAGCGCCATTCTGACTGGTGTGAGGTTATATCTCATTGTGGTTTTAATTTGCATTTCTCTAATCATTAGTGATGTTGAACATTTTTTCATATGCCTATTGGCCATCTGTGTGTCTTCTTTGGGGAAGTGTCTATTTATTTCTTTTGCCCATTTTTGAATTGGATTGTTTGTCTTCCTGATATTAAGTTTTACAAGTTCTTTATAAATTTTGGTTATTAACCCCTTCTCAGACACAATGTTAAGTATATTCTCCCATTGTGTAGTTTGTCTTTTTATTCTGTTCTTATTGTCTTTAGCTGTGCAGAAGCTTATTAGTTTGATAGGGTCCCATTTGTTTATTGTGTCTTTTATTTCACTTGCCTGTGGAGATATATCAGCAAATATATTGCTGTGATAGATGTCAGAGAACTTACTGCCTATGTTTTCTTCTAAGATGCTTACGGTATCAGGGCCTACATTTAAGTCTTTTATCCATTTTGAGTTTATTTTTGTGAGTGGTGTAAGTTGGTGGTCTAGATTCATTTTTTTTGCAGGTAGCTGTCCAATTTTCCCAACACCATTTGTTAAAGAGGCTGTCTTTCCTCCATTGTATTTCCTTACCTCCTTTTTCAAATATAAGTTGTCCATAGAGTTGTGGGTTTATTTCTGGGTTCTCTGTTCTGTTCCATTGATCTATGTGCCTGTACTTATTCCAGTACCATGCTGTTTTGAGTACAATGGCCTTATAATATAACTTGATATCCGGAAGTGTGATACCTCCCGCTTTATTCTTCCTTTTCAAGATTGCTAAAGCTATTCGTGTTCTCTTTTGTTTCCATATAAATTTTTGGAATATGTGTTCTATATCTTTGAAGTAAGTCATTGGTATTTTAATCGGTACTGCATTGAATTTATAAATTGCTTTGGGTAATATAGACATTTCAATGATGTTTATTCTTCCTAACCATGAGCATGGTATATGCTTCCACTTATTTGTATCTTCCCTGATTTCTTTTAACAATTTTTTATAATTTTCCGAGTACAAGTCTTTAATCTACTTGGCTAGATTTATTCCTAGGTACTTTATTTTTTTGGTTGCAATGGTAAAGGGGATTGATTCCTTGATTTCTCTTTCTGACAGTTCATTATTAGAGTATAAAAATGCCTCTGATTTCTGACTATTGATTTTTTATACTGCCACCTTGCCAAATTCATTTATCAGGTCTAGCAGTTTTTTGACTGAGACTTTAGGGTTTTCTATATACAATATCATATCATCTGCAAATAATGGTAGTTTTACTTCTTCTTTTCCAATTCGAATGTCTTTTATTTCTTTTTCTTGTCTGATTGCTGTGGCTAGGACTTCCAGAATTATGTTGAATAAGAGTGGTGAAAGGGGGCACCCTGCCTTGTTCCTGATCTTAAAGGGATTGATTTTAATTTTTGCCCATTGAGTATGATGTTGGCTGTGGGTTTGTCATAGATGGCCTTTGTCATGTTGAGGTACGTTCCCTGTATTCCTACTTTGCTGAGAGTTTTGATCATGAATGGGTGCTGGATTTTATCAAATGCTTTTTCTGCATCTATTGAAATTATCATGTGGTCTTTCTCCTTCCTTTTGTTTATGTGATGGTTCACATTGATTGGTTTGCGAATATTGTACCAGCCTTGCCTCCCAAGAATAAATCCCACTTGATCATTGTGTATGATTTTTTTCATATATTGCTGGATCCAGTTTGCTAATATTTTGTTGAGGATTTTTGCATCTAAGTTCATCAGGGATATTGGCCTATAATTTTCTTTTTTTGTGTTGTCTTTCCCTGATTTTGGAATTAGAATTATGCTCGCCTCATAAAAGGAGTTTGGAAGTCTTCCTTCCTCTTGAATTTTTTGAAATAGCTTGAGAAGGATAGGAGTTAGTTCTTCTTTGAATATTTGGTAGAATTCACTTGTGAAGCCATCAGGCCCAGGAATTTTCTTTTTTGGGAGTTTTTTTTGATAGCTGTTTCAATCTCATTTGTTGTAATTTGTCTGTTTAGGTTTTCTGATTCTTCCAGATTGATTTTTGGAATATTATATGATTCAAGGAATTTGTCCATTTCATCTAGGTTGTCCAGTTTTTTGGCGTACAGTTCTTCATAAAATTTTTTTACAATATTTTGTGTTTCTGTTGTGTCAGTTGTTATTTCTCCACTCTTGTTTCTAATTTTATTTATTTGAGTCCTCTCTCTCTTTTTCTTGGTGAGTCTCATTAAAGGTTCATCAATCTTGGTTACCTTTTCAAAGAACCAGCTCCTGGTTTCATTGATCCTCTGTATTGTTTCTTTAGCCTCTATGTCATTTAATTCTGCTCTGATCTTTATTATTTCCTTTCTTCTACTAGTTCTGGGATTTATTTGCTGTTCTTTTTCTAGTTCTTTTAGATGCAGGGTTAAGTTGTTTATTTGAGCTTTTTCCAGCTTCTTGACATATGCCTGTAAAGCTATAAACTTCACTCTCAGGACTGCTTTTGCTGTGTCCCATAAATTTTGAGTTGATGTATGCTCATTATCATTTGTTTCTAGGAAATTTTTATTTCTTCTTTGATCTCAATGTTAACCCATTCGTTATTTAATAACATGCTATTTAGTTTCCAAGTGTTTGAGTGTTTTTCAATTTTTCTATTGTGATTGATTTCTAGTTTAATTCCATTGTGATCAGAGAAAGTGCTCGATATGATTTCAATCTTCTTAAATTTGTTGAGACTGCTTTTGTACCCTAATATGTGGTCTTTTCTAGAGAATGTACCGTGAGTGCTTGAAAAAAATGTATTAATATATTCTGCTGTTTTAGGGTGAAAGGTTCTGAAGATATCTATTAAATCAAGTTGATCTAATATGTCCTTTAAGTCTGCTGTTTCTTTGTTAATTTTCTTTCTTGAGGATCTATCTAATGATGTTAGTGGGGTATTGAAATCCCCTACTATTATAGTATTGCTGTTGATCTCACTCTTTAAGTCCATCAAAGTCTGCTTTATATATTTAGGTGCTCCTATATTAGATGCATAGATATTTATAATGATTATATCTTCCTTTTGGATTGCTCCCTTTATCATTATGTAGTGACCTTCTTTATCTCTAACTATGCTCTTTGTTTTAAAGTCCATTTTGTCTGATATAACTATTGCTACCCCAGCTTTTTTTTCATTTCCATTTGTGGGAAATATTTTTTTCCATCCTTTTATCTTCAGTCTGTGTGCATCTTTTAATTTAAGGTGTGTCTGTTGTAGACAGCATATGTATGGGTCCTGTTTTCTTATCCACGCAGCTACCCTATGTTTTTTGATTGGATCATTTAATCCATTAACATTTAAGGTTATTACTGATATGTAATTGTTTATTGCCATTTTTTTCTTTAAAACTGTATTTCTCTTTTGTTATATTATTTTTTTCCTTTGTTCTGTTTACAGCAGGTTCCTTAGCATTTCTTGCAGCCTTGCTTTGGTTGCAGTGAATTCCTTGATTTTTTTTTTTTTTTTTTTTTTTTTTTTTTTTTTTGTCTGTAAAGCTTTTTATTTCTCCTTCAATTTTGAATGATAGCCTTGCTGGTTAAAGTAGTCTTGGTCATAGGTTCCTGTTCTGCATTACTTTGAATATTTCTTGCCATTCCCTTCTGGCCTCAAGTGTTTCTGTTGAGAAGTCAGAATTCATTCTTATGGGGGCTCCTTTGTAGGTGATAGTCTTTTTTTCTCTAGCAGCTTTTAATATTTTCTCTTTATCATTTAGCTTTGGTATTTTAATTACGATGTGTCTTGGTTTTGGTTTCTTTGGGTTTCTCCTTAATGGAGGTCTCTGTGCTTCCTGAACATGTGAAATGTTTTCCTGCCTTAATTGGGGGAAGTTTTCCACTATGACATGTTTGAACAAAGTCTCTATCCCTTGTTCTTTCTCTTCTTCTTCAGGAACCCCTATGATGCGGATGTTATTTCTCTTCATGTTGTCACAGAGCTCTCTTAGAGTTTCCTCAGACATTTTGAGTCTCTTTTCTTTTTTCTGCTCTGCTTCCATACCTTTATTTATCATGTCCTCTAACTCGCTAATTTGATTCTCTGCTTCATCCATCCTGCTTTTAATTACTTCCATTGTATTCTTTATTTCAGATATTGTATTTGTCATTTCTGA
This sequence comes from Saccopteryx leptura, assembly GCF_036850995.1. Classification (NCBI taxonomy): domain Eukaryota; kingdom Metazoa; phylum Chordata; class Mammalia; order Chiroptera; family Emballonuridae; genus Saccopteryx; species Saccopteryx leptura. The sequence goes on along the minus strand of NC_089516.1, from coordinate 59,375,894 downwards.
CTGATTCTTTTTTATAATTTGAACGTCCTTTTTTATATTTGTTATCTCTTTTTATTTAGGTTTTCGTAATGGCCATCTATGGTAGTTCTAATATCTTTGAACATCCTAACAATCGTTATATTAAACTCTGCATCTGGTAATTTGGTTATATCTGATTCACTTAGGTCCTTTTCTGGGGATTTCTCTTGGTTTATTTGTGTTGTATTTCTCTGCCTCCACATTTTCTCTTCACGGGAGTGGTTGTGATCACGCACTTGGGTGCACAAGCGTTGGTGGCCTTGGCCTTTGCCCCACACCTGTGTGTCACGTTATGCTTGGTCCTGAGGGCACTGGCGAGCAACTTTACTCAGCTGCGGGTCTCCGCCTGTTTCCGGGCTTTCGCCCTGCCCTTGCAGGCACAGCCTGCTCAAGGAACGGCTGTTAGCCTTGGCTCTACCGCCGGGCAGGACTGCATACCCAAGCTCAGCTCAGTAGCGGAACTCTGCCTCTTCTAGGTTTTTGGCTCCACCCCCGTGGGAGGAGCCGGCTACCACGTCAGACCACAAGCCTGGGTTGCACGGGCGGGGCAAGGCTGTGCTCCTGTCCCATTTCTCAGTGGCTGGTTTCCACCCTTTCCGGGGTTCCTGCTCTTCTCCCACAGGCTGGATTACAGGCTGCCGGCAGCTGAGCTTGATCGCTTTTTCACACCCCCTTCTCCCCAACCGGGCAAGATTGAGCTTACTCCTGAGCCCAGTGGTGGCCAGCTGGCTTCCGCCCCTGCCAGCAGAACCATGCTTTTGTCTCCTGCTGCCGCCCACCCTCCTGCAAACCCTCAGCTGAGTGGGTGGAGGGATTGCAGCTCGGACCCTAAGACTCACTACTGTAGACCCAAAAGCTCCCTCCTTTTATGCAACTCTGCTCTGAGTGCCATGGGGGAGCTTGTTTGGCTGCTCTCCTGCTTCCCTATGCTGGTATTGCTGTTTCTAGGGGAAATATTCACTTCAACTTTGGGGAGTGACTCGTCTCGGGGGTTAGGGTGGCTATCTTCCAAAATGTTTCTCCCTGTGCCTCCTAGATTACACTCTCTTCCTGTTACTCTGGTCCTCTCCTCTCTCCCTGTCCCCAGGAGCCCTGGGTGAATGGTTGTGAGAGAGATGTTCTGTGTGGTCCCTTTAAGAAAGATCCTGGGTCTGAGAAATCAGACTCTTTCTCACAAACAGTATCCTGACTTGTTTCCAGCTAAATACTCTCCTTACATCTCTTCTGGGCTCTGGGGCTGCAGGCTGGGGCTTTTTTCCTGGGGCTCAGGACCCTCCCCTCTCTGCTACACTCACTTCCCACCACGTGAGTCTCTCCCTGCTGCCGTTCACTCCGGGGAGCTGGGCAGCCCTCTCCGCGTTTCCACTTTTTCTACCAGTCTCGGTGTGGCTTCTTCAGTGTTCCTTGGTTGAAGAGTCCTGTTTGATTTGTTTTTATAGTTTCAATTTTCTTGGTAATATATTCTTTGTGTTCTTTGAGTTGTTTGCTGAGCTCCCTAAATTGCCTTTCTGTGTTTTCTTGTATATCTCTGAGTATTTTTTGGATTTATATTTTAAATTCTCTATCATTTAGATCCAAGGCTTCCAATATATTTTTTTCTCTATAGATTTTTCCTCATTTATCTGTGCTACATCTTTTTCTTTGGAGCCATTATATTTGATTTCCTTTCCTTAATGGCATCTGAGGGTGGTTTTTTGATAGTACTAATGAAAATTAATAAAGAATAAAAAGTAAAAAAAGAAAAAGAAAATAAAATGAAAAAAATTATTATTTCTTTTTTTTCTACTCTCCCCTCCTCCTTGAGAAAATATTGTGATAAATGTGAATTATATTGTGCTAAATGGAACAAAAACTACCTATAACATAGGGCTGCAGTTGGGGAGAAGTGATAAAGGGCAAAAAAGTAGGTAGGGACCCACAAAATGCAAAAAAGAAAAAAAAAACTTGGGTCAAGAATAAAATGATTTGCTTTTACATGATGGTCAACTGAGAGATATAATAACACGGATAAGAGGAAAGCAGGAAAAAGAAAAAAAATATTGTATTAAGTGGAGCAAAAACTAGATAGAATGGAGAGCCGTGTTTGGGGGGAATGCTAATGAGTTAAAAAGTGAAGTAAAAAGCACCCAAAATGCCACAAAGAAAAATTTGAGTCCCAAATAAAATAATTTGTTCATGATTGAGGATTGAATGAGAGGAAAAGTAAAGGAGGAAAGAAGAAACTAATGGAGAGGGAGAAAAAAAAGAGAAAAAAGAAAAAAAGAAAAAAGAGAGAGTTAAGTGTTTTGAAGTGTAACCCTCATAGAGAGAAAGAAAGAAGAAAAGAAAAAAATGGGAAATTTAACACTTATGGGTAGTGTAGTTCAAGAAGTGGAAAGAATAAGATGGGCAGAAAATAAAAGGACCAAAGTGGAAGAAAAATAATAATAGAGATAAGATGTTGAAAGAAACAAAAAAAAAAAGTGGAAAAAGTTATAAAGTCTGTGGATTTTTCTTGATTTTGAGAGGTTCTCTTCCTTTTTCTTTCTTGTTTCTCTTCCTGGTCGGTGGCTCTGTACCCCAGGCTCTGCCTCTGTGGCATGCTTAGGTAGAGATTTGCAATTGATAAGTCTCTATGGCTATGTCATATATTAAGCTTCAGTCTCGTTGGTACTTGAGGCTTGTTAGCATTTGCAGGCTCTGACAATGAGAGAGTCCATTTTCTGGGAGCCTCTCTCCTAGTCTTTTCTTCCTGAATTAGCAGCCTGATGATCCAGCTATGGGGTTGCTGCTGTCTCTGCCTGGAGAGTAAGAGGCTCAAAGAGCTGGCAAATCCCCATTCTATCCCCACTCAGTGAAGGGCTCTGGGTAAGGCTCTGCCTGCCAGTCAGAGCCGTCAGCATCATCAGGTGGGGCTGGGATCCAGTAGCTCTCAAGGTGCCTTTCTATGAGCCTCCAGGCATGTGCAGTGTGCCTCAGCATTCTGAGGGACCACTCTCCCCAGGCTTTTTGCATTTTGTAACCTGTTTTGGCTGGGAAGAAGATGCCCTAGTCACTGCCTGCAAAACAGGAGGTCTTAAAAACTGCCAAGTCCCTCTTTTTAACATATAGCCCTGAGTATGAATGCTCTGCCAATAAGAGCCACCAGCTTAATCAGGTAGGCCCTATGTGCATAGCAAGAGGCACTAAAAAATATTATGCCTCTTGTCTTAGATCACTGAACTGAGAGAGATCTTGTCAGTTAGTGCTACATAGGTCAGTTGAGAGGTAAGCAGACTGTGGGTTAAGGTAATTTCAGTGATTGGATCTGCAGAACTGCTCCAGCGACAGACTGCAAGCTGCTTGCGTGTCGCTCCCCTAATGTTTTCATATTTTTTTCTTCTTCCCAAAAATGTTAGCTTGAATTGCTCAGTGAGGCTCCTTGCCCGCCCAAAGAAGTTCAGGCGTAGGGAAGTTTGCTTTTGCGCACTCTTCTCGCGCTGCTGTTTGGGGTGCAAGGACCACACCAAGACTTTGATCACAGCCCATGCAAAGGCCTCTGACCCTGCCCTTCTGTCCAGGACCATGGGCACCCATTCCCAGGGCGCTAGGATGAACCTCTCACACACTATCCTCGCTCGCCAATCAGGATATCAGGGCTAATAGTGGCTGCTGGTTGCCTGTCTTTGCCAGGGTCTTGCTGAGTCACCACAGGAACACTCTTTCCTCGGCTTGGATGTCTGTGCCGCAGCCTGGCTCCCTTCACACCCTCAGCCCTCACTCTATCTCAGTTCCAAGTGAAAGCATCTTTTGCTCAGGTTAGTGAGGAAGGTGGAGTGTTCCTTTCTCTGTCTTATTTCCTACGGGGTTGATTATATATTTAGTCAATTTTTTTTGCTCGATCATACCTTCGTGTTCAGTGTGTGGAACTTCAAGATGCTCCAAGGATAGATTTTTCTCTCACTGGTTGAAGAACTTGTTGAAATTTTGGGGAGGTTATTGGTAGTGCTCCTCACGGCGCAATTGCTCTGACGTCACTTGAAGGTTTTCAATAGTTTTATATCCTCCCTGATTATTGGTGTATTTAGGCTTTCCATCTCTTCATGATTTAGTCTAGGAAGACTGTATTGTTCTAGGGCTTATCCATTTCTTCTAGATTGTTGAATTTGATGACATATAGTTTTCCATAGTATTCTACAATAATCCTTTGTATATCTATGATATTTGTGGCAATTTCTCCTCTTTCGTTTTAGATTTTGTTTATATAAGTCCTTTTTCTATTCCTTAGTGAATCTTCCCAGATGTTTGTCAATTTTGTTGATATTTTTAAAGAACCAGCTCTTTATTGTGTTATTTTTTTCTACAGTTTTTTGTTCTCTATTTCATTAATTTCTGCTCTAATTTTCATTATTTCCTTTCTTTTGCTTCTTTTGTGTGCCTTTGTTTTTTTTTTTTTTTTGTTTGTTTGTTTGTTTTCTAGTTCCTTAACATGTGATGTTAGGTTGTTTACTTGAGCTCTCACTTGTTTTTTTCATATAAGCCTGTAATAATACAAACTTCCTTGTTATTACTGTTTTCTCTGCATTCCAGAGATACTGATATGTCATGTTGTCATTTTGTTTGTTTGTATATATTTTTTGATCTCTAATTTTTTGTTTGACCTAGTCATTTCTAAAAAGTATGTTGTTTAACTTCCATATTTTTGTGGGTTTGTTTACTTCTTTTTTTTTTTTTTGCAATTGAATTCTAGTTTTAAAGCTTTATAATCAAATAATATGCTTCATATAATTTCAATCTTTCTGAATTTGTTGATGTCTGTTTTGTGGCCCAGCATATGGTGATGTTTGTGATGAAATGTCCTATAGATATCTATTATGTTTATTTCCTCTAGTGTTTTATTTAATGCCAATATTTTTTTATTGATTTTCTGTTTAGATGAACAATCTAAAGCGATCAATGGTGTATTGATTACTCCAAGTATGATTTTTTTTTTTTTTTTTTACTTTTAAATCAGTTAGTAGATTTTCTTTTTTGGTGCTCCCTGGTTTTATGCATATGTATTAAAATGTTTTATGTTTTCTTGATACGATGTCCCCTTTATCACTATAAAATGTCCATCTTTGACTCTGGTTACCTTTGTTGTCTTTATTCAGCATTGTCAGATATAACTACACCTGCTTTTCTTTGGGTATTATTTGCTTGGAGAATCGTTTTCAACCTTTCACTTTGAATCTATTTTATCCTTGTAGATTAAATGTATTTCTTGAAGGCAGTATATTGTTGGGTTTTGCTTTTTGATCTAATCTGCTACTCTGTGCCTCTTTTTTGGTATGTTCAACCTATTTATATTTAGTGTAATTATTGACACTTATGGATTTCTTATTGCCACTTTATATACTGCTTTCTGATAACTTTGTGTCTAGTTTGACTCTTTTTTTGTCATTTTCTTTTGTTTGGTGCTTTTTCATATTTCTATCTTCTGTTTCTTTTTTTTAAGCTATGTGTTTCATTAGTGGCATTTTCAGGGGTGGTTACCATGAGGTTATTAAAAAAATGACCATATTTATTAAATTCCATTATCTCATGTGTGCTTCTTTGTTTCATTCTCCCTTGCCTCTGCTGCTCTTTATCCTCTCCTCTTTTAAGCTATTGTTGTTACAGATTACCCTTGTTTTTGTTGCGGTTTTGTTAAAATTTTTACTTGTCATTTTGTTTTGCTTTGTCAGATAATCCTCTAGTATTTCCTATAGTGGGGATTTTCTGGTGAGAAATTCTCTCAGTTTCTGTATGTCTGTAATGTTTTAATTTCCCCTTCACTTTTGAAGGATAACTTTGATGGATATATTATTCTTGGCTGGTAGTTCCTCTCTCTTAGTACTATAAATGATGAGATCCACTCTCTTCTGGCTTGTAGTGTTTTTTTTTGGGTTTTTTTTTTTTTTTTTTTTTTTTTTTTTCTGAGAAATCTTATGATAACCTAATGAGCTTTCATATGTATATATATATATTGCTTCTTGGATTTTTTTCTCATATTTTTAACATTTTTTTGCAATTTTTAAAATTAATTTTAATGAGGTGACATTGATAAATCAGGATACATATGTTCACAGAAAACATCTCTAGGTTATTTTGACATTTGCTTCTGCTGCATTCCCATCACCCAAAGTCTAACTGTCTTCTGTCACCTTCTAACTGGTTTTATTTGTGCCCCTCCCCTCTCCCAACCCCCTTCCTCTCCTTACCCCCACCCCATAACCCCAACACCCTTGTCCATGTCTCCAAGTCTCATTTTTATGTCCCACCTCTGTATGGAATCATATAGTAATAAGTTTTTTCTGATTTACTTATTTCGCTCAGTATAATGCTATCAAGGTCCATCCATGTTGTTGTAAATGATCCAATGTCATCATTTCTTATGGCTGAGTAGTATTCCATAGTATATATGTACCAAAGCTTTTTAATCCACTTGTCCACTGGCAGACACTTGGGCTGTTTCTAGATCTTCGCTATTGTGAACAATGCTGCCATAAACATGGGGGTGCATTTCTTTTTCTCAAAGAAAAAATGCTATGGTGTTCTTGGGGTATATTCCTAAATGTGGTATAGCTGGGTCAAAAAGCAGTTTGATTTTTATTTTTTTCAGAAATCTCCATGCTATTTTCCACAGTGGCTGCACCAGTCTGCATTCCCACCAGCAGTGCAGGAGGGTTCCCTTTTCTTCACATCCTCGCCAGCACTTATTCTGTATTGTTTTGTTGATAAACACCATTCTGACTGGTGTGAGGTGATATCACATTGTGGTTTTAATTTGCATTTCTCTAATGATTAGTGATGTTGAGCATTTTTTCATATGCCTATTGGCCATCTGTAGGTCCTCTTTGGAGAAGTGTCTATTCATTTCTTTTACCCATTTTTTTGATTGGATTGTTTGTCTTCCTGGTGTTGAGTTTTACAAGTTCTTTATAAATTTTGGTTATTAACCCCTTATCAGACGCATTGTCAAATACGTTCTCCCATTGTGCAGTTTGTCTTTTTGTTCTGTTCTTATTGTCTTTAGCTGCGTAAAAGCTTTTTAGTTTGATATAGTCCCATTTGTTTATCCTGTCTTTTATTTCACTTGCCTGTGGAGATAAACTGGCAAATATATTGCTGCGAGAGATATCAGAGAGCTTACTGCATATGTTTTCTTCTAAGATGCTTATAGTTTTATGTCTTACATTTACGCCTTTTATCCATTTTTAGTTTATTTTTGTGAATGGTGTAAGTTGGTGGTCTATTTTCCTTTTTTTGCAGGTAGCTGTCCAATTTTCCCAACACCATTTATTAAAGACGCTGTCTTTACTCCATTGTATGCCCTTACCTCCTTTGTCAAATATCAGTTGTCCATAGAGCTGTAGGTTTAGTTCTGGGTTCTCTGTTCTGTTCCATTGATCTATATGCCTGTTCTTATGCCAGTACCAGGCTTTTTTGGGTACAATGGCCTTGTAGTATAACTTGATATCAAGAAGTGTGATACCTCCCACTTTATTCTTCCTTTTAAAGATTGCTGAGGCTATTTGTGTTCTCTTTTGGTTCCATATAAAGTTTTGGAATATGTGTTCTATATCTTTGAAGTAAGTGATTGGTACTTTAATCGGCATTGCATTGAATTTATCAATTGCTTTGGTTAATATAAACATTTTAATGATGTTTATTCTTCCTAACCATGAGCACGGTATATGCTTCCACTTTTTGTAGCTTCCCTGATTTCTTTTATCAATGTTTTATAATTTTCTGAGTACAAGTCTTTAATCTCCCTGGTTAAATTTATTCCTAGGTACTTTATTTTTTTGGTTGCAATAGTGAAGGATATTGCTTCCTTAATTTCTCTTTCTGACAGTTCATTGTGCGTGTATAAAAATGCCTCTGATTTCTGAATATTAATTTTATATTCTGCCACCTTGCTGAATTCATTTATCAGGTCTAGTAGTTTTTTGACTGAGACTTTAGAGTTTTCTATATATAATATCATATCATCTATAAATAATGATAGTTATAATTCTTCTTTTCCAATTTGGATGTCTTTTTTTTTCTTGTCTGATTGCTGTATCTAGGACTTTCAGTGTTATGTTGAATAAGAGTGGTGAAAGGGGACACCCCTGCCTTGTTCCTGATCTTAAGGGGATTGCTTTAAATTTTTGCCCATTGAGTATGATGTTGGCTCTGGGTTTGTCATAGATGGCTTTTATCACGTTGAGGTATGTTCCCTGTATTCCCACTTTGCTCAGAGTTTTGATCATGAATGGGTGCTGGATTTTTATCAAATGCTTTTTCTGCATCTACTGAAATTGTCATGTGGTTTTTTTCCTTTCTTTTGTTTATGTCATGAGTCACATTAATTGATTTGCGAATATTGTACCAGCCTTGCCTCTGAAGAATAAATCCTACTTGATCATGTTGTATGATTTTTTCCATATATTGTTGGATCCAGTTTGCTAATATTTTGTTGAGGAGTTTAGCATCTATATTCTTCAAGGATATTGGCCTATAATTTTCTATCTTTGTGTTGTCTTTTCCTGGTTTTGGAGTCAGAATTATGCTTACCTCATAAAAGGAGCTTGGAAATCTTACTTCCTCTTGAGTGTTTGAGATACCTTGAGAAGTATAGGAGTTAGTTCTTTCTTGAATATTTGGTAGAATTTACTTGTGAAGCCATCATGCCCAGAACTTTTTTTGTTGAAAGTTTTTTGATAACTGTTTTGATCTCATTTGTTGTAATTGGTCTATTTAGGTTTTCTGATTCTTCCAGATTGATTTTTGGAAGATCAATGTTTCAAGGAATTTGTCCATTTCATCTAGGTTGTCTAGCTTTTTAGCTTACAGTTCTTTGTAGTATTTTCTTACACTATTTTGTATTTCTGTTGTGTCAGTTGTTATTTCTCCACTCTCATTTCCAATTTTGTTTATTTGAGTCCTTTCTCTTTCTTTCTTGATGAGTCTAGTTAAAGGTTTATCTATCATGTTTACCTTTTCAAAGAACCAGGTCCTAGTTTCATTGATCCTCTGTATTGTTTCTTTAGCCTCTATGTCATTTATTTCTGCTCTGCTCTTTATTATTTTCTTTCTTCTATTACATTTGGGCTTTATTTGCTCTTCTTTTTCTAGTTCTTTTAGATGTAGGGTCAAGTTGTTTATTTGAGCTTTTTCTAGCTTCTTAAAGTATGCTTATAGTGCTATGCACTTTCCTCTCAGTACTTCTTTTGCTTTGTCTTATAAATTTTAAGTTGTTGTATGCTCATTATCATTTGTTTCTAAGAATTTTTTTATTTCTTTTTTGATCTCATTCTTAATCCTTCATTATTTAACAACCTGCTATTTAGTTTCCATGTGTTTGAGAAATTTTGAGTTTTTCTGTTGTGGTTGATTTCAGTTTCATGCCATTGTGATCAGAGAAAGTGCTTGATATGATTTCAATCTTCTTAAACTTGTTGAGAACACTTTTGTGCCCTAACATGTGGTTTATCCTAGAGAATGTACCATGAGCACTTGATAAGGATGTATATTCTGCTTCTTTAGGGTGAAAAGTTTTGAAGATATCTATGAAATCTAGTTGATCTAGTGTGTCCTTTAAGTCTGCTGTTTCTTTGTTAATTTTCTTTCTGGAAGATCTATGTAGTGATATTAGTGGGGTATTGTAATCCCCTACTATTATAGTATTGCTGTTGATCTCACCCTTTCTATTTATCAAAGACTGCTTAATATATTTAGGTGCTCCTATATTAGGTGCATATATATTTATAATAGTTATATCTTCCTGTTGGATTGCTCCCTTTGTCATTATTCAGTGGCCTTCTTTATCTCTTACTATATCCTTTGTTTTAAAGACCATTTTTTTCTGATATAAGTATTGCTATCCCAGCTTTTTTCTCATTTCCATTTGCATGAAATGTTTTTTTTTATCTTTTTACCCTCAGTTTATGTGCTTCTTTTTTTTTTTTTTTTTAAGAGAGACAGAGTCAGAGAGAGGGATAGACAGGGACAGACAGACAAAAACAGAGAGATAAGAAGCATCAATGATTAGTTTTTTATTTCACATTGCGACACCTTAGTTTTTCATTGTTTGCTTTCTCATATGTGCCTTGATTGCGGGCCTGCAGCAGACTGAGTAACCCCTTGCTCAAGCCAGTGACCTTGGGTTTAAGCTAGTGAGCTTTTGCTCAAACCAGATGAGCCCGCTCTCAAGCTGGTGACCTCGTAGTCTTAAACCTGGGTTCTCAGCATCCCAGTCCGATGCTCTATCCACTGTGCCACAGCCTGGTTAGGCTATGTGCATCTTTTGTTTTAAGGTGTGTAGACCGCATATGTACTGGTCCTGTTTTCTTATCCATGCATCTATCCTATGTCTTTTGATTGGATCATTTAATCCATTTACATTTAAGGCTATAATTCTTATGTAGTTGTTTATTGCCATTTTATTCTTTAAAGCTGTATTCCTCTTTTGCTATATTCTTTTCCCACTTTGATCTGTTTACAACAGGCCCCTTAACATTTCCTGCAGCATTGGTTTGGTTGTAATAAATTCCTTGAGTTGGTTTTTTGTTTGTTTGTTTGTTTGTCTGGGTAGCATTTTATTTCTCCTTCAATTTTGAATGATAGCCTTGCTGGATAAAGTAGTCTCAGTTGTAGGCTCTTGTTCTGCATTACTTTGAATATTTCTTGCCATTCCCTTCTGGCCTCAAGTGTTTCTGTTGAGAAGTCTGATAATATTCTTATGGGGCTCCTTTGTAGGTGATAGAGTCTTTTTCTCTAGCAGCTTTTAATATTTTCTCTTTATCACTTAGCTTTGGTATTTTAATTATGATGTGTTTCAGTGTAGGTTTCTTTGGGTTTCTCTTTAGTGGAGTTCTCTGTGCTTCTTGAACTTGTAAGAGTTTCTCCTGCATTAATATAGGAAAGTTTTCAGCTTTGATATGATTGAAAAATGTCTCTATCCCTTGTTCTTTCTCTTCTTCTTGAGGAACCCCTATGATGTGGATGTTATTTCTTTTCATGTTGTCACAGAACTCTCTAAGAGTTTCCTCAGACTTTTTGAGTCTCTTTTCTTTTTCTTTTTTTTCTGCTTTCATGCCTTTATTCAACTTGTCCTCCAACTCACTGATTTGATCCTCAGCTTTATCCATCCTGTTTTTAATTCCGTCCATTGTGGTCTTCATTTCTGATTTTGTATTTGTCATATCTGATTAATTATATTTTAATATTTCAATATCCTTTTTTATACTTGTGATTTCTTTATTTAGGTGTTCGTAATGACCATCCATTGTTGTTCTAAGATCCCTAAGCATCCTTACAATCATTATTTCGAACTTCGCATCCAGAAGTTTGCTTATTTCCATATCACTCAGTTCATTTCCTGGAGGTGTCTCTTGTGGTTTCATTTGGATTGCACTTCTCTATCTTCTCATTATGTCTGTTTGTTTGGATGTTTCGTTTGTAGAGCTGGTTGAGTCTAGGCTTGGTGTTGTCTGTCTCCAGTTTTCAATTGGTTATTTCTATGTTTTCTTTGGTTGGCATCAGCTATTATTTGTAATCCACTTTCTGATTTGGGCCACTTTGATGTCTTGATTTGTTTGTTTTCTTAACAGTTGACAGTTTTGTTTACTGATCTCAGCAGGGGGCTTATTTGAAACTGTATCCAGGAATGCGGTTGGTGTAACCTGAGACTCTGAAGGCCTCTTCTGCCAGTTTCTCTCTCTGAGGGTAGGGTGTTTACTCAGCTTCAGTAGGGGGAGGTGTATCTCAGATCTCCATGGAAACCTGAGTTACTGCCCCTCCTTCCCACTTCTTGTTTTCAGCTGTGTCTTATTGTACTGATTGTATCTGGAGAGATGTCTGGAGATCTGTGACCTGGAAGCACATTATTCTTTTGTTTTGTGGAAGGATCAGCCCCTCCCCCAGCTATGGCCATCTCCAGCACTGGATGAGTCATTTTCTCAAGTTGTCCCCTGCATTCCTCTGCCCCTCACTGTTTGTCTCCCTCCCCCCCTTTCTTTTTGGAAGATGAGCTGGCACTTTAAACACACCTCTTTCCCTGGTCACCAGTCAAGTTGCTGTGAGCAGTATTTTCTGCTCTTTTCTTTGGAGTGAGAGACTTTCTGGGCTCTCAGCCACACACCCCCCCCCATTCCTGTAAGCAGGGGATATTCAGGTGCTTTCTACCAGGTTTGTTGTGGCTTCTTCTTTTCTCTTTGGTTTTTGAGAGCTGTTCTTGTAGTCCAGAGTTGGTTTTTCATGCTGATTGTTCCTAAATTAGTTTGTACTCCTGTTTGGTGGTGTGAGCTGGGATTTTGTGCATCTGCCTACTCCACTTCCATCTTTAGGTCTCCCATCTGAGGTTTTCTCTCTGCATGTTTTTTTGTAGAATTTGTTCAAATGTCAAGAGGAGAGATCAGGAGTATCTCTCACCCTGCCATTTCTCTGACATCACTCTCCCTCATCTCTAAAAATTTTATTTAGAAAATGAAATTCAACAGAATAACTGACCAATAAAAGTACATAGGTTTCAGATAAAATTTCTATAACATTTGAACTATTGATTTTGTTATATAACCATCACTCAAAGTCAAGTTATTTTCTGTCACCATATATGCATTCCATTTTAATCCCTTTTCTCAGCTTTCTTCTGCACATCTCACTCCCTCAAATTAACCACTTGACATTTATCCATGTCAATGATTCTCAGTTTCATATTTCACCATTGTTTGAGATGATATAGTTCTTAGCTTTTTCTAATTTACTTATTTCACTCAGTATAGTGTTCTCAATGTCCATCCATGTTGTTATAAATGACACTATGTCATCATTTCTCATAGCTGAATAGCATTCCATTGTATATATGTACACATTTTTTTTATTCAATTATCCACTGAGGGACACTTTGGTTGTTTCCATGTCTTGGTCACTGTAAATAATGCTGTGATTATCATGAGGGTGCATGTGTTTTTCTGTACCAATATTTTTGAGTTTGGGGAAAAGATGCCCAGTAACGGGATTGCTGGGTCATATGGTAATTCAATTCTTAGATTTTTTTTGGAACCACCATATATTCTTACATAATGGTTGTACAAATGTGCATTATCACCAGCAGTGAATAGATTTCCGTTTTCTCCACAGCCTTTCCAACACTTTTTATTACCTGTCTTGGTGATAATGGTCAATCTTATAGGTGTCAGGTGGTATCCCATTGTAGTTTTGATATGCATATCTCAAATAGAGAGTGAGGATAAACATCTTTTTATGTATCTGTTGGCCATTTGTACATCCTCTTGAGAGAGTGTTTTTTTCATGTTCTCTCTCCATTTTTTTGTTTGTTGCTCAGCTTTGTGTGAGTTCTGTAAATATATTGGATTTTAACCCCTTAACTAAGCTGTGGTTTGCAAATATTACTTCCCACTTAGTAGGCTGCCGATTTGTTTTATCAGTTTGTTTTTTTTTTTTTCCTGGTGCAGAACCTTTTAAGTTTGATTTTTTTCTTTACTTCCCCTGGCTTCAGGGTCATATACATAAATTGTTTTTTAGAGCGAAGGTCCATGAATTTAGTACTGATATTTTCTTCTATGTAATTTACTATTTTAGCTCCTACATTTAGGTCTTTGATTAAATTTAAATTAATTTTTGTGCAGGAAAAGAAAGTGTAATCAGGTTTTGTTCTTTTGTATATGGCTTTAACATTTTTCCAGCACCATTTATTGAAGAGGCTTTCCCTTCTCTATTGTGTGTTTTTGATTCTTTGTTGAAAATTATTGTCCAAATTAATGGGTTTTATTTCTGGCCTCTAGATTCAGTTCCATTTTTCTTTGTGACTATTTTCATGCCAATACCATGCTGTTTTGAGTATCAGTGATCTCTAGTATAATTTAAAGTCAGGTCCTGTAATGCCTTTGGCATTGTTCATTTTTTCTCAGGATTGCATTGGCTATTCAAGGATTTATATGGTTCCATTTAAACCTGTTGAATTTTTTTCTATTTATTTAAAAAATGACATTAGAATTTTGATGGAAATGGCATTAAAATTGTATATTTTGGGGGGTAATATGGCTATTTTATTATTTTTTAATTTAATTAATTTTTTTTCAGAGACAGAGTGAGAGTCAGTGAGAGGGATAGATAGGGACAGACAGACAGGAACAAAGAGAGATGAGAAGCATCAATCATCAGTTTTTTGTTAAAGCACCTTAGTTGTTCATTGATTGCTTTTTCTTTTTTTTAAATATTTTATTTTTAACTTTATTCAGTTTTTTTTAGAGAGAGAGAGAGAGAGAGAGAGAGAGAGAGAGAGAGAGAAGGGAGAGGAGCAGAAAGCATCAACTCTCATATGTGCCTTGGCCAGGCAAGCCCAGGGTTTTGAACCGGCGACCTCAGTGTTCCCAGGTCGACACTTTATCCACTGTGCCACCACAGGTCAGGCCATTGATTGCTTTTTCATATGTGCCATGACCGTGGGCCTTCAGCAGACCGAGTAACCCCTTGCTCAAGCCAGCAACCTTGAATCCAAGCTGGTGAGCTTTTTGCTCACACCAGATGAGCCTGCACTCAAGCTGGCAACATCGAGGTCTCGAATGTGGGTCTTCCGCATCACAGTTCAATGCTCTATCCACTGTGCCACAGCCTGGTCAGGCTCAATATGGCTATTTTAAATATGTTGATCTTTCCAATTCATGAATACAAAATATTTTTTATTTTATTGTGTCTTTTTTGACTTATTTTAATAATACATTGTAGTTTTAAGTACATAGATACTTAACAATCTTTATTGTTGTTGCAACTGTAAAAATACTTTTTGAGTTTATTTTCTGATGTTTTATCATTGGTGTATATGAAAGAAATAAACTTTTGTGTATTGATTTTGTATTCTGCAACTTTACTGTATTGTTTTATTGTTTCTAATTGTTTCTTAGAAAAATCTTTGGGGTTTTTTGTATACAAGATCATGTCATCTGCAAAATGTGATACCTTTACTGCTTCTTTCCTGGTATGAATGCCATGTATTTATTTATTTTGTCTGATTTCTTTAGATAAAACTTCCAGCACTATGTTGAATAAGAGTAGAGAGAGTGGGTACTCTTTTCTGTTCCTGATTATAGAAGAAAAGCCTTCAGTTTTTCACCTTTTATTTATGTATGATGTTAGGTGATGGTTTCTCATATATGGCGTTTATTATGTTGAGGTACATTCTATACTCATTTCATTGAGTATTTGAAATATAAAAGGATGTTATATCTTGTCAAATGACATTTTCTGCATCTATTGATAGGATCATATGATTTTTGTTCTTTGTTTTGTTGTATGGTGTAATATGTTAATCAATTTACATATGTTAACCTATCCTTATAATCCTGGAATAAATCTCACTTGATTGTGAGGTATTACTTCTTTAACATATTGTGCTTTTCAATTTGCTAGTATTTTGTTTAGCACTTTTGCATTTGTATTTGTTAGAGATATTGGTCTGTACTTTTTTTTCGTATTGTTCTCAGGTTTTTGTATGAGAGTACTGTTGGACTCATAAAATGTGTTAAGGTATATTACTTCTAATTTTTTTAAGATTTTGAGAAGGATAGGAGACAAATATTCTGAATGTTTGGTAGAATTCATTAGTGTAGGCATCTGGTCTTGGACTTTGATTTTGGAGTAGGTTTTTGATAGTTTTTTTTTTTCTAATTGCTGCCTGATTATAGGTCTATTTATGTTTTTTACTTCTTTATGACTCAGTCAGGAAGATATAATTTTAGAAATTTGTCCATTTCTTCTAGATTGTTGATTTTAGTGGCATATAATATGAATATTTCATAGTATTCTTTTTTTTTTTTAATAATTTTATTTTTTTAATGGGGTGACATCAATAAATCAGGATACATATATTCAAAGATAACAAGTCCAGGTTATCTTGTCGTTCAATTATGTTGCATACCCACCACCCAAAGTCAGATTGTCCTCTGTCACCTTCTATCTTGTTTTCTTTGTGCCCCTCCCCACCCCCTATCCCTCTCCCATTCCCCCCTCCCCCCCGTAACCACCACACTCTTATCAATGTCTCTTAGTTTCACTATTATGTCCCACCTACGTATGGAATAATACAGTTCCTGTTTTTTTCTGATTTACTTATTTCGCTTCGTATCATGTTATCAAGATCCCACCATTTTGCTGTAAATGTTCCGATGTCATCATTTCTTATGGCTAAGTAGTATTCCATAGTGTATATGTGCCACATCTTCTTTATCCAGTCATCTATTGATGGGCTTTTTGGTTGTTTCCATGTCCTGGCCACTGTGAACAATGCTGCAATAAACATGGGGCTGCATGTGTCTTTACGTATCAATGTTTCTGAGTTTTTGGGATATATACCCAGTAGAGGGATTGCTGGGTCATAAGGTAGTTCTATTTTCAGTTTTTTGAGGAACCACCATACTTTCTTCCATAATGGTTGTACTACTTTACATTCCCACCAACAGTGTATGAGGGTTCCTTTTTCTCCACAGCCTCTCCAACATTTGCTATTACCTGACTTGCTAATAACAGCTAATCGAACAGGTGTGAGGTGGTATCTCATTGCCGTTTTGATTTGCATTTCTCTAATAGCTAAAGAAGATGAGCATCTTTTCATATATCTGTTGGCCATTTTTATTTCTTCCTGGGAGAAGTGTCTATTCATATCCTCTTCCCATTTTTTTATTGGATTGTTTGTTTGTTTGTTGTTGAGTTTTATGAGTTCTTTGTATATTTTGGATATTAGGCCCTTATCTGAGCTGTTGTTTGAAAAAATCATTTCCCATTTAGTTGGCTTTCTGTTTATTTTGTTATCAGTTTCTCTTGCTGAGCAAAAACTTCTTAGTCTGATGTAGTCCCATTCATTAATTTTTGCCTTCACTTCTCTTGCCATTGGAGTCAAATTCATAAAATGCTCTTTAAAACCCAGGTCCCTGAGTTGAGTACCTATGTCTTCTTCTATGTACTTAATTGTTTCAGGTCTTATGTTTAGATCTTTGATCCATTTTGAGTTAATTTTTGTACAGGGGGAGAGACTGTAGTCCAGTTTCATTCTTTTGCATGTGGCTTTCCAGTTTTCCCAGCACTATTTATTGAAGAGGCTTTCTTTTCTCCATTGTGTGGTGTTGGCCCCTTTATCAAAAATTATTTGACTATATATATGTGGTTTTATTTCTGGACTTTCTATTCTGTTCCATTGGTCTGAGTGTCTATTTTTCTGCCAATACCATGCTGTTTTGATTGTTGTGGCCCTATAATAGAGTTTGAAGTCAGGTATTGAAATGCCCCCAGCTTCATTCTTTTTCTTTAGGATTGCTTTGGCTATTCGGGGTTTTTTATAGTTCCATATAAATCTGATGATTTTTTGCTCTATTTCTTTAAAAAACGTCATTGGAAGTTTGATGGGAATTGCATTAAATTTGTATATTGCTTTGGGTAATATAGCCATCTTGATTATATTTATTCTTCCTAGCCAAGAACAAGGTATATTCTTCCATCTCATTATATCTTTTTCGATTTCCCTTAACAATGGTTTATAGTTTTCATTATATAAGTCCTTTACATTCTTTGTTATGTTTATTCTTAAGTATTTTATTTTTTTTGTTGCAATCGTGAAGGGGATTATTCTTTTGAGTTCGTTCTCAGTTGTTTCATTGTTGGCATATAGAAAGGCTATTGACTTCTGTATGTTAATTTTGTATCCTGCGACCTTACTGTATTGGCTTATTAGTATTCTTTATAATATTTGTATAACTATGATATCTGTGTAATTTCTCCTTTTTCATTTCAGATTTTGTTTACATAAGTCCTTTTTTTTCTTAGTAAATATAGACATGGGTTTATTAATATTGGTATTTTCAAAGAATAAGCTCTTTGTTGTATTAATTTATTCTGTTCTTTATTTCATATAGTTCAGCTCTAATTTTTACTATTTTTTTTTCTTCTGCTGACTTTGTGTTGCCTTTGTTCCTCTTCTTCTGTTTCCTTAAGGTTTGATGTTAGTTTGTTTACTTGTAATCTCTCTTGTTTCTTGATATTAACCTATAGTTATATAAACTTCCCTCTAATTACTGCTTTTGATTCTTCCCAGAAATTTTGATATGTCATGTTTTCATTTTTTTGTATATATCTTTTCATCTCTGTTTTTATTTCCTTTTTGACCTAGTATGTTTTCAGAAGTATGTTGCTTAATTTCCACATTTTTGGGTTTGTTTACTCCTTTTTTTTTTGTATTTTTTTTCTGAAGCTGGAAACGGGGAGAGACAGTCAGACAGATTCTCACATGCGCCCGACCGGGATCCACCCGGCACGCTCACCAGGGGCAACGCTCTGCCCACCAGGGGGCGATGCTCTGCCCCTCCGAGGCATCTCTTTGCCTCGACCAGAGCCACTCTAGTGCCTGGGGCAGAGGCCAAGGAGCCATCCCCAGCGCCTGGGCCATCTTTGCTCCAATGGAGCCTCCGCTGCGGGAGGAGAAGAGAGAGACAGAGAGGAGGTGGGGGGTGGAGAAGCAAATGGGCGCTTCTCCTATGTGCCCTGGCCAGGAATCGAACCCGGGTACCCCGCACGCCAGGCTGACGCTCTATCGCTGAGCCAACCAGCCAGGACTATTACTCCTTTTTGCAGTTGAATTTTAATTTGAAAGCCTGATGGTCAGAAAATATGCTTGATATAATTTTAAGCTTCCTAAATTTGTTGATGTTAGTTTTGTGGCCCAACATATGGTCTAGGTTTGAGAATGTTCCATGTACACTGGGAAAAAAACCTGTAATCTGAAGATCTGGGATGAAATGGTCTGTAAATATTTACTGTGTCCATTTGGTCTACTGTGTCACTTAAGGCCAATATTTCTTTATTTATTTTCTGTTTGAATGACCATCTTACAGCTGGAAATGCTGTGTTGAGTTCTCCAAGTATGATTGTGGGTTTTTTTTTTTTCAGTTTTTATTTTTAGATCAATTAATAGATGTCATATATATTTTGGTGCTCCCAGGTTCAGTACATGTATATTAAGAAGTGTTATGTATTCTTGATACAATGTCCCCCTTTTTATTATAAAACTTTTATCTTTGTCTCTGGTTACCATTGTTTTCTTGAGATCAACATTGTCAGATATAAGTATGGCTGTACCTGCTTTTCTTTGAATATTATTTGCTTGGCAAATCATTTTCCAACTTTTTTGATTTGAATGTTCTTTTTGTCCTTGCAGCATAGATGTGTCTCTTAAATACAGCCCATGGTTGTCTTTTGCTTTTTGGTCCATTCTGCTACTCTGTGACTCTTTATTGGTGAGTTCAGTCCATTTCCATTTAAGGTAATTTTTGATACTTGAGGATATTCTATGCCATTTTTTTTTTTTACAGGAACAGAGAGAGAGTCAGAGAGAGGGATAGATAGGGACAGACGGACAGGAATGGAGAGAAATGAGAAGCATCAATCATCAGTTTTTCATTGCGACACCTTAGTTGTTCATTGATTGCTTTCTCATATGTCCCTTGACTGTGGGCCTTCAGCAGACCGAGTAGCCCCTTGCTTGAGCCAGTGACCTTGGGTTCAAGCTGGTGAGCTATTTGCTGAAGCCAGATGAGCTTGCACTCAAGCCAGATGAGCCTGCGCTCAAGCTGACAACCTCGGGGTCTCGAACCTGAGTCCTTCTGCATCCCAGTCCAATGCTCTATCCACTGTGCCACCGCCTGGTTAGGCCTTTCTATGACATTTTATGATCTGATTTCTGTTAGCTCTGTGTCTTATTTGGCTATTTTGGTTTTTATTTTTGTATTTTTTTCAGTGTTTTTTTTTTTGGTGGTATTCAGGGTATTCAGTATTTCTCTTTCGTGTTTCTTCTTTTTCTAAAGTATATGTTTCAATAGTGTAATTTTTGTGAAATGTTATCTCTGAATTATTAAGGGAAAATAGTCATATTAACAAGTATTTATTGTTTTATGTTTGATTCTATACTTCATCTTCTTTTGCTACAGCTGAATTTGATCCTCTCTTCTGTTATATTAGTTTTTTTCACAGATTGTCCTTTTCGTTGTGGCTTTGTTGGAGTGTTTTCTTTAGTTTAATTTTTTTCTGTTCTTTTATCTATTTGAATAATCCCTGTATTTCCTGCAGTGAAAGTTTTGTGGCAGTAAATTCTCTCAGCTTCTCTATGTCTGTAATTTTTTTCTCTTTTGTATTTTCAAGATTACTTTGATGGATATAGATTTTTTGTTGTTAATTCATCTCTTTTAGTATGTTTAAATGTTTGGGTCCACTCTCTTCTGGCTTGTAGAATTTCCACTAAGATATCTGATGATATTCTAATGGGCCTTCCTTTTTATGCTATGTTCTATTTTTTCCTAGCTACCTTGAGTATTCTTTCTATATCATTGATTTGTAATAATTTCATTATGATGTGACTTGCAGTAAGTGTGTTTTGGTTGGAATAATTTGGCTTTTTGTTATCTTCTTGTATTTGAGTATCTAACTTTTATATAGGCTTGGAAAATTTTCATCAATTATTTGTTTGAATAGGCTATCCATTCCTTTCTCCCTCTCTTCTTCTGATATAACCATTATTATTATATTGCTCTTTCTAATAAAGTTAGAAAATTTTTGTAGAATTTTTTTTTCTTTTTAAATCTGTGAGTTTCCTGGCCCTGGCTGGTTGGCTCAGCGGTGGAGCATCGGCCTGGCGTGCAGGGGACTCGGGTTCGGTTCCCGGCTGGGGCACAGAGGAGAGGTGCCCATTTGCTTCTCCACCCCCCTTCTTCCTCTCTGTCTCTCTCTTCCCCTCCCGCAGCGGAGGCTCCATTGGAGCAAAGATGGCCCGGGCGCTGGGGATGGCTCCTTGGCCTCTGCCCCAGGCGCTGGAGTGGCTCTGGTCACGGCGGAGCGATGCCCCAGAGGGGCAGAGCGTAGCCCCCTGGTGGGCAGAGCATCGCCCCTGGTGGGCGTGCTGGGTGGATCCCGGTCGGGTGCATGCGGGAGTCTGTCTGACTGTCTCTCCCCATTTCCAGCTTCGGAAAAATACAAAAAAAAAAAAAAAAAAAAAAGAAAGAAATCTGTGAGTTTCCCTCTTCTTCTCTCTGTACATCTCTGTTTGCCTTTTTTGATGTCACTGATTCTCTCTGTCTAGCCAGTTCTACAAGTTAAACTTACTACCTTGTTTTTCAGTTGATGTATTGAGTTTTTCACCTGTTTGTTTTTTTAAAAGTTTTACTTTTCTTGATAAAGTACTTCTTTAGCCTATTAATTAATTTGAGCTCATTAAGTGGCCTATCAGTGTGTTTTCCCATCTCATTGAGTATTTTTAGAATTTCAGTTTTGAATTCGTTGTCATTTAACTTCAAATTTTCTGTGTAATTGAAATGTTTTTCTGGATTTTTTTCTTTTATTTCTGAACTATATCTCCTCTTATTATCCATGGTATTTGACTCCTTTTTCCTTGATGGCATTTTGAAGTGGTATTTTAGAAAATCTAACAAGAAACAACTATAACATAAAAAATAATAATTGAAAAAATAAATTAAACAATAATAATTAAAAATTATGATAAGTAGAAAAGAAAAACTGCAGAAAACAAAGAGCAAAAGCCAAAAAAGGGGAGAAATCACAAACAAACAAATCACTACAAAAATTAAGAGTAAAAAATATAAAAACTGAATAAAATAAAATTTATCTCAGAAAAAGAGAAAAAATAGAGTTAAAAATAATCAAATACAAAACACATAAAAGTAAGAATAAAAATTTAAAAATTAGATTCCAGAATGGCAATGGTGTAGGCAAATTTTCTAACTGCCACTTTCCCAGGACCAAATTGGATTATGACTTAATTTAGGAAAAATTATCTTCAACAACCAACTTTGGATTAAATGAGTTTATAGCCAAGGTTCAAAAAAGCCACACTAAGATTCTTTGGAAGTGTGGGGTATAGAAAAGGCTCACCTCTCCCAGGAGCAAGTGACAGTGGAGGGTCCTCAGGGAGTCTCACTGTGGAGAAGTTTGCTCTGATATTTGAGGGTCTAAAGCCCCATACTGGGTTCCCCAGCTTAGAGCACATGAGCTTAAAAGAGTTGACCACACATTATTTGGTGAAAAGAGCTTATATTTCTGTGTATAAGAAAGAGATTGAGCTATTGAAGATGCAAAATCTATCATAAAGTTCCCACACAGAAAGCCTCATTCAGAGTCATTTACCTAAGGTTCTTGTGGGGGAGGGCCGAGAAGGTTAAAGTTGCATGAGGAGTGTGTGAATTTTCTGGCCCAAAGAGAGTAGGTGACAGTCAATAGAACCCTTGTGTTGAGTCATTTTCAGTCACCATCACTCTTGGGTGGGGCAGTCTCTTTTTTGTAGCTTCAGCCTGGGGAAAAACAATTTCCTCAACTTTGGGAATCTGTGACCTACCCTATGGAGACTGACTGGGCCATTTTGAGAAGTAAGCTAGAATGCAGGAGGTGCATCAGTGGCTTAGTTTCTGGCGTTGAGGCTGGAGCTACAACTCCCATCCCGGCACACTACCAAGACTATAACTGGAGATTCTGAGCCATGGGAGATTCAGTAAAAGCTATTTGGAGTACAGGCCAGGCAGACCACATCACTGTGTCTGAGAGGTGACATTTACCAGACTTCTGGTGGCCACACCTTACTGAGTTCTGTGAAAAGTTTGGACAGACTGACACTGGGGCCAAGGAGCGGAGCCACACCAACCACAACCACACTTCCAAGTCACTTAATTGTCCCATGCTCTAGACTCTACCAGAAGTTTTATTTCAATGGTTGAGCTCAACAAGCAGCCAGCAGTTGCTGTAACATGGATCTCATGGAACCTTGGTCTTTATCCAATCTTCCTTCAGGTTCACTGCATGTAAAAACCAGCGTAGGAGTGTGGCTTGGAATTTCCATGTATACCTGGAATCAGCACAGACAACCACAAACACTTGATTGTTTGTAGCTACAATAAGGTTGCTGAGGGCCAGTCAAAAACAATGTTCTACACTGGTCTGTTCTGGGTTCCTTCCAGGGAGGCCCAGGGTTGGTACATCCAGCATCCAGCTACAGAGAGCATTGGTTCAGGACCTAATGACCCTTGCTAGTTGTGTTTTCTAAGGGAGTGCTCATTGGAAAATGGGCTCAGCCTAGGGAAGTTCTGCTTTCTGTGATCAGTGCCAACATGTTGGCTCACATGAATAGGACAAGGTAAAGCTTCAAATTCAGCTGGCTTTGGTTCTGGATATTCTGCTTTGCTGGGCTAGATTTCACAAGGGGAAGGGAGAGAGTTGTGGAGCACAAACCTTCAAAGTATGAGTCCCTGCAAGCCTATTATTGGGTCTGGTTGAGCAGCTTAGCCCCTTTCAAGGGAGGTATAGGCAGCCCCAGGTGAAGATTCCTTCAGTCTTTGTCCCTGAGACCAGGGGCCAGCCATCTGAAAGAATTTCTACGCATGGGATTGGTGGCCCTACCCATTTTGAACCTGCTACTCAACTCACTGAAGAGAGATAAAATTAAGGTATTGAGCAATATCTAAAAGATTAGGCTCTGGATAAGCAGCCACTTTCATCATACTGAACTCTTGGCCAAAACACTCCAGAAGTAGGTGGTCCCATTAACATTGTACTTCCAACCTAGCTGCCCTAACTCACCAAGCTTGCATATTGTTTAAAGATTGATATGTTGAGACAGGTCCAAACCCACACTATGGTCTTTCTAGAGAAGACTCTGTGGTAAGACCACACACCCGCAAGAGGAGTTGAAGAAGTTAAAAACTAAAGGCAAGTATTAGAGCTTTGGGCTTTTACAGAGCTGCTGTTATTTCTAAGCAGGGGACGTTGGTCCTTATACACAAGTTGGCCCTTTCCAGGCACAGAAAATGCAGAAAAAATAACAGAGTAGTAGCTCCAGACAGGTAGCACATGGTAGATTGCAGACGACAGCTAATGCCAACCCAAGAATACTCAAAAACAACACAACCAGTTGTGGGTTGCAGAATTATCAACACTAAACTTAGCTAGATACAAAAACAGTACACCCAAAGGAGGAGTCCAGCAGGCACCAGACACTGCAGAAAATAAATACTTACAACAGGACAGACACTGCACAGTGTTTAATACATATAATCAAGGTTGACTTTTAGAGCAAGCCAGCCTGAAAAGAAAACCACACACACAAAAAGACCAACTGCATTCAATACTCACATATAAGAGTAGGATAAATACTACCCTCAAGAAGCATTCCTAGGGAAATGAGCTCAGATAGCCTAGAGATCAATAGCACTGAGCCCATCTTTCTCATAAAGACAGCACAAGAAATTTGAAAGTCAGAGAAGACCAACCTAACACACAGACAAAAAAATTAAAAGACAAAGAACTATGACCCAAATTAATTAATAAAAATAATTTCAGAAAAGAAATAAAGTTGGAGTAACCAAACTACCATACACAGAATTTAAAATAATAAATATTAGGAAGCTCAAGGATCTTAGAGCAATAATGTATAATCACAATGAGAACTTAAACAAATAGGTAGTAAGAATCAAAAAGAACATTGAAATCATAAAAAAAAGTCAGAAAGGACAAATAAGCCTGACCAGGCAGTGGCACAGTGGATAGAGCGTTGGACTGGGACACCGAGTACCCAGGTTCAAGGCCCCAAGGTGGCCGACTTGAGTGCAGGCTCATCTGATTTGAGCACAGCTCTTCAGCTTAAACCCAAGGTCACTGGCTTGAGCAAGGGGTCACTTGGTCTGTTGTGGCCCCCAGTCAAGGCATATATGAGAATAGAATCAGTGAAAAACTAAGGTGCCACAACAAATTGATGCTTCTCATTTCTCTCCCTTCCTGTCTGACTTTATTTGTCTCTCTCTCTCTCTGTTTTTTCCTCTGTTTCTGTCACACTCGAAAAGAAATGACAGATAAGATATCAGAAATGAAGATTGCACAAAATGGATTCCACAGTAGGCTGTATAAAGTGGAAAATCAAATCAGCAATTTAGAGGCCAAGGTAAATGTAAGAACAGAAGCAGAGCAGCAACAAGAAAAGAGGCTTAAAAGACTGAGGAATAAAGTGGGAGGTATCACACATCCTGATATCAAGTTATACTACAAGGCCATTGTACTCAAAACAGCTTGGTACTGGTATAAGAACAGGCATATAGATCAATGGAACAAACAAAGAACCCAGAAATAAACCCACATCTTTATGGACAATTGATATTTGACAAAGGAGGTAAGAGCATACAGTGGAGTAAAGGTAGTCTCTTTAAAAAATGGTGTTGGGAAAATTGGACAGGTACCTGCAAAAAAATGAAACTAGACCATCAACTTACACCATGCACAAAATACCTCAAAATGGATAAAGGACTTAAATGTAAATCGTAAAACCATAAACATTTTAAAAGAAAACATAGGCAGTAAGCTCACCGACATCTATCGCAGCAATATATTTGCTGATTTATCTCCACAGGAAAATGAAATAAAAGACAGGATAAACAAATGGGACTAAATCAAAATAAAAAGCTTCTGCACAGCTAAAGACAATAAGAACAGAATAAAAAGACAAACTATAAAATGGGAGAACATATTTGACAATATGTCTGATAAGGGGTTAATAACAAAACTTTATAAAGAACTTGTAAAACTCAACACCAGGAAGACAAAAAATCCAATTCAAAAAATGGGACAAGAAATGAATAGACACTTCTCTAAAGAGGACATACAGATGGCCAATAGACAGATGAAAAAATGTTCAACATCACTAATCATTAGAGAAATAAAAATTAAAACCACAATGAGATACCACCTCACACCAGTCAGAATGGTGCTCATTAGCAAAACAACACACGATAGATGCTGGTGAGGATGTGGAGAAAGGGGAACCCTCCTGCACTGCTGGTGGGAATGCAGACTGGTGCAGCCACTGTGGAAAACAGTATGGAGATTCCTCAAAAACTTAGAAATGGAACTGCCCTTTGACCCAGCCATCCCACTTATAGGAATATATCCCAAGGACACCATATCACAGACTGAACAAAAGAAATGCACCCTCATGTTTATGGCAGCATTGTTCACAATAGTGAAGGTCTGGAAACAGACCAAGTGTCCATCAATGGACGAGTGGATTAAAAACCTGTGGTACATATATACAATGGAATACTATAGGGCTATGAAAAAGAAGAAAATATTACCTTTTGCAACAATATGGAGGGACCTGGAAACTATTATGTTGAGTGAAATAAGCCAGGCAGAGAAAGAAAAATATCATATAACCTCACTCATTTGAGTAGTCCAAGGAATAATGAGAACTGAGGAATGGAATTGAGACAGATGAGGGATCAAAGGGATCAGAGAAAAGAAGACAGAGGGAAAGGGGATGATAGGATGGGATAAACCTGATGGGAAGGGGGAGGGCGTTATTGGGAGAGGTACAAGGGAGATTTTGAGGAGAATATGGGGGAAGGAGGATGCATTCGGGGTGACCCTATAATCTATGTAAACACAATTAATTAAATTTAAAAAATTGGGAAAAAAAAGACTGAGCAATCTCTAAAAGACCTCTGCAACACGTGAAAAAAATAACATCCACATCATAGGTGTTCCTAAATAGGAAGAGAATGAACAAAGAGTAGAGAACTTGTTTAAAGAATCATAGCTGAATATTTCCTTAAATTGATGAAGAAAAATGTCACACAAGTTTAAGAAAAACAGAGAGTCCCATATTAAGTCACATCATAATTAAAATTCCAAAATTAAGAGACAAAGAAAGAATACTAAAACCTCAAGAGAATAGCAGTTAATTACCTACACAGGGGCCTCCATAAGGATTATGTCTGACTCCTCAACAGAAAACATGTCAAGCCAGAAGGGATTGGCAAGAAATATTCAAAGCAATGCAAAACAAAAACCTACATCTAAGACCACTCTATCCAGCAAAACTATCATTTAAAATTGAAGGAGAAATAAAAAAGCTTCCCAGAAAAAAAAAAAAAAAAAAAACAAGGAATTCATTACAACTAAACTGGTACTGCAAAATATGTTAAAAGACCTGCTATAAAAAGAACAAAGGAAAATAATCAAGAGAAAGACGATTGTAAGTTTAAAGAACAAAATGGCAATAACTAAGTACATATCAATAATAACCTTAAATGTAAATGGATTAAATGCTCCAATCAAAAGACGTAGGGTAGCTGCATGGATAAGAAAACAGGACTCATACATTTACAGTCTACAAAAGACCTACCTCAGAACAAAAGATACACATAGACTAAAAGTGAAGGGATGGAAAAAATTCTCCATGCAAATTAAAATAAATAAAGCTGGGGTAGCAATACTGATATCTGACAAAAGAGTCTTTAAAACAAAGGCTATAGTGAGAGTCAAAGAATACACTACATAAGGAGGGATAAAGGACACTGAAAAGAGAGAAGCATGAAGTCATGTCTATGATCCTCTACTGAATCTGGTGAGCCTGCACTCAGGTCTGATGAGCCAGCACTGAAGCCAACGACCTTGGGGTTTTGAACCTAGATCCTCAGCTTCCCAGGCTTATGTTCTATCCATTGCATCACTGCCTGGTGAAAAATTGTTTATTCTTTAGAAGATAGGTCTCAGGACTTTGAAGAAAAGGGTATTAAGCTGCAAGGTTATTTCTTAAGTATTATATTAAATTAGATTTTTTTTAAATTTTTATTTTATTTATTCATTTTAGAGATGAGAGAGAGAGAGAGGAGAGAGAGACGGGGGGGGAAGAGCTGGAAGCATCAACTTTCATATGTGCCTTGACCAGGCAAGCCCAGGGTTTCAAACCAGTGACCTCAGCATTTCCAGGTCGACGCTTTATCCAGTGCGCCACCACAGGTCAGGCCTCTTAAGTATTATAAAGGTTTACATACATTTCAAAGAAACAGAGAAAAAAACAAAATTTCTAAGCTAAATCTTCTAAGAAAAGGGAAGGGTTGTTTCTTCTATTATTTTGAACAAGAAGAATTAAACCTCATATTTTTAATTTGTATTTGCCCTTACACAAAGGAACAGAGAAAAATCAGTTTTTGTGTTGTGTAGAAAATAGTTTCCTAAAAGAGGAACAATCTGAGAAATCACAGCACATTTCCTCCTGTGAAAGAGTTACTTGAGGAATTACAAAAAAATCTCTCTCTAAAAAAAAAAAAGAATCTTCAATTCATGTCAGTAAGAATTGAGCAGTCATTTTATGAGTATAGAATTGCTTGTTGAGTATTGTATAGTTATTTCTATTTAGTCCTGTATGGGTAATCTCTTTCCTTGTATCCATCCAAACATATAATAGTAACAATAGTCAACTAACTAGTTAACCAACATTTATTAAGAATATAGACTTAATTAATCTGCTCAATTATTTAATGAAGTGTGTGCTGTTGTTTTTCCATAAGTCAGTGGTTAAGAGCATTGACTTTGCAGCTAGGCCACTGGGAATTTTATGCTCCTGCTTTACCACTTGTTAGCTGTGTGAACTTGGGCAAGTTATTTCTCCTTTCAGGGTCTCAGTTTATTCTTCTGTAACATGAGAACATATTACATTAGTAGTTTTAAGAATTAACAAATAAATAAAAGAAAATACCCAAAATAGTACCTGGCACATAAAGAATGTAACATACATGATAAAAGCTATTCAGAAAGAAAAAAAAGAAGAAGCTTAGTTCTGTGTTTCCAGGACTCTGTGGAAGTTTGCTGAAGTTGAGTAAGCTACAGAAAGAAACACACTCAGAGACATTGTTTCTAAGACAATCTTTTTCCTAGCTTTTTTCCCCACAATATATAAATCCAATGGAGAGACCTTTTACTAAATAGCCAGGGAAAAGAGGCAGATTGGGTTTGGGGAATGAAGTGAGTAGTGGAATAGAGATACAGACAGAAATAGAAATACCCCCATGACTTGGGGGGGGGATTGACAGAGGGCTAGCTTTCAGCTATCACTTTGATCCTTATTATCTCCCTGGTGGCAGGAAGATGGGAAAACTTCAGACAAAAATGGATACCCAAATGGGAGTGCCTCCATGACAGCCATAGTGGGCTAAAACAATCAGAGAAAACTTCCCAGTGTCTTGATGTAAGATCTGAGAATCTATGAACCCCTCTGATTACTCTGGGCCTCAAGAATAACTGAAATGAGTTGATCTTCCTATCTGGCAAAATAGAGGTTCTAAAATAAACATATAGGGGGTCTTTGAGTTATGACAGACTCCACATATGACATTTCGAGTTTACAATGCTCACTCCCATAAAAGCATAAAAAAATCGAGACATGAATATTCAGCTTACACCATTAGCATTGTACTTATGAACTGCATGTGTGAACTAGCCTGTAACAATTCTTTTTTTTTTTTTTGTATTTTTTTTTTCTGAAGCTGGAAACAGGGAGAGACAGTCAGACAGACTCCCGCATGCGCCCGACCGGGATCCACCCGGCACGCCCACCAGGGGCAACGCTCTGCCCACCAGGGGGCGATGCTCTGCCCCTCCGGGGCATCGCTCTGCCGAGACCAGAGCCACTCTAGCACCTGGGGCAGAGGCCAAGGAGCCATCCCCAGCGCCCAGACCATCTTTGCTCCAATGGAGCCATGGCTGCGGGAGGGGAAGAGAGAGACAGAGAGGAAGGAGGGGGGGTGGAGAAGCAAATGGGCGCTTCTCCTATGTGCCCTGGCCGGGAATCGAACCCAGGTCCCTCCACGCCAGGCCGACGCTCTACCGCTGAGCCAACCGGCCAGGGCCCTGTAACAATTCTTTAAGAGGGCAGAGAGGCCTGCAACAGATTTTGTACCCTTTATATCAGCTGCTTCTAAAGATAAAACACCTAGAGTACAGGTACAATGACTTCCACCATCTCCTGCCAGTTCCTTGGGTAATGCTGATTCTACTGACTCAGTATCTCCAGAATATTCTGCAGGTTCCCCAACTCTCCAGCTTTCTCCTCCTAATAGATTACTGTTTCTCACCTTGCAATGTCCCTTCTCGTGTGAAAGCCAACCACAGGAATAAAAGTAAGGGATTTTCTTATATTCATCTTTTGTCATTTTTTTTCTGCTACTATAGTATAGTGTACAGTACAGTATATTTATGTCCTTTTCTTTTTTCTGTGGTTTAGTTGTATTTTTATGTTCTAGATTATGATTTTATAACTGTGTTAAGAAAGGTAAGTAACTTAAGCTAGGGTGTATTTTGACTTACACCAAAATTTGGTTTATGTCACTGTTGTGAGAATGGAACTGTGTCATAACCCAAGGATCCCCTGTACATTAATTGAAGTAAATAATGAATGTGGCATATATTCTACAATCCAGCTTTTGTACTTAAATTTATTCTTACCACATGAGAAGAGCCTCTCCTTGGAATTCAAAGAATGCATTCCCATCCTCATCAGAGTTTATCTTATCACATACCACACATAGAATTGAAGAAGGTTCATTTTAAGATCAAGGCAGTGATTGTTTTATACTACTCACAAAAATTAGGGAATATTTCAAAGTAATATGAATTGATAAAATAAAATTTTTATTTTAAATATATTATGTTGACATGGTTTCAAGTGTGCCATGCAATATAACACCCTCTACACACCACATTGTGCTTCCTCACGCCCCATGCAAAGACACTCCTTACTCACATTGCCCCTTCCCCTGTGGCAACCCTCTCCTTATACCCACACCTCTCCTTCTAGACATTCACACACTGCCATTCATATCCATGCCTATGTATATATAACTTTGGCTAATCCCTTCACCATCTCTGATCCAGTTCCCAATTCCACCTTCCCTCTGAAAGCTGTCTGTCTGTTTCCAGTGACCTTGGTTCTGTTTCTATTTTGTTTCTCAGTTTATTGTGTTCACTAGATTATGTATAATAATGTGATCATATGGTAATTTTCTTTCTCTGCCTTTCTTATGTCACTTAGCATAATCATCTCCAAGCTCATCCATGCTGTTGCAAAAGGTACGATGTCCTTTTTTAAGGTCACTCAGTATTCTATTTTGTAAATGTACCAATTTTTTTTATTCACTTGTTAACTAATGGACACTTGGGCTGTTTTCAGATCTTGGTTTTTGCAAACCAAATTGCAGTGAACATGGAGGATTATACCTTTTTTGAATTAGTGCTTTGGAATTCTTTTGATATATTCTAGAAGTGAAATAGTTAGTCCATAAAGTAGATCCATTTTTAACTTTTTGAAGAAATGTCATACTGTTTTTTTATAGTGGCTGCATAAGTCTGCATTCCCAGCAACAGTGCAGGGGGTTACTCTTTTCTGCACATTCTCACAAGCACTTGTTGCTTGTTGATTTGTTAATTAAAGGCATTCTGGCAGGTGTGAGGTTATAGCTCATCATCATTTTAATTAACATTTCTCTGATAATTAATTACATTGAGCATTTTTTCATATGCTTATTGGTCATCTGTATCCCCTTTTGGGAGATCTGACTATTCAAGTCCTTTGCCCATTTTTTAAATTGGAGTGTTTACCTTCTTGGTGTTGAATTTTATAAGACCTTTATAAGTTTTGTTTATTAATCTCTTAACAGATGTATTGGAAAATATGTTTTCTTAGAGTGGGTTGTGTTTTTATTTTGTTAGTGGAATCTTTTGCTGTGCAAATCTTTATAGATTGATATAGTTTTATATATTTATTATGTCTCCTATTTTCTTTGCACTAAGAGATATCACCAAAAATACTGATTCAAGAAATGTCTGAGAGTCTACTATGATTTATTTTAAGATATTTATGGTTTCACAACTTAAATTTAAGTATTTTATCCATTTTGTGTTTATTTTTGTGAATTCTGTAAGCAGATGGTCCAGTTTCCTTTTTTAAAAAATGTACCTACCAAATTTTCCCAATACAATGTGTTCAGTGGTGGGATTCAAATAATTTAATAGCCAGTTCTCTGCCCTAATGACTGTTTTAAGTATAAAAAAATGGTATACCAAAAGGTAATTTATTGTTTTATACTTAAGAACAATAAAAAAGATACACAAAACTAAATAATGTTCTAAGAAAAAGTTTTAAAATATTAATGGAAAATACTAAATAACACCTGACAAAAATAATAGAACTATTATTTAAGATATTTCCATATTGCTTCTTGATTGGCTTCCTCACTTTTTTTTTTTTTTTTTTTTTGCTTTTATCCACTCATCATTGTCTGTATGATTTTTTCTTAACCATCTTTTCACCATAGGAGTAGAATCTCATTTCTCTAGAGGTAAGCTAATTAGACTCATAGTCACTCTGTTTGATGTATTTGAAAGACTCTGACACTTTATCTTCTCTGAATATATTATGTATTCATCTTTGAAAAACCCTTTTCTTCTGTTGCTAAACTTACAGTAATTGTTCTGACAATATTTTTAGCACTTTGGACACCTTCAGAAATTGCATAGTTCTGAGAAATTTTAAAAATATTTTTCCATAAAATCTCAATAATCATTAATACCAATTTGGTAATTTAAAATGTCATTAAATACAAGCAATTGTTCTACAGCTGCTTTCCATGGCACTAGTACTTCTTCAATATTTCAGTTATCTTGCTCCAAAAAAATTTAGAAATTATAATGTATTTTCCTATATTGAAATTTGTTACAACTTCCTTTTAAACATCTACAATCCATTAGTCAGTTTTTAAAACTTGTTATGATGTTTTCTAAAAGACTTTCCTGAGGAAGCCTGACAAATTGATAATTTTCTACAAATTTTATATTTTTAAAGGTTTCTGAAGTAATTAATTTATTACCTTATTTTTTATAAACCCTTTTGCTTTCCAAGCATTTTAAAAGACTGAATAAATCTTACCATTTGTTTCCAGCCTTTATTATGTCTGTAATTCTTGATTGTAGTGCATTTGAAGATGAGAAATTTATTTTAAATTATCAGTTATCAATGCCAAATCAGTTATAAAATACATACTTTCAAGATGTGCAGCCATAACTAAGTAATTTTTATTTGAATAAAATAGTGATGTAACACTGGATACACATGCCACATAGCTAGGGGTTGACCTTAAACTATAAGCAGCCATTCTTAGTCCCAAAACTCTACCAATCTTTATCATTTCAATTCATAGTTCATTGGATATTTTGGTAAGTTAAATCAGATTACACATTCTTCTCCACTGTTCATGGAACATTCTCAAGGTTAGACCATATGTTGGGCCACAAAATTACCATCAACAAATTTAGGAAGATTGAAATTACACCAAGCATACTTTCTGACCATAAGGCTTTGAAATTAGAATTCAGCTGCATAAAGAAAGTAAATAAATCAGATAAAATGTAAAAATTAAATAACATACTTTAAAAAATCAAAGGAGAAATAAAAATTAAGATCAAAAGATATATACAGACAAATGAAAATGACAACATGACATATCAAATTTTCTGGGGATGCAGTGAATGCAATAAGAAAAGGGAAGTTTATATCATTACAAGATTATATAAAAAAACAAGAGAGATTCAAATAAACAACCTAACATCACATCTTAAGGAACTAGAAAAAGAAGAACAAAGGAAACCCAAAGTCAGCAAAAGAAATGAAATAATAAAAATTAGAACTGACTTAAATGAAATAGTGAATAAAGAAGTATAAAAAGTTAATGCTTTGAAAGGATAAATAAAGTTGAAGAACCTTTGGCTAGACTCACCAAGGAAAAAAGAGGAATGACTCATATAAACAAAATTAGAAATGAAAAAGGAGGAGGTACCACAGACACATGGATGTATCGAGGATCATACTTGAGTACTATGAAAGACCATATGCCACCAAATTTAATAGAAGAAATAGATAACTTCTTAGAACTATATAATCTTTCTAAACTGAATCATGAAGAATTGAAAAGCATAAACACATTGATAAACAGTGAAGAAATTGAAAAAACACCCAAAGCCACTGAAAATATAAAAATTCAGTACAAGATGGCTTCACTAGTGAATTCTACCAGACATTCAAAGAATATTTGCTACTTATCTTTCTCAAAATCTTACAAAAAATTATGAGATGGCAATACTTCCTAATATATTTTATGAAAACAAAAAAACCCTGATACCAAAATCTTGCAAGGATAACAAAAATATATTTGATGAATGTAGATGCAAAAATCCTAAACAAAATACATTAAAAATAATATATCATGATCAAGTGGGATGGTTCAACATATAAAAATTGATCAGTGTAATCCACTACATTGACAAAACCTATGTGATCCTATCAATAGATGCAGAAAAGGCATTTGAGAAGATGCATTATCCATTTATGATAAAAAGACTATTAAATAAGCATAAAAGTAAAGTACCTCAACATACTAAAGACCATATATAAGAAAATTTCTGCCAATATCATACTACATAATGAATACTGGAAGCTTTTCCCCTAAAATCAAGAACAAAACACAGTTTACCACTTTCACCACTCTTACTCCACATAATTCTTGAAGTCTTAACCAGAGTGATCAGGCAGGGAAAAAATAAAAGCCATCCAAACTGGGAAGGAAGAAGTAAAAGTGTCACTTTTTTGCAGATGACATGATTTTGTATGTAAAAATTCCCAGGCGTTGGCCTGTTGGCTTAGTGGTAGAGCATTGGCCTGGTCTGTGGATGAACTGGGTTCAATTCCCAGTCATGGCACACAGGAGAAGTAATCATCTTCTTCTTCACCATTTTCCCTCTCTGTTTTTTCTCTCTAGCATTCTCTTCCCTTCTCACAGTCATAGATTTGTTGAAGCAAGGTAGCCCAGGGTGCTGAGGATGGCTCCATGACTTTGCCTCAGGTGTTAATGTAACTCAGTTGACGAGCAATGGAGCAGCTGCTCCAGGTGGGCAGAACATTGCCCCATAGGTGGCTTGCCAGGTGGATCCTAGTTGGTTGGGGTGCATGCTGGAATCTGTCTCTCTGCCTCCCTGCTTCTCATTTAAGAAAAATTAAAAAAAACAACAATGATTCCATCAAAAAAATATTAGAAACAATAAGGAAATATGGCAAATTCACAGTAATCAAAAGTAATATACAAAAATTTACTATTTTCTATATGTTAACAATGAGAATTTAGAAAAAGAAATAAAAATTTTATTTTCAATTGCAGAAAAGGAATAAAATACCTAGAAATAAAGTTAACAAAGAATGTGATGCACCTATATACTGAGACTACAAAGCTTTATTAGAAGAAATTGAAAAGGATAAAATGAAATACAAAGATATTTTGTGTTTATGGAAGAATCTGAATAGTTAAAATGGTCATATTACCCAAAACAATATAGATTTAATGCAATCTTCATCAAAATTCTGTCATTTTTAAAGCAATAGAACAAAGAATCATCATATTTGTAAGGATCCACAAATGATCCCAAATACCCAAAACAATTTTGTGAAAGAATAAAGCTGGGTTTCCTGACCAATAGCTTGGTTGCTTAGAGCATCATCCTGAAGTTCAGAGGTTGCTGGTTCAATACCTAGTCAAGGTAAATACAAATAAGATTTCTCCCTCTCTCTCTCTCTCTCTCTCTCTCTCTCTCTCTCTTTTACTCTTTCTCTAAAATCAATCAATTAAAATTTTTTTTAAAAGAATAAAGCTGGAGAGGTCATATGACCTGACTTCAAATTATATTATAGAGCTATGATAATCAAAACATCATGGCATTGGCAGGTAAGCAAAAGGTTAAATTGGGTATTTATTCTAAATACCCAATTTTTATTGTACTTTGTGCATCAGATATTGAGTATTTTTTTACAAACTGAAAGGTAAGCCCTCTACCAGCAAATAATTATAACTCATTTTATTGTGATATTTGGGGTTTTTTTGTGTTTTTTTTTTTTTGTTTTTTTGTTTTTTTGTTTTTTTTTGCAATTTTTTTTTCTGAAGCTGGAAACAGGGAGAGACAGTCAGACAGACTCCTGCATGCGCCCGACCGGGATCCACCCAGCACGCCCACCATGGGGCAACGCTCTGCCCACCAGGGGGCGATGCTCTGCCCATCCTGGGCGTCGCCATATTGCAACCAGAGCCACTCTAGCGCCTGGGGCAGAGGCCACAGAGCCATCCCCAGCGCCCGGGCCATCTTTGCTCCAATGGGGAAGAGAGAGACAGAGAGGAAGGCATGGCGGAGGGGTGGAGAAGCAAATGGGCGCTTCTCCTATGTGCCCTGGCCGGGAATCGAACCTGGGTCCTCCGCACGCTAGGCCGATGCTCTACCGCTGAGCCAACCGGCCAGGGCAAATATTTGTTTTATTGCAGTATTCTACAATCAAACTTCCAATATTTTTGAGATACACTTGTGTTGCTATTAGAACCTGCATAGAAAACTATTTGAAGAGAGAGAATAATATGACATATTGATGACAACTCTTGTGTTGTATATTTGCAACAAGTTCTATTTTTATTGTATAAATGAACTATTTAATTATATATAATTATACATATACACATATATGTATATATACATACTAGCATACTAGTTTTAAAAACAGAAATTGACCCAGATTATTTTGGTTTGAAATTGTTCATTTTTAAACATTTATACTAGCTAGCTTGATGACTTTGTACAAGTTATTTAAAATATCCATGCTTAAGTTTCCTTATGTGCAAGGATAATAATAATACTTATCGAGTTGTAAAACTAAAATTAATGAATACTCATAAAAGTGCCTAAAATGCTCAACAAATTAAAACGTTCAATATATATGCTGGATATAATAATAATTATTACTGCTTCTATTAAACAATAAAGTTTATTGAGCATACATCATGTGTAAAATGCTTTTCATAATATCACTTTGCTTAATCTTCACAGCAACCATGAAGAGGTAAGTATTATATTAAAGTGATATTATTAATAAGTTGTTTGTAGCTCCATGGTTAGTAAGTGGAGAATTCAATGACTTAATAAGTATCTTCCTAATATCAACAACCCATGTTTTTCCTATTGAGTTCTTTTTAAACATAAATGCAAATTTGCCATCTCTATGAAATGCTTACTGATTCAGAATTTCTAAGTATGGCTCCATAAAATCTTTCTTTTTGACTAGTTCTCCAGGTGATATTTATACACCTTAATGGTTGATTAACCATGCATTGTGTCATGTTGACTACATTAATTAACTTTTTTACTGGAACATCTTTACTATCAACACTAAGTGCAAAAAAGGTATGAGATAAAGCTCCTGCAATGTAAACCAAGGGCTTATTATTCCTTCTTCATTTCTAAAAAAAAAAGTTATACTTAGAGTCATTTACATAAAAACATTCTAGTTAACAGATCATAATTAAGATTTTATATAAATTAGGAGTAATTTTCTCCTTTTCAAAAAAGGATGGTTCCCATTCTGTTTTATGAAATACTGGAGATGAATCATTTATTACAACATAGAAGAATAGGCCCAATTAAAATTTGGGTTCCTTCTATATTAGTGTAGTGAACATCAGTCTATTTAACAATTTATGAAACTACCATAGCTAAAATATAGAACCTGTTGTGTGTGTGTGTGCA
This sequence comes from Saccopteryx leptura, assembly GCF_036850995.1. Lineage (NCBI taxonomy): Eukaryota > Metazoa > Chordata > Mammalia > Chiroptera > Emballonuridae > Saccopteryx > Saccopteryx leptura. The sequence goes on along the minus strand of NC_089516.1, from coordinate 59,338,415 downwards.
CATGTGCATGTGTATAATATTTGGAAGAGAAGAATTTAGAAAAATAAATACGTTGCTTTTAGTGTTAATTCCAAATATAATCATTGTTATTTGTGTAATGTTTAAACACATTTATTTCCTAGCTTTTCTACATGGTTTTAACATAGTTATTATTGTGTTTTATATACAATTTTATATTCTACTTTTTCACTTATATGCACATTTATATTCATTTTTTTCTGTCTTGATAGTCTTTATAGGTATTTTAGTGGCTATTAATATTACAACTATATGATATACTGTAATGCCCTCAATTACTAGACAATAATAGTATATTTATATTGTTTTTATATATTTTCTAGTTATCAATTGTAACATCCAGAATGAAAGATGAAAAAGGTATAATGCCAAATTGTTAAAAATGGTTATATTTGCATTGTTCAGCTGTGAATGTTTATCTTTTAAGCATTATAAAATTGCTACAATGAACATATATAAATTTAACAGGGAAAATTTTGATCAGAATGAAATTAATTGTATAACAGATTATTATAGCTGAAAGAACAGCAAATCTCAAACATAACTTAAGAAGTCTTAGAGAAACACAATAAAACAGAGGAGAAACATTTGTAATATTTTATATTGTAATTATGCTTACATGTCTATTATTTTTTAATAATAATTGTATGAATAAAGTACTCATTTAGATACATATATGTCACATTACACACAATGGATCTACTCTGCATCGATCAAATATGAACATTTAGAGATTAGTCTTCCAATATCAAAAAGGAGGACATGTAGGAGGACATTTTTCGATGGAGGACTGAACTTAAAAAAGAAGGACTGTCCTCCCTAAGGAAGAACAATTGGTCACCTTACTGATACATTATCTATAGATTTTACAGAAAATCACAAGATCTTTTAAAATGCAAATAACACGTTTTAATTCATAGAAAAAAACCCACCAGAACTGAACTTATAATTATAGAAATTTGGGAATTATCAATCAAAAATTTAGAATAACTATGGTTAATATGCTCATTACTTGAATGGAAAAAAATATACAATATTAAAGAACAGGTGGGTAAAGAAGCAGAGACATTGAAACCCCCCTAAAAACATCAAGAAAATTTTAGAATTCTTAAGCTGCAACAAAAATTTTAAAATGACTTTGATGGAATAATTAGACTGGATATAGCCAATTAAAAAAAATAAGCTGAAATATATGTCATGAAAACTTCCCTAACTGAAAAACAAAGGGAAAAGTTTTTTTAAGAAATGGAACAGAGGAGTGACGTCACGGAAATGGCGCCGTGAGCAGCGCGTCCGACAGATCTCCCCAAAATCTCAACAAATTTATCAACTAGAAACAGAAAAAATTATCCTCGGAGCATTCTGGACTTCCACACACACACCGAAAGCAGAGGGACTGTTGCCCAGGACAGAGTACACCTGTGGTGAGTTAACCCACACGTGCAGCTGCCCGCCCGCACTCGGGGACGGCAGCCTGGGCACTGGCGGCCATCCCAGCATACCCTGAGAAGCTGCGCGCGGCCCCCCGTGCCGCGATCCGACCACTGGCGTGACGAGAAACCGCACGCCCGGTGCCGCGATCCAGAGAGGCCCCGTCCACTGGTGTGCTGAGAAACCGCACGTACCCCCGTGCTGCGGTCCCCGGCCACTGGCGTGCGGAGAAACCGCGCGCACCCCCGTGCCGCGGTCCCCGGCCACTGGCGTGCTGAGAAACCGGGCGCGCGCCCGGTCCCCATCCACTGGCGTGCGGAGAAACCGTGCGCATCCCCGTGCCGCGGTCCCCGTCCACTGGCGTGCTGAGAAACCGCGCGCACCCCCGTGCCGAGGTCCCCGTCCACTGGCGTGCGGAGAAACCGCGCGCACCCCCGTGCCGCGGTCCCCGTCCACTGGCGTGCTGAGAAACCGCGCGCACCCCCGTGCCGCGGTCCCCGTCCACTGGCGTGCGGAGAAACTGCGAGGGCGCCCCGTGCCGTGCGGGCGCCAAGGCTGTCCTTCCTAGTCAGGAGATTCTCTCCGCGGGCGGGGCACCTCACCCAGCCATTCAAGCTAACAATCAAGCGTTGGGGGAGGGGCGGAACAGGCAGCCTGAAATGATCTCTGGAGCACAGCTGCGGATCCAATCACTGAAATTAGCTTAACCCACGAAATCTACGCACCCACGGGGCTCTAATTGATAAGATCTCTCCCAGTTCAGTGATCCAAGACAAGAGGCGTGATATTTTTCAGTGCCTTTCGCTAAAGGGGCGGGGGCAACTTCTGATTGACAGAGCCTCCATATTCAGGGATATTCCTAACAAGAGGGACTTGGCAGATATTAAGATCCATAAAGCAAACAGCGACTAGTGCTTCAGCCAAAACAGGCTACCAAGTGTGGAAAGCCTGGGTTGAGTGATCCAACTGAATGATAGGCGCTGAACAGTCACCTTGACAACAATTGACTCCCAGCCCCACCTGATTACGCTGGAGGCTCTGACTGCCAAAGCCTTACCCAGAGCCTTGCGCTGAGTGAGGATAGAGTGGGGATTTCCCAGCTCCTTGAGCCTCTTACTCCCCAGACAGAAGCAGTGGCAGCCTCATAGCTGGATCATCAAGCTGCTAATTCAGGAAGGGGAGACTAGGAAAGAGACTCCAGGAAAGCAAACTCTCTCATTGTTGGACTCTACAAACGCCAACAAGCCTTGACTACCAGCGAGACTAAAGCCAATTATATGACATTGCCATAGAATCCCATCAACTGCAAATTCCTAACTAAGAGTGACATAGGGGCAGATCCTGGGGTATAGAGTCACCGACCAGAAAGAGGGAGAGAAAAGAAAAAAGGAAGAAGTTAACCTCTCAAAATCAAGAAAAATCCACAGACTTTATAACTGGTTCCACTAATTCTTTGTTGTTGTGGTTTCTTTCTTCTATTTTATTGCCTTTATTATTATTTCTATTTCTTCTACCTCAGTCCTTTTACTCTCTGCCCATCTTATGCTACCCTTTTCTTGAACTACACTACCCATGAGTGTTACATTTTATTTCTTTTCTTCATCCTAACTCTCCTTTAGGGTTACACTCCAAAACCCTTAACTCTCACTCTCTCCCCTTTTGTTTTTTTTTTCCTTTCCTTTTTTTCTTCCTTCGTTTCTCTCTTACTCATATTTTTTCCTTTCTATTCATTTCTTCTTTTCTCCTTTTACTTTTCCTCCCATTTAAGCCTCAATCACGAACAAATTATTTAATTTGGGACTCAAGTTTTTGTGGGTTTTTTTTTTTTTTTTTTTTTTTGCTGTTGTTCTTTTTTTTTCTTCTGCTTTTGTTCTTGGTTTTTCGTTATTTGTTTGTTTTTGTGGCATTTTGGGCACTTTTTACATTGCTTTTTAACTCACTAGCATTCCTCCCAACCCAAAGTCTCCATTGTATTTAGTCTTCGCTCCACTTAATACAACAGATTTTTACTTATTATTTTTATTTTTATATTTTTCTTCTTTAATGTAGTTTTTCTCTCCTTTTTTGTTTCCCTCTCATCCCTCTCATTAAATCTCTTAGTCGACCATCACTTACAAGCAAATCATTTTATGCTTGTCTAAGATTTTCTCTTTTTTTTTTTTTTTTTTTTTTTTTGATTTTGTTTTTGTTTTTGTATTTAGAAGGTCCCTAATCCCTTTTTTGCCCCTGAACTCTTCACCCCAAATCAGGCCCTCCATTATAGGCAGTTTTTGTTCCATTTAGCATAATATAATTCACAGGTCATCACGATATTTCCCTAAGGAGGTGAGAGGAGGGGAAGAGAAGAAAGAAAAAAGGGGGAAATAATAAATTATTACTTTTATTTTGTGGAGTGTTTTCCCTTTTTTTTTTTTTTTTTTTTCCTTTTTATTTTTTATTAATTCTAATTAACACTATCCTCAAGACCACCTTCAGATGCCAATAAGAAAGAGGAAATCGAACATTATGGATACAAAAGACAGAGAGGTAACGCAAATTGATGTGGAAAAATCTATGGAGAAAAGACTTAACATATTGGAAGCCTTGGAGCCAAATGACAGAGAATTTAAAATAGAAATCTTAAAAATACTCAGAGATATACAAGAAAACACAGAAAGGCAATTTAGGGAAATCAGAAAACAACTCAACGATCACAAAGAATATATTACCAAGGAAATTGAAACTATAAAAGCAAATCAAACAGAAATGAAAAACTCAATTCAAGAGATGAAAAACGAAGTAGCAAGCTTAGCTAATAGAACAGCCCAGATAGAAGACAGGATCAGTGAAATAGAAGACAAGCAACTTGAGGCACAACAGAGAGAAGAAGAAAGAGACTCGAAAATAATAAAAAACGAGAAAGCCCTACAGGAATTGTCTGACTCCATCAGAAAGAATAACATAAGAATAATAGGTATATCAGAGGGAGAAGAGAAAGAAAATGGAATGGAGAATATACTCAAAGAAATAATAGATGAGAACTTCCCAAGCCTGTGGAAAGAATTAAAGCCTCAAATTCAAGAAGCAAACAGAACACCGAGTTTTCTTAACCACAACAAACCCACTCCAAGGCACATCATAATGAAGATGACACAAACCAATGACAAAGAAAAAATTCTCAAGGCAGCCAGGGAAAAGAAGAATACAACATATAAAGGAAGGCCTATTAGATTATCATCAGATTTCTCAGCAGAAACTCTACAAGCTAGAAGAGAGTGGACCCCAATATTTAAAGCCCTGAAAGAGAGGAACTTTCAGCCAAGAATTCTATACCCATCAAAGCTATCCTTCAAGTACGAAGGAGATATAAAAATATTCACAAATACAGAAAAGATGAGAGAATTTATCATCAGAAAGCCCCCACTCCAGGAAATACTAAAGGGGGTTTTCCAACCAGATTCAAAGAACAAAAGAAAACATAACCACAAGTAACAGCTCCACGAAGAAAACAATAAAACCAAACTTAAACTGTGACAACAAAAGGAAAAAAAAAAGGGGAGAAAAGATGAAGATTAACAGTAGCAAAGGACGATGAAGCGCAGAAATATTCATAAGAAAGGGTACTACAATGAATATGGTAGGTACCCTTTTCATTACTTAATGGTAACCACCCTTGAAAAAACCACCACAAAAACACTTGACATAAAAAAGGTAACAACAGAGGAAAGAAGTATGGAATACAAACAAACAAAAACAAATGATAGAAAAACAAAAGAGAAGAATCAAACAAGATACAAAACAAACAGAAAGCAATTTATAAAGTGGCAATAGGGAACCCACAAGTGTCAATAATTACACTAAATGTAAATGGATTAAACTTACCAATAAAAAGACACAGAGTAGCAGAATGGATTAAAAAAGAAAATCCAACTATATGCTGCCTACAAGAAACTCATCTAAGCAACAAGGATAAAAACAAATTCAAAGTGAAAGGCTGGAAAACAATACTCCAAGAAAACAACACCCCAAAAAAAGCAGGTGTAGCAATACTCATATCTAATAATGCTGACTACAAGACAGAAAAAGTACTCAGAGACAAAAACGGTCATTTCATAATGATTAAGGGGACACTGAATCAAGAAGACATAACAATCCTTAATATATATGCACCAAACCAAGGAGCACCAAAATATATAAGACAGCTACTTATTGACCTTAAAACAAAAACTGACAAAAATACAATCATACTTGGAGACCTCAATACACCGCTGACAGCTCTAGATCGGTCATCCAAACAGAGAATCAATAAAGATATAGTGGCCTTAAATGAATTACTAGAACAACGGGATATGATAGACATCTACAAGACACTTCATCCCAAAGCGACAGAGTATACATTTTTCTCTAGTGTACATGGAACATTCTCAAGAATTGACCATATGTTGGGCCACAAAGACAATATCAGCAAATTTAAAAAAATTGAAATTGTGCCAAGCATATTCTCTGATCATAAAGCCTTGAAACTAGAATTCAACTGTAAAAAAGAGGGGGAAAAACCCACAAAATTGTGGAAATTAAACAACATACTTTTAAAAAATGAATGGGTCAAAGAAGAAATAAGCGCAGAGATCAAAAGATATATACAAACAAATGAAAATGAAAATACGACATATCAGAATCTCTGGGATGCAGCAAAAGCAGTAATAAGAGGAAAGTTCATATCACTTCAGGCCTATATGAACAAACAAGAGAGAGCCGAAGTAAACCACTTAACTTCACACCTTAAGGAACTAGAAAAAGAAGAACAAAGACAACCCAAAACCAGCCGAAGAAAGGAGATAATAAAAATCAGAGCAGAAATAAATGAAATAGAGAACAGAAAAACTATAGAAAAAATCAATAAAACAAGGAGCTGGTTCTTTGAAAAGATCAACAAAATCGACAAACCCTTGGCAAGACTCACCAAGGAAAAAAGACACAGGACTCAAATAAATAAAATCCAAAATGAAAGAGGAGAGATCACCACAGACATCATAGATATACAAAGAATTATTGTAGAATACTATGAAAAACTATATGCCTCCAAATACAACAATCTAGAAGAAATGGATAAATTCCTAGAACAATACAACCTTCCTAAACTGAGTCATGAAGAAGCAGAAAGCCTAAACAGACCAATCAGCAGGGAGGAAATAGAAAAAACTATTAAAAACCTCCCCAAAAATAAAAGTCCAGGTCCAGATGGTTATACTAGTGAATTCTATCAAACATTCAAAGAAGACTTGGTTCCTATTCTACTCAAAGTCTTCCAAAAAATTGAAGAAGAAGCAATACTTCCAAACACATTTTATGAGGCCAACATAACCCTCATACCAAAACCTGGCAAGGATGGCACAAAAAAAGAAAACTACAGACCAATATCTCTAATGAATACAGATGCTAAAATACTAAACAAAATACTGGCAAATCGAATACAACAACATATTAAAAAAATAATACACCATGATCAAGTGGGATTCATCCCAGAATCTCAAGGATGGTTCAACATACGTAAAACAGTTAATGTAATACATCATATCAACAAAACAAAGAACAAAAACCACATGATCTTATCAATAGATGCAGAAAAGGCTTTTGATAAAATACAACACAATTTTATGTTTAAGACTCTCAACAAAATGGGTATAGAAGGAAAATATCTCAACATAATAAAGGCCATATATGATAAACCATCAGCCAACATCATATTAAATGGCATAAAACTGAGGACTTTCCACCTTAAATCAGGAACACGACAGGGGTGTCCACTCTCTCCACTCTTATTTAACGTGGTGCTAGAAGTGCTGGCCAGAGCAATCAGACAAGACAAAGAAATAAAAGGCATCCATATCGGAAAAGAAGAAGTAAAGGTATCACTTTTTGCTGATGATATGATCCTATACATCGAAAACCCAAAGGACTCCACAAAAAGATTACTAGAAACAATAAACCAATACAGTAAGGTCGCAGGATACAAAATTAACATACAGAAGTCCATAGCATTTCTATATGCCAACAATGAAATATTAGAAAACGAACTCAAAAAAACAATCCCCTTCACGTTTGCAACAAAAAAAATAAAATACCTAGGAATAAACATAACAAAGAATGTAAAGGACCTATATAAAGAAAACTACAAGGCATTGCTAAGAGAAATAGAAAAAGACACAATGAGATGGAAAAATATTCCTTGTTCTTGGATAGGAAGAATAAATATAATTAAAATGGCCATATTACCCAAAGTAATATATAAATTTAACGCAATTCCCATCAAAATTCCTATGACTTTTTTTAAAGAAATGGAACAAAAAATCATCAGATTTATATGGAACTATAAAAAACCCCGAATAGCCAAAGCAATCCTAAGGAAAAAGAATGAAGCTGGGGGCATTACAATACCTGACTTTAAACTATATTATAGGGCCACGATAATCAAAACTGCATGGTATTGGCAGAAAAATAGACACTCAGACCAATGGAACAGAATAGAAAGCCCAGAAATAAAACCACATATATATGGTCAAATAATCTTTGATAAAGGGGCCAACAACACAAAATGGAGAAAAGAAAGCCTCTTCAACAAATGGTGTTGGGAAAACTGGAAAGCCACATGCAGAAGAATGAAACTCGACTACAGCCTGTCCCCGTGTACTAAAATTAATTCAAAATGGATCAAAGACCTAAATATAAGATCTGAAACAATAAAGTACATAGAAGAAGACATAGGTACTAAACTCATGGATCTGGGTTTTAAAGAACATTTTATGAACTTGACTCCAATGGCAAGAGAAGTGAAGGCAAAGATAAATGAATGGGACTACATCAAAATTAAAAGTTTTTGCTCAGCAAGAGAAACTGATATCAAAATAAACAGACAGCCAACTAAATGGGAACTGATATTTTCAAACGACAGCTCAGATAAGGGCCTAATATCCAAAATTTACAAAGAACTCATAAAACTCAACAACAAACAAACAAACAATCCAATAAAAAGGTGGGAAGAGGACATGAACAGACACTTCTCCCAGGAAGAAATACAAATGGCCAACAGATATATGAAAAGATGCTCAGTTTCATTAGTTATTAGAGAAATGCAAATCAAAACTACAATGAGATACCACCTCACCCCTGTTAGATTAGCTATTATCAACAAGTCGGGTAATAACAAATGTTGGAGAGGCTGTGGAGAAAAAGGAACCCTCATACACTGTTGGTGGGAATGTAAAGTAGTACAACCACTATGGAGGAAAGTATGGTGGTTCCTCAAAAAACTGCAAATAGAACTACCTTATGACCCAGCAATCCCTCTACTGGGTATATACCCCAAAACCTCAGAATCATTGATACGTAAAGACACATGTAGCCCCATGTTCATAGCAGCATTGTTCACAGTGGCCAAGACATGGAAACAACCAAAAAGCCCTTCAATAGAAGACTGGATAAAGAAGATGTGGCACATATACACTATGGAATACTACTCAGCCATAAGAAATGATGACATTAGATCATTTATAGCAAAATGGTGGGATCTTGATAACATTATACGGAGTGAAATAAGTAAATCAGAAAAAAACAAGAACTACATGATTCCATACATTGGTGGAACATAAAAACGAGACTAAGAGACATGGACAAGAGTGTGGTGGTTACCAGGGGTGGGGGGAGGGAGGACGCAGGAGGGAGGGAGGGAGAGATTTAGGGGGAGGGGGAGGGGCACAGAGAAAACTAGATAGAGGGTGACGGAGGACAATCTGACTCTGGGCGAGGGGTATGCAACATAATTTAATGACAAGATAACTTAGACATGTTTTTCTTTGAATATATGTACCCTGAATTATTAATGTCATCCCATTAACATTAATAAAAATTTATAAAAAAAAAAAAAAAAAAAAAAAAAAAGAAGAGGGAGACAGAAAATAAAAATACATGTTAATCATATTTTTAAATAAAAAAAAAAAAAAAAAAAAAAAAAAAAAAAAAAAAAAGAAATGGAACAGAGCCTGTTCAGGCAGTGGTGCAATGGAAAAAGAATTAGGCTGGATGCAGAAGACCCAGGTTTGAAACCATAAGGTCTCTGGCTGGAGGGCAGGCTTATTCAGCGTGGGCACTGACTCACCAGCTTGAGTGTAAGATCAATGGCTTCAGCATGAAATCATAGACATGACCCTATAGTTGCTGGCATGAGCCCAATGGTTGCTGCTGGCTAGAGCAAGTGATCACTTGCTCTGCTGTAGACCCCTAGGCAAAGCACATATGAGAAAGCCATCAATGAACAACTAATGTGCTGCAATAAAGAATTGATGCTACTCATCTTTCATTCTTTCTGTCTGCCTGAATCTGTTCTTCTTTGTCTCACTATCTGTCTCTGTCACACACACATACCAAAAAAATAGAACAAAATATTTATACAAATTTCCTTATAAGGATAACATACACATAAAGGGAATATCAAAAGAAGGAAAGGTAAAAGAAAGATATTAAATAAGCAAAGCAATAATGACTAAAACTTTTAAAAAGTGTTTATTAAATTTTTAAATTTGTTTTAATAACATAGACTCAAGTCTCCCACTAATATAACACCCTCATCTCCAAACAAAGTGACCCTCTTTATACCCCCTTTGCTTCTCTCCCCCAAACCTCCCCCCATTCTTTCTGGGAATTGATGTTCTGTTATCTGTATCTAAGTGTTATGTATATATAATTTCTCAAATTCCTTCACCTTCTCTGATCCCTTGTTCTCATTTCCCTTCCTTCTGACAGCTGTCCTTCTGCTTCCCATGACCCCAACTCTGCTTCTGTTCTATTCTTACTTCACCATGTTCATTAGCTTCCATATATAAGGGAGATCATATGATATTTGTTTATTTCTGCCTGATTTATTTCACTTAACATAATAATCTCCAAGTCCATAAACATTATTCCAATAGGTAAGATTACCTTCTTTTTCTCAGCTGCATAGTATTCCATTGTGTATATGTACCACTGCTTTTTTGTTTACTTATCCATTGATGGACACTTAGTCTGTTTCTAGATCCTGGCTATTGTAAACAATGCTGCAATAAACTTGAGAGTGCATAACTTTTTTTGAATCAGTGTTTTGAGATTCTTAGGATATATATCTAAAAGTAGGGTAGCTGGGTCAAAAGAAGTTTATTTTTAATTTTTTGAGTAAACACCATACTGTTTTCCACAGTGGCAACACAAGCCTGCATTTCCCCTAGCAGTGCAGGAGGATTTCCTTTTCTCTGCACCTTTGTCAGCACTTGTTGTATGCTGATTTGTTAAGAGCCATTATAACAGGAGTGAGGTGGTACTTCATTGTGATTTTAATTTGCATTTACTTAATGATTAGTGATTTTGAACATTTTTTATATGGCTATTGGCCATCTATCTATATGTCTTCTTTGGAGAAGTGCTTATTCAGTTCCTTTGCCCATTTTTAATTGGATTTTTTTTTACCTTCCTAGTGTTGAGTTTTAGAATTTCTTTATAAATTTTGATTATTAACTCCTAATTAGACCTATCAGCAAATATATTCTGCCATTGCCCAGTTTCAGACATTAGAGCAGAATCCAATTAGTTAAACAAGCAGCATATGTAAGGGTGATCTTGTCAGGCACCAAATCCAATTGAGGAAAATTCTGATTGCTGTGGTCAGCACCTGTACAGCAGCTCACATGCTTTCATCGAAGTAGAAACTCTCAGGAAAACTGAGACTTGATTCCAATTGCAAACAGGTAAAAAACAAACAAGATTGAACTACAAAAGAAGGACCTACATAATTCACACAAGGGATGTCCCTGGAGCACTCAGCTCTGAAGATCAAGGAGATTGCATCTCTGGAACCAGCAGAACACTTACTACATAAGGCCACAACACAAATACTGGGGATTATTGTAGACCTCTGTAACACATAGCTATTTCCTGAGATTCCTCATCATTATTTCATTCTTCTTGCTTTGTTTTTTGATCTTTATTAAATATTCCACTGGAGGAGTGTTACAGGTGGGATTTCTAGGAAACAGACTTTACAACAAATATTTGTATGCACAGGGCCTAATGAGGAGTTCTTGAAAATAACACCTGTATGGGAGAGTAAGAAACAAGGTAAGACAAAGGAAGGAGTTGAACTATAATGAAGTAGCAATGAGTATTTAGGCTGAGCCCATAGATAGCTCTGGAGCTGAGATGATACCTCAAAGGTGTTCTGAAATGAGGCAATGACCTGTATCCTCAGAGGAAGCAGTCATGTTTTTGAGCTGGCTCCAGGCAAGAGTATTGACCTTGGTCATGAAAAGGTAATTTATAAGAATAGACTCAGTTCTGCATTCTCAGAAGCCAACACTCTAGCAATTGAAGAAATGAGCATACTTGTTCTAAAAGAGAAATCTAGGTGGCAAACAACAACAGAAGTGCAACAATTTTAGTTTTCAGTCAATTTTATAAATCATTATGAATGCCTTTAACCACATTATATAGGCACAGAAATCAAGTAAGCTCATCTAAGGCCCAGGAGTGGAATCGCAGGCTAAGAAGAAAGACTAAGTGTGTTGAGGGGAAGACAAACATTGCCATGACTTGAAGTACTGATATTTTTGAATATATTTTGAAATATTTTGTCCCTAAATTAAATAAGTCTGTATCATATTGCTCTGTGAATAATCATGGTCCAAAACTGAGATCATTGTTAGTGTAAAAGTCTGAATCTAATTTTACACTTGTGGGACATCATTTGCATGTTAGTCATAAAATATTGTCCTGTTAGGAAACTGTCTTCCCAAGAGTCAAAAAGTCCAGTTGCTGGATTTCTCAAGCCATCTATAGCCACCTTGTATGCTGTTCAAAAGAGTACCTTCTTAGATGCAGTGTATATATCTACATGAGGATAATCAAATACCATATTTTTCACTCCATAAGATGTACCTCGCCATAAGATGCACTGAGAGTTTTAAGGAGGAATATAAGAAAAAATATTCTGAACCAAATGGTGTGTTAAAATATTTAATAAAATATATCACAGTAATATTTCAACCATGTAAAATCAACAGCAGCATTAACAATGATTAGCACTGTTAACAAGTGAGAAGAGACTTTAATGGCCTGACCAGGTGGGGTGCAGTGGATAGAGCATTGGACTAAGATGCAGAGGGACCCAGGTTCGAGACCCCAAGGTCGCCAGCTTAAGTGCAGGCTCATCTGGTTTGAGCAAAGCTCACCAGCTTGGACCCAAAATTGCTGGCTCGAGAAAGGGGTTACTTGGTCTCCTGAAGGCCCACGGTCAAGGCACATATGAAAAAGTAATCAATGAACAACTAAGGTGTCGCAACAAAAATCTGATGATTGATGCTTCTCATCTCTCTCCATTCCTGTCTGTCTGTCCCTATCTATCCCTCTTTCTGACTCTCTGTCTCTGTATAAAAAAGAGAGAGACTTTAATGTTCAAGTACTCTTTTAGTTTTCCAGGAACCCCAGAAACTCATCAGTATCATAATTTAAGAAGTTCAGTTGCTCACTATCACTAGTATCACTTTCTTCACTATTTTCATATATGATACCATCTTCAGTGCCACCTAAAGCATTGCTTGCTTATGCCACATTTTTTTAATGATTGTACCATGGTTTCATTCTTCATTGACTGCCATGATGCTTTTACCCATTCACAAACTTGAGTGATAGTGGGTCTCTTCATTCATCCAGTTGGTGTCAGATCATGACTACCCACAGACATCCATTCATTCCACTTTTCTCGCATAAAAACTTTAAATGGTTTCTTGATGGAAACGTTGAGAGGATGCAACTTGGGGTAATACCCCCAGTAATTACAGCTAGATGTGTCTTTACTTCTTTAAAGTATGTTTTTGTGGTTTCACTAATATGTGCTCTAAACTGGTCAAGCTCTAATAGGACAGTAAGTGACATCAGCACTCCACACAAAACTTCAGCAGCTGCAGTGCAGCCCTCCACCAATGCAGCATGCCTCTCATGTGTGCCCCTGATGATGCCAGATGAATGCACCCATAAATTGTCACTTGCCTTTCCTCCTGTGCTGCATGCAACTCTGAAAGTCTGTACCAGAAGATCACTAAACAGATGTTGGGGTTCTTCAGGCTTCCATGGCAGGTATGATTATGCTTTTGCTAGCACTCATTCTACATATGTTTACCAGTGCAGGGCCCTGCAGCAGCTAAAAAAAAAAAAAGAACATTTGCTCCATAAGATGTATGGGTGTTTTCCCCTCCATTTTTGAGGGGAAAAATGAGTCTTAAGCAGTGAATATTATGGTAATTGAAGATTATACTTCTGCAAACTACATTAACTTCTTGTTGCAGTATTTATGACTACCTAATAAGTTATCTCAAAACCCATATAGATAAAATATAATAAAGAACAACTCTTGATTATATTTACAATTGTAGGAATATGCTGTGAAGAATTAGAGACAGAGAGGTGCCCTAAGGGAAAAACCCTGAGCCAACAAGAGTTCAGGGACCTCTCTCACCCAAACTGGAAACAGTGTGTGTTGGAAACAGCAAAACTGCAAGATAAAATTCAGCAACACAGGATATGTTTAATATCTGAGAACAGAGATTAGAAGACAGCATGTTCCTTTACTTTTATTTCACCTCCTGAAAATTTCTGTCTGCTTCCTTGAGTTATTTTTACTGGCTGATAAAAATCTTAGTAAGGTTGGGGATGGGGTTTTAGTCCTTTTTCCTGCTGACCAAGGATGTTGTCTCCTCTCAGCCCTTCAGAGCATTTCATCTGGCCTCTGAGTGGTTTATGGTCCTCATGACAAGTGGTGCCCTGTGTGAAGAATAAGAACAGAATGACTGGTTTTTTATTTTTTCTAGTTCATTGCTGCTGTAACAAGTGGTTCTCTGCCTAAGGAACCAGAAGAAACAACCTACAAAAGCTTGGCAAAAAGAAAAGACATCTGCTTATTCCATTTTGTAAAGGACACAAGAAGCAAGGGAAAAATTTTTGAATGTGTGTGATGAGGTCACTTTTAGGGATCAGGCCAGGGGATTTCCCTTTCTCTTCATCTCTTTTTCATCATGGGGAATTCCCTTTCCTCTGAACAGCTGTATCTCAAATTATAGCTAAAGGAACTTCTTTAAGATGCAAGATGTCAGATCAAAATTTAAATTTCCTCTTGCTCATGATTGGACAACAATGCCCTTAGTATCTAAAGGAGGAAAGTTTAGACTTAGATAATTGTGAAAATTTTGAACAGTGTTTTCATAATTCCATTGGCCCCACCACAGTTCAACATCTCATCAATTGGAATTTCTGTCACCTAGCTGTTTCTACTATTCAGTAATGGAATAAGTCTACCCCCAATCCTGATGAGAAGGCTACTAGTACACCCACTAAGACTCCATCTCCAGTGAATCCCACACAGTTTTTTTCTCTATGGAAAAGTAAGATTGAGGGATGTCTTCAGGAATAAATAGAGAAAGATGGGTAATTTGTACAAATTTTTTCAACAATCAGGACTTCTGGTCAGCCTCTGTGCTATGAACCCTTGCTATGCCAGGTTTTTAAAGACTTTAGGAAAAGTATCAGGGAAAATGAGTTACAAAGCACTTTTATTAAGCAGATGGTTGAATCAATTAGAACAAGATATAAAACCTAGGCAGCCTGACCTGTGGTGGCGCAGTGGATAAAGCATTGACCTGGAAATGCTGAGGTTGCTGGTTCGAAACCCTGGGCTTGCCTTGTCAAGGCACATATGGGAGTTGATGCTTCCTGCTCCTCCCCCTTCTCTCTCTCCTCTCTCTCTCTTCCCTTCTCTCTCTCCTTTCTAAAATGAATAAAAATATTTAAAAAAAAAAACCCTAGGCATATAAAACAGGATATGACACCTTGGGCATGGTAAGGACTAGTAAAAACTGTTCTGACTACCTAGTCCAAACCTCTGACCAGCCTCCCCCTTAGATATTTTACTGACTCTAACCAGCAGAAAGTAGGTACAGAAGAAGAAACCTTCATCTCTTTTCTTTAAACAACAAAACTCTGCACAAAGAAAACCAGATAGAAGGTGACGGAAGACAATTCGACTTTGGATGAGGGGTATGCAACATAATCAAAAGTCAAAATAATCTGGAGTTGTTTTTTCAGAACATATGTACCCTGATTTATCAATGTCACTGCATTAAAAATTAATAAAAATAAGATAAAAACAACAACAACAACAAAAAGCTGAAATGTTATGTTTGGATCCAGGGTTCCTTTAAATCCAAAACCAGTTTAGATACTCAAATTCCCCACATGCAACCCTTCTCTCTTCTTAAACAACACCCACCACACTGGAAAAAAAATTTGAGTAATATCTTTAAGACAAGGCCTTCAGAATAGACCTGAAGGTTGGGAAAGTGAGACAGTCTATATCCAACACCACAAAACTGTTACAACTGTGGGAAGGAAAGACATTTTCAGAAGGATTACAGGCAGAGCTTAATACAACTGTGTAGCTTGGCTTTTGTGTGTGCTCGGAGAGGTTAATTAACACTGAATCTAAAAATCTCTTATAGGAGTGACATCAGAGAAATGGCACCATGAGGAGCACTCCCGATACCTCTCCCCAAAATTTCAAGAAGTTCTACAAGCAGAGACAGAAAAATCTATCCCTGGAGAGCCTGAAAGTCCCACACACTGAACAAGAAGGTATGATTGGGTGAAAAGTTGGTAAATATATAATCAACCCTGAAGGAAATAAGACAGAGAACAGAACACTCTGCCTTCCACACTAAACTGAGCAAGGGTTGCTTTCAACTTGGAACTGACAGAGAGTGGGGGCTGGGGATGTAGAGGGAGCTGGTCTGGGGCACAGATGTTCATGCCGAGGAAACAGTGTGCCTGCAGTGACTCAGCCCACGCTAGCTAACACTGTCGCTGGACCTTGGCAAGAGCGAGCGAGTGGCAGCCACCATTGCACTGGATATCCTGGTCGGCGAGTGCGGACAGTGTGCGAGAGGTTCCTCCTAGCGCCCCGGGTGTGGGTGCCTGTGTTCCTGGAAAAAGGGGCAGTGTCAGAGGCTTCTGCATGGGCTGCAATCAGAGTCTCAGTGTGGTCCTTACTCCCTCAGCAACAGCATGCGTTAGTGCGTGAAAGCGAACTTTCCTATGCCTGGAATTCTTTGGGCAGGGGAGTCGCCCCACACAGCCATTCAGGCTAACATCCTGGGGAAGAAAAAATACAGAAGTGCTAGGGGGAGGGGCGTGCAATCAGTTTACAGACAGTCTCTGGAGCAGATCTGCAGATCCTATCACTGAATTTAGTTAAACCCACAGTCTGCTCACTGCCCAACAGGCTTACGCAGCTCTGGCTGATAAGGTCTTCTCTCTCAGCTCAGTGATTTAAGAAAAGAGATGTGATATTTTTTAGTGCCTCTTCCTCTGCACATAGGGGCTGGAGCCACCTCCTGTCAGCCAATACAGGGTGAAAAACAAATTTCTACGTAACAGACCTCAGCAAACACTGCAGAAATTGGACAGGCTAGGCTGTAAGCTTTTTAACAAGAAAGAAGCCTACAGAGAGCAATACCATGGAAAGCTAAGATAAATTTAACTAGATGTACCTGGGGAAACTTAGAGAGGAGCCAGAACATAAGTCAACACGCCCCCTATCTGCTTAAGCTGGTGGCTCTGATTGGCAGAGCTTTCATACTCAGGGCTGTGCACTAAAAAGAAGGACTTGGCAGCTTTTTAGACCTCCTGTTCTGCAGGCAATGACTAGGGCATCTTCTTCCCAGCCAAACCAGGTTACAAAGTGCAAAAAGCCTAGGGAGAGTGATCCCACAGAGTGCTGAGGCATACTGGACATGCTTGGAAGTTCATAGAAAGGCACCTTGAGAGCAATTGGCTTCCAACCTTGCCTGACTATGCTGGCATCTCTGACTGACAGAGCCTTACCCAGAGCCCTGTGCTGAGTGGGGATAGAGTGGGAATTTACCAGCTCTTTGAGCCTCTTAATCTCCAGGCAGTGGCAGTGGCAACCTCATAGCTGGATCATTAGGCTGCTAATTCAGGAAGGAGAGACTAGGAGAGAAGCTCTGGGAAAATGGAATCTCCCATTGTTGGAGCCTGCAAATGCTAACAAGCCCCGACTACCACTGAGACAGAGGCTTAGTATTTGACATCACCATAAAGACACATCAACTGCAAATCTCTACCTAAACATGCCACAGGGGTAGAGCCTGGAGTAAAGAGCCATCAACCAGGAAGAGGGAGAGGAAAGAAAAAGGAAGAAGAGAAACTCTCAAAATCAAGAAAAATCCAGTCTTTAACAGTCTTTATAACTTTTTCCACTTTTTTTGTTTCTTTCATCTTCTTACCTTTATTTATTTTTCTTCTTCCACCTTGGTTTTTTCATTCTCTGCTCATCTTATTCTTTTCTCTTCATCTTGAACAACATTACCCATTAGTGTTACATTTTCTATTTTTTTCCTTTTTTTTTTTTTTATCTCTATGAGGGTTACACTCCCAAACCCTTTTAACTCTCTCTTTTTTTTCTTTTTCCCCTTTTTCTTTTTTCTCCTCTCTCTTAGTTTTTTCTTTCCTCCTCTACATTTCTTCTCATTTGATCCTCATTTGTAAAAAATTATTTTATTTTGGATTTAAATTTTTTCTTTGTGGCATTTTGTATGCTTTTTACTTCATTCTTAACTCATTAGCATTTCCCCCAACCCCTGCTCTCCATTCTATGTAGTTTTTGTTCCACTTAATACAATAGTATTTTTTTCTTGTTTCCCTCTTATCCCTTTTACTATATCTCTAAGTTGACCGTCACTTACAAGCAAATTGTTTTATTCTTGATCCAATTTTTTTTACTTTTTTGCATTTTGTGGGTCCCTACCTCTTTTTTGCCACTTTATCATTTATACCCAACTCAGGTCCTCTGTTATAGGTAGTTTTTGTTCCATTTAGCACAATATAATTCTCAGTTTTTCATGGTATTTTCTCAAAGAAGAAAAAAAAGAAATAATAATTTTTAATTAAATTTTTATTTTGTCTAATTTTATTTACTCTTTATTCTTTATTAATTCTCATTAGTGGTATTAAAAACCACCTTAAGATGTCATTAAGGAAAAAGAAATCAAATATCATGGATACAAAGACAGAGATATAGCACAGATAGATGAGAAAAAAAATCTATAGAAAAAAAATTTAATAGATTGCAAACCTTGGAGTTAAATGAGAGAGAATTTAAAATAGAAATCCTAAAAAATACTCAGAGATATACAATAAAACACGGAAAGGCAATTTAGGGAGCTCAAAAAAACAAACAAAAAAAAGAATATATTACCAAGAAAATTGAAACTATGAAAACAAATCAAACAGAGATGAAAAACTCAATTCATGAACTGAAAAACGAGATAACAAGCTTAGCTAATAGAAGAGGCTAGATAGAAGACAAGATTAGTGACATAGAAGACAGGCAACTTGAGGCAAAACAGAGAGAAGAAAAGAGAAACTCAAGAATTTTAAAAAATTAGAAAACCCTACAGGAGTTGTCTGACTTCATCCAAAAGTGTAACATAAGAATAATAGCTATATCAGAAGGAGAAGAGAGAGAAAATGGAATGGAGAACATATTCAAACAAATAATACATGAGAACTTCTCAAGCCTGTGGAAAGAACTCAAGCCTCAAATTTAAGAAGCAAACAGAATACCGAGTTATTTTAACCCCAACAAACCTACTCCAAAGCACATCATAATGAAATTGGCATAAAACAAAGACAAAGAAATAAATCTCAAGGTAGCCAGAGAAAAGAAGAATAAAACATATAAAGGAAGACCTATTAGATTATCATTGGATTTCTTAGCAGAAACTCTACAAGTTAGAAGAGAGTGGACCCCAATATTTAAAGTTATAAAAAAGAGAAATTTCCATCCAAGAATACTATACTCATCAAAGCTATTCTTCAAATATGAAGGAGAAATAAAAACATTCACAGATACAGAAAAGATGAGGGAATTTATCATCAGAAAACCCCCACTCCAGGAAATACTAAAGGGGGTTTTCCAACCAGATACAAAAAACAAAAGAAAACAAAACCACAAGGAAAAGCTCCACCAAGAACACAATAAAACCAAATTTAAACTGTGATAAAAAAAAAGGGGGGAGAGGATGAAAATTAACAGTAGCAAAAAACAATGGAGTGCAGAAGCATTCATAAGATAGTGTACTACAATGAACATGGTAGGTACCCTTTTCATTACTTAATGGTAACCACCCCTGAAAAAAACACCACAAAAGCACATGACTTAAACAGTTAGTAACAGAGGAAAGAAATATGGATTATAACCAAACAAAAACAAATGACATAAAAACAAAAGAGAAGAGTCAAACCAGATACAAAACTAACAGAAAGCAATATATAATATAGCAACAGGGAACACTTCAGTGTCAATAATTACACTAAATGTAAAAAAAAATTAAACTCACCAATAAAAAGACACAGAGTAGCAGAATGGATTAAAAAAGAAAATTCAATTGTATGCTGCCTACAAGAAACTAACTAAGCAACAAGGATAAAAACAAATTAAAGTGAAAGGCTAGAAAACAATACCCCAAACAAATATCCAAAAAAAATCAGGTGTAGCAATATTCATATCTAACAATGCTGACTACAAAAAAGTAAAACTAATCAGAGACAAAAATGGTCATTTCATAATGATTAAGGGGAAACTGAATCAAGAAGACATAATAATTCTTAATATATATGCACCAAACCAAGGAGCACCAAAATATATAAGACAGCTACTGACTGACCTTTAAACAAAAACTGACAAAAATACAATCATACTTGGAGACCTCAATATGCCACTGAAGGATCTAGATCATTCATCCAAACAAAAAATCAATAAAATAATATTGGCCTTAAATTAAACACTAGAGCAATTGAATATGATAGACATCAACAGGACATTTCATCCCAAAGTGACAGAGTACACATTTTTCTGTAGTGTACAAGGAACATTCTCAAGAACTGACCATTTTTTGGGCCACAAAAATAACATCAGCAAATACAGATAAATTGAAATTGTACCAAGAATAGTTTCTGATCATAAAGCCTTGAAACTAGAATTCAACTTCAAAAAAGAGGTAAAAAAAACTCCACAAAAATGTGGAAACTAAACAACATATTGAATATTTTTTAAAAATGAGTGAGTCAAAGAAGAAATAAGCAGAGATCAAAAGATATATAAAGACAAATGAAAATGACAATATGACATATCAGAATTTCTGGGATGCAGCAAAAGCAGTAATAAGAGTGAAGTTCATATCATTTCAGGCCTATATGAACAGACAAGAGAGAGCTAAAATAAACCACTTAACTTCACACCTTAAGGAAATAGAAAAAGAAGAACAAAGACAACTCAAAACCAGCAGAAGAAAGAAAAAAAATAAAAATCCGAGCAGAAATAAATGAAATACAGAACAGAAAAACTGTAGAAAAAATTAATAAAACAAGAAGCTGGTTCTTTGAAAAGATCAACAAAATTGACAAACCCTTGGCAAGACTCACCAAGAAAAAATTAGGAAGGACTTATATATACAGAATGCAAAATGAAAGAGGAGAAATCACCACAGATATCATAGATATACAAAGAATTATTGTAGAATATTATGAAAAACTATATGCCATTAAATTCAACAATCTAGAAAAAATGGATAAATTTCTTGAAAAATACAACCTGCATAGACTGAGTCATGAAGAAGCAGAAAGCCTACACAAACCAATAAGCAGGGAGAAAATAGAAAAAACTATTAAAAACCTCACCAAAAATAAAAGTCCAGGCCTAGACGGCTATACTAGTGAATTCTATCAAACATTCAAAGAAGACTTTGTTCTTATTCTACTGAAAGTCTTCCAAAAAATTAAAGAATCAATATTTCCAAACACATTTTATGAGGTCAATATAACCTTCCTACTGAAACCTGGCAAGGATGACACAAAAAAAGAAAGTTACAGACCAATATCTCTAATTAATACAGATGCTAAAATACTAAACAAAATACTAGCAAATCGAATACAGCAACATATTAAAAACATAATACATCATGATCAAGTGGGATTCATCCCAGAATCTCAAGGATGCTTCAACATATGTAAAAGTTAATGTAATATACCATACCATCAACAAAACAAAGAACAAAAACCACATGATTCTATCAATAGATGCAGAAAAGGCATTCGATAAAATACAACACAATTTTATGTTTAAAACACTCAACAAAATGGGTATAGAAGAAAAATATCTAAACATGATAAAGGCCATTTATGATTAACCATCAGCTAACATCATATTAAATGGTATAAAACTGAGGACTTTCCCCTTTAAATTAGGAACAAGTCAAGGTTGCCCAGTCTCTCCACTCTTATTTAACGTTGTTCTAGAAGTCCTAGCCTGAGCAATCGGACAAGATAAAGAAATATAATGCATCCATTTCAGAATAAAGGAAATAAAGGTTGCACTTTTTGCATATGATATGATCCTATACATTGAAAACCCCAAAGACTACACAAAAAGATTACTAGGAACAATAAACCAATACAATAAGGTCGTAGGATACAAAATTAATATATTAATATTCAAAAGTACATAACCTTTCTATATTCCAACAACAAAACATTAGAAAACAAACTCAAAAAAAACTATCCCCTCTATGATCGCAACAACAAAAAAATAAAATACCTAGGAATAAACATAACAGAGAATATAAAGGACCTATATAATGAGAACTACAACATATTGTTAAGGGAAATAAAAAAATATGCAATGAAATTAAAAAATATTCCCTGTTCTTGAATAGGAAGAATAAATATAATCAAAATGACCATATTACCTAAGCAATATAAAAATTTAAAGCAATTCCCATCAAAATTCCAATGACATATTCAAAAAAGTTAAACAGAAAATCATCAGGTTTATATGGAACTATAAAAAAAACCCAAATAACCAAAGCAAACTTAAGAAAAAAGAGCAAAGCTGGGGGCATTACAATACCTGACTTCAAATTATATTATAGGGCCACGACAATCAAAACAGCATGGTATTGGCAGAAAAATAGACACTCAGACCAATGGAACAGAATAGAAAGTCCAGAAATAAAACTACATATATATGGTCAAATAATTTTCAATAAAGGGGCCAACAACCCACAATGGAGAAAAGAATGCCTCTTCAACAAATGGTGCTGGAAAAACTGTAAAGCCACATGAAAAAATCTGAAACTCAGCTACAGTTTGTTCCCTTGTACTAAAGTTAATTCAAAATGGATCAAAGTCCTAAATATAAGACTTGAAATAGTAAATTACATAGAAGAAAACATAAGTACTAAACTCATGGACCTTGATTTTAAAGAGCATTTTATGAATTTGACTCCAAAGGCAAGAGAACTGAAGGCAAAGATAAATGAATGGAACCACATCATACTAAAAAGTTTTTGCACAGCAAGAGAAACTCACAACAAAGTAAACAGACAGCCAGCTAAATGGGAGATATATTTTCAAACAACAGCTCAGATAAGGGCCTAATATCCAAAATATAGAAATAGCTCATAAAACTCAACAACAAACAAACAAACAATCCAATAAAAGAATGGGAAGAATACATGAACAGACACTTCTCCAAGGAAGAAATACAAATCGCCAACAGATATATGAAAAGATGCTCATCATTAGTTATTGGAGCAATGCAAATTAAAACTCCAATGAGATACCACCTCACACTTGTTTGATTAGCTATTATCAACAAGATAGGAAAGAGCAAGTGTTGGAGAGGCTGTGGAGAAAAAGGAACCCTCATTCTCTGTTGGTGGGAATGTAAAGTAATACAACCATTATGGAAGAAAGTATGGTTGTTTCTCAACAAAACTAAAAATAGAATTACCATATGACCCAGCAATCCCTGTACTGGGTATATACCCCCAAAACTCAAAAGCATTGATACGTAAAGGCATATGCAGCCCCATGTTCATTGCAGCATTGTACACAGTGGCCAAGGCATGGAAACAACCAAAAAGCCCTTCAATAGATGACTGGATAAAGAAATTTTGGTACATATATACTATGGAATACTACTCAGCCATTAGAAATGATGACATTGGATCATTTAGAACAGTAGCCCCCAAACCTGGGCCACAGAGTGGTGCTGGTCCGTGGGCCATTTGGTACCGGTCCACAGAGAAAGAATAAATAACTTACATTATTTCAATTTTATTTATATTTAAGTCTGAACGATGTTTTATTTTTAAAAAATGACCAGATTGCCCGTTACATCCATCTAAGACTCACTCTTGACTCTTGTCTCTGTCACGTTATACATTTATTTGTCTCACCCTAATGGCCAGTCCATGAAAATATTTTCTCACATTAAACCAGTCTTTGGCCCCAAAAATGTTGGGGACCACTGATTTACGACAAAATACATTGATCTTGATAACATTAAACAAAGTGAAATAAGTAAATGAGAAAAAACTAAGAACTGCATTATTCCATACATAGGTGGGACATAAAAACAAGATTAAGAGACATGGACAAGAGTGTGGTGGTTACCGAAGTGGGGGGGAGGAGAGAAAGTGATGGGGGAGGAGAGGGGCACAAAGAAAACCAGATAGAAGGTGACAGAGGAAAATTTGACTTTGGGTGATGGGTATGCAACATATATGAATGACAAGATAACCTGGAGATGTATTCTTTGAACATATGTACCCTGATTTATTAATTTCACCCCATTAAAATAAATAAAAAATTATGAAATTTTTTTATAAAGTTCTAGCAAAGCAGATTATAAAAAGCCAATATGATCTATTACTATTCTTGTTGTGTTTATGTAAATTACCAGGCCAAGTTAAAACTAGACTTAATACTATAGCTAGGATAATCTTATTCAAAGAAGAACTAACTCCTATCCTTCTCAAGCTATTTCAAAAAATTCAAGAGGAAGGAAGACTTCCAAACTCCTTTTATGAGGCGAGCATAATTCTGATTCCAAAACCAGGCAAAGACAACACAAAAAAAGAAAATTATAGGCCAATATCCCTGATGAACTTAGATGCAAAAATCCTCAACAAAATATTAGCAAACCGGATCCAGCAATATAGAAAAAAATCATACACCATGATCAAGTGGGATTTATTCTGGGGAGGCAAGGCTGGTACAATATTCGCAAATCAATCAATGTGATTCATCACATAAACAAAAGAAAGGAGAAAAACCACATGATAATTTCAATAGATGCAGAAAAAGCATTTGATAAAATCCAGCACCCATTTATAATCAAAACTGTCAGCAAAGTGGGAATACAGGGAACATACCTCAACATGATAAAGGCCATAGGCCATCTATGACAAACCCACAGCCAACATCATAGTCAATGGGCAAAAACTTAAGATCAGGAACAAGGCAGGGGTGCCCCCCCCTTTCACAACTCTTATTTAACATAGTTCTGAAAGTCCTAGCCACAGCAATCAGACAAGAAAAAGAAATAAAAGGCATCCAAATTGGAAAAGAAGAAGTAAAACTATCATTATTTGCAGATGATATGATATTGTATATAGAAAACCCTAAAGTCTCAGGAAAAAAACTACTAGATCTGATAAATGAATTTGGCAAGGTGGCAGGATATAAAATCAATACTCAGAAATCAGAGGCATTTTTATACACTAATAATGAACTGTCAGAAAGAGAAATCAAGGAGTCAATCCCCTTTACCATTGCAACCAAAAAAATAAAGTACCTAGGAATAAATCTAACCAAGGAGATTAAAGACTTGTACTCGGAAAATTATAAAACATTGATAAAAGAAATCAGAGAAGATACGAATAAGTGGAGGCATATACCGTGCTCATGGTTAGGAAGAATAAACATCATTAAAATGTCTATATTACCCAAAGCAATTTATAAGTTCAATGCAATACCGATTAAAATACCAATGATTTACTACAAAGATATAGAACACATATTCCAAAAATTTATATGGAACCAAAAGAGAACACGAATAGCCTCAGCAATCTTGAAAAGGAAGAATAAAGCAGGAGGTATCACACTTTCAGATATCAAGTTATATTATAAGGCCATTGTACTCAAAACAGCATGGTACTGGCATAATAACAGGCACATAGATCAATGGAACAGAACAGAGAACCCAGAAATAAACCCACAGCTCTATGGACAACTGATATTTGACAAAGGAGGTAAGGAAATATAATGGAGTAAAGATAGCCTCTTCAACAAATGGTGTTGGGAAAATTGAACAGCTACCTGCAAAAAAAAAAAAAAAAAAAAAAAAAAATGAAACTAGACCACCAACTTACACCACTCACAAAAATAAACTCAAAATGGATAAAAGACTTAAATGTAAGCCATGAAACCATAAGCATCTTAGAAGAAAACATAGGCAGTAAGCTCTCTGACATCTCTCGCAGCAATATATTTACTGATTTGTCTCCACAGGCAAGTGAAATAAAAGACAGGATAAACAAATAGGACTTTATCAAACTAATAAGCTTCTGCACAGCTAAAGACAATAAGAACAGAATAAAAAGACCAACTACACAATGGGAGAATATATTTGACATTGCATCTGATAAGGGGTTAATAACCAAAATTTATAAAGAACTTGTAAAACTTAATACCAGGAAGACAAAAAATCCAATCCAAAAATGGGCAAAAAAAATGAATAGACACTTCTCCAAAGAGGACACACACATGGACAATAGGCATATGAAAAAATGTTCAACATCACTAATGATTAGAGAAATGCAAATTAAAACCACAATGAGATATCACCTCACACCAGTCAGAATGGCGCTCATCAATAAAACAACACAGAATTAGTGCTGGCGAGGATGTGGAGAAAAGGGAACCCTCCTGCACTGCTGGTGGGAATGCAGACTGGTGCAGCCACTGTGGAAAACAGTATGGAGATTCCTCAAGAAATTAAAAATTGAACTGCCTTTTGACCCAGCTATACCACTGTTAGGAATATACCCCAAGAACACCATAGCACTGTTTGAAAAGAAGAAATGCACCCCCATGTTTATGGCAGCATTGTTCACAATAACAAAGATCTGGAAACAGCCCAAGTTTCCATCAAAGGACCAGTGGATTAAAAAGCTTTGGTATATATATACTATGGAATACCACTCAGCCATAAGAAATGATGACATAGGATCTTTTACAACAACATGGATGGGCCTTGATAACATTATATTGAGCGAAAGAAGTAAATCAGAAAAAACTAAGAACTATATGATTCCATACATAGGTGGGACATAAAGATGAGACTCAGAGACATGGACAACAGTGTTGGGGTTACAGGGTGGGGGGAGGAGAGGGAGAGGGTTGGGGGAGGGGAAGGGCATAAAGATCATGGCTTTTCAGCATTTGCCATATTCCCCCTTTAATCTATAGACAGACAGCAAATATTTTCTTATGGGGTTTCCACTATAAAGACTGCTGTCTTAGGGACAAATGATGATGAACTATTTCAGCAGTTCCTCCTTCTTCAAAAACTTATATATCAACATAGAACTCCATGTTTCATAGGACATACTCAAGCTCACTCCATGCTCCCTGGAGCTTTAGCACAAGGGAATGCCCTTTTTTTGTGTATTTTTTCTTTTATTTATTTATTTTTTGTATTTTTCTGAAGATGGAAATGGGGAGGCAGTCAGACAGACTCCCGCATGCACCTGACGGGGATCCACGTGGCATGCCTACCCGGGGGGGGGATGCTCTGCCCATCTGGGATGTTGCTCTGTTGCAACCAGAGCCATTCTAGCACCTGAGGCAGAGGCCATGGGGCCATCCTTAGTGCCCGGGGTGGCTTTGCTCTGGTGGAGCCTTGGTTGCGGGAGGGGAAGAGAGAGACAGAGAGGAAGGAGAAGGGGAGGGATGGAGAAGTAGATGGGCGCTTCTTCTGTGTGCTCTGACTGGGAATCAAACCCGGGAATCCTGCACACCAGGCCAATGCTCTACCACTGAGCCAACTGGCCAGGGCCTAGGAATGCCCTTGTTGATCAAGCTACACAAAAGAAAATTATATGGAGCAACCATGACAGACCGAGCAAGTCAGTCTCATACTATTCATCATCAGAATGCTGCAGCCCGATGTAAACAGTTTCAACTTTCTGGGGAAGCAGCACGGCAGATTGGGAAATCCTGTCCAAGGGGTCCTATATTGCCCCTTCATTTGGAGTTAACCCTCAAGGACCCCTACCAGGACAACTTTGGCAGATGGATGTAACTCATATACTTTCATTTGGCAAACAGTCGTTTGTCCACATTACAGTGGATACATATTCCGGATCTATAATAACCTCAGTCAGAACAGGAGAGACTGCTAAGCATGCTATAGCTCATTGTCTGTATGCATGCTTACAGTCTTTAAAGTTAAGGTATTATTAAAGTGTAGTCAGCAAACATTTTAAGGTCAATTTAAAAAAAAATTTAAGAGGGGGTAGTCATATCCTGGAACTGCTACGGGTCTACCATATCATGTTTTTTACTTAAAAAAAATTTACAGTTCTTTGGAATGTTCATGAACAGGAGACACGGAATCTTTTTCTCCTGCAAACTACTACCTTCTTTATTAGATCCAGCTAATAACACTGTTTTGTCTTTTTCCAAATAGCTCCAGGTATATGAAAAAGATTTATATAGGCGAATGGGGATCCTCAAACCCCGTAGCGAGATCTTCTGAGCATGGCTTTTAAGATACCTAGAGGCAGAAAAAGCCCAATAGAGATCAGGGGAACTACCAGCTTTTAGGATATACCCTTAAAGGCTCCAATGCCCCAAAGGGGTCTCATAGGATGCCATCTGGGTCCTGCTTCAATAGTGGAAAGCAAGATCATTGAGCTAAAGCCCGCCAGGCTTACATGCCTCTGCTGTGAGGAAACAGGGACACTGGAAGGTGGGTTTCCCCCTCGCTCCTCTAAGGGAGGGTTCAGGCTTTTCCAGCCCTGCTCCAACCACTTATGTACTAACCTTGCCCAGAAAGCTGGGGTTTGCCACTGAAGGCTGAAGGTGCCCAGGGCCGTCGGCCCCATCTACAACACTGTGGACGAGCCTAGGGTATTTCTTCCAAGAAGCAGGTAAATGGATTTCATTTGCACAAGGGCCACTTAACTATGTTTTGCCTGAATAGTCAGGTTTTTTATTCTTCCCTCAAAGATCTCTGTTGTGGGTGTTGATAGTCCTATTTTCTGCTGCTTTGTTTAATATATAGTGTTTCCTTTATCCCTCCTAACTCAATGCCCCACTCATATTTCAGGCTGGGACCTACTCCTAATTTAGAGATCTCTTTCCCCCTTTTGCCAACCTCTATTATGAATCTACCTTTGCCACCCAACTTAGTGTATCCCAACGTTCTCTTTACCATGCCACAGTCACAGAGCTCCAGGGAAAAGCACCATGGTCTCATCTCTCCAGGCAGAGGAGAACAGAAACTTCATACCCACGCATGCTGCAAATGGCTTTTCCAGTCTACCTGAACTATTACCAGCTAGAAGCAGCTGTCATTGGGACTTGGACATGAGCTGCAAAGTATAGAATGGTGAGAACAATTCCAGTGCCATGCGGACTTTTCCTGGATGTGGACTTTTCCTGGACTCCTGCTTTCTGTGACAGCTCCTAACAGACTGAGCTGTGGTTTGGTTGCATTTTTCAGGGATTTGGCATGGTGATGGGGCCAACTTGGACTTGGTGAACATGTTAAGGACATTACTCTTTTATGGATTCTTGCTGTATTGGCCAAGAGTTTGCTTAAAGGCTTTTAATCACTGTAAAAAAAAATAGAGGACTGGATAAAGAAGATGGGACACATATACACGATGGTATACTATTCAGCTGGAAGAAATGATGACATCGGATCACTTTCAACAGAATGGTGGAATCTTGATAACATTATGTGGAGTGAAATAAGTGAATCAGAAAAAAACAAAAACTGCAGGATTCTATACATTGGTGGGACATAAAAGCGAGACTAAGAGACATGGACAGGAGTGTGGTGGTTATGGGGGGGTGAGGGGAGGGAAGGAGGGAGATGGGGAGGGGAAGAGAGAGGGGTATAAAGAGTGCTGGATAGAGGGTGATGGAGGACGATCTCTTTTTGGGTGATGGGTATGCAAGAGAACTGAATGACAAGATAACCTGGAAATGTTTTCTTTGAATGTATGTACCCTGATTTGTTGATGTCACTCCATTAAAATAAAAACTTATTTATTAAAAAAAAACATATAACAACACTTTAATAAAATAATACATCATGATCAAGTGGGATTTATCTCAGGAGCACAGGATGATTTAATATACATAAAATAATTAATGTAATATGCCATATCAACAAAACAAAGAACAAAAATTGTATGATCCTTCCAATAGATGTAGAGAAAAAATACAATAAGGTATAACATTCTTTTGTGTTTAAAACACTCAATAAACAAAGAGGAAACAGAGATGAAAGTGAGCAGAGTGAAAGAGGATGATAGGAAGAGATTAGAAAAGGAAAAGAGATTAGTGAAATTATACACACATAACGACATTATAGAGAGAAGAAAAGCAAATCCTTGAGGGAAAAGGGGAGGGTGTTGTGGGTAGGGGGAAAAGGGGGATGTTGTGGAAAACATAGGGGAGGGAAGATGTATTTGGGGGGATATTAGAACCTATGTGAACACAATAAGTTAAAATAAAAAAAATACTTTCATATTATAATTCAACTGTAAAAAGGAAGTTAAAAAACTTCCACAAAAATGTGGAAATGAACATACTTCTAAAAATGACTGGGTTCAAAAAAATAAGAGTAGAGAAAAAAAAAAGTATAGAAGGGAAATACCTCAACGTGAAAAAGGCCATATGTGACAAACCATTAGCTAACATCATACTAAATAGTAAAAAACTGAAAACTTTTAAATAAGGATCAAGGCAAGGCTGCCCACTCTCTCCACTTCCATTCAACATAGTGCTGGAAGTTCTAGCCAGAGCAATCAGACAAGAGAAAAAAATAAAAGGCATTCATATCAGAAAAGATGTAAATGTTTTCCTTTTTGCAGAAGACATGATCCTAGAGAAAACCCCAAAGACTCCACAGAGAGAGTATTAGAAAAAATAAACCAATACTGTAAGATTGCATGATACAAGATATTTGTTGAGAATTTGATGTAATTGAAGTTTAGCATTTTTTGAGACATTTTGGTAACATGATACCATGATATTCTGAACTTGTTGGCTCACTGTCTCAGTTCTTCTGGCTACTATAACAAATAACTAAAGATTAATAAACAATGGAAATTTAGATCACAAAGTTTTGGAGGCTGAAAGTCCAAGTTCAAGTTGCTAGCATGGTCAGCTTTTGGTGAAACCCTCTTTCATTGTTTCCTTACATGGTGGAACAAGAGCTGGAGCTGTGTCTTTTATAAGGGCATTAATCCCATCCATGAAAGATCTGCCCTCATAACCTAATTACCTTACAGTGTTCCCACCTCTTAATACTATCACATGGGATATAGAATTTTAACATGTGAACTTAGGAGTGGGGCTCAAACATTCACTTCCTTGCACTTACTGTAGCACAAGATGATATCTGTACTCCTCATCAAGGTACATGTGACCAATACAAACTCATTTCATCTTCTTCCTACAATGTCAGCTCCTATCACCCTTTCCATGCCTTATATTTCAAACACACTCACTTTTTCACCACTTCTTAAGAAAACCTAAGCTCTCTCACAATTATATTTATTATATATGTTATTCCGTTGGCTAGAAAAACTCAGTTTATCCTTCCAGAAACATCTAATAGCACCTCTTCTTTTATGAGGCTTTCCTCAATACTCCCCATCCCATTTTCTCACTCCTTCATCTCACACAGTTATTTATCATTGCCATATTTCCCCACGTATAAGAAACTCTCATGTATAAGATGTACCTTATCTTTGGGGAACAAATTTGAAAAAAAAATGTGTTACATAAAGTAATTGAACTCAAGTTTTATTCATCTACAACAATGAGCACAAAAACAAGCATGATAAAGCAGAAAATGAAAGTAAAAGAAATCTACAACCACTGTATAAGTCACATTCAGTTTTTAGACTCCAAATTTTTCAAAAAAATGTTATGTCTTATACATGAGGAAATATAGTACCCCCCTTTTCTCTCTTATTATGCTGTATTTTACTTTTTATCCCTGGTAAATTGTACATTTCTCAAGGAAGAGAATATATGTATCTATCTTTCAACTCTAATTTCTGGAATCACATGTGGAACATGGCAACTATTGAGCTACTGGATAAATCAATGAGAGATAAATGAAGTTCTGTTACTATTGCTATCTTAAAAAAATACACAGCTCAGAGTTTCAGTCATATCATATATCAAGGGAAGATAAATAAGACAGGCTGACTTACATGCGGTTGTAAAAAAGGGCTATATTTAGAGAAGACAATGGTGAGGTACAGAACTCGAGTGTCTAAAATATTGTCAGGTATTCATATAGATGTGGCATCTGTAGTCAAAAAATTACAAGATTAGAAATTTACAGGTAAAAATTATAAAAAAGCTAATTATGTGAGGTCGTATATGTGTTAATTAATTTGATAGTGAGTTTCTTTACAGTTTATACATATATAAAATTACCACATTGTACAGATTAAATATAATATAATTTTATTTGTCAATTATTTCCCAATAACTTTGGAAGAGAAAGAAATTTACAGATAAATAGCTAATAATAGTTTTAGAAAAATTTTAGCTCTTATTAAAAATATGCTTTATCTCAAGTATAAATAAAGAGCTTATAAAATTTTCTCTGATGCTGAGACATAAAGCTAGTTATACATTGCTAAAAATCAACACCTTGAATTTTTTTTTT
This sequence comes from Saccopteryx leptura, assembly GCF_036850995.1. Taxonomy (NCBI): domain Eukaryota; kingdom Metazoa; phylum Chordata; class Mammalia; order Chiroptera; family Emballonuridae; genus Saccopteryx; species Saccopteryx leptura. The sequence continues at coordinate 59,306,062 of NC_089516.1, read as the reverse complement.
TTACAGAGATAAAGTCAGAGAGAGGGATAGATAGACAGGAATGGAGAGAGATGAGAAGCATCAATCATCAGTTTTTCGTTGTGACACCTTAGTTGTTCATTGATTGCTTTCTCATATGTGCATTGACTCTGGGCCTTCAGCAGACCAAGTAACCCCTTGCTCAAGCCAGTGACCTTGGGTCCAAACTGGTGAGCTTTGCTCAAACCAGATGAGCTTGTGCTCAAGTTGCCAACCTTGGATCTCAAACCTGGGTCTTCCACATCCCAGTCTGATGCTTTATTCACTGCGCCACTGCCTGGTCAGGCAACACCTTGAATTCTTAACAGAAGTAGCATTCCCTTTGATGTAATTGAATTAGTAATAATAGCTAATATTATTGGTCATCAGCTATTGATTTTTACCTAACTGTACTGGCTGCTTTGCAGTTATTTCAAAACTTAATACACCCACAATATGAGATAATTTTACAAATGAGTAAATTGAGGCCCAGAAAGCTGTAACAGTTTGTTCAAGATTTGTTAAGTGGAAGAGCTAAGATGTTAACACAGATTCATTTTACCCAGGGTTTATGACCTGTCCTCAATGTTATTTTGATTCAGAGGTATTAAAGGGAGATAGACTGCTGATAAAAATTAGGAGATATTTCAAAATAAATATGAAGCAATTAAAAAAGGAGCATTTGATATGTCACTTGCTACTCAATCACAGTACTTGAGTTTGCATCTCATTTGCATAATTGAACAACTTTCTCTGACTTGTCATTTTTTTTCTGATGTTATTCTTTAATAAAAAATCAAACTCTTCTTTTTTATTGCTTCCAATTTATTTTGAAATATCTCTTAATTTTTGTCAGCAGTCTATATACAGTTGTCCCTTGTCTATTGTGGAGTCTAGGTTCCAGAACCTCCCTTGATAGGCAAAAGTCAGCTAAGTAGTGGCTTTATATTTATTTTATTATTTATATATATTTAATGCTTTATAACCCCCACACACACTCATAAACTTTTCCCACACTATTATTAATCTTTCCCATACTCTCATAAACACATTCTATGCTCTTACACACTTTGTACACTATTAAACCTATTTAATTTTAACAATATATAAAATTCTATAAGGGTACTCACCAGTGAATACTAATATGTTTTAATTAATGTTTATATATTTTAATATTTTTTTTAAATTTTTAAGCTAAAAATGCTTATTTTACCACAGAGTAATTAAAATAATAAATACATAAAATTACCTATATACTGCAAAATCCCACAATATAGCGAAAAATCCACAATACAAAATTAGATATATGCAATTTAAAAATCCACAATACAGTGAGACTGTAAAAAAGTGAATTGAGATATGGTGAGGGAAGACTGTATACACACACACACACACACACACACACACATGTATCTATCTATGTATCTATCTATCAAATCAATAAAGGCAAATTGTGACTACTAGATGTTTTAGAAATAATTACAAATTTGGTGACCAAGTTATTACATCAGATTACTTTATAATAGTACTAATTTTAGATGTAAGTAGTAGTTATAATTAATAAATACTCAATACATTTATTTATTGACTATTAATAAACTTTCACATATAAAATATTTCAGAAAAATATAATCCAACACTTTGGATATTAACATTAAATTTTTTTTTGAAAGTTAAATTTAACAGAATGACATTGATCAATAAGAGTACATAGGTTTCAGGTAAACATTTCTAAAGCATTTGAAAGGCTAATTATGTTGTATACCTGTCACCCAAAGTCACATCAATTTCCATCACTGTATTTTGTTCCTCTTTACTTAATTCCTCCTCCCTCACATTACCCTCCCCCTGGTAGGCACTTCACTTTTATCTATGTTTGTGAGTCTCAGTTTTATTTCAGACCTATGTGTAAAATCATAAAGTTCTTAGATTTTTAAAATTCACTTATTTTACTCAGTATAATGTTCATAAGGTCCATCCATGTTGTCATAAATGACAATATGTCATCATTTCTAATGGCTAAGTAGTATTCCATTGTATATATACACCACACATTTTTTATTCATTCCTTTCTCCAAAGATACTTTGTTTGTTTCCATATCTTGGCCACTGTGAATAATGCTAAGGTAAACATAAGATTCATGTGCCTTCATGTATCAAAGTTTTTAAGTTTTTGGGTTGATATCCAGTAGAAGAATTTTTCAGTTATATGGTAGTTCTATTTTTAATATTTTGAGGAACCATCATAATTTCTTCCATAATGATTGTACTTGTTTGCATTCCCACCAGCAGTGAATGAGGGTTTCTTTTTCTCCATAGCATTTGTAATGTTATTTATTACCTGTGAAAAGTCAATAAAACAGTGGTGTAGTGGTATCATGTTGTAGTTATGATTTGCATTTATTTAATAGCTAGTGAAGAAGAGCATTTTTTTATATATTTATTGGCCATTTCTATGTTTTTTAGGAAGAAGTGTCTGTTCGGTCCTTTCCCTATTTTTAATTGGATCGTTTGCTTGTTTGTTACTGAGCTATATGAGTATAATATCTTTATAAATTGTGGATATTAAAACCTTAAGGAAGCTGTTGTTTGGAAATATTGTCTTCCGTTTTGTTAGCTGTCTTTTTGTTTTGTTGCCAGGTTCTTTTGCTGTGCAGAATATTTTTAGTCTCACTTATTTATTATTGCGTTTACTTCCCTTGCCTTTGGGATCAAGTTCATAAATTGTTCTATACTGCCAAAGTCCATGAACTTAGTACCTATGTTTTCTTCCATGTAATTTAATGTTTCAGTCTTATACTTAGGTCTTTAATTGATTTTAAATTAATTTTTGTAAAGGGGGACAAAATGCAGTCAAGTTTTATTCATTTGCATGTGGCTTTCCAATTATACCAGCACCATTTATTGAAAAGGCTTTCTTTTCCTGGTTGTGCATTTTTATGATTCCATAAAATTTGATTTTTTTTTATTTTTTAAAAAGTGAGATTTAGATTTTGATAGGAATCACACTAAATTTGTATATTGCTTTAGGTAATATGACCAGTTTAACTAGGTTGGTACTTCCAATCCATAAATATGAAATATTTTTTATTTCATTGTTTTTTTTTTAATTTCTTTCCATAATGGTTTGTAGTTTTTAGTATATAGGTCATTCACATCCTTTGTTAACTTTATTTCTAAATATTTTATTTTTGTTGCAATTATGAAAGTAATTGTTTTTTTTCCCAAACTTTTATCATTGGCGTATAAGAAAGCAATAGAATTTTGTATAGAATTTTGTATATTGATTTTTTATTCTGTAAATTTCCTGTATTGGTTTATGTTTCTAAGAGTTATTTTTTGATGGAGTCTTTGGGATTTTCTATTTATAACATTATGTCATCTGCAAAAGTGACACCATTACATATTCTTTCCTAACATGAATGATTTTACTTCTTTCTCTTGACTGTTTTTTCTGGCTAAAACTTCCACAACTATGTAAAATAAGAGTTGAGAGTGTGGGCAGCCTTGTCTGTTCCTTATTTTAGAGAAAAAGCCTTCATTTTCTCACTATTTTGTATGTTATTAGCTGATAGTTTGTTATATCTGGCCTCTATTATGCTGAGACACATTCCCTCTATACTCATTTTATTGCATGTTTGAAAAATAAAGAAATGTGTCTTATCAAATGCTTTTTATGCAAGTATTAATAGAATTATATAATTTTTGTTCTTTTTTTTGATGTGGTGTATTACATTAATTGATTTACATGTGCTGAACAATGCTTGTGCTCCTGGAATAAATCCTACTTGATTGTGATGTGTTATTTTTTAATGGGTTCTTGTATTTGATTTGCTAGTGTTTTGTTTAGGATTTTTGTATCTGTATTTATTAGAGATATTAATCTGTAGTTGTTTTGTGGTTTTGTGTGTGTATTGCCCTTGCCAGGTTTTGGTATCAAGGTAATGTTGGCTCCCCTTAATATTCATTCAGGAGTATTGCTTCTTTTTCGACTTTTTGAAAGACTTTGAGAAGACTAGGTACCAATTTTTTGTGTGTTTGTGACAGAGACAGAGAGAGGGATAGATATAGACAAACAGGTAGGAATGGAGAGAAATGAGAAGCATCAATTGTTTGTTACAGCTTCTTAGTCTCTTTGTTGTTCATTGGTTGCTTTCTCATATGGGCCTTGACAGGGTGGTTACAGCAGAGTGGGTGACCTCTTGTTCAAGCCAGCATACTTGGGCTTCAAGCCAATGAACTTAGGCTCAAGTCAGTGAACATGGGGTCATGTCTATTATGCCACCATAAAGCCAGCGACCTCATGCTAAAGCTGGTGAGCTCATGGACAAGTGAGATGACCCCACACTCAACCCAGTAACATCGGGGTTTTAAACTTGGGTCCTCTGAATCCCATTTCAATGCTCTATTTACTGTGCCACCCCCTGGTCAGGCTAGGTACCAAAATTTTTTGGAATGTTTTGTGGAATTCACTAGTGTAGACATCTGCTCCCGGACTTTAATTTTTGGAAAAGTTTTCACAGTTGCTTATGGGGCTGTTTAAGATTTTCAGTTTTTTGTTACTCTGTCTAGGAAGATTGTATAGTTCTAAGAATTTATCTATTTCTTCTGGATTGCTGAATTTTGTAACATATAATCTTTCATAATTTCTATTATGATCCTTTGTGTATCTATGTTGTCTGCAGTAATTTTTCTTCTTTCATTTTGAAATTTGTTTATATGAGTCTTCTTTCTCTTTCCTTAGTGAAAAAGGATAGAATGAGTCTAGCCAGGTCTTTGTAATTTTATTTCTTTTTTATGAACCAGATCTTTGTTGTACTAATTTTTTTATAGTTTTTTTCTCTACTTCATTGAGTTCTGCTTTAATTTTTATTCTTTCTTCTGCTGACTTTTTGTTGCCTTTGCTCTCTTTTTCTAGTTTCTTAAGATGTGATGTTATGTTGTTTACTTGGGATCTTTCTTTTTTCTTGATATAAGCCTGCAATGATATATACTTCTCTTTTATTAGTTTTTGTTGCATCTCAGAAATTTTGATATGTCTTGTCATTTTTGTTTGTCTCTCTATATATTTGATTTTTGTCTGCTTTTACTTCTTTATTAACCCAGTCATTTTTAGAAGTATGATTTTTTATTGCCACTTTTCTGTGGGTTTCATTACTTTCTTTTAGTAGTTTAATTTTAATTTTGAATCATTATGGACAGAAAATATGCTTGGTATAATTTCAATCTTTTTGAGTTCATAATTTTTGGACCAATATATAGTCTATACTTGAGAATGTATCATGCACATTGGAAAATAATTTTTAATCTGATGTTCATGGATGAAATCTCCCATAAATATTTATTATGTCCATTTGGTCTAGTATTTTTTTCTTAGTGAGAGAGACACAGAGAGAGAGATAGAGAGAGAGAGAGGGAAAGACAGGGACAGACAGAAAAAAAGGGAAAGAGATGAGAAGCATCAGTTTTTTCTTGTAGCACCTTACTTGTTCATTGATTACTTTCTAGTTTGTTTCTTAAGGCCAATATTTCTTTATTGATTTTCTGATTTGATAATTTATCTAAACTATTAATAATGTGTTGAGAACTCCAAGTATGATTTTGTTTTTGTCTGTCTTTATTTTTAGATCAGTTAGTTGATGTTTTATATATTATTCTGCTTTCTAGGTTGATGCATATATTTTAAGGAGTGTTATGTCTTCTTTAGACAATATTCCATTTATCATTATAAATTATCTATTTTTGTCTCTAATTACCTTTGTTTTCTTGAAGTCAGCATTGTCAGATATGAGTATGGCTACCACTACTTTTATTCAGTTATTATTTGCTTGGAGTATCAGTTTCCTACCTTTCACTTTGAGTCTAGATTTTTCCTTAAGGATAGATGTGTCTCTTGAAGGCAATATACAGTTGGATTTTACTTTTTGATCCAATATGCTACTCTGTGCCTCTTTATTGTTGAGTTCAGCCAATTTACATTTAGGATAATTATTAAAAATGAAATATTTCCTATAGTCATTTAATGTGTTTCTAATTTTTTTTATATATTTTTTTCTGCTAGATTTTTGTCTTCTTTTGTTTTTTTCTTACATGTTCTGTCGCTGTTTTTGTTTGGTGGTATTCTATTCTTTTTTTTCTATTTATTTTTAAGGTCTGTGTTTCAGTAGTGGCTTTTTTGCAGATGATTAACTTTATGTTATTAAAATAAAATTTTTATATATATAGGAGTCTTTTTATTATTATTAAATAAGAGTCAGGGCAGTGGGGAGACAGACACCCACATGTACCCTGACCAAGACACAACCAGTAAGCCCCCTTTGGGGCAATGTTCTACTCATTTGGGACTGCTAATCTACTGCTTAGCTACCAAGCTATTTTAGTGCCTGATGCAAGGCCTTGGAGACATCCTCAGTGCCCAGGGCCAACTTTGTTAGAACCATTCCAGTGAAGACTGAAAGAAAAGGAGAGAGAGTGAAGGGGGAGGGGGAAAGGTGGAGAAGCTGATGATGACCTTTCCTTTGTGCCCTAACTAGAAAACAAACCCAGATCTTCCACATTTTGGGCCAATGTTTTAATGGTGACCCAAATAGCCAGGGCTGTCTTTTGTCTTATTAGTGCAAGTGTATATCATCTTATTTTGCTACTGTAGATATTTATCCTTTTCCATTTTATGTTATTGTTCTCTCAGATTATTCTTGTCTCTGTTGTAACTTTTATTTGTAGTTTTGATTTGTTTTGTTTTTTTTTTGTATCTGATCAAATAATCCCCTTGAATATTTCCAGCAGTAAGGTTTTTTGGTGATAAATTCCCTCAGCTTCTATATATGTGAAAAAGTTTTTATTTTTTTAATATTTTAGGGATAGCTTTGATGGTTATAGAATTCTTGCCTGGTGATTTCCCTCTTTGAGTAGTTTGAATGTTTGAGTCCTGCTTCCTCTTTGCTTGTAAAGTTTCTGCTGAGAAGTCTGATGATAACCTAATGTGCCTTCCTTTATATTTCATGTTTCTTTTTCTTAGCTGTTTTGAGGATTCTTTTTTTGTCACTTATTTTTGACAATTTTATTACAATGTGCCTTGAAGTAGGTCTGTTTAAATTGAGGTGAGTTGGCATTCTTTTACTTTTTGGATTTAAGCCTTTAACTCTTTCTATAGGCTTGAGAAATTCTTACGAATTATTTGTCTCATAGGTTCTCCATTTCCTTTTCCCTCTCTTCTTCTTTTGAAACACCCATTATTTTTATATTGTTCTTTGTGTTGGAGTCAGACAATTCTTGTAGAGACCTATATATTTTTTTAATTATTAGTCTCTCTTGTCTTTTCTTTGTAGTATCTCTAGTTGCCTGTCTTTGATGTCACTGAATCTTTTCTCCATCTGACATTTTATTTAAAGTAAATTTGTTTTCTTATTTTTCATTTCATGCACTGAGTTCTTCATCTATGTTTCTAAACTTTCAGTTTTATTGGTATGATTTCATCTTTTTTAACTCAATATGTTGTTTATTTGTGTTTTCTTGCATCTCACTATTTTCAGAACTTCAATTTTGAATTTTCTATTATTTTTCTCTAATGTTTCTTTGTGATTGTGATTTTTTTCCTTGACAGATGTCATTTTTCTGAAATATCTCTCTGCTTTGTCAAGTCATGGTATTCAATTTCTTTTTACTTGATAACATTTGAGAGTGGTATTGTTAAAAACTCTAACAAATAACAACTAAAAATTGAAAATTAAAAAATACAATTAAAATATTTTTGAAGAATTGTGACAATTACAAAATAAAAACTACCAAAAGAAAGAATAAAATCCTAAAAATAGTAAAAATATGCAACACATCCACAGAGAAAAAATATATAAAAATTTAAAAAATTAATTTCAATAGAGAGAAAAAAAAGAAAAAGAAAAAAACTATAAAGGAGATAGAGAAAAAAGTAAAAAAAAAAACATATTTAGTATTGCAAGGTAATTGTTTTCTTTCAATATGTCTCACTGCATTACAAGTTTTAGCTCTGTGAAATTTCTGGGTTGACCTGCACTGAGATGTCACAATGATATAGGTGGGGCTGCAGTTGCATTTTGGATGGAGCATGTTGTGAAGGCTCTACAGCTTTCTAGCTTTTGAAATGATGGTCTTAGGCTTCTGGATTCTTTGTCTCACTTCTCAGAAAACCAGGGGACCAGTTGTGTGCTCTCTCTGTTCTTCAGGAGAGAGTTAGCTGTGGGATTTGTCTCTGCTACTCTCAGTACCTGCAAGTTAAGGGAAGAGGGATCTGGGAGGTGAGGAGCTGCACTTTGATATTTTCTGTCTCTGTTGAGTGCATTCTGTGAGCTGACTGCTGGAACACTGGAAATGACCCCTTATTCTGCTGCCACTTTGGTTCAGCATCTCTCCTTCTGCTCTTCAGTATCTCTGTTTCTTATGGCAGAAGGAAGCCCAGTCACCCCGAGCCTTTTCTATCAACAGTGCCTTGGCAAGAAAAACTCAGTCACTTCAAGTTTCTCTCTTCTCCAGATCCCTGGCTTAGAGAAAAACAAATCCAAACTATACTGGGCTTCTCTACTCTCTGAAGTCCTGGCAGAAAGAGAAAAATCCAGCCACTCTAGGCTTCTTTGTGGAGCAGAACATGAGTGTGTTTTATCTCCTGTCCCCCTTTTCAACCTTTCTCATCTTTAGTCCATTTGATGCATGGGTCTTGCAGGTGTGTGTGGGAGCCAAACTGAGGTTACTTTGCTATGTTATAGTTGTTCAATTTGTTGAAATTTCAAGGCATGGGAGATCAAGAGTATCTCTCACACCACCATTAATCTTCACCCAGTTGAATACTAACTTTAAAAAATACTTATACCCTGGCCGGTTGGCTCAGCGGTAGAGCATCGGCCTGGCGTGCGGGGGATCCGGGTTCGATTCCTGGCCAGGGCACATAGGAGAAGTGCCCATTTGCTTCTCCACTCCCCCTCCTTCCTCTCTGTCTCTCTCTTCCCCTCCCGCAGCCAAGGCTCCATTGGAGCAAAGATGGCCCGGGCGCTGGGGATGGCTCCTTGGCCTCTGCCCCAGGCGCTAGAGTGGCTCTGGTCACGGCAGAGCAACGCCCCGGAGGGGCAGAGCATCACCCCCTGGTGGGCAGAGCATTGTCCCCTGGTGGGCATGCCGGGTCAATCCCGGTCGGGCGCATGCGGGAGTCTGTCTGACTGTCTCTCCTCGTTTCCAGCTTTAGAAAAATACAAAACAAAAACAAAACAAAAAAATACTTATACAACTGAAAAATATGCATAAGAAAATATATCTTTATTGAACAGAGTAACCTAAACATTGAGGAATAACATCAAATCTAGAAGCAATCATTTAAATTTTGTCTATGCCTCAATGTACTTCAATTGCTATTTTAAAGAAAACAAAAAAGTGTTTATATATGTAAATTCCAAAAACACACATTTTGCATTACATTTACATAAATATTTAGAGCACTGCTTAGGACAAATATGCAGTATTTAGCATATTCTGGAATGCAGGGTTTGAGTTATTATAAAAATAAATTCATCTAAATATAAATCATGTTTTTCAAATTGACAAGTTAAATGTTGGAGGTGTATACTTATTTGAAAAACTCTATCATAATAAGATATATTAAAACCATGACAAACTAATAAGTTCATGAATCAAACATAATTATTTTAAAATATTTAAAAGAAAAAACATATTTTGACTAAATAAAAACTATTTGATTGTTTTGAATTTCTACTTTCAGATGCAAAGAGCTGGAAAGAGTGCCATTTTCACTCTGCAATTTAAAAAAGCTAAAAACAACTCTTAATTCAGTTTTTCATGAACTCATGAAAGATTGGAGGTTGCAGGGCATCCATATGTTTCAAAATCTGAGGAAAAGATATGCACACTGGCCTACTTGGAAATGTGATAACTAGATTAAATAGAATTCACTTAGATTAATCATCAAATTGGTGGAGACTGTGTATACACTAATAAAACTGAATCCCCTGGAAAAAAAAATGGAATTCTGCAATACCTTAAAGAATTTTTCTGCATATACCTTAAATTCTCCTCACAGAAAAGATTAGAAATAGTCTTTGAAAGGTTGTTCTCATAGCACAAACCAAAAGGAAAATAGTAGACATGGTGAGAAGACAGGGAAGTCCACCAAGACCCTGTCACTAATTGTCCCAATTAAACAAAATCTTTCATCTGTAGGAAAAAGAAAAATAATATCCTTGCATTAAGGATACTGGTGAAAATCCATTGTAGTTGTTTGAAGGGAACATGTTTTTAAAAATGTATTCTGGGAGAGGACAAGGATGAGTACTGGAGCCAGAACTGTAGCTGGAAGAAGAATAAGAAGACTGAGAATGTCAGGCTCCTGAAACATAAGGATCTTGTCTGTCTTCTTGTGAGAAATTGAGAAGGATATAACATTATAAATGTCACATTTATATATTTTTTCCAAAAATAAGCATAGCTTTAATTTATTCATGAGAAAACATCAGATAAAATTAAATTTAGAGACATTTTATTACATTTATATCTAGTTCTCTTCAAAATTGTCAATGTTGTAAAAGGTTAGGAAAACGGAATTATGATGAATTAGAGGAAACTAAGGAGACTTGACAAATAAATGCAATATACTATTATAGATTGGGTCCTGGAACAGGAAAAGGACCTTAGTAAAAAAAAAATGACAGAATCTGAATACAGTCTATAGTTTAAATATATTGTATGAGTTTTGATCTCTTAGATTTTATAATTGAACTATGTTTATGTGATACATCAACATTAGGGTGCTCTGGATGAAGGGCATACAGAAACTATCTGTACTGCAGTTACAACGGCTCTAAAATTTTAAAACGATCTCAACCTTATAAAATACCATACAGTCTTAGCTATATATTTCAAGAATTTTTGTTGTATTCGCCATGCATTTCTTTGTGTTTGTAATAGGTAGTTTTTCAGGTTGCTCATTTTTCCATATTGCTGGTAATAGAAAAACTCATCTACTCTTAGGTGTCCACTAAAACTGTTCTGACAGTGTACCGAGGTTATCAGTAATTTACTTGATTTTGAATCCACTAACAGCTTTTAAATCCCGTTTTAGTATCATTTAATATCCTTTAGATTCTATGATATCATACTCTTCTGATTTTCTTCACACTTAACTCCAGCCATGTTACTTCAGATTTTTCTTCAGATATCTGCTTCTTTGCTATGCTTATCCCAACACTTAATTTTTTTTTCTGTTCACCTTCTAAATCTAACAGATCACTAAGTTTTATTTTATTTAATTTATTGTGTTTACATAGATTCTAGTGTTTCCCAAAATGCATCCTCCCCCCCCCCATATTCCCTTCAGGTTTATTTCTGTTCCTCATTTCATATTATTCCTTGGATTCATCAAATGAGTGAAGTCATATGAATTTTTTTTATTTCCCTGGCTTATTTCACTTAACATAATAGTTTCTCGGTCCATCCATGTTGCAAAAGGTAACATTTCCTTCTTAATCATGGCCCCACAGTATTCCATTGTATATATGTAACACAGCCTTTAAATACACTCGTTCAATGACAGACACTTGGGCTATTTCCAGATCTTTGCTACTGTGAACAATGCTGCCATAAACATGGTGATGCATTTCTTTTTTTTTTTTGAATCAGTGATAATGGTGTCCTTGGGATATATTCCTAAAAGTGGGATGGCAGGGTCAAAAGGTAGTTCCATTTTTAATTTTTTGAGGAATCTCCATACTGTTTTTTACAATGGCTGCACCAGTCTGCATTTCCACCAGCAGTGCAGGATGATTCCCTTTTTTTCACATCCTCACCAGCATCTATCCTGTGTTGTTTTGTTAATGAGCACCATTCTGACTGGTGCAAGGTGCTATCTCATTGTGGTTTTAATTTGAATTTCTCTAATGATTAGTGATGTTGAACATTATTTTATCTATCTATTGGTTATCTGTATGTGCTCTTTGGAGAAGTGTCTATTCATTTCTTTTGTCCATTTTTTGGATTGGAATTCTTGTCTTCCTGGTGTTGAGTTTTACAAGTTCTTAATAAATTTTAGTTATTAACCCCTTATCTGATGCATTGTCGAGTATGTTCTCCCATAGTGTGGTTTGTCTTTTTATTCTGTTTATATTGTGTTTAGCTGTACAAAAGGTTTTTAGTTTCATAAAATCCCACTTGTTTATCCTATCTTTAATTTCACTTGCTCATAGAAATAAATCAACAAATACATTGCTGCGAGGGATGTCAGTTGGTATACTGCCTATGTTTTCTTCTAAGATGCTTATGGATTCACGACTTACAATTAAGTTTTTTATTGATTTTGAGTTTATTTTTGTGACTGGTGTAAGTTGGTGGTCTAGTTTCACTTTTTTGCAGGCAGCTGTCCAATTTTTCCAACACCATTTTTTAAACAGACTGTCGTTACTCCATCGTATGCTCTTACCTACCTTGTCAAATATCAATTGTCCATAAAGGTGTGGATTTTTTTCTGGGTTCTCTGTTCTATTTCATTGATCTTTATGCTTGTTCTTATGCCAGTACTACATTGTTTTTAGTACAATGGCCTTGCAGTATAACTTGATATAAGGAAGTGTGATACCTCCCACTTTCTTCTTCTTTTTCAATATTGCTGAGGCTATTCATGTTTTGTTTTGTTTTTTTGGTTCCATATAAATATTTGGAATATGTGTTCTATATGTTTGAAGCATGTCATTGGTATTTTAATTGGTATTACATTAAATTTATAAATTGATTTGGGTAATATAAACATTTTAATGATGTTTACGTTTTTTAACCATAAACATGGTATATGCTTCCACTTGTTTGTATCTTCCTTGACTTCTTTTATCAATGTTTTATAATTTTCTGAGTACAAGTCTTTAACCTCCTTGGTTAAATTTACTCTTAGGTACTTTTTTGTTGTTGTTGTTGTTGAAATAGTGAAGGAGATTGTTTCCTTAATTTCTTTTTCTGACAGTTCATTGTTGGTGTATAAAAATGCCTCATATTTCTGAGTATTAATTTCATACCCCACCACCTTGCTGAATTTATTTATCAGGTCTAGTAGTTTTTGACTGAGATTTTAGGGTTTTCTCTATACAGTATTATATCATCTGCAAATAATTATAGTGTTACTTCTTTTCCAATTTGAATGCCTTTTATTTCTTTTTCTTGTCTGATTTCTGTAGCTAGGACTTCCAATAATATGTTAAATTAGAGTGTTAAAAGGGGGTAGCCCTGCCTTGTTCCTGAGCTTAATGCATTGCTTTTAATTTTTGCCCATTGAGTATGATGTTGGCTGTGGTTTTGTCATAGATGGCCTTTATCACGTTGAGGTATGTTTTCCCTGTATTCTCACTTTGCTGAGAGTTTTTATCATAATGGGTGCTGGATTTTATCAAATGATTTTTCTGCATCAGTTGAAATTATCATGTAGTTTTTCTCCTTTCTTTTGTTTATGTGATGAATCACATTGATTGATTTATGAATACTGTATCATCCTTGCCTCCCCCAGAATAAATCCCATGTGATCATGATGTATGACTTTTGTATGTATTGCTAGATCTGGTTTGCTAATATTTTGCTGAGGTTTTAGCTTCTAAATTTATCAGTGATATTGGCCTATAATATTTTTCTTTGAATTGTCTTTGCCTGGTATTGGAATTAGAATTATGCTCACCTCATAAAAAGAGCTTGAAGTTTTTCATCTTCTTTAATTTTTGTAATAGCTTTATATGGACAGGAGTTAATTCTTCTTTAATATTTGGTAGAATTCACCAGTAAAACCATCTGGCCCAAGGGCTTTTCTTTGTTGGGAGTTTTTTGATAACTGTTTTGATCTCATATGTTGTAATCATTCTGTTTAGGTTTTCTGATTCTTCCAGATTGATGTTTGAAAGATTATATGTTTCACAGAAATTGTCAATTTTACCTAGATTGTTTACCTTTTTGGCATGCAGTTTTTTATTGTATTTTCTTACAATATTTTGTATTTCTGTTGTGTCAGTTGTTATGTCTCCACTGTCATTTTTAATTTTATTTATTTGAGTCTTCTATTTTTTTCTCTTGGTCAGTCTGGTTAAAGGTTCATCAATCTTGTTTATCCTTTCAAAGAACCAGCTCTCGGTTTCATTGATCTTCTGTATTGTTTCTTTTGGCACTATGTCATTTATTTCCACTCTGATCTTTATTATTTCCTTCCCTTCTGGGCTTTACATGTTGTTCTTTTTCTAGTTCTTTTACATGCAGAATAAAGTTGTTTATTTTAGCTTTTTTTAGCTTCTCAAGGTATGCCTGTAGTGCTATGAACTTCCTTCTCAGGACTGCTTTTGCTTTGTCTTATAAATTTTGAGTTGCTGTATGTTTATTATCATATGTTCTAGAAATGTTTTTTTTTTATTTTTTAACTCATTGTTAACCCATTTGTTATTCAATAACATGCTATTTAGTTTCCATATGTTTGAGTATTTTTTAGTTTTTCTGTTGTGATTGATTTCTAGTTTGATGCAATTGTGATAAAAGAAAATGTTTGATATGATTTCAATCTTTTAAATTTGTCGAGACCACTTTTGTGCCCTAACATGTGGTCTATCCTAGAGAATGTACCATGATCACTTGAAAAGAATTTATATTCTGCTGCTTTAGGGTGAAAGGTTCTAAAGATATCTATTAAATCAAGTTGATCTAGTGTGTCTTTTAAGTCTGCTGTTTCTTTGTTAATTTTCTTTCTTGAAGATCTATTTAGTGATGTTAGTGTGGTATTGAAATCTTCTAATATAGTATTGCTGTTGATTTCACCCTTTATATCCATCAAAGTCTGCTTTATATATTTAGGTGCTCTTTATTAGCTGCATAGGTATTTGTAATAGTTATATCTTACTGTTTGATTGCTCCCTTTATCATTATGTAATGACGTTCATTATCTCTTACTACATCCTTTATTTTAAAGTGCATTTTGTCTGATATAAGTATTGCTACCCCAGCTTTTTTTAATTTCCATTTACATGAAATATTTTTTCCATCCTTTTACTTTTAGTTTATGGGTTTTTTTTTTTTGTTTGTTTTGAGGTATGTCTCTTGTAGACAGCATATTTATGGGTCTTGTTTTCCTATCCATGCAGGTACCATATGTCTTTTTATTGAATTATTTGATTTATTTACATTTAAGGTTATTAATGACATGTAGTTGCCATATTATTCTTTAAAGCTATATTCCTCTTTTACTATATTCTTTTCCCACTTTGTTCTGTTTACAACAGGCCCCTTAACATTTTCTGCAGCATTGGTTTGGTTGTAATAATTTTTTGCATGTTTTTTTTTGTTTTCATTTTTTTTTCTTTTGTTTGTTTTGGTCTGGGAAGTTTTTTATTTCTTCTTCAATTTTAAATGAAGAACTTGCTGGATAAAGTAGTCTTGGTTGTAGGTTCTTGTTCTGCATTACTTTGAATATTTCTTGCTATTTTCTTCTGGCCTCAAGTGTTTCTGTTGAGAAGTTGGATGTCATCCTTATGGGGTTCCTTTGTAGGAGATAGCCTTTTCTTTCTCTAGCAGCTGTTAATATTTTCTCTTTATATCTTAGCTTTGGTAATTTAATTATGATGTGTCTTAGTGTGGGTTTTGGGGGGTTTCTTTTTAATGGAATTCTCTGTGCTTCTTGAACTTGTGTGATTTTTCCTTGCATTAATTTAGGAAAGTTTTAGCTATGATTTGATTGAACAAGATCTCTATCCCTTGTTCTTTCTTTTCTTCAGGAACTCCTATGATGCAGATGTTGTTTCTCTATAGGTTGTCACAGAGCTCTCTTAAGTGTTTCCTTAGATTTTTTTAGTCCCTTTCATTTTTGCTGCTCTGCTTTTGTGTTTTTGTTTTCCTTTTCTTATAAATTGCTGATTTGATCTTCTGCTTCATCCAGTCTGCTTTTAATTGCTTCTAGTGTAGTCTTTATTTCTGATATTGTATTTGTCATTTTTGATTGGTTCTTTATTATTTCAATGTCCTTTTTGATGCTTCTTATCTCATTATGTATGTGCTCACTGTGTCCATCCATTGTTGTTCTCAGATCTTTCAGCATTCTAATAATCACTATTTTAAACTCTGCATTCAGTAGTTTGCTTACTTCCATCTCACTGAGTTTATTTTCTGGGGGTTTCTCTTGTTGATTCATTTGGATTGTACTTCTCTGTTTTTCCATTTTGTCTGTGTTGCCCTGTACCTCCCTGGCTGGGGCCTGGTGTTGATTAGTGGGGGTCACTGCCTATGACTGGTTCATATCCACCTTTTGGGAGCTACAGGTTATCTAGATCTTGTAGCTGCTTCTACTGGGTCCAGATGCCATTGTAAATATCAGCTATACTCCTAGGCTTGCTTTTATCTACTCTTAGCCTGGTAGAAGTTCCTCTAAAAGTTTAAGTTCCCCTAAAATTCACTTTCTGTTTCCTCTTATTGCTGGCTATTTGTTGGGCTCAGTACTGTAATTCAGTCACTAGGTATGGTATTAGATGTGGCCTACTTCTTAGCCTCAGATGTCATTCTATCCAGACATTTAATGTACTTATTTTATTTTATTTTATTTTTTGTTCTTTTTCAGCACTCATTAGGGTGTAGTCACAGGGTTCAGTGGGTGTGGCCTCTGTGCTCCCACTGTGTGGTCTGTCTACAAGGCCACCACTGATGTTTGAACTGCTTCTGTGGTTACCCCAGCCTCCACTGCCTCTAAGAGCCATTGTGTGCAGCTGACACTTTTGCTCATGAACTCATCTGCCCCAGCCTTCACCCCTGTGGGTGGGGCCTTGCATGCCCACTCAGACCACTTCCAGGGCTGCTTCTGTTGGATCAGTCCTCAGAAGCAGCTGCTTCAGTGGGTCTGCTTGTACCTGTTCAGATAATTGTCAAGGTCACCCATGCTTTTGCTGCCACTGAGGGCATGCCCACACCCCAAGCAGGTTTGCATGCTGGCCTGGATTTCTCCTGCAGCCAGCACAACTTCTGCTTGCACTGGCAGGTTGGCGCACACCCACGCTTTCCCCCTCTGCTGATGCTTGGGCCTTCATCCCCACCAAGGGCGGGCCACTCAGTGAGCAGGACTGTGTGTGAGCCCGGACTTCTGCAATGGCAGTGGTGGTGTCTGACTCCATGATTCAGCTTGCACGTGCTCACTCAATCTTCTGCAACAATGCCCTGCTACCTCTGGCCTGCCTACCCCAGGCAAGCACTCAGCAGTAGGGGAGGGGTGTAGCTTAGACCTCTGCCCTCCCTATTTGTGTCCCTAACATGGCACCTTTCTCCAAGCACCTTTGTTTTAGCTAGGGAAGGGGAGCCTCAGGTGGATGGGGCACTTTCTTTCCTTTGCTGTTGATGCTGTTCCCAGGAAAAATGTTTACTTTAAATTTGGGGAATGACTCACCCCAGGGGTTAAGGTGTCCTCCTGGAATTCCAGGAAAGTGGCTGTGAATGAGGCTCTCTGTGCAGTTTCTTTAATACAGAGCCTGTGTCTTAGAGTCCTGCCTCCTTCTCTCAAACAGTGTCTAGGCTTTTTTTCTCAGCCAAATATAATCCGTAAGCCCTTTCCAGGCTCCAGGCCTCTAGGCTGGGATTCTGGTTTTGGGGATAAGGACCTACAACTCACTGGACAGCCTCCCTGTTGTAAAAGTCCCTCCTGGCCTTCCACTGCTTACTCCCAGGAGAAGGGCAGCCCTTTCTGCAACTTTGCCTTTCCTACCAGTCTTAGTGTGGGTTCTTTGGTGGTCCTTGGCTGTAGAATCCTCTTAGTTTAGTCCAAAGTTTGTCTTTCATGATGAGTATTTTCAAATTTAAGTTGTAATCCACCTTGGTTCTGGGAAGTGGTAATTGGAGTGTCTGCCTACTTGGTGGTCATCTTGGAACCCCCAAGAGATCTAGATCACTAAGTCTTGTTGAGTTTACTTATTAAGTGCTTTTTGTATCTGTTTATTTATCTCCCTCACCACTGAGCCTGACTTCGTCCAGGAAAACATCATCACAGTTACCCAATGGTCTCCTGATTGGTGTTTAAGCCTCTGGCCCCTTTATCTCCTAAAGACATTGTTCTAAAACAAACCTGATCTTGGTAAGAGCATACTTAAAATTGTTCAACAAATTCCCCATTGCCCTCAGCCTAGCATTCAAGACCCTCTTTATCTAAACTATATTCACTTCTCCAGTCTTGTTATTTTTTACCTTTGCATTTTATTTTTTTAGTCATACCCAGAATAATATTCTCTCTTCTGCATCAGGTCCTTTGAAATTACTTTCACTCTTAAAATACTGTTTCTTGATTTTCTTGCTTTTGTCACCAGGTTGATTCTTATTCTCCTTTTGTATCTTTCATTTGATATTATGTCCTCCACAGACTATTACTGACTGCAGAACTGGGTTAAATGTCCTACTATACAAAGTTTCATTGTAACTTCTAACTGCGCCTTATTGCATCATTTTATATAGCTTGTTTTTTGTATCCCACATTGACTAAACTCTAACTTTATGAACAGCAGCAACCTTGTCTTATTCTCTGTATTATCCCCAGAACAGCACTCAATATATTTTTGTTGAGTTAATAGATGCCATTAGGAGAGAGATATAGCATCACCCTTGAGTGAAACTATGCTGAGGCTCAGTACTTCAGTCAAGTATGTTTATCAACTAGCCATATATAATTTCTGGGCTAATTCTCATTATGATGTTCTGAATGCATTTTTCTTCCCTGCATCCTCTAATTTATGTAGCCATTTTACTATGTTTACTATATATGAAAGATTCAGTAAAAGGAAAATAAGTCAATGATATTTATGAGCACATCCAAAAAGCACATCATGGACAGTGTCTGCTATACATTCCATTTCCTTTTATATTGCTTACCCTCAGGTAGTATAGTTATTTAATTGAAAAAGATACTTATTTCTATTTGTTTTGAGGGTGTTGGCAAATGATCTGTAAGTGTGGAGACATAACAGAGAATTTGTGGTGAGACAATAGCTACTTATTGTTTCTCCTTTAGAAAACACCATTTATAGTTGTTTGCCTTTGGCATTCATTTTCCTCCTGTTTAGCAAAGATGCTGTACTACAGTCAGTAAATTAGTAATTGTTTCAAATTATTAATTTGAAGATAGTCATAATGTTATCACACAGAGAATCATGCCAAGAGGATGAGGTCATGTATTTGAACATACTAATTTTTTTATTCAAGTTTTTTCTTCCTTCAACCAAGGAATCCAAGTCATTTAGTTCTTGGCCTATACAAACATATTTTATCATATTTTTCTGATACTATGTGTCATCTTGCCGATTAATCTGTAAAGTTTTCAAATATAATGATTTACTTGAAGATGAAAAGTATGTCATATACTATTTTATATATTATATATTATGTCATTCTATGCAATAATAATAAATACAAATGTTACCCTTTATTAAAAATCTGCCATGATTTAGGTACATGGATGTATGACTTCGTTTCAGCTTTAAAATGTATCTGAGAAGTATTATTTTTATTTTTCAAATAAGGAAACTAAAGCTTTGAAAGTTACATTACTCACCCAAGGTCTTATAATTGTAGTGAGGATTGAAACCTAATCTGATTTAAAATCCTGTGCTCATTGTACTGCTCAGTTCTTTAAGAACAATTTTTCCCATAGACCTTTTTTTTAAAAAAGAAATTATTATCTAAGCACAGTTCATAAAACCTAATTAGAACAACTTTGTTTAGACTAATCTTGATTACCTCTTTCTTTCTTTACTTCTCATAGTGTTACCCTTGTGACATAAGCTTTGGATTTACCAAAGTTTTAGAATGTAATATTGGAAAACCTCTCACTGTTCCTTGTTCCCTTTTCACCCTGATAATTTATTATTTGGATAAAAAAGTGATGTACTGAAATTATAAAATTACATCTTATTGTTGTCACACTTTCCTTATGAAGCAAGAATGTATTATGAAATAGTTTCTATGCAATTCTTTTAGCCAAATGCTCTAACTCGATAATTTGAATAACAATGCAGATTTTGTTTCTATCATCAGAGGTTTCTAGCAAAATTACACTTACATTTCTCAGTAATGAGGGATACCTGAACAATGGCAATTCACTGAAAGTGAAATTAAGTTGATTGCAAAGATAGAGTTCAGCATAAAGAAAAGTGTACATCTATTGGCAAGCTGGTTAACACATGAAAACCATCAAAAGGTCTCTTTCACTTTCAGTCTGCAAGAATGGAATGCAATTTGTAATGTGTGTCTGACACTGGACTGACTGGAGTATATTTCAGTCACTTTCAGATTAGTATAAAACCAAGATAGAAACCAGTAACAAAATGTTGAAGCTGTGGGTAAGGATTCTGGAATCACAACAGAGCAAGGCACAATAAATCAAAGTACAGAGTAGGGGTTCATACTCAACAAAGATTAAGAAGATACTCTAATGTCTAAAAGGGTAAAGTTCTGTCCAGTTTCTAATATTACTTATCTCACTGTTTTCTTCAATGACATTGAAAGGCAAATAATACGATTTATAAAAAAAAAATGTACATAAAACGATCACATATTTTGACCTATTATTGTGTCTTTAGAAGAATCTCTTTAATTCTGTTTTCTCTTCATGATGAACAAATGATTAAAGAAACACTCTTAGTGACTTGGGTAAAATACTCTGAGACTATATATTAACTAAAATGAACAAAAAATATCAAAGATATAAAAGAGAAATGCTACTTGCAAACCTTATGGATTTGAAACCTCATGAGCTACATATGATTAAAAATAAGTCTCTAACTACTTTGAACCACATTTTTCTTTTTAAAAATTAGGACATAACATCAGAGTAATGGTATCATGAGAGACACCTTTGATTTCTTCCCTTTAAATTTCAACAAATTGAACAGCTATGACTCAGTGAAGGAACCACAGCTGTGCTCAGAAGTTTATATAAAAGATCCATGCACCCAATCAACTAAAGTTGGGAAGAATAAAAAAAAAACTGGGTTGGAAGATCAGACACACTCGTGGTGGGCTTGAGAGAGAGAAGACACCCAGACTGGCTGAGCTTTTCTCTGCTAGAGCTCTGAAGAGGGAAGAAATATGACTGTTTGTAATTTTATCTGCTGGGGCTCTGAAGAGGAAAGAAAGTCAAACTGTGTCTTATTCCACTGGAAGGAGTGGAGAGATTGGGGTAGATTTTGTTGTAATATTGAAATGCAGTGGCCAAGCATAGGGTCACTGCCAGTGTTTGCAAGGTCTGCCTATAGCCCACACTCAGATAGAAGAAAAAACTTCAAAGTACAGTCCCCTAGACTCCCAGATATATTCTCTCTCCCCTTGCAGGTATGGATAGTGGCAGAGATATATGGCACAGCTGAGAAAAAGAGATGCTTTGTGTCTGGACCTCTACTTTGTATAGATGAAAAGAAGAGCACCTAGAAACTTGAGAACGCCATTGCTAAAGCCATAAAATCCTCACAACAAGTTCTACCCATCATCAAAACTGCAGACCAGCTTCCACTCTTGCCACAGCAGTTTCTCAGCAGAGTTCAACGAGGAATTTTATAGAGCTGAAACTTGTAACACAGCTCCACCTACTGAATATAGATAGAAAAACCTTTTGGAAATATTTTCTTCTAATTTATTATTTTTCTTTGGTTCTTCTTGTGGTTATTTTATTTCTGTTTGACTTGTTTGTGTGAAAGTACTTAATTTTTTTTCTTTAATTCTATTTTTAAATATATTTTAGTTATATATTTCGTTGTTGTTCTTTGCTTGATTATTTAGCAACACCACTCACAAATGCCCTCAAGGCAGAATAAATGGAATAAAATAACTAGCCAAAAAAGTTACACAGTTAAGAAAAAAAATGAAAAGTCTCCCCAAAACAATCTGAATCATGTGGAAACCTTAGAGTTAAACAATAATGAATTAATTTTTTTCTGAAAATATTCAGAGATGTGAGAAAAAACCAATACACAACTTAAACAGCTCAGAAAACAAAACAAATACCACACCAAGGAAATTGAGACTTTAAAAATAGAGACAAAGAATTCAATATATATATTGAAAAATAAGGTAGCAAGTTTAGCTAATAGACAAGCCAGATAGAGGGGAGAATCAGTGATATTGAAGATAGGGGTACCTACCAAGGCTACAGAGAGAAGAAGAGAGAAATGAATTAAAAAAAGATAAAGCTCTACAAGCATAGTCTGACTCTATCAGAAAGAGCAAGATAAAAATAATGGGTATACCACAAGAGCAAAAGGGGAAAAAGTGTAGAGAGCCTATTAAAAAAAAAAGAATTAATGAGAACTTCCTAAGCATATAGAAAGAGTTTAAACTTGAACTTCATGAAGTACATAGAATGCTGAGTTACCTCAACACAAATAGACCTTCTTAAAGGCACAATATATTAAAATTGGCAAAAATTAATAACAAAGAAAAAATCTTGAAGGCTGCTAGAGAAAAGAAGAACATAACATATAAATGAAGCACATTAATTATCATCAGACTTCTCAGAAGAAATTTTGTAAGCCAGAGGAAAGAAGCCTTAAATAGTCAAAGTACTGAACGAGAGAAAATACCAGTCAAGAATACAATATCCATGAAAATTGTCTTTCAAATATGAAGAAAAAATAAAAACTTTCCAGACATACAAAAGCAGAGTGAATTTATTACCAGAAAATCCCACTGCAGAAAATCTCAAAGGTATAATTCAAACAGTTACAAAACAAACAAACCAATGAAAACTACAAGTAAATGCTTCAGCAAGATTACAATAAAAACAAGAATAACCTGTGACGACAATAACATAAAAGGGAAAAAAATAAAGATCTGCAGTAGTAAAAAAATTATGGAGTACAGGAGCACTCATAAGACAAAGGACCCTTGTAGATACAAAATGATTTTTCTTAGTAACTTAATGGTAACCACCAACAAAAATGCCACTACTGAAACATACATCTTAAAAAAAGAGAAAACAGAAAAAGGAAGTACAGAATACCACCAAACATAATAAGTGATAGAAACACAAATGGGAAAAACCAAACAAGACACAGAGCTACCAGAGAACAAAACATAAAATGGATATAAAAATTCTCAAGCCTTAATAATTATACTATATGTAAATGACCTGAACTCACCAATAAAGAGGCATAGAGTAGCAGATTAAATTAAAAAATAAAATTCAACTATATATTGTCTTCAAGACACACATCTAAGCTGCAAGGACAAAAGTAGATTCAAAGTAAAAGAATATGAAATGATTCTCCAAGCAAATAATACCCAAATTAAAGCTGGTATGGTCATATTAATATCTAACAATGCTGACTTCAAGACAACAAAGGTAACAAAAATAAAGATGGATATTTCATAATGACAAAGGGAACTTTTTAAAATATATACACTTCTTAATATATATGCACCTAATAAGGGAACACCAAAATACTTAACATATTTATTAACTGATCCAAAAATAGAAACAGACAAAAGCATAATCATATTTGGAGATCTCAACACAGCATTGATGACTTTATTTTGATTATCCAAAAAAAAAAAAAAAAAAAAAGGTTAAGAAAAAAAATTAGCCTGAAAAGACACACAAGACCAAATGGACATAATGGACATTTACAGGACATTTTATCCCAGAATTTCAGATTATACTTTTGTCTGCAGTATGCATGGGACATTTTCAAGGATAGACCATATGTTGGTCAACAAATCCAACATCAACAAATTCAGAAAAACTGAAATTATACCAAGCATATTTTCCTCCCATAAAGCTAAATCATAATTCAACAACAAAAAAGCAAAGAAATCCAAAAATGTAGAAATTAAACAGCATATTTATAAAAAAAGGACTGAGTCAAAGAAAAAATAAAAGCAGACATCAAAAGATATATACAAACAAATGATAATGACAAAACAACATCAAAAGCTTTAGGATGAAGCAAAAACAGTGATGAAAGGGAGTTTATATCAATATAAGCTTATATAACAAAACAAGAGAAATCCCAAGTAAAAAAATCAAATATCAACCTAAAGAACTAGAAAAAAGTGCAAAAGCTAACCGAAATAAGTAGAAAAAAGAAATAGTGAAAATTACAGCAGAACTAAATGAAATAAAACTATAAAAAATTAATACAACAAAGAGCTGGTCATTTGAAAAGATTAATAAAATAGACAAACCATTGGCTAGACTTACTAAGGAAAAATGAGGAAAGACTCATAAAACTCAAAATGAAAGAGAAATTAACAGACATTATAGATATAAAAATGATCATAGTATAATACTATGAAAGATTATATGCCATAAAATTTAAAAATCTATAAGAAATTAATAAGTTTTTAGAACTATACAACCTACCTAGATTGAGTCACAAAGATGTCAAAAACCTGAATAAACCCATAAACATGAAAGAAAGATAAACAAATATAAAACACCTTTTGAAAAATAAAAGTCAATGACCAGATGGCTACACTAGTGAATTTTACCAAACATTCAAATAATATTTTGTAACTTTCATTCTCAAAATCTTTAAAAAAAATAGAAGAAAAGGCTAAATATTCCCTAAAAAATTTTATGAGGTCAACATAACTCTGAAACCAAAACCTGGCAGAGACAACATGCACACTACAAAATTTCAGACCTGTAAGTCTAATGAATATTGATAAAAAATTATTTAAAAATACTAGAAAATCAAATATAACAATACATTGAAAAATTAATACATCACAATCAAGTGGGAGTCATTGCAAGAGAACAAGAATGGTTCAACATACATGAATCAATCAATGTAATACACTACATCAACAAAACAAAAAACAAAGCTTGTATAATCTCATCAATAGATTTAGGAAAGGCATTTGATAAGATACAAAATCCATTTATATTTAAAACATTCACTAAAATGATTATAGAAAGTACCTTAACATAATAAAGGCCATATATGACAACTTATCATCAAATATCATATAAAATTGTAAAAAATGCAGCCTTTTCCACTAAAATCAGAAACAGGAAAAGGCTGCCCACTTGCTCCACTCTTATTCAACAAAATTCTGGAAGATTTAGCCAGAGCAATCAAGCAAGAAAAAGAAATAAAAGGCATTCATAATGAAGAAAAAAATTGAAAGCATCATTTTTTGCAGATAACATGATCCTGTATATAGAGAACCTCAAATACTCCATTAAAATTTTTTTAGAAACAATAAACCAATACAGTAAATTAGTAGGATACAAAATCAATACAAATAGCCTCAGCAATCTTGAAAATGAAGATTAAAGAGGGAGGTATCACACTTTCTGATATCAACTTATAATACAAGGCCATAGTAATCAAAACAGGGTGGTACTGGCTTAAGAAAAGACATACAAATCAATGGAACAGAACAGAGAGCCCAGAAAAAAACCCCCACACCATTATAGTCAAATTATATTTCACAAAGGAGGTAAGAGCATACAGTGGAGTAAAGATAATCTCTTTAATAAATGGTATTGGGAAAATTGGACAGTTACATGCAAAAAAACCCAAAAAACTAGACCACCAATTTCCACCATTCACAAAAATAAACTCAAAATGAATAAAAGACATAAATGTAAGTCATACAACCATAAATATCTTGGAATAAAACTTAGGCAGTAAACTCTTTGATATCTCTCATAGCAATATTTTTGCCAACTTATCTCAATGGGCAAGTAAAGGACAAAAGAAACAAATCAAACTGAATCAAAGTAAAAAGGTTTTGCACAGAAAAAGACACCTTTAACAAAATAAAAAGACAGTGCACACAATGGGAGAACATATTCGCCAATATATCTGATAAGAGGTTAATAACCAAAATTTATACAGAACTTCTAAAACTCAAAACCAACCAGGAAGGTAAACAATCCAATTAAAAAATGGGCAAAATAAGTGAAAAAACACTTTTCTGAAAAGGACATACAGATGGCCAATAAGCATATGAAATAGTGTTCAACTTCATTAATCATGAGAGAAATGAAAATTAAAACCACAATGAGAAAGCACCTCACACCTGTCAGAATAGTGCTCATTAACAAACTAACACAAAATAAGTGCTGGCGAGGGTGTGGAGAAAAGGAAACCCTCCTGCATGCAGTGCTGGTTGGAATGCATACTTGAGCAGCCACTGTAGAAAAGAGTATAGTGTTTCCTCAATTAATTAAAAATGGAACTGCCTTTTGACCCAGCTATCCCACTTTTAGGAATATATCCTAAGAATGCCAAGTCACTGATTCAAAAGAAGATATGTACCCCCAGATTTATTGTAACATTGTTTACAATAGCCAAGGTCTGGAAACAGCCCATGTGTCCATCAGTGGACAAGTGGATTAAAAAGCTGTGGTACATGTATGAAATGGAATACTATGCAGCTGTGAAAAGGAAGAAAGTCTTTCCTTTTGTGATGGCTTGAATGGTCCTGGTAATTATTATGCTGCATGAAATAAGCCAGACAGAGAAAGACAAATATCACATGATCTCATGTATATGTGAAATCTAATGAAGAATATGAACTGAGGAATGGAATAGTGGCAGATATGGGATCACAGGGAGCAGAGGGACATCTGTCAGAGGAAAGGGGGATGAGAAGATGGGATCAGAGGATGTGAAGGGATTAGTGAAATATATATATATATATATATATATATATATATATATATATATATATATATATATATATATATATATATAGAGAGAGAGAGAGAGAGAGAGAGAGAGAGAGAGATAACACATAGATATAGATAACAGGACAGCAAATCCCAAAGGAAAAGTGGGAGGGAATTAGGGAGATGGAGGCTAAGATAGGGCAATGTAGAACAAGGGGGTGGGGTTGAGTGAGTTATATTGAGTGGGATACTTGAATCTATGTTAACACAATAAATTAAAATTAATAAAAAATTTAAAAAACCAAAAAAACAAAATCAATGTAAAAAATCCATTGCATTACTGTTTACTGGTAATGAAATTTCAGAAAAGGAAATAAAACAATTCCTTTTGCAATTGCAGTAGAAAGAATGAAATTCCTAGGGATATACTTAACAAAAGATGTGAATGACTTAACAATGAAAACTACAAAGATATTAAAAGAGATTGAAAAAAAAGGTCTATTGCTTTTCTATATGCCAAAGATTAAGCTTCAGAAAATGAACTCAAAATAATACTATCTTTTACAATTGCACCAAAGAAAAATAAAATGCTTAAGAATAAACTTAAGAAAGGGTGTGTAGGCCCTGGCCGGTTGGCTCAGTGATAGAGCGACAGCCTGGCATGCAGGAGTCCTGGGTTCGATTCCTGGCCAGGGCACACAGGAAAAGCACCCTTCTGCTTCTTTTTCCATCCCCCTCTCCTTCCTCTCTGTCTCTGTCTTCCCCTCCTGCAGCCAAGGCTCCATTGGAGCAAATTTGGCCCAGGTGCTGAGGATGGCTCCATGGCCTCTGCCTCAGGCTAGAATGGCTCTGGTCGCAGTGGAGTGATGCCCCAGATGGGCAGAGCATTGCCCCCTCATGGGCATGCCAGGTAGATCCTGATCTGGCGCATGCAGGAGTCTGTCTGACTGCCTCCCCATTTCCAACTTCAGAAAAATATCAAAAAAAAAAAAAAAAAAAAAAAGAAAGAAGAGAAAACAAAAGCATGTGTAGGTCCTATGTACTAAAAATTACAAAGCATTATTGAAAAACATTTAAAAAGACACAGTAAAATGGAAAAATATTTCATGTTCATGGATTGAAAGAGTCAATGGCCATATTACCCAAAGCAATATAAATATTTAATGCAATTTTTATCAAAATCCTAATGTAATATTTTAAATAAATAGAACAAAATATCACCAGGTTTGTATGAATTCATATAAAACCCTGAATACACAAAGCAACCCTGAGAAAGAATAATGAAGCAGGAGGTATCATAGTACCTGGATTCAAATTATTCTACAGAGCCACAATAATCAAAAAATTATTCTATTGGCATAAAAAGACACACAGACAAATGGAACAGAATTGTGAGCCCAGAAATAAAATCATATATATACAAATAATCTTTGACAAAAGAATTAAAAACTCACACAGAAAAAAAGAAAGCCTTTTTGATAAAAGGTGAAGAAAAGTTGAAAAGCCACATGCAAAAGAATGAAGCATGACTACAGTTTGTCCCTCTGCACAAAAAATAATTCAAAATAGATCAAAGACCTAAATATAAGATCTGAAAGAATAAATTACATAGAAAAAACTATATGTACTAAATTTACAGACCTTAGCCATAGAGAACAATTCATGAATTTAACCCCAAATGCAACAGAAGTAAAGGCAAAAATAAATGAATTGTACTATGTCAAACTAAAAAGTTTTCGCACAGTAGAAAAAACCTACAGCAAAACAGTCATTCCAACCAAATAGAAGATGATATTTGCAAATAACAGCTTCAATAAATGATTAATATCCAAAATATACCAAGAACTCACAAAGCTCAGCAATAATATACACTTTAATTTAAAAATAGAGAGAGGACTTGAGCAGATTTTTTTCCAAAAAAGACAAAGAAAAGGTAATAGATATTGAAAAGATGTGCATCTTTGTTACCTAATAAAGAAATGCAAATCAAAACTAAAATGAGTAGTATTCCATAGTATATATGTACCAAAGCTTTTTAATCCACTTGTCCTCTGATGGACACTTGGGCTGTTTCCAGATCTTCGTTATTGTGAACAATGCGGCCAAAAATATGGGGGTGCATTTCTCCTTTTGGAGCAGGTCTATGGTGTTCTTGGGGTATATTCCTAAAAGTGGGATAGCTGGGTCAAAAGGCAGTTCTATTTTCAATTTTTTTTGAGGAATTTCCATACTGTTTTCCACAGAGGCTGCACTAGTCTGCATTCCCACCAGCAGTGCAAGGGTTCCCTTTTCTCCACATCCTCACCAGCACTTATTCTGTGTTGTTTTGTTGATGAGCGCCATTCTGACTGGTGTGAGGTGACAACTCATTGTGGTTTTAATTTGCATTTCTCTAAGGATTAATGATGTTGAGCATTTTTTCATATGCCTATTGGCCATCTGTATGTCTTCTTTGGAGAAGTATCTATTCATTTATTTTTCCCATTTTTTGATTGCATTGTTTGTCTTCCTGGTGTTGAGATTTACAAGTTCTTTATAAATTTTGGTTATTAACCCCTTATCAGACATATTGTCAAATATGTTCTCCCATTGTGTAGTTTGTCTTTTTATTCTGTTCTTATTGTCTTTAGCTGTGCAAAAGCTTTTTAATTTGATATAGTCCCACTTGTTTATCCTGTCTTTTATTTCCCTTGCCTTTGGAGATAAATCGGCAAATATATTGCTCCGAGAGATGTCGGAGAGCTTATTGCCTATGCTTTCTTCTAAGATGCTTATTGTTTCATGGCTTACATTTAAGTCTTTTATCCATTTTGATTTTATTTTTGTGAATGGTATAAGAAATAATGACATTGGATCATTTACAATAACATGGATGGACCTTGATAACATTTTACGGAATGAAATAAGTAAATCAGAAAAAAACTAAGAACTATATGAATCCATACATAGATGGGACATAAAAATGAGACTCAGAGACATGGACAAGAAGGTATGGTAATGGGGGTGTGGTGGCAGGAATGGAGCAAGGAAGGAGAGAGAGGGGGTGGGGGGAGGGGACGGACACAAAGAAAACCAGATAGAAGGTGATGGAAGACAATTTGACTTTGGGTGAGGGGTATACAGCATAATCAAATGTTAAAATAATCTGGAGATGTTTTCTCTCAACATATGTACCCTGATTTATCAATGTCACTGCATTAAATTTAATTAAAAAAAAACTAAAATGAGATACCACCTCACACCTGTTCAAATGGCTATTATGAACAAGGAAGATAATAACAAGTTTTGGAAAGGTTGTAAAAAATAAAAGAACCTTTTTTCACTGCTTGTGGGAATATAAACTCGTACATCCATTGTGGGAAAAAGTGTGGTAGTTCCTTAAAACACAAAGAATAAAACTACCATATGACCCAGCCATTCATGTACTGGATAACTACTCAAAAATCTCAAAAATCATGGGCAAGTAAAGGCACATGCAATCCCCATATTCATTGCAGCATTATTCAAAGTCTTCAAGACATGAAAACAAAAGATTAGAAAAAGAAAATGGGCTACATATATACAATGAAATACTTCTCAGTCAAAAGAAATGATGACATACTGCCATTTAAGACAACATGTTTGGACCTTGAGAACATTATATTGAGTGAAATAAGTAAACCAGAAAGAGCTAAGAACTTCATGATTTTACACATAGGTGTCATATAAAACCGAGACTTGTAGAAATAGATAAAAGTGAAGTGATTACCTGGGGAGAGGGTTGTGGGGAAGGTGTGTGGGGGAAGTGAGTAAAGAGGGACAAGTATGCAGTGATCCAGAGTAATTTGCCCATGGGTGGTGATTACACACAACACAATCAACAGTTCAAATGTTATACTGATGTTTACCTAAAACTTATGCACTTTTATTGATCACTGTAACCCTCTTAAATTTAATTTTATAAATAAATAAATAAATTTTAAAAACCCTACTGGTTGCCAACCAAGACTCATGAAGTTAAACTCTGAAAACACTTCAAGGCAAGTACCAGTATAGCTTCTAAAAGGTCTTATGTAGTGGGTTTATGTATTTATTTATTTTTTATTTAAGCAACAGATATATCAGGAAGTATAGGGTGAAGGAAAAACATATATCATCCATTCCATCATTGTTGAGTTGCAGACTTTACCTTTTTTTAAATTTAATTTCCAGTTAATCCTCTCATAATTAGCTATGTGACATTGCACTAGTGTCTATCTCCCTGAAACTTGACCTCAAAACACCTCTGATATTTGACCAAGTGTATAAAATATTTTTCCCAATGTCATTTTATTTTCTATACAATAAAAATTATGCTGAAATCTTCATTATGAAGCTGCTGTGAGGATAACAATAAACAGGACAATGTATGTGAAAGCTCATTGTAAATCATAAAGTACTACAAAAAAATAAGTATAATATAAATGGTCAAAAACACATCTGTTTAGCTTACCTGAAAATATTGTAGTAAAAGCGTGAGTTAATTTATATTCATAATGTGTATAATCATAAAGGTAATTTTCTTACCCCTTGCATTATTTGTGACTTATTTTGGTACTGGCTATAGTCTGCTGTACATTTCAGGTATTTATGTTTCTGTCTTGCCCAGTAAATTATCTGCAATTAAAAAGATTTAAGGGCCCTGGCTGGTTGGCTCAGCGGTAGAGCATCGGCCTGGCGTGTGGGGGACCTGGGTTTGATTCCCGGCCAGGACACATAGGAGAAGCGCCCATTTGCTTCTCCACCCCCCCTTCCTCTCTGTCTCTCTCTTCCCCTCCCGCAGCCAAGGCTCCATTGGAGCAAAGATGGCCTGGGCGCTGGGGATGGCTCCTTGGCCTCTGCCCCAGGCGCTAGAGTGGCTCTGGTCATGGCAGAGCGACACCCCCGGAGGGGCAGAGCATCGCCCCCTGGTGGGCAGAGCGTCGCCCCTGGTGGGCGTGCTGGGTGGATCCCGGTCGGGTGCATGCGGGAGTCTGTCTGACTGTCTCTCCCCATTTCCAGCTTCAGAAAAATACAAAAAAAAAAAAAAAAGAAAAAGATTTAAGGCCCTGACTGGTTGGCTCAGTGGTAGAGCATTGGCCTGGCGCGCAGGAGTCCTGGGTTCGATTCCCGGCCAGAGCACACAGTAGAAGTGCCCATCTGCTTCTCTACCCTTCCCCCTCTCCTTCCTTTTCTGTCTCTCTCTTCCCCTCTCACAGCCAAGGCTCCATTGGAGCAAAGTTGGCCCAGGCACTGAGGAAGGCTCCATGGCTTCTGTTTCAGGTGCTAGAATGGCTCTGGTCTCAACAGATCAATGCCCCAGATGGGCAGAGCATCGCCCCCTGGTGGGCATGCAGGTGGATCCCGGTCGGGCACATGCAGGAGTCTGTCTGACTGCCTCCCCATTTCCAACTTCAGAAAAATACAACAAAAAAAAAGATTTATCTGTATGATCAGGCAGTGGTGTAGTGGATAGAGCATCAAACTGGGATGCAGAGGACCCAGGTTCAAAACATTGAAATTGCAGGCTTGAGCACAGGCTCAATTGCTTGAGCATGGGGTCACTGACATGAACCCAAGGTCACTGGCTTGAGCAAAGTGTCACTTGCTCTACGGTAGTTTCCCCTCCCCCAGTCAAGGCACATATGTGGAAGCAAGCAATGAACAACTAAGCAGGTTCAAGAAAGAATTGATGCTTCTCATCTCTCTCCTTTCCTGACTGTCCCTATCTGCACCTCTCTTTGTCTCTCTCTCTCTCTGTTTCTGTCACACACACACACAAAAGTTTAAGCTATATTTTATTTATCTTTTTGTTTCCTGTAATGCCTAGGAGCATATGGTAGATACTTATTAGTTTAAATAATCTTGTGTCAAACATGGTTTAAAGCACTTTTCATATCTTAATTCATTTCATTATTAAATGCTCTAGTGAGAATGATGAAAAGTCAGATAAAGTCAGTGATAATGAGCCTGATCAGGCAGTGGCGCAGTGGATAGAGTGTCAGACTGGGACGTGGAGGAAATAGGTTTGAAACCCCAAGGTTGCCAGCTTAGGCACAAGCTCATCTGATTTGAGCAAGGCTTACCAGCTTGAGCCCAAGGTCACTGGCTTGAGCAAGTGGTCACTCCGTCTGCTGTAGCCCCCTGGTCAAGACACATATGAGAAAGCAATCAATAAACAACTAAGGTGCTGCAACAAAGAATTGATGCTTCTCATCTCTCTCCCTTCCTGTCTGTCTGTCCCTATTGGTCTCTTTCTCTAAATATAATGATGAATTCAAGAAAAAGAGTAAACAGGATTTCTCAACATTTTTTTTAAAGCTGCTATCAAATTCAAGGCAATATTTTGGGTAATCCTTTTCCAGGTGATGATTGAGAATTTATCATTTTTAAGAATCTTACTTTCTGTCTTTCATGATATGCTTCCACCTTATCAAACAAAACATAGGACACAAGTTCCCATGTCCTCTGATTTTTAATTCAATACTTTTCAGCCACCAGAAAAATTCTGTGATAAAATAAAAACACATTCCAGTTGCATGTGTCAGTGATGTTGAACAAAACACTTTCTCATATTTTTCTCTCTGTTTTCAAAATTGTAGGTAATTATAATGGCTATATTATTTTTAGGGAAAAATACAAATAATTCATAGTCATATTTGCAACTTTTGGAGCAAGGATAAAATATAAAGTGTGACTGATTTATGGTGTTCTTATCAACAGAAATCATAGTATCTATATGACCATAGTAGAAAAATATATTTTTAAGATTGTAAGTAAAATCTGAATATTCATCAACAAGCAGTTTAGCATGCTATCAAGAGTTTTATTAGTTATTAATATCTATTTTAAATATTACTAGCAGGACAATAGGCCCCATGGATTTTGAAAAGGAAGGCCCTCCATCTGTGTCAAAAGTCTGAGATCAAATATAAGCTTTCACTGTAAACATGAAGGAAAAGCTGCTTATACTATACTCCTTGAATGGGCAGCAAGATAAAGTATAACACCATTTGCTTCACTTACTCTCCCCATGGCATTACAAGGTCCCCTGTAGAAGGAGTCATGGCAACAATAACTGACTTAAAAACACATAAAGTTTAGCCTTAAGAGGCTGTAGTATTTGAAATGCCTAGAACAGTCATCTTTTTTCTTATACTATGCTCCTGGGGTGGGCAGAAATCAAGGGCTCTATTCTTGTTCTTGTCTACTTATTCTGTTATACCTTGTTTTTACTAAAAGTATATTATATAATAATTGGTTAAAAATAAAAATAAGCTTTTTCATTGACATTAGATAAATTCCTACCCTCCAAAGAAATTCCTAGTCATTTTACTGAAGTCAATTCATTAGTTGGTAAGTTTTGCTGATATTTCCTTAATTATTGGCATAGAAAAATCTGTCTGAGAATTTCATGGTTGTATTGCTACAATGGTAACCTGCCAATGGGGTTACTATCATTAGGAGATGGAAAATAATATGCATGATTGATCATGTTTTTTAATTGTATTTGAAAAGAATTGGTGTTAAATATTTTTGAAGAATCAGAAACCCTAAACAAACAAATTTCACCAAAAGATATTAAAACAGTTATCAAAAAACTAAAAAAAAAAAAAACCCAAAAACAAAAAAGTCTTGGGCCTAATGACTTCACAGGCAAATTTTTCCAAATATTCAAAGAAAAACTAACTCCTATCCTTCTCAAGCTATTTTAAAAAATTCAAGAGGAGGAAAAAATTCCAAACTCCTATTATGAGGCAAACATAATTCTCATTCCAAAACCAGGCAAGAACACTACAGAGAAAGAAAACTATAGGCCAAAATCCCTGATGAACTTAGATGCCAAAATCCTCAACAAAATATTAGCAAACCAGATACAGCAATGCATGAAAAAAATCATATATCATGATCAAGTGGGATTTATTCTGGGGAGGCAAGGCTGGTAAAATATTCGCAAATCAATCAATGTGATTCATGACATAAACAAAAGGAAGGAGAAAAATCACATGATAATTTCAATAGATGCAGAGAAAGCATTCGATAAAATCAAGCACCCATTCATGATCAAAACTCTCAGCAAAGTGGGAATACAGGGAACATACCTCAATATGTTAAAATCCATCTATGACAAACCCACAGCTAACATCATGCTCAATGAACAAAAATAAAAAGAAATCTCCTTAAGAACAGGAACAATGCAAGGGGTTCCCCCTTTCACCAGTCTAATTCAGTATACTCCTGGTAGTCCTAGCTACAGCAATTTGACAAGAAGAATAAATAAAAGGCATCCAAATTGGAAAAGAAGAAATAAAACTTTCATTATTTGCTGATGACTTGATACTCTACATAGAAAACCCTAAACTCTCAATAAAAAATCTACTGGAACTAATCAATAAATTCAGCAAAGTGGCAGGATATAAAATCAATATTCAGAAATCAGTGGCATTTATGTATACCAATAATGAAATGACAGAAATAGAAGCAAAAAAACAAATCCCATTTACCATAGCAACAAGAAAAATAAAGTACCTAGGAATCAACTTAACTAAGGAGGTCAAAGACCTGTACTCAGAAAACTATGAAACATTGATAAAAGAAGTCAAGAAAGATACAAACAAATGGAAGCACATACTGTGTTCATGGATAGGAAGAATAAATATCATTAAAATGTCTTTATTACCCAAAGCAATATAAAAATTCAATGCAATTCCTATTAAATTACTAATGTCATACTTCAAAGATATAGAACAAATATTCCAAAAATTTATATGGAACCAAAAAAGAACATGAGTAGCCTCAGCAATCTTGGAAAAGAAAATTAAAGCGGGGGGTATCACACTTCCTGATAACAAGTTATACTGTGTTTGTACTCATAGTAGCCCAACTTCACATTATTACATTTATTTCTATTCCTTATGCATTATTTATACAACAGTGGATAACTTCTGACTTGTCTTACAAAATATAATATACATTTGAATCAATTTAAATTCTGAAAAATCTTAGAAGTTAAATTCTAAATATACAAAGTGTGACTTAAAAAAAGTGATTGCTTTTATAATGTGAGTATTTAAACTCATGTATTTAAATAAGTGCCATTCCCTCCTAAGTTTTCCACATGGGAGAGCATAAACTTATTTCAGTGATGAAACTACTATTCAAATAATCCATGAACCATCGTTCTTTCAGTTATCTCTGGAGCTTCTGTCTCACAATCATTTAACATGAAACATTAATTCGCAATCTTTCATACACCAGTCACCATTTTTGTATTACTTTCATCATTTGCAGCTGGATAATTTTTTTTAACTAAAAACTTGTGAATTACTCTAATAAATTTAAGATTGAGTAATATTTTGGTCTAAAACTAGATGGAAGAATTACATTAAAAAGTTTCTCAAATGACTTTCAACTGGCTTTCAAGACAATTCCAAACCACAAATTCCAAACCTGTTCTGAGCATTAGCAATGGTATTAGAGTCAGACTGCCTTAAACTGAAACAAGCCCTACCATTAACTAGTTGTGTGACTTAGAGCAGATTTCACTTCTCTCCACATCAGTTACATCATCTATAAAAAGGGGATAATAATAATCTCATTGACTGTATAAGGCTCACTACATATAAAAATTAGAATATCTAATATTCACAAAAAGAATGTGCCTGACCTGTGGTGGCACAGTGGATGATGCATTGACCAGGAACTCTGAGGTTGCTGGTTTGAAACTCTGGGCTTGGTGGACATTTCACTTGGGCTCGGTGATCGCTGAATTTCAGAAGCTCACCTGGGACAATGGTATGCATTCCTTGTATCGTTATTCCAGTTCTGCTCTGGGTCTACAAAAAGTTCCTGGAGCCTTACATCTACCTTCTGATTTCCCCCTTTTGTGAGTCATATATGGACTAGAAAACCTATTCAGAAGTCCATGATAAAAGCAAAGGCAAAGTAGATTATAAGGGTGCAGACACAAATAGATTACCAACAAAAGGACCAAAAGAAATCTGTGATAAAAAGCAAGACTGAAGTGATTGCCCCAGAGGACCTCATTGTTCTCAAAATGGACCTAATGATCTGAAGCACCTTCTTTGTAATTGTCTGACATTTTTCTCTTAAATTAGAATTTATGATAGATAGTTTATATATTTAAACCTGTTAAGCTATATGTCTGATCAAGTCATTGACTCACCTTGGACTTCATCTGATAGAAATCAGTAGGTTTCAACTATTTTGCCCTCGCCCACATGAGGGATAAGTTCACTTTAGCAACTAAATTCAGTTGATTAATTTAATTCATTATTTAAAGTATACAGACTATATTATTAAACTAGCAGATGTTCATGGTAAAGCAGTGTAACAGGAAGTTGAATGAAAAGTTGATGTTCTCTCACTCCCTCACTCCCTTATTCTAGCTCCACCAATGTAGTCACTCTTAGTTTTTCTTTATGTAGCCTTCTAGCAACTTACTTAAAATTATCTGTTTTTATTATATCATTTAAAAAAATCCTAATATTGGAAGGTCCCTACTCCCATAGTCCCCAAAGGCTGTTACTTGTGTCTTACATTTTATCTGTGTATTTCTAAATAACACATATGTACTGCTGTTTTGGATCTGTCAACTTTCCACATGTTTAACTTCCTGCCATGGTTGAGATATAGCTACCTTACACTGTATTCCCTCTTCTCCCACACTTCCTCTCTATAGGTGTTTGTACCTCTTGGTTAAGTCATTAATCAGGGTTTATATTAAAAAAAAAAAAAAAGAAATCCTGGGCTTGCCTGGTCAAGGCACATTAAGGGAATTAATGCTTTCTGTTTCTCTTCCCTTCCCCTTCCCTCTCCCTCTCTCTTTCTCTTCCTCTCTCTCTGAAAAATGAATAAATTTAAAAAAATCTAAAAAAGAAAACAAATATATCTAGTTTTAAAAAAGTAAAATGGAACATAGAAAGAATGTAAATTCTCATATATTTGCATATAAGGGTTAAATTATATCCTCTGATTATATTTTATAGTATGCTTTTTTATCAAATTAAATTAATAGTTATTATTTATGTCATCTATTTTGTTGTTAACATAAACCAAACTCAAAAGAGTTTTTATCACAGTTGTATTGCAGTGTACAATAAATTATTGAAGACTCCTAGCCTTTGCAAACCAAACCAATAAGAAAAGTAAAACTTTAGGTTAGAATAATGCTTTTAATTCTGTGAACTTAATATTGATACTTTATTCGGAAATGATATAACTTTGTAATTTATAATGATATATCTTTAACTGGAGCAACTTTTCTTATTGCCAGTATCTACTGGTAACTTATGACTGGATTGCTTTTGTTGGGTACATTCTCAACAACATGGCTGTTAATCTTCTTTGAAACTTTAAATTATGTTACCACTTTTCCCTTTAAGCAACTGAAAGTTGTAATTTGGTTGTCTATAATTATATTTTTCTTTTCACATATCAAATTGTCTGTCAAATGTCAACACTAAAACAATGAATTTTTTTTATAACATCAGGTATATTAATAATCCTACTAAGATGCAGTGTGTTATAAATATTCTCAGAGCTAATTAATGCAGCATGTCATTATGGGAAGAAACCCAGCTGACTGAAGAAATTATGCATATTTTTTTCAGATATTGGATGTAACAGAATGATTGAGGTTGATTTTACTTGTAGCTGAAACTGCATTTTCAATGGTAAAAGTTAATATATTCTTCAAAAAAAAAAGTTCCAACAGAGTGTAAAATGTCAATATTCTGTGAATAAATATTGGGCATCTGGTACATTTTGTTCTTGTCATTGAGAATAATCTGTCTGAAAAGCCCTGTATAATCTAAAAAGTTCATCAAAATAAGAGGAAGGATGAAAATATATCAAAAGGCCTAACTCCATCACTGAATAAATGGCCTGATGATTTTCTACTAGATGAAAACAAACAAACAAACAAACAACAACAAAAAAGCATAATCTTTAAATATACAGGATCTTGTACTTGGACTGCCATTGAATTTGAAACCAAGCTTCACCACTAACTAGTGTGATGTGGAGCAGATTTATTTTATTTCTTTGCACCACAGTTTTATCATCTGTAAAATGATAATAATAATATTTTCATGCAGGATTACATGAGTTTGTACTTGCAGGCACCGAACAGTGCTTAGCATATAGCTAATGCTCTTATTACTAAGTGTCATTGAGAGAGTCATTTTGTTTGTATCTAAATTGAAAAATTTTTCTTTCCTCCCATGGCTACTATTAGAATATGCCCTTTATTTAATATTTGCTCATAGAGGTCTGAGTCATATATGTACTGAATAAGGATTATTTTATTATATGTTTTAAATAAGAATTATTTAAAAATTTGAAACATTAAATTTGGTTACTTATAAGGTTTCTTCAAACTCTGAGATGTGATGTTATTTTAATTCTTTTAATTGTATATATATTAAAATATGTGCAACCCAGGAGTAATGAATTTGTTATTAAAGATAATTATAATAATCAATAAAAATGCTAACTCTGAAAATAGGTTCATAAATTACCTACAATTGCCAGATACTTTAGCAATTATGTTGAAAAACTTGATATTTATAATGCAGATCAGCATAATCTATGAAAGAATAGACATGCTTATTTGTGCACACAATAAAGCGAATTTGTAAATATTTAGCTCTCCTTGAAAGAGTTAGATATCCCATAATTCAATAAAATAAAACTGAATAACACAAAAGCAAAACAAAAAAAAATGTTTGTTTTGGCATGAAAATTTTATAACCTTTAATTCCAAGGGAAAAAATGAAGACAATATTTATTATAATAATATTTTTATGCAGGATTACATGTAGAAGTATAATGTAGTCTAATTACTTTCTATTCCAAAGCATTCAAAGGTAAACTCAGAAATGATCACATTTAGTATTGCAATTCTATTTCTAAAATCTGTTTCTTCCTCTTTATCCACCACCAAAACTACAAATAAGAAGGATCACTTGATTGGCCAGGAGGTGGCACAGTAGTTAAGTTGTTGAAATAATATGCTAAGCATCCAAGTTCAAAACCCAGAGGTTGACAGCTTGAGCATGGGCTCACCCAGCCTGTGTGCAGGATCAGGATCATAGACATGACCCCATCAACCCTGGCTTGAGCCCAAAGGTTGCTGGCATGAGCCCAAGGTCACTGGTTTGATTGAGCAAGAGGTCCCTGGCTCAGCTGGACCCCTGGTCAATGCACAAATGAAAAAGCAATCAGTGAACAACAAAGGCTCTGCAACTGTGAGTTGATGCTTTTCATCTCTCTCCCTTCCTGTCTCTGTCCCTGTCTGTACACCCACCCCTCCTTCAAAAAATAACAACAACAACAACAACAAATATCACTTAACCCATGGGGTAAGTAAACAAAAATAATTAACATTTTTGTTTAGATTGACAAAAGTAGCACTTACTAGTTACATTACAGTGGCAATTTATTTACTCTGTGCTTTCCTTGGTTAACAATTTTTTTTCAAATGTAGAAAATAATATCTATATTGTATGAGTTTTTAAGTATAATTTAGATAACATATAAAACATCTGTGCCAGGCACATCATAAATAGTAGTGTATTAGTTTGGTGCACAAACAGAAAAACTATGCTTGCATTTATATTGATAGCTTTTCATAGGAAGATTAGAGAAATAGCAAATCAAGGTATGTAGAGATATCAGCATGGTCAGAACAAAATGATAGTCTGAGAGAAGTCTTAGGTGTGAAGTGATCAGTGCCCTATGTTATAAACTCTAAGAACTGATAGATGATGCCTAATGTATCTTTTATTGTCCACTTGTGCTAAATGTTAAATTCCTATTGAAAGGGTCCCCATGAGCTAAGTGGGGCATCCACAGGTGAAGTTCTCTCAGTGATTAATGTGTGGGCTTTCTGCTGGAGACCTGAAAGAAGTCAGTAGAAGTAAAATTCCTTAAATGCCTTTGATATTCTTATCTGCAACTTTTCTGATCTCCCTTTTCATAGTCATGGAAGCTGCAACTCAATACTCTAGGTACTGCTAGAGAGATATGGGCTTTTTCAGAAACATCACATACAGTTGGGATAACCACACACCGACTCACTGCTTTCCTTTACCCAGTAGGAGAGGTCACTGCTATCTAGTTCCCCACACTATGCCACCTTGGAGAAGAGGTAATATTAGCAGTTTCTCTTACCCTCTCCACTACATCCAAATTCATACAGGGGGTCCTTGGGTTATGACAGTCTTAACATACAATGTTTTGAGTTTACAATGCTCACTTCCATAAAAACTTAAAAAAAATGAGATGTGAGTGTTTTGGCTTATCCAGTGGTTGGTAAATTCATTAGTCAACAGAGCCAAATATCAACAGTACAATGATTGAAATTTCTTTTGAGAGCCAAACATTTTAAACTTAAACTATATAGGTAAGTACATTGTTATTAACTTAATTATGGTACTCCTAAGCTAGCCTTTGCTAAAATGTCCTCAATTTTATTGAGCCGCATGTGTCTCACGAGCCATGGTTTGCTGACCACTGGCTTATGCCATTAGTATTGTACTTACAGACTATATGGGCTAACTAGTTTGGTTGTGTGCAGTGAAAGAATATGCTGTAATGTGGAATATGAGTGAGGGAGTTGGCATCCTCCAGTATGCTTACCTACACCATTTTAGACTGTTAAAAGCACAAGTGTTCTGTTTGTGTTGCTTTGTTTGGCAAGTTGTTGGGCTTTATCATGGCTCATAAATGAAAGCCAGAGTCCTTAGATAGTAGTACTTCAAAGATGAGGAAAACCATCACAATGGAAATAAAGTTAGACATTGTAAAGAGATCAGAAAAAGGAGAGTCAGTGATGAACATCAAACACGTGCTAGGCCTTAGCCACTCTACTGTAACAACAATTATCAAGGATAAAGACTGTATCCTAGATCATGTAAAGGGATCAGCCCCTATTAAATCAACTGTGATTACTAAACATCAGTGTGGCATAGTGATTGAGATAGACAGATTGCTAGTTTTGTGGTTGGAAGACCAGCCATCAGAAGCATATACCAGTTAGTCTAATTTTGATTCAAGAGAAGGGTAAAAAACTACTTGAGGCAATAAAAATAAAAATGGAAAAGGGAGTAAAGGATTTTTGGCTAGTAGGTGTTGGTTCATGCATTTCAAAGCTCATACCAACTTGTATAACCTTAAGGTGCAGGATGAAGCTGCTAGTGGGGATGAGAAAGCAACAAGTGAATTTCTTAATAGGTTGGCTGAATTAAACAAAAAGGGTGACTACTGTGTTAAATAAGTATTTAATGTTAACAAGATAGGTATTTTTGGGAAGTGTATGCCTAACAGGACCTACATTGCTAAGGATGAGAAAACAACACCAGGTCATAAAGCTAGCAAGGAGAGATTGACTTTGCTTCTTGAAGGGAATGCTATAGGTGACTTCAAACTCAGGCCCCTATTGGTATACCAGGTAGAGAATGTAAAGGCACTGAAGGGCATTTGGAAAAGTCAACTGCCAGTCATCTGAATGTTTAATAAGAAGGCATAGGTAACACTTCAAAATTTTGATGAGTAATTTTCCAGTTATTTTGTACCAACAGTGAAGGACTACTGTACTGTCTTAGTAAAGGGCTATATTTTAAGGTGTTTCTAGTGCTAGACACTGCCCCTGGGTCATCCTGCCCACTTGGGTGACTTTAACCCTGTCAGGGTGGTTTACATTCCTCCTAATACCACTGCCATTTTACAGCCCATGGACCAAGGCCTCTTTCAAGGCCTACTACATCTGCAGGACATTTGCTATGGCCCTTAATGAAACTCAGAAGGACAAGAAACTAACACTCAAAAACTTTTGTAAGTTTTATAACATTTACAGTGCTCTGCAAAACATTATTTTGCCTGGGATAAAATGAGGTGAACAAACTTAAATGGCATGTGGAAAAAACTATGTCCCCAGTTTTTGTATGATTTCTATTGCTTGGAGGAGTCAGTGGAGGCTATAACAGAGAAGGTTGTTGCCATGGGTAAACAACTGAATTTGGAGGTGGAAGCTGAGGATATCACAAAGCTACTGACATCACATGGCAAGAAACTGTTTGCTAAGGATGTCATTCAACTGGAAAAGCAGCTGATTGAAGAGGAAGAGATAGAAACTAAAGAACCCAAGTAATTTACTACCAAGCATTTGGCAGAAGGTTTTTCTGTGGTAGAGGATGGGTTGACAAAGTTTTTGACTGAGAATCCCAGCCATGACAGATTCAGTAAGGTCTACAGAGCTGTTATAGATGCCTTGCAAAGCTATAGGCAGATTTTTGAAGAGAAGAAGTCCTCACACTTTCAGACTATTCTGGATCAATTCTTTAAGAAGGTAGAGAGGCCTACAATGAATCTGTACCCTCTGCTTTATCTGCTTCTCAAAATGAAACACCTCTAGTACAGGTAGAAACATCTACAGTGTCTCCTGTATGTTCTTTAGGCAATTCTGATTCACCTGACCCAGTATCTCCAGCATGTTCTGCAGGTTCCCCTGCTTCTCCAGATTCCTTCTCCCAATAGATTACTCTTTCCCACCTTGCAATGCCCCTTCAAGTTTGCAAGCCAACCACAGGAAGAGGTAAAAACAATTTTTTACACTAATTTTT
The DNA here is from genome assembly GCF_036850995.1 of Saccopteryx leptura. Taxonomy (NCBI): domain Eukaryota; kingdom Metazoa; phylum Chordata; class Mammalia; order Chiroptera; family Emballonuridae; genus Saccopteryx; species Saccopteryx leptura. The sequence goes on along the minus strand of NC_089516.1, from coordinate 59,262,799 downwards.
GCCATTTTTTCTGTTACTACAGTAAAGTGTACAGTAATTTATATTTATGTCCTTTTTTTCTTGTGGCTTACTTGTGTTTTATTTCCTTGATTATTATTTTACAACTGTGTTAGGATAGGTAAATGACTTAGGCTAGGGTGTGTTTTGACTTACTACAAAATTTGGGTTACATCACTCTCAAAGGAACGGAACTGTGTCATAACCTGAGGATCCCCTGTAAATATTTATTTCTTTAACAAAATAAAGTTTCTTCTTGAAAAGACTGAACCCAACAAGGAAAGCTGGACCCAAAGTGATATGAGGAAGGTTCTCATATCTGTGGGTGTCTGTCCAAGTCATTACTCTTCAGGTTTTACCCAAATATAGCCTAGAGAGGCTTTAGCTGTTTTGTAAATTTCTGATGATTCCTTAGCACACACTGTGATCTGTATGTGTACTACTTGATACAAAAGGAGGTGGTGCTCCTCTCATGTCCCTTGGTATGTAGTCCTAAATCTCTCAACTCCCACAGAGGTATTTTTGTTTGTGGATGGGGGCCAAATTCCATTGTTGAAACAGAGAGACGAAAAGGAGGGTCATTGTATGCTGCCATGATACAGATGTCACTGTAATAAAATCTTTAAATAATTATTTACTTTCCAAATCAGAGATATGTTCATGAAACAGAAAGAGTGAAATAAAGTTTCAGTTACTCCAACTTTTGAGAGGATAAATAATAGCAGAACTGTAAACCCATTCTTTATTTTTGATGGTGTCTTAGCTTTAGGTTCCATAAAAATATACAATAAATTGGGTGCCTTAAAAATCAAAATTAATTCTTCTCACAGTACTAAAGGCTGGAGTCTTAGATCCTAATGCCAGCATAACTAGGTTCTGGTGGTTTATAATGCCAGCAAGATTAGCTCTCTTTGTATCATACAAATGGCCATCTTTTTTCTGTATGCTTACATAGTTTTTTCTCAGTGAATTCATGTGGAGTGGGTAAAAAAAGTAAGGGGACAACTCTTCATTGTTTTATAAGACAACAAATGTTTATGACATCACTTAATCCTAATATCACTCAAAAGCCCTGTATATAAATACAAACACATTAGGGAAAAGAATTTTAATATAATTTTTTTGGGAAGGGGGAACAGAATTCAGTCCATAGCAAATTATATTAACAAATCACTGGGGAACAATTTTTTATTTTATATTGCATGAGGTTTTGGAACTGTTTCTATATACTTCTGCATCACTGATTCCAAAACTGAAATCCATTTTTTGGTGCATGCTCCAGTTTTTTTGCAATTTAAATTTCTTTTTGTTCCAGTTAATGGCATGCATTAGTTTTTAAATTGGAGTTAAAGAGCAACAACTCTTGGATTGAACATAACCACAAGGCAATTAATGTTTTACAAACATCACTTTTACATAATTGTAGTTGTTTTTAAATGTAAAAAATTATTATGCGATAAAAACTCCCTCTTATTTTAAGATTGAATCATGGCTTCTTCGAGTAGGCATAAATGTAAGAATAGTCCTGACACCTTCTGTTATATATGTGGCCGTTACACACTTCAACGTGAAAGGCGCAATATTTCATCATTTGTGACACATGCATACATTGTCTATTTTCAAGTTCCCCTTGGTGATCAAGACAAGAATTTGGCTTCTCATATTGGGTGTCATAATTGTGAGGAAATGCTTCATGACTGAACAAAAGAAAAATGCAAAGGAATGCCTTTTGGTATTCCCATGGTTTGGCATGAACCTAAGGATCACAGCAGTGACTGTTATATCTGTCTTATTCATACTAAGGGCATTGGCAAGAAATAATGGCATATGATCACATATCCTAATATTCCTTCAGCAGTACGACCTATCCCACACTCTGAGACATTCCCAGTTCCAGTTTTCAATGGTTTTATTTCTTCTAAGGATGAAGAAAGTGAACATGGTGATCAGGTGTATTTTGATAAGATGCATGAGGAAATGGTTGTAGAATCTGAAGGGTCTTCTTCTGATGCCAAGTAGTCATTAAGCCCTCAGCAGTTTAGCCAACCTGAATTGAATGACTTAGTAAGAATGACATAAAAATTGTCCTCAACTTTCTGAAGTATGAGGAGCATAACTGGATCTTTGTGTGGATCTTAAAATGGTAAATTTCCTTTTAGGACAACATAGAGGTTTCACAAAGTATCCTTGCTTTCTGTGTTTGTGGGACAGCTGAGCTCAGGAGAAACACTGGGCACAGAAGGAGTGGCCGGAACATGAAGCTCTGGAAGTAGGGATGCAAAATATTGTGAATGAACCTGTAGTTAATTGAGACAGCATCATTTTTCTCCCACTTCACATCAAACTGGGCTTAATGAATCAGTTTTTTCAGGCTTTGAATAGAGAAATGAATGCTTTCGACATATTATTTCTGTTTTTCCTGACTTGTCTTTCAAAAAGATAAAAGCAGGTGTATTTGATGGACCTCAAATTCAAACCCTCACACATGATGAAGAATTTTCCAGGAAGATGAATAAGGAGGAGAAAGCAGCATAGCAGTATTTGTGGCAGTTACAAAAAACTTCCTTGGCAACAAAGCAGAAAACTATGAACTTCTGGTTCAAAGGATGCTGTTGGCTTTCTGCAACATTGGATGTAACATGAGTGTTAAGATTCACCTCCTGAACAGTCACCTTGATAAGTTTTCTGAAAATCTTGAAGCTGTTAGTGATGAACAGACTACTGCTGGAGCATCATACTAGATTGTCCTCAACAAGTACAAAAACAAAAGAGGTACAAATGCAAATTTTTGCCTGAATAGAATTTAAATAAGTTTTGCACAAATTTTATGATTCAAATAGTGTTTTAATATGTTCAATTTCAAAATTGTAGACAAATTCTGATGCAATCATATCTTTTAGTGTATTAGTGTATTTGCTGCATTATATAAATTATTATATTTTCACAAAGATGATGCACAAGAAGACATTCTACTTCACTATGTTAAACTAAATGTTGAAAATTTTACAATAAGATGAAAACCTAAAATCTTGAATTGCAAAAAAACTGTAGCTTACAGAGAAAAAAACTAATGTCAGATTTGAGATCAGCACACTCGAATTAGGTAAGAACAAGTGTTTTTGTGGATGCAAACAAAATTTTTTTCCCCAGTGTTCTTGGTTAAGGGCCTGTATTTTGTTGGTGGCTATTTTGATTCAAGACCTAACTAAGAATCCTAAAACAATAATTTATAGGAAAAAATGCATCCCAAGGTTCATTAGAGCATTATTTACAATGGCCAAGATCTAAAAACAGCCCATGTATCCATCACTGGATGAGTGGATTAAAAAGCCATGGTACATTTATGCAATGGAATACAATGCAGCTGTAAAAAAAAATCTTACCTTGGCCCTGGCCGGTTGGCTCAGCGGTAGAGCGTTGGCCTGGTGTGTGGGGGACCTGGGTTCGATTCCCGGCCAGGGCACATAGGAGAAGCGCCCATTTGCTTCTCCACACCCCTCCTTCCTCTCTGTCTCTCTCTTCCTATCCCGCAGCCAAGGCTCCATTGGAGCAAAGATGGCCTGGGCGCTGGGGATGGCTCCTTGGCCTCTGCCCCAGGCGTTAGAGTGGCTCTGGTCGCGGCAGAGCGATGCCCCGGAGGGGCAGAGCATCGCCCCCTGGTGGGCAGAGCGCTGCCCCTGGTGGGCGTGCCGGGTGGATCCCGGTCGGCGCATGCGGGAGTCTGTCTGTCTCTCCCCATTTCCAGCTTCAGAAAAATACAAAAAAAAAAAATCTTACCTTATGTGACAGCATGGATGGACCTAGAAATTCTTATGCTAAGTAAAATAAACCAGGCAGAGAAAGACAAAAGCATAAATCTCACTTATATGTGGAATATAATGAACACAATAAACTAAGAAACATAAAAATAAAGGCAATGTCACAGAGAACAGACGGGTAGTTGTCATAGGAAATGGGGAAGAGAAGACAGGTTCAGAAAAACTTAGAGATTAGTCAAACACGCAGATACAGAAAGCAGGGATAAGGGAAAAAACAATCAGAGAAAAGGGGTATTAAAGATAGAGGGACAGGGGTAAAGGGTAAAAATGTAGCTGAAAAGAGAGTTGCATGGATCATGTGGGGCATGATGCAATATGTAAATGGTGTTATAGTGAGTGGGACACTTAAAATTATCTCAAAACAATAAATTGAAAAATAAATAAAAATACTGTAAAATGGTTTAATTTTATCATTAATTGGCAATGAAAATTTTCTTTTCTTATTTAGAAAATTATATTTCATTGGGTGACAATTGATCAATAAAAGTACGTAGGTTTCAAGAAAACTTTCCTTTATCATTTGAACTGTTGATTGTGTTGTGTGCCCATCACCAAAAGTCAATTTTCCATCATAGTATATTTGTTCCTCTTTACTCCATTCTTCACCCACACAGCTCCCCCATACCTTCTCCTGCTAGCAACCACTTCATTTCATCTATGTCCATAAGTCTAATTTTTATATCCCACTTAAGAGTAAAATGATATAGTTCTTAGTTATTTTTCTGATTTACTAATTTCACTTAGCGTAATGTTCTCAAGGCCCACTGATGTTGTGATAAATGGCATTATATATATATATATATATATATATATATATATATATATATATATATATATATATATATATGTACCACATCTTCTTTATCCAACCCTTCACTTAAGGACACTTTGATTGTTTTCATGTCTTGGCCAACATGAATAAAGCTCTGATGAACATGGGAGTACATGTGATTTTTTTTTTAAATTATTTTTTTTAAATATTTTTATTTATTGATTTTTTAGAGAGAGAGGAGTGAGAGAGAGAGACAGAGAGAGAGAGAAGGGGGAGGAGCAGGAAGCATCAACTCCCATATGTGCCTTGACCAGGCAAGCCCAAGGTTTCGAACCGGCGACCTCAGTGTTCCAGGTCGACGCTTTATCCCACTGCGCCACCACAGGTCAGGCACATGTGATTTTACATAGCAATGTTTTTAAGTTTTTTGGTAGATACCCAGTAGAGAGATTTATGAGTCATATAGTAGTTCTACTCCAAAGGTTTTGAGGAACCGCCATAATTTCTTCCAATCCATGAACATAAAATATTTTCCATTTCCTTGTGTCTTTTCCAATTTATTTCAATAATGCTCTTTGGTTTTCAATATAAGTCTTTCCTATCCTTTCTTAAGTTTTTTTCCTCAGTATCTTAGTTTTTTATTGTTGTTGCAATTGTAAAAAGGATTGGATTTTTTATTTCATTTTCTGAAGTTTCAATGTTGGCATATAGGAAAGGGGTAGTCTTTTGTATATTGATTATGCATCCTGTGATTTTACTGTATTGGTTTATTGTTCCTAATAATTTTTCTGTGGGGTCTTTGGGATTTTCTATATATAAAACCATGTCTCCGCAAAAAAAGTGATACCCTTACTTTGTATTTCTTAATATGATATATCTTGTTGTCATTCTCATTTATCTGTTTATATCTTTTGACCTCTACTTTTATTTATTCTTTTCTGAATTAAGAGAGCTAGAGAGACAGACAGAAAGCGGGAGAGATGAGAAGCATCAACCTATAGTGGTGGCACCTTAGTTGTTTATTAATAGTTTTCTCAAATGTGCCTTGACCAAAGGGCTCTACCTGAGCCAGTGTCCTTGGATTCAAAGCAAGAACATTTGGGCTCAACCCATTGATCATCTAGTGATGTCTATAATTCAACATTCAAGCCAGAGACTCCACAATCAAGCTGGTGAGCCTGCACTTAAGACAGATGATCCCATGCTCAAGCCAGTGGCTTTGGAGTTTCAAATCTGGGTCCTCAGCATCCTAAGATAATGCTATATTGACTGCACAGCTCTGTTCAGGTTGCTTTTATTTCTTCTTTGACCCAGTCATTGTTTAGAAGTATGTTGTTTAATTTCCACCTTTTTGTAATTTTTTTCCTTTTTTTTCCTGCAGTTGAATCTAAATTTAAAGCCTTGTGGTCAGAAAATATCCTCGGTATAATTTTATTCTTCTTAAATTTGTTAAGCTTAGTTTTGTGGTCTAACATACGGTCTATCATTAAGAAAGTTCCATACACATTGAAAAAATGTATAAGCTGATGTTCTGGAATGAAACATTCTTTAATATCTATTATGTCTATTTGATCTCACATGTTGTATAAGGCCTACATTCTTTTTTTATTTTCTTCTTGGATGATCTACCTAAACCTGTTAAAGTTGTGTTGAGATTTCAAAGTATGATTGTGTTTTTGTCTATTTCTACCTTTAAATCTGATAGATATCTTATATATTTTGGTGCTTCCTGATCAAATGCATATATATTAAAAAGTGTTATGTCTTTTTAATATAGTGCCCCCTTTATCATTATGAAATGGGCATATCTTTTTCTTGTTAGCTTTGTTGTCTTGAATTTAGCATTGTAAGATGTTATTATGGCTACACATGCTTTTCTTAAAAAGAAACTATTTGCTTGGAGAATTGTATTCAAACATTTCACTTTGAGTCTACTTTTGTCTCTGTACATTAGATGTCTCCTGAAGACAGCATTATGGATGGGAATTGTTTTTGATCCAACCTACTCATCTGTGATTCATTACTGGTGAGTTCAATCTAGATATATTTAGGGAAATTATTGACCCATGAAGATTTCCTATCCTCGCTTTATGTTTTGTTATCTAGTAGTTCAGTGTCTCCTTCAGTTCCACTCTTTAGTGCTTCTGTCAGTTGTTTTTGTTTGTTGGTATCCCATGTTTTTCCTCCTTTTTAATTTTTTTAAGATATGTGTTTTAGTATTGGTTTTAATTTAATTTAATTTTTTTTTTACAGATACAGAGAGAGAGTCAGAGTGAGAGATAGACAGGGACAGACTGGAATGGAGAGATGAGAAGCATCAATCATTAGTTTTTCGTTGCGCATTGTGACACCTTAATTGTTCATTGATTGCTTGCTCACATGTGCCTTGACCATGGGCCTTCAGCAGACCGAGTAACCCCATGCTCGAGTCAGTGACCTTGGGTCCAAGCTGGTGAGCTTTGTTCAAACCAGATGAGCCCAGGCTCAAGCTGGTGACCTTGGGGTCTCGGACCTGGGTCTTCTGCATCCCAGTCTGACGCTCTATCCACTGAGCCACCACCTGGTCAGGCTAGTATTGGTTTTATAGCGGGTGATTACCTCTAGGTTATTAAGAGAAAAATTTTCATATATACAAGATTTGTTTTATGAGTGCTTCTGCATTCCACCCTCTTTTGTTTCTGTAGGTTTTTATCCTCTTCCATTTTATGTTATTGTCATCAAATTTTATCCTCGTTTTTATTGTGACCTTGTTAGAGATTTTACTTGTATTTTTGGATTTTTTTTTCTTTGTATTCTGTAGAGTAAGCCTCATGAGTATTTTCTGAAGTAGAGGTTTTCTGGTGATAAATTCTCTTACATTCTGTATTTTTGTGAAAAGATTTTATTTATTCTTTGTATTTGAAGAATAACTTTGATGAATATGGTATTTTTGGCTGCCAATTTCTCTCTTTCAGTACATTCCATGTTTGGGACCACTCTTTTCTGGCTTATAGAATGTCTGCTAAGAAGACTGGTGATAACCTTACCTTATATGTTATGTTCTTTTCTTTTTTGTGACAGAGAGAGACACAGAGAGACAGAAAGATGGACAGATAGGGGAAGACAGACAGGAAGGGAAAGACATGAGAAACCTCAATTCATTGTTGTGGCTCCTTAGTCTCCTTAGTTGTTTATTGATTGCTTTCTCATATGTGCCTTGATTGGGGAGCTACATCAGAGTGAGTGACCCCTTGCTCAAGCCAGTGATCTTGGGCATCATGCCAGAAAACTTTGGGTTCAAGCCAGCAACCATAGTGTCATGTTTATGATCCCACACTCAAATCAGTGACCTCACACTCAAGCTAGTGAGCCTGCACTCAAACCAGAAACCTCTGGATTGCAAACCTGGGTCCTCTGAGTCCCAGTCTGATGCTCTATCCACTGAGGCACCACCTAGTCAGGCTCTTATGTTCTTCTTTTCCCTAGTTGGTTTGATAATTTTTCTTTGTCATTAATTTTGGACAATATTTTTATGATATGCCTTTTTCTCTAAAGTCAAGAAGAGAAGACTGACCACTTTCTTCACTCTTATTCAATATAGCTCTGGATGTTGTAGCTAAAAAAATTAGTCAAGGGAAAGAAATAAAAAGTATTCATATCAAAAAAAGTAATGGTATCACTTTTTGCAGATGACATGATTCTATGTATAGAAAACCACAAAGATAGAAAACCACAAAGACTCCACTGAAAAATGACCAGAAACAATTAACCAATATAGTAAGGTCAGATAATAAAAAATGAATATACAATACAAAAGTCAACAGCTTCCCTATATGCTAACAATAAAACAACAAAATATAAAAGCAGAAAGAAAAAATCCTTTTATAATTATAACAACAAAATAAATAAAAAATATGGGAATAAGCTTAACAAAGAATATGAAGGTCCCATATACTGAAAACTAAAAGCATTATTGAAAGACATTAAAAAAGACACAGGGAGGCCTGACCTGTGGTGGCGCAGTGGATAAAGCGTTGACCTGGAAATGCTGAGGTCGCTGGTTCAAAACCCTGGGCTTGCCTGGTCAAGGCACATATGGGAATTGATGCTTCTAGCTCCTCCCCCTTCTCTCTGTCTCTCCTCTCTCTGTCTCTCCTCTCTCTGTCTCTCCCTCTCCTCTATAAAATGAATAAATAAATAAATAAAAATTAAATCTGGTCTAAAATTAAAAAGTATAAAAAAAAAAAAAAGACACAGGGAAGGCCTGACTTGTGGTGGCAGTGGGTAAAAGCATCAACCTGGAACACTGAGGTCACTGGTTCGAAACCCTGGGCTTGCCTGGTAAAGGCACATATGAGAGTTGATGATTTCTGCTCCCCACCTTCTCTCTCTCTCTCTCTCTCTCTCTCTCTCTCTCTCTCTCCTCTCCCTAAAAAATGAATAAATAAAATTTTTAAAAAAATTTTTAAAAGACACAGGGAAATAAAAAAAATATTCTATGTTCATGACTTGGAAGAATCAACATAGGTAAAATGGCGATATTACACAAAGAAATATACAATTTAATTATTTTATTTTAATTTTATTATTTTTTTAAATATACTGTGTTAACATGGGTTCAAGTGTCTCACTCAATATAATACCTTTAATTCAAAAATCATGTTCCCAATCACACCCCCTTCTCTCCCTTTTACCATGCTCCCCTCTTCCCTCTGGGACATGCTGTCTTGTACTCTGTATCTATGTGTTATGTATATGTAATATGGATAATCCTTTTACCTTCTCTGTTCATGTTCCCTCATTCCTTTTCCCTCTGAGAGATAACTCTGTGATCCTTGTAACCCCACTTCTACCTCCATTCCATTCCTAAATTTACTATTTTATTAGATTCCACATATAAGTAAGATCATATGATATTTGGCTTTCTCTGCCTAAGCTATTTCACTTAGCATAATAATCTACATTTACATCTAATACATTGCAAAAGGTAAGATTTCTTTCTTTTTCACAGCCACCTAGTATTTTATTTTGTACATGTACCACAGTTTTTTATCTATCTGTCAATGGTTAGACACTTGGGCTCTTTTCAGTACTTGGCAATTTTAAACAATGCTGCAATATACATGAGGGTGCATATCTTCTTTTGAATTAGTATTTTGAAATTTTTAAGATATATTCTTAAAAGTAGGTTAGCTGGATCAAAAAGCAGTTCTATTTTGAATTTTTTGAGCAAATGCAATACTGTTTTTCACAGTGGCTGCACAAGGGTAGATTTCCACCGGAAGTTCAAAATGGTTTCTTTTTCTTCACACCCTCATTAGCACTTGTTTGTTGCTTTGTTAAAGTGAGCCATTCTGACAGGTGTGGGGTGGTATCTCATTGTGAATTTAATTTGTGTTTCTTTGATTATTAGTGACATTAAACAATATGGCTATTGACTATCTATATGTCTTCTTTGGAGAAATGCTTATTTAGTCACATTGCCCATTTTTAAATTAGATTGTTTAACTTCCATGTGTTTAGTTTTAGAACTACATTATAAATGTTGATTATTAACCCTTATCGGATGTATCAGCAAACATGTTCTCCCTTTGAATGGGTTATCTTTTTATTGTGTTAATGATGTCTTTTGCTATACAAAGCTTTTTATTTTGCTATAGTCTCATTTGTTTATTTTGTCTTTTATTTTGCTTGTCCACAAAGATGTATCAGCAAAAATATCACTATAAGAGATATTAGAGGGTTTACTCTCTATATTTTCCCAAGATTTTTATGATTTTGCAACTTATATTTGTCTTTTATCAATTCTGAGTTTGTTTTTGTGAATAGAGTAAGTTGGTAGTCTAGTTTCATTTTTTTTTTTGCATGTACCTGTCCAATTTTCCTAACATCATTTGTGAAAGAGACTGTCTTTACTCCATTGAATACTTTTGCATTTTTTGTCAAATATCAATTGACTGTAAAGACATGGTATATTTCTGGGTGCCCATTTCTCTTCCACTGATATGTGTACTTGTTCTTATGCCAGTACCAAGCTGTTTTGATTACAATGGTCTTGTAGTATAACATGGTATCAGAAAGTGTGATACCTTTCACTTTGTTCTTCATTTTAAAGACTGACAAGACAATTCAGGTTCTTTCTTGGCTGTATATAAATATTTGTGATATATGTTCTAGATATGTGAAATATGCCATTGATATTTTTATAATAATTTCATTGAATCTATAGATTGCTTTGAGTAGTATGGACATTTTATGATGTTAATTCTTCTTATCAATAAACAAGAAATATGCTTCTAATAGTTTTAATCTTTTTTATTTTTTCTGCAATACCTCATGCTTTTTTTTGAGTATAAGTCTTCTACCTCCTTGGATAAGTTATTTCTAGGTACTTTATTTTCTTTTTCTAGTAATAGTCAAGGGGATTTTTTCCTTAATTTCTATTTCTGACAGTATATTGTTGACAAAAATGTCACTGATTTCTGAATATTAATTTTATATCCTGCCATCTTGCCAAATTCATTTACTAGTTCTAGTAGATTTTGGCTCAAATTTTAAAATTTTCTACGTATAATATGTAATCAACAAATAATGACAACTTTTACTAATTTTTTTTTTAATTGGATGCATTTTATTTCTTTCTCTTGCCTGATTGCTATGGCTACAATTTTCTGAAATATGTTGAGTAAGAGTGGTGAAAGGTGGAACCACTGTAGTGTACCTGATTTTAAGATAATTGCTTTTAATTTTCCCAAGTGTGTATGATGTTCGCTGTCTCTTTGTCATATATGCCCTTGATACCGTTGAGGTATGTTTTTATAACCCTACTTTTCTTAGAGTTTTGATAATAAATGTGTGTTGGATTTTACCAGTTGGTTTTTCTGCATCTATTGGTATAATAATGTAATTTTTATTCTTCATTTTTTACTATGTGATGAATCACATTTTTTGATTTGATAATATTGTACCAGCCTTACCTCTCTGCAATAAATCCCATTATAACATGATGTATAATCTATTTAATATATTGATGAACCCGATTTTTTAATATTTTGTTGAGAATTTTAGCATTTACGTTCATCAGGGATACTATTCTATAATTTTTATTCTTTGTTATGTCTTTATCTGGTTTTGGAATGAGAATAACACTTAGTTCATAAAATGAGTTTTAAATTCTTTTCTCCTCCTAATTCTTTGCAATGGCCTGTGAAGGGTAGGTTTTTCTTTTTGTTTGAATCATTAGTAAAATTCCCTTATGAAGTCATCTGATTCAAGACTTTGGTTTGCTGGGAGTTTTCTGCTAATTGTTAAAATTAGTTTGTAATGATAAGTCTGTTTAGGTATTCTGATTCTTCTAGATATAGTTTTGGTAGATTGTATGTTTTTAGGAATTTATCCATTTTGCCTATATTGTCAAATGTTTTGGCATATAGATCTTCATAATATTTTCTAAAAATCTTTTGTATTTTAGTGATGAGAGTTGTTACATCTACACTTTCACTTTTATGTTTATTTAGTTTGGTCCTCTTTCTTTTTTTAATAACTCTGGTTAAAGATATGTTAATCTTCTCAATCACATGGAAATCTTGGAGTCAAATGATAGAAAATTCAAAATTGATGTTTTGAAAATATTCAACAAAATGTCAGAAAACACCAATAGGAAACTTAATGAGTTCATCAATGATATTGAATCTTTAAAGCAGAGATGGGAAAAAAAAGCAAAGATGGAAAACTTAATACATGAATTTAAAACTGAGGTAGCAAGCTTAGCTACTAGAACAAGCCAGGTAGAAAAAAGAATCAGTAATATCAAAAACAGTAGAGCATATTAAAAACATTTAAAAAAAGAAAGAGCACAAGAAGACTTGTTTTATTCCATAAGAAAGAGCAATATAACAATAACGAGTATATCAGAAAAAGGAGAGAAAACAGTAAAAAGCCTATTCAAATAAATAATGAGAAATTCCCAAGCGTATGGAAAGAGACAAAGCCTTGAATCCAAGAAGCAAACAGAATGCCAAATTACCTCAAGCCAAGCAGACACACTTCAAGACACATTGTAATAAAATTGTCAAAAATCAGTAACAACTAAAGAATACTCAAGGCAGCTAGGAAAAATAAAAAAAGAACTTATAAAGAAAGGTCCATTATGTTATCATGAGACTTTTCAGCAGAAACTCTATAAGCCAGATGAGAGTGAACCCAAATATTCAAAGAATTAAAAGAGAGAAATTACCATCAAAGTTATACTTCAAATATGAAAAAGATATAAACTTTGCTGACATACAGAAGCTGAGGGAATTTACTACCAGACAACCCAAACTGCAGCAAATATCCAAAGGGTTATTCAGCCAGACATATAGAACAAAACAAATGAAAACTATTGCTCTCTTATATAACAACTATTAAAGTTTGGAATAATGAACTTAATAAAACTATCAAAACTATAAAAAATATGCAAGAATAAACCTAAGAAATTAAGTGAACATTCTATATACTGAAAACTACAAATCATTATTGAAAGAAATTGCAAAATTCCTGGCTGGTTGACTCAGTGGCAGAGCATCTTCCTGATGTGTGGATGTCCTGGGGTTGATTCCTGGTCAGGGCACACAGAAGAAGCACCCATATGTTTCTCCACCCTTCCTCCTCTCCTTTCTCTCTATTCCTCTCTTTCCTTCCCACAGCCAAGGCTCCCTTGGAGCAATGTTTGCACAGACACTGAGGATGGCTCCATGGCCTCAGCCTCAGGCACTAGAATAGCTCTGGTTGCAATGGAGCAATCCCCCAAAATGGGCAGAGCATCGCCCCCTACTGGGCTTGCAGGGTAGATCTTGGTTGGGTGCATGCAGAATTCTGTCTGTCTGCCTCCTCACTTCTTACTTCAGAAAAATACAAAAAAAAAACCTATTAAAAAATTGAAAAAGACACAATAAAATTGAAGACTATTTCATGTTCATGGATTAGAAGAATAAACATAGTCAAAATGGCCATATTACCCAAAGCGGTATACCAACTTAGTGTAATCCCCACCAAAATCCAATGTCATTTTTTAATAAAAATAGAAGAAAAAGTTACCATGTTTGTACAAAATCATTAAAAAAAACCCTGAATAGCCAAAGCGATTCTTAGAATAATGTATGAAGCTGGAGGTATCACACTACTTGACTTCAAATTATACCATCTAGCCATGATAATAATAATAAAAGAAAAAAAGCATGTTATTGTAAAAAAAAACAAACAGACATGCAGACCAATGGAATAAAATTGAGACCCCAGAAGTAAAAGCACATATATATGGACAAAAAAACTTTGACAAAGAAGTAAAAAACACTAAATATAAAAAAAGCCTCTTCAATAAATGATGTGGGAAAATTTGAAAGCTACATGCCAAAAAAAAAAAAAAATGATACTTGACTACAGTTTGTCCCCCTAACCAAAAAATTAATTCCAAATGTTCAAAAACCTAACTATAAGATCTGAAACAATAAACAACATAAGAGAGGTAGTAGGTACTAAACTCATGAAACTTGGCCACAGAGAACAATTTATAAATTTTACTTAAAAGGCAAGGGAACTAAAAGCAAAAATAAATGAATGGGACTATATCAAACTAGAAAGCTTCTGCATAGCAAAAGAAACTGACAACAAAACAAATAGGCAGGTATAGGTTTTTTTATATTTATTATTTTTTATTTAATTAATTCTGTTTACATAGATTCTAGGGTCACACTGAATGCATCCCCCTCTCCTGTATTCCCCACAACATATCCCTTATCCCCTTCCCCATAGCACTCTCCCCCCCCCTTCACTTCAGTTTTATCCCATCCTATCATCCCCTTTCCCTCTGTCCTCTTTTTCTCTGGTCCCTTTGATCCCTCCTCTGTCTCAGTTCCATTCCTCAGTTCACAATGTTTCTGGGATTCCTAAAATGAGTGAGGTCATTTGATAATTTTTTTCTTTGCCTGGCTTATTTCTCTTAACATAATAGTTTCCAGGTCCCTCCATACTGTTACAAAAGATAATATTTCCTTCTTTTTCATAGCCCCAAAGTATTCCATTGTATATATGTACCACAGCTTTTAAATCCACTAGTCCACTGACAGACACTTGGGCTGTTTCCAGATCTTTGCTATTGTGAACAATGCTGCCATAAACATGGGGGTGCATTTCTTTTTTTCAGTCGGTGATATGGTGTCCTTGGGATATATTCCTATAAGTGGGATGGCTGAGTCAAAGGGCAGTTCCATTTTTAATTTTTTTTTAGGTTTTATTTATTCATTTTGGAGAGAGAAGACAGAGATAGATAGATAGAGAAAGAGAGATAGATATATATAGAGAAAGACAGAGAGAGAATGGAGGGAGGAGCAGAAAGCATCAACTCCCATATGTGCCTTGAACAAGGAAGCCCCGGGATTCGAACCGGCGACCTCAGTGTTCCAGGTAGATGCATTTACCCACTGTGCCACTGCAGGTCAGGCCATTTTTAATTTTTTGAGGAAGGAATTTCCATACTGTTTTCCATAGTGGCTGCACCAGTTTGCACACCCACCAGCAGTGCAGGAGGATTCCCCTTTCTCCACATGCTCTCCAGCACCTATCATGTGTTGTTTTGTTAATGAGCGCCATTCTGACTGGTGTGAAGTGGTATCTCATTGTGGTTTTAATTTGCATTTCTCTAATGATTAATGATGTTGAGCATTTTTTCATCTGTCTATTGGCCATCTGTATGTCCTCTTTGGAGGACTCTCTATTATTTCTTGTGCTCATTTTTTGATTGGATTGTTTGTCTTCCTGGTGTTGAGTTTTACAAGTTCTTTATAAATTTTGATTATTAACCCCTTATCAGACGTATTATTGAATATGTTCTCCCATTGTGTGGTTTGTCTTTTTATTCTGTTCATATTGTCTTTAGCTGTGCAAAGATTTTTAGTTTGATATAGTCCCATTTGTTTATCCTGTCTTTTATTTCATTTGCCTGTGGAGATAAATCAGCAAATATATTGCTGTGATAGATGTCGGTGAGCTTACTTACTGCCTATGTTTTGTTCTAAAATGCTTATGGTTTCACGATTTACATTTAAGTCCTTTATCCATTTTGAGTTTATTTTTGTGCATGGTGTAAGTTGGTGATCTAGTTTTATTTATTTATTTATTTTTATTTTTTGCAGGCAGCCATCCAGTTTTTCCAACACCATTTGTTAAAGAGATTGTCTTTTCTCCACTGTATGCTCTTACCTACTTTGACAAATATCAATTGTCCATAAAAATGTAGGTTTATTTCTGGGTTCTCTGTTCTGTTCCATTAATCTATATGCCTGTTCTTATGCCAGTACCAAGCTGTTTTGCGTACAATGGCTTTGTAGTATAACTTGATATCAGGAAGTGTGATACCTCTCACTTTATTCTTCTTTTTCAAGATTGCTGAGGATATTCTTCTTTTCATTCCATATAAATTTTTGGAATCTGTGTTCTATATCTTTGAAGTATGTCATTGGTATTTTAATTGGTATTGCATGGAATTTATAAATTGCTTTGGCTAATGTATACATTTTAATGATGTTTATTCTTCCTAACCATGAGCACGGTATATGCTTCCACTTGCTTGTGTCTTCCTTGATTTCTTTAATCGATGTTTTATAATTTTTTGAGTACAAATCTTTAACCACCTTGGTTAAATTTACTCCTAGGTACTTTATTTATTTATTTTTTTGTTGCAATAGTGAAGGAGATTGTTTCCTTAATTTCTCTTTCTGACAGTTCATTGTTTATGTATAAAAATGCCTCTGATTTCTGTGTATTAACTTTATATCCTGCTACCTTGCTGAATTTATTTATCAGGTCTAGTAGTTTTTTGACTGACACTAGAGTTTTCTATATACAATATCATATCATCTGCAAATAATTATAGTTTTAATTCTTTTTGTCCAATTTGAATGCCTTTTATTTCTTCTTCTTGTCTGCAGTAGCTAGAATTTCCAGTACTATGTTGAATAAGAGTGTTGAAAGGGGGCATCCCTGCCTTGTTCCTGATTTTAGGGGAATTACTTTTAATTTTTGTTTATTAATTATGATGTTTGTTATGGGTTTGTCATAGATGGCTTTTATCATGTTGAGGTATGTCCCCTGTATTCCCACATTGCTAAGTTTTGATTATAAATGGGTGCTGGATTTTATCAAATGCTTTTACTGCATCTATTGAAATTATCACGTGGTTTTTCTCCTTCCTTTTGTTTATGTGGTGATTCACATTAATTGATTTACAAATGTTGCACCATGCTTGCCTCCCCATAATAATTCCCACTTGATCATGGTGTATGATTGTTTTCATGTATTGCTGGATCCGGTTTGCTAATATTTTTTTGAGGATTTTAGCATCCAAATTCATCAGGGATATTGGCCCATAATTTCCTTTTTTGTGTGTTGTCTTTGCCTGGTTTTAGAATCAGAATTATGCTCACCTGAAAAAAGAAACTAGGAAGTGTTACTTCCTCTTGAATTTTGAAATAGCTTGATAAGGGTAGGAGTTAGTTCTTCCTTGAATATTTGGTAGAATTCACCAGTTAAGTCATCAGGCCCAGGGGTTTTGTTATTGGGGAGCTTTTTGATAACTCTTTTGATCTCTTTTGTTGTAATCGGTCTGATTAGGTTTTCTAATTCTTTCAGATTGATTTTTTGAAGATTATATGTTTCAAGGAATTTGTCCATTTCATCTAGGTTGTTTAATTTTAAGGCATACAGTTCTTCATAGTATTTTTTTTTTACAATATTTTGTATTTCTGTTGTGTCGGGTGTTATTTCTCCACTCTCATATCTAATTTTATTTATTTAAATCCTCTCTCTTCTTTTCTTGGTGAGTCTCTTTAGAAGTTTATTGATCTTGTTTACTCTTTCAAAGAACCAGCCCCTGGTTTCATTGATCCTCTGTATTGTTTCTTTAGACTCTATGTCATTTATTTCTGCTATGATCTTTATTATTTCCTTCCTTCTACTACCTCTGGGCCTTACTTGCTTTTCTTTTTCTAGTTCTTTTAGAGGAAGGGTTAGGTTGTTTCTTTGAGCTTTTTCAAGCTTCTTAAGAAATGCCTATAGTCCTATAAATTTCCTTCTCAGGACTGCTTTTGCTGTGTCCCATAAATTTTGAGTTGTTGTATGTTAATTATCATTCGTATCTAGGATTTTTTTATATCTTTTTTTATTTCATTGTTAACCCACTTGTTATTTAATAACATGCTATTTAATTTCCATGTGTTTGAGAATTTTTCAGTATTTCTGTTGTGGTTGATTTCTAGTTTTATGCTATTGTGATCAGAGAAAATACTTAATATTATTTAAATCTTCTTAAATTTGTAGAGACTGCTTTTCTGTCCTAACATGTGATCTACTTTAGAGACTGTACCATGAGCACTTGAAAAAAAATGTATATTCTACTTTCTTAGGGCTATAGGTTCTAAAGATATCTATTAAATCATGTTGACCTAGTGTGTCCTTTAAGTCTGATGTTTCTTTGTTAATTTTCTTTCTTGAGGATCTATCTAGTGATGTTAGTGGGGTATTGAAATCTTTTACTATTATAGTATTGCTGTTTATCTCGCCCTTTATAGCCATCAAAGTCTGCTTAATATATTTAGGTGCTCCTATATTAGGTGTGCATAAATTTATGATGGTCATATCTTCCTGTTGGATTGCTCCCTTTATCATTATGTAGTGGTCTTCTTTATCTCTTACTATAGTCTTGTTTTTAAAATCCATTTTTTTCTGATATAAGTATTGCTACCCCAGCTTTTTTTTTTTTTCCATTTGCATGAAATATTTTTTTCCATCCTTTTATCTTCAGTCTATGTGCATCTTTTGTTTTAAGGTGTGTCTCTTGTAGACAGCATATGTATGGGTCCTCTTTTCTTATCTCAGCAGCTACCCTATGTCTTTTGATTGGATCATTTAATCCATTTACATTTAAGGTTATTATTGATATGTAGTTGATTATTGCCATATTATTCTTTAAAGCTCTATTCCTCTTTTGCTATATTCTTTCCCCACTTTGATCTGTGTACAACAGGCACCTTAACATTTCCTGCAACATTGGTTTGGTTGTAATGAATTCCTTGAGTTTCTTTTTCTTTTCTTTTTTTTTTCAATTTTGATTATTTATTTGCATTTCAAATCTTATGAGACTGCTACCGAAATGAGGAGAAGAAGGCAAAGCAAATTCCTTTTTCCTTTCTTGGTTAAAATACATGATAATGGCAGCCAATTTTTTTAAATTTTTTCTTTATTAATTTTTAGAGAGGAGAGAGAGAGAGAGAGAGAGAGAGAGAGAGAGAAGAGAAGGGGGAGGGAGGAGCAAGAAGCATCAACTCTCATATGAGCCTTGACCAGGCAAGCCCAAGGTTTTGAACCAGCGACCTCAGCATTCCAGGTCGATGCTTTATCCACTGTGCCACCACAGGTCAGGCCGGCAGCCAATTTAAAGAAGTCACACATTCTTTTCTTTACCAAATTCAATTACTTTTGAGGTTGGAAGAATGAGGCAGGCATGTCTAGTGGTATTTGTCTAGGGAATAATGACTCCAAATTAAGTGTTTGGAGAGTAGAAAAAATATCTTAATTCAGTAACCATTAACTTTAGTATATATCATGCCGTTCAATACCCAGACACATTGGAGAATTGCTCGGAAATATTAGCCAATCAATTTAGCAATGCTGGCAACTACAAAGGCAGAGTTAAATTGACTTTTCTTGTGAGGCCAAATGACCCCTTTCATCTTAATAAGTTTAATTTAATTATTTATTTATTACTCATTTAGGAGATTTTGCCCCTTATTTTTTTATTATTATTAAACTTAATGCAGTGACATTGATAAATCAGGGTATATATGTTGAGAAAAAACATCTCCAGATTATTTTGATATTTGATTATGCTGTATACCCCTCACCCAAAGTAAAATTGTTCTCCATCACCTTCTTTCTGTTTTTTTTTGTGCCCCTCTGCTCTCCCAACCCCCTCTCTCTCCTTCCTCGCCCCACACACCCCAGTTACCATCACATTTTTGTCCATGTCTCTGAGTCTCATTTTTATGTCCCATCTATGTATGGATTCATATAGTTCTTAGTTTTTTCTGATTTACTTATTTCACTCCAGATAATGTTATCAAGATCCATCCATGTTATTGTAAATGATCCGATGTCATCATTTCTAATGGCTGAGTAGTATTCCATAGTATATATGTACCAAAGCTTTTTAATCCACTCATCCCCTGATGGACACTTGGGCTGTTTCCAAATCTTTGCTGCCATAAATATGGGGGAGCATTTCTCCTTTTGGAGCAGGTCTATGGTGTTCTTGGGGTATATTTCTAAAAGTGGGATAGCTGGGTCAAAAGCAATTCAATTTTCAATTTATTGAGGAATCTCCATACTGTTTTTCACAGAGGCTTCACAAGTCTGCATTCCCATCAGCAGTTCAGAAGGGTTCCCTTTTCTCCACATCCTCGCCAGCACTTATTCTGTGTTGTTTTGTTGATGAGTGCCATTCTGCCTGGTGTGAGGTGATATCTCATTGTGGTTTTAATTTGCATTTCTCTAATGATTAATGATGTTGAACTTTTTTTATATGCCTATGGGCCATCTGTATGTCCTCTTTGGAGAAGTGTCTATTCATGTCTTTTTTCTATTTTTTTTGACTGGATTGTTTGTCTTCCTGGTGTTGAGATTTACAAGTTCTTTATAAATTTTGGTTATTAACCCCTTATCAGATGTATTGTCAAATATGTTCTCCCATTGTGTAGTTTATCTTTTTATTCTGTTCTTATTGTCTTTAGCTGTGCAAAAGCTTTTTAATTTGATATAGTCCCATTTGTTTATCTTGTCTTATATTTCACTTCTTCGTTGAAATAAATTAGCAAATATGATATACTAGAAAGCCCGGCGGTCATACAAAATGACCGCTGTTATAGATATTATAAATTGTAATTAAAATGATTTGTGCAAAGGTGTCTGCTAATTCAAACTGAATTACCCAGGGCAGGTGGCGAGGATGCCCCTTTGCTTAGTACCCCACAGGGTTTCCCCCTTCTATTTGCTTAATTGCTTAAAGTAGAATGCAATGAAGGAAACCACTGACGGTACATTTCTTAAGAGCCACCGCCAGCTCAATAAATAAAGGTAATTTAAATAATAAAATGTTTATTCACATGTCAAAGATCTCTTTGTACGCAACATTTCTTGTGTAGATCTTTCCATCATTTTTAAGCTCGCCTTGCAGAGGATCATCAATTATTTTTAATTTTACGTTCGTTCTTTCACAAACTCTTGAACAGGCAACATAAAGTTGACCGTGTCCAAATGTAGGCTCAAGTAAAAAAATGCCAACACACTTAAGCATTTGGTCCTGAGACTTATTGATAGTCATAGCAAAGGCAAGTTTTACAGGAAATTGTCTATGTCTCAATTGAAACAGCAACTTTGTTTGAGATGTAGCCAAATCAATTCTTGGAATGACATGTATTTCACCTTTAGAGGAGCCAGTCAAAGACTTAGCTATTATGACATTATTTTTCAATTGGAGAACCTCTAGTCTTGTACCATTGCAAAGACCCCTTCTGGTGTCATTTAGTGGAACTACAATATTTCCGTACTTGCAACATTGAGAAAATCCTTTCTTGCCGCAGTCAATTCAATTAGTTTCTAGCTTGAAGTTTAAAGACTGACAGTGTTCACATTTAATATTCATGTCACCAGAGGAATGCTCAAAAATTAAACTTTCTCCGTTTGAAACTGTTTTAATCCTTTTTGCGTTTCGGTCAGCATTACTCTGTCGTTTTTTTGCATTTCTTTCCTGCCTTTGTTCAAGGGACTCATTTTGTTGAGACAGGCTTTTTTGTCTTGCATCTGAGGCAAGCCTTGTTTCTCTATGCTCATCAGTCTCATTTTGTCAAGAAAGACGCATTTGCTCTGCGATTGAAGCAAGCCTTGTCTTTCTCTGCTCAGTGGTTTCTTTTTGTCGAGAAAGCCGTTTTTGTGCATCTTCAGCTCCTTTTCTTTCCTTTTCAGTGCTGTATTTTCTAGGAGGCATTCTTAAAAAAAATTACATTAAGATGTAGTGTTTATGTAAAACAGATGATTGCCAATGCAAACAAATGTTCACCTTCCTTCTGACACGCTCAATTTGCGTTCAGCCTTAAATTGTTTCAAAAGCAGATGATTGCCAATGCAAACAAATGTTCACCTTCCCCCTGACCTGCTCAATTTGCGTTCAGCCATGGCAACTTCACCCCATTGGCTAGTACAGTTAAGCAAGCAACCAATAAGCTATCGGCAACAAACATACACTTAAGCCGCATATAATAAAGATTGTTCTGAGAGAAGTCAAAGAGCTTACTGCCTATGTTTCCTTCTAAGATGCTTATGGTTTCATGGTTTACGTTTATGTCTTTTATCCATTTTGAGTTTATTTTGGGGAACGGTGTAAGTTGGTGGTCTAGTTTCATTTCTTTTTTTTTTTACAGGTTGCTGTCCAATTTTCCCAACACCATTTATTAAAGAGGCTGTCTTTACTCTGCTATATACTCTTATCTCCTTTGTCAAATATCAGTTGTCCATAGAGCTGTGGGTTTATTTCTGGGTTCTCTGTTCCATTCCATTAATCTATATGCCTGTTCTTATGCCAGTACCAGGCTGTTTTGAGTACAATGGCTTGTAGTATAACTTGATATCAGGAAGTGTGATACCTCTCACTTTATTTTTCTTTTTTAAGATTGCTGAGGCCGCCTGACCTGTGGTGGCACAGTGGATAAAGCCTCGACCTGGAATGCTGAGGTTGCCAGTTCAAAACCCTGGGCTTGACCGGTCAAGGCACATATGGGAGTTGAAGCTTCTTGCTCCTCTCCCCTTTGCTCTCTCTCTCTCTCTCTCTCTCTCTCTCTCTCTCCTCTAAATGAATAAATAAATAAAAATGATTAAAAAAACAAACAAAGATTGCTGAGGCTATTCTTCTTCTTTTGGTTCCATATAAATTTTTGGAATATGTGATCTATATCTTTGAAGTATGTCATTGGTATTTTAATTGGTATTGCATTGAATTTATAGATTGCTTTGGGTAATATAGACATATTAATGGTGTTTAATCTTCCTAACCATGAGCACGGTATATGCTTCCACTTGTTTTTATCTTCCTTGATTTCTTTTATCAATGTTTTATAATTTTCCGAGTACAAATCTTTAGTCTTCTTGGATAAATTACTCGTGGGTACTTTATTTTTTTGGTTTTAATAGTGAACGGGATTGTTTTCTTAATTTCTCTTTCTGATTGTTCATTGTTGGCATATGAAAATACCTCTGATTTCTAAGTATTAATTTTATATCCTGCCACGTTGTTGAACCCATTTATCAGGTCCAGAAGTTTTTTGACTGAGACTTTAGTGTTTTCTGTATACAATATCATATCATCTGCAAATAATGATAATTTTACTTCTTATTTTTCAATTTGGATGCCTTTTATTTATTCTTCTTGTCTGATTGCTGTGGCTAGGACTTTCAGGACTATGTTGAATAAAAGTGGTGAAAGAGGGCACCCCTGCCTTGTTCAAGATTTTAAGGGGATTGCTTTTAATTTTTGTCCATTGAGTATGATGTTGGCTGTGGGTTTGTCATAGATGGCTTTTATCATGTTGAGGTATGTTCCCTGTATTCCCACTTTGCTGAGAGTTTTGATCATGAACGGGTGCTGGATTTTATCCAATGTTTTTTCTGCATCTATTGAAATTATCATGTGTTTTTTCTCCTTCCTTTTGTTTATGTGATGAATCACATTGATTGATTTGCGAATATTGTACCAGCCTTGCCTCCCCAGAATAAATCCCACTTGATCATGGTGTATGATTTTTTCCATATATTGTTGGATCCGGTTTGCTAATATTTTGTTGAGGATTTTAGCATCTATATTCATCAGGGATATTGGCCTATAATTTTCTGTCTTTGCCTGGTCTTGGAATCAGAATTATGCTTGCCTCATAAAAAGTGCTTGGAAGTCTTCTTCCTCTTGAATTTTTTGAAATAGCTTGAGAAGGATAGGAGTAAGTTCTTCTTTGAATATTTGGTAGAATTCATTTGTGAGGCCATCGGACCCCAGAGTTTTCTTTGTTGGGAGTTTTTTAATAACTGTTTCTATCTCATTTGGTGTTATTGATCTTTTAAGATTTTCTGATTCTTCCAGACTGATTTTTGGAAGATTGTATGTTTCAAGGAATTTGTCCATTTCATGTAGGTTGTCTAGCTTTTTTATTTTTTATAATTTTGGGTTGTTTTTTTTAAATTTTTTTATTTTATCTATTCATTTTAGAGAGGAGAGAGAGAGGGAGAGAGAGAGACAGAGAAAGAGAGAGAGAAAGGAGAGAGAGACAGGGGGAGGAGCTGGAAGCATCAACTCCCATATGTGCCTTGACCAGGCAAGCTCAGGGTTTCGAACCAGCGACCACAGCATTTCAAGGTTGACGCTTTATCCACTGCACCAACACAGGTTAGGCCAAGGTTGTCTAGATTTTTGGCATACACTTCTTCATAGTATTTTCTTACAATATCTAGTATTTCTGTTGTGTCATTTGGTATTTCTTCACTCTCATTTCTAATTTTATTTATTTGAATTTTTATCTTATTTTTATTAATTTTAATGCAGTGACATTGATAAATCAGGGTACATATGTTTCGAGAAAACATCTCCAGATTATTTTGACCTTTGATTATGCTGCATACCCCTCACTCAAAGTCAAATCGTCCTCCATCACATTCTATCTGTTTTTTTTTGTGCCCCTACCCTCCCCCCACTCCTTCCTCTCCTTCCTCACCCCCTCCCCAACCCTTCACCCTACTCCCTGTTACCATCACATTCCTGTCCATGTCTCTGAGTCCCATTTTTATGTCCCATCTATGCATTGGTTCATATAGTTCTTAGTTTTTTTCTGATTTACTTATTTCACTTCGTATAATGTTATCAAGGTCCATCCATGTTATTGTAAATGATCCGATGTCATCATTTCTTATGGCTGAGTAGTATTCCATAGAATATATGTAACAAAGCTTTTTAATCCACTCGTCTTTTGACGGACACTTGGGCTGTTTCCAGATCTTCGCTACTGTGAACAATGCTGCTATAAACATGGGGGTGTATTTCTCCTTCTGGAACCGTTGTATGGTGTCCTTGGGGTATATTCCTAAAAGTGGGATGGCTGGGTCAAAAGGCAGTTTGATTTTCAGATTTTTGAGGAATCTCCATACTGTTTTCCACAGAGGCTGCACTAGTCTGCATTCTCACCAGCAATGCAGGAGGGTTTCCTTTTCTCCACATCCTCGCCAGCACTTATTCTGTGTTGTTTTGTTGATGAGTGCCATTCTAACCGGTGTGAGGTGATATCTCATTGTGGTTTTAATTTGCATTTCTCTAATGATTAATGATGTTGAGCATTTTTTCATATGTCTATTGGCCATCTGTATATCCTCTTTGGAGAAGTGTCTATTCATTTCTTTTGCCCACTTTTAGATTGGATTGTTTGTCTTTCTGGTGTTGAGATTTACAAGTTCTTTATAAATTTTGGTTATTAATCCTTTATCAGACATAGTGTCAAATATGTTCTCCCATTGTGTAGTTTGTCTTTTTATTCTGTTCTTATTGTCTTTGGCCATGCAAAAGCTTTTTAGTTTGATACAGTCCCATTTGTTTATCCTGTCTTTTATTTCCCTTGCCCGTGGAGATAAATCAGCAAATATATCACTGCGATAGATGTCGGAGAGCTTACTGCCTATGTTTTCTTCTAAGATGCTTATGGTTTTACGCCTTACATTTAAGTCTTTTATCCATTTTGAGTTTATTTTTGTGAATGGTGTAAGTTGGTGGTCTAGTTGCATTTTTTTGCAGGTTGCTGTCCAATTTTCGCAACACCATTTGTTGAAGAGGCTGTCTTTATTCCATTGTATTTCCTTAACTCCTTTGTGAAATATCAGTTGTTCATAGAGCTGTGGGTTTATTTCTGGGCTCTCTGTTCTGTTCCATTGATCTATGCGCCTGTTCTTATGCCAGTACCAGGCTGTTTTGAGTACAATGACCTTTTAGTATAGCTTGATATCAGGAAGTGTGATACCTTCCCCTTTATTCTTCTTTTTTAATATTGCTGAGGCTACTCATGTTCTCTTTTGGTTCCATATAAATTTTTGGAATATGTGGTCTATATCTTTGAAGTATGTCACTGGTATTTTAATTGGTATTGCATTGAATTTATAAATTACTTTGGGTAATATAGACATTTTAATGATGTTTATACTTCCTAACCATGAGCATGGTATATGCTTCCACTTGTTTGTATCTTCATTGATTTCTTTTATCAATGTTTTATAATTTTCTGAGTACAAATCTTTAGTCTTCTTGGTTAAATGTACTCCTCAGTACTTTATTTTTTTGGTTGTAATTGTGAAGGGGATTGTTTCCTTAATTTCTCTTTCTGATTGTTCACTGTTGGTGTTTAAAAATGCCTCTGATTTCTGAGTATTAATTTTATATCCTGCCACCTTCTGAACTCATTTATTAAGTCCAGTAGTTTTTTGACTGAGACTTTAGGATTTTCTATATACAATATCATATCATCTGAAAATAATGATAACTTTACTTCTTCTTTTCCAACCTGAGTGCCTTTTATTTCTTCTTCTTGTCTGATTGCTGTGGCTAGGACTTCCAAGACTATGTTGAATAAGAGTGGTGAAAGGGGGCACCCCTGCCTTGTTCGTGATCTTAAGGGGATTGCTTTTAACTTTTGCCCATTGAGTATGATGTTGGCTGTGGGTTTATCATAGATGGCTTTTATCATGTTGAGGTACGTTCCCTGTATTCCCACTTTGCTGAGAGTTTTGATCATAAATGGTTGCTGGATTTTATCAAATGCTTTTTCTGCATCTATTGAAATTATCATGTGGTTTTTCTTCTTCCTTTTATTTATGTGATGAATAACATTGATAGATTTGTGAATATTGTATCAGCCTTGCCTCCCCAGAATAAATCCCACTTGATCATGGTGTATGATTTTTTCCATATATTGTTGGATCCGGTTTGCTAAAATTTTTTGAGGATTTTAGCATCTATAATTCATTAGGATATTGGCCTATAATTTTCTTTCTTTGTGTTGTCTTTGCCTGGTTTTGGAATCAGAATTATGCTCACCTCATAAAAGGAGCTTGGGAGTCTTCTTTCCTCTTAAATTTTTTGAAATAGCTTGAGAAGGATAGGATTTAGTTTTTCTTTGAATAGTTGGTAGAATTCACTTGTGAAGCCATCTGGCCCAGGACTTTTCTTTGTTGGGAGTTTTTTGACAACTGTTTTGATCTAATTTGGTGTAGTCGGTCTGTTTAGATTTTCTGATTTTTCCAGACTGATTTTTGAAAGATTGTATGTTTCAAGGAATTTGTCCATTTCATCTAGGTTGTCTAGTTTTTTGGCATACAGTTCTTCATAGTATTTTCTTACAATCCTTTGTATTTCTGTTGTGTCAGTTGTTATTTCTCCTCTCTCATTTCTAATTTTATTTATTTGAGTCCTCTCTCTCTTTTTCTTGGTGAGTCTACCTAATGGTTCATCAATCTTGTTTACTTTTTCAAAGAACCAGCTCCTAGTTTCATTGATCCTCTGTATTGTTTCTTTAACCTTTATGTCATTTATTTCTTCTATGATCTTTATTATTTTCTTCCTTCTACTACATTTGGGCTTTACTTTCTCTTCTTTTTCTTGTTCTTTTAGATGCAAGGTCAAGTTGTTTATTTGAGCTTTTTCCAGTTTTCTAAAGTGTGACTATAGTGCTATGAACTTCCCTCTCAGTACTCCTTTTGCTGTGTCCCATAAATTTTGAGTTGTTGTATGCTTGTTGCCATTTGTTTCTAGAAATTTTTTTATTTCTTTTTTGATATCATTCTGCATCCATTTGCTATTTAACAACCTGCTATTTAGTTTCCATGTGTTTGAGAATTTTTGAGCTTTTCTTTTGTGGTTCATTTCTACTTTCATACCATTGTGATCAGAGAAACTGCTTGATATGAAATTGATATGATTTTAATCTTCTTAAATTTGTTTAGACCACTTTTGTGCCCTAACATGTGGTCTATCCTTGAGAATGTACCATAAGCACTTGAAATGAATGTATATTCTGCTGCATTAGGGAGAAATGTTCTGAAGATATCTATTAAATCGTGTTGATCTAGTGTGTCCTTTAAGTCTACTGTTTCTTTGTTAACTTTCTTTCTTGAGGATCTATCTAGTGATGTTTGTGGGGTATTGAAATCCCCTACTATTATAGTATTGCTGTTGATCTCGCCCTTTATATCCATCAAAGTCTGCTTTATATATTTAGGTGCTCCTATATTAGGTGCATAGATATTTATAATAGTTATATCTTCCTGTTGAATTACTCCCTTTATCATTATGTAGTGGCCTTCTTTACCTCTACCTATATCCTTTGTTTTAAAGTCCATTTTTTCTGATATAAATATTGCTACCCCAGCTTTTTTTTTTCATTTCCATTTGCATGAAATTTTTTTTTCCATCCTTTCACCTTCAATCTATGTGCATCTTTTGTTTTAAGGTGTGTCTCCTGTAGACAGCATATATCTATGTCCTGTTTTCTTATTCATGCAGCTACCCTATGTCTTTTGATTAGATCATTTAATCCATTTACATTTAAGGTTATTATCTATATATATATATATATATATTTTATTGGCATTTTATTTTTTAAAGCTGTATTCCTCTTTTGCTATATTCTTTTTCTACTTTGTTCTGTTTACAGCAGGTCCCTTAACATTTCCTGCAGCATTGGTTTGGTTGTAATGAATTCCTTGAGTTTTTTATTTTGTTTTTGTTTGTTTGTTTGTTTGTTTTTGTCTGGGAAGCTTTTTATTTCTTCTTTAATTTTAAATGATATCCTTGCTGGATAAAGTACTCTTGATTGTAAGTTCTTGTTCTGCATTACTTTGAATATTTCTTGCCATTTTCTTCTGGCCTCAAGTGTTTTTGTTGAGAAGTCAGATGTCATCCTTATGGGGGCCCCTTTGTAGGTGATAGCTTTTTTTTTTTCTTGCAGCTTTTAATATTTTCTCTTTATTACTTAGCTTTGGTATTTCAATTATGATGTGTTTTGGTGTAGGTTTCTTTGGGTTTCTCTTCAGTGGAGTTCTCTGTGCTTCTTGAACTTGTGAGAGTTTCTTCTACATTAATTTAGAAAAGATTTTAGCTATGTAACTGATATTACACACAGGTGGAATATAAAACTGTGACTCATGGACAGAGATAAAAGTAAAGTGGTTATTCTGGGGAGGAGATTGTGTTGGAGAGGGGTGGGGAGTAAAGAGGGACAAATATATTATGCTGATAAATGATTTCAATTTGGCTGATGGGCAAACAACACAATCATAAGTTAAAATGCTGTAGAAATATTTACCTGAAGCCTGTGTACTCTCATGATTACTTTCACCCTTCTAAATTCATTTTTCTAAATATAGCTTTTTAAAAAAAATAAAATATTATCTAAAGAGAAAAGATTTCTGTTGTTAAAGTTTTCTGTTTGTTTGTTTTTTCCAAAGGTTTCTCTGTGAAAATTCTGGGCTGACCTTCTCTGAGATGTCACTGTTGATATAATGAAAGATGTGGTACAGTCGCAATAATGAACTTTTTTTGTGAAGGCTTTGTAGCTTTAGCAATGGTGATCTCAGTTCTCTTCATGCTCATTCTCACATCAGAATAGAAGGCAGAACAAGACACAGAGCACCGCTAGTTTTCAAAGGAAAAGGAAATCCTGTAGAATTAGCTGTGGTGTATGTGTCTGTGACTCTCCATACCTTGTGAGTGGAGGGAGGCAGGCTCTGAGAATCCAGTGGACCACACATTCTTTTTTTCTTTGTGCTGAGTGCCAGAGGACAGCAGACCATGGGCACACAGTATGTGATTCCCCATTCTGCTGTCACTTTGGTTTAGTATCTTGCCAACTGCCACTCAAGCTCTCTGCTCCACTTAGCAGAAGACCTAGTCACTCTATGTATTTACTCTCTCTGGATACTCAGCACACAAAAACACAGACAGTCCAGGATTTTCTCCTCTCCAGAGTCTGACTTACGGTATGTATTATCCTCAACACCACTTTCTCCACCTTGCTCTACTTTAGTTGATCCCACACTTGAATCTTTTCAAGCAAACCTGCAAGCCCAGCTGGCTGTGAGCCTTTCACTCTGTTATAGCTGTTTAAGGTGTTTAAATCTAAATGTGAGAGATCAACGTTGTCTTTCAACCACTATTACTCTAATGTCATCCCATTTTAAATGTCTTTGTACCCACTATAGTAGCACCATATATATAAAGCAGATTTTGATGAACATAAAGAAAGAGATTGCTCAGCGGTAGAGCGTCGGCCTAGCGTGTGGAGGACCCGGGTTCGATTCCCGGCCAGGGCACACAGGAGAAGCGCCCATTTGCTTCTCCACCCCTCCGCCGCGCTTTCCTCTCTGTCTCTCTCTTCCCCTCCCGCAGCCAAGGCTCCATTGGAGCAAACATGGCCCGGGCGCTGGGGATGGCTCTGTGGCCTCTGCCTCAGGCGCTAGAGTGGCTCTGGTCACAACATGGCGACGCCCAGGATGGGCAGAGCATCGCCCCCTGGTGGGCAGAGCTTCGCCCCTGGTGGGCGTGCCGGGTGGATCCCGGTCGGGCGCATGCGGGAGTCTGTCTGACTGTCTCTCCCTGTTTCCAGCTTCAGAAAAATGAAAAAAAAAAAAAAAAAAGAAAGAGATCAACAGCAATACAGTGATAATAAGTGATTTTATCACCTCGCAGACATCAATGGATAGGTCCTTTAGACAGAATATCAACAAAAAAACTACAAAGTTAGATGACATATTAGATTAATAGGATTTAATTGTTAGCTTCAGAACATTTTACTATAAAGCAGCAGAATAGACATTCTTTTCAAGTGAAAATTGTACAGTTTCTAGGATAGACCACAGGTAAAGACATAAAACAAGTCTTAATAATTTAAGAAGATTGAAATGATATCAAGCATCTTTTCAGATCACAATGGCATGAAACTAGAAATCAACTACAATAGAAAAAATTGTAAACCCCACATCTTCATGGTCAATTAATATTTGAGAGTAAAGGCAAAGAGTATACAATGAAGAAAGTGTCTTTAATAAATTGTGTTAAAATAATTGGAGAGGTACATAGAAAAAGATGAAACTGGACCACAAGCTTACACCATTCACAAAAATAAACACATAAAGGTTAAAGTACTTAAATTTAAGCCACAAAACCATAAAAATCTTATAAGAATATATAGGCAGTAGCCTTTTAAACATCTCTCATAGCAATATTTTTGCCAATATATTTTCTCTGACAAGTGCAAAAAAGAACAAAATAAAAGGGAACCCTCCTGTACTGCTGGTGGGCTTGCAGCCTTTTGTAGCCACTGTGGAAAAAAACATGGAATTTTCTCAAAAAATTAAAAA
This sequence comes from Saccopteryx leptura, assembly GCF_036850995.1. Lineage (NCBI taxonomy): Eukaryota > Metazoa > Chordata > Mammalia > Chiroptera > Emballonuridae > Saccopteryx > Saccopteryx leptura. Next base: position 59,231,713 of record NC_089516.1, on the reverse strand, counting down.
TGAAATTGCCTTACTACCCAGCTATTCCACTTCTAGAAAATATCCTAAGAATTCCAAAACATTAATTCAAAAGAAGATATGCACCCCCATGTTTATTGCAGCATTGTTACAATATCTAAGTTCTGGAAAGAGTCCAAGTGTCCATCAGTGGACAAGTGGATAAAAAATTCTGTTACGTATACACAGTGAAATACTATGCATCTGTGAATAAGAAGAAAATCTTACCTTTTGTGATGGCATAGATGGACCTGGAGACTATTAGGCTAAATAAAAGAAGTCAGGCAGAGAAAAAAATATATCATATAATCTCACTTATATGTAGAGTCTAATGAACAAAATGAACTGAGGAACAGAAGAGTGCTGGAGGTGGGGTTATGGGGAGCGGAACGACAGCTACCACAGAAATGGGGGATGAGGGGAAAAGATTAGAGAAGGTGAAAGGATTAGTTAATTGTTTATAAATAACACAGAGGTACAGATAACAGGACTTCAAATCCCAAAGAGGAAAAGGGGGAGGCAGTCAGGGGGGGAAGGGGCTGTAGTGGGGGACATGTTGTTGTTGGGGGTTGAGGGTCTTATATTGAGTGAGACAGTAGAACCTATGTTAACAAAATAAATTTAATTATTTAAAAAAATGTTTCCAGGAGTGACGTCACGGAAATGGCGCCGTGAGCAGCGCGTCCGACAGATCTCCCCAAAATCTCAACAAATTTATCAACTAGAAACAGGAAAATTTATCTTCGGAGCATTACGGAGTTCCACACAAACTGAAAGTAAAAGGACTGTTATCACTTGAATCTGAGAGACGAGGGTTGGAGGAAGCTACCGCAGGGACGTTCATTCAAGCCGCGAGGAAGTGCGCCTGTGGTAAGTCATCCCGCACTCGGGAGCCGCGAGCAGCAGCCGCGAGCGGCCGCCGCCAGCTGCCGCCGCCAGCCGCCGCCGCCAGCCACCACCGCCAGCCGCCGAGCCGCCGCTGCCAGCCGCCGCCGCGAGCCACCGCCGCTAGCCGCCGCGAGCAGCGCCCAGGTCGAGCACCGCCCACACTCCGGAGCGGCGAGCAGCCGCTGGCGCGCGCCCGGTCTGGTTGTAGACCGAGCATTGCAGACCGAGTACTGCTAACTTTCCCAGCGGCCCACGCACGGGGAGCGGGAGAGGCCTCAGGGCGGTATTCCCTACTTGGGAGATTCTCTCCGCGGGCCGGGCACCTCACCCAGCCATTCAAGCTAACAATCAAGCGTTGGGGGAGGGGCACGTGCAGGCAGCCTGAAATACCTTCGGGAGCACAGCTGCGACCCAATTACTAAAATTAACTTAACCCGTGAAATCTGGGCACCCTCGGTCGTAATTGATAAGATCTCTCTCAGTTCACCAACCCAAGACAAGAGGCGTGATATTTTTTTTAGTGCCTCTCGCTAAAGGGGCGGGGGCAACTTCTGATTGATAGAGCCTCCATATTCAGGGATAAACGCTAACAAGAAGGACTTGGCAGATAATAAGATCTATACTACACTAGTCGCAAGCAGAGACTAGTGCCTCATCTTACCAGCCAAAACAGGCTACAAAGTGTGGAAAGCCTGGGTTGAGAGGTCCAACGGAATGCTAGGCGCTGAACAGTCACCTTGACAACAATTGACTCCCACCCCCGCCTGATTACACTGGAGGCCCTGACTGCCAGAGCCCTTCCCAAAGCCTTGCACTGAGTGGGGATAGAGTGAGGATTTCCCAGCTCTTTGAGCCTCTTACTCCCCAGGCAGAAGCAGTGGCAGCCTTATAGCTGGATCACCAGGCTGCTAATTCAGGAAGGGGGGACTAGGAGAGAGAATCCACGAAAGCAAACTCTCTCATCGTTGGACCCTGCAAACGCCAACAAGCCTTGACTACCAGCAAGACTAAAGCCAATTATATGACATTTCCATAGAATCCCATCAACTGCAAATCCCTACCTAAATGTGACACAGGGGCAGAGCCTGGGGTACAGAGTCACCGACCAGGAAGAGGGAGAGAAAAGAAAAAGGAAGAAGTTAACATCTCAAAATCAAGAAAAATCCACAGACTTTACAACTTGTTCCACTAATTTTTGGTTGTTGTTGTTGTTGTTGTTGTTTGTTTCTTCTATCCTATTGACTCTATTTCCTCCACCTCGGTCCTTCTATTCTCTGCCCATCTTATGCTTCCCTTATTCTTGAACTACACTACCCATAAGTGTTACATTTAATTTCTCTTCTTCATCCTCACCCTCCTTTGGGGTTATATTCCAGGACACTTAACTCTCACTCTCTCCTCTTTTGTTTTTTTGTTTGTTTGTTTGTTTGTTTGTTTGCTTTATTTTGTTTTTTTCTCTTCCTTTTTTATTTCTTCTTTCGTTTTTCTATTTTTCTTAATTTTTCCTTTCTATTCGTTTTTTCTTTTCTCGTTTTACTTTCCTCCCATTTAATCCTCAATCACGAACAAATTAGTTAATTTGGAACTCAAGGCTTTTTTTGGCTTCATTTTTCTTTTTCGCTTTTGTTTTTTTCTTGTTAGTTTACTTTTGTGGCATTTTGGGTCCTCCCAACCCAAGGTCTCCATTGTATTTGGTCTTCGCTCCACTTAATACAACAGATTTTTACTTATTATTTATATTTTTTTCTTCTTTATTATTCCTTTTTTGTCCTTTTTTCTGGTTCCCTCTTATCCCTCTCATTATATCTCTTAGTTGACCATCACCCGCAGGCAGATCAACTTATGCTTGTCTAAGATTTTCTTCCTTTTTTTTTTTTTTTTTTTTTTTTTTTGCATTTAGTAGGTCCCTACTCCCCTTTTTTTTTGCCCCTTGAACTCTTCACCGCAAACCAGGCCCTCCTTTATAAGCACGATATTTCCCTGAGGAGGGGAGAGGAGGGAAGGAGAAGAAAGAAAAAAAAGGGGGAAATAATAAATTATTACTGCTTTTTTTGTGGGGTGTTTTACCATTTGTTTTTTTTTATTTTTTTTATTTTTACTCTTTATTAATTCTAATTAGTGCTATCAACAAGACCACCCTCAGATGCCAATAAGAAAGAGGAAATCGAATATTATGGATACAAAAGAAAGAGAGGTAACACAAATAGATGTGGAAAAATCTATGGAGAAAAGACTTAACATATTGGAAGCCTTGGAGCTAAATGACAGAGAATTTAAAATAGAAATCTTAAAAATACTCAGAGATATACAAGAAAACACAGAAAGGCAATATAGGGAGATCAAAAAACAATTCAATGAACACAAAGAATATATTACCAAGGAAATTAAAACTATAAAAACAAATCAAACAGAAATGAAAAACTCAATTCACGAGCTGAAAAACGAGGTAACAAGCTTAGCTATCAGAACAACCCAGATTGAAGATAGGATTAGTGAAATAGAAGACAAACAACTTGAGGCACAACAGAGAGAAGAAGAAAGAGACTCAAAAATAATAAAAAACGAGAAAGCCCTACAGGAATTATCTGACTCCATCAGAAAGAATAACATAAGAATAATAGGTATATCAGAGGGAGAAGAGAAAGAAAATAGAATGGAAAATATACTCAAACAAATAATAGACGAGAACTTCCCAAGCCTGTGGAAAGAACTAAAGCCTCAAATTCAAGAAGCAAACAGAACACCGAGTTTTCTTAACTCCAACAAACCCACTCCAAGGCACATCATAATAAAGATGACACAAACCAATGACAAAGAAAAAATTCTCAAGGCAGCCAGGGAAAAGAAGAGTACAACATATAAAGGAAGGCCTATTATATTATCATCAGATTTCTCAGCATAAATTCTACAAGCTAGAAGAGAGTGGACCCCAATATTTAAAGCCCTGAAAGAGAGGAACTTTCAGCCAAGAATACTATACCCATCAAAGCTATCCTTCAAGTATGAAGGAGATATAAAAACATTCACAAATACAGAAAAGATGAGAGAATTTATCACAAGAAAGCCCCCACTCCAGGAAATACTAAAGGGGGTTTTCCAACCAGATTCAAAGAACAAAAGAAAACAACACCACAAGTAACAGCTCCAACAAGAACACAATAAAACCAAACTTAAACTGTGACAACAAAGGAAAAAAAAGGGGGGAGAGAATGGAGATTAACAGTAGCAAAGGACGATGAAGTGCAGAAATACTTATAAGATAGGGTACTACAATGAATATGGTAGGTACCCTTTTCATTACTTAATGATAACCACCCTAGAAAAAACCACCACAAAAACACATGACTTAAAAAAGGTAGCAACAGAGGAAAGAAGTATGGAACACAAACAAACAGAAACAAATGATAGAAAAACAAAAGAGAAGAATCAAACTAGATACAAAACTAACAGAAAGCAATTTATAAAATGGCAGTAGGGAACCCACAAGTGTCAATAATTACACTAAATGTAAATGGATTAAACTTACCAATAAAAAGACACAGAGTAGCAGAATGGATTAAAAAAGAAAATCCAACTATATTCTGCCTACAAGAAACACATCTAAGCAACAAGGATAAAAACAAATTCAAAGTGAAAGGCTGGAAAACAATACTCCAAGCAAACAACACCCAAAAAAAAGCAGGTGTAGCAATACTCATATCTGATAATGCTGACTATAAGACAGAAAAAGTACTCAGAGACAAAAATGGTCACTTCATAATGATTAAGGGGACACTGAATCAAGAAGACATAACAATTCTTAATATATATGCACCAAACCAAGGAGCACCAAAATATATAAGACAGCTACTTATTGACCTTAAAACTAAAACTAACAAAAATACAATCATACTTGGAGACCTCAATACTCCGCTGACGGCTCTAGATCGGTCATCCAAACAGAGAATCAATAAAGATATAGTGGCCTTAAACGAAATACTAGAACACCTGGATATGATAGACATCTACAGGACACTTCATCCCAAAGCGACAGAGTATACATTTTTCTCTAGTGTACATGGAACATTCTCAAGAATTGACCATATGTTGGGCCACAAAGACAATATCAGCAAATTTAGAAAAATTGAAATTGTACCAAGCATATTTTCTGATCATAAAGCCTTGAAACTAGAATTCAACTGCAAAAAAGAGGGGGAAAAACCCACAAAAATGTGGAAACTAAACAACATACTTCTAAAAAATGAATGGGTCAAAGAAGAAATAAGCGCAGAGATCAAAAGATACATACAGACAAATGAAAATGAAAATACGACATATCAGAATCTCTGGGATGCAGCAAAAGCAGTAATAAGAGGAAAGTTCATATCACTTCAGGCCTATATGAACAAACAAGAAAGAGCCGAAGTAAACCACTTAACTTCACACCTTAAGGAACTAGAAAAAGAAGAACAAAGACAACCCAAAACCAGCCGAAGAAAGGAGATAATAAAAATCAGAGCAGAAATAAATGAAATAGAGAACAGAAAAACTATAAAAAAAATCAATAAAACAAGGAGCTGGTTCTTTGAAAAGATCAACAAAATTGACAAACCCTTGGCAAGACTCACCAAGGAAAAAAGGCACAGGACTCAAATAAATAAAATCCAAAATGAAAGAGGAGAGATCACCACAGACATCATAGATATACAAAGAATTATTGTAGAATACTATGAAAAATTATATGCCACCAAATACAACAATCTAGAAGAAATGGATAAATTCCTAGAACAATACAACCTTCCTAGACTGAGTCATGAAGAAGCAGAAAGCCTAAACAGACCAATCAGCAGGGAGGAAATAGAAAAAACTATTAAAAACCTCCCCAAAAATAAAAGTCCAGGCCCAGACGGTTATACTAGTGAATTCTATCAAACATTCAAAGAAGACTTGGTTCCTATTCTACTCAAAGTCTTCCAAAAAATTGAAGAAGAAGCATTACTTCCAAACACATTTTATGAGGCCAACATAACCCTCATACCAAAACCTGGCAAGGATGGCACAAAGGAAGAAAACTACAGACCAATATCTCTAATGAATACAGATGCTAAAATTCTAACCAAATTACTGGCAAACCGAATACAACAACATATTAAAAAAATAATACATCATGATCAAGTGGGATTCATCCCAGAATCTCAAGGATGGTTCAACATACGCAAAACGGTTAACGTAATACACCAAATCAACAAAACAAAGAACAAAAACCACATGATCTTATCAATAGATGCAGAAAAGGCTTTTGATAAAATACAACACAATTTTATGTTTAAGACTCTCAACAAAATGGGTATAGAAGGAAAATATCTCAACATGATAAAGGCCATATATGATAAACCATCAGCCAACATCATTTTAAACGGCATAAAACTGAGGACTTTCTACCTTAAATCAGGAACAAGACAGGGTTGTCCACTCTCTCCACTCTTATTTAACGTGGTGCTAGAAGTTCTGGCCAGAGCAATCAGACAAGACAAAGAAATAAAAGGCATCCATATCAGAAAAGAAGAAGTAAAGGTATCACTTTTTGCTGATGATATGATCCTATACATCGAAAACCCGAAGGACTCCACAAAAAGATTATTAGAAACAATAAACCAATACAGTAAGGTCACAGGATACAAAATTAACATACAGAAGTCCATAGCCTTTCTCTATGCCAACAATGAAATATTAGAAAACGAACTCAAAAAAATAATCCCCTTCACGATTGCAACAAAAAAAATAAAATACCTAGGAATAAACATAACAAAGAATGTAAAGGACCTATATAATGAAAATTTCAAAGCATTGTTAAGGGAAATCGAAAAAGATACAATGAGATGGAAAAATATTCCTTGTTCTTGGATAGGAAGAATAAATATAATCAAAATGGCCATATTACCCAAAGCAATATACAAATTTAATGCAATTCCCATCAAAATCCCTATGAGATTTTTTAAAGAAATGGAACAAAAAATCATCAGATTTATATGGAACTATAAAAAACCCCGAATAGCCAAAACAATCCTAAGGAAAAAGAATGAAGCTGGGGGCATTACAATACCTGACTTTAAACTATATTAATGGGCCACAATATTCAAAACAGCATGGTATTGGCAGAAAAATAGGCACTCAGACCAATGGAACAGAATAGAAAGCCCAGAAATAAAACCACATATATATGGTCAAATAATCTTTGATAAAGGGGCCAACAGCACAAAATGGAGAAAAGAAAGCCTCTTCAACAAATGGTGTTGGGAAAACTGGAAAGCCACATGCAAAAGAATGAAACTCGACTACAGCCTGTCCCCGTGTACTAAAATTAATTCAAAATGGATCAAAGACCTAAATATAAGACCTGAAACAATAAAGTACATAGAAGAAGACATAGGTACTAAACTCATGGACCTGGGTTTTAAAGAACATTTTATGAACTTGACTCCAATGGCAAGAGAAGTGAAGGCAAAGATAAATGATTAGGACTACATCAGAATAAAAAGTTTTTGCTCAGCAAGAGAAACTGATATAAAAATAAACAGACAGCCAACTAAATGGGAAATGATATTTTCAAACAACAGCTCAGATAAGGGCCTAATTTCCAAAATTTACAAAGAACTCATAAAACTCAACAACAAACAAACAAACAATCCAATAAAAAAATGGGAAGAAGACATGAATAGACACTTCTCCCAGGAAGAGATACAAATGGCCAACAGATATATGAAAAGATGCTCAGCTTCATTAGTTATTAGGGAAATGCAAATCAAAACTACAATGAGATACCACCTCACTCCTGTTAGATTAGCTCTTATCAACAAGACGGGTAATAGCAAATGTTGGAGAGGCTGTGGAGAAAAAGGAACCCTCATTCACTGTTGGTGGGAATGTAAAGTAGTACAACCATTATGGAGGAAAGTATGGTGGTTCCTCAAAAAACTGCAAATAGAACTACCTTATGACCCAGCAATCCCTCTTCTGGGTATATACCCCAAAACCTCAGAAACATTGATACGTGAAGACACATGTAGCCCCATGTTCATTGCAGCACTGTTCACAGTGGCCAAGACATGGAAACAACCAAAAAACCCTTCAATAGAAGACTGGATAAAGAAGATGTGGCACATATACACTATGGAATACTACTCAGCCATAAGAAATGATGACATCAGATCATTTACAGGAAAATGGTGGGATCTTGATAACATTATAAGGAGTGAAATAAGTAAATCAGAAAAAAACAAGAACTACATGATTCCATACATTGGTGGAACATAAAAATGAGACTAAGAGACATGGACAAGTGTGTGGTGGTTACCAGGGATGGGGGGAGGGAGGACAGGGGGAGAGTTAGGGGGAGGGGGAGGGGCACAGAGAATTAGATAGAGGGTGGCTAAGGACAATCTGACTTTGGGCGAGGGGTATGCAACATAATTTAATGACAAGGTAACCTAGACATGTTTTCTTTGAATATATGTACCCTGATTTATTAATGTCATCCCATTACCATTAATAAAAATTAAAATAAATAAATAAATAAATAAATAAATAAAAATAAAAAAAAATGAAAAAATAAAAATATGTTTTCAGCTGTGTCTTGTTGTGCTGACTGGAGCTGGAGAGATGTCTGGAGATCTGTGACCCAGAAGCACTTTATTCTTTTGTTTTGTGGAAGGATCAGCCCCTCCCCGAGCTATGGCTGCCTCCAGCACTGGATGAGTCAGCTTCTCAGGTCATCCCCTGCATTCTTCTGCCCCTCACCATCTGTCTCTCTCTCTCTCTCCCCTTTCTTTTTGGAAGACAAGCCAGCCCTTTCAACACACCTCATTGCCTGGTCACCAGGCAAGTGGATGTGAGCAGTATTTTCTGCTCTTTTCCTTGTAGTGAGAGACCTTCTGTACTCTCAGCCTCACCGCACCCCGTTCCTGTAAGCAGGGGAGATTCAGGTCCTCCCTACCATGTTTGTTGTGGCTTCTTCTTTGCTCCTTGGTTTTTTAGAGCTGTTCTAGTAGTCCATAGTTGGTTTTTCATGCTGATTGTTCATAAATTAGTTTGTAATCCAGTTCAGTGGTGTGAACTGGGAGTCTGTGGTCTGCCTACTCTGCTGCCATCTTCAGGTTTCCAAAATGTAAAAATTGTGCTTAATGTTAAGTATACCTATTGTAATTATGCATTTTGGAACTGGGAAAATAAACACAGGATGGATTCAAAAAATTCACTGAACCCATTAAGACTAACTCAGCTAAAAGTCCATTGATAACCTGACCTCCATAAATTCCTAATCTGACTGGTAGGCAAGACAAATGATTTGAATAAGTTTAGTACCTATATTTTCTTCTATGTAATTTATTGTTTCAGATCTTATATTTAGGTATTTAATCTGTTTAAATTAATTTTTGTGTAAGGGGACAAACTGTAGTCAACCAGGGGCAGAGAGATATGGGGAAAGGAGAGAAAGAGGGTAAAGAGGGACAAATATACAGTGACAGAAAATGACTTAGCTTTGGGTGATGCATATACAATATAATTAACAGTTCAAATGCTACAGAAGCCTATGTACACTTGTTGATCAATGTTACCCTGCTAAATTTAACTTTTGAAATTAAAAAGATTAAAAAATAAGATGGGTAAATTTTTCCTACCTAAATAATTTTAAATGAAGTATATACTAAATAAGCATTCCAGGCTGGTTTGTTAAGCTATCTCTTAAAAAAACAGCACAATTCAAATATATGAAATTTACTTAATTTTAATTTCTGTTTTATTGTATTAACATAGTTTCAAGTGTTCTATTTAATATAACAACCTCTACAAACCAAAAGGTGCCCCCACCATGCCCAATGCAGTCTCTTTCTATCCCCATTTTTACCTCTTCCCCCCCCTACCTCAACCCCCAATTTCTCTCTGGCTATTACTACACTGTAGTCTGTATCTATGTGCTATGTATATATCATTGTGGCTAATCACTTCACATGCACTGGTACTGGAATGCTTGTTAATATAACAAAGAGATGTTTCTTTGAAGAGCTCAATAAAATTAACAAACCTATGCATAGAATAACTAAGGAAAAAAGAGAAAGGATTCATAAACAAATCTAAAATGAAAGAGAAGAAATTACCACAGACATCATAAAGTTCCAGAAAATAATAGAATATTCTGAGAAATTATGTGCTACCAAATTCAATAATCTAGAAGAAATAAATACCTAGAATTATACTATTTTTCTGGAGTGAGTCATAAAAAAGTGGAAAATGTAAATAGACTCATAAGCAGGAAGGAAATAAATAAAACTTTCAAAAGCCTCCCAAAAAATAAAATCCCAAGACTAGAAGGCTACATTAGTGAATTTTACCAAACATTCAAAGAAATTTTGGCACTTATCCTTCAAAATGTCTCCCCCAAAATAGAAGAAGCAATACTCCCTTGCTGAGATCAGCTCAGCAATAAGTGTGCACCAAATAAAAGTGCTGCAGGACTTAAGAAAAAAGACTCAAAACACAACATAAAGAAAAGATGGGCCTGACCGGGCAGTGGCACAATGGATAGAGCATTGGACTGGGATGTGGAAGACGCAGGTTCGAGACCCCGAGGTCACCAGCTTGAGCAAGGGCTCATCTGGTTTGAGCAAAAGCTCACCAGCTTGAGCCCAAGGTTGCTGGCTTGAGCAAGGGGTTACTCGGTCTGCTGTAGGCCTGTGGTCAAGGCACGTATGAGAAAGCAATCAATGAACAATTAAGGTGTTGCAACGGGCAACGAAAAACTAATGATTGATGCTTCTCATCTCTCCATTCCTGTCTGTCTATCCCTGTCTATCCCTCTCTCTGACTCTCTCTCTCTGTAAAAAACAAAAAAGAAAGAAAGAAAGAAAGAAAGAAAGAAAGAAAGAAAGAAAGAAAGAAGGAAGGAAGGAAGGAAGGAAGGAAGGAAGGAAGGAAGGAAGGAAGGAAGGAAGGAAGGAAGGAAGGAAAGAAAGAAAGAAAGAAAGAAAGAAAGAAAGAAAGAAAGAAAGAAAGAAAGAAAGAAAGAAAGAAAGAAAGAAAGAAAGAAAGAAAGAAAGGATGGTTCAGGGACTCCCAGACTCTAGCATTGAAAGCCCAGATCTCTGCAGCCTTATCTTTTGTTTCTTTAATCAGCAAGCAAATTAGCAGAGCATAGGCTCAGGTGCTAAGAAGGATGATTAAATAAAACCTTTCAGGTATGCAAGATATGGCTAGGGTTTCAGGGGTCCCCAAACTTTTTACACAGGGGGCCAGTTTACTGTCCCTCAGATCGTTGGAGGGCCGCCACATACAGTGCTCCTCTCACTGACCACCAATGAAAGAGGTGCCCCTTCTGGAAGTGTGGCGGGGGCCGGATAAATGGCCTCAGGGGGCCGCATGCGGCCCGCGGGTCGTAGTTTGGGGATGCCTGGAAACAATTTTATCAGTGCTTGCCAGGGCAGTGTGCTGCCCCCACAAGACATGGCATTCTAAAGTCTGTGCCAAAGACTTGTGTCAGGGTCGCATTCTAACCTCCAGCCATTTTCCTACATGTCCCTCTTTTGGTTTCTGTATTGCTGCATAAGTAGTTTTTGCAGCCTTCTTCAGCATTAATTGTCAGAGGGTTTGTTGTGAGAATCTGAGGACTCAATAAAAGCATATTAAAAATAATACATATCCCAATGAGACCTCCCAATAATCCAGTACTCCACTGTTTTATCCAAGAAATAGGAGTAAGGAATTGCAGACCATCAGCAGTGTCATATACAATGTTAATTAGACACTCCAACATAAAGTTTCGTAAGAATTGCAGGACTCATTATCCTTGCTACAGTCTCAAACTGCATACCCCTTAGGTGCCCAGTTGACCACAGTTCCATAAGAACCATTAAGTAACAAAAAACTATTAAGCCCATGCCAATCTTCCCAGCGCATTTTTTTTTTTACAGAAACAGAGAGAGAGTCAGAGAGAGGGACAGATAGGGAGAGACAGGAGTGGAAAGAAATGAGAAGCATCAATTCTTCCTTGTGGCACCTTAGTTGTTTATTGAATGCTTTCTCATATGTGCCTTGACTGGAGGGCTACAGCAGAGTGAGTGACCCCTTGCTCAAGCCAGCAACCTTGGGTTCAAGCGAGTGACCATGGGGTCATGTATGATCCCATTTTTCAAGACAGCGACTTCATGCTCAAGCTCGTGAGCTTGTGCTCAAGCTGGCAACCTGGAGGATTCAAACCTGGGTTCTTTGTGTCCCAGTCTGATGCTCTATCCACTGCACCACCACCTGGTCAGGCCCCAGTGCATTTTTTTAATGGATTGATTCTAACGTGTAGGGATGGGCAGCTGTAGTATTTTTTGCAGCTAAGGGTCCTGGAAGATTAGAACATGAACGAATATGAGTGATACAAAAAATTAAGCGGCTTATTGAACAGTTTGCTGTAATTGAGAAAAAGATTAGTAAAAGGTTGTGATAAAGAAGATTTTAATGAACCTGTTTCAATCATCTTTGTAACTTGCACTACATAAGCAAAGTCACTAACAATGATAACTGGATTGGAAAAACCCTGCAAGGCAGAAATAACAGCATGTAGTTCAGCTTGTTGAGCAGAAAAACCCAGGGTGGAAATACGTTTCTGCATCACCTCAGTATAGCCAGCATGTCCATTATCAGAGATATCAGAAAAGATGGTGGGGGCATTAGATAAAGTTTCCAGCCAGGTAATATGAGGTAAAAATCCATTGAGTGTGCATCATAAACTGAAAAAATGGGGTTTGCTTTTTTTTTTTTTTTTTTGGATAATGATTATCAATAATCCCTAGGAAATCAGCAAAATCTAGCTGCCAGTATAAATGATTGTGAAAACAACATAAAACTTCAGCTCTTGTTAAGGGAAGGATGAGAGTAGACAGATCACATCCCACAAGTTGTGGAATCCATTCTCTTTCTTTGAGAGTAAGTGAAGACATGAGATTAAGATAGGGAGAGAGATTTTATGGTAGAATTAGGTAAAAATAGCTATTCAATTAATTTATCATGCTGAAAAATAACACCTGTAGTTAAATATAGTGAATAAATAATTAACAATTGAAGTGATTCTTTGTCCTGAATAAAATCTAATTGAGTCTGATGAAATTTTTTCCACTAAGTGAGGTTCCTTTTCTTTGATTAAAATTCTAGGACTATTTTCTAAAGAGAAAATGAAGAAGAGAGCTCATGTGTCATAATTTCCAATTGTGGGCAAAGCCAGTTAATATCTTCTAATAATTTCTGTAAGTCATTTAATGTCTTAATGCTATCTCTGTGTATTTGTACTTTTTGGGGATTTATTGTAGTGTGGTCGATGATAAGAGAGTGGGGCAGTCTGTTGAATCTTTCCAGGTGCTGTTTTTAGGCAAGCGACTTGCACCTTTTTTCTAAAGTGGAATAGACTTTAGTTAATTTTTCCTGGCTTCTTGCTTCTACAAGAATATTGTCCAAATAATGGATGATGTAGCACTGAAGAAATTATGACTGAATAGGTTCCAGGGCTTTAGTTATAAAGTTTTGACAAATACTAAGGCTGTTAAGTATGCATTGTGGCAATATCATCCACTGTAATCTTTTCATTGGCTCTTTAGCATTAAGGGAAAGTACAGAAAATGCAGAAAAAAGCCATCTGTAAAGCATCCAGATCCCCCTCTCTATGAACCTGTAATATTCTTTGTTGAAGAGCCTATAACTGGTAGAGACTCCCTACATACAAAAACAGGCAGTGGAACAAATGGGTGGCAAAAGTCCAGCAAAATCAACAAAAAGTGTAATTTTTTAACTCTTTTATTACCTTTTCCCAGTCATGTAAATCTAAACTTCCTAAAATAGGGAACCAAGTACAATGTTTCTTAATTACTTGTAATAATTCTAAAAGTTTCGCTTCACCCTTCAGCTCTGCCAACTTTCAACAATTATTTTAAGAGACAGATATAGGGATGGTTTTTTATAACACTGTCTTTGTTCCCCATTATTAACCTACATTTTCCCAAGGATGTCCTTATCACTTACCTTTGATGGACTGAGGCCTCTGTTTCCCCTCAGTGTCCAGCAGTTGTTTTCTTACTTTATTTATCACTCTGATGATTCTTTCAATAGGGCCCCATGTTGGGCTCCAATTACATAGACCAGTTTCACAATGAGTGTGCACAAAATAAAAGTGCTACAGGACTTAAGAAAAAACACACAAGACACAACATAAAGAAAAGATGGGTACAGGGGACTCCCAGCTTCTAGGACTGAGAGCCCAGATCTCTGCAGCCTCATCATATTTATGTTTCTTTAATCAGCAAGCAAATTAGCAGAGCATAGGCTCAAGTGCTGAGAAGGATGATTAAATAAAACCTTTCAGGTATGCAGGAAATGGCTATAGTGTTCAGATGCTTCCATTAAACAATCTTATCAGTGCTTACCAGGGGGTGTGTGCTGCCCCACATGACTTGGCATTCCAAATCCCGAACCAAAGACTTGTGTCAAGGCATTATTCCCATCTCCAGCAATTTTCCTGCACGCCCTAACACATTTTATGAGGCCAACATAACTGTGATACCAAAATATGGCAAGGACAACAGAAAAAAGCAAACTACATATTATAGTCTTTAATAAATGCAGATGCAAAAATCTTAAACAAAATACTAACAAATCAAATACAAAGACATATTAAAAATAATACATAATGATAAGTGGAATTCATTCTAGGAGCACATGGATGGTTCAATATACAGAAATTGATCAACATTATACACTGCATCAACATATCAAAGAGCAAACATCATGTGATCTTATTAATAGATGCAGAAAAGTTGCTTGATAAAAAACAACAACCCTTCCCTGACAAAGTGGTGGCCCAGTAAACAGAGCATTGGCCTGAGATGCTGAGGAACCAGGTTCAAAATACCAACATTACCAGGTAGATTTTGGGATCACCAGCTTGAGCATGGGGTTGTGGCATGAACATAAAATCTTAGATATGATCCCATGGTCCCTGGCTTGAGCCCAATGTTGATGGGTTGAGCAAGGTGTTATTGGGTTGGCTGGAGTTCTCAGTCAAGGCACACATAAGAAAGCAATTAATGAACCTCTAAAGTACAAATGCAACATGCATTTATGTTTGCATCTTTCAGTAAAATGTGTATAGAATAAAAGCACCTCAACATAATAAAGGCCATATATGACATACCATCAGCTAATAGCATACTAAATGGTGAAAAATAGAAAGCTTTTTCTCTAAAATCAAAAGCAAGACAATGCTGCCCACTCTTTTCACTCTTATTCACCATAGTACTGAAAGTTTTAGCCAGAGGATTCAGGTAAGAGAAAGAAATAAATGTATTCATATAGGGAAAAAAAGGAATAAAGGTATCGGTTTTTACTGATGATATGATCCTGTATATAGAAAAACCACACAGACTTTACAAAAAAATTATTATAAACAATAATTCAATACAGTAAAGTTGTAGGATACAAACGCAATATAGAAAAGGCTATTGCTTTCCTCTACACCAGTGGTAGTCAACCTGGTTTCTACCGCCCACTAATGGGCATTCCAGATTTCATGGTAGGTGGTAGCAGAGCAACAAAAGTATAAATAAAATGATAGATTTAACTATAGTAAGTTGTTTTATAAAGATTTATTCTGCCAAACTTAGCAAAAATTTGACATAAAGTACGGTAAGTAATAATTACTATATGCTTTAACTTGCTGTAACTCTGCTTTATGAATTTTATAAAGTAAAGTTACTTCCCTACTTTATAAATCACCATTACTGTGGAACTGGTGGGAAGTTAGAAAATTTTACTACTAACAGAGATACAAAAGTGGGTGGTAGGTATAAAAAGGTTGACTACCCCTGCTCTACACCAACAATAAAAATTCAGAAAATGAATTAAAATAAAACAGTTTATTTTATAGTTGCAAAAATAAATGAAAATACCTAGGAAAAAAGTTAGCAAGGAATATAAAGGACCTAAATACTGAAAACTGCAAAGCATTATATAAAAGAAATTTAAAAAGATACAACTAAGTGGAAAAATATTATATGTTCATGGATTGAAAGAATCAACATAGTCAAATGGCCATATAACCCAAAGTAATATACACGTTTAATGCAATCCCCATAAAAATCCTAGTATCATTTTTTAAAGAAATAAAATGAAAAATCACTAGGTTTGTATGAAACCATATAAAACCTCAAATAGCCAAAGAAATTCTGAGAAAAAAGAATAAAGCTGGAGGAATCAAACTACCTGACTTCAAATTATACTATAGAACCACATTAAAAATAAAGAATATGTTGGCCCTGGCTAGTTGGCTCAGTGGTAGAGTGTTGACCTGGTGTACAGGAGTCCCGGGTTCGATTCCCAGCCAGGGCACACAGGAGAAGCGCCCATCTGCTTCTCCACCCCTCCCCCTCTCCTCCTTCTCTCTCTCTTTCTCTTCCCCTCCTGCAGCCATTAGAGCAAAGTTGGCCCGGGCGCTGAGGATGGCTCCTTGGCCTCTGCCTCAAGTGCTAGAATGATTCTGGTTGCAACAGAGCGATGCCCCAGATGGGCAGAACATCACCCCCTGGTGGGCATGCCGGGTGGATCCGGGTCTGGCACATGCGGGAGTCTGTCTGGCTGCCTCCCCGTTTCCAACTTCAGAAAAATACAAAAAAAAAAAAAAAAAAAAAAAAAAAAGAATGGTTATTGGCAGAAAAGGAGACATACAGACCAATAGAACAGAATTGAGAGCCAAAAAATGAAAACACATGAATATGGACAAATAATCTTTGACAAATGAGCCAGAAATGCACATTGGAGTAAAGGAAGCCTCTTCAATAAATGGTGCTAGAAAAATTGGAATGCCACATGTAAAAGAATAAAGTGACTACAGTTTGTTCCCCTGCATAAAAATTAATTTCAAATGTATCAAAAACCTAAATATAAAATCTGAAACAATAAATTACATAGAAGAAAACATAGGTTCTAAACTCATAGACCTTGGTTATAGAGAATAATTTATAAATGTAACCCCAAAGGCAAGGGAAGTAAAGGCAATGATAAATAGTGTGAGAATATCAAATGAAAAATATGCAGAACAAAAGAAACTGACAACATAACAAGCAGGCATTGCCTGACCTGTGGTGGGGCAGTGGACAGAACATCAACCTGGAACGCTGAGGTCACTGGTTCAAAATCCTGGGCTTGCCTGGTCAAGGCACATATGGGAGTTGATGCTTTCTTCTCTCCCTCCTTCTCTCTCTCTGTCTCTCTCTTTCTCCTCTCTAAAATGAATAAATTTAAAAAATCCAAAAGAAGCAACCATCTAACAAAGTGGGAGTTGATATTCACAAACAACAGCTCTGATAAGAGGTTAATAATCAAAATGTATAAAGAACTCACAAAGCTCAGCAACAAACAAGCAAACAATCCCATTATAAAATGGGAAGAGGACCTGAACAGACATTTTCTCAAGAAGACATACATTGGCCCTGGCCAGAGCATCGGCCTGGCGTGCGGGGGACCTGGGTTTGATTCCCAGCCAGGGCACATAGGAGAAGCATCCATTTGCTTCTCCATCCCCCCCCTCCTTCCTCTCTGTCTCTCTCTTCCCCTCCTGCAGCCAAGGCTCCATTGGAGCAAAGATAGCCCGGGTCCTGGGGATGGCTCCTTGGCCTCTGCCCCAGGCGCTAGAGTGGCTCTGGTCATGGCAGAGCGATGCCCTGGAGGGGCAGAGCATCACCCCTGGTGGGCGTGTCGGGTGGATCCCAGTTGGGTGCATGCGGGAGTCTGTCTGACTGTCTCTCCCTGTTTCCAGCTTCAGAAAAATACAAAAAAAACAAAACAAAAAAAAACACATACAAATGACCAACTGATATATGAAAAAAGCTCATCTTCATTACCTATTATAAACTACAAATGAAAACTATAATGAGATACCACCTCATACTTGTTAGATTGCCTATTTTCAACAAGACAGTTAATAACAATTGTTAGAGAGACTGTGGTAAAAAAGAAACTGTCATTTATTGCTGTTGGGAATGCAAAACTAGTACAACCATTATGGAAGAAAGTATGGTGATTTCCCAAAAAATTAAGTATGTAACTACCATATGACCCAGCAATCTTTTTAAAAGGCTATCCTACCCCCAATTAAAAAAAAAAACATTAATACATAAAGACACATGTACTGCCATATCTGTTGCAACATTATTCAAAATAGCCAAGACATGGAAAATGTCCTTCAATAATAAAATTGGATAAAGACTATGTGGAACATCTATACAATGATATAGTACTCAGTCATAAGAGATGATGACCTATTGCCATTTACAACAACATGAATGGGCCAAGAGAACATTATATTAAGTGAAATAAGTTAATCATAAAAAGCTAAGAACTATATGATTTCACACATACATGGGATATAAAAGTGAGACTCATGAACATAGATAAATGTAAAGTGGTTATCAGGGAGAAGGGGATGTGTGGAAGGGGTTAAGCAAAAGGAGTAATAAGGGACAAATATAAGGTAACAGAAAATTATTATGATGTGTACACAACATGATGATAGTTCAAATGTTATAGAAATGTTTATCTGAAACCTATGTACATTTATTGATTAATTTTACCCTTTTAAATTTAATTTTTTAAACTAAAAAGCCCCCACAAAATGTATTTCCCATATATTACTGGGAGTCATAAGTTTTAAATTTATTTCTCTTGGCTAAACTGCGTGTGTTGACAGAGCTTACTCCTTATGGGAGTTTCATTTCCATGCTTTTCTAACATTCTAGTGTCAATATTCATTGGTTTGTGGCGTCTTCTTTTATTATCAAAACACATCACTACAATTTTTTTTCTCTCATCATATTAGCTTCTCTACTGTAGTAAAATGTCCCTCTGCTTTCATTTAAGCACACTCATGATTACATTTAGGGCTCATCTGGATAAGTCAGTATATTGTCCCCATCTTAAGAAGCTTAATCACTTCTGCAATGCCCCTTTTGCCATAAAATGTAAAATTTACATATTCTAATTATTAAAGCATGAACATATTGTAGGAAGTATTAACTAGGCTACCACAAGGACAAAGTGTCAGATAAAGATTTCTAATTTAATGTATGTACTCTGACCTAAAGGATGGTGTCCTATTCTCAAAAAATATTGCATCTAAACATGTGCTTTAGTTAGGTCTTCAACTCCTTCTTTTTCCAACTGTTCTACCTATTACTTAAACTTTTTAATTAATTATCTTTGTGAAATTGTCTATTTCTCTTTTTAGTTTTGTCAGTTTTCCCCTCCATTTATTTGAAGACTATGTTACTAGATAAATTTACATATATAATTGCTACTTTGTCCTGATAAATCATTTATTTTACCTTTATGGAATGTTGTAGTTTCCCAATAAATATTTGTTGGATAAAGTTAGGTAACTTAATACATCATATTATTAAGTTCAACATAAATGCAAAGTAAAGTAATATACCTTGATAGTTTTTCTTTTCTTTTTTTTTTTTTTTTAATTAAGTGAGAAGATGGAAGGCAGAGAGACAAAATTTCACATTCTCCCCCACCAGGATCCTCCTAGCAAGCTCCTAAGGAGCAATGCTCTTTACATCTTGCGTGTTTCTGCATCGCTTGGCAACTGGGTTGTTTTTAGTGCCTAAGGAAGAGGTCACGAAGCCACCCTCTGCCTCGGTTCAACTCTCTGGAGCCAATCAAGTCATGGTTGTGGGAGAGGGATGAATGAGAAAGAGGAGAGGTTTAGGGGTGGAGAAGCAGATGGTCAGTTTTCTGTGTGCCCTGACCGAGAATCCAACTGGACCTTGTTGTTTTTTGAAGTGAAAACATAGCATTTGGAGAAACTTCTCAGAAAAGTTTCTTAATTATTTAGATTTCTATTCCCTTAATCACAAATATACCTGTGCTTGCTATTTGGACCTAGAAACTCTGAAGGAGGTCACAATAATATTTATAACAGAAATAATGGACCTTATAAAATCAAACATTCAGCAAAATTTTGCATCTTTAAAATGAATATAAAGAGAGATTTAAAAAAATAATTAAATTTTATTGAGATGACACTGGTTAATATAATTACAGGGGTTTCAGGAGCCCAATTCTTTAATACATATTTGTACACTGTATGGTATATTCAACCCCTTCCCCAGGTCAGGTCTTAATCCATCTTGATGTTAATGGTTCGTAGTTGATATTGCCAAGTTTTTCTTTACAGCCTCCTGGAGGCCTTAGCAGTTGTGGTAGTAGTTTGGGTGGCCCTCACATGAGGGCAATCATATCCTCTGAAGTACAGTTTTCTCTTTATTCTTTTTAATATGATATTATTTGTATTTGATAAGAAAAGGTATGGACACACAGATATCAAATTAATCTTCAAAAATAACTGAGTAGGTCAAAACTTTTGAGTTCAATATAGAGCAACTCCTTAGGCTCTCTGAGGATATTCTACTGAATACAAGAGTGTGAAGTCACTATTTCTTTTCTCAATCATTACTTTTCCAACAGACCTGGCTAATCCTGCTAGCTTCCATCTCTGGCAGTTACACAATACTTACAAAAATGTGGGTTTCATATACTTGTCAACCTACTACAGATATGGCTTATAGTTTAAGAACTCAATATACCTTTGTTACATTTTAATATGAGTGTCTTTTTAAAGATAAAATTGCAAAGGAGAGTCCTCATTACAAAACTGAGTAATTTTATTTTATTTTATTTATTTATTTATTTATTTATTTTTTACTGAGTGAGAGGCAGGGAGGCAGAAACAGACTCCCACATGACCCTGACCAGGATTCACTTGGCAAGCCCCTTCCGAGTCATGCTCTACAAATCTCAGGCCACTGCTTTATTTTTCAGCAACCAAGCTATTTTAGCACCTAAGGTGAGGCCATGGAGCCATCCTCAGCACCTCTGGCCAAGTAGCTCAAATCAAGTCATGGCTGCAGGAGGGAAAGAGGGAGAAAGAGAGAGAGAGAAAGAGAGAGATAGAGAAAGAAGGTAGAGTGGTGGATAGAGGCAGATTTAAGGGAAGACGCACTGGGTGCGTGTGCTGGGCGCCGACTTCTGAAGGGCCCTGCAAAACTCCAAATTTACACATTTTTTAATGACACCAAGTTTTCTTTCATATGTCCAATCTAACAGTAAAAGTACATAATATTTTTTCATATCTTGGCCACTGTGAACAATGCTGCAATGAACATGGGACTGCATGCGTCTTTACGTACCAATGTTTTTGAGTTTTGGGGGTATATATCCAATAGAGCAGCGATTCTCAACCTGTGCGTCGCGACCACGGCAGGGGTCAACCGACCGAAACACAGGGGTCGCCTAAAGCCATTGGAAATACATATTTTATTTAAAAATGTATTGTATAATAAATATGTATTTTCCGATGGCTTTAGGCGACCCCTGTGTTTTGGTCATTCGACTTCCGCCAGGGTCGCGACCCACAGGTTGAGAACCGCTTCAATAGCAGGATTGCCGGGTCATATGGTATTTCTATTTTTAGTTTTTGAGGAACCACCATACTTTCTTCCATAATGGTTGTATGAGTTTATATTCTCACCAACAGTGGATAGGGTTTCTTTTTCTCCACAGCCTCTCCAACACTTGCTATTACCTGTCTTGTTGATAATAGCTAATTTAACAGGTGTGAGGTGGTATTTCATTGTAGTTTTGATTTGCATTTCTCTAATAACTAATGAAGATGAGTCCTTCAATAGATAACTGGATAAAGAAGATGTGGTACATATATACTATGGAATACTACTCAGCCATAAGAAATGATGACATAGGATCATTTACAATAACATGGATGGATCTTGATAACATTAAACAAAGTGAAATAAGTAAATCAGAAAAAAGTAAGAACTGCATGATTTCATACATAGGTGGGACATAAAAACGAGACTAAGAGACATGGACAAGGGTGTAGCGGTTACAGGGGGGGGAGGGAGGAGTGGTAGGAAGAGAGGGGAGGGGAGGGGCACAAAGAAAACCAGATAGAAGGTGATGGAAGGCAATTTGACTTTGAGTGATGGGTGTGCAACATAATTAAATGTCAAAATAACCTGGAGATGTTTTCTCTGAATATATGTACCCTAATTTATTAATATCACTCCATTAAAATTAAAAAATAATAATAATGTTTAAAATAGAAAACAAAATAACAAAAAACAAACAAACAAAAAAGTACATAATATTTTTTTGGAGGGGGAACTGAGACAGAGAGAGAGAAAGATAGGGACAAACAGACTGTAAGGGAGGGAGGTGAGAAGCATCAATTCTTTGTTGAGTCACCTTAGTTGTTCATTGATTACTTTCTCATATGTGCCTTGAGCAGGAGGCTACAGCAGACCTAGTGACCCCTTGTTCAAGCCAGAGACCTTAGTTCAAGCTGGTGAGCTTTGTTCAAACCAGATGAGCCTGCACACAACCTGGCGACCTTGGGATTTTGAATCTGGGTCCTTCATGCCCCAGTCTGACTCTCTATCCACTTCACCACTGCCTGGCCAGGCCATAATATCTTGTATTTATTGATAAATATGCTTAACATGTTTTCTTAATTTTCTCTGTCTCTCTCTTTTTTTAAGGGGTCCAATATTTTCTTCTGTGCCTGGGGCCTCAACTGACCTCAATCCACCTCTGCTGATGGAGAAGCAGATGGTTGCTTCTCTTGTGTGCCCTGACCATAAAATCAAACCCAGCACTTCCACATGTAGGGCCAATGCTCTATTGGTGAGCCAACTGGCCAGGGACAAAACTAAGTAAATTTAAAACTGACATGTGTTTTACATATGCATGTTTGTTTTAGTAATTAAAGGCTAAATTAAGCTGCAATAACATTATAAAACAACAGGTTTCTTAGGTACCCTGATAATTATAATAATAATTAAATGAGAGGCCATGCTACAATAAAATATGAACAATATAATATATTAGAACAAAATAAACACTTAAATGGTAGCTTCTCCACATACACATAGGTAGTGGGAGTTAGAAGGAATTTTTGTTACTACTGTCTCAGTGTTTAAATGATCCTAAACAGATCTTAGATATATTGTTTTATTTAACTTTTTAATTGTTTGACTCATTTTCCAATGAAAAGTATATCCTTTCATGAGACAGAAGCCTGGAAAACTTTGGAGGAAAATTATGGGGTTTTAAACAGGTTGTTGCTGTACCTTTATAATTAGTTACATTTTTTAGTACATTGATTTATTCAAACATTTTGATGGTTATGTACTAAAAAAAAATTATGAAAATATTGTAAAATTCCAAGACACACAGAAACACTTTTGGGTTTAGACATAGGACAACTTTTGGTCATAGCTTCTTCTAACTGCTCCTTACATTTGACCACAAATAAAGACATTTTGTGCAATCTTTTCCTTGAATTCACACTGCTTCCTGTTTGTGAATAATTTTTAGTGAGAACTTTCATCTCAAAAGAGAAAAAAGAGAAACGCTGTATTGTTTTGACCCAAGATAATGTCCATTAGATTTCTCTGATCCCTGAATTATAGAATTATGTAGTTTCTATTAAATAACATGTTCTCTGAGGAATGTACTTGTGGGCAAGAATAGAAGCCAAAGGGTAATAACAATCCAAATTACGTACTTTTAGCATTATGTAATGCTGAATTTGAGTTCTCACTATAAGACAATGATCTCACTTTTTGTTCATTCTGCCTAGAAAAATATTCTTATGCTGACACCTGATGTAATTTCATAATTCTAAAACAGTCTTATAAAATTCAAAGATGGGAATTTCTTATGAGTTGTTTATATTAATGATGAAAATATTGATCTGTAAGGCCAGGTATACATGAATATAATTAAAAGTTGGTACAGAAATAATTCAGCCATGGTGACTTATTGAAAAGAGCTGAACCATTTACGCTAACTATGCTATAATCTGTATAGATGATCATCATCCTTAAGTAATATAGTAGAATCATACTTTCTTCAAGGTGGAAGTGACTCTAGAGTCCATTTCTAATTCAATAGCCTTTCTAATTCAGAAGTCCTATTTTCAAACTGCTGAGCATATTTGCATTCATTCTCTGCCTTACTTTTTTAAGTGGTAAGAGACCACACAGTCTTAATTTTCTTTGAGGCACTAGGCATCCCATAATATTATTGGAATATCTTATACTCTAATGAGTACTTTAAAAAGACAGAAATCCTCAAACCTAAATTTTGTAAGAATGGTAGTGAGCATTACTTGTACAAATATACTGATATATTAAAGTTTATATGGATTTTGGAACAATGGAAGAAAATTTAGAAAATTAATATAATGATACAAAGATAAAAATGGTGTGTTTGATTTTTATGCACTATTTGCATTTTACAGAAATTTTGCTTACCACATGACTCTGGAGATGCCTGGATAATAAATTTCTTCAGTTTGTGTTTCCAAAATTGCTTACATAATTGATTATTTATAACCAATATTTATTGAGCTGAACTATATGCTCCACAATGTGGGAGATAGGGAATATTGGTTGAAAATTTACCATTGGTTATTGAAGATGGATATTGATTTAACTTCAAATATAACTACTCAAAGATATATTGAATTCAAATTTACAAATCTGATTATTCAAATATATTTTAGCAAAGATAACTTGAACCAGGTGCATGTAAAATGATCTTTCATATAATATGACATAAACAAAAAACAAAATTATAAAATATTTAGAAATAGTAATGGCTAGGTGATATCTTTGTGCCCAGTTTATTGTTGTACACATTGCAAATGAAAGTTATTTGAAAAAGATGAGTGACTATCTTAATAAAACCAGAGGACATACAGATGTGTTAGATACTCCAGAGTAAAAGTTTTGTGTAAGTGACCAAGTCAGTCTATGATGATATATCTATAAAAAAGGCAAAATTTGCCTGACCTTTGTTGGCACAGTAGATAAAGCATCGAACTGGAAATGCTGAGGTCGCTGGTTCAAAACCCTGGGCTTGCCTGGTCAAGGCACATATGGGAGTTGATGCTTCCAGCTCCTCCCCCCTTCTCTCTCTCTGTCTCTCCTCTCTTTCTATCTCTGTCTCTTCCTCTCCTCTCTAAAATAAATAAATAAATAATTTAAAAAAATTTTAAAAGGCAAAATTTAAAGAGGCAGGAAAAGTTTGCAGTGATAGGTTAGAGCTCTCATGGGTAGGGACTCTGTGTTAATTCCTATTAATATAAATTTACTGGCATAAATGACACAATTTTATTATTTTGCAGTTAAGCAAGTCAGCAATGTGAAATGGGTCCATAAGACTGAATTTTCTTTGAAGCTTATATTGCATAATCCACTTCCTTTCTTTTTCCAGCTACTAAAGACTAGGCATATTTCTTGACTCATGGCCCTTTTCCCTATATTCAAAACTAACAACATAGAATCTTCAAATCTCTCTCTCTCCCTCCTCTCTTTTTCTATCTTTCTTCCTTTTCTTCTTCCTCCACAACCCTTTGCCCACACACAAAAAGAAACAGAAGCATACCCCTATGCCCATCATCTCATCTCCTACTCTGGACTCTGAGCTGCCAATCTCTCTCTTAAAAGGACCCTTGTGACTACATTGGGCTCACTTACATTATCCAGTATAATTTCCCCATTTCAAGATCCTTAACCTTAATGACATCTATAATGTCATTTTTTTTACCTTGTAAATTAACATTTTCAGAAGTTTTGTGGGTTACCACTCAGATATCTTCAGGGGCTATTATTCTCCACTTGCATGAATGTAGATGTATCACATAGATGACCTAAACATAATAGTTTAAAACAAAAGTCTCCTAAACTAAAGTAATTTATATGATGTTTATTCTAGGTCAAACTCTCTTGAAAAACTAAAGTGTCATGACCATAATTAATAATTAGTAATAATTCTCATGTTAAGTGTTGATAAGAATAGTCCTACTAGAAAAATTTAAATTAGAAATTCCAATGGGATGTTAGAAGGTCATTCTTTGAGAATGCAATTTTCACAAGCTTGTTTAAAGAGTTGTTTAAATTCTACTCATTTCATTCTTTTTCAATGTTCTTTGTCACAACTTAGTACAACATTGACCAGATATTTGAAATATTTAGTTCAATAATATAGATTTAAAATACAAAAATAGTGCCTCCTATTAGATAGTGTACTCCTTGAATAATAAATATATTCCCTGACAGTATTCCTTTCTACTTATGCTAATGGTACACATTTATGTTTAAACTGGTCTTATATACTTTATTTGTACATAATATGGTTTTCACAGATAACTGTTATCTAATTGATTTGAATTAAGCAACTGACATAAATATGCAAATGTAGCCAGAAATATTTCTATCATTGTTTCCTTTTGCACTATTGATTGAAATATGAATGTTTAAAAATAGTTCTGTAGAGCTAATAAATTGAAATAATTTGTAAATACATCTATTCTCAGTTCTTTACATTTGGGAACATGATGCTAACAAAAAAAAATGACTGAACAAGCTTATTTATTTAACATGGTAACAACTCTAAGAGAACATTACACTTGAGATTATTTCTGTTTTGTTAACAGAAAATCAGCATGTTTCTTAATAAAATTACTGTTAAGGATATACTGGTGTATGAAAAAAATTGATGTTATTAGGCTAATGTTAAAATAAGTTCTTGGTGAAACTGTTCATTTCTAAAGGAACCCAGGTTATAGAAACAATTTTTCTTTCTTTACTTTAAGCAACTTTTTACTCTTTTCCACTTTTTTTTTTAAACAGAAAACCAAGTGAAGTTGTTTTAATTAAGGTCTTTAGCTAGTTCTATCCCTCTGTTATTTTTTATTATTGATTGATTTATTGATTGATTGATTGTGAGAGAGCCAGAGAGAGACATAGAGAGGCATAGATAGGGACAGAGAGACCAGAAGGAAGATATATGAGAAGAATCAATTTTTTGTTGCGGCACTTTAGTTTCTCATTGATTGGTTTCTCATACGTGCCTTGACTGGGGGACTACAGCAGACTGAGCACCCCTTGCTCGAGCCAGCAACATTGGGCTCAAGCTGATGAGCCTTGCTAAAACCAGATGAGCCCACGCTCAAGCTAGCAACCTCAGGGTTTCAAATCTGGGTCCTCGCATCCCTGTCCAATGCTCTATCAACTGTGCCACCACCTGGTCAGGCTATACTCTGTTAAATGTTATGATTCTCTTTTCCCTCATACTTTTCACAATCAATTCACATTACATATGAAGTGTACCATGTCATTAATGAGCATATTTTCATTTGAAGCACTATTACCAAAGCTTTCTGTTGTTTCTTTTCTTTGATTCAAAAGTATCAATGTAACTATACTCTACATGGGGTCCTCAGGTTACAAGATAGTTCTGTTCCTATGACAGTGCTGTAACCCAACTTTTAGTGTAAGTTGAAACACACTCTAGTCAATGTCACTTACTTATCTTAACACATTTTTGAAGCCATGATAAGGGCCAAAAAGTTGCCAAATAAAGCAACATAAATGGAACACTTGCACTTGTAAGAGTCCAAAATGGTGTAGGTAAGTGTATTGTAGGATGCCAACAACCTTACTCATATACTGCATTATCACGTATTCTCCTACCATGTGAAACCAAACTAGTTTGCTAATGTAGTCCATAAGTACAACTCTAATGGTGTAAGATGAAACACTCACATCTCAATTTTTTAAAGTTTTTATGTGAGTGAGCACTGTAATCTCAAAATGTCTTATGTCAAGACTGTCATAACCCAAGGGCCTCCGTGTAGTCCATTTAGGATTTACTTCCTTTACAGGCCACCAAAAGCTTTTAATAAAAGCTGAGTCACTCCTGATCATGTCTTACCTTTATGTCTCATCATTTTTCTTCTCACTGTGAATCATTTCTATCATGAAATTAATTTTTTACTTTATATTCACTCCAAAGTCTATTTTCCCATGAATATATGTTCCCATGAAATTTGATGCCACTAAAAGTGTCAAGAATAAGAAATGCTGCACTATATACTAAGAAGATAATAAGTAAATATACCTTCTTATTGTGTTGTACACAATGTTATATGTAAATTAGATCTCACTAAAACTGAAAAAAATATAGAAGAGAAAATACATGTTCTACTTCATTTATCTCCCCATAATAACTAACACATTGTTTTCCATAAATTTGAACTTAACAAATGCTAAAATCTGTCAGTCAATTGTTGTAGCATATACTTAGTTTTTCGATGTAACTGTGACAGTTTTTTGGGGGACAGATAATTGAGTTAAAAACAACTTTATACAGGAAATGAAACCTTAAACAGTATAATTAACACCTTAATAATGTTAACTTAATAATAACAAAATTATTAGCTTGTTACCACAATTTCAAAATTTCTAATGAACATACAAAATTTTATTGGGTTGATTTCCCCTTCAGGTCAATCAGGGTGATAAAGCTAATTTTAAAGTAGCTACTTATTATTTTTTTTAGAAAAACCTATGTCCAAGGACATTCTCAGTGGATTTGAGCTTTATTTAATTTATTTTTCAAGATTTTATTTATTAATTTTAGAAAGAAGATAAAAAGAGAGAAAGGCTGAAGGAAGAGTGGGAAACATAAACTCATAGTAGTTTCTTCTTAAATGTGCCTTGACCAGGCAAGCCAGGGGTTTTAAATTAGCAACCTCAGCATTCTAGGTGCTTTATTCACTGCACTACCACAGGTCAAACTTGTGCCTCATTTTAAATTGTCTTACCAATAAAGTACAAAAATAAGCAGATACTGAAGACAATCCAATAAAGTATATTATTTTGAGTTTAACCCCCTTATATTTTGTAAGGATTTAGGAGTAATAATGGTAACATGATCTTGATACTATTTTTTTTAATTTAGGGAAAAGAGGGGAGGCAGAGAGAAAGTGGGCAATGCTCATATCAATAAAATAATAAATAAAAATAATAAAAATGATAAAACATTGTCCTATCCTGTCTGCACTCTAACGAGGATCAACCCAGCAAGCCCACTAGGGGGCAATTATCTGTCCATTTGGGCTACTGCTGCATTGATAAACAACAAAGCTCCTAACACCTGAGGCAGAGGCTATGGAGCCATTCTTAGCACCCAGGGCCAACTCGCTCCAATAGAGCCATGGTTTCAGGAAGTGAAGAGAGAGAGAGAGAGAGAGGAATGGAGAAGCAGATGAGACACTCCCTTATGTGTCCTGAACAAGAATTGAACCCTGAACATCCACATACCAAGCCAAATCTTTACCACTGAGATAACTGGCCAGGGCCAATATTATGTCTTGGAGTAACTATTCATCAACTGTCAAACAATATCGATTATGGAAAGTATGGTAACTATTAAGTTTAGGGTGCTTTTACCCATTGATTAAAGTAAACCATTGAGTCACTTTTTAATTTCTTTTCTCTTTTTTATCCAGATATTTTTCACTAAAGTGGTTAATTTTTCAATGACAAGAGTTCTATGTACAAAATAAAATAACAGAGATAATGGAAAAGTCTTATAAAGCATGAGACATTTTTACATTTATCCTTGTAAAATTGTTATTACAGTTATTCGACTTTATCTATAAAATATTTATTATTTTTATTGATGTGGGCATTGCCCACTTTCAAATAATCAATTACAAATGAAACCATATACATACACAATTCACATTTCAGTATGTCTCAAAGGTATTTGCTGTGTTTGAATTGGTTGAGAATTATACAACTAAAAATTAAATTAATGCTATTTGACATAAAAACCAGATGGAAAAGTGGGCAAATGTTGTAATGACTCCACTATACAGGGGGAAAATTCATATTTTGCCAAGATGCACTTACATTTCTTACTAGGAAATCTCACTCACCTCTGTAGGCTCATGTACCCTCTGAGCCCTGTCCATCTGTGACTCACCTTCCGGCCAACAATCATTAGTGTTTTAATTCTAATAAAAATAAGACATATATAAAGTTTTGTTTCTTTTAGCACATGTTTTCATACTAAGTCTACTCCTTGGTAATAGTCTCTTCTGTACCACTTTGAATTAAGAAAGTACAAAAAGTCCAGATAACTATCTTCTGATGAAAAAGAAACTGTTCTCATAATAGCAGGTGATATTTAGAAGCACATATCTTGCAGTGACACAAGAGGTATATATCATGCATGATCCCTACTTGCTTACAAACATTGCACATCAAGACATTCATATGTGGACATAGATAAAAGTTAGGTGGTGGGGAGGGGAGTAAAAAGAGACAAATATATACCCCACATAGGTGGGATATAAAACTGAGACTGATGGAAACAGATAAAAGTAAAGTGGTTGCCAGGAGAATGGGGAAGTAAAGAGGGGTACATATATGGTGACAGAAAATGATTTGATATTAGATGATGGTCACTCATCACAATCAACTTCAAATATTAAAGATGTATACCTGAAACTTATGTACTCTTATTGATCAAGCATACCCCACTAAATTTAATTTATAAATTAAAGAAAATAAACACAAAATATTAAAAAGAAAGACATAGATCATGGTTAATTTGCATAAATATTGAACATTTTTATATAACAGGGACAGAGAGAGAGTCAGAAAGAGGGATAGACAGGGACAGACAGACAGGAACAGAGAGAGATGAGAAGCATCAATCATCAGTTTTTCATTGTGAGACTTTAGTTGTTCATTGATTGCTTTCTCATATATGCCTTGACCGTGGGCCTTCAGCAGACTGAATAACCCCTTGCTCAAGCCAGAGACCTTGGGTCCAAGCTAGTGAGCTTTTGCTCAAACCAGATGAGCTCACTCTCAAACTGATGACCTCAGGGTCTCGAACTTGGGTCCTCTGCATTCAGTCCAATGCTCTATCCACTGCGCCACCACCTGGTCAGGCAAAAATACTAAACTTTTATGTGCAGTCAACTGAGATGAAAAATAATAGTGTAAAGGATTCTAAAAGTTAAAAATAGCATTATAAATATAAACTACTAGTAATTTGCCCTTACCTTTCTAAAAATATGACTGGTTCTTCCACCCCATGAGAGATTCATTGAAACTGTCCCGAATGTGGGCAGATCAAACTTCTCAGTTTCAGAAATCACATCCTCTGGACTCATAGTGGCCACACTATACTGAGTTCTGTGAAAAATTAAGGGCAGACACATTCTTGGGGCCTAGGAGTAGGGCTACACTCATGACCTTTCTCATTCCCTGGACTGTCCCAGCCTCTAGACTCTAACAAATGTTTTATCAATGGCCAAGTACAACAAGCAGCAAGTAAACAGATGCAGCCAGAGGCAGACTTCAAGGAACCTTAGACCTTTTTCTCACTTTTCCCAGGCATAGAATGGTAAAATCCAGGCTAGTAGTGCAGCTTTGTTCTTCCATGTCTATGAAAGCCCAGCACAGGCAGCTACAAACTCTGGTTTGCTTATAGCTCCAAAAAGGTTGATAAAAAGCCATTCATGGGAAGTGTCTTACATTGGTCTGAACTACATTCTCTCTTAAAAGACCCAGAAAAAAAAGGTCCAGAGGCAAGTTACACACTATATTAGAACAGAACCCAACTAATCTTTCTAACAGCATATCCAAATGGAGAGCTCATTAGGCATCACATTATAATTAAAATGTCAATGTTAAGAGACAAAGAAATAATACTAAAAGCTACAAGAGAAAAACAATTAATTATTTACAAGGAAGCCCTCATCAGGCTGATATCTGACTTCTCAATAGTAACACTTCAGTCCAGAAGAGATGGGAAAGAAATATTTAAAGAGATGTACAACAAAAATATACAACTGAGAATACTCCATCCCGTAAAGCTATAATTTATAATAGAAGGAGAAAAAAAGAACTGTTTAGCCAAATAAGTAAATAAGGCTCAAAGAGCTCACTACCAGTAAAGCAGTACTACAAAATATGTTAAAGATTCTAATATAAAAAAAGGGAAAAATTGACTATAAGAAAATTATAAGTTTAAATAATAAAATGACAATATACAAGTACATATTAATAATAACCTTAAATGTTAAAGTATTAAATGCTTTAATCAAGAAACATAGAGTAGTTGCATGGGTAAAAAAACAAAACTACCCATATATGCTATCTATAAGAGACACACCTCAGATAAAATATACACATAGACTGGCAGTAAAATTATGGAAACCAATATTCTACGTCAACACAAATAAAAAAAAAAGATGTATTAGCAATACTTGTATCTGATAAATTAGTTTGTAAAACAAAGCCTATATTAAAAAACTAGAAGGTCACTATATGATGATAAAGAAAATAATTGAACAAGAGCTATACCCATTGTAAATATTTATGCACTCAATAAAGGAACACCAAAATATATGAAACATTTTTTGCTAGACAAAAAAAAGAAAGATTGAAAGCAATACACTAATGTAGGGAATTTAATGCACAACTAACATCAATGGATATATCCAACAGAAAATCAACCAAAAAAACCCAAAAACAAAACAGAAGTTTAAAATGACAGACTAGAACAACTGGATTTAATTAATATCTTCAGAACATTTCACTCCAAAGCAGCAGGATATATATTCTTTTCAAGAAATTATGGTATATTTTCTAGGTTAGATGATATATTATGACAAAAAACACTCAGCAGAAACTCTAAGAGGCAGAAGAGTGTGCTTGCAAACATTTAAAGTATTGAAAAAAAGAAATTACCAGACAAGAATAATATATCCTTCAAAGCTATCTTGTAAATATAAAGGAGAAATTTTAAAAAATGCAGACATACTGAAGCAGAGGGAATTTAACACCAAAAACCCCTCTCTGCAGGAAATAAGGAAGTTTTTCGACAAGAT
The DNA here is from genome assembly GCF_036850995.1 of Saccopteryx leptura. NCBI lineage: Eukaryota > Metazoa > Chordata > Mammalia > Chiroptera > Emballonuridae > Saccopteryx > Saccopteryx leptura. The sequence goes on along the minus strand of NC_089516.1, from coordinate 59,198,982 downwards.
ACAAAAAATAAAACAGATAAAATCTACAAGCAAAAACTCCAAAAAGATCACAATAAAAACAAAGATAATCTATGACAACAATAACATAAAAGGGGAGAGAATAAAGACCCACAGTAGCAAAGGAGGATGAAGTGCAAGAGCACTCATATGACAATGCACTTTTGTACACATGAATAATTTTCTCTGAATAATCCAATGGTAACGCCTATGAAAAAAAAAAAAAAAAACTACTGAAACAGCTGAAAAATGGAAAAAAAACAGGGGAAAGAAGTATAAAATACCAAAACATGAAAAGAACTGACAGAAACAAAACAAGAGATGAACCAAATGGCACAAACAGCTACCAGAAAACAAAACATAAAATGGCTACAAAAAATCCCTAAGCATCAATAATTACCCTAAATGTAAATAGACTGAACTCACCAATAAAGAGGCACAGAGTAGCAAATTGGATCAAAAAGCAAAACCCAGCCCTATATTTCCTTCAACTGATAAATCTATGATGTAATAAGAAAAATAGCTTCAAAGTAAAAGGTTGAAAAATGATGACTCAGGCAAATAATATACAAAGAAAAGCAGATGTAACCATAGTAACATCTGACAATGCTGACTTCAATACAGGAAAGGTAACAAGAGACAAATGTAGACATTTTATAATAATAAAGTGGACATTGTATCTGGAAGACATAACACTTCTTAATATATATTCACTGATTCATGGGGAACCAAAATATATGACATCTATTAACCAATCTAATAATAGAAACAGATAAAAACACAATCATACTTGGAGACTCAATACAAAATTTATGAGTATAAATACATCATCTAAACACAATAAGAAAAAACAAATATCATCCTTAAATGATACATTAGACCAAATAAACATAATAAACAATTATAGGACATTTTATTCCAGTACATCAGATTATACATTTCTTTCCAGTGTAGATGGAATATTCTCAAGGATACACCGTATATCAGGCCACTAAACTAACAACAAATTTAAGATTGAAATTATAGCAAGCATATTTTCTGACCATAAGGATTTGAAATTAGAATTCACATGTAAAAAGGAAGTAAAGAAACCCCAAAAATGTGAGAATTAAACAACATACAGTACTTCTAAAAAATGACTAGGTCAAAGGAGAAATAAAAAAAGAGATAAAAATATATACAGATATTAAAAATGACAACACAACATACGAACATTTCAGGGATGCAGCAAAAGCAGTAATAAGATGAAAATTGCTATCATTACAGGCTTATATTAAGAAAAAAGAGAAATCTCAAGTGAAAAATGTAGCATCACATCTAAAAGAACTAGAAAAAAAAAGAACAAAGCCAACCCAGTCAGCAGAAGAAAGGAAATAGTAAAAATTAGAGCAGAACTAAATAAAATAGCCAAAAAATAAAATAACTGCAAAAAAATTAGTAAAACAAAGAGTTGGTTCTTTGAAAAGATCAATAAAATGACAAACACCTAACTAGACTCACTAAGGAAAGTAGAGAAAAAATTCATATATACAAAATCCAAAAGAAAAAAGAAAAAATTAATTCAGATATCATAGATATACAAAGGAAAATACTAGAATATGATAAAAGATATATGGCACCAAATTCAACAACGTAGAGAAAATGAATAAAATTCTAGAATTATAAAATCTTCCTAGACTGAGTCACTAAAGAAGTGGAACAACTAAAAAGACTCATAAGCAGGGAGAAAATAGAGCTATCAAAAACCTCTCAGTTTTATATTCCACTTATAAGTGAAATCATACAGTTCTTAGCTCTTACTGATTTAGTTATTTCACTCAATATAATGCTCTCAAGGTCTGTTCATGTTGTCATAAATGTCACTATGTCATCATTTCTTTTGGCTGAGTAGTATTTCATTTTATATATGTACCACATCTTCTTTATTCAATTCTCTATAGAGGAACACTTTAGTTGTTTCCACGTCTTTGCCACTGTGAATAATGTCTCAATGTACATGGGGGTGCATGTGTCTTTACAAGACAATGTTTTTGAATTTGTGTGTGTGTGGGGTAGATACCCAGCAGAGGGATTGCTGAGTCATATGATAGTTCTATTCTTAATTTTTTAAGACAAATCTAAGAACTGTATGATTTTACATATAGGTGGAATATTAAGCTGAGACTCATGGACATTTAATAAAAGTGATGTGGTTACCAAAGATAGGTGGAAGAACATAAGAGAGGAGTAAAGGGAAGGGTGTAAAGAGGGACAAATATAAGATGACAGAAAATGATTTGCTTTAGGTTTTGGGTATAAAATATAATGAAAAGTTCAAATGCTATAGAAATGTTTACCTGAAAACTATGTACTATTTTTTTAATTAATTTTAATTTACTGTCTTAACATGAATTCAAGGGACCCACTCAACATAATTCCCTCACCCCCACATTCTTATCCCCCATTGCCCACCCCTCAACACTTCTTTTTGGGGTGTGCTGTCCTGTTGTCTGTATTTACGTGTTATGTATATATAATTTCACTAATATCTTCACCTTCTCTAATGCCATCTCCTCATATCCTTTCCCATTGACAGCTGTTCGTATGCTTCCTGTGACCCAGATTCTGCCTCTACTCTGTTCCTCAGTTCACATTTGTTCATTAGATTCCACATATAAGTAAGACAATATGATATTTGTCTTTCTCTGCCTGGCTAATTTCACTTAGAATAATAATCTCAAAGTCCATCATCCATGCTGTCGCAAAAGGTAAGATTTCCTTAATTTTCATGGCTGTGTAGTATTCCACTGTGTATATGCACAATGTTTTTAATCCACTCATGTACTGAAGGACACTCAGGCTATTTCCAGATCTTGGGTATTGTAAACAATGCTGCAATAAACATGGGGGTATATTTATTCTTTTTAATCAGTGATTTGGTATTTTTTTTTTTTTTTAGTGATTTGATATTCTTAGGATATATTTCTAAAAGTGGGATAGCTAGGTCAAAGGGCAGTTCAATTTTTAATTTTTTGAGGGATCTCCATACTGTTTACCACTGTGGCTGCACCAGTCTGCATTCTCACCAGAAGTGGAGGAGGGTTCCCCTTTATCCACACCCTATGTATAACTTGTTATGTGTTGTTTTGACAATGAGCGCCTGTTTGACAGGTGTGAGGTGGTATCTTATTGTGGTTTTATTTGCATTTCTCTAATGATTAGTGATGTTGAACATTTTTTCACATGCCTATTGGCCTTCTATATGTCCTCTTTGGAGAAATGCATATGCCTTTCTTTCGTCCATTTTTTGATTATATTGTTTACCTTCCTGGTGTTGAGTTTAAGAGGATCTTTATAAATATTGACACTTTATCAGACATATTGGCAAATATATTCTCCCATTGTGTGGGTTGCCTTTTCATTTTGTTAATGGTGTCTTTTGCTGTGCAAAAGCTTTTTAGTTTCATATAATGCCATTTGTTCATCCTGTCCTTAATTTCACTTCTCCTTGCAGATAAATTAGCAAAAATATTCCTACAAGAGATATCAGAGAGTTTACTGCCTGTTTTCTTCCAAGATGTTTACAGTTTCACGACTTACATTTAAGTCATTTATCCATTTTGAGTTTACTTTTGTGAATGGTGTAAGTTGGTGGTCTAGTTTTACTTTTTTGTAAATAGCTGTCCAATTTTCCCAACACCACTTCTTTAAGAGACTGTCTTTACTCTATTGTATGCTCTTACATCCTTTGTCAAATATCAATTGTTCATATAGGTGTGGGTTTATTTCTGGGTTCTCTGTTCTGTTCCATTGATCTGTATACCTGTTCGTATGCCAGTACCAAGCTGTTTTGAGTATGATGGCCTTGTAGTATAACTTGATAACAGGAAGTGTGATACCCCCGCTTTATTATTCTTTTTCATGATTTCTGAGGCTATTTGTTTTCTTTTTTGTTTCCATATAAATTTTTGAAATATTTGTTCTGTATCTTTGAAGTATGTCATTTGGGATTTTAATAGGAATTGCATTGAATTTATAGGCTGCTTTGGGTAATATAGAGATTTTAATGATGTTTATTCTTTCTATCGTTGAACAAGGTATGCTTCCACATGTTTGTATCTACCTTGATTTCCTTTATCAATGATTTATAACTTTCCAAGTACAAGTCTTTAACTTCTTTGGTTAAATTTATGCCTCGGTATTTTATTTTGTTGTTGTTGTTGCAATAGTGAAGGAGATTGTTTTCTTAGTTTCTCTTTTAGAGATTTCATTGTTGGTATATATAAATGCCACTGATTTCTGAATATTGATTTAATATCCAGCCACCTTGCTTAATTTGTTTATCAGGTCCAGTAGTTTTTTTTAACTGAGACTTTAGGTTTTCTATGTAAAGTATCATATTAGCAGCAAATAATGATGGTTTTACTTCTTCTTTTCCAATTTGGATGCCTTTTATCTCTTCTTCTTTTCTGATTGTTGTGGCTAGAACTTCCAGAAATATATTGAATAAGAGTGGTGAAAGAAGGATCACTTGCCTTGTTCCTGATTTTAAGGGGGTTTCTTTTCATTTTTGCCCATTAATTATGATGTTGGCTTTAGGTTTGTCATAGATTCCTTTTATCATGTTGAGGTATGCTCCCTGTATCCCCACTTTGCTGAGACTTTTTATCATAAATGGATGCCGGATTTTACCAAATTTATTTTCTGCATCTATTGATATTATCATGTGATATTTATCCTTCCTTTTGTTTATTTGTTGAGTCACATTGATTGATTTGCGAATATTTTACCAGCTTTGTCTTCCCAGAATAAATCCCTCCTCATCGTGATGTATGATTTTTTTCAAGTATTGCTGTATCCGGTTTGCTGATTTTATTTTTAATAAATTTATTTTTTTAATGGGGCGACATCAATAAATCAGAATACATATATTCAAAGATAACAAGTCCAGGTTATCTTGTCGTTCAATTATGTTGCATACCCATCTCCCAAAGTCAGATTGTCGTCTGTCACCTTCTATCTAGTTTTCTTTCTGCCCCTCCTCCTCCACATTTCCCTCTCCCTCTCCCCCCTCTCCCCGTAACCACCACACTCTTAACAATGTCTCTTAGTTTCACTTTTATGTCCCGCCTATGTATGAAATAATGCAGTTCCTGTTTTTTTCTGATTTACTTATTTCATTTTATAATACGTCATCTGTATAGCATATTGTGTGTTCACTACCCAAAGTCAATTCTTCTTCCTTCACCATTTATCCTCCCTTGAGCCTCTTCTACCTCCCCCTGAATCCAGTGTCCTTCTGGTAATCACCATGCTGTTGTCTGTGTTTATAAGTCTTATTCGTTTTTCCCCATAATCCCTTCACCATTTTCACTCAGCTAAACAACCTCCTTCCTGTAAATGATCTGATGTCATCATTTCTTATGGCTGAGTAGTATTCCATAGTGTATATGTGCCACATCTTCATTAGGTTTGCTGATATTTTGTTGAGAATTTTAGCATCTAAATTCTTCAGGGATATTGGTCTATTGTTTTGTTGTTGTTGTTTTTTGTAGTGTCTTTGCCTGGTTTTGGAATCACTATTTTGCTTGCCTCATAAAAGGAGTTTGAAAGTTTTCCCTATTCTTGAATTTTTTGAAAATGCTTAAGAAGGGTAAGAGTTAATTCTTCTTTGAATATTTGATAAAATTTGCCTGTGAAGCTATCAGGCCCAGGACTTTTGTGTGTTGGGAGCTTTTTTACTTTTTTATTGATTTTAATTTATTATGTTTACATAGATTCTAGTGTTGCCCCAAATGCATCCTCCCTACTCTGTATGCCCCTCAACATCTCCCTTACCTCCTCCCTACAGTGACCTCCCCCCTTCCCTTCAGGTTTATCCCAACCTATCATTCCCTTTCCCTCTGTCCACTTTTCCTCTGGTCTCTTTAATCGCTCCTCTGTCTCAATTCCATTTCCCAGTTCACATTGTTCACTGAATTCTTCAAATGAGTGATGTCATATGATATTTTTCTTTGCCTGGCTTATTTCACTTAACATAATAGTTTCCATGTTCATCCATGTTGTCACAAAATGTAAGATTTCCTTCATTTTCATGGCCCCATAGTATTCCATTGTATGTATGTACCAAAGCTTTTTAATCCACTTGTTCACTGACGCACATATGGGCTCTTTCCAGATCTTCATAATTGTGAACAATGCTGCCATATACATGTGTGTGCATTTCTCCTTTTGAAATAGTGCTATGGTGTTCTTGGGGTATATACCTAAAAATGGAATAGCTGAATCAAAAGGCAGTTCCATTTTTTATTTATTGAGAAATCTCTATAGTGTTTTCCACAGTGGCTGCACAAGTATGCATTCCCACCAGCAGTGCAGGAGGGTTTCCTTTTCCCCACATCCTCGTCACACTTATTCTGTGTTATTTTGATGAGCACCATTCTGACTGGTGTGTGGTAATATTTCATTTTGGTTTTAATTTGCATTTCTCCAATGATTAGTCATGTTGAGCATTTTTTTATATGCCTATTGGCCATCTGTATGTCCTCTTTGGAGAAGTGTCTACTCATTTCTTTTACCCATTTTTTGATTGGGTTGTATATCTTTCTGGTGTTGAGTTTTACAATTTCTTTATAAATTTTGGTTATTAAGCCCTTCTCAGACATATTGTAAAATATGTTCTCCCACTATATAGTTTGTCTTTTTATTTTGTTCTTATTGTCTTCAGCTATGCAAAAGTATTTTAGTCTGATATAGTCCCATTTGTTCACCCTGTCTGTTATTTCACTTGCCAGTAGAGATAAATCAGCAAATATATTGCTGCCTAAGATGTCAGAGAGCTTACTGCCTATGTTTTCTTCTAAGATGCTTATGAATTCACAGCTTACATTTAAGTCTTTTATCCATTTTGAGTTTATTTTTGTAAATGGTGTAAGTTGGTGGTCTAGTTTTATTTTCTTGCAGGTAGCTATCCAACGTTCCCAGCACCATTTGTTAAAGAGGCTGTCTTTACTCCGTTGTATGCTCTAACCTCCTTTTTCAAATATCAGTTGTCCATAAAGTTGTGGGGTTATTTCTGGATTCTTTGTTTCATTCCATTGATCTATATGCCTGTTTTTATGCTAGTACCAAGATGTTTTGATTACAGTGGCCTGTAGTATAAGTTGATATAAGGAAGTGTGATACCTCCTACTTTATTCTTCCTTTTTAAGATTGCTGAGGCTATTTTGGTTTTCTTTCTTTTTTTTTTTTTTTTTTTTTTTGGTTCCATATAAATTTTTGGAATATGTGTTCTATAACTTTGAAGTATGTCATTTGTCTTTTAATAGATAGTGCATTGACTTTTTAAATTGCTTTGGGTAATATAAACATTTTAATGATGTTTATTCTTCCTAACCATGAGCACAGTATATATTATACTTCCAGTTGTTTGTATCTTCCTTGATTTCTTTTATCAATGTTTTATAATTTTCTGATTACAAGTCTTTAATTACCTTGGTTAAATTTACTCTTAGGTACTTTATTTATTTATTTTTGGTTGCAATAGTGAAGGGGATTGTTTCCTTAATTTCCCTTTTTGAAAGTTTATTGTTGGTGTATAAAAATGTCTCTGATTTCTGAGTATTAATTTTATATCCTACCACCATGCTGAATTCATTTATCAGGTCCAGTAGTTTTTTGACTGAGACTTTAGTTTTTCTATATACAATATTATATCATCTGCAAATAATGAGAGCTTTACTTCTTCTTTTTCAATTTGGATGCCTTTTTTTTTTCTTCTTGTTGGATTGCTGTGGCTAGGACTTCTAGAACTATGTTGAATAAGAGTGGAAAAAAGGGACACCCTTGCCTTGTTCCAGATTTTAAGAGGATTTATTTTAATTTTTGCCCATTGAGTATGATGTTGGCTGTGGGTTTGCCACAGATGGCTTTTATCATGTTGACATATGTTTCCTGTATTCCCATTTTGTTGAGAGTTTTGGTCATGAATGGGTGATGGATTTTATCAAATGTTTTTCCCGCATCTATTAAAATTATCATGCGGTTTTTTACCTTACTTTTGTTTATGTGATAAATCACATTGATTGATTTGTGAATATTGTACCAGCCTTGTCTCCCCAGAATATATCCGACTTGATCATGGTGTATGATTTTTTTTTATATATTGCTGAATTTGGTTTGCCAATATTCTGTTGAAGATTTTAACATCTAAATTTATCAGGGATATTGACCTATTATTTTTGTGTGTGTGTTTTCTTTGCCTGGTTTTGGAATCAGAATCATACTTACCTCATAAAAGAAGCTTGGAAGTCTTTCTTCCCTTTGAATTTTTTGAAATAGCTTGAGAAGGATAGATGTTAGTTCTTCTTTGAATTTTTGGTATAATTTACTTGTGAAGCCATCGGGCCCAGTGCTTTTGTTTGTTGGGAGTTTTTTGATAATTTTTTTGATCTAATTTGTTATAATCAGTCATTTTAGGTTTTCTGATTCTTCCAGATTGATTTTTAAAAATATTATATGTTTCAAGATATTTCTCTATTTCATCTAAGTTGTCTAATTTTTTGGCATATTTTCTTTCTACTATTTTCTTACAATTCTTTGTATTTTTGTTGTATCTGTTGTCATTCCTCCACTTTCATTTCTAATTTTATTTATTTGAGTCCTCTCTTTTTTTTTCTTGGTTAGTCTGGTTAAAGTTTCATCATCTTGTTTACCTTTTCAAATAACCAGCTCCTGGTTTCATTGATCCTCAATATTGTTTCTTTAGCCTCTATGTTATTCATTTCCATTCTGATCTTTATTATTTCCTTCATTCTACTACCTCTAGGCTTTACTTGCTCTTCTTTTTCTAGTTCTTTTAGGTGCAGAGTTAATTTGTTTATTTGAGCTTTTTCTAGCTTCTTAAGTTATGCCTGTAATAATACAAACTTTCCTCTCAAGACAGCTTTTGCTGTGTTCCATAGATTTTGAGTTGTTGTATGCTCATTATCATTTGTTTCTAGGTTTTTTTTTTTATTTCTTCTTCGATCTGATTGTTAACCCATTTGTTATTTAATAACATGGCATTTAATTTCCAAGTGTTTGAGAATTTTTTAGTTTTTCTGTTGTGGTTGATTTCTAGTTTCATGCCATTGTGATCAGAGAAAATGCTTGAAATAATTTTAATCTTCTTAAATTTGTTGAAACCACTTTTGTGCCCTAACATGTGGTCTATCTTAGAGAACATACTATGAGCATTTGAAAAGATTGTATATTCTTCTGCTTTAGGTTGAAAGGTTTTGAAGATATCTATTAAATCTAGTTGATCTAGTGTGTCCATTAACTCTGCTGTTTCCTTGTTAATTTTCTTTCTTGAGGATGTATCTAGTGATGTTAATGGCATATTGAAATCCCCTACTATTATAGTGTTGTTGTTGATCTTGCCCTTTATATTCTTCATAGTCTGCTTTATATATTTATGTGCTCCTATACCAGGTGCATAGATATTTATAATGGTTATATCTTCCTGTTGGATTGCTTCCTTTATTATTTTGTAGTGACCTTCTTTATCTTTTACTATAGTCTTTGTTTTAAAGTCCATTTTATCTGAGAGAAGTATTGCTACCTTAGCTTTTTTTTTTTCATTTCTATTTGCATGAAATAATTTTCTGACCTTTTACCTTTAGTCTATGTACATCTTTTGTTTTAAGGTTTGTCTCCTGTAGAGAGCATATGTATTGGTCCTCTCTGCCCACAAGAGGAGGCAGATGGGAATGTGGAAAGCTGGAAAAGTGCACTTTGTTTTTCTCTCACTCTGTCTGAATGAATGTGGCTGCCAGATTACAAGAACACTGGTGGTAACATCATGCTCTGTTGTTTTGGATCAGTAACTATGCAAATTCTTCCCAATCTGTCCACTCCCAAAAGCAGAAGAACACCCAGTCACTTTTGGTTTCTTCTTTTTCCATAGCCCCAGTAGACACAAATCCAGACAATATGGGTTTCTGTCTTCTTCAGAGCCTGACTGCAAATGTGTCTGTCTTATCTTCCACTCCCTTTCTCAACCTTTTGCATCCTAATCCATTTGGTGCATGTATCTTTCAGGCAAGAATATGAGCACAGCTGGGGTTCCTTTGCTGAGTAATAGCTGTTCAATTTGTTGATGTTTTAAGGGGAGAAATCACGGGTATCTCTATGCTGCCATTATTGTGATGTTATCCTCATTTGTTACTTTTATTTTCATTGTATTAAATAAGATATCTAGCACTTCAATATGTTCAGTATTCTATTCTATTAATACTATATATAAATTATATTCAATTCCTGTTAAGAGATAGAAAGTGAAAAGAGATTGTTCGTCTTATCTTAATCATGAGGAAAATCAAGATAATACAAAGTCATAAAAAATCAGAGACTTGAGAATGTTTCAGTGAACCAAATACATAGATTTCAAGCATTTTTATGTGATCAAAAAACTGCTCTCATTTCTAGCCCAGACAAAGTAGGGAAAGAGAATAAAAAATATTTAATGGGTATACATAGTAAAGAACAAGACTTTTAATAAACATTTAACATTTACATATGTTTCAGAGTTAAATAAAAGAATTCTGAAGAACCTCTATTTCAGAGCAAGTTTTTATTTGTTTGTTCTTTCTTATGGACCTTCAGAAAAATCACAGGGGTAGTCCAGCCCAGAAAACACTGAGTCTGAAAGGGGAATACCTGAAGCTTTTTTTTAAATTTTTCTTTTTTATTAATTTTTAGAGAGAAGTGAGAGTGAGAGAGAGAGAGAGAGAGAGAGAGAGAGAAGGGGGAGTGGGGGAGCAGGAAGCATCAACTCCCATATGTGCCTTGTCCAGGCAAGCCCAGGGTTTTGAAGCGGCGACCTCAGTGTTCCAGGTTGACGCTTTATCCACTGCGCCACCATAGGTCAGGCAATACCTGAAGCTTTCACAAGGGAGATGACAATTCATTTTGTTCATTGCAGTGGCCTTTCAAAGGTATAGGGATAAGCAGCACAGAAGGGATTACTAAGGTACCAAAATCCAGGGGCTAGACTGAAGAGCAAAGAAAATTTTAAAGCAACCCAATCATTGTCAGCCAAGCTGTAAAGCAGTGTTTTTCCATGGATTTAAAAGTTAGTGATGACAATATTAAGCATAAATAATTATTTAGAGTCCTGCTAATGTTTCTATTTCCTTAGAAGAGGAAGTTTTTACTAACACTACCATTAAAATAATACAAATTAATGGTAAAATAAGGCTAAATGAAATTAAAGAAAATGTCCATACTCAGGTAAATATATGTCAGATTGACTCAATTCTACAGTGCCAATGTATTACAACCCAACAGACAAAGTGGTATAATCTTTCTCTGGATAAATATAATTTACTTTAGATTCTGCTGGTATTGTCCCTGGCCGGTTGGCTCAGCCGTAGAGCATCGGCCTGGCATGCGGGGGACCCGGGTTTGATTCCCGGCCAGGGCACATATCAGAAGCGCCCATTTGCTTCTCCACCCCCACCCCCCTCCTTCCTCTCTGTCTCTCTCTTCCCCTCCCGCAGCCAAGGCTCCATTGGAGCAAAGATGGCCCAGGCACTGGGGATGGCTCCTTGGCCTCTGCCCCAGGTGCTAGAGTGGCTCTGGTAGCGGCAGAGTGAAGCCCCGGAGGGGCAGAGCATCACCCCCTGGTGGGCAGAGCGTCGCCCCTGGTGGGCGTGCCAGGTGGATCCCGGTCCGGCGCATGCGGGAGTCTGTCTGACTGTCTCTCCCTATTTCCAGCTTCAGAAAAATACAAAAAAAAAAAAAAAAAAAAAAAAGATTCTGCTGGTATTTTTTTACACACATAATACAGCACACATTAAATTATAAAAATGTTTAAAAAAAAACAAATTATAAGCCATGATCAAAAGAGAAAATAGTATATAGAAACAAATCCAGAGATGGTCATATGTTGACAATTTCAAGCAAAGCTTTACAACGTTTATGATAAATATATAGGATATTTATTTGAAAAGGTGGACAATGTATGGTAACAGATGAAGAATTTCACAAAAGTGATGAAATGTATTAAAAAACTTCAAAAAGGAAATTCTAGAATTAAAAATAGAACATTATAAATGGAGAACTTAATTAATGAGATTAATAATAGACTGCATGCAGCATAACAAATATTGTTTAGTAAGACGAGTAATAGAAACTATTATTTTTGGTAGATATGTAAAATATTATAATTATTTTGGATGCTTATTTTTTAGGCTCTTATTAAAATTTAACATGTATCTCTACAGTGATCCAGTGTTTCACATTTGTTATTTACCCAAGAGAAAAGAAAACAAATCTACAAAATGAGACTTCCATAAGAATGATAATAGCATCATTATTCATAACAATCAAAACAAGACAAAAACACAGTTGTCCATCAACTAGGGAATGGATCAATAAAGTGTACTATATATATATATATATATATATATATATATATATATATATATATATTAAAAATTGCAATTTTGCCTGACCAGTAATGATGCAGTGAATAGAGTGTTGACCCAGAATGCTGAGGTGGCAGTCTGAAAACTCGAAGTTGCCAGCGTGAGTGTAGGCTCATCAATTTGAGCATGGGGTTGCTGGCTTGAGTGGGGTATCATCCATGTAATTCCAAAGGTCTCTACTTTTTTGTGTGAATAGCTTAAATTTTCTGGCTTAAGCCTAGAAGGAGAAACAGATTTGGCTTGATGACCTCCAAACCCTGATCAAGGCACTTACAAGAAGCAGTCAATTTACAACTAAAATGAAAACTACTATGAGTTGAAGCTTCTCACTCTCTCTCTCTCCCTGTCTCTCTTCCCCTTCCACACTCCCTTTCTCATGAAAAAATACAAAATATAAGAATTGTAATTTCAAATAAAAATGTAACACATCGATAAACCTCAAAAATATTGTCAGTAAAATGAGACAGAAAACAGTACATACTATGTTTTCCCTTTTATATAAAGTTAATAGGAGACACTTCTAATCTATATTTATATAAACTAGGAAGTGGTTGCTTATAAGGATTGATAGGAAGAAAACATAAGGAAACTTTCTGGGATGAAATTATCATATATTTTGGGGGTGGTTATATGGGACTATTAATTTTAACAAGAATTAGACACTTCAGTTTGATGCATTTTATTGCAATATTTTGAATCCAAATCATAAAAATTATATTCTTAGAGTTGAGGTTATGTAACAAAGAAACACCAACACATAGTGATTTATATAAAACAAAAGTTTATTTTTTTCTCTCACATAACAGTTAAGCTGTTCTGAGCTGAAGAAGCTATTCAGCTCAAAATAGTCAACCAGGAAACAGCATTCATTTCTTTTTTGCTCTGAAATTCCCTAATTTGTTTTTGACTACATCATAAGACCAGGGTTGTTGTTATGTCCATGTTCTAATTCATGGAAAGAAAGCAACAATCCAGAGAAATTAATTTTATTTAATTTAAGATGATTTGGAATTCAAGCACCTGACATTCAAATCCATTCCAAAAAATAAAAATTGGCCACATGGCCACTCTTAGGTGAACATGCATCATCTGAGATTTAAGTCAAAAACACTGGAAAAGCATTAAGGAATGAAAAAATAAAATTCAGTCACCTACGACAATGAAAATTTAAAGTGGGGAAAATAGTATAGCTTTGAATCTCATTAAAGGCCTACCTTAGGTTTGTGGTAAGGAGTTTTAACTGAGACCAATAAAAAGAGTTGTTTCATTTCTAACTATACTCAGATCCTTCATCATACAAAGATGGAATAGCCTGAGGGTTGTTTCAACCAGTGATAGTTTTGATAAAGGAGTATAATGAAATGAGAGATGAACAATTGTGAGTATATGTGTGGGAGTGATTATAATGATCGCCTACTTTATAGACAAAGCATCATTGAAGTTTAAAGTTTCACCCAATATCATGAACCAAGAAATGTATGGAGCTAGTAATTGAACCCAGGTCAACCTGATGATGATTTTAGTCTTTATTACACTGTAGCACAGGAAAGCATTTTGTTTTTAAGTCTGAACTGAAAAATACAATAAGATGGATTAAATAATACCTATGTATTAGAAAAGTAGGTGTGCAACTCGACAAAATAGTAATTAACTATTTGACTTCATAATTAAGAACAAACAGAAAAACAAGTAAGTGGCGCAGTGAATACAGCATCAGGCTGGGAAACAAAAGACCCAGGCTGGAGACCCCAAGGTCACATTGTAAGTGCAGGTTCATCTGGTTTGATCAAGGATCACCAACTTGGGTTTAAGTAAGGCGTTACTCGGTCTGCTATAGCCCCATGATAAAGGCACATGAGAAAGCAATCAATGAACAAATAAAGTGCTGCAACAAAAAAAATGATGCTTCTTATCTGTCTCCCTCCCTGTATCTCTGTCCCTATCTATCCCTCTCTCTGACTCTCTGTCTCTGTAAAAAAAAAAAATGTAAATGATATAAAATACATAAAAAGAACTCACTAATGAATTTATCCAGATAAGGCAAATTTGTTTAAAAGATAGTTAATTATCATCCAGTGAAAAGAGGACCAACCATTTACTTTTGTAAATGAAGATATTAAGGTCTAGGAAATACAAGGGGGAGCAGAGGTTCTGAACTAGAATAGAGGTTTTCTGATATCTAAATTATTATTCTTACTGTTAAACCCTGAAATTTTTTTTCTTTTTCTTTTTTTAATTTTACTAGGGTGACATCAATAAATCAGGGTAATATGTTCAAAGAAAACATGTCCAGGTTATCTTGTCAATCAATTATGTTGCATACCCATCACCTAAAGTCAGATTGTCTTCCGTGACCTTCTATCTAGTTTTCTTTGTGCCCCTCCCCCATTCCCTTTTCCTTCTCCCCCCTCCCCTCACCCCCTGTAACCACCATACTCTTGTCAATGTTTCTTAGTCTTGTTTTTATGTCCCACCTACTTATGGAATAATGCATTTCTTGTTTTTTTCTGATTTACTTATTTTACTCCATATAATGTTATCAAGATTCCACCATTTTGTTGTAAATGATCCAATGTCATCATTTCTTATGGCTGAGTAGTATTCCATAGTGTATATGTGCCACATCTTCTTTATCCAGTCTTTTATTGAAGGGCTTTTTGGTTGTTTCCATGTCTTGGCCACTGTGAACAATGCTGCAATGAACATGGGGCTGCACGTGTCTTTATGTATCAATGTTTCTGAGTTTGGGGTATATACCCAGTAGAGGGATTGCTGGGGCATAAGCAATCAGTTTTTTTAGGAACCACCATATTTTCTTCCATAATGGTTGTACTACTTTACATTCCCACCAACAGTCAATGAGAGTTCCTTTTCTCCACAACCTCTCCAACAATTGCTATTACCTGTCTTGTTGTTTATAGCTAATCTAACAGGTATGAGGTGGTATCTCATTGTTGTTTTGATTTTCATTTCTTTAACAACTAATGAAGATGAGAATCTTTTCATATATCTGTTGGCCATTTGTATTTCTTTCTGGGAAAAGTGTCTGTTCATGTCCTTTTCCAATTTTTTTATTGGATTGTTTGTTTGTTGTTGAGTTTTATGAGTTCTTTGTGTATTTTGGATATTAGGCCCTTATCTGAGCTGTTGTTGAAAACATCATTTCCCATTTAGTTGGCTGTCTGTTTA
Source organism: Saccopteryx leptura (assembly GCF_036850995.1). Classification (NCBI taxonomy): domain Eukaryota; kingdom Metazoa; phylum Chordata; class Mammalia; order Chiroptera; family Emballonuridae; genus Saccopteryx; species Saccopteryx leptura. The sequence goes on along the minus strand of NC_089516.1, from coordinate 59,183,344 downwards.
TTTTGTTGTCAGTTTTTCTTGCTGAGCAAAAACTTCTTAGTCTGATGTAGTCCCATTCATTCATCTTTGCCTTCACTTCCCTTGCCTTTGGAGTCAAATTCATAAAATGTTCTTTAAAACCAAGGTCCATGAATTTAGAACCTATGTCTTCGTCTATGTACTTTATTGTTTCAGGTCTTATATTTAGGTCTTTGATCTATTTTGAATTAATTTTAGTACAGGGGGACAAACTCTAGTCAAGTTTCAATCTTTTGCATGTAGCTTTCCAGTTTTCCCAGCACCATTTGTTGAAGAGGCTTTCTTTTCTCCATTGTGTGTTGTTGGCCCCTTTATCAAAAATTATTTGAACATATATATGTGGTTTTATTTATGGACTTTCTATTCTGTTTCATTGGTCTGAGTATCTATTTTTCTGCCAATACCATGCTGTTTTGATTGTCGTGGCTCTAAAATATAGTTTGAAGACAGGTATTGTAATGCCTCCAGCTTCATTCTTTTTCTTTAGGATTATTTTGGCTATTTGGGTTTTTTTATAGTTCCATATGAATCTGATAATTTTTTGTTCTATTTCTTTAAAAACATAATTGAAATTTTGATGGAAATTGCATTAAATTTGTATATTGCTTTGGGTAATATGGCCATCTTGATTATATTTATTCTTCCTATTGAATAACAAAAAATATTCTTCCATCTCATTATATCTTTTTCGATTTCCCTTAACAATGCTTTGTAGTTTTCATTATATAGGTCTTTTACATTCATTGTTATGTTTATTCCTAGGTATTTTACTTTTTTTGTTGCAATCATGAAGGGGATTATTTTTTTGAGTTCGTTCTCAAATGTTTCATTGTTGGCATATAGAAAGACTATGGACTTTTGTATGTTAATTTTGTATCCTGAGACCTTACTGTATTGGCTTATTGTTTCTAGTAGTTTTTTTGTAGATTCTTTGTGGATTTCGATGTATAGGATCATGTGATCTGCAAAAAGTGATACTTTACTTCTTCTTTTCCGATATGAATTCCTTTTATTTCTTTGTCTTCTCTGATTGTTCTGGCTAGAACCTCTAGCACCACATTAAATAAGAGTGGACAACCCTGTCTTGTTCCTGATTTAAGGGGGAAAGCCTTCAGTTTTGTGCCATTTAATATGATGTTAGCTGATGGTTTATTATATATGGCCTTTATAATGTTGAGATATTTTCCTTCTATACCTATTTTTTTGAGAGTCTTAAACATAAAATTGTGTTGTATTTTATCGAATGTCTTTTCTGCATCTGTTGATAAGATCATGTGGTTTTTGTTTTTTGTTTTGTTGATATGGTGTATTATGTTAACTGTTTTACGTATGTTGAACTATCCTTGAGATTCTGGGATGAATCCCACTTGATCATGATGTATTATTTTTTTAATATGTTGTTTTATTTGATTTGCTAGTATTTTGTATAGTATTATAGCATCAGCATTCATTAGAGATATTGGTCTGTAGTTATCTTTTTTTGTGCCGTCCTTGCCCGGTTTCGGTATGAGGGTTGTGCTGGCCTCATAAAATGTGTTTAGAAGTATTGCTTCTTCTTCAATTTTTTGGAAGACTTTCAGTAGAATAGGAACCAAGTCTTCTTTGAATGTTTGATAGAATTCACTAGTATAACCGTCTGAGCCTGGACTTTTATTTCTGGGGAGGTTTTTAATAGTTTTTTCTTTTTATCCCTACGAATTGGTCTGTTTAGGCTTTCTGCTTCTTCTTGACTCAGTCTAGGAAGGTTGTATTGTTCTAGGAATTTATTAATTTCTTCTAGATTGTTGAATTTAGTGGCATAAAATTTTTCATAGTATTCTACAATAATTCTTTGTATATCTATGATATCCATGGTGGTTTCTCCTTTCATTTTGGATTTTGTTTATATGAGTCCTTTCTCTTTTTTCCTTGGTAAGTCTAGCCAAGGGATTTTCAATTTTGTTGATCTTTTCAAAGAACCAGCTACTTGTTCTATTAATTTTTTCTATAGTTTTCCTGTTCTCTATATCATTTATTTCTGCTCTGATTTTTTACTATCTCCTTCCTTTGGCTGGATTGCGTTGTCTTTGTTCTTCTTTTCCAGTTCCTTAAGGTGTGAAGTTAAGTGGTTTACTTGGGCTCTCTCTTGTTTGTTCATAAGGCCTGAAGTGATATGAACTTCCCTCTTATCACTGCTTTTGTTGCATCCCATAGATTCTGATATGTTATATTGTCATTTTGATTTGTCTGTATATATCTTTTGATCTCTGCACTTATTTCTTCTTTGACGCATTCATTTTTTAAAAGTATGTTGTTTAGTTTTCATGTTTTTGTGAGGGTTTTTTTTCCTCTATTTTGCAGTTGAATTCTAGTCTCAAGGCTTTATGATCAGAAAATATGCTGATGTTATTTTTGTGGCCCAACATATGGTCAATTCTTGAGAATGATCCATGTACACTGGAGAAAAATGTATTCTCTATCACTTTGGGATGAAATGTCCTGTAGATGTCTATCATATCCATGTGCTCTAGTGTTTTGTTTAAGGCCAATATATCTTTATTGATTCTCTGTTTGAATGACTGATCTAGAGTCATCAGCAGTGTATTGAGGTTTCCAAGTATAATTGTATTTTTGTTAGTTTTTGTTTTAAGGAAAAGAAGTAGCTGTCTTATATATTTTGGTGCTCCTTGGTTTGGTGCATATATATTAAGAATTGTTATGTCTTCTTGATTCAATGTCTCCTCAATCATTATGAAATGACCATTTTTGTCTCTGAGTACTCTTGCTGTCTTGTAGTCAGCATTATCAGATATGAGTATTGCTACACCCGCTTTTTTTTTGGATGTTATTTCCTTGGAGTATTGTTTTCCAGCCTTTCACTTTGAATTTGTTTTTATCCTTGTTGCTTAGATGAGTTTCTTGTAGGCAGCATACAGTTGAATTTTCTTTTTTAATCCATTCTGCTACTCTGTGCCTTTTTATTAGTGAGTTTAATCCATTTACAATTAGTGTAACTATTGCCTCTTGTGGGTTCCCTATTGCCTTTTTATATATTACTTTCTGTCAGTTTGTGTCTTGTTTGATTCTTCTTTTTTGTTTTTTTATCCTTTGTTTTGTTTAGTTGTACTCCATACTTCTTTCCTCTGTTGCTATCTTTTTTTCATCATGTACTTCTGTGGTGGTTTTTTTAAGGGTGGTTACCATTAAGTAATGAAAAGGGTTCCTATCATGTTCATTGTAGTACACTATCTTATGAATGCTTCTGCACTCCATCGTCCTTTGCTACTGTTAATCTCAGTCCTCTACACCCTTTTTATTGTCACATTTTAAATTTGGTTTTATTGTTTTCTTGGTGGAGTTTTACTTGTGGTTTTGTTTTCTTTTGTTCTTTGTATCTGGTTGGAAAACACCTTTTAGTAATTCCTGGAGTGGGGTTTTTTTGATGATAAATTCCCTCATCTTTTCTGTATCTGTGAATGTTTTTATTTCTCCTTTGTATTTGAAGGATAGCTCTGATGGGTATAGTATTCTTGGCTGAAAGTTCCTCTCTTTCAGGACTTTAAATATTGGGGTCTACTCTCTTCTAGCTTGTAGAGTTTCTGTTGCGAAATCGGCTGATAATCTAATGGGCCTTCCTTTATATGTTTATTCTTCTTTTCCCTGGCTGCCTTGAGAATTTTTCCTTTGTCATTGGTTTGTGCCATTTTCATTATGATGTGCCTTGGAGTAGGTTTTTGGGGTTAAGAAAACTCGGAGTTCTGTTTCCTTCTTAAATTTGAGGCTTTAGTTCTTTCCCCAGGCTTGGGAAGTTCTCATCTATTATTTGTTTGAATATTTCTCCATTCCATTTTCTCTCTCTTCTCCCTCTGATATACCTATTATTCTTATGTTATTCTTTTTGATGGAGTCAGACAATTCCTGTAGGGCTTTCTCATTTTTTAAAATTTTTGAATCTCTTGCTTCTTCTCTCTGTTGTGCCTCAAGTTGCTTGTTTTCTATTTCACTAACCCTACCTTCTCTCTGGCCTGTTCTATTAGCTAAGCTTGTTACCTTGTTTTCCAGCTCATGATTTGAGTTTTTCATCTCTGTTTGATTTGTTTTTATAGTTTCAATTTCCTTGGTAATATATTCTTTGTGTTCATTGAGTTGTTTTCTGAACTCCCTAAATTACCTTTCTATGTTTTCTTGTATATCACTTAGTATTTTTAGGATTTCAATTTTAAATTCTCTGTTATTTAGCTCCAAGGTTTCCAATATATGAAATTTTTTTCTCCATAGAATTTTCCTCATCTATCTGCGCTACCTCTTTGTCTTTTGTGTCCATGATATTCGATTTGCTTTTCCTTAATGGCATCTGAGGGTGGTTTTGTTGATAGTACTTTACGTTTAGTGTGGAACTGCTGGAGGCTCCAAGGATAGATTTTTCTGTCTCTAGTTGAAGATCTTGTTGAACTTTTGGGGAGATTTATCAGTAGCGCTCCTTATGGTGCCATTTCTCTGATGTCACTAAACCCTGCAGGTTTATAAGGGTTAAATATAGTCCTTGCACAATGTCAAGAAGATTGGGCAAATGACCTTCTAATATTGCCTTCATTCTTTTAATATATATTCTCTGATTCTGTAATACCTGCGACAAAACACTGGGGAACAATTTTTTTTCATTTTCTGTAGCATGGGGTTTTAGAAATGTTTCTACATATTTCTACATGGCTGATTTAAAATCTGAAACCCAATTTTTGATGCATGCTCTAGTTTTTATGCAACTTTAATTTTTTTTTTGTTACAGTTAATGGCATGCATTGGTTTTTAAATTGGAATTAAAGGGCAATGACTCTTTGATTGAACATAATTACAAGGCAATTAATGTTTTTAAAACATCACTTTTACTGACCAGACAGTGGCACAGTGGATAGAGCTTCGGATTGGAATGCAGAGGACTCAGTTTCGAGACCCTGAGGTCACCAGCTTGAACGTGGGCTCATCCGGTTTGAACCAAAGCTCAGCAGCTTGGACTCAAGGTTGCTGACTCAAGCAAGGGGTTATTGCTCTGCTGAAGGTGTGCAGTCAAGGCACATATGAGAAAGCAGTCAATGAACAACTAAGGTGTTGCAACTCTCAATGAAAAACTAATGATTAATGCTTCTCATCTCTCCATTTCTGTCTGTCTGTCCCTGTCTATCTCTCTCTAACTCTCTCTGCCTCTGTAAAAAATAAATAAAATAAAATAAAATAAATCAGTTTTACATAATTGTAGTTGTTTCTAAATGTAAAAAAAATTATTATCTCATAAAAATTATCCTCTTATTTTGTTTTAAGATTGAATCATGACTTCTTTGAGTAGGTGTAATAGAAGAATAGTCCTGACACTTTCTGTTATATATGTGGCTGTTACACACTTCAACGTCAAAGGCACAATATTTCATCACTTCTGACACATGCATAGATTGCCTATTTACAAGTTCCCCTTGGTGATCAAGATAAGAATTGGGCTCCTTATTTTTTTGTGTCATAATTGTGAGTAAATGCTTCCTGAATGGATAAAAGAAAAACGCAAAGAAATGCCTTTTGGTATTCCCATGGTTTGGCATGAACCTAAGGATCACAGCAGTGACTGTTATATCTGTCTGATCCATACAAAAGGCATCTCTATAAAAAAAATGGTGGCCCTGGCCAGTTGGCTCAGCGGTAGAGCATTGGCCTGTCATGCAGGAGTCCCGGGTTTGATTCCCGGCCAGGGCACACAGGAGAAGCACCCATCTGCTTCTCCACCCCTCCCCCTCTCCTTCCTCTCTGTCTCTCTCTTCCCCTCCTGCAGCCAAGGCTCCATTGGAGCAAAAGATGGCCCGGGCACTGGTGATGGCTCCTTGGCCTCTGCCCCAGGTGCTGGAGTGGCTCTGGTCACGACAGAGTGATGGCCCAGATGGGCAGAGCATCGCCCCCTGGTGGGCGTGCCGGGTGGATCCTGGTCAGGCACATGCGGGAGTCTGTCTGGCTACCTCCTGGTTTCCAGCTTTAGAAAAATAAAAAAAGGCATATGATAGCATTTCCTAATATTCCTTCAACAATACCACCTATCCTACACTCTGAGACACTCCCAGTTCCAGTTTTCAATGGCTTTATTTCTTCTAAGGATGAAGAAAGTGAACATGGTGATCAATTGTATTTTGATAAGATGCATGAGGAAATGGTTGTAGAATCTGAAGGGTCTTCTTCTCATGCCAAGCAGTCATTAACCCCTCAGCAATTTAGCCAACCCAAATTGAATGACTTAGTAAAAGATTTGGGCCTGTCAAAGAAAACAGCTTAGTTATTAGCCTCCAGGCCTCAAGAAAAGAATGTACTTCACTGGTCAGCTAAAGTATCCTATTTTAGGATGTGTGAACAAATTTTCGTGGACATTCTGAACACAAACACTTTGTTTACTGTCATGATATCAGTAGTCTTCTCAGCCAGCTAGCTGTTACCACTTACAGTGCAACAAAATGGTGGCTATTTCTTGACAGCTCTAAACCTAGTCTGAAATGCGTTTTTCTACACAATGATAATGTTTATTCAGCAGTTCCAATTGGTTATTCAACTCATCTATGAGTAGAATATAATGTCATAAAAATTGTCCTCAACTTTCTGAAGTATGAGGATCATAACTGGATCTTTGTGTAGATCTTAAAATGGTAAATTTCCTGCTAGAGCAACAGAGATGTTTCACAAAGTATCCTTGCTTTCTGTGTTTGTGGGACAGCCAAGCTCGGGAGAAACACTGGACACAGAAGAAGTGGCTGAAATGTGAAGCTCTGGAAATAGGGATTCAAAATATTGTGAATGAACCTGTAATTATTTGAGACAGGATGATTTTTGCCCCACTTCACATCAAACTGGGCTTAATGAAGCAGTTTGTTTAGGCTTTGAATAGAGAAAGCAAATCCTTTCAACATATTATTTCTGCTTTTCTTGCCTTGTCTTTCAAGAAGATAAAAGCAGGTGTATTTGATGTACCTCAAATTTGAACTATTATACATGATGAAGAATTTGCCAGGAAGATGAATAAGGAGGAGAAAGCAGCATGGCGGTCTTTTGTGGCAGTTACAAAGAACTTCCTTGGCAACAAAAAAAGCAGAAAACTATAAACTTCAGTTTCAAAGGATGCTGTTGGCTTTCTGCAACATTGCATGTAACATGAGCATTAAGATTCACTTCCTAAACAGTCACCTTGATAAGTTTCCTGAAAATCTTGGAGCTGTTAATGATGAGCAGACTACTGCTGGAGCATCAAACGAGGTTGTCCTCAACAAGTACTCAAACGCAAGAGCTACAAACACAAATTTTTGCCTGAATAGAATTTAAATAAGTTTTGCACAAATTTTATGATTCAAATAATTTTTAATATGTTCAATTTCAAAATTGTAGACAAATTCTGATGCAATTATATCTTTTAGTGTATTAGTGTATTTACTGCATTATATAAATTATTATATTTCACAAAGATGATGCCCAAGAAGACATTGTACTTCATTATGTTAAACTAAACAATAGGATAAAAACCTAAATTCTTTAGTTGCAAAAAAACCTGTAGCTTACAGAGAAAACTGATATCAGATTTGAGAACAGCACAACAAATTAGGTAAGTACAAGTGCTTTGTGGATGCAACACAAATTTTGTTCCCCAGTGAAATTATACACACTGATACCTAGTAAGAGTTTTAGCTTAATCTCTTTTTTCTCTTAGTTTTATTGAGGTATAATGAAAAAATAAAAATTGAATACACTTAAGGTATATAATGTGTGTGTTAATTTTATAGTTGTATTCATTATGAAATGCTTACCACAATCAAGTCATCTTAGCCTCCTTTATCCTAAAAATTTATGAAAGCTAAAAATTTGATGTATTATTTTGCTCTTTTGAGAAATACTGAGTAAGAAAAAATAAGATATGCTAATATTAGTTAAGATTATAACAGAAAAGATGGCAAGTTTTCCACATTGTTTTAAGTAATTTTCAACTGAAAAAATGTGAAGATAAGCTTAAGAACTGTAAGTAGTAGTCAGTTTTTATTGATTTTTTCTTACCTTTATAAATAGTTTCACATTACTTAGCTTATATCATTATATATATCTATCACAATGGGAGGAAGTAAACTAATAAATGTCATGTCATATTTGTCAAGATTTGAGCCAATGGCATGAGGCGTTTTTCACTGTAAATGCAATTTGGGAGATTCAAACACTATTTTATTTGAAAATACCCAAGTGGTTAGTAATTAGCTATTTTACTAATACCTTGAACATTAAAAATAATTTGGCATACAGGAAAGATATTTGAGACTAGATGGTTAAAAAGGGAAACGAAATAAAGGCTACATGTTTCATCTGTATAAGCCACAGTTTAACTTTCTGAGAAGAACAAGAAGACTTTTATGAAAATTAGTACTTATAAAATGTCATACTGTTTAAACCCTTTTCAAAAAATCAAATTTTAACCAGAACTATGATGGCACAATGGGATAAAGCACCAACCTGGAACACTGAGTTTGCCAGTTTGAAACCCTGGGCTTGCCTGGTCAAGGCATATATGGGAATTTATGCTTCCTGCTTCTCCCCCTTCTTTCTCTCCCTCCCTCCCTCTCTCTCTCTCTCTCTCTCTCTCTCTCTCTCTCTCTCCTCTCTGAAAATTGAATAAAGTATTATAAAAAAATAAAAAAATTATTTTCCTAGTCAATTCTATCAATATGATACACTTACAAGCATCAAGTGGTTTCCTTTATTGGAAATACCTCAGGGTATGCAAGAATCAATAAACATAGAATTTAATATGATGAAGAAACTGAAAAAGTTATATTTGGAGTGTCAACTTATTGAGGCCAGGGCCCTGGCCAGTGGCTCATTGGATAAAGCACTGACCTAGCATATGGACAACCCAGGTTTGATTCCTGTTCAGGGCATACAGGAGAAATGACTATCTGCTTCTTTACTCTCCTTCCATCCCTCTTCTCCTCCTGCAGCCAATGATTTGATTGGTTTGAGAATGGCCCCGGGTGCTGAGGATATCTCAGATGGTCAGGACATCTTAGCCTCAAGCACTAAAAATTGCTCAGTATTCAAGCATATGTCCCAGATGAGGTTGCTGGGTAGATCTGTCTATCATTTATTTCAATTCCATACCTTTTTCCGTTTGGGACCCTATACTTGTTGTGGTTGGACCGTGATATAATGCAATATGTATGCTCTTAGAAAAACTCACAGTTTATAAATTTATGCATATTATATAAAGTGGTTTCTTAAGAAAATAATGACAATTTAAAAATCACTCAACAACATTAACAGAACACAACCAAAATCAATAACAACAAAATGCTTGGAAAATTTAAAAGATATGGTAGTTACTAACAAATAAAAGAATATTATAGTAAATAAACACTTTAACTTCATCCAAAAACATTAAAGATAAATTTATGGGAGGTGGTTTAAGAAGAGTTATATGCTGAGTCATTTGGACAAAGGTACACTGCACACAGCACTGAATGACAATTATCTCCAAAGCAGAGCAGATTGTCTAAGCCTTTAGGAAGAAACAAGTTGGGAATGAACATCATGTTTTCTAGGTCTGCTGTAAAACCTGTACCACAGATCGGGTGACTTAAACAACAAAAATGTATTGTTTTATAATTCTGGAGGCTCAAAATCAAGGTGTGGGCATGATTGGTTCTAAGGACTGAGGAAAGAATTTGTTCTGTGCCTCTTTTTTGGCTTGTAAATGACCATCTTTTCTCTGTGTTTCTTCATATTGTCTTTCCTCTCTGCATGCCTATGACAGAACTTTTCCTTTTCATAAGGACAATAGCTATACTAGATTAAGACCCACACTAAAAACCTCATTTTATTACCTGTGTAAAGAACCTATCTGCAAATAAGTTCACTTCATGAGCAACTTGTGGTTAGAACTCCAACATATACTTTTGGGGGTGGCCAAAATTGGACACAGAAGATGCAGTAATTTTACCCTTTTGTGGCATTCTGGATATACTTTAATGTATTGGCATTTAGTACTGTTACTTAATGATACAAAAGTTCAGTTGTGGTGGAAAAGAAAAAAAAAACATGAGCCAAATCAACTTCGCCATTATACTGATTTTATTACTAATCCACAATACAAAAATCTTTGTAACAGAATAGTCTAGAAATCATCTACACTTCCTCTTTAGTCACACGGAATGAATATATATGTATATATAACATAATGTTTATTGAGTACTCACTGCATTCAATTAAATAACTTACCTGTAGGCACACAGGCAGTAAATGAAATAAGTATCATTAAAAACCAGGAAACAGCCTGACCTGTGCTGGCACAGTGGGTAAAGCATTGAAATGGAATGCTGAGGTCAGCACTTTGAAACCTTGGGCTTGCCCGGTCAAGCATACAGGAGAAGCAACTACTATGAGTTGATGCTTCTCATTCTTCCCCCGCATCTCTCTCTCTCTCTTCTATTTAAATCAAATAAATATAATTTTTAGTGGAGATCCAAGATGATGACAGAGTATGCAGATGTTTCACTCACATCTTTCTAGAAAAAAACTGGAAATATTACTAAATTAAAGAAAATCATCCTCAAAAAACAACTCAGGACAAAATAAAGGGGGGGGGTCATATAAGTAAGGATCCACAGAATAAACCACATTGAGACTGGTAGAAAGGGCAGAGACATGAAAAGGGCTGTTCCTACTTCTGTGAATGGCAGGGGGGGTACTGCAGGGACATCTTAGCTGCAGGAATGGTTAGCTATGAGATGCATGAGACTTAAGCCTAAGGCCAAGCTCCTCAGTCTAGAGCACCAGAGCCTAGAAGAAGTGCCCATATAACATTTGGCTGTAAAAATAGGCAAGGTTTCTGTCTGCCAGAAGGAGATGAGAGTTCTCAGAGATGCAAGCATATTCTTAAAAGACCACTGCAGAAAATATCACTCACAACCACTTACCCTGGGCTCCAGTGGAGGAAGATAGTGGTCACATTAAGCAAATTTGAGATTGGCCACCAGGGAGTGAGACATGGTGGGAAGACAACTTCCAGGACCCCTGTGCTGATTTATTCAATGCCATAGCCACTGTCTTTCTTGGGTGGAACACTTCTTTCTGTGTAGCATCAGCCTAGGGTAAATCAACTTCCCCACCTATGGGAATCTCTCTTGCCCGACACTATGAAGAATAAGTCTTTCTGAGAAGTAAGCATAGTCTCAAATTTCCTGACAATATGACTGGTACTTCTCTTTTATGGGAGATTCAGTAAAATGTGTCTAAATGGTTGGCAGAGCAAATCTCTGGGTTTCAGAGGCCATACCCACCACACTTGTAGTGGCCATACCTAATCAAGGTCTATAAAAAATTCAGGACAGACCAATACCTAGGACTCTAACATGGGAGCTACACCCACCACCTTTCCTGATACATGACTAATTAAGCCACTTTATTTTACCACAGTTTTCTTCCTCCAGGGGTCAAAATTAACAAGTAGCAGGCACACAGATGCAGAAAGAGGCAGCAGATCTCAGGGAACCTTGGGTACTTTGCTGACCTTCCTCTAGGCCTGGTGCTCATAAAAGTCAACTTGGTACTTCCATGTGTGTTGGAGACTGAAAGCTGACAGAGTCCTTGCAGTTTAGATTTTGGGGAGAAAGAGTTGTGGGGGACTGGCAGTAAACTGATAATCTGCCCAACCTGCCACCTTACTTGCTTGATTAAGTTGCTAAAGGCTAAGATGATCTCCACACCTCTATGTTAGTTATGATGCTGGATTGTTTCTACTCATCCTATTCCCCATGTCACTTGGGGAGACTGGAGGCAGGTTTTTTTATCCTTTGTTTTGTGAAGTTAAGATGTTATGCAGGGTGGAGGTTTTTCTGCACTTGGGAGAATTCTTGGGTTGCCTTGGAAATATGACTTTGTATAAGAGAGCTCTTTGATTTGCTAATGACTTTGCCTTATAAATAAAGCAGTTTGGGGTGGAGACTGATTTTGTAAGGTATGGGCTGTGCAGAGTCCGATCTCATCTTTTTTCTCTCTGAGTTTCTTTCTTTTTTTTAAAATTCTTAAGTTTTGTTTTTTTAAATTTTTTTTAATTTATTCATTTTAGATAGGAGAGAGAGTGAGAGACAGAGACAGAGAGAGAAAGAGAGAGGAGAAGGGGGGAGGAGCAGGAAGCATCTACTCCCATATGTGCCTTGGCCAGACAAGTGTAGGGTTTTGAACCAGCGGCTTCAGCATTCCAGGTCGACGTTTTATCCACTGCGCCACCACAGGTCAGGCCTGAGTTTATTTCTTCATTTCACACCGTTCTCACCCAACACCTGGAAAATTACTAGCTGCACTGGTCCATGGTAGGATGCTGCTGAACAGAGACTTGAGGAAGAGAAAACTAAACTAAAGGCAGGTGACAAACTCCCCAAGTGTGCACAGTGAGTAAAGTTTTCAGGAAAAGTACAGTTGGAAATAGTAATAAATTATGGGACAATTAGGGTCAAGAGTAAGGGACATTTTTTCTTGTACAAATATTTTTATTTGAGGAGGAGCCATTGCCTTATGAGTATCAGAGTGATCTAAAAATGGAGGGATGTAAATATGAGAAAACCTCCACCCTGCATAACATCTTAACTTCACAAAACAAAGGATAAAAAAACCTGCCTCCAGTCTCCCCAAGTCATTTTCAGATGACTCAGGAAATAATGAGGGTGTTGCAGCTATGGCCACCTTAACCTTGGTGCCTCAGCCACTCTCTGCTCCTTATTATGCTCAACCATCTGCTCCTTTTTACCCTTATCGAGTTGCTCCCAGAAAGCACAGGAGTGTTCATGTCTTTGTCTCAGATCCTTGGATATCCTGCTCCAACAAGCTTTAGATCAGGCTCAAGATATAGGAAATTACTTCATAATATGTGCTGATATTGGGCCTTCATACATGCAAGGTCTGGCTATTGTCGCAGCACTTCAGGGGTGCCTCCAGGATAATACTTTGATAAATGGCAGAAAAAACAAAGGAAGGGAGTCCAGGGAAGTACTTCTGCCAGTAGATTTTGATCCAATGCAGGGGCATACAACATGTTGCTAAAAATTGCCCTACTTCCCCCAGATATCAGTCTTAGCCTTCTCCTGAGGGGCAGCCAGATTCTAAAGCTCCTGAACTCTGCCCATGCTGTAGAAGAACATAACATCAGGTGAATGAATGTAAATCTAAGTATACTGTCAAACAGCAGGTGATTCAGAGAAACAGATAACAGGGCCCTTCAAGTATACTGTCAAACAGCAGGTGATTCAGAGAAACAGATAACAGGGCCCTTCCTACCCCCATCAAACAATAGGGGCAATGTTGTTGTTTCCTCAACGAATTCTGATTCTTCAGGCCAAACATTGTCCAATTATCATGAGCAATGATAAGGTAGCTGCCCCTGGTTCTCTATGGCTGCTTAGTCTGCTGCTTAGGTAAAGTTGAGGTTGAGGAGAAGTCTTGGCATAGTCAACCTGAACAGACAGTTACAGCAACTATGGAATTTGAGAATGAATCAGAGACTCAGGTATTAAGAAGGTTACAGCTTTTCTTGTTATTATCTTATTTTCTTTAATATATTTACTACAATCCTCTAAACTATCATTTTATTTCTTTCCTATTATTTTCCTGGAGAAAAGGTCAGAGACTTCTGGTAGATCTGACTACAAAATTTCCTGTGCAGCTGCCGAGAGGACATTTTCTCAGGGAGGTTTTGTTGGTTCCATTCCTCTGTCAGAAGATGCTCTGAGATCAGATAGGCATCTTTCTGGTCTGATTGTGCTCTGGAACCCTGGATTTTTTTCTACTTTGTCTGATTCTAGTTTCTGTGTAGTTTTTGTCTGATGTTTTCTAAAATGTGATTTTTAACACCTGAATTAAGTTCTTGCATAAAAAGATTGGAAATGCCGGCTCTTTTATTGAAAAAACAAAATAGTTCCATCCCTACATTTTTTGCTTAAACATTAGAACATGTAAGGAGCACTCATATAAATTTAAATAAAATGGAATGTGGATTCTAAAGACTTGCTAATTTGGTTGGTGCTTTGTAAAGTATGCCCTCAGTTGGGAGCCAAATAGCAAATCAGGTATTAGATTAATCAGAAATATGTGTTATACATGTGTTTCTGTACTGCAAATTGTCTTGTGTGTAAAACTGTACAGAGTTCTGTGAAACAAAGGAATTAAGCAAAATTCAGCAGAGCCCTGATAAGACATTTCAAAAATTTGTCTCCAGCTGCCTCAGGCAGTTCAAAAAATAGTACAAGAATTCTAATTCTACTTTTCAGTCCACATCCTGCAATAGAAGCCTTGAGGAAATAAAAAATTTGTATACTCTGATGTTCTGAAATGAAGTTAATAATACAAGGACATAAATTCAGAGAACTCTTAGATACAGGAGATGATGTATTTATTATTACTGAGCAACATTGGCTTTCTTCTTGGCTCACTCATGAAGCAGTCACAGAACTACAAGGCTTAGGCAAAGCAAATTTTCTTAACAAGGCTCTAAGTTTCTTTATGTTTTTTTTTATTTTTACAATGGGAAAAAAAAGAAGGTCTCAATGAATTTTTAGCCTTATGTGCATGCTCTCTAGATTGCCTGTTAATCTATGGAATAAAAATGTTTTAAAAAATATGGAAGTAGGCCGACCAGGCAGTGGCACAGTGGATAGAGCATCGGATTGGGATGCAGAGGACCCAGGTTCGAGACCTCAAAGTCTCCAGCTTGAGCATGGGGTCATCTGGTTTGAGCAAAAGCCCACCAGCTTAAACCCAAGGTCACTGGCTCCAGCAAGGGGTTACTCGGTCTGCTAAAGGCCCATGGTCAAGGCACATATGAGAAAGCAATCAATGAACAGCTAAGGATAATGCAACACACAATGAAAAACTAATGATTGATGCTTCTCATCTCTCTCCATTCCTGTCTGTCTGTCCCTGTCTATCCCTCTCTCTGACTCAATCTCTGTCTCTGTAAAAATAAATAAATAAATAAATATTAAAAAATATGGGAGTAAAAAAGAAGAAGATGACCTCTCAAAACCAGGAAAAAAATCACATTTTTTATAACTTTTTTCATTTTTTCTTGTATTTTTTATCTTTTTTTTCCCACTTTGGTCATTTTATCCACTTTTCATCTTATTCTTTCCTTTTTATTTTTAACATTTGTTACTCATAGGTGTTACATTTTCCATTCTTGTTTTTTTTTTTAATGAGGGTTACATTCTAAAATTCTTAACTTTTTTTTTCATTTTTCTTCTTTTCTCATTCACTTTTTCTCTCATTCATTTACAAACAAATTATTTTATTCTTAATTCAAATTTTTTCTTTGTGTTTTTTACTTTGTTTTTTATCCCATTGTCATTTCCCCCCAACTCTGGCTCTCCATTCTATGTAGTTGTTCTTCCACTTAGTACAACATAATTTTTATTTTTTACTGTATTTTTAATTTTTTCTTCCTTCCTCTTTCACTTTTTCTCTCATTAAACCATCACTTACAAACTAAATATTTTATTCTGGATTAAATTTTTTCTTTCTGTCAGTTTGTGTGATTTTTACTTTGTTTTTTATCCCTTTGTCATTTCCCCCCAACTCAGGCTCTCCATTCTATGTAGTTTTTGGTCCACTTAGCACAATAGAATTTTGATTTTTTTACTGTATTTTTTCACCTTTTTTTCTTTTTTTAACTTGTTTCTTATTAGTGTTATTAACAATACCACTATCAAATACCATTAAGGAAAAAGAAATCAAATATCATGGAAAAAAAAGACAAAGATGTAGCTCAGATAGATGAGAAAAATTTATAGAAAAAATTTTAATTGATTGGAAACCTTGGAGTTAAATGACACAGAATTAAAAACTGAAGTCCTAAAAATACTCAGGAAAATACAATAAAGCACAAAAAGGCAATTTAGAGAGTTCAAAAAACAATTCAATGAACAAAAATAATACATCACCAAGTAAATTGAAACTATGAAAATTAATCCAGGAAAGATGAAAAACTCAATTTATGAATTGAAAAATGAAGCAATAAGCTTAGCTAATAGAACTGGCCAGATGTAGGAAAGAATTAGTAACATAGAAGACAGGCAACTAGAGATACTACAGAGGGAAGAGGAGAGAGACTCATGAATTATCTGACTCCATCAGAAAGAGCAACATAAGAATAATGGGTATATCAGAAGAAGAGAGAGAAAATGGAATGCAGAACATATTCACATAAATAATAGATGAGAAATTCTCAAACTTGTGGAAAGATATAAAGCCTCAAATTCAAGAAGCAAACAGAACACTGAGTTATTTTAACCCTAACAAGCCTACTCCAAAGCATATCATAATGAAATTATCACAAACCAATGACAAATTTTTTTCAATGCAGACAAGGAAAAGAATAATACAACAATATAAAGGAAGGCTCATTAGGTTATAATTAAATTTATCTGCAGAAACTTTACAAGCCAGAAGAGAGTAGACCCCAACATTTAAAGTTTTGAAAGAGAGAAACTTCCAGCCAAGCATGCTATATCCTTCAAAGCTATTCTTCAAATAAAAAGGAGAAATAAAAACATTCACAGATATAGAAAAAATGAGAAAATTTATCTCCAGAAAACCCCCACATTGGGAAATATTAAAGGGGGTTATTTGATCAGATACAAAGAACAAAACAAAACTACAAGTAAAAGTACCATAAAGATCACAATAAAAACAAGATTAATCTGGGACAACAAAAATAAAAAAGGGAAGAGGACAAGATTAATAGTAGCAAAGGAGAATGAAGTGCAGAAACACTTATCAGTAGCACTACAATGAACATGATATGTATCATTTCTATTGCTCAATGGTAATTACCCCTGAAAAAATCGTCACAGAAACACGTCTTAAAAAAAAATGAAACAGAGGAAAGAAGTATAAAATACAACCAAACAAAAACAAATGATAGAAAAACAAAAGAGAAGAACCAAACAAGATACAAAGCTACCAGAAAGCCATATATAAAATGGCAATAGGAAACCCTCAAGTGTGAATAATTACACTAATTGTAAATGGACTGAACTCACCAATAAAAAGACACAGAGTAGTAGAATGGATATAAAAAGAAATTCAACTGTATGCTGCCTTCAAGAAACATATCTAAGCTACAAGGATAGAAACAAATTCAAAGTGAAAGGTTGGAAAATGATTCTACAAACAAATAACATCCAAAGAAAATCAGGTGTAGCCATACTCATATCTAACAGACATGACTACAAGACAGCAATGGTAATCAGAGACAAAGATGGTCATTTCATAATGATAAGAAGGACATTGAATCAAGAAGACATAACATTTCTTAATATATATGCACCAAACCAAGGAACACCAAAATATATAAGACATCTACTAACCAACCTAAAAATAAAAACTGACAAAAAAACTATCATTCTTGGAGACCTCAATACACCACTGATGGCTCTAGATTATTCTTGCAAACAGAAAATCAATAAAGAAATATCAATCTTAAAGGAAACACTAGAACAATTGGATATGACAGACATCTACAGGACATTTTATCCCAAAGTGGAAGAGTATATGTTTTTCTCGAGTGTACATTGAACAATCTAAAGAATTGACTATATGCTGGGCCACAAAAATAACATCAAAAAATTTAGAAAGATTGAAATTATATCAAGCATATTTTTTGAACATAAAGTTTGAAACTAGAATTCAACTGCAAAAAAGAAGGAAACAAACCCACAGATATGTGGAAAATAAACAATATACTTCTAAAAAAATGAGTGGATCAAAGAAGCAATAAAAGCAGAGATCAGAAGATAAATACAGACAAACAAAAATGACAATATAACAAACATATCAGAATCTCTGGGATGTAGCAAAAGCAGTAATAAGAGGGAAGTTCATATCACTACAGGCCTATATGAACAAACAAGAATGAGCCCAAGTAAACAACTTAAATTCACATCTTAAGGAACTAGAAATAGAAGAACAAAGACAACCCAAAACCAGCAGAAGAAAGAAAATAATAAAAATCAGAGCAGAAATAAATAAAATAGAAAACATAAAAATTATAGAAAAAATCAATAAAACAAGGAGCTAGTTCTTTGAAAAGATCAACAAAATTGACAAACCCTTGTCAAAACTCAATAAGAAAAAAATGGAACTCATAAAAAATGTAAAATAAAGGAGGAGAAATCACCACAGTTATCATAGATATAAAAAGAAGTATTGTAGAATACTATAAAAAATATATGCCACTAAATTTAACAATCTAGAAGAAATGGATATATTCCAAGAACAATACAATCTTCTTATACTGAGTCATGAGGAAACAGAAAGCCTAAACAGACCCATAAACAGGGAGAAATAGAAACAACTATCAGAAACCGCCCCAAAAATAAAAGTCCTGGGTTAGACAGATATACTACTGAACTCTATCAAACATTCAAATAAGACTTGATTTCTATTCTACTCAAAGTCTTCCAAATAATTGAAGAAGAAGCAATACTTCCAAACATATTTTATGAGACCAACATAACCCGCACACGAAAACCTGGCAAGGACAACACCCATACACACAAAAACTACAGACCAATATTTCTAATGAATACAGATACCAAAATAGTAAACAAAATACTAGCAAATTGAATACAACAATACATTGAAAAATAATTTATCATGATCAAGTGAGATTTATCTCAGTATCACAAGGATGGTTCAACATACATAAAACAGTTATGTAATACACCATATCAACAAAACAATAAACAAAAACTTATGATCCTGTGAATAGATGCAGAAAGGGCATTTGATAAAACAATACACCATTTTATGTTGAAAACACTCAACAAAATGGGTATAGCAAGAAAATATCTCAACGTGATAAAGGCCATTTAAGACAAACTATCAGCTAACATAATATTAAATGCCATAAAACTGAGATTTTTCCTCTAAAATCAGGAACAAGATAAGGTTGTTCACTCTCTCCACTCTTATTCAACATAGAGCTTGAAGTTCTAGCAAGAGCAATCAGACAAGAGAAAGAAATAAAAGGCATATTGGGAAAGAAGAAGTAAAAGTTTCACTTTTTGCAGATGATATGATCTTGTACATAAAAACCCCAAAGACTCCATAAAAAGACTATTAGAAACAATAAACCAATACAGTAAGGTTGCAGGATACAAAATTAATATACAGAAATCTATTGCCTTCCTATATGCCAACAATAAAACATCAGAAAACAAAATCAAAACAATAATTTTCTTCATGGATGCAACAACAACAAAATAGCTAGGAATAAACATAACAATAAATGTAAAGGACCTATATAATGAAAACTACAAAGCATTGTTAAGGGAAATCAAAAAACATACAACAAAATGGAAAAATACTTCTTGTTCATGGATAGAAAAAATAAATATAGTCAAAATGACCATATTACCCAAAGCAATATACAAATTTAATAAAATTCCCACAAAAATTTTAATGTGTTTTTTTAAAGAAATGTATCAAAAAATCATCAGGTTTATATGAAACTATAAAAATACCAGAATAACCAAAGTAATTCTAAGTAAAAAGAACAAAGCTGGGGCTGTTACAATACCTGACTTGAAATTATATTATAGAGATAGGAAAATCAAAACAGCATTGTGTTGGCAGAAAAATAGACACTCAGACCAATGGAACAGAATAATGAGTGCAGAAATAAAACCACATATATTTGGTCAAAAACTCTTTAATAAGGGGGCCAACAACACACAATGGAGAAAAGAAAGCATCTTCAATAAATGGTGCTGGCAAAACTGAAAGCCACATGGAAAAGAGAAAAAACTCAACTACAGTTTGTCCCCTTGTACTAAAATTAATTCAAAGACCTAAATATAAGACCTGAAACAGTAAATTACTAGAAGAAAACATAGGTACTAAACTCATGGAGTTGGCCATAAAGAGCACTTCATAAATTTGACTCCAAAGGCAAGGGACGTGAAGGCAAAGATAAATAAATGGGACTACATCAGACTAAGAAGTTTTTGCTCAGCAAAAGAAACTGACAACAAAATAAGCAGACAGCCAACTAAATGGGAGATAATTTTTTCAAACAACAGCACAGATCAGGGCCTAATATCCAAAATATACAAAGAACTCATAAAACTGAACAACAAACAAGCAAACAATCAAACAAAAAAATGGGAGGAGGACATGAACAGACTCTTCTCCCAGGAAGAAATACAAATGGCCAACAGATATATAAAAAGATGCTCATCTTCATTTTATATTAGAGAAATGCAAATCAAAACTACAATGGGATACCACCTTAGATATGTTAGATTAGCTATTAACAACAAGACAGGTAATGACAAGTGTTGGAGAGGCTGTGGAGAAATAGGAACCATCATTCACTGTTGGTGGGAATGTAAAGTAGTATAACAATTATGGAAGAAGATATGGTGGTTCCTCAAGGAATTAAAAATAAACTACCATATGACCCAGCAATCTCTCTACTAGGTATATACCCCTAAAACTCAAAAACATTGGTTTTGTAAAGACACACGCAACCCCATATTCATTGCAGCATTGTTCACAGTGGCCAAGACATGGAAACAACCAAAAATCCCTTCAATAGAAGGTTGGATAAAGAAGATATGTGTGTGTGTGTGTGTGTGTGTGTGTGTGTGTGTGTGTGTGTGTGTGTGTATATATTTTACACACACACACACACACACACACACACACACACTATGGACTACTACTCAGCCTTTAGAAATTATGACATAGGATCATTTGCAACCATATGGATGGACCTTGATAATATTATACTGAGTGAAATAAGTAAATCAGAAAAATCTAAGAACTGTATGATTCCATACATAAGTTTAACTAAAAAATGAGACTCATGGACATGAATAAGAGTGTGATAGTTACCAGGAGGAGGAAAAGGGAGGAAAGGGAGGGGTGAGGCACAATGAAAACCAAATAGAAGGTGACAGTAGACAATTTGACTTTGGGTGACGGGTATATAACATAATCAAATGTCAAAATGATCTGGAGATGTTTTATCTGAATCTACATACCCTAATTAATCAATGTCACCCTGTTAAAATTAATGGGCTAAATATAAAAGGAATGCTAATTTAAAAAAATATAAGAGTGTTACTTGTAAAAGCACTTACTACATTTTTTCAGACTCTTGGAAATGACCTAAAGACTCTTTCAAGTCAAGGTATTTTGGAGCATGCCAATCAAACACTTAAAGGTCAATTAGAAAAAATGAGAAATGGGGAGCCATGCCCTGGAACTTCTGCAAATCTTTTTTTTTTTAATTTCTTTTTTTTTAATTTTATTAATTCATTTTAGAGAGGAGAGAGAGAGGTAGAGAGAGGGGGGGAGGAGCTGGAAGCATCAACTCCCATATGTGCTTGACCAGGCAAGCCCAGGGTTTCGAACTGGCGACCTCAGCATTTCTAGGCCGACGCTTTATCCACTGCGCCACCACAGGTCAGGCTTGCAAATCTTCTTTATCATGCTTTTTACTTAAAATTTTTTGAATACTGATATACAGGGCCATTCAGCAGCCCAAAGACTCTTGAATACAACAAGGAAAGCCTTCCCTGAAGTGAGATGAAAGGACCTACTTACATGAAACTGGCAGGAGCCAGACCCTGTTTTCCTATGGGGCTGAGGATATGTGTGTGTTTTTCCTAGGTCTGCTGAGGCTCCTCATTGCATTACTGAACATTTCTTTAGACAATATAAGTCAGGAGGAGTGACTCACCTCTCAAGAGCAATTGTATAAGGCTTATTTTACTCAGCTCTCATCCCTCTCTCTGTCAAACATGTTCTACTTTTTAAATCCTCTTAGCAAACTCCAAACCTCCTCCTCCCGCAAATTCTGACCTTTCTTCATTTGATCTCGCTGATCACACTGTCCCTCTGTTTTCTTCCAATCAGCCCCCAATATATGGAAAAAGTTTTAAAATGCAGGGGAGGACCCTCAATCCTTTCAGCAAGATTTCCTGAGCATGGCTTTAAGGTATATGACCAAGTGGAACAGAAGAAGGCAGAGATCAGTAAAAATATCAGCTCTTGGTAGATACCCATAAAGGCTTCAATGCCCCTACAGAGACTCATAAGACTCCATCAGGGCCTTGATTCAAGTATGAAAAGGAAGGTCATTTTGATAAAGCCTTCTTAGTTCCTCGGCCCCCTCCAGAGCCATAACTTTGCTGTGGGAAATAGGGACACTGGAAGGTCATATTTATAGGACCTTCACTCTCTTTCAAGGGAGAGTTCAGTCTCTTCCAGCCCTACCCCATCCTAACCTTGCCCAGCCTTCTGGGACTTGCTACTGAAGTCTGAAGTTACCCAGAGCTGTCGGCCTAGGGAACTATCCAAGAAACAGGTAAGTCAATTTTATTTATTATAGACATGGGGGCCACTTATTCTACCTTGGCTGAATATTCAGGTCTTGTTCATTCCTTGAAGATTTCTGTTGTGGTTGTTCATGGTCTTATTTTCCTCCTCGCTTGCCATAGATCCACTGCCTTGTCTCATATATAGTGTCTCCTTTACACACTCCTTTTCTCCTCCTGCTCAATCCCATGTCTATTTAGGCTGGGATCTACTCTCCAAATTCAGAGCCTTTCTCTCTTTTCACCTCCCATCCTTGGAATTGGCCTTGTTGCTAATCTTGGCGAGCGGGATTTGCCCACTTCTGTTACTAATTTACCTCTACCACTCAGCATAGTGAATCCCAAGGTTTTTCTCACCATCCCATGGCTGTGAACTCCAGGAAATGTTCCCTGGTTTCAGCTCTCCAGGTTAAAAACAAAACAAAAAAAAACTTCTATCTCCACACATGGCTATAGATGACCCTTTCAGTCTACCTAAATCATAGCCAGAAATTCAGAATTGACATTAAACTTGATACAAAAGCTTAATGTGCTGGAAGCAGTGATCTTTGGTACTTGGAGGCTAGTTTCTGCATGTGGAAATGTGACAACAGTTTCAGTGCTATGCAGACATTTCTTGAATGTGACTCCTGCTTTTTGTGACAGTTCTCAATGGGACTGAAGTGAAGTTGGGTTGCATCTTCAGGGAATGTGGAAAGGTGATGGTGTCAACATGGTCTTGGTGAACATATAAAAGACATTAAACAGAAAAGACTCTATTTTATATCCTGCTGTACTGACTAAGAATTTGCTTGACAATCTCAAAAGCTTTAATTCTTCAATGTATTAAGACATTTGTTTTGGTATCTGTTAGCATTGGCTATAATAATCTTGTGTTAATTTTGTATTTTTCCAGTTTGCCTTTGAAATCAAAATCTGGGAAATCAGATGAGCATAAATCACAGCATGCAGATTTAAGTTAAAAAATAAAAAGGGGGTTATGTTGGAGACTGAAAGCTGACAAGGTCCTTGTGGTTTAGATTTTTAGGGGACATTGGGGTGGGTGACTGGCAGTAAGCTGACAGTCTGCCCAACCTCTCACCTCACTTTCTTGATTAAGTTGCTAAAGGCTAAGTTGTTCTCCACAACTCTATGTTAGCTATAATGCTGGATTGTTTTTACTCATCTTATCCCTCCTGGAGAGACTGAAAGCAGTTTTCTTTTTATCCTTGGTTTTGTGAAGTTAAGATGTGATACAGGGTAGAGGGTTTTCTTCACTTGGGAGAATTATTAGTTTGCCTTGGAAATGTGACTTTGTATTGGAGATATCTATGATTTGCTAATGACTTTGATCTTCCCTATAAATAAAGTGGTTTAAGAGTTGAGACTTGCTCTTACAAGCTTTGGGCTATGCAGAGACCACCTGATCTCATCCTTTTTCTCTGAGTTTATTTCTTCATTCTGCAGCATTTTCACTCAGGACGTGGATAATTACTAGCCACACTGGTCTGCGGCACATGTGCACTTAAACTCAGTGGAAGCAGCCATAAAGTCTGGATCACTTGTAGCTCTAAAATGGTTTCTGAAGGCCAGTTCATGGGCAGTGTCTTACACTGGTCTTCACCAGATTCCTTCCTAAGAGGCTCAGAACCAAAATATCCAGTGGCCCCCTATAGAAAATATTAGAGCAGGATCCAACTAGTATTACTATCAGCATATCTAAAGGGAGAGCAAGTTAGGCACCAAACCCAGATGAGATAAATTCTGCTTCCTGTAGTCAGCATCTGTATGGCAGCTTACATTCATTGGGTGAAGTGTAGATCCTCACTGTCAGCCAAACCAACTCAAGATAAACTTGGCTTGACAGGCTCAGTTCCACAAGGGGAAGGGCAAGAAGCATAAAGCTCAGACATGCAAAGTGTAAGTTCCTTAAAGCCTAACTTTGATACCATTCAAAGGGCTTAGCCACTTCTTCTCCAGAAAAGTCACAAACAGCCCCAGTGGAAGACACTTTCAATTTTCTACATTGACACCAGTCGACCCATAGCTGACAGAGCTTCTCCAAAGGGAACAGCAAGCCCCACCCCACCTGAGCCTGCTGCTCCCTTCTCTGGGGAGAAATAGAATTGGAGTATTCATCAGTGGCTAGGGGAATAGGCTCTGGAATAAATGACACTTTCTTTGTACTGAACACATGACTAAGGTATTTCTGAAGTAGAAGCTTCCACGTAGACTTCAATTATTCTACCTTACCAAGCTGGCAACCTGTGGAAGGGCAGGTAGGGTGAGGACAGTCTGAGTCTACTCGACAGTCTTTCTTCTGAAGACTCTGTGAGATAACCAGGCAGCTGCAAAAGAGGTTAGAACAGCTGAAAAGTGGCAAATCTTAAGGAGCTTACCCATTTTACAGAGATACTTTAAGCTTTAAGCAGGAGAAAGCCAACCCTTATACTCAGGTTGTCCTCTCATACACACACCTACACACTAAAATGCAAATACAGGGAGAACTATGGTAGTTCCAGACAGGTGGCCCACAGCTGGTTACAAAAAACATCTAATGTTAACTCATACCCTAACTTCAACCAAGAAGACCTGGAACCAACATACCAGTAGTGAGTTTCTGACAGCAACAGGGATAGACTCAACTAGCCACAAAAAAACAACATGCCTGCCCTGGCCGGTTGGCTCAGCAGTAGAGCATCGGACTGGCATGTGAGGGACCCGGGTTCGATTCCCGGCCAGGGCACATAGGAGAAGCGCCCATTTGCTTCTCTATCCCCCCTCCTTCCTCTCTATTTCTCTCTTCCCCTCCTGCAGCCAAGGCTCCATTGGAGCAAAGATGGCACGGACTCTGGGGATGGCTCCTTGGCCTCTGCCCCAGGTGCTAGAGTGGCTTTGGTCGTGGCAGAGCGACGCACCGGAGGGGCAGAGCATCGCCCCCTGGTGGGCAGAGCGTCACCCCTGTTGGGCGTGCCAGGGGGATCCCAGTCGGGCGCATGCGGGAGTCTGTCTGACTGTCTCTCCCCGTTTCCAGCTTCAGAAAAATACAAAAAAAAAAACATGCCTAAGAGAAAATATACCAGTCACTACTTCCTGCTGAGATTAACTGTGCTCCAGGAGAGAGCCACTGCACAGCACCTAGTATATATGATCATCATTGACCCTTAGAGACAGCCAGTTTAAAAGGTTAATTCCATTCATAAAAGAGCCATCATCATTCAAGACTGACATGACAGGAGGGTAAATATAAACCTCAAGAAATATTTCTAGACTGACCAGGCAATGATTCAATGGACAGAGTGGCAACTTGGAATGCTGAGGTACCAGGTTTGAAACCCTGAGATTTCTGGATTGAGTGTGAGCTCACTGGCTTTGGTGCAGGGTTGCCGGCTTGAGCATAGGATCATAGGAATGACACCATGGTCTCTGGATTGAGCCCAAAGGTCGCTGGCATGAAGGCTAAGGTTGCTGGCTTGAGTCTAAAGTCACTAGATTGAGCTAGAGGTCACTAGCTCAGCTGAAGCCCCTCAGTCAAGGCACATATGGGAAAGCAATCAATGAACAACTATGGTACTGAAACTATGAATTGATGCTTTTCATGTTTCTCACTTCTTGTCTGTCTTTCCTTTTCTAACCAATCCCTATTCTCTCACTTAAAAAAAAGAAAAATTCTCAGAGCAAGGAGCTTAGGTGACCTGTACCTTTATACCAGATGAGCTCAACTTCATCATAAAGATATCAGAAAAAAAACCTTGAAAGTTAGAGCACTGTGACCTAATACAAAGCCAAAATGGGCTAGCAAAGAAATATACCCCAAATAAATTGACAAGACAAACCTTAGAAAAATTATTAAATAAAATGAAAACAACCAAATTATCAGATGCAGAGTTTAAAACAATGTTTATGAAGATACTCAAGGATCTTAGAGTAAAAATAGATAATCTCAGTAAGAACTTAAACAGAGATAGTATGCATTAAAAAGGATATTGTAAACATAAAAAAGAACCAGTTAGAAACTTTAAATACAACATCTAAAATGAAAACTGCATTAGAAGGGATCAATAACAGGCTAGGTGAAGTGGAAGATTTAATCAACAATTTAGAAACCAAGATAACAGTTAGCAAAGAAGCAAAGAAGCAAAAAGAAAAAGAGATTTAAGAAGGCTAAGAAAATTCTAAGACTCCTCTGGGACAACATTAAACAGAAAACATTTACATCACAGTGGTTCCAGAAGGAATAAGGGATAGAGAAATTGTTTGAGGAAATTATAGCTGAAAATCTCCTGCCAACTCCTGAAGAAGGTGACAGAGTAGGCAGACATTCCAACTGACATGTCCCAGTATCAAATTAGATTAGAACTTAATTTAGAAACAAACATCTTGAAAAAACCAACTTTGGACTAAAGGAAGAAGAGTCTATAACCAAGAATCACAGAGGAAACCACATTGAGACTGGTAGGCAAGGCGAATATGTGGAAAGGCTTCTCTGCTCCCAAGAGCGAGCAGTGTCTGAAGGTCTGGAGGAACTCTGACTTCGGGGAGAATTACCCTGAGAGGTGTGGATGCTCAGCCCTAAGCCAAGAGCCCCAGCCTAGAGCCCCAGAGACTAGAAAAGGCACCCACACAGAATTTGGCAGTAAAAAGAGCAAGGTTTCTCTATGTGAGAAAAAGACTGAGCTTTCTGGGATGCAGACTCCATCTTAAAGAGCCCACAAAGAAAATATCATTCACAGCCACTTACCCAGGGCTCTAGTGGAGGGAGAGTTGAGAGGACTGGAGTTGTGTAAGGACAGTGTAAAGTTGGAGGACCAGGGAAAGATACTGTAGGGCAGGGGTCCCCAAACTTTTTACACAGGGGGCCAGTTCACAGTCCCTCAGACTGTTGGAGGGCCGTACTATAAAAAAAACTATGAACAAATCCCTATGCACACTGCACATATCTTATTTTAAAGTAAAAAAACAGAACGGGAACAAATACAATATTTAAAATAAAGAACAAGTAAATTTAAATCAACAAACTGACCAGTATTTCAATGGGAACTATGCTCCTCTCACTGACCACCAATGAAAGAGATGCCCCTTCCAGAAGTGCAGCGGGGGCTGGATAAATGGCTTCAGGGGGCCACATGCGGCCCGCGGGCCGTAGTTTGGGGACCCCTGCTGTAGGGTATGGCCACCAGAAACCCTGTGCTGAGTCATTCTCTGTCACTGCAGTTGTCATATTTTTTGGGCAGAGGTTCCCCTCTGTGAGCATCAGCCTGGGGAAAAGCAACTGCTCTACCCTCAGGAGTTTCTCCTACCCAAGACAAGGTGATGGGTTGTTCTGAGAGGCCAAGAAGCAGTGGATGCATCAGTTTTCTGGTGTAGAGGCCAGAGCTACCAGCACCACCTTATGCTCCTGAGTCTAAGACTGGTGCTTCCACCTCATGGGAGACTCAGTTGAAATTATCCAAAAGTCAGGCCACATTTCTGGGTTTTGGAGGCTACACCCACTGGACTTCTGGGGCCACACCCTACTGAGGTCTGTGAAAAAAGTCTAGACCGACTGAGACTTGAGGCTGAAGGGCTGAGCTACATTTTCCACCCTTCCTAATCCCTGAATAGCTGCAGGCTCTAGACTTTAGCAGAGGTTTATTCAGTGGCTAAGCCCAACAAACAGCCAGAAGCCAGAGGCTGCAGAAAGACTGGCTCAGGGTACATTGGATTTTTTTTATTCATTTTAGAAAGGATAGAGAGAGAGGGGGAGAGAGAGAGAGAAGAAAGAGAAGGGGGGAGGAGCAGGAAGCATCAACTCCCATATGTGCCTTGACCAGGCAAGCCCAGGGTTTCGAACCGGTGACCTCATCATTTCCAGGTTGACGCTTTATCCACTGCGCCACCACAGGTCAGGCTACATTGGACTTTGAAGTGAACTTTCCCCCAGGCACAGAGTGAGTAAAAGCCAGCCTAGGTGTGCAGCTGATATTCTCACATGCACCTGAGCCCAGCAAAGGCAGCCAGAAACTCTGGATTGTTGTAGCTTCAATACAGTCATTGAGGGCTAATTACAGGCAGTGTTTCCTGCTGATCTACAAAAAGATTCTGGCAGAGAGACTGAGGGCTGGCAAATCCAGTGGCCAGCTGCAGAGAGTATAGGTTCAGGACCTAACAACCCATGCTAAAGTGGTTTCCTAAAATAAGGCTTCTTACAACTGGGCTAGCTGAGGTGAGTTCTGCTTTTTGTGATCAGCACTGGCACAGTGGCTCATGTGCATTTGAGAGGGTGGAGCTTCACAGTCAGCTGGCCTGGGTGTTAGATATTCTACCCTGCTTGACTAGACTCCAAAAAGGGAAGAAAGAGAGGTTTGGAGCAAGGACATTCAAAGTGTGGGTCCCTAAAAGCCTATTATTGGATCTGGTCAAGGGGCATAGCTATTTTGGGGGGGCACATTCAGCCCCAGGAGAAGACTCAGTATTCCTCCTTGAGACCAGGGTCTCATCAGTTGTAAGAACTACCACAGAGGAGACTGTTAGCCTCACTCAGTCTGAATCTTCTGCTCACCCTGTTGGAGAGAAATAAAAGTTGTATCAAGCAGTGGCTGAGGAAAAAGACTTTGGAGTAGGGTCCACAATCCCTGTATAGAGCTACTGCCCAAGAGATCCCTGAAGTATGGGGTTCCAGTAACATTGTATTCTCAATCTCAGTTTCCCTAACCCAACAATCTTGCAACCTGTTGAGGGGTTGTTTGGGTGAAGCCAGTCTGTGCTCACATTACAGTCTTTCTACAGAAGAATCCAGGAAGACCAGGCAGCTGCAAGAGGAGGTAGAGCAGTTGAAAAGTGAAGGCAAATCTTACAGAGATTGGGGATTTTTCAGAGCTAATGTCAGCTCTGAGCTGGAGGATGCTGATTTTTATACAAAGGTTGGCACTTCCCACACACCCAGGCACAGAAAACAACACAAACAACTAAAACAGCTGTAGCTATAGACAAGTAGCCCACAGTGAGCTAAAAAAGCAGCTGATGCCAACCCAAAAAGATCTACAACCAACAGAGCTGACAGCTGACATCTGACAGCACCAACCCTAGACTCAGCTAGCTACACAGCAGCACACCCAATGTAGTAGTGTATACATAGACAAAATGGGCAGACAAAATAAAAGTGACTGAAATGAATCAACAAGAGAAATCTTCAGAAAAAGAACTAAATGAATTGGAAGTAATCAAACTATCAGGTGCAAATTTTAAAATAATGATTCATAGGATGCTCAAGGATCTCAGAACAATGGATGGACATAATGAGCACCTAAATAAAGGTATAGCAAGCATCAAAAAAGACATTGAAATCATAAATAAATCCAGTCAGAAATGAAGACTGCACTAGAAAAAATCAACAGCAGGCTGGAGGAAGCAGAGGATTGAATCAGCAATTTAGAAGACAAGATAAACATAAGCACAGGAGTAGAGCAGCAAAATAACAAGAGGCTCAAAAGAGGACAATGTAAGAAACCTCTGTGACAACATGAAGAGTGAAAACATCTCCATCATAGGGGTTTCTGAAGAAAAAGAGAATGAACAAGGGCTTGAGAACCTGTTTTAAGAAATAAAAGCTGAAAATCTCCCTTAATTGATAAAGAAAAAAGTCACACAAGTTCAAGAAGCACAGAGAGTCCCAATAAAAATGAACCCAAGGAGGCCTACACCAAACACATCATAATTAAAATGCCAAAAATAAGACACAAAAAGGGAATACTAAAAGCTGCAAGAGAAAAGCAGTTAATTACCTACAGAGGAGCCCTATAATGATGACATTCAACTTCTCAACAGAAACATTTGAGGGCAGAAAAATTGTCTTCAACCAAGACTACTTTATCCAGCAAGGCTACCATTTAAAATTGAAAGAGAAATTAAAAAGTTTTCCAGACAAAAAAGACTCAAGGAATTTATTAAAACCAAACCAGTACTGCAAGAAATGTTCAGGGGCATGTTGTAAAAAGAGCAAAGGACAAATATAAAAAAAATTTTAAAAAAATGAGAATGGGGGAATGTAAATTTAAAGAATAAAATGGGAATAAATAAGTACATGTCAATAATAACCTTAAATGTTTAATGTAAGTGGATTAAATGCTTCAATAAAAAGACATAGAGTAGCTGCATGGATAATAAAACAGGACTTACACATATGCTGTATACAAGAGACCCACCTCAGATAAAAAGATACATATAAACTGAAAGTGAAGGTATGGGAAAAAGTATTTTATGCAAATAGAATTAAAAAAAACTAGGGTAGCAATACTTATATCTAAATAAATAGCCTTTAAAACAAAAGCTATAGTAAGGGATAAAGAAGGTCACTACATAGTGATAAAGGGAGGAATCCAACAGGAGGCTACAACCATTGTAAATATTTATGCACTTAATAAAGGAACATCTAAATATACAAAGAAAAATTTGATGGAAATGAAGAGTCAGATCAACAGCAATACTATAATAGTAGGAAAATTTAATACCCCACTTAAATCAATGAATAGATCTTCCAGACATAAAATTAACAAAAAGCAGCAGCCTTAAATGACACAATAGAATAACAGGATTTAATTGACACTTTTAGAAACTTTCACCCCAAAGGAGCAGAATATACATTCTTTTCAAGTGCTCATTGTACATTCTTTAAAATAGACCACACGTTAGTACACAAAACAAGTCTGAGTAAATATAAGAAGATTGAAATAATATCAAACATCTTCTCTGATCACAATGGCATAAAACTGGAAATCAACTACAATAAAAAACTAAAGAAAAATCAAACATGTGGACGCCAAATATCATGTTATTAAATAACAAATGAGTTAACAAGGAGATCAAAGAAGAATCAAATATTTCCTTGAAACAAATGAAAGTGAACATATAACAACTCAAAATGTATGAAACACAGCAAAAGCAGTTCTGAGAGGGAAGTTTTTAGCATTAAAAGTATACCTTAAGAATCAAGTTCAAGTCTGACCAGGCGGTGGCACAGTGGATAGAGTGGTGGACTGGGATGCAGAGGACCCAGGTTTGAGACCCCAAGGTCGCCAGCTTGAGTGCGGGCTCATCTAGTTTGAGAAAAAGCCCACCAGCTTGAACCCAAGGTCGCTGGCTCCAGCAAGGGGTTACTCAGTCTGCTGAAGGCCCACTATCAAGGCACATATGAGAAAGCTATCAATAAACAACTAAGGTGTCACAACAAAAAACTAATAATTGATGCTTCTCATCTCTCTCCATTCCTGTCTATCTGTCCCTATCTATCCCTCTCTCTGACTCAGTCTCTGTCTCTGTAAAAAATAAATAAATAAATTAAAAAAAAAAGAATCAAGTTCAAGCTCAGATAGACAACATAACCCTTCATCTAAAAGAACTAGAAAAAGAACAACAAATAAAGTCCAGAGGATGTAGAAGGAAGGAAATAATAAAGATAAAAGCAAAAATAAATAAAATACAGGCTAAAAAAAAGTACAAAAGATCAATGAAAACAAGAGCTGGTTCTTTGAAAAGGTAAACGAGATTGATGAACCTTTAACCAGATTCATCAAGGAAAAAAGAGAGAGGACTCAAATAAAATTAGAAAGGAAAGTAGAGAAGTAACAAGTGAAGGATACTACAAAAATACAAAGAATTGTAAGAAAATACTATAAAGATTTATATGGCAAAAATTTGAACAACCTAGATGAAATGGATGTTTCTAGAAACACATTATCATCCAAAACTCAATCAGTAAGAATCAGAAAACCTAAACAGACTGATTACAACAAATGAAATTGAAACAGTTATCCAAAACTCACATCAAGCAAATTTCTAAACTGGCTGGCTTCACAGGCTTATTTTACCAAACATTAGAAGAAGAACTAACTCCTATCCTTCTTAAGCTATTTCAAAAAATTGAAGAGGAGGGAAAACTTCCAAGGTCTTTTTATAAGGCAAGCATTATCCTCATTTCAAAACCAGCTAAAGACACAACAAAGGAAGAAAACTATAAACCAATATCCCTGATGAACTTCAATGCTAAAATTCTCAACAAAATATTAGCAAACCGGATCTAGCAATACATAAAAAAAAAAATCATACATCATGATCAAGAGGATTTACTCCAAGGAGTCAAGGCTGGTACAATATTTGCAAATCAGTCATTGTGATTCATCACATAAACTGAAGGATAAAAATCACATGATTATATCAATAGATGCAGCAAAAGCATTTGATAAAATCCACCACCCATTTATGATCAAAACTCTCAGCAAAATGGAAATATAAGTAATGTAACTCAACATAATCAAGGCCTTATATCACAAACTGACAACTAACATTATACTTAATGGACAAAATAAAATGCAATCCCCTTAAGATCAGGAACAAGACAGGGGTGTCCTCTTTCAACACTCTTATTCAATTCCTTACTGGAAGTCCTAGCCACAGCAATTAGATAAGAAGAAATAAGAGGAATTCAGATTGCAAAGGAAGAATTAGAACTGTCATTTACTGATGACATGATACTGTACATAGAAAACCCTAAATTCTCTACCAAGAAACTACTATACTTAACAAATGAATTCAATAAAGTGGCAGGATATAAAATTAATATTAAGAAATCAGTGGCATTTTAACACCAATAATAAACTATCAAAAAGATAAATTAATGAATAAATCCCACATACTATTGCAAAAACCAAAACAAATTAAGTACCTAGTAATTAATTTAACCAAGAAGGTAAAAGACTTGTAATCAGAAAATTATAGCATATTAAAAATAGAAATTGAGGGCCATGGCTAGTTGGCTCAGCATTAGTGCATCTGCCTAACATGTAGAAGTTCCAGGTTTGATTTCTGGCCAGGGCACACAGGAGAAGTGCCCATCTATTTCCGCACTCTTCCACTTCTCCTTTCTTTCTGTCTCTCCTACCCTCCCACAACCAAGACTCCCTTGGAGCAAAGTTGGATCTGGTGCTGAGGATGGCTACATGGCCTCCACCTCAGGTGTTAGAATGGCTCTGGTTGCAACAAAGCAAAGCCCAAGATGAGCAGAGCATTACCTTCTGGTGGGCATGCCAGGTAAATCTTGATTGGGTGCATACAGAAGTCTGTCTCCTCCTCCTCCTCACTTTTCCCTTCCGAAAAATAAATTTAAAAATAAATAGATTAATTAATTAATTAAAAAAGAAATTGAGGAAGGTAAAAACAAGTGGAAGCATATATTGTTTTCATGGACAGAAAAAATTAACCTCATTATAATGTTCATACTAAACAAAGCAATCTATGGATAAAACACAATTACTATTAAATTACCAATAAAATATTTCACAGATCTAAAATGAATATTGTAAAAATTTATATGAAACAAACAAACAAAAAAACCCTGAATAACGTTTACAATCTTGAAAATAAAGTAAAAGGTGACGGTATCACAGTTCCTAATATCAAGGTACACTACAAGGCCATTGTAATAAAAATATTCTGGTAGTGGTATAAGAACAGGTGTATAGGTCAATTGAAGAGAACTAAGAACTCATTAATAAACTCATGCCTTTATAATTAACTAATATTTGACAAAGAAAACAAAAGTATACAATGGAGTAAGGACAGTCTCTTTAATAAATGGTGTTGGCAAAATTGTTTAGGTACATGCAACAAAATGAAACTAGACCATCAACTTAAACCATTCACAAAAACAACTCAAAATGGATAAAACATTTATTTTTTTAAACTTATTTATTAAATTTAATGCAGTGACATTGATAAATCAGGGTACATATGTTGAGAGAAAACATCTCTAGATTATTTTGACACTTGATTGTGCTGTATAACACTCCCCCAAAGTTAAATTGTCTTCTGTCACCTTCTATCTGGTTTTCTTTGTGCCCCTCCCCTCCCCCAACCCCTCTCTCCTTCTTCACCCCATCCCCCCTCCCCCCACCCCTGTTGCCATCACATTCTTGTTCATGTCTCTGAGTCTTATTTTTATGTCCCTCCTATGTATGGATTCATGTAGTTCTTAGTTTTTTTTTCTGATTTACTGATTTCACTTCGTATAATGTTATCAAGGTCCATCCATATTATTGTAAAGGATCCGATGTCATCATTTCTTTTGGCTGAGTGGTACTCCATAGTATATATGTACCAAAGCTTTTTAATCCATTCATCCTCTGACGGACACTTGGGTTGTTTCCAGATCTTCGCTATTGTGAACAATGCTGCCACAAACATGGGGGTGCATTTCTCCTTTTTGAGCCGTTCTATGGTGTCCTTGGGGTATATTCCTAAAAGTGGGATAGTTGGGTCAAAAGGCAGTTCGATTTTCAGTGTTTTGAGGAATCTCCATACTGTTTTCCACAGAGGCTGCACCAGTTTGCATTCCCACCAGCAGTGCAGGAGGGTTCCCTTTTCTCCACATCCTCGCCAGCACTTATTCTGTGTTGTTTTGTTGATGAGCACCATTCTGGCTGGTGTGAGGTGATATCTCATTGAGGTTTTAATTTGCATTTCTCTAATGATTAGTGATGTTGAGCATTTTTTCATATCCTGTTGGCCATCTGTATGTCCTCTTTCGAGAAGTGTCTATTCATCTCTTTTGCCCATTTTTGGATTGGATTGTTTGTCTTCCTGCTGTTGAGATTTACGAGTTCTTTATAAATTTTGGTTATTAACCCCTTATCAGACGTATTGTCAAATATGTTCTCCCATTGTGTAGCTTGTCTTTTTATTCTGTTCTTCTTGTCTTTAGCTGTGCAAAAGCTTTTTAGTTTGATATAGTCCCATTTGTTTATCCTTTTATTTCACTTCCCCGTGGAGATAAATCATCAAATATATTGCTCCGAGAGATGTCAGAGAGCTTACTGCCTATGTTTTCTTCTAAGATGCTTATGGTTTCACGGCCTACATTTAAGTCTTTTATCCATTTTGAGTTTATTTTTGTGAGTGGTGTAAGCTCGTGATCTAGTTTCATTTTTTTGCAGGTAGCTGTCCAATTTTCCCAACACCATTTGTTAAAGAGGCTGTCTTTACTCCATTGTATTTCCTTGCCTCCTTTGTCAAATATCAGTTGTCCATAGAACTGTAGGTTTATTTCTGGGTTCTCTGTTCTGTTCCATTGATCTATATGCCTGTTCTTATGCCAGTACCAGGCTGTTTTGAGTACAATGGCCTTGTAGTATAACTTGATATCAGGGAGTGTGATACCTCCCACTATATTCTTCTTTTTTAAGATTGCTGAGGCTATTTGTGTTCTCTTTTGGTTCCATATAAATTTTTGGAATATGTGTTCTATATCTTTGAAGAATGTCATTGGTATTTTAATTGGTATTGCATTGAACTTATAGATTGCTTTGGGAAATATAGACATTTTAATGATGTTTATTCTTCCTAACCATGAGCACGGTATATGCTTCCACTTGTTTGTATCTTCCTTGATTTCTTTTATCAATGCTTTGTAATTTTCTGAGTACAAGTCTTTAGTCTCCTTGGTTAAGTTTATTCCTAGGTACTTTATTTTTTTGGTTGTAATTGTGAAGTGGATTGTTTCCTTAATTTCTCTTTCTGACTGTTCATTGTTGGTGTATAAAAATGCCTCTGATTTCTGAGTATAGATTTTATATCCTGCCACTTTGCTGAATTCATTTATCAGGTCCAGTAGCTTTTTGAATGAGACTTTAGGGTTTTCTATATACAATATCATATCATCTGCAAATAATGATAGTTTTACTTCTTCTTTTCCCACTTGAATTCCTTTTATTTCTTCTTCTTGTCTGATAGCTTACTGCCTAGGACCTTACTGCTGTGGTTAGGACTTCTAGGACCATGTTAAATAAGAGTGGTGAAAGGGGGCACCCCTGCCTTGTTCCTGATCTTAAGGGTATTGCTTTTAATTTTTGCCCATTGAGTATGATGTTGGCTGTGGGTTTCTCATAGATGGCTTTTATCATGTGAGGTATGTTTCCTGTATTCCCACTTTGCTGAGAGTTTTGATCATGAATGGGTGCTGGATTTTATCAAATGCTTTTTCTGCATCTATTGAAATTATCATATGGTTTTTCTTCTTCTTTTTGTTTATGTGATGAATCACAATGATTGATTTATGAATATTGTACCAGCCTTGCCTCCCCAGAATAAATCCCACTAGATCATGGTGTATGATTTTTTCCATATATTGTTGGATCCGGTTTGCTAATATTTTGTTGAAGATTTTAGCATCTATATTCATCAGAGATATTGGTCTATAATTTTCTTTCTTTGTGTTGTCTTTGCCTGGTTTTGGAATCAGAAATATGCTCGCCTCATAAAAGGAGCTTGAAAGTCTTCCTTCCTCTTGAATTTTTTGAAATAGTTTTAGAAGGATAGGAGTTAGTTCTTCTTTGAATATTTGGTAGAATTCTGTTGTGAAGCCATCGGGCCCTGGACTTTTCTTTGTTGGGAGTTTTTTGATAACTGTTTCAATCTCCTTTGTTGTAATCGGTCTGTTTAGGTTTTCTGATTCTTCCACATTGATTTTTGAAAGATTGTATGTATCAAGGAATTTGTCCATTTCATCTAGGTTGTCTAGTTTTTTGGCATACAGTTCTTCATAGTATTTTCTTATAATATTTCGTATTTCTGTTATGTCAGTTGTTATTTCTCCTCTCTCATTTCTAATTTTATTTATTTGAGTCCTCTCTCTCTTTTTCTTGGTGAGTCTAGTTAAAGGTTCATCAATCTTGTTTACCTTTTCAAAGAACCAGCTCCTAGTTTCATTGATCTTCTGTATTGTTTCTTTAGCCTCTATGTCATTTATTTCTGCTCTGATCTTTATTATTTCCTTCCTTCTACTACATTTGGGCTTTACTTGCTGTTCTTTTTCTAATTCTTTTAGATGCAGGGTTAAGTTGTTTATTTGAGCTTTTTCTAGCTTCTGAAATTGTGCCTGTAGTGCTATGAACTTCCCTCTCAGCACTGCTTTCACTGTGTCCCATAAATTTTGAGTTGTTGTATGCTCATTGTCATTCGTTTCTAGGAATTTTTTTATTTCTTCTTTGATCTCATTCTTAATCCATTCATTATTTAACAACTTGCTATTTAGTTTCCATGTGTTTGAGAATTTTTGAGCTTTTCTGTTGTGATTCATTTCTAGTTTCATGCCGTTGTGATCGGAGAAAGTGCTTGATACGATTTCAGTCTTCTTAAATTTGTTGAGAGCACTTTTGTGCCTTAACATGTGGTCTATCCTAGAGAATGTACCATGAGCACTTGAAAAGAATGTATATTCTGCTGCTTTAGGGTGAAAGGTTCTGAAGATATCTGTTAAATCGAGTTGATCTAGTATTTCCAATAAGTCTGCTGTTTCTTTGTTAATTTTCTTCCTTAAGAATCTATCTAGTGATGTTAGTGGGGTATTGAAATCCCCTACTATTATAGTATTGCTGTTGATCTCGCCCTTTAAATCCATCAAAGTCTGCTTTATATATTTAGGTGCTCCTATATTAGGTGCATAGATATTTATAATAGTTATATCTTCCTGTTGGATTACTCCCTTTATCATTATGTAGTGGCCTTCTTTATCTCTTACTATATCCTTTGTTTTAAAGTCCAGTTTGTCTGATATAAGTATTGCTACCCCAGCATTTTTTTCATTTCCGTTTGCATGAAATGTTTTTTTTCCATCCTTTTACCTTCAATCTATGTGTGTCTTTTGTTCTAAGGTGTGTCTCTTGTAGACAACATATGTATGGGTTCTGTTTTCTTATCCACACAGCTACCCTATGTCTTTTGATTGGATCATTTAATCCATTTACATTTAAGGTTATTATTGATATGTAGTTGTTTATTGCCATTTTCTTCTTTAAAGGTGTATTCCTTTTTTTTTCTTTTTTTTTTTTGCTGTATTCTTTTCCCACTTTGATCTGTTTACACCAGGCCCCTTAATATTTCCTGCAGCATTCGTTTGGTTGTAATGAATTCCTTGAGTTGTTTTTTGTCTGGGAAGCTTTTTATTTCTCCTTCGATTTTAAACGATAGCCTTGCTGGATAAAGTAGTCTTGGTTGTAGGTTCTTGTTCTGCATTACTTTGAATATTTCTTGCCATTCCCTTCTGGCCTCAAGTGTTTCTATTGAGAAGTCAGATGTCATCCTTATGGGGGCTCCTTTGTAGGTGATACCTTTTTTTCTCTTGCAGCTTTTAATATTTTCTCTTTATCGCTTAGCTTTGGTATTTTAATTATGATGTGTCTTGGTGTAGGTTTCTTTGGATTTCTCTTTAATGGAGTCCTCTGTGCTTCTTGGATTTGTGAGAGTTTCTCTTGCATTAATTTAGGGAAATTTTCAGCTATGATATGATTGAACAAAGTCTCTATCCCTTGTTCTTTTTCTTCTTCTTCAGGAACCCCTATGATGCGGATGTTATTTCTCTTCATGTTGTCACAGAGCTCTCTAAGAGTTTCCTCTGACTTTTTGAGTCTTTTTTCTCTTTTCTTCTCTGCTTTCATGCCTTCAATCCAGTTGTCCTCTAACTAGCTGATTCGATCCTCTGCTCTATCTATCCTGTTTTTAATTCCTTCCATTGTGGTCTTTATTTCTGATATTGTATTTGCCGTCTCCAACTGATTCTTTTTTATACTTGCTATTTCTTTATTTAGGTTTTCAAACTGCCCCTCCATTGTTGTTCTAAGATCCCTAAGCATCCTTACAATCATTATTTTGAACTCCGCATCTGGAAGTTTGATTATTTCCATATCATTCAGTTCATCTCTCGAAGGTGTCTCTTGTGGTTTCATTTGGATTGCACTCCTTTGTCTTTTCATCCTCTTTTTTTTGTTTTATTTGTACAGTTGGTTGAGTCTAGGCTTGGTGTTGTCTGCCTCCAGTTTTCAGTTGTGTTATTTCTAGGTCTTCTTGGGTTGGTATCAGCTGTTATCTGTAATCCACTTTTGGATTTGGGCAGCTTTGAAGTCTTGATTTGTTTGTTTTCTTAACAGGTGATAGTCTTGTTTACTGATCTCAGCAGGGGGCTTCCTTGAAACTGTATCCAGGAATGCGGTAGGTGTAACCTGAGACTCTGAAGGCCTCTTTAGCCTAGCTAGACTCACTGGGGGCAGGGTGTTTTCTCAGTTTCAGTAGGGGGAGGTGTAGCTCAGATCTCCATGGAGACCTGAGTTACTGCCCCTCCTCACTTCTTGTTTTCAGCTGTGTCTTGTTGCACTGATTGGAGCTGGAGAGATGTCCGGAGGTCTCTGATCCGGAAGCACTTCAGCTCTGTTTTGTGAAAGGTTCAGTCCCTCCCCCAGCTATGGCCGCTTCCAGCATGGATGAGTCAGCCCTTTTAGCTCCTCTCCTGCATTCCTTATCCCCTCACAGTCTGTCCCTCTCCCTGTCCTCTCCACCTGGGAGATAAGCTGGTCCTTTCAATGCACCTCGCTCCCTGGTCTCCAGGCAAGTGGCTATGAGCAGTAGTTTCTGCTCCCCTCCCTCCGAGATCCTCTCTGGGCTCTCAGCCCCACCCCCCCTCCATTCTGGCAAGCAGAGGAGGTTCAGGGGCTCCCTACCAGGTCTCCTGTGATTTCCTCTTTGCTCCTTGGTTTTTGAGAGCCGTTCTTGCAGTTCAGAGTTGGTTTTTCATGCTGATTTTTCCTAAATTGATTTGTATTCCAGTTTGGTGGTGAGAGCTGGGTGTCTGTGCATCCACCTACTCTGCTGCCATCTTTTTCTTGGATAAAACATTTAAATATAAGTCATGAAACCATGTAATTTTGGGGAGAAAATATGAGCAGCAAACTCTCCGATATCATAGCAATATTTATGATGATATATCTCTGTGGGCAAATGAAATAAAGGACACAATAAACAAATGAAACTATATCAAATGAAAAGCTTTGGCACAGCAATAGACACAATTAATATAAAAAAGACAACCCATTCAATGAAAGATCATATACACTGAACATGTCTTATAAGGAGTTAATGACCAAATTTATAAAGAACTTCTAAAACTCACCACAGGAAGACAAACAATCCAATTAAAAATGGGCAAAGACATGAATAGAATTTTCTCCAAAGAGGACATATAGATAGTAAGTGGGTATATGAAAAAATGCTCAGTCACTAATCATCAAAAAAATCAAAGTTGAAACCACAATGAGATACTAGCTCAAACCTGCCAGAATGGCTTTCATTAACAAATCAACACACAAGTGCTGGCAAGGATGTGGAGAAAAGGAAACCTTCCTGCACTGCTGGTGAAAAAGCATGCTCATGCAGTCATTGTGGAAAACAGTATGGCAGTTCTTCAAAAAATTTAAAATAGAACCTTTTATGACCCAGTGATCCCACTTCTAAGAATGTATCCTATGAATCCTTATCACGATTCAAAACAAGTTATACACTCCCACGATCATTGCAGCATTGTTTGCGTTAGACAAGATTTGGAAACAGCCCAAGTGTCCAAGAGTGGATAAAAAGTCTTGATACATTTACACAATGCAATACTACATAGCAATGTAAATGAAGGAAATCTTACATTTTGTGACAGCATGACCTGGAAATTATTACACTAAGTGAAATAAGCCAGGCAGAGAAAGGCAAGTACCATATGATCTCACTTATATGTGAAATCTAATAAATGCAATAAACTGAGGAACAAAATAGAAACAGATGCCGGGTCATAGGATCAGATGAACAGCTCTTAGAGAGCAGGGGGAAGTGGGGGCTGGATCAAAGAATGTGAAGAGATTAGCCAAAATATATATAGAATACATATGTACACAAAAAGGGTAGCAGTAGCCAGAGGGAAAAGTGGATGGTGGTTGGGCAAAGGGGGCAAAGGGAAAGAAATGGGGGTGGTAAAAAAACATCACATCGAAGCATGAACAGCATGATGTGGTGTGTAGATGATTTTCTATTGAGTGAAACACTTGAAACCATGTCAGTACAATAAATTTAAAAAAATAGAAGAAAGAAGAAGAAGAAGAAGAAGAAGAAGAAGAAGAAGAAGAAGAAGAAGAAGAAGAAGAAAGGAGAAAGGAGAAGCCTGAAAGTGGCACAGTGGATAGAGCATTGGACTTAGAAGTGGAGGACCCAGGATCCAAACCCTGAGGTTGCCTGTGTGAGTGCAGACTCATCTGGCTTGAATGTGAGGTCACTGGCTTGACCATGGGATCACAGACATGACTCAATGGTCACTGGTTTAAACCCCATAGTCACTGGCTTGAACCCCAAGTTCACTGGCTTGAAAGCCAAGGTCTCTGGATTGAGCAAGTGGTCACTGGATTGGCTGCAGCCCCCACATCAAGGTACATATGAGAGAATAATTAATGAGCAACATAGGTGCAATAACAAAGAATTGATGCTTTTCTCATTTCTCTTCCTTTCTCTCTGTCCCTGTCTGTCCTTCTCTCTGTCTCTGTCTCTCTTGCTAAAAATAATAAATAAATAAAACAGGAAGCAATTATATTAACCATTACACTGTGGTATATCTCAAGACACAGATGAAAAAATAGCCATCTTCTTGTACTGTAGGCATAGCTCTAGATCAATACATATTTAATATTTAATCTCTATGAGGATTCTTTAATATTTTATTTTTTAATTTTATTTAGAAAATTAAATTTATCAAGGTGACATTTATTAATAAGAGTACATAGGTTTTAGATAAACATTTCTATAGCATTTGTACTGCTGATTACATTGTGTATCAATTAATATTTCCTTTTCATTTTATTTATTTATTTATACATTTTTTTAGAAAAAGAGGAGAAAGAGAGAGAGAGAGAGAGAGAGAGAGAGAGAGAGAGAAAGGGGGAGGAGCAGGAAGTATCAACTCCCAAAGGTTCCAGGCAAGCCCAGGGTTTTAAACCAGTGACCTCAGTGTGCCAGGTAGACGCTTTATGCACTGTGCCACTACAGTTCAGACCTATTTTCTTTTTGTTTTAATAAAAATCTAAAAATATTAATAAAAGCATATTCTGTGTGATTTGGATTATTATCTTCAAAAAAGTTCTGCCCATATATTAGTGTCCCTGCATCTTCATTTGTGTTCAAATGGCAGTACATGACCAGCTAAAGTGCTATACTTTCTGTTTTGTTGCACTTTTTCTCAAAATGTAATTCACAAACTTTTGGACATTTATATTTTCCTGAGAAAATTTCCAAGTTTATGAAATATTTAACTGTTCTATGGTAAAGTTTTATCATAAAAAAATGAGAAAAATAAGATATTATATACCAGACTTAAATTCAGAGTAGTTACAGTCTACTGAGGGCATGGGACACAGGATAGGTACTTTGGTGAAAAGAGGTAAGGACATATAATTACAACCACCAATCTACAGTCCCCAGGGTGATTAAGTGAAAGAGGAAGCAAGTAAAGATAAGTGTAAACAAAGGTGTGTTCACACACACAAAAATTTGTACAAAAAATTTTGATTATAGGAAGGAAGAAATGTGACTAAGAGATAACTAGAAGAAAGAGGGATTAAGGCTGTTTTGGAGCAACTAAATTCTAGGTCTGATTATCAACAACACTAAGGAAGCAATAAGCACTAAGTTTAGCCTATTTATCTGGAACCCTGGATCTTGGAGGACAATTTAATTGTAATTACTAGGTCCTCTTTACTCAAAGCATGGTCTCTAGAGCAGAAGTAGCACCACATATGAGCTTATAAAAATGGAGTCTCAGGCCCCACCACTGACTTACTGAATCAGCATTTGCATTTCAACAAGATCACCAGGTGATTTCTATGCAAAGTAAATTTGAGAAACATAGATCCAACACAATAATTCTGACTGCAGCCCCTCAGGGCTTGCTAAAAACAGATTTTGGATGTCTCACAGCAGTGCTTCTAGTTTAATAGATCTGAGGTGGAGTCTTTCTAATAAGTTTGCAAATGATGCTGTTCCTGATGCTGCTGTTATGTGTGCTACACTTTGAAAACTATTGACCTAATGTATGACAACAGTGGACAGCAAGATAGACAATATACATACTTAAACTCTGTTTTATTCAGCATTTGAGCAGAAGATAGACTCTGAATGTGGAAATTATTACACCGCTCTCAAAAAGTAGTGGTTATATTATTGCTTAATTCTCATTTTGAAATATCTCTTAATTTTGTGAGCAGTATAGTTGATTTCTTTTTGAAGAACTGGAAATGTTTGAATGTTATGACTATAATTCTTTCATATACATGAACAGGTTTTGTACATTATATTATTAATTCCGAGACACTCAGAATTAGTATTAGTCAGAAGTTCTCAAGAGAAACTGATCCAACAGGGTATGTGTATATGTATACGTATATGTATATGTATATGTATATGTATATCTATATCTATATCTATATCTATATCTATATCATCATCTATATATATAAAACTATATCTACATTTATATTTATATAGAGAGAAAGAGATTGATCGATTGAATGATTGATTATAAGGAGTTGGTTTCCATGATTATGGAGGTTAAGATGTCCCAAGACCTATAGTCAGTAAACTGAAGACTCAGGAAAGCTGAAATGTATTTCCAATCTATAGTCCTGAAAATCAGTTGAACTGAACATGTATGTGCCACTCACAAATCTGGCATGCTAGAGACCCAAGAAAAGCCAATGTGTGTGCCTAAGTTCAAAGACCAGAAAAGATCATTGTGCCAAAAAAAGTCAGAGAAGAATAGTTCTCTCATATTCAGCATTTTTTTTTTATTCAATGAGAGGAGAGAAGGCAGAGACAGACTCCTGTATGAGCCATGACCAGGGAGCAATCAATGCT
The DNA here is from genome assembly GCF_036850995.1 of Saccopteryx leptura. Taxonomy (NCBI): domain Eukaryota; kingdom Metazoa; phylum Chordata; class Mammalia; order Chiroptera; family Emballonuridae; genus Saccopteryx; species Saccopteryx leptura. Next base: position 59,139,200 of record NC_089516.1, on the reverse strand, counting down.
CTGCCTATCTTAGGCATTGCTACACAACCAAGCTCTTTTTTGTGCCTGAGGAGGCCATAAAGCCATCCTCAGCACCTGGGGCCAATCCACTCCAATAGAGCCATGGCTGCAGGAAGAGAACAGAGAGAGAGAAATGAGAGGGCAGGTGGAGAAGCAGATGGGTGCTTCTCCTGTGTACCATGACTGAGAATCGTACCTGGGAAATTTATATACTGGGTTGATGCTCTACCACTGAGCCAACTGGCCAGGGCCTTTTACTTGGCATTTTTGTTCTATTAAAGTTTTACGTAATTTGATGAAGATTACTAATAGTATGGCAAGCTATTTACTCAGTCTACAGATTCAATTATCAATCTCATTGAGAAATACACTAACAGCCACACCCTGAATAATGTTTGACCAAATGTCTGTGCACCTGATACTTTAGTCAGATTAGGATATAACATTAACTATCTTACACCTCATAGTTTTTACTGCTACTGTAAATTATTAAATCCTTGTAACATTATTCAATTCCTTGTAGTGGCAATGCAGAAATATTTTTGGTGCTTTGATCCTATGTGCATAAATTGTTGATGAAATCTTTTTTCTAAAATTTATATTGTAGTTTATTTTTTCATATCTAGGTAAGTAATTATATTATTTACAGATAATTCTTTGTTTTTAGAAAATGGACAACATTCTGCTTCTCTTTTTGTAGATCTCAAACATTTCTTTTTATTTATTTATTATGTTTATAATTAAATTTATTGGGGTGACATTGTTTAATAAAATTATATAGGTTTCATGTGTACAATTCTATAATACATTATCTGTATATTGCACTATGTATTCACCACAGCAAGTCAAGTCTCCTTGCATCACCAGGTATTCCTCCTTTACCTTCTTTTACCTCCCCAATTTTCCTTTTCCTCTTGTAATCATCATACTGTTGTCTGCATCTATGAGGGTTTTTTTTCTTTGCTTAATCCGTTCATCTTTTTTACTCAGCCCTCAACCCTCTTCCCCTCTGACAGCTGAGGATTTGTTCTCTGTATCTATAAGACAGTTTTTATTTTGTTCCTAATAGCTTCTTATTATCTGAAATTTTAGGAGTTGTTAGGGATGTTGAGTTTGTAGTGAACTTTTGGGTTTCAATTACAGCTGTGGAACTTAGGTTCAAATCTTAAGTAATTTATCTCAAATATCTATATCTCAATTTCATTATGGTAGTTAAGTCTAGCATATATCTTTTTAATATATATATTTATTAATTTTAATGCAGTGACATTGATAAATCAGGGTACATATGTTCAGAAAAAAATCTCCAGATTATTTTGACATGTGATTATGTTGCATACCCCTCAACCAAAGTCAAATTGTCTTCGTCACCTTTTATCTAGTTTTCTTTGTGCCCCTCCCCTCATCCCACTCTCTCTCTCTCCTTCCTCGCCCCCTCCCCACCCCCTACCCCTCATTACCATCACAATCTTGTCCATGTCTCTGAGTCTCACTTTTATGTCCCATCTATGTATGGATTCATATAGTTCTTAGTTTTTTCTGCTTTAATTATTTCACTCCATATAATGTTATCAAGGTCCATCCATGTTATTGTAAATGATGTGATGTCATCATTTCTTATGGCTGAGTAGTATTCCATACTATATATGTATCAAAGCTTTTTAATCCACTTGTCCACTGACAGACACTTGGGCTGTTTTCAGATCTTTGCTATTGTGAACAATGCTGCCATAAAAAGACAAACTAAACAATGGGAGAACATATTTGACAATATGTTGGATAAGTGGTTAATAAGCAAAATTTATAAAGAACTTGTAAATCTCAACACCAGGAAGACAAACAATCCAATCAAAAAATGGAAAAAAGAAATGAATAGACACTTCTCCAAAGAGGACATACAGATGGCCAATAAGCATATGAAAAAATGCTCAACATCAATAATCATTAGAGAAATGTAAATTAAAAACACAATGAGATATCACCTCACATCAGTCAGAATGGCATTCATCAACAAAACAACACAGAATAAGTGTGGCGAGGATGTGGAGAAAAGGGAGCCCTCCTACACTGTTGGTGGGAATGCAGATTGGTGCAGCATCTGTGGAAAACAGTATGGAGATTCTTCAAAAAATTAAAAATGGAACTGCCTTTTGACCCAGCTATCCCACTTTTAGAAATATACCCTAAGAACACCGTAGAACTGTTCCAAAAGAAAAAAAAATGCATATATCTTTATAACAGTCATTTCTTGAATCATTGTTGTGATAACTAAAAAAATTTGATAATTGTAATTATAATTCCTCTGGTTGTTGTGTCTTTTCCCCTTCTCTAGCATAAGATTGCTTTTGCTTATTTTAAACTTAACTACACATTAATTAATTTTTGCTAAATCTTACTCAACATTTCTGTGTTTGTAGCATGATGGAGCCTATCAACATCAGCTTAGTCTTCCAGATTTCTGGAAGTAACAGTGTCAGTTACCCTTAGATTGTAGTCTAAGTTTGAGCTCTACCAAGTCATCTGGGGTTCTTATTACAAAGGCAGATATCCTAACACCCTAGACCACACTTACTAAAATACAATGTTGGACCGTGATTCTTGGGAAACTGAATTTTAAATGAAAGCATGCTACTTATGCACAGTAGTTACCTGTGCACAGCCACTTTTTTGTTTTTATATAAATGTTCCAGGACAGAAAAGAAAACAAAACCATATTAAAGAGAATAGTACCAATTATATAGATTTCTTTACTTGATTTTCCATATGAATAAATTCTCTGTCTCACAAAGTTAAAAGGAAATAATCAAAATTCCAAATATTGTGCTTTTTTCTTAATTTAATAGCATTGTAGATATTTTGATTGTGCTTGCCTCAATAAATAATTCTTAAGTTTTTGAGTGCCTTGTGTGGACTTTCCTCCCAGAAATAAAACAAGCAAGGCAATTTAAAGCCATGCAGAAAGACATTAGATTGTAAATATCATCTGGGTAAGGCAAAGACAAAAAGGAGAAATTTTTCATTTTAAGCTTGCTGGAGGCCATAGTGACACTACATTCTATCTGCTTGAAAAATCCTTCTTATATCAATTAAATGTGGCATAGTTTAATTTAGTTTTAAGTAAGTTTAGATTATGCAATTTAAAGCTTTTTTATAAGAGACATTCTCTATCACTTTACAGTTTGGTACCTAACCCAGTGAGTTCAATGGCTGCTAAGGGCATATTCAGTTCATCTATAAACTATCAAACTACACCTTCAGTGAACATGCGGTCAAGAAGAAGAGATCCAGACAGCTGGGAAATGTCTTTCTGAATGTGACAGTATGATCACAGATTTGACTGTGGAAGCATAATGCTAGTGACCTTTTTTTTTCTATTTCCAAATTTAAGTAGGGATTCTTAGCACTCACCTAGCTAATTTTGAGCTCTGGGAAAGAAACTCAGCAATTTGTTACTGGTTGTTTGATAAACTGAGATCTTTAACAATAGATGAAAGATTCCTCCTGTACAGGAAATAGCTAAGAAGAACAGTGTTGTGATAAAGAAAATGAGGTCATAAAAATTCTAAGGGGATTGGAGGATGTGCAAGAGCCAATGATACTACTCATACAGAAGGAAAATTCTGCCTGACTTCCAATCCTAATCTCACAGAGGTTGTATTTAAACTCCTGATTCTTCCCAAGTATTCTGAGGACTGAACACAAACCATGCATGCCCACTCACTACATGCCAACCACTAAAAAAATACACACACATACACATATTTTTTACTGTTTTCTGGGAGTGTATGTAACTAAGATCATAATTTCCTAAGTGTAACATTCTTTATTTAGGGGGATCAATTTTAAGTTACTCTTGATGTCTAATTTTAACCTACAAAACTTTTTCACAAAAATTATCCATATATATCAGAACTGAGACCATTTTTGCAAAATTTAAATTATTTTTAAAAAAGGGGAAGAGGTAGAACAAATATTATATTGAGGAAAGATGATAGTTATATTAAGTAGTGGTAAAATAAGTAGGGATTAATAAGAAGGATTAGCAAGTAAAATATAAAGTTGACCTGGGCATTCAAGATAGTGGTACAGTAAGTGAATATTACACCCTCCTCCTCCCAAGACCAAAATAAGGTTACAATGACATTTAAGAACAATCATACTGAAAGAAAAAAAATAAAAACCTCAAGACTATGTGAGTAGAATTCTTATACCATACAATTCATAGAAGAAGCTACATCAAGAGTAGTAGGAAAGGTAGAGACACAAAAAGTGCTTGTCACATTCTCACAAACAATAGCTAAGGTTCAGGAGAGATAACTCAGCTGAACGGAGAATTACCCTGAGAATGAAAGGGACTAACCTGAAGCCAAGTTCCCCAGCTAAGAACACCAAATCTGGGAAAAGGTGATAACATAACATTCTTCTGTGAAAATCAGCAACATTTCTGTCTGCCAGAAAGAGACTGGAGTCTGCATATACTCAGGAAACTTCTTAAAAAGTTAAAGCAAAAATATATTTTATAGTCCCTTACCCTGAACTCTGGTGAAAGGAGGGCTGTGAAAGGAGTGGACTGGAGTGCTGTAAGAAAAGTCTGAAGATTGTGTTTATAAGGACAGACATGGGAAAACAGCTACCAAAATCCCTGGGCTGAGTCATTCTCCAATCTTTCTTTAGTGAGCAGTCCCTTCTTGTGGCTACAGCCTGGGAAATAAACATGCCCCACCCTTGAGGAAATTAGGCCCTGCTGAGGACTCAGTTTCCTAAGCCAAGTACAGCTAGTGCTCGACTTACAACCACAATTGGTTCCAACAGACCGGTTGTAACACTATTTGGTCGTAAGTTGAGTAGGCTATATGTACATACAGTACTGTGAAATAATGTTATAAAAATCTTTAAGACATATTTTATTATAATTTTTTATTATTGTTATATATCATATTTTTTTTGTTCATTTTATGCCATTTGTATTATCTTTACACCATTTTGTTTCTTATTTTTACATTCATCAGGTTTAAGTAAAACACTGAATTACCAGTACAACTGGCTTAATATTTGCAAAACATACAAAAATACAAAATACAGGTATAAAAAATACCATACGAAACATTTTCCCAATTGCAAAACATATCAAAATATATAAACATGTACAGAACATTTTATTAGCCACTGGTGCTTGGCTGTGGATTGTTGATGTCGTCATCTGAGGCAGCAGTTGGGGTTACCAGAGTTGGTTTTTTTTATAAAAATGGTGAGCTTTGTCTGAATTGTATGTTTCTTTTTTCTTCATAAATTTCATGATATGGATGAAACACATCATGCACCATCTGTTCAATCCTTGCAATTCATTCGATGTTTGGGTCCATTGCTTCAAAATGTATAACAAGTTTATTCAGCGAGGATAAACCTTCTGACAATCCCTTAGTGGCGAACTTTCTTTCTAGCTTCTCCTCTTCTTTCTCTCCTGGCATCTGTTTCCCAAATAATGCAGTTTCATCAATATTGAAAATCTGTTCTGCTAGATATCCCTGATCTGTAATTAATTCATCCAGACTATCAACAAACTTATGTGCTCCTTCCTCATCTGCACTCGCTGCGTCTCCAGTCACTCAAACACTATACATTTGGAATCTTTTCTTGAATCTTTTGAACCTGCTAGTGCTTGCTACAAATTATTGACTGTAAATTTCTCCAGCATGCTCCTTCAGAGTCTGAAATAGACTTCTCGCCTTCATCTGCACAGTAAAAAAACTTAATGGTGTCTGTTTTTGAATTTGATCTTCCATCCAAATATATAGCAATTTCTCCATTTTGTGGATGGGTCCACTTTGTTGCTTTGTTATAACTGTTGATCGCATGGGTACAGAACCTTTCACAGCTTCACAAATTCTTTCATCTTTCAAAATCTTCGACACACTTGAGTGTAGTAACTTCATATCATGTGCGATTACATTCACTTTCTTTCCTCCTTTGGACTGCTTAATTACCTTCATTTTCATGTTGAGATCAATGGCATTTCTTTCCTTCTGGCAGCCTGAGGTGTAGACAAAGACAATTTCCTTTTGGTAGACATCTTGGGAAGGGTTTGATGAAAAATATCTAAAACACAAATTGCTGTACCAAGTCTGGGATAGCAGTTGAAATGGTGCACGCGGAGATGGTAATGTTGCCAGAAGCTGGTCTGCACTGTTGTATACCCAGCTGGGTAACACTTGCACTGCCAGACGTGGAGCAGTTGTGGCTAGTGATTGTGGTCATAAAGTCGAATGATCGTAAGTTGCATAGGTCATAAGTTGATCAACATCTGTAGTAGAGATCTGGACATATTCAGGAAGTAATAGTGACTGAGTTGTCTCGCTTTGAGGTGGAAGTCATTCCCTCCATAGGCCTGTGAATCTGACTGGTTCTTCCTCCTCATGGCAAATTCAAGAGAATTACCCTCCTGATTGCTGAATGACCTATAGTCAGGGCTCCAAGGCCCTACTCACTTGGATCCTAGTGAATCTGCCCTGTTAAGATATGGTCAAAATCCAGGGTAAACTAAGACCAGTAACTCTGGGATGGATGCCACAACCATCACCTTTTCTGAAGCCTGGCTGGTATCTCCCCTGGGGAGATACCTTGGAACAGCCCCATGTCTCATCCAAGTTCAGAGGTGAGGGACAGAGGGGTGAGAGGGTCAGGATCTGAAAAAAAAAACATGAGGAGCTTTAGGCAGTTAAGATCTACTTTATTCGTATCAGCAACCAGACACAGCACAATGGTGGCAACAACAGCAGCCTGACACAGTGCACAGGTGTTGTATAGTAAAATCACACAAAGTGGCACCAAGATATGGTTACAAAAAGTGAAGATAACATTATCAGTATATAAGGTGGGTATGCATACATACCATCCCTGGACTGTTTTCCTTACTCATGCATGGCCAGATCTAATGTAGCAGACCTGTCCACATTGACTCCATCCTGTGCAGGTTTTTTTTTTTTACCAATTCTGAGTAGACCAGCTTCCCTACATCCCATACTTCTGAATCCAACAGAAACTCCTTCAGTGACAAAACCTAACAGGGAGGCATCAGGTAAAAGTAGCTGGGGCAGATCTTAGGGTATCTAAAAAATTTTGATGACGTGCCTATGGGCCAGGTGCTGGTGAAATCTGGCCTTGATGTGAAGCTTGGTCCTTCCCATACACACCAAAGACCAGCAGAAGCTGCCACAAACTGCGTTGCTTGTAGCTCCAAACAGGTGGCTAAGCGCCAGTCACAGAAAGTCTCTGATATTAATCTAGTTTCCTTTCTAAGATATATCAGACCAGTTTCCCTCCTAAGAGGACCAGAACCAGCAAAAGTGGCTGGATTCAGGCAATATTACACCAAGATCCAATTAGCTTCACAAGCAGCATATTCAAAGGCAGATCCCATCAGGCACAAAACCAAGCTAAGACAAATTCCTCTTCCTGTGGTTAGCACCTGCATCACAACATGCACACATTGGTCAAGGTAGAGCCTCACAGTCAGCCACACTTAAGTTTGATCCAATGCAGAATGGGTCAATTAGCAATCAAGACTAAATTACAACAGGAAGGGACATATAACTTATTCAAGGGACATTTTTGGAGCACCCAGCTCATTTTATCTAGGAGACTGCCCCAATGGACTTAACAAGGCAACTACTACAAAAGTCCATGACACAAAGACTGGGAAACATAGCAGATCTATCTAATACATAGTAAAAAACAAAAAGAAACAACCAAAATGGGAAAAAAGAAACACCTTGAAAAACAGAACAGGGGAAATCTCCAGAAAAAGAGCTAACTAAAATGGAGATAGCAAATTATCAAATATAGAGTTCAAAGTAATACTTATATAGATGGCCAGAGAACAAAGTGAGAACTTCAATAAAGAGATAGCAGCATAAAAAAGGACATGAAAACCATAAAACAAAATCAGTTAGAAGTAAAATATCTGCCATAAAGACTATACCATTTATCTTCCCTATACCCTTGAATTGTGTATATATATGTGTGTGTGTAGGGGGGTGTGATACACAATACAGTGCACAGAGATGTGTTTTAGAGTTAGACACCAGAAACCTGTAAAAGTATGTTAACTAGTGTCATGCCAATAAAATTTAATAAAAAAGAATAAACTGAAAGGAATAAAAAGTAATTGGTGGAAACAAAAAATCAATTAAGAAAAATAGTTGAAAAAGTAAAAAAATCACCCCAAAAAAGCAGCAAAAAAAAAATAAAAAAATAAAAAAAATAATGAAGATACTTTATGGAACCTTTGAAACAACATAAAGCATAATCACAGTCATATTGTAGGGGTACAAAAAGCAGTGTAAAAAAACAAAAGATTGAGAGACTATTTGAAAAAATAATGACTAAAATTTTTCCTGAAACACAAATTTAGAAAATATAGAGTTTGAAACAAGATAGAACCAAAGAGTACCACACCAAACCAAAAATGTTTGCAGAAGAAAACAAATCATCTGAAAAATAAAAAGACAACATACTAAATGAGAAAATGCATTTCCTGATTTCTCTGATAAGGAATTAATATTCAAAATTTATAAGAAACATAAAAAATCAAAACGAAAAAAAACGCACAAAAATTCCAGTTAAAAAATCAAGCAATTACAAGGATAATGTTAGAGTAATGGAGGTGTGAGAGATACTCCTGATTGTACTCCTTGAAATGTCAACAAATTATGCAGCTATCATGCAGTGATGTAACCCCAGCTGGGCTCGCAAACTTGCCTGAAATATCTGTGCAACTAATGAACTAAAAATAGGAAGGGTTAAGAAGGGGGGGCAGAAGATAAAATGTACTCGCAGTTGGCTCTGGAGAGGAAAAAGACCTGCACTGTCTGGGTTTTTATCTGCAGCATTAAAGAGAGGTGAGAAGCCCAGAGTGACTGGATCTCCTTCTGCAGGGAAGAACAGTGAGATCGACAGGCAGAGGGGGAGAAAAAAAAACCAAAGTGGTTGCAGAACAAGGTTATGGCCAGTGTTCCCATAACACTGGGAACAGCAGACCACACTCAGCTCAGAGACAGAAAAAAATTATAGTCCACCCCCCCCCAGATCCTACCTTCTGATCACTATGGGATATAAAGAGTGGCAGAGATTGACCCCACAGCTACCTCTCCAGAGCCACTTTCTTCCCTGAAGAATCCAGTAGCTCTGTGTTTGGCTGCCTGGTCTGTTGACACATGGCAAGGAGCACCTGGAGGTCTGAGATCACCATTACTAAAGCTGTAAAGCCAACACAGCATACCCACCCACCAATGTGACTGCAAACCCATCTAGATTTTCAACAGCAACATCTTAGCAGAAGCCAGCTTAGAAATTTCACAAGACCAAAAGTTCTAATACAGAGCCAACTATTGGAAGAAAACAGAAAGACTTTTTAAAACTGAATCTTTTTTCCCTTTGGAATTTCATTATCTTTAATTTTTGTTTTTATTCTTATTTTTGTAGGTGTTTTCTTTGTTTTTTTATTTTTTTAATCTTTTTTAAAAATAAAACTTAACAGGATAACATTGATCAAAAAGTTACATGTTTTATGCAAACATATCTACAGTATGTGAAATGTTGATTTTGCTGTGTACTCATCATCTAAAGCAGGGGTCCCCAAACTTTTTACACAAGGGGCCAGTTCACTGTCCCTCAGACCATTGGAGGGCCGCCATATACAGTGCTCCTCTCACTAACCACCAATGAAAGAGGTGCTCCTTCTGGAAGTGTGGCGGGGGGTCAGATAAATGGCCTCAGGGGGTCGTAGTTTGGGGACTCCTGATCTAAATTCAAAGCATTTTTCATTACCATATATTTGACTTTCTTAACACCCTCCCAAACATCATAGTTTTTAGCTATTTCTGATTTAATTATTTCACTATGTATAATGTTATAATGTTCTGAAGGTCCTTTATTGTTGTCATAAAAGGAAATACATCATTTCTTATGCCTGAGTGGTAAATATGTATCATATTTCCTTTATTCAATCCTCTGTTGAAGGACTCTTTGGTTATTTCCATGTCTTGAACAATGTGAAAAATTCTGCGATGAATATGGGGGTGCATGTATCTTTACATACCAATGTTTTTGAGGATTTTTAAGGTAGATACACAGTAGAGGGATTGCTGGGTCATATGATATAGTTCTACTAAATTTTGAGGAACCATCATACTTTTCTCCATAATGTTTGTACAAGTGTACACAGTGAATGAGGGCTTCTTTTTCTCCACAGCCTATTCAATGTATGTTATTGCCTGTCTTGTTGAAAATAGCCCATCTAACAGGTGTAAGTTGGTATCTTATTTTAGTTTTGATTTGAATTTCTTGAATAGCTAGTGAATATGAGCTTTTCTCATATATCTGTTGGCCATTTCTATGTCTTTTTGGAGAAGTCTATCTTCAGTTCCTCTCCCCATTTTTTAATTAAATTGTTAACTAGTTTTGTTGTTTAGCTGTGTAAGCTCTTTATATATTTTGGATATTAACCCTTTAGTGGAGTTATTGATTGAAAATGTCATCCCCCATTGGACTGGCTGCCTTTTTACTTTGTTTTCATTTTTTTTATGCTGTGCAGAAGCTTTTTAGATGTATATAGTCCTATTCATTTATTTTTACCTTTATTTCCCTTGCCTTTGGGGTCAAATTCATAGGTTGTTCTCTATGGCCAAGGTCCATGAGTTTAGTATTTATGTTTTATTCCATGTAATTTATTCTTTCAAAACTTATATTTGCCCTGGCCGGTTGGCTCAGCGGTAGAGCGTCGGCCTGGCGTGCGGGGGACCCGGGTTCGATTCCCGGCCAGGGCACATAGGAGAAGCACCCATTTGCTTCTCCACCCCTCCTCCTTCCTCTCTGTCTCTCTCTTCCCCTCCCGCAGCCAAGGCTCCATTGGAGCAAAGATGGCCCGGGCGCTGGGGATGGCTCCTTGGCTTCTGCCCCAGGCGCTAGAGTGGCTCTGGTCGTGGCAGAGCGACGCCCCGGAGGGGCAGAGCATCGCTAGTATTTCATTTAGGACTTTTGCATCTGTATTCATTAGAGATATTGGTCTGTAGATATCTGTTTTTGAGAACTGGGTTCAGCAGAGGAAATATATGTTTCCTTTATAGAGACTGCAATTGTGTCCAAATAATAATTCTTCTATGTGGGAAGCCATTGGAGAATACCATAAAATAATAGCAAGCCTCCATATTCTGAGAGAAGCAGAGAGAAAGCACTGAAGGATGTCTGAGGATGGAAGAAATAAATTTAGCAAAAAATTTGAAACCAAAAATGATAACAGCAGCAGCTGCTGAGTTTTATTGGTCTTCACTGGCTGCCTGGATCTCTACTAAATACTTCATATACAATACTAAAGTGGTGAAATATCTCTAGCAGTAGAACTAGAGCATTAGGTTTGAATCCAACTCAGTGAATCTGACACTAGCCAGCTGTGAAAACTTGGGGATGACTTTTTTCCCCTAATCAACAATTTCTGTATCAATATACTAATAGTTCCCACTTCACCAGGCTTTTGTGAGAATGAAAGAGAAAATGCTTACAACACAAATACTGGAGTTCCCAGTACATGTTTATGCCCAGTGTGTTTTTGCAACTTTTGCTAATCTTTCCACAGTTTATAAAGTCAACACTGTATTCATCTCATTGACACAGCCAGTGAGCTGAGGTTCAGAGAGAATCAACTAGAACTCAAATTGAATCAATTGTCTAATAAGTAGATCAGACCAGATCAAGTGCATTCAGGGTGCTATGGCCATAGACTCTAATAAGTAGAGATCTGAGCCCAGGTCTCTATGGCTCAGGACCCATGTGTATAACTCTCATATTCTTTCATCACCACAATGAATGTGATGTGTGATGAACATCAGCAAATGATTTTTTAATCTTGTTCAAAGGACATGTCTCAGCAAATGGAGGGTTCTCTAGGCAATAACATGGGCCCTCTGAAGCCTCCTCAAACAACATAAATCTCTGCCTTTGTCCATGTGGTTCTTTCTGTCTGGAATGCCCTCATTCTTTCCTAATTTTCAAGCCAAAAACTTTATGCAAAGTTGATTTTAGGTGTCATGTCTTTGCCTCTTTGGCCTATTGTAAGTATTGCCATGGTTAAGAATCAGGATCTGGTGTTTGACGTAATGAGTTTGAGTTTCGACTACATAAGAGTTCTGTAAGCTTGGCCAAGTAACAACTTCTTTGAGCCTCAAGTTCTTCTCCTATAAAGTAAGGATAATAATAATATTTAATTTTAAGAAGGTGAGAGTTAAAAAAAGGTGTTAAATAATAACTGCCACTCTGTGCATATCAAGGGCTCAATGAAAGGCAAATCTTATGATTGTATTATTTGTATTTTTCCCATTTGTTTTCTCAACAACTTGGGAAAGCTCAACAAAGTCTGTTCTTTACTTTTTTAATTGTGCTAAATTTTCTCCACAAAAATGTCAAAATGAGGGCAAACAGGGACAGGACTACTCAAGCTGTAGCTGCCAGAATAAAACTTTTCAAAGAAGTAACATTTCAGCAGGGCCTGGAAGGATGTGACAGGGTGGCAAAGGAGCAATCTGGCAACAGTGTTCCAGTCAGTAGAAACTCCACAGGCAAAGGCTAGGAAGTGGGAATAATTGGACATATTCAGATGGACATGGCTGGATGGCTGTAAGCAAAGGAAAAATAGAAGAAGACAAGGTCAGAGATGGTCCCTTAGGATGGGATCTTTCAAAGCATGTTAAGGATGTTGTGTTTATTCTGTGATAGGAGCTTCTAACTGGGAGCATTCATTGTGCACTCATTTACTGGGGCCATGTTGCAGACCAGTATTGCTCTAAGACCTGGGGGTAGGGCATAAAAAGGAGCCCATGTTCCAAGGTTGGAGAACAATAATCCAAAAAGAATTTTAAAAAATGATCAAAATTATCCTGAAGACAACAAAATAAAGGTGAAGAGACAAGAGAGGTTAGAGGCAACTTTTCTTTTTTTTTTTTCTTTTTTTTTAAATTTTATTTATTTATTTATTTATTTTTTTCTAAAGCTGGAAACGGGGAGAGACAGTCAGACAGACTCCCGCATGCGCCCGACCGGGATCCACCCGGCACGCCCACCAGTGGCGACGCTCTGCCCACCAGGGGGCGATGCTCTGCCCCTCCGGGGCGTCACTCTGCCGCGACCAGAGCCACTCTAGCGCCTGGGGCAGAGGCCAAGGAGCCATCCCCAGCGCCCGGGCCATCTTTGCTCCAATGGAGCCTTGGCTGCGGGAGGGGAAGAGAGAGACAGAGAGGAAGGAGGGGGTGGGGGTGAAGAAGCAAATGGGCGCTTCTCCTATGTGCCCTGGCTGGGAATCGAACCTGGGTCCCCCACACGCCAGGCCGACGCTCTACCGCTGAGCCAACCGGCCAGGGCCTAGAGGCAACTTTTCATGGGGCAACCAAGGAAAACTTCTCAGAGGAAGAGAAAATTATGGAGCATGAGGTGTGATGAGAGATTGAGCCATTTAATAGAAAAAGACAAAAATAAGAGAAGTACAGGCAACAAATGGGGCTATGGTGAAAGTAAACAGCATGGCTACTGGAGAGTTAACTGGTTTTGATACATGTTTATAGGCAAAGGAACAACTGAGTTCAAATCATAATGCTGACTAAAACTGCAAGAACTTGCAGAAAGACTTAACCTGTGTATGTCTCAATGTTCTTATCTGTCAAATAGGCATAATATTGATATCCATCTCATAGGGCTATTGATGTTATCAAATTTTTATTATAGGTCAAGTGCTAAGTATTAGTTTTTACTGTCCAGAATTAACACTTTGGTAAATACTTTTGGTGCAAATAAGTTGCTGAGAAGTTGAAATTTTGGGTGGCTTTTATGATTTTTAAGTATTTAAGAGACTGCAGCACTTAATACTTTTGATTTTAATAAAATGTTTAGGAATATACTGACATTTCAAGTAATTAGTAAGAATGTTCATCAATTTAATTAGTTAAATTACTAAGTTTTAAAATTTTATTTAAAATGTTTAAAAAAGCAATTATTTTATAAATGAATCAATAAATTCTAGTAAATCTGAGCAGGCCTATGGAATGCTAACACTTTCAGTGCTGCAGCCTGTCTGCTTCATCATCCTTTGAAGGAGAATTTGTTCAAGGAAGCTCCCAGTAGAACATTAAATCATCCCTCCATTTCTCCCTTGTCTGCCCTTGGTTGTTCTACTGGCCTAGCTAACATTTTTTTTGTTCACAAGGAGTAGATTTAAGACATGGCTAAGTGCACAAGGGGCAAAATACAAAAAAAAAAAAAGAAGGAATGAAAGGAAAGAAGGAAGGAAGGAAGGAAGAAAGGAAGAAAGGAAGGAAGAAGGAAGGAAGAAAAGAAAGAAGGAAGGAAGGAAAGGAGGGAAGGAGGGAAAGAGGGAGGAAGGGAGGCAAAGAGAAACAAAAAAATGAGAGAAAGAAAGAAAGAGAGAGAGGGAGGGAGAACAAAAAGAAAGAAAGAAAGAAAGAAAGAGAGAGAGAGAGAGAGAGAAAGAAAGAAAGAAAGAAAGAAAGAAAGAAAGAAAGAAAGAAAGAAAGAAAGAAAGAAAGAAAGAGAAAGAACTCAAGATGGTCTTTCCTTCCTTCCTTCCTTCCTTCCTTCCTTCCTTCCTTCCTTCCTTCCTTCCTTCCTTCCTTCCTTCCTTCCTTCCTTCCTTCCTTCCTTTGCTCTTCTCCTCCTTTTCTTCTTCTCTTTCCTTCTTTCCTTCTTTCCTTCCTTCCTTCCTTCCTTCCTTCCTTCCTTCCTTCCTTCCTTCCTTCCTTCCTTCCTTCCTTCCTTCCTTCCATTTCTTTCTTCTCTTTCTTATGTTCAAACTTTTTTAATTCACAGCATCCAAGGCAACAATAAATATTGAGGCTCTATCCTTATCACTAATTTTTTTTAAAAAAATTAACTTTTAACAGTGTGATATTGATCAATAAGAGTACATAGGGTTCAGGTAAACATTTCTATAGCATTTGAACTGTTGATATATTGTGTCCTCATCACCCAAGGTCAAATATTTTTCTGCCACCTTAAATTTGTTCTGCTTTACACCCTTTCCAACCCCTTACTCCTGGTAACCACTTCAATTTTATCTATGTCCATGGTCTCAGTTTTATATCCCACCTATGTGTGAAACCATATAGTTCTTAGCTTTTTCTGATTTACTTATTTCATTAAGTATAGTGTTCTCAAAGTCCATCCATGTTGTTGTAAATGGCAATAGGTCATGATTTCTTATGTCTCAGTAATACTCAATTGTGTATATGTGTGTGTGTGTGTGTGTATAATCTTCTTTATCCAATTTTCTATCAAAGAACACTTTAGGTTGTTTACCTGTATTGGGCACTGTGAAAAATGCTATAATGTACGTGGCAAAGCATGTGTTTTTACATACCAATATTTTTTATTTTGGGGGTAGATACTGTACTTAGTTGAGGGATTGTAGGGTCATATGCTAGTTCTACTCTTAATTTTTTAAGACCCACCATAATTTTTTTCATAATGTTTGTACTAGTTTGCATTTCCACTAGCAGTGAATGAGGGTTTTTTATTCTTCACAGCCTCTCCAACACTTGTTATTACATGTCTTGTTGATAATAGCCAATCTAAAAGTTGTGAGGTACTATCTCATTGAAGTTTTTATGTTCATTTCTCAAATTTCTAGTGAAGATGAACATCTTTTCATATATCTATTGGCCATTTGTATATTCTCTTGAGAGAAGTGTCTGTTCAGGTCCTCTCCCCTTTTTTAAATTGGAGTTTGCTTGTTTATTTGTCAAGCTTTGTAAGATATATATATATATATATTGGATATTAACCCCTCATCAAAGTTGTTGTTTACAAATATTATATCTCATTTAGTTGGGAGCCTATTTGTTTTCTTGTCAGATTTTTTGTGTTCAGAAGCCTTCTAGTTTGATATAGTCCTATTCATTTATTTTTGCCCTTACTTCCCTTGCCTTACATTCAAATTCATAAATTGTTCTCCATGGTTAAAATCCATAAGTTTCTGACCTGTGGTGGCGCAATGGGTAAAGCGTCAACCTGGAAACGCTGAGGTTGCCGGTTCAAAGCCCTGGGCTTGCCTGGTCAAGGCACATATGGGAGTTGATACTTCCAGCTCCTCCCCCCTTCTCTCTCTCTGTCTCTCTCTCCTCTCTAAAAATGAATAAATAAAAAAATAAAATAAAATAAAATCCATAAGTTTAGTACCTGTGCTTATTTCTATATAGTTGCTTTTTTCAGATCTTATATTTATGCTTTTTTTTATTTTGAATTAACTTTGTAAAGGGGAAAAATGTAGTCAAGTTTTATTTTTTTGCATGTGGCTTTCCAATTTTCCCAGCACCATTTATTGAAGAGGCTTTCTTTTCCCCATTGTGTGATTTCGGCTCCTTTGTAAAAAATGATTTGTCAATATAAATGTGATTTTATTTCTGGGCATTTGATTCTAGTCCATTGGTCAGGAAGTCTGTTTTTTTCTCTGCCAATATCATGCTATATTGATTATCATGGCTATATATTATAAGGTGTTTTTAAAGTCAGATAGTATAATACTTCCAGCTTCATTCTTTTTCCTCAGGATTGTTTTGGCTATTAAAGGTTTTTTATGGTTTTATACAAACCTGGTGATTTTTGTTTTATTTCTTTAAAAATGGCATTGAAATTTTGATAAGGATTGCATTATATTTTATATTGTTTTGGGTAATTTGATAATTTTAACTATATTTATTCTTCCAAACCATTAACATGAAATATTTTTTTCATTTAATTTTGTCGTTTTCAATAATGTTTTGTAGTTTTCAGTATATAGAGTATTTTTATCTTATTTTTATTAATTTTAATGCAGTGACATTGATAAATTAGGATACATATGTTCCGAGAAAACATCTCCAGATTATTTTGACATTTGATTATGCTGCATATCCCTCACCCAAAGTCAAATTGTCTTCTGTCACCTTCTATCTGGTTTTCTTTGTGCCCCTCACCACCCCTACCCCTTCCCTCTCCTTCCTTGCCCCCTCACCACCCCTCCATCCCACCTCCTGTTACCATCACATTCTTGTACATGTCTCAGAGTCTCATTTTTATGTCCCATCTATGTATGGAATCATATAGTTCTTAGTTTTCTCTGCTTTACTTGTTTCACTCTGTATAATGTTATCAAGGTCCATCCATGTTATTGTAAATGATCCGATGTCATCATTTCTTATGGCTGAGTAGTATTCTATAGTATATATGTACCAAAGCTTTTTAATCCACTCATCCTCTGACGGACACTTGGGCTGTTTCCAGATCTTCGCTATTGTGAACAATGCTGCTATAAACATGGATACCAAAAATTTATAAAAAACTTGTAAATCTCAACACCAGAAAGACAAACAGTCCAATCAAAAAATGGGCAAGAGAAATGAATAGACACTTCTCCAAAGAGGACATACAGATGGCCAATAGGTATATGAAAAAATGCTCAACATCAATAATCATTAGAGAAATGCAAATTAAAACCACAATGAGATATCATCTCACACCGGTCAGAATGGCACTCATCAACAAAACAACACAGAATAAGTGCTGGCGAGGATGTGGAGAAAAGGGAACCCTCCTGCACTGCTGGTGGGATTGCAGACTGGTGCAGCCTCTGTGGAAAACAGTTTGGAGATTTCTCAAAAAATTGAAAATCAAACTGACTTTTGACCCAGCCATGCCACTTTTAGGAATATACCCCCAAGAACACCATAGAACGGTTCTAGAAGTATATAGAGTCTTTACATTCTTTGTTAAGGTTATTCCTAGGTATTTTCTTTTCTTTATTTGTTGCAATTGTGAAAGAATTTATTTTACTTCATTTTCTGAAGTTTCATCATTGTTGTGTAGAAAAGCAATGAACTTTTGTACATTGATTTTGTATCCTGCAACTTTACTGTATTAGTATATTGTTTCATATTGTTTTTTTTGGTGAAGTTTTGAGGTTTTATTATTTACAGGATCATGTCATCTGCAAAAAGTGATATCTTTATATTTTTTTTCCATATGGATGCCTTCTCTTTTCTTTTGTCTGAATGCTCTGGATAAAACCTCCAGGACTATGTTGAATAAGAACGGAGAGAATGGGCAGCCTTGTCTTCTTCTTGATTTTAGAGAAAAAGACTTCATTTTTTCGCCACTAAGTATGATATTAGCTGATGGCTTGTCATATATGGCCTTTATTATACTGAGGTTCTGACCTTCTATTCTAATTTTATTGAGTGTTTTAAACATAAAATGATGTATCTAATTGAATCCCTTTTTTGCATCTATTGATAGGATCATATGCTTCTTATCTTTGTATTGTTGATATGGTGCATCATGTTGACTGATTTACATATGTTGAACTATCCTTGTGTTCATGGAATAAATCCTACTTAATTGTAATGTATTATTTTTTAAATGTGTTGCTGTATTTGATTTGCTAGTATTTTGTTCAGAATTTTTGCGTCTGTATTCATGAGAGATAATGGTCTGTAGTTTTCTTTTTTTGTGTTGTCCTTGTCAGGTTTTTGGTATGATGGTTACGTTTGCTTCATAAAATGTTAGGGATTACTGCTTCTTTTGTTTTTTGGAAGACTTGGAAGAATAGGTACCAATTTTTTTTTTTTTTTTGAATATTTGGTAGAATTCACTAGCATAGCTATCTCATCCTGGACTTTTGATTTTTGGGAGTTTTTTTTATATTTATTTCTATTTCTTCACTGCTTATAGGTCTATTTCAGTTTTCACTTGATTTTTACTAAGTCTAATAAGATTGTATATATAATTCTAAGAATTTATTCATTTCCTATAGGTTGTTGAAATTATTGGCATAAATCTTTCATAATATTCAACTATGATCCTATGTGTATCTATGATATTGGTGAAAATTTTACCTCTTTTCTTTCGAATTTTGTTTATGAGTCCTTTTTCCCTTAGTGAGTCTAAACCAGTGGTAGTCAACCTGGTCCCTACCGCCATTAGTGGGCGTTCCAGCTTTCATGGTGGGCAGTAGCGAAGCAACCAAAGTATAAATAAAAAGATAGATTTAACTATAGTAAGTGGTTTTATAAAGATTTATTCTGCCAAACTTAGAGAAAATCCGACATGAAGTACTTGGTAAGTATTATTATTATATGCTTTAACTTGCTGTAACTCTGCTTTATAAATTTTATAAAGTAAAGTTACTTCCCTACTTTATAAATCACCATTACTGTGGAACAGGTGGGTGGTTAGAAAGTTTTACTACTAACAGAAATACCAAAGTGGGTGGTAGGTATAAAAAGGTTGACTACCCCTGGTCTAGACAGTGGTTTATCAATTTCATTAATATTTTCAAAGAACCAGCTCTTCATTTTATTAATTTTTTCTATACTTTTTGTTCCCTATTTTATTAAGTTCTGCTTAAATTTTTATTTTTTCTTTTACTAAATTTGGGTTGCATTTGTTCTACTTTATATAGTTCCTTACAATGTGATGTTAAGTTGTTTGTTTGAAATCTCCTTTTTTCTTGATATAAGATTGTAATGATATAACCTTCCCTCTTATTACTGCTTACTCTGTATCCCAGAAGTTTTGAAATGTCATGTTGTCATTTCATTTGTCTGTCTATATCTTTTGATCTCTGATTCTATTTCTTCTTTGACTCATTCATGTTTTAGGAGTACATTGTTCAATTTCCATATTTTTGTGGGCTTACTTACTTTCTTTTTACAGTTGAATTCTAATTTTAAAGACTTATGTTCAGAAAATAAATTTCATATAATTTCAATCTTCCTGAATTTGTTGGTGTTAGTTCTGTGGCCCAATATATGGTTCATTGTTGATAATGTTTTATGCACACTGGAGAAAAATGTATAATCTGATATTTTCAGATGAAATGTCCTGAAAATATTTATTATCTATATTTGGTTCACTGTGTCATTTAAGGACAATAATTTTTTTAAATTCATTGTGTTTACATAGGCTCTAATATCACCCGTGTTCCCCAGTACATCCTTCCTGTCTCTATCCCCATACAACCCTCCCCTCTTTCCTCCAGGATATGCTTTTCTGCTCCTGTCCCATCCTATTACCTTATCATCCCCTTTGCCTATGTCTGCTTTCCTTCTGTATCCTTTGATCACGCATCTGTCCCTATTCCACTTCTCAGTTCATATTGTTCCTCAGATTCCTCATATGAGTAAGGTCATATGATATTTTTCTTTCTCAGCCTGGCTTATTTCACTTAACATAATAGTTTCCAGTTCCAATTATGCTGTCACAAAAAATAGTATTTATTTCTTTTTCATAACTCTATAGTATTCCATTATGTATATATTCACTGCTTTTTCTTTAATTAATTAATTTATTTATTGTGTTTACATAGATTCTAGTGTCTCCCCAAAAGCATCCACCCTCACCTGTATTCCCATCAACATCTCCCTTATCCCCATCTCAAGAGCTCCCTACCCCTTACCATCAGGTTTAATTCCATTCTTCAGTTCACATTGCTCCTTGCATATCTCAAATGTGTGAGGTCATATGATATTTTTCTTTATCGGCCTGGCTTATTTTACTCAACATAACAGTTTCTAGGTCCATCTATATAGTTGCAAAATGTAATATTCCCTTCTCTTTCATGGCCCCATAGTATTCCATTGTATATATGTACCACTGCTTTTTAATTCACTTGTCCACTGTCGGACACTTGGGCTGTTTACAGATCTTTGCTATTGTGAACAATGCTGCCATAAACATGGGGGTGCATTTCTATTTTACAGTCGGTGATATGGTGTTCTTGGGATATATTCCTATAAGTGGGATGGCTGGGTCAAAGGGCAGTTACATTTCTAATTTTTAGAGGAATCTCCATACTGTTTTCCACAGAGGCAGCACCAGTCTGTATTTTCACCAGCAATGCAGGAGGGTTCCCCTTTCTCCACATTCTTGCCAGCACATATCTTGTGTTGTTTTGTTAACGAGCACCATTCTGACTGGTGTGAGGTGGTATCTCACTGTGGTTTTAATTTGCATTTCTCTAATGATTAGTGATGTTGAGCATTTTTTTCATCTGTCTATTGGCCATCTGTATGTCCTCTTTAAAGAAGTGTCTTCATTTATTGTTCCCATGTTTTGATTAGATTGTTAGTCTTTCTGGTGTTGAGTTTTACAAGTTATTTATAAATTTTGCTTATTAACCCCTTATCCGATGTATTGTTGAATATGTACTCCCATTGTGTGGTTTGTCTTTTTATTCTGTTCATTTTATCTTTAGCTTTGCAAAAGCTTTTTAGATTGATATAGTCCAATTTGTTTATCCTGTCTTTTATTTCATTTGCCTGTGGAGATAAATCATGAAATATATTGCTGTAATATATGTCAGAGAGCTGACTGTCTATGTTTTCTTCTAAGATGCTAATGGTTTCATGACTTACATTTAAGTCCTTTAACCATTTTGAGTTTATTTTTGTGCATGGTGTAAATTGATTGTCTAGTTTTATTTTTTTGCAGGTAGCTGTCCAGTTTTCCCAACATTATTTATTAAATAATGTTGTCTTTACTCCAATGTATGCTCTTACTTTCTTTGCCAAATATCAATTGTCAATAAAAGTGTGGGTTAATTTCTGGGATCTCTGTTCTGTTCCATTGATCTATATGCCTGTTCTTATGCCAGTACCAAGCTGATTTGAGTACAGTGGCCTTGTAATATAACTTGATATTAGGAAGTGTGATACCTCCCACTTTATTCTTCTTTGTCAACATCACTGAGGCTATTCCTGTACTTTTTGGTTCCATATAAATTTTTGGAATATGTGTTCTATATATTTGAAGTATGTAATTGGTATTTTAATTGGTATTGCAATGAATTTATAAATTGCTTTGGGTAATATAGACATTTTAATGATGTTTATTCTTTCTAACTATGAACAAGGTACATGATTCCAATTGTTTCTGTCTTCCTTGATTTCTTTTACCAATGTATTATAATTTTCTAAGTACAAGTCTTTAATCTCCTTGATTAAATTTCCTCCTAGGTACTTTTTTTTTTAAACAGAGACTGAGAGAGAATCAGAGAGAGGGATAGATTTGGACAGACACATGGGAACAGAGAGATATGAGAAGCATCAATCATTAGTTTTTTGTTGTGACACCTTAGTTGTTCATTGATTGCTTTCTCATATGTGCCTTGATCATGGGCCTTCAGCAGACCAAGTAACCCCTTGCTGGAGCCAGTGACCCTGGGTCCAAGTTGGTGAGCTTTTGCTCAAACCAGATGAGCCCACGCTCAAGTTGGTAACCTCGGGGTCTTGAACCTGGGTCTTCTGCATCCCAGTCCAATGCTCTATCCACTACGACACCACTTGGTCACGCTACTCTTAAGTACTTTAATTATTTTCTTCCAGTATTGAAAGGGATTTTTTTTTAATTTATCCTTCTGACATTTCATTGTTTTTTTTATAAAAATGCCTCTGATTTCTGTGTGTTAATTTTATATCCTGCCACCTTGCTGAATTCATTTATCAGGTCCAGTAATTTTTTGACTGAGACTTTAGCGTTTTCTAAATACAGTATCATATAATCTGCAAATAATGATAGTTTTAATTCTTCTTTTCCAATTTGGATACATTTTATTTCTTCTTCTTGTCCGATTGCTGTGGCTAGGACTTTCAGGACTATGTTGAATAAGAGCGGTGAAAGGGTGCACCCCTGCCTTGTTCCTGATTTTAAGGGGATTGCTTTTAAATTTTGCCCATTGAGTATGATGTTGGCTGTGGGTTTGTAATAGATGGCTTTTATCACGTTGAGGTATGTCCCCTGTATTCCCACTTTGCTGAGAGTTTTGATCATGAATGGGTACTGGATTTTATCAAATACTTTTTCTGCATCTATTGAAATTATCATATGGTTTTTCTCCTTCCTTTTGTTTATGTGATGAATAACATTGATAGATTTGCGAATATTGTACCAGCCTTGTCTCCCCAGAATAAATCTCACTTGATCATGGTGTATAATTTTTTCCATATATTGTTGGGTCCGGCTTGCTAATATTTTGTTGAGGATTTTAGCATCTATATTCATCAGGGATATTGGCCTATAATTTTCTTTCTTTGTGTTGTCTTCACCTGGTTTTGGAATCAGAGTTATGCTCACCTCATAAATGGAATTTGGAAGTTTTCTTTCCTCTTGAATTTTTTGAAATAGCTTGAAAAGAATAGGAGTTAGTTCTTCTTTGAATATTTGGTAGAATTCCCAAGTGAAGCATCTGGCCCAAGGCTTTTGTTTTTTGGGAGCTTTTTTATAACTGTTTTGATCTCATTTGTTGTACTTGGTCTGTTTAGTTGTTTTTTTTGTTTTTGTTTTTTTTATTCTTCCAGATTGATTTTTGAAAGATTATATGTTTCAAGGAATTTGTCCATTTTACTTAGGTTGTTTAATTTTTTGGCATAGAGTTTTTATAGTATTTTCTTAAAATATTTTGTATTTATGGCCCTGGCCAGTTGGCTCAGCGGTAGAGCATCGGCCTGGTGTGCGGGGGACCCGGGTTCGATTCCTGGCCAGGGAACATAGGAGAAGTGCCCACTTCCTTTTCCACCCACCTTTCCTTCCTCTCTGTCTCTCTCTTCCCCTCCCGCAGCCAAGGCTCCATTGGAGCAAAGATGGCCCAGGCGCTAGGGATGGATCCTTGGCCTCTGCCCTGGGCGCTAGAGTGGCTCTGGTCACGGCAGAGTGACGCCCCGGAGGGGCAGAGCATCGCCCTCTGGTGGGCGTGCAGGGTGGATCCCGGTCGGGCGCATGCGGGAGTCTGTCTGACTGAGCTGTTGTATGTTCATTATCATTTGTTTCTAAGAATTATTTTATTTCTTCTTTGATTTCATTGTTAACCCACTTGTTATTTAATAACATGCTATTTAGTTTCAATGTGTTTGAGTATTTTTCAGTTTTTCTGTTGTGGTTGATTTCTAGTTTTATATTATTGTGATCAGAGAAAATGCTTGATATGATTTTAATCTTCTTAAATTTGTTAATACTGCTTTTGTGTCCTATCATGTGGCTATCCTAGAGAATGTACCATAAGCACTTGAAAAGAATGTACATTCTGCTGCTTTAGGGTGAAAGATTCTAAAGATATTTATTAAATTGAGTTGATCTAGTGTGTCCTTTAAGTCTGTTGTTTCTTTGTTAATTTTCTTTCTTGGCGATTTATCTAGTGATGTTAGTGGGGTATTGAAATCTTCTACTAATATAGTACTGCTGTTAATCTCGCCCTTTTTATCTATCAAAGTCTGCTTTATATATTTAGGTGCTCCTATATTAGGTTCATAGATATTTATAATAGTTATATCTTCCTGTTTGATTGCTCCCTTTATCATTATTTAGTGGCCTGTTTTATCTCTTACTGTATTATTTTTTAAAGTCTATTTTGTCTAATATAAGTATTGCTACCCTAGCTTTTTTTAAATTTTTATTCACATGAAATATATTTTTCCATCCTTTTTTCCTTTTAGTCTATGTGTATCTTTTGTTTGGAGGTATGTCTCTTGTAAACAGCATATGTATGGGTTCTATTTTCTATTCCATGCAGCTACTCTATGTCTTTTGATTGGATCATTTCATCCATTTACATTTAAGGTCAGTATTGATATGTAGTTGTTTATTGCCATTTTGTTTTTTAAAGCTATATTCCTCTTTTTCTATATTCTTTCCCCCCTTTGTCCTGTTTACAACAGGCCCCTTAACATTTCTTGCAGCCTTGGTTTGGTTGTAATGAGTTCTTTGAGTTGTTTTTGTTTTTTTTTTTGTTGTTTGTTTGTTTTTGTCTGGGAAGCTTTTTATTTCTTCTTCAATTTTAAATGATAGCCTTGCTGGATAAAGTAATCTTGTTTGTAGGTTCTTGTTCTGCATTACTTTGAATATTTCTTGCCATTCCCTTCTGGCCTCAAGTGTTTCTATTGAGAAGTCAGATGTCATCCTTATGGGGGCTCCTTTTTAGGTGATAGCCTTTATTTGTCTAGCAGCTTTTAGTATTTTCTCTTTATCTCTTAGGTCTGCTATTTTAATTATGATGTGTCGTGGTGTGGATTTCTTTGATTTCTCTTTAATGGAGTTCTTTGTGCTTCTTGAACTTGTATAACTTTTTCTGCATCAATTAAAGAAAGTTTTCAGCTATGATTTGACTGAACAAGGTTTCTAAACTTTGTTCTTTATCTTTTTCTTTAGAAACTCCTATGATATGGATGTTGTTTCTCTTTAGATTGTGACAGAGCTCTCTTAGATTTTCATCAGATTTTTTTATTCGTTTTTCTTTTTGCTGCTCTGCATCCATGTTTTTCATTTATCTTGTCTTCTAAATTGCTAATTTGATCTACTGCTTCATCCAGTCTGCTATTAATTGCTTCTAGTGTAGTCTTCATTTTAGATATTGTACTTGTCATTTCTGACTGGTTCTTTTTTATTATTTAAATATCCTTTTTAATACTTGTTATTTTTCTATTTATATGCTCACTGTGACCATCCTTTGTTGTTCTAAGATCTTTCAGCATTCTAATAATCATTATTTTAAACTCTGCCTCTGGTAGTGTGCTTATATTCATCTCACACAGCTCTTTTTCTGAGGGTTTCTCTTGTTGAGTCATTTGGTTTACACTTCTCTGTCTACTTGTTTTGTTTGTGTTTCCCTGGACTTCCCTGATTGGGGCCTGGGGAGGTCAGTGAGGGTCAAGCCTGTGACTGGTTTTCATCTACTTCTTGGGAGCTACAGGTTATTCAGATCTTGTGGCTGCCTCTGCTGGTTCTAGGTGCCATTGTAAATATCAGCTGCACTCCTAGGCTTGCTTTTATCTACTCTTGGCCTGGAAGAAGTTACTTTAAAAGTTCAAGTTCCTTTAAAATCTGCTTTCTGTTGTCTTTTGTTGCTGGCTACTTGTTGGGCTCAGTACTGTAATTCAGTGATTAGGTATGGTATTAGATGTGGCCTACTTCATAGCCTCAGATGTCTTTTTATGTAGACATTTTTTAGTTCTTGTTTTGTGGTCTGTCTACCAGGCCACTGCTGCTGTTGCTTCCTGGGGCTTTTGGGCTCAGGTGCTGCTGGCTCCAGCCCACCTCCATAACCACTGCTGCTCTGGTTGTGCTTGCACGTGCCTCCACACTCCTTTGGACTGCTTCTGGGACTGCTTTGATTGGCTCAGATCTCAGTGGATGCCTCGGGGGTTGTGTGTGCCCTCTCAGATCCCCACCGAGGTCACCCATGCTGACATTACTACTGAGGGCTTGTCCGCACCTTGAACAGGTTTGCACACTGCCGGGGTTCCTGCAGTAGCTGGCATGACTTCCGCTGTTGCTGGCGGACTCATACATGCACCTGTATTTCTTCAATCGTTGCTACTGGAACTCCACCTCTGCTGGGATCACTGCCAAGTGTGCGCCCAGCCCTGGGACAGTTTACGTACCTGCCCAGCACTCCACAGCTGCCAGGTGATCTCTGCTGTTGCTGGCGGATCTGCGCACTTGCCAGCACTTTTCCACTAGGTTGCCACTCAGGCTCCGCGTCCGCTTGAATCACTTCCAAGGGCGCACAGAGTCCCCGGCTGGTTTTTTTTTTTTTTTTTAGCTTTAAGCAAATCAAATTTTGCTGCCTTTGTTGGGTTTAGGTGCACATGGAAGGACCATGTTCCATACCTAGATTGGCATTTTACCAGCCCTGGTCCTGGAGGCAAGTCATCAAAGCCTATGGTTCCCTGAGAACTGCCTCCTGTTGCCTCCAACTTCTGGCTACTGTTGGACTCAGTCACTGGATAAACTTCTGGTAGAGTCTAGAGCCTAGAACTATTCAGTGATTAAGAAAGGCTGTGGACTTGTGGTGGCACAGTGGATAAAGCAGAAACCTGGAGTGGTGAGGTCACTGGTTCAAAACCCTGGGCTTGCCTGGTCAAGGCACATATGGGAGTTGATGCTTCCTGTTCCTCCCCCCCGCAAACCAGATGAGCCCGAGCTCAAGCTGGCGACCTTGGGGTTTCAAACCTGGGTTCTCCACATCCCAGTTAAATGCTCTATCCACTGCGCCACCGGCTGGTCAGGCCTAAGTTGGTTTTTCAGGGTGATTGTTTTTAAATTCATTTAAAACTCCAGTTTTGTATCTGGAGACAGCATTTGGAATGTTTACCTACTTCATTGCCATTTTGGAATTCTGTTCTAAGTTTTACAATTTTGGATACCTTATATAAGTGGAAACATTCAGTTTTTGTCCTTCTGTGACTAGTTTACTTTATTTAACACAATATCCTCAAGGTTCATCCATGTGTAGCATATAACAGAAGTTTTTTTCTGTTTCATTTAAGATTTTATTTACTGATTTTAGAGAGAGGAGAGAGAAATGAGAGAATTGTAGTTGCTTCTCATATGCACCTTGACTAGGCAAGCCTGGTGTTTCAAATCAGCAACCTCAGCATTCCAGGTTGATGCTTTATTTTTATGCACTGTGCCACCAGAAGTCAGGCTCTTTCTTTTTAAAATCCAAATATTTTATTGTATACACATACCACACTCTATCCATTCATCCATGAATGTACATTTAGATTGTGTCCACCTCTTGTCCATTGTGAATGACATTGCAATTAACATGCAAATGCAAATAATTTTTTGAGACATTGATTTGAATTCTTTTGAATACATACTTAGAAGTAAGATTGCTGGATCATGTGGTAGTTCTATTTTTAATTTGTCAAGGAAACTCTGTACTGTTTTTCTGTTTCCTTTGTTGGCTATGCCAAATTACATTTTTATGAACCATGCACAAGTGTTTCAGTTTCTCACATCTTTGCTAATACTTGTTACTTTCCTTTGCTATATATGTCAGTTATATATATTGACCATCCTAGCAGGCATGCGGTGAAACCTCATTGTGGTTTTAATTTGTATTTCTCTCATCTTTTCATATATTCTGCTCACAAATATTAGGGGATATTTTATAGCTTCATACAGACATAAACTCTCTGTCCATATTATCCTAGTAGCATGAAATAAGGCATGAAAGTGCTCTTACCTCCTCTGAAAGGACAGTAAACACAGGTTGTCTTTCTCTTATTGATTTTAAATCACATTCAATGACTGCATTTGATTCATTACCTGAGTTTTCCTGCACTTAAAGTGCTAGAAAGATTTAGAGAACTTCAGTTTAAATAAAAGATACCATACTATTGACTTAAAGTCTGAACTGAACTTCTCTTTTGATACATATGGAAGAAAAAAATCTCTTTCAGATTTTTCAAAAGTATTTTCTGAAGTCATATAGGCTTCTGGCAGTCGCCTTATAAGTCTCCATATTTGCAAAGCATAGCAGAAGTCCTGCTGTTGAGTGAGTACTCTGGAAAAGATTTTGGCTTATTGAATTGAATACTCCTTTAAACTTAAAAAATATTTTCTAAATAAAAGTTAAGGTCAAATTAAATATCCTACATTCTAAAATGACATGCAAAATGCCTGGTTTCAAAAGTATATATAGCTTTTATGATTTAATAAGAGGAGAGTGTATCATAGTATGTTAAGAAATTAAAATTTAAAACAAGAAGAGAGTAGCATTTTCATTTAGAATTTTTTAAATTGTATTGTTAAATTGGAGATTACATTCAATATTATTTTGTATTTATTTCAGGTGCACAGAATAGTGGTTAAGCAATCATGTACATTAAAAAGCGTTATCCCTAATAATTGCAGGACGCACCTAGCACCATACATAGTTATTACAATATTATTGATTATTTTTTCTATGGTGTTCTTTATATCTCATGACTATTTTGTAATACCAATCTATAATTTTAATTCCCTTTATGTCTTTCATTCAGTCCCTCAATCTCCCTCCCTTCTGAAGACAGTCTGTTTTCTGTATCTATGAATTTGTTTCTATTTTGTCTATTTATGAATGTTGTTCCTTACAATTAACATGTAAGAAAAAGTTATATAATACTTGTATTTTCACTGGATGACTTATTTAACTTAGAATAGAACCCTCTAGGTCCACCAATGTTATCACAAATGGTAAGATTCTATTCTTTTTACAGCCACATAATATTTTATTGTACTCATGTACCAGTGTTTTTTAACCTTTCATTCATTGATAGAAACTCTGGTTAATTCTGTTATTTTTTGCAGTTAATATTGATGTACCGGGGGGAAATTTATAGATCAAACAGGTACACTTAAGCACTCTGCTTAAATTATCTCAGTCAATTCTCTTTTTTAACTTATTAATTTATTATCTTAACATGGATTCAACAGTCTCACTCAATATGGCACTCCCAACCACCAACAATGTGCCCCCCATTACACTCACTTTGACCTTCTCCTCTTACCTCCTTCTGCCCTTTCCTATGGGATTTTCTATCCTGTTATCTGTATTTGGCTAATCCCTTCACATTCTCTTATCCTGTTCCCTCATTCTTTTTTCCTATGACACCTACCCATCTGCTCCCCATGACCCTGATTCTGCCTCTTTCTGTTCCTCAGTTTACCTTGTTCATTAGACTTCACATATAAGAGAGATCATATGATATTTGCTTTTCTCTGTCTGGTTTATTTCACCTAGCAGAATAATCTCCAGGTACATCCATGCCACTGCAAAATGTAAGATTTCCTTTTTTTCTTCACAGCCATGTACTAGTCCACTGTGTATATATACCATAGTATTTTTAGCCACTCATTCAGTGATTGTCATTTGATCAGTTCCCAGATGTCAGCTATTGCAAACAATGCTGCAAAAAAAATTGAGGTGCATATCTTCTTTTGAATTACTGTTTTGTGATGCTTAGAATATATTCCTAAAAATCAGATAGCTGGATCAAAAGGCAGTTTTATTTTTAATTTTTTGAGGAAACACCATACTGTTCCCACAGTGGCTGCACAAGTTTGCATTCCCACCAGAAGTGCTGGAGGATTTTCTATGCTCCACTCCCTTGCCAGCACTTGTTGTGCCTTGATTTGTTAATGGGAGCCATGCCAACATGTGTTAGGTGGTATCACATTGTGGTTTTAATTTGCATTTCTCTAATGATTACTGATGTTTAAAATTTTTTATATGTCTATATGGCCCTCTGTATGTCCTTTTTGTGGAAATGTCTATTCAGTTTCTTTGCCCATTTTTTTTTATTGGATTGTTTACCTTCCTGGTGTTGAGTTTTATAAGTACTTTGTAACTTTTGTTTATTAAGCACTTATGAGATACATGTACAAATATGTTCTCTCACACAGTGGGTGGTCTTTTTATTTTATTAATGGTGGATTTTTTGTGTGAAAGCTTATTAGTTTAATATGGTCTCATTTGTTTATTTTCTCCTTTATTTCACTTGCTTGTGGAGATATTTATGCCATAATATTGCTAAGAGAAATATAAGAAAGTTTACTGCCTATGTTTTCTTTCAAAATTTTGATGGCTTCATTACTTACATTTAAATCTTTTATCCATTTTGAGTCTGTTTTTGTTAATGATAAAGTTGGTAGTCTAGTTTCATTATTTTGTATATACTGGTTCAATTTTCTCAACACCATTTATTAAAAATACTGTTTTTATTCCATGGTATACTCTTACCTTCTTTGTCAAATATTAATTGACCATAAAGGTGTAGGTTTATTTATGGGATCTCTGATCTGTTCCATTAATCTGTATGCATGTTCTTATGCCAACACCAAGCTGTTTTGATTAAAATGGCCTTGTAGTATAATTTGATGTCAAGAAGTGTGATACCTCCCACTTTGGTATTCATTTTAAGATTGCTGAAAATATTCAGGCCTTTTGTTTTATTTTGTTGTTGTTGTTCCATTAGCTGTAAAGAACGTGCTGTAACATTCTATTGGATGAACCCATGTATATAAGCTAGCTTACTTCCTTAATAAAGTGGATCTGCGTCACTGAACCTGGTCCCCAGAGTCGTGTCTCTGCATCTCCACTGTCCTCACCCCCGGTGGGCTTTGTCCACATACTGGTGCCTCGAACAGGGACCCAACTGACACTCAAAGGACGGGTGAGAAACTCTCTCAATGGGAAACCTTCTCCCTCACTCTTGAGCCTTGCAGGCTCAAATCCTGCATGCCCTATTGCAGAGTAGGCAAGTTTAAACTTTGTGAAAAGGATCTCTGTACTTACTGGGAGATTCTCTCTGGTTTCAATCCCTGGATTGAGGACACACCCCTCTGGGACCCAGATACTTGGGCCCAAGCTCTCTGACTTGTTTGTTCGGCTGAGGTACATGAAGGACAAACCTTCCCTCTCAACCTCACTCCTGCCTTATTGGCAGTGCATGCCTGCTTGACCAGTGCTCCTGCTGAGGACCCTCCACTGGTCCTTAAGGTCCTACAGGCTACTCCTCTTTCATAGTAACCCCTACCTCCATATTTGCCTCCCCCTGTAGAGGAAGAAAAGGGTTGGGCCACTGAGTTTGGTGGACTTGCAGCCGAGCATGCAGAAATGAAACTAGATACATTAGAAACCATGCCATCAGCTCTGCCACCTGAAGAAGTGGAAGTAACTACTTCCACATTCCCTGCCAGGGCTCAATGCCCCACCCAGCCTTAGCTATGAGAGATCCATACAAGTAGTGATCTACTAGCCACTTACTATGTGCTACACCTTTGGCAACATAGCCACCTTAATATTTTTTCAGATAGTGCCTATGCAGTACAAATCGTCAAAGGCCTTGCCCATTCTACCTTCTGGCCCAAGCAGACATTACTAGATAGGGCTCTCAGCCAGCTTAAATAACTGTTAAAGGAGCATATTTGGCACCTTTGCTCCCATTCTGGCTTGCCTGGCCCCCTAGCAGCAGGCAACACACTAGTTTTCCTCTATTGAGCAAGCCAGACAACTTCATGCCTGGTTTCATATGTCTGCCCATTCTCTCAAATATCTCTTTCCCCATTTCACTCATGCAACCTGCAAACACCTTGTTCATGTATGTAAACAGTGTGAGCCCTTACTACCCTGAGGCCCCCTCATCCACAGGGTGTTAACTCTTGAGGCTTACAGCCTAATGTTTTATGGCAAATAGACATCACTCATGTCCCTCAATTTGGCAAACTCTGCTATGTACATGTAGCAATAGACACCTTCACCAGAGCTGTCTTAGCCACAGCCCTAGCAAGAGAAAAAATTACACATGCAATTCATGCCCTTCGACAGGCCATACTTTGCCTTGGTGTACCTTGGGAAATTAAAACTGACAATGGGCCCTGTTATACCAGCAGCCAATTTATAGCCTTTTGTTACCAATGGCAAATCACACACCACCTTGGCATTCCTTAAAATCCCCAAGGACAAGCCATTGTAGAATGGCAACACAGAGACATCAAGCTTCAAATTTAAAAAGAAAGGGGGAATATGCCTCAGACCTCACCTGGAGAAGTGCTCCTCAGTGCTGTGTTAACTCTCAATTATTTAACTTTTGATTCTGAAGGAGTAACTCCCACTTATAAACATTGGGGAGGCCTTTGTAGTCAACTGACCCCATTGCCGTTAGTACACTGGAAGGACCTAGTCACAGCTCAGTGGTAGGGACCGCACCCTCATCTAATGCAAGGAAGAGGTTATGCTTGTGTTTTTTCATAAAATAGCCTGCATCCAATTTGGATCCCAGGAAGGAACGTACGGCCACTCCTAGTGTCCTCCAACACCTGCGAACCCTCCAGTTCTGGAGATGGCCAGCCTCAGCCTTGATGAAAAGCTGCCTGGAGGAGGTCCTCAGGGCTCTAGGAGAAGACCTCGCAACCAACGTGTGCACCACATCACCTAGGGGGATATGAAGGCTTTATCGGAATGGGCCCAGAGAATGTCCCCTGACGGGTCCCCAGGCCCTGGTGCTCTGTTCTTCCTTGTGTGTGCTATAATGACTGCTGGCTCCCAGATGCAGGTGGACCCCCATGTCTGGGTTGCTTTTCCCCATTCTGGCATTGTCCTGCCCATAGAGAAAACAACAGCAAGCTGTCATTCATCAAGTCCAATTGGCCCTAGTTAAAAGAGAAGGGGGAATTGTAGGTAGAGCACAGAGTGCATTCCTAGCTGCTGTCACTGATGCAATGCTGTGAGAACACTCTAGCACCTGAAACCCTCCTAGACGCACCCAGGAGGGAGCTCGCCTGCTATAACAAAGTGACTCAGCACCAACCAGGCAGCTTCCTAACCTTTTCAGCCATTGGCTGTGAAGAACATGCTGTAACACTCTTTTGGCTGAACCCATGTACATAAGCTAGATTACTTCCTTAATAAAGTGGATCTGCATCACTGAACCTGGTCTCCAGAGTTGGGTTTTTGCATCTCTGTAGTCATCACCCCTGGCAGGTCTTGTCCACACTTCTCAAGTTTTAATGTGCTTAAAAATTACATTGGGATCTTGATAAAATGCAGATTCTGTTTCAGTAGGGTTGAGAAGAGCCTGAGATTTTTTATTTCTAACAGCTCCCAGATAATACTGATACTTTTAGTTTATGGACTTCTCTTTGAGTAATGAGATTACAGAATATTAATTCATCAGAGTCATTCCTGAACTACATTTTAAGAAAGATTTATTCTGCCAGTGACAAGAAAACTTATTTGTGACCTGTTTTGTTTTGCATCTAATGTCAACTCACTGATATGACAGCAAACCACTGGTTCATCTGAGTTTTGTTTTTTAATGTGTTTGAAAATTGTTCTTTTTTATTATTAGATTGTATTTAGTTCTAGTTGAGAGTGACCAACATATAGTGTTTATTGTTCCACTGCCAATCAGATGCATCTTTTCATTTTATCATGTTAGCTTTCATATGTTCTCCTATTTTATCTATTATGAGCACTGATGTTGTTGTTAGGGCTGACCACTCTGTTCTATGAAAAGCCACAGTCAATATAAATGTTAAAGAAGAATATCTGTGTTTTTTCTGTAGAAAATCTGCACAATCAGAACAGTGTAGTTATCCAAGATAGATTGGCATTAGATCTACTCAACTGAAAGGGTGACTGAATAATTTCTTATTTATTTTTAATAAATTTTGGGTTGATATTGGTGAATCATTTCTTGAGTATCTCTCAAATATAATACATTAAAAGTGAGGCTTTCTTCCTAATTGGGATGGCATTATATAAAACTGAATATGTTAGAAAGTAGAACATTGAATTTGAGAGTATTTTGTACTTTGACTTATTTAGGGTTATTGAGGAATTAATTACTTAAGGGTAATTCAACAAGTTAGGCTTGGTAAGAGTGCATGAATCTCTTTCAAATTATTAGACATATTTTCACAATTTAATTCATTTTGGAGTTTATTTTTAAATTTTAGTTTTTATACAACATTAGTTTGTATTAGTCTCAGGTGTCCAGCATAGTGGTTAGACAATCATACATTTTACATAGTGGTCTCTACCCAATATTTCAAGTACCCATCTTGCACCATACATAGTTTTTACAAAAATTTTTACTATATTTTCTATGCTTTGCTTTACATCCCCATAGATATTTGTAACTATCAATCTGTACTTCTCAATCTCATCACCTTTTTTATCCAGTCTCCCAAACCCCTTTTTTCTGGCAACCATCATTCTCTTCTCTGTATCTAAAAGTCAGTTTCTGTTTTGTTTCTTCCTTAATACTGTTTTTTAGATTGCACATATAAGTGAAATCATATAGTATCTATCTATTCATTGACTGACTTATTTCACTTAGCATAATACCCTATAGATTAATCCATATTTTTGTAAATAGTAAGATTTTATTTTTTCTTATGTCCAAG
The DNA here is from genome assembly GCF_036850995.1 of Saccopteryx leptura. Lineage (NCBI taxonomy): Eukaryota > Metazoa > Chordata > Mammalia > Chiroptera > Emballonuridae > Saccopteryx > Saccopteryx leptura. Next base: position 59,104,439 of record NC_089516.1, on the reverse strand, counting down.
AAACAATATTTTGTATATATGTACTATTACTTTTTAAAGCACTCATCTGTTGATGAGCACTTTGTTTGCTTCCATATCTTGGCTATTGTAAATAACTACAAAATATATGAAGGTGTAAGATTTAATGCTTTAAGGAAAATTTTGGTAGAAGAAAATTAAGAAGACTATAACAATCTTACATTAGGAGTATAAAATATTTTGGAGACTGTGAAAACCATTGAAGGATTTGAGAAAGTGAATTTATTTAAAGAAAGGAAATGGCCAGAATAAATATACAACCACTAGAAAACCTCTTATTTCTCTTCTTCTAATGATAAAAAGTGCAATATCACCAAATTTTAATATTAGACCAAGCAGTAGAAAGACATAATCTGATTTGCCCTTTTAGCTATATGTAGTGAGATACCTGTAAGTAGCCACAAGGGTAAAGATGAAAGAAAACTTAAAGAAGGTATTTCTTAAAGTCAATTTTTGAGGTTTGTTTAAATTTTACACTATTATTTTGGATTTTGGTAACATGTGCTTGATTATAGGTTGAAAAAAATTAATAATATCAGCCCTCTAAATCTTTCAAAATCCTCAGGGAAATAGTCTCAATACCGAAGGGTTTTATGAGTTCTTCCTACCATTCACATTTCAGTTACTTTTCTAAAAGCTTCTTTGAAGTGATAGAGCATTGGCCTGGCATGCAGGAGTCCCAGGTTCAATTCCCAGCCAGGGCACACAGGAGAAGCTCCCATCTGCTTCTCCACCCCTCCCCCTCTACTTCCTCTCTGTCTCTCTCTTCCCCTCCCGCAGCCAAGGCTCCACTGGAGCAAAGTTGGCCTGGACACTGAGGATGGCTCTGTGGCCTCTGCCTCAGGTGCTAAAGTGGCTCTGTTTGCAACAGAGCAACTCCCCAGATGGGCAGAACATCGCACCCTGGTGGACATGCCAGGTGGATCCCAGTCAGGTGCATGCGGGAGTCTGACTACCTCCCCAATTCCAACTTAAGAAAAATACAAAAATAAATAAAGAAATAAAAGCTTATTTGAAATCACATATCCTTTTGGTCTGTGCTAGAACAGGTGAGCTTTCTGACTGTGAAGCCAGCTCCTGAGCAACAGATGACACACATGCATTCAGAACAGCTACAAGTTCTGTGCTCTGTGTGTGTCTGTTGTATGATTAGTGATAATTTTCTTGGTTTCCTTCACCTGCTTTCTAGCTAGTAATTACCCAGAGAAAGAATTTTTGTGTAATCCTAACTTATAGCTATTAGAATAGGATATAATTACACCCAATTAATTGCCTTCAATGGCAGAATCCTATTAACCTGGTACAGTCATTCTTTAAACAGCTTGTGATCTAACTCATTAAATTTTATTTCTGTAAAGAAGACAGTTATTACCTTTGCTGGTCTTGTATTAATATACTTATGCAGACATATCAATAGGATATCAAAACATAAAGTGTCATTAAAATGCAGAGGCAGGCCAAACTTGTACACTCAGGGTAGCTAAAAATTGAGTTCCAAATATGATGCAGATGAAAGACACGACCCATACTTAGAGAGTATTGAAAAGTCCACTGCAGGAAATGCTTTTTGCTTAGAGAGTTACCTTTGTTCACTCTGCCTCTGTTACAAACGTGACAGTTTTTGGTTGCTGAGCTTTATGCCTTAATGGAGAAGCATGGGATGATTCCTCAGTATAATGACTGAAAGAACAATGCAAGAAAGTTTATCTATTTTCTCAATATGGCCTACTATCCCCTTTGAGAGCTCTCTGAGAGGCACTGTGGAAAGAGAACTGAACTGGGTTTTATCTAAACCTGCCAGATAAATACAAGCAAAGTACTTTTCCCCTCTGAGTCCAGTTCAACTATTATAAAGTAATATTAGCTTAGTGTTATCTAAGATCATTTCAAAGTAAAAATTTCAAAGAAGACAAATAGAGTTTATGTTTTTTAAATATCTGAACAGAATTAAATAGTATCACATTAATTCTCTTTTTTGTTCAGAGACCAGACTGATTATGGCCTGTGTCTGATAAAGGTAACCCAAGAAAATTTTGTTAATTAAAAAAAAAGCTTTTTATGCTGAGAGTTTTAGAATGAACTAGAGTGTCAAAATGCTCTTGTCTTGACACAATTTGTTCTTTGTGTCAACTTGGCTAAGCTATACTAAATAGTTATTTAACCCTTTGAAGTGAGTATATATATATATGTGTGTGTACACACACACACACACACACACACACACACACACACACACACATACTTGCTGACCCCCGGGAGTGACTTTTCTTTTCAAAAAATAAAATTAGTTCTAGTTACAATTTTATTAACTTAATAACATGTTTGTTTGATAACCAATGTATAGAAACAAGAAAATCATACATTTGCCTTTTTTTAATGTTGCCTTACACATTTTTAAAATAAATCAATCATACTCTGGGTGGTCAGAGATATGAGGACATACATGAACATTCGTACTTTTCACAGGATTAAACAAATGTTAATCTAAATGTTGCTGTGAAGGCATTTTTATAGATGTGGTTAACTTCTATAATCATTAAGTTTAAATAAAGAAGATGACTTTTGATAGTGTGTGGGGGCTTCATCCAATCAGTTGAAGGGCCTTAAGAGCAAAACTAAGGTTTCCCTGAGGAAGAAGCAATTATACCTGTGGATCACAGTCTTAGATCCTGCCCAAGAGTTTTCAGCCTGTGGCATGCCCTATATATTTATGACTTGCTTAACTAGATCCTGAAAAATAGACATGTTAAGGTAATAACTTCCAAATCCAGAATCTGTAAATGTGACCTTATTTGCATAGAGGGGCTTTGTAGCTGTAATCAAATTAAAATAAAATTATATTAGATTAGGGTGGGCCTTAAATTACTGACTAGTATCCTTATGATGAAAGGGAGATCTGAAAACATAGAAAAAAGTCAAAGAATGTCAAAGATTGTCAGCAACCACCAGAAGTTAGAAAAGCCAAAGAAGTCTTCTCTAGAGATCTCAGAGAATGCATGCCCTTGTTGACACCTTGATTTTTTTCAAGACTGGGACATGAGGAAGAGCATAGAGGAGAGGTAACACAGAAGACAGCCTGTTCCTTTTTTTATTATTTTTATTATTGTAGAGAAAACATATGTTGTAGTCACTCCACTTGTTCTTTTTTTATTATTGATTTTAATTTGTTGTTTTTACATAGTGACAAGTGTTTCACTGAATATATCTCCCTCCCTCCTCTTGTGTTCTCCTTGACACCCCTTTTGTCCCCTTCCCCAACCGCCTTTCCACCTTCCCTCCAAGATTTACTATCCTGCCATCTATCTCTCTGTGTATATAATTTCACTAATGTCTTTTTTTTTATCCCCTCCTCTCATCCCCTTTACCTTTGACTGCTTTCCATCTGAACTCTTTGACCCCTTCTCTGCCTCTCTTCCATTTCTGAGTTCACATTGATAATTGGATTTTTCATATGAGTGAAGTCATATGATATTTTTGCTTTCTCTGCCTGGCTTATTTTGCTTAGTATAATAGAATCCAGGTTCATCCACTTTGTCTCAAAGGGTAAAATTTTCTTCCTCTTCACAGCCGTGTAATATTCTATTGTGTATAGGCACCACAGCTTTCTAATCCACTCATCCACTGACAGACACTAGAGCTGTTTCCAAATGTTGGCTATTGTAAACACTGCTGCAATAAACATGGGGGTGCATTTCTTCTTTTGAATCAGCAATTTGTTATTAGAATATATTTCTGAAAGTGGGGTAGCTGGGTCTAAAGGCATTTTCTTTTTAATTTTTGAGGAAACTCGATACTATTTTCCACAATGGATGCACCAGTCTGCATTCCCACCAGGAATACAGGAGGGTTCCCTCTTCTCCACACCCTCGCCAACATTTATTATTTGTTGTTTTGTTAGTGAGTGCCATTCTGACAGTTGTGAGTTGGAATTTTATTAGGGTTTTAATTTGCATTTCTCTAATGATTAGTGATAGATATTTTTTTCATGTGTCTATTGGACATCTGTATGTCCTCTTTGGAGAAGTGTCTATTCAGTTCTTTTGCCCAATTTTTGATTGGATTGTTTACTTTTCTAGTGTTGAGTTTTACAAGTTCTTTATATATTTTGGTTATTAATCTCTTATCAGATGTGTTGGCTAATATGATCTCCCATTGTATGGGTTCTCTTTTTATTTTGTTCATTTTCTTTTTTTTTTTGCTGTGCAAAAGCTTTTTATTTTGATATAGCCCATTTTTTTATGCTGTCCATTATTTCACTTGCCCACAGAGATAAATCAGCAAATATATTGTTGCATGAGATGTAGGAGAGTTTACTGCCTATATTTTCTTACAAGGTTACCATGATTTCACAAAGTACATTCAAGTTTTTTATCCATTTTGAGTTTATTTTTGTGAATACTGTAAGACGGTGGTCTAATTTCATTTTTTTTTTGCAAGTACTTGTCCAATTTTCTCAGCACCATTTGCTAAAGAGACTGTCTTCATTGTATGCTCTTACCTTCTTTGTCAAATATCAATTTTCCATAAAGGTGTGGGTATATTTCTGAGTTCTCTGTTCTGTTCTATTGATCTGTATGCCTGTTCTTATGGCAGTACCAATCTGTTTTGCGTACACTGGCCTTGTAGTATAACTTGATATCAGTTAGTGTGATACCCCCCACTTTATATTTCTTTTCAAGATTGCTGAGGCTATTTGTATTTTTAGTTCCACATAAATTTTTGGAATATTTGTTCCATATCTTTGAAGTATGACATTGATATTTCAAAAGGAATTGCATTGAACTTATAGATTGCTTGGGGTAGTATAGACATTTTAATGATGTTTTTTTCTTCCTATACATGAACACAGTATATGTTTCCACTTGTTTGTTTCTTCCTTCATTTCTTTTATCAATGTTTTATAATTTTCTGAGTATATGTCTTTAACCTCCTTGGTTAAATTTATTTTTAGGTGCTTTATTTTTTCTTACTGTTGTTGCAATAGTGAAGGGGACTGTTTCTTTAATTTCTCTTTCATACAGTTCATTGTTGGTGTATGTAAATGCCAATGATTTCTGAGTATTGATTTCATATACTGCCACCTTGCCAGATTCATTTATCAGATCCAGTAGTTTTTTTACTGAAACTTCAGGGTTTTCTCTGTACAGTATCAAGTATTCAGCAAATAATGATAGTTTTACTTTTTCTTTCCCAATTTGGATGCCATTTATTTTTTCTTGTTTGATAGTTGTAGCAAAGACTTCCAGAACTCTGTTGAATAGGGGTCATGAAAGGGGGCACCCCTGCCTTGTTCTTCATCTTAAGGGAATTACTTTTAATTTTTGCCCATTGAGTATGATGTTGGCTGTGGGTTTGTCATAGATGGCTTTCATCATGTTGAGGTATGTTCCCTGTATTCCCAGTTTGCTGAGAGTTTTGATCATGAATGGGTGCTGGATTTTATCAAATGCTTTTTCTGCATTTATTGAAATTATCATGTGGTTTTTCTCCTTCCTTTTGTTTATGTAATAAATCATGTTGATTGATTTGCAAATATTGTCCCAGTCTTGTCTCCCCAGAATAAATCCCACTTGATCATATTGTATGATTTTTTTTCATGTATTAGTGAATCCAGTTTGCTAATATTTTTATGAGAATTTTAGCATTTAAGTTCATCACAGATATTGGCCTATAATTTTCTTTCTTTGTAGTGTCTTTCCCTTTGTTTGGAATGAGGATTATGTTCACCTCATAAAAAGAGTTTGGAAGTTTTCTCTCCTCTTGAATTTCTGGAATAGCTTGAGAAGGATAGGAGTTAGTTCTTCTTTAAATATTTGGTAAAATTTGCCTGTGAATTCATCAGGCCCAGGACTTTTGTTTTTTGGAGATTTTTGATAACTATTTCAATCTCATTTATTTTAATTGGTCTTTTTAGGTTTTCTGATTCTTCTAGATTAACTTTTTTGTATTTAAATTTTATAATATTTATAAATGAAACCATACAGTTACATATTCAAGTTTTTTCAAATATTCTTTTTTTTAAATAATTTTCTTTTTTACTGGGATGACATCAATAAATGAGGATACATATATTCAAAGATAACAAGTCCAGGTTATCTTGTCGTTCAATTATGTTGCATACCCATCACCCAAAGTCAGATTGTCCTCTGTTGCCCTCTATCTAGTTTTCTTTGTGCCCCTCCCCCCGTAACCACCACACTCTTATCAATGTCTCTTAGTTTCAATTTTATGTCCCACCTACGTATGGAATAATGCAGTTCTTAATTTTTTCTGATTTACTTGTTTCACTTTGTATCATGTTATCAAGATCCCACCATTTTGCTGTAAATGATCCGATGTCATCATTTCTTATGGCTGAGTAGTATTCCATAGAGTATATGTGCCACATCTTCTTTATCCAGTCATCTATTGATGGGCTTTTTGGTTGTTTCCATGTCCTGGCCACTGTGAACAATGCTGCAATGAACATGGGGTTGCATGTGTCTTTATGTATCAATGTTTCTGAGTTTTGGGGGGTATATACCCAGTAGAGGGATTGCTGGGTCATAAGGTAGTTCTATTTCCAGTTTTTTGAGGAACCACCATTCTTTCTCCCATAATGGTTGTACTACTTTACATTCCCACCAACAGTGGATGAGGGTTCCTTTTTCTCCACAGCCTCTCCAACATTTGCTATTACCTGTCTTGCTAATAATAGCTAATCGAACAGGTGTGAGGTGGTATCTCATTGCAGTTTTGATTTGCATTTCTCTAATAGCTAAAGAAGATGAGCATCTTTTCATATATCTGTTGGCCATTTGTTATTTCTTCCTGGGAGAAGTGTCTGTTCATATCCTATTCCCATTTTTTATTGGATTGTTTGTTTGTTGTTGAGTTTTATGAGTTCTTTGTATATTTTGGATATTAGGCCCTTATCTGAGCTGTTGTTTGAAAATATCATTTCCCATTTAGTTGGCTTTCTGTTTATTTTGTTATCAGTTTCTCTTGCTGAGCAAAAATTTCTTAGTCTGATGTAGTCCCATTCATTAATTTTTACCTTCACTTCTCTTGCCTGTGGAGTCAAATTCACAAAATGCTCTTTAAAACCCAGGTCCATGAGTTGAGTACCTATGTCTTCTTCGATGTACTTAATTGTTTCAGGTCTTATGTTTAGATCTTTGATCCATTTTGAGTTAATTTTAGTACAGGGGGACAAACTGTAGTCCAGTTTCATTCTTTTGCATGTGGCTTTCCAGTTTTCCCAGCACCATTTATTGAAGAGGCTTTCTTTTCTCCATTGTGTGTTGTTGGCCCCTTTATCAAAAATTATTTGACTATATATATGTGGTTTTATTTCTGGATTTTCTATTCTGTTCCATTGGTCTGAGTGTCTATTTTTCTGCCAATACCATGCTGTTTTGATTGTCGTGGCCCTATAATATAGTTTGAAGTCAAGTACTGTAATGCCCCAGCTTAATTATTTGGGGATTTTTATAGTTCCATATAAATCTGATGACTTTTTGCTCTACTTCTTTAAAAAATGTCATTAGAATTTTGATAGGAATTGCATTAAATTTGTATATTGCTTTGGGTAATATGGCCATCTTGATTATATTTATTTTTCCTAACCAAGAACAAGGTATATTCTTCCATCTCTTTATATCTTTTTCGATTTCCCTAAACAATGGTTTATAGTTTTCATTATATAAGTCCTTTACATTCTTTGTTATGTTTATTTCTAAGTATTTTTTTGTTGTTGTTGCAATCGTGAAGGGGATTATTCTTTTGAGTTCGTTCTCAATTGTTTCATTGTTGGCATATAGAAAGGCTATTGACTTGTGTATGTTAATTTTGTATCCTGCGACCTTACTGTATTGGCTTATTGTTTCTAGTAGTCTTTTTGTTGATTCTTTGGGGTTTTCGATGTATAGAATCATATCATCTGCAAAAAGTGATGCCTTTACTTCTTCTTTTCTGATATGGATGCCTTTTATTTCTTTGTCTTGTCTGATTGCTCTGGCTAGAACCTCTAGTACCACATTAAATAAGAGTGGAGAGAGTGGACAACCCTGTCTTGTTCCTGATTTAAGGGGGAAAGCCTTCAGTTTAGTGCCATTTAATATGATGTTAGCTAATGGTTTATCATATATGGCCTTTATCATGTTGAGATATTTTCCTTCTATACCCATTTTGTTGAGAGTCTTAAACATAAAGTTGTGTTGTATTTTATCAAAAGCGTTTTCTGCGTCTATTGATAAGATCATGTGGTTTTTCTTTTTTGTTTTTTTGATATCCTGTATTTCATTAACCGTTTTATGTATGTTGAACCATCCTTGAGATTCTGGGATGAATCCCACTTGATCACGATGTATTATTTTTTTAATATGTTGTTGTATTCGATTTGCTAGTATTTTGTTTAGTATTTTAGCATCTGTATTCATTAGAGATATTGGTCTATAGTTTTCTTTTTTTGTGCAGTCCTTGCCTGGTTTTGGTATGAGGGTCATGTTTGGCCTCATAAAATGTCTTTGAAAGTATTGCTTCTTCTTCAATTTTTTGGAAGATTTTCAGTAGAATAGGAACCAAGTCTTCTTTGAATATTTGACAAAATTCGTTGGTATATCCGTCAGGGCCTGGACTTTTATTTTTGGGGAGGTTTTTAATGGTTTTTTCTATTTCTTCTCTACTAATAGGTCTGTTTAGGCTTTCTGCTTCTTCTTCTCTCAGTCTAGGAAGGTTGTATTGTTCTAGCAATTTATCCATTTCTTCTATGTTGTTAAATTTAGTGGCATAAAGTTTTTCATATTATTCTACAATAATTCTTTCTATATCTATGGTGTCCGTGGTGATTTCTTCTCTTTCATTTTGAATTTTGTTTATATGAGTTCTTTCTCTTTTTTCCATGGTGAGTCTTGCCAAGGGTTTGTCAATTTTGTTGATCTTTTCAAAGAACCAGCTCCTTGTACTATTAATTTTTTCTATAGTTTTTCTGTTCTCTATTTCATTTATTTCTGCTCTAATTTTTGTTATCTCCTTTTTTCGGCTGGTTTTAGGTTGTCTTTGTTCTTCTTTTTCTAGTTCCTTTAGGTGTGAAGTTAAGTGGTTCACTTGGGCTCTCTCTTGTTTGTTTATATATGCCTGAAGTGATATGAACTTCCCTCTTATCTCTGCTTTTCCTGCATCCCATAGATTCTGATATATCATATTGTCATTTTCATTTGTCTGTATATATCTTTTGATCCCTGCACTTATTTCTTCTTTGACCCATTCACTTTTTAGAAGTATGTTGTTGAGTTTCCACATTTTTGTGGGATTTTTTTCTGCTTTTTTGCAGTTGAATTCTAGTTTCAAGGTTTTATGATCAGAAAATATGCTTGGAACAACTTCGATTTTTCTGAATCTCCTGATGTTGTTTTTGTGGCTCAACATATGGTCAATTCTTGAGAATGATCCATGTACACTGGAGAAAAATGTATACTCAGTCACTTTGGGATGAAACGTCCTGTAGATGTCTATCATATCCAGGTGCTCTAGTGTTTTGTTTAAGGCCACTATATCTTTGTTGATTCTCTGTGTGGATGACCGATCTAGAGCCGTCAGTGGTGTATTGAGGTCTCCCAGTATGATTTTATTTTTGTCAGTTTTTGTTTTAATGTCAATAAGTACCTGTCTTATTTGGTTTGGTGCATAAATATTAAGAATTGTTATGTCTTCTTGATTCAGTGTCCCCTTAGCCATTATAAAATGGCCATTTTTGTCTCTAAATACTTTTGCTTTCTTGTAGTCAGCATTATCAGATATGAGTATTCCTACGCCTGCTCTTTTTTTGGATGTTATTTGCTTGGAGTATTGTTTTCCAGCCTTTCACTTTGAATTTGTTTTTATCCTTGTTACTTAGATGAGTTTCTTGAAGGCAGCATACAGTTGGATTTTATTTTTTAATCCATTCTGCTACTCTGCGGCTTTTTATTGGTGAGTTTAATCCGTTTACATTTACTGTAATTATTGACACTTGTGAGTTCCCTATTGCCATTTTATAGATTGCTTTCTGTTAGTTTTGTGTCTTGTTTGATCCTTCTCTTTCGTCTTTCTAGCTTTTGTTTTTATTTGGTTGTATTCCATACATCTTTCCTCTGTTGCTATCTTTTTTATCTCATATGCTTCTGTGGTGGTGTTTTCAATGGTGGTTACCTTTAAGTAATGAAAAAGGTTCCTACCCTGTTCATTGTAGCGCACTATTTTGTGAATACTTTTGCACTCCATTGTCCTTTGCTACTGTTAATCTCCATCCTCTCTGCCCCTTTCTTTTTGTTGTTGTCACAGTTTAAATTTGGTTTTATTGTGTTCTTCCTGGAGCTTTTACTTGTGGTTTTGTTATTATTATTTTTTTTTGTTCTTTGTATCTGATTGGAGAACCCCCTTTAGTAATTCCTGGAGTGGGGTTTTTTGATGATTAATTCCCTCATCTTTTCTGTATCTGTGAATGTTTTTATTTCTCCTTCATATTTGAAGGATAGCTTTGATGGGTATAGTATTTATGGCTGTAAGTTCCTCTCTTTCAGGACTTTAAATATTGGGGTCCACTCTCTTCTAGCTTGTAGAGTTTCTGCTGAAAAATCTGATGATAATCTAATGGGCTTTCCTTTATATGTTGTATTCTTCTTTCCCCTGGCTGCCTTGAGAATTTTTTCTTTGCCGTTGGTTTGTGCCAATTTCATTATGATGTTCCTTGGAGTAGGTTTGTTGGGGTTAAGAAAACTCGGAGTTCTGTTTGCTTCTTGAATTTGAGGCTTTCATTATTTCCACAGGCTTGGGAAATTCTCATCTATTATTTGTTTATGTTCTCCATTCCATGTTCTCTCTCTTCTCCCTCTGATATACGTATTATTCTTATGTTATATTTTTTGATCGTGTCAGATAATTCTTGTAGGGCTATCTCATTTTTTTTTAATTTTTGAGTCTCTTCCTTCTTCTCTTTGTTGTGCCTCAAGTTGCTTGTCTTCTATTTCACTAATCCTCTCTTCTATCTGGCCTGCTCTATTAGCTAAGCTTGTTACCTCGTTTTTCAGCTCGTGAATTGAGTTTTCATCTCTGTTTGATTTGTTTTTTTAGTTTCAATTTCCTTGGAGATATACTCTTTGTGTTCATCGAGTTGTTTTCTGAGCTCCCTAAATTGCCTTTCTGTGTTTTCTTGTATATCTCAGAGGATTTTTAGGATTTCTATCTTGAATTCTCTGTCATTTAGCTCCAAGGTTTCCAATATATTAAATTTATTCTCCATAGATTTTTCCTCATCTAGCTGTGTTACCTCTCTTTCTTTTGTATCCACGATATTCGATTTTACCTTCCTTAATGGCATCTAAGGGTGGTTTTGTTGATAGTATTAATGGGATTTAATAAAGAATAAAAAGTTAAAAAAATCAAAAATCAAAAAGAGTTTTTTTTTTAAAAAAAATTAATAATGAAATAAAGAAAAATAAAATAAAATAAAAATTTAAAAAAGAAAATTATTCCCCCCTCTCCTTTTTTCTCTCCTCTCCTCTTCCCTCTTTCTTGAGAAAAATCTTGTGTTGAACTGTGAATTATAACAAACAATGCCTGTAATGGAGGGCCTGAATTGGGAAAAGTAATAAAGGGGCAAAAAATAAAAAAAGGAAAAAAAAAGAAGGGGGTATGGACCCACAAAAACCAAATAAAAAAATTTGGGTCAAGAATAAAATGATTTGCTTTTAGATGTTGGTTGACTAAGAGTTATGATGATAGGAATAAGAGGGAAACAGGAAAATGGGGGGACAAATTAAAAAATTACTATTGTATTTAGTGGAACAAGAACTAGATAAAATGGAGAGCCAGGGATCAGAGCACGGCTAGTGAGTTAAATAGGTGAAGTAAAAACCCCTCAAAATGCCACAAACATAAGTTTGAGTCCCAGATAAGATAATTTGTTCGTTATTGAGGTTTGAATGAGAGGAGATGTAAAGGAGAATGGAAGAAACTAATATAGCAGGAGAAAAGAAAGAGAGAGAGAGAGAAAAGAGGGAACCACTAAAAGAAGAAAAAAAAGAGGAGAGAGAGAGAAAGAGAGAGAGAGTTCAGGGTTTTGGAGTGCAACCCTCATAGAGAGAAAGAAAGAGGAAAGAAAAGAAAATGGAGATATAACACTTATGGGTAATTTAGTTTAAGGAGAGGAGAGAGTAAGACCGGCAGAGAGTTAATCGACCAAATTGGAGGAGAAAAAAAAGATCAAGTATGAAAATAAGAGAAACAAATGAACAAATATATTAAAATGGGGTAGGTTATAAAGTCTGCAGATTATTCTTGATTTTGAGAGGTTATCTTCTAGCTTTTTCTTTTCTCTCCCTCTTCCTGGTCAGTGACTCTGTACCCAGGTCCTGCCCCTTTGGCATGCTCAGGTAGAGGTTTGCAGTTGATAAGTCTCTATGGCGATGTCATGTATTGTGCTTTAGTCTCGTTGGCAGTCGAGGAGGCTCATTAGCATTTATAGGCTCTGACAGTAAGAGAGTCCGTGTTCCTGGAGCCTTTCTCCTAGTCTTTCCTTTCTCAATTAGTAGCCTGATAATCCAGCTATGGGGTTGCTGCTGCCTCTGCCTGGATAGTAAGAGGCTCAAAGAGCTGGCAACTCCCCACTCTATTTCCACTCAGCACAGGGCTCTGGGTAAGGCTCAGTCAGTCAGAGCTTCTAGCATAATTAGGCGGGGCTTCTGCCCACTCAAAGACGTCTGGCTCTGCCACTCTGTCCAGTAACACGGGTGGGCGCCCACTCCCGGGGCACTTGGAGGAAACTCTCTCTCACTATCTGCGCGCACAGACCAGGATATCAGGCCGGCAGTCTCACACTCTGAGTGAAACCCCCACCCGCATGGAAAAGTTCCAGCATTGGAATTGGCTCTCGCTTTGTCCCCGTGTGTGGCTTTTGAAAGGTGCTGGGGTGGCCCAAGATTCTGCTTTTGGCCCACAGAAAGGCCCCTGACTCTGCCCCTCTGTGGGATAACACGGGTGTGCACTGCTGAGGCACTCAGAGGAATCTCTCGCTCACTATCTGCTCGCGCAGACCAGGATATCAGGCCAACCGCCTTATCCTCTGAGTGAAACCCCCACCAGCATGGAAAAGTTCCAGTGTTGGAATTAGTTCTTGCTTCCTCCCCGTTTGCGGCTTTCTCAGGGTGCTGGGGTGGCCCAGAGATTCCACTTTTGGCCCACACAAAGGCCTCTGATTCTGCCTCTCTGTGGGATAACACGGGCGCCCACTCCCGGGGCTTTGGAAGGAATCTCTCACCCACTATCTGCGCGCACCGACCAGGGGATCGGGGAAAATGGCTGCCCCACTTGTCTTTCTTTGTCTGGGTTTGGCGCGAGTGTTAGCTTGTATTGCCCGGGTTGCCACAAGAACAGTTTTTCTTCGGCTTGGGTCTCCATGCCACAGCCTGGTTCAGCTGTTTGTGCCGCAGCCTGGATTTATTCACCCCCTTTGCCCGCCTCAGTTTCTATATTCTCAGTTTCCAGTGAAAGCCGCCCTGTTTAGGTTAGTGAGGAAGGCAGAGTATTTCTTACTCTGTATTTCCTTCGGGATTTGGTTATATATTTGGCCAATTTTTCACTCGACAATACCTTCGGGTGTATTGTGAAACATTTGGAGGCTCCAAGGATAGGTTTTTCTGTTTCTGGTTGAAGATCTTGTTGAGTTTTGGGGGAAATTTTTCGGTATCGCTTCCTACCGTGCCATTACTCTGACGTCATCTCTAGATTAACTTTTGAAAGATTATATGTTTCAAGAAATTTATCCATTTCATCTCAGTTGTCCAATTTTTTGGCATACAGTTTTTCTCAGTATTTTCTTACAATCTTTTAAATTTCTGCTGAGTCAGTTGTTATTTCTCCACTATCATTTCTAATTTTATTTATTTGAGTCCTCTCTCTTTATTTCTTGATGAGTCTGGTTAAAGTTTAATCAATTTCATTTACCTTTTTAAAGAACCATTTCTTGGTTTCATTGATCTGTATTTTTTTCTGCCTGTATGTTATTCATTTCCACTCTAATCTTTATTAGTTTTTTTATTCTACTTGCTTTGAGCTTTACTTGCTTGCTTTTTAATAGTTTTACTTGCTTTCTTTTTAGAGTTCTTTTAGGTCCAGGGTTTTTCATTTGAGCTTTTTCTTCTTTCTTAAAGTATGCCTGTAATGCTATGAACTCCATTCTCAGGACTGCTTTTGCTTTGTCCCATATATTTTGAGTTGTATATTCATTTTTGTTTGTTTCAAAAAAGTTTTTGGTTTTTTTCTTGATCTCATTGTTAATCCATTCATTATTTAATATAATTCTATTAAGTCCAAGTGTTTGAATGTTTTTCAGTTCTTTTTATTGTAGTTGACTTCTAGTTTTATGGTGTTGTGATCAGAGAAGATATTTGATATGATTTAAATTTTCTTAAATTTATTGAGATTTGTTTTGTGTCCTAACATGTGGCCTATCCTAGAGAGTGTACCATGAGCACTTGAAAAGAATGTATATTCTGCTGCTTTGGGGTGACAGGTTCTGAAGATATCTATTAGATCCAGTTGATCTAGTGTGTCATTTAAGGCTGCTGTTCCTTTGTTAATTTTTTTTTCTGGAGGTTCTATTCATTGATGATAGTGGAATATTAAAAATACCCTACTATTACAGTATTGCTTTGGATCTTGCTCTTTTTGTCCATCAAAATCTGTTTTATATATTTACATGCTCCTATATTAGGCACATATATATTTATAATCATTATATCTTTTGATTGGAGCATTTAATAAATTTACATTTAAGGTTATTATTGATATGTAGTTGTTTATTGACATTTTATTCTTTAAATCTATAATCTTGTTTTTTTCTATTTCTTTTTTTCTTTGTTCTTTTTACAGAAGGCCACTTAACATTTCTTGTAGTACTAGTTTGGTTGTAATGAATTCCTTGAGGTTTTGGTTTGTATTTTTATTTGTCTGAGTAAATTTTATTTCTCCTTAAATTTTGAATAATAATCTTTCTGGATATATAAGTCTTGGTTTTAGGCTCTTGTTTTGCATTGCTTTGAATATTTCTTGCCATTCCTTTCTGCCCTCAAGTGATTCTTTGAAAAAAATGAATGTCGTCTTTATGAGGGCTCCTCTAAAAATCATTGACTTCTTTTCTCTTGCAGTTTTTAGTATTTTTTCTTTATCTCTGAACTTTGTTATTTTAATTATGATGTGTCTTTATATAGGCCTCATTGAGTTCCTCTTTACTGGGACCGTCTGTGCTTCTTGAACTTGTGTGACTTTTTTCTTCATCAATTTAGAAATGTTTTCAGCTATGATTTCTTCAAACAGGTACTCTATCCCTTGTTCTTTCTTTTTTCCTTCTGGAACCCCTATGATGTGGATGTTATTTCTTTTCATATTGTCACAGTGTTCTTTTATAGTTTCTTCAGACTTTTTGAGCCTCTTTTTATTTTGCTGCTCTCTGTTTTCGTTTATGTTGTCCTATAAGTCACCGATTTGATCCTCTGCTTCACACAGCCTGCTTTTTATTTTTTCTAATGCCATCTATATTTCTGATATTGTAATTGTCATTTCTGATTACTTTTTATGATTTCAATGTCCTTTTTGATGCTTGCTCTTTCTTTGTTTAAGTGCTTATTATGTCTATCCATTTTAGCTCTAAGATCCTTAAGCATCCTAACAATCATTATTTTAAACTCTGCATCCAGTGTTTTGGTTACTTCCATCTCATTCAGTTCTTTTTCTGGGAATTTCTTCTGTTAATTCATTTGGATTGTATTTCTCTGTCTTCCCACTTCTTCTGCGTACCGATTGTAAGCTTGTTGAGTTAGGACAGCTGAGGTTGGTACAGGGAATGTGGCACCTACTCCAGGGCTTAATCCCTTAGCCTCTGCTGGTTGCTCAGATTTTAATTATCCCAAACAAAGTGAGCCACATAAATGTCTTAATTTCCCTGCTGTTTCTTTGCTGATCCCAGCAGGGAATTTCTGTTATTAGACCTGGTTTAGTGAGCATATTTGATTTTTGGCCCCCTTTGAAACTCTATCCAGGTATTATTTTTCTGTATGGTAAGTCCACAAGAATGTGGTGGTTGTGACCTCTGAGAATCAGAAAGTGTGGTCTGTCCAGCCACTGTCAGGTGGTGGGGCGCATTCTCTGTATCAGAATGATAAGGTGTAGCTGAGGTCTCCCCAGAAACCTGAGTCACTGCCCCTCCCCTTTACTTCTTCCTTTCTGAATGGCCTTTTATGCTGATTAGAGCTGAGAGTTTTCTGGAGGTGGGTCAATTGGCCTTATGTTAGGCTCATGCTGAATGAAGGGAGTGCCTCTTTCCCTGCATATGGTTACCTCAGTATTGGAGAATAACTCAGAACAAGCATTTTTCTCCCCATCACCATTTGTGTTCCTCTTCCCTGATACCCCCACTCTCTTCATGCAAGCCTAGTCCTCCCAGTCCTTTTGCGCTGGCTCTTTAAGGCTGCAATAACTTCTTCACAAGCTGTTTTCCATAGACAGAAATCCTGTTCCTTTCTCCACTCAGTGCAATCAGGTTGTCTCTTATAGATTCTGGGTCTCTAGGCTGGGGTTCTGGTGCTGGAGCTGAGGTCCCTTACCTCTAAGGGTCTCTCTCCCTGCAGTGAGAAATCCTCTGGATCTTCAGCCACCCCTTGCTACTGGGAGTTGGGGAGTCTCCACCATGTCCCTGCACTTTCTATCAGCTTCCGTGTGTTTTCTTCTATGCTCTTTGGTTTTTGAGTCTTGTTCTTTTAATCCAAAGTTGGTTTTTCATGATGATTGTTCTTAAATTAATTTTTAATCAAGTTTGGTTCTGGAAGGTGGCAGTTTGTATGTTTACCTATTCCACTGCCATCTTGTCTCCGCTGACACCTTGATTTTATACTTCTGTCCTCCAGAATGATGAGAAAATAAGTTGTAGAGGTTTTTTTTAGCCCATAAATTTGTGGTAATAAGTTACAACAAAACTAGAAATTTAATACTCTTACTTAACCTACTGATTATGTCTCTTTGGCAGAATCCTGACTAATTGAATAATCTTTTGGTAAAAACTACATTTTAAATAAAATTATAAGAACTTTTCCTAAGGCTATCTTTATAACAACATATCCACAAGTGGAACTACTTTTGAGAAAAGTTTGCAGGAAAAAAGTTATGGTCAGATAAATGTAGGAAATAGTATAAAGTAACCTTACATTCTTTATTGAAAGTCTGCTCAGAACATTTATTGTAATAACATAGTGTCAAGTGCCTTTAAAATAGATTTATTTATTTATTTATTTATTTATTTATTTATTTATTTATTTATTTATTTATTTATTCAGTGAGAGAAACGGAGGCATAGAGAGAGACTTCTTCATATGCCCAGACTGGAATCCACCTGTACATCAAGTAGGATTCATACTCTGTCCATCTGGAGCATTTTTCCATTGCTCAGAAACCTAGCTCTTCTTAGTACCTGAGACAGAGACTTCAGAGCCATCCTCAGAACTCACACCCAACTCACTTCAATTGAGCCATGGCTAAAGGAGGGGGGGGGGTAACACAGAGAAAGGGAAAATATAAAAAGAAAAGCAGAAGGAGTGGAGAAGCAGATGGTCATTTCTTTCTGTGCCCTGACCAGGAATTAAACCCAGGACTTCCAAATGTCAGGCCAATACCCTACCACTGAACCAACTGACCAAGGCCAAGGAAAACCTATTTAATACAGCATCTTCCAATTTATATAAGCTTGGAAAATCTGTTCAAGTACACACATTGATGTCACTCAGAAGTAATGATTTTTGGAAAACGTGTTGCAAAATGCTAAATTAGAACCAAATTAAATTATTTTCTATACCAGGGTTCCCCAAACATTTTACACAGGGGGCCAGGTCACTGTCTCTCAGACCATTGGAGGGCCAGACTATAAAAGAACTATGAACAAATCCCTATGCACACTGCACATATCTTATTTTAAAGTTAAAAAAAAGGAAACAAATACAATATTTAAAATAAAGAACAAGTAAATTTAAATCAACAAACTGACTAATATTTCAATGGGAACTATGGGCCTGCTTTTGGCTAATGAGATGGTCAATGTCTGGTTCCATATTTGTCACTGCTAGCTGTAACAAGTGATATGACATGCTTCCGAAGCTGTGACACGTGTGTCCCACATCACCGGAAGTGTAAGTGAGCAATGCTCTGCTTTGCAGTGCCGCCACATACAGTACTCTCACTGACCACCAATGAAAGAGGTACCCCTTCTGTAAGTGCGGTGGGGGACAGATAACTGGCCTCAGGGGGCTGCATGCCGCCCGCAGGCCATAGTTTGGAAACCCCTGTTCTATACCATTGTCTTTTTTAGGATATAAGGTATTGATGCTCAATATAAAAAAATGCAGAGCTCAAAGTGTGAACAAGTTTACATACGGAACAGGATAGTCAATTAGGCAATACAATGTTTCTTGAAACTTTATGAAATCATTGAGAAACAAACAAAACTTATTGTCATCTATTTTAGTTAGGATAGGCTAAAATTATGAAGCTTATACTGTGGGCACAAACTTGAATTCTCAGTGTTCTTATTCAATAAGTTCTTGTCAGTCATGTCACAGTAACATGTGGGTCAGACTATACTTCATGCCATGACTGAAGATCTGTACTGCTAGCAAGTTGTCATCTACAAGGCTATCATTTCCAGACATAGAGGATGGAGAGAGAACAAAAATGGAGAATGTTCACAGACTTTCAAATGACTTGATCCACATCCCATTGGTCACATTCTAATGGCTAAAATGCAAAATATCGACCTAATTAATTGCAGAGTCCCTCGTTCAATTTTAGTGGGAAGAAGGAGGTAAAATATTCAGATATGTGTACACACACACACACACATATGGTAGAATTAGAGATTTGAAACAAATTACTTCTTGTTTGACTACCTTTATTATCATCTTTGCTTTTTAAATATACACTTATATTTACTTTATGTTCACAACTTAGCCTGGTACAAACATCACATTTGTCCACTTGGCGTTGCAAAAGACAGGCTTTATTTATAATGCTGCATTTTGTGGCTTCCATTAGGTGATACCATTTGACAATTAAATGGAAATTATTAAGAAGCATTGTTGTAAACCCAGTTAAAAGTTGAATAAACAGCACAACAGATTATTTCTTTCATTTCTTTTCATACTAGTTTAGCAAATTTGTATAGGAATATGCTATAAAAATACATAGAATTAAGATAATAATCAGAGAGAGTGAGGTGGCCTAGGAAAAATGTCTTGTGCAAATGAAAGTCCGGTGTCTCTCTGACCCACACTAAAAGCTATGCATGTTGGAAACAGCAAAAAAGCAAGATAAGATTTAGCAACAATAAATGTTTAGACTTTCAGATACGAGAATAAAAGTCAGCATGGGCTCTGCCTGGTTGGCTTAACAGTAGAGCATTAGCCTGCAGTGTGGATTTTCTGGGTTCAATTTCCAGTCAGAGTGCACAGGATAAGTGACCATCTGCTTCTCCACCCCTCACCCACCCTCTTCTTTCTATCTCTCACCTACCCTCCTGCAGCCATGGCTCAGTTAGAGCAAGTTTTCCCCAAGCACTGAAGATGGCTCTATAGCCTCACCTCAGGTGCTAAAATAGCTCAGTTGCTGAACACTGGAACAACTGCCCCAGGTGGGCAAACCATCACCGCATATGGGGCTTCCCAGGTAGATTCGGTCAGGGCACATGCGAGAGTTTGTGACTTTGCCTCCCCATTTCTCACTTAAGGAAATAAAATAAAGAGGTAAGAATGTTCCTTGTCCTTTACTTCACCTCCTAAAAATTTCTGCTTTCTGCCTCTTTGAGTAAGTTGTCCTGGCTTATAAATACCTGAGTAAGGTTAGGGATGTGCTCTTGACTTTAAATCTACAGATCAGGATTCTTGCCTTCCTTCAGCACTCTTGAAGCATTTTTTCTGGTCTTCGAGTAGTTCATTGTCGCCATGAAAAGTGGTGCCCCATGTTAGGAATGGGAACCAAATGAGAGGTTTGCTACTCCAAGTAGTTCATTGTTATAGCAACAAGTGGTTCCTCATGTGAGGAACCAGATGGAATGACCTCCCAAAGCTTGGCAAAGGAAAAGACGTCCATTCATCCCATTTGTTAACATACACAGGCAGCAGGGGGGAAACCCTTGTATGCTTGTAGTAAGGTCACGTTTAGGGATCAGGCAAAAAATTTTCCCTTTCCCTTCATCTCTCCTTCATCATGGAGAATTCCCTTTTCCAAAATGAGTGGAATCTCAAGTTACAGCTACCGGGACTCCTCCAAGCTTCAGTATGTCAGATCAGAATTTAACCGTCCTGTTGCTTACCATCTGACAACAGTGTCCTTGGTATCTGAAAAAGGAAAGTTTAGACTTAGAAGATTGGGAAAGCACTTTCACCAAAAGGATGGTTGAAACTGTTGGGACAGTATATGAAATGACCCCTTGGGATTGGAAAGGGCTTGTGAAAACTGTTTTCACCATTTAACCTAAACCTCAACCAGCGCCTCCCACCCACTAGATGTTTTACCAATCCTAAATAGGAGGAAGTAGCTACAGAAGAAAAAATTTTTCTCCTTTTCCTTAAAAAAGTCTTAAAAGCTTCATGTCTCCTTTACATCTACAGCTCCTTTAAAAACTCAAATTCCCTGCACCCAACCCTCATCTCCCCTTACACAATTCCTCCCTCCCTGGGAAGTTTCTGGGAAGTGTTTTTGAAACAAGGACTTCAAGAAGTACCTGAGTATTGGGAAAGGGAGACAGTCTGTGACCAAGGCCACAAACCTGTTACAACTACGAGAATGGACATTTTTAGAATAATTACAGACAGAACCTAATAGCAACTCTGTAACTTGTCTTTTGTGTGGGCCTAAAGGAGCTAATTAAAACTCAGTCTAAAAATTCTTTATAAAGTTTCAACAAAGAAGATTGTAAAAAGCCATGATCAATTATTATTTTTGTTGTGTTTATGCAAATTACCAGGCCAAGTTAAAACTGGACTTAATACTGTAACTAGGATAATCTTAATTTACCTCTTTAAAAAATATAATTAAGAGTAATTTTCAAAAGGAAAAAAGAGAAACCAGTTCATTTAAAATTCTAAAAGCCTTCTCCTAGAGACCTGGAAAATATTTTAATCCTAAAGACAATATAAAAATTAATACCTCTCCTAACCCTGGGAAGGCTATAAAGATGGGAGGGGGGATACCACAACCTCAATGTAAAAGTGGGGGGAAGAAACTTAAAATCTAAGCTGCTCAGTAGTCCATCTTCTCTCTTTTCTTCAGTCATTCTGGAAGGTTGACAAGGACAATAACAAGCCTTGTTTTCAGCCCTGGCCAGTTGGCTCAGTGGTAGAGCATCAGCCTGGCATGCAGGAGTCCTGGGTTTGATTCCTGGCCAGGGCACACATGAGAAGTGCCCATCTGCTTCTCCACCCCTGCGCCTCTCCTTCCTCTATGTCTCTCTCTTCACCTCCTGCAGCCAAGGCTCCATTGGAATAAAAGTTGGCCCAGGTGCTGAGGATGGCTCTGTGTCCTCTGCCTCACACGCTAGAATGGCTCTGGTTAAGACAGAGTGACGCTCCAGATGGGCAAAGCATCGCCCCCTGAGGGGTATGCCAGATGGATCCCAGTTGGGCGCATGCAGGAGTCTGTCTGACTGCCTCCACATTTCCAACTTCAGAAAAATACAAAAAAAGAAAAAAAATAAGTCTTGTTTTCTCTGCAATTATTATTGATACTATAAAATATGAAACTATTCCAATTTTTTTTTACCTAAGTGATCTAGAAATATATTTGGTATTACTACTAGTTTAATTTAATTAATGCGTTTTAAAGTTCTTAACAAAAAATATTTGTTTTGCCTAGGTTTACACAATGTTCCTTTTATTTTATTTTATTTTGTATTTTTCTGAAGCTAGAAATTGGGAGAGACAGTCAGACAGACTCCCGCAAGGGCCCAACTGGGATCCACCTGGCACGCCCACCAGGGGCGACACTCTGCCCACCAGGGGGCGATGCTCTGCCCCTCTGGGGCATCGCTCTGCTGCAACCAGAGCCATTCTAGTGCCTGGGGCAGAGGCCAAGGAACCATCCCCAGTGCCCGGGCCATCTTTGCTCCAATGGAGCCTCGGCTGTGGGAGGGGAAGAGAGAGACAGAGAGGAAAGAGAGGGGGAGGGGTGGAGAAGCAAATGGACGCTTCTGTGTGCCCTGGACGGGAATCGAACCCGGGACTTCTACACACCAGGGTGACACTCTACCACTGAGCCAACTGGCCAGGGCCTGTTCCTTTTATCTTTAGAAAATATAAGTGGCCCTGGCTGATTGGCTGAGTGGTAGATCATTGGCCCTGCATGTGGATGTCTTGGATTTGATTCTCAGTCAGGGTACACAGGAGAAGCACCTATATGCTTTTCCACAATTCGCCTTCTTACTTTTCTCTCTTCCTCTCTTGCAACCATGACTCAATTGGAGCAATTTGGCCCTGGGTGCTGAGGATAGAACCATGGCCTCGACCTCAGGTGCTAAGAAGAGCTCAGTGGCTGAAAATAGAGCAATGCCCCAGATGGGCTACATTGCCCCTAGTAGGCTTATTAGTGGTTCCTGGTCATGGCACATGTGGGAGTCTCTCTCTCTACCTCCCTTCCTCTCACTGAATATACATGTGTATATGTTTGTTTACCAATAAAACAACCTGTTTCTAAAGGTCATAAAATATATTTATAAAAGTATGAATCTCAAATTGCTAATTACTGACATAGTTGTTACTGAAAGTAAAGGCTTTTAGAATTTAAGACTTCTGACTAATTAAAAAAATTGTACAGTTTGCACTACAAAAGATATAAGGTATATAGGTACTTTTGAAAGAAAATAAAAGAAAGTAAATAAGATCTGAAAACTATTTATTTCTGAATAGATAATAAAGTTTAAGAAAGTTGCAGAAGGTGTGTGCAAGTTTTAGGTTTGTGTAGCAAAAAGAGAGAGAAAGAGAGAGAGAGACAGAGAGACAGAGACAGAGAACAGGAATTAAGAAAGAAGACAAAAGGGGAGACCTGAAGATGGCACCGAAGTAGGCAGATGCACAGATTCCCAGATTCCCAGCTCACACCACCGAACTGGATTACAAACTAATCTAGGAACAATCAGCATGAAAAAGCAACTCTGGACTATAAGAACAACTCTCAAAAACCAAAGAGAATAGAAGAAGCCACAATAAATCTGGTAGGGAGTGCCTGTATCTTGCCTGGTTACAAGAACAGAGGGGGGTGATGCTGAGAGCCCAGAAGGGCTCTCACTTCAAGGAAAAGAGCAGAAAATACTGCTCACGCCACTTGCCTGATGACCAGGGAACGAGGTGTGTTGAAAGGGCGGGCTTATCTTCCAAAAAGAAAGGAGAGAGTGAAAGACAGATAATGAAGGGCAGATAAATGAAGGGGACGACGTGAGAAGCTGATTCATCCAGTGCTGGAGGCAGCCATAGCTGGGGGGGCTGATCCTCCCACAAAACAAAAGACTAAAGTGCTTCTGAGTCACAGATCTCCAGACATCTCTCCAGTTCCAATCAGTGCAACAAGACACAGCTGAAAGCAAGTAGTGGGGAGGAGGGGCAGTAACTCAGGGCTCCATGGAGATCTGAGATACACCTCCCTCTACTGAAGCTGAAAAAAACATCCTGCCCACAGAGAGAGAAACTGGCAGAAGAGGCCTTCAGAATATCAGGTAAAACCCACAGCATTCCTGGATATAGTTTCAAATAAGCCCCCTGCAGCGATCAGTAAACAAGACTATCCCCTGTTACGCAAACAAAAATCAAGACTTCAAAGCAGCCCAAATCCGAAAGTGGATTACAAATAATAGCTGATGCCAACCCAAGAAGACCTAGAAATAACACAATTGAAAACTGGAGGCAGACAACACCAAGCCTAGACTCAACCAGCTCTACAAAAAAAAACACCCAAACACACAGATAATGAGAAGATGGAGAAATGCAATCCAAATGAATCCACAAGAGAAACCTCCAGGAAATGAACCGAGTGATATGGAAATAACCAAACTTCCAGATGCGGAGTTCAAAATAATGATTGTAAAGATGCTTAGGGATCTTAGAACAACAAAGGATGGTCATTATGAACACCTAAATAAAGAAATAGCAAGTATAAAAAAGGATATTAAAATATTAAAAAGATTCAGTTGGAGATGACAAATACAATATCAGAAATGAAGACCACAATGGAAGAAATTAAAAACAGGAGGATGGAGCTGATGATTGAATCAGTGAGTTGGAGGGCAAGTTGAATGAAAGCAGAGAAGAAAAAAGAAAAGAGACTCAAAAAAGTCTGAGGAAACTCTTAGAGAGCTCTGTGACAACATGTAGAGAAATAATATCCACATAATAGGGGTTCCTGAAGAAGAAGAGAAACAATAAGGGATAGAGACATTGTTCAATCACATCATAGCTGAAAATTTCCCTAAATTAATGCAGGAGAAACTCTCACAAGTTCAAGAAGCACAGAGAACTCCATTAAAGAGAAAGCCAAAGAAACCTACACCCAAACACATCATAATTAAAATAGCAAACTGCCTGACCAGGCAGTGCCACAGTGGATAGAGCATCAGACTGGGATATGGAAGGACCCAGATTTGAGACCCCAAGATTGCAAGATTGAGTGTGGGCTCATCTGGCTTGAGCAAAGATTACCAGCTTGGACCCAAGGTCGCTAACCCCAGCAAGGGGTTCCTCAGTCTGCTGAAGGCCCACAGTCAACGCACATATGAGAAAGCAATCAATGAAAACCTAAGATGTTGCAACAAAAAAATGACGATTAATGCTTCTCATCTCTCTCTGTTCCTGTCTGTCTGTCCCTATCTGTCCCTCTCTCTGACTCTCTCTCTGTCCCTGTAAATAAAAACAACAACAACAACAACAAAAATACCAAAGTTAAGTAATAAAGAGAAAATATTAAAAGCTGCTAGAGAAAAAAATACTATCACCTACAAAGGAGCCCCCATAAGGATGACATCAGACTTCTCAACAGAAACACTTGAGGCCAGAAGGTAATGGCAAGAAATATTCAAAGTAATGCAGAACAAGAACCTACAATCAAGATTAATTTATCCAGCAAGGCTATCATTTAAAAATGAAGGAGAAATAAAAAGCTTCCCAGACCAAAAAAAAAAAAAAAAAAAAAACTCAAGGAAATAATTACAACCAAAGAAATGCTGCAGGAAATGTTAAGGGGCCTGTTGTAAACAGAACAAAGTGGAAAAAAATATAGCAAAAGAAAAATACAGCTTTAAAGAATTAAATGGCAATAAACAACTACATATCAATAATAACCTTAAATGTAAATGGATTAAATGATCCAATCAAAAGACATAGGGTAACTGCATGGATGAGAAAATAGGACCCGTACATATGCTGTCTACAAGAGACACACCTTAAAACAAAAGATGCACATAGACTGAAGGTAAAAGGATGGAAAAAACATTTCATGCAAATGAAAATAAAAAGAAGCTGGGGTACCAATGCTTATATCAGACAGTTTGGACTTTGAAACAAGGGTATAGTAAGAGATAAAAAGGGCCACTATATGACAATAAAGGGAGCAATCCGACAGGAAGATATAACCATTATAAATATCTACACACCTAATATAGGAGCACCTAAATATATAAAGAAGACTTTGATGGATATAAAGGGCTAGACTAACAGCAATACTATAATAGTAGGAAATTTTAATATCCCACTAACATCACTAGATATATCCTAAAAAAAATAATAATAACAAAGAAACAGCAGACTTAAAGGAAACACTAGATCAACCAGATTTAATAGACATCTTCAGAACCTTTCACCCTAAAGCAGCAGAGTATACATTCTTTTCAAGTACTCACGGTACATTCTCTAGGATAGACCACATGTTAGGGCACACAAGTGGTCTCAATGAAATTAAGAAGATTGAAATCATATCAATCACTTTCTCTGATGACAATGGCATGAATCTGGAAATCAACCACAACAGAAAAGCTCAAAAATTCTCAAACACATGAAAACTAAATAGCAGGTTCTTAAATAATGAATGGATTAAGAATGAGATCAAAGAAGAAATAAAAAATTCCTAGAAATGAATGATAATGAGCATAAAAGAACTCAAAATTTATGGGACACAGCAAAAGCAGTACTGAGAAGGAAGTTCATAGCACTACAAGGACAGTTTAAAAGCTATAAAAAGCTCAAATAAAAAGTTAACCCTGCACCTAAAATACAACTAGAAAAAGAACAGCAAGTAAAGCCCAAATGTAGTAGAAGGAAGGAAATAATAAAAATTAGAGCAGAATTAAAAGACATAGAAGAAAAAGAAACAATACAGAGGGTCAATGAAACTAGGAGCTGGTTTTTTGAAAAGGTAAACAAAATCAATTAACCTTTAACTAGACTGACGAAGAAAAAAAGAGAGAGGACTCAAATAAATAAAATTATAAATAATAGTAGAGAAATAAGAACTGATACAACAGAAATACAAAATATTGTAAGAAAATATTATGAAGAATTGTATGCCAAAAAACTAGACTACCTAGATGAAATGGACAAATTCCTTGAAACATACAATCTTCCAAAAATCAATCTGTAAGAATCAGAAAATGTAAGCAGACCAATTACACCAAATGAGATTGAAAGAGTTATTAAAAATTTTCAGCAAAGAAAAGTTCTGGGCTGGATAGCTTCACAAGTAATTATACCAAATATTCAAAGAAGGACTAACTCTTATCCTTCTCAAGCTATTTCAAAAAATTCAAGAGGAAGAAAGACTTCGCACCTCCTTTTATAAGGCAAGCATAATTCTGATTCCAAAACCAGGCAAAAACAACATAGAGAAATAAAATTATAGGCCAATATCCCTGATGATTATAGATGCTAATATCCCCAACAAAATATTAGCAAACAAGATTCAACAATATATGGAAAAAATCATACAAGATGATCAAGTGGAATTTATTCTGGGGAGGCAAGGCTGGTACAATATTTGCAAATAATTCAATGTGATTCATCACATAAACAAAAGGAAGAAAAAAATCCACATGATAATTTCAATAGATGCAGAAAAAGCACCCATCTATGATAAAAACTCTCAGCAAAGTGGGAATACAGGGAACATACCTCAACATGATAAAAGCCATCTATGACAAACCCACAGCCAACAGTATACTCAATGGGCAAAAATTTAAAGCAATCCCCTTAAGATCAGGAACAAGGCAGGGGTGCCCCCTTTCACCACTCTTATTTAACATTGTCCTGGAAATCCTAGCCACAGCAATCAGACAAGAAGAAGAAATAAAAGGCATTCAAGTTGGAAAAGAAGAAGTAAAGCTATCATTAGTTGCAGATGATATGATATTGTATATAGAAAATCCTAAAGTCTCAGTCAAAAAACTGAGATCTGATAAACAAATTCAGCAAAGTGGCAGAATATAAAATTAATACTCATAAATCAGAGGCATTTTTATACACCAACAATGAACAGTCAGAAAGAGAAATTAAGGAAACAATCCCCTTCACTATTACAACCAAAAAATAAATTACCTAGGAGTAAATTTAACCAAGGAGACTAAAGACTTGATAAAAGTAATCAATGAAGATACAAACAAGTGGAAGCACATACCGTGCTCATGGATAGAAAGAATAAACATCATTAAAATCTCTATTTTTCCCAAAGCAATTTATAAATTTAATGCAATACCAATTAAAATACCAATGACATACTTCAAAGATAGAGATCACATAATCCAAAAATTTATATGAAACCAAAAAAGAACACAAATAGCCTCAGCAATCTTAAAAAAAAAAAAAGAATACAGTGGGAGGTATCACATTTCCTGATATCAAGTTATACCACAAGACCATTGTACTCAAAACAGCCTGGTATTGCCATAAGAACAGGCATATAGAACAATGGAACAGAACAGAGAACCCAGAAATAAACCCACAGCTCTATGGAGAACTGATATTTGATAAAGGAGGTAAACATATACAATGGAATAAAGACAGCATCTTTAGTAAATGGTGTTGAGAAAATTGTACAGCTACCTGCAAAAAAATGAAACTAGACCACCAATTTACACCAT
The DNA here is from genome assembly GCF_036850995.1 of Saccopteryx leptura. Classification (NCBI taxonomy): domain Eukaryota; kingdom Metazoa; phylum Chordata; class Mammalia; order Chiroptera; family Emballonuridae; genus Saccopteryx; species Saccopteryx leptura. Next base: position 59,076,256 of record NC_089516.1, on the reverse strand, counting down.
TCACAAAAATAAACTCAAAATGGATAAAAGACTTAAATGTAAGCCATGAAACCATAAGCGTCTTAGAAGAAAACATAGGCAGTAAGCTTTCCGACATCTCTCGCAGCAATATATTTGCTAATTTATCTCCAAGGGCAAGTGAAATAAAAGACAGAATAAAAATATGGGACTATATCAAACTAAAAAGCTTTTGCACAGCTAAAGACAATAAGAACAGAATAAAAAGACAAACTACATGGGAGAACCTCTTTGACAATACGTTTGATAAGGGGTTAATAACCAAAATTATAAAGATCTTGTAAACTCAACACCAGGAAGACAAACAATTAAATAAAAAAAGGGGGGGGGAAAGAAATGAATAGACACTTCTCCAAAGAGGACATACAGATGGCCAATAGGCATATGAAAAAATGCTCAACATCAGTAATCATTAGAGAAATGCAAATTAAAACCACAATAAGATATCACCTCACACCAGTCATCAGGGCGCTCATCAACAAAACAACACAGAATAAGTGCTGGTGAGGATGTGGAGAAAAGAGAACCCTCCAGCACTGCTGGTGGGAATGCGGACTGGTGCAGTCACTGTGGAAAACAGTATGGAGATTCCTTAAGAAACTAAAAATCAAACTGCCTTTTGACCCAGCTATCCCACTTTTAGGAATATACCTTTGGAACACCATAGAACTGTTCCAAAAGGAGAAATGCACCCTTATATTTGTAGCAGTATTGTTCACAATAGCGAAGATCTGGAAACAGCCCAAGTGTCCATCAGGGGACGAGTGGTTTTAAAAGCCTTGGTACATATATACTATGGAATACTACTCAGCCATAAGAAATGATGACATCGGATCATTTACAATAACATGGATGGACTTTGATAACATTTTACTGAGTGATATAAGTAAATCAGAAAAAACTAAGAACTATATGAATCCATACATAAATGGGACATAAAAATGAGAATTAGAGACATGGACAAGAATGGGATGGTAATCGCGGGCGGAGGAAGGAGAGAGAGTGGGTGGTGTGAGGATAGTGGCACAAAGAAAACCAGATAGAAGGTGATGGAAGACAATTTGACTTTGGGTGAGGAGTATGCAACATAATCAAATGTCAATATAATCTGGAGATGTTTTTTTCTGAACATATGTACCCTGATTTATCAATGTCACTGCATTAAAATTAATAATTAAAAAAATAGAAAAAAAGTGTGTTAAAGAAAAATTATGTAGCAACATGGATGAAACTCAGAATCATCATGCAAGTAAAATAAGCGGGATTAAAAAAAAGCACTTACTGTGTGATTCTAGTTATTTGAAACTCTTGGAAAGGCAAATCTGTACTCACAGCTGATGCTGGTGATCTGAGACCAGGGTTGGGATGGCTTTGCCACGAGCCCTGGGGAGCTTTGAGGGGTATTGGAAATGCTTAACATTGGGAGTGTGGTGGTGGTGACACAACTGTATACATTTTCCTAAGCTCATAAAAACATTATACTAAAACTGAAAAAAAAAGAAAGTAGACAAAAGTAGAAGACATGAAGAGAAAAATCTTTAGAAATAAAATTTTCTAAAAAGGAAAATGAAAAAGAACATTAGAACATTCTTAGGAGCCTCAATAGCTTGAGAAATTTACTCAAACTTACAGGTATTATAATAAAAAGTCAATAGCCTTCTTACAACCCAACTACACAAACAGAAAAGGGAGCCAGGAGGAGAGACTTTCCTCACAAGAACAACTGTATAAATCTCTTTTTACTGTTAATTTTTAAAATATTTTCTCATTTGGACTTACTGCAACCAAGTGTCATTTTATATTAACTGAGCAATGGTCTCAGCATCTCATGTCGTATCAGGATGTATTAGTTGACCCTGAGTGGCAGAATTCAATGAAATTACTAACTTGACAGTAAAAGTATGTTCCAATTTTGTTATAAAGAGGTCCTCTTTGCATTGATAAGAGTGTGGTGGTTATGGGGGGAGGGGGGAGATGGAGAGAAAAAGGGGGAGGGGGAGAGGCACAAAGAAAACTAGATAGAAGGTGACAGAGGACAATGTGACTTTGGGTGATGGGTATGCAACATAATTGAACGACAAGATAACCTGGACTTGTTATCTTTGAATATATGTATCCTGATTTATTGATGTTGCCCCATTAAAAAAATAAAATTATTAAAAAAAAGAGGTCCTCTTTGGATACCAGTAAAAAATGTGAAGTCATATCACAAGTTTTTTGTCAGCTCCCAGAAAGCAACCCAGTTCTAAATATCCAAAAGTGGATAGTAAATCTGCCTCTGAAAATGAACCTGAAAAAGAGAACAACTGACTCACTGCCAAGAATTCAGAAAGTGCTTGACATTACCTAGGATACTTTGTTTTAAAGTGTCTAATCAGGCATGCTGAAGAAGTTTTGTGAAACACAGGCATGACTGTAACCCCATAAAACTTGTTCCTCTCTATGCTTGCCTGTCACTTTCCACTGCAACCACCTAACAAACCATTTTATCCTTTGTAATCTTTACTAAAACCAAAAAGGGTGATATGTAGAAATATTCTATGAAAAATATACAGAGTTAGAAAAACAAACAGACAGCGAACCACCCTAGAATGAAAGCCCTTAATGGACAAGGGTACAGGGTACTCTGACCCAGTGCTAGAAATAGTGCATGCTGAAACTGCAAAACAGCAGGATAAGATTCAGCAAAAAGAAATATAAGGCTCCCAGAACAGAGATTAGAAGTCAGCATGGTCCTTGTCCTTTACTTCACCCCCTGAAAAGTTTTGCTTTCTGCTTTCTTGAGTTATTTTTACTGGCTAATAAATATCTGAGTAAGGCTCAGGATGGGGTTTCAGTCCTTGGATTTGCTGACCAGGACTGTTGCCCTTCCACGGCCCTTCTCATCTTTTCATCTGGTCTCTTGAGTAGTTCATTGTTGCTGTTACAGCTTTGCTATTTAGAAAAGATAGTATAGGCCCTGGCACATTGACTCAGTGCATAGAACATTGGCCTGGCATGCAGACATTCCAGGTTTGATTTTTGGTCAAGGCACACATGAGAAGCAAACATCTACTTCTCTTGCCTTCCTTCTCCCCTGTCTCTCTCTCTTCCCTCCTCACATCCAGTGGCTCAGTTTGTTCAACATTGGCCCTGGGTGATGGGGATAGCTTAGTTGAGTCAAGCAATGACCCCAGATGGAGGTTGCCATGTGGTCTCTGACTGGGTCACATGCATGAGTCTGTCTATCTTCCCTCCTCTCTCTTAAAAAAAAAGAAAAAAAGAAAAGAAAATGTAGTATAGAAACATTTATCTCAAAGGCAAGATTTGGATTTATATATCATCTCTTTTCTATTATAAAACTCAGTTTTAATAGTTATATGAAGACAGCAATTTCAAGATCTTTTCATTTTTTTCAATAACACAAATAATTTATCTAGTCTTTTTACTATAAAAGAACATGTTTAATAAAACAGACTTAAAGTGCCTAAAGCAGTGATTACTATCTAGTAATTTAGGAATTTAATCTATAGAATTTGCAATAATAAAAGATATAATTTTAAAGCAAGTCATTCTTTGGTATAAATTAAGTTTCTTCTTTTTCTAAACTTTAATAGAAACTATTTAATAACTCAGTTTTTCTTTGAAAATTGACTATAAAATTTCCTCAGCTTATTGTGCTGTGGTTACACACTGAGCTATGTCACTAGTGTTATTTGAATAATAGTTATAAAACCAAGTTTTCATGCCAAGTTCTGTAGAACCACAAAAGTTTCTCTGGGCATGGGTGAGTGGAGTTGGATGAAACAACATGGAAGAAAACTTACTGAACAACACCAACAAAAACATAAGTTCTTTTTTCTTTTTACTATAGTAAACTCATGGGTAAGTCTCCAGTAGAAAATCAGGTACTATAGCTTAAGAAAACAAAGTGACAGGCTGTTCAGTTCTGACTTTTTACTACCTGACTATGCCTTATAAAAATGATGGTGCCTCACAGGAATAAAAAGTATAGCATAGTCAATAATTTTGAAATAACAATTTATGGTGCCAGATGGTTACTATATTTATCAGGGTGATAACTTTGTAAGTTATATAAATGTCTAATAACTGAAACATACACCTAAATCTAATATAATATTTTACATCAACTTTTATTAAAAAACAAGAAAGTATTTTAAAAAGTGCAGGAACTCATATCAGATGAAGAGTGCAAAATATCCCAGCAGAAAAGCCAAAGCAAGTTTCACAGTGGTCTTAATGTTTCAAGTCTAATAAAAAGTGAAAGTTTATTTATAATTTAATTACTTAATATGTTAATTAATTAATTATAGGGGAAAATGAGTGATGTGATACGTTTTTTCAGACTTTACTTTTCTATTTCTCTCCTACAGCTTCTATTATACCCAATTAAACTTTCTAATTTTGAATCTTTAATTTTTATAGATTATATTTATTCATTTTTATAGAAAGTGAAGAGACAAAGAGAGAAACAGAAAGAAAAAAAGAAAAAGAAAGAGAGAGAAGGAGGAGGAGAAAGCATCAACTCCCATATGTGCCTTGAGCAAGCAAGCCTAGGATTTTGAACTGGTGAACTCAGTATTCCAGGTCATCACATTATCCACTGCACCACAAGAAGTCAAGCCTCCAATTTTTACTCTTTAAATATTTTGTCATGTCTCCCTCATGCCCAGTTGCAAAGAAATATACTGCTCACAATAAACAGGGGATATTTCAAAATAAATAAGAAGCATTAAAAAAAGGCATTTGGGCCCTGGCCAGTTGGCTCAGTGGTTGAGCGTCGGCCTAGCGTGCTGAGGACCCGGGTTCAATTCCCGGCCAGGGCACACAGGAGAAGCACCCATCTGCTTCTCCACCCCTCCGCCACACTTTCCTCTCTGTCTCTCTCTTCCCCTCCCGCAGCCAAGGCTCCATTGGAGCAAAGATGGCCTGGGCGCTGGGGATGGCTCTGTGGCCTCTGCCTCAGGCGCTAGAGTGACTCTGGTCGCAACATGGCGATGCCCAGGATGGGCAGAGCATCGCCCCCTGGTGGGTAGAGCGTCTCCCCTGGTGGGCGTGCCGGGTGGATCCTGGTCGAGCACATGCGGGAGTCTGTCTGACTGTCTCTCCCTGTTTCCAGCTTCAGAAAAATGGAAAAAAAAAAGCATTTGATTTTTTTAAAAATTAAACAGGAACATCAGAAAAGCAAAGAAGTCAGAGACAATTATTTTATTATGAAAATGATATACAAAACCAATTTTTATTTTATTGGTGAAAATGTATTATACAAAAAGCTGAAAGTACTGGAGCATCTGCACATTACCTGATCCCCTAATATTTGTGAGAAGTACAAATAAAGGTAATACACTATCTTTTCCTATAAAGATGTCTCTTGAATTGTGTAACTGTACTTTTTTTTCCTTGTGGTAGAGACAGAGAAAGAGAGAGGGACAGATAGGGACAAACAGACAGGAAGGAAGAGGATGTGAAACATGAATTTTTTCTTGCAGCTCCTTAATTGTTTATTGATTGATTTCTCATATGTGCCTTGACCAGAGGGCTACAGAAGACTGAGTGACCCCTTGCTCCAGCCAGCAATCTTGACCTCTAGCTGGTGAACTTTGCTCAAACCTAATGAGCTCAAGCTGGCAACTTCGGGGTCTCAAACCTGGGTCCTCCACATCCCAGTCTGATGCTCTATCCACTGTGCCACTGCCTGGTCAGGCGTAACTGTACCTTTATAATCAGTGTTTTTCTGACAACTTTAATATCTCCATAAATGAAGAGAAAAAGGAACTAGAATTTCAAAGTCTATACTGTGTGATTTTACATAATATTTACTCTTATTATGTAAAGCACTTCATATACCTTCTCTCATTTACATGCAACACCTTACTCTCTATTCCAATAGGTGTAGTAAAGAAGTTATGCCTTTTTTGCTTCATAGAATGTGGAAAATAATTGTGTCATTGACTTAATTAATTAAACAAAATTCTCAGATATTTTCCCCACATATATTCTTGTTGCCTGTGTTTAAACAGTCTTAATATAACTAAGCCAATTACAAAAAATATTCTGCAATTTAGAACTTCATAGATCACATCAAAAATGTGATTTAGAATTATTTGCTTAGAATGGTCTCTTTAGAAGCATCAATCATTTCCCCACATATAACAATTTTCCTCTCTAAAACAACATTTACTTCAAATAATGGTAAATATACATTCATGCTCACACCATTTTCCTGGCAACTGCATTCTTTTTTGTAAAAACATCAGTTTTATAGGAAGAAAAATGCAAGATATAGAAACGTGATTTTAAAGAGTTTTAAGCAATCCTTATTTTTCATTTTTATAACACGAACACAATTTTTGCCATGCATAAATAAAGCTATCCAGGATTTTAGCTCATAGACTTTAAGGACATAACTTGAAAATATAGTTCTGCCTTACCTGTGGTGGTGCAGTGGATGGTTAATCTATCTGGAGTGTTGTGATGGCTGGTTCATAACACCAGGCTTGCCTTGTCAAGGCACATGCAAGAAGCAACTATTACCAGTTACTGCTTTCCACTCTTTCCCCACCTTTCTCTCTCTCCCTCTGTTTCTCTCTCTCTCAAAAATCAATAAATAAAATTTAAAAAAATAATTCTAAAAATAAAACTGGTTTACAAGTAAAATACATGAAAAGCCAATATAAACAATGGATCTATGTTTTCCAGCATAGAAAACTGAATAATAAACTTATAACTGATCAATTAGTCAGACATACATACATGTGTCTTATTTCATTTAACATCCTGAATTATAGCTGAGGTATATAATGTGTCTTTCAAATTTGTTTTTGATTATTTATTGAAAGCTTACCATGTGGTGATGCTGAATTTGGGTCTGCAGATAAAATTGTGAACAAAACTAATAAGTCATTTGATGTATGTTGTTTATTATATAATAGAGAAGATTGAAATCAAGCAAATTATCAAACAAATACATGTAGAATTTTAAAAGGAGAAGATTCAGTGAAGAAAATCTACACAGATTTTCAAAAAAATATATATAAGTTGTAGCTGAGCTGATCTAAGAATTATGTGAAAGCTTCCATAAGAAAGTGACATTTTGATGAGGTCTGAGAAAACATTAAGAGAAGGAAGAAAGTTGGAATAACATTTTAGGAAGAAGGAGCAGCATTTAAAAGTTTCTGAATCAGGCAGATAACATATGAATCAGTAATCCTGGGAGTAGCTGAACAAAGGAGAGAAGGGAGCAAGATGTGACTAAAGAATTAGGTTGAAACCAGACCATAGAGAATACTTTTGCTCCTGGTGAGGACTTTAGTTTCTATCCTAAAAGTAGTGGAATTCACTAAAAAAATTAAGCGTTGATGGGAGAGGGCAGCAGAAGGTAGGTATGACAATCAAATTTGTTTAGGACTGATTTTTCTGGCTTCAGTGGTATTTTGGTTGTGTGGAAACAAATATAAATGTGGGAAGACTGGTTAGGATACAATTCCAGTCAAAAATGGTGGTGACATAGAATAGTCTCAAAGGCTTAGATTCCTATCAAACCTTCTATCCAAAATTAGTAACCTCTAAATATATTCTGATTTTTTCTCTGTTCCCCCACTTCATCCTCCCCAGATCCACTTTATACTTCTCTCTTTTCATTCTGTGTTCTGGAAATGAAACCTCACTCCCTTTTTTACTGTTTTCTCAATAGATTTTACCCTCTGGATACAACAACTGGACACTGGAATATGTGAGAATAGAAAAAAAAAGGTAATATTTCTACTCCAATCCTTCTCTGTTTCTGCACTGTTTCTTAGGCAGATCCTTCAGAAAATCACATTTTGTGCTGAGTGGCCTCTTCTCCATGGGCCCACCTCTCAGTAAGCTCTGAAAGTACCCTTATCTCTATTCACTCCTTAATCCCTAAAGAAGATAGTGACTTCCTGTTCTTGCTAATATTTGGATGCTTAAATATTCACAGTTGGTTCCCTTAACCCTGCCTTACATCTGGAAGAAGTCTTTTCATCTAAGTGTTTTCATTTGAATCACCTGAGGTGAATGTTCCCCGCTAGAACCATGATTATCCAAAATACAATTGAAATAATTACTTTAGAAAAACAGAAACCTAAAAGTGCTGATGGTTGGAATAGACCATAATCATAGAATTTCACATGTCCATATAAAAAGTGAAAATATTAAAGTGAATTCCTACATGTCAAGATGAAATCTGTTAGAAACATAGCCTTATACAGCCCACACCAGGAATAGAATACTAGACTGTCTGTGTTAGTAAGAATATCTAAATACTTGAGATAATATAAAGGCAGCATATCTGGATTAATCCCTGGATTCCCACCTTTTTCTGTACATATTTTGGCCATATAAGTAGCCTCAGTTTAATTGATCAATTATTTCCTTTGTTGACATATCCGCAAGCTGTTGAGTGAGAATAGCCTTTTTCTTCAGTTTATGCAAGGTGGTGGCCGGTGAATTAAAAACTAGCTTCTGATATAGGCAATGGCATAAATTAGAAACATAATTACCCTGGGTCACCATTCTAGACAAAAAGTAATAAATGGGTCAATTGTAGGAGTAAAGTAGGAAAACCATGTCAATGATCTCCAAGGTCAATTTCTATAAGCATGCCATTCACATTGCATAGCCCCCTCATAAATGAGTGCATTTATTTTCTAACCCAATATATGTATATGCTGTTGGCACACACATTCTCAAATACTATAGTAATTCCTTCCAAGACCTCACTAATTACTCAGAACAAGACAAACTCCTGATGAGAAAATGAACTGCTTTAATAATATATGCCCTATCTTTAGCAGTTTATTTGTCAATAGCTGTATTATATTTCAAGAGTAAACTTAGAACACTAGACTAAAGTACTAACAAGAGGTTAATATGTGCTGTTCTAAGCATAGGCTATAAATCAGTGTTCTTGCATATAAAACAGTAATTAAGAATTTTATTTTGGGGGAGGTTTTTAATGGTTTTTTCTATTTCTTCTCTACTAATAGATCTGTTTAGGCTTTCTGCTTCTTCTTGACTCAGTCTAGGAAGGTTATATTGTTCTAGGAATTTATCCATTTCTTCTAGATTGTTGTATTTGGTGGCATATAGTTTTTCATAGTATTCTACAATAATTCTTTGTATATCTACAGTGTCCATGGTGATTTCTCCTCTTTCATTTTGGATTTTGTTTATATGAGTTCTTTATCTTTTTTCCTTGGTAAGTCTTGGCAAGGGTTTGTCAATTTTGTTGATCTTTTCAAAGAACCAGCTCCTTGTTCTATTAATTTTTTCTATAATTTTTCTGTTCTCTATTTCATTATATTTCTGCTCTGATTTTTATTATCTCCTATCTTTGGCTGGTTTTGGGTTCTCTTTTTTCTTCTTTTTCTAGTTCCTTAATGTGTGAAGTTAAGTGGTTCACTTGGGCAATCTCTTGTTTGTTCATATATGCCTGAAGTGATATGAACTTCCCTCTTATCACTGCTTTTGCTGCATCCCATAGATTCTGATATGTTGTACTGTCATTTTCATTTCTCTGTATATATCTTTTGATCTCTACACTTATTTCTTCTTTGACCCATTCATTTTTTAAAAGTACGTTGTCTGGTTTCCACATTTTTGTGGGATTTTTTCCTCTTTTTTGCAGTTGAATTATACTTTCAAGGCTTTATGATCAGAAAATATGCTTAGTACAACTTCGATTTTTCAGAATTTGCTGATGTTGTTTTTGTGGCCCAACATATGGTCAATTCTTGAGAATGATCCATGTACACTGGAGAAAAATGTATACTCAGACACTTTGGGATGAAATGTCCTGTAGATGTCTATCATATCCAGGTGCTCTAGTGTTTTGTTTAAGGCCACTATATCTTTGTTGATTCTCTGTTTGGATGACCGATCTAGAGCCGTCAGTGGTGTATTGAGGTCTCCCAGTATAATTGTATTTTTGTCAGTTTTTATTTTAAGGTCAATAAGTAGCTGTCTTATATATTTTGGTGCTCCTTGGTTTGGTGCATAAATATTAAGAATTGTTATGTCTTCTTGATACAGTGTCCCCTTAGCCATTATGAAATGGCCATTTTTGTCTCTGAATACTTTTGCTGTCTTGTAGTCAGCATTATCAGATATGAGTATTGCTATGCCTGCTTTTCTTTGGATGTTATTTGCTTGGAGTATTGTTTTCCAGCCTTTCACTTTGAATTTGTTTTTATCCTTGTTAGTTAGATGAGTTTCTTTTAAGCAGCATACAGTTGGATTTTTTTTTAATCCATTCTGCTACTCTGTGGCTTTTTATTGGTGAGTTTAATCCGTTTATATTTAGTGTAATTATTGACACTTGTGAGTTCCCTATTGCCATTTTATAGATTGCTTTCTGTTAGTTTTGTGTCTTGTCTGATCCTTCTTTTTCATTTTTCTATCTTTTGTTTTTATTTAGTTGTATTCCATACCTTTCCTCTGTTGCTATCTTTTTTAAATCATGTGCTTCTGTGGTGGTTTTTTCAATGGTGGTTACCTTTAACTAATGAAAAGCGTTCCTACCCTGTTCATTGTAGTGCACTATTTTGTGAGTACTATTGCACTCTATCGTCCTTTGCTACTGTTAATCGCCGTCCACTCCCCCCCTCTCTTTTTGATGTTGTCACAGTTTAAATTTGGTTTTATTGTGTTCTTCTTGGAGCTTTTACTTGTGGATTTGTTTTATTTTGTTCTTTGTATCTGGTTGAAAAACCCTCTTTAGTAATTCCTGGAGTTGGGGTTTTCCGATGATAAACTCCCTCATCTTTTCTATACCTGTGAATGTTTTAATTTCTCCTTCATATATGAGGGATAGCTTTGATGGTTATAGTATTGATGGCTGAAAGTTCCTCACTTTCAGTACTTTAAAAATTGGGGTACACTCTCTTCTAGCTTGTAGAGTTTCTGTTGAGAAATCGGATGATAATCTAATGGGCCTTCCTTTACTTGTTGTATTCTTCTTTTCCCTGGCTGCCTTGAGAATTTTTTCTTTGCCGTTGGTTTGTGCCAATTTCATTATGATGTGCCTTGGAGTAGGTTTGTTGGGGTTAAGAAAACTCAGAGTTCTTTTTGCTTCTTGAATTTGAGGCTTTAGTTCTTTCCACATTCTTGGGAAGTTCTCATCTATTATTTGTTTGAGTATGTTCTCCATTCCATTTTCTCTCTCTTCTCCCTCTGATATACCTATTATTCTTATGTTATTCTTTTTGATGGAGTCAGATAATTCCTTTAGGGCTATCTCATTTTTTTTTAATTTTTGAGTCTCTTTCTTCTTCTCTCTGTTGTGCCTCGAGTTGCTTGTCTTCCATTTCACTAATCCTACCTTCTATCTGTCCTGTTCTAATAGCTAATCTTGTTACCTCGTTTTTCAGCTCATGAAATGAGTTTTTCATCTCTGTTTGATTTGTTTTTATAGTTTAAATTTCCTTGGAGATATACTCTTTGTTTTCATCGAGTTGTTTTCTGAGCTCCCTAAATTTTCTTTGTGTTCTCTTGTATATCTCAGAGTATTATTAGGATTTCTATTTTAAATTCTCTGTCGTATAACTCCAAGGTTTCCAATATATTAAATTTTTTCTCCATAGATTTTTCCACATCTATCTGTGTTACCTCTCTTTCTTTTATATCCATAATATTTGATTTTTTCTTCCTTAATGGCATCTGAGGTTGGTTTTGTTGATAGTATTAATGATATTTAATAAAGAATAAAAAGCTAAAAAATAAAAAAATCAAAAACAATTGTTTTTTTAAAAAATTAATAATCAAATAAAGTAGAATAAAATAAAATTAAAATAAAAAAAATTGTCTCCCCCCTCCTTTCTTCCACTCCTCTCCTCTCCTCTCCCTTCTTTCTTGAGAAAATCTTGTGGTGAACTGTGAATTATATTGTACTAAATAGAACAAACAATGCCTGTAATGGAGAGCCAGAATTGGGGAGAAGTAATAAAGAGGCAAAAAAATAAAAGAAAAAAAGGGGGTATGGACCCACAAAAAGCAAATAAGGAAAAAATTTGGGTCAAGAATAAAATGATTTGCTTTTAGTTCTTGGTTGACTAAGAGTTATGATGAGAGGAATAAGAAGGAAACAGGAAAATGGGGGGACAAATTAAAAAATTACTATTGTATTTAGTGGAACAGGAACTAGATAAAATGGAGAGCCAGGGATGGGAGCACTGCTAGTGAGATAAAAAGCTGAAGTAAAAACCCCCTAAAATGCCACAAACATAAGTTTGAGTCCCAGATAAGATAATTTGTTCATTATTAAGGTTTGAACGAGAGGAAATGTAAAGTAGAAAGGAAGAAACTAATATAGAGGGAGAAAAGGAAGAGAGAGAGAGAAAAAAAGAGGGAACCACTAAAAGAAGAAAAAAGAAAAAAAAGTAGAGAGAGAGAATTCAGGGTTTTGGAGTGCAACCCTCATAGAGCGAAAGGAAGAGGAAAGAAAAGATAATGGGTGATGTAACATTTATGAGTAGTGTAGTTCAAGGAGAGGAGAGAGTAAGACTGGCAGAGAGTTAAACGACCAAATTGGAGGAGGAAAAAAAATCAAGAATGAAGATAAGAGAAACAAACAAACAAATATAATAAAATGGGATAGGTTATAAAGTCTGCGGATTATTCTTGATTTTGAGAGGTTATCTTCTTGCTTTTTCTTTTCTCTCCCTCTTACTTGTCGGTTATCTGTACCTCAAGTTCTGCCCCTTTGGTACGCTGAAGTAGAGGTTTGCAGTTGATAAGTCTCTATGGTTATGTCATGTATTGTGCTTCAGTCTCGTTGGCAGTTGAGGCTCATTAGCATTTATAGGCTCCGCCAGTGAGAGAGTCCATGTTCCTGGAGCCTCTCTCCTAGTCTTTCCTTCCTCAATTAATAGCCTGATAATCCAGCTATGGGGTTGCTGCTGCCTCTGCCTTGATAGTAAGAGGCTCAAAAACTGGCAACTCCCCACTCTATTCCTACACAGCACAGGGCTCTGGGTAAGGCTCAGTCAGTCAGAGCTGCTAGCATAATCAGGCGGGGCTTCTGCCCACACAAAGACCTCTGGCTCTCCACTCGGTCCAGTAACATGGGCAGGCGCCCACTCCCGGGGTACTTGGAGGAAACTCTCGCTCACTATCTGCATGCACAGACCAGGATACCAGGCCAGCAGTCTCACACTCTGAGTGAACCCCCCGCCCGCACGGAAAAGTTGCAGCGTTGGAATTGGCTCTCGCTCCCTCCCCGTGCGCAGCTTTTTCAGGGTGCTGGGGTGGCCTGGAGATTCCACTTTCGGCCCACACAAAGGCCCCTGACTCTGCCTCTCTGTGGGATAACACGGGCACCCACACCCGGGGCTTTCAAAGGAATCTTTCGCCCACTATCTGCACGCGCCGACCAGGCGATCGGGGAAAACGGCTGCCCCACTTGTCTTTCTTTGTCTGGGTTTGGTGCGAGTGTTAGCTTGTATTGCCTGGGTTTCCACAGAAACAGTTTTTCCTCGGCTTGGATCTCCATGCCACAGCCTGGTTTGGCCTTTGTGCCGCGGCCTGGATCTATTCACCCCCTTTTCCTGCCTTAGTTTCTAAACTCTCAGTTCCCACTAAAGCATCCCTATTTAGGTTAGTGAGAAAGGCAGAGCATTTCTTACTCCCTATTTCCTTCAGAGTTTGATTACATATTTAGCCAATTTTTTGCTTGACCATACCTTCGGGTGTATTGTGAAACATCTGGAGGCTCCAAGGATAGGTTTTTCTGTTTCTGGTTGAAGATCTTCTTGAGTTTTGGGGGAGATTTATCGGTATTGCTTCCTACCGTGCCATTACTCTGACGTCATCCTCTTTTCTTTATTTTTTGGAAGACTTTGAATAGAATAGAAACCAAGTCGTCTTTGAATGTTTGATAGAATTCACTAGTATAGCCATCTGGCCCTGGACTTTTATTTCTGGGAGGTTTTTGAGAGTTGTTTTTATTTCATCCCTGCTTATGGGTCTGTTTAGGCTTTTTGTTTCTTCATGACTCAGTCTAGGAAGGTTGTATTGTTTTAGGAATTTATGCATTTCTTCTACATTGCTAAATTTTGTGGCATACAGTTTATTATAGTATTCTACAATAATTCTTTGTATATCTAGGTTGTCTGTGCTGATTTCTGCTCTTTCATTTTGGATGTATAAATCCTTTCTCTTTTTTTCTTAGTGAGTCTTCCCAAGGATTTGTTAATTGTGTTCATCTTTTTAAAGAATCAGCTTCTTGTTTTATTTTTTTATAGTTTTCCTGTTCCTTATTTTATTTCTGCTGATTTTTATTATTCCCCCCCCCCTTTTTTCTTTGCTGCTTTTAGGTTGCCTTTGTTCTTTTTCTATTTCCTTAAGGTGTAAAGTTAAGTGATTTACTTGGGCTTTCTCTTGTTTCTTCATATAGGCCTGTAATTATATGAACTTTACTCTTATTACTGCTTTTACTGCTTCCTAGAGATTCTGATATGTTGTATTGTTATTTTCATTTGTCTGTATGTATTTTTTAATCTCTTTTTATTTCTTCTTTGACCCACTCATTTTTTAGAGGTATGTTTTTTAGTTTCCACATTTTTTTGGGTTTGTTTTCCTCCTTTTTTGCAGTTGAATTATAGTTTTATGGCTGTATGGTCAGAAAATATGCTTAGTATAATTTCAATCTTTCTGAATTTGTTGTTATTTTTGTGGACCAACATGTGGTTGATTCTTGAGAATGTTTCATGTACACTAGAGAAAAATGTATAATCTGGCACTTTCTGATGATATGTCCTACAAATGTCTATCATATACAATTGTTCTACTGTTTCATTTAAGGCCAGTATTTCTTTATTGATTATATGTTTAGTTGAAATATCTAAAGCCAACAGTGGTGTATTGCAGTTTACAACTATAATTGTATTTTTGTCATTTCTTTCTTTTTATGTCTGTCAGTAGCTGTCTTATATATTTTGGTGCTCCTTGATTTGGAGCATATATATTAGGAAATATTATATCTTCTTGATTCAATGTTTTCTTTATCATTATGAAATGACCGTTTTTGTCTCCAATTACCTTTGCTGTCTTGTAGTCAGCATTGCTAAATACGAGTATTGCTACACCTGTGTTTTGGGTTTTTTTTTGGGGGGGATGTTATTTGCTTGGAGTATTATTTTCCAACCTTTTACTTTGAATTTGTTTTTATCCTTGTAGCTTAGATGTGTTTTTTTAGGCAGCATACAGTTGGATTTTCTTTATTAATCCATTCTGCCACTCTGTCTTTTTATTGGTGAGTTTAATTTATTTATGCTTAGTGTAATTATTGACACTTGCAGCTTTCCTCTTGTCATTTTAAATATTGCTTTCTGATAGTTTTGTATCTTGTTTGCTTCTTCTCTTTTGGTTTTCTATCTTTTGTTTATGTTTGGTTGAAATCCATAATTCTTTTCTCTGTTACTTCTTTTTTTAAGCCATGTGCTTCTGTGGTGTTTTTTTCAGGAGTCATTACCATTAAGTAATGAAAAGGATACATATTATGTTCATGGTAGTACATAATGTACTACTGCATTTCTTTATCTCATAAGTGGTTCTGCACTTCATCCTCTTTTGTTACTATTAATTTTTGTCCTCTCCCTTTTATGGTTTTGTTGTCACAGAATAATCTTGTTTTATTGTGATCTTGATGGAGCATTTACTTGTAGTTTTTTTTTGTTGTTGTTTTTGTATCTTGTTGGAAAACTCCCTTTAGTATTTCCTGAAATGGAGGCTTTCTGGTGACAAATTTTCTCCTCTTTTCTGTATCTGTGAATGTTTTTATTTCTCCTTCATATTTGAAGGATAGCTTTGAGGGGTATAAGATTCTTGGCTGGAAGTTTCTCTCTTTCAAAACTTTAAATATTGGGGTCCTCTCTCTTCTAGCTTGTAGAGTTTCTGCTGAGAAATGTGATGATTATTTATTTGGCATTACTTTATGTGTTGTATTCTTCTTTTCCCTGGCTGCCTTGGGAATTTTTTTCTTTGTTATTGGTTTGTGCCAATTTTATTATCTTGTGCCTTTGAGTAGGTTTGTAAGAGTTAAGTTGCCCTGGCTGGTTGGCTCAGCGGTAGAGCGTCGGCCTGGCGTGCGGGGGACCCAAGTTCGATTCCCGGCCAGGGCACATAGGATAAGCACCCATTTGCTTCTCCACTCCCCCTCCTTCCTCTCTGTCTCTCTCTTCCCCTCCCGCAGCCAAGGCTCCATTGGAGCAAAGATGGCCCGGGTGCTGGGGATGGCTCCTTGGCCTCTGCCCCAGGCGCTAGAGTGGCTCTGGTCACAGCAGAGCGACACCGCCCTGGAGGGGCAGAGCATCACCCCCTGGTGGGCAGAGCATCATCCCTGGTGGGCATGCTGGGTGGATCCCGGTCAGGCGCATGTGGCAGTCTGTCTGACTGTCTCTCCCCATTTCCAGCTTCAGCAAAATACAAAAAAAAAAAGAGTTAAGTTAACTCAGTGTTCTGTTTGCTACTTGAATTTGAGGCTTTAGTTTTTTCCACAGGCTTGGGAAGTTCTCATTTATTATTTGTTTGAATGTGTTCTCCATTCCATTTTCTCTCTCTTCTCCTTCTGATATACTGATTATTATAATGTTGTTCTTTCTGATGGAGTCAGACAATTTTTGTAAGGCTTTCTCATTTCTTTTAAAATATGTGAGTCTCTCTCCTCTTCTCTCGGTAGTGCTTCTAGTTGCCCATCTTCTATGTCATAAATTCTCTCCTGTATCTTGCCTGTTCTATTGGCTAAGCTTGTTAGCTCATTTTTCAGTACATGTATTGAGTTTTTGTCATTGTTTGTTTTGTTTTTATAGTTTCAAATTCCTTGGTGATATATTTTCTATTCATTGAATGGTTTGTTTAGCTCCCTAATTTGCCTTTCTGTGATTTCTTGTATATTCCTGAGTATTTTTAGGAATTCAATTTTAAATTCTCCATCATTTAACTTCAAGGTTTCCAAGCTATTGAAACTTATTCTGTGAATTTTTTCTTATCTATCTGAGCTACATTTCTGTCTTTTGTATCCATGATATTCAATTTATTTTTCTTTATTGGCATTTGAGAATGGTATTTTTAATAACACTAATAAGAATTGATAAAAAAAGAAAAACATTTTGAGCAATTGCTGTGAAAAATTGAAAATTCAATTGTGCTAAGTAGAACAAAAATACATAGAATGGGGTGCCTGAGTTGGGGGGAGGTTCAAGGAGTCAAAAAACAAAGCAAAAACTGACAGAATTTCTCAAGAATAAACATTTGAATCAAGAATAAAATAATTTGTTAGTAAATAATGGTTGAATGAGAGAAATAGTGTAAGAGAAGAGAAGAAAAAAAGGAAAAGGAAAAATAGAAATGAATACAATAAAAAATGAAAATTCTATTGTATTGAGTGGAACAAAAACTACATAGAATGGAGAGCCAGAGTTGGGGGATATGCTGAAGAGATAAAAAGCAATGTAAAAGGCACACAAAATGCCACAAAAAACTTGAATCTAGAATAAAAGTAATTTGTTTTGTGAATGAGATTCAAATGAGAGAATAAGTGAAATATTAAAGTACAAAAAAATTAGAGAGAGAGGGAGAGAGAAAAGAAAAGAAATTGAGTTAAGTTTTTTTTAATACAACACATAAAAAACGAATAAAAAATGCAATACTTTTGTTTTATGCATGTGTATTTCAGATGATCCTGTGATTGTTTTTCTCTCTCTTGTTGAATTTGTTAAAATTTCTGGGAGATGTTTCTAGAGCACCCCTCATGGCGTCATTTCTCTGATGTCACTCACATAGTGTCCATCTTTTCTTTTTAAAGTCTTCCAAAAAATGATACAAGACACAAAAAATCCCTAACAAATTTTATGACACTAACATAACCCTGATATAAAAACCTGGTAAGGATAACACACATGCACCCAAGAAAACTATAGACCTGTAGCTCTAATAAATACAGATTAAAAACTTCTAAACAAAATACTAGCAAATCAAACACAACACATTTTAAAAAATAATACATCACGATCAAGTGATATTCATTCCAGAAACACAGGAATGCTTTAACATATGAAAATCAATCAATTAATACACCACATTGAAAAGCCAAGAAAAAGGGCCCTGGCTGGTTGGCTCAGTGGTAGAGTGTCAGCCTGGCGTGCAGAAGTCCCAGGTTCGATTCCCAGCCAGGGCACACAGTAGAGATGCCCATCTGCTTCTCCACCCCTCCCCCTCTCCTTTCTCTCTGTCTCTCTTTTCCCCTCCCGCAGCGAGGCTCCATTGGAGCAAAGATGGCCCGTGCGCTGGGGATGGCTCCTTGGCCTCTGCCCCAGGCACTAGAGTGGAGTGGCTCTGGTCACAACAGAGCGACGCCCCAGAGGGGCAGAGCATCACCCCCTGGTTGGCAGAACGTCGCCCCCTGGTGGGCGTGCCGGGTGGATCCCGGTCGGGCGCATGCGGGAGTCTGTCTGACAGTCTCTCCCCGTTTCCAGCTTCAGAAAAAAAAAGCCAAGAAAATGCCTGACCGGGTTGTAGTGCAGTGTATAGAGCATCAGACTGGGATATAGGGTACCCAGGTTAAAAAGCCCAAGGTCACCAGCTTGAGTACAGGCTCATCTGGCTTAAGCACAGCTCACCAGCTTGAACCCAAGGTCACTGGTTTGAGCAGGGGGTCACTCATTCTGGTGTAACCCCCAGTCAATGCACGTCAGTGAACAACTAAGGTGCCACAATGCAGAATTGATGCTTTTTATCTCTCTTCTTTCTTGTCTGTCTGTCTGTCCCTATTTCTGTCTCTCTCTCTCTGTGTCTCTCTCTTTGTCTCTGTCACAAATAAAACAAAAACAAAGATTATATGATTTTATTTATAAATGCAGAAAAGTCATTCTATTACAAACAATATACTTTTACCCTTAAAACCACCAGTTAAATGGGCTTAGAAAGAATTTATCTCACATAATAAAGGTCATATATGAAAAACCATTAGTAAATATCATACTTATGGGTAAAATAATAAAGGGTTTATTCTAAAATCAGAAAAAAATACAAGATTGCTTACATTCTCCACTTTTTTTAAAGAATTTTATTATATATTTAAATTTTTTATTTATTCATTTTAGAGAGGAGATAGAGTGAGTGAGAGAGAGAGACAGAGAAAGGGGGGAGGAGCAGAAAGCATTAACTCCCATATGTACCTTGACCAGACAAGTGCAGGATTTTGAACTGGCAACTTCAGTGTCCCAGGTTGATTCTTTATCCACTGCACCACCACAGGTCAGGCAGGCCTCTCCACTCTTAATTAGCATAGTGTTGGAAGTTTTAGCTAAAGCAATCAGGCAAGAGAAGATAATAAAAGGCATGCATATCAGGAAAGAAGAAGTAAAGGTATCACTTTTTTGCAGATGGCATGATCTTATATATAGAAAATCTCAAAGACTTAACCAAAAAATTATTAGAAATAATAAATTAGCACTTTTAGTTTGCAGAATAGGAAATCAATATACAGCCTGAGCATGTGGTGGTGCAGTGGATAGAGTGTTTGTCTGGAACACAGAGGACCGAGGTTTGAAACCTCAAGGTCACTGACTTGAGTATGGGCTAATGGACATGACCCCATGGTCACTGGCTTGAAGCACAAGATTGCTGGCTTAAGCAAGGGGTCACATGCTCTGCTGTAGCACCCTTGCCAAAACACATATGTGAAAACAATTAATTAAAAATAAAGATGTCACAATGAAGAATTGATGTTTCTTTTCTTTCTTTCTTTCTTTCTTTCTTTCTTTCTTTCTTTCTTTCTTTCTTTCTTTCTGTTCCTATTTGTCATTCTCTCTTTTTCTCTCTCTGCCTCTGTCATACATAAAGAAAAATGAAAATCAATACACAGAAGTCTACAGGGAAATAATTTGACTTTGGGTGTAAGTATAAGAAATAATCAACATTTCAAATTCTATAAAAATGTTTACCTGACACTTATGTAATCTTATTAATCCATGTCACTCTGTTAAATTTAAATTTTAAAATTTTAATAAAGGCTACAAGTTTCCAGTACAGCAACAAATAAACTTTAAAAAATGAAGTCACCTCAGCATCTCCCTTGTCCCACTCCCTACAGCAAGGGGAATAGGGGGGAGGGGGGATGCATTCAGGGTGACCCTAGATTCTATGTAAACACAATTAATTAAATTTAAAAAATGAAGTCACAAAAACTATGACTTTTACAATTACAGCAGATAAAAATAAAATACTTATGAGTAAAGTTTAAAAGAGATGTGAAGGACTTATGTACTAAAAACTACAAAGCATAATTAAAAGAAATTGAAAAAAATAATAAAATTGAAAAATATTGTTTGTTCATAGATTAGAGAATTAACATAGTTAAAATGCTCATATTACCCAAACCTCTATACAAATTAGACGATGGATATACAACATAAACAACATTTTTAAGGTAGAAATGTTTAACTAAACTTATGTACTCTTATTGATGATCAATGTCACCCTTTAAAATTTAATTTTGTAAATGAAATAAACAAATAAGTGTATGCAATATAATATATAAATACTATATATTTAATTATATAATTATATATTTAATATATATAAATAATTTATATATATAAATACTACTCAGCCATAAGAAATGATAACATATTGATTTTTATGACAGCACTGATGGACCTGGAGAACATTAGGCTGAGTGAAATATGTAAACACAAAAAGCTAAGAACTATATGATTTCATACATACATGGGATATAAAACTGAGACTTATCAACATAGAAGTGATGTGGTTACCAGGGGGAGAAAATTGTGGTGGATATGGTGGGAAAAGTTCAATGAAGAAGGACCAAAATATGTTGACTGAAAAAGATTTTTCTTTAGGTATTGAATATGTAACAACTAAAATGTTGTAGAAATATTTACTTGAGACCTATGTGCTTTTGTTGTCAAATGTCATCACAATAATTAAATTATCTAACAAACAAAAAAAGTAAACACCCAGAAATAAATGGCACCCAAATTAGAAAGTTGTAAAACTGTTATTATGTGTTTAAAAATTACATGATCTTATGTAAAAAAACTCTAAAGTGTCCACTGAAAAAAATACTAAAACTAATAAATTATTTCAGTAAAGTAGCAGGATACAAAATAAGTATCCAGAAATGAATGCATATTTGTACACCAATTATATCCATTTAGAAAGGGAGTATAAGCAAACAATCCTATTTTTTATTCCATTAAAAAATCTAGATATAAATTTAATAAAGAAGGTAAACAAAATATGTTTGTGAAATTATAAGTCACTGAAGAAACAAATTGATGAAACAAACAAATGGAAGAACAACCATGTTCATGAATAAAATAATTAACATCATGAAAATATCCATAACACATAAAGCAATCTATAGTGTCAACACAAATTTTTATCAAAATAGTAAAATGTATTTTACAAAACAAGAAAAAGTAATCCAAAATTTATAAAACCATCAAAACAAACCAACTCTTAATATCTTCACCAGTCTTAAGAAACAAGAACTAAATTGAATAATCACACTACTGGCTGATGTCAGAGTAATAGGTGTGTGAGAGATACTCCTGATCTTTCCTCTTAAAATTTTAACAAATTGAACAGCTATTACAGAGCAAAGAAATTCTAGCTGGGCTTGCATGCTTGTCAGAAAATATCAGCTCACTATATGGAGTAAGGTGGGAATGATTGAAAATAGAGTCAGAAAGTAAAATTCACTCATGGTCACCTTTGGGAAGGAGAGAAACCTGAAGTGACTGGGTCTCTTTCTGACAAAAAGAGCAAAAAGATTGAGGGGAAGAGAGGGCATTACAAAACCAAGCATCAGCAGAACAAGGGGTCACAACTAAGGTTTCTACAGTCTGCCCAACACCCACACTCTGCACAGAGACAGAGAAAACCAAAGTGCAGCCCCCCATTAGCCCATTCTTACCTCCCTCATGTTGCAGGTATGGAGAATGACAGAGACAGATCCCACAGCTAACACTCCAGCCTGAAGTACAAAGGAGCTCCACTTCTGGACCTGGTTTGCTGAGACATGGGGAAGCCTGAGATCACCATTGTTGAAGCTGTAGAGTCACAAAATGCTCACAACACACCCCATTTACCAACATGAATCCAGGCAACACCTACATCATTGCGACAGCAACATCTCAGTGGAGGTCAGCCCAGGTATTTCACAGAAAGAAAACTTGTAATACCACATCACTTACTTAAAAACACAGTAACCTCTCAAAACTGAAATATTTTTCTATTCTCTTTTCTTTTAATTTTTTAATATTTTTTCACTTTTTGTCTTTTGAATTTTATTTTCTTTGTTTTTTTATTTTTATTCTTAATTTTTGTGGGTTTTTATTTGTTTTTGCTTTTTTTTGTTTTTGCTATTTGTGTTTTGAACTTTTTCCTTTTACTTGGTACTAATTTTATTATCATATTTTTATTATATTTTTTCAATTTTTTTATTTTTAGTTGTTTTTTATTAAAGTTATTAAAAATAAGCCTCTCAAATGTCAACAAGAAAGAAAAAAATTGAATATCATGGCTACACAAGACAAAGACATAGTTCAGAAAGAAAAGTAAATAGCTCCAGAAAGCAATCTCAATCACATTGAAACTTTGGAGTTAAACAATAAAGAATTCAAAAGTAAAGTTCTAAAAATATTGACTGAGATGTCAGAAAACACTAAGAGGTAATTTTATAAGCTCAAAAAAAATAATGATTAAAATGAGTCTTTAACCAGAGATATTAAAATTTTAAAATAGAACCAGGGATGAAGAACTTAATACATGAATGGAAAAATGTAGTGAGTATAGCTAATAGAACGCACCAGATAGAGAAGAGAATCAGTGATACCAGTGACAAGCACCTAGAGATGTTACAGAGAGAAGAAAAAGATTCATAAATTTAAAAATAATAATAATAATAGAGCAGAACAAGAATTGTCTGACTCCATAAGAAAGAACAAAGTAAGTAAGTAAATAAATAAATAAATAAATCAAAGAAATAACAAAGTAAGAATAATGGGTATATCAGAAGAAAAGGGAAGAAAATGGGGAACCTATTCAAACAAATAATAGATGAGAAATTTCCAAACCTATGGAAAGAGTTAGACACTCAAATTTAAGAAGCAATCAGAATGCTGAGTTACCTCAATCCAAACAAACCTCTCTCCAAGGCACACCATTAAAAAATTGACAAAAATCAAGGACAAAGAAAGACTCCTCAAGACAGCTAAGAAAAATAAGAACATGACATATAAAGGAAGGTCCATTAGTATATCATTGGATTTCACAATAGAAACTCAACAAACCAGAAGAGAGTGGACCCAAACATTCAAAATACTGAAAGAGAGAATAACAGCCAATAATTATGTATACATAAATGTTATCTTTCAAATATGAAGGAGAAATAAAAACTTTTATAGATACGCAGAAGCTGAGAAAATTTATCACCTAAAATTTGCCAATGCAGAAAATATTCAAAGGGGTTATTCAACCAGATACAAAGAACAGAACAAATCAAAACTATAAGTAAAAGCTCCAACAAGGTTTTAATATAAACAAGGATAATCTATGACAATAATATTGTAAGAGTTGAACAGCTAACAATCTGCAGTCCCAAAGGAAAATTGAGTGCTAAAGCACTTACATGAAAAGACTTGTATGTATGAAAATTTTTCTCTTAATAACCTATGGTAACTACCCATGAAAAAGCCACTACTGAAATACATAGCTTATAATAAGAAGAAACAGGTAAAAAAAGTACAGAGTGCCACCAAACAAAAACTGACAGAAAATAAAAAAATAAGAACCAAACAATACACAAAGCTACCAGAAAACAAAATAAAAAATGGCTACAAGAAATTCTAAAGTGTCAATAATTATCCTAAATGTAAATGGGATGAACTCACCAATAAAAAGGGACAGAGTAGCAGATTGCATCAAAAAGCAAAATCCAAAGGTAGTATTCAGTTACCTTCAAGAAACACATCTAAGCTTCAAGGACAAAAGTAGACTGAAAGTGAAAGGTTGGAAAATGGTTCTACAAGCAAATAATACCCAAAGAAAGCAGGCATAGCCATACATACTTATACCTGACAATGCTGACTTCAAGACAACAAAGGTAACAAGAGACAAAGAGGGACATTTTATAATGATAAAGGGAACATACTATTAAGAAGATATACAACTACTTAATACATCAGGAAATACCAAAATATATATGACATCCACTAAATAATCTAAAAATAGAAATCGACAAAAGCACAATCATACTTGAAGAACTCAATACACCACTGAAGGCTTTAGAAAAATCATCCAACCAACCAACCAAACAAACAAACAAAAAAAAATATATATGGCCTTTAAATAGCACACTAGATCTAATGGACAAAACAAAAATTTGCAGACATCTCCTCCCAGAACCTCAGATTATACATTTTTTTTTCAGTGTGCATGGTACATTCTCAAGGGTAAATCATATGTTGGGCCACAAAACTAACATCAACAATTTCAGGAAGATTGAAATTGTACCAAACATATTTTATGACTGTAAGGTTATTAAATTAAAATTCAACTGAAAATATGAAGCCAAGAAACCCACAAATATGTGGAAATTAAATAACATACTTCTAATAAAAGACTGGGGCAAAGAAGAAATAAAAGCAGAGATAAAAATGTTTATACAGACAAAGGAGAATAACAATATGACATCAAAATTTCTGGGATGTATCAAAAGCAGTAACAAGAGGATAGTTTATATCATTATAGACATATATCAAGAAACAAGAGAGATTCCAAGTAAACAATCTAATATCACACCTTACGGAACTAGAAAAAGAACAAAGCCGACTCAAACTCAGCAGAAGAAATAGTAAAAATTAGAGCAGAACTAAATGAAACAGAGAATAAAATACTATAAAAAATTAATACAAGAAAGATCTGGTTCTTTAAAAAGATGAATAAAATTGACAAACCCCAGCTTGACCTACTAAAAAAAAAATAGAAAAGACTCATATAACCAAAATCTGAAATGAAAAAAAAGAGAAATTACCACAGACATCATAGATATACAAAGGACCATACTAAAATACTATAAAAAACTATATACCACCAAATGTAACAATCTAGAAGAAATAGATAAATTTCTAGAACTATACAATTTTTTTAACTTGAGTTACAAAGAATTGGAAAACCTAAATTCACCCATAAGCATGGAGAAAATACTACAAAGAACTATCAAAAACCTCCCCAAAAATAAAACTTCAGGACCAGATAGCTACATTAATTAATTCTACGAAACATTCAAAAATTTTGTACCTATCCTACTCAATGTCTTCCAAAACATAGATGAAGCAGTACTCCCTAATAAATTTTATAAGGTCAATGTAACCCTGAACCCAATATCTAAAAAAAAAAAAAAAAAAACAGAGAAAAAGGAAACTGCAGAGCATTCTCTAATGAATACATATGCAAAAATTATAAACAAAATATTAACATTGTTCTGTTTATAATTTACTAATATTAAGTTCATCCACAATGACCTGACCTGTTGTGTCACAGTGGATAAAGCATTGACATGGAACATTGAGATCGCCAGATTAAAACCCCTGGCTTGCCTGGTCAAGGCCCTTATGAGAATTGATGCTTCCTGCTCCTGTTTAGTTATTCATTTGTTGATGGACACTTGTGTCCTTTTTACCTTTTACGTATTGTGAATAATGCTTTTATAGACACTGGTATACAAAAATACACTGTTTTAAATATTTTACATATATAATTAGGAGTGAAATTGCTGGATCACCTGATTATTCTGTTTAAACTTTTGAGGTAACACCAAAGTGTTTGCAACAGCACCTGTACAATTACACCTTCCCATCAGGAATGTATGAGGACTTCAATATTTCCACATCCTCTGCAAAACTTATTTTTTTTTTTTCAAAATAGCCATCTTAGTAAATGTAAATTGACATCTTGTAGTGGTTTAACTTATATTTCCCTATTAACTAATGATGCTGATCATTTTTCCTGTACCTATTTGCCATTTGTGCATCTTTATATATGCATTATATATAAATATATATATTTATCTTTATATATATATATATATATATATATATATATATATATATATATATATATATGCTTTGCTTACTTTTGAATTGAGTTTAGTTTTTTTTAATTTTTCATTTTTTTGTTTTTTGTATTTTTCTGAAGTTGGAAACGGGGAGGCAGTGAGACAGACTCCCGCATGCACCTGACCGGGATCCACCCGGCATGCCCACCAGCGGGTGATGCTCTGCCCATCTGGGGCGTTGCTCTGTTGCAGCCAGAGCCATTCTAGCACCTGAGGCAGAGGCCAGAGCCATCCTCAGTGCCCGGGCCAACTTTGCTCCAATGGAGCCTTGGCTGTAGGAGGGGAAGAGAGAAACAGAGAGGAAGGAGAGGGGGAGGGGTGGAGAAGCAGATAGGCACTTCCCCTGTGTGCCCTGGCCGGAAATCAAACTAGGGACTCCTGCAAGTCAGGCCAACGCTCTACCACTGAGCCAACTGGTCAGGGCCTTAGTTTTTTGTTTAGTTGTAGAATAAACCTTATAGTTTTAAAACATAAAGCAGAACAACTTTTTAGAAGTTGGGCTAACAAAATAATTTATTGAAGAAGAATGTTTTACCCCTGTAATTATTTAGAAATGCTAGAGTATAGTGATTATTACAGGACCAGTTTTAACTTAGTCTTATACTTTCATTAAAAAAGCAGAAAGTGCTTGACTAGGTGGTGGTGCAGTGGATAGAGCATTGGACTGGGATGCAGAAAATTCAAGTTCTAAACCCCAAGTGACTGGCTTCAGTGTGGCTCATCAGGCTTGAGCACAGGCTCACCAGCTTGAGTGTAGGGTTGTTAGCTTGAGCGTGGGTTCATAGACATGACTTCATTACTGTCACTGGCTGGAGCCTAAAAGTTGCTGGTTTAAAGCTCAAGGCCACTGGCTTGAGCCCAAGGTCACTGACATAAGCAAGGGGTCACTCACTCTGCTATAGCCTCCTGGTCAAGGCACATATAAGAAAAACAATCAAACAATCAACAAACAACTAAGATGCCACAATAAAGAATTGATGTTTCTCGTATATCTACCTTTCTGTTTGTCTGTCCCTACCTGTCTTTCTCTCTGTGTCTATCTCTGTCATAAAAAAAAAATTCAGAAATTGTTCTTCTTTATTGCCTGTGTGAGGGAGAGTCACTCTTACTGTCCAGCACTTGGGAGGCCACTGCTTCAACACAAGTTTCTTAGAAAAAAAGTGGCCTAATTTGTGTTGGATATGTGCCCTTCAAGCAGTGTTTGGGTCCTTGGGAGTGCCTCTGGTGACATTAAATAGGATGAGCATTTTGTGCATTCTGAGCACCTTCAGCTTATAGTGTAAGGTAGCATACAGCAAACCCTACTATGATAAAGGTGACCAAGAAGTGGTTTTTTTTGCCTGCCCATTTTGAGACAGTATTATAGTCATCCTCCACACATCAAACCCTCTTCTGAGTTTTGGCAATCTAGATATTATTGTCACTCCTTACCCCAAGCCAATAGAGCAACTTCACTTTTTACTCCTTGCCCCTAGATAAAGTGTTAAGGAAGAAAATTTATCTTCAATAATCAATTTTGACCTAATTTTTATTGTTAATACCTGATTGTAGACATAAGAGTATGATCCCCATCCATCCAGGACTTCATACCTCTCCCTTTCTCATGTGCCTGCCTTTTCTTTCTCTCTAATTTTTATGTTTTATTTTTAATTTTTATTGCATTTATTGGGTGACACTGGTTAACAAAATTATACAGGTTTCAGGGGCATAATTATATGACACATCTTCTCTGTACACTGTATTATATGTTTGCCACTTCAAGTCAAGTCTTTGTCCATTACCATGTAGGGCCCCTGTACCTACTTCCATGGTCTTTTCTCTTCTTTTACTTTCTCAGAAAATTTAAAGACCCACAAACATCACTTTTCACAACTTGATTTTTATTTCAATCATAGCCAATGGTTCACCCTGTAGGTATGAGATTCAGTGTATATATGGTTGACTATTTCTCAGAAACCAGGCCTCTGAAGACAGAGCAGGTCTCTGACCTTTTCTATTTAGCTAATCACTGCACAGGTAATGTGAAGCGGTGAGCTTTCATTGGTACCCCTTTTCTGGGACAGGCTGACCTCATCTCTTATCTTGATTCCTTCTCCTTTGATTATGACTTTTCTTTTGATTCTATTCCCTACTTTGATTCTTTTATTTTGACTACAATTCTTAATAAGAATATGATGACAGATGGATATTGTTGGTCTTTCTGTATTTCTAAGCTTTTTTGACTAAGATACAAATGTTTAAGACTTATTTCTTGATTCCTCTTGAAAGTGTATTTTGGTCTTTGCAGTTATCTTTGGCACCTGAAAAGGCAACATTGCATGTGACCTCAGTGGGTCATTAGTTTATAGAAAGAAGAGGACTGAATATGAAAGGAAAATTCATGAAAAAAGGCATGAGCTGGTGAAGGGTTTTGTGCCAGTCAAGCATAGAGAGACATGGTGGAAGGCAAAGTCAATGGAAAAAAGAAGAAACTTTTTTGAGGTCATCTTATATTGACACCATTTCTTGATCTCAGTTGACAGAGGGTTTTCCTTTTCTTTTTGATTTTTGAATTTGGTTGTATTATAAATATTCTAGGTTCCCATGGATCCCTGGCTACTTGAGTCATGATGGTGCCAAAAGCAGGTCTAACCCAGAGCCTCTTCCTCTGACCTTCCTAGATATACCACCTCAGGTGATGGAGAGCCACATCTTTATTTTAATTGGTCATCTAGATATTAACACAGTCAACCATTGCTAAGGGAGGTTTAGACATCTCCAAGCAACACTTAGAACATGAATATAGTTTAATAGATGCTGAGGAGGTCATAAAATGACTTTGACATCAAAGTACTATTTCTAACATCTCTTTTGGGGTGATTTTGTGGAGGCAAAGATTTTCTGGTTGGATAAAAAGTGGCTTTCCTTTAATACCATCTAAAGAGTATTTTAAAACTGACTTGCCATTTTTGTTTAGGATTCATATTCAATGCCAAAGGCTCACATAGAAAGAAAAGGGTATTATTGTCTCCAAGTTATTACTCATTGCTGCTCCTCTTCTATGGTTCATTCTGTACTCTTTCCCCTTCACCATTACCTAGTATTTTGTATATCTTACCTAAAATTCCTCTAAGTGGCCATATTTAATTCTTGATAGAGATGTAGATCATCCAAATTCTCTCCTATTAGGCTGGATAAAATAAAAAAAGAAAAATGTGTTGAAAAAATTGCAGAGCAACTGGAGGCCATACAAAATGATGTAATCAATATAAAATAGTACAATCACTTTGGAAAGTTGGCTGTTCTTCAAAAGTTGAACAAACCTCTCATATAAACCAGCCATTCAAGGGCAATAAAAGCATGCCTATAAAAGGACTTGTAGATGAGTTCATAGCTTTATTTATAATAACCCAAAAACTGGATATAATGCAAATGTCTATTAATAGGTATATGAGTGAACAAAGTGTATTTATAATGGAATGTTACTCAGTAATACAAAATAATCAAATCTGACAAGGCAAGAATATTGATGAATATTTAAAAATATTGAGAGTGATAGAAGCCAGACAAAAAGAGTAAGATTTCATTTATATAAAATTTAAAAATATAAACTAACCTATAGTAACAGAATGCAAAGCATTAGCTGCTTGGAGTTAGAAGGAAAAAAATAACCAAAAAAGCACTGGAAGAGATAAAAGGGTACCAAGATGACTGCTACTACCTTTTATTTTTACATAAGCAGAGGCTTGCAGAGATACTGCTGACCCAGGGTAAGGAGCTGCAGGAAATTACTGCCAACTTTATAGACTTTCTTCAGACTAAAGGCAGTTGAAATGGCTGGGAAATGTAGATGTTGCAACAATAACAACAACAAACATGTTTTTGGGGATTTTATGAGTCAGCTTGACACTAACACAAGAAAAAACAAAATGGATTTTGCTTTTCACCTGCCTTTCAAACCTAATGCTAATGCATCTTAGCATGGAATCTAAAACTATATGGATTTAGCCTGAACAGGTACTGGTGCAATGAATAGAGTGTCAGACTGGGATGCAGAGGACCCAGGTCCAAGGACCCGAGGCCACCAGCTTGAGTGCAGGCTCATCTGGTTTGAGCAAGGCTCACCAGCTTGATCCCAAGGTCACTGGCTTGAGCAAGGGGTCACTTGTTCTGCTATAGCCCGCTGGTCAAGGCACATATGAGAATGTGATCAATAAACAACTAAGGTGCTGCAACAAAGTATTGATGCTTCTCATCTGTCCCCCATTCTTTCTGTCCCTCTCTCTGTCTCTGTCACACACACACACACACACACACATAAAAGACTACATGAATATCAACTGGCAAGGCAATCTAGTGCATGTGATCCCAAAATTTCATCTTCTGCAGTAGAGGGAAACATAGAGAGAGTGATGAGAAAGGGTAAGAAATTCCAATAGAGAATACTAGGCTCAGCATAGAATTGGAGGCTTGTTGAAATGTATAGGGTCTTATATCTGAAACAACTTTTGAAGAGCTGTTAAGGCAAAGTAAGAAGACAAGTGCAATATTTCTTCTGTAATTCCTGTTTAAATGTATTTATTTATTTTAATTTTTGTATTTAACTTATTTATTTTAATTTTTGCAACAGAGACATAAAGAGGGACAGATAGGGACAGACAAACAGAAAGAGAGAAAGATGAGAAGCATCAATTCTTCATTTCAATACCTTAGTTGTTCATTGACTGCTTTCTCCTATGTGCCTTGATGGGGAGGTTACAGCAGAACGAGTGACACCTTGCTCAATACAGTGCCATTGGGCTCAAGTCAGTGACACTGGGGTCATGTCAATAATCCTATGCTCAAGTTGGATGAGCCCATACTCAAGCCAGTGAGCTCAGGATTTCAAACCTGGATCCTCTGCATCCCAGTCTGATGCTCTATCCACTGCATCATCACCTGGTCAGGATGCTGTTTAAATTTAGATAACAAAAGTAATCTGCTTATACATGATTGTATAATTTATAGTAGAACCTTGTTTTAAGTAAAATTAAGTTAATAATAACCATACTTGTATAAACAATAGTAAGCTAAAATTGAACCATAGACTAAAAAACTACAAAGCATTACTAGAAAAAATTGAAAAAGACACAACAAAATAGAAAAATATCTCATGTTTATGGATTGGAAGAATCAAAATAGCTAAAATGGCCATATTACCCAAGGCAATATACAAATTTAAAGCAATTCTCATCTAAATCCTAATGTCATTTTTTAAAGAAATAGAACAAAATTCACCAGGTCATATGGAACTATATAAAGGCCCAAATAGCCAAAGAAATCTGGAGGAAAAATAATGAAGCAAGAGGCATCACCCCATCTTACTTCAAATTATAATATAGAGCCATGATAATCAAAAGAGCAGAAAAACAGACACACAGACCAATGAAACAGAATCAAGAACCCAGAAATAAAACCATATATATATGGACAAATAATCTTTGACAAAGGAGCCAAATACACACAATGGAGACAAGAAAGTCTCTTCCATAAATGGTGATGGGAAAATTGGAAAGTCATATGTGAAAGAATAAAGCTTGACTAAAGTTTGTCTTCCTGCCCCAAATTAATTCAAATGAATGAAAATGGAAACATAAGATCTGAAACTATAAATTGCATAGAAGAAAACATGGGTACTAAACTCATAGACCTTGGTCATAAAGAACAATTTATGAATTTGATCCCAAAAGTAAGATAAGTGAAGGCAAAAATAAATGAATGGGACTATATCAAACTAAAAAGGTTCTGCTAAACAAAATAAATTGAGAAAACAAATAGGCAGCCAACTAAATGGATGATATTTGAAAACAACAGCTCCAATAAGGGGTTGATATTCAAAGTATATAAAGAATTCACAGCCTGACCTGTGGTGGTGTAGTGGATAAAGCGTCAACCTGGAAATGTTGAGGTCGCCGGTTCGAAACCCTGGGCTTGCCTGGTCAAGGCACATATGGGAGTTGATGCTTCCTGCTCCTCTCCACTTTCTCTCTCTCTGTTCTTTCTCTCTCTCTCTCTGTCTCTCCCTCTCCTCTCTAAAAATAAATAAATAAAAATTTAAAAAAAAATTTAATAAATAAATAAATAAATAAAGAATTCACAAAGTTCAGCAACAAACAAGCAAAAAAATCCAATTAAAAATTGGGGAGAGGACACTGAACAGAAACTTCTCCCATGAAGACATACAAGTGGCCAACAGGTATATGAAAAGATGCTATTTTTCACTAGCTACTTGAAAAACGTAAATCAAAGCTATGATTAGGTACCACTTCACACCTGTTAGATTGACTATCATCAACAAGACAAGTGTTGAAGAGGCTGTGGAGAAAAAGAAGCCCTAATTCACTGTTGGTTGGAATGTAAATTAGTACAACTATCAAGGAAGAATGTGTGGTGATTCTTCAAAAAATTAAAAATAGAACTACTATATGATTCAACAATTCCTCTACTGAGTATCTACCACAGAAACTCAAAAGCATTGGTACTTAAAGACACATGCACCTGCATGGTCATTGCAGCATTATTCAGGTTGGTCAAGACATGAAAACAATCAAACTGTCTTTGATAGAGGACTGGATAAAGAAGATGCAGCCCTGGTCATTTGACTCAGTGGTAAAGCATCAGCTCAACATGTGGATATCCCAACTTTGATTCCTAGTTAGGGCACACAGGAGAAGCAACCTTCCATTTTTTCACCCTCTGACTCTCTCCCTTCTCTCTCTCTAGCTCTTTTCTTCACCCACAGCCATGGCTCAGTTGGAACAATTTGGCCCTTTACACTGAAGGTGTCTCCATGGCCTCATTTCAGGTACTAAAATAGCTTGGTTACTGAGCAGTAAAGCAACAACCCCAGAGGGGCAGAGCATCGCTCCATAGGAGGCTTGCTGGGTGGATCACAGTTGGGGCACATGTGGGAGTGTGTCTCTCTGCTTCACTGCTTCTCATTTAAGGGAAAAAAAAGAAGATATGGTACACATATTCAATGGAATACTACTCAGCTATAAGAAATGATGACACAGTGCCGTTTAAAACATGGATGGACCTTGAGAACATTATAGTGAATGACATAAGTAAATCAGAAAAAAATTGAAACATTTTAATTTTTTTTTGCAGTAGCCCTTAAAAATAAAAAGAGAGAACAGTGTTTTTCAATAAAAAGCCAAAATTAGAATCTGTTATATCATAATTGGCCTTGGATGGTACAAAATTCTTGGAGACTACTAAGCTGACAGGGTCCTTGGAATTTAGATATTTGGAGAACCAAAGTGTGAGGGACTGGCAGTAAGCTAACCATCTGCCCAACACCCTACCTCACTTGCTTGGTGAAGTTGCTAAGGGCTAAGTTCTTCCCCACATGTCCATGTTAGATGTGATGCTGGATTGTTTCTACTTGTTCTATCCCCCATATCCCTCGAAAAGACTGAAGATTGTTTCCTTCTTATGCTTTGTTTTATGAAGTTAAGATGTTACCTCTGGTGGAGGGTTTTCTGCACTGTGGAGAATTCTTGGGTTGCCTTGGAAATGTGACTTTGTATTAGAGATCTCTTTGATTTGCTAATGGCTTTACTCTACCCTATAAATAAAATGGTTTAGGGTGGAGACTCGCTCTTGCAAGCTAAAGCCTGTGCAGAGACCTCCCAATCTCATCCTTTTTCCCTCTGACTTTATTTCTTCATTCCACACGGTTCTCACTCAGGTCCTGGACAATTACTAGCCGTGCTGGACTGTGGAAGGTGGTGCCAAAATAGGGTCCTCAAGAAGAGAAAACTAAACTAAAGGCAGGTGACAAAACTCCCCAAGTGTGCACAGTGAGTAAATTTTTCAGGGAAAGTATAGTCAGCATTAATAAATTATAAGGTAATTAGGGTCAAAAGTAAGAAACTTTTTTTTTTTTGAAGTGAGAAGAAGGAAGGCAGAGAGACAGTGTTCCACATGCACCTGACTGGGATCCACATGCCATGCTCACCAGGGACGATGTTCTGCCCATCTGGGGCATTGCCCCACTGCAACTGGATCCATTCTAGTGCCTGAGGTGGAGGCCATGGAGCCATCCTCAATGCCCCGGCCAACTTTGCTCCAATGGAGACTCGGCTGTGGGAGAGGAAGAGAGAGATAGAGAGAAAGAAGAAGGGGAAGGGTGGAGAAGCAGATGGGTGCTTTTTCTATGTGCCCTGGCCAGGAATTGAACCCAGGACTTCAACACACTGGGCCAACATTCTACCACTGAATCTGCTGGCCAGGGCCCTTTATATTTTTCTACAAATGTTTTTATTTGAGGAGGAGCTTTTGTCTGAAGAGTATTAGAGTGAGCTTGAAATGGAGTGATGTAGATATGAGAAGACCTTGGAGTCTGAGGATAACTCAGGAGATAATAAGGGTGTCTTGGCTATGGTTGCCTTAACTTTTGTGCCTCTGCCACCCTCTGCTCTTTCTTATGCTCAACTCTCTGCTCCTCCTTACACTTTTTGCTTATTGGGTTGCATATCCCTGTCTTTGTCTCAGACCCTTGGAGGTCCCTGCTCCAACAATCTTTAGATCAGGCTGGAGATACAGGAGATCACATCATAATAAGTGCTGATATTAAGCCTTCATACATGCAAGGTCTGGCTATTGCCGCACCACTTCAGGGTGGGCCTCCAGGATAATACTTTAGTAAATGGCAGAAAAAAATGAAGGAAGGGAGTCCAGGGAAGTACTTCTGCCAGTAAATCTTGTTTCAATGTTGCTAAAAATTGCCCTACTATCCCCAGATATCAGTCTGAGTCTCCCCTTAAGGGGAAGCCAGCTCCTAAAGTCCTGAAATCTTCCTACTCTACAAGAGAGGGAAACTTTGGGTGAATTAATGTAAATTTAAATATACTTCTGAAAGGCAGATGATTCAGGAAAATGGGCTACAGGACCCTTCTCAGCCCCATCCAACAGTTAGGGGCAATGTCGGTGTTTCATCAGCAAATTCTGATTCCAGCAGGCCAAACATCACCCAATTATCCCAAGCAACAGCAGGGCAGCTGTTCTTAGTTCTCTTAGTTCTCTCCAGCTGCTTAGTCTACTACTGCCCAGCTAAAATTAAGGTAGTGGAGAAATATCAGCGTAGTCAACCTGAACCACCAGTTACAGCAACTATGGAATTTGAGAATGGATATCAGACTTAGGTAAAGTTACAGCTTTTCCTGTTGTTATCTGATTTTCTTTAATGCTTTAGTTAAAATCCTCTAAACTATCATTTTATCTTTCTTATTCTTTGCCTAAAAATTTAGGCAGGGGAGTGCTGGTGGATCTGACTACAAAATTTAAAGGCAGCTGCCAAGAGCAAATTTTCTCAGGGAGATTTTTTTGGTTCCATCCTTCAGAGTGCCTCTGTCAAAAAATGCCCTGAATGAGACCAGGCGGGTGTCTTTCTGCTCTGATTGTGTTCTGAAATCCAGGGTTTCTCTCTGGTTTGTCTGGTTTTAGTTTCTGTTTAGTTTTTGTCAGATATTGTCAAAAATGTGTCTCCTTTAAGGCCTGAATTAAGTTCTTTTGCATGCCTGAATTAAGGTATGCAAAAATTGGAAATGCCTGGCTCTTAAATTGAAAAAATAGTTTCATCCCTACATTTTTTTTTAAAAAAATTGGAACTTGTAAGGAGCACTCATTTAAATTTAAATAGAATGTAATGTAAATTTTGAAGACTTGCTAATTTGGTTGGTGCTTTGTAAAGTGTGCTCTGAGTTGGGACCCAAATAGCAACTCATGTATTAGGATTAATCAAATTTATGTGCCATACTTGTGCTTCTGTATGGTAAATTGTCTTGTTTGTGTGTAAAACTGTATTCCAGTCTGTAAAACAAAGGAATTGAACAAAATTAAGCAGGGCCTTGATAATTCATGTCAAAAATTTGTCTCAAACTGCTTCAGGCAGTTGGAAAAATAATATAAGAAGGCTAATTCTGCCTCTCGGTCCACTTCCTGCAAAAGAGTCCCCAAGAAAATTGGGAATTTGGCCTCTCTGATGCCCTGAAATGGAGTTAACAATACAAGGGCATATATTCTTAGGTGCAGAAGGTGATATATCTGTTATTGCTGAGCAACATTAGCTTTCTTCTTGGTTCACTCATGAAGCAGTCACAGAGCTGTGAGGCTTAGGGAAAAGTAAATTTATCTAAAAAAGGTCTATTTTTTTTAAATGGGAAGATAAAGAAGGTCATACCGGATTATTTCAGCCTTATGTGCTCTCTAGATTGCCTGTTAATCTAAGGGATAAAAATGTTTTAAAAAAATATAGGAGTGTTACTTGTAAAAGCATTTACTACATTTTTGTCAGACTTTTGGAATTGACCTGAGGACATGTGTTTCTTACCATTCTCAAGGCCAACACATTGTAGAAGCATGCACATTAAACATGTAAAGGTCAATTAGAAAAAATAAAAAGGGGGAACTTCATGCCCTAGAAGTTCTGCAAAACTTCTTTATCATGCTATTTTTACTTTAAAAATATTTTAATAATGATATACAGGGCCATTCAGTGGCTAAAGGACTCTGGAATTCAACAAGGAAAGTCTTCCCTGAAGTGTGATGGAATGACCTGCTTATAGAAATCTAGTAAGGGCCAGACCCTGTTCTTGTATGGGGCCAAGGATATGTGTGTGTTTTTCCTAGGTCTATTGAGGCTCCTCAGTGGGATTCTGAACATTTGGTGAGGTACCATGAGCCAGGAGTAGAGACTCACTGCAGAAGAGCAATTGTATAAGACTTATTTTACTCTGCTCTCATCCTTCTCTCTGTCATGACTGTTTCACCTATTAAACCCTCTAGAACACTCCAAACCTTCTGAAAATTCAGACCATCCTTTATTCAATTCAGCTAATCATGCTGTCCTTCTGTCTTTTTCTAATAAGCATGCACAATTCAGAAAAAGCTTAAATAAGCAGAGGAGGGCCCTCAAACCCCTCAAGAAGATCTCCTGAGCATTACTTTTAAGGTCTATAATGACCCAGAGTAACAGGAGAAGGCAGAGAGAGAGCCCAAAGAGATCAGGTGAAATACCAGCTCTTGGCAGATGCCCTAAAACCCTCCAACACCCAGAAGGAGCCTCATAAAACTCCAACAGGGCCCTGCTTCAAGTGTAAAAAAGAAGGTCATTGGACTAAAGCCTGTCTGGATCCTCAGCCCTCACCAGGGTTATGCACTTGCTGTGGGGAAAAGAGATACTAGAACGTAGACTACTCCCTTGCTCCTCCAAGGGAGTGTTTAGTCTCTTCCAACCCTATCCCAGCCACCTCTGATCTAACCTTGCCCAGCATGCTGGGACTTGCCACTAAAAAATGAAGGTGCCTAGAGCTATCAGCCTCATCTCACATCACCATTGAGGAGCCTAGGGTAACCATCCTAGCAGGAGGTAAGCCGATATCATGTCTTATAGACACAGGTGCCTCTTACTCTGCCTCTCTGAATATTTAGTTCCTGCTCATTACTTGAAGATTTCTGCTGTGGGTTTTGATGGTCTTATTTTCCTCCTCATTTGTCATGGATCCACTCAATGCCTTGTCTAATACACAATGTCTCCCTTGTTCACTTTTTTCATCTTCTGTCTCAGTGCCCCAACCATATTTTAGGCCAGGACCTACTCTCCAAATTTAGAGCCTCTCTCTCTTTTTACCTCCCGTCCTCAAATTCTACCTTGTTTCTACTCTCTTGGCCAGTCAGATTTGCCCACTTCTGTTACAGATTTACCTCTACTGCCTAGCATAGTGAATCCCAATGTTCTTCTTACCACCCCATGGTGGCAATACTCCAGGATAAAGCCACTTTGTTTTATCTCCGCAGGTTAAAAAAACAGAAGCTCCATCTCCACACATGCCTATAGACAGGCATTCCAGTCTACCTGAATCATTGCCAGAAATTGAGAACTGACATTAAGGGTGAGACATAAGGCTTAATGTGCTGGAAGCAGTGGTCATTGAGACTTGAAAGCAAGCTTCAGAGTGTTGAAATACTACAACAGTTCCTGTACTATGTGGAATTTTCCTGAGTGTGATTTCTGCTCCTTGTGACAGTAATCAATGGGACTGAAGTAAGGTTAGGTTGCATCTACAGGGAATGTTAAAAGGTGATGGTGTCAGCATGGACATGGTGAAATTGCATCAACATATTAAGGACATTCAAAACAGCAAAGACTTTATTATAAATCCTATTGTATTGGCTAAGAATTTGCTTGATAATCTCAAAAGCTTTAATTCTTCAATATATTAAGACACTTGTTATGGTTTCTGTTAGCACTGACTATATTAATTTTGTACCTATTTTGTATTTTTTCAGTCTGCCTCCGAATCAAAATGTGGGAAATCAGAGGAGTGTGAATTATAGCACACAAATTAAAGTTAAAAAAAAATAAAAAAGGGGGATATATTGGAAACTGCGAGATGACAGGGTCCTTGCGGTTTAGATTTTTGGAAGACCAAGGTGTGAGGGACTGGTAGTAGGATGACAGTCTGCCCAACCACCCACCTCACTTGCCTGGTTAAGTTGCTAATGGCTAAGCTTTTATCCACACCTCCATGTTAGCTGTGATGCTGGATTGTTTCTACTCATCTTATTTCCCATGTCCCTTGGAGAAACTGGAGACAGTTTTCTTTCTATCCCTTGTTTTGTGAAATTAAACTGTTATGTGTGGTGGAGGGCTTTCTGCACTGAGGAGAATTTTTGGGTTGCCTTGGAAATGTGACTTTATATTAGAGATCTCTCATTTGTTAATGTCTTTACTCTGCCTTATAAATAAAGTGGTTTGGGGAAGGAGACTCGCTATTGCAAGCTACCTGCATTGCAAAGAGACCTCCCAATCCCATCCTTTTTTTCTCTGAGTTTATTTCTTTATTCTGCACTGCTCTCACTCAGGACCTGGAGAGTTACTAACCACACTGGTCCTCAGCACAAAATAGTGACAAGCACAACTACTTCTACTTAAAGAAAGCTGCACAGAAATTATTGAAATTAAAAAAACAAACATGATGGGCTCATAATTTCTACCAAAAAGTTTAGCTGTGACTATTATGCAAACTATAACTTTATAAAAGAAAAAAGTGTTCAGGTGTCAAAGGAATGAAAAGGTTTTAAGATTCAGGCATGAGGGCAAAATAAAAAGGTAAAACAAGCTTCTCTGAGGAAAAAATAATAAAAGAACATTTTTCATCAAAAGCTCACACTTGTAAAGAGAACTTAAAATATGTGAGCAGGATACAACAAAAGCAATATATATGATAAATAAAATATATTTAAGTACTACTTGTAGAGTATTTAATACAGTTTACAGCCTGGTAAAAAGATGTAAACCATTTTTAGATATAGAAGATGAGATAGGAGTACAAATTTAAAATAGATTTGATATAGAAATAGAATTACATTTACATAAAAATGCTGTGAAAGTAGATTTCAGCTCA
This sequence comes from Saccopteryx leptura, assembly GCF_036850995.1. NCBI lineage: Eukaryota > Metazoa > Chordata > Mammalia > Chiroptera > Emballonuridae > Saccopteryx > Saccopteryx leptura. The sequence goes on along the minus strand of NC_089516.1, from coordinate 59,036,644 downwards.
AAGAAAATTAAAAAAAGAAATATTTGCTAAAATTCTGAAAATATGTTTGATTATTGATGAAGCTTCAACAATATTTTGAAAACCAGTTATTATACTTTTTAAAAAAATTTAAGGATTCAGATATATCACCAAAAATGTTCTTTGAGTTAGTTAAATTAGAAAAAAAAAACAACAAGATGCAGAGACAATAATTTCTTCAGTTATGAGAATTTTAAATAACTTTTGGCTTACTAAGAACTACCTAGAAAATAATTTAATAGGATTTTGCTCTGATGGTGCCAGTGTTGTGCTTGGAACAAAATCTGTAATAAGCACTAAGATAGCAAAAGAGTTTCCAAACGTACTAATATAGCACTGTTTAAACCATCACCTCCATCTTTTTTTAGATAGTTCAATAAAGAAAATAAAGCAAGTAAGTCATTTTAAAATATTTATTGATAAGATATATCATTTTTAATCAATCCAATAAGAACCAGATTAAACTTACCAAAATATCTTAACAACTTGAAATTGAAATGTTAATAATTGGAAGAGTTTTTAGACCAAGATGGGCTGCCTGTAGCTGAGGGTCAAACCACACTCCGTGGTACACTCACCCAGGACTCCATTTCCATCGGAAAATACGTATTTATTATACAATACATTTTTAAATAAAATATGAATTTCCGATGGCTTTAGGCGACCCCGCCGGGGTCGCGACCCACAGGTTGAGAACCGCTGCTTTAAAGAAACTGATTCCCAGTATATATTCTCAACTGGCTCATTCTATTGTTGTTGTAGTCATAAGCTCTGTTGTTTTATTTTGTTTTGTTTTGTTTCCCTGAGACCAGACAAGCTGCAATTACAAATTACTTTCAAGACATTTTAAAATTTACTGGGACAGTATGTGAGCATCCTGGTCTGCAGAGAACATGTTTGCTTATCAGGTTGTCTCCTCTTTATTAATGCTCTTCCAAGATTATTTTATTTAGGCATCTCTTCTTTCATGGAAGAAAGCCTTGTCTCACAACTGACAATGAGGTTCCAGGAGCTATTTGTCTTATCATTTATGCACACTGCATTTAGAATCCTCTCATGTTGCAGTTTGGAGAGTGCACCAACTACAAATCTGCCACATCCAAGCCTGAATTTGTGTGCAGGGAACACCTGTCTAGCACTGCCAGTATTGCCCTGATTTATTTGGAGATGGAGCCAACTGCTCTTAATATCTTTAGTCCTAGGAAGTTCTTGTTAGTGCTGTGATCTAGATGTACCTCATGGAAGCATCCAACATACCCATCCAAATCAGGTGTCTTCCTCTCCATGGATGAAGCAAGAGGGCACTCAAGCTACAGAATGGCTGCAATGCTTTTAACTGTAATGGTGATGTGAGAAATTCTGCTGCTATTACACTTAACTTTCTGCACTCTTTTTTATTAGTTGTCATTTGCAAACTTTCTGAATTTCCCATGCTTCTAAAGCTTCACAGTACACCATAGTAGAAAGTTTTAATTGTAAAGTACAAAGGCACTATGTCACTTTTATCTTCACTGATTAAAGTCAGCATGTGTCTAGAAACATTTCAGTTATCAGGCCTGCATTTCAATAGGATGATTCACAAATGTGCCCATTTTTCTAATTATTCCAGAATTACGTGAACAGTAATTACTATTTCCATTAGAAGAGGTAGTGGTGGTTAGGAACAATTTCAAATGCATGCAAGTACTTTACACTAAAATGTCTGCTACATTTACTACAGTCAAAAGACAGCAGTGGCTCCTCATAGCAATAAGTTTGCTTTGACACATTCTCATCAAATATTGATCTGAATGATCTATAGGGGTGCTTAACTGGGTGGTTTAAAATTGATTTGCAGATTATATTATTTCTATCCCCAAACTGCCAGATGCTATTTCAGAAAAACTATTTTTTTCAAGATAAAACTCTATTAACACTTAAGAAATCATTATATTTATTGGTCATTAGTACATAACTTTAATTATATTGTCAACTTAAAATCTTCAACAGAAATGGAGAGGATAAAATATTAAATCAGATTGTATATTTTCTTTTCTACTTGACATGAATAATTGGCCATTTATCACCCCTTGCTCCAAGCAGATGTATCTAAATCTGACTTGTATGGCTTGACATAACACATATTTTTGTCAACACAAGTACATTTGTAATATTTTAGAAATCCTTTAATAAAGAATCAGACTTCTCATATTTGAAACTTCACTGATTTAAAAAAGAGTAGATATTTGTTTCAAAAATATATGCATCATGGAGTTGAGTTCCCTATTTTACATGGACTTTTTAGTTTCAGCTGAGGCCTGTGAGGGTGGCTGAGCAGTGAATAGAATACAGAGTAGGAAAAAGAGCTTGGCTGAAGAGTACTGAAAGAGAAAATAGGTGAAGTTAGTAAAGAGGTTCTGATACTTCTGTACAACTGACAAGAGAGAAAGCACCAAGAATGAAATGGGTATTAGCAGGCCATATAGCAACCCACAATGACAGTCTAAACAACTGGAAGTTGGAGGTGGCTCTGGCTCGTTTGCCCAGTGGATAGAGTGTTGGCTCAGTGTATGGTTGTCCACATTTGTTTCTTGGTCAGGCACACAAAATTAGCAACCACCCATTTAGCTTATTCTTCCTCTCCCCCTTCTCTACCTCTCGCAGCCAGTGGCTCTATTTGTTTGAGCATTGGTGTAGGCACTGGGGATAGCTCACTTGATTGCGCATCAGTACAAAACAGGGGTTGCTGGGTGGATCCCCATTGGGGTATGTGTGGGAGTATGTTTTACTATTTCTCCTCCTCTCACTTAAAAAAATTGAAGAAAAAGAAAATTCCAGAAGATGCTTCCTACCAAATTGCACTACACATTTGAAAGTGAGGTCACAAGAGATTGCAAAGAAAAGCTATCTCAGAGGAAAAGGAGGATGGCAAGTGAGACTGTCTATTTTTTCAGTAATGAGGCAAAACCTTTTCATTAAATGCTATGTGTAATGATTAAGTAGACAGTTAATTGACTCTAAGTTATATGTACTGGGTCATGAACTTTGAGACTGCATGGAACTTTTCAACACATACTTACTGGTCATGTATTGTACTATTCACTAGCTATATGTTGTTAAATGCTGATGATCAGAACATGATTCAAGATTGTGTCTGCAATTCCTGAAAATAAGTGTGTTCAGTCCAGTTGCTTGTGGGAGTAATCAGGAAGTCTGCATAATTCCTGTCTTATTTCTATAGCTGGTACCCAATGGGTTCTTTTCTTAACACTCAGATGAGATATGCCTGAACACAGCCTACAACTATGGCAGTTGCTCCCCAAAAAACAGAATGAAGAAGCTTAATGCACATGGAGCCAGAGGCTGTTGTCAGATCCCAAGTATAAATCTTGCCCAGGGTACAAGTGAAACTCAAAAAGCCACTTGGGAGAATATAGACCTGTGAATGAATTCTCAGCCACACACAAAGTCTACCTTGGGAACTCATCCTCCAAAGGCAATAAGGTTTAAAACCTCATATTTTATACATATGTAAAGGGCTTTACAAACAACAACTTATTTGCACTTATAACCACACTCAATTTCCAGTGTAGGTAATGTGGTTCCTGTTTTGCAGACATGGAAAATCCAGCTCCAAAGTTAGGTGACTTTTTGAAGGTCATATAGAGTAAAAATCAGAGTCATGATTCAAGTGCTGATTTCTTCATTTCAAACCAGGCAGTTTCTTAATTATTCTAGACTTCACATCTGTTCAAGAGTTATACTTTAAATAATGCCCAATGTGATTTATAGTTCAAATGTGTATAACATATACATAATATTGTATGCTTACACTATTTATGTTTCTCAATATGCTTAATATGTCTATGTGGCTATTTGTTAAGTAATAGAGTGGTTGCCATCATTTATTAAATAATTACTTTGTGGCAGGTGTTTTGCCATATTAAATAATTTAAAGCTTTACCTTATTAAATCTTCATAAACACTAAAATATATATATTCTGGTTCTCATAGATGAGAAAACTGAAGCTCACAAAATTACATATTAGGCTCAAAGGCACATAATGAATGTGAAAGTCTGTGTTCTTTCTATTATATAATACTGCCTCATCTGTGTGTGTATGTTTGTTTTGTTTGCTTGTTCCTTCTTTTCCTTCCACTTTGGCCCTTTGATTTTCTGTCTGTGTGAATATGTGTGTTTTTCTCCCATTGCCATGTAGATTGTGGAATGTGAAATTGTACTCTGTAATCCAATAAAATAGTGAATTATATATAGCATGCAGTACTACACAGGCAAACACAGGATAAACAAGTATAACAATGTCCCCATTGGCCATTTTAGTTATTAACCTAAACTCATTCTTCCTTCTTCACTACTTGGCAGTTCTGAGAAATGTCGTGTTAATGACAGAAATTTAGAAAGAAAATTTTGAGTGGAGACAGACATTTTGCTAAACAATAAAGAGTTAGTTTTCTTCAAAGCTGTGGAGAACAATGTATTCAAAGGTTGAAAGAGAAATTAAAATTGACAAAGGGAGCTGTGTATTTGTTTAGGAAAGAGAAAATTTTTAAAAGCATAAAAATGGGTATAATAACAGAATACTAGTAATTTAATATAATATTGTGCTGTATGTTGTGAAAAATTTAATTGGAAACAATGATTGTTACCTTGGTGTTACTTTAGAATGACACTCAGACTGTCCTGAAGGTTTAAAATTACAAGTCCAAAGGATCATTATAGTGCATTAGTGTAAATAATAACAGCCCTGATTAAAACTAACTTGAATTGATCTTCTCTTCATCAAAGTGTAATTATTCTTTATCCAAGCCCTTTCCAGATCTACATTTGTTTTGATAGAAGGAAGAATAATACATTTTTTCTAAAATAGTAGATATATTTATTGAGTTCCACAGATTCTTAATATTTGCTTTCTTGGGGCTCACTGTAGGATTACACTGCATAATTGAACAATACTTTAATGCATGTAATTTGGTGGCTCCATTGTTGGTTTTTTTTAGATTTATTTATTTATTGTTTATGTAGATTCTAGTGTCTCCCTAAAAGCATTTCCCTTCTCCTGTATTCCCCTCAACATCTCTCTTACCCCCTCCCAACAGTTCCCTTTCTCCTTCCTTTCAGGTTTAATTCCATTCCTTATCAGGAGTCCCCAAACTATGGCCTATGGGCCGCATGCGGCCCACTAAGGCCATTTATCTGGCCCCCTATCGTACTTCTGGAAGGGGCACCTCTTTCATTGGTGGTCAGTGAGAGTAGCACTGTATGTGGCAGCCCTCCAGTGGTCTGAGGGACAGTGAACTGGTCCCCTGTGTAAAAAGTTTGGGGACACCTGCTTCACATTGTTCCTTGGATTCCTCAAATGAGTGAGGTCATATGATATTTTTCTTTCTCTGCCTGGCTTATTTCACTCAACATAATAGTTTCCAGGTCCATCCATATTGTTGCAAAAGGTAATTTTTTTCTTTTTCATGGCTTCATAGTATTCCATTATATATATATATACCACTATTTTTTATTAATATTATTATTATTCACAGAACAGTTTATTGACCTACCTCACCTGTCAGGCCATGTACCACTGCTTTTTAATCCACTTATCCACTGATGGACACTTCTGCTGTTTCCAGATCTTCGCTATTTATATGGAACAACAACAACAACAACAACAACAAAACACGGATAGCCTCAGCAATCTTGAAAAAGAAAAAGAAAGTTGGAGGTATTACACTTCCTTATATTAAATTATACTACAAGGCCATTGTACTCAAAACAGCTTGATACTGGCATAAGAACAGGCATATAGATCAATGGAACAGAACAGGGAACCCAGAAATAAACCCATGTCTTTATGGTCAATTGATATTTGGCAAAGGAGGTAAGAGCATACAATGGAGTAAAGACAATCTCTTTAACAAATGGTGTTGGAAAAACTGGAAAGCTACCTGAAAAAAAAAATGAAACTAGACCACCATCTTATACCATGCACAAAAATATCTATTGTTAATGTGACTAGTTACTACTGTTTTTTTAATTACAAAAGTGGATCAGATATGGAACATAATTAAACTGTATAGAAATAAGCCCCAAGATTTTCATACCTGACAGAAAAAAGCCTGTAGGTTTATAATTATGAGAAAAAGGGAATATTAAACTATTTTTTCTGAGTTTCATGGAATCAATCTCTATATTTGACTGTGCATCAATTCATCTTTTTGTCTATTCTTTTAATAATGCTGACCTCATTTTTCATTGTTTGTACTAATGAATTAATTTGTAGTGTAAGTCTGTTGATTTAGAAATCTAAATAAATGAGAGATTTAAAAGGGTCAATTAAGCAATCTGTGGAATTCCTAGCACAAAGATTGCTTTGTTAAGTCTCATTCTTCATTCAGCATGTGAAAGTAATTTGGAGGCAGAGTTAATGGAGGGAATAGATGCCAGTTATGCTGTCATTACTAGAGATTATTCAACCAAGAAACAGTCAACTGTCACACATGAAAACTGGCAGTCTTCTTTATTTTAAAGAACTACCAATATTTAAATTAACCATTAAAAAATAGTCAAAATTATCAATAGCTTTTCCCTTCATGCAAAATCCTTCTGGATTCTTTTTTTTAAAGACTTTACTCATTTTAGAGAGGAGAGAGACAGAGAGAGAGAGAGAGAGAGAGAGAGAGAGAGAGAGAGAGAGAGAGAAAGAAAGAGAGAAAAGAGGGAGAAGCAGAAAGTATAAACTGCCATATGTGCCTTGACTCGGAAAGCCCAGAATTTCAAACTGGTGACCTCAGCATTCCAGGTAGATGCCTTACCTACTGCACCACCACAGGTCAGGCCGCTATCCCCTTCATAAAAAATAAAGTTGAGATTCCTTACCTCTGCATTCAAAGCTCCAATCTAACTTCCAGGAAGGAGCAGTTGGTGAAAATGATTTGTTTGTCAGGCCAATAAAACATCCATATGAAAATGTCCAGTAGACTCATGAGTCTGAGTCCTTGGAGATATGTCTGGACTAGAGATCTGTCCAAGAGTTATTAACACACAAAAGAACACTGTTAACATAACTCTCTGATATTCTATATTAGAAATTTTTTATATTAGTACTGGCAATGGCTACATGTAGCTATTGAGCACTTAAAATACAACTAGTGTGACTGAATTTTAAAATCTTTTTATTTTAATTAATTTATATTTAAAAAACTATATCTGGTTAGTGGTTACCAGAGTGTGGACAGTGGAGATATAGAAGGAAATTGAAAACCAGTGAAGGATGAGATTCCCCAGAGAGATTGTATAGAATGTGAAGGGAAGAAAACCTAAAGTAGAACTGAAGGAGATAAATGAGTATTCCAGGGATGCAAGAGGAAACAAAGCTACAAATGAATCTGATTAAAAATAGCCATAGAGCTAAAGTGGGAAGCCAGCACTTAAGTAAGCAATGGCAAAAAAGTTGCAAACCAGGGCTGCCAAAAGTGTCAACTGCATCTGAGAAAGGTAAAATGAAACTTTTATGAAGGCTGTGATTTATTCTTGCAATGGTTTCACAACAGGCACTAAAAGATACTCAGAAGCAAGTTCTCCTCAAGGGTCATAAAATGTTTTAGAAATGCATATTTGTTTTTAAAAGATGCCTAGGAATATCCAAAATGGTAGAAAATAGGTTGTTTTTACATTAATTTCTTCGAGGACCAAACTGAAGTTATAACTAAATATGAGAGCAATCATCTTGAAGAAAAAGGAAACAACTCAAAACTAAATGAAGAAGAGTCACATAACTGAAGATTCACAGAAACCACATTGAGACTAGTAGGAAGGCAAAAAATACTGGTGCCATTCCTATGGGTGACAGCCAAGGTTTCAGAGAATCATCTCAGATGAAGGTGGTTAACCTTGAGAAGTGTGTAGTCTAAACCCCATGCTGGGCTTTTCATCCTAGAGCATCAGAGCTAAGAAGAGGAGTCCACATAGCATCTGGCTGTGTAAAGTGGTGAGGTTTCTAACTGACAGAGATAAACTGGAGTCCACAAAGACATGGGTGATCTTATAAAAGGCCAATGTACAAAATCTCATTCACAGCCATTTACCTTGTGAAGAGTGAACTAGAGACACATGAAAAAATCTAAGGTTGTTTACTTTAGGGAGAGACATGGTAGAGGACAGCCATCAGGACCTGTTTGCTCAGTCATTTTTCAATTCTGAAGTTTCCATATTTTTGGGGAAGAACACTCTTCTTTGTTACAGCATCAGCTTAGGAAAAAGCAACTTGCCCACCCTCGGGAATCTTCCTCTCCTTATCCTGTGGAAATTACACCTTTCTGAGGAGCCAGAATCCTTGGCTGAAGAATGGAGATTTGGATAGATCAGGAGAGTACAAGTGACTTGGTAATCTGATTTTGAGGCAGGAGCCATTTCCCCACTTTTCCAAAAGTCTTACTGGTACTTCCCCTTCATGGGAGATTCAGAAGAACTATTGCTTTGGCTGTTATCAGGCCAGACCTCCAGGCTTAGGAGGGCCTGCCAACTCAATTCCTGGTGAATCTGCCCTACTGAGGTCAGAGGAAAAATATAGAACAGACCAAGACTCGTGGCTCTTGGGTGTGGGCCACACCCATCACTTTTCCTGAAACATGAAATATACCTCCCCACAGAGAAAATCCACTAGCTTTATCCTCCTGACTCAAGCAGAGGCTCCTTCAGTGTCCAAAACTAACAATTAGCTAATAGACAGAGGCAGCCATAGGCAGATATCAGGGTGCCTTGGATCTTTTGCCTACCTGGCCATAGCACAAGTGGTGGTAAATCTGGCCTTGGTATGCAGCTTATTTCTTTCACATACACCTAAGCTTAGCAGAGGCAGAAAAAAAATGTGGATTCTATGTACCTCAAAACATATTGCTAAGGGTCAGTCACAAAAAATAACTTACACTGGGCTGTACCAGGTTTCCTCCTAAGAGGCCCAGAACCAACACAATCAGTGACAATCTTCAGAAAATATTAAAACAAGATTAAAGTTGCTGTACAAAGAGTATATTCAAAGGAATAGCTCATCATGCATCAAAATCAGCTGCAGTGAATTCTAATTCTTTTGGTCAGCATCTGCACAGCAGTTTGCATGCATTGATAGAGATACAGCCTTACAGTCATCTAGCCTAAAGGTCTATCCAATGCATAGCAGGCTAATAACAATCATTACTTAATTACAACAGAAGAGCCCACATAACCCACACAAGGGACATTTCTGGAGCACCCATACCAAATGAACTAAGAGATTGCACCACTGGTTCTAAAAGAACAATTGCTATATAAGACATTCCAAAAAAGACTGAAAATCATACTGTATCTATCTAAGAGACAAAAACAAACACAAAGAGGCAGCTAAAATGGGGTGGGGGGAGAAGAAACCAACGACACAACAAGAGAAATTTCCAGAGAGAGATGATTGTAATGGAGATAAGAGAATTATCAGATTTAGAGAGCAAATTAATGGTTAAATAAGTGCTTAAGAACAAACTGAGAACTTCTGCATCCCAGTCCGACACTCCATCCACTGCGCCACCACCAGGTCAGCAAACTGAGAACTTCAACAGAAATATTACAATTGTAAAAGGACATAGAAACCATTAAAAACAATCATAAATGAAGAATATTTGACATTGAATACATTAAAAAAATAAACAGTAGGTTGGATGAAGCATGATATCAAATCAGCAATTTGGAAGACAAGGTAGTAAAAGATAGTCAGAAGAATAAAAGAAAAAAAAATAAAGAATTGAAAAGAATGAGGATAGTTTAAGGATTCTTTGGGATAACATGAAATGTAACGGTGTCTCTATTATAATGGTACCAGAAGGAGAAAAGTGAGAGTAAGAGATTGAGAACATATTTGAGGAAATAATGACTGACTGAAACTTTTCTTAAGCTAATGAAAGAAAAAGACACACAGTCTAGGAAGTACAGAGAGTCCTAAACAAGATAGAACCAAAGATGACCATATCAATACATATCATAATTAAAATGGCAAATGTTAAAAACAAAAAGATGTTCTAAAAAACACCAAGAGAAAAACATGTAGTTATTTACAAGGGAGCTCCCATAAGGCTATGAGCTTATAACTCAACAAAAACATTTAAGGCTGAAGAACTCGAATGAAATATTTAATGACAGAAAATAATTTGACATTGGGTAATGGGTACACAACATATTCAACAACTCAAATGCTATGGAAATATATACCTAAAATCTATGTACATTTATTGATCAATGTCACCCATTAAATTTAATTTTCTAAATATTTGTTTAAAAAGAAATATTTAAAATGATAAAAAGCAAGGACCTACAACCAAGACTAATTGCCACAGCAGGCTATTATTTAAAATTGAAGGAAAAATACAGAACATGCAAGAAAAGAAAAAGTAAAAAGTGTTTGTTACCACCAAACCAGTATTACAAGAAATGTTAAAAGGCATGCTTTGAGAAGATGATGATGATGAAGAAGAAGAAGAAGAAGAAGAAGAAGAAGAAGAAGAAGAAGAAGAAGAAGAAAAAGAAGAAGAAGAAGAAGAAGAAGAAGAAGAAGAAGAAGAAGAAGAAGAAGAAGAAAAGGAAGGAGAATAAAAGGAAGGAGAAGGAAGTGAGAAGAAGAAAAAGAGGAGAAGGAGGAGTAGGAAGGAGTAGAGGAAGGAGGAGGAAAGAAGGAGAGAAGGAGGAGAAGGAGAAGAAAAAGGAACACAGTTTGAAAATGAAAATAAATGCATACATATCATAATAACTTTAACTGTAAATAGCTTAAATTATCCAATCAAAACACATAAGATAGCTGAATAATTAAGAAAGCAAGAGTAATATATACTGATCACAAAAATTAGAGGATATTTTAAAGTAAATATGAAGCAATAAAAAAGCATTTGATTTTTTTTATTAAACGAACATTAGAAAAGCAAGTGATAAGTCAAAGAAAGTTGATTATGCAAATTAGGTTCAAAACTAACCTTTATTTCATAGGTGAAAATGCACTATACAAAAGGCTGAAAGTACTGGAGTATCTGCACATTCATGTATATTGTAATTTTTTTGAGCAGTATATATGTGGTTTACAAGTGACACCAAAAAATAAGAAATACACACAGACTAAAAGTAAAAGGGTAAAAAAGGATATTTTATGCAAATGGAGATTTCTTAAAAATCTGGAGTAGATATAACCTTTATAAACATTTACACAGCAAAAATGGGAGCACATAAATATGTCAAGCAAATCTTAATAAACATAAAAGGTGAGAAAAACAAGAATTCAGTCATAATAGGGGATTTTAATACCTCATTGGCATCAGTGGATAGATCTTCCAGACTGAAAATTAATAAGAAAACAGAGGTCTCAAATGACAGAATTAGATCAGCTAAATTTAATTACCTTTAGGACATTTCACCTCAAGGCAGCAGAATATACATTTCTCTTAGGGGAAAATGGAATATTATCTTGTTAAGCCACATGTTATGACACAAAAGAAGTTTCAATAAATTTAAGAATATTAAAATCATAGTAAGCATCTTCTCTCTTACCATTATAGTGTGAAAGCAGAAATAAATCACAAGAAAAAATTGAAAATCACACAAGGACATGGAGGCTAAATAACATGTTACTAAATAATGAATGGGTTAACACTGAGATCAAGGAATTAGTCAAAAGATATCTTGAAACAAATAAAAATTAGAGATTCAAAGATGGCAGCGGAGTAGGCGGATGCACAGACGCCCAGCTCTCTCAGCATGAAAAACTAACTCTGAACTGCAAGAACAGCTCTAAAAAAACCAAGGAGCAAAGAGAAAGCCACAATAATCCTGGTAAGGAGTGCCTGAATCTCCTCTGCTTACAGGAATGGGGGAGGCTGTGAGCCCAGAGAGGATTTCACAGAGGAAAAAGAGCAGCAACTACTGCTCACAGCCACTTACCTGGCGACCAGGGAGCAAGGTGTGTTGAAAAGATCAGCTTATCTCCCAAGTGGAAAGGACAGGGAGAGGGACAGACTGTGAGGGGCTAAGGAATGCAGGAAACGAAATAAAAAAGCTGACTAATTCGTGCTGGAGGCGGCCATAGCTGGGGGAGGGACTGAACCTTTCACAAAACAGATCTGAAGTGCTTCCGGATCAGAGATCTCCGGACATCTATCCAGGTCCAATCAGCACAACAAGACACAGCTAAAAACAAGAAGTGGGGAGGAGGGGCAGTAACTCAGGTCTCCATGGAGATCTGAGATATACCTCCTCCTACTGAAGCTGAGAAAAAACCCTGCCCCCAGTGAGATTAGTTGGTGAAAGAGACCGTCAGAGTCTCAGGTTACACCCACAGCATTCCTGGATACAGTTTGAAGGAAGACCCTGCTGAGATCAGTTAACAAGACTATCACCTGTTAAGAAAACAAACAAATCAAGACTTCAAAGCTGCCCAAATCAGAAAGTGGATTACAAATAATAGCTGATACCAAGCCAAAAGACCTAGAAATAACACAACTTAAAACTGGAGGCAGACAACACCAAGCCTAAACTCAACCAACTCTACAAACAAAACACCAAAAATGAGAAGACAAAAAAGTGCAATCCAAATGAAACCTTCAGAAGATGAACTGAGTGATACAGAAATAATCAAACTTCCTGATGTGGAGTTCAAAATAATGATTGTAAGAATGCTAGGGATCTTAGAACAACAATGGATGGTCACTATGAATACCTAAATAAAGAAATAGCAAGTATAAAAATGAATCAGTCAGAGATGACAAATACAATATCAGAAATAAAGACCACAATGGAAGGAATTAAAAACAGGAAAGATAGAACAAAGGATCGAATCAGCGAGTTAGAGGACAACTGGAATGAAGGCATGAAAGCAGAGAAGAAAAGATAAAAGAGACTCAAAAAGTCATAGGAAACTCTTAGAGAGCTCTGTGACAACATGAAGAGAAATAACATCCACATCATAGGGGTCCCTGAAGAAGAAGAAAAGGAACAAGGAATAGAGATGTTGTTCAATCATATCATAGCTGAAAATTTCCCTAAATTAATGCAGGAGAAACTCTCACAAGTCCAAGAAGCACAGAGGACTCCATTAAAGAGAAACCCAAAGAAACCTACACCAAGACACATCATAATTAAAATACCAAAGCTAAAAGATAAAGAAAAATTTTAAAAGCTACTAGAGAAAAAAAAGATATCACTTACAAAGGAGCCCCCATAAGGATGACATCCAACTTCCCAACAGAAACACTTGAGGCCAGAAGGGAATGGCAAGAAATATTCAAAGTAATGCAGAACAAGAACCTACAACCAAGACTACTTCATCCAGCAAGGCTATCGTTTAAAATCGAAGGAGAAATAAAAAGCTTCCCAGACAAAAAAGAACTCAAGGAATTCATTACAACCAAACCAATGCTGCAGGTAATGTTAAGGGGCCTGTTGTAAACAGATCAAAGTGGAAAAAGAATATAGCAAAAAAAGGAATATACCTTTAAAGAAGAAAATGGCAATAAACAACTACATATCAATAATAATCTTAAATGTAAATGGATTAAATGATCCAATCAAAAGACATAGGGTAGCTGCATGGATAAGAAAACAGGACCCATACATATGTTGTCTACAAGAGACACACCTTAAAACAAAAGACACACACAGATTGAAGGTAAAAGGATGGAAAAAAACATTTCATGCAAACAGAAATGAAAAAAAAGCAGGGGTAGCAATACTTATATCAGACAAATTGGACTTTAAAACAAAGGATATAGTAAGAGATAAAGAAGGCCACTACATAATGATAAAGGGAGTAATCCAACAGGAAGATATAACTATTATAAATATCTATGCACCTAATATAGGAGCACCCGAATATATAAAGAAGACTTTGATGGATTTAAAGGGCGAGATCAACAGCAATACTATAATAGTAGGGAATTTCAATACCCCACTAACATCACTAGATAGATCCTCAAGAAAGAAAATTAACAAAGAAACAGCAGACTTATTGGACACACTAGATCAACTCGATTTAATAAATATCTTCAGAACCTTTCACCCTAAATTTAGCAGCAGAATATACATTCTTTTCAAGTGCTCATGGTATACTCTCTAGGATAGACCACATGTTAGGGCACAAAAGTGCTCTCAACAAATTTAAGAAGACTGAAATCATATCAAGCACTTTCTCTGATCACAACAGCATGAAACTAGAAATGAATCACAGAAGAAAAGCTCAAAAATTCTCAAACACATGGAAACTAAATAGCAGGTTGTTAAATAATGAATACATTAAGAATGAGATCAAAGAAGAAATAAAAAAATTCCTAGAAACGAATGACAATGAGCATACAACAACTCAAAATTTATGGGACACAGCGAAAGCAGTGCTGAGAGGAAAGTTCATAGCACTACAGGCACACTTTCAGAACCTAGAAAAAGCTCAAATAAACAACTTAACCGAGCATCTAAAAGAATTAGAAAAAGAACAGCAAGTAAAGCCCAAATGTAGTAGAAGGAAGGAAATAATAAAGATCAGAGCAGAAATAAATGACATAGAGGCTAAAGAAACAATACAGAGGATCAATGAAACTAGGAGCTGGTTCTTTGAAAAGGTAAACAAGATTGATGAACCTTTAAGTAGACTCACCAAGAAAAAGAGAGAGAGGATTCAAATAAATAAAATTAGAAATGAGAGAGGAGAAATAACAACTGACACAACAGAAATACAAAATATTGTAAGAAAATACTATGAAGAACTGTATGCCAAAAAACTAGACAACCTAGATGAAATGGACAAATTCCTTGATATATACAATCTTCCAAAAATCAATGTGGAAGAATCAGAAAACCTAAACAGACTGATTACAACAAATGAGATTGAAACAGTTATCAAAAAACTCCCAACAAAGAAAAGTCCAGGGCCCGATGGCTTCACAATGGAATTCTACCAAATATTCAAAGAAGAACTAACTCCTATCCTTCTCAAACTATTTCAAAAAATTCAAGAGGAAGAAAGACTTCCAAGCTCCTTTTATGAGGCGAGCATAATTCTGATTCCAAAACCAGGCAAAGACAACACAAAGAAAGACAATTATAGGCCAATATCTCTGATGAATATAGATGCTAAAATCCTCAACAAAATATTAGCAAACCGGATCCAACAATATATGGAAAAAATCATACACCATGATCAAGTGGGATTTATTCTGGGGAGGCAAGGCTGGTACAATATTTGTAAATCAATCAATGTGATTCATCACATAAACAAAAAGAATGAGAAAAACCATATGATAAATTCAATAGATGCAGAAAAAGAATTTGATAAAATCCAGCACCCATTCATGATCACAACTCTCAGCAAAGTGGGAATACAGGGAACATACCTCAATATGATAAAAGCCATCTATGAGAAACCCACAGCCAACATCATACTCAATGGGCAAAAATTAAAAGCAATACCCTTAAGATCAGGAACAAGGCAGGGGTGACCCCTTTTACCACTTTTATTTAACATGGTCCTGGAAGTCCTAGCCACAGCAATCAGACAAGAAGAAGAAATAAAAGGCATTCAAGTTGGAAAAGAAGAAGTAAAACTATCATTATTTGCAGATGGTATGATATTGTATATAGAAAACCCTAAAGTCTCAGTCAAAAAGCTACTGGACCTGATAAATGAATTCAGCAAAGTGGCAGGATATCAAATCAATACTCAGAAATCAGAGGCATTTTTATACACCAACAATGTACAGGCAGAAAGAGAAATTAAGGAAACAATACCCTTCACAATTACAACCAAAAAAATAAAGTACCTAGGCGTAAACTTAACCAAGGAGACCAAAGACTTGTACTTGGAAAATTACAAAGCATTGATAAAAGAACTCAAGGAATATACAAACAAGTGGAAGCATATACTGTGCTCATGGTTAGGAAGAATAAACATCATTAAAATGTCTATATTACCGAAAGCAATCTATAAATTCAATGCAATACCAATTAAAATACCAATGATATACTTCAAAGATATAGACCACATATTCCAAAAATTGATATGGAACCAAAAGAGAACATGAATAGTCTCAGTAATCTTAAAAAAGACGAATAAAGTGGGAGGTATCACACTTCCTGATATCAAGTTATACTACAAGGCCATTGTACTCAAAACAGCCTGGTACTGGCATAAGAACAGGCATATAGATCAATGGAACAGAACAGAGAACCCAGAAATAAACTCACAGTTCTATGGACAACTGATATTTGACAAAGGAAGTAAGGAAATACAATGGAGTAAAGACAGCCTCTTTAACAAATGGTGTTGGGAAAATTGGACAGCTACCTGCAAAAAAATGAAACTAGATCACCTGCTTACACCACTCACAAAAATAAACTCAAAATGGATAAAAGACTTAAATGTAGGCCGTGAAACCATAAGCATCTTAGAAGAAAACATAGGCAGTAAGTTCTCCGACATCTCTTGGAGCAATATATTTACTGATTTATCTCCACAGGGAAGTGAGATAAAAGACAGGATAAACAAATGGGACTATATCAAACTAAAAAGCTTTTGCACAGCTAAAGACAACAAGAACAGAATAAAATGACAAACTACACAATGGGAGAACATATTTGACAATACATCTGATAAGGGGTTAATAACCAAAATTTATAAAGAACTTGTAAAACTCAACACCAGGAAGACAAACAACCCAATCCAAAAATGGGCAAAAGAGATGAATAGATACTTCTCCAAAGAGGACATACAGATGGTCAATAGGCATATGAAAAAATGCTCAACATCACTAATCATTAGAGAAATGCAAATTAAAACCACATTGAGATATCACCTCACACCAGCCAGAATGGCGCTCATCAACAAAACAACACAGAATAAGTGCTGGCGAGGATGTGGAGAAAAGGGAACCCTCCTGCACTGCTGGTGGGAATGCAGACTGGTGCAGCCACTGTGGAAAACAGTATGGAGATTCCTCAAAAAACTGAAAATCGAACTGCCTTTTGACCCAGCTATCCCACTTTTAGGAATATACCCCAAGGACACCATAGAACGGCTCCAAAAGGAGAAATGCACCCGCATGTTTGTGGCAGCATTGTTCACAATAGCGAACATCTGGAAACAGCCCAAGTGTCTATTAGAGGACGAGTGGATTAAAAAGCTTTGGTACATATATACTATGGAATACTACTCAGCCATAAGAAATGATGACATCGGATCATTTACAATAACATGGATGGACCTTGACAACATTATATGGAGCGAAATAAGTAACTCAGAAAAAAAACTAAGATGAATCCATATATTGAAGGGACATAAAAATGAGACTCAGAGACATGAACAAGAATGTGATGGCAACAGGGCTGGGGGGTGGAAGGAGGGGGGATGGGGTGAAGAAGGAGAGAGGGGTTGGGGGAGGGAAGGGGCACAAAGAAAACCAGATAGAAGGTGACAGAAGACAATTTAACTTTGTGGGAGGGGTATACAGCACAATCAAATGTCAAAATAATCTAGAGATATTTTCTCTCAACATATGTACCCTGATTTATCAATGTCACTGCATTAAATTTAATAAATAAAAAAAAGGAGAAATGCACCCCCATGTTTATGGCAGCATTGTTCACAATAGTGAAGGATCTGGAAACAGCCCAGGTGTCCATCAGTGGACGAGTGGAATAAAAAGCTTTGGTACATATATACTATGGAATACTACTCAGCCATAAGAAATGATGACATTGGATCATTTACAATAACATGGATGGACCTTGGTAACATTATACGTAGCGAAATAAGTAAATCAGAAAAAACTAAAAACTATATGATTCCACACATAGGTAAGACACAAGAATGAGACTCAGAAACATGGACAAGAGTGTGGTGGTTATGAGGGTGGGGGGGAGGAGAGGGAAGGGGTTGGGGAGGGGAGGGGCACAAAGAAATCCAGTTAGAAGGTGACGGAAGACAATTGGATTTTGGGTGATGGGAATGCAGCATAAAAAATGTCAAAATAACCTAGAGATGTTTTCTCTGAACATATGTATCCTGATTTATCAATGTCACCCAATAAAAATTTTAAAAAAGACAAAAAAAGAAAAGCTCCACGAAGAACACAATTAAATGAAATTTAAACTGTGACAACAAAAACAAAAAAGAGAGGATAAAGATTAACAGTAGCAAAGGACAATGGCATGCACAAGCACTCATAAGATAGTGTACTACAATGAACATGGTACGTACCCTCTCCATTACTTAATGGTAACCACCCCTGAAAAAACCACCACAGAAACACATGACTTAAAAAGGGAAGTAACAGAAGAAAGAAGTATGGATTACAACCAAACAAAAACAAAAAAAAAATAGAAAAACAAAAGAGAAGAATCAAACAAGATAAAAAAAACTAACAGAAAGCAATATATAAAATGGCAATAGTAAACCCTCAAGTGTCAATAATTACACTAAATGTAAATGGATTGAATTTAGCAATAAAAAGACACCAAGTACCAGAATGGATTAACAAAGAAAATCCAACTCTATGCTGCCTACAGGAAACACATCTAAGCAACAAGGATAAAAACAAATTCAAGTCTGACCTGTGGTGGTGCAGTGGATAAAGCATCGACCTGGAAATGCTGAGGTTGCCAGTTCAAAACCCTGGGCTTGCCTGGTCAAGGTACATAGGGAAGTTGATGCTTCCAGCTTCTCCCCACCTTCTCTCTTTGTCTCTCTCTCCTCTCTCTCTCCCTCTCTGTCTCTCTCTCTCTCTCTCCCTTTCTCTCTCTTCTCTAAAATGAATAAATAAAATTTAAAAAAAAATTTGAAAAAGAAATCTTTAAAAAAAAAATGAATTCAAAGTGAAAGGGTAGAAAACAATATTCCAAGAAATAACATCCAAAAAAAAAATCAGTTGTAGCAATACTCATATCTAACAATGCTGACTATAAGACAGCAAAACTAATCAGAGACAAAATGGTCATTTCATAAAGATTAAGGGGACACTGAAGTAAGAAGACATAACAATTCTTAATATATATGCACCACACCAAGGAGCACCAAAATATATAAGAAAACTACTGACTGACCTAAAAAATAAAAGTGACAAAAATACAATCATACTTGAAGACCTCAATATGTTGCTGACAGCTCTAGATCATTCATCCAAACAGAAAATCAATAAATAAATATTGGCATTAGATGAAAAACTAGAGCAGTAGGATATGATAGACATCTACAAGACATTTCATCCCAAAGTGACAGAGTACACATTTTTCTCTAGTATACAGGGAACATTTGCAAGAATTGACCATGTGTTGAGCCACAAAAATATCATCAGGAAATTCAGAAAAATTGAAATTGTACCAAGCATATTTTATGATCATAAAGCCTTGAAACTAGAAATCAACTTCAAAAAAGGTAAAAAAAAAAAAAAAAAAACCCAAAAATGTGGAAACTAAACAACATACTTTAAGGAAATGATTGGCTCAAAGAAGAATTAAGAGCAGAGATCCAAAGATACATACAGACAAATGAAATAAAAAATACAACATATCAGAATCTCAGCTAAAGTGGTAATGAGGGAAGTTCATATCTTCAGGCCTATATGAAAAAACAAGAGAGAGCCCAAGTAAACCATTTAACTTTACACTTTCATGAACTAAAAAAAGTAAAACAAAGACAACCCAAAACCAACTGAAGAAAAAAAATAATAAAAATCATAGCAGAAATGAAATAGAGAAAAGATAAACTATAGAAAAAAATAATAAAACATGAAGCTAGTTCTTTAAAAAGATCAACAAAATTGACAAACCCTTGGCAAGACTCACCAAGGGGAAAAAAAGAGATTCATATAAACAAAGTCCAAAATGAAAAAGGAGAAATCACCACAGATATCATAGATATACAAAAACTTATTGTAGAATGCTATGAAAAACTATATGCCACCAAATTCAAAAATCTAAAAAAAAAATGTATAAATTCCTAGAACAATACAACCTTCCTAGACTGAGTCATGAAGAAACCAAAAGCCTAAACAGACCAATAAGCAGGGATAAAAGAGAAAAAGCTATTAAAAACCTCCCCTAAAGTAAAATTCCAGGCCTAGACAGCTATCCTAGTGAATTCTATCAAACTTTCAAAGAAGACTTTGTTTCTATTCTACTCAAAGTCTTCCAAAAATTTGAAGAAGGAATAGTTTCAAACATATTTTATGAGGCCAACATAATCCTCATACCGAAACCTGGCAAGGACGGCACAAAAAAAGAAAACTACAAACCAATATCTCTAATGAATACAGATGCGAAAGTACTAAACAAAATACTAGGAAATCCAATACTACAACGTATTAAAAAAATAATACATCATGATCAAGTGGGATTCATCCCAGAATCTCAAGGATAGTTCAACATTCATAAAACGGTTAACGTAATACACCATATCAACAAAACAAAGAACAAAAACCACATGATTTTATCAATACATGCAGAAAAGGCATGCAATAAAATACAACACCATTTTATGTTTAAAACACTCACCAAAATGGGTATAGAAGGAAAATATCTCAACATGATAAAGGCCATTTATGGTAAACCATCAACTAACATCATATTAAATGGCATAAAACTGAACACTTTTCCCCTTAAATTAAGAACAAGACAGGGTTGTCTACTCTCTCCACTCTTATTTAACGTGGTGCTAGAAGTTCTAGCCAGAGCAATTAGACAAGATAAAGAAATAAAAGTCATTCATATCAGATAAGAAAAAGTAAAGGTTTAACTTTTTGCAGATGGTATGATTTTATACATCAAAAACTCCAAAGACTACACAAAAAGATTACTAGAAACAATAAACCAATACAGTAAGGTCGCAGAATACAAAATTAATATTTAAATCCATAGGCTTTTTATATGCCAACAACAAAATATTAGAAAACAAACTCAAAAAAATAATCCCTTTCACGGTTGCAACAAAAAAAAAATAAAGTACATAGTAATAAACATAACAAAAAATGTAAAGGACCTACATAATAAAAACTAGAAAGCATTGTTAAAGGAAATTTAGAAAGATACAATAAAATGAAAAAATATTTTTTGTTCCTGGATAGGAAGAATAAATATAATCAAAATGACCATATTATCCAAAGCAATATACAAATTTAATGCAATTCCCATCCAAATTCCAGTGACATTTAAAAAAAAAAAATTGAACAAAAAGTCATCAGATTTACATGGAGCAATAAAAAACCCTGACTAGCCAAAGCAATCCTATGGAAAAAGAATGAAGCTGGGGGCATTAAAATACCTGACTTCAAATTATATTATAGAGCCACGACAATCTAAACAGCATGGTATTGGCAGAAAAATAGACACTCAGACCAATGAAACAGAATAAAAAGTCAAGAAATAACACCACATATATATGGTCAAAGAATTTTCAGTAAAGGGGCCAACAATATACAATGAAGAAAAGAAAACCTCTTCAACAAATGGTGCTGGGAAAACTGGAAGGCAACATACAAAAGAATGAAACTCGACTACTGTTTGACTCCTTGTACTAAAATTAATTCAAAATTTATCAAAGAACTAAATATAAGACCTGAAGCAATAAAGTACAGAGAAGAAAACATAGGTACTAAACTCATGGACCTTGGTTATAAAGAGCACTTTATGAATTTTACTCCAAAGACAAAGGAAGTGAAGGCAAATAAATGAATAGGAACACATAACACTAAGAAGCTTTTGCACAGCAAGAGAAACTGACAACAGAATAAACAGACAGTCAACTAAATGGGAGATGATATTTTAAAACAACAGCTCAGATAAGGTCCTACTGTCCAAAATATACAAAGAACTCATAAAACTCAACAAAAAACAAACAAACAAACAATCCAATAAAAAAATCCGAAGAGGACATGAAAAAACACTTCTTCCAGGAAGAAATACCAATGGCCAACAGATATATAAAAAGATGCTTATCATCATTAGTTATTAGAGAAATTCAAATCAAAACTACAATGAGGTACCACCTCACACCTGTTAGATTAACTATTATCAACAAGACAGGTAATAATAGCAAGTGTTGAAGAAGCTGTGGAGAAAAAGGAACCCTCATCCACTGTTGGATGGAATGTAAAGTAGTACAACAATTATGAAAGAAAGTACGGTTGTTCTTCAAAAAACTAAAAATAGATCTACTATATGACTTAGCAATCTCTCTACTGGGTATATACCCCCAAAACTCAAAAACATTGGTATGTAATAACACATGAAGCACCATGTTCATCACAGCATTGTTCACAATGGCCAAGACATGGAAACTACCAAAACAACCTTCAAAAGATGACTGGATAAAGAAGTGGTGGTACATATATACTATGAAATACTACTCAGACATAAGAAATGATGATATCTGATCATTTACAACAAAATGGATGGATCTTGATAACATTATACAGAGTGAAATAAGTAAATCAGAAAAAACAGAAGTGCATGATTCTATACATAGGTGGGACAGAAAAACGATACTAAGAAAGATGGAGAAGAGTGTGGTGGTTATGATGGGGGAGGGAAGGTGAGAGGCACAAAAAAAACTAGATAGAAGCTGATGGAGGACAATTTGACTTTGGTGATGCTTTTGCAACATAATTGAATGACAAGATAACCTGGAGATTTTTTTGAACATGTGTACCCTGATTTATTAATGTCACCCCATTAAAATTAATAAAAAATTATAGAAATTTCAAAATTGAAGTTTTGAAAAATATTAACAAGATACAAAAAAAAACACAAAATATGCAACTTAATGAGGTCACCAAGAAAATTGAATTTTTAAAAACAGAAATAAGGCCCTGGCCGGTTGGCTCAGCAGTAGAGCGTCGGCCTGGAATGCGGGGGACCCGGGTTCGATTCCTGGCCAGGGCACATAGGAGAAGCGCCCATTTGCTTCTCCACCTGCCCCTCTTTCCTCTCTGTCTCTCTCTTCCCCTCCCACAGCTGAGGCTCCATTGGAGCAAAGATGGCCCGGGCGCTGGGGATGGCTCCTTGGCCTCTGCCCCAGGCGCTAGAGTGGCTCTGGTCGCGGCAAAGCAATGCCCCGGAGGGGCAGAGCATATGCCCTGGTGGGCAGAGCATCGCCCCCTGGTGGGCAGAGCATCGCCCTCTGGTGGGTGTGCCAGGTGGGTCCCGGTCGGGTGCATGCAGGAGTCTGTCTGACTGTCTCTCCCCGTTTCCAGCTTCAGAAAAAGACAAAAAAAAAAAAAAAACAGAAATAAAAAACTCAATACTTGAAAAAAAAACTGAGGCAGCAATTTATCCAGTAGACCAAGCACTATAGAGGAAAAAAATCAGTGACATCAAAGATAGGCAAGTACAAATGCTACAGAAAAAAGATGAGAGACATGAATTAAGAAAAGCTGAGAGAACTCTACAAGAATTGTCTGACTCTGTCAGAAAGAGCAATAAAATATTAATGGGCATATTATAAGAATAGAGAGAGAGGGGAATATAGAGTCTATTTAAACAAGTAATGTATGAGAATTTCACCAGCTTATGGAAAAAGTTACAGAATCAAATCCAAGATGCAAACAAAAATTCAAGTTACCTCAAACAAAACAGACCTACTACAAGACACATCTTAATAAAATTGTCAAAAATTAATGACAAAAATAAACCATTAAGGCTGCTAGAGAAAAGAAGAATATAACATAAAAAAAAAAGCCTATTAGCTTATCATCAGACTTCTCAGCAGAAACTCAGCAAGCCAGAAGAGAGGGGACCCAAACATTTAAAGTACCAAAAGAGAGGAATTACTAGCCAAAAATAATATATCCATCAAAAATATCCTTCAAATATAAAGAAGTAAAAATTTTTGCAGTTATACAGAAGTTGAGGAAATTTATCATCAGAAATTTCCTATTGCAGGAAATATTAAAGTGGCTTATTCAAAAGACACAAAAAAGCAAAACAAATCAAAACTACAAATAAAAGCTCCAGCAAGGTCCCAATGCAAACAAGGATAATCTGTGACAAAAACAACATAAAAGGGAAAGGATAAAGACCTATAGTAGCAAAGAAGGAAGTAGTTCAAAAACATTCATAAGACAAAAGACTCTTGTACATATCAACATTTTTCTCATAATAGCCCAATGATACTCACTTATGAAAAATAATCAGTATGAAATACACAGCTTTAAAGAAGAAGAAACATGACCCTGGCTGGTTGGCTCAGCAGTAGAGCATTGGCCTGGCTTGTGGAAATCCCCGGTTTGATCCCATTCAGGGCACACAGAAGAAACACCCTTCTGCTTCTCCACCCTTCCCTCACTCCTTCCTCTCTGTCTCTGTATTCCCTTCCCACAGCCAAAGCTCCATTGGAGCAAAGTTGGCAGAGGCACTGAGGTCGGCTCCATGGCTTCTGCCTAAGGTACTAGAATGGCTCCAGTAGCAAAGGAGCAATGTCCTTAAAGGGCAGAGCATTGCCCCCTGGTAGGCATGCCAGGTGGATTCCAGTCGAGCGCATGTGAAAGTCTGACTGCCTCCTTGTTTCTAACCTCGGAAAAATACAAAACAAAATAAAAGGAAGAAGAAAGAAGAAAAATAAATATGAAAATCCACCAAACAAAAGCAAATAAAAGAAACACCAAAGAGAAAAACCAAACAAGACATAGAGCTACCAAAAAGCAAAATATAAAACTGCTTTAGAAAATCCTCAAATGTCAATAATTACCCTAAATGTGAAGGAACTAAACTCACTAATAAAATGGCACAGAATAACAGATTGGATTAAAAGCAAAACCCAGCCAAACCAGGTGGTGGCACAATGGATAGGGTGTCAGACTGGGACGAGGAGGAATAAGGTTTGAAACCTTGAGGTTGCCAGCTTGAGCAGGGTCTCATCTGGTTTGAGAAAGGCTCACCAGATTGAGCCCAAGGTCGCTGGCTTGAGCAAGGAATCACTTAGTCTGCTGTAGCCTCAGAGTCAAGGCACAAAAAAGAAAGTAATCAATGAACAATTAAGATGCTGCAATAAAAATTGAAGCTTCTCATCTCACTCTCTTCCTGTTTCTATCTCTCTCTCTTCCTGTCTTGTCTGTCTCTGTCACAAGAAAAAAAGCCAAACCCAACCATATGCCACCTTCAAGAGACATGTCTAAGCTTCGAGGACAAAAGTAGACAAAGTGAAAGTTTGGAAAATGATTCTCGAAGCAAATAATATCTGAAGAAAAGCAGGTATAGCCATACTGTCTGACAATGCTGATATCAAGACAACAAAGGTAACGAGAGACAAAGATGGACATTTCACAATGATAAAAAAGGATATTTTATCACAAAGACATAAAACTTCTTAATATTGACACAGCAAACAAGGGGACTTCCAATTATATATGACATCTACTAAATGATCAAAAAATAGGAGACAAAAACACAATCATACTTAAATAAGTCAACACAACATTAATGTCCTTAGATAGATCATCCAAATACAAAAACAATAAAAAATACTGGCCTTAACTGACACAATGGACCAAAATGGCATAATAGCTATTAATAGGCCATTTCCTCTCAAAATATAAGATTATACATTCTTCTCCAGTGTTCATGAATATTCTCAAGGATAGACCATATGTTGGGCCACAAAATTTACATCAACAAATTCAAAATGATTAAATTCATAACAAAATATATTTTCTTATCATAAAGCTTTGAAATTAGAACACAACTGCAAAAATATATAAAAAACAATAAAAATATGGAAATTAAACAAGATATTTCTAAAATATGACTAAGTCAAAGAAGAAATAAAAGCAAAAATCAAGATATATACAAATAAATGAAAATGACAACATGACATATTGAAGTTTCTGAAATGCAGTGAAAGCAGTACTAAGAGGGAAGTTTACATCATTACAGGCTTATGTAAAGAAACAAGAGCGATCTCAAGTAAAAATGCTAACATCACATCTTAAGGTGCTACAAGAAGAACAAAGGCAACTAAAAGCCAGCATAAGAAATAGTAGAGTCACTCTTATTCAACATAATTTTGGATGTCTGAGCCAAAGCAATCAGACAAAAAGAAGAAATAAAAGAAATTCAAATTAAAAAAGAAGTAAAACTATCATTATTTGCTAATGACACGACACTGTACATGAAAAAGTCTAAAGTCTCAGTCAAAAAATACTGGACCTGATAAATGAATTCAGCAAGGTGGCAGGATATAAAATTAATACTCAGAAATCAGAAGCATTTTTATACACTAATAATAAACTGTCTGAAAGAGAAATTAGGGAAACAATCCCCTTTAATATTGAAACAAAAAAAGTAAAGTACTTAGGAGTATATTTAACCAAGGAGGCAAAAGACTTGTACTCAGAAAATTATAAGACATTGAAAACAAATTAAGAAAGATACAAACAATTGGAAACATATACCGTGTTCATGGATTGGAAAAATAAACATCATTAAAATGTCTATATTACTGAAAGCAGTCTATAAATTCAATGCAAATATTATTAAAATATTAATGGCACACTTCAAAAATAAAACAAATATTGCAAAAAATTTATATTGAATCAAAAATAACACAAATACCCTCAGCAATCTTCAAACAGAAGAAAAAGGTGGAAAGTATAACAACCCCTAATATGAAGTTATACTACAGGCCATAGTAATCAAAATAGCTTGGTAATGGCATAAGAACAGGTATACAGATCAATGGAACAGAACAGAGAACCCAGAAATAAATACACGCCTTTATGGTAAATTGATATTTGACAAAGGAGGTAAGAGCACACAGTGGAGTAAAGACAGTCTCTCTCTTTAATAAATTAGTGTCAAGAAAATTGGACAGGTACACACAAAAAAATTAAACTAGAACACCAACTTACACCATTCACAAAAATAAACTCAAAATTGATAAAATACTTAAATGTAAATCTTAAAAACATAAACATCTTGGAAAAAAACATAGGCAGTAAACTCTCCGATATATCTCATAGCAATATTTTTGCTGGATTATTTCCACGGGCAAGTGAAATAAAGGACAGGATAAACAAATGGGACTATATCAAGCTAAAAAGTTTTTGCACAGTTAAAGAAAGTATGAACAAAATAAAAGACAAACTACGTAATGGGAGAACATATTTGACAAAACGTCTGATAAGGAGTTAATAACCAAATTTATGAAGCACTTGTAAAACTCAACAGAAAGGTATACATTCCAATCAAAAAACGGGCAAAAGAAATGAATAGACATTTCTCCAAAGATAACATACAGATAGTCAATAGGCATATAAAAAATGTTCAACATTATAAATCATTAGAGAAATTCAAATTAAAACCACAATGAGATATGACCTCATACCTGTCAAAATGGTGCTCCTTAACAACAACAGCAACAAAAAACACATAATAAATGCTGGCAAGGATGTGGAGAAAAGGGAACCCTCCTGCACTGTTGGTGGGAACACAGACTGGTGCAGCCACTGTGAAAAATAGTATGGATATTCCTCAAAAAATTAAAAATAAAACTGTCTATTGACCCAGCTATCTCACTTTTAGAAATATATTCTAAGAATACCAAATCACTGATTCAAAAGAAAATATGCACCCCCATGTTTATTGCAGCATTGTCTACAATAACCAAAATCTAGAAACAGCCCAAGTGTCCATCAGTAGACAAGTGGATTAAAAAACAGTGGTACATATACACAATGGAATACTATGCAGCTATGAAAAAGAATTCTTACCTTTTGCAATGACATAGATGGCTTTGGAAACTAATATGATATATGAAATAATCCAGATCGAGAAAGAAAAATATCATATGACCTCACTCATTTGAGAAATATAATAAACACTGTGAACTGAGGAACAAAACAGAGGAAGAGGCATGATCAAAGGGACCAGAGGGAAAGCGGTTAGAGGGAAAGTGGATGAGAGGTTGGGATGAGAAAAGGGAAAGAGTTTACTAAAATTATATATAAATAACAGTGTTATAGAGAGCAGAAAAGCAAATCTTGGAAGGAAGATGGAATGGCATTGGGGAGGAGGGGGCAAGGGGAGTGTTATGTGGCACAAGGGAGTTGAGGGAAAATATATTTAGTGGGACACTTGAATCTATGTATACACAATAAATTAAAATCAAGAACAATTTTAAAAGTAGCTATCAATAATATATGTTACCCCAAAAAAGTTCAGGCTGCACTGCTGAACTCTACCAAACATTCAAAGAAGGTTTGGTACCTATCATTTGAAAATCTTTCAAAAAATTGAAGAAGAATAAGTATTGCCTATTTACATTTAATGAAGCTATTGTAACCTTGACCAAATCCTGGCAAGCACAACAACAACAACCAAAAAATAAAAAATAAAGAAAGAAAAAATAAAGAAATCTACAAACCAATATCTCTAATAAGTACAAATGCAAAAATCCTAAAAAATAATATTAGCAAACTGAATACAACAACACATTAAAAAATGCATTACAATTAAGTTTGATTTATTCAAGGAGAATCAGGATGGTCAACATACAGGAATCAACAAATGTAATACACCACAAATCTAAGAAAGAACAAAAATTATGATCCTATCAATAGTTGCAGAAAAGGCATTCAGTAAGACACAACATCCCTTCATGTTGAAACATTCAATAAAATTGTAATAGAAGGGAAGTAACTAAACATAATAAAGGCCATATATGATAAATTATCAGCTAATATTATACTGCATGGGGAAAAAATAAAGACTTTTTCTCTAAAATCAGAAACAAGAAAAGGTCTCCCACTTTATCCACTCTTATTTAAGATAGTTCTGAAATTTTAACCAGAGCAATCAGGCAAGAGAAAGATATAAAAGTCATCCATATCAGGAAAGAAGTTAAGGTATCACTCTTTGCAGATGACATCATCTTGTATGTACAAAACCTCAAAGACTCCACCATAAATCTATTAGAAACATTTTCCCAATACAGTAAAGTTGGAGGATACAAAATCAATATAAAAAGTTTATTACTTTCCTTTAGGGAAATGATAAAACTTCAAAGAATGAACTAAAAAAAAATTCATTTTACATTTGGAAAAAAATCTAGGAATAAACTTAAGAAAGAATGTAAATGACCTATATATTGAAACCTTCAAAGCATTATAAAAAGAAATTTAAAAAGGCACATTGAAATATAAAAATATTTAGGTTCATGGATTGGAAGAATCAACTTAGTTAAAAAGACCATATTGCCCAAAGTAATAGAGAAATTTAATGCAATCTCCATCAAAATGCCAATGTCATTTTTTTTTAAATAAATTTTTATTAATGGTAATGGGATGACATTAATAAATCAGGGTACATATATTCAATGTCATTTTTTAAAGAAATGGAGCAACAAATTACCAAGTTTGTATGGAAACATAAAAATACACTAAATAGCCAAAGAAATCCTGAAGAAAAAGAATGAAGTCACAGGCATCACATTATCTGACTGTAAATTATATTACTGAGCCATTATATTCAAAACAGCATGGTATTCACACACACACAAAAATAGACACACATACAAATAGAATAGAACCTAGAGCCCAGAAATACAATCACATATATATGGACAAATAATATTCAGGAGAGGAGCCAAAAACACACATTGGAAAAAATAGAGTTTCTTCAATAAATTGTGCTGGCAAAATTTGAAAGCCACATGCAAAAGAATAAAACTTAAATACAGTTTTTCTCCTGCACAAAAATTAATTCAAAATAGATCAAAGAACTAAACATAAGATCTAAAACAGTGAATTACATGGAAGAAAACATAGGTACTAAACTTATAGACCTTTACCATAGAAAACAATTTATGAATTTTACAATTAAGGCAAGAGAAATAAAGGCAAAAACAAATGAATGGGACTATATCAAACTAAATGCTTCTGCACAGCCAAACAAACTGACAACAAAACAAATAAGTAGTCAACAAAATAGGATATGATAATTGTAAACAACAGCCCTGGTAAGAGGTTAATATCCAATATAAATAAAGAACTCACAAAGTTTAGCAACAGACAAGCAAATGTTCCACTTAAAAATGGGGAGAGGACCTGAACAGACTTCACTCAAGAGGACATATAAATGGTCAACAGATATATGAAAAAATGCTCACCTTCACTAGCTATTCAAGAAATGCAAATGAAAAGTACAATTAAATAACACATCACACCAGTTATATTGCCTATTACTAACAACACAGGTAATAAAAAGTGTTGGAGAAGCTGTTGAGATAAAAAAACACAAAACTTTACTTATTGCTGGTGGGAATGCAAATAGTACAACCATTATGGAAGAAAGTATGAGTACTTTCTAACTTAAAAAAATAAGAATAAAACTACTATATAACCCAGCAATCCCTCTACTGTTTACTCCAAAGACACGAAAACATTCCTATGTAAAGATATATGCACCTCCATGTTCACAGTGCTCAAGAGATGGAAACAACCAAAGTATTCTTGATAGAGGATTGGATTAAAAAGAGGTGGTACATATATACAATGGAATATTACTCAGCCATAAGAAATGATAACATAGTGCCTTTTACTTAAACATACTTCAACATGGATGGAACTTGAGAACATTATCTTAAGTGAAATTAGTAAGTCATAAAAAGAATTGTATAATTTCAAACATAGTTGGAATAATGAAACTGAGACCCATGGACATACATAAGAGTGAAGCGGTTATCAGAGGGAGGGAATGTCAGGAAGTAGAATTTTTGGGAGAGGTGGAGGAAAGAGTGTATGATGACAACTATAAGGTGACTAAAAAATTATTTGATTTTGGGTGATGCTATACAACATAATCAGCAGTTCAAATGCTATAGAAATGTTTACCTGAAACCTATGTACTCTTACTGATCAATGTCAATTCATTCAATTTAATATTTTAAATAAAATTTTAGTAAAAAATATATATTTAACTATGATAGAAAAAGACTTATATTTAGAAATTTATAAGACATTGAATAAAGTATTAAAGAAAGATGCAAAGATATAAAATTATATACCCTGCTTGTGGGTAAGAAGAATTAACATCATTTAAGTGTTAACATTCTCCAAAGCAATCTAAAGATTCAATGCAATTTCTATTAAATTATCAATGGCATACTTCGTAGATCTAAAATAAATATTCCAAACATTTATACAGAACAAAAAAAGAACACGATTAGCCTCTGCAATCTAGAAAATGAAGAAGAAAGTGGGAGGTATCACACTTCCTGACAGTAAGTCTATCTTACAAGGTCATTGTAATCAAAACAGCTTAGTACTGGCATACAGATCAATGGAACAGAACAGAGAATTTAGAAATAAACTTATGTTTTTATAGTCAATGAATATTTGACAAAGAGGCAAGAATATAAAATGGAGCAAAGACAGTCTCTTCAATAAATATTGGAGGGAAAATTGGACAGGTAGTGGCAATAAAAAATGAAACTTGACCACCAACTTACATACATAAAAATACTCCAAATAGAAAAAAAAAACTTAAATATAAGTCACAAAACCATAAAACTTCAAAAAGAAAATATTGTCAGTAGACTTTCAAAAGTCTCTGTAGCAATAATTTTGCCAGTATATTTCCTCAAGTAAGTGAAATAAGGGACAAAATAAACAGATGGGACTATATCATACTAAAAATATTTTTACAGATAAATACACCATTAACAAAATAAAAAGAAAACCTAATGTGTAGGAGAACATATTCAACAATGCATTTGATAATAGTTACCTGATATTACTTAAAAACTGATAAAGTTCTTAATAACCCAAAGTTATAAAAAACTTGTAAAACTTTACCCCAGGAAGACAAACAGTTTAATTAAAAATTTGCAAAGGACTTGAAGAGACACTTTTCCAAAGAGGACATACACATGGACAATAGGCATATAAAAGATTACTAATCACCACAAAAATGGAAATTAAAACCACAATGAGATATCACCTCACTCCGACCAGAATAGTTTTCATTAACAAATTAACAAGCAACAAGTGATGGCTAGAGTATGGAGAAAAGTGAACTTTCCTGCACTGCTTGAGGGAATGTAGATTTGTTCAGCCACTTTGAAGAACAGTATGGCATTTTCTCAAAAAGTTAAAAATAATACTGACTTATTACCCAGCTATCCTGCTTTTAAGAATATATACTATGAATCCCAAAACACTAATTCAAAAGAAGACATGCACCCTCATGTTCATTGCAGCATTATTTGTAATAGCCATGATCTGGAAACAGCCCAAAAGTCCATTAGTGAATGAGTGGATAAAAAATGCTGTGATACATTTACACAATGAAATATGACAAGTGTGTGAAAAAAAAAAGTCTTAACTTTTGTGATATCCTGGTCATACCTGAAAATTATTGTGCTAAAGAATAAACCAATCAGAGACAAATAACATATAATCTCACTTATATGTGAAGTCTAATGAATTCAATAAAATGAAGAACAAAATAGAAAGAGAGGAGGACAGCTGTCAGAAGAATGGAGGAAAAAGGAACTGGACCAAAGAAGGTGAAAGGATTAGCCAAAATCATATAGATATAAAACATGTATGAAGAAAACAGGGTATTAATAGCCAGAGGGAAAATGGCGAGGGACGTAAGGAAAGGGGGACAAAATGGGGATTGGGGGTGGAAAAAAACTTTGCTTGAGGCATGGATGTACAATGTGGTTGGAAGAGGGTGTTATATTGAGTGGGACATTTGAAACCATGTCAACACAATAAATTATAAATTAAAATAAGAAAATAAGTCAACAAACAACAAGTGCTTGTGAGGATGTGAAGAAAAGGGAACGCATACACTGTTAGTGAGAATGCAGATTGGTGCAGTCACTGTGAAATGCAATATGAAATTATTTCAAAAAATTAAAAATAGAATTGCTTTTTGACCCAACAATTTCACTTTTGGGAATATATTTTAGAATATCAAACACTATTGAAAAGAATACATGCACACCTATGTTCATTGCAGCATTAGTTACAACAACAAAGATCTGGAAAGAGCCCAAGCTCCCATCAATACAGTGGATAATCTTTGACACATTTACACAATGAAATACTATGTGGCCATGTAAAGGAAGAAATATTACCTTTTACAACACCATGAATAAACTTGGAGATCATTATGCTAAGTGAAATAAGTGAATGAGAGGAAGAAATATACCATATGATTTCACTTATATGTGGAATCTAATGAACAAAATTTACTAATAAGCAAAACAGACAGACTTATACATAGAGAGTAGGCTGACTGATTTCTAGGGGTGGGGTTTAGGTGAGGGAGATGAAAGGATAGATCAAAAAAGAACAGAAGAAAAACTCATGGACATAGACAACAGTGTGAAAATACCAGGGGTGGGGGGAGGTGGAGGCTGTTATAGAGTTGATACATATGGACAGACTGACTTTGAAGGGTTAACATACCATAAGGTATACAGAGATGTGTTGTAGAATTGGGTATCTAAAACCTGTATAAGTATGTTAACCTGGGTCAACCAATAGTATTCAAATTAAAATAAAAGCTATCTAATATTTTGTTTCTGGAAACAAAAAATAATTTTCATCTATTTGAGATGGTCTGCATATGATAAATTTCCACACAAGTGTTTGAAAACAAGCAATTTAATTCAGTCAATGTCTTACTTGGTGACAAGGTGGTAATAAATATTTTTTAAAAAATAACTACTTGTTCAATGTAATTTTACCTTTTTAATTTCTTTTGAAAGCAGTTTATGTGCCATACAGAACTAGCTATAAATTTCTCTTGAGGATGGATGTGAACACTGAATTCAGCCAGAAGCACAGAGCAATAGCATGGATATTTTTCTGACTATTCATTGAGGTCCTCAAAGCTTAGGCTTTATATCTATAAAAGGAAAATCCTTTCAAATCAATGCCCATGTCTTTCATGAACTGCCTAAACCCTATTCAGGTGTCTATCTGCCATTTTTCCCTTGACTATTTTGAACTCTTTACAATTCCAAATGAAATCCCCACAGTTTACTAACTTTTAAAGAGCAAATATTTCTTTTCCATCCCATTTTGTGACAACTCAAACAATGAAGCCATAAAACTGAAATATCTTGTCCTGAACTCCAAAGAGTTCAGTTTAAGAGAGAAATAAACCATAGAGATTTCTTTTCAAAAGCATTTATTGTACAACAGTCATTCATGGGGAAATACAAATGCAGGCATTTTAATTCACTATCCAATCAGCCTTAAGTAATATGTCTAGAGAGCTCTCTTCATTAAGCACAGATCAAAGACCTATTTTTTTCATTTCCCAAATGTATGCATCCCTATAGCTTCTCTCTGCTACTCATGGTCTTTCTTGATAATTTATTTCAACTTTGTGTGACTCTGATGAATTCAGGTTTACTTTCTTATAAATACTAACTTTACAAAAAGCATGGGGTTTGATAACTAGAAGCTCTTCTTTTTGTAGAAATATTACCATGTGTTCTACAACACATAAACCAGAGAAAGATATGTGAATCTTTCTGGAATGGAGAATCTTACATTGACTTATTCCCTGAAGACTCCACACAAAGATATTAGAGAATGTGGAGATTGAAAGATAAAAATATATTACTTTCAAAACTACTATAGAAACTCAACATAAGGTCAACAAAAAGTTACTGCAGCATTGGAATATGGGTTATAAATCCATGTTAATAGCAGTTTATCACTAAAGGATTCTCAATGTTTTTCTGAAGAGAAGATGTCTAAAATAATATTATCATATCCTAGTGTAATTGGTATGAATTCTTACTAGTGTAGTCCAAGGCTAGCAACTATTTTTTTCCTTTTTTAAAAAAATAATAAATAATTAATTAAATCCACCTGTTACAACTGATAGACAATTCAATCTCAGCAGTATTTTGACAGACTCTCACTCTCTTTAGAATTATTTAGGACACAGAAGGACTATTCAGTTCAGAAAAAATAATGACAATTCTTGCTTATGACCAGTATACTTTATTCAAACTCAAGTGGCTCAGTTCCTTTTATGTCAAACTGAAGACTGGAAATTATATAGTGCTTTCAAGCTGAAGCATTTAATGTCTATTTAGATTCCACATTTATATCACATAGTCCTCTCCCATTTTGAGATTTGTACAAAAGCATAAAGCAAGAATCTTTCATTTAAGGCATTCTCTATCAAAACTAACACCTAAACCCATTTTTAATTTCCAAAAACATTCACTAAGTATCTCAGGTCAGGTCAATGTTCACTTTTGGTCTAGATACCACTTTCCCTCTCTCCTCAAGTTCAGCATAATTTTTGAAGGACTCAACATTGAAACTTACAAACAAATATTTAACTCAAGGGAAGGAAGCAGTAAGAAACCAGGCATTGGAAGTCAAAAATATCAAACTTGAGGCTCAATTTTCTAACAAATATTTTGAAAGACTTAGTTTACCATCCTGAGAAAAATTTTACATATAATAAAAACTACACATTTACATAATTTTTAATATATTCACAAAAATATGATAAAATATAATAACTATTACATAGGAAAAAATAAATAAAATAAATTAATAATGAGTAAAAATCTGTTTGAATAAGTAACAATGGTCCAGGCTGATTTGTAAATGATAGCAGAAAAAGGAGAAAAAATATTTATTGTAATGGGGATAATATGCCAAACAAATTACACCATCCAAATGAGAAAAAGATCAAAGGTGTTATGCTTACAAATAAGTTAGTCCCCATTTTAAAGGGATATTAAATGTTAGATCCCACAAGGTACAGTTAAAGTATCATAAAAAAGCATATGTCATAATTTAAAATACCATCACACTCCAAGATCTACATTAGACTATCTAGTACATAAACAGATCTTAAAAATCATGTCTTTCAATAGAAAATGATGAGAGTAGGAATAATATAAGAAATGAAGTTAATAGATAAAATATTAGACAGGTTATGAGAAATTTCCAAGGGCAGGATCAAAATAAAACTAAAAGCAATAAATAACCAAAAAATTAACCAAATTTTATATATGAGAT
Organism: Saccopteryx leptura; assembly: GCF_036850995.1. Lineage (NCBI taxonomy): Eukaryota > Metazoa > Chordata > Mammalia > Chiroptera > Emballonuridae > Saccopteryx > Saccopteryx leptura. The sequence goes on along the minus strand of NC_089516.1, from coordinate 59,000,584 downwards.
TTTAACTCTGTAATAGTAAAGAAAGATGGCATGCAGAAGCCATAAGACAAAGGACTCTTGTACACATGATACTTTTTAGTTAATAAATTAATGGTGGTAGCTATACATGAAAAAGCACTACTGAAACATACAGCTTAAAAAAAAAGAAACACGGGAAATAAGTATAAAAAACAACCAAGTGATTGCCTGACCTGTGGTGGCACAGTGGATAAAGCATCGACCTGGAAATGCTGAGGTCGCCAGTTTGAAACCCTGGACTTGCCTGGTCAAGGCACATATGGGGGTTGATGCTTCCAGCTCCTCCCCCTTCTCTCTCTCTGTCTCTCCTCTCTCTCCTCTCTAAAAATGAATAAATAAAATAAAATAATTAAATAATAATTAAAAAAAAAAAACAACCAAGTGAAAACAAATGACAGAAACACAAAAAAGCAGAAGCAAATGAGAGACAGACCTACCAGAAAACAAAGCATAAAATAGCTACAGGAAATCCTCAAGTGTCAATAATTACCCTAAATGTAAATGGACTGAACTCACCAATAAAGAGGCACAGAGTAGCAGATTGAATCAAAAAGCAAAACCCAACTATATGCTACCTTCAAGAGACACATCTAAGCTGCAAGCACAAAAGTAGACTCAAAGTAAAATATTGGAAATTGATTCTCCAAGGAAATACTACCCAAAAATATGCAGATGTAGTCATAATTATAACTGACCATACTAGCTTCAAGACAACAAGGGTAACCAGAGACAAAGATAGACACTTTATAATGATAAAAGGGACATTGTAGCAAAAAGATATGACACTTATTAACATACATGCACCAAACCAGGGACATCTACTAACTGATATAAAAATAAAAATAGACAAAAACAAACAAACAAACAGTCATACTTGGAATACTCAACAGACCATTGACAGTTAGATAGATAATTCAAACAGCAAAACAATAAAGAAATATTGGCCTTAAACAAAACACTAGACTAAATACACATAAAAACATTTATAGGACATTTCAGCAAAGAACATCAGATTATACATTCTTTTCCAGTGTTCATGGAACATTCTCAAGAATAGACCATATATTTTGCCACAAAACTACTACACCAACAAATTGAAGAAGGTTGAAATTATACCAAGAATATTTTCTGACATCAAGACTTTGAAATTAGAATTAACCAGCAAAAAAAAAAAAAAAGGTAAAAAAGTCCACAAAAATGTGAACATTAAACACCATACTTCTTAAAATGACTGGGTCAAAGGAGAAATAAAAGCAAAGATTAAAAAAAGTATTTATCCAAACAAAAATGACAACACAGTGTATCAAAATTTTGGAGATACAGTGGAAACAGTAATAAGAGAGGGTTTTATATTATTGCAGGCCTATATCAAGAAACATGAGAGATCCCAAGTAAACAACCTAATATCACATCTTAAATAACCAGATAAAGAAGAAATATGCAACCCAAAGTCAGCAGAAGAAAGGATGTAGTAAAAATAATAACAGAACTGCCTAGCCTGTGGTGGCGCAGTGGATAAAGCGTCGACCTGGAAATGCTGAGGTCGCCGGTTCAAAACCCTGGGCTTGCCTAGTCAGGGCACATATGGGAGTTGATGCTTCCAGCTCCTCCCCTCTGTCTCTCTCTCCACTCTCTCCTCTCTTTCTCTCTGTCTCTTTCTCTCCTCTCTAAAATGAATAAATAAAATAAAATAAATTAAAAAAATAATAACAACTAAATGAAACAAAAAATATATAGAAAAATTAATACAACAAAGAGTTGGTTCCTTAAAAAGATCAATAAAATTTACAAACCTTTGGCTAGACTCACTATGGAAAGAAAGAAATAACTCATATAAATAAAATCTGAAATGAAAGAGGAGAAATTACAGCAGACATCACAGATGTACAAAGGACCATAGTTAAATACTATGAAAAAATATTTTCCACCAAATTCAACAACCAATTAGAAATGGATAAATTTCTACAACTATACCATCTTTGTAGACTGAGTCACAAACAAGTAGAACACCTAAATAGACACATAAGCAAGGAGGAAGTAGAAACAACTATCAAAAACTTCCTTAAAAATAAAAGACCTGGATGAGATGACTAGATAAGTGAATTTTTACAATTATTCCAAGAAAATTTGGTAGTTATTCTTCTCAAAGTCTTCTAAAAAACAAAAAAAAGAAGCAATGCTCCTGAACAGACTTTATGAGAGCAACATAACCCTAGTACTAAAACCTGACAAAGACAACACAAAAAAAGAAAACTACAGACTAATATCTCTAATAAATACAGATACAAAAATTCCTAAACAAAATATCTAGCAAGTTAAATACAACAATACATTAAAAAATAATGCCTCAAGATCAAGCAGAATTTATGACAGAAGAACAAGGATGGTTCAATATTCAGAAATCAATCAACATAATACACCACAGCAACAAAAAACCAAAATTTATATTATAAATAGATGCAGAAAAAGAATTTCATACAATACAACCTCCCTTTATTTTTAAATCACTTAATAAAATGGGTATAGAAGAAAATACCTCAACATAATAAAGTCCATATTTTACAAATCATCTACTAATATAATACTAAATGATGAGAAAATGAAGGTTTTTTTCTCTAAAATCAGGAAGAGGAAAATACTAACCATTCTCTCCACTGTTATTAAACATAGTTCTGGAACTTTTAGCTAGAGCAGACAGTCAAGAGAAAGAAATAAAAGTCACCCATATAGGGAAAGAAGAAGTAAATGGATCACTTTTGCAGATGACATGGGCCTGTATATAGAAAAACCCAAAGACTCCACCAATAATCTATTAAAAACAATAAACCAAGACAATTAAATTGCAGGATACAAAATTAATATACAAAAGTTTATTGATGTCTTATATGCCGAATGATGAAACTTCATAAAATAAAATTTTAAAAAATTATTGTACAATTAAAACAAAAAAACTTAAAAGGCCTCATAATAAACTTAAGACAAGATGTGAATGACCTATATACTAAAAAATACAAAGCATTACTGAAAGAAATTGAAAAAAAGACACAATAAAATGGAAAAATATTCTATGTTCATGGATTGCAAGAATCAACATAACTAAAATGTCCATATTACCCAAAGCAATATACAAATTTAATGCAATCCCCATCAAAATCCCAATGTCATTTTTTTGAAGAAATAGAAAAAATTATCACTAAGATTTTATAGAATTTTTAAAAATTCCTTATACCTAAAACAATCCAGAGAAAAAGAATGAAGCTGGAAGTATCAGACTACCTCACAGCAGATAATACTATAGAGCCATGGTAATCAAAACATCATGGTACTATCAGAAAAAAAAATAAAGAAAAATGGTGCAGAATTGAGAACCTAGAATTAAAGCTACATATATATGAACAAATCATCTTCAACAGAGGAGCCAAAAACACACAATGGAGAAAAGAAAGCCTCTTCAATAAATGGTGTCATGAAAATTGGAAAGCCACATACAAAAGAATGAAACTCGATTACAGTTTGCCCCCCCTCCCCAAAAATTAATTCAAAGTGCATCAAAGACCTAAATATAAGATCTGAAACAATAAAATACATTGAAGTAAAAACAGGAACTAAATTCATGGACCTTGGCTGTAGAGAACAATTTCTGAATTTGACCCCAAAGGCATGGAAGGTAAAGAAAAAAAAAATGAAGGAGACTATATCAAATTAATAAGCTTCTGGAAACAAAACAAACTGACAACAAAACAAAATGGAAGCCAACTAAATAAGAGATGATATTTGCCATGAACAGCTCTGATAAGAGATTAATATCAAAAATATATAAAGAACTTACAAAGCACAAAGCTCATCAATAGACAAGCAAAATAATCCTATTAAAACATAGGAAGAGGACCTGAACAGACACTTCTCCCAAGGGGACACACAAATGGCCAACAGATAAAAGATGTTCATCTTCACTAGATGTTTCATAAGTGCAAGTCAAATCTATAACACACCAACTTACACCTGTTAGATTGGCTATGATTAATAAGAAAATTAATAACAAGTGTTGGAGAGGTTGTGGAGAAAAAGGAACCGTCATTCACTGCTGATGAGAATGCAAATTAGTAGAATTATTATGTCAGAAATTATGGTGTTCTTCAAAACATTAAGAATAAATTTACCATATGACCCAGCAATCTTTCTACTAGGTATCTAACCTTAAAACTTAAAAACATTGGTAGTAAAGGCACATGCATCGCCATGTTCATCATTATTTACAGTGGCCAAGACATCAAAACAACCAAAATTTTTTTGATAAATTAGATAAAAAAGATGTGGTACATATATACAATGAATAATATTCAGCCATAAGAAATGATGACATAGGGCCATTTAGAACAACATGAATGAACCTTGAGAACATTATACTGAATAAGTAAATCAGAAAAAACAAAGAACTATGTCATATCACACATTGGTGAGATATAATACTGATGCTTATGGGCATAGATAAAATTGAAGTTGTTACTAGGAGAAGATGATGTGGGGAATGTGGTGAGGAGAAGGGAAGAAAGAAAGACAAATATACAATGACAGAAAATAATTTGACTTTGGAAGATGGAAATTCAACATAATCAGCAGATTAAATGTTATCAACACATTTACCTAGTTAACATTGTTCATTGGATTCTTCAAATGAGTGAGGTCATACGATAGTTTTCTTTCTCTGCCCGGCTTATTATACTTAAAATAATAATCTCCAGGTCCATCCATATTCTCACAAAACATAAAATTTTCTTTATTCACGGCCACATAGTATTCTATTGTGCATATGTACCATTGCTTTTTAATCCACTCGTCCAGTGACAGACACCTGAGATGTTCCAGATCTTGGCTATTGTAAAAAATGTTGCCATAAAAATAAGGGTGCATTTTTTCTTTTGAATCAGTGATGTGGTATTCTTGGGCTATATTCCTAAGAGTGGGTGGCTGGGTCCAAAGGCAGTTCCATTTTTAATGATTTGACGAATCTTCATACTGTTTTCCACAGAGGCTGCACCAGTCTGCATTTCCACTAGCAATGCAGGAGGGTTCCCTTTTCTCCACATCCTCACCAGCACTTATTATGTGTTGTTTTGTTAATGACTGCCATTCTGACTGGTGTGAGGTGATATCTCATTGGGGTTTTAATTTGCCATTCTCTAATGACTAGTGATGTTGAACATTTTTTATCTGCCTATTGGCCATCAGTATGTCCTCTTTGGAGAAGTGTTTATTCATTTATTTTGACCATTTTTTGATTAGATTGTTTACCTTTCTGTTGTTGAGTTTTACAAGTTCTTTATAAATCTGGTTATTAACCCCTTATCAGACATATTGTCAAATATGTTCTCCCATTGTGTGGTTTGTCTTTTTATTTTGTTCATATTGTCTTTAGCTGTGCAAAAGCTTTTTAGGTTACTATAGTCCCATTTTTTTATCCTGTCCTTTATTTCACTTGCTCATGGAGATAAATCAGCAAATATATTGCTGCAAGCAATGTCGTAGAGCTTACTGTTTATTTTTTTCTTCTAAGATGCTTATGGTTTCTTGACTTACATTTAAGTCTTTTATCCATTTTGAGTAAAGCGGACAGAGGGAAAGGGGATGATGGGATGGAATCAGAGAAGGGAAGGAGATTGGTGAAATTATATGCACATAACACAGTGTTATAGAAAGCAGAAAAGCAAATCTTGGAGGGAAGGGGGGAGAGCGTTGGAGTAAGGGGGGCAAGAGGGATGTTAAGGGGAACACAGTGGAGGGGAAGGATGCATTCAGGGAGGCACTAGAATCTATGTAAACACAATAAATTAAAATCAGTAAAAGAAAACACATTTACCTAAAACTTATTAACCATATTTCCCCATGTATAAGATGCTCATTGGATAAAACACACCTTCATTTTGGGGCCCAAAATTTGAAAAAAAAAATGTATTACATAAAGTTATTGATCTCCAGTTTTATTCATCATAAAATTCATACAACTCCTCATCAATGTGCAAAAGCAGAAAATGCAAGTAAAAAAATCTACAACTACTATATAAGATGCACCCAGTTTTTTTTTACCTGATGTGTTTTCTTTATTAATTTTTATGGGACGACATTGATAAGTCAAGGTACATATGTGAAGAGACAACATCTCCAGATTATTTTGACATTTGATTATGTTTCATACCCATCACCCAAAGTCAAATTGTCTTCTGACACCTTCTATCTGGTTTTCTTTGTGCCCCTCCCCTTCCTCTATCCCCTCCCTCTTTTTCCTTCCTCCCCATAACCATCACACTCTTGTACATGTCTCTGGGTCTCATTTTTATGTCCCATCTATATATGGATTTATATAGTTCTTAGTTTTTTCTGATTTACTTATTTCACTCCGTATAATGTTATCAAGGTCTATCCATGTTATTATAAATAATCCTATGTCATCATTTCTTATGGCTGAGTAGTATTTCATAGTATATATGTACCAAAGCTTTTTAATCCACTTGTCCACTGATGGACATCTGGCCTGTTTCCAGAGCTTTGCTATTGTGAACAATGCTGCCATAAACATGGGGGTGCATTTCTCTTTTTGAAACAGTTCTATGGTGTTCTTAGGGTATATTCCTAAAAGTGGAATAACTGGGTCAAAAAGCAGTTTAATATTTAATTTTTTGAGGAATCTCCATTCTGTTTTCCACAGTGGCTGCAGCAGTCTGCATTCCCACCAGCAGTGCAGGAGGGTTCGCTTTTCTCCACATCCTCACCAGCATACATAGATGGGACAAAAAAATGAGACTCAGAGACATGGACAAGAATGTGATGGTAATGAGGGGTGGGGTGGGGGTGGGAAGGGGACGAGTTAGGAGAGAGGAAAGTGGGGGGAGGAGAGGGGCACAAAGAAAACCAGATAGGGCCTGACCTGTGGTGGCGCAGTGGATAAAGCATCGACCTGGAAATGCTGAGGTCGCTGGTTCGAAACCCTGGGCTTGCCTGGTCAAGGCACATATGGGAGTTGATGCTTCCAGCTCCTCCCCCCTTCTCTCTCTCTGTCTCTCTCTCTCCCTCTCTCTCTCCTCTCTAAAAATGAATAAATAATATAAAAATTAAAAAAAAAGTTTAAAAAAAAAAAAAAGAAAACCAGATAGCAGGTGACAAAAGACAATTTGACTTTGGGTGAGGGGTATGCAACATAATCAAATGTCAAAATAATCTGGAGATGTTTTCTCTGAACATATGTATCCTGATTTATCAATGTCACTGCATTAAAATTAATAAAAATAAGATTAAAAAATGGACAAGAGAAATGAATACACATTTTTCCAAAGAGGACATACAGATGGCCAATAGGTATATGAAAAAATGCCCAACATCACTAATCATTAGAGAAATGCAAATTAAAACAATGAGATATCACCTCACACCAGTCAGAATGGCGCTCATCAACAAAACAGCACCCAGTTTTTAGACCCTAAATTTTTCCAAAAAATGTGTTTTATACATGGGGAAATGTGGTACTCTTTTTAATCAATGTCACCCTCTTAAATTTATTTTTTTTGAACTAAAATTTTAAAAACTGAAATTAAATAACAATAAATATAAAATTATTGTTTAATTGTTTTAATTTTGTATTATAATAATAGTAATGATGATATACTTAAAACTATGTTTATAGTTGAAATTCAGTGAGATCACTACAAATTATATAACTGCTAATTTGATAAAATTTACTTCTATGACCAAAGGAAGAACTTAGAAATGTTTCCTTTTGCTAATTTGCATATCACAGGTATAAATGCAGATACATTTATCTCAAATGCATCTAACAGAATTTATATTAGTGTCTTAATTTGTGATGTAACACATCTGGACAGAGTTCCAAACAAAACTAAAGAGTTACCTTCATTTTGTATAGAATTTTGCATGCCCTGAAAATTTTAATAGTTATGAAAATATGCAACAAATATTTTAGGTTTTTATGTAAAACTTGAGTTTAGTTCTCAACTCAGATGAACATTTTTTTACACAGTCTATAATGTCTGGTAGCACATTTGAAAATAAGTCAGAAAATGGCATTAGCCTCTTTTTTTTTTGTAAAATCTGTTTCAGCATTAAAGAACATCTAGGCTGCCTTGGCACTACTGACTGAATGTCAGTAGTATTCCTTAATCTTTGTGACAACCCCAAAACATTCCACTTTACTCTTACAGTGCCTTCTTTTGGTGGTGGGGTTTTGGGTGAGGAGGGAAATTTGAGGAGACACAGCATGTAGTGAGGCACTACTCAGGTTTATAATCAGTAGCCTGCATTTACAACACAATGCTTGAGTGCAGGAAAGACAACAATATTATTTTTTTTTCTTTTGTATTCGTTATTTGAAAATGTATTCCATCTGTCTTTATTTGAAGGACATTTAGCTTGTTTACAGTCTTTAATATTTAGGTATTTGGAGTGAAAATTTTTATACATATGTTTGTACATATGTATGATATTTATCTTTATGATAAAGGATGTCCTTGCTAATTCTTGCCTTTATTAAACATTTTGATTTTTCCTTATCTGACCATACTAGTATTTTGGTTTAAATGTGTTGATACTTTTTCTTTACTTTTAATTCAAATTTTATTTTGTTAAAATGGTTTCAATTGTCTCACTCAGTATAGCATCCTCAAACCATCACAGCATGCCCTCTATTTCACCTCTTTTTCAAACCCCCTACCTACTTTTCTCCTTTCCCTCTGGGGTTTTCTGTACTGTTATCTGTATCAATATGTTATATATACATATATAAAATTTGGATAATCTTTTCATCTTCCTTGATCCCGTCCATTCATTCATCTTCTTTCTGACAGCTTTCTTTTTGTTCCTCATGGCCTCACCTCTGTTCCTATTTTGTGCCCCAGGCCATTGTGCTCATTATATTTCACATATGAGTAAGATTATATGGTATTTGATTTTCTCTGCCTGGCTTGTTTTAATAATTTCCAGGTCCATCCATGCCATCACAAAAAGTAAGGTTTTCTTTTTCATGGCTGTGTAGTATTCCATTGTACCAGTGATTTTTAATCCAGTTATTCTCTGATGGACACTTGGGCTGCTTCCTGATATTAGCTATTATACACAATTCTCCAATAAACATAGGGGTGCATATCTTCTTTTGAATTGGTATTTTGGGGTTTATAGGATATATTACTAAAAGTGGAATGAAAGTCATAAGGTAATTACATTTTTACTCTTCTGAGGAAATACCATGTTTTTATTGTAGAGTGGCCACACAAGTCTGCATTCCCACAAGCAGTCTAGGAGGGTTCCCTTTTTTCCACACCCTTACCAGCACATAACAACCACAACATTGTTTGTTGATTTGTTTATGAAAGTCATTCTGGCAAGTGTCACAGTCCAGCCACGACAAGTCTATTATGGGGTCCTCAAATGGGAAAAGGTATGGAATTAAATAAACGATAGACAAAGAATTAAAGATGTATACAAAAGGATGAGTTCAGAAGGACAACACAGCGAACAGTCACTACGTTCCTGAGCTGATGCAATGACAGCCCCTAGAAGTGCATTCGTCTTTTTATTCAGGCAAAAAACATGGGCCATTAGCAATTCAATTGTTTCCAAGACAACTCAAAGACAACCCCTACCATACCATTTAGATCTAACTTTACACCAATAAGAAACTAGCTTCCAGCCTCCTCCAGAAAACATGGGTGGGACAAGCAATAATCAGGCATAGCACTTTGTTAACTGGGCAGGTGAGATGGGTGGTTAGACCCAGCACCTCTGTCCGCTGGATATCCAGACTATAAAAACACTCTGTTTATATTTCAGTCCCCAAAAGATATACCTTTTGTATTTATCATAACTTCAATTTGTGTGTTATGATTCATATTCATCTGATTTCCCATATTCCAATTTGGAGGCAACCTGAAAAAATACAAATAAACAACAAAATTAAAATAGCCAATGCTGAGTGACATCAGAGAAATGGCACTGTAAGGAGTGGTACTGATAAATCTCCCCAAAATTTCAACAAGTTCTTCAACCAGAGACAGAAAAATCTATCCATGAAGCCTCCAGAAGTCCCACACTGAACGCAAAGGTATAATCCAGTGAAAAATTGACTAAATATATAATCAACCCCGAAAGAAATAAGATGGAGAAAGGAACACTTCGCCTTCCTCACTAACCTAAATAAGGGCTGCTTTCACTTGGAACTGAGAGAATAGGAACTAAGGCAGGCAAAGGGTGAATAGAACTGGCTGTGGCACAAACGTATGAGCCAGGCTGTGGCACGGACGTACAAGCTGTAGAAAAATTGTGCTTGTGGCAACCCAGTCAACACAAGCTAACGCTCGCGCCAAACCCAGACAAAGAAAGGCAAGTGCAGCAGCCATCTCCTGGTCAGCGAGCTCGGATAGTGTGCGAGAGATTCCTCCTAGAGCCCCGCAAGTGGGCGCCTGTGTTACCAGACAGAGGGGCAGAGTCAGAGGCCTTTGTGTGGGCTGAAACTGGAGTCTTGGGGTCGCCCCTGTGCCTGAAGAGATGCGCTCGGGAGGTGCGCAAAAGCGAACTTTCCTACGCTCGAACTACTCCCGGCGGGCGGGGCACCTTACCCAGGGCAAGAGGTGGCCAGCCCGATATCCTGCTTGGCAAGCTTGGATAGTGGGTGAGAGATTCCTGTGAGCACCCCAAGAGTGGGAGCTTGTGTTCCTGGAAAGAAGGGCAGAGTCAGAGGCCTTTGCGTGGGCTGTAATCAGAGACTCGGTGCCACCCCTGCACCCTGAAGAGCACGTGGGGAGTGCACAGGAGCAAAATTCCCTATGTTTGAACTTCTCCAGGTCAGCACGGCACCTCACCAGAGGCGAGAGGTGGCCAGCACAATATCCTGGTCGGTAAGCGTGGATAGTGGGCGAGAGATTCCTCCGAGCACCCCAGGAGTGGAAACCTGTGTTCTGGACAGAGGAGCAGAGTCAGAGGCCTTTGAATGGACTGTGACGGGAGTCTCAGTGTCACCCCTGTGACCTGAAGAGCAGCTAATGGAGAGTGCACGAAAGTGAGATTTCCTATGCTCGAACTTCTCCGGGCAGGTGGGGTGCCTCATGCAGACATACAAACTAATAGACCCATGAAGGATTACCTTAACCCACAGTCTGCTCGCCTTCCAACTGACCTATGCGACCCTAACTGACAAGATCTCTCTCAGGTCAGTGATCTAAGACAAGAGGCATAATATTTTTTAGTGCCTCTTGCTATGCTATGCATGTAGGGGTGGGGGCAATCTCTAATTGGCAGAGCTTTCATACTCAGGGCTATATGTTAAAAAGAGGGATTTGGCAGCTTTTAAGTCCTGCTTTGCAAACAGTGACTAGGGCATCTTCTACCCATCCAAAACAGGTTACAAATTACAAAAAGCCTGCGGAAAGTGGTCCCACAGAATGCTGAGGCATTCGGGACATGCCTAGAGGTGCATAGAAAGGCACTTAGAAAAAAATTGGCTCCCAGACCTGCCTGATTATGCGATTGGCTATGACTGATAGAGCCCTGAACTGAGTGGAGATAGAGTGGGGATCTGCCAGTTCTTTGAGCCTCTTACTCTCCAGGCAGAGGCAGCAGCAACCCCATAGCTGAATCATCAAGCTACTAATTCAGGAAGGATAGACTAGGAGAGATGCTCCGGGAAAACGGACTCTCTCATTGTTGGAGCCTGCAAATGCTAATGAGCCTCGACTGCCAACGAGACTGAAGCCTAATATATGACATCGCCATAGAGACTTATCAACTGCAAACTTCTACCTAAGCATGCGACAGGGGCAGAACTTGGGGTACAGAGTCACAGACCAAGACGAGGGAGAGAAAAGAAAAAGCAAGAAGATAACCTCTCAAAATGAAGAATAATTCACAGACTTTATAACCTACTCCATTTTATTATATTTGTTTGTTTGATTCTCTCATCTTCTTGTCTTGATTATTTTCTTTTTCTTCCAATTTGGTCATTTAATTCTCTGCTGGTCTTACTCTTTCCTCTCCTTGAACTACACTTCCCATAAGTGTTACATCTCCCATTATCTTTTCTTTCTTCTTTCTTTCTCTCTATGAGAGTTGTACTCTAAAACTCTTAACTCTCTCTCTTTCTCTGTCTTTTTGTTCTTTTTTCTTTTGTCTTCTTTTTGTGTTTTCCATTTTCTTTTTTCTCCCTCTATATTAGTTTCTTTTTTTTCTCCTTTAATTTTTCTCTCATTCAATTCTCAATCATGAACAAATTATTTTATTTGGGAATCAAATTTTTCTTTATGGTGCTTTGGGTGTTTTTTACTTCACTTTTTAAAATCATTAGCAGTGCTCCCAACCCTGCTTCTCCATTTAATCTAGTGCTTGCTCCACTAAATACAATAGTAATTTTTTTTAATTTTTTCCTTTTTTTCCTGTTTTTCTCTTATTCCTCTCATTATATCACTTAGTCAACCATCACCTAAAAGCAAATCATTTTATTCTTGACCCAATTTTTTTTTGCATGCTGTGGGTCCATACCCCCTATTTTTTGCCCCTTTATCATGTTTCCCCAACTCAGGCCCTGCATTATAGTTAGCTTTTGTTCTATTTAGCACAATATAATTCACAGTTCACCACAATATTTTTCAAGAAGGAGGGGAGAGGAGAGGAGAGGGAAAAAAAGGGAAATAATTTTTTTAACTTTTTATTCTTTATGAATTCTCATTAATACTATCAACAAAACCACCCTAAGATGCTATTAAGGAAAAGGAAATTGAATATCATGGATACAAAAGACAGAGAAGTAGCACAGATAGATGAGAAAAAAATCTATGGAAAAGAAATTTAATATATTAGAAACTTGGAGATAAATAACAGAGAATTTAAAATAGAAATCTAAAAAGTACTCAGAGATATACAAGAAAACACAGAAAAGCAGTTTAGGGAGCTCAGAAAACAACTCAATGAACACTGAGCCAACTGGCCAGGGCTTCTGTGAATGTTTTTATTTCTCCTTTGTATTTGAAGGATAGCTTTGATGGGTATAGTATTCTTGGCTGAAAGTTTCTCTCTTTCAGGACTTTAAATATTGACATCCACTCTCTTCTAGCTTGTAAAGTTTCTGCTGAGAAATCCAGTGATAATCTAATAGGCTTTTTTTTATATGTTGTATTCTTTTTCTTGGCTGCCTTGAGAATTTTTTCTTTGTCATTGGTTTGTGCCAGTTTAATTATGATTTGCCTTGGAGTAGGTCTCTTGGGGTTAAGAAAACTTGGTGTTCTGTTTGCTTCTTGAATTTTGGGCTTTAATTCTTTCCACAGGCTTGGGTAGTTCTCATCTATTATTTGTTTGAATATGTTCTTCATTCCATTTTCTGTCTCTTCTCCCTCTGATATACCTATTATTCTTATGTTATTATTTTTGATGGAGTCAGACAATTCCTGTAAGGCTTTCTCATTTTTTTAATTTTTGAGTCTCTTTCTTTTTCTCTCTGTTGTGCCTCAAGTTGCTTGTCTTCTATTTCAATAATCCTACCTTCTATCTGGCCTTTTCTATTAGCTAAGTTTTTTACCTCATTTCTCAGTTCATGAATTGAGATTTCATCTCTGTTTGATTTGTTTTTAAAGTTTTGTGACAGAGCGATGCCCCAGATGGACAGAGCATCACCCCCTGGTGGGCGTCCCGGGTGGATCCCGGTCGGGCACATGCGGGAGTCTGTCTGACTGCCTCCCCATTTCCAGCTTCGGAAAAATACAAAAAAAAAAAACATTCACAGATACAGAAAAGATGAGAAAATTTATCATCAGAAAGCCTGCACTCCAGGAATTACTAAGGGGGTTTTCCAACCAGATACAAAGAACAAAACAAAACAAAACCACAAGTAAAAGCTCAACCAAGAACACAATAAAACTAAATTTAACCTGTGACAATAAAAACAAAAAAAGGGGAGAGGATGAAGATTAACAGTAACAAAGGACAATGGAGTGCAGAAGTAATCATAAGATAGTGTACTACAATGAACAGGGTATAAACTCTTTCATTACTTATTGGTAACTACCCTTGAAAAAACCACCACAAAAGCACATGTCTTAAAAAAGATAGCAACAGAGGAAAGAAGTATGGGATAAAACCAAACAAAAACAAAGGATAGAAAAACAAAAGACAATAATAAAACAAAATACAAAACTAACAGAATGCAATGTATAAAATGGCAATAGGGAACCCATAAGTGTCAATAATTACACTAAATGTAAGCAGATTAAACTCACCAATAAAATTACACAGAGTAGTAGAATAAATTAAAAAAGAAAATCCAACTGTATGCTGCCTACAAGAAACTCATTTAAGCAACAAGGATTAAAAAAAAAATTCAAAGTGATAGGCTGGAAAACAATACCCCAAGAAAATATAATCCAAAAGAAGCAGGCATAGTAATATTGGTGTCTAATAATGCTGACTACAAGACAGCAAAAGTACTCAGAGACAAAAATGGTCATTTCATAATGATTAAGGAGACACTGAATCAAGAAGATGTAATAATTCTTAATATATATGCACCAAACCAAGGAACACCAAAATAAATAAGACAGCTACTTATTGACCTTAAAACAAAAACTGACAAAAATACAATCATACTTGGAACCCTCAATACACCGCTGATGGTTCTAGATCATTTATCCAAACAGAGATTCAATAAAGATATATTGGCTTTAAACAAAACACTAGAGCACCTGGATATAATAGACATCTACAGGATATTTCATCCCAAAGTGACAGAGTATACATTTTTCTCCATTGTACATGGATCATTTTCAAGAATTGACCATATGTTAGGCCAAAAAAATAACATCAGCAAATCCAGAAAAATCAAAGTTGTACCAAGCAAATTTTCTGATCATAAAGCCTTGAAACTGGAATTTAATTGCAAAAAAGAAAAAAAAAACACAAAAATGTGGAAACTAAACAAAATACTTTTAAAAAATGAATGGGTCAAAAAAGAAATAAGCACAGAGATCAAAAGATATATACAGACAAGTGAAAATGACAATATGACACATCAGAATCTCTGGGATGCAGCAAAAACAGTGATAAGAGGGAAGTTCATATCACTTCAGGCCTATATGAACAAACAAAAGAGAGCCCAAGTAAACCACTTAACTTCACACCTTAAGGAATTAAAAAAGGAAGAACAAAGACAACCCAAAACCAGCCAAAGAAAGGAGATAGTAAAAATCCGAGCAGAAATAAATGAAATAGAGAACGGAAAAATTATAGAAAAAATTAATAAAACAAGGAGCTGGTTCTCTGAAAAGATGAACAAAATTGACAAACTTTTGGCAAGACTCACCAAGGAAAAAAGAGAAATGACTCATAAACAAAATCCAAAATGAAAGAGGAGAAATCACCACGGATATCATAGATATAGAAAGAATTATTGTAGAATACTATGAAAAACTATATACCACTAAATTCAACAATTTAGAAGAAATGGATAAATTCCTAGAACAATACAACCTTCCTAGACTGAGTCAAGAAGAAGCAGAAAGCCTAAACAGAACCATTAGCAGGAAAGAAATAGAAAAAACTATTAAAAACCTCCCCCAAAATAAAAGCCTAGGCCCAGACAGTTATACTAGCGAATTCTATCAAACATTTAAAGAAGACTTGGTTCCTATTCTACGAAAAGTCTTCCAAAAAATTGAAGAAGAAGCAATACTTCCAAATACATTTGATGAGGCCAACATAACCCTCATACCAAAACCAGGCAAGGATGGCACAAAAAAAGAAAACTACAGACTAATGTCTCTAATGAATACAGATGCTAAAATACTAAACAAAATACAAACAAATCAAATACAACAACATATTAAAAAAAATAATACATCATGATCAAGTGGGATTCATCCCAGAATCTCAAGAATGGTTGAATATACATAAATGATTAACATAATACACCATATCAAGAAAACAAAAAACAAAAACCACATGATCTTATCAATATATGCAGAAAAGGCATTCAATAAAATACAACATAATTTTATGTCTAAGACTCTCAACAAAATGGGTATACAAGGAAAATATCTTAACATGATAAAGGCCATATGTGATAAACCATCAGCTAACATCATATTAAATGGTACCAAACTGAAAGCTCTCCTCCTTAAATCAGGAACAAGGCAGGGTTGTCCACTCTCTCCCCTCTTATTTAATGTGGTGCTAGAGGTTCTAGCCAGAGCAATCAGAAAAGATAAAGAAATAAAAGTCATCCATATCGGAAAAGAAGAAGTAAAGGTATCACTTTTTGCAGATGATATAATCCTATACATCAAAAACCCCAAAGAATCTACAAAAAGACTACTAGAAATAATAAGCCAATACAGTAAGGTCACAGGATACTAAATTAACATACAAAAGTCCATAGCCTTTCTATATGTCAACAATGAAACATTTCAGAACGGACTCAAAAAAATAATCCCCTTCAAATTTGCAACAACAACAAAAAAATACCTATGAATAAACATAACAAAGAATATAAAGGACCTATATAATGAAAACTACAAAGCATTGTTAAGGGATATCAAAAAAGATACAATGAGATGGAAGAATATTCCTTGTTCTTGGATAGGTAGAATAAATATAATCAAAATGGCCATATTACCCAAAGCAATATACACATTTAATGCAATTCCCATCAAAATTCCAATGACATTTTTTAAAGAAATGGAACAAAAAATCATCAAATTTATATGGAACTATAAAAAAACCCAAATAGCAAAAGCAATCCTAAAGAAAAAGAACAAAGCTGGAGACATTACAATACCTGATTTCAAACTATATTATAGACCCACAACAATCAAAACTGCATGGTTCTGGCAGAAAAATAGACACTCAGACCAATGGAACAGAATAGAAAGTCCAGAAATAAAACCATATATATATGGTCAAATAATTTTTGATAAAGGGGCCAACAACACACAATGAAGGAAAGAAAGCCTCTTCAACAAATGGTACTTGGAAAACTAAAAAGCTACATACAAAAGAATGAAACTCGAGTACAGTTTTTCTCCTTGTACGAAAATTAATTCAAAATGGATTAAAGACCAATATATATAAGACCTGAAACAATAAAGTACATAGAAGAAGACATAGGTTCTAAACTCATAGACCTTGGTTTTATAGAGCATTTTATGAATTTGACTCCAAAGGCAAGGAAAGTGAAGGCAAAAATAAATAAATGGGACCACATCAGACTAAGAAGTTTTTGCTCAGCAAGAGAAACTGACAACAAAATAAACAGACAGCCAACTAAATGGGAAATGATATTTTCAAACAACAGCTAAGATAAGGGTCTAATATCCAAAATATATAAAGAACTCATAAAACAACAACAAACAAACAAACAATCCAATAAAAAATTGGAAGAGGACATGAACAGACACTTATCCCAGGAAGAAATATAAATGGCCAACAGATATATGAAAAGATGCTCATCTTCTTTAGTTATTAGAGAAATGCAAATCAAAACTGCAATGAGATA
Organism: Saccopteryx leptura; assembly: GCF_036850995.1. Classification (NCBI taxonomy): domain Eukaryota; kingdom Metazoa; phylum Chordata; class Mammalia; order Chiroptera; family Emballonuridae; genus Saccopteryx; species Saccopteryx leptura. The sequence goes on along the minus strand of NC_089516.1, from coordinate 58,983,033 downwards.
CCACCTCACACCTGTTAGATTAGCTATTATTAACAAGACAGGAAATAGCAAATGTTGGAGAGGCTGTGGAGAAAAAGGAATCCTCATTCACTGTTGGTGGGAATGTAAAGTAGTACAACCATTATGGAAGAAAGTATGGTGGTTCTCAAAAAACTAAAAATAGAACTACCTTATGACCCAGCAACCCCTCTACTGGGTATATACTCCCAAAACTCAGAAACATTGATACGTAAAGACACATGCAGCCCCATGTTCATTGCATCATTGTTCATTGCAGCCCCATGTTCATATAGGCCATGGCATGGAAACAACCAAAAAGCCCTTCAATAGATGACTGGATAAAAAAGATGTTGCACATATACGCTATGGAATACTACTCAGCCATAAGATATGATGACATCGGATCATTTACAACAAAATGGTGGGATCTTGATAACATTATACGGAGTGAAATAAGTAAATCAGGAAAAACCAAGAATTTCATTATTCCATATGTAGGTGGACCATAAAAAGGAGCCTAAGAGACATTGACAAGAGTGTGGTGGTTACAGGGGAGGGAGGGAAAGGAGAAGGGGTAGGCAAGGGGCACAAAGAAAACTAAATAGAAGGTGACTGAGGACAATCTGACTTTGGGTAATGGGTATGCAACATAATTTATTGACAAGATAATCTGGACATGTTTTCCTTGAACATATGTACCCTGATTTATTGATGTCACCCCATTAAAATTTTAAAAAATAGCCAATGCTAACAGATACTATAACAAGTGTCCTAATACAATGAAGTGATTAAAGCTTATTATATTATCAAGCAAAGTATTAACTAATACAACAGGATCTAAAATAAAATTCTTACAGTCTTAAATATCCTTACCATGTTAATGTACTTTCACCAAGATCATATTGACACCATCACCACTTCATATTATTTGTAAATGTAACCCAACCCCTCTATAGTCTGAGAACTGTCTGAAGGAGCAGGAGTCACATTCATTCAGGAAAAGTCCACAAGGCACTGGAGTTGTGGTCACATTTCCACACTTTGCAGCTAGAGTCCAAGTACCAACGACCACTGCTTCTAGCTGCAATGATTCAGGTAAACTGGAAAAGCTGTCTGCAGCACATATGAAGATGAAGCTTCTGTTTTCTTGAAACTGGAGAGGTGAACTCAGGGTGCCTTTCCCTGGAGCTCTGCAACCATAGTGTGGTGAAGAGAACCTTGGGATACACTATGCTGGTCGGCAGAGGTAAATTTGTCTAAATTAGAAACAGGTCCCAGCCTAAAATAGGCATGGGACATTGAGGCAAGAGGAATAAAGGAAACACAATATATTGAACAAAGTAGCAGAAAATAAGACTATCAACACCCACAACAGAGATTTTTGAGGGATGATTAAAAACCTGAATATTCAGGCAAGGCATAGTAAGTGGTCCTTTGTCCATAAGAAATGAAACCAGTTTACCTGATACTTGGAAGAAATACCCTAGACTCATCCACAGTGATGTGAGATGGGTCCAACAGCCCTGGGCACCTTTAGTCTTCAGTGGCAATCCCCAGTAGGCTGGGCAAGATCAGGTCACAGGTGACCGGAGCAGGGCTGGAAGAGACTAAACCAGGCGTCCCCAAACTTTTTACACAGGGGGCCAGTTCACTGTCCCTCAGACCATTGAGGGCTGGACTATAAAAAAATCTATGAACAAATTCCTATGCACACTGCACATATCTTATTTTAAAGTAAAAAAACAAAAAGGGAACAAATATAATATTTAAAATAAAGAACAAGTAAATTTAAATCAACAAACTGACCAGTATTTCAATGGGAACTATGCTCCTCTCACTGACCACCAATGAAAGAGGTGCCCCTTCTGGAAGTGCGGCGGGGGCCGGATAAATGGCCTCAGGGGGCCGCATGCAACCTGTGGGCCGTAGTTTGGGGACCCCTGGACTAAACCCTCCCTTAGAGAAGTGAGGGGGCTGAGGAGCCACTGAGCCATTTCACCCACAGGTGTTGTAAAGTACCAAAGACTACAGAATTAATATTAATATTTTAGGAGGCTTGGTGAACATTTTATTAATTTGGGTTAAGAGAAATTGTGAGAATAGTCTCTGTGCTGTGTGATTAGCATAACTAGGATGGCTCTTGCCATTGTATTGTAAATGAAAAGGGAAGGAAGCATAGATTCCCTGACATTCCACCACACCTGTGGGGAAAGGAGTGAATGGCTAGCCAGGTGCAGGAAGGGAAAAGCCAAAATAAACCTTTTCTTATAGCAATGAGCCATTTGCGGGCATTTGTCCCCACGGAAACTACCTCTCTTATGTAAATGCATGTGGTTAATACCTCTGACTCTGGACAGAGAGATGGCGGATGAACACTAGAAAATATAGGAAGGCCTTTTAATATGTAAAGAGATATCTTTCTACCATTGTGTTGACTTGTAAATTTTGTTCTCTCCAAAATGATGTATGGTTTGCAAATTGAACGTGGTCCTATCATGTTAAAGGACATATGACTATAACCAATAGCGGTAAGGGGCTCCTAATTGCAATTTTTGCTTCTGTACTTCCCACTTACAAAACTATAAAAACTAAGTAGAACAAAGGGCCTGCGCGCTCTCCGTCAGATTTCTGTTGGAGTTCCCGCAGCTTGGTCAAGCTAGACAATAAAGCTTTAATGTGTAAATGACGGACCTTGCTTCTGTCTTCTATAATTCGGGTCCCTCCGAATTTGGATTAACAGGGGCAGCTTACCTTCCAGTGTCCCCTTTTCCCACAGCAAAGGCATGTCCCTTGTGGGAGCAGAGAAGCCTGGCAGGCTTCAGCTCAATGACCTTTTTATCTACTCTTGAAGCAGGGCCCTGATTGAGTCCTATGAATTCCCTTCAAGGCGTTGGAGACTTTATAGGCATATGCCAAGAGCTGGTATTTTGCCTAATCTTTTCTGGGCTATGTCTGCCTTTTCTTTTCTTCTCTTGGTCATTATAGACCTTAAAAGCCATGCTCAGAAGATCTCACTGAGGGGTCTGAGGGTCCCCATCCACCTATATAAACTTTTTTCATATATCTAAAGCTGACTGGAAAAAAACAAAACAGCATTATCAGCTGAATCAATAAAACAGAGTAGAAGTTTGCAAGAGAAAGAAAAGAAGTTTGGCATCTCCTGTAGGATTCCAGAGTGTCAACTGCTGAATAACCCTGTACATCAGCATTCAAAGGAATTTTTTTTTAAGTAAAATGCATGATAAAATAATTTGCAGAAGTTCCAGGATATGAGTCCCCTACTTTTTTATATTATTTACAATTGACTTTTGAGCATTTGTTGAGCATATTTTATAATACCTTGACTTCAAAAATTGCAAGAAATACTTGTCTTTATGTTAACTTCTAACAAAATATAGTAAATGCATTTTCAAGTACCATTCCCATACTTATTAAAACATTTCTACCCCATTAATTATTAACCAGCAAATGAAAGAGCACATTAAAGCTGGAAAATTCCAGTGTGGCTTTCATTATTTTATTTTTACATTATTAAAAAAAATCTATACCTTTGTTGGGTAAATCTACTCTGCTTCAAGCTCTGCAGCTGCAGCAAGCAGCCTGAAATTTGAAGCAGTTTAGCCTAAATTGGCATGTCTTTAGGATCCACATTCCATTCTATTTAAATTTAAATGAGCGTGCTATACTTGTTCCAATTAAAATTAAAAATTTGTAGGGATAATATCGCTTTATTTTTTTAATATAAATGCCAGCATTTCCAATTTTTTGCATGCAAAAACTTAAAAAATTACATTTAGCAACATTAAACAAAGACCAAACACAAACAAGAATCAGACAAAATAGACAAATCAGACAAATTAGAGAGAAACCCGGGATTTTAGAGATTAGAACGTGGCCCGCTTGATCTTTATGCAAGGCTATTTTGATAGGAACATAAAGGATAGAAACTAAACAGAACTCTCTCTTGAACAGTTTTGAGAATGGCCATTTATGAGATTTTGTCTAGCCACATTCAAACAGGCATTCCCTTCACCCTCTTTCCAGGCATAGAACAAGAAAGAAATAAAATGAGTTTAGAAAAAGAGAACAGTGGAAAAAGTTGTAATTTTCCCAAACTCTTAAGTCTTTTTATTTACTATAAAGAAAATCAGATAAAAGCACAACTTTAAAAAGCATCTCAGTCTTCTAATCACTCTTAAATTCTAATAGCTGCTACAACTGGCAATTAAAATCCCTCCATTTCAACCCCCGCCGAAAGGCAAGTTTAGCTTATCTGAGAGGGAAATACTTTTCCACTCCTCTCCAGGGGCTGGGGCTCCCAGGCAAAGCCAAACCTCACTCACACAAAGGACAGCCTGCCATAGAGCCGCCACCCCCCCACCCCCGTGGCCACTAGGATTTGGGGCCGAGCCCTTGGAAGCGCTTCCTCTGCTGCTGCGCCTTGAGCCACACATTCCAGCACAGGAGACTGCGCTGCGCACCCAGCATGCACTACCGGTGGACACGCCTTCTTCACCACCCGCACGAACGGCCGCCTCCGCATCCAAGAGGGGACCAAGGCTGGGCCACACTGGCAGCTCCTTGGCCCAAAGGCCGTGGCTGCTGAGGCTTCTCCCACTTATGTCCTGGGAACCGGTGTTTGGGGTGTGCCTTCCCCACCGCACACTTTTTGTGTGAGGATTCCGGGCACCAGCGGGAGCTCTCTCCAGCCCCATTTGTGTCTTTTTCGCCATGCTGACTTAGGAAGCCACCACTTCTGCCTCTTCTGTCTTCTGCTTGGTTCACCTCAGAGGCACCGTGCAGGGCAAGCAGTGAGGATAGCACAAACCCTAGCCCGTGGGTGGCCTTGTCCCCGCTGCTTTACCAGCTGTCAGTTCATCGCCCTTGCCTGGGGATGCCAGCCTTCCACTCTTTGGAGCAGAGATTTCCAAGGGCCTGAGACAAAGACTTTGGGAGCAGAGAATTACAGAGCTGCAAAGTTTAAAATGGCCACAGCCGTGATTCTCACCTCCCAAGTTTACTCTCAGACTCCAAGCTCTCACATTTACATTTCTGTGTTTCCACCTCATTCTGATCAAACAACTTATTTTCAAATAAAAACATTTGTACAAAAAGAAAAAGGTCCCTCACTTTTGAACCTAGTACTCCCACAGTTATTTACTCCCAAATTATTACTATATTCTCCCCCCACACTGTACTTAAAAGCTTCACTCTCTAAAAGCTTTAACTTACTTCGTGTGCTCACTTCTGGGGGAGTTCCATTACCTTTCCGCTTTCCCTTTTTTGATGGCCACAGGTATAGGCGACAATATTCAGGCAAAAAACGTGGGTCATTAGCAATTCAATTGTTTCCAAGACAACCCTCACCATACCATTTAGATCTAACTTTACACCAATAAGCAACTAGCTTCCAGCCTCCTCCAGAGAACATGGGTGGGGCAAGCAATAATCAGGTATAGCTCTTTGTTAACTGGGCAGGTGTGATAAGTGGTTAGACCCAGCACTTCTGTCCCCTGGATATCCAGATTGTAAAAACACCCTGTTTATATTTCAGTCCCCAACAGGCAAGTGTGAGGTGAGATCTCATTGTGGTTTGAATTTGAATTTCTCCAATTATTAGTAACACTGAATATTTCTTTATATGCTTATTCTTCATATGTATGTCCTCTTTGGAGAAGTGTTTATTCATATATTTTACTCATTTTTTAATTGGATTGTTTATCTTCCTGGTGCTGAGTTTTAGAAGTTCTTTATACATTTTCGTTATTAACCCCTTATCATATGTATCAGCAAATATGTTCTCACACTAAATTTGTTCTTTTTTTATTTTGTTAATGGTGTTTTTTGCCATGCAAAAACTTTTTATTTTGATGTAGTCCCATTTGTTTATTTTCTCCTGTACTTCATTTGATCATGGATATATATTGACAAAAATATTACTACAAGAGATACAGAAGAACTTACTGCCTGCATTTTTTTAATATTTCTTATACTTTTGCAACTTATATGTAAGACTTTAATGCCTTTTGAGATTGTTTTTGTGCATGTTGTAACTTGGTGGTCTAGTTTCATATTTTTTGCATTTACCTATCCAATAATACCAACACCATTTATTAAAGAGACTGTCTTTACTCCATAGTTCTATTTCATTGATCTGTATGCCTGTTCTTATGCCAGTACTAGGATGTTTTACAATGACCTTGCAATATAGCTTGATATTAGGAAGTGGAATACCTCCCACTTTGTTCTTTGTCTGTCATTTTCTTATATATGGCTTTTAGTATTTGGTGGTTTGTTCCCTGTATTCCCATTTTGTTTTGATTTGATCATGTAATTTTTATTCTTTATTTGGTTTATGTGAAGAACAATGTTTATTGATTTGTGGATATTGTACCAGTCGTGCCTCCCTGGAATAAATACCACTTGATCCTGACATGTGATTTTTTAAATGCATTGTTGAATCCAGTTTGCTACTAATCTTGTTGAATATTTTACCATCTATGTTCATGAGAGATATTGGCCTATATTTTTCATTCTTTATACTATCTTTACCTGGTTTTGAAACAAGAATAAGACTTGTCTCAAAAATAAGATTGAAAGTCTTCATTCTTCTTGAATTTTTTGAAACAGTTTAAGGAGAGGTTAGTTCTTTGAATGTTTTGTGAAATTTGACTGTGAAGCCCTTTGGTCTAGGATTTTGTTTTCTGGGATTGTGTGTGTGTGTGTGTGTGTGTGTGTGTGTGTGTGTGACAGAGACAGAGAGAGAGAGTGAAAGGGACAGATAGAGATAGGCAGACAAGAAGGGAGAGAGATGAGAAGCATCAATTCTTTGTTTTGGTAACTTAGTTGTTCATTGACTGCTTTCTTGTATATGCTTTGAACAGAGGGCTACAGCAGACAGAGTAACCTTAGGCTCAAGCCTGTGAGCCTTGCACAAGCCAAATGAGATCGCAATCAAGCCAACAACCTTGAGGGTTTTTTGCATCCCAGTCGGATACTTTATTCACTGTGCAACTGCCTGGTCAGGCACCTGGGCATTTTTTGATAATTTTTTCCATTTTATTTGTTCTAATCAGTCTTTTTAGGTTTGTTGATTTTTCCAGATTGTTTAGATTACTGTTTTGAGCTTTTTATTGCTTCTTAAGTTGTGCCTGTAATGGTATAAAATTTCCTCCAAGGAGTGCTTTTGCTGTGTCCCATAGATTTTGGTTATTATATGTTCATTTTCATTTATTTCAAGGAAGATTTTTATTTTTTCTTTGATCTCATTTATAGCCCATTTAATAACATGCTACTTAGTTTCCCAGTGTTGGGATATTTTTTAGTTTTTCTATTGTAAGTGATCTTTAGTATCATACCATTGTGGTCAGAGAAGATGCTTGATCTGATTTCAGTTTTCTGAAATTTATTGAGATTTTTTTTTTTTATTTTAACATGTGTTTTATCTTAGAAAATGTACCATGAGCACTTGAAAAGAATTTATATTCTGTTGCTTTGTGGTCTAATGCTCTAAATATATCAATTAAATTCAGTAAATCTAACATGTATTTTAAGGCCACTTTTTCTTTGTTAAGTTTCTGTCTGGAGGATATATCCATTGATGTTAGTGAGGTATTAAAATCCCCTACTATTATAATATTGCTTTTGATATCATCTGTTATGTCCATCAAAGTCAGCTTTATATATTTAGTTGCTCTTATATTGGGTGAATAAATAATTAATATGGTTATATAATTCTGTTGTATTGCTCCCTTTATTACTATTTAATGACATTCTTTGTACCTTCTTATAGCCTTTGTTTTAAAGGACATTTTCTCAGATACAAGTATTGCTATACCAACATTTTTTTCACTTCCATTTGCATGAAATATACTTTTTTATCCCTTCACTTTCAATCTATCTGAATGTTTTGTTTTGAGGTTGGTATTTTGTGAAGAGCATGTATATGAATCTTGTTTGTTTTTATCCATGCAGTTACCTTATGTCTTTTAATTGGAGTATTTTTTCTTTTAATATTTTTTATTATTAATTTTAATGGAGTAAAATTGATATAGATCAATCAAGATACATAGGTTTAGAAAAAAACATCTCCAGGTTATTTTGACATTTGATTATGTTGCATACCCATCACACAAAATCAAATTGTCTTCCATCACCTTCTAACTGGTTTTCTTTGCGCCCCACCCTCCCCCAACCCTTCCCTCCCTTTCCTCCCCCCTGATAACCACTACACTCTTGGCAATGCCACTGAGTCTCATTTTTATGTCCCACCTATGTATAGAATCATATATTTCTTAGTTTTCTCTGCTTTACTTATTTTACTTTATATAATGTTATCAAAGTCCATCCATGTTGTTGTAAATGATTCAATGCCATCATTTCTTATGGCTGAGTAGTATTTGATAGTATATATGTACCACACTTCTTTATCCAATCATCTATTGAAGGGCTTTTTGGTTGTTTCCATGTCTTGGACACAGAATGCTTCAATGAACATGAGGCTGCATGTGTCTTTATGTAAAGTAAAGTGATTACTGGGTCATATTGTAGTTCTATTTTTAATTTTTTGAGGAACTGCCATACTATCTTCCATAATAGTTGTACTACTTTACATTCCCACCAACAGTGCATGAGGGTTCCTTTTTCTTCATGGCCTCTCCAACACTTGTTATTACCTGTCTTGTTGATGATAGCTAATCTAACAGGTGTGAGGTGCTATCCCATTGTAGTTTTGATTTGCATTTCTCTAATAGCTAATGAAGATGAACATCTTTTCATATAACTGTTGGCCATTTGTATTTCTCCTGGGAGAAATGTCTGTCCATGTCCACTTCCCTTTTTTTATTGGATTGTTTGTTTGTTTGTTGTTGAGTTTTATGAGTTCTTTGTATATTTTGGATATTAGGCCTTATTTGTTTTGTTGTTTGAAAATATCATCTCCCATTTAGTTGGCTGTCTGTTTTGTTGTCAATTTCTCTTGCTGTGCAAAAGCTTCTTAGTCTGATGTGGTCCCATTCATTTATCTTTGCCTTCACTTTCCTTGCCTTTGGAGTCAAATTCATAAAGTGCTCTTTATAACCAAGGTCCATGAGTTTAATACCTATGTTTTCATCTATATAATTTATTGCTTCAGGTCTTATATTTAGGTCTTTGATCCATTTTGAATTAATTTTAGTACAAGGAGACAAACTCTAGTCGAGTTTTATTTTTTTAAATTTGGCTTTCCAGTTTTCCAAGCAACATTTGTTAAAGAGGATTTCTTTTCTTTATTATGAGTTCTTAGTCCCTTTATCAAAAATTATTTGACCATATATATGTGGTTTCACTTCTGGGATTTTTATTCTGTTACATTGGACTGAGTGTCTATTTTTCAGCCAATACCATGCTGTTTTAATTTTCGTGGCTCTATAATATAAAGTCAGGTATTGTAATGTACTCAGCTTCGTTTTTTTTTTCTTTCTTGGAATTGCTTTGGCTATTTGGATTATTTATAGTTCCATATAAACCTGATAATTTTTTGTTCCATTTAAAAAAAACACATTAGAATTTTGATGGGAATTACATTAAATTTGTATATCTCTTTGGATAATATAGTAATTTTGACTATATTTATTCTTCTTATCCAAGAACAAGAAATATTTTTCCATTTCATTATATCTTTTTTGATTTCTCTTAACAATTCTTTGTAGTTTTTATTATACAGCTCCTTTACATTCTATGTTATGTTTATTCCTAGGTATTTTATTTTTTTGTTGTTGCAATAACAAAGGGGACTATTTTTTTTTTAGTTTGTTTTCTGATGTTTCATTGTTAGTGTATAGAAAGGCAATGGAGTTTTCTATATTAATTTTGTATCCTGTAACCTTACTGTATTGGTTTATTGTTTCTAGTAGTCTTTTTCTAGAGTCTTTGGGGTTTTCGATGTATAGGATCATATCACCTGCAAAAGGTGAAACCTTTACTTTTTCTTTTCCAATTTGAATGCATTTTATTTCTTTCTCTTGCCTGATTGCACTGGACTGATAAAAAATCACCCAGATGTTTAGTTATGGATCAGATAAAAATATATATAGGTCTCAATTTAGAAGGGGAAACAAATGATGATATAATTCTTAATGTTTTCAATACAAGGAAACAGAGTTTTTTTAAAAAATAAGAATATAGAAGAGATCATAAAAGTAACAATTGCTTTACCTTATTTAGCTTCACTCTCTAAAATAAATCTAATCTACAAGTGCTATGTGGAAAACCCTCATTCTGAAAGAGAGAAGGGAGAAGTGGATGGAGAGTAGAGGAGGACAGGAGGATAGGTGACTTTTAGTTAAAATTTATTCAGTATATAATACAGGTGAAGGAAAAGGACTAGGCTGAAAGCAGTAACGTCTAGATTAAGGAAAATAACCAGGCAAATAAACAACACATAAGGACAACATTCCATCTGAAAAATTGACTCCCACAAACTTTTGGCAGCCCTCAACACCATGTTTTGTAGGAGAGAAGTTCATAAGTCTGCTAAGGCTGCCCTAACAAATTACCACAAACTAAATGGCTTAAAACAGAAATTTATTTTCTCACAGTTCTAGAGGTTAGAGGTCTGGAACCAAGGTGTCAGAAGAAACATGTTCTCTCTGAAATATCTAGGAAAGAATCTAGTTCATGACTTTCCTTAGTTTCTGGTGCTTTCAGATATCCTTGGTGCTCCCTGACTGATCGATGCATAGCTTCAATGTCTGCCTCTGTCATCACTTAGTGTTCTCTCTATGAATTTCCTCTTCTCTCCTTTTGTTAAAATATTTATTTATTTATTTTTAAATTTTATTTGTTAATTACAGTTTACATTCAATATTATTTTGTATATCTTTCAAGTGTACATTATAGTGGTTAGACAACCATATAGTTTACAATGTGTTTTCCTCAATATTCCAAGTAGAGTGTTTCCCTGGCACTGTACATAGTCATTACAGTATTTTGACTATAGTCCCTATGCTGTACTTCACATTTCACATTCCCATGACTATTTTGCATCTACTAATCTGTACTTCTCAATCTTTTTATGTTTTTACCCATTCTCCCAATTCACTTCCCATCTAAAAACTATCAGTCTGTTCTCTGTATCTATGACTCTGTTTCTGTTTTGCTTGTTTTTTTTATATTGTTCCTTAGTTTTCATATATAAATGAAATCATATGGTATTTGCCTTTATCTGACTTATTTCACTTACCATAATAACCTGTAGGTGGTAAGGTTTTATTTTTTGTGACCAAGGAATATTTCATTGTTTATATTGACCATTGCTTTTTTATCCACTCAACTATTGATGAGCACCTGGATTGTTTCCATAGCTTGGCTATTGTAAGTAACATTGTAATGAACATAGAGGTATATGTCTTCTTTAGAATTAGTATTTTAGGTTTCTTTGACTATATACTCAGAAGTGAAATCTCTGGGTCATAAGTCAGTTCCATTTTTAATTTTTAGAGGTACTTCCATACTGCTTTCTACAGTGACTGCACCAATCTGCATTCTCACCAACAGTTGCACGAGGATCCCTTTTCTTCACATCCTTGCCAACACATGTCTATTGCTTTGTTGATGATAGCCATTCTAACACGTGAGAGTTGATAACTCATTGTAGTTTTCATTTGAACTTGTCTGATTATTAGTGTTGTTGTTTATCTTTTTATATATCTATTAGCAATCTATATGTCTTCTTTGGAGAAGTGTCTGTTTAGGTCCTCTGCCCATTTTTTAATTGTATTGTTGGTTTTTTGTTCTGTTTTTGAAAGACTTTACTTATTAATTTTAGAGAGGAGAGAGAGAGAGAGAGAGAGAGAGAGAGAGAGAGAGAGAAGGGAAGAGCAGGAAGTATCAACTCCCATATATTCTTTGACTAGGCAAGCCCAGAGTTTCAAACTGGAACCTCAGCATTCCAGGTTGATGCTTTATCTACTGTGCCACCACAGGTCAGGCTGATGGTATTGTTTTGTTTCGTTTACTTTTGGTGTTGAGTTGTATGCTTCCTTTATAAACTTTGTATATTAATGCTTTATCAACTGTATCATTGGTAAATATATGCTCCCATTCAGTGGATTGTCTTTTCATTTTGTTGATGGTTTTCTTTGTTTTGTGTGGGGCCAAGGTTGAATATAGGCTTTTCAATTTATAAGATACCATATGGTCATCTGAACAGCAGCCATGAGGAGGGAGAAACACAGCCTGGTTCTGGGAAATTCCATGAAGTATACTGAGGGGAAGGTCAGACTTTTCCATACACATTTTAGAGTGTTTTCTGTTGTTCTTAGTAGTGCTCTACTCTCCCTCCTAGAGGGAGGGAATAAGAAAGAGGAAGGGAGCTGCTTAGATGTAGTTATTGCTAGCCCAACTGACTGCCATATAAGTAATAACTGGTTATGTCTTCTGCATCTGATTCTTTTGGTGTTTTTTTTTTTAATATCCAGGTATAAGTTAACATCCTTGTCTTAGAACTTTGCATTGCAATTGGCATAGTCAACAGGATATTCTGAAAAATACCCCAGAGTCAACCACTGTTGCTGCCATGCTGTTTGGGGAATTCTTTGGGGGGAATCCCAAAGAAGTCATTGGGGGGAGTCCTTGGGAAAACTTCAGAAGGCAATCCCAGGGTAGCCTTATGGCCCAATGTATTATGATAGGATATGTCCCTTGGACTCATGGGATTTAGCACAGGATGGCCCCAAAATGCCCATGTGTATGCTATAGTCCTTGCAAAAGGTTAATTAAATGTATCTCTTATCTAAAATTAAAAATCTATGCCTTATGATAGTTGTTGACTAGTTGCTCCTTCAGGAAATGAAGAGAGTTACTGCAAAGCTAGAAGAAAAGTCAAAAATAGAAAAAGAGTCTTTTAAACATCTTAGAACCTTCTCCTAGAGGTCTGGGAGTTGTTTGGGTCCTGGGACCAATAGGAGGATTAATACCTTAAACGTTGTGAAGACTGCAGAAGTAAGAGGTATTAATAGCACAACCTTACTGTGAAGAAAAAAAATGACACATAAAAAAATTTAAATAAACCATTGGCCAAATAAGGTTGCCAGCTGGATCCAGGTGAGGGTGCATGTGGGAGTCTACTTCATTATCTCCCTTCCTCTCACCTAATAAAAAAAACAATAATAACTCAAGTGGCTCTGAGTATCTCATGGCTGATCCCTCCCCTCCCTCTTCTCCAGCCTTCTTGGACAAATGAAAATCTTTTCTTCTCTACAAATATTAATAATATTGTGCAAATATGTTTGTCCATGAAAGAAACTTTCTAAAAATGATAAATTATGTTTATAAAAGTATTAATCTAAAAAATGCTGATTACTCTCTTTTGATTGCCATTAAAGATTAAGGTTTCTAAAAATTGAAAATTTTAATTAGTCAAAATGAGTCAGGCAACAGTCTAAATGGCAAGATTTCCAAAGTAGATGCAACAAATCCCTTTCTCCAACCTTCCCAGTATTAAAACTTTGAGAGACAGAAGTGACTTTGGGTTATTCCAGTGGACCTCTGGACTACCTCAATTACTTGTGTATCTCTTAATAAAAGTTGTGGTTTAATTAAACATCTTTGATATGCTTGAAATTACATAGAAAAATTTACAAAAATTTAATAATAATAAATTATTTTATTTTATTTTGATACATACATTTTTATTAAAGTGGAGGTTCTGAAGATTCTGGGAATATCTCCAAGAATCTACAAAGTTCTGATATACCAGTAATTTAATTCATAATTTTGACTGTTACCTTAAAATAGGTTATAAAGAAACAAATTACTCTGTCAATTGCATTATAATCACATATATAACATGTCATTTTAAGTTTATCCTCTTGTCATTTAGAGAAAATCACTCTTATTCTGATACATTTTAAAATATATTAGATCTTCAAGAAAATTCATGGAAAAGTCTCAGATTAATCTTATAATTTGAGAGTAAATGGTCAGATCATACTTTTGAAACAGGTGAAGATTTATAGAACTCTAAGAAATAACCAGATTCATGAAATAATTCATAAATAATCAGGATTAACAGAAATTGATTTGTACTAGATGAGCTAAGAATAATTATTTTATGACTTTATTCAAAACAATGTTGATTTTTAAAACATTTTGTTTTCTAGATAAAAGAAAACTTGCCTTTAAGGCAATTTATTGAAGTATATCTTTATAAGCAATTTTGGGGCATTTATATTTTTCTCTCTATTTGATCCCTCCAGAATCTGGGAGCTGTTAACAAGTAAATATTATTGAAGTAATATTTGTTTCAATTTTTACAACAAAAAATCCATTTTCTTTATAAGACAAAGAATCAGTTTCAAATTGTGGTTTTATCAATCAAGACGTTGACTAGAATGTCATGTCTTGAAAAAATATGCTTGGACTCTGTATGTTACCAGAAAGCTTTACTAAATTAAGATGAACTTTGAAACTTATAAGAACAAATAGAGAAAGGGCCTGGTACCTTGCTTATTCATGTTTCATGGCATTTTCAGGTAAGGAACAAAGGTTATTTTTTTAGAAGATGGCAAGAAAAGAAGTTCAGGTGATAGAATCTAGAGTGGGTGCTCCCAGAAACCTAAAGCATGAGTTCAAAGGGCTGTAACCAAAGCATTCCAAAAAAGTTAGAAAAAGAGGTAATACTTTTTACACATTTTATGAGGCCAACATAACCCTGTTACCAATATTTGTCAAGGATAACAACAACAACAAAAAAAACTACAGACCAATATCTCTAATGAATACAGACATAAAAATTTTAAATAAAATACTAGCAAATTGAATACAGCAGCACATTTAAAAATAAAACATGATGACGTGAGACTTATTAAAGGAGCACAAGGATCATTCAACATAATACACCACATCAACAAAATAAAAAACGAAAATCATATGATCCCATCAATAGATGCAAAAAAGAAATTTGATATAATACAACATTCCTTTATGTTTTACACTCAATAAAATTGAAAAAGAAGAAAAGAACCTCACCATAATAAAAGCCATAAATGACAAACCATCAGCAAATATTATACTAAGTAATAAAAAACTTAAGGCTTTTCTTCTAAAATCAGGAACAAGAAAAGGCTGTCCACTCTTTACACTCTTATTCAAATCATAGTAGTGAAAAACATAGAAAGAACAAGTAGGCAAGAGAAAGAAATAAAAGACATTCATGTCAGGAAAAAAGAAGCAAAAGTATTGTTTTTTGTAGATGACATAATGTGTATATAGAAATCTCTAAGGACTGCACCGAAAAAGTTAGAAACAATTAGCCAATGCAATAAAGTTGCAGAATACAAAATCATCACACTAAAAGTTATTGCTTTCCTACATGCCAACAATAAAACTTCAAAAAATGAACTCAAAGAAAAACACTCCTTTTAAAATCGCAACAAATGAAATTTCTAATAATAAATTTAAAAAAGGATTTGAAAGACCTGAATACTGAAAAGTACACAAAATTATTGAAAGAAATTGAAAAAGACAAAATTAAATGGAAATATATTCCATCTTCATAAGTTGAAAGAATCAACATAGTTAAAATGGTCATAATATCCAAAGTAATATACTAATTTAATGCAATCCTCATAAAAATTCCAATGTCATTTTTTAAAAAAGTATTACCAGGTTTGCATGGAACCATAAAAAACCCTGAATAGACAGAGCAATCATGAGAAAAAAGAATGAAGCTGGAGGCATCACACTTTCTGACTTCAAATTATACCACAGAGCCATGATAATCAAATGAATATGATATTGGCAGAAAAGCAGACATACAGACCAATGGAACAGAATTGAGAACCCAGAAATAAAAGTACATAAATATGAAGAAATAGTCTTTGACACATAAGCCAAAAACACACAATGGAGAAAAGAAAGACTCTTTAAAAATGGTACTGGGAAAATTGGATAGTCACATGCAAAAAAATAACACTTGACTACAGTTTGTTCCCCTGAAAAAAAAATATTCCAAATAAATCAAAGACCTAAACATAAAATCTCAAACAATAAATTACACAGAAGAAAACATAGGGACTAAATTCATGGGCTTTGGTTGTACAAAACAATTTATAAATTTGACCCCAAAGCAAGGGAAGTAAAGGCAAAAGTAAACAAATGAGACTATATTTTAAAAAACAAAAATAAATAAATAAATAAATAAATAAATAAATAAATAAATAAATAAATAAATAAAGGTTCTGCACAGCAAAAGAAACTGCCAACAAAATAAAGAGGCAGCCAATTAAATGGGAGATAATATTTGCAAACAATATCTCCAGTAAGAGTTTAGTATTCAAAATATATGAAGAACTAACAGAGCTCAGTAACAAACAAGCAAACATTCCAATTAAAAATCAGGGAAAACCTGAACAGACACTCTCCCAAGAGGATATAAAAATGGCCAACAGATATATGAAAAGGTACTCATCTTCACTAGCTATAAGAGAAATGCAAATCTAAAGTACAATGAGATATCACCTCACACCTGCTAGATTGTCTATTATTATTAAGACACATAATAACAAGTGTTGGAGTGGATGTGGAGAAAGAAAAAAGAATTCTCATTCATTCTTGGTGGGAATGCAAATTATTACAACCATTATGGAAGAAAGTATTGTGATTCCTCAAAAAATTAAGAATAGAACTACTATATAATCCAGATATCCCTCTACTGGGTATCTACTCCAAAAACTTAAAACATTGGTAAATAAAGACCCATGGACCTCCATGTTCATCACAGAATTTTTTTCAGTGACCAAGACATGGAAATGACCAAAGTGTCCCTTGAGAGAAGATTGGATAAGAAAAATTTGGTACATCTACAGAATGGAATACTAGTCAGCCATAAGAAATGATGACATATTGCCATTTACAATATGGATGGACCTTAAGAACATTATACAGAGTGAAATAAGTAAATCACAAAAAAACTAATAACTGTACGATTTTACACACAGGTGGTATATAAAACTTAGACTCATGGATATTGATAAAAATGAAGTAGTTACCAGGAGGAAGGGGTCATGGGGGAACTGTGTAAAGAGGGACAAATATATGGTGACAGAAAATAATTTGACATTGATTGAGGAGTATACAACATAATCAACAGTCCAAATGCTGTAGAAAGATTTACCCAAAACCTATGTACTCTTATTGATCAATGTGTCCCTGTTAAATTTAATTATCTATATAAAAATTTTAAAAAATAGAGAAAATATCTTAGAATTTTCTTCAAGGATAAATAGAAACTAAAGAAAAAAGTGGGAGGGGAAAGGAAGGAATTCCTGGGAGAACAAGAATCATGAGGTTAAACCTAAAGGAAATAGAAAAAAGAACCCATTTGGGTATTTGCAAGAAATTTAACATAATTGAAATATAAATTGCTATAAAGGAAGTAAAACAGAGTAGAGAAATGAATTTAAGGAAGAAAGCAAGTGTCAGATTATACAATGTAGTGTGTGGATGGTTAGAAACCTTATTTTTTTTAAGAGCAACAAAAAACAGCACTGAAGGTAAATGTACCAACACAGATTTTATTTTACGAAGTTCATTTTGGTTGCTACATGAGGAATAGATTGTAGGTTGTGGAGGTGGGTTCACAAAGAACATCAAAGACATTAAATAGGAATGCCAGGCTCTTGAGTTAATCTACATAAGAAATTATCCTGGCCTGATGTTAATGGTAGCAGTGTGCATGCACAGCAGTGGGTAAATTAGAGAAATAATTAAGAGATAAAATCTGTTAGTATTGGTGATTGATTAAGAGGGAACATGAAAAAACTCAAAAATGCAACAACTAGTTGTAGAAATTTGTAGTCAGAATGATATGCTGAAAATTCATTCATTTTATCCCTTGTCAGTTCTTTCCTTGTCATTGACAAATCAATTATAGAAAAACTGAGTATACAGTATTTCAGTTGGACAATTAAAAAATATATGAAGTATTTACTGCCTTGAACTATTTACCTGATTAAGTTATTTTAAAATTTAACTGTTAACATATTGGCAAGTACTGAAAGTTGACACATCATCTTAGCAGGGGTGAAATTTGATTGTGAAATTGGACATGAATTTATCTGGCAAGAACAAAACTTCTAAAGTGTTTTTGCCTAAAATGCTTCTTCACATATAAACTTATGAGAATATCAGAGGTGAAATTTTAGAGGACAACCAATCCAGTCCTTTTTAAGGCATAGATAAAATTAAGACCTAAAAAAAGTAATTAAGAAAATTGCCCATTGTCACAGGGCACTTTTAGAGCTGACTTAAGTCATTATTCTTTTGAATATTAGGTCCCATATAGATCAGACCATCTTGCATTTTCATATATGACTATTTTCAAAATGTTTCTGGATGTTTTATTAATAAAAAATGGTAAAATATAAATATATTTGAAAGAAGGGCTGAACTTAGAAGAAATTTATATAAATTAATGTATTTTTTCTTCCAGTCAACAAACACTAAGATTACAATTGCCATTATGGGGAGGTCAATATCTTTGCAGCAGGGCCATTGACAAGGTGTTCTGACAGTTGAGAACAATTTGAAACCTTCTTGTTGAGGGTTGAAACCTCTCCCCTCAAATAATATGTTAAAGTCCTAATCACCAGTACTTGTGAAAGTGATCTTATGTACTTGGAAATAAGATTTTGCAGATGTGATCAAGATAAAATAAGGTCATACTCAGAATTAAGGTGGGTCTTGGGCCTGGCCAGGTGGTGGCACTGTGGTTAGAGCATAGGACTGGGACTTGGAAGACCCAGGTTCAAAACCTCGAGGTTGCCAGCTTGAGTGCAGACTTACCTGGTTTGAGCAAGGCTCACCAGCTTGAGCCCAAGGTTGCTGGCTTGAGCAAGGGGTTACTCGGTCTGTTGTATCCCCCCATTCAAGGCATATATGAGAAAGCAATCAATAAACAACTAAAATACCACAATGAAGACTTGATGCTTCTTGTCTCTCTCCCTTCCTGTCTGTCCCTACCTGTCCCTTTCTCTCTCTCTCTCTCTCTCTCTCTCTCTCTCTCTAGCTCTGTCACACAAAAAGAAGGTGGGTCTTGGGCCTTACCAGTTTGCTCAGTGGATAGACATAGACCTAGCATGTGAATAACCAGGGTTTGGTCCTCTGTCAGGGAACACATGAGAAGTGACCCTCCCTTTCTATCTTCTACTTTCTCTGTCTCTTCCCCTCTTGCAATAGCCAGTTGGTTTGAGTGTTGGCTCTCGGTGCTGCAGATAGCTCATTTGGTCTGAGTCTCAGCTTCTGGTGCTGAGAATAGTATGGTTGATGCAAGCATTGGCCCCAGACAAGGGTTGTTGGTGGATCCTGGTTGGTGTGCATGCAGGTATTTGTTTCACTATATCCCTTAATCTAACTTAAAAAAAAGGAATTAGGGTGGGTCTTAATCCAATGAGTTCCTTATAAGAAGAGGCTAGGAGTGACAAGAATTCACAAACAGTAAAATGTCTGACATTTCTTTTAGCAATATTTTACTCATATATATCTCCTCATGCAAGAGAAATAAAGAAAACAAACAAACACATGAGACTACATAAAAGTAAAAAGTTTTTCACAGTGCAATGAAAGATGTATTTCCAAGCCAAAAATGTCATTCAGGTACCTGCATTTTTCAAAAAAAGCATAATACAGAAGATATAACCATTTACTGCTCACATGGTGGCCAGTTAGGCTAGCAAGAACTGAACTTAAGTACCTCCCTCCATCTTTTTTATACATTGTAGGAGGGGAGGAGAACCTCATTAAGAATAGCAGAAAACAGCCTGACCAGGCAGTAACACAGTGGATAGAGCATCAGACTAAAATGTGGAGGACCCAGGTTCAAACACCGAGGTCATCAGCTTGAGTGCAGGCTCATCTGGTTTGAACAAGGCTCACCAGCTTGAGCTGAAAGTCACTGGCTTGAGCAAGGGATCACTCAGTCTATTTTAACTTCCCCCTCTCCCAGTAAAGGCACCTATGAGAAAGCAATCAATGAACAATTAAGATGCCATAACAAAGAACGGATGCTTCTCATCTCTCTCCCTTCCTGTCTGTCTGTCTGTCACATCTATTCCTCTCTCTGTCGCTCTCTGTCTTTGCCACAAAGAAAAAAAAGAATAGCAGAACAACTCTAGCTTGTGTATGGAAAAGTCTGACCTTCCTCTCAGTATGCTTCATGGGAACTACACAGGACCAGGCTGAGTTTCTCTCTCCTTATGGCTACTAATCAGATAGCCATCTGGCATCTTGGGAGGGGAAAGGACAAAGTCCAGTATCATTCCCACATTTCACCGTGGCATTGCTCTTCTACCTTATAATCTTTGCATTAAATCTTCTGGGGCACCATCTGTATGGTTAGAGCACTAGTGCATTTTATTCACATGCCACAAATATAATACAGTATAAGCTGCATCCAAGAATCAGAAGGAATAAGCAAAGCTCAGGAAAGCCAATGATGTTATGTGCATTTTCAGATATATGTATTTCAGATGTGTGTGTGTGTGTGTGTGTGTGTGTATACATATATCATGTAGACTATGGCTTATGGCATATATGGCATAAGTGCCTCTAAAGCCTGCCTTAACATCCTTAGCCTGCAGGCCACTTTTGTAGGGTAATAAGATCTAGTTAGGGACAGGAAAGAAATGTGGATATGTGTTCTTTCTCAAGTCTGGATTCAATTTTTCATTAATTCTTGACAAAGGACTTGTATTGTATCTGAGTATTCCACAGTCAAAGCTATGGACTCCTGTTTTAAAGGCCTAATGTTCTGGGTTAAGGAAGCAGTCCAATGAGCATCCCTATGCCTGAAAGAAAAAAAATTCAGATAATTCTACAAAATAGACTGTAAGATTAATGTATTAGGACTATATCTATTGTCTGTCTTCTTCCATCCCCTAATGTTAGTTTTAATTATCTTATTTCTATGAGATTAAGTATTATATGGAATTAATAATTTTGCTGCTTTTTTCTGGTCCTGGAGAAAAATAAGGCTTAGATGTTATCCCTAGGAATTAATGCTTTAGTGCTACTTTGCGGCTGCTTATTTTATTGCTCTCCTAAAGGGCTCTAATCCCCATGATCAACAATATGCTAAGGAAGAAAGGGTTACCTTGGGGTGAAGCCAGTGCCCTCCCAGATTTGCCCATTGTTAAGCACCCAGGACTTTCTGCCCCAGTGACCTTTAGTACTTGGCCTATTGCCCTTGTTATGCTCATGTCTGTCTAATTGTCTATTATAACCCCTTTCAAGAATCCTGGCTCTCAATTATTTCATAAAATAGAGGCATTGAGTCTGTTCTGTAGCTGCTTCCTGTTAAAGAGGAGTAAATTTTCTCAGAGTCAAAAGATCCTTGCTCTGTCAGAAGGATGATGACAGTAATGCATGAAGAGACCTCATGAGATTGAAGTAGTCACCTAAACTTATAGGTACTGCAGGCAAAACCGATAGTAACTGCATGGATTAGCTCTCCAATTTAATATTTTTTATGAAATTTCAGCAAAGTAGATTTATAAAAAGCCTATTAGTCAATTGCTACTTTTGTGTTTATACAAATAATCAGGCCAAATTGAAACTAGATTTAATACAGTAAATATACTGGTATGTTTTTAACTCTTTATTAAAATAAGGATAATTTTAGAGGGACATTATTGTTCAGTAGAATTTATAATGCATGGTTATAAATATCAAAAACTAGACTAGATCCTGAATTATCTCAGTTTTCTTGATTTTTTTTTTCTCTTTGGATGATCTATCTAAAGCCGTCAATGGTGTGTTGAGTTCTCTAAGTTTAATTCTGTTTTTGTCTGCTTCTATTTTTAGACTATATATTTTTGTGTCTCCTGGTTTGGTGCAAATATATTAAGAAGTGTTATGTCTTCTTGATTCAATGTCCCTGTTATCATTATAAAATGTCAAAATTTGTCTCTGGTTAACTTTGTTGTCTTGAAGTCAGTATTGTCAGATATGAGTACGGCTATAATGGCTCTTTCTTTGGATATTATTTCCTTGGAGAATTGTTCTTCAACCTTTGACTTTGAATCTACTCTTGTCCTGGAAGCTTAGATGTGTCTCTTGAGGGCAGCATGCAGTTGGGTTTTGTGTTTTGATCCAATCTGCTACTTTGTGCCTCCTTATTGATTAATTCAGTCCATTTACATTTAGGATAATTCTTTACACTTGAGAATTTCCTATAGCTATTTTATGTTTTGTTTTCTGGTAGCTCTGTCTTGTTTGGTTTTTCTCTTTTTTGTTTGTCAGTTGTTTTTATTTGGTGGTATTCCATAATTTTTCTCCTATTTTTTTCTTTTTTTAAGTTGTGTATTTCAGTAGTCAGTATTTTGGAGGATGTTACCATTCGGTTATTAAGACAAAATGTTCATAAATACCAGAGTCCTTTGTCTTATGAATGCTTCTGCAGCCCATCAACTTTTGCTACTGCTAATCTTTATCCTCTCCCATTATGTTATTGTTGTCACAGATTAATCTTGTTTTTGTTGTGACCTTATTGGAGCTTTTAATTGTAATATTGATTTGTGTAGTTCTTTGTGTCTGGTCAAATAACCCCCTTGAGTGTTTCCAACAATGAGGGTTTTCTGGTTATAAATTCCATCTGCTCCTGTATATCTGCAAAATTTTTAATTTTTCCTTTATATTTGAAGGATATTTTTAATGAATATAGTATTCTTGCCTGGTAATTCTTCCCTTTCAGTGCTTTGAATGTTTGGATTTACTCTCTTCTGGTTTGAAGCATTTTTGCTGAGAAATCTGTTGATAACCTAATGGGCTTTCCTTTATATGTTATGTTCTTTTTTTCCCTAGCTGTTTTAAGGATTCTTTCTTTGTTATTGATTTTTTACAATTTTATTACAATTTGCCTTGGAGTAGGTCTCTTTGTTTTGAGGTAACTCAACATTCTGTGTTCTTCTTAGATTAGAGGTTCTAACTTTTTCCATAGGCTTGGGAATTTCTCAACTGTAATTTGTTTGAATAGACTCTCCTTTTCCTCTCCCTCTCTTCTTTTTCTGATATGCCCATTTTCCTTACATTGCTTTAATATATTTTTTCTTTTTTATAGTCCTTCCTGAGCTTTCCATCCTTCTCATCTTCTCTCAAAATTGTGTGCCCAGCCACATTTACCATTGGGTGAGGAAACTGTGCACTGAATGATTATACCCATGTGTATAACTCTTTCTTCTGCTTCTTGCTTTTCAAAATAAGATCCAGTTAAAAAACAGGCCTCCACCTTGATATTTTTTCTGATACTTTCTTCACACCATATAAGAAAGATTGAGCATAGATCCAACCTTATGTTTCCTTTCTCTTTTCCTTTAGTTGTTTGGTCTCTCATGTAATGTGGCCTTCACAATTATGTTGTACTTTTTAATTTCGCCACTAAATTAGCCAGAAAAGCTAGAGGTAACTGGAGTAAAGTAAATGTCCTTCCAAAACTTTTGTAAGGTTTTGCCAAAGTCTTTCCATGCAGAGATGGACTTTTTATGGGCAAAGCTTTATCAGTATTTGATAATTATTACTCTCTACTTCTCACTCCCAGATCCAAGAGAACATCTTTCTTCATTTTTTGTGTTTTTTTTTGTTTGTTTGGGGTTTTTTTTGTATTTTTCTGAAGCTGGAAATGGGGAGGCAGTCAGACACACTCCCACATGTGCCCAACCGGGGTCCACCCGACATGCCCACCAGGGGGCGATGCTCTGCCCATCTTGGGGCATCGCTCTGTTGCAACTAGAGCCATTCTAGTGCCTGAGGTAGAGGCCATGGAGCCATCCTCAGCGCCTGTGTGAACTTTGCTCCAGTGGAGCCTTGGCTGCAGGAGGGGAAGAGAGAGACAGAGAGGAGGGAGAGGGGGAGGGGTGGAGAAGCAGAAGCCCTGGCTGGGAATTAAACCCTGGACTCCTGCACGCCAGGCTGACGCTCTACCACTGAGCTAACCAGCCAGGGCCTCTTTCTTCATTTTTCTCTGTGATAATCTAGTGGAATATCACTCAAAAGATTTAGACCTTACTTAATAATACTATTTCCATGAGTTTCTCATTCTCAAGCTAGTTTAATCTCAGATGCCAACAAATTTTCAGAATTCCCACAATAAGTCTGAGAAATGTAAACAGTCAATAGATGCCCAAGTAAGCATAACCAGTAAATATGATCTGCTATTCTGAATTGGATTCTACACTATTAAAAGAATCTTAACAACCTGACCAGGTGGTGATGCAGTGTATAGAGCATCAGACTGGGAGGCACGGGACCCAGGTTTGAGATCTTGAGGTTGCCAGCTTGGGAGCAGGCTCATCAGGTTTGAGCAAAGTTCACCAGCTTGGACCCAAGGTCACTGGCTTGAGGAAGGGGTTACTCAGTCTGCTGAAGACCCATGGTAAAGGCCCATATGAGAAAGCAATCAATTTACAACTAAGGAGTTACAACAAAAAACTGATGATTGATGCTTCTCATCTCTCTCCATTCCTGTCTGTCTGTCCCTGTCTGTCCCTGCCTGACTCTCTCTCTGTCTCTGTAAAAAACTTAACATACAACCACAAAAATCTGAATAAAATATGTATTTTCATTAATAATGATGTATCCATATTTTTTCATTAATTGTTACAAATATACCATAATATATAAGATGTTAATAATATGGTAAACTGAATGTAGAGCAAATGGGAATGCTCTGCACTATCTTTGCAATTGTTCTGTAAATCTAAAACTGTTGTAAAACATTTTTAAAAAAAGTAGTACAGAGTAAGAGTCATTGGAGTATGGTAGAAGGTGAGGGAAGAATCAATTACAATATTCAGTCATGTGAACAGGATTAGCATTATTTTAGCAAAGATTTAAAGTATGGTAGTCAAAATCCAAGCTGACCACCAGCATTCCCACCTTTTTCTCTTGATCAAGGTTGGAACCTGTAAATATGATGGATGCTATTACTGTGGTTAATTTTTGTTATGTGGAAAATTTAAAGGGACTTATGCAGACAAAATTAAAAGATCCCTGAGGTAATTATAAAGAAGTCACTCTTGGTGATCCTTATCTAATCACGAGAGCTCTGTAAAAAAAAAAGCATCTTAAGGTCAAAGATTTATAGTAGCAGACACTCTCTGGTCCTGTCACTGGCTGCTATGAATTCTCCAGTTGCAAGGAAATAAATTATGCCAATGATCTAAAGCAGCTAAGAAGTAGACCGTTCTCTACTCAAACTTCCAGACAAGAGTACAGCTCAGTCAATACCTTGACTGCAACCTTGTGAGACCCAAAGCAAAGAACATGGCAAAATAGTCTCCAGATTTCTGACTCACTGAATCTGTGAAATAATAAACAGCTGTTGTTCAAGCTTCTATGTTATAAGTCATTTGTTACACATCAGTAGATCACAAAATTGAACAACTATAACTCAGCAAGCAACTTCGACTGGGCTTGCAGGCTTGCCTAAAAGATCAACAGACCAAATGGACTAAAGGGGCTCCAGAAAGAGGAGAAACTGGGAGTGACTGTGTTATTCTATTCCAGGACTATAAAGAAGGGAGAAGCTGGGAGTGACTTGGTTTCCTATCTGCCAAGAGAAGTTGTGAAATTGAGGGGCAGAGGGGGAGAAATGAAAGAAAAGCAGTGGCAGAATTAGAGGACATAACCAGTGTTTTTGCAGCCTGCATACAGCCTGCACTCAGCACAGAGAGAGAGAAAAACAAAGTGTGGATGCCAGCTTTCAAGATCCTGCCTCCAGCAAATTGTGGGTATAGAAAGTGTCAGTAATAGACCACTCAGTTAACTTACCAGAGCCACTCTCACCCCTGAAGAACAGAGGTATGCTGTATGTGGTTTCCTGGTATGTTGAGATGTGGAGAGGTGCACCCAGAGATCTGAGATCCCTATTGCTAGAGCCATAAAACCTTAAGTCTACAAAGCCTTCACAGCATACCCCACCCACCAACACAACTGCAGCCCTGCCTACATCCTTGCAACAACAAGATCTCAGCAGAGGACAGCCAAAAAATTTTACAAAGCTAAATATTGTAATACAATGCCACCTATTGGAATAACACAACCTCTCAAAACTAAAGTCATTTTTTCTTTTTCTCTTTTAAATTTTACTTTTTTAATACTTATATTTTATATTATTTTATAGGTGTTTAGTTTGTTTTTATTACTTTTATAGATTAACTCTGATTTTTGTAAGGTTTCTTTTTGATTGTCAATATTTTCTAAAAATTTATATTTTTCAATGTATTTTTATTTTTAGTATTATTAATTGTTTTTGGTACTGTTCTTAACAATATCATTCTGAAATGTCATCAAAAAATAAGAAATTAAATACTATGATTACATAAGACATAGTTCAGAAAGAAAATGACAAAATCTCCAGGAAGCAATCTCAATCACATGAAAACCCTAAAGTTATGCAATAGAAAATTCAAAATTTAAATTCTAAAAATACTCAATGAGATTCAAGAAAACACTAATAAGAAATTTAATGAGTGAGCTCAGAAGACAAATTAATGGCCAAAATGAATCCTTCACCAAAGAGATTGAGACTTTAAAAAAGAACCAAACATAGACAAAGAATTCAATACATGAACTGAAAAATGAAGTAGGAAATAGAGTTAATAGAAAATGTCAGTGATATCATAGACAGAAAACTAGAGATGCTACAGAGGGAAGAAGAGAGAAACTCATAAATTTGACAAAAATGATAGAGCTATACAAGAATTGTCTGACTCCATCAGAAAGAGCAACATAAAAATAATGGGTATATCAAAAGAAAAAGAGAAGAAGTGAAAAATGGAGGACCTATTCAAAAAAATAATTGATGAGAACTTCCTAAGCCTATGGAAAGAATTAGATCAGGGGTCCCCAAACTTTTTACCCCTTTGCCAGTTCACTGTCCCTCAGACCGTTGGAGGGCCAGACTATAAAAAAAAACTATGAACAAATCCCTATGCACACTGCATATATCTTGTTTTAAAGTAAAAAAAACAAAACAGGAACAAATACAATATTTAAAATAAAAAACAAGTAAATTTTTTTTAGCTTGATTTTTTTTTTATTTATTATTTTTTTTAAGGCTTACACATGAATTACATTTATTTCTTAAATGTTTATAAATTATCAATTTCCTGTTTTGGTCTTATTTATTCTATTCTAATACAGTCTGTAAATAAGTTTTATCACTTCTGTAGTCCTTATTTGAATATTTATTAATTTCTTCTTTCTTTCTTTATTTATTTATTTTTAATGGGGTGACATCAGTAAATCAAGATGCATATATTCAAAGATAACATATCCAGGTTATCTTGTCATTCAATTATGTTGCATACCCATCACCCAAAGTCAGATTGTCCTCTGTCACCTTCTATCTAGTTCTCTTTGTGCCCCTCCCCCTCCCCCTTCCCTCTCCCTCTCCCTCCTCCCCCCGTAACCACCATACTCTTATCAATGTCTCTTGGTCTCACTTTTATGTCCCATCTACGTATGGAATGATGCAGTTTCTGGTTTTTTCTGATTTACTTATTTCACTCCGTATAATGTTGTCAA
This sequence comes from Saccopteryx leptura, assembly GCF_036850995.1. Lineage (NCBI taxonomy): Eukaryota > Metazoa > Chordata > Mammalia > Chiroptera > Emballonuridae > Saccopteryx > Saccopteryx leptura. Next base: position 58,955,472 of record NC_089516.1, on the reverse strand, counting down.
GATCCCACCATTTTGCTATAAATGATCCGATAGAACAAGTAAATTTAAATCAACAAACTGATCAGTATTTCAATGGGAAATATGGGCCTTCTTTTGGCTAATGAGATGGTCAATGTGCTCCTCTCACTGACCACCAATGAAAGAGGTGCCCCTTCTGGAACTGCAGAGGGGGCTGGATAAATGGCCTCAGGAGACCACGTGCAACCACGGGCCATAGTTTGGGGACCCCTGAATTAGATCCTCAAATCTGAGAAGCAAACAGAACACCAAGTTACATCAACTAAAACAGACATGCTCCAAGGAACCTCATAATAAAATTGTCAAAAATCACTGATAAAGAAAGAACCTTCAAGTTAACTAAGGAAAAGAACAATATAACCTATAAAGAAAAGCTCATTAGGATACAATTGCACAATTCAGCAGAAATAATACAATCCAGAAGAGAGTGGACCCAAACGTTCAAAATAATGAGTGAGAATTGCCAGTCAAGAATACTATATCTATCAAAGTCGTCTTTCAAATATGAAAAAAATAAAAATTTTTGCAGATATACAGAAGTTAAGAAAATTTATCACCAAAAAACAAACATTATAAAAATACTGAAGGGGAATATTCAAGCAGATAAAAAGAAAAATATAAAAACTAAAAGTAAAAGGTTTAATAAAATAACAGTAAAACAAAGATAATCTGAGACAACAAAAACAAAAAAGGGGAGATCATAAAGATTAGCATTAACAAAGGAGGGTGGAGTGCAGAAGCACTCATAAGACATAGAACTTTTGGACATATTGCAATTTTTCTCTTCATAACTTAATGGTAACCACTCACAATAAAAGCCACTACTGAAACATACAGCTTAAAATAAGAAGGAACAAGGACAAGTATGGAATACCACCAAATAAATAGTTAAAAAAATAAAAAGAAATGAGAGGAACCAGAGAAGACACAAAGCTACCAGAAAACAAAATATAAAATGGCTATAAGAAATTCTCAAGTGTCAATAATTACACTAAATGTAAATGTACTGAATTTACCAATAAAAAGACACAGAGTAGTAGATTGGATCAAAAAGCAAAACCCAGCCCTATGTTCCCTTCAGAGACATATCTCAGTTGTAAAGAAAAAAATATCCTCAAAGTGAAAGATTTGGGAATGATTCTCCAAGCAAATGATACCCAAAGCAAAGCAGATATGGCCATACTAACTCTGACAATGCTGAATTTAATGCAACAAAGTAACAAGAAACAAAACTGGACATTTCATAATGATAAAAAAGGTATAATGATAAAAGAAGACATAATACTTTTTAATATAAATGCACCAAATCAAGGAGCACCAAAATACATAAGACATCTACTAACTAATCTAAAAATAGAAACAGAAAAAACAAAATCATATTTGGCGATATAAACACACCACTGATATCATCCAAGCACAAAATCAGTAAAGAAATATTGGCCTTAAACAACACATTCGAGCAAATGAACATAACAGAGATTTATAGCACATTAATGCCAGAACATCAGATTATACATTCATTTCCTGTATGCATGGAACATTTTCAAGGATAGACCATATATTGGTCCACAAAATTAACATCAACAAATCCAGCAATATTGAAATTACACCAAGCATATTTTCTGACTATAAGACTTTAAAATTAGGCCCTGGCCGGTTGGCTCAGCGGTAGAGCGTCGGCCTAGCGTGCGGAGGACCCGGGTTCAATTCCTGGCCAGGGCACACAGGAGAAGCGCCCATTTGCTTCTCCACCCCTCCGCCGCGCTTTCCTCTCTGTCTCTCTCTTCCCCTCCCACAGCCAAGGCTCCATTGGAGCAAAGATGGCCCGGGCACTGGGGATGGCTCTGTGGCCTCTGCCTCAGGCACTAGAGTGGCTCTGGTTGCAACATGGCGACGCCCAGGATGGGCAGAGCATCGCCCCCTGGTGGGCAGAGCATCGCCCCTGGTGGGCGTGCCGGGTGGATCCCGGTCAGGCGCATGCGGGAGTCTGTCTGACTGTCTCTCCCCGTTTCCAGCTTCAGAAAAATGAAAGAAAAAAAAATAGACTTTAAAATTAGAATTCAACTTCATAAGGCAAGTAAAGACACCCACAAAAATATGAAAATGAAAAAAACATACTTCTAAAAGATGACTGAATCAATGAGGAAATAAAAGCAGAGATCAAAACATATATATAGACAAAAAAGAATGATCCTTCAACATATCAAAAATTTTATGATACAGCTAAAGCAGTACTAAGAAGAAAGTTTATATCATTATAGGCATATATCAAAAAGAAAACAGATCCCAAGTAAACAACCTAACATAACATTTTGAAGAGCTATAAAGAAAAATAATAGTGCCTGACCTGTGGTAGCACAGTGGGATAGAGCGTCGACCTGGAACACTGAAGTTGCCGGTTCGGGACCTTGGGCTTGCCTGGTCAAGGCACATATGGGAGTTGATGCTTCCAGCTCCTCCCCTTTCTCTCTCTCTCTCCCCTCTCTCTAAAAATCAATAAATAAAATATTTTTTTTTTAAAAAAAGAAAAATAATAGCAACCCATAGTTAGCAGAAGAAGGTAAATAGTAAAAATTAGAGCAGAACTGAAAAAAATAAAAAGAAATCTATAAAAGTAATTAAGAAAATAAAGAGCTTCTTCTCTGAAAAGACCAATAAAATGGACAATTACTTGGCTAGACCTACTAAGGGAAAAAGACAAATGATGCTCATAAACAGAATTCAAAACAAAAGAAGAGCAATTATCAGAGATATCATAGATATACAAAGAATCATGTTAGAATACTATAAAATATGATATGGCACCAAATTTAACATGAAAAATAGATAAATTTATAGAACTATACAATCTTCCAAAGTAAAAAAGAAGTAGAAAACATAAATAGACCCATAAGGAAGAAGGTAATTGAAACAACTATCAAAAACTTTAACAAAAATAAAAATCCAAGACCAGATGTGAATTGTACAAAACATTTCAGAATGATTCAGTATCTATCCTTCTCAATGTCTTCCAAAAAAAGAAAAAAAGAAGCAATAAATCCTTACATGGTTTTTAAGGCTAACAAAACCTCGATAACAAAACCTGGCAAGGACAACACACACACACACACACACACACACACAACAAATAAACAAACAAAGAAAACTACAGACCAGTGATTCTAATAAATACAGATGCAAAAGTCCTAAACAAAATAGTAAAAAATTGAATACAACAGTACATTAAAAAAATACATCACAATCAAGTGGGATTCATTCCAGGAGCATAAAAATGGTTCAACATATGTAAATAGATCAACATAATTCACTACATCAACAAAACAAACATCAAATATTATATGATCTTATCAATAAATGAAGAAAAAGTATTTTATAAAATACAACATCCAATTACATTTAAAACACTCATTAAGCCTAACCAGATGGTGGTGCAATAAAAAGAGCATTGACCTAGGATGCTGAGGACCTATATTCAAACCCTTAAGGTTGCTGGCTTGAGCATGGGCTCATTTGGTTTGAGCATGGGCTCAACAGACTGAGCATGGCCACTGGCTTGAAGCCCGAAGTTGTTGGCTTAAGCAAATTGTCACCGGTTCAGGGTGAGCCCCCTGGTCAAATCACATATGACAAAGCTATCAGTGAATAACTAAGGTGTCACAATTGTGAGTTAATTCTTCTCATCTCTCTCCCTTCCTGTCCCTTCCTGTAGGTTTGTCTGTCTCCATGTTTCTCTATAGGTACAGAAGAATAGTACCTCAATATAATAAAGGCCATATATGACAAACCATCAGTCAGTATCATACTAAATGGTGAAGAAATAAAGGCTTTTCCTCTAAAATCAGAAACAAGACATGGCTGTCCAGTTTCTCCACTCTTATTCAAAATAGTTCTGGAAGTTTTAGGCAAGACAAACAGGCAAAAGGAAAAAATAAAAGGCGTATATATAGAGAAATAAGTAAAGGTATTACTTTTTGCAGATGACACGAGCCTGTAGATAGAAAAACCCCAAAGACTCCATAAAAAAAAGTTTTAGAAACAATACACCAATGCAGTAAAGTCACAGGATCCAAAATCGATATACAAAATTTTACATCTTTTCTATATGCCAACAATTAATTTTCAGAAAATAAACTAAAAAAGACAACTCCATTTACAATTGCCAGAACAAAACTAAAACAAAATACCTAGAAATGGCCCTGGCCAGTTGTCTCAGTGGTAGAGCGTCAGCCTGGCGTGTGGGAGTCTTGGGTTCGATTCCCGGCCAGGGCACACAGGAGAAGCGCCCATCTGCTTCTCCACCCCTCCCCCTCTCCTTCCTCTCTGTCTCTCTCTTCCCCTACCACAGCCGAGGCTCCATTGGAGCAAAGTTGGCCCGGGCACTGAGGATGGCTCTGTGGCTTCTGCCTCAGGCGCTAGAATGGCTCTGATTGCGGCAGAGCAACGCCCCCAGATGGGCAGAGCATCGCCCCCTGGGGGGCATGCTGGGTGGATCTCGGTCGGGTGCATGCGGGAGTCTGTCTGACTATCTCCCCATTTCTAGCTTTGAAAAAATACAAAAAAAATTACCTAGAAATAAACTTAACAAAGGATGTGAAGGACCAATATACTGAAAACTACAAAGCATTATTGGAGGAAATTGAAAAAGACACAACAAAATGAAAATATATTCCATATTAATGGATTGGAAGAATTAACAGTTAAAATGGCCTCACTACCCAAAGCAATAAATAAATTTAATGCAATCTCCTTAAAACTTCATTTTTTAAAGTAATAGAAAAAAACACCAGATTTGAATAGACCTCCTCCCCCAAAAAAACAAAAAACAAATAGTCAAAGTAATTCTGAGAATAAAGAATGAAGCCAGAGGTACAGCATTATCTAACTTCAAATTACACTACAGAGGTGATGTAAGAGAAATGGCATTGTGAGATTTTCTCAGTCTCTTTCCCTGAAATTTCAATAAATTCAACAACTAAACACAGAGAAAAAAAATAAACCTAGGAGCACTCAAAATTTACACAAACCAGACAAAGTTATAATTGGGGGGAAAAAAAGGCTGAATATAGAAGATGGAGGACAAGCCATTTCACTTTTAAAGCTGATCTGAGGTAGGGGCGCTTTTGTTGAAGCCTGGCAAAGAGGACAGGCTGAACTAATGAGGATGAAGCCTAGTTAGGTTGGGCTCCTAAACAAAGGAAAGAACACACTGGCTCTGCCTGAGATCATGGACACTGGATGCACACATGGGCAGTGGAATCCATTTAAAATGGATGCCCGCATAGGCCAGCCAGCATATTCCCAGCTCCATGGTCACCGGCGCAGCGCTAGTGGCTTCATGTAGTATCATCAGCATTGAAAGTGAGCAGGTGCACATGCAGGCCAAGGTGCTTAGCCCAACATTAACTACATTGGGCACCTGCATGAGTACCAGCATCTTTGGGCACTCCTGGCTCCATGATCCCCAGCACAGGTCACACACAAGGGTTCTAGGCTCCACATAGCATCACCAGCATGGGGAGCAAGATGGTGCACTCACGGGCCGAGATGCTTAGCCCAAGATTAATAATGTTGGGCACCTGCATGAGCACCAGCATCTTTGAGCATTCCCAACTTCACAATCTCCAGTTCCGGGCATGCAAACGGGCCAAGACACTTGGCCTGAGAATGCCTGCACTGGGCACCTAAATAGCGGCTCAAATTGTCTGTGTGCAGTCATGGGAGCTGGACACACACATGGCCTGTCGTGGGCTATCAAGCAGCACAGGTGGAAGAAGCTTGTAAAATTAAAACCACGGCACACTGAGGCATGCCAAATATGCCCACTGGCCCATAGAATTTTGCTTGTGTGTAACAAAGAGGAACTTGGTCTTTGGTCTGTGTCCTACCCTGCCTGCTCATGCTGGTGGCTCTGGTTCCCACTGCCTCCCTCAGAACTGTGTTTGAGTGGTATTGGAGGGGGGACCTGGCTGTGCATAGATTCCCTTGCTGTGAGGATGGTGGTTCAGGCTGACCCCACAGCTATGTCTCCAGGCTCCTACTTCCAATGCGAGGGATTTGCAGGGAGGTGCCTGGAAAATTAAAACTCCCATTACTGGAGCCAGATAATTTTAAAGCCCTAACAGGCCTTGCCTGCCAATGGGACTGAGGCCCAGCCTACATCATTGCCACAGCAACACACTGGCAGACTTCTGCCCTAGAGCCTCACAGAGGCAATACTCACAATACAGAACCACCTGCTGAAAAAAGGAAGAAGCTACCTCTCAAAAACAGAAAAAATACACTTTTTAAGTGCTTTCTGTCATTTCTATTTCTTTTGGGGTTTTTTTTATTATTTTCCTTTTGAATTACATTATTCATAGTCGTTACATTTTTAGTTCTTGATTTTTGTGAGGGTGTCATTTCAGAAAACTTTACCTCTGTATTTTTCTTTCTTTTTTCTTTTTCTTTCTTTTTCTTTTGTGTTTCACTTTTGTCATTTCTTTCTCTTTATTCTCCTTTCTCATTTCTTCTACTTTATCTTTTTCTTCTTTTTTTTTTTTTTTTTGCTCTCATCTGGTCATCAATTTTCATCAAATTATTATATTTCAGACTCATAGTTTTCTATGTGGCATTTTGTTTGTTTTGTAGTTTATTTTTCTCTATTTTGTCATCTCTCCTCAGTTTCTATTCCTTGTTCTCTGTAATTTTTGTGCCACTTATCACTATAGAATTTTCATTTTTTTCACTATATTTTTTAAACTTTTATTTTACTTTTAAATTATCTCTTATTAGTGTGATAAACAATATCACTCTCAGATGCCATTAAAAAATAAATCAAATACCATGGATACAAAAGTCAGAAATGTAACTCAGATAGATGATAAAAAAAAATCTTTAGAAAAAAATGTTAATTTCAGAAAACCTTGGAGTCAAATGACAGGGAATTCAAAACTGAAGTCCTAACAATACCCAGTGAAATGCAAGAAAGTTTGGAAAGGCAATTTAGAGAGCTCAAAAAACAATTTAATGAACAAAAAGAATACTTCACTAAGGAAATTTAAACTATAAAGAGAAACCAAATAGAGATGAAAAACTCAAAATACAAACTGAAAAATGAGGTGACAAGCTTAGTTAATAGAACAAGCCAGATAGAAGAGAGAATTAGTGACATAAAAGACAGGCAACTAGAAATAATAGAGAAGAAGAGACTCAAAAATTAAAGAAAATGAGAAAGTCTTACAAGAATTGTCTTACTCAATCAGAAAGAGCAATATAAGAATAATGTGTATATCAGAAGGAGAAGAGAGAAAAAAAGGAGTGGATAACATATTTAAAGTAATAATTGATGATTATTTTTCAAGCCTGTGGAAAGAATTAGAAGCTCGAATCCAAGAAAAAAACAACTGAACACCAAGTTACCTTAACCCAAACAAACCTACTACAAGTCATATTGTAAGGAAATTATAACAAATCAATGAAAAAGAAAAAAAATGTTCAAAGCATCCAGGAAAAAGAAGACTACAACATATAAAAATGGCCCATTAAGTTATCATCAGATATCTCTGCAGAAACTGCAAACCAGAAGAGAGTGGATCCCAATTTCTAAAGTACTAAAAGAGAGTAACTTCCAGCCAGGAATATTATATCCATCAAAGATTTCATTCAAATATGAAGGGGAAATAAAAGCATTCACAGATATAGAAAAGATGAGGAAATTTATCACCAAAAATCCCCACTTCAGAAAACACCAAAGGGGGGTATCTGACTAGATACAAATAACAAAACAAAACAAAACCACCAACAAGAGTACAATGTAAATAAGAATAATCTGTGATGACAAAAACAAAAAAGGGAGAAGACAAAAATTAGCTGTAACAAAGAAGGATAAAATACAGAAGCATTCATGAGATAATGAACTGCAATAAATATGATATATAGATATTTTTAATTGCCTACTGGTAACCACCCTCGAAAATACCACTATTGAAACACATGGCTTAAGAAAAGAAGAAACAGAGAAAAGAAAAATGGAAAACAACCATACAAAAACAAATGATAGAAAAACAAAAGAGAAGAACCAAACAAGAAATACAGCTATTAGAAAACGTTATACAAAATGGCAATAGAAAACCCTCAAGTGTCAATAATTACATTAAATGTAAATGGATTGAACTCACCAATAAAAAGACACAGAGTAGAAGAATGGATTAAAAAAGAAAATCTAACTGTATACTGCCTTCAAGAAACACAAATAAGGTAAAAGGATAATAACAGACCTAAAGTGAAAGGATAGAAACCAATTCTCCAAGAAAATAATATTCAAATAAAATTAGTTGTAGAGTGACTTCAAAGAAATGGCACCATGAGGAGCGCTCACAATACCTCTCCCCAAAATTTAAACAAGTTCTACAACTAGAGACAGAAAAAATAATCCCAGAAGTGTCTGTAAGTCCTACACACTGAACAAAAAGGTATAATTGGGCTAAAAGATGGCTAAGTATATAATCAACCCTGAAGGAAATAAGATGAAGAATGGAACACTCCGCCTTCTCACTAACCTAAGCAAGGGCTGCTTTCACTTGGAACTGAGAGAAAGTGAGGTCTGGGGGCTTGGAAAAAATTCGGCTGGGCACAGATGTTCAAGCCGAGGAAAGAGTGTGCTTGCGGTAGCTCAGCCCACATGGAGCTAACACCAGCGACAGACCCAGGCAAAGGTGGGTGAGCAGTGGCCTTCATTACCCCTGATATTCTGGCCAGTGAGTGTGGACAGTGTGCGAGTGGTTCCTCCTAGCACCCGAGTGTGGGCGCCCACATTCTTGGACAGAGGGGCAGGGTCAGAGACTTTTGCGTGGGCTGCAACCAAAGTCTCGGTGTGATCCCTGCTTCCTGAGCAACAGCTCACGGGGAATGCGTGAAACCAAACTTCCCTGCGTCTGGACCTCTCTGGGTGCCAGCCATACAGGCTAACAAAGAACATTCCTGGAAAAAAAAAAGACAGAAGTGCTAAGGGGAGGAGCACGCAGGCAGATTGCAGACAGTCTCTGGAGCAGATCTGCGAATCCAATTGCTGAAATTAGCTTAACCCACAGTCTGCTCACTGCTCAACTGGATTATGCCAGCAGCAGCTCTAGTTGACAAGGTCTTCTTTCTCAGATCAGTGATCTAAGACAAGAGACATGATATTTTTTTAGTGCATTTGCTCTGCACATAGTGGCAGGGGCAACTTTCTGCCAGCCGATACAGGGTGAAAAACATATTGCTATGGAACAGACCTCAGAGAAAACTGCAGAAGTTGAAAAGGCTGGGCTGCAGGCTTTTTAACAAAGAAGAAGCCTGCAGAGAGCAATCTCATGGAACACTAAGGCAAATTTAACTAGATATACCTGGGGAAACTTAGAAAGGAGCCTGAACAGAAGTCAACACACCCCCATACCTGTTTAAGCTGGTGGCTCTGATTGGCAGAGCTTTCATATTCAGGGCTGTGTGCTAAAAGGAGGGACTTGGCAACTTTTTTAAGACCTCCTGTTCTGCAGGCAGCAACTAGGGCATCTTCCTGCCAGCCAATACAGGTTACAAAGTGCAAAAAGACTTGTAAAAATGGTTCCACAGAGTACTGAAACATACTAGATATGCCTAGAGACTCAAAAAGGACACCTTGAAAGAAATTTCCTCCCAGCCCTGCCTGATTACGCTGATGGCTCGGACTGACAGAGCCTTACCCAGAGCCCTGCACTGAGTGGGAATAGAATGAGGACCTGCTAGATCTTTAAGCCTCTTACTCTCCAGGAAGTAGCAGGGACAACCTCATAGCTGGATCACCAGGCTGCTAATTTAGGTAGGAGAGAGTAGGAGAGGCTCTGGGAAAACAGACTCTCCCATTGTTGGAGCTTGCAAATGCTAACAAGCCCCGACTACCAACGAGACTAAGGCCTAGTATTTGACAAAACAATTGTGGCACATCAACTACAAATCTCTATCTAAGCATGACAGTGGGGTAGAGGCTGGGGTACACTGCCACAGACCAGGAAGAGTGAGAGGAAAGAAAAAGGAAAAAAACCTCTCAAAATCAAGAATAATACACAGTCTTTTAACTTTTTTCACTTTTTCCTGTTTCTTTCATTTTTTTATCTTATTTTTTATCTTCTACCTTGATCCTTTTATCCTCTGCTCATCTTATTCCTTTTTTTTACAGAGACAGAGAGAGAGTCAGAGAGAAGAATAGACAGGGAGAGACAGACAAGAATGGAGATATGAGAAGTATCAACCATTAGTTTTATGTTGCACATTGTGACACCTTAGTTGTTTATTAATTCCTTTCTCATATGTGCCATGACTATGGGCCTTCAGCAGACCAACTAACACCTTGCTCGAGCCAGTGACCTTGAGTCCAAGATGGTGAGATTTTGTCAAACCAGATAAGCCCGCAATCAAGCTGGCGACTTTGGGGTCTTGAACCTGGGTCCTTGGCATCCCAGTTTGATGCATTATCCACTGAACCACCGCCTGGTCAGACCACCCTATTATTTTCTCTACATTGTGAACTATATTACCCATAGGTGATAAATTTTCTTTTTTTTTTTTCTTTATTCTTTCTATGAGGGTTACACTCCCAAACCCTGAACTCTCTCCTTTTTTTCCCCTTTCTTCTTCTTTTTTTCTTTTTTTTCCTCCCTCTATCACAGTTTCTTCTTTTCTCTTTCACTTTTCCTATCATTCAATCCTCACTCATGAACAAATTATTTTATTTTGGATTCAAATTTTTTCTTTGTGGCATTTTGTGTGCTTTTATTTTGCTTTTTAACTCATTAGCATTCAAACCAACACCAGCTCTGCATTCTATGTAGTTATTGTGCCACTTAATACAATAGTACTTTTTTCTTTTTCTTGTTTCCTTCTTATCAATTTCACTATATCTCTCATTCAACCATCATTTACAATCAAATTATTTTATTCTTGATTGAATTTTTTTATTATTTTTTTTATTTTCTGGGTCCCTACTTTGTTTTTTGCCCTTTGTCACATCTCTCCAACTCAGGCAATCCATGATAGGTAGTTATTGTTCCAGTTAACACAATATAAGTCTCAGTTTTTCACAGTATTTTATCAAAGAAAAAAACCAGAAATAATAATTTTTTAAATTATTTTTTATTCTCTATTTTTTTATTTTTATTATTTATTAATTCTCATTAGTGTTATTAACAAAACAACCCTCAGATGCCATTAAGAAAAAGGAAATCAAATATTATGGATACAAAAGACAGAAATGTAGCACAGATAGATGATAAAAAATCTACAGAAAAAAAATTTTAATAGATTGGAAACCTTGAAGTTAAATGACAGAGAATTTAAAATAGAAATTCTAAAAATACACAGAGATATACAAGAAAACACAGAAAGCCAATTTAGAGAGCTCAAACAACAACTCAACAAACACAAAGAATATATTACCAAGGAAATTGAAACTATGAAAACAAATGAAACAGAGATGAAAAACTCAATTCATGAACTGAAAAACAAGGTAACAAGCTTAGCAAATAGAACAGGTCAGATAGAAGAGAGGAATACTGACATAGAAGACAGGCAACTTGAGCACAACAGAGAGAAGAGGAGAGAGACTCACAAATTTAAAAAAATGAGAAAGCCCTATAGGAATTGTCTGACTCCATCAAAAAGTGTAACATAAGAAAAATAGGTATATCAGAAGGAGAAGAGAGAGAAAATGGAATGGAGAAAATATTCAAACAAATAATAGAAGAGAACTTCCCCAGACTGGAAAAAACTAAAGCCTCGAAATCAAGAAGCAAACAGAACACCGAGTTATTTAACCACAACAAACCTACTCCATGGAACATCATAATGAAATTGGCACAAACCAACAACAAAGAAAAAATTCTCAAGGCAGCCAGAGAAAAGAAGAATACAACATATAAAGGAAGGCCTATTACATTATCATCAGATTTCTCAGCAGAAACTCTACAAGTAGAAGACAGTGGAACCAATATTTAAAGTTCTGAAACAGAAGAACTTCCAGCCTTAAATACTATTCCCATCACAGCTATTCTTCAAATATGAAGGAGAAATAAAAACATTCACAGATACAGAAAAGATGAGGGAATTTATTGTTAGTAAAACCCCACTTCAGGAATCACTAAAGGCGGTTCTCCAACCAGATACAAACATCAAAACAAAACAAAACAACAAGTAAAAGCTCCACCAAGAACACAATAAAACCACCCTGGGCCGGATGGCTCAGTGGTAGAGTGTCAGCCTGGTATGGGGAAATCCTGGGTTCGATTCCTGGCCAGTGCACACAGGAGAGGCGCCCATCTGCTTCTCCACTCCTCCCCCTCTCCTTCCTCTCTGTCTTTATCTTCCCCTCCCGCAGACAAGGCTCCATTAGAGCAAAATATGGCCCGGGCACTGGGGATGGCTCCTTGACCTCTGCCCCAGGCACTAGAGTGACTCTGGTCATGACAGAGCAATGCCCCAGATGGGCAGAGCATTGCCCCCTGGTGGGCCTGCTGGGTGGATCCCTGTCGGGTGCATGCGGGAGTCTGTCTGACTACCTCTCCATTTCCAGCTTCAGAAAAATACCAAAAAAAAAGAACACAATAAAACCAAATTTAAACTGTGATGACAAAAACAAAAAAAGATAAAAAAAATTAATAGTAGCAAAGGATGATGGAGTGCAGAAGCACTCATAAGATAGTGTATTACAATGAACATGGTAGGTACTCTTTCCAACACTTAGTGGTAACCACCCCTGAAAAAAACACCACAGAAGCACATGACATGAAAATGTAAATAACAGAGAAAAGAAGTATAGATTACAACCCAATAAAAACAAATAATAGGTAAACAAAAGAGAAAAATCAAATAAGATACAAAACTAACAGAAAGCAATATATAAAATGGCAATAGAAAACCCTCAGTGTCAATAATTACATTAATGTAAATGGATTGAACTCACCAATAAAAAGACACAGAGGGGGAGATGACATCATAGTAATGGCGTGGTAGGAAGCGATACCAATAAATCTCCCCCAAAATTCAACAAGATCTTCAAACAGAAACAGAAAAACCTATCCTTGGAGCCTCCAGATGTTACGCAATACACCCGAAGGTATGGTCGAGCGAAAAATTGGCTAAATATATAATCAAACCCCGAAGGAAATAGGGAGTAAGAAATGCTCTGCCTTCCTCACTAACCTAAACAGGGTGGCTTTCACTGGGAACTGAGAATATAGAAACTGAGGCAGGCAAAGGGGGTGAAAAGATCCAGGCCGCGGCACAAATGGCCAAACCAGGCTGTGGAATAGAGATCCAGGCCGAGGAAAAACGGTTCCTGTGGCAACCCGGGCAATACAGGCTAACACTCACGCCAAGCCCAGACAAAGAAAGACAAGCAGGGCAGCCATTTTCCCTGATCTCCGGGTCGGCACGTGCAGATAGTGGGCGAGAGATTCCTTCCAAAGCCCCGAGAGTGTGCGCCCATGTTATCCCACAGAGGGGCAGAATCAGAGGCCTTTGTGTGGGCAGAAAGTGGAATCTCCAGGCTGCCCCAGCGCCCTGGGAAAGCCACGCACGGGGACGGAGAGAGAGCCAATTCCAACGCCGGAACTTTTCCATGCAGGTAGGGGTTTCATTCAGGTGAGACTGCTGGCCTGATATGCTGGTCGGCACGCATGGAGAGTGAGTGAGAGATTCCTCCCAGCACCTCAGGAGTGGGCGCCCATGTTACCCCACAGAGGGGCAGAGTCAGAGACCTCTGTGTGGGCCGATAGCGGAATCTCTGGGCCGTGCAAGCACCCTGGGAAAGCCACGCATGGGGACGGAGCGAGAGCCAATTCCAACGCCGGAACTTTTCCATGCGGGTGGGGGTTTCACTCAGGTGAGACTGCTGGCCTGATATCCTGGTCTGCACGCGCAGATAGTGAGCGAGAGATTCCTCTGAGTGCCTTGGCAGTGCCCACCCGTGTTATCCCACAGAGTGGCAGAGCCAGAGGCCATTGAGTGGGCGGAAGCCCCACCTGATTATGCTAGCAGCTCTGACTGACTGAGCCTTACCCAGAGCCCTGTGCTGAGTGGGAATAGAGTGGGGAGTTGCCAGTTCTTTGAGCCTCTTACTATCCAGGCAGAGGCAGCAGCAACCCCATAGCTGGATTATCAGAATACTAATTGAGGAAGGAAAGACTAGGAGAAAGGCTCCAGGAACACGGACTCTCTCACTGCCGGAGCCTATAAATTCTAATGAGCCTCGACTGCCAATGAGACTGAAGCATAATACATGACATCGCGATAGAGACTTATCAACTGTAAACCTCTCCCTGAGCATGCCAAAGGGGCAGAACCCGAGGTACAGAATCACCGACCAGGAAGAGGGAGAGAAAAGAAAAAGCTAGAAGATAACCTCTCAAAATAAAGTATAATACGCAGACTTTATAGCCTATCTCATTTTATTATATTTGTTTGTTTCTCTTATCTTCATTCTTGATATTTTTTATTCCTCCTCCAATTTGGTCATTTAACTCTCTGCCGGTCTTACTCTTTCCTCTCCTTGAACTACACTACCCATAAGTGTAACATCTTTCATTATCTATTCTTTCCTCTTTCTTTCGCTCTATGAGGGTTGTACTCCAAAACCCTTAACTCTCTCTCTCTCTCTCTCTCTCTCTCTCTCCTCTTTTTTCTTTTGTCTTCTTTTAGTGGTTCCCAATTTTTTTCTCTCTCTCTCTTTTCTCCCTCTATATTAGTTTCTTCCTTTCTCCTTTACATCTCCTCTCTTTCAAACCTCAATAACGAACAATATCTTATCTGGGACTCAAACTTATGTTTGTGGCATTTTGGGGGGTTTTTACTTCACCTTTTTAACACACTAGCAGTGCTCCCATCCTTGGCTATCCATTATATCTAGTTCTTTTTCCACTAAATACAATAGTAATTTTTTAATTTGTCCCCCCATTTTCCTGTTTCCCTCTTATTCCTCTCATCATAACTCTTAGTCAACCAACACCTAAAAGCAAATCATTTTATTCTTGACCCAATTTTTTTTCTTATTTGCTTTTGGTGGGTCCATACACCCTTTTTTTCTTTTTCTTTTTTTTTTTTTTTTTTGCCCCTTTATTACTTCTCCCCAATTCAGGCCCTCCATTACAGGCATTGTTTGTTCTATTTAGTACAATATAATTCACAGTTCACCACAAGATTTTCTCAAGAAAGAGGGGAGAGGAGAGGAGAGAACAAAAAGGAGGGGGGGGGAATAATTTCCTTTTTTAAAATTTTTATTTTATTTTTCTTTATTTCATTATTTTTTTAAAAAAAAACAACAACTCTTTTTGATTTTTTTTAACTTTTTATTCTTTATTAAATCTCATTAATACTATAAACACAACCACTCTCAGATGCCATTAAGGAAGAGAAAATCGAATATCATGGATACAAAAGAAAGAGAGGTAACACAGCTAAATGAGAAAATATCTATGGAGAAAAAATTTAATATATTGGAAACCTTGGAGATAAATATCAAAGAATTTAAGATAGAAATCCTAAAAATCCTCCGAGATATACTAGAAAACACAAAAAGGCAAATTAGGGAGCTCAGAAAACAATTCAACAAACACAAAGAATATATTTCCAAGGAAATTGAAACTATAAAAACAAATCAAACAGAGATGAAAAACTCAATTCATGACGTGAAAAACGAGGTAACAAGCTTAGCTAATAGAACAGGCCAGATAGAAGAGAGGGTTAGTGAAATAGAAGACAAGCAACTTGAGTCACAACAGAGAGAAGAAGAGACTCAAAAATTAAAAAAAAATGAGATAGCCCTACAAGAATTATCTGACTCCATCAAAAAGAATAACGTAAGAATAATAGGTATATCAGACGGAGAAGAGAGAGAAAATGGAATGGAGAACATACTCAAACAAATAATAGATGAGAACTTCCCAAGCCTTTTGAAAGAACTAAAGCCTCAAATTCAAGAAGCAAACAGAACTCCGAGTTTTCTTAACCCCAACAAACCTACTCCAAGGCACATCATAATGAAATTGGCATAAACCAACGGCAAAGAAAAAATTCTCAAGGCAGCCAGGGGAAAGAAGAATACAACATATAAAGGAAAGCCCATTAGATTATCATCAGATTTTTCAGCAGAAACTCTACAAGCTAGAAGAGAGTGGACCCCAAAATTTAAAGTCCTGAAAGAGAGGAACTTACAGCCATAAATACTATACCCATCAAAGCTATCCTTCAAATATGAAGGAGAAATAAAAACATTCACAGATACAGAAAAGATGAGGGAATTAATCATCAAAAAACCCCACTCCAGGAATTACTAAAGGGGGTTCTCCAATCAGATACAAAGAACAAAAAAAAATAATAATAACAAAACCACAAGTAAAAGCTCCAAGAACACAATAAAACCAAATTTAAACTGACAACAACAAAAAGAAAGAGGGGGAGAAGATGGAGATTAACAGTAGCAAAGGACGATGGAGTGCAAAAGTTCTCACAAAATAGTGCGCTACAATGAACAGGGTAGGAACCCTTTCATTACTTAAAGGTAACCACCATTGAAAAAACCACCACAGAAGCACATGAGAAAAAAGATAGCAACAGAGGAAAGATGTATGGAATACAACCAAATAAAAACAAAAGATAGAAAAACAAAAGAGAAGGATCAAACAAGACACAAAACTAACAGAAAGCAATATATAAAATGGCAATAGGAAAGTTACAAGTGTCAATAATTACACTAAATGTAAATGGATTAAACTCACCTATAAAAAGGCACAGAGTAGCAGAATGGATTAAAAAGGAAAATCCAACTGTATGCTGCCTACAGGAAACTCATCTAAGTAACAAGGATAAAAACAAATTCAAAGTGAAAGCCTGGAAAACAATACTCCAACCAAATAACACCCAAAAAAAGCAGGCATAGCAATACTCATGTCTGACAATGCTGACTACAAGACAGCAAAAGTACTCAGAGACAAAAATGGACATTTCATAATGGCTAAGGGGACACTGAATCAAGAAGACATAACAATTCTTAATATATATGCACCAAACCAAGGAGCACCAAAATATATAAGACAGCTACTTATAGACTTTAAAACAAAAACTGACAAAAATACAATCATACTTGGAGACCTCAATACACTGCTGACAGCTCTAGATTGGTCATCCAAACAGAGAATCAACAAAGATATAGTGGCCTTAAACAAAACACTAGAGCACCTGGATATGATAGACATCTACAGGACATTTCATCCCAAAGTGACTGAGTATACATTTTTCTCCAGTGTACATGGATCATTCTGAAGAATTGACCATATGTTGGGCCACAAAAACAACATCAGCAAAGTCAGAAAAATCAAAGGTATACCAAGCATATTTTCTGATCATAAAGCCTTGAAACTAGAATTCAACTGCAAAAAAGAGGAAAAAAAAACCCACAAAAATGTGGAAACTAAACAACATACTTTTAAAAAATGAATGGGTCAAAGAAGAAATAAGTGCAGAGATCAAAAGATATATACAGTCTAATGAAAATGACAATACGACATATCAGAATCAATGGGATGCAGCAAAAGCAGAGATAAGAGGAAAGTTCATATCACTTTAGGCATATATGAACAAACAAGAGAGAGTCCAAGTGACCACTTAACTTCACACCTTAAGGAACTAGAAAAAGAAGAACAAAGACAACCAAAAATCAGCTGAAGAAAGGAGATAATAAAAATCAGAGCAGAAATAAATGAAATAGAGAACAGAAAAACTACAGAAAAAATTAATAGAACAAGGAGCTGGTTCTTTGAAAAGATCAACAAAATTGACAAACACTTGGAAAGACTTACCAAGGAAAAAAGAGAAAGAACTCATATAAACAAAATCCAAAATGAAAGAGGAGAAATCACCATGGACACCGTAGATATACAAAGAATTATTGTAGAATACTATGAAAAACTTTATGCCACTAAATTCAATAACCTAGAAAAAATGGATAATTTCCTGGAACAATACAACCTTTTTAGACTGAGTCAAGAAGAAGCAGAAAGGCTAAACAGGCCTATTATTAGAGAAGAAATAGAAAAAACCATTAAAAACCTCCCCAAACATAAAAGTCCAGGCCCTGATGTCTATACCAGCGAATTTTATCAAACATTCAAAGAAGACTTGGTTCCTATTCTACTCAAAGTCTTCCAAAAAATTGAAGAAGAAGCAATACTTCCAAACACATTTTATGAGACCAACATAAACCTCATACTAAAACCAGGCAAGGACTGCACAAAAAAAGAAAACTACAGAGCAATATCTCTAATAAATACAGATACTAAAATACTAAACAAAGTACTAGCAAATCGAATACAACAACATATTAAAAAAATAATACATCATGATCAAGTGGGATTCATCCCAGAATCTCAAGGATGGTTCAACATATGTAAAACGGTTAACGTAATACACCATATCAACAAAACAAAGAACAAAAACCACATGATCTCATCAATAGACGCAGAAAAGGCTTTCGATAAAAGACAACACAATTTTATGTTTAAGACTCTCAACAAAATGGGTATAGAAGGAAAATATCTCAACATGATAAAGGCCATATATGATAAACCATCAGCTATCATCATATTATTGATAAATGGCACAAAACTGAAGGCTTTCCCTCTTAAATCAGGAAAAAGACAAGGTTGTCCACTCTCTCTACTCTTATTTAATGTGGTACTAGAGGTTCTAGCCAGAGCAATCAGACAAGACAAAGAAATAAAAGGCATCCATATCAGAAAAGAAGAAGTAAAGGTGTCACTTTTTGCAGATGATATGATCCTATACATCGAAAACCCCAAAGAATCCACAAAAAGACGCCTAGAAACAATAAGCCAATACAGTAAGGTCGCAGGATACAAAATTAACATACAGAAGTCAATAGCCTTTCTATATGCCAACAATGAAACAATTGAGAACGAACTCAAAAGAACAATCCCCTTCACAATTGCAAGAAAAAAAAATAAAATACTTAGGAATAAACATAACAAAGAATGTAAAGGACGTATTTAATGAAAACTATAGGACGTCACCGAAATGGCGCCATGAGAAGTGTGACCGACAGATCTCCCCAAAATCTCAACAAATTTATCAACTAGAAACAGAGAAATTTATCCTCTGAGCATTCCGGAGTTCCACACACACACTGAAAGCAAAAGGACTGTTGCCGAGGAGGGAGTACGCCTGTGCCAAAACAGGCTACCAAGTGTGGAAAGCCTGGGTTGAGTGGTCCAACTGAATGATAGGTGCTGAACAGTCACCTTGACAACAATTGACTCCCAGCCCCACCTGATTACGCTGGAGGCTCTGACTGCCAGAGCCTTACCCAGAGCCTAGCGCTGAGTGAGGATAGAGTGGGGATTTCCCAGCTCTTTGAGCCTCTTACTCCCCAGACAGAAGCAGTGGCAGCCTCATAGCTGGATCACCAGGCTGCTAATTCAGGAAGAGGAGACTAGGAAAGAGACTCCAGGAAAGCAAACTCTCTCATTGTTGGACTCTGCAAACGCCAACAAGCCTTGACTTACAGCGAGACTAAAGCCAATTATGACATTGCCATAGAATTCCATCAACTGTAAATCCCTACCTAAGCGTGACACAGGGGCAGATCCTGGGATACAGAGTCACCGACCAGGAAGAGGGAGAGAAAAGAAAAAAGGAAGAAGTTAAACTCTCAAAATCAAGAAAAACCCACAGACTTTATAACTTGTTCCACTAATTCTTTGTTGTTGTTATTTCTTTCTTCTATCTTATTGCCTTTATTATTATTTCTATTCCTTCCACCTCGGTCCTTTTACTCTCTGCCCATCTTATGCTACCCTTTTCTTGAACTACACTACCCATGAGTGTTACATTTTATTTCTTTTCTTCATCCTAACTCTCCTTTAGGGTTACACTCCAAAACCCTTAACTCTCACTCTCTCCCCTTTTGTTTTTTTTTTCCTTTCCTTTTTTTCTTCCTTCATTTCTCTCTTACTCTTATTTTTTTCCTTTCTATTCATTTCTTCCTTTCTCCTTTTACTTTTCCTCCCATTTAAGCCTCAATCACGAACAAATTATTTAATTTGGGACTCAAGTTTTTGTGGGTTTTTTTTGTTGTTCTTCTTCTTCTTTTTTCTTCTTCTGCTTTTGTTCTTGGTTTTCCTTTATTTGTTTGTTTTTGTGGCATTTTTGGGCACTTTTTACATTGCTTTTTAACTCACTAACATTCCTCCCAACCCAAAGTCTCCATTGTATTTAGTCTTTGCTCCGCTTAATACAACAGATTTTTACTTATTATTTTTCTTTTTATTTTTTTCTTCTTTAATTATTGTTTTTTTATCTCCTTTTTTCTGTTTCCCTCTCATCCCTTTTATTACATCTCTTAGTTGACCATCACTTACAAGCAAATCATTTTATGCTTGTCTAAAATTTTCTCCCTTTTTTTTTTGAATTTAGTAGGTCCCTACTCCCTTTTTTGCCCCTTGAACTCTTCACCCAATATCAGGCCCTCCATTATAGGCAGTTTTTGTTCCATTTAGCATAATATAATTCACAGGTCATCACGATATTTCCCTAAGGAGGTGAGAGGAGGGGAAGAGAAGAAAGAAAAAAGGGGGAAATAATAAATTATTACTTTTTTTGTGGAGTGTTTTCCTTTTTTCTTTTTTTTTCTTTTCCTTTTTATTTTTTATTAATTCTAATTAACACTATCATCAAGACCACCTTCACATGCCAATTAGAAAAAGGAAATCGAACATTATGGATACAAAAGACAGAGAGGTAACACAAATAGATGTGGAAAAATCTATGGAGAAAAGATTTAACATATTGGAAGCCTTGGAGCTAAATGACAGAGAATTTAAAATAGAAATCTTAAAAATACTCAGAGATATACAAGAAAACACAGAAAGGCAATTTAGGGAAATCAGAAAACAACTCAGTGATCGCAAAGAATATATTACCAAGGAAATTGAAACTATAAAAACAAATCAAACAGAAATGAAAAACTCAATTCAAGAGCTGAAAAACGAGGTAAAAAGCTTAGCTAATAGAACAGCCCAGATAGAAGACAGGATCAGTGAAATAGAAGACAAGCAACTTGAGACACAACAGAGAGAAGAAGAAAGAGACTCAAAAATAATAAAAAATGAGAAAGCCCTACAGGAATTGTCTGACTCCATCAGAAAGAATAACATAAGAATAATAGGTATATCAGAGAAAGAAGAGAGAGAAAATGGAATGGAGAACATACTCAAACAAATAATAGATGAGAACTTCCCAAGCCTGTGGAAAGAACTAAAGCCTCAAATTCAAGAAGCAAACAGAACACCGAGTTTTCTTAACCACAACAAACCCACTCCAAGGCACATCATAATGAAGATGACACAAACCAATGACAAAGAAAAAATTCTTAAGGCAACCAGGGAAGAGAAGAATACAACATATAAAGGAAGGCCTATTAGATTATCATCAGATTTCTCAGCAGAAACTCTACAAGCTAGAAGAGAGTGGACCCCAATATTAAAGCCCTGAAAGAGAGGAACTTTCAGCCAAGAATACTATACCCATCAAAGCTATCCTTCAAGTACGAAGGAGATATAAAAATATTCACAAATACAGAAAAGATGAGAGAATTTATCATCAGAAAGCCCCCACTCCAGGAAATACTAAAGGGGGTTTTCCAACCAGATTCAAAGAACAAAAGAAAACATAACTACAAGTAACAGCTCCACCAAGAAAACAATAAAACCAAACTTAAACTGTGACAACAAAAGAAAAAAAAAAGGGGAGAAAGGATGAAGATTAACAGTAGCAAAGGACGATGAAGCGCAGAAATACTCACAAGAAAGGGTACTACAATGAATATGGTAGGTACCCTTTTCATTACTTAATGGTAACCACCCTTGAAAAAACCACCACAAAAACACTTGACTTAAAAAAGGTAGCAACAGAGGAAAGAAGTATGGAATACAAACTAACAAAAACAAATGATAGAAAAACAAAAGAGAAGAATCAAACAAGATACAAAACTAACAGAAAGCAATTTATAAAATGGCAATAGGAAACCCACAAGTGTCAATAATTACACTAAATGTAAATGGATTAAACTTACCAATAAAAAGATACAGAGTAGCAGAATGGATTAAAAAAGAAAATCCAACTATATGCTGCCAACAAGACACTCATCTAAGCAACAAGGATAAAAACAAATTCAAAGTGAAAGGCTGGAAAACAATACTCCAAGGAAACAACACCCCAAAAAAAGCAGGTGTAGCAATACTCATATCTGATAATGCTGACTACAAGACAGAAAAAGTACTCAGAGACAAAAATGGTCATTTCATAATGATTAAGGGGAAGTTGAATCAAGAAGACATAACAATCCTTAATATATATGCACCAAACCAAGGAGCACCAAAATATATAAGACAGCTACTTATTGACCTTAAAACAAAAACTGACAAAAATACAATCATACTTGGAGACCTCAATACACCGCTGACGGCTCTAGATCGGTCATCCAAACAGAGAATCAATAAAGATATAGTGGCCTTAAATGAAATACTAGAAAAACTGGATATGATAGACATCTACAGGACACTTCATCCCAAAGCGACAGAGTATACATTTTTCTCTAGTGTACATGGAACATTCTCAAGAATTGACCATATGTTGGGCCACAAAGACAATATCAGCAAATTTAAAAAAATTGAAATAGTGCCAAGCATATTCTCTGATCATAAAGCCTTGAAACTAGAATTCAACTGTAAAAAAGAGGGGGAAAACCCCACAAAATTGTGGAAACTAAACAACATACTTCTAAAAAATGAATGGGTCAAAGAAGAAATAAGCGCAGAGATCAAAAGATATATACAGACAAATGAAAATGAAAATATGACATATCAGAATCTCTGGGATGCAGCAAAAGCAGTAATAAGAGGAAAGTTCATATCACTTCAGGCCTATATGAACAAACAAGAGAGAGCCGAAGTAAACCACTTAACTTCACACCTTAAGGAAGTAGAAAAAGAAGAACAAAGACAAACCAAAACCAGCTGAAGAAAAGAGATAATAAAAATCAGAGCAGAAATAAATGAAATAGAGAACAGAAAAACTATAGAAAAAATCAATAAAACAAGGAGCTGGTTCTTTGAAAAGATCAACAAAATCGATAAACCCATGGCAAGACTCACCAAGGAAAAAAGACACAGGACTCAAATAAATAAAATCCAAAATGAAAGAGGAGAGATCACCACAGACATCATAGATATACAAAGAATTATTGTAGAATACTATGAAAAACTATATGCCACCAAATACAACAATCTAGAAGAAATGGATAAATTCCTAGAACAATACAACCTTCCTAAACTGAGTCATGAAGAAGCAGAAAGCCTAAACAGACCAATCAGCAGGGAGGAAATTGAAAAAACTATTCAAAACCTCCCCAAAAATAAAAGTCCAGGTCGAGATGGTTATACTAGTGAATTCTATCAAACATTCAACGAAAACTTGGTTCCTATTCTACTCAAAGTCTTCCAAAAAATTGAAGAAGAAGCAATACTTCCAAACACATTTTATGAGGCCAACATAACCCTCATACCAAAACCTGGCAAGGATGGCACAAAGAAAGAAAACTACAGACCAATATCTCTAATGAATACCGATGCTAAAATACTAAACAAAATACTGGCAAATCGAATACAACAACATATTAAAAAAATAATACATCATGATCAAGTGGGATTCATCCCAGAATCTCAAGGATGGTTCAACATACGTAAAACAGTTAACGTAAAATACCATATCAACAAAGCAAAGAACAAAAACCACATGATCTTATCAATAGATGCAGAAAAGGCTTTCGATAAAATACAACACAATTTTATGTTTAAGACTCTCAACAAAATGGGTATAGAAGAAAAATATGTCAACATAATAAAGGCCATATATGATAAACCATCAGCCAACATCATATTAAATGGCGTAAAACTGAGGACTTTCCACCTTAAATCAGGAACACGACAGGGGTGTCCACTCTCTCCACTCTTATTTAACGTGGTGTTAGAAGTTCTGGCCAGAGCAATCAGACAAGACAAAGAAATAAAAGGCATCCATATCGGAAAAGAAGAAGTAAAGGTATCACTTTTTGCAGATGATATGATCATATACATCGAAAACCCAAAGGACTCCACAAAAAGATTACTAGAAACAATAAACCAATACAGTAAGGTCGCAGGATACAAAATTAACATACAGATGTCCATAGCCTTTCTCTATGCCAACAATGAAATATTAGAAAACGAACTCAAAAAAATAATCCCCTTCACGATTGCAACAAAAAAATAAAATACCTAGGAATAAACATAACAAAGAATGTAAAGGACCTATATAAAGAAAACTACAAGGCATAGCTAAGAGAAATAGAAAAAGACACAATGAGATGGAAAAATATTCCTTGTTCTTGGATAGGAAGAATAAATATAATTAAAATGGCCATATTACCCAAAGTAATATATAAATTTAATGCAATTCCCATCAAAATTCCTATGACATTTTTTAAAGAAATGGAACAAAAAATCATCAGATTTATATGGAACTATAAAAAACTCCGAATAGCTAAAGCAATCCTAAGGAAAAAGAATGAAGACGGGGGCATTACAATACCTGACTTTAAACTATATTATAGGGCCACAATAATCAAAACTGCATGGTATTGTCAGAAAAATAGACACTCAGACCAATGGAACAGAATAGAAAGCCCAGAAATAAAAACACATATATATGGTCAAATAATCTTTGATAAAGGGGCCAACAACACAAAAATGGAGAAAAGAAAGCCTCTTCAACAAATGGTGTTAGGAAAACTGGAAAGCCACATGCAAAAGAATGAAACTCGACTACAGCCTGTCCCCGTGTACTAAAATTAAAAATGGATCAAAGACCTAAATATAAGATCTGAAACAATAAAGTACATAGAAGAAGACATAGGTACTAAACTCATGGATCTGGGTTTTAAAGAACATTTTATGAACTTGACTCCAATGGCAAGAGAAGTGAAGGCAAAGATAAATGAATGGGACTACATCAGACTAAAAAGTTTTTGCTCAGCAAGAGAAACTGATATCAAAATAAACAGACAGCCAACTAAATGGGAACTGATATTTTCAAACAACAGCTCAGATAAGGGCCTAATATCCAAAATTTTCAAAGAACTCATAAAACTCAACAAAAAACAAACAAACAATCCAATAAAAAAATGGGAAGAGGACATGAACGGACACTTCTCCCAGGAAGAAATACAAATGGCCAACAGATATATGAAAAGATGCTCAGCTTCATTAGTTATTAGAGAAATGCGAATCAAAACTACAATGAGATACCACCTCAACCCTGTTAGATTAGCTATTATCAACAAGACGGGTAATAGCAAATGTTGGAGAAGCTGTGGAGAAAAAGGAACCCTCATTCACTGTTGGTGGGAATGTAAAGTAGTAAAACCACTATGGAGGAAAGTATGGTGGTTCCTCAAAAAACTGCAAATAGAACTACCTTATGACCCAGCAATCCCTCTACTGGGTATATACCCCAAAACCTCAGAATCATTGATATGTAAAGACACATGTAGCCCCATGTTCATAGCAGCACTGTTCACAGTGGCCAAGACATGGAAACAACCACAAAGCCCTTCTATAGAAGATTGGATAAAGAAGATGTGGCACATATACACTATGCAATACTACTCACCCATAAGAAATGATGACATTAGATCATTTATAGCAAAATGGTGGGATCTTGATAACATTATACGGAGTGAAATAAGTAAATCAGAAAAAAACAAGAACTACATGATTCCATACATTGGTGGAACATAAAAACGAGACTAAGAGACATGGACAAGAGTGTGGTGGTTACCAGGAGTGGGGGGAGGGAGGACGCAGGAGGGAGGGAGGGAGAGATTTAGGGGGAGGGGGAGGGTCACAGAGAAAACTAGATAGAGGTGACAGAGGACAATCTGACTCTGGGCGAGGGGTATGCAAGATAATTTAATGACAAGATAACCTAGACATGTTTTCTTTGAATATATGTACCCTGAATTATTAATGTCATCCCATTAACATTAATAAAAATTTATTAAAAAAAAAAAAAGAAAACTATAAACCATTGTTAAGGGAAATCAAAAAAGATGTAATGAGATGGAAGAATATACCTTGTTCTTGGTTAGGAAGAATAAATATAATCAAGATGGCCATATTACCCAAAGCAATATACAAACTTAATGCAATTTTTATCAAAATTCCTATGACATTTTTTTAAAGAAATGGAGCAAAAAAATCATCAGATTTATATGGAACTATAAAGCACCCCGAATAGCCAAAGCAATCCTAAAGAAAAAGAATGAAGCTAGGGGCATTACAATACCTGACTTCAAACTATATTATAGGGCCATGACAGTCAAAACAGCATGGTATTGGCAGAAAAATAGACACTCAGACCAATGGAACAGAATAGAATGTCCAAAAATAAAACTACATATATATGGTCAAATAATTTTTGATAAAGGGGCCAAGAACACACAATGGAGAAAACAAAGCCTATTCAATAAATATTGCTGGAAAAACTGGAAAGCCACATGCAAAAGAATGAAACTGGACTATGTTAGGTTCAAGAAAGTGTGCTGTCTAACTCTTAGAAAAACAGGCTATGAGTCAGAGACCCTTATCAGAAGTTTATGTTTGAAATTCTCCACTGAGCTATACCCCCCCCCGTTGCTATGCTGCACACGACCTCTCCCACCCTTGTAAATGTTGCTTGCTTGCTCATCCTAGATAGCCACCCTATAAAAAGGAGCCATTTTAGAAGCTTGTGCCTGCAGTGCTCTAGTCTCTTTGGAGACGTGGGTTGCCTGCAGTCCCTACACAGGTTTGGGGGCTGCAGTGTTCCCATCCGTGGGTTGACTGCAGTCCCTGCGCAGGTTTGCAATAAAACTTATAAAATTTACTTTGCGTCTGCTGTGGTCTATCTCGCTAGGATGTAACAGATGGAGGCTCCAGCGAGATTGGCCGTGTAAGGCCCCTCCTCACGGAGTGGGCTGCAGCAGACGTTGGTAGCTGGCCAGCCTCCGGCAGTTGCAATTTGGAAACTGAATTTGGCTGATTTGAAACATTTGGAGTCTCGAGACTGTTTGGTAAGGAAGCTTCCTCTTTGAATATTTGGAAACAGAGCTCTGGTTAGAAAAGGGTGTAGTGGAGCAGGCGGGATGCCACCTGATCAGTTGGGGAACACAGGACGCTGCCTTCTCCCTTTGGTTTTGGTTTAGAAGTTTTGTTTGTTTTGTGTGCATATTTGGTTCATTTGTCTGCTTCGCCCATTGCTTCCGCACAGGATTCCTTCGAGAGTCAAGGACCATGGGTCAGGGGCAATCTGCTGCCCTAATGCCTCTTCAGTACTTGCTTGATAACTTTTCTAATTTCTCTCACAGGGCACGAGACTATGGAACCCCTGTTGATTCCACCACGTTGCGGACTCTTTGTGAACTAGAATGGCCAACTTAGGAGCAGACTGGCCAAACCAAGGATTGCTAGACCCATAGAAAACAGAGTTTAGTGTACTATCACCAGCACCCAGCTGCAGGCAGGTGGCATGGTCAGTATGCAGCCAGTATGGCAGCAGAGGTAGAGAAAGAAAAGGCAGCCAGGCTGCAGCTGGCTGCAGGAGAAGTGGCAGGCTCCCCTCAGTTTCAGGCACTTGCCCCTCCCCCTTGGGCACTGGCTCAAGGGCTGAGCCACTGCTTAGTCAGGCAAAAGATAACGGTGCAGTAAGCTAAAGGCTATCATCACCTTGCTACAGCTCCCTGCCCTCCTCTGCTTTGGCTCCGGGGATTCCCCGCCTCCTATCTGGAGCTAGACCCGAGGAGAAGATTTAGGGAATACGGCCCCTTCTAAACCCACTGCTTTAGCCATAATAGAATTGTATAGTCTGTCAAGTATGAAGACTTCCTTTTTGTACCAAGGATTTGTTGTAAAAAAAACAAAACATTTTCTATGTTAGAAATGTATATGTTATTTCAACAGTCTTTTGTTAATTCTCCTTTTCACTTGCTATTTCATAGCCTGTGATGGTAAAATTTTAGTTTAAATATTAGGAGATATATAATAATTCAGTAATTGTTAATTGTTCAATGTTAGGTCACAAAACCCAGAGTAACAAATATTACTATTGATTGGCTTAATAGAAGAATTCTTAACATAATGAGTAGAAAGGAGAACTCTAGAGATTCCCAATTTTGCTCTCCTAGTCAAGCCCCTCAGTGAGATCTTCTGAGCATGGCTTTTAAGGTCTATAATAACCAAGGAAGTAACAGAAAAGGCAAATAAGGCCCAAAAGAAGTCAGGAAATACCAACTTTTGGCTCCAGTGCCCTAAGGGGCTTCATAGCTTTCATCAAGGCCCTGCTCCAGAGTGGAAAGAAAGGTCATTGAACTGAAGCCTGCCAGGCTTCCCGGACCCACCGGTTGACACACCTGTGCTGTGGAAAGAGGGACACGAGAAGGTAAGCTGGCCCCTTGCTCTTCTAGCCCTGCTCCAGCTACCTGTGACCTGACCTTGCCCAGCATGCTGGGAATTGCCACTGAAGGCCTAAGGACATCATTCAGGAGCCTAAGGTATTTCTTCCAAGTAGCAGATAAGCTAATCTCATTTCTTGTAAACACAAAGGCCATCTACTATGCCTTGCTTGAATATTTAAGTTTTATTTATCCCTCAAAGATCTCTACTGTGGGTATTGACAGTCTGGTTTTATTGCTTTATGTTTAGTATCTCCTTTATTTCTCTTATCTCAATGCCCCATGCCTATTATAGGCTGGGACCTGCTGCTAATTCCAGCTAGAAGCAGTAGTCACTAGGACTTAAACTCTAACTGCAAAGTGTAGAAATGTAACACCCTTTCCCTAAGTACTTACAGGTTTTATAGGTTACTCAGCAAACTGTTCAAAGACTGTCCAAGAGGCACTTCTAGCAGTACACCACCCAAGGACTGACTCCCACGTAGACAGGTCCAGACACCATGAACCTGACCAGTCCCACTACTGCCAAGGTAGAAGGCAAACCTGCCTGGGTCCACCGCAGCCGGCTGAAGCTTGCAGTCCCAGCAGAGACACCTTTGTGGACAGTGAAGACTGACCCCGCCAACCCTTGTAAGCTGACCCTGAGAAGGACAGCATGCCCTGCTTCAGCCACAAACCAGAAGTTAACTGGTCCATGCATGGAGACTTTGGGGAGGGAGGGAAACTAAGGTAAAGGAAAGCCAAGTAAGTCATCTTAAGGTTTGATGCATGTACTGCTATGAGTCATACAGAAAGGGGTGTAAGTCCCTTGGCTGAGAGAGAAGCAACAAGGTAAATGAAAATTATATATATGCTCATAGCTACCACTATAGAATAACCTATAAATATTGGTTATGTGTTGTAAAGCCAGTAATCAAGGCCAGGGCCACTATCACAGCCGCCTGGCCCATGCAGGTTCACATTGGATTCGGACAGTGGGTAAAGAAACCATGGAGCCAAAAACTGGTGGGCCATAGCCTTTAATCCTACCTTGCACCCGGCGGGCAAGTAAAAATACACACTGGGCTCCAAAACCCAGTCACACTCAGTGCTCACAAAGCTACTGATTTATCCGAGTTTCCTAGAATCAAAGGTCTCTAGCTCACCAGCCTTATTTCCCTCAGTTCCCCATCTTCCTTATCCCAGATACAAACTCTGTACAAACTGGCATCTCACTCAGCACTCCGCCATCTTGGCTGCTTCTCCTGGCCTCCTCCACGTGGCCTCCTTTAGCTGCTGGCTCTACTCTCTCCGCTCTCTCATGCTAACCTCAGGAACCAAGAGCCCCAACTCTCATTCCGTCCCCATTTTATAGTGTAGATTCAAAACCTTTAATCCAATATACAAAACAGGGAAGTCTCTAATACAAAGTCACTTCTCTGAAGCATGATTGGATTGTACCACCCCACATCAAAAAGGGTGGGAAAGGCTTAATCCAAAAACCAAGCCCCAGGCTACAAGGATTCTGCCTGCCTTTAGCCCACTGCCAACACATTAATATCACCTGGGTGACGGCCTCCTCGTGTCATCTTTAACAAAGTGAGCATAATACATTTTATCTGCCCAACATGTGTCCAATAGGCTACTTAGGAAAAGGACACCTCCAAAAAGCAATCTTTAAAAGAGAATTACTTATTACTAACTTAGTCCTCGCTGAAGGTTAAGGTTTTTAGGACTTAAGAATTCTGATAAATTGAAAAGGAACTGTATGGTTTTAATAATAGAAGGTATAAGGTATAGAAATATTTTTGAAAGGAAAAACTAAGTTGTGAAAGCTGGTTATATATATAAATAGTAAAGAAAATTCATAAAAGTTGAAGGTTTATGTAAGTTGCAGGTTTGTGCAAGTTGTAAGAAGATAGTACAGAGAAGAAAAATAAAAGGCAGGACATGTCCTTGTGTATCAGCCCTGCAGATATTGCAGGAAGGTCGTTTATTATCTTAGAACAGTGTGTGTTTGTGTACTTTTGCAAAGATATTGTACAAATGTGCTGAAAACATTGTATCCTTGTAGGTTTTGCCTATAAATACCATTCTCCCCACTGATGAAGAATCAAGGGTTTGATTTATGCCCAAAAGAGATGGGGGAATGATTGGTTCAAGAAAGTGTGCTGTCTAACTCTTAGAAAAACAGGTTATGAGTCAGAGACCCTTATCAGAAGTTTATGTTTGAAATTCTCCACTGAGCTATACCCCCCCCCATTGCTATGCTGCACGCGACCTCTCCCGCCCTTGTAAACGTTGCTTGCTTGCTCAGCCTAGATAGCCACCCTATAAAAAGGAGCCATTTTAGAAGCTCGTGGCTGCAGTGTTCTAGTCTCTTCAGAGACGTGGGTTGCCTGCAGTCCCTACACAGGTTTGGGGGCTGCAGTGTTCCCTTCTGTGGGTTGCCTGCAGTCCCTGCGCAGGTTTGCAATAAAACTTATAAAATTCACTTTGTGTCTGCTGTGGCCTGTCTCCTGGGATGTAACAGACTACAGTCTGTCCCCCTGTACTAAAATTAACTCAAAATGGATCAAAGATCTAAACATAAGACCTGATACAATTAAGTGCATAGAAGAAGACATAGGTACTAAACTCATGGACCTGGGTTTTAAAGAGCATTTTATGAATTTGACTCCAATGGCAAGAGAAGTGAAGGCAAAATTTAATAAATGGGACTACATCAGACTAAGAAGTTTTTGCTCAGCAAGAGAAACTGATAACAAAATAAACAGAAAACAAACTAAATGGGAAATGATATTTTCAAACAACAGCTCAGATAAGGGCCTAATATCCAAAATATACAAAGAAATCATAAAACTCAACAACAAACAAACAAACAATCCAATAAAAAAATGGGAAGAGGACATGAACAGACACATCTTCCAGGAAGAAATACAAATGGCCAACAGATATATGAAAAGATGCTCATCTTCTTTAGTTATTAGAGAAATGCAAATCAAAACTGCAATGAGATACCACCTCACACCTGTTAGATTAGCTATTATTAACAAGACAGGTAATAACAAATGTTGGAGAGGCTGTGGAGAAAAAGGAACCCTCATAAACTGTTGGTGGGAATGTAAAGTAGTACAACCATTATGGAAGAAAGTATGATGGTTCCTCAAAAAACTGAAAATAGAATTACCTTATGACCCAGCAATCCCTCTACTGGGTATATACCCCAAAAACTCAGAAACATTGATACGTAAAGACATATGCAGCCGCTTGTTCATTTCAGCATTGTTCACAGTGGCCAGGACATGGAAACAACCAAAAAGCCCGTCAATAGATGACTGGATAAAGAAGATGTGGCACATATACACTATGGAATACTACTCAGCCATAAGAAATGATGACATCAGATCATTTACAGCAAAATAGTGGGATCTTGATAACATTATACGAAGTGAAATAAGTAAATCAGAAAAAACTAGGAACTGCATTATTCCATACGTAGGTGGGACTTAAAAGTGAAACTAAGAGACATTGATAAGATTGTGGTGGTTACGGGGGGAGGGGGGAGAGGGAAAGGGAAAGGGAAAGAGGGAGGGGGATGGGCACAAAGAAAACTAAATAGAAGGTGACAGAGGACAATCTGACTTTGGGTGATGGGATTGCAACATAAGTGAACGACAAGATAACCTGGAGTTGTTATCTTGAATATATGTATCCTGATTTATTGATGTCGCCCCATTAAAAATAAAAGTATTAAAAAAAAAGACAGAGTAGCAGAATGGATTAAAAAAGTAAATCCAACTGTATGTTGCCTACAAGAAAAACATCTATGTGACAAGGATAAAAACAAATTTAAAGTGAAAGGCTGGAAAACAATACTGCAAGCAAATAACATCCAAAAAATAAAAAAAAATAAAAAAGCAGGTGTGGCAGTACTCATATCTAACAATGCTAACTACAAGACAACAAAAGTAATCAGAGAAAAAAATGGTCATTTCATAATGATTAAGGGGACACTGAATCGAGAAGACATAAAACTTCTTAATATATATGCATCAAAGCAAGTAGCACCAAAATATATAAGACAGCTACTGACTGACCTAAAATCAAAAATTGACAAAAATACAATCTTACTTGGAGACCTGAATACACCGCTGATGTCTCTTGATAGTTCATCCAAAAGAAAATCAATAAAGAAATATTGTCCTTAAACAAAACACTAGAGCAATTGGATATGATACACATCTATATGTCAAAGAAGAAATTAGCACAGATATCAAAGGATATATACAAATGAAAATAACAATACGACATATCAGAGTCTCTGTGATGCAGCAAAAGCAGTAATAAGAGGAAAGTTTTATATCACTTCAAGCCTATATAAACAAACAAGAGAGAGCCAAGTAAACCACTTAATTTCAAATCTTAAGGAACTAGAAAAAGAAGAACAAAGACAACACAAAGCCAGCCAAAGAAAAATAATAATAAAAATCAGAGCAGAAATAAATGAAATATAGAACAGAAAAACTATAGAAAAAATTAATAAAACAAGGAGGTGTTTCTTTGAGAAGATCAATAATATTGACAAACCCTTGGGTGGACTCACCAAAGAAAAAAGAGAAAAGACTTATATAAACAAAATCCAAAATGAAAGAGGAGAAATTACCACGGACATCATAGATATACAAAGAATTATTGTAGAATACTATAAAAAACTTTATGCCTCTAAATTCAAAAATCTAGAAGAAATGGATAAATTCCTAGAACAATACAACCTTCCTAGACTGAGTCATAAAAAAGCAGAAAGCCTAAACAGACCAATTAGCATGGAGCAAATAGAAAAAACTATTAAAAACCTCCCCCAAAATAAAAGTCCAGGCTCAGACTGTTATAGTATTGAATTCTACCATACATTCAAAGAAGACTTGCTTTCAATTCTTCTCAAAGTC
This sequence comes from Saccopteryx leptura, assembly GCF_036850995.1. Classification (NCBI taxonomy): domain Eukaryota; kingdom Metazoa; phylum Chordata; class Mammalia; order Chiroptera; family Emballonuridae; genus Saccopteryx; species Saccopteryx leptura. The sequence goes on along the minus strand of NC_089516.1, from coordinate 58,921,944 downwards.
TTCCAAAAAATTGAAGAAGAAGCAATACTTCTAAACACATTTTATGAGGCCAACATAACCCTTATACCAAAACCTGGCAAGGACAGCACAATAAAAGAAAACTACAGACCAATATCTCTAATAAATACAGATGCTAAAATGCTAAACAAAATACTAGCAAATCAAATACAACAACATATTAAAAATAATACATCATGATCAAGTGGGATTCATCTCAGAATCAAAAGGATGGTTCAACATACATAGAATGGTTAATGTAATACACCATATCAACAAAACAAAGAACAAAAACCACATGATTTTTATCAATACATGCAGAAAAGGCATGCAATAAAATACAACACCATTTTATGTTTAAAACACTCACCAAAATGGGTATAGAAGGAAAATATCTCAACGTGGTAAAGGCCATTTATGATAAACCATCAGCTAACATCATATTAAATGACATAAAACTGAGGACTTTCTCCCTTAAATCAGGAACAAGTCAGGGTTGTCTACTCTCTCCACTCTTATTTAACATGGTGCTAGAAGTTCTAACCAGAGGAATCAGACAAGATAAGGAAATAAGAAGCATTCATATCAGAAAAGAAGAAGTAAAGATTTCACTTTATGAAGATGATATGATCTTATACATCGAAAACCCCAAAGACTCAACAAAAAGATTACCATAAACAATAAACCAATAAAGTAAGGTCACAGGATACAAAATTAATATTCAAAAGTCCATAGCCTTTATATATGCCAACAACAAAAGATTAGAAAACAAACGAAAAAATAATTCCATTCACAGGTACAAAAAATAAAAAATAAAATAAAATACTTAGGAATAAACATAACCAAGAATTTAAAGGACCTATATAATAAAAACTATAAAGCATTGTTAAGGGAAATTGAAAAAGATAAATTAAAATGAAAAAAATATTTCTTGATCTTAGATAAGAAGAATAAATATAATCAAAATGACCATATTACTCAAAGCAATATACAAATTAATGCAATTTCCATCAAAATTCCAATGACATTTTTTAAAGAAATGAAACAAAAAATCATCAGATTTATATAGAGGAATAAAAATTCCCGAAAAGCTAAAACAATCCTAAGGAAAATGAACGAAGCTGAGGGCATTACAATACCTAATTTCAAATTGTATTATAGAACCATGACAATCAAAACAGCATGATATTGGCAGAAAAATTGACACTCAGACCAATGGAACAGAATAGACAGCCCAGAAATAAAACCATATATATATATGGTCAAATAATTTTCAATAAAGGGGCCAACAACACACAATGGAGAAACTAAAGACTCTTCAGCAAATGGTGCTGGGAAAACTGGAATGCCACATGCAAAAGACAGGTATTATCAACAAGACAGGTAAAAACTAGTGTTGGAGAGGCTGTGGAGAAAACGGAACCCTCATCCACTGTTGGTGGAAATGTAAAGTAATACAACCATTATGGAAGACAGTATGGTTGTTTTTCAAAAAACTAAAAATAGAACTACCATATAAACTCAATTAAAGTTTGTCCCTTTGTACTAAAATTAATTCAAAATGGATAAAATACCTTAATATAATACCTGAAACATTAAAGTACATAGAATAAAACAGGTTCTAAGCTCATGGACCTTGGTTATAAAGAACACATTATGAATTTGACTCCAAAGGAAAGGTAAGTGAAAGCAAAGATAAATGAATGGGACCACATCAGACTAAGTAGTTTTTGCACAGCAAGAGAAACTTACAAAAAAATAAATAGACAGCCAACTAAATGGAAGATATTTTCAAACAACAGCTCACATATAAACCTAGTATCCAAAATATACAAAGAACTCATTAAACTCAACAACAAACAAACAATCCAATAAAAAAAATGGGAAGAGGACATAAACAGACACTTCTCCCAGGAAGAAATACAAATGCCCAACAAATATATGAAAAGATGCTCATCTTCATTATTATTAGAGAAATACAAATCAAAACTACAAGGAAATACCATCTCACACTTGTTAGTCTAGCTATTATCAACAAGACAGGTAAAAACTAGTGTTGGAGAGGCTGTGGAGAAAACGGAACCCTCATCCACTGTTGGTGGAAGTGTAAAGTAATATAACCATTATGGAAGACAGTATGGTTGTTTTTCAAAAAACTAAAAATAGAACTACCATATAACTTAGCAATCCCTCTACTGGGTATATACCCCTAAAACTCAAAAGCATTGGTATGTAAAGACACAGGCAGTCCCATATTCATTGCACCATTTTTCAGTGTCCAAGACATGAAAACAACCAAAAAGCCCTTCAATAGATGACTCGATAAAGAACATGAGGTACATATATACTATAGAATACTACTCAGCCATAAGAAATGATGACATCGGATCATTTACAACAAAATGGATGGATCTTGATAACATACGTAGTGAAATAAGTTAATCAAAAAAACACTAATAACTGCATGATTCTATATTTATGTGGTACATAAAAACGAGACTAAGAGACATGGAAAAGGGTGTGGTGTTTACTGGGGGGAGGGAGGGATGAGAGGGAGGGAGAGGAGGGAGGGGAGGGGAACATGAAAAAACGGATAGAAGATGACTGAGGACAATTTTACTTTGGGAACAGATATGCAACATAAATGAATGACAAGATAACCTGGATATGTTTTTTTTTAACATACGTACCCTAATTTATTAATGTAAACACATCAAAATTAATAAAATTATAAAGAAAGCAGTTTTAGCCATATTCATATCTAACAATGCTGACTACAAGACCACAGAGGTAATCAGAAACAAAGATGGTCATTTCACAATGATAAAAAGGACATTGAATCAGGAAGACATAAAAGTTCTTAATATATATGCACCAACCAAGGAGAACCAAAGTATATAAGACATCTACTAACTGATCTAAAAATAAAAACCGACAAAAGTACAATTACACTTGGAGACCTCAGTACACCAATGACAGCTCTAGATCATTCATCCAAACAGAAAACTAATAAAACTATATTGGCCTTAAGCAAAACATTAGAACAATTGAATATGATAAACATCTACAGAACATTTTATCCCAACCATTAGAGTGTAGATTTTTTTCCAGTATACACAGTATATTTTCAAGAATTTACCATATGTTGGGACACAAAACTAATATCAACAAATTAAAAAAGATTGAAATTATACCAAGCATATTCTCTGACCATAAAGCTTTGAAACTAGAATTCAACATCAAAAAAGTAGTAAACAGAGTTTTGTCAGAAAAATGGCGCCGTGAGGGGTGCTCCCAAGACCTCTCTCTGAAAATTCAACAAAATCAACAACTAGAGACAGAAAAATAATCACAGAAGCATCTGAAATATACATACATCAAACAAAGTTACAAATGGGAGACAAGGTGGCTGAATATATTGATATAATCCATTCTGAAGGAAGTAAGATGAAGAATGGAGTATTCCACTTTTATCACTGACCTGAGCAAGGGCTGCTTTACCTTGGAACTGAGAGAAAGGGTGGGCTGGGGGTGTGAAAAAAGCTTGGCTAGGGAAGAGACGTTCAAGCTGAGGAGAGAGTGTGCCCACGTCTCAGCCCACATGAAGATAATGCCAGTGGCAGACCCCGGCAGAGGTGGTCAAGTGGTTGTCTTGTTTACTCCCAGTCTCCCAGTTGGCGAGCATGGGCAGTATGTGAGTGGATCCACCTGGCTCTTTGGGCATGGGCGCCTGCATTCCCAGACAGAGAGGCTGGGTTGGAAACTGTCAGCAGTGACCCTCTGCATGGGTTGTAACCAGAGTTTCTGTATAATCCCGCTGCCCCAACAGCAGCATGCAGGAAGTGCACAGAGCACCAGCTTTCTCATGGGTGCAGCACCTCTTTCAGCCATACAGGTGAACAAAGCACATTCCCAGGAAAGAAAATTGCAAAAATGGTGGGAGAAAGAGCATGCAAACAGCCTCTGAAAAAAGCCTAATCCACAGTCTGCTCACTGCCTGGCTGACAAAGATTTCCTTCCCAGACCTTCCATTTAAGGGGACATGGAGGAGGTACTTGATAGTTCTCAGGGCCTCTTATTCTGCAGATAGTGGCTGGGGCAACTTCCAGCAGCCAATACAGGTTAAAAAGTACAATATTATGGAAGAGACCTCAGAGAACACTGCAAAAGTTGGGCAGGCTCGGCTGTAGGCCTCCAAACAAGGGAGAAGCCTTTGGAGAGCAGACCCATGGAGCACTGAGGCTAATTTAATTAGAACTAGAAATCAGCTCACTCCCCTGCCTACTTTAGCTGGTAGCTCTGGTTAAAAAGCTTTCATACACAGAGCTGTGGTTTGAAAAAACCAGGAGGAGAGACTTGGAAGCTTTTAGGACCTCTTGCTCTGCAGGCAGTGACTGGGGAAACTTATTGCCAGGCCATATAGGTTAAAAAGTGCAAAAAACCTGCAGAGAAGAAACCCATGGAGTGCTGAGGCATACTAGACATGCCTTGAGGATCATAGAAAGACCCCTGAAAAGCAATCAGCTCCCAGCCCTGCCTGGTTATGCTGGCGGCTCTGGCTGGCAAAGCCTTTCCTAAAACCCTGCTTTGAATGAAGATAGAGGGGAAATTTGGCAGCTTTTAGAGTCTCTCACTCTCCAGGCAGTGGCTGGGGCAATCTCACAGCTGGATCCCCAGGCTGCTGGTTTAGGAAGAAGAGATTTAGAAAGAAGCTCAGGGAAAACAAACTCTCTCATTTTCAAAACCTGCAAACACTGACAAACCCCATCTACCAACGGGACCGAGGCCTAGTTTAGGTCATCATCATAGCAGTATATCACCTGCAAATCTCTGCCTGAGAGTGCCACAGAGGCAGAACCTAGGGTACAGCACCAGAGCCAAAAAGAGGGAGAAGAAAGTAAAGGAAGAAGATAACCTCTAAAAACCAGAAAAAATCTACAGTCTTTATAACTTTTTCCATTTTTTTGTATTTTTTATCATTTTATTTCTTCCACCTTGGTCATTTTATCCTCTTTATGTTTTATTCTTTTCTTTTCATTTTGAACTTTATTACCCATAGGTGTTACATTTTCCATTCTTTTTTCTCTATGAGTGTTACATTCCAAAAAAACTTAACTCAACTTTTATTCTCACTCTCTCTCTTTCTTTTTGTTTTTTCTTTTCTCTTTCACTTTTTCTGTCTTTTGAATCTCACCCACAAACAAATTATTTTACTTTGGATTCAAATTTTTTCTTTGAGGCATTTTCTGTGCTTTTTCCTTTGCTTTTTATCTCTTTAGCATTTTCCCCAACTCCTGCTCTCCATTCTATGTAGTTTTTGTACTTACTACATTATATATTTTATTTTGCACTGTATTTTTTTCTCTATTTCTATTTTTCTTTACTTCTCATACACTATCCCATTCAACTCTCATTTACAACCAAATTATTTTATTCTGGATTGAAATATTTTCTTTGTGGGTTCTTCCTTTGTTTCTTGCCTCTTTGTCACTTCCCCCCAACTCAAGCAATCTGGTATACATAATTTTGTTCCACATAGCAAAATAAAATATTCAGTTTTTTATTGCATTTTCTCAAATTTTTTTTCTTTTTTATCAACTATTATTAGTGTTATTAACAATGCCACTCTCCAATGCCACTAAAGAAAAAGAAACCAAATATCATGTATACAAAAGACAGAAATGTAGCTCGGACAGATGAGAAAAAAATATACAGAAAACATTTCAATAGCTTGAAAACCAATGAGTTAAATGATGAAGAATTTAAAATTGAAGTCGTAAAAATACTGAAGGATGTACAAGAAAGCACAGAAAAGCAACTTAGGGAGCTCAAAAAACAATATAATGAAGAGAAAGAATGCATCACCAATAAAATTGAAACTATGAAAACAAAACAAACAGAGATGAAAAATTCAGTTTATAAACTGAAAAATGAGGTAACAAGCTTAGCCAACAGAACAGGCAAGATAGAGGAGAGAATTAGTGACATAGAAGACGGGCAACTAGAGGCACAACAGAGAAAAGTGGATAGAGACTCGTGAATTAAAAAAAAATGAAAAATCCCTACAGGAATTGTCTGACTACATCAGAAAGAGCAACAAAAGAATGATGGTATTTCAGAAGGAGAAGAAAGAGAAAATAGAATGGAGAACATATTCAAACAAATAATAGACAAGAACTTCCTAAGCCTGTGAAAAGAACTAAAGCCTTGAATTCAAGAAACAAACAGAACACCAAGTTATCTTAACCCTAAGAAACCTACTTCAAGGCACATCATAATGAAATTGGAACAAAATAATTACAAAGAAAAAATTCTCAAAGCAGCTGGGGAAAAAAAGAATAAAACTTATAAAGGAAGGCCCATTATATTATCAACAGATTTCTCAGCAGAAACTCTATAAGCTAGAAGAGAGTGGACCCCAATACTTAAAGTTCTGAAAGAGAAGAACTTCCAGCCAAGAATACTATACCCATCAAAGTTATCCTTCAAATAAAAAGGAGAAATGAAAACATTTACAGTTACAGAAAAGATGAGGGGATTTATTACCAGAAAACCCCCACTTCAGGTAATATGAAAGAGTGCTCTCTGGTTAGATACAAAGAACAAAACAAAACAAACTACATGTAAAAGCTCCATCAAGATCACAATAAAAACAGGATAATCTGTGACAACAACAAAAAAAGGGAGGATGAGGACAAGGATTAACAGTAGCAAAGGAGGAAGGAGTGCAGAAGCACTCATGAGATAATGTACTACAATTAACATGATATGTATTCTTTCCATTACTTAATGAAAACCACTCCTAAAATAACCACCACAGAAGCACATGACTTGAAATAAGAAGTAACAAAGGAAAGAAGTATGGATTACAAACAATAGTAAAAAAAAAAAAAAAAAAAAAGAAGAACGAAACAAGATACAAAAGTATAAGAAAGCAATATATAAAACAGCAATAGAAAATCCTAAAGTGTCAATAGTTACACTAAACGTAAATGGATTGAACTCAATAATAAAAAGACACAGATTAGCAGAATGGATAAAAAAGAAAATCAAACTCTATGCTGCCTACAAGAAACACATCTAAGTTACAAGGATAAAAACAGATTCGAAGTGAAAGTTTAGAAAACATTACTCCAAGCAAATAACATCCAAAAAAAAAAAAAAAAAAAAACAGGTGTAGCAATACTCATATCTAACAATACTGACTACAAGACAACAAAGGTAATCAGAGACAAAAATGATTATTTCATGATAAAGGGGACATTGAATCAAGAAGACATAACACTTTTTAATATATATGAACCAAACCAAGGAGCACCAAAATATATAAGACAGCTACTGACTGACCTAAAAACAAAAGCTGAAAAAATACAGTTATACTTGGAAACTTCAATACACCGCTGATGGCTTTAGATCATTCATCCTAACAGAAAATCAATAAAAAAATATATTGGCCATAAATGAAACACTAGAACAATTGGATATAATAGACATTTACAGGACATTTTATCCCAAAGTGCCAGAGTATATATTTTTCTCTACTATTCATGGAATATTCACAAGAGTCAACCATATGTTTGGCCACAAAAATAACATTATCAAATTCAGAAAGATTGAATTCATACCAACCATATTTTCTGACCATAAAACCTTGAAACTAGAATTTAACTGAAAAAAAGAGGTAAACAAATCCACAAAAATGTGGAAATTAAACAACATACTTCTAAAAAATGAGTGGGTCAAAGATGGAATAAAATAAGAGATCAAAAGATACATACAGACAAACGAACATAACAGTATGACATATCAGAATCTCTGAGATGCAGCAAAGGCACTAATAAGAGGAAAGTTTATATCACTACAGGCCTATATAAACAAACAAGAAAAAAACCAAGAAAATCACTTAATTATACCTGTTAAGGAACTAAAAAAAGAAGAATAAAGACAACTCAAAACCAGCAGGAGAAAGAAATAATAAAAATCACAGCAGAAATAAATGAAATAGAGAATTATAGAAAAAATTAATAAAATAAGGAGCTGGTTCTTTGCAATGATCAACAAAATTGACAAGTCCTTGGAAAGACTCACTAAGGAAAAAAGAGAAAGGACTCAAATAAACAATATCCAAGATAAAAGAGGAGAAATCACCACAGACATCATAGATATACAAAGAATTATTGTTGAATACTAGAAAAAAATTGTATGCCACCAAATTTAACAATCTAGAAGAAACAGATAAATTCCTAGAACAATAAAATCTTTCTAGACTACGTCATGAGGAAGCAGAAATCCTAAACAGACCCATAAACAGGGAGGAAATAGAAAAATTATCAAAAACTTCCCAGAAAATAAAAGTCCAGGGTCAGATGGCTATACTAGTGAATTCTATCAAACATTCAAAGACTTGGTTCCTATTCTACTCAAAGTCTTCTAAAAAAATTGAAGAAGAAGCAATACTGCCAAATACATTTTATGTGGCGAAAATAATCCTCATACCTAAACCTGGCAAAAAAACAAAACCAAACTACAGACCAACATTTCTATTAAATACAGATGCTAAAATAATAAACAAAATACTAGCAAATTGAATATAACAACACATTAAAAAGTTAACTCATCATGATCAAGTGTGATTCATCCCAGAATCACAAGGATGGTTCAACATACGTACATTGGTTTTCATAATACACCATATAAATAAAACAAAGAACAAAAACCATATGATATTATCAATAGATTGAGCAGAGGAATACTATGAAATGCAACATCATTTTATCTTTAAAACATGCAACAAAATGGGTATAGAAGGAAAATATCTCAACATAATAAAATCCATTTATTATAAACCATCAGCTAACATCATATTAAATGGCATGAGACTGAGGACTCTTCCCCTAAAATCAGGAACAAGAGAAGGTTGTCCACTGTCTACACTCCTATTATACGTAGTGCTGAAAGTTCTAGCCAGAGCAATCAGACAAAAAAAGAAATAAATAAAAGGCATTTGTATTGGGAAAGAAAAAGTAAAGGTTTCACTTTTTGCAGAAGACATGATTCTATACATTGAAAACCCCAAAGACTTTACAAAAAGACTACTAGAAACAATAAACCAATACAGTAAGGTTTCAGAATACAAAATTAATATACAAAAGTACATTGCCTTCTTATATGCCAACAATGAAATATCACAAACGAGCTCAAAAAAATAATCCTCTTCACGGTTGCAACAAAAAACATGTAATATCTGGGAATAAATTTAACAAAGAATGCAAAGGACTTATATAATAAAAACTAGAAAGTATTGTTAAGGGAAATAAAAAAAAGATATAATGAAATAAAAAATATTTCTTGTTCTTGAATAAAAGTAGTATAGTTAAAATGACTATATTACCCAAAGCACTATACAAATTTAATGCAATTTCCATCAAAATCCCACTGTCATTTTTTTTTTTAAAAAGTGGAACAAAAAATCATCAGGTTTATATGGCACTATAAAAAATTCTGAATAGTCAAAATAATCCTAAGAAAAAATAACAAAGCTGGGGCATTACAATACCTGACTTCAAATTATATTATAGAGCCATGATAATCAAAACAGCATGGTATTGGCAAAAAAAAAAAAAAAATGACATTTAGAACAATGGAAAAGAATAGAAAGCCCAGAAATAGAACCATATGTATATGGTCAAATAATTTTCGATAAAGTGGACAACAACATATATTAGAGAAAAAAAAAAAGCCTCTTCAATAAATGGTGTTTGGGAAAATGGAAAGCCACATGCAAAAGAATGAAACTCTACTACAGTTTGTCCACTTGTACTAAAATTAATTCAAAATGGATCAAAGACCTAAATATAAGACCTGAAACAATAAATTCCATGGAAGAAACCATAGGTACTTAACTCGTGGACCTTGGTTTAAAAGAGCACTTTATGAATTTGACTCCAAAGGCAAGGAAAATGAAGGCAAAGATAAATAAATGGAACCACATTAGACTAAGAAGTTTTTGCACAGCAAGAGAAACTGACAACAGAGTAAGCAGACAGCCAACTAAATGGGAGATGATATTTTCAAACAACAGCACAGACAAGGGCCTAATATCCAAAATATACAAAAATACTCATAAAACTCAACAACAAACAAGCAAACAATCCAGTAAAAAAATGGGAAGAGGACATACACAGACACTTCTCCCAAAAAGAAATACAAATGGCCAACAGATATATGAAAAGATTCTTATCTTCATTAGGTATTAGAGAAATGCAAATTAAAACTACAATGAGATACCACCTCACACCTGTTAGATGAGCTATTATCAGCAAGACAGGTAAAAACAAGTGTTGAAGAAGCTGTGAAGAAAAAGAAACCCTCATCCACTGTTGTTGGGAATGTAAAGTAGTGCAACCATTATGTAAGAAAATATGGTGGTTTCTCAAAAAATTAAAAATAGAGCTGCTATATGACCCAGCATTTCTTCTACTGGGTATATACCCCCAAAACTCAAAAACACTGGTATGTAAAGACAAATGCAGCCCCATGTTTATTGCAGCATAGTTCACAGTGGTCAAGACATGGAAACAACCAAAAAGCCCTTCAATAGATGATTGGATAAAGAAGGAATGTGACGTGTATACTATGTAATAATATTCAGCCATAAGAAATGATGACATCAGATCATTTACAACAACATGGATGGACCTTTATAACATTATACTGAGCGAAATAAGTAAATCAGAAAAAACTATATATGTCCCATATATATTTTATTTTAGTATTTTTTTATTTATTCATTTTAGAGAAGAGGGGGAGAGAGAGAGAGAGAGAAGGGGGAAGAGCAGGACGCATCAACTCCCATATGTGCCTTGACCAGGCAAGCCAGGGTTTTTAACCGGCAACCTCGGTGTTTTCAGGTTGACGTTTTATCCACTGTGCCACCACAGGTCAGGCTATGTCCCATATATAGGTGGGACATAAAAATGAGACTCTGAGACATGAACAAGAGTGTGGTAGTTACCGTGGTTGAGAGGAAAAGGGGAGGGGTTTGGGGCCAGGGAAGGGCAGAAAGAAAACAAGATAGAAGGTGACAGAAGACAATTTGACTTTGGGAGATGGGTATGCAACATAATCAAATGCCAAAATAACCTGGAGATATTTTCTCTAAACCTATGTACTCTGACTGATCAAGGTCACCCCATTAAAATTAATAAAAAAATTTAAAAAGTAGTAAACAAATCCCAAAAATGTAAAAATTAAACCACATACTTTTAAAAAACGACTGGGTCAAAGAAGAAATAAAAGCAGAGATCAAAAGTATATACAAACAAAACTGACAACATGACATATGAGATTATTTGGGACATAGTAAAAGCAATAATAAGAGAAAAATTTATATCCTTACAGACTTATATAAACAAGCAAGAGAGAGCTCAAGTAAACAACAATATCACATCTTAAGGAACTAATAAAAGAAGAACAACCCAAACCAGTAGAAGAAAGAAAATAATAAAAATTAGACCAAAAATAAAGAACAGAAAAAATATAGAAAAAATAAATAAAATAAGGAGCTGGTTCTTAGAAAAGATCACAAAAATTTACAAACCTTTAGAAAGACTAACTAAGGAAAAAAGAGAAAGGACTCATAAACAGAATCCAAAATGGATGAAAGAGGAGAAATTACCAGAGGTATAGATATAGAAAGAATTATTGTAGAATACTATAAAAAACTATATGTCATCAAATGTAACAATCTAGAAGAAATGGATGAATTTCTACAACAATATAATCCTCCTAGACTGAATCGTGAAAAAATAGAAAGCCTAAACGGACCCATAAGCAGGGAGGAAATAAAAACAACTATGAAAAACCTCCCAAGAGCCTGACCAGGCAGTGGCGCAGTGGATAGAGAGTCAGACTGGGATGCGGAAGACCCAGATTTGAGACCCCGAGGCTGCCAGTTTGAGCGCAGGCTCATCTAGCTTGAGTAAAAAGGCTTGCCAGCTTGGATTCAAGGTCGCTGGCTCAAGCAGGGGAGTATTCGGTCTGCTGAAGGCCCATGCTCAAGGCACATATGAGAAAGCAATCAATGAACAACTAAGGTGTCACAATGCGCAACAAAAAACTAATGATTGATGATTCTCATCTCTCCGTTTCTGTCTGTCTGCTGTCTGTCCCTGTCTAACCCTCACTCTGACTCTCTCTCTGTCTCTGTAAAAAAAAAAAAAAAAAAAAAAAAAAAAAAAAAAAACCTCCCAAGAAATAAAAGTCCAGTGCCAGATGGCTATACTATTGAATTCTATCAAACATTCAAAGAAGATTTGGTTTCCATCCTACTCAAAGTCTTCCAAAAATTTAAGAAGAAGCAATACTTTCAATCACATTTTATGAGGCCAACATAACACCCATAAAAAAAACCTGGCGAGAACAACACAAAAAAAGAAAACTACTGACCAATATCTCTAGTGAATACAGATGCAAAAATCCTAAACAAAATACTAGCAAAATGAATGCAACAAAATATTAAAAAAAATAATTCACCATGATCAAGTGGCATTCATCCTAGAATCAAAAGGGTGGTTCCACATACATAAAAAATTAATTGAACACACCATTTTCACAAAACAAAGAACACAAACCATAAGATTGTAAATGCAGAAAAGGCATCCGGTAAAATACAACATCACTTTATGTTTAAAACACTCAACAAAATGGGTATAGAAAAAAAGTATCTCAACATAATAAAGGTCATTTATTAAAAACCATCAGCAGGCATCATATTAAATGGCAAAAAATACTGAAAACTTTTTCTCTAAAATCAGGAACAAGAGAAGGCTTCCCACTCTCTCCACTCCTATTCAATGTAGTGCTGGAAGTTCTAGCCAGAGCAATCAGACAAGAGAAATAAATAAAAGACATTCATATTGGGAAAGAAGTAAATGTTTCACTTATTACAGATGATATGATCCTGTATATAGAGAACCTCAAAAACTCCACAGAAATACTATTAGAAATAAACCAATACAGTAAAGTCGCAGGATACAAAATTAACATAAAAAAGACAATTGCTTTCTCATATACTAATAATAAAACTTCAGAAAATGAACTCAAAAAATAATCCATTTTACTGTTGCAACAACAACAAAATACCTAGGAATAAATTTAACAAAGAATGTAAAGGACTTATATACTTAAAACTACAAAGCATTGTTAAAGGAAATTGAAAAAGGCACAATGAAATGGAAAAAATATTTCTTGTTCTTGAATAGGAAGAATAAATATAGTTAAAATGACCATATTACTCAAGGCAATATACAAATTTAATGCAATTCCCATCAAAATTCCAATGTCATTTTTTAAAGACATGAAACAAAAAAATCATCAGGTTTATATGGAACCATAAAAAACCCCGAATAGACAAAGTATTCCTAAGAAAAAAAATGAAGCTGAGGTCATTACAATACCTGACTTCAAATTAAACTATAGAGCCATGATAATTAAAACAGCGTGGCATTGGCAGATAAATAAACACTCAGATCAATGGAACAGAACAGAGATTTCAGAAATAAAACCACATATATATGGTCAAATTATCTTTGATAAAGGGGCCAAAAACACACAATGGAGAAAAGAAAGCCTCTTCAATAAATGGTGCTGGAAAAACTGAAAACACAAGTTCAAAAGAATGAAACTTGACTACAGTTTTTCTCCTTGTACAAAAATTAATTCTAAATGGATCAAAGACCTAAATATAAAATATGAAAAAATAAAACACATGGAAGAAAACATAGGTATTGAAATCGTGGACCTTGACCATTTTATGAATTTGATTACAATGGCAAGGGAAGTATAAGTGAAAAGGCAAAGATAAATAAATGGGACTACGTCAGACTAAGAAGCTTTTGCACAGCAAAAGGAACTGAGAACAAAACAAACAGACAGCCAACTACATGGGAGATAATATTTTCAAACAACAGCTCAGATAAGGGCCTAATATCCAAAATATATATAAAAAAAACCTCACAAAACTCAACAACAAACAAGCAAACAATTCAATAAAAAATAGTAAAATGACATGAACAGATACTTCTCCCAAGAAGAAATGCAAATGGCCAATAGATATATGAAAAGGTGCTCATCTTCACTAGAGATTAGAGAAATGCAAATCAAAACTACAATGAGATACCACCTCACACCTGTTGGATTAGCCATTATCAACAAGACAGGTAACAATAAGTGTTGGAGAGGCTGTGGAAGAAAAGGAACTCTCATTCACTATTTATGGGAATGTAAAGTACTACAACCATTAAGAAGAAAGTATGGTGGTTCTCCAAAGAATTAAAAATAGAACTAACATATGACCCAGCAATCCTACTACTGGGTATATACCCCCCAAACTCAAAATCATTGGTACATAAAGACACATGCAGTCCCATGTTCATCACAGCATTGTTTAAGGTGACCAAGACATGGTAACAATAAAAAAGCCCTTCAATAGAAGATTAGATAAAAAAGATGTAGTACATATAAACTATGGAATACTACTCATGCATAAGAAATGATGACATAAGGTCATTTATGACAACATGTATGGACCTTGATAACATTATAATGAGTGAAATAAGTAAATAAGAAAAAAACTAAGAACAGTATGATTCCATCCATAGGTAACACATAAAACTGAGACTCATGGACATTGACAAGAGTGTAGCGGTTACCAGAGGGAGGAGAAAGGAGGAGAGTAAGGGGGTGCTGGGATCAGAGGGGTGTAAATAAAACCAAATGAAAAGTGACAGAGGACGATTTGACTTTGGTTGATGGGTATACAATATAATTGAATGTCAAAATGATCTGGAGATGTTTTCTCTAAATCTATATGCTCTAGTTGACCAATGTCGTCACCTCGTTAAAATTAATTTTCTAAGTAAAACTATTGAAAAAATGTAACTGGGATTCAACCCCTGATCTATCTGAATCCAGAGATCATGTTCTCACTAACCTGGCAATTGCAGTCTTTTAGCTGCACTGTCAGGTGACAAATTAAATTCTAAATTCTATGATTTTATGACTAAATGAAGACACATCACATGTATCAAAATAATACTTCAATGTCTCTGTGTTTATAAAGGAAGGCTGTATGATCTGCCCCACTTTACAAGATATGGCAGCAATGAGAATGGCTAGGAATATTTATTCATCAGTAATGTATTTCCAGGCACAGTTCCAATCACAAAATTTATTCCACCAATGAGCATAGACTTTCTGTGATGCCCTGAAAGGGTACTTGATATTTACTCTTTTATTAGTTATGACAAAAATATATAATACCACAAATGAGTTTAAAGTATGACTGTCAGTTAAATTAGCATAAAACAATTATTAAATACACTCAAATATTCCACATAAGAAGCGTAAAAGGATGCTGACCATCCATTTTTCTAAATGTCTGGCTCCATATATACCACCAGCTGTTTAGCTGACTATTTCCACTTTTTGAAATGTGCATGTTATGGAGGCACATGGATGCTGCTGCAGGGATATGCTGACATGTTAAATGGGTTGCCAAGCACTTGGCAGAATCAGAGATTCCAGAGGATAAAAAGCTTGAAGGCCAATCTTTTGTTTGTGCATGTATCTTTGTCTTATAACCAAACAATCTTCTGAAGTCACCCACACAGAAGTATTGCACACTCATATCAAGGAAATTCATGTTGACCTTTAAAACCTTTCCAATGAGCAGATTGTGTATAAATATTTGCAAATTTGTTTGTGTACATCATATATATTCCCATTTGCAATGAAGCTGAAGCTGACTTGGCCAAAAGTTTCTTACTCAAAGATTTGTTCATATGTTTATTCATTCATCTGTCCACCTTGTGTTCATTAAACATTTACATTGTATTTCTTTGCTGGCTTGATATCATACTGCTAAGACAGGTTCATAGCATTAAGCAGCTCACATGGTATATGTGCAATAGACCTGCAAATATATTTCACCCACCTCAAGGTGGTTAAGTTCTCTAGGACAGATACAGATGTTTTTTTCTCTCATTTTAAAATGATAAGTACCATAAAATATAGATATGCATGAAGACACAGGAAAGGAAGTTAATAATTGTCCTTACAGAATAGAAGAAAGCTTTATAGACAAAATTATACTTGAGTTGGATGCTTATACAGTAGCTCAGGAGAGTTCAAAAATCTTTAAATGCAAGCAACAGCAAAAAAATGCTTTTTCACTTTGTAAATCAATACACACACACACACACACACACACACACACACACACACACCTCAAACTAAAACATGTTTCAATGAACCATCCTTACACCCTTACATTTTCTATTGTATCCACTCTTCCTATTTTAAAACAGCCGGTCTGGACTAATTAAGATGACTTTATAACATTTTAATGAAGAGAAACTCACAGTTTAAAAAATACATGTTTAAAGGAAGAGATGCAATTATCTATTTGAAGAAAAATAATTCCAGACAAAGGGAACCTTATGTGCCTCTCATGGAATTACCAAATCCATAACATGCACAGAAAATGTTAAAAAAATTCAATGGAGTTGAATCATCACAGCATGTGGATGAAGAACTGAAAAAGAGAATGGAAGAATCAGAGGGAAAGAAAAAGTTAATTTAAGGCTGAGAAGTAGGAGGAGAACATAAGGCCAGACTAAATGACAAGATTGTTATTTACTTCTAAGGAATATATGCTTTATGATATAACAACAGTGATCTACCAGAAATCATTAATGTAGAAAACAGCATGCTATCTTTGTGTTAGGAAAAGATAGTTATATGATTTAAGGTGAGAATACAATGAGATAGGTGATAGAGACAATAATAGAGACCTCAGTCAAGGTAAAGTCAGTGGGGATGGACAGCAAGGAATAGTTATTCGTAAGAAGAAATTTGAATAAAGAGTAAATAAAACTGGCATATAGCACACAATCCTGTAAATCTAGAATAAAATAGGATAGTAATAGTAAAATAAAAAATAAAACTGTTTTCATTTATAAAATTTAAAGTAATCATTCATAAGGATTCATGTATTTAACTGAATATTCTTAAAAATGCAAACTGTACTTTAAATCACTATTAAAAATTGGCATGTAATTAATTAAAATGGGCATTAAATTTGGAAAATGTCCAACTTGTTAGTAATCAGAAAAATGTCAATGAACAAAAATGATGTCACTTTCCACTTATTAATTAATAAAGATTTTTAAACATAAATATTTTGTGTTGGTAAAGATGAGCTGAAATTGATAGTTCCTTATGTTATTGGTATGATTATAAATATTTTGGATCATTTTTGGTAGTCATTTGGGCAGTTTGCATTAGAAAACTTAAAATATAATCATATTTCTTTTAATTTTTTTCATTTTTCTGAAGCTGGAAACGGGGAGGCAGTCAGACAGACTCCCACATGCGCCTGACCGGGATCCACCCAGCATGCCCACCAGGGGGAAATGTTCTGTCCCTCTGGTGCGTCGCTCTGTTGCATCCAGAGCCTTTCTAGCACCTGAGGCAGAGGCCACAGAGCCATCCCCAGTGCCTGGGCCATCTTTGCTCCAATGTAGCCTCGGCTGCGGGAGGGGAAGAGAGAGACAGAGAGGAAGGAGAGGGGGAGGAGTGGAGAAGCAGATGGGCACTTCTCCTGTGTGCCCTGGCCGGAAATGAAACCCAGAACTCCTGCACACCAGGCCGATGCTCTACCACTGAGCCAACCGGCCAGGGCGTAATCATATTTCTTGACTGATAAATCACCTTCTAGAGTTTCTCCTTAAGAAAATAATCAGATTTAAATGAGAATAAATTTAAGTCTGGTTAATATTTAAAATAATGAGAATTAGAAAAAAAGCCTAAATGTTCACTGTTAGAGAAATGATTAAATAACATACAATGAATAAAAACTATGTTTTAACTTGAGCTAAATAAAGTGTTTATATTTGTAAAAAAACTAAACTGCAAAACTATGATAGTCTAAAAAGCATGGGGTTGGCACAAAAGCAGACATACACACCAATGAAGCAGAATTGAGAGCCCAGAAATAAAACCACATATATGTGGAGAAATAATTTTCCATAAAATAGCCAACATACACAATAGAGAAAAGAAAGTGTCTTCAACAAATGAAATTGGAAAGCCACATGCAAAAGAAAACTTGATTATGGTTTGTCTCCCTGCACAAAATTTAATCAAAATGGATCAAATACCTAAATATAAGATATACATCAATAAAGTACATAAAAAAGTCATAGGCACTAAACATACAAACCTTAGCCATAGAGAACAATTTATGAATTTGACTCAAAAGTCTAGAGAAGTAAAGGCAAAAGTAAATAAACAAACTATATCAAACAAAAAGCTTCTTCACAGCAAAAGAAACTGACAATAACAAAAAAATAGGCAGCCAACTAAATGAGATATGATATTTTCAAACAACAGCTCTGGTAAGGAATTAATATTCAAAATATACAAAAAATTTACAAAGTTCAGCAACAAACAAGCAAACAATGCACTTCAAAAATAGGGGGAGGACCAGAACAGACACTTCTCCTAAAAAGACATACAAATGGCCAAAAAATTTCTCATCTTCAACAGCAATTGGAGAAATTCAAATCAAAACTCTGATGAGATATCACCTTATACCTTTTAAATTGACTATTGTCAGCTAGACATTTAATAATAAGTGTTAGAGAGGTTGTGAAGAAAAAAGAACTCTCAATCATGGCTGGTGAGCTTTTAAAATGGTATAGCCATTCTGGAAAAAATTATTTTAGATCCTCAAAAATCTAAGAACAAAAGTACTATATAACCCTACAATCCCTATACTGGGTATCCACCCAAAAACCTCAAAAACATTTGTACATGAAGACACATGCACCCCCATGTTCACCATAGCATTATTTGGTTGCCAAGACATAGAAACAATCAAAGTGCTCTTAGAGGATTGGATAAAGAAAATGTGGTACATATATACAATGGAATACTACTCAGCTATAAGAAATCACCCTTACCATATATTTTGGTTGGTTAGAGCATGGTCCCAAAGCTCAGAGGTTGCCAATTGGATCAAGGCACATAGAGGAACAGATAGCTGTTCCTGTCTTTCTCTCTCTCTCTTTCTCTTTCCCTTCATCTCTCTGTAAAATCAACAAAATTAACATTAAATACTAAAATTAGCCTGTCCAGGTGGTGGTGCAGTAGATAGAACATCGAACTGGGACACATAGGACCCAGGTTTGAAACCCTGAGGTTGCCAGCTTGAGTGCATGCTCATCTGGTTTGAGCAAGGCTCAACAGCTTGAGCCCAAGGTTGCTGGTTTGAGCAAGGGGTCACTGGGTCTGCTGTTGCCCTCGGTCAAGGCACATATGAGAAAGCAGTCAATGAACAACTAAGGTGCTGCGACAAAGAATTGTTGCTTCTCATCAATGTTTCTTCCTGTGTGTCTCTATTTGTCCCTCTTTCTGTCTTTATTCCTGATACACACACACACACGCACACACACACACACACAAAATAATTACATAGTGTTGCCTGACCTGTGGTGGCGCAGTGGATAAAGCGTTGACCTGGAAATGCTGAGGTCGCTGGTTCGAACCCTGGGCTTGCCTGGTCAAGGCACATATGGGAGTTGATGCTTTCAGCTCCTCCCCCCTTCTCTCTCTCTGTCTCTCCTCTCTCTCTCTCTCTCTCTGTCTCTCCCTGTCTTCTCTAAAATGAATAAAAAAATTAAAAAAATAATTACACAGTGTCAGTTATGACAACATGGATGGACTTGAGAATATTATACTGAATGAAAAAATGTAAATCAGAGAAAGCTAAGAACTATTTTATTTCACCCATAGATTGGATATAAAACTGAGACTCTGACATAGATAAAATAAAGTAGTTACCAGGAGGAGAGGGTTGTGGGGGAGGGGTAAAAGAAGGAAGTAAAGAGAGACAAGTATATAGATATAGAGTGATTTCACTTTGGGTGATGATTACACAATCTAATCAACAGTTCAAATGTTATAGAGATGTGTACCTAAAACCTATATACTCTTATTGACCAATGTTATACTGTTAATTTTAATTTTTTAAATAATAAAAAGAATAAATTTGGTAATAAATTTTTAAAAACTACTTTTTTAAGGTTTTTAAAAAGAGATTGCTATTTTATTTTCTAAAACAATAGAAAGTTGTATCAACTGTAATACTCACTGTATTTTTGGGAAAATGTATATATTTTTCTGTTAAATAGATGAGAAAACTGAGAAATACAAAGCTGTCCAGTATAATTGCATATGTATATGGCCTATCTGGCTTGATGACAAAACTGTTGCTCTTAACTACTATAATTTTTGAAGCTGACGAACTAGTATAAGCTAAAACATTTAGTAAATTTATATATTTTTGTAATATAAATGGATCACAGATAGTCCTTGTGTATTGGTCTAAAATGGTTCCAATCTTGTTTACTTTCTTTCAGCAGCTTAGGACCATAAAGCCAAAACCCTGTTGCACCGAACTCAGATTCTTACACATTAATTTGCTTTAAGTATGGTCTAAATGAAAATAGTTTTAACTTTATAGAGGCTGCTCACATTATATATCCTGTGAGACTAAACCTAACATCTTTTAACCATAGATAAAACCAACTTTTTGTTTACAAAAAACTCCAAACGATCTCTGCTCTTCTTTTTTTCTTTTTTTTCTGAATTTTAATCGAGTGACATTGATAAATCAGAGTACATATGTTCAGAGAAAACATCTCCAGGTAATTTTGACATTCAATTAAGTTGCATAACCATAACCCAGTGTCAAATTCTCCTCCATCACTATCTGGTTTTCTGTGTGCCCCTCCCCTCCCCCACCTCTTTCTTCTCCTCTCCCCCCACATAACTACCATTCAAAAACATTGCTACATAAAGACACATGCAGCCCCATGTTCATTGAAGCATTTTTCACAGTAGCCAAGACATGGAAACCACCAAAAAACCCTTCAATAGATGACTCAATAAAGAAGATCTGGTACATATATACTATGGAATACTACTCAGCCATAAGAAATGATGACATCGGATCATTTACAACAACATGGATACTTGATAACACTGTACTGAGTGAAATAAGTAAATCATAAAAAACTAAGAACTATATGATTCCATACATAGGTGGGACATAAAAATGAGACTCAGAGACTTCTGCTCTTCAGAGTTCTCTGACCCAAAGATTCCCCACATGGTGCTAAAAACACAAGACCTAGACACAGAAGCATCTGCTTCAAGTGCCCTCTCCCCAGGGAGGTTTCTTGCCCCTTTTCATCTTCCATGCTGCAGTCTCTGGAATGTCTACTAGATGGGACTTCTCCTCTCATGCAATCTTGTCCCTGCACTGCCCAGTAAAGCTGTTACTGCCTCTAGTGATTCTGTCTCTTTTGATCACCTCTTAAATACATAAACTCCCCATGCTTTCCATTAAGATTAACTTATAAGCCTTTATTAATTTACTTTATGTTTTAACAACTTTACTTGGGATATAACTTGCATACCCTAACAAAATTGCATTTTAATTGTGCAATTCAGAGATTGTCAGTAAATGTTTGGCACTGTGCAACCATCAGCACAATCTACTTTTAGAACATTTTCATCCCTCCAAAAAGAAATATATGGCCATTTGCAGTCACTTCTTATTCCCACTATTAGCCCCAAGCAAATAATAATTTACTTTTTTCTCTATAGACTTGTTTACATATTTTACATCACATTTTATTTAGAAAATTAGCAGATATTGACCCAAATGACTCCATTTTTATTATATAGTTACTTCAGTTATGTTCAAATTAACTTTGAAAAAATGAATAAAGACTAAATATGTTGTTAGATACATGTAAAAAAGACATAATTTTATAATTAGTTATTAGGGTATGGGTTTTGCAATAAAACAGAGCTGGATTCTATTTAAATTCCATAGAAACAGAGACTATGTCAGTATCTTTAGCAGTATGACCCCAATATTTAGCAGAGTACCCTGGTATATAGTAGATTCTCAGTGAATGTTAGAAGGTAAAAAATAAATAAGTAGAGTGATGTCAGAGAAATGGCACAGTGAGGAGGGCTCCTGATAACTCTCCCCAAAATTTCAACAAGTTTGACAACTAGAGACAGAAAAATAATCCCAGGAGCATCTGAAATACACAAACACTGAACAAAGGTACAATTGGGCAAAAAGGTGGCTAACTATATATATAATTGACCCTGAAAGAAATTAGATGGAGAATAGAACACCACTTTTCTCACTGACCCAAGCAAGGGCTGCTTTCACTTGGAATTGCGACAAAGTGAGGGCTGGGGGCATAGAAAGAGCTGGGCTAGAGAAGAGACGTTCAAACCAAAGAGATTGTATGCCTGCGGTGGCTCAACCCTCACGAGTTAACACCGGTGGCGAACCCCAGCAGAGGTGTGAGAGTAGTTGCCTTGTTTACTCACAAAATCATGGTTGGTGAGTGTGGACAGTGTGCAAATGGTTCCTCCTAGTGCCCTGGGCATAGGCACCTGCATTCCCAAAAAGAGGGGCAAGGTCGAAGACTGTCAGCAGTAGCTTTCCGTGTGAGATGTGAACAGAGTCTTGTTGTAATCCCTGCTTCCTGAACAACAGTGCACAGGGAATGCAAAAAAGCCAACTTCCCTATGCCCGGACCTCTCCAGGTGGATGGGGCACCTCTGCCAGCCATATAGGCTAACAAAACACATCCCCAGGGAAAAAAATAAGGAAGTGCTAGGGGGAGGGGCATGCAGGTGGCTTGTAGACAGTCTCTGGAGCAAATCCGTGGATCCAAT
Organism: Saccopteryx leptura; assembly: GCF_036850995.1. Taxonomy (NCBI): domain Eukaryota; kingdom Metazoa; phylum Chordata; class Mammalia; order Chiroptera; family Emballonuridae; genus Saccopteryx; species Saccopteryx leptura. The sequence continues at coordinate 58,899,114 of NC_089516.1, read as the reverse complement.
TGCTATAATTAGCTTAACCTGCAGTCTTCTTACTGTCCAGCTGGTTTACACTGGCAGCAGCTCTGGCTGACAAGGTCTTCTTTCTCAGGTCAGAGATCTAAGAGAACCCAATAGAGAGACCTGATATTTTTAGGGCTGTTTGTCTGCTCGCAGTAGCTGGGGCAACTTCATGCCAACTGATATAGGGTGAAAAACACATTCCTACATAATAGACCTCAGAGACCACTGCAGAAGTTGGGCAGGCTAAGCTGTAGGCTTTTTTTTTTTTTTTTTTTTTTTTTTTTTTTGCATTTTTCTAAAGCTGGAAACAGGGAGAGACAGTCAGACAGACTCCCGCATGCGCCCGACCGGGATCCACCCGGCACGCCCACCATGGGGCGACGCTCTGCCCATCCTGGGCGTCGCCATATTGCGACCAGAGCCACTCTAGCACCTGGGGCAGAGGCCAAGGAGCCATCCCCAGCGCCCGGGCCATCTTTGCTCCAATGGAGCCTTGGCTACGGGAGGGGAAGAGAGAGACAGAGAGGAAAGCGCGGCGGAGGGGTGGAGAAGCAAATGGGCGCTTCTCCTGTGTGCCCTGGCCGGGAATCGAACCCGGGTCCTCCGCACGCTAGGCCGACACTCTACCACTGAGCCAACCGGCCAGGGCTAGCTGTAGGCTTTTTAACAAAGGAAAAGCCTGGAGAGAGTAATCCCATGAAACACTAAGGCAAATTTAACTAGATATACCTGGGGAACCTTAAAAAGGAACCTGAACAGAAGTCAACTCGTCCCCCTACCTGCTTAACCTGGTGGCTCTGGTCGAAAGAGCTTTCATACTCAGGGCTGTGCTCTAAAAGGAGGGACTTGGTAGCTTTTAAGACCTCTTGTTCTGCAGACAGTGACTAGAGCATCTTCCTGCCAGCCAATACAGGTTAAAAGTACAAAATGCCTGGGGAGAGTGGTCCCACAGAGTGCTGAGGCATACTAGACATGCCTGGAGGCTCATAGAAAGATACCTTGAGAGCAATTGGCTTTCTTCCCTACCTGATTACACTGGCATCTCTGGCTGGCAAAGCCTTACACAGAGGCCTGCATTGAGTGGAGATAGAATAGAGATTTGCCAGCTCTTAGGGCCTCTTACTCTCCAGACAGTGGCAGGGGAAACTTCACAACTGGATCACCAGATTGCAGGTTCAGGAAGGAAAGACTTGGAGACAGGTTCTAGGAAAATGGACTCTCCAATTGTTGGAGCCTACAAACGCTAAAAAACCTCAACTACCAACAAGACTGAGGCCTAGTATATGTCATTGCCATAGAGACACATCATCTACAAATCTCTACCTAAGTGTACCACAAGGGCAGAACCTGGGTACAGTGCCACCAACCAGGAAGAGAAAAAAGAAGAAAAAAGTAAGAAGATAACATCTCAAAATCAAGAATAATCCACAGTCTTTATAACCTTTTCCACTTTTTTTTGTTCCTTTCATTTTTTATCTTTGTTTTTTTTTTCTTCCACCTTGGTCCTTTTATCTTCATTTCATTTTATTCTTTTCACTTCATTTTGAACTTCATTACTTATAGGTGTTACATTTCCCATTCATTTTTTTTCTTTTCTTTTTTCTTTCGCTCTATGAGGGTTACACAACAAAAACCTTAACTCTCTCCCTTTTCCCTTTTTCTTTTTTCTCCCTCTCTCTTGGTTTCTTCTTTTCTTTTCTACTTTTCCTTTCATTTGACTCTCACTCACAAATTATTTTATATTGAATTCAAATTTTTCTTTGTGGCATTTTGTGTGCTTTTTACTTTGCATTTTAACTCAAAAGCATTCCTCCCAACACCAGCTTTCCATTCTATGTAGTATTTGTTCTATTTAATAAAATAGTATATTTTGCCTTTATTTTGTTTTCTTCTTCTCCTTTTCACTATATCTATCATTCAACCATCATTTACAAGCAAATTATTTTATTATTGGTCCAAATTTGTTCCTTGTAGGTTTTTGTGGTTCCTTACCTTGTTTTTTGCCCCTTGGTCACTTCTCCCCAATTCAGGCCCTCCAGTTTAGGTAGTTTTTGTTCCATTTAACACAATATAATACTCAGTTTTTCACAGTATTTTCTCAAAAAAAATAATATATTTTTTACTTTTTTATTTATTGCTATTTTTATTCTTAATCAATTCTTATTAGTGTTAATAAAAAAACTACAATAAGACGCCATTAAAGAAAAGAAAGTCAAATATCATGGATACAAAAGACAGAGATCTAGCACAGATAGATGAGAAAAAATTATAAAAAGTTTTAATAGATTGGAAACCTTGGAGTTAAATGACAAAAAATTTAAAATAGAAATCCTAAAAGTACTCAGAGATATACAAGAAAACACAGAAAGACAATTTAGGGAGCTCAAAAACCAACACAATGAACTAAAAGCATATATAACCAAGAAAATTGAAACTATGAAAACAAATCAAACAGATGAAAAACTCAATTTACGACTGAAAAACAAGGTAACATGGTTAGCAAATAAAACAAGACAGATAGAAGAAAGAATTAGTGACATAGAAGAGAGGCCACTAGAGGCAAAACAGAGAGAAAAGGAAACTCACAAATTAAAAAAATAACAATAAAGCCCTACAGGAATTGTCTGACTCCATCAAAAAGAGCAACATAAGAATAATAGGTATATCAGAAGGAAAAAAGAGAAAAAATGGAATGGAGAACATATTCAAACAAATAATAAATGAGAACTTCCCAAGCCTATGGAAAGAACTAAAGTCTCAAATTCAAGAAGCAAACAGAATACCAAATTACCTTAACCCCAAAAAACCTACTTCAAGTCACATCATAATAAAATTGGTACAAACCATTGACAAAAAAAAAAAATTCTCAAGGCAGCCAAGGAAAAAAAGAATACAACATATAAAGGAAGGTGTATTAAAATATCATCATATTTCCCAGCAGAAATTCTACAAGCTAGAAGAGAAAGGAAATACAATATTTAAGGATTTTAAAGAGAGGAATGTACAGCCAAAAATACTATTCCTATCAAAGCTATCCTTCAAATATGAAGGAGAAATTAAAACATTTACAAATACAAAAAAAATGAGAAAATTTATCACAATAAAAAAACGCACTTCAGGAAGTATGAAAGGTGATTTTCCAACCAGATACAAAGAACAAAACAGAGCAAAACCACAAGTAGAAGCTCCATCAAAAACACAATAAAATCAAATTTAAACTGTGACAAAAAAAAAAAAAAGAGGAGAGGACAAAATTAACATTAATAAAAAAGGAAGGAGTGCAGAAGCACTCATGAGATAGTATACTACAATGAACATGGTAGATACCACCACAGAAGCACATGACTTCAAAAAATAAGTAACAAAGGAAAGAATTATGGATTACAACCTGCCGCGGACCAGCGCGGCTCCTAATAATGGTGCAGAATTAAGGAAACACACTTGTCAAAACAAAACCGATGGGACCAGGAGGACTCCTCAAACTGCATGGCAGTATCTGAGTACCTCACAGCCCCAGTTTGCTATATTATATAGACCTATGCAAATCAAGGACCCTGATACAAAGTTGCACATCAAAAGCTAAGACAGGAACTCTCCCAAGGCAGAAACAGGATACATTAGTGAAATTTACAAACATCTGAAACAAACAAAGAGTCAGAGGAAGGGCATGTATATTGCTTCCTGCAACCCAAGGAAAGAAGTGGAATGGGTGCAAATACTCAGCATCAAAGCCAAATATGGAGATGGAGCAGGGAGAACTTAGCCCCCTGCCAAGCCTCGAATCTATAATGGCTTTTTGCCATTAACGGTCCACAACATATCCCCCTTTTCTTTTTAATTTATGTGCCGAGATTTGCACTCATCTGATTTTCTAATTTGGAGGCAGACAGAAAAAATACAGAACAAACACAAAATTAGTATAGCCAATGCTAACAGATACCCAAAATAAGTATAATAATACATCACAGTGATTAAAGCCTTTAAGCAAACTCTTTAAGCTAATACAACAAGAATCTATAAAAGAGTAATGTCCTTAAAGTGTTCACCAAGTCCAAGTTGGCACCAACACCATTCCAAATCTCTGCAAGTGCAACCCAACCCCAGTTCAGTCTATCAAAAACTGTCACAGGAGCAGGAGTCCAGGAAAAGTCCACATTCAGGAGAAGTCCTCATGGCACTGGAATTGCCGTCACACTTCCACACTCTGCAGTTAGCGTCAAAGTCCCAATGACCACTGCTCCCAGCTGGCAATGACCCAGGTAGACTGGAAAAGCCATCTGCAGCACTCATGAAGACGGAGCTTCCGTTTTCTTTAAACTGGAAAAATGAACCCAGGGGTCCTATACTGGAGCTTTACAGCCATGGGGTGGTGAGGAGAACCTTGGGATACACTAAGCTGGGTGGCAGAGGTAAATTTGTAAGTTGGCAAAAAAAAGGAAAAAAAGAGCTCTGAATTAGGAGTAGGTCCTAACCTAAAATATGAGTGAGGCATTGAGGTAGGAAGAATAAAGGAAAACTATATATTAAACAAAGCAGCAGAAAACAGGACTATCAATACCCACAACAGAGAAACTGCAGTATTTGTAATGATTTTATGTGATGCACCAAATCATAATAAAATTAAATTTTATCCAATAATAGTAAGATATTTTACTGTTACCAAGGGCATTCAAGTAAACTTTTAAATTTAGAATCCATTGAGGGTGAGACTTTTGAAATTTTGTCAAAACAGCTATACAGAGTAATAAATGAAAACAATTTAAAATCCAAAGTTGTTGCACTAACAGCTGATAATACAAATACAAATTTTGGTGGGTGAAGATGCAAAGGGGTGAGTAATATGTATGTAAATTTACAAGAGTTACTCCAAAAGTAAATACTAGGAATAGGTTGTAATCTATATATAAATATTTTATCAAATGCAATCAACACAGCATCTTGTGCCATGCCAATTGATATAGAAGTAATAATAACTACAATTTATTTGCATTTTAGTCATTTTACTGTTTGTGTTGCTACCTTAAAACAATTTTGTGAAGCAAATGTTGAATACAAAAAACTTTTAAGATAATCCAAAGTTAGATGGCTTGCTCTAACACCTGCTATAGAGCATGTTCTACAATTATTTGAGCCTCTCCGTTCATAATTTTTAAGTTTAGACAAATGTCTTAAAATCCTGGAATTATTTTTCAATAACAAAATATCTGAGCTATTAATGTATTTTGTACATTATCAAGCATCTATGTTTTACAAAATAATTCAAAAGATTGAAGGAGAACACATTTCAGCTACGGAAGTTAGTCTTATTTTGAATGAGTTGATCCTTCAATATAAATCTCTTTTTGAAGAAAAAATTATTCCTTTAATTATTAAAAAATTATCAGACTTATAGGAGTCAAATTAGGGCATCACAGAAAAGTTCATCAAAGAAGTGAAGAATTTTTGCCAGACATGTTTTCAATATATCAAAGAATGTCTGAAACAAACATCATGGGAAACAACAATTTTCAATGGTGTTTTTATTTACATTATTGCAAATATATTAGACAGGTATTGAATCTTGTCTTGAGATTTATCTAAAGAAATGCCAGATATCAAAATAGATGACAGTTGTCTCTTTGAAGAAATTAGAAGACTGAATGTATATTTAAATTCTGAAAAATTAATGCAATGGAAAAATGAACATGTCAAAATTGATTTAAAAAATGGGAGAAAATATTCAGTCATTTCAAAAATGAACATATTCCATGTGAAAATTTATTTATTGTTGTTTAATTTACATTGTGCTGCCCTGGAACTAATGCAGCAGTTGAAAGAGTTTTTTCAGTTGTTAATGATTTTTGGACAAGTGAGAAATTGAGATTGAATGTTGATACTCTAGCTGTAGCACTTGCCATAAAATTCAATATGAAGGATATTCCTAGTTCAGATATTTCCAATATATTGTTACAAGATGATACATTGACAAAAATATTCATTCAATGGAAAACTACTTATTTAGATAATATTATCTAAATGAGTACTTTTTTCTTATAAATATTATTAAAAATTAATAGGCATATAAGCATAATTACAATATAAAATATTGCAAATGTTTTTATTATGCATTTATCATATTATAGTGTATCATTATTGCAATGAATAAAATGTTTTTTTATTTATGATAATGTATATAAATAAGTAAATAAATAAACTCTATCTCAGCAACAAGCTTAACTATGATTTTGGGATGGCCAATTTGATTTACTGAGGTTATATTCCATTATCTAAAAATTGGAGACAATATATACCTCCTAGAGTTGTGAGGATTAACTAAAATAATGTATGGCAAGTGTCTGGCACACAGAGAAGAGAGTGAGGTTCTGAATGGTTTTGTTACCTGTACAATATTATACTGTATGTTAGTTTTAGAAAAAGGACTCAAACCCAGAAAAAAAAGCAACATGTGTATCTATAAAAATCTATGCTTCTTTCCCTCTGGGACAATTCTTCCAGAACATTCTCCCATCACTGTGAGGTGCAGTTTCCTAATTCTCTCAGCCACCACTATGAGGGGTAATTTTCCTGACCCCTGCCTTCCAATGTGTAAAATGGTTTTTCTTTGTTTATTTACTCACCTGTCTCAGGGAGCCCTCAATAAACAGGTAATGGCCTGATGCTTTCCAGCTTTGCAGTTCCTCTATTGTCTGTCCTAATTCAATGCAAACCTGCTTGGCCTCAACTACCAGCATTACAAATTCTAAATGTAAAAAACATAGTTTTCTTTTTTTTTTTTTTTCCTGTATTTTTCTGAAGCCGGAAATGGGGAGAGACAGTCAGACTCCTGCATGCGTCCGACCGGGATCCACCTGGCACGCAGGGGGCGATGCTCTGCCCACCAGGGGGCGATGCTCTGCCCACCAGGGGGCGATGCTCTGCCCTCTGGGGTGTCGCTCTGTTGTGACCAGAGCCACTCTAGCGCCTGGGGCAGAGGCCGAGGAGCCATCCCCAGCGCCCGGGCCATCTTTGCTCCAGTGGAGCCTCAGCTGCGGGAGGGGAAGAGAGAGACAGAGAGGAAGGAGAGGGGGAGGGGTGGAGAAGCAGATGGGTGCTTCTCCTGTGTGCCCTGGCCAGGAATCGAACCCGGGACTTCTGCACACCAGGCTGACGCTCTACCACTGAGCCAACCAGCCAGGGCCAAAAACATAGTTTTCACCCTTGAACTTAAAACAAGTTGCCTTGCATTCATGTTAAGTGACTTGAGGATTGTGATTTGAAGGCAATTTAAGTGTCAAATCAAATGGGCTCATTTAGTGTGCAACTAGTAAACAATTCATGTTGGACATTCATTAAAAGAACCAGAACCATGTTGAGTTTGGCATTATTTAATTATTTACTTATTTAATTATTTATTTATGAGAGACAGAGTCAGAGAGACAGAGAGAAGGGCAGATAGGGACAGACAGGCAAGAAGGGAGAGAGATGAGAAGCATCAGTTCTTCATTGTGTTGCCTTAGTTGTGTTTTCATTGCTTTGTCATATGTGCCTTGACCAGGGAGGTCCAGCAGAGTGATATACCCCTTGCTCAGGCTAGTAACCTTGGACTCAAGCCCATAACCTTGGGCTTCAAGCCAGTGATCTTTGGGCTCAAGCCAGCAACCATGTGATCATGTCTATGATTCCAGGCTCAAGCCAGTGACCACGTGCTTTAGCTGGTGAGTCTGTACTCAAGCCAGCAACCTTGGGGTTTCAAACCTAAATTCTCTTCATCCTAGGCCAACACTCTATCTACGTCACCACAACCTGATAAGGCAGGTTTGGCATATTTTAAAATGACATCCTCTTGTGTTATCAAGTGGAAAGAAAGCAAAGAAATGTCACCAACAGAATCTTAAGTAGATAGCTTATTGGCTTCTAATTTATCAAGCTAAAATTTCTGCCCACTGACTTCTCCAATTATGATAAAATGAAAGAATTTTGAAGTAATTGCACCTTTAAATGTGATTGTATTTATATTTAAAAATTAAGAAGTGGAAAAATTCACAGAAAAATTGTCTTTGGAAACAAAGCAAACATTACCACTATTACGTGACGTTCAGAAAACCACTTTATTCTGTGAACATTAGTTTTCTACCCTATGAATTAAAGTGATGATGTCTCCTTTTCAGATTTATGAGAATTAAAAGGGCCCCTGGATGTAAATGCCTAACAGAAGGCCTGTCACAAAGGAGTTGTATATTAAATGTTAGTTCTCATGACTCTTTCTGAGAGGTCATAACTGAAATCAGTTACAAAGTTAACTTACTTAAAAAGAAGTCTTTAACTTTCATCCATTGCTCAAAGCTCCAAAAGTTTAAGAACTACTACACTAGATTGAGAGTGTCAAAGTGAGAAAAAAAACTCTTGTTCATTTCTATATATGCAGTGCCACATTATTCTGAGACATAAATCAAGCATTCTTCCTGTAACCAGATGCTATTCATATATTTTGTAGCAGACTGTTTGTATGATTATTTAAAGAGGATTGATTTTGCATCTATTATGATCTATTCTAGATGCAAATTATAGAGACAGCATAAATAATAATAATAAATCAATCTTTATTGAACTTTTTATGTGTCTTAGGGATTGGGAAAAATATTTTATAATTATTAATTTAATTAATCACCAAGTAATCTCAATTTTCTTATATGAGAAAGTAAAGAACAGAGAAGTTAAAATATTTTCTTATTGTTGTTATAAATCAGTAAGTGATGGAGCTGAACTATGAACCAAGAAGTTTGATTAAAAGATACTCATGCTATAGATTAAATAAGTCTAAGAAACATTTCTATCATGAAGAAGCTTATCATCAACTTACTTGGAGTTTTGAAATGATGTATTCTGGGAAATTTGGACTTAATGCAAGTGGTGTGACCCTAAATAAATTCAACACTCTAAGCCAGTTTCTTCATATATTTTAAAACTCTGGCAAGAATGTAAAATTTTGCAACCACTTTAAAAAACAACCTGGCAGTTTCTAAAAAGTTAAATACAAAATTACCATAAAACTTAAAAATTATTCTCCTAGATGTACACCCAAAAGAAATAAAAAATATATGTTCATGCAAAAACATATACATTAATGCTCACAGAAACATTATTTATAATTAAAAATTGGAAACAACCCAAATGTCCAACATCTATACAATGGAATATTATTCAGCAATAAAAAGTAATAACCTGATTGATATTTGAGCTCTGCCAGACTGTCTTCTAAAATTGCTAAATCCAGAACATGAATATATTGCTAATGCTGCTTCAGCACTCACATTTCCATACAATTGTAAAATAAAATCAAATGTGGTCTCATGAGTAATGTCAATTTGCTGTCAATAAAACCATAGTTATAATGAAGAGAAAAAGTACAAACAAACTCATGCAAAAAGAAATTATTAAATTTATGATTCAAAGTGAAATTACAGATATTTTAAGTTAAGGCTTATATCCATGTGATAGAAATTAAAATATTGCAACATTCATGAATCTCAGAGCTATATAAAATTTTTTATATGCCACCATTTTATTTTTAATTCTCACTTTTGTCAGTGTTCTATGCTCTCAAACTAAAAATTTAAAAAGAGACTAAAGAAGAGATAGTTAAGTGTATCAAAATACTACCAAGTACTAAAAATTGAACATTATAATCCTGAATGAGAAATTTTAATAAAAGTGAATTGATAATCATCTTTAAGTATATGAGGGAAAGTTACTTGTAATTATTTTGCTTTAAAAGAGATGTTCAGGAGATCCAAGATGATGTTGGAGTAGGCAGACATTCCAATTGCCTCCTCCAAGGAAGAAACTGGAGTTATAACTATATTTAAGAACAATAATCCTGAAAAACCAACTCACAACTAAATGAAGAGGAGTCTCATAATCAAGGGTTTACAGAAGAAGCCACATGAAGACAGGTAGGAAGGATGCAAAAAGGGTTTCCTCTACTCTTACGAGTCACAGCTGAAGTTCCAGAGAGACATTTTAGCTGTGAGGGAGGTTAAACCTGAGAAGTATGAGTCCAGAGCCCCAGATCCCTAAACCTAGAGCATCAGAGCCTAGAAAAAGTGCTTGCCAAAGGAGACAAGAGTTCTAAAAAATGTAAGCATCCTTTTAGAGAGCCAACAGAGAAAATCTTGTTCATAGCCACTTATTCTGGACTGCAACAGAAGGAAGGCTAGAGTTGGAAAAGAAAGTGGGAGATTGGCTTGACCAGACGCAGTCGATAGAACATTGAACTGAAATGCGGAGGACCCAGTTCAAAACCACGAGGTTGCCAGCTTGAGCATGGGCTCACCTGGTTTGAGTAAGGTTTACCAGCTTGAGCCCAAAGTTGCTGGCTTGAGCCAGGGGTCACTCAGTCTACTGTAACCGTCCAGTCAAGTCATATATGAGAAAGTAATCAACGAACAACTAAGGTACCACAATGAAGAATTGATTCTTCTTATCCCTCTGCCTTCTTGTCTGTCTGTCCCTCTCTCTGTCTGTGTCACAACAAAATAAATAAAAGAAAGTGAGAGATGGTGGCCCCTGGTATAGACATGGTGGGGGAAGAACCAACAAGACCTCTGTACTGAATTACTCTCCAATATCACAGTCACCATTTTTCTCTGGTAGAGCAATCCCCTTTGTGAAGCATCTGCCTGGGGGAAAACAAATGTCCCACCCTCAGGAATCTCTGTTTTTCCACCCTGCAAAGATTGGGTTCTGCTGAGAAGTAAGCAGCCTTACCTAGGAAGAAAGGGGCTGAAAGACTCAGGGAATGACTGTGACTCAGTTGTCTGGCATTGAAGTCAGAGTTATACACACACTTTCAAAATATGATTTGTGCCTCTGCATCATGGAAGATTATGTAGAAACTGTTCAAAATGTTGGCAGACCAAATCTCTGGATTTCAAAGGCCACTCACACAGGATTACTAGTGCCCAAATCCCACTGAGTTCTCAGAAAAAAATTAGAACAAACTGATACCTGGGTCCCTAGGTTGAGAGCCACACCTACTACTTTTTTTGATGCCTGATTAGGCCCAACCTCTCTACCAGAGATTTTTTTTTCCAGTGGCTGAGCCTAATAGTCAACAGACCAAAGCAGCAGACAAAGTCTTTTGCTGACTTAACCTTGTCTTGGTGCCAGTCAAAACGAGCAGAGGAGTGCAACTTTGTCCTTCCATGTGCACTTAAGCCCAGCAGAAGCAGCCACAAACTCTGAATTGCTTATAGTTCTAAAAAGGTTTCTGAAGGTCAGTCATAGGCAGTGTCTTACCCTGGTCTTTACCAGATTTCCTTTTAAGAGGCCCAGAACCAGTTCAGCCAGTGACCAGCTATAGGCAAAATGAGAACAGGATCTAAGTAGCATTACAAGTAGTATATCCAAATGAGAGATTATCAGGCACCAAACCCAGCTGTGGTGAATTCTACTTTCTGTGTTCAGCACCTAGATAGCAGCTCACATGTATTAGATGAGGTAGAGTCTCACAGCCAGCTAGCCCAAGTCCCAGAAACCCTGCCCTGCTGGGCTAAGTTTTATTGGTGAAAGAGCAAGAGGCTTAGAGGTCAAACATTTAAAGTGTAAGTTCTTTGGAGCCTATTGTTTGGATCATTTAAGAGATTAGACACCTACTGAGGGAAAGGCTACAATCAAATCCAGTGAAATTCTCTCTCAAGTATCCTGCCTGGGACTAGGGGCTCCTCCTCTGAAAGAATGTTTGAAAGAAGGAACTGTGAGCCCCAACCAACTTGAATCTGCTGCTCACTTCTCTGGGGAAAAATAAAATTAGAGTATCCAGCAGAGCCTGAGGTATTAGATTCTGGAGTATAGGCCACTTTCCTTATACTAATATTCTAACCAAGAGACCACCCCAAGTAGGGAGCTCACTAATGTTGTTATCCCATCCTCAGTTGCCTTAAGCCACCAAGCTTGCAACTTGTGAAGAGTTTGAAGAGGTGTGGTCACTTTGAGCCCACTCTGCAGTCTTTCTACAAAAGATACTGCAGAAAGACCAGAGAGTGGCAAGAGGAAGTAGATCTGCTAGAAAGTGGTGGCAAATTTTAAGGAACATGAGACCTTTTACAGAGGAACTGTCAATTCTAAACAGGGCAAACTTCACACTTACACACAAGTTGGCTCCTCCTATACACACTCAGACACATAAACCATAGACATAGCCATCAAATAGAATAGCTCCAGACAGGTAGCCTATAGTGGGTTGCAAACAATATGTGACATGAATGCATACCCAAATAACACCCAAATGACCCAGCACCAACACAACCAATAGTAGGTATGAGGCCCCATGAATGCTAGATGCAACTAGCCACACAAGTGGCACTTTCAAATGGGAGTTAAGCAGGCACCAGGCCCTGACTGGAATAACTGTTATACATCCCAGAGGACAGACACTGCACAGTGACTAAAATATATGACCAAAGATGATCTTAGAGCCAGCCAGCCTAAACAGTTAACTCCTCTCACAAAATGGTCAACAGCATTCAAAACTTACATATAACAAGAGTGTAAATATATCCCTCAAGAAATATTCCTAGAGCAAGGGGCTCAGGTGGCCTGGATGTTAGTACCACTGAGCTCATCTTTTTTATAAATTATAAATTCAGTGAGAGGAGGGGAGGTAGAGAGACAGACTCTAGCATGTACCCTGCATTAGATCCACCCAGCAAGCCCACTAGTGGGTGATGCTCAGTCTATCTGGGGCACTGCTCCATTGTTCAGCAACTGAATTCTCTTCAGTGCCTGAGTCAGAGGCCATGGAGCCATCCTTGGTGTCTGGGGTCAACTTGTTCCAATCAATCTATGGCTGCAGGAAGTGAAAAGAAAAAGAGAGAAGCTAGGAGAGGGTTAATAAGCAGATGTTGATTCTCCTGTGTGCCTTGACCAAGCATCAAATCTGAGACAGCCATAAACTGGGCTGACACTCTGCCACTGAGCCAACTGGTCAGGGCTCCATCATCCTGATAAAGACATCACAAAAAATCTAGAAGCCAGAGAAGAGCTACCTAACACATAGAGAAAAAAGGGCAGAAAAAATATGCCCCAAATGAATCAACAAGAGAAATCCCCAAAAACATAATTACATGAAACTGAAACAACCAAACTACCAGACACAGAGTTTAAAATAATGGTTATTGGGATATTCAAGGATCATAAAGTAAGAATGGATATCATTGAGAACTTAAACAAAGAGTGAGCATTAAACAAACAAAACATTAAAACTATAAAAAATAACCATTCAGAAATGACAATAAAATATCTGAAATGAACACTGCTCTAGAAGGATTCAAAAGCAGGTTGAATGAAGTGGAGATGAAATCAGTGATTTAGAAGACAAGATAAATGTAAGTACAGAAGCAGAGCAGGAAAAAGAAAAGAAGCTCAAGAAAGGTCAGAAATGTCTAAGAAACATCTAAGACAATATTGAGTGAAATAATATCTGCATCATAGCAGTTCTGAAGAAGAGAACAAACAAGGGCTAGATAACTTGTTTGAAGAATGCTTAGGTAAAAATATCCTTAACCTGATGAAGAAAAAAGTCATATAACTTCAAGAAGCACAGAGAATCCCATTAAAGATGAACCCAAAGAGTCTCACAACAAAACACATCATAATTAAAATGCCAAAGATAAAAGGCAAAGAAAGAATCTTAAAAGCTGTAAAAAGAAAAGCAATTAGTTATTTATAAAGAAGCCCCCCATAAGGGTGACATCTTACTTCTCAACAGAACACTTCAGGTCAGAGGGAATTGCTAAGAAATATTTAAAGAGATAAAAAATAAATACCTTCAGCCAAGACTATTCTATCCAGCAAAGCTATCATTTACTAATGAAGTGGAAACAATGAGCTTCCCAGGCAAATAAAAAATAAAGTATTTAATTACCACTAAGCCAGTCATGTAAGAAATGTTAAAGGGCCTGCTATAAGAAGAGAAAAGAAAAAATAAAATAAGGAAAAAAAAGAATATAAGTTTCAAAAATACAATGTTAATAAATAAGTACATATAATAATAACCTTAAATGAAAAAGAATAAATGTTTCAGTAAAAAAACAACAACATAGGCTAGCTGAATGGATAAGAGACCATGACTCATATATATGCATTTTACAACAGACCAGCCTCAGAACAGAAGATATACATAGACTAAAAGTGAGGGGATGGAAAAAAACATTCCAGGCAAATAGAAATTTTTAAAAAATGTGAGAATATTTCTGACAAAATAGTCTAATAGTCTTCAGAAAATAAGCTACAGTAAGAGACAAAGAAGGTCATTATTTAATGATAAAAGAAGCACTTCACCAAAAGGATAAAATCATTGTAAATTATTATGCACCCAATATAGGAATACCTAAATACATAAAGCAGATTTTGATGAACATAAAGGGAGCAATTGACACCAATATAGTAAAAGTATGGGATTTTAACACACCTTTGACATCAATGGGTAGATCCTCCAAAGAGAAAATCAACAAAAAACAGTGATCTTAAATGATACATTAAATTTTATTGATATTTTCAGAATATCTTACCCCAAAGCAGCAGAATATACATTTTTTGCAAGTGTACATGAAACATTTTCTAGACTAGACAACATGTTAGTACATAATATTAGTTTCAATAAATTCAAAATGATGGAAATTATATCAAGCATCTCCTCTGACCAAAATGGTATAAAATTGGAAATTAACAATAGAAAAACTGAAAATCATTTAAACACTTGGAGTCTAAACACTATGTTATTAAATAATGAATGGGTTAACAATAAGATCAAGAAAGAAATAAAAAATATTCTTGAGACAAATAAAAGTGAACATATAATAACTAAAAAATTATGGGACACAGCAAAAGTAGTCCTGAGTGGAAAGTTCATAGAATTAAAGGCATACCTCAAGAAGCAAAATTTCTCAAATAAACAATCAAACCTTGCACCTAAGAGAACTGGAAAAAGGAAAAAAATTTCAGAATAGGCAAAAGAAAGTAAATAATAAATATCAGAGTAGAAATAAATGTTATAGAACCTAAAATAACAATATAAAAGATCAACAAAAGAAAGGATGTGGTTATTTGAAAAGTTAAACAAGATAGAAAAACCTTTAACCATATTCATCAAGACAAAAAAGAGAGAAGAACCAAATAAATAAAATTGGAACTAAAAGAGAAGTAACAGGTAACAACATAGAAATAAAAAGAATTTTGAGAAAATACTATGAAGAAGTATATGCCAAAAATTTGTACAAGATAGGGGAAATAGATAAATTTCTAGAAACATAACAATCTTCCAAAACTCAATCTAGAAAAATGAGAAAACTTCAGCTGACCAATTATAACAAATGAAATTAAAACAGTAATAAAAAAAAACCCAGCAAACAAAAGTCCTGGACCAGATTGACTTACAGGTGAAAATTACCAAACATTCAAAGAAGAAACAATTTCTATACTTTTCAAACTGTTCCAAAAATTCAAAAGGAGAGAAAATTTTTAAGCTCATTTTACCATGCATGCAGAATCCTATTTCCAAAACTAGGTAAAAGCATTACAAAGGAAAAAAAAAATGATAGGCCAATATTTTTGATGAATACAGATGCTAAAATTTTCAACAAAATATGAGGAAACCACATCTAGGAATACATTAAAAAGATAATACATAATGACTAAATGGGATTTATTTCAGGGAGGCAAGGTTGATACTATATTTTCAAATCAACAAACATCATTTGGCCCTGGCCAGTTTGCTCAGTGGATAGAAAGTCAGCCTGGCATATGGATGTCCTAGGTTTGATTCCCAGTCAACACACACAAGAGAAGCAACTATCTAATTCTCTTCCATTCCCTCTCCCTTTTCACTTTCCCTCCTCTCCTTCAGCCAGCAGTTCTATTGGTTTGAGCATTGGCCACAGACACTGAAGTTAGCCCAGTTGGTCCAAGTGCATCAGTATCGGGTGCTAAAGATAGCTCAGTTGATTTGAGCATCGGCTCCATACAAGGGTTGACAGGTGGGTGCAGAAATCTGTCTCACTATCTCTCCTCCTTTTCCAAACCACCCCAAACCCCGCATTTATCACCTGAACAAAATGGAGGATAAAAAACAACATGACCACCTGACTAAGCAAGGGTGCAGTGGATAAGCCTCAGGCTGGGACTTAGAGTCCCCAGGTTAAAACCCCATCATCACCAGATTGAGCATGGTCTCATTCGACTTGAGTGGGGGCTCACCAGCTTGAGTGCGAGGTCACTGGCTTGAGCATGAGATTATAGACATGATCCTATGGTTGCTGGTTTGAGCTCAAGGTCACTGGCTTGAAGTCCAAAGTTGCTTTCTTGAATCCAAGGTTGTTGGCTTGAGCAAAGGGCCACTAGTTCTGCTGTAGCCTCCAGGTCAAGGCACATATGAGAAAGCAATCAATGAACAACTAAAGAGACTAAGGAGCTGCAACAAATAATAATGCTTCTCATCTCTCTCCCTTCTTGCTTGTCTGTCCCTATCTGTCCCTCTCTCTGTCTCTTTCTTTCTGTCTCTATCACACACACAAACTCACACACACACACACACACACACACACACACACACAACCCTACATGACCATATCACTAGGAGGAAAAACATTTGATAAAATCCAGCAACATTTGTAATCAAAACTCTCAGCAAGGTAGAAATAGAGAGAACATACCTCAACATAATAAAGGCCATATATGATAAACCAATGCCAATATCACACTCAATGAGCAAAAATTAAATGCAACCCCCTTAAAATAAGGAACAAGACAAGGGTGATTCTTTTAATCACTCTTATTCAACATAATACTGAAAGTTATAGCCACAACAATCACAAAGAAAGAAGAAATAAAGGCATTCAAAATGGAAACAAAGAAGTAAAACAGGCATTCAATGCTGATGACATAATATTGCCCATAGAAAACCCTAAAGTCTCTACCAAAACCTATTAGACTTGATAAATGAATTAGGCAAAGTGGCAGGATATAAAATTAATATTAAAAAATCAGTGGCATTTTTATAAACCAATAATGAACTGTCAGAAAGAGAAATTTAAAAAACAATCTTATTTACTATTGCAACAACAACAAAATATAAAGTACCTAGAAATAAACTTAATCAAGAAGATAAAAAAGTTGAACTCAGAAAATTATAAGACATTGAAAAAAGAAATCAAGGAAGGCATGACAAGACAGTGGGGCAGTGGATAAAGCATCAGACTTGGACCCACAGAATTCAAGTTCAAAACCCCAAGGTCCCCAGCTTGAGCACAGGTTCATCCAACTTGAAAGTGGGCTCACCAGCTTGAGCATAGGGTTACTGGCTTGAACACAAAATCATAGACATGACCTCATGGTCACTGACTTGAGCACAAAGGTCACTGGCTTGAGCCCAAAGTTGCTGTCTTGAGAAAGGGCTCACTCACTCAGCTGCAGCCCCCAGTCAAGGCACATATGATAAAGCAATCAACGTAGAGCAATCACCAAACAACCAAAATGCTGCAATAAAAAATTGATGCTTCTCATCTCTCTCCTTCCTGACTGTCTGTATCTATCTCTCCCTCTCTCTAACTTTCTCTGTCTGTAAAAAAATAAATAAATCAAAGATATAAACAAGTGAAAGCATATATCATATTGATAAATAAGAATAATTAACATCATTAAAATATCCATACTACCCAAAATAATTTATAGATTCAATGCAATTCCTTGTAAAATACCAATGGCATATTTCATAGATCTAGATCTAACATTCCAAAAATGTATACGAAACCAAAATAGAACCCAAATATCTTCAGCAATCTTTAAAATGAAGAACAAAGTTGAAGGTATCACACATTCCGATATCAAGCCATACTACAAGGCAATTGTAATAAAAACAGCCTTGTAATGGCATAACAACAGGCATACAGAATAATAGAACAGAAGAGAGAAACTAGAAATAAACCAATGCCTTTACAGTCAATTAATATTTCACAAAGGAGACAAGAGTGCGAAATGGAGTAAAGATTGTCTCTTTAATAAATGGTGTTGGGGAAATTGAACAGGTACCAGGAAGACAAACAATCCAATTAAAAAATTAATGAAGAACTTGAATAGACATTTTCCTAAAGAGGGTGTATAGATGGTCCATAAGCACATGAATAAATGCTCTTTGTTACTAATCATCAGAGAATTGTATATTAAAACCAAAATGAGATATCATTTCATACCTTCCAGAATGAATTTCAATAACAAATCAACAAACAAGTTTTTTCTAGAGAAAAGAAGAATGGTAGTAGCAGGTACCCCACAACTGACTCTCCACAGTCATTCTCTCCCCTTAGAGATGGAGGTGTTCTGCATCTGATCCACTGGTCTGTTGACATGTGGAGAGGAACACACTGAAACCTGAAACCACCATTACTAGAGCCATAAAACTGCAAAGCCTAAAGCTACAAAGCCAAAAAAGTGAAACTGTAAAGCTCTCACAACATGTTCTACCTACCAATGTTATTGAGGCCTTCCACATATCAGCATAAATTTGCACAGGAATTTCACACAGCCAAAATTTGTACTGCAGTGACACCTACTAGAAAAAAAAAGTAACCTCTGACTGAAAAAATAAAAAAATTATATATTTCTTCCTTTTCTTATTTTTTTCTTTCCTTGTTCTTCTTTTTCTTTCCTCATTTTATTATCCTTAATTTTTATATTTTTTATTTTTATTTTTGCTGAGTATTTTATTTCAGATAATTTTTCTTATATTCCTCATTTTATTCCCCTTTCTTTTGCTTTTTTCCTTTTTCTCATATAAATTTTATTTTTCCTTAAATTTTTATATTTGTTACTTTTATTTTTTGAGATGTTTCATTTGTTTTTTATTTTATTTGTTTCCTTTTTATTTTCAGATCTGTCTCTTTATTTTTGGAAGTCTTTTTCTACTTATTTTTAAAATATTTATTTTTTCAATTATTATTATTGTTCATTTTGTAGTTGTTCCTTGTTAGATTTCTTAACAATACCTATCTCAAATGAAATTTAAAAAAATACCAAGCATGCACAAGACAGATACTTCAGATAGATAATGAACAATCTCTAGAAAAAAAAATTTTCAATACATGGAAAACTTGGAGTTAAAGGACAGAAAATTCAAAATTTAAGTTCTAAAACTACTTAATGAGATGTGAGAAAACAGTGATAGGCAATTTAATGAGCTTAACAAACAAATTAATGAACAAATTACATCATCAAGGAGACCAAAACATTAATAAAGAACCAAACAGAAAAAAAAGCACTCAGTACATTAACTAAATAATGAGGTAGCAAGTTTAGCCAATAAAACAGCCTGGATAGAGCAGAGAATCAGTTACATTAAGGACAGGAAACTAAAGATACTATAGAGAGAAGAAGAGACTCACAAATTAAATAAAATGAGAGAGCTCTACCAGATTGGCTGACTCTATCAGAAAGAACAAGCTTGCAAACCTGTGGAGGAGTTGGTTAGGTGAGGCTTATCTGAGCCCACACTACAGATTTTTCTATAGAAGACTTTGTTGGAAGACCAGGCAGCTACAAGAGAAGGTGAAGCAGCTGAAAAGTGGAGGTACAACATACAGAGCTTGGGGCTTTTACGTAGCTGCTGTCATCTCTAAGCAAAAGGAAGCTGATTTTTATACACAGGTTGGCACTTTCCACACTACCCAGGCAGAGAAAACGCTAACACAAACAGCACAAAGAGCAGTATCTGCAGACAGGTACCCCTAAGCAAGTTGAAAACTATGACTGATGTCAACCCAAGACAATTTAGAACTAACACAACTGTTAATGAGTGGCAGCCAGCATGAACCCTAGACTTGGTCAGCTACACAAGCAGCACACCCAAAGAAGGAGTCTAGCAGGCACCAGACACTGTGGAGAATAAATATGCCCAACATTGCACAGTGTGTAATACACATGATCAATGTTGACCTTTAGCCAGCCTGAAGAGATAATCATACACATGAAAGAACCAGCTACATTCAATACTCACATACAACAGGAAAGAAAATAGTACCCCGAACAAGCATTCCTAGAGCAAGGAAAACAAGTAGCCTGGAGGTCAGTATCAAATGGCCATCTTCTTTATAAAGACACCACAAAAATTTCAAAGACAGACAATGCAAACTAATACACACAAAAAAATGGGCAAAGAAATGTGACTCAAATGAACCAACAAGAAAAATTCCCAGAAAAAATTAAATGAAATGGAAATAACCAAACTACTAGACACAGAGTTTAAAATAATTATTTTTAGAATGCTCAAGTATCTTAGAGCAACAGTGGATGATCATAATGAGAATGTAAATAAAAAGATAAAAAGCATCAAAAAACCCATAAACATCATAAAAAAGAACAAGTAAAATTGATAAATACAATATCAGAAATGAAGACTGCACTAGAAGGAATCAACAGCAGGCTAGAGAAAGCAGAAGATTGAATCAATGATATAAAAGACAAGATAAACAGAAGCACAGAAGCTGAGAAGCAAAATGAAAACAGGCACAAAAAGACTGAGGAACTCTAAGAGACCCCTGTGCCAACATGAAGAGAAAAAACATCCACATCATAAAAGTTCCTGAAGAAGAGAACAAACAAGGGATAGAGAACATGTTTGAAGAAATCATAGCTAAAGATTTTTCTAAAATGATATAGGAAATTATCACACAAGATCAAGAAGCATGAGAGTCCCACTAAAAAGAAATTCAAGAACTACACCAAGACACCTCATTATTAAAATGCCAAAGTTAAGAGAAAAAGAAAGAATACTACAACTTGTAAGAAAAAGAAAGTTAATTACCTACAGAGGAACCCCCATAAGGATGATATCCAATTTGTCAACAGACACTTGAGGCTAGAAGAGATTGGAAAGAAATATTCAAAGTGATGTAAAACAAAAATTTAAAACCAAGATTTCTTTATCCAGCAAGGCTTTTATTTAAAAGTGAAAGAAAAATAAAAAACTTCCCAGACAAAAAAAAAATAAAAACAAACAAAAAAAAACACCTCAAGGAATTCATTACAAACAAACAAGTATTTCAAGAAATGTTAAGGGGCATGCTATAAAAAGCCGAAAGGAAAAAAAAAAAAAAGATATCAATATAAAGAGAATGGTAGATTTAAAGAATAAAATGGCAATAATTATGTACATATTAATAACAACCTTAAATGTAAATAGATTAAATGCTTCAATCAAAAGACATAGGGTAGCTGCATAAATAAGAAAACACGACCCATGTGTTTGCTATCTAAAAACAATCCACCTTAGAACAAACAGTACACACAGAATAAAAGTAAAGGGACAGAAAAATTATTTCATGAAAATGGAAATGAAAAAATTGCTGGGAAGCAATACTAAAATGTGACAAAATAGCCTTTAAAACAAAGGATATATATAGTAAGGGATAAAGAAAGTCACTAAATAATGATAAAGGGAACAATCCAACAGTAAGATATAACCATTGTAAATATTTATGTGCCTAATATAAGAGCACCTAAATATACAAAGCAGATTTTGATTGACATAAAGATCAAGACCCATAGCAGTATTAAAATAGTAGAAAATTTATTACCCCACTAACATCAATGGACAGATCCTCCAGACAGAAAGTTAACAAACAGCAGCCTTAACTGACACACTAGATCAACTCGATTTAATTGATATCTTTAGAACCTTTCACCCCAAAGCAGCAGAATATACTTGTTTTTCAATGACTCATGGTACACTCTCTAGGATTGACCACATGTTAGGACACAAAACAAATCTCAATTAATTTAAGAAGATAAAAATCATATCAGGCATCAGTTCTCATCATAATGGCAAAAAACAAGAAATGGGGACGTCACGGAAATGGCGCCGTGAGCAGCGCGACCGACAGATCTCCCCAAAATCACAACAAATTTATCAACTAGAAACAGGAAAATTTATCCTCGGAGCATTCCGGAGTTCCACACAAACTGAAAGCGAAAGGACTGTTATCATTTGAATCTGAGAGACGAGGGTGTGGAGGAAGCTACCGCAGGGACGTTCATTCAAGCCGCGAGGAAGTGCGCCTGTGGTGAGTCAGCCCACACTCGGGAGCCGCGAGCAGCAGCCGCGAGCAGCAGCCACGAGCAGCCGCAGGCGCACGCCCGGTTTGATTGCAGAGCGAGCACCGCCCACACTCCGGAGCGGCGAGCAGCCGCTGGTGCGCCCGGTCCGATTGCAGACCGAGCACCGCTAACGTTCCCAGCGGCCCGCGCACTGCGAGTGAGAGTCGCCAGCCACCGGTGCCCGGAGCACCCCATTCGCGCGTGTACCCTGGGCATTCCACGCGCCCAGAGCGCCCTGCTGGCCCGCACACCCAGGGTGCCCCATCATCCTGCGCCCACCCGGTGCGCCCCAGCCGCCAGCAGCGGGGGGGAGCGGGAGAGGCCCCAGGGCGGTATTCCCTACTTGGGAGATTCTCTCCGTGGGCGGGGCACCTCACCCAGCCATTCAAGCTAACAATCAAGCATTGGGGGAGGGGCGAGCGCAGGCAGCCTGAAATACCTTCGGGAGCACAGCTGCGACCCAATCACTGAAATTAGCTTAACCCGTGAAATCTGCGCACCCTCGGTTCTAATTGATAAGATCTCTCTCAGTTCAGCGACCCAAGACAAGAGGCATGATATTTTTTAGTGCCTCTCGCTAAAGGGGCGGGGGCAACTTCTGATTGATAGAGCCTCCATATTCAGGGATAAACGCTAACAAGAAGGACTTGGCAGATAATAAGATCTATACTACACTAGTCGCAAGCAGAGACTAGTGCCTCTTCTTCCCAGCCGAAACAGGCTACAAAGTGTGGAAAGCCTGGGTTGAGAGGTCCAACGGAATGCTAGGCGCTGAACAGTCACCTTGACAACAATTGACTCCCACCCCCGCCTGATTACACTGGAGGCCCTGACTGCCAGAGCCTTTCCCAAAGCCTTGCACTGAGTGGGGATAGAGTGGGGATTTCCCAGCTCTTTGAGCCTCTTACTCCCCAGGCAGAAGCAGTTGCAGCCTTATAGCTGGATCACCAGGCTGCTAATTCAGGAAGGGGGAACTAGGAGAGAGAATCCAGGAAAGCAAACTCTCTCATCGTTGGACCCTGCAAACGCCAACAAGCCTTGACTACCAGCAAGACTAAAGCCAATTATATGACATTGCCATAGAATCCCATCAACTGCAAATCCCTACCTAAGTGTGACACAGGGGCAGAGCCTGGGGTAGAGTCACCGACCAGGAAGAGGGAGAGAAAAGAAAAAGGAAGAAGTTAACATCCTAAAATCAAGAAAAATCCACAGACTTTACAACTTGTTCCACTAATTTTTTGTTGTTGTTGTTGTTTGTTTCTTCTATCTTATTGCCTTTATTTCCTCCACCTCAGTCCTTCTATTCTCTGCCCATCTTATGCTTCCCTTTTCTTGAACTACACTACCCATAAGTGTTACATTTTATTTCTCTTCTTCATCCTCACCCTCCTTTAAGGTTATACTCCAAAACACTTAACTCTCACTCTCTCCTCTTTTGTTTTATTTTGTTTTGCTTTATCTTGTTTTTTTCTCTTCCTTTTTTATTTCTTCCTTCGTTTTTCTCTTTTTCTTAGTTTTTCCTTTCTATTTGTTTTTTCCTTTCTCGTTTTACTTTCATCCCATTTAATCCTCAATCACGAACAAATTAGTTAATTTGGGACTAAAGGCTTTTTTTGGCTTTATTTTTCTTTTTCGCTTTTGTTTTTGTTTTTTTTTCTTGTTTGTTTATTTTTGTGGCATTTTGGGTTCTCCCAACCCAAGGTCTCCATTGTATTTAGTCTTCGCTCCACTTAATACAACAGATTTTTACTTATCATTTTTATTTTTTTCTTCTTTATTATTCTTTTTTTTGTCCTTTTTTCTGGTTCCCTCTTATCCCTCTCATTATATCTCTTAGTTGACCATCACTCACAAGCAAATCATCTTATGCTTGTCTAAGATTTTCTTCCTTTTTTTTTTTGCATTTAGTAGGTCCCTACTCCCCTTTTTTTGCCCCTTGAACTCTTCACCCCAAATCAGGCCCTCCATTATAGGCATGATATTTACCTGAGGAGGGGAGAGGAGGGAAAGAGAAGAAAGAAAAAAAAGGGGGAAATAATAAATTATTACTGTTTTTTTTTGTGGGGTGTTTTACCCTTTTTTTTTTTTTTTTTTTTTTACTTTTTACTCTTTATTAATTCTAATTAGTGCTATCAACAAGACCACCCTCAGATGCCAATAAGAAAGAGGAAATCGAATATTATGGATACAAAAGAAAGAGAGGTAACACAAATAGATGTGGAAAAATCTATGGAGAAAAGACTTAACATATTGGAAGCCTTGGAGCTAAATGACAGAGAATTTAAAATAGAAATCTTAAAAATACTCAGAGATATACAAGAAAACACAGAAAGGCAATATAGGGAGATCAGAAAACAACTCAATGAACACAAAGAATATATTACCAAGGAAATTGAAACTATAAAAACAAATCAAACAGAAATGAAAAACTCAATTCACGAGATGAAAAACGAGGTAACAAGCTTAGCTAGCAGAACAGCCCAGATTGAAGATAGGATCAGTGAAATAGAAGACAAACAACTTGAGGCACAACAGAGAGAAGAAGAAAGAAACTCAAAAATAATAAAAAACAAGAAAGCCCTACAGGAATTGTCTGACTCCATCAGAAAGAATAACATAAGAATAATAGGTATATCAGAGGGAGAAGAGAAAGAAAATGGAATGGAGAATATACTCAAACAAATAATAGATGAGAACTTCCCAAGCCTGTGGAAAGAACTAAAGCCTCAAATTCAAGAAGCAAACAGAACACCGAGTTTTCTTAACCACAACAAACCCACTCCAAGGCACATCATAATAAAGATGACACAAACCAATGACAAAGAAAAAATTCTCAAGGCAGCCAGGGAAAAGAAGAGTACAACATATAAAGGAAGGCCTATTAGATTATCATCAGATTTCTCAGCAGAAACTCTACAAGCTAGAAGAGAGTGGACTCCAATATTTAAAGCCCTGAAAGAGAGGAACTTTCAGCCATGAATACTATACCCATCAAAGCTATCCTTCAAGTATGAAGGAGATATAAAAACATTCACAAATTCAGAAAAGATGAGAGAATTTATCAACAGAAAGCCCCCACTCCAGGAAATACTAAAGGGGGTTTTCCAACCAGATTCAAAGAACAAAAGAAAACAACAACACAAGTAACAGCTCCACCAAGAACACAATAAAACCAAACTTAAACTGTGACAACAAAGGAAAAAAAGGGGGGAGAGGATGGAGATTAACAGTAGCAAAGGACGATGAAGTGCAGAGATACTTATAAGATAGGGTACTACAATGAATATGGTAGATACCCTTTTCATTACTTAATGGTAACCACCCTAGAAAAAACCACCACAAAAACACTTGACTTAAAAAAGGTAGCAACAGAGGAAAGAAGTATGGAACACAAACAAACAAAAACAAATGATAGAAAAACAAAAGAGAAGAATCAAACTAGATACAAAACTAACAGAAAGCAATTTATAAAATGGCAGTAGGGACCCCACAAGTGTCAATAATTACACTAAATGTAAATGGGTTAAACTTACCAATAAAAAGACACAGAGTAGCAGAATGGATTAAAAAAGAAAATCCAACTATATGCTGCCTACAAGAAACACATCTAAGCAACAAGGATAAAAACAAATTCAAAGTGAAAGGCTGGAAAACAATACTCCAAACAAACAACACCCAAAAAAAAGCAGGGGTAGCAATACTCATATCTGATAATGCTGACTATAAGACAGAAAAAGTACTCAGAGACAAAAATGGTCATTTCATAATGATTAAGGGGACACTGAATCAAGAAGGCATAACAATCCTTAATATATATGCACCAAACCAAGGAGCACCAAAATATATAAGGCAGCTACTTATTGACCTTAAAACAAAAACTAACAAAAATACAATCATACTTGGAGACCTCAATACTCTGCTGACGGCTCTAGATCGGTCATCCAAACAGAGAATCAATAAAGAGATAGTGGCCTTAAACGAAATACTAGAACACGTGGATATGATAGGCATCTACAGGACACTTCATCCCAAAGCTACAGAATATACATTTTTCTCTAGTGTACATGGAACATTCTCAAGAATTGACCATATGTTGGGCCACAAAGACAATATCAGCAAATTTAGAAAAATTGAAATTGTACTAAGCATATTTTCTGATCATAAAGCCTTGAAACTAGAATTCAACTGCAAAAAAGAGGGGGAAAAACCCACAAAAATGTGGAAACTAAACAACATACTTCGAAAAAATGAATGGGTCAAAGAAGAAATAAGCGCAGAGATCAAAAGATATATACAGACAAATGAAAATGAAAATACGACATATCAGAATCTCTGGGATGCAGCAAAAGCAGTAATAAGAGGAAAGTTCATATCACTTCAGGCCTATATGAACAAACAAGAGAGAGCCGAAGTAAACCACTTAACTTCACACCTTAAGGAACTAGAAAAAGAAGAACAAAGACAACCCAAAACCAGCCAAAGAAAGGAGATAATAAAAATCAGAGCAGAAATAAATGAAATAGAGAACAGAAAAACTATAGAAAAAATCAATAAAACAAGGAGCTGGTTCTTTGAAAAGATCAACAAAATTGACAAACCCTTGGCAAGACTCACCAAGGAAAAAAGGCACAGGACTCAAATAAATAAAATCCAAAATGAAAGAGGAGAGATCACCACAGACATCATAGATATACAAAGAATTATTGTAGAATACTATGAAAAATTATATGCCACCAAATATAACAATCTAGAAGAAATGGATAAATTCCTAGAACAATACAACCTTCCTAGACTGAGTCATGAAGAAGCAGAAAGCCTAAACAGACCAATCAGCAGGGAGGAAATAGAAAAAACTATTAAAAAACCTCCCCAAAAATAAAAGTCCAGGCCCAGACGGTTATACTAGTGAATTCTATCAAACATTCAAAGAAGACTTGGTTCCTATTTTACTCAAAGTCTTCCAAAAAATTGAAGAAGAAGCAATACTTCCAAACACATTTTATGAGGCCAACATAACCCTCATACCAAAACCTGGCAAGGATGGCACAAAGAAAGAAAACTACAGACCAATATCTCTAATGAATACAGATGCTAAAATTCTAAACAAAATACTGGCAAACCGAATACAACAACTTATTAAAAAAATAATACATCATGATCAAGTGGGATTCATCCCAGAATCTCAAGGATGGTTCAACATACGTAAAACGGTTAACGTAATACACCATGTCAACAAAACAAAGAACAAAAACCACATGATCTTATCAATAGATGCAGAAAAGGCTTTTGATAAAATACAACACAATTTTATGTTTAAGACTCTCAACAAAATGGGTATAGAAGGAAAATATCTCAACATGATAAAGGCCATATATGATAAACCATCAGCCAACATCATTTTAAATGGCATAAAACTGAGGACTTTCTACCTTAAATCAGGGACAAGACAGGGTTGTCCACTCTCTCCACTCTTATTTAACGTGGTGCTAGAAGTTCTGGCCAGAGCAATCAGACAAGACAAAGAAATAAAAGGCATCCATATTGGAAAAGAAGAAGTAAAGGTATCACTTTTTGCTGATGATATGATCCTATACATCGAAAACCCGAAGGACTCCACAAAAAGATTATTAGAAACAATAAACCAATACAGTAAGGTCGCAGGATACAAAATTAACATACAGAAGTCCATAGCCTTTCTCTATGCCAACAATGAAATATTAGAAAACGAACTCAAAAAAATAATCCCCTTCACGATTGCAACAAAAAAAATAAAATACCTAGGAATAAACATAACAAAGAATGTAAAGGACCTATATAATGAAAATTTCAAAGCATTGTTAAGGGAAATCGAAAAAGATACAATGAGATGAAAAAATATTCCTTGTTCTTGGATAGGAAGAATAAATATAATCAAAATGGCCATATTACCCAAAGCAATATACTAATTTAATGCAATTCCCATCAAAATCCCTATGAGATTTTTTAAAGAAATGGAACAAAAAATCATCAGATTTATATGGAACTATAAAAAACCCCGAATAGCCAAAACAATCCTAAGGAAAAAGAATGAAGCTGGGTGCATTACAATACCTGACTTTAAACTATATTATAGGGCCACGATAATCCAAACAGCATGGTATTGGCAGAAAAATAGACACTCAGACCAATGGAACAGAATAGAAAGCCCAGAAATAAAACCACATATATATGGTCAAATAATCTTTGATAAATGGGCCAACAACACACAATGGAGAAAAGAAAGCCTCTTCAACAAATGGTGTTGGGAAAACTGGAAAGCCACATGCAAAAGAATGAAACTCGACTACAGCCTGTCCCCGTGTACTAAAATTAATTCAAAATGGAACAAAGACCTAAATATAAGACCTGAAACAATAAAGTACATAGAAGAAGACATAGGTACTAAACTCATGGACCGGGTTTTAAAGAACATTTTATGAACTTGACTCCAATGGCAAGAGAAGTGAAGGAAAAGATAAATGAATGGGACTACATCAGACTAAAAAGTTTTTGCTCAGCAAGAGAAACTGATATAAAAATAAACAGACAGCCAACTAAACGGGAAATGATATTTTCAAACAACAGCTCAGATAAGGGCCTAATATCCAAAATTTTCAAAGAACTCATAAAACTCAACAACAAACAAACAAACAATCCAATAAAAAAATGGGAAGAGGACATGAATAGACCCTTCTCCCAGGAAGAGATACAAATGACCAACAGATATATGAAAAGATGCTCAGCTTCATTAGTTATTAGGGAAATGCAAATCAAAACTACAATGAGATACCACCTCACCCCTGTTAGATTAGCCATTATCAACAAGACGGGTAATAGCAAATGTTGGAGGGGCTGTGGAGAAAAATGAACCCTCATTCACTGTTGGTGGGACTGTAAAGTTGTACAACCATTATGGAGGAAAGTATGGTGGTTCCTCAAAAAGCTGCAAATAGAACTACCTTATGACCCAGCAATCCCTCTACTCGGTATATACGCCAAAACCTCAGAAACATTGATACGTGAAGACACATGTAGCCCCATGTTCATTGCAGCACTGTTCACAGTGGCCAAGACATGGAAACAACCAAAAAGCCCTTCAATAGAAGACTGGATAAAGAAGATGTGGCACATATACACTATGGAATACTACTCAGCCATAAGAAATGATGACATCAGATCATTTACAGCAATATGGTGGGATCTTGATAACATTATAAGGAGTGAAATAAGTAAATCAGAAAAAAACAAGAACTACATGATTCTATACATTGGTGGAACATAAAAATGAGACTAAGAGACATGGACAAGAGTGTGGTGGTTACCAGGGGTGGGGTGAGGGAGGACAGGGGGAGAGTTAGGGGGAGGGGAGGGGCACAGAGAACTAGATAGAGGATGGCGAAGGACAATCTGACTTTGGGCGAGGGGTATGCAACATAATCTAATGACAAAATAACCTAGACATGTTTTCTTTGAATATATGTACCCTGATTTATTAATGTCATCCCATTACCATTAATAAAAATTCATTTAAAAAAAAAAAAAAAAAAGAAATGGGCCCTATCCGGTTGGCTCAGCGGTAGAGCATCGGCCTGTTGGCTCAGCGGTAGAGCATCGGCCTGGCGTGCGGGAGACTCGGGTTTGATTCCCGGCCAGGGCACATAGGAGAAGCACCCATTTGCTTCTCCCCCCCCCCCCCCGTCCTTCCTCTCTGTCTCTCTCTTCCCCTCCTGCAGCCAAGGCTCCATTGGAGCAAAGATGGCCCGGTCGCTGGGGATGGCTCCTTGGCCTCTGCCCCAAGCGCTAGAGTGGCTCTGGCATGGCAGAGCGACGCCCCGGAGGGGCAGAGCATCACCCCCTGGTGGGCAGAGCGTCGCCCCTGGTGGATCCTGGTTGGGCACATGCGGGAGTCTGTCTGACTGTCTCTCCCCGTTTCCAGCTTCAGAAAAATATAACCCCCCCCAAAAAAAAAACAGGAAATGAACTACAATAGAAAAATTGAAAAACATTCAAACACTTGGAGGCTAAATAACATGCTATTAAATAAAAAATGGGTTAACAATGAGATCAAGAGAAAAGTAAAATAAAATCCTTAAAACAAATAAAAATGAACATACAACAACTCAAAAATTATGGGATACAGCAAAAGCTGACTTGAGTTCAAAGTTTATAGCATTAGATTCATAACATAAAGAGCAAGAAAAAGATCAAATAAACAACTTAACACTGTATTTAAAAGAATGAGAAAAAGAACAAGTAAAGCCCAGAAGAAATGGAAGAAAGGAAATAATAAAGATTAAAGCAAAATTAAATGACATAAAAAATACAAAAGTACAATAAAACCAAAAGATGTTTTTTTTGAAAAGATAAACAAGATTGATGAACTTTATCCAGACTCATCAAGAAAAAAAGAGGACTCAGACAAATAAAATTAGACATGAAAGTGGAGTGATAACAACTGACACTACAGAAATAAAAACGGATTGTGAGAAAATACTATGAAGGTCCATATGTCAAAATATTGGAAAACCTAGGCAAAATGGATAAATTTCTAGAAACATACAATCTTTGAAACCTCAATCTAAAAGAATCAGAAAACCTACACAGATCAATTACAACAAATGAAATTAAAAGTTATCAAAAAACTCCCAGCAAATGAAAGCCCAGGAACAGATGGCTTTACAGGTGAATATTACCAAACATTCGAAGAAGAAATAACTATGTTTCTTAAATTATTTTTTAAAAATTCAAGAGGAGGGAAGGTTTCCAAACTCGTTTTATGAGTCAAGCAATATTCTCAATCCAAAACTAGATAAAAACACTACAAAGAAAGAAAACTATAGGCCAATATATCTGATATACATAGAAGCTAAAGTTCTCAACAAAATATTATCAAACTGGATCCAGAAATACATAAAAAATATTATACATCATGATCAAGTAGGATTCAATCCAGGGAGTCAAGGCTGTTACAACATACACAAATCAATAAATGTGATTCATCACATAAACAAAAGGAAAGATAAAAATCACATGATTATATCAATAGATGTAGAAAGAGCATTTGCTAAAATCCAGCACCCATTTGTGATCAAAACTCTCAGCAAAGTGGGAATACAGGAAACATACCTCAACATAATAAAGGCCATCTCTGAGAAACCCACAGCCAACATCATACTCAATGGCAAAAATGGATAGTAATCTCCTTAAGATCAGGAATGAGCAAGGGATGCCTCTTCTCACCACTCTTATTTAACATAATTTTGGAAGTCTTAGCCATAGCAGTCAGAAAAGAGGAAACAAAGTACATCCAAATTAGAAAATAAGAAGTAAAACTAACATCATTTGCTAATGACATGATACTGTACATAAAAATCACTAAGACTCAGTCAAAAAACTACTTGATATGATAAGTAAATTTGGCAAGGTGGCAGGATGTAAATTAATATGCCAAAATCATTGGAATTTTTATACACCAACAATAAAGTGTCTGAAAAAGAAATTAAGGAAATAATCATCTTCACTAATGCAACAAAAATAATAAAGTACCTAGGAGTAAATTTAACCAAGAAAGTTAAAGACTTGTACCTGGAAAATTATATGACATTGAAACAAAAAACCAAGGAATATACAAACAAGTGGAAGCATATACTGTGTTCATGGATAGACAGAATAAACAACATTAAAATTTCTATACTACCCAACAATCTATAAATTTAATGCAATTCCTATTAAAATACCAATGAGATATTTCAAAGATATAGAAAAAATATTCCAAAAATATATATATGGAACCAAATAAGAACAAGAATAACCTCAGCATTTTTGAAAATGAAGAAAAAAGTGGGAGATATCACACTTCTTGATATCAAGTTATACTACCATGTCATTGCGATCGAAACAGCTTGGTACTCTCATAAGAACAAGCATACAGACCAATGGAACAGATCAGAGAACCAGAAATAAACTCAGGCCTATATGTTCATTAGGTTTTTGACAAAGGAGGTAAGAGCATACAATGGAGTAAAGACAGTCTCTTTAAGAAATAGTGTTGGGAAAACTGGACAGGTACATGCAAAAAAATGAAATTAGACCACCAACTTATACCATTCACAAAAATAAACCCAAAATGGATAAAAGACTTAAATGTAAGTTACAAGACCATAAATGTCTTAGAAGAAAACAGGCAATATATTCTTGGATATATCTCATACAATATATTTGCTGATTTATCTCCACAGGCAAGTGAAATAAAGGATAAAATAAACAAATAGAACAGTACCAGACTAAAAAGCTTTTCACAGCAAAAGACACCATGAACAAAATAAAAAGGCAACCCACACAATGGTAGAACACATTCACCAATACATATGATGAGGGGTTAATAACCAAAATTTATAAAAAATTTCAGAAACTCAACACCAGAAAAGTAAATGATCCCATTAAAAAATGAGCTAAGGAAATGAACAGACACTTCTCCAAAGAAGACATAGAGATGGCCAAAAAGGCACAAGAAAAAATATTCAATGTTACTAATCATCAGAGAAATACAAATTAAAACCACAATGAGTTACCAACTCACACCTGTCAGAATGGCACTCATTAACAAATCAACACACAATAAGTGTTGGCAAGTGTGTAGAAAAGGGAACCCTCCTACACTAATGGTGGGAATGTAGTCTTGTGCAGCCACTGTGGAAAACAGTATGAAGTTTTCTCAAAAAATTAAAAATGGAACTGCCTTTTGACTCAGCTATCTCACTTTTAGGAATATATCCTAAGAATACTAAGTCACTGATTCAAAAGAAGAAATGTGCCCCCCATGTTTATTTCAGCATTATTTACAATAGCTGTGATCTGGAAATAGCCAAAGTGTCAGTGGAAGAGTGGATTAAAACTGTGGTACATATACACAATAGAATACTACGCAGCTGTGAAAAAGAAGGAAATCTTAACTTTTGCAATGACATGGATGATCCTGGAGATTATTATGCTAAGCAAAATGTGCCAAGCAGGGAAAGACAAATATCAAATGATTCCATTCATATGTGGAATCTAATGAACACAGTAAATTGAGGAATGGAATAGAAGCAGAGGCAGGGTCACAGGGAGGTGAGGGACAGTTTTCAGAGGAAAAGGGGAATGAAATGATGGGATTAGAGTAGGTGAAAAGATTATTCAAATTATATATACATAACACATAGATACAGATAATAGAACAGTAAATCCCAGAGTGAACGGGGCAGGGAGTTAGAGGGACGGGGGCAGAAGTGTGTAATTTGGGACACAAGGGTGGGGGGTGAGGGTGTAATATTGAGTGGGACACTTGAATCCATGTTAACACAATAAATTAAAATTAATAAAAATTAAAATAATTTAGGGAGATTAAAATTATACCAAACATGTTCTCTGAACACAAAGCTTTGAAATTAGAATTCAACTGCAAAAAAGAAGACAGAACCCCACAAAAATTTTGAAATTCATCAAAATATTTCTATAAAATAACTTGATCAAAGAAGAAATAAAAGCAGAGATCAAAAGATATATGCAGAGAAATAAAAATGACAACACAACATATCAAAATTTCTGGGATGCAGCAAAAGCAATAAGAGAGATGTTTATATTATTATAGGCTTATATGAAGAAATGAGAGATCCAAAGTAAACACCTTAACATACATTTAAAGGAACTGAAAAAAGAACAAAGGTAATCTAAAATCAGCAGAAGAGAAGAAATAATAACAATTAGAGAAGAAATAAGTGAAATAAAGAACAGAAAAAGTATAAAAACTAAATACAATGAAGAGCTTGTTCTCTGAAAAGATCAGTAAAATTGATGAAACTGTGGCTTGCCTCACTAAGGGAAAATAAGAAAGGACTCATTCAAATCAAAATCTGAAATGAAAGAGGAGAAATTGCCACAAACATTATAGATATGCAAGTGATCATAGTACAATAGCATGAAGAATTATATTTCACCAAATTCAACAACCTAGAGAAAATAGATAAATTTCTAGAACTAAACAATTTTTCTAGACTGCTTCACGAAGAACTGGAAAACCTAAATAGATATATAAGCAGAGAGAAAATACAAACATCTATCAAAAACCTCTCCAAAAAGAAAAGTCCAAGATAGATGGCTATACTAGTGAATTCTGTCAAACATTTATAAAATATTTGGTCCCTTTCCTTCCCAACGTCTTCAAGAAACTAGATGATAAAGCAATATTTTCTAAAGATATTATGAGGTCAACATAACCTTTATATCAAAACCTGGCAGGCCCTGGCCGGTTAGCTCAGCGGTAGAGCGTTGGCCTGGCGTGCGGGGGACCCGGGTTTGATTCCCGGCCAGGGCACATAGGAGAAGCGCCCATTTGCTTCTCCACCCCCACCCCCTCCTTCCTCTCTGTCTCTCTCTTCCTCTCCCGCAGCCAAGGCTCCATTGGAGCAAAGATGGCCCGGGTGCTGGGGATGGCTCCTTGGCCTCTGCCCCAGGCACTAGAGTGGCTCTGGTAGCCGCAGAGCGACCCCCCAGAGGGGCAGAGCATCGCCCCCTCGTGGGCAGAGCATTGCCCCTGGTGGGCATGCCGGGTGGATTCCGGTCGGGCGCATGCGGGAGTCTGTCTGACTGTCTCTCCCCATTTCCAGCTTCGGAGAAATAAAAAAAAAAAAAAAAAAAAAAAAAAAACCTGGCAAGAGCAATACAAAAATGAAAACTACAGACAAATATCTCTAATGAATACAGATGCAAAAGTTGTAAACAAAAAAGCAGCAAATCAAATACAAAAACACATTAAAAATATAATACATAACAATCAAATGTACTCATTCTGGCAACAAAAGTATGGTTTAACATATGTAAATTTATTAACATAATTCACCATATCAATAAAACAAAGTTCAAAAAGTATATGATCTCATCAATAGATGCAGAGAAGGCATTAGATAAAATACAACATTCTTTTATGTTTAAAACATTCAATATAATGAGTATAGAAGGAAAATACCTCAACATAATAAAGGCCATATATGACAGATCATCAGCTAATATACTACTAACTGTTGAAAAATTGAAAGCTTTTTCTATAAAATCAGGAACAAAGCTAGAATGCCCACTTCTCTCCATTCTTATTGAACATAGTACTGGAGGTTTTAGCCAGAGCAATCAGACAAGAGAAAGAAATAAAATGCATTCATATCTGAAAAGAAGATGTAAAGGTTTCACTTTTTGCAGATGCTTTGATCCTGTATATAGAAAACCTCAAAGATTCCACAGAAAGACTATTAGAAACAATAAAGTAATACAGTAAGGTCTCCTGACACAAAATCAATATACAGAAGGCTATTATTTTCATATATGCCAACAATGAAACTTTGGAAAATGAACACAAAAATGATTTTTAATCCCTTCTATTGTTGCCAAAATAAATAAATAAATAAAATGACTAGAAATAAACTTAACAAAAAAGGTAAATGATCTATATAGTGAAAACTATAAAACATTATTAACAGAAATCAAAAAAGACACAATGAAATGGAAAAGTATTTTATGTTGATGGCTAGGAAGAATAAACATAGTTAAAATGACTATATTATCCAAAGCAATATATAAATTTAATACAATTCATATTAAATTCAATGTCATTTTTTAAAGAAATGGAATATAAAATTATCAAGTTTGTGTGGAACCAGAAAAATCCCCGAATAGTCAAAACCAGCACTACTGAGAAAAAAAGAACAAAGCTGAAAATATTATGATACCTGACATCAAATTATACTACAGAGCCAAAATAATCAAAACAGCATGATATTGGCAGAAACACACACACACACACACACACACACACACACACCAATGATATAGAATTGAGAGCCCAGAAATAAAACCACATATATGTGGACAAATGATCTTTGACAAAAGAGCCAAAAACATACAATGAAGAAAAGAAGCCTCTTCAATAAATAGTGCTGGAAAAATTAAAAAGCCCCATGCAAAAGAATGAAACTTGACTACAGTTTCTCCTCCTGCACAAAAAATTCAAAATGTGCCAAATATTTAAATATAGGTCTGAAACACTAAAATACATAAAAGAAAACATAATTAATAATCTCATAGACCTTGACCATAAATAAAATTTATGTATTTGACCCAAAAGTAAGGGACGGAAAGGCAAAAATAAATGAATGGGACTATATTAAACTAAAAAGCTTCTGCACAACAATACAAATGGATAATAAAACAAATAATCAGCCAACTAAATGGGAGATGATATTTGCAAACAACAGCTCTGAAAGGGATTATTATTGCACATACATAAAGAACTCACAAAGCCCAACAACAAACAAGCAAGCAATCCAATTAAAAAATGGGGAGAGGACCAGAACAGACATTACTCCCAAGAAGACATACAAATAGCAGACAGATATACAAAAATTGCTCATGTGTGTTAACTATTTGAGAAATGCAAATAATCAAAACTACAATAAGATACCAACTCACACCTGTTAGATTGGCTATTATCAAAAAGACAGATAATGACAAGTGTTGGAGAGGCTGTGGAAAAAAATGAACTCTCATTCACTGTTGGTGGAAATGTGAATTAAAACAACCATTATTAAAGAAAGTAGGGTGGTTTCTCAAAAAATTATGAATAGAATTGCCATATGCTCCAGCAATCCCTCTACTGGGTATATATCCCCAAAACTTGAAAACATTGGTACATAAAGACACACGCACCTCTGAGTTCAACACAGAATTTTCCACAGTGGCCAAGGCATAGAAACTAACAAAGTATCCCTCAATAGAGGATTGGATAAAGAAAATGTGGTACATATATACAATGGAATACTATTCCACCATAAGAAATGATGACATAACGTCATTTACAACAACATAGATAAACCTTGAGAACATCATAATGAATGAAATACGTAAATCAGGAAAGCTAAGAACTGTATGATTTCACACATAGCTGGGATACAATATTAATGGACACAGATAAGAATGCAGTGGTTACTAGTGGGAGGTCGATTTGGGGAGGGGTAGGAGAGGGGTTGGGGAAAGTGTGTAAAGAGAGACAAATACAACTGACAGAAAATGATTTGACTTTGTGTGATAGGTATACAACATAATCAACTGTACAAATGATGAGGAGATTTTACCTGAAAACTATGTACCCTCATCAATGTCACTCTGTTAAACTTAATTTTCTAAATTAAAAAAAATAAAAATAAAATAATTTTTAAAAAATTAAGTTAAAAATGGAACTGACTGTGACCCAGCTATCCTATTTCTAGAAATATATCCTAAGAATCACAAAACACTTGTTCAAAAGTAGATATGTAACCCCATGTTTATATTAGGGTTATTTTTGATTGCCAAGATCTGGAAAGAGCCCAAGTGACTATCAGTGGACAAGTAGATAAATGCAGTGGACATTACACAGTGGAATTCTACATGGCTGTAAGAAAGAAAAAAAAATCTTACCTTTTGCAACATCATGGATGAACCTTGTGATTGTTATGCTAAGTGAAAGAATACAGGCAGAGAAAGACAAATAACTTGTGACTGAACTTATATGTGGAATCTAATGAACACAATAAACTGAGGAACAAAATAGAAACAGAGGCAGGGTCACAGATGGGCAGCTGTGGAATGAAGGGGGATGTGGGGGCAGGATCAAAAAGGTGAAGAGATTAACCAAAATCATACCTGTAACACATATACAGCCAACATGATAGCAATAATCAGAAGGAAAGGGAAGGGTGAGGGAAGGGGAAGGGAGGCAAAGGGAGTTAAATGGGGTGGAAACAGACTTTGCATGAGGCATGGGAGCCTCATGTGATGTGTATAGCGTGTTATATTAAGTGGGACACTTGAAACCATGTCAAAACAATAAATTAAAAATTAATCAAAAGAGATGTTTACAGTATTTTATTTCATGTGATAATTGACAAACATCCCCTGGGGAAATATTAAAAATAAGGAATAGAATAATATTTTTTAGATATTGCTAATAGTACAATAGTTGCAGATATGTTACAGCTCAGACTTTGAGCCTATAGTAACTTTTCCCAGCCTTGGCACTTCTAGATTATCAGGTAGCACTAGAGAAGTGTTTACCCATTTTCTGCTTTATTTTAGTAAACTGTAAAATGGTGCTAATGAAATACTTACCTTTAACATTTTTTGTGAATAAAATGAAAATGAGATCGTGTATATTAGAAACCATGACTGATGGTGCCTGTATAGAAATGCATTCAACAAATAGGAGCAGTTACAGAAATATAATTTGGGCCGCATGGACATTTAATTTTACTCCATTTCTTGGCTCTAGGCAGTAGTATCAGCCTTGGGCAGTCACCTCATGATTAGTATATGCAGTGACCAGGGAAGGCATCTAGAATAGGGGTGAGGGATCACTATCCCAGTTCTGGTGAAGTAAGGCTAATTGCACACCTACATAAAAATCTTCCAAACTATCACCTTGACGTAGAAAGCATAGTGATGACTCCATATCCAAAAGCTGGTCAGATAACACCTTTAACAAAAACAATGCAAATAACCATTTTTGATGACTTCCTATGTGCCCTGCCCAATGTGAAACATTGTAAATGCAGTCTCATGTTGCATTCTTAAAATGAATACTATGAAATATTGTCATAATTATCTATAGTGTTAGGGCAAAATGTATCCTCAGGGCTCAAAACCGCTCCCTTCCAACCCTTCCTCAGCCAGTATGTGATGAACTGTACTTAACCTTTAAGTTGACAAAATAGAAGCCATTTACCATAGGAGCCCATTACCAAAAGAGGCAGGAGACAAAACAGCAGAAAGAGCCCATTACCAACGGAGACAGGAATAGAAACAGGCCCATTACTAATGAAAGCAAGAACCAAAACAGAAGAATCTCACAAGCCTAGGCTGGAGGCCTGGTAACAAGCATCAAGAGAAATTGCCAGAAGAAGGCAGCAGAGTATAAATCTAACCCTCTTATCCCTGCCTTAGTCTGACTCTTATGGGAATCAGCCCACCTTCACTCAGGTGTTTACAAAAAATCTTTGCTACACTTTGGCCGCTGAGTGCTTGATGTGACTTCTGTAGGATCCTTTCATATAGGTTATAGATAAAGAAACTACAGTCTTAAGAGAAAGTGCTGTTTGGTTTCTCTGCTGCCATCTTCATTCTTAGAAATGCCATAACAAACAAGCTGCCTTCCAAGTAGCCATCAGCAATCCAATGATGCTTCTCCTCCCAACATCCATAGCAACAGCCTTTCTTTACAAACTAAGTTTGATATGAATCCTCAAACCCAAGTTTTGACAGGTAGGTAAGAAAAGAGATCAGTGAGTATATTACACCACTGCACTGAAAGATAACCATTTTCTTACATAAATATCATTACACTTTTTCCTGGCTTGACTTTAATATTAACATTTTAGCAAAATGCTTGGCTGCCTAAGGCCAGTCCTCTTTCTCTAAATAGCAAACACATCATGAGGTGGCAACGAGGAGTATCAGCTGCATGGTGCTGGCTAGTTGCCTATAGGCATTCTTCTGCTTGCACACAAAGATTCTCCCTGGGACTAAAAAATATTGATCAGTCTCTCTCTGGAGATAACAGGCCTGTCAAGTCTAGAAGGAGGTGTCAGGAACTCGCCAACCTCACCCCACCTGAACTTTGCCTTATGTTTCATGAGACTAAAGATTGTGTGACTGGATTCCATAAAGATGAAAATCTAGGAGTCCATAAGATTAAGAGTAAGGATACAAATGAATAAAAAGAAGGTCTTGGGAAGCTGGTGTGTGGAATCCATAACAGAATGGATCTTATAAATGTATCCTAAAGTAGAAACTCAACATTCCAGCTCCAAAGGAAATATCCAGGGATATCTTAAGACCTAGCTTGATATAAAGAAGTAGGATGGACATAACTGGTCATAGAAGAGATAGGCCTAGATGTGAGTACCTGTGAATAAGTCAGGTGAAACAGATATTGTAAATGCAATTATAAGAGAGATTACAGATAAAAGGGGAATATAGAATTCTATGAGAAATAAAGAAACCAAACAGTACAAGAGCACATGATAAACAGTGGATGGATTCAACAGAACTGACACCTAATTTTTTTGTTGAGTTTGGTGAACTGATTGATAAAATGGCACTTGTAATCAGGGTTTTCTCTAATGTGGGCACCTGGGCAGCTAGCTGCCCAATGTGTAAATCACAAATTTACATTTCCTACTCTTAAAATGTTCATCTGTGCAACAACATATCCTAAATGCATTTAGTAATGTGTATAAGTGGAAAAAAATTGCAAGTGAGGACTCCAATCAGGAAGCAATATGTAAATATCTTAAAAAATAATTTTATTGTTTTTGTCAGGTATTATTTAATATTTTTTCATTAATATTTAAAACTCTTATAACACAATTTAGTTTTGTCTACCTCTCATTTTTGTTCTTATTAAGTATTAAATTAAAGAAATAATAAACTACCTTTTGGTATTTTTTTATACATAAAACAGTCATTAGGGCAGAGAACTGGTTGTTAAATTATTTGAATCCCACCACTGATGATAAAGGTAATGGTAAATACATAAATACTAAAAATGGTAATGACTATGGTTTAAAATATATGTCAGGTCTGCTAATGCCAAGATTTATTATATGAATGTAGGCAATTTCTGGAAGCAGAGACAACTCTATTCTAGTTTTTTTTACTTAG
The DNA here is from genome assembly GCF_036850995.1 of Saccopteryx leptura. Lineage (NCBI taxonomy): Eukaryota > Metazoa > Chordata > Mammalia > Chiroptera > Emballonuridae > Saccopteryx > Saccopteryx leptura. The sequence goes on along the minus strand of NC_089516.1, from coordinate 58,858,248 downwards.
GTAAAAGAAAGCCTTTGTCATGGAGAGAAGACCACTTCTGAAAAACTTTTCTTCCACTGATGCCTCAGATCCAAGGGAGCTTTTGATACGGAACAGGAAATCTCTCTGACACAAAACACCTGAGTGCTTGTCCTAAAGACACTGTGTGAGTACTACAGAGGATAGGCTTACAATGAAAATATCATAATTCAAATGAAAAATTAACTTGGTCTTTTTGGGAGAAATGTGGTATATGGGAGCCTGGAGGAACCTTGTGGAAAATGATATTATTGTTCAAATATTCACTGTTTATTCTATAGGGAGGGTCGTACATCATCTTCATAAAGATGAAATTTTTAGAATAGTTTTTGTTAATAATGACTAACCAGAGATGGGATATTTAAATATGAATTAAGCCAATGATATAACCAAAGCAAAACTCCAAAGAAAGGCTTTATAGTGTTAATCCAAAACACTCTGTCAAGGAGCATTTTAAAGTGCTGTTGCCACACATGGATTCTCCAAAACTTAAATTTTTCACTCATATTCTGTTTATTCTTTCTGAGAATTTTGCTGTGATGGGTGGCCACACAGTGTCAGTTTACTTCAGCAACTGTTGAAATTCTTTAATATGATAGAAATTATAGGAAAGAAGAGGAGAACTAAAGCTTCATCTAACTTTAAGGAGCTTATACTCTATGGAAAATGATATCTCCATAGAGATATCATTGAGTCAAGTAACTCTTATACAGACTGAATTTAAAGCACTGAGGACAAGAAAAGATCTGCATGTGTGCTGAAGAAGAAAGAGCCATATTCCAGCTGTTGGTCAAGCCAAAGTTGGGTTTACTGTGAGGTAAGGGCAGTGGCTTCAGAAAAAGCCCCAAACCATGATGGGAAATGAACAAAAAGCATTCAAGGACTGGCTGGTTGCCTTATCAGTAGAGTGTTGGCCCAGCAAATGGAAGTCCCAGGTTTGATTCCTGCCCAGGGCACACAGGAGAAGCGACCATATGCTTCTTCACCCTCCCCCACTCCTTTCTCCCCTTTCTCTCTGTGTCTCTTTTTTCCTTCCCGGGACCAAGGGTCCATAGGAGAAAAGTTGGCCCAGGTGCTAAGGATGGCTCCATGGCCTCTGCCTTAGGTGCTAGAATGGCTCCGGTTCCAACAGAGCAATAGCCAGGATAGGCAGAGCATTGTCCCGTAGTGGGCATGCCGGGTGGATCCTGGTTGGGCACATGCGGGAGTCTGTCTCTCTGCCTTCCTACTTCTCACTTCAGAAAAACCCAAATAAATAAATAAATAAATACATACATACATACATACACACACACATAAAGTTTAAAAACAACATCCAACCTCTTCATAAATTGTGTTGCACTGTATGAAAGTTCCAGAGTAGGTGCTTTAGGACTGTGCAGATTAAAATACTGACATATCTGCCAGCATCACACCCTGTGGCATTTCTGAGTTAGCCCTAGATAAGAGGCTGGAGTTCAGTAATTCAATCTAAATACGGAAAGAAAGAGCAACTTATCATGGTATTATCAGAGACTGAAAACTTAGACAAGTAGGAGCTGAAGAAAGGAAGGCAAGGCCTTAAAATTTTTCCTTAGTTGACTAGTATCCAGCTGCAGAGGCTTTTTATAAAAACCCTGTGGGTGCAGGTATGCTTGTGTAGGAGGGCTTAGAGCACTGAGTAGGAGCAGAACTGAATTGTCGCCTCCTAGTACAGGCCTAAAACCCAGGCAACAAGCCTACAAAGCTAATCAAGTATACAGCCAGAAAAATTAAAGTATGATGTTTGTTACCGAGCCCTGTTTATACCTGAGAAAATTCAGTTCAAGTACTGTATTCTTTCTGAGAGGTTCAGAAAAGGCATTAGAGCTGCATCACATGTAGAAGTTAGTAGAAGAAAAAAATCTCTGTGTTGATAGCATTGTGCAAGCCTGGGAATAGAGGAGACAAGCTTGGCTTTCTAGGAGCATATGATGAACGGGGATGATAAGAATGCATAAATGAGCTTGCATGATAAATTGTTAAGATTTATAGAATGAGTGTGACCAGGCAGTGGCGCAGTGAATACAGTGTCAGACTGGGATGCAGAGGACCCAGGTTCAAAACTCTGAGGTTGCCAGCATGAGTGCAAGCTCATCTGGCTTGAGCTAGGGCTCACTGGCTTGAGCACAGGGTAACTGGTTTGAGTGTGGAATCATAGACATGACCCTATGGTTGTTGGCTTGAGGCCAAGGTTGCTGGCTTGAGCAAAAGGTCACTTGCTCTGCTGTAGCCCCCTGGTCAAGGAAAATATGAGAAAACCATCAATGAACAACTAAGTTGCCACAACTAAGTTGCCACAACAAAGAATTGATGTTTCTCATCTCTTTCCCCTCTTGTCTGTCTGCCCCGTCTGTTCCTTTCTCTGTCTCTCTTTCTGTCACAAAGAAAAAAAAAGATTTATCTGATGAATATGCACATCAACTTCCCTGGTGTGCCCTCTGTTCTTCACAGATTCTCCTGGCATCGGAAGCCCTGAGGTCCCTAAGATAATTTAACTGATGGAGAAACATATGCTGGTGACTTGTCTTCGGGTTTTGAAAGATAACATGGACTAAGCCCAGGTATTGACAGTGGACTTGCTCAGCCCCAGCCCAGTTCTAATTTTGTTCCTTTGGCAATCCACATGGTGGGTATGTTTAAAGAGATCAATGAGAGCCCTGGGACTGAGCTGAATGTTCTTGTTAGCTATACAGATTGTGGTCCTGGCATCATCACACTAAAATTCCAAAAGGATATGGCTATCAATTTTTTTTTTAATTTTAGTTTCACAGATTAGAGGTTCTTTTGTTTTGTTTTTGTATTTTTCTGAAGTTGGAAACGGGGAGGCAGTCAGAACACCTGCATGCGCCCGACCAGGATCCACCTGGCATGCCCACCAGGGGGCAATGCTCTGCCCATCTGGGGCATTGCTCTGTTGTGACCAGAGCCATTCTAGTGCCTGAGGCAGAGGCCATAGAGCCATCCTCAGTGCCTAGGCCAACTTTGCTCCAATGGAGCCTCAGCTGCGGTAGGGGAAGAGAGAGACAGAGAGGAAGGAGAGAGGGAGGGGTGAAGAAGCAGATGGGCGCTTCTCTGGTGTTTCCTGGCCGGGAATCGAACCCAGGACTCCTGCATGCCAGGCCAATGCTCTACCACTGAGCCAACCGGCCAGGTCCCAGATTAGAGGTTTTAATAATTCCAAGACTATAGTAACTCATTTTAAATAAAAGTGTTGCATGTAATTAATTAATTGCCACCAGGAAGATCTTCCTTATTCTCCAGAATCAGCAGAACTCCTTCAAGGGAATGCTTCTTAATCACAGAATGAAATAGATTCTCTGACTTTCAAACCACTGGGGTCACTTTGGAATTTATTCTAGCTAAAGAGAGACCTCCTATTCACTATAGCTTCCAAGAATGCTGTTTTCTTTAGGTTCTTACATCAAACCTTTGAAAGAAGCTATATAAATTACCAAGTAAATTATAAGCAGCTCTTTCCTTCCCACACACACAGCCACATTATCACCAGATCACAGGATCAAAGTCAGCTCTCAAGTATAATCATTAATTGTTGTGTTAGAAAGTTTGTTATCAAAAGAATTTACACTGGGGGGCCTAGATATTCATTAGAAACTAAAAAAAAATTAACCTTCCAAGAAAAACACACAAAAAAATAAAATCTAAACCTGTTTGGAATATTAGATCTTGACAGAATTCAAAAGACTATGTAACTGTTGGGTGATATGCAGAGCTGAAACCAGATACATCCATGGTAATATATACTTAATTATCATAGAGGGTTTTTTAAATATTGGAAATCTAACTATGTTATTATGACTTTAAGTTGTTGATTTTTAGTATATAAAAATAAGATTGGAAACTGACACTACAACAAAGGACTAGATATTAAAATAAATTAAGACAAGATTCTCTACATTCTTGAAGGTTTTTTTTTTTTAAGCCAGTGATGATGCAGTTAACAAACCCTGGGAGAACAGAGCTTCTTTTATGATAAGCTCAGCTGTGGGAAAGCAACTAACAAAACACCACTTCAGAGAAAGGGGAAGCAATGTCAGGGCATGGCATCTGCTAATATTTGATCCCATTCTTTCTTCACGTCCACTCACAAAACTAGGAACCTTCTTGTCCTCTGACCTCTGAACTCCTAGAACAGATTGGGGAGGCAGTGGGAGCAGGGACTGCCAAGAATTCAATGTTCATGGCACATATTTGACTGTTTCGGCTGGAAATTAGACTGCCGTCCAGCAAAAGTATTTGTATATGCGGGAGGCAGGCAACGGGTCAGAGAACTGGGAGACTGAAACTGACATACAAAAATAGCAGAAGAAACTATGTAAGTGTGTAGCTGGGAGAAGAGGCAAGTCAGAGATTACAAAATAGATATCTTCAGATAAGGAAAGAATTTTTGTGTACTAAAGGACAATTTATCAAGGTAATAGCACCAGAACTTGGTGCCTCATCTAGCCATCCACCCACCCATGCATGCATCTGTACACCTATCATCTATGCTGCAGTTATTACAGCCAAATATGGAAAGTAGAGTTTTGTGATATGTGATTCCAAGCAACACCCAACACATAGGGAAATGTTTTAGAAAAGCTAAGGGCCCCAGAAATCACACTACTTTCCGTGTTGTTCAGAATCTCCTCACATTTCATATCCAATACCCAAGATTTTTATGTAGGTAGAACACAGAATCAGTGAACAGACAAAACTTGTTAAATTTTAATGCCATGGACTTGAAGACTGGTAATCTGTTTTACATGTTGTGCCTGCATTGTTCATTATTAAGAAGTATAGATTCACATGTCCATGTAGCCCCAATTTTAATAAAAAAATAAAAACATTCTGTATTCTGCCTCTATCTTCGATCCTCAGATCAACCTAGTGTTCTGTTAGAAATAAGTTATATTTGTGTTAGTTGCAAGTTGTAGCTAAAACCATGGTGAATGAATACAAATATACTGAAAGAACTAATCCTTGTACCTTACATGCATGATTTCCCATACTGTGGAAATAATAACTATTAATTACTTTATATACATCAGAAAATTACCTATTTTATCTCAGGTAACCCTCATGACAACCCTCAAATTAAGTGTTACAGATGAGAAAACAGAGACTTAGCAGGATTCACTAACCTCTCCAGTCACATAAATAATAAAGCACATGTTAAATCCAAAATAGTCACCCTCTTTTACACCATACTCTCGCGTCCCTCTCAACCCCCTTAGGTACATTACTGTGGTGTTTCCCCAAATTATTTCAATAAAATTGATTACAGATGTATGATGAAAGGGTTCAATGTTAAATATTTTGAGAAAACTAGTTTAAATTTTGGGGTCCTTAACAGAGAAAAAGCCATATACTTTATTTTTGTTGTTACTGTTCTTGAAGAGTATCTCCAAAACCAGAGCAGGAAGCATGCCCTGTGATAAACCTCAAACTGTTTTAAAATGTTAATTGTAAGCAATCACTGTACCAGAGAGCAAGAACAAATCTTCTGCAGCCAGAGAGCATAAAGATGCTGTGCTTTTTTGCATCTTAGCTCCAGTCCAGCAGAGATACACCCTGCTCATGTCCAGTTGAGGGAGGGAGAGACAGAGGTAGACAAAGTGTACATCCATGAGACACTCATCCTCCAGCAAAAGCACTAAAAAATCTTTGCTGTCTCCAGTACAATCCGTGATCTCCTAGACAGTTCGGCAACTGAGCATGATGAGGAAAGGCACTGACTCTCTGATTCCCAGGGCCTGCCACTTCCCCAGGACCCGTGGAGGCCACAGATTGGAGGGCAAGAAGCTCAGACACCATCTAAAGGGATGATAATGAATGAGCCCTGTGTGCTAAGCAGAGAGGAGGGGTCGTCTCCTTGTTGGCCCCTGGCCACCTGCCAAATGTGAAATATTGTATATGGTGAATCATTGTCAGCACCAGCACTGCCAGATGCTGAGCACTGCATATAAAAGAGACTGCATTTGGAGGCACTGATTTCCTCAACAGAGCCAGCCTCTCTCCTCTCCATTCCTGTCTCTAACCTTGCCTCCTCCTCCAATCCATTCTCCAAAGGATGCTTGAGAGGTATTCCTAAAGCAGATTTCTGACTATGTCTTTTCAGTAGTTTAGGAAATGGATGCTCTAAGAAGTTAATAACTTGCCCAGAACCTCATAGCTCTTAAGTCCTGAAGTAGAATTTTGGCACAGATATAGTTGATGCAAAAACTGACCCCCTTAACAACCTTTTATTTAACCTTCAAATGTACTGCCAGTCAGTGGCTTTTTGCCTTCTTCTGAGGACCCCAGCCACAAATGTACATTCATGCTGGAATGAACCCAACTTCAGATATCTCCAAGAACTCATTGTCCATTCATCTGTTGGTATCTGACTCACCAACTACATTGCTAGCTTATTGAACCAGAAAATATATACTATATTATCAAGCTTTGTATCTCAGTCCATAGCACAAAGATCCAGTCCACAAAAAAATTGTGTTTTGAATAGATAATATAAAATTTCTCAAGGTACTGTTCTGAGCTCTCTGTCAAAATCTTATATTGAAATTCAAATATGCTTTACTTTGGTTAATTAAAAGTACTGGTTTCCAGCATGTATGGTTCTTGAGACCCATGCCAATAAAACAATATTGATACTGAATCCAGAGTTAAAAAAAAAGAAAAGAAAAGAAGAAGCATGAAGATTTCAATGACTGAGAGTGGAGGTACAATATGGATTCCTCTGCCTCACATTAAATATAACACATTTTGCAGATAATAGCCTTTGTTTCACTGTAAAAGGGTTTCCCCCATGGTCCAGATGAAATCTGTTTTTCAAACAGTAGTTTCTACATCCTTCCTGTTGCTATCCTTAAAAATTCAATTTTCATTTATTCAACATTAATCTCTAAAGCAAGAACATCTTAAACATCCATTTACCTAGGCAGAGAAAAATAAAACTAAAATGGAGCCCTAATCCTCCAAGATCCTGCCTACCTCACCTCACAGTACAGAGAGTAGCAGAGATAAACCCCACAGCTAGTTCTTCAGAGTCATTCTGTCTCCTGAAGAAGAGAGGTGCTGCTCTGGCCAGTTGGCTCAGTGATAGAGAGTTGGCCTGGCATGTGGATGTCCCAGGTTTGATTCCCGACTAGGGCACATAGGAAAAATGCCCATCTGCTTTTCCACCCTTCCCCCTCTTCTTTCTCTCTTTCTCTCTCTTCCCCCCACAATCAAGGCTCCATTGGAGCAGACTTGGCACAGTCACTGAGGATGACTCCATGACCTCGCCTTAGGTGCTATAATGGCTCTGGGTACAGTGGAGCAATGCACCAATTAGGTAAAGCATCACCGCTTAGTAGGCGTGCTGTTGGATCCCAGTCAAGTGCATGTGGGAGTCTGTCTCTCTGCCCCCCTCCATTTCTCATTTGAGAAAAAATATACATATAAATAAATAAAAGAAAAAGAAAAGAAAAAAGGAGCTCCACATCCAGTCTTTCGGTCTATTAAGACATGAAAGGAAGCAGCTGGAAGCCTGAAACTGCTATTAAAATAGCCATATCGTGAGAAAGTAGAAGCTATAAAACAGAAGCCATAAAGTCAAAGAGGTAAAATCCTCACAACATGACCCACAAATCAACTCGACTACAGCCACACCTATATCATTGCAACAGTAACAGCAACATCTCAGTGGAGAGCCCAAGAACTTCACAGAGCTAAATGTTGTAATACAGCAAAACTACTGGAAGAAATCTCTCAGAATATTTTTCCCATTTATTCCTTTTTTCCTTGTTCTTTTTTCTCTTTTTTTATTTTTGAATTGATTTTTTTCTAATTCTTATATTTTTATTCTTATGTTATCTTAGTGTTTTGTCTTTGACTTTTTTGTAAGTTTTCAATCTTTTTTCCTGTATTTTTTCTCCTTTACTCGTCATAACTTTTAAAATTTTTATATTTTATATATTTTTTTAATTTTTCAAGTTTTTTAGTTGTTTTGTTAGGGTTATTAACAATACCACTCTCAAATGCCATGTCAAAAGAAAAATATTAATACCATGGCTACACAAGACAGAGATGTAGTTCAGAAAGAAAATAAAAATTTTACAAAAAAAAATTTAATCACATGGATTAATTGATAGAGAATTCAAAATTAAAGTTGGGAATATACTCAATGAAATGCAAAAAGACACGAATTTGCAACTTAATGAGCTCAGAAAACAAATAATGATCAAAATGAGTGCTTTACTAAGGAAATTGAAACTTTAAAAACAGAGATGAAGAACTCAATACCTGATGGAATTAGATAGGTTAGCTAATAAAGGAAGCCAAATAGAGGAAAGAATCAGTGACATCAAAGATAGGCAACAAGAGATGCTACAGAGAAAAGATGGGAGATTCAGAAATTAAAAAAATTGATAGAGCTCTACAAGAATTGTTTGATTCCATCATAAAGAGCAATATAAGTATAATGTGGATATCAGAAAAAGAAAAGATGGAGAAGAGAATGGAGAGCCTACTCAAACAAATTATTTATGAGAATTTCCAAAACCTATGGAAAGAGTTAAAGCCTTGAATCCAAGAAGCAAAGAATGCTGAGTAACCACAACACCAACAGACCTTCACCAAGACACATGATAATAAAATTCTCAAAAATCAGTGACAAAGAAAGAATCCTCAAGTCAGCTAAGGAAAAGAAGAACATAACCTTTAAAGGAAGGCCCATTAGGCTATTACCAGATTATCAGCAGAAACTCTACAAGGCAGAGAAAAGTAGACCCAAACATTCAAAGTCCTGAAAGAGAGGAATTACCAGCCAAGAATACTATATCCATCAAAGTTATCCTTCAAATATGAAAGAGAAATAAAAACGTTTTACAGACATACAGCAGCTGAGGAAATTTATCACGAAAAAACCACTACTGCAGGGGCTATTCAAACAGACTCAAAAGCAAACCAAATAAAAAATTACAAGTAAATTTCCAACAAGGTTACAATTAAAACAAGTATAATCTGTGACAACACTAACATAAAAGTGGAGAGGATAAAGCTCTGCAGTAGGAAAGGAGGATGGAGTGCAGTAACACTCATATGACAAGGGACTCTTATAGAAATGAACATTTTTTTTACTGTAGTGGTAACCACCCATGAAAAAGCCTCTACAGAAACACACAGCTTAAAAAAGAACAAACAAAAAGAAAGAAGTATGGAATACCACCAAATAAACACAACTGACAGAAAAAAATAAAGAAACAAACAAGACACAGAGCTACCAAAAATCAAAACATAAAATGACTATAGGAAACCCTCAAGTATCAATAATTACCTTAAATGTAAACAGACTGAGCCCACATATTTAGAGGCACAGAGTAGCAGATTGGAACAAAAAGTGATACCCAACCATAAGCTGCCTTCAAAAGACACACCTAAGCTGCATGAACAAAAGGAGATTCCAAGTGAAAGGTTGGAAAATGATTCTCCAAGCAAATAATATCCAAAGAAAAGCAGAAGTAGCCATATTAATTTTTGAAATGTTGACTACAAGACAATAAAGCTAACCAGAGGCCAAGACGGACATTTTATATCGAAAAAGAGGACTTTGTATCAAGAAGAAATGCTTCTAATATATATGCACAGAACCAGGGAACATCAAAATATATTAAAAATCTAATAACTGATTTAAAAATAGAAGCAGTGGTGCAGTAGATAGAGCATTGGACTGGGACACAGAAGAGTCAAGTTCAAAATCTTGAGGTCAATGGCTTGAGCACAGGCTCATCTGCCTTGAACAAAGGCTGAACCAGCTTGAGCACAGAGTTGATAGTTTGAGAGTGGGATCATAGATGTGACCCCATGTTGCTTGCTTGAGCCAAAGGTCACTGGTTTGAGCTAGAAATCACTTGCTCTGCTATAGCACCCCCTCAGTCAAGGCACATATGAGAAAGCAATCAATCAACAACTAAGATGTCACAAGGAAAATTAATGGTTCTCATTTCTCCCTTCTGGGGAAAAACACACACACACACATGCAAAAAAATATAACTTGACTACAGTTTGTCACCCTGCAAAATTACGAACTCAAAACAAATCACAGACTTAAATATAAGACTTAAAATTATAAATTACATGGAAGAAAATATATTTATTAAACTCATGGACTTTTGACACAATAAATAATTTGTAAATTTGACCCCAAAGTCAAGGGAAGTAAAGGCAAAAATAAATGAACGGGACTATATCAAACTGAGAAGCTTCTCCTTAGCAGAAGAAACTGACAACAAAACAAATAAAAAGCCAACTAATTGAGAGATGATATTTGCAAATAACAACTCTTATGAGCAGTTAATATACCAAATATCTAAAGAACTCACAAAGTTCAACAGCAATCAAGCAAACCATTCATTTAAAAAATGGGGAGAGGACCTGAACAGACATTTCTCCCAAGAGGACAAATGGTCAACAGATATATAAAAAGATGTTTATCATCACCAGCTATTTGAGAAATACAAATAAAAACTACATAAGATACCACCTCACACCTGTTTGATTAGCTATTCTCAACAAGATAGGTAGTAACAAATTTTGGAGAGGCTGGGAAGGAAAAGAAACCATCATTCACTTGCTAGTAGGAATGTAAATTACTATAACCATTATGGAAGAAAGTATGGTGGTTCCTTAAAATCTAAAAATAGCACTATAATTGGACCCAGCAATCCCTCTACTTTGTATCTACCCCCAAAGCTCAGAAACATTGGTACATAAAGACACATCCACCTCAATTTTTGTTGCAGCATTATCCACAGTGGCCAAGACATGGAAACAAGAAAGGTGTCTTTTGATAAAGGATTGGATAAAGAAAATGTGGTCCATAAATACAATGGTACACTACTCATTCAGAAGAAACAATGACATAGTGAAATTTACAACAACATGGATGGATCTTGAAAACATTATCCTGAAAGAAATAAATGAATCAAGAAAAGCTATAAACTGTATAATTTCAGGCATAGGTGAAATATAAAACTGAGACTTATGAACATAGATAAAACTGAAACAATTACCAGGTAAAAGGAAATGTGAAGGATGGGTAATGGGACTTGAGTGAATGGGAAGGGAGAGAGTGGAGTAAATTGTAAAGAGAGACAAATATATGGTGACAGAAAATGATTTGAATTTGGGTTATGGGTATACAATATAATCAACAGTTCAAATGTTATAGAAATTTTCACCTGAAATATATGTACTCTTATTGACCAATGTCACCTTGTTAAAGTTATTTTTCTAAATAAAATTTAAAAATTAAAAAAAATAAGGTTCTGAAAATATTCAATGAGATGCAAAGAACAAACAAAAAAACCGACAGGCAATTTAATGAGCTCAAACATCAAATTCATTACAAAAATGAGTACTTCACCAAAGACATTGCAACATTGAAAAAGAACCAAGTGGAGATGAATAACTCAGTACATGAAACAAAATCTGAGGTAAAAAAATTAACTAATACAATGGGCAAAGTAAAGGAGAGAATCAATGACATCAAGAAAGGTAACTAGAAATGCTACATAAAGGAATAGTGAGACATACATTTAAAAAAATAATAGAGATCTACAAAAATTGTCTGAATTTATCAGAAAAGGCAGTATAAGAATAATTGGTATATCAGAAGAAGAGAGGGAGAAGGGAATAAAGAACCTATTCAAACGAATAATTGAAAAATTTCCAAACCTATGGAAAGATTTAAGCCCATGAATCCAAGAAGCAAAGAGAACACTGAGTTACCACAACCCAAACAGACCTTCTCCAAGGCATATTGTAATAAAATTGTCAATACTCAATGATAAAGATAGAATCTTCAAGGCAACTAGGAAAAATACCATAAAATATAAAGGAAGCCCCATTAGGTTATCATTACACTTCTCAGAAGAAACTTTACAAGCCAGAAAAGTGTGGATCCAAAATTTAAAGTACTGAAAGAGAGGATTTGTCAGGCAAGATTATTATATTCATCAAAGTTATCCTTCAAATATAAAGTAGAAATAAAAACAGTTTTTAGATGTACAGAAGCTGAAGAAAATTATTGACAGAAAATCCCCACTATAGAAAATACTAATGGTGGTTATTCTAGTAGTCAAAAAGAACAAAACAAAACAAAATAAAAAATTCAACAAGGTTACAACAAAAACAAGGATAATCTCTGACAACACTAACATAAAAGGGGAGAAAATAAAGATTTGTAGTAACAAAAGACTCATAAAACAAAAGACTTCTGACTTATAAAAATTTTCTTTTAATATCTTAATGATTACTATCCACAGAAGAGCCACTACTAAAACACATAGCTTAAAAAAAAGAAATAAAGGACAAAAGGATGAAACACCACCAAACAAAACCAACTGACGGAAACACAAAAGAGAAAAACCGAAGGAGATGCAGAACTACTGGAAAACAAAACTTAAAATAAATATAGGAAATCCTCAAGAATCAGTAATTATCCTAACTGTAAGTGGACTGAACTCACCAATAAAGTGATATAGAGTACCTGATTGGATCAAAAAGCATAACCCAAAAATATGCTACCTTTAAGAGGCATATTTTAGCTGCAAGGACAAAAGTAGACTCGAAGTTAAAGGTTGGGAAATTATTTTTCAAGGAAATAATAACTACAGAATAGCAAGTGTAAATATAATATCTGAAAATACTGACCTAAAGACAACAAGGTAACAAAAGCAAAGATGGGCATTTCCTAATGATAAAGGGGACAGTATGTGAAGAAACATAACTCTTTCTAATATACTATATATGCACTTACAGGGATTATCAAAGTATAAAAGACATCTATGAACTGATTTAAAAGGAAAAACAGACAAAAACAGAATCATATTTGCATATCTCAACACACCACTGAATGCTTTAGATAGATCATCTAAATCAAAAATCAATAAAGAATTACTGACCTTAAACAACACACTAGACCAACACTTCAACAACAACTAGACATGAGATATTTTCATGACATCTTTTTTTATCTCAGAAAATCAGATTAAACATTTTCTCCAGTGCGCATAGAACCTTCTCAATGATAGCCCATATGTTAAACCACAAAATTAACCTCAACAAATTCAAGAAGATTGAAATTATACCAATAATCTCTGACCATAAGACTATGAAATTAATATTCACCTTCAAAAAGCAAGTAAAGAAACCCACAAACATGTGAAAATTCAATAACATACTTTTGAAAAAAGACTAGTCAAAGAAGAAATAAAAGCAAAGAGCAAAAAATATATACACACAACTAAGAATGACAATACAACATAGAAAAACTTCTGGGATGCAGGAAAAGCAGTAATAAGAGGAAAGTTTATATCATTACAGGCTTATATACATAAACAAGAGATATTGCAAGAAAACAACTTAATATCACATCTTAAAAAATTAGAAAAAAAGGACAAAGCCAACTCAGTGTCAGCAGAAGAAAATAGTAAAAAAATAAAGCAGAAATAAATAAAATACAGAACAAAAAAAGCTATAGAAAAAATTAATGCAACAAAGAGCCAATTCTTTGAAAAGATCAATAAAATTGACAAACCACTGGCTACACTCATTAAGCAAAAGAGGAATCACTCATATAAACAAAACTGGAAATGAAAGAAGAAAAATTACTACAGAGATCATAGATAAAGGACTATACTAGATTACTATGAAAAATTATAAGCCACCAAATTTAACAATCTAGAAAAAATGGATGTTTCTGTAACTATACAATCTTCTTAGACTGAGTCATGAAGCAGTGCAAAACCTAAATAAAACCATAAGTATAGAAGAAATAGAACTGTCAAAAACGTCTCATAAAATAAAAGTCCAGGACAAGATGGTTACACTAGTAAACTCTACCAAATATTCAAAAAAAGTTGGGATACCTATTCTTGTCAAAGTCTTCTTCCAAAAAATAGAAAAAGAAACAATACTCCCTAACACATTTTACGAGGCCAACATAATCCTGGTACCAATACCTGGCAAGGAGAACACAGATAAAGAAAACTACAGACCAATAACTAATGAATACAGATGCAAAAATCTTAAACAAAATATTAGTAAATCAAATACAATACATTAAAAATGTAACACAGCCTGACCTGTGGTGGCGCAGTGGATAAAGCGTCGACCTGGAATGCTGAGGTCGCCAGTTCAAAACCCTGGGTTTGCCTGGTCAAGGCATATATGGGAGTTGATGCTTCCTGCTCCTCCCCCTGTTCTCTCTCTCTCTCTCTCCCTCTCTCTCTCTCCTCTCTCTCTAATAAAAATGAATAAATAAAATCTAAAAAAAAAAGATTAAAAAAATGTAATACATCACAGTCAAAAGGGATTTATTCCAGGAGAACAAGGATGGCTCAACATATATAAATTAGTCAAGATAATAAACCACAACAACAAAACAACTAAAAAAAAATCATATGATATTATTAATAAAGACAGAAAATGCATTCAATAAGATACAAAATACATTTAAGTTTTAAATATTCAGTAAAATGGGTATAGAAGGAAATTACCTCAACATAATAAAGTCCATATATGACGAACCATCAACTAATATCATACTAAATGATGAAAAACTGAAGGCTTTCCCTCTAAAATCAAGAACAAAGCAAGTCTGCTCAATTTGTTCACTATTATTCATTATAGACATGGAATATTCTTTATTTTTAAAAATTTTTATTAATTTTAATTTATTGTGTTAACATGGATTAAAGTGTCCCACTAAATATAACACCCTCACTCTCCATTCCCATGTCCCCCATTTTGCCCCCTTAATGCCCCTCCCCCTAAGTTCCTCCTCCTCCATCTGAGATTTGCTGTCCTGTTATCTGTATTTATGTGTTATGTATATATAATTTCACTAATCCCTTCACCTACTCTGATCCCATCCCCTCATCCCCTTTCCTCTGACAGTTGTCTTTCTGCTCCCTGTGACCCCGCCTTTACCTCTATTCTGTTCCTCAGTTCATTAGATTGCACATATAAGTGAGATCATATAATATTTGTCTTTCTCTTCTTGGCTTATTTCACTTAGCTAGAGCAATGAGGCAAGAGAAATAAATAAAAAACATCCATATTGGGAAAGAAGAAGTAAAGGCATCACTTTCTGCAGATGATATGATCTTGGATATAGAAAAAACTAAAAACTCCACCAAAAAACTGTTAAAAACTATAAACCAATGCAGTAAATCTCAGGATACAAAATTAATATACAAAACTTTACAGCTTTACTATATGCCAACAATGAAATTTCAAAAAATGAACCCAAAAGAACAATTTATTCTATAATTGCAAGCAATAATAAATAAACAATTGCAACAATAAAAAAATAAAATACCCAAGAATAAACTTAACAAATAATGTAAAGGACCTATACACTGAAAGAAATTATATATTGAAAGCATTATTGAAAGAATTTGAAAATGACACAATGAAATAGAAAAATATTCCATGTGTATGAATTAGAAGAATTAACATAGTTAAAATGGCCAAATTACCCAAAGCAATATACAGATTTAATGCAATACCCATTAAAATCCCAATGTCAATTTTTAAAGAAATAGAACAAAATATTGCCAGGTTTGTATGAAATCATAAAAAAAAAAAATAGAAATAGCCCAACCAGATGGTGGCATTGTAGATAGTGTCAGTTTGAAATATTGAGGACCCAGGATTGAGTCCTTGAGGTTACCAACTTGAGCATGGGCACATCCAGCTTAAGCCTGGGCACACCAGCTCAAGCACAGAGTCACCATCTTGAGTGTGAGATCATAGATATCATCCCATGGTTGCAGGATTGAGCCCAAAGTTGCTGGCTTAAGCAAGGTCTCACTGGCTAGAATAGAGCCCCCCCTCTGTCAAGGCACATATGAGGAAACAAGAAAACAAGCAAGATACAACTAAGGTGTCATAACTATGAGTTGATACTTCTCATCTCTCTCCCTTCCTGCTTATCTGTTCCTGTCTGTCCTCTGTTTCTCTCTCTCTCTCTCTCTCTCTCTCAAAAACAAACAAACAAAAAAATCAAATAGCCAATGCAATACTTACAAAAAAATCAAGCCAGAGATAAAACATTACCTGACTTCAAGTTATACTATAGAGCAACCATTATGAAAACGGCATGGTATTGGTAGAAAATCAGATATACTGACCAATGGAACAAATCGAGAGCCCAGAAAGAAAAACATGTATATGTGAACAAATAATCTTTGACAAAGGAGACAAAAACACACAAAGGATAAAAGAAAGCCTAATCAATAAATGGTGCTGGCAAAATTGGACAATCACATGTAAAAGAATAAAACTGGACTACACAATTGAACAAAATTATATTGGATCAAAGACCTAAATATAAGATCTAAAGCAATATATCATATAGAAAAAAACATAGATAATAAACTTATGGACCTTTACTGTAGAAAATATTTTTTTGAATTTGACCCCAAAGGCAAGGGAAGTAAAGGCAACAATAAATAAATGAGATTATATTAAACTAAAAGTATTCTGCACAGCAAAAGAAATTGACAACAAAACAAAAAAGTAGTCAACCCAATGGGAGATGATATTTATAAATAACTGCTCTCTTATGAGGTTAATATCAAAAACATATAAAAAAACTCAAAAAGCTCAGCAACAAACAATCAAACAATCCAATTAAAAGTAGGGAAAATGCCCTGGCTGGTTGGCTCAGCCATAGAGTATTGGCCCAGCTTGTGGAAGTCCTGGGTTTGATTACCGGTCAGGGCACACAGGAGAAGCACCCATCTGCTCCTCCACCCTTCCCTCTCTCCTTTCTCTCTGTCTCTCTCTTCCCCTCCTGCAGCCAAGGCTCCATTGGAGCAAAGTTGGCCCGGGCTCTGAGGACAACACCATGCTCTCCACCTCAGGTGCTAGAATGGTTAAGGCCATAAGGAAGCAACGCCCAGATGGACAGAACATTGCCCCCTGGTGGGCATGCCTGGTGGATCCCAATCAGGTGCATGTAGGAGTCTGTCTGATTGCCTCCCTGCTTCTAACTTAGAAAAAATACAAAAAGAAAAGAAAAGAAAAAGTATGAAAAGGACCTGAACAGACACTTCTCCCAAGAAGACATACCAATGACTAAAAGATCCTTGTCTTCACTAGCTATTAGTTGAATGCAAATCAAAACTACAAATGAGCCTGATCAGGCAGTGGTGCAGTGGATAGAGCACTGGACTGGGACAAAGAGGACCCAGGTCGAAACTCTGAGGTCACCAGCTTGAGTGCGGGGTCATCTGGTTTTACAAAGATCACCAGCTTAAGCCCAAGATCGCTGGCTTGAGCAAGAGGTCACTCAGTCTACTGTGCCCCCGCCCCCAGGTCAAGGCACATATGAGAAAGCAATCAATGAACAACTATGGTGTCAAAAGGATGAATTAAAGAATTGATGCTACTCATCTCTCTCCCTTCCTGTCTGTCTGTCCCTATCTGCCCTCTCTCTGTCTCTGTAACAAAAACAAAACAAAACAAAACAAAAAAAACTACAGTGAGATACCACCTCACACCTGTTAGACTGCATATTATCAATAAAACAGGTGAGAACAAATCTTGGAGAGGCTTTGCAGAAAAAGTAACCCTCATTCACTGTTGCTGGGAATGTAAAGTGGTAAAGCCATTATTAAAAAAAACATATGGTAGTTCCTAAAAAAAATTAAGAATAAAACTACTTTATGACCTAGCAAACCCTCTCCTGGGTATCTACCCAAAAAATTCAAAAACATTGATATGTAAAGACACATGCACCCGCATGTTCATCACAGCATTATTCACAGTGGTCAAGATATTAAACAACCAAAGTTTCCTTCAATAGAGGATTGGATAAAAAAAGAGGTGGAATTCTACTCGACCATAGGAAATGAGGACACATTGTCATTCACAGCAACTTGAATGTACCTTGGGAACATTAAACTGAGTGAAGTAAGTAAATCAGAAAAAGCTAAGCACTATATGGTTTTACACATGGGTGGTATATAAAATGGAGACTTATAGAAATAGATAAAAGTGAAGTGGTTACCAGCAGGAGGGGCTTGGGGGGAGGGATAAATATCTGGTAATAAAAAATGATTTGGGCCCTGGCCGGTTGGCTCAGCGGTAGAGCGTTGGCCTAGCGTCCGGAGGACCCGGGTTCAATTCCCGGCCAGGGCACACAGGAGAAGCGCCCATTTGCTTCTCCACCCCTCCGCCGTGCTTTCCTCTTTGTCTCTCTCTTCCCCTCCTGCAGCCAAGACTCCATTGGAGCAAAGATGGCCCGGGCGCTGGGGATGGCTCTGTGGCCTCTGCCTCAGGCGCTAGAGTGGCTCTGGTCGCAACATGGCGACGCCCAGGATGGGCAGAGCATCGCCCCCTGGTGGGCAGAGCGTTGCCCCATGGTGGGCGTGCCGGGCGGATCCCGGTCGGGCGCATGCGGGAGTCTGTCTGACTGTCTCTCCCTGTTTCCAGCTTCAGAAAAATGAAAAAAAAAAATTAAAAAAAAAAAAAGATTTGACTTTGGGTGATGAGTATACATTATTAACAGTTCATGTGTTATAGAAATGCTTACCTGAGACCTATGTACTCTTATTGGTCAACATTACACCATTTAATTTAATATTCTAAAGAAATTTTGTTTTAAAAATGCACTTTCTAGCCCTTTTCTGACTCTGATCCACACTGCCTTAGGGAGGTACAGACCAATGTTTTTATGTTTACACAAGCAAGGCCATTTTTTCTAAGAGCAGTAGTGTGACCACAAATTCTTAATAAAAATACTTTTTGTTGAATAAAATTTCTTGGTTCCAGATATTAAAAATGTCCAGTATTAATTTTCTTTTATACAGTGGCTGAGTTATTTCCCATTATATTCATACACTGGCCAATCACAACACAGAAGGGATTCTAACCGAAGTCTTATGATTTTGTAGTCATGAGAATTGGTGGATTTTCTCTTGATTCTGTTGAGTATTGCCTGTTACTGGGAAGTATATGCAAATTTCAGCAATAAAAGTAGGGCATGGTTAAGCTCCTAAAGGGGACAGGTGGTATGCTATTGTGTTCTTGAATCTCATGGGCCAGGTGACAATTTTATATTCATATTAGAACCTTGACTACTTTCTTCACTGTTTGATTTCCAGAACCGAATCCTATGCTAAACACAGAGTACATTCTCAATAAAGTTATGATGAATGAATAAATGTGATTAAATAAAAAGGAACCTAGGGAATATGTAACATTTAGAGAGATAATGCATGTGGAATTAGGAGCTCAAACTCTGGAGCCAGATTGCAGATGTTCCAGTCCCAACTCTGACCTTAACTCACAGTGTGACCTTGGGCAAGCCATTTTCTCATCATGATAATGTTAATCATACATACCTTAAAGAGCTGTTTGTGAGAATAGAATTTTAAAGCATTAAAAGCAGGTGGAACATTGCCTGACTTATAGTGATTTCTCAATAATAATCCTTATTATCTTCAATTATTTCTAGGTAGCCATGTATACAAGGCCATGTGAGTACTCAAAGTGTACCAAAGTCTGTGCAAGTGTGTAGAAACTCTTTTTCTGTTGCTTAGGGATATATATCCCACTTATCTCTGGATCTTCAGTGGCTGACCAAGTGGTAGCTCTCAATAAATGAGCATATTTTGAATACAGAGATGCTTTCAGCAGTCTGAGATGATTGGCATTCTTACAAATACAGGCAATGTCAGTCTTTGTTTTTGTATAACAATCCCTCTAGACTCTAGCTTCAACCTTTCACTTGAAATCTCTTGATGTTTGCCACTTTCTTTGCCATGGAGTTGTATTTGGAATCTTCATCTGCCTCACCCCTTCATTGGGACTATCTGCCATTATCTACCATTATTTTGCCACAGGGTAATGCTTCTTATACAATACCTCCCTGGTTTCATGAACCATAGCCTGAGTTACAAATAATAGTCCATCTTAAGATTACAGAGGTAACAGGTACAATATCCCAGTTAACTGGTGTATTTTGTCTTGTTTCTCTTTTTGGTGGAATAATTTGGATACCAGAAACATTATTCATAACAATTCAGGGCAAAAGTTATAAGGACAGATAACCAGGGTCAACTGCAGCTGGCTGTAGGATTCTTGAATATAGCCAATTGTTATGTTCATCAATAAATACTTAATAACTAATAAAATGGCTGGCATCTTATTAGTAGGTATTCAGCATTATGAGCCAGCATTTATTGGATGTATATGGCACCATGCTAGGCACTATCTTATACAGTTATAAGAAAATTGATATAATTATCTCATTACAAATTAGAAAACAAAACCATAAAGTTAAAAATGACTAAGTCACCTGATCAGGTGGTGGTGCAGTGGATAGAGCATCAGACTGGGATGTGGAAGACCCAGGTTTGAGACCCTGAGGTTGCCAGCTTGAGCATGAGCTCATTTGAGTAGAGCAAAAACAGCTCACCAGCTCAGACCTAAGGTCGCTGAGCAAGGGGTCACTTGGTCTGCTGAAGGCCCACGGTCAAGGCACATATGAGAAAGCAATCAATGAACAACTAAGGTGTCACAATGAGAAACTGATGATTGGTGCTTCTCATCTCTCTCCGTTCCTGTCTGTCTGTCCCTATCTATCCCTCTCTCTGTCCCTGTAAAAAAATAAAATAAAATAAAATGACTGTCACCAAGCAAGTAGGTGGCTGAGTGAGGATATGACCCAGGAGGTGTGTCTCTCTTAGGTACACCTCTCTCATATCCTTAAGAAATAGATTATTAAATTGTATCTCAAATATAAGATCACAAATATACAGAGAAATGAATTCAGATGACAACATGCTGGTTTAGAAGGGATGTCTGGCAACCAACAGTAGCTTAGCATAGTTTCTTTACTCTCTGACTAGTGGATCTAGATGTCAGTAGATGCAGTAGATGGATCTCGCTTACCACGACTAAAGAAACACCTACCAACTTTTAAAACTCTGTATATACTCTTTTTTTTTTTTTTTTTTTGCTTTTGGTAAGTGAAACTGTGTTATTATCTTAAACAATCTTCAATTTTTCTAGATTCATATGTACATACCACATTTTCACAACTTGTGCAGCTGTTCACATGAGTAATTTGGTCCAAATTTCTCTTTCATGAGAACCCCCACACTATATTGTTTCTCTCATCTAGACATTAGGAGATAGGACAGGGAAGGGGGAAAAGAAGAATTCTTTCCCTGAGCCTTAAAAGTAAGCCAGTGAAGAGCAGCAGGAAGGGCAGTACAGCCAGATGAATTCACCCTGTGCTACATTAACTTAAATGAATGTATTTCCTAATCAAAGAGCAGGAGTAAAACTTATAATCTCGTTAATGGAGAAGCCCTTAAAACTAGTACTAGGAATAACTAAAATAAAGTTGGTATAATTTTGTCTTTAGCCTAACTCCCATTCATTTGGATAAGATTGAACAGAAGATAAAATCATAATCAGATGAACTAAGAAACTATGGTTTATATTACCCAAGCAATCTGATGTGAACAAATTTAGTCCAAAAATAGTATGTGGTTAATTGGCCTAATTTTACTTGACATATTTCATCTTTGTGTAATGTTTTTGCTGCATTGAGCTTTATTCTATGATTCATGACACCCCAGAAAGCCATATCTTCAGTGGGATACTGTGAAGGTATAATCATAAGACATGTGAGTAAGGTCTCCAGAAGCCCAAATTTGCAATTATCACCATTACATTTAGATGTAATTTTATTTTTCCATTGGTTATCTAGTCATGTAATTGATGCTAAGCATTTTTAGTCTTCTTACCATTGATAATAACATGACCAAGGATGTAATTTTTAGTGAGTTTTCACTTATTTATAACTTATACTTAAGATTCAGTTAGCATCAAGAAAACAAACAAAAAAAAACAACAAAATTTTATTTTGGAACACTTTCAGATGCTTTCTTTAAACTGAAAATACATAAAATACTAAGAACAATTATAATACATTTCCTATAATGATTATTCAATTAACTTTTACTTCTTCCTTATTCTAGTGCCTGATTACTTACATTTGGACCCTTTAGAAAAGTGCACTACAAGAAAAAAAATCAGCAAAATAAAAAGATAGCCAACCAAATTAAAAAAGATATTTGTAAACAATGCATCTGATAATGGGCTAATATCAAAAATATATAAATAACTCGTACAACTCAACCAAAAACAAAACAGCAATCTAATTAAAAATGGACAGAAGCCCTGGCCAGTTGGCTCCATGGTAGAACATTGGCATGACACGTGGATGTCCCAAGTCCAATTCCCTATCAGAGCACACAGAAAAGGTAACCATTTGCTTCTCCACCCCTCCCTCTTCCCTTTCTTTCTCTCTTCCCCTTCCACAGTCATGTCTCGATTGGCTTGAGCGAGTTGGCCTCAGATCCTGAGGATGGCTCCATGGCCTCTGTCTTAGGTGCTAAATAATGGCTCAGGAGCAATAAAGCAAGGGCTCCATATAGGCAGAGCATTGCTTCCTAGTGGGCTTGCTGGGTGGATCCCAGTCAGGTCTCATGTGGGAGTCTGTCTCTCTGCCCCCTCTCCTCTCACTATTTTTTTTAAATGGACAGATAACCCGAACAGACACTTTTCCCAAGAAGATATGCAGATAGCCAACTTACATATGAAATGATGCTCAAATTCACTAACTATAAAGTAAATGCAAATCAAAAGCATGATGAGATACCATCTCATGCCTGTTAAAATGGCAATCATCCGTAAGACAAGAAATAACAAATGATGGAGAAGATGTGGAGAAACGGAAACTGTTATACAGTGCTGGTGGGAACTGATACAGATACTATAGAAAACAATATGGAGGTGCTTCAAAAATTAAGAATAATTATGACCAGGAATTCCTTTTTTGGGTATCTAACTAAAAACTTTGAAAACATATTTTTGTGCAGATATATGTACCCTTGTTTTTATTGCAGCATTATTTATGGTAGCCAAGACATGGGAAAACCTAAGTGTCCTTTGATGCATGATTGGTTAAAGAAGATATGGTTCATATATATAATAGAGTAGTAATTACTTAGGCATAAGAAAAAAATGAAATATTGTTATTTGTGACAATGTGTATGGATTTTAAAAGTATTATGTTAAATAAAATAAGTCAGACAAAAAGAACAAGAACTTTATGATTTTACTCATATGTGGAATATAAAACCAAAAACAACAAATGAGCTAACAAGACAAACTCATAAACACAGGTAACAGTATGGTAGTTACCAGATAGAAGTGGATATGGTAGGGAGAGGATGAAGAGGATAAAAGGGATTAAATGAAGAGGGTAAAAGTGATCAAATATATGTTGATGGAAGGAGAGTAGACGTTGGGTGCAGAGCACACAATGCAATATACATATAATATACTATAAAATTGTACACTTGAAACTTAATGATATTAACTATTGTCACCCCAATACATTTCATTTTAAAAAAGAAATTTGCAGTAGTACCCATATTATTGGAGTTGAGTCACACTGTTACAACTTTAAAATTTTCTAACCTATTGCTTTTAGTAGAAATTATTTCTTTTTAAAAAGTACTTCATATGCATGGATATACTGAGAAGGAGCTAAATAGAGATGAGACCATCTGCTTCTCTTCCACTTCTTCTCACTATTTCTGCCTCTTCTTTCACAGTCAGTGGCTCATTGGTACAAACATCAGCCCCGGGCTTTGAGGATAGCTCAGGTGGTCTGAGCATTGGCCTCAGGCAATGAAGATGGCTTTGTTGATTTGAACATTGGCTCCAGACAAGGGTTGCAGTGTGGATCTTAGGGCACATTCACAAGTATGTGTACCTCCCCTCCTTTCACTTTAAAAAAAGTGCAAGTTCAGCATTGCACATAACATTTTATCTTATATAAGATGTTTAGGTAACTAATACTACAGTACTAAGTTTAAGAACAGGATTAACAAAGTAAAGACCCACTTGTTAAAAAATACTCAGAATAAAGCACAGACATTCAAAGTTAGTGTTTTCTAAATTTATCTACCCACAAGAATCATACTGTCTGCTAGTAAATAATAAGTTGAGATTTCTGGACCACTTTCAGTCTTCTCTGCCAGATAATGGATATATTTTTTAGCAAGCACTCCTAGTGATTTTTATAATCAGCAAGTGTAAGAAACACCAGTCTAATTGAAAACAGAGAAGACAACAAGAACAGTTGCATAAGAATCCAATATTAGCATTAATGCATCCTTTCTTTTACTTCAAAATCAAAAGTATTATCTTGCATAGCTGACTCTGTGCTAGGAACTGGAGATACAAAAGTGAGCAAGAGAAAACCCTGATCTCTCAAATTTTACATCCTATGAAAAATTAAAAACAGTAATTATATAATCAGCAGTTTACAGTTATGTGGATTGCTACTAAGTATTGTCATATGTCAAGAAGGTGAATACTGGGAAGATCTTATTTCCTTAGGGGTGCCTGAAGGCTTACCTGAGAAAAAAATTTAAGCTACTATTTGAATGATGAATAGGCATTAGCTAGGTGACAAAATGGAAGAGATTATTACAGGTTGAAGGAAAGATCACTGACATGTAGAGAGTCCAAAAAAATCTTAGAGAATTTCATTAAGATTTTGCTACAGAAAAGGAGTTAAAGAGTCAAAATGAGCTATAGTTCACACCGGTGATACACTGATATATGCCCAGTCTATCTATGTGCCAACCAGATAGTACTCAGACCTTGGCATGAGTCCCAGATTAGACTTTTAAATTTACCCAGTCTTGTGAACTTTCCCATGAAACCGATATGCTTCAATACCAAGAGAACAATATTCTATTATCTTGTTCACATTTCTCAGTTGAAAATCGCAAGGCAGTGTAGTAAAATGGGAAAATTTGTAGGTTTTAGAATCAGTAGACAAATTAAACCCAGCTCTATTACTCACTAACTACATGGTGTTAAGCAAGTCACTTAAATCTTATTGAGCTTTAGTTTCATTGACTGTACAATAGGATTAATAACCATTTTTATCACATAAGGTGGTTTGAGGATTCACTGAGCAATTGATTTATAGTATAGTGCAGTGATTTTTAACCTGTTTCATCTTATGGCATACATACACTAATTACTAAAATTCTGAGGCACATGCAGTATATTTTTTGCCAATATGATAAAAAAATAAATAAAATTTTGATTCATTCACACTGAATGGCTATTATTGTATTGGTTGTTGTCATTTTTTATTTGACAATCTAAGTAAAAAGAGGTCAGTGCCCCTGATTAATAGCCAGGTATTGCATGGTTTAAAAATTCTTGTGGCACACCAGATGGAAATTGTTGGTATGGCAGATAAGAACTTTGATGTACACAGACCTGTGTTTGAATCTCAGTTCTACTACTTATCTCATGGGTAACATTGGGATATGTTGATTTACTTTCCTGAGACTCAGTTTCATCAACTGCGAAGTGGTGATAGTAATACATACAACTGAGCTGTGAGGAATAGAGATAATGTGTCAAAACTGTCTCATGCAGTGCCGCTTAACACATAGTTAATACTCTACAAATGGTAGTCATTAATCTTTCTTTGGTATCAATTCAGCATTCTGATTCAAATGAACTCAGAATAAATTTTGAAGTATGCTAGGCAGCAGGTATGAAGCGAGAGCCAGAAGCCCTTGGGAAGGTCACTTCTCACTCTGGAATTCAATTTCCACAGATGTGATATGAAGAAGTTAAGTGTCTCAAACTATCGATATTGAAAGACCATTTTATCCCAATATATCATAGACCAATACATATGTAAAATACAAAATCACACTCTTGGACATCACTGCAATGCCAAATTTCTTAAAAATCCATAAATGACTTTGAGTCAGATTTTGTTTATAATATGAGTATCCATTTATGTAAAACTTCCAGAAGAGAGAAATCCATAGTCAAGAAGCAGATGGGTAGTTACCAAGGGTTAGGAAGAGGTAAGAATAGTGAGCAACTGCTTAATGGGTATAAATTTTTGGAGGGGTGATGAAAATGTTTGTTACTATACAGAGCTCACATTTGCACAGCATTGTAAATATACTAAATGCCACTGAACTGTTGATATAATATGGCTAATGGATGATATATAGTATGTTATGTAAATTTTAAGAAAACATTTAAAAATAAACTTATGTGATTTTAAAAAGTTTATAAATGCTTACTCATGCTCTGCGTTTAGCACATTATAAGCATATAACAGTTCCTGAACCAAGACCATTGACCACATATTGAATAACTTTGGCCTCAGTGATCTCTAAGACTCTCTCAGCTCAAACATATTGATGCTGTGTGGAACTAACATCATTCATAAGAATAGTCTATACTACTACAGAGACCAAGGGGACCAACGGTGTTTCTCCAAGAATGGTAAAAGTGTGGTGGAGATTATGGTGGTAAGGGTTGTGACATTCACCACTTGATAGGCTCCTTCAGGACAAGAACTTGGTCTTATTGACTTCTGAATCCTAGAGTCTGCCACAGTGAACACTCTATAACATTTTAATAGATGGAATTCAATGAAAAATCTTCCCAAGTGTTTTGAGATCCAGGCTATTTTTGTCCTAAAGAATGCCTACAGACATTGGCTCTGTGCAATAAAATCAATTTGTGCGGGGAGGAAGTAAAAAGAATTAAGTGTAAGAGTTGGGTTTAACGGCGATGCATACACAGAATAATCACCTGAAAACTGTGAGAGTGTGTTTTGAGATTGCTAGGGCATGGCAAAATCTGCATGTACATGTGCAGGACTAACCAGGAGCATACCAGGCCAGAAACTGCATTTAAAAATACAGTCATTTTAAGCACCCAGTTCAATGTGTTTTGACAAATATATATATCCATGTAATTACCACCACAATCAGGATACAGAACAGTATTTCCATTATGCCACAAAGTTCCTCTGGCTCCATTAAACTAATTTTCCCCACTAAGCCCAGATAATTTTTCTGTTTTCAAATTCTATAAAGTTTCATATATACTTTTTTGTATCTGGCTTTTTTCACCGAGCATAGTGGTTTCAAGATTCATCTATGTTTTTGCATGCATCAAGACATCATTTCTTTTTGTTCCATCATCAAAATTCCTTTATGTATTCCCCTGTTGATAGACATTATGGATATTTCTAGGTGTTGACTATTACAACAAAGCTGATGTGAACATTGTATACAGATCTTAGCATAGGCATCTGTCTTCATTTCTCTAGGGTAAAAACTAGAAGTAGAATGATTGGGTCATGTGTTAAGTGTATTTTTAACTTTATGAGAAACTACTTAATGTCTAACCAAAATGATTATAGCAAGTAAAATAACACAGAATTTCTTTTGTGATTATGATGAAATAAGTATCTCCATACTTGCCTTCACACAGTTTACAAATAGTAAGTTGGACAAAATAAATAAAGCAACTAAAAATAAATAAAAATAATTTCAGTAAAAAATAAATGAAAACACTGTTTTCAGATATTAGATGTCAGGTAGCACTGAACTGAACTCTCTGAGATAAAGTAAATAACAGAGTTTAACCCTATGATCACTCTGATGTGCCACATATTAGCCCTTAGATAAAATATTTCTAGAACATTAGCTACCATTATATGTTAGGCATCATTATAATTAGCATAATAAGTTAAAAGCAGTAAATGATCAAAAAATAATTAAACAGTCTTATATGGACTTACTTTATTATTTTAGTACCTTTAAAAAAATATTCACATTTTGAAAAATGCCAAACTTACATTAAAGTAACATGAAAAAGTTTCAAACAACTTTCATATATAACAACCCCCCCTTTCTCACGGGATATGTCCCAAGAACCCCTAATACTGCAGGACTATGGAATCCTATATATATTATGTTGTTTTCCATACATGCATACATACATACTTACAGTAAAGTTTACTTTATAAATTAGACAATAACACAATAAAATAAAACAATCATAACAATATACTATAATAAAAGTTATATAAATGTGATCACTCTCAAAATATTTTACTGTACTCACACTTCTTCTTGTGATAATGAGAAATAATACCTATGTGATTATACAAAGTGAGATTAATGATATAGGCATTATCACATCATGTTAGGTCACTATTGATCTTCTGATGATTTATAATAAACATTTTACAGCTTCTCTTTGGCATATATCAATTGCTAGCGTCACCACTCTTGTGCTTTGGAGCCATTATTAAGTAAAATAAGTATTACTTAAACACAAGACTTTAGGGTACCTCAGCAGTTAATCTGATAATCTGGACAGCTACTAGGTGACTAGTGAGTGAGGAGCATATACACCATTGATATGCTGGACAAAGGGATTATTCACAACCCAGACCAGATGAGGCTGGGCTTCATGAGATTTTAATACTCCACTCAAAACAGCATACAATTTAAAACTTATGAATCATTTATTTGTGGAATTTATTATGTAATACTTTCAGACTAGTTGACCATGGGTACCTGAAACTATGGAAAAGTAAAACCACTGACAAGGGGGTACTATTGTACCCTTTACCCAGAAACCCTACTGAAGTTTCACCAGGTGTCTCAATAATATCTTTTCTTTTTTATTTTTATTTATTTATTTTTAGTAATAGAGAAAGAGAAAGAGAGGAACAATGACCTGTTCTCGTATGTGCTCTTACCTGAGATAAAACTGGCAACCTCTGCACTTTGGGACAATGCTCCAACTATAATCTGTCTGGCCAGGGCTCAATATATCTTTTCTAGCAAAAGGATCCAATCACTGACCACATATTTCATCCTGTTGATATATCTTTCCAGTCTTTTTCAATGTAAAATCATTTCTTGTTTTTTATTTTTTTTTATTTTCATGACATTGACTTTTCTTTAAAGATTGCAGATGTCATTTTTTAGAATGTCCTTCATTATAAATTTGCCTAAATTTTCTTAATGGTTAGATGAAAGCTTTCCATTTTGACTGAAATATTATAAAAGTGATGTTATGTTTTCATTCTGCCTTATCAGGTGGTACCTGATGCTGATTTGTCAGCCTAAAGTAGTGTTAAATTTGGTCATTTGGTTAATATAGTATCTGTAGTGGAATAACCCATTGCATGGCCTTGGATGGAAACACAGCCAACAAGAAAAGAATGTTTTGCCAAGAGAATTGTTTTGTGACTTGAAGGCGGGTCACTGAAACAGGTCTATGTGACTGAAGGCAGTTGCTGGGCTTTTCTCAGTAAAACATTCTCATAAGATTTCTGTACTTCCCAAGGTTATCCCTTAAGATAAGGAGAGGAATGTTGTGGGATCCATAGAAGCAATAGCAATTAATGCCTTCTGATATTATGTTATTACTAAGCTATCTTGCAGGTGCACTCCATGTATCTTTAAGTAAAAGTTACACTTGATGTTATGCCAATTTCTCAGTAAACAAGCTTTTTGAAGTCTTTTTTCTTCTTTTTTTCTTTTTTTGTACTTTTCCAAAGCTGGAAAAGGGGATAGACAGTCAGACAGACTCCCGCATGCGCCCGACCGGGATCACCTGGCACACCCACCAGGGGCGACGCTCTGCCCACCAGGGGGCGATGCTCTGCCCCTCCGGGGCGTTGCTCTACCGTGACCAGAGGCACTCTAGCACCTGGGGCAGAGGCCAAGGTGCCATTCCCAGCGCCCGGGCCATCTTTGCTCCAATGGAGCCTTGGCTGCGGGAGGGGAAGAGAGAGACAGAGAGGAAGGAGGGGGTGGGGGGTGGAGAAGCAAATGGGCACTTCTCCTATGTGCCCTGGCTGGGAATCGAACCCGGGTCCCCCACACGCCAGGCCGACACTCTACCGCTGAGCCAACCGGCCACGGCCATTGAAGTCTTGTGAATAAAATTAGGACACAGCGCGAACTCGGGGCCATTTGCCTGAGCGAGCGGTGGTCCTTTGCTAGTCCTTGATGATTCCATCTGCTGATCTCTCTCTCTGCGCCTCCGACTCACAACAACATTTGGCGCCTACTGTGGTGCCTTAAGAAGAGGTTGGGAACAGATGGAACCCCGAAAGGGTAAGTTGGACGCAGTGTGTATGCGATACTTTCGGGTAACTAGCAAAGTCATGGGAAATTCCCATTCATTACATGACAGTTATGTACAGGTTTTGACATCCCTTTTAAAAGGGTCTGAGACTCAGATAAAAGACAAGGTTTTGTTACGTTTTTAAAATGCTATGCAGAAACACTGTTATTGGTATACTCCTGAACATTGTAATCAATTGAATTTGAATGTTTGGCAACAAGTAGGAAAATCTTTATGATGTGTTCATCAGCATGGAGATCCACTTGATGCTGATGTGGGCTGCTTATAATCTTATTGCTACAGCCCTTGGACCTTTACAATCAGATAGAGATTCTGTTAAAGACTTGAATGAGCTTATTTTTAATGAGCCTGAAGAATTTGATTCAGCACAGAATGAACAGAATAATGACTTGGACAATACTGCCTCTGCTTCTGAAGTTACTGATAATGTTAATGAAATTCAGCCATCCAAAGGCTTTCATCCCTCTTTGTTAAAAAATGAGGGAGACCCTATGGATAATGTTGCCTGTCTAAAACATTTATTAAGTAAACTACAATTTACACTGGAACAACAGGAGAATGGAAATCAGTATACTGCTTATCCTGTTCAAAAGCAAGATATATGTGAGCCTACGGCTCCTCCAATTCAAGGTCAAAAATTAATTGGTACTGGCAGGGGAAGGATTTTTCAATTCCCTGAAATCTCTGAAATGCAACAGGTGCTTACACATCATAATGATTTAGAATCTAATTCTAGTAATTTTTCTGTATCTATTTTTTTCAATTATTCAACAGCCTTTTCCTCTTAATGCTCCAGATGCTGGGGGAGGGCATAATATCCAATTTGACCAATTGAATTTACTTTCTTAAAGCTAGTCAAACAATCTATTCCTATGTATGGACCTCAGTCCTCATATGTTCAAGGTCTGATCTCTTCCTATTGTAATAATCATTTAATCATTCCTTTGGATTGGGATTTACTTGCTATTATGGTTTTGGAACCAGTACAATATTTACAATTAAAATCTTGGTGGAGAGAGGAGGCTTTTCGAATATCTCACATGAATGCCAGAAATAATCCCCCCGAAGTTACTTTTGAAATGCTCATCGGAGTTGGTGCTTATGCAGCTGTGGGACAACAAACTGGTTATACTGATGCTGTTATAGCTCAGATTAGATTGCTTGTCTTAAAGCCTGGATGCAAATCACTGGAAATAGAGACAAGGAAGAAAAGCTTAAAGCTTTACATCAGTTGGTACAAATTCAATTAGAATTAGGACATATAGAAGAATCATGAAGTCCTTAGAATTCTCTAGTCTTTGTAATAATAAAATAAATAAATATTAATTTTCTTTGGTGTTTTATCTACAATCCTCTGAGCATCATTTTGTTTCTTTCTTATTCTTTGCCTGGAAACTGAGGCGGGGGACATGTGTTGGATCTGACTATAGAAAATGTCCCAGCAGCTGCCAAGAGAATTTTCTTGGGGAAATTTTGTTTAGTCTCATCCATCGTCAGTCCCTCTGTCAGAAAATGCCCTGATTAAAATCAGGCAGGCATCTTTCTAGTCTGACTGTGCTCTGAAA
Source organism: Saccopteryx leptura (assembly GCF_036850995.1). Taxonomy (NCBI): domain Eukaryota; kingdom Metazoa; phylum Chordata; class Mammalia; order Chiroptera; family Emballonuridae; genus Saccopteryx; species Saccopteryx leptura. The sequence continues at coordinate 58,826,551 of NC_089516.1, read as the reverse complement.
TCCCTGGTTTCTCTTTGGTTTGTCTAGTCTGGTTTGTCTGATTCTAATTTCTGTTTAGTTTTTGTTTAATATTGTCTAAAATGTGATTTTAAAGACCTGAATTGTGTTTACATACAAAGATTAAAAATGCTGGCTTTCTTTTATATTGAAAAAAGTTTCATCCATATATTTTTTGCTTTAAAATGAGAAATTATAAGGAGCGCTCATTTAAATTGAAATTGAATAGAATATGGATCCTTAAGACTTGCTAATTAAGTTAATACATTATAAGGTATATTCAAAGTTTGAAATCAAATAAGAATTCAAATATTAGGATTAATTAAAGTTATATGTTATACTTGTGTTTCTGTGTTGAAAATTGTCTTGTTTATGTGTAAAATATGCTCAAATTTGTAAAACTAAGGAATTAAACAAAATTAAGTCATTTTAAGAATTTATCTCAAGCTGCTTCAGACAGTTGGCTGCTTGTAAGGCAACATCCTGAAAAAGAAGGCACTGAGGAAAGCAGGAATTTAGTTCCTCTGATGCCCTATAATAGACTTAACAATACAAAAGACTTTTAGATATAGAAGCTGATGCATCTCTTATAACTAAGCAACATTAGTTTTCTTTTTAGATCACTTAGGCAGTAGTCACTAAGCTGCATGGCTTAGGAGAAGTCCCTAACAAAGCTCTAAAATTTCTTTTACAATAGGAAAATAACAAGAGTCATTCGGCCTCTGATAAAGAAAAACACTTATCTTATAAATAATTAAAAGAGCAACATTTTAAATTACAGTCTAACCTTTCTGACAAGGAGTTTTTTATACTCACTATGACCAAATTTCTGTCAAAGCTCTTAAAGAGTTAAAAATGGCTTGCTCCCAGTATAAAACTAACTGTCTTTATATGCAGGAACTGCTATCCTCCTTCATGGACTCTGAATGTTTTATTTCAAAAAATTTAGAAATGTTAGCTTGGACTGTTCTTTCAAAAGCAAAAGAGTTACAGTTTATAACTTAGGAAAATCAAGCTTGTATTCAACCTAATCAAAATGCTAATGCTAACTGTCTTATTAATATTACACAAGATGAACTTTTTAAATAGACAGTTTTCTAATTTACAACAGCAATGTAGACAAAATGTAGGGGTGAGGATTTACTCTTATCTCCACAGATATGGGACTAGTAGATACCTTCCAGAAAATTGAAGCCTCAGCATAAGTTGAAAATAGAAAAAAGGGAAATTTGACAATTAAATAAACTGACCTAGGTGGCAAAAAATTTTTTTTAATTAAGACTAAGACTTCAAAAAAATCATTGACTCTGTTTCTAGCAATGCTAGCTGTTGTGTCTATAACAATAAGCATAACTAACTATTCTTACTAAGTTTATATTACTTAAATAAGCAATGTTGAATAGTCAGACACTATATCAACATTATGTAAATCAACCTTTAAAAAATTGTTAAAAATATCCTCAATCTTTAATAATCCATTATGTAAATGACATATTAATAGCTTATAAAAATAATGCTGAACTTTCAGTCATCCTTAAAAATGCTTCTGAAACCTTAAATCAGTGTAGTTTGATTGTAGTTAAAGACAAAACTCAAACATCCTGTCCTATTAACATTGTCACTGATTCACAATATGTAGAACATACAATTAAACTTATAAAAACTGTTTATATTTCAAATAATAGTTCTAGATTGCACAAATTGTTCCAGGAGTTACAACTTTTATTGTAGGAATGAAGTTTGCCTATCTATATAACTCATATTTGTTCTCATACAGCTTTACCAGGACCTATGTCTACTACAGATAATGAAGTTGATCAATTACTCATTAGATCAATAAAAATAGCTACTAAGTTTTATACAAAGACTCATACAAATAAAAAAGATTTAATGCAAAAATTTAAAATAACCTGGTGAGAAGCTCAGAATATTGTTAGAAACTGTCCTCAGTATAGTATTATAAATACTCCTCCATTACTGAAAGGAATGAATCCTAGAGGGCAACATAGTAATAACCTGTAGCAAATAGATGTTACTCATATTTCTTCTTTTAAAAAACTATCTTATGTATAGTTTTATTAATATTTATTCTTCCTTTTGATAGGCCACACCTTTGCCTAGAGAAAAGGCTTATTGTGTCATTCAACATCTTATTGAAGCTTTTAAAGTTATAGGCATTTCTAAAGCAATTAAAACTGACAATAATCCTGCCTATACATCTACTAAATTTCAACAATTCTTAGCATTTTAGAATATTAAACATACTACTAGAATTCCATATAATCCACAAGAACAAGCAATTATTGAACGCAGTAATTGCACTCTGAAAAATATATTATTTAAACAATACGGGGGAGAAGAAAGGAGATTATTCCCTAGAATTATGTTACGCAAAGCTTTATTTACTTTAAATTTCTTAAATACAGGATAAGGTAATTAGACTCTACAGACATTGGAAAAAAAATAACAGTTCTAAAATTAAAGCAACCAATGCATTATAAAAGTGAGTTGAATCAATAGGTACCTAGTGTAGTGCAACAGTGGGGAAGAGGGTTTGCTTGTGTCATTGCAGAATTCGGTGAAGTCCTTTGGTGTCCTGCTCACAGAATTAAACTAACAATATGAATAAGAACAATAGATTCTTTCCACATCCACCCATTGCTGAAATGGAAAAAATGAATTTCAAAAGAAGAATCTTTTTTTTTTGTTGTACTTTTCTGAAGCTGGAAATAGAGAGAGACAGTCAGGCAGCCTGCCGCATGCACCCGACCGGGATCCACCTGGGAAGCCAACCAAGGGCGATGCTCTGCCCCTCCAGGGTGTCGCTCTGCCATGACCAGAGCCACTCTAGTGCCTGGGGCAGAGGCCAAGGAGCCATCCCCAGCACCCGGGCCATCTTTGCTCCAATGGAGCCTTGGCTGTGGGAGGGGAAGAGAGAGACAGAGAGGAAGGAGGGGGGGATGGAGAAGCAAATGGGCCCTTCTCCTATGTGCCTTGGCCGGGAATCGAACCCAGGTCCCCTGCATGCCAGGCTGATGCTCTACTGCAAAAGAAGAATCTTAAAGGTGCTTCTGCTTGGTATTGAAAAGGCTAAAATACTAAGTTGGGGTCAACTTAAAAAACTGACCTTTAATGGTAAAAAATGCTACAAACTACTAAAAAAGAAGAAAATGCTACTAACCTGTTTTTAGCAATGATTGCTTTGGTAACAATTCCAGTAAGTAGAGCTGAAAATTTTAGTTATTAGTCATATGTTCCTAATCCTCCATTAAGTGGAGCTATTCATTAGGAAAATAGTGCCTTTCCTATTTTTGTTAATGACTCTAATTGGCTTCTAGGACCTTTGAATGATAAAGGTCCCTTAGCACTTTCGAAATAAGGCATAAAATTAGAAATCATACAACAGGAGTTGAGGGATTACCTATATGTATAGGACATGAGCCACATTGTTTAAAAATAGAAGCTCAAGCTTGGCTCTCTATTGTCAAAGATAACAGTAAAGGAGATGAAAAAAAACAAACACGTTTGTTACAAGAATATAGATTTAAAAGCAATACATCTGTACATAAAATATTATAAATTAAAGCCCTCATAGCTCCACCCGAGTAAAGGGCATGGTGCTGATTTAAGGTGGCATAAGAACAATAGTTTAATTACAGCTGGTGATCAAAATAATCATATCATATAGCATAGAGGAGGGATGTCACCTCAAGCTCCTCATATAAAATTTGGTTCTATACAATATCATTTGTGGAAAGTAGCCATGGCACTTAAACATATGTCAGCATAGAAAGGAAAAATCTGGAAAAATTATCCTTCTAATCATATTATGTAAATCTTTAAGAAGAATAAAACACATTTATATCTGCTTGTGTTAAATTGCTTTATATATTTGTTATAGGTGAAACCAAATAGACAGCTGAACATTATTCAATAACTTGCAATAAGTGTGCTTTTATACATATATTAACTCTTCTATTCTTTTTAATAAAATAGTCAAAGTCTTTACATTTTAAGAACCTGAACAGGAGTCTAGATTTTAGTACAGATACATCAGATGTGGCAGGATTCCCCTTCCATGATGCTGTTACAACATCTTATTAAGTCCTTGAAGTGAACCAAGAGACTGGTTGGACTGATCATCACCATCATTATAGGACTAATAGCTGTAACTACCATGGCTGCTATATCTGGAGTTGGATTACATCAAAATATACAGACTGTGGACTTTGTGCAAAAATGGCATGAAGATTCTGAACAACTGTGGACTTCTCAATACGTATAAATAGTAACATTAATACTAAAGTTAATGATTTAGAACAGACTATGATTGTGTTAAGAGATCAAATTGTTAGCCTGCAAAGACAAATTAAGCTAAGATGTGATTAGAATATAACTACTTTTTGTGTTACCATTTCATAAAATAATACTTATTTCCATTAGAAAAATGTTAAAAAGCATTTGTTAAATCATGATAATGTAACTAAAGAAATCATTAAATTACTAAGACATATTCATAAAGCTTTTCAAAGAAAATTAGAAATTCTAACATGTCAACTTATATTGAAGGGGTTAATGGATAATTTATCTCAATTAAATCCTATTGAATATATTAAAGGATTTTGAGGATCCGCTGTGGGACTTTTTATAATAATATTAATTCTATGTTTTCTTTTATATATAGTCTGTTGACAAATCAAAGCAAGAGAAATAAGGGATGAATGACAGAAGGCTGTGTTTTCTGTGGTGCTTCATAACATTCAGAATAAACAAAAAGGGGGAAATGTAGTGGAATAACCCATTGCATGGCCTTGGATGGAAACACAGCCACAAGAAAAGAATGTTTTGCCAAGAGAATTGTTTTGTGACTTGAAGGCGGGTCACTGAAACAGGTCTATGTGACTGAAGGCAGTTGCTGGGCTTTTCTCAGTAAAACATTCTCATAAGATTTCTGTACTTCCCAAGGTTATCCCTTAAGATAAGGAGAGGAGGCCTGACCTGTGGTGGCGCAGTGGATAAAGCGTTGACCTGGAAATGCTGAGGTTGCCGGTTCGAAACCCTGGGCTTGCCTGGTCAAGGCACATATGGGAGTTGATGCTTCCAGCTCCTCCCCCCTTCTCTCTCTCTGTCTCTCCTCTCTCTCTGTCTCTCCCTCTCCTGTCTAAAATGAATAAATAAAAAATAAAGAAAAAATTTAAAAAAAAAAAAAAAAAAAAAAGATAAGGAGAGGAATGTTGTGGGATCCATAGAAGCAATAGCAATTAATGTCTTCTGATATTATGTTGTTACTAAGCTATCTTGCAGGTGCACTTCATGTATCTTTAAGTAAAAGTTACACTTGATGTTATGCCAATTTCTCAGTAAACAAGCTTTTTGAAGTCTTGTGAATAAAATTAGGACACAGCGCAAACTCGGGGCCATTTGCCTGAGCAAGCGGTGGTCCTTTGCTAGTCCTTGATGATTCCGTCTGCTGATCTCTCTCTCTGCGCCCCCAACTCACAACAACAAGTATCTGTCCTGTTTTTTGACTATGCTGCAACTTTTTGTTCTTGATAAGTAATAAATGTCTCAGGGGAGATATTTTGGAACTATGTAAAATTTCATTCCTCATCCCTTTCTTACCCATTAATTTCAGTATCTGTTGTTATATCTCATCCTAATTATTTCTATAGTGGTTGCAAAACAGAGATTTAATAATTTTATCATTTCTTCTATGTTTATTAGTTAAATTTGTATTGCAAAACAAAGGTTCCTTTTATCTCCATTTATTTATTCATTTATTTACATCTGGATGTCTCCATAGATTTTTATTTTTAATATTTTTTAATCCATTACTAGTATTTATATATATGTATATACATTTATATATACACTGCTAACAAAAATTAGGGGATCATGGAACATGCAAATATTCCAGTACTTTCAGCTTTTTGTATAATGCATTTTCACCAGTGAAATAACAGTTGATTTTGCATCTCATTTGCATAATTGAACAACTTTCTTTGACTTGTCATTTGCTTTTCTGATGTTCTTGTTTAATAAAAAAACATCAAATGCTTTTTTTTTTATCACTTATTTATTTTGAAATATTCCCTAATTTTTGTGAACAAAAATTTGGCTATATATATAGACACACAAACACACAAACTGTCCTGGATTTGGCCAGTGAACTTCTTTAAGCTAGTCTTTGTATCCTTTTGACATATCCTCATCATTCTTAGATAACTTCCTTATTTGGGGAGTAATAAGTGGTTCCAGGTTCTTCTGGTTCTTTTCTTTCCTTAATGCTAGATGCATTTATTTCTCAAAAGTACTCTGGCTCTCTTTATTGGACAATGTGTGGTACTTAGAAACCAATATATGAACACTAAGTGTACTTATTGCTACCAGGATACCACTGCTCCCAGGACTGGTCAATGAACAAAATTAGGGGATATATGTGTGTATATGTATGTGTGTGTGAGTATGTATATACATATATATGTAATCACATATAAATATATATGCATAACCCAAACAAGTGATGGCACAGTGAATAAGGTGTTGACCTGGGATGTGGAGGACCCAAGTTCAAAACCCCAAGGTCACCAGTTTTAGCATTGGCTGATCCAGCTTGAGTGTGGGGTCCCTAGCTTTAGCATGGGATCATAGACATGACCCCATGGTTGTTGGCTTGAGCCCAAAGTTACCAGCTTGAGCCCAAGGTCACTGGCTCAGTCTTAGACCCCTAATCAAATCACATATGAGAAAACAATCAATGAAAAACTAAGGTGCTGCAACAAAGAATTGATGTTTCTCATCTCTTTCCTTTCGTGCCTATCCCTATCTATCTTTCTTTATGTCTCTCTGTCTCTGTCTCTCACATATACGTGTGTGTGTGTATGCTCATACATCTACATCTATATTTATTTCTACATTGTATATATTAAATACTAACTTCACATCAATACCTTTAATTTCCACCCAATATTTTAGGATTAAATCTAGTTTTACCTTTTTAAATATTTGTAACTGCTTTTTTGAACAGTAAAAAACATGGCTTCTATTGACGACAACATATTTACTCATTTTCTTAAAATATTTGCTAAATGTATTTCTTCATTTTCTTGATCTCCCTGTAAATATCACATCTCTGATCCTTGCCAGGCCTCTGCACAGCTTGCACATCCTCGTTGAATGGGCCTCAGTGACCACTAGAGTGCCTTCCAATTACATTCAGGTTTGCCTAATTGTTTTTTGAGAAAAAAAAAGAAGAAGAAGAAGAAGAAAAGAGGGAGTAAAGAATAAAGGAGAGAAGAAAGGGAAATTTTATATATGTAATTTTGTTACTTGAAAGGATCATACAGCACAGTTATAGAAAAGTCATATATTACTCAAGAATAAAGTTTCAGAGTCAGCCTAAGGTAAAAATCAAGTTTAGTAAAACTCCCATTTGAAAATCTTTTAAGATGATATTATCTTGAAGACAGATACTGTCTCTCAATAATCCAATATCACTTTTCTTTTCTTCAGATTTGGAACACAGTTGTTTTGTTGCTGTTTTTGTTGTTGTTGTTTTAAAGCACCAGAATAAGTAGTTTAACTTCTATGTGAATCACATTGTCTAAAAACTACATTCAGTATGGCCATATCTTCAATTCATTTATAGCAAATGGGAACTGAGACCAACTAAAGGTCCAGACGGGGAATGGTGGAGAAGTAGATGGGTGCTTCTCCTGTGTGCACTGGCCAAGAATCAAACTCAGAACTTCCACATCCTGGGCCAGCGCTCTACCACTGAGCCAACCAGCCAGGGCCTAGAATGGGCATTTTAATGATATTAATTCTTCCAATCCATGAATATGTTATATGATTGCACTTATTTGTATCTTCCTTAGTTTCTTTTTAATGCTCTATAATTTTCTGAGTACAGGCCTTTTATCTTCTTGGTTAAATGTTTTCCCAGGTACCTTATATTTTGTTGCAATAGTAAATGAAATTAGTTTCTTAATTTATCTTTCTCATAGTTAATTATTCGTATATAAAATGTCATCAATGTCTGCATATTAATTTTGTATTCTGCTACTTCACCAAATTTATTTATTAGATCTAGGACTTTTTTGTTGCAATCTTCATGTACAATATAATGTCACCTCTGAATAATAACAGTTTACTTCCTTTTTTCCACTTTGAATGTCTTTTATTTCTTGTCTGATTGTTGTAGCTAGAACATTTAAAATTATTTTGAATATGAGTAGTTAAAGCAGACATCCTTGTCTTATTTCTGATCATAGGAAAAATTATTTTAAGTTTTACTCATTGAATATGATGTTGGCTGTAAATTTTTCATAGATGACTTTTATTATATTGAGAAATGATCATTTCATTTCCACTTTGACGAGAGTTTTTATTATTAATGGGTGCTGAATTTTATCAGATGCATTTTCTGCATCTATAAATATGGTCACATAATTTTTATTATTCATTTGGTATGTGTGATGTATCACATTTATTGATTTGCAAATATTGAACCACCCTGCATCTCCCACATAAATATCACTTGGTTGCTGTGTATGAACTTCTCTGTATTGCTGAATCTGGTTTGTTAGCAATTTGTTGAGGACTTTTGCATCTATGTCTATCAGAAATATTGGCCTATAATATTTTTGTAGTGTTTTTATCTGATTTTGGAATTAGGGTAATGCTGCTTTCATAGAAATATCTGGGAGTCTTCCCTCTCTTTGAATTTTTTTGAATATTTTGAAAGAATAAGTGTTAGTTCTTGAAATGTTTGAAAAACATTGCCTATGAAACATTCTGGCCCAGGACCTTTGTGTGTTGGGAGTATTGTTTTTTTTTTTTTAATTATGGCTTCAGTTTTATTCGTTGTAATAGATCTATTCAAGTTTTCTGATCTTTCTTAATTTAGTTTTGGAGGATTTTATGTTTCTAGCAATTTACCCACTTTGCCCAGGTTTTCCCACTTGTTGGCATATAGTTGTTCATAATATTTTCTTACAATTTTTTGCCATTTCTATAGTTTTAGCTGTTACTTCTCTTTCTTTTCTGATTTTGTTTATTTGGGTACCCTCTCCTTTTTTCTTGATGACTTTGGTTAAAGGTACATCAATCTTGATTGTGTTTCAAAGAATTGGCTCTTGGTTTCATTGATTTTTTTGTATTGACTCTTTAGTCTCTATGTAATACATCTCTGCTCTGATCTTTATTATTTTCTTCCTTGATTTACTCTGGGTATTGTCTGTTGTTGTTTTTTTTCTAAGTCCTTTAGATGTAAGATTAGAATACTTATTTAAGATCTTTCTTACTTCCTGAGTTAGGCAATTATACTATGAAATTCCTTCTCAGAACTGCATTTGCTGTGTCCTATAAATGATAGGTTATTGTATTTTAATTTTCATTTTTTACTAATTTTTTATTTTTTTCTTGCTCTCACTGTTAACACATTTGTTGTTTTATAATATGGATTTAAACTTTATATTTTTTATTGTTTTTCAAGGTTTCTTATTGTAGTTGAAGATACCATTTCAGTCAGAGAAGAGGCTTAATATGATTTTAATTTTTTTAAATTGTAAAGACTTACTTTGTGTCCTAACATGTGGTCTATCTTAGAAAATGTTTAATGCACACTTAAGAAGAATGTATATTCTGCTTCTTTGGGATAATATGTTCTGCAAATATTAGTTAAATTTGTCCATTCCAGTGTGTTGTTTAAAGTTGCTGTTGCCTTGTAGAATTTTTTGCCTGGAAGATTTAGCCATTGAAATAAGTGAGATGTTAAAATCCCCTAATATGACTGTATTGTTAATCTCTCTCTCCATGTCCACCCAGTTTCATACCTATTCAGTGCAGTTCGATGTGGGTTCATGCAAAGATTTTTTTAGGGCTTTCTTTCTTTCTTTCTTTCTTTCTTTCTTTCTTTCTTTCTTTCTTTCTTTCTTTCATTTATTTTTTATTTTCTTTGTCTGTGAAACTCTATTTCACCTTCAATTTTAAATGGTAGCCTTGCTGTATAGAGTACTCTTGTTTATAGGTCCTTGTTTTTCATCACTTTGAATATTTCATGCCAATCCCTTTGGCCTGAATTGTTTCTGTTGAGAAATCTGTTAGAATTCTTATGCAAATTCTCTTGTTAGGAAGAAACTTTTTCCTCTTTGCTGCTTTTAAGATTATTTCTTTGTATTTAAAGTTTGCTATTTTAATTATACTGTATCTTGGTGTGGGTCTTTTCAAATTCATCTTGACTGAAATGCTGTGCTTCCTAAACTTGTGTGACTTTTTCTTTCACCATATTAGGGAAGTTTTCAGCCATTATTTCTCCAAACAGATCCTCTATCTTTTCTTCTCTCTCTTCTCCTTTTGGTACCTTTATAATGCAGATGTTGTTATGTTTGATTTTATCCTAGAGGTTTCTTAGACTCTTTTCAGCTTTCTTTTTTTCTCTTTTCTTTTGATGCTCTCCTTGGGTGCTTACTGGTATCTTATCATTTAAATCGCTGATTTGATCCTCTATTTTATCAAACCTACTACTGATTCCTTCTAGTGTATTCTTCATTTCAAATATTGTACTCTTTATTTATGACTGTTTTTTTCAATTGATTCTATGTCTTTTTAATACCTACTATCTATTTAAGTTCTCATTGAGATCATACATTTTTCCTTTAAACTCCTTGAGCATCCTTATAACCATTGCTTTAAACTCTGTCTTGGTCACTTCCATTTTACTTAATTCTGTTTCTGGAAATTTCTCTGGTTGTTTCACTTGGAACATATGTGTTAGTTTTTTTCTATTTTTGTCTGCTTTTTTATGTTTGTCTCTGTATATTAGGTAGATATGTTGTGAATCTAAACTCATTATGAGGGCTTTCTAATGTAGGTGTCTTATGGGTTTCAGTGACACAGTCTTTTAAATCACCTAAGATAAGTTCTCCAAAAGTGATTGTTGTATGGGTTATGTGCCATTTCCTGATGTAGTTGAATATTGAATGCTGCTGGCCCATTCATGGCTGGCATTAAACCTCAGGCTGGCTGACAATATGAATAGACCTCATTCACCATGTCTGAGTAACTGTTCAGAGTTACCCCTAGAGACAAAGTTATTTCTATCAGGTTCTGCTGTCAGACAGAGGCTCTCTTTGGCTCTGTCATTTGTGTGTCTAATTGGTTGAGCTCTGGTATGATTTGAAACGCACAGCTGGTTGCATTGGTTTTGTGCCTCTTTATCCAGGGCTCTGGTGCAGGTCAATATCAGATGTTGTACTTAATTAGCTTTAGGTTACCAATATAAAGTTACTATGTTATGGACTGTTAGTGGTTGTGTCTACTTGGCCTGGGTGTATGTGGGAGCACTGGGCTGTGTCGAGTATCAGCTTCCTGATATCTGAGCTGGAAGCTGGTCAATAGAAGTCTGAGACATCTTGAAGTTGATGTCCACCTGTTGATTTTTCTGTTCTCCCTAAGGTTGACTGAACCTCCTATAAAGTTTTATGAAAAAAGACTATAGAGTAAATTTAAGATGATCATGAGCTTCTGACCCTTCCACAAGGATCAAGTTTAGTAGTGCAGGGTTACTAGGTTGGGGCAATGGAACTAGTGTGTCCCTTACTTGGGAGCAGCATAGTCAGGTACACAATAGGCAGAATGTAGTTCCTACTTTAAAATCATACCTCTTGGTTTCTTCCAGAATACCCCACTTTGGCTCTTGCAGGAGAAAAACACCACAGTGTCAGGTTGGATGCAGGCAACTCTCCCTTTCGTGAAAGCAGTTCAGCAAAATAGAGTCACTTAAGCTTGGATGAACACATCAAGAAAGCTTTCTGTTAGTGGTGGCACCAGCTGGAAGTTTGCAAGAAGGGGGTAAGCTCAGTAAACTCTACTGCTTGAGCCCCAAACTGGAGCACCTGAAGGTGGATGCACTTTGGATGTCCCAGGTCTGAGAAATCAAGACAGTCTCTACTGGTCCTGGCACTGACCCTCAGGCTGAGAACAAGCTATCTGTATTCCTCTAGCTCCTTAGCTGCCAAAGTTACACATTCTGAACTGTATCCCTTTCCCTCCCTCAGAATCAGGGTCATTAGAATTTAGAATACAAAGCAAAGCACCTCTCTGCTGGAGGTAGCACAGACCTTTAGCTGTCAAGAAAGCTGTACATCTGGCCCTGGCCGGTTGGCTTAGTGGTGGAGTGTCAGCCTGGCATGCGGAGGTCCTGGGTTCGATTCCCAGCCAGGGCACACAGGAGAGGTGCCCATCTGCTTCTCCGCCCCTCCCCCTCTCCTTCCTCTCTGTCTCTCTTCCCCTCCTGCAGCCGAGGCTCCATTGGAGTAAAAGATGGCCTGGGCGCTGGGGATGGCTCTTTGGCCTCTGCCCCAGATGCTAGAGTGGCTCTGGTCATGATGGAGCGACGCCCCAGAGGGGCAGAGCATCGCCCCCTGGTGGGCGTGCCGGGTGGATCCCGGTCGGGTGCATGCGAGAGTCTGTCTGACTGCCTCCCTGTTTCCAGCTTCAGAAAAATACAAAAAAAAAAAAGAAAGAAAGAAAGAAAGAAAGCTGCACATCTTTCTGTAGCTCCTCAGCCATTCCATCAGAAACTCTGATAGATAATTTCAAGGGGATTGCACCAAAGATCACAACTTTGCACTGTGGTCCTTCACTTCTACAGAACCAAACTGAGCCCAGTGGATAAAGTTATTTGGATCTGGGAAGGCAAATCTAAGAAGTACTCCACTGGGAGTGGCACAAGCTTACTGTAGGAGAATAAGCTGCTTTCCCACTCCAGTAACTCAGCTGTGTTGCCAGAAACCCTGGAAAAAGAGGATTCTACTCTGGAGTGGCACCTGTTTTACTTGTGTGTAGGAGGAAAGATGAGCTCCTGTTCTGACACCATGAAATTCAATGAAATTCTGAGAATCTGCCTATAGATTCTCCAGAAAAAGAGCACATCTCATGTCCCTGATGGGTGCAGCCAACAGTCTTTCCTGCTCAGCAACATGTTTAGAGCTACAAGCAATCCACAGTTTGTGTCTGTCTCTGTTGGGCTTGGGTGCACATGGGAAAAACTGAGGTGTATACCAAGACCAGCTTTTAGAAGCACCAAAGTAAAAGGTCACCAAAGTTCAAAGGTACCTCAACATCTTTCTCTAGGTGCCTCTACTTGCTGTCTGCTTATTAGGTTCAGTCACTGTAAACCTCTGGTGGAGCCTGACCTGTGGTGGCGCAGTGGATAAAGCATCGACCTGGAAATGCTGAGGTCACCGGTTCGAAACCCTGGGCTTGCCTGGTCAAGGCACATATGGGAGTTGATGCTTCCAGATCCTCCCCCCTTCTTTCTCTCTGTCTCTCTCCTCTCTCTCTCTCCTCTCTAAAATGAATAAATAAAATAAAATAAAATAATTAAAAATATATATTTAAAAAAAAAAAACCTCTGGTGGAGTCAGGCAGATGAGACTAGTGAACTCTCTGTAAGGGGGGAGTACCAGTTAGGCTTCAGGAAAAATAGTAGGTGTGGCCCTACCCCATAACCACAAGACTGTCTCTCCTGGATTTTGCCTCAAGTTTGGTAAGGCAGAGCCTCCAGAAGTCAGGCTGCGAGAACTTCCAGATCCTGGAGGGTGAGTATGTGAGAAACCAAGAGGATGGTTCTGTTAAATTTCTTGTAAAGAACAAGTGCCAGTCAGGTTCACAGAAAAGTGGCACAGAATGAGTCCCACATCAAAGTTAGATAATGGAGTCACTGACACCCCCTGAGTCTATCCAAATCTCTACACTTTCCTCAATGCAGCTGACTCCTTAGTGGGGCTTAATCTCTATAGGGTGGGACAGGAGGAAGTCCAGATGGTAGGGTAATTGTTTTCCTCCAGGCTGATGTCACACAGAGAAGACTGTTCCACTCAAGAGAGATAGCATCTGCAATATTAGAGAATGACTCAGAACAGGGATCATGGCAATTGTCCCTTTAACTATATCCACAGAGCCATAAAACCCAGACTCTCCCTGTAAGGCTCTAGCCTGCTCTTCTCTCCCACTGGTGGAGACTCAAGTAAGTGGCTGCAAATGAGATTTTGTGTGTTGGCCTTTTAAGAGAGTACTTGGCATCTTTGCAGACTCATGTCTTTCTGGCAGACAGAAACCCTGCTACTTTTCATAAACAGTAGTTATGTGGGTGCCTCTTCTAGATTCTGGCACTCTGAGATTAGGAGCCTACCTTGAGGTTTAGGCTCCACACTTTTCAGGGGGAACTACCAACTGCTAAGGTGTTCCTCCAGAACCTCAGCTGCTGTCCATAGTAATGGAGTCAGTTATTTTTACTTCTCCACGATTTCTACTACTCTTGATGTGGCTTCCTCTGTGAATCCTTATAAGACTTCTCCTCAGCTAGTCTTTAGTTGTTTTTCAGGATTATTGATATTTAATTTAGTTAGAACTCCAGTTTGGTCCTGGAAAGATTTGAGTGTAACATCCACCTACTTTCCCATCATCATGGATTCTCCCCTAAAAAATATTCTGATAGGCCCTGGCCGGTTGGCTCAGTGGTAGAGCGTCGGCCTGGCGGGCAAGGGACTTGGGTTCGATTCCCACCCAGGGCACATAGGAGAAGCAACCATTTGCTTCTCCACCCCCCTTCCTTCCTCTCTCCCTCTTCCCCTCCCGCAGCCAAGGCTCCATTGGAGCAAAGATGGCCCAAGCGCTGGGGATGGCTACTTGGCCACTGCCCCAGATGCTAGAGTGGCTCTGGTCATGGCAGAGTGATGTCCCAGAGGGGCAGAGCATCGCCCCCTGGTGGGCAGAGCATCGCCCCGTGGTGGGCAGAGCATCACCCCTGGTGGGCGTGCCGGATGGATCCCAGTCAGGCGCATGCGGGAGTCTGTCTGACTGTCTCTCCCGGTTTCCAGCTTCAGAAAAATACACACACACACACACACACACACACACACACACACAAACATTCTGATAACTATGTTGGCATTGTTAAAAGATGGAAAGAAAAGTAGAAATGATGAAGAGATACTAATTATTAATCAAGTAATACCAATTATTCACTTTACCAGATAGAATGGACTAAGTTGTGCTACAGTAAGACAACCTCTAAAATCTGGATTTAATCAACAAAAGTCAATATCTCCATCAAGCTATATGTCCATTACATTTTGGCAAGAGTGAAGGGCTATATCACTGCTCCATGTATTCATTCAGGGATCTAAGTTAACAGAAGGTCTACCATATTAAAATTTCTTTATATTAACACGAGGTTTTATGGCTTCCCACAACAAAGAAACAAAATCACCTTGAAACTCTATAAAATTCTTCTATAAAGAAGTGAATTAGAGAGTAATGGCAGGGTAGGAAGCAGTACCGATGAATCTCCCCCAAAACTCAACAGGATCTTCAACCAGAAACAGAAAAACCTATCCTTAGAGCCTCCAGATGTTTCACAATACACCCGAAGGTATGGTCGAGTGAAGAATTGGCTAAATATATAGCCAAACCCCGAAGGAAATGGGGAGTAAGAGATGCTCCACCTTCCTCACTAACCTAGGCAGCACGGCTTTCTCTGGGATCTGTGAATATGGAAACTGAGGTGGGCAAAGGGGGTGAATAGATCCAGGCCACGGCACAGATGGCCAAACCAGGCTGTGGCACGGAGATCCAAGCTGAGAAGGGACTGTTCCTGTGGCAACCCGGGCAATACAAGCTAATACTCCCGCCAAACCCAGACAAAGAAAGACAAGCAGGGCAGCCATTTTCCGCGAACCCCTGGTTGGCGCGCGCAGATAGTGGGCAAGGGATTCCTTCCAAAGCCCTGGGAGTGGGTGCCCGTGTTGTCCCACAGAGAGGCAGAGACAGAGGCCTTTGTGTGGGCTGAGGGCGGAATCTCTGGGCAGCCACAGCGCCCTGGGAAAGCCGTGCACGGGAGGGAGTGAGAACTAATTCCAACGGTGGAACTTTTCTGTGCTGGTGGGGGTTTCACTCAGAGGGAAACGTGGCCGGCCTGATATCCGGGTCTGTGCGTGCAGATAGTGAGCAATAGATTCCTCCGAGTGCCTCGGCAGTGCACGCCCATGTTATCAAACAGAGGGGCAGAGTCAGGGGCCTTTGTGTGGGCCAAAGCAGAATCTCGGGTCACCCCAGCACCTTGCAAAAGCCACACACGGGGATGGAGCGAGAGCCAATTCCAATGCTGGAACTTTTCCATGTGGTTGGGGGTTTCACTCAGAGCGTGAGACTGACGGTCTGATATCCTGGTCTGCGCACGCAGATAGTGAGCGTAAGTTTCCTCCAAGCGCCCCGGGAGTGGGCGCCAACCTGTGTTACCGGACAGAATGGCAGAGCCAGAGGTCTTTGAGTGGGCAGAAGCCCCGCCTGATTATGCTAGCAGCTCTGACTGACTGAGCCTTACCCAGAGGCCTGTGCTGAGTGGAAATAGAGTGGTGAGTTGCCAGCTCTTTGAGCCTCTTACTATCCAAGCAGAGGCAGAGGCAGCAGCAACCCCATAGCTGGATTATCAGGCTACTAATTGAGGAAGGAAAGACTAGGAGAAAGGCTCCAGGAACACGGACTCTCTCACTGGCGGAGCCTATAAATGCTAATGAGCCTCGACTGCCAACGAGACTAAAGCACAATATATGACATCACCATAGAGACTTATCACCTGCAAAACCTCTACCTGAGCATGCCAAAGGGGCAGAACCTGGGATACAGAGTCACCGACCAGGAAGAGGGAGAGAAAAGAAAAAGCAAGAAGATAACCTCTCAAAATCAAAAATAATCTGCAGACTTTATAACCTATCCCATTTTATTATATTTGTTCATTTGTTTCTCTTATCTTCTTTCTTGATATTTTTTTTCCTCCTCCAATTTGGCCGATTAACTCTCTGCCGGTCTTACTCTCTCCTCTCCTTGAACTACACTACCCATAAGTGTTACATCTCCCATTATCTTTTCTTTCCTCTTCCTTTCTCTCTATGAGGGTTGCACTCCAAAACCATTAACTCTCTCTCTCTCCTCTTTTTTCTTTTTTCTTCTTTTAGTGGTTCCCTCTTTTTTTCTCTCTCTCTCTTTCTTTTCTCCCTCTATATTAGTTTCTTCCTTTCTCCTTTACATCTCTCTTTCAAACCTCAATAACAAACAAATTATCTTATCTGGGACTCAAACTTATGTTTGTGGCATTTGAGGGGGGGTTTACTTCACCTTTTTAACTCACTAGCAGTGCTCCCATCCCTGGCTCTCCATTTTATCTAGTTCTTGTTCCACTAAATACAATAGTAATTTTTTAATTTGTCCCCCCATTTTTCTGTTTCTCTCTTATTTCTCTCAGCATAAATCTTAGTCAACCAACACATAAAAGCAAATCATTTTATTCTTGACACAAATTTTTTCCTTATTTTCTTTTTGTGGGTCCATACCCCCTTCTTTTTTCTTTCTTTCTTTTTTTTTGCCCCTTTATTACTTTTCCGAATTCAGGCCCTCTGTTACAGGCATTGTTTGTTATCATTCACAGTACACCACAAGATTTTCTCAAGAAAGAGGGGAGAGGAGAGGAGAGGAAAAAAGAAGGGGGGGAATAATTTCCTTTTTTTAAAATTTTTATTTTATTTTATTTTTCTCTATTTCATTATTAATTTTTTTTAAAAAACCAACTCTTTTCGATTTTTTATTTTTTTAACTTTTTATTTTTTATTAAATCTCATTAATACTATCAACAAAACCACCCTCAGATGCCATTAAGGAAGAGAAAATCGAATATCATGGATAAAAAAGAAAGAGAGGTAACACAGATAGATGAGGAAAAATCTATGGAGAAAAAATTTAATATATTGGAAAGCTTGGAGCTAAATGACAGAAAATTCAACATAAAAATCCTAAAAATCCTCTGAGATATACAAGAAAACACAGAAAGGCAGCTTAGGGAGCTCAGAAAACAATTCAATGAACACAAAGTATGTATTTCCAAGGAAATTGAAACTATAAAAACAAATCAAACAGAGATGAAAAACTCAATTCACGAGTTGAAAAATGAAGTAACAAGTTTAGCTAATAGAACAGGTCAGACAGAAGAGAGGATTAGTGAAATAGAAAACAAGCAACTTGAGGCACAACAGAGAGAAGAAGAAAGAGACTCAAAAATTAAAAAAAAAAATGAGATAGCCCTACAAGAATAATCGGACTCCATCAAAAAGAATAACATAAGAATAATAGGTATATCAGAGGGAGAAGAGAGAGAAAATGGAATGGAGAACATACTCAAACAAAAAATAGATTAGAACTTCTCAATCGTGTGGAAAGAACTAAAGCCTCAAGTTCAAGAAGCAAACAGAACTCGAGTTTTCTTAACCCAAACAAACCTACTCCAAGGCATATCATAATGAAATTGGCACAAACCAACAGCGAAGAAAAAATTCTCAAGGCAGCCAGCGAAAAGAAGAATACAACATATAAAGGAAGGCCCATTAGATTATCATCAGATTTCTCAGCAGAAACTCTACAAGCTAGAAGAGAGTGGACCCCAATATTTAAAGTCCTGAAAGAGAGGAACTTTCAGCCACAAATACTATACCCATCAAAGCTATCCTTCAAATATGAAGGAGAAATAAAAACATTCACAGATACAGAAAAGATGAGGGAATTTATCATCAGAAAACCCCCACTCCAGGAATTACTAAAGGGGTTCTCCAATGAGATACAAAGAACAAAAAAAAAAAAAACAGAATCACAAGTAAAAGCTCCAAGAAGAACACAATAAAACCAAATTTAAACTGTGACAACAACAAAAAGAAAGAGGGGGAGAAGATGGAGATTAACAGTAGCAAAGGACGATGGAGTGCAAAAGTACTCACAAAATAGTTCACTACAATGAACAGCGTAGGGACCCTTTTCATTACTCAAAGGTAACCACCATTGAAAAAACCACCAGAGAAGCACATGAGATAAAAAAGATAGCAACAGAGGAAAGATGTATGGAATACAACCAAATAAAAACAAAAGATAAAAAAACTAAAGAGAAGGATGAAACAAGACACAAAACTAACAGAAAGCAAGATATAAAATGGCAATAGGGAACTCACAAGTATCAATAATTACACTAAAAGTAAACGGATTAAACTCACCAATAAAAAGGCACAGAGTAGCAGAATGGATTAAAAAAGAAAATCCAACTGTATGCTGCCTACAGGAAACTCATCTAAGTAACAAGGATAAAAACAAATTCAAAGTGAAAGGCTGGAAAACAATACTCCAAGCAAATAACATCCAAAAAAAAGCAGGTGTAGCAATACTCATATCGGATAATGCTGACTACAAGACAGGAAAAGTACTCAGAGACAAAAATCGCCATTTCATAATGGATAAGAGGACACTGAATCAAGAAGACGGAACAATTCTTAATATATACGCACCAAACCAAGGAGCACCAAAATATATAAGACAGCTACTTATTGACCTCAAAACAAAAACTGACAAAAATACAGTCATATTTGCAGACCTCAATACACCGCTGAGGGCTCTAGATCAGTCATCCAAACAGAGAATCAACAAAGACATAGTGGCCTTAAACAATACACTAGAGCACCTGGATATGATAGACATCTACAGGACATTTCATCCCAAAGTGACTGAGTATACATTTTTCTCCAGTGTACATGGATCATTCTCAAGAATTGACCATATGTTGGGCCACAAAAACAACATCAGCAAATTCAGAAAAATCAAAGTTGTACCAAGCATATTTTCTGATCATAAAGCCTTGAAACTAGAATTCAACTGCAAAAAAGAGGAAAAAAATCCCACAAAAATGTGGAAACTAAACAACATACTTTTAAAAAATGAATGTGTCAAAGAAGAAATAAGTGCAGAGATCAAAAGATATATACAGACTAATGAAAATGACAACACGACATATCAGGATCTATGGGATGCAGCAAAAGCAGTGATAAGAGGGAAGTTCATATCACTTCAGGCATATATGAACAAACAAGAGAGAGCCCAAGTGAACCACTTAATTTCATTACTTAAGGAACTGGAAAAAGAAGAACAAAGACAACCCAAAACCAGCCGAAGAAAGGAGATAATAAAAATCGGAGCAGAAATAAATGAAATAGAGAACAGAATAACTATAGAAAAAATTAAGAGAAAAAGGAGCTGGTTCTTTGAAAATATCAACAAAATTGACAAACCCTTGGCAAGACTTACCAAGGAAAAAAGAGAAAGAACTCATATAAACAAAATCCAAAATGAAAGAGTAGAAATCACCACGGACACCATAGATATACAAAGAATTATTGTAGAATACTATGAAAAACTTTATGCCACTAAATTCAACAACCTAGAAGAAATGGATAAATTCCTAGAACAATACAATCTTCCTAGACTGAGTCAAGAAGAAACAGAAAGCCTAAACAGACCTATTAGTAGAGAAGAAATAGAAAAAACCATTAAAAACCTCCCCAAAAATAAAAGTCCAGGTCGAGATGGTTATACCAGCGAATTTCATCAAACATTCAAAGAAGACTTGGTTCCTATTCTACTCAAAGTCTTCCAAAAAATTGAAGAAGAAGCAATACTTCCAAACACATTTTATGAGGCCAACATAACCCTCATACCAAAACCAGGCAAGGATGGCACAAAAAAAGAAAACTACAGACCAATATCTCTAATGAATGCAGATGCTAAAATACTAAACAAAATACTAGCAAATCGAATACAACAACATATTAAAAAAATAATACATCATGATCAAGTGGGATTCATCCCAGAATCTCAAGGATGGTTCAACATACGTAAAACGGTTAACGTAATACACCATATTAACAAAACAAAGAACAAAAATCATATGATCTTATCAGTAGACGCAGAAAAGGCTTTTGATAAAATACAACACAATTTTATGTTTAAGACTCTCAACAAAATGGGTATAGAAGGAAAATATCTCAACATGATAGAGGACATATATGATAAACCATCAGCTAACATCATATTAAATGGCACAAAACTGAAGGCTTTTCCTCTTAAATCAGGAACAGGACAGGGTTGTCCACTCTCTCCACTCTTATATAATGTGGTACTAGAGTTTCTATCCAGAGCAATCAGACAAGACAAAGAAATAAAAGGCATCCATATCGAAAAAGAAGAAGTAAAGGTATCACTTTTTGCAGATGATATGATCCTATACATTGAAAACCCCAAAGAATCCACAAAAAGACTACTAGAAACAATAAGCCAATACAGTAAGGTCGCAGGATACAAAATTAACATAGAGAAGTCAATAGCCTATCTATATGCCAACAATAAAACAACTGAGAACGAACTCAAAAGAATAATCCCCTTCACGATTGCAACAAAAAAAAAAATAAAATACTTAGGAATAAACATAACAAAGAATGTAAAGGACTTATATAATGAAAACTATAAACCATTGTTAAGGGAAATCGAAAAAAATATAATGAGATGGAAGAATATACCTTGTTCTTGTCTAGGAAGAATAAATATAATCAAGATGGCTATATTACCCAAAGCAATATACAAATTTAATGCAATTCCCATCAAAATTCCAATGACATTATTTAAAGAAATGGAGCAAAAAATCATCAGATTTATATGGAACTATAAAAAACCCCGAATAGCCAAAGCAATCCTAAAGAAAAAGAATGAAGCTGGGGGCATTACAATACCTGACTTCAAACTATATTATAGGGCCACGACAATCAAAACAGCATGGTATTGGCAGAAAAATAAACACTCAGACCAATGGAACAGAATACAAAGTCCAGAAATAAAACCACACATATATAGTCAAATAATTTTTGATAAAGGGGCCAAGAACACACAATGGAGAAAAGAAAGCCTCTTCAATAAATGGTGCTGGGAAAACTGGAAAGCCACATGCAAAAGAATGAAACGGGACTACAGTTTGTCCCCCTGTACTAAAATTAACTCAAAATGGATCAAAGATCTAAACATAAGACCTGAAACAATTAAGTACGTAGAAGAAGACATAGATACTCAACTCATGGACCTGGGTTTTAAAGAGCATTTTATGAATTTGACTCCACAGGCAAGAGAAGTGAAGGTAAAAATTAATGAATGGGACTACATCAGACTAAGAAGTTTTTGCTCAGCAAGAGAAACTGATAACAAAATAAAAAGAAAGCCAACTAAATGGGAAATGATATTTTCAAACAACAGCTCAGATAAGGGCCTAATATCCAAAATATACAAAGAACTCATAAAACTCAACAACATACTAACAAACTATCCAATAAAAAAATAGGAAGAGGATATGAACAGACACTTCTCCCAGGAAGAAATACAAATGGCCAACAGATATATGAAAAGATGCTCATCTTTTTTAGCTATTAGAGAAATGCAAATCAAAACTGCAATGGGATACCACCTCACACCTGTTAGATTAGCTATTATTAACAAGACAGGTAATAGCAAATGTTGGAGAGGCTGTGGAGAAAAAGGAACCCTCATACACTGTTGGTGGGAATGTAAAGTAGTACAACCATTATGGAAGAAAGTATGGTGGTTCCTCAAAAAACTGAAAATAGAACTACCTTCTGACCCAGCAATCCCTCTACTGGGTATATACCCCAAAAACTCAGAAACATTGATACGTAAAGACACATGCAGCCCCATGTTCATTGCAGCATTGTTCACAGTGGCCAGAACATGGAAACAACCCAAAAGCTCGTCAATATATGACTGGGTAAAGAAGATGTGGCACATATACACTATGGAATACTACTCAGCCATAAGAAATGATGACATCAGATCATTTACAGCAAAATGGTGGGATCTTGATAACATGATATGAAGCGAAATAAGTAAATCAGAAAAAAACAGGAACTGCACTATTCCATACGTAGGTGGGACATAAAAGTGAAACTAAGAGACATTGATAAGAGTGTGGTGGTTACGGGGCGGAGGGGGGAAAGGGAGAGGGAAAGGGGGAGGGGGAGGGGCACAAAAAAAATAGATAGAAGGTGACAGAGGACAATCTGACTTTGGGTGATGGGTATGCAACATAACTGAACGACAAGATAACCTGGACTTGTTATCTTTGAATGTATGTATACTGATTTATTGATGTCGCCCCATTAAAAAAATAAAATAAAAAAATAGTGAATTTGGGCCCTGGCCGGCTGGCTCAGTGGTAGAGCATCGGCCTGGTATGCAGAAGTCCCGGGTTCGATTTCTGACCAGGGCACACAGGAGAAGCGCCCGTCTGCTTCTCCACCCCTCCCCCTCTCCTTCCTCTCTGTCTCTCTCTTCCCCTCCTGCAGCAAGGCTCCATTGGAGGAAAGATGGCCTGGACGCTGGGAATGGCTCCTTGGCCTCTGCCCCAGGTGCTAGAGTGGCTCTGGTCAGAACAGAGCGACGCCCTGGAGGGGCAAAACGTCACCCCCTGGTGGGCGTGCCAGGTGGATCCCAGTCGGGCACATGTGAGAGTCTGTCTGACTGTCTCTCCCCATTTTCAGTTTCAGAAAAATACAAAAAAAGAAGAAGTGAATTATATCATTTTTGCTTACCTTTCATTGGTCTGAGGAAGTCATATGGCCATGGAAAAGTTCAAGGAGGTATGGAAGGTACTAGATTCACAATCTTAGTGAGACTAGTACACTCACAAAATGCATCATTTCACCTCTGTGCCTATTCCTGTACTCAGCCCTGGGTATAAAAATGAAAAATTCTCCATCTCCAACTTTAGGGAGCTCACAATCTATGGGAGAAGAGAGACAAGCAGTATAAATAATAAGTATGATAATAAAGATAACTTCTGTCGCTGAGATTCAAACCAACAGATATGGTATTTGCACTGAAAAGGCATAGACAATGTGAGTAAAAGTATAGATTGCAATCAGACTTTTCTCATTCAAATATGGCTCTACTATGTATGCAATCATGGGCAAGTTAATCTCTATGTGCCTCAGATTCTTCATCTTTAAAATGTAAACAAAATGATACCTACTTGCTTGAAACCTTGTGTGAATTAAATAAATTATTCTACGTGAAGTACAAAACCTGGTATACAGTGAGGGCTCAATAAATCTTAGCTCTTCTACAGCAACTCCAGTTCAATACTAGTACCTCAAGTTCAACAATAGTACTAATAACATATAATAACATACAATAGATAATAGCATATCCAAAATATGATATATAAATTATATACAATATTATTGTATATAATATCATTATAACAATATATAGTATGTAATAGTATTTTTCAAACTGTTAATTCTCCAATATTCTCTATTTCAATCAGTAATGCCATATAGTGGTATCCTTTTGAAAAGCCTATCATATCATCTTAAAAGACAAAGTCAAAATTTAAAGTCCTTAAAATTTTGCCTCTCTCTATCATTATATCTCATCTTTTGTCCTTCTCTAACATCATACTTGCGTTTAAGTCAGATAGAATTAATAAAATTTATTTAATTTATTTTCATTTTGTATGTGTAACAAAGGTGTATTTGTGCCAACCCAGACACTTTTCACTGGTAACTCCTTTCACTATTCTGAGGTCTATGAAAAAACAGTTATGTTCCTGTTCATATACTTTACATCTAGTTACAGCATACTGGATTAAGGGTATGCACTGACCTCAGTAGGTCCAGTCAGAGTTGTTTTTTTTTCCTCTGTAGACAATCCTAAGTGAGGCTATGCATTCAAATGGCCACATTTTACTATGGATATGTTGAACTATTGATAGCTGGTTGAGAGTCAGAAGGAAAGAGAGAAGTAGAGAGGAAAGGAGAAAGACAGAGACTAAAGTTAACTCTTCAAAAATAGTAGAGATGAGAAGCATAAAATAAAAATCCTTCTAGTATTTTAATTTCAATAACAATCCATTGTTCTTAGAGTCCTTGAGACACATTTTGAAATCCTTCAATACATTGATCAAGAGTTTGCTTTATCACATTCAAAAAAGTTTTCTATAATTTTCCCAGGCAGAATAAGGCACTTTTTAATTATTACATTCTGTAGATATTTCCATTAGAGCAAGACTTCGCTGTAATATTTTAGTCTTTAAAGTCATGTGTCTATCTTCTTTTCTGCACTGAAAAATCTTAGAGAGGGCCCTGGCCAGCTGGCTCTGTGGTTGAGCATTGGCCCAGTATGTGGAATCCCAGGTTTGATTCCTGGCCAGGGCACACAAGAGAAGCACACATCTGCTTCTCCACCCTTCCCCTTCTCCTTTCTCTCTATCTCTCTTCCCCACCCACAGCCAAGGCTCTATTGGAGCAAAGTTGACCCGGGCACTGAGGATAGCACCATGGCCTCTGGCTCAGGTGCTAGAATGGCTCTGGTTGCAATGGAGCAACAACCCAACTGGGCAGAGCATCACCACCTAGTTGGCATACAGAGTGGATCCCGGTTGGGTGGATGCAGGAGTCTGTCTGTCTGCCTCTCTGCTTCTCACTTCAGAAAAATGCAAAAAAAAAGATCTTAGAGAGTAAAGATCTTATCTTTTCATCTCTGCTTCACATAGTGTCAGGAAAAAAAAGTACTCTAGAGGAGTGTGTAATTCTTACCAGAAAAGCTAGCAAGTCTTTCTCTGTGGAAGCTATTTAGGCTTGGTTCTAATAAATGAGAAGGAGTTTGCCAAGAAAGAAGAGAAAGAGTTCTTATCTTGTTTATTAAATAAATTGATTACTTTTACACTGTGGCCATTTCTTTAGAGTTACTTTCTGAAATAGAATCATTTCATCCCTAGTATCAGACTTCTGTGGGTTATGCAATGAGAAGGGACAGAAACACTTGTCCTGACAGCATTCTTATTTTGTGGTGGTTTCCCCATTATTTGTGCCACAGTTAGAGATAATATAAGGGAGCTAGGGGACTTAAATTAGAAATGCTTGGACCTTTCAAAGGGCTAAAAGAAAGAAATAAAGTGGACTTTCTGAGAATACCTTCACAAACCATGTGCATACCATTCAGAAAACTTTAACACTTTTGCCCACTCCCAGGAGAGGCAGGCAAACATTGTCTAAATATCTTGTGAGCTATAATCTAGCTTCTGAGAGGATTACTTTGGACTCCTCATGATATTCTTCTTTTTTTTTAAGACTTTATTTATTCATTTTAGACAGGAGAGAGAGAGAGAGAGAGAGAGAGAGAGAGAGAGAGAGGAGGAGCAGGAAGCATCAACTCCGATACTCCCATATGTGCCTTGACCTGGCAAGCCCAGGGTTTTGAACCGGCAACCTCAGCATTCCAGGTCGACGCTTTATCCACTGCGCCACCACAGGTCAGGCATGGTATTCTTCTTTATGGACCCCTTATATCTATCTCAGTCTCATTCATCTGGAAGGTAATTCAGACAAAATTACCTAGGAGATTAAAGCTCCATGTCCAGTCAGAA
Source organism: Saccopteryx leptura (assembly GCF_036850995.1). Lineage (NCBI taxonomy): Eukaryota > Metazoa > Chordata > Mammalia > Chiroptera > Emballonuridae > Saccopteryx > Saccopteryx leptura. Next base: position 58,800,198 of record NC_089516.1, on the reverse strand, counting down.
GCTCTATCTAGCTGCTACATCCCTGAATAAACATCTGAGTTTAAACAATTTAACTACACCTTTCTTGACATTTCAGATGATTTCATTTGAATTTCTGAGCATGTTGTATGAACACAAAGAAAAACATATTCAAATATTTTTTTTCAAATAGAATAGGTCACAGTTCGATAAAAAATATTTAAGATACCTTGGCAATGAGAAATGTTTTTGTGTTATGTCATTAAAATGTCATATTTGTGAAACTCAAAAAGTCACTTAGTTTACATAAGTCTAAGATCAATTCATTTGATATCAGAAAAAATATATTATTGAAGGATCTATGTATAAAAATATTTTTAAATTTTTTATCAAATATTGAATATCTGAGGTCAAGTTATTATGCTAAACATTTCAAAAACCATCCATGATATTATTAATTTCTGCTGGGTCTTTTCCCCATATACTTATTATTGCAAAATATCAAATATTCTCTTGAGTTTTGTTGAAGTTGACTGTCAGAATATAATATTTTTGAAATGGGAAATTAGACAAAACAGACAGAACCTCTTAACAACAGACGAAGAGTAGATATTTATTTTTATTATTACCTTGACCACAGGTGTTCTTATTTGGCTAAGTACTTTAGGCTACATCTATATGGGAAAGAGCAGCAACAAAGTTCTGGTCATTCTGACCACCATTATGGTCAAATTATTTTATAGTTGTCTATTTTTCCTAAAGAAAAATAGATTTTCCCATTTATGTGCCAATCACACTGTTTTTCATTGTGGACTAAATCAACTGGCATCAGAAGTGCACTAGTAAAGTAGCAAGCACTGTATAGGTCCAGTCTGCCATCATTTACTCACACAAAACCCACTCACAGAGTCATAATAATTGGACTTTACATATTTACTGTATTTCAGACAGCTTACCACAGAAGGCAGATACATAATCAGATAATTAAAATACAATTAATACAGTTTTCAATGTATACAGGATATCTTGGGATCCTAAAGGAGAGATTCCTAACCATTACTAGAGAGGCCTGGTTGCTATATAAAACTAAAAATCTTCTGCACAGCAAAAACAAAAACAAAAAAAAAAACAAAAAACTAACAATAAAACAAATAAGAAGCCAAATAAATGGGAGATGATAATTGCAAACAACTGCTTCAATAAGGAGTTATTATTTAAAATACATAAAGAACTCACAAAGCTCAACAGCAAACAATTAAAAATGGGGAGAGAACATGAAGAAACACTTCTTCCAAAAAGACACTCAAAAGGCTAACAAATATATGAAAAAACGTTCATCTTCACTAGATTCAAGAAATACAAATCAAAACTACAATGATATACCACCTCACATCTCTTAGATTGGCTATTATTAACAAGACAAGTAATAAAAAATTTTTAGAAAAGATGTAGAATAAAAAAGGAATCCTCATTTACTGCTGGTAGGAATGAAAATTAGTACAACCTTTATGGAAGAAAGTATGGTGATTCCTCAAAATGTAATAATAAAACTACCAATGACCCAGCAATCACTAAACTGGGTATCTATCCAAAAAAAAAAAAAAACTTGAAAACAGTGGTACATGAAGAAACATAAACCTCTATGTTCATTGCAGTATTTTTCACAGTGCCCAAGATATAGAAACAACCAAAGTGTCCCTGGATAGAGGACTAGATAAAAATGATGTGGTATATATATACAAAAGAATACTATTCAGCCATAAGAAATGATGACATAGTGCCATTTACAACGTGGATGCACCTTGAAAACATTATGCTGAGTAAAGTAGGTAAATCAAAAAAAGCTAAGAACTGTATGATTTCGCATATAGGTGGGATATAAAACTGAGACCTATGTACATAAAGTGGCAGAACCTTAGTACAATGTCAGAGTAATGGAGATGTGAGAGAGATACTTCTGATCTCTCCCCTTGAAATTTTAATGAACTGAAAAACTATAATGTTACAAATGAACCTCAGTTTAGCTCACAGGTGTGCCTGAAAGATCCATGCACAGAACAGACTAAAGGTGGGATGAGTTGAAAAGGGGTGTGGAAGATAAAATGCATTCACAATGGGATCTGGAGAGAAGACAAACCTGGAGTGACTGGATTTGTTTCTCAAACAGGTTGAGGGAAGCTCAGGCTGTTTGAATTTTGTCTGAGGGGTAAGGAGAGGGAAACCAAGATGGACTGGGTTTCTTTCTTCCAGGAGAATTGATGAGATTAAAGGAGAAAAAGGGGAGATTAACCAAAGTGGCCAGAGTACAGGGTCATGCCATTGTTTCTATTATCTGTTTGCAGGCCACAATCGGCAGAGACAGAGAAAAGTAAAGTGCAGCCCCCAACCCAGGTTCTCAGATCCTGACTCTCTCAGGTTACCTCATGGTATAAAGAGTGGCAGAGACAAGTCCCACAGATAGCTCTCCAGAGCTACTCTCTCCTTTGAAAAACAGTGCTGCTCTGTGTATGGTTTTTGGGTCTTTGGAGACATGAGAAGGAGTGCCCAAAGGCCAAAGATTATCATTGCTAGAGCCATAAAGCTGGAAAACGTAAGCTATAAAGCCGAACTGTAAAGCCCACACAAAATGCCCCAACGTGACTTTGGTCTCACCTATGTCATTGCAATAGCAACATCTCATCAAAGGACAGCCCAGGTATTTAACAGAGGTAAAACTTATAATGCATTGACACCTCATGGAAGAAAACTCTCAAAACCAAAATTTATTTCTCCTTTTTATTACTATTTTCCTTTTATTCTAATTATTCCTTTTTTTTTTGAATTTTATTTTCTTTCATTTTCATATTTTCTACTCTTATTTTTGTATTTTTTTGCTTCCAATATTTTCTAAAATTTTTCTTTTTAATTTTTCATATATTTAAAATTTTTATTATGTTTTTTAAATTTAAATATTTCATTTATTTTTTTCCTTAGAATTTTAACAATACCACCCTCAAATGTTATCTTGAAGAAAGAAATCAAATTCTATGGATAATAAAGACAAAGACATGTTTTAGAAAAAAAAATCTCCACAAAAAAAATTGAATTAGAAGAAAAACCTGGAGTGAAATGATATAGAGAATTCAAAATTAAAGTTCTTAAAATATTCAAGGAGATGTAAGAAAACACAAATAGGCAACATAATGAGCTCAGAAAGAACATTTAAACTTTAAAAACAGAGACTAAGAACTCAATACATGATTTGAAAACTGAGGCAACAAGTTTAAATAAAAGAAAAAAGACAGATAGAGGATAAATCCAGTGACCTCAAAGATAAGCAACTAGAGATGTTACAGAGAATAGAGGAGAGAGATTCAAGAATTAAAAAAAAAAAAAAACTGAGCTTTCCAATAATTGTCTGACTCCATCATAAAGAGCAATATAAGAATAGTGGATATATCAGAAGAAGAGAGGGAAAAGTGAAGGAAGATGCTATTTAAAAAATAATATATGAGAATTTCCCAAGCCTATGGAAAGAGTTAGTGCCTTGAATCCAAAATGAAAACAGAATGCCAAGTTACCTTTACCCAAACAGAAGAACTCCAAGGCATATCATAATAAAATTATAAATAATTAATAAAAAATCAAGAATTCTCAAGGAAGCTAAGGAAAAGAAGAATATATTATAAAGGAAAGCCCATTAAGTTATCATCAGAATTTTCAGAATAAAATTTACAAGCCACCTGACCAGGCTGTGGCGCAGTGGATAGAGTGTTGGAATGCGACACAAAGGACCCGGGTTCAAGACTGTGAGGTTGCCAGCTTGAGCACACATTCATCAGATTTGAGCAAGGCTCACCAGCTTGAGCCTAATTTCGCTGGCTTAAGCAAGGAGTCACTAGGTGTGCTGTAGCCCCTCGGTCAAGGCACATATAAGAAATCAATCAACGGACAACTAAGGAACTGCAACAAAGAATTGATGTTTCTCATTTCTTCCTTCCTGCCTGTCTGTCCCTATCTGTTCCTCTCTTTGACTCTCTCTGTCTCTGCCACAAAAAAAAAAAAAATACAAGCCAGAAGACAGTGGACCCAAATATTCAAAGTACTCAAAGAGAGGAATTATTGGTCAAGAATAATATATTCATCAAAGTTACCTTTTAACTATGAAGGAAAAATAAAAACTGCTGACATACATACGCTGAGAAAATGTACCACCAAAAACACCCACTGCAGGAAATACTCCAGGGAGTTGTTCAACCAGACACAAAGAACAAAACAAATCAAAACTATAAGGATAAGCTCCAAAGGGAGCACATTAAAATCAAGATAATCTGTGAGACAATAATATAAAAGAAGAGAGGATAAAAATCTGCATTAGCAAAGGAGGATGGAGTGCAGAAGAATCATAAGACAAAAGACTCTTGTACATATGACAAGTTTTCTCTTAAAAAACTAGTGGTAAACAAGTATGAAAAAGCCACTACTGATACACACAGCTTTAAAAAAAAAAGAAAAAAACCCAGGGGATAGAAGTATGGAATGCCACAAAATAAAGACAAAAAGAAAGAACCAAAAGATACACAGAGCTACCAGAAAACAAAACATAAAAAAGTTATAAAAAAGTCCTTGTGTCAATAATTGCCCTAAATGTAAATGGACTGAACTCACCAATAAAGAGGCACAGAATAGCAGGTTGGATCAAAAAGCCAAACCCAACTGTGTGCTGCCTTCAAGACACACACTTAAGTTGCATAGACAAAAGTAGACTCAAAGTGAAAGGTTGGAAAAAGTTCTCCAAGCAAATAACATTCAAGAAAAGCAGGTGTAGCTATACTTATATCTGACAACTTAGACTTCAAGACAACAAAGTTAACCAGAGACAAAGATAGACATTTCAAATGAAAAAGAGTACATTGTATCAAGAAGACATAACTCTTCTTGATAGATATGCACCAAACTAAAGAGCACAAAAATATGAAACACACCTATACTAACTGATATCAAAATAGAAACAGACAAGAACACAATCATCCTTGGATATGTCAACACACCATTGATGGGTTTACAAAGATTAACCAAACAGAAAATCAATAAAGAAATATTGGCCTTAAATGACACACTAAATAAAATGTAGATAATAGTCATTTACAGGATATTTCATGCCAAAATATTATATTTGACATACTTCTCCAGTGTGCAAAAATAGACTATGAGTTGGGCCACAAAACAAACATCAACAAATTCTGGAAAATTGGAATTATACTGAGCATATTTTCTGATCATATGGCTTTGAAAATAGAATTCAACTGCAAAGAGAAAGTTAAGAAACACACAAAAATGTAAAAATTAAACACCACATTCCTTAAAAATGACTGGGTTAAAGAAGAAAAAAACTCAGAGATCAAAAGATATAGATAGACAAATGAAAATGATAACATGGCATATTAAAATTTCCAAGATGCAGCAAAAACAGTAACAAGAGGGAATTTAATATTATTACAAACTTATATCAAGAAACAAGAGAGTTTCCAAGTATGTAACTTATTATCACATCTTAAGGAACTAGAAAAAAAAAAGACAACGCAAAGTCAGTAGAAGAAAAATAATAGCAAAAATTAGAACAGAACTAAATAAAATAAAGCACAAAAAACTACAGAAAAAGTAAACAAATAAAAGAATTGTTTCTTTGAAAAGACTACTAAAATCAACAAACCACTGCCTAAATTCACTAAGGAAAAGAGAGGAAAGAATCATGTAAACAAAATCCAAAAGGAAAACGGAGAGTTTGCCAAAGACTTCATAGGTACACAAAGATCATCTTAGAGTACTATGAAACATTATATGCCATAAAATTCATCAACCTAGAGAAAATAGTTAAATTTCTAAAACTATATAATCTTTTTAGACTGAGTCATAAAGAAGTGGAAAGCCTAAATAGGCCCATAAATGGAGATAAAATAGTCAACTACCAAAAACTTCCCCAAAAATAAATGTCCACAACCAAATGACAAAAGCAGTGATTTCTGCCAAGCATTCATAAAAGATTTGGTCCTTGTTCTTCTCAAAGTCTTCCAAACTTTGAAGAAGAAGCAATACTTTCTAAAACATTTTATGAGACCCACATATCCCTCATATTAAAACCTGGCAAAGACAACACACAAAAAGGAAAACTACAGACCAATATCTCAAATAAATACAGATGCAAAAATCCTAAACAAAATGTTAGCAAATTAAATAAAACAACACATTAAAAACAATACATCATAATCAATTGGGGTTTATTCTAGGGCTGTGGTCAGCAAACTCTCATGTGACTCTTTGACCCCTTGAGTGTGGCTCTTCCACGAAATTCCATGTGCAGGTGCTACCTCAATAAGAAATGCACCTACCTATATAGTTTAAGTTTTAAAAAATTGTCTCTCAAAAAATATTTCAATCGTTGTACTGTTGATATTTGGCTCTGTTGACTAATAAGTTTGCTGACCACTGTTAGGGTCACAAGGATGGCTCAACATATGAAGATCAATTAACATAATTCACCATATCAACAAAACAACAAAAATCTTATGATCCTATCAATACAATCAGAGAAGGTATTCAATGAGATACAACATGACTTTATGTTTCAAATACTCAGTAAAATGGGTGAAGAAGTAAAAGATGTCATCACAATGAAGGCCATATATAAAAAACCATGAGCTAATATCGTATGAAATGGTGAAAAACTGAAAGCTTTTTGGCTAAAATCAGTAACAAAACAAGGCTGTCCACTCTCTCTATTCCTATTCAACCTATTGCTGGAAGTTTTAGCCATAACAATAAGACAAGAAAATGAAATAAAAGGCATTCATACTAGAAAAAAAAGGGGGTTTCACTTTTTGCAGATGACATGATCCTGTATACTAGAAACTACAAAGACTCCACAGAAAGACTAATAGAAACCCTGGCTGGTTGTATCAGAGATAGAATATCTGCCTGGCAAGTTCTGGGTTTGATTCCCAGTCAGGGCACACAGGATAAGCAAAAATCTGCTTCTCCTGCCCGGATCCTCTCTTCTTCTTCTTCTTCTTCTTCTTCTTCTTCTTCTTCTTCTTCTTCTTCTTCTTCTTCTTCTTCTTTTTTCTCTCTCTCTCTTGTTCACTCCTGAAGCCATGACTCAAATGAGCATGTTAGTCTTAGGAACAGAAGATGACTTCATGATCTGCTTCAGGTACTAAAATAGTTCAGTTGCAGAACACCAGAGCAGCAGCCACAGATGAGCAGAGCTTAACCCCAGACAGGGGGTTGCCAGGTGAATCCTAGTTGGGGCACATACAGGTGTCTATCTCTCTGCATCCCTACCTTTCTCTTGATATAAAAAAGAGAAAAAGTATAAGGAAACAATAAGCAAACACAGTAAGATAACAGGACAAAAAAATCAATATACAGGTGTCTATTGTTTTTATATAATCAAAAAATAAAACTTCATAAAATGAACTAAAAAATAATCCTTTTTATAGTTACAATGACAACAAAAGAAAAATAAAATGCCTAGGAGTAAACTTAACAAAGAAGGTAAAAAATCTATATACTAAAAAATACAAAACTTTATTAAAGAAAATTGCAAAACAAAGTGAATGTAAAAATACTCCTGTTCACAGATTGGAATAATCAACATAGGTAAAATAATCATATTACCTAAAGCAATATACGAATTTACTGCAATTCATGTCAAAATTCCAATATTATTTTTTAATGAAGTGTAACCAAAAAAGTCACCCAGTTTGCATGAAACCATAAAAAAAAAACACTCCAAATAGCCAAAGCAATACTGAGGAAAAAGAATGAAGCTATAGGTATTACAATACCTGATTTCAAGTTATACCACAGAGTCATGATATAAAAAAATACAACAGTATGGTATTGACAGAAAAATAGATACAGACTATGGAACATAATCAAGAGCCCAGAAGTAAAACCACATATATATGAAAAAATAATCTTTGACAAAGGAGTCAAAAATACAATGGAGAAAAGAAAGCCTCTTCAATAAATAGTGCTGGGAAAAATGAAAAGCCACATACAAAAGAATGATACTTGACTAAAGTTTTTCCCCTACACAAAAATTAATTCAAAATGGATCAAAAACATAAACATAAGTTTATGAAACAATAAATTATATAAAAAAGTATAGGTACTAAACTCATAGACTTTGGCTATAGATAAAAATTTATGAATTCAACATAAAAGGCAATGGAAGTAAAGGCAAAAATAAATGAATGGGATTCTATCAAACTTAAAAGCTTCTGCAGAGAAAAAGATACTGACAACAGAACAAATAGGTAGCCAACTAAATAGGAGATGATATTTGCAAACAACACCTCTGATAAGGTGTTAATATCCAAAATATATAAAGAACTCACAAAGCTAAGTGACAAACAAGCGAACAATCCAATTAAAAATTGGGGGGAAGACATGAACAGACACTTTTTTCCAAAAATACATACAATAGCCACCATGCATATAAAAAATGTTTATTTTTACTAGCTATTCAAGAAATGCAAATCAAAACTACAATGAGATATTACCTCACACCTGTTAGATTGGCTATTATCAACAAGATATGTAATAACAAGTGTTGGAGAGGCTGTAGAGGAAAAGAAACCTTCACTAACTGCTACTGGGAATATTAATTATTAGAGCCATTCTGGAAAAAAGTAGGATAGTTCCTCAAAAAATCAAGAATAAAGCTACCATATGACCCAGAAATCCCTTTACTGGGTATATACCCCCCAAACTCTAAAACATTGGTACATAAATATACATGCACTACTACGTTCATCAGAGCATTGTTCACAGTGGCAAAGACACAGAAACAACCAAATTGCTCCTCAATAGAGAAATGAATAAAGAAAAAGTGGTACATATATACAATGGAATACTATTTAACCATAAGAAATGATGACATAGTATCATTTACAACAATATGGTTGGACCTTGAAAACATTATACTGAGTGAAATAAGTAAATCAAAAAAAAAAAAAAAAGCTAAAAACTGATTTTACACATAAGTGGGATACAAAATTGAGACGAATGGACATAGGTAAGAGTGCAGTGGTTATAAGGAGGTGGAGGATATGGGAAAAAGGTAGAGCAGAGGGACAGGGTGTAGAGAGGCATAAATATAAGGTGATAAAATATGATATGACTTTGGGTGATGGGTATACAACATATTCGATTGTGCAAATGTTTTTGAGTTGTTTCCCTGAAACCTATCTACTCTTTTTGATCAATTTTTCACCATCAAATTTAAGTTTCTAGAAATAAAAGAGACCAGGATGTAGTAGACAGGCATTCTAACTGACACCTCCCAGAACCAAATTGTATTACAGCTTTATTTAAGAACAATTATCTTGAAAAAACAACTTTGGAGTAAACTAAGAGAAGTCTATAACCAAGGATTACAGAAGAAGCCACACCGAGATTGATAAGGAAGGTGGAGATGTGGAAAGGGCTGTCCTGCTCCCAGGAGCATGCAGTGGCTTAAGATCCGAAGGGACTCTCACAGCAGGGAGCTTCACCCTGAGAGGTGTGGGTCCTCAGCCACAGGCCTGGAGCCCTAATCTGGAGCCCCAGAGCCTAGAAGAGGCACCCAGGAAGCATTTAGCTATGAAAAAAAGCCAGGGTTCTGTCTGCAAGAAAGAGACAGTGCTCTCGGATGCAAACTCTATTTTAAAGGACCCACTCAGAAAGCGTCGTTCACAGTCACTTACCTGGAGCTCCGGCAGGGGACACCTGTGAGGACTGGAGTTGAATGAGGAGAGTGTAAAGTTGGAGGACCAGAAAGAGACACTGTGGGGAATGGCCACTAGAGCACCTGTGCTGAGTCATTCTCCAGGACTGCGGTTGCCATATTTCATGGGTAGAGCAATCCCCTTTGAATAACATCAGCCTGGGGAGAAGTAACTGCTACATCCTTGGGAATCTCTCCTACTTCAGTCATGGCAGTGGGTCATTAAGAGAGGCCAGGAAGCAGGGGGCAAATCAGTAACCAATCTCAAAATCAGTTTTCTGGTTTTGAGATTGAAGCTTTTCCACATACTATTCTGAGTCCGAAGAGTGGGCAGAACACACCTCTAGGTCTCAGAGGTCACACCTATTGGACTCCTGAGGCTACATCCTACTAATGTCTGTAAAAAATATCTGAACAGACTGACTCTCAGGCCAAGGGGTAGAGCCACACACATCAACCGTTATAAGTCCTGAATTGCTGCAGACTCTAGACTCCAGCAGAGGTTTTTTTCAGCAGCTCCACCCAACAAGCTTCCAGCAGACAGTCTGAAAGAGGCAAAAATAATGGAAACTTGGCCATTTGAGTGGACTTTTCCCCAGTACCAGAATGAATAAAACCAGCATAATAGTGCAGCTTGGTATTTCCATGTACACCTGGGCCTAGAGAGCAGCAATAAACTCTGAATTTCCCAGAATGTTGCTGTGGGCCAGTCACAGGAAGTGTCTCCACTGGTCTGCTCTGGGCTCCTGCAAGGTAGGCTCAGGGATGGCACATACAGGGGCCAGCTGCACAAAGCATCAGTTCAGGACCTAACAACCCTTACTAGTGAGGTATCCTAAGAAAAAGCTCCTCACACGTGTTCAGCTGAGATGAGTTCTACTCTCTGTGATCAGCACCGGCAAAGCAGTTCAAGTGCATTGGTTAGGGTGAAGCTTCACAGTCAGCCAGGCTGGGCACTGCATATTCTGTCCTTCTTGGTTAAATTCCACAGGGGGAAGGAGAGAGACTTGGAGCATAAATATTTAATGTGTGGGTCTCTATGAGTCAAATGTTGGACCTGGTCCTTCTATCTGGCTTAGCCACCTTTGGGAGAGGCACAGTGAACCCCAGGAGAGGACTCTCTCAGTCTTTTTTCCTGAGATAGAGGTCTCACAAGCTGAAAGAACTTCTGCAGAGGAGACTGTTAGCAACACTCGGTCTGAACCTGCTGCTCAACTTGTTGGGGAGAAATAAAATTTCAATATACAGCAGTGGTTGAAGGATGAAGCTCTGGAGTAGGGGCCACAAACATTGTATTCACAAAATCTTCTGCCTTAACCCACCAAGCATGCAACCTGTAGAACAGTTGGTTGGGCAAGGCCAATCTGAGCCCAAACACTACAGTCTTACTACAGAAGACTGTGTGAAAAAACCAGCCAGCTGCAAGAGGAGGAGAAGCAGCTGAAAAGTTGAGACAAATCTTAAAGAGCTTTGGGCTTTTATGGAGCTGCTATTATCTCTAAGCAAGAGGAAGCTGATCCTTATACAAAGGTTGGCCCCTCCCACAGTTCCCAGGTACAAAAAAGGCAGACACAAACAGTGAAAAGTGCAGTAGCTGCCAACTGGTAGTCCAGACAGGGGTACAAACAACAGCTGATGCCAACTCAAGAAAAACTGGAGCCAACACTACTGGTAGTGGGTCGCAAACAGCACCAAACCTAGATGCAAGTACCTACACAAGCAGCACACACAATGGTGAAGTCTAGCAAGCACTAGACATTGTGGAAAATAAATACACCCAACAGGACAGACATTGCACAGTATGTAATACACATGGTCAAAGTTGACCTTTAGTGCCAGTCAGTCTGAATGGATATTTTTACCCAAAAAAAGACCAACTGCATTTAATACTCACATACAACAAGAGGGAAAATAATACCACCAAGAAGTATTTCTAGAACAAAGAAAAAAAGGTTCCTGAAGGACAGCACCAATAACCCCATATGCTTCATAAAGACCCCCCAAAAATTTCAAAGTCAGACAGCACTATGTAATACACAGACAAAATGGTCAGACAAAGAAATATGACTCAAATGAATAAACAAGAGAAATCTCCAGAAAAAGAACTGAATGAAATGGAAGTAATCAAAATACAAGATGCAGAGTTTAACACAATGGTTTTTAGAATGCTCAAGGATCTTAGAGCAAGAATGAATAAACATAATGAGCACCTAAATAAGGAGAAAGCAAGCATCAGAAAGGACACTAAAATTAAAAAAAAAACAAACCAGTCAGAAATGACAAATACAATATCAGAAATGAAAACTGCACTAGAAGTAACTAATAGCAGGCTGGATGAAGCAGAGGATCAAATCAGCAATTTGGAAGAAAAGATAAATGAAAACACAGAAGCAGAGCAGCAAAAAAAAGAAAGCTCAAATAGTCTGAGGAAACTCTAAGAGACCTCTCTGGTAACATAAAGATAAACAACATCCGCATTATAGGGGTTCCTGAAGAAGAAGAGAACAAACAAGGGTTAAAGAACCTGTTTGTAAAAATCAAAGCTGAAAACTTCCCAAAATTGATGAAGGAAAAAGTCACACAAGTTCAAGAAGCACAGAGAGTCCCATTTAAGAGAAACCCAAGAAGACTTTCACCAAGACACATCATAAACTGCCAAAGTTAAGAGACAAAGAAAGAATACTAAAATTTGCAACATTATTTTGAATTCTGCATCTGGAAGTTTGGTTATTTTCATATCATTCAGTTCATTTCCTGGAGGACAAGCTGGGCCTTTTAACACACCTCACTCCCTGGTCGCCAGGCAAGTGACTGTGAGCAGTATTTTCTGCTCTTTTTAATGGAGTGAGAGCTTTTATGGGTTCTCAGCCTCACCCCCCCCCCTCTGTTTCTGTAAGCAGGGGATATTCAGGTGCTTCCTACCAGGTTTTTTGTGGATTTTTCTTTGCTCCTTGGTTTTTGAGAGCTGTTCTTGTAGCCCAGAGTTGTTTTTTCATGTTGATTGTTCCTAAATTAGTTTGTAATCCAGTTCAGTGGTGTGAGCTGGGAGTCTGTGCATTTGCCTACTCCTCTGCCATCTTAAGAGTCTCTGCAAGAGAACTATTGAAGCAGGTTATTTCCATACCCCTGAGGAGATGACTGGCACCAAAGCAGCAATAAAGACCATGATTTGATCAAAATGCCTTAGAGAAGAAGCTATGATTTCATGAATCTGCCATCCTGCTTAATGACTCTTGCAATGCTGGGAACCACCTATTCTACTTTATGATTAACTGCAAGCCCCCCATTGTACTAACCTCACCTGGAAACGTATATAATTAGCCCTCGCAACTGAGATTGTAAGGCAGGCTTTGAGCTGGGATATGCTGCTTGTCTTTTCAAGTTGCTGGCAATCTTGATTATAGATGCCTGTTTCCCTCTCAGACCCAGTCTCTACTCATTGGATATAGGTAGGGTACCTGAACCCAGGACTGGTTATAATCTGGTAACAAAGAACAGTCAGGGGTATTTTATATATTGTATAGCTGTTGAACCAAGAAATGTGGAGATCCTGAAGGAGAGCTTTGGCAGTGAGGATGAGAGAGCACTTTGAGAGAAACTACTAGTGAGTAATATGTGTATGAGTTGAAGATAACTGTTTCCAGATTCAGTGATTTTCATTAAGAAGCAAGATTTCTTTCCAGTAAACAGTTTTATTCTGTTTATGTCCAGCCCTCTTATGCAAGTAGAAAAGTAGTTACACCAAATGAAGACCTAATTGATTCATTTTAATTAATTATTGATATTTTCTGACAATTTATTTACATTAAGGAGGGTCAGATTGTGTAATTCAAATATTCCATGGGTGCCCACAGCTTAAATCACTCCAAGTGGAGTGAGAACTAGAAAGTGACTTTATAGTGTCAGCATAAGAAATCCCAAACCTGTCTGAATTTTTTATGAGTTTATTTGAGCCAAACTGTTGACAACTGCTGGGAAGCAAAGTCTCAATGGGTTGAGAAAGTGCTATGGAAAATGGCACTTTCACCACTTATTTTATATGTCGGAATCAAAGGAAAAGACAAAGGGAGTTACATGAAATTGACTGTAGATAGATTAGGAAGGTGGGAAAAAGAAAAAGAGAGTAACGAGAATGTCTGGGATTGGATATAAAATAAAAATGTATTATACATGCTGGAACTTCCTTTACATAGGCAGAAACAAGATAGTCAACAGTAAGCAATTAACATGATAACAAAAATAATTAAAGGGTTTGTTGTTTCTTACTCTGGTGGCATGTCTGCCCTGAGGGGGTGCAGGAAAAGAAGATTACCCTTACATTTTAAAGACATGTTATCAGGTTAGTTTTTTGTCTGTTTGCTTGTGTGGTTTTTCTTGTTTGTTTGTTTTTTGTAGTGAGAGTCAGGGAAGCATGGAGACAGACTCCACTCACCATGTGCCCTGACCAGGATCCACCATTTGGGGCTAGGTTCTGCCCATCTAGGGCCTATGCTCAGTTGCATGGCAACTGAGTTATTTTAACACCTGGAGTGAAACCATAGATACATCCTCTGCACCCAGGGCCAACTTGTTCCATCCAAGCCATGGCTTCAAGAGGGGAAGAGAGATACAGAGAAAGAAGGGAGAGGAGGAGGGTTGGAAAAGCAGATGGTCACTTCTCCTGTGTGCCCTGATCATATATCAAAACCAGGACATCCACATGCCAGGTTGATGCTGTACCACTGCGCCAGCTGGCCAGGGCTCAGTTATGTATGGTAGACTCAAAAAAATGACAAGCTTGACTGAGGTAAGCATTGAGCTTTGTTTAGAAAAAAATACCACTCTAGGACATGACTAACCACCATAAACTGTATCAGTTAGAAAATTTTTCATTTTGGCGATCTTGTGTGGTAACTTTTAGTTTCTGAGTTTGCAAGACCATTGTACAGGGCTCACCTGAGCTGGTCAGGTTTAATCCATGGCCCCATATTTTATGTTTTTCAACCACAATAGACTGTTGCACAAATAGCCTTTTTTGATAGTGAGCAAGGTGAGGATACTGTATATCGAAAAATAATCACTATTATAAAGGAAAAGAACACTTTTTTAATGGGAGATTTCAGCTTAACTTACTTTTGAAATCTCTATTAATTTTAGTAAGCATCATGTTCCATACCTCTATGATCAACCAACCAATAATAAAGGAATGATGGAAAACTTTTTTATTTATGATTTTAATTTGTGTATACAGAGATTCAAGTGTCCCACCGAATATATCTACCCCTATGCCCTTATTCCCCTTCTTCCTCCCCTTGCCCCCTCCCCACAATGCCTTCCCCCCTTTCCTCCAGGATTTGCTGTCCTGTTCTATATAATGCTGTGTTATGTATATATAATTTCATTAATCGCTTTTCCTCCTCTGATCCCATCTTCTCTTCTACTTTCCCTCTGAGTGCTTTCCCTCTGGAACCTTTGATCCTGCCTCTGCCTCTGTTCCAGTGCTCAGTTCACATTGTTCATTAGATTTCTCAAATGAGTAAAGTCATATGGTATTTTTCTTGCTCTGCCTGGCTTATTTCACTTAGCATAATAGTTTCCAGGTCTATCCTTGTTGTTGTGAAAAGTAAGATTTTCTTCTTCTTCATGGCCACGTAGTATTCTATTGTGTATAGGTACCACTGCTTTTTAATTCACTCATCCACTGATGGACACTTGAGCTGTTTCCAGATCTTGGCTACGGTAAACAATGCTGCAATAAACATGGAGGTGCATTTTTTTCTTTTGAATCAGTGATTTGTATTCATAGGATATATTCCTAAAACTGAAATAGCTGGGTCAAAGGGGAGCTCCATTTTTAATTTTTTGAGGAATCTCCATACTGTTTTCCACAGTGGCTGCACCAGTCTGCATTCCCATCAGTAGTGCAGGAAGGGTCCCTTTTCTCCGCGCCCTCTCCAGAATTTATTATGTGTTGTTTTGTTAATAAGCCACATTCTGACAGGTGTGAGGTGATATCTCATTGTGGTTTTAATTTGCATTTCTTTAATGATTAGTAATATTGAGCATTTTTTCACATGCCTATTGACCATCTGTATGTCCCCTTTGGAAAACTGTCTATTCATTTATTTTGCCTATTTTTTGATTGAATTGTTTATATTCCTGGTGTTGAGTTTTACAAGTTCTTTATAAATTTTGGTTATTAACCCCTTATCAGACGTATGGGCCAATATATTCTCCTGTTGTATGGGTTGTCTTTTCATTTTGTTAATGGTCTCCTTTGTTGTGCAAAAGCTTTTTAGTTGCATATAGTCCCATTTGTTCATCCTGTCCTTTATTTCACTTGCCCATGGAGATAAATCAGCAAAAATATTGCTATGAGAGATATTGGAAAGTTTATGCTTATGTTTTTTTCCAAGATGTTTGTGGTTTCATGAATTACATTTAAGTCTTTTATCTATTTTCAGTTTACTTTTGTGAATGGTGTAAGTTGGTGATCCAGTTTCATTTTTTAGCAAGTACCTGTTCAATTTTTCCAACACTATTTCCCAACACTATTTGTTTACACAATTGTATGTTCTTACTTCCTTTGTGAAATATCAATTGTCCGTATAGGTGTGGGTTTAATTTTGGGTTCTCTGTTCTGTTCCATTGATCTGCATGCCTGTTCTTATGCCAGTACCAAGCTGTTTTGAGTATGATGGCCTTGTAGTATAACTTGATATCAGAAAGTGTAATACTCCCCACTTTATTCTTCTTTTTCAGGATTGCTGAAACTATTCATGTTTTTTTTTTTGTTTGTTTGTTTGTTTTTGGTTCCGTATAAATTTTTGGAACATTTGTTCTATATCTTTAAAGTATGTCATTGGTATTTTAATGGGTACTGCATGGAACTTATAGATTGCTTTGAGTAATATAGACATTTTAATGATGTTTATTTTTTCTATCCATGAACATGGTATATGCTTCTATTTGTTTGTATCTTCCTTGATTTCCTTTAACAATGTTTTCTTTTTTTTTTTTTTTTTTCATTTTTCTGAAGCTGGAAACGGGGAGAGACAGTCAGACAGACTCCCGCATGCGCCCGACCGGGATCCACCCGGCACGCCCACCAGGGGCGACGGTCTGCCCACCAGGGGGCGATGCTCTGCCCATCCTGGGCGTTGCCATGTTGCGACCAGAGCCACTCCAGCACCTGAGGCAGAGGCCACAGAGCCATCCCCAGCGCCCGGGCCATCTTTGCTCCAATGGAGCCTTGGCTGCGGGAGGGGAAGAGAGAGACAGAGAGGAAAGCGCGGCAGAGGGGTGGAGAAGCAAATGGGCACTTCTCCTTTGTGCCCTGGCCAGGAATCAAATTAACAATGTTTTATAATTTTCCTAGTACAAGTCTTTAAACTCTTTGGTTAAATTTACTCCTAAATATTTTATTTTATTTATTTATTTATTTTTTGGCAATAGTGAAGGGGATTGTTTTCTTAATTTCTCTTTCAGACAGTTCATTGTTGGTGTATAAAACTGCCACTAATTTCTCAATATTGATTTTATATTCTATTACCTTGCTGAATTCATTTATCAGGTTCAGTAGTATTTTGACTGAGACTTAGGTTTTTTATGTACAGTATCAAATCATCACCAAATAATGATAGTTATTATTTCTTTCTTTCCAACTTGAATGCCTTTTATTTCTTTTTCTTGTCTTATTGCTGTGGCTAGAACTTCCAGAACTATGTTAAATAAGAGTGATGAAAGGTAGCACCCCTGCCTTGTTCCTGATCCTAAGAGAAATTCTTTTAATTTTTGCCCATTGATTATGATGTTGGCTTTCGGTTTGTCATAGTGGCCTTTATCATGTTGAGGTATGATTCTTGTATTCCCACTTTGCTGAGAGTTTTGATCATAAATGTGTGCTGGATTTTATTAAATGCTTTTTCTGCATCTATTAATATTTTCATGTGATTTTTATCCTTTCTTTTGTTTATGTGTTGAATCACATTTATTGATTTGCGGATATTTTACCAACCTTGTCTACCTAGGATAAATCCCACCTGATGATGATGTAGAATTTTTCTTATGTATTGCTGGATCTGATTTTCTAATATTTTGTTGAGAATTTTAGCATCTAAGTTCATCAGGGATATTGGTCTATAGTTTTCTTTCTTTGTAGTGTCTTTGCATGGTTTTGGAATCAGTATTATGCTTGCCTCCTAAAAGGAGTTTGAAAGTCTTCCCTCCTCTTGAAATTTTTGAAATAGCTTGAGAAGGATAGGAATTAGCTGTTCTTTGAATATTTGATAAAACTCACCAGTGAAACCATCCAGGCCAGGACTTTTGTTTATTGGGAGTTTTTTGATAACTGTTTTGATCTCATTTGATAAAATTGATCTGTTTAGGTTTTCTGATTCTTCTATATTGATTTTTGTAAGATTACATGCTTTGAGGAATTGGTCCATTTTGTCTAATTTTATGGCATACTGTTCTTCATAGTATTTTCTTACAATACTTTGTATTTCTTCTGTGTCAGTTGTTACTCCTCCTGTCTCATTTCTAATTTTATTTATTGGAGTCTTCTCTCTTTTTTTTCTTGGTGTGTCTGGTTAAAGGTTCATCAGTTTTGTTTACCTTTTTGAAGAACCAGCTCCTGTTTTCATCGATCTTCTGTATTGTATTTTTTTTAGCCTCTATGTCATTTATTTCTGCTCTGATATTTATTATTTTCTTCCTTCTACTTCCTCTGGGTTTTACTTGCTGTTCTTCTTCTAGTTCTTTTAGATGCCTGGTTAAATTTTATTTTAGCTTTTTCTAGCTACTTAAGGTATGCCTGTATTGCTATGAAATTCCCTCTCAGGATTGCTTTTGCTGTGTCTCATAAATTTTGAGTTGTTGGATGTTCATTTTCATTTGTTTCAAGAAAAATTTTTATTTCCTCCTTGATCTCATTTTTTAACCCATTCTTTATTTAATAACATACTATTTAGTTTCCAAGTGTTTAAGTGTTATTTCTATTGTAGTTGATTTCTAGTTTCATGTAATTGTGATCTTAGAAGATGCTTGATATGTTTGCAATCTTCTTAAATTTGTTGAGACTCATTTTGTGTCTTAGCATGTGGTCATTCCTAGAGAATACACCATGAGCACTTTAAAAAAAATGTATATTCTGCTATGTTAGGGTGAAAGATTCTGAAGATATTTATTAAATCCAGTTGAACTAGTGTGTCCTTTAAGTCTGCTCTTTTTTTTGCTAATTTTCTTTCTTGAGGATCTATCCAGTGATGTTATTTGGGTATTAAAATCCCCTACTATTATATTATTGCTTTTAATCTCATCATTTATGCCCATCAAAATCTGCTTTATGTATTTAGGTGCTCCTTTATTAGGGACATAGATATTTATAATAGTTATGTCTTCCTGTTGGATTGCTCCCTTTATCATTATGTAGTGATCTTCTTTATTCCTTAATGTAGCCTTTGTTTTAAAGTCTATTTTGTCTGATATAAGTATTGCTACCTCAGCTTTTTTTTAAATTTCCATTTGCATAAAATGTTCTTTTCCATTCTTTTACTTTCAGTCTATGTGTATCTTTTCTTTTGAGCAGTGTCTCTTGTAGACAGCATATATATGGGTCCTGTCTTTTATCCATGCAGCTACCCTATGTCTTTTGATTGGAGCATTTAATCCATTTACATTTAAGGTTATTATTGATATGTAGTTGTTCATTGCCATTTTATTATTTAGTCTACATTCCTCTTTTACTAGATTTTTTTCTCCCTTTGTTTTGTTTACAACAGGCTCTTAACATTTCTTGTAGCATTGTTTGGTTTTAATGAATTCCTTGAGTTTTTTTGTTTGTTTGTTTTGTTTTGTCTGGGAAGCTTTTTATTTCTCCTTCAATTTTAAATGATAGCTTTGCTGAATAGAGAAGTCTTGGTTGTAGGCTTTTGTTTTGCAGCCACAGGTTGGACCATTTTGTGCACCCCTTCCACCACTGTGGCCACCCTCACTCATTACTTTGAATATTTCTTGCCTTTCCCTTCTGGCCTCTAATGTTTCTGTTGAGAAGTTAGATGGCACCATTATGGGGGCTTCTTTGAAGGTAATAGATTGCTTTTCTTTTACAGCTTTTAGTATTCTTTCTTTATCTCTTGATTTTTGTATTTTAATTATGATGTATCTTGGTGTTGGCCTTTTGGGGTTTATCTTTAATGAAACTTGTGTGACTTTTTCCTTCATTAATATAGGAAAGTTTTCAGCTATGATTTCTTCAATCAGATTCTCTATCCCTTGTTCTTTCTCTTCTCCTTCAGGAACCTCTATGATGTGGATGTTATTTCTCTTCATGTTGTCACAGAGCTCTCTTAGAGTTTCCTCAGACTTTTTGAGCCTCTTTTCTTTTTGCTGCTCTGCTTCCATGCTTTCTTATCTTGTCCTCTAACTCATTGATTTGATCCTCAGCTTCATCCACCCTGCTTTTAATTCCTTCCAGTGTGGTCTTCATTTCTGATATTGTGTTTCTCATTTCTGATTTATTCTTTTTTTATTATTTCAATGTCCTTTTTTATACTTCCTATCTCTTTATTTAGATGCTTGTTGTGTCTATCCATTGTTGTTCTAAATCTATGATCATCCTAACAATCATTATTTTAAACTCTGAATCTGGTAATTTGGTTATTTTCTACTCATTCAAGTCTTTTTCTGGGTATTTCCCAGGATTTATTTGGGTTGCATTTCTCTTCCTTCTCATTTTGTCTGTGTATAAGAAGGGCATGGCCACAGGAGTCTAATGGGTGTGGCCTCTGTGTGTTCCTTAGGTGTGGTCTGTCTGCAGGCCCACCACTCTCTTTGCTTGCCTCCGGCGTTTGGTTGCAGGGTTTGCAAGCGCTGACCCACTGTGGCTGTCACTGTGGTTTCTTCCTCCCCTCCACTGGTGGGACTGTGTTCGCGTACCCAGGCTGCAAGCCTTGGCTGGCCCAGCCTCCGCACCTCCCTTGAGGATTGGATGGCACTCCTGTGCTTAGACTGCAAGCCCTGGCTGGCCGAGGCATTTTCCCTGCCCCATGGGTGGATCTACATTCACATGTTTGGACTGAAAACCCTGGCCAGACCCCTGCCTCTGCCCAACCCCCACAGGCAAAATTTCACTCAGGCGCCAGGGCCTCAAGCCTCCACCACATGGGCAGGGCTGCACTCCTGAACTAAACTGCAAGTCTCAGCTGGTCCCTGGCTTTCACCATGCCCTTGTGGGCAGGACTACAAGCAGGACTGCTTTTGCTCGCCTGGCCTGCATCCACAGGTTGGACCACTTTTGTGCACCCCTTCCACCACCATGGTCACCCTCATTCTCCACCCCCACTGGGCATGACTGGGCTTCCACTGGCCTCAGTCGTGTATGGCCCTGGCTTCTGCCACCATGGACAGGACTGTGCTCATGCCCGGACTGCAGCCTCGGCCAGCCCCCAGCTTCCAAACTCCCTGCCAGGACCACACTTCTGCATCCCGCCACCTCCCGCCCTCTGGCAAAATCTCAGCAGTGGGGGGGGGCGATGCATCTCAGACTTTAGCACTCAATACTGTATCCCTGATGGCTCCCTGCTTCTAAGCGACTTTACTCTGAGTGCAGCAGAAGAGCTTCTGTTTGGGTGGTGACTTGCTTCCCTTTGCTGGTATTGTTGGTTCCAGAGAAAATATTCACATTAAATTTGGGAGTGACTTAGCCCAGGGGTTAGGGTGACTGTCTCTCAAAGTGTTTGTCCCTGTGTGTAATGCCAGGAGCCACCATTGTGGCCACCTCTCTCTTTCCCTCCATGTGGTCTTTCTCTGCTCTCTGCTCTAATGCTAATCTCAGGAACCAAGAGAGCAAACTCCCAGTCTGCCCCCATTTAATAGTGTAGAAGTCAAAACCTTTAATCCAGTATACAAATAAGAAAGTCTCTGATACAAAGTTACTTATCTGAAACATAATGGGATTCTTCATGAGAGTGCGCCACCCCACATCAAAAAGAATGGGAAAGGCTTAGTCCTAAAACCAAGCCCCAGACTACAAGGATCCTGCCTACCCACAACCCACCCCCAACACACATTAATATCACCTTGGCAACAGGCATCCACGTGGGCAGTGCCATCTTTAAAAAAGTGGGCATAATATATTTTATCTGCCCAACAATCCACCCCTATGCTCACTTTACTACCCACAATCTACACCATCAACATCCCTGTGCAAGGAAATTAGGATCATTATACAAATTACAATATGACAAATCATACAATTTCAACAATTACAAAGGTACATTTTACAGTCTCAGCACTTTGCCAAAAGTGCAAAATGTCCTTGACCTTTTATCTAGCCCTGGGAAAAGCTTCCCGGGGCAGGGGAATACTTCCAGCAAAGCTGCCTCCCACCCCCATCAGGGTATTTCACATTGTCCAAAATCGATAAGTCCATCGAACAAAGAAGCCAGTGCCCATTCCCATCATAGTTCAGGAATCAGTCCATGCACATCGGGCCTCAGTCTCCCCGCTCATCCCTGCCATCCTGGCAGGTCTTACACTGTCCCAAAGAGGAGCACGTGGCAAAGACAGTCAACATTTTCAACTCTGCTTCGGAGAGCATAATGGCATTCACCATTATGTCCCAAAATGTCAGTGAACCCACCAGCGGCTTATCAGGCAGTCCCTGTTGTTCCAGCAGCCACTTGGCAATGCAAGCCTGGCTTTTGGGATGTTTGTTCATCCTCCCGCTGAAGCTGCCACAGTTTACCTTCTGGAGTCTGTGAATTGCAACTCAAGCCCAATTCTCTTCATCCTCCAAAGATGAACTGAACACCAGCTCGCACTGCCAGAATCAAACCCTGGGCTTCTACCATCTTCTGCTCCACAGATCTTGCAGCCCCAGATCCACTCTAAGCCCCAGCCTCCCACTGCTACTGGCTCTCCACAACATCCACATTAATCTGCAACTCATGAACCTGTGAATCCTCCTCCAGCAGTTGCTCCATTTCCAGGCGTATCTCGCAAACCTGGTCGGCCTCCTCCTCCAGTGCTTTACCAACTCCAGGATCAGCATCTGTTTCTTCCATGTTTGCTCCAGCTCCTTCCACTGCTCAGTTTGCAGGTCCCAGGCAGCCTCTTTCCAAAGAGTTCTCGGTTTCCTCATGCATGGCTGTAAAAGTTATCCAGCCTATGGTCCCCAAAAGGACAGTCATAGGAAGCCATAACAGCAACCAGTCCCCTACTCCACTGCTCAAAGGTGGTGGTGGCTCCTTGCCAATCTGTATCAAATCCTGCCACAAACTATGCCAAATGTGAAGCCAGTATTCACAACCACTTTCACAGCCACCTGGCCCATGCAGGTTGCATTGGATTTGGACAGTTGGTAAAGAAACAACAGAGCCACGAACTGGTGGGCGATTATCTTTAATCTTAGCTTGCACCTGGCAGGCAAGTAAAACACACACACTGGGCTCCAAAACCCACTCATTCAGCTACTGACTTATCCAAGTTTCCTAGAATCAAAGGTTTCTAGCTCACTAGCCTTATTCTCCTTTGCTCCCCATTTTCTTCTCTCTACACAAACTCTGCACTAACTGGCTTCTCTTTTAGCACTCCCCCATCTTGGCTGCTTCTCCTGACCTCCTCCACGTGGCCTTTCTCTGCTCTCTCCTCTAATGCTAATCTCAGGAACTGACAGAGCAAGCTCCCAGTCTGCCCCCATTTTATAGTGTAGAAATCAAAACCTTTAATCCAATATACAAATAAAAAAATCTCTGATACAAAGTCACTTATCTGAGGCATGATGGGATTCCTCATGAGAGTGCACCACCCCACATCAAAAAGGGTGGGAAAGGCTTAGTCCTAAAACCAAGCCCCAGAATATAAGGATCCTGCCTTACCACAGTCCACCCTCAACACACGTTAATATCACCTGGGCAATGGGCTTCCACGTGGGCAGTGCCATCTTTAAAAAACTAAGCATATTTTATTTGCCCAACACTGTGCTTCCTAGATTACACTCTCTTCCTACTTTACCTGTCCTCTCATCTCTCCCCGTCCCCCAGAGCCCCAGGTGAGTGGTTGTAAAACAGATTTTCTGTGCAGTCCCTTTAAGAAGAATCCTGGGTCTGAGAAATCTGTCTCTTTTTCACATTTTTCACAAACAGTATCCTGGCTTGTTCTGCAGTTAAATACTGTCCGTATACCTCTTCTAGGCTCTGAGGCTGCAGGCTGTGGATTTGTTTTTGTGGCCCAGGACCCTCCCCTCTCCTCTGAACTCACTTCCTGCCACATGAGTCCCTCTGGGCTACCGTTCGCTCCCAGGAGTTGGGCAGCCCTCTCTGCATTTCTGCTTTTCCTACCAGTCTCAGTGTGGCTTCTTCAGTGATCCTTGGTAAAAGAGTCCTCTTAGTTTAATCCAAAGTTGGTTTTTCCAGATGATTGTTCTAAAATTAAGTTGTAATCCACTTTGTTTCTGGAAAGTGAAAGTTGGTATATCTGCCTACTGCATCGCCATCTTGCCACCTCCATGTTAAAAAAAATGATGGCTTTATAACATTTTTGTGCTCAAATAAAATACTGCAGTTTATCTTTTTAATTATGATATTTAGAAAGGACATCACCAAACAGAATTGTACACAAATCACCACAAAAAGCTATGCAAAGTATTTGACAAAATGGTGGGATTCAAGTAATTTAACAACCAGTTTTCTGCCCAAATGTCCATTTTAAGTATAAAAAAAGACACACAGAAAGGTAGTTTATTATTTCATGCATTTAATACTTAAATAAGAACAATAAAAGAGGTATACAAAACTAGATTATGTTATAGGAGTTTTAAAATATTAATAAAAATATTAAATAATACCTGACCAAAAAAACAAAAACAATAAAACTGTCATTTAAGATATTCTCATATTGTTTCTTGATTGGAATCCTCACTTGCAATTTTTTCTTTTACTTATGGATGGAATGGATATTACTACAGGCACTTAGAATATGCTTTTGTGCAGATGAACACTAAAAAGAAGTAAGAAATGTTAATTTGTGATTTTCACATCAGAAAGCTGCCCAGTACCCACCTTAAAGAGAACCCTGAATACATGTGCCATTATAACAATGAGTTCACTGAACTCAATAAAAAATTAGGTATGGTTCTGCTGAACCAGTGTGAACCAGCTAAATCCTACCACTAATTTAATGTGAGTGAGAAAGTCCCACAAATCAGCCATTGAACTCCCAGAGATGCTGACTGAAAGACCATTAGCTCAGATAATGATTATATAATCAGATAAGTTAACTGATAACTTGTGCAAAGTGCTTAAGAAGCTCTTTAAACTAAAATATTCAACAAGGTTGACTTCTTTATGTCTTGTAGGTAAGGCATGAAGTACTTTCCCACTAATAGATAATTGTAAAAAGAGATAAAGAGAAATAAGTGCTTCATATTTTAAAGGATGAATTGAACATATGTCTACTTTTCAAGGTCTTCTTGGAATTATTGAAAACATTAGAACAAGGTAATATTGCAATTCCAAAGATATCATAAAGACAACAAGCAAAGACTAGATATTTTGAAGAAATTCCAGGTGGTAGAGATATAGTAGAATACAGATGATATGGGATTAATGAAGAAAACAAGATTGAAAACCCTAGCCTAAATAAGATTGAGAAAAGAAGAAGTAACAATAATGATAATAATCATAGAAAAAAGTACATTTAGAACAGCTAAGCCAATTTGCCACTTTCTCCCAGTTTCCAACATTCTGCCTAGTATGCTGGTGTCCAGGGCAAAAGTTCACAGAGCACTGAGAACTCCTCTGTAAATTAGACAGGCAGTTTGCCTGGAGAGAGATCTTGGTGTAGATGTTAGGGCCTGAGATAGAAGAAGACTTTTAGGTAACTCTTACTCTTAATTTGAAGTACTCAAAGGACAAAAATAAATGCAAAGACAAAACAAACAATAAAAAGCTCCACCCACAGGTGCAGTCTACTAAAACACTCTCTGTATTTTGGAAGGAAGACTGTCTTTTGATCACTGTGGGAGGAATTCTGAATGTCTGTAGAGTCTTTTAAAGGCAAGCTAAAGAAAGGGGCAGATTAAGTTGCCAAAATCAAAGGTACCAGAGTGAAAGCAGTCAGAGGGAAAGTGGAAGAGAAAATGGGATCAGAGAAGGGAAAGAGGTTAGTGAAATTATATATACAAAACACAGCATTATAGAGAACAGAACAGCAAATCCTGGAGGGAAGGGGGTTAGGCATTGGGGAGGGAAGGGGAACATGGGGGGGCAAAGGGAACATGGGGGTGGGGGAGATATATTCTGTGGGACACTTGAATCTATGTAAACACAAAAAATTAAAATCATAAATAAAAAACAGACAGTTTAAAAAGCAGTGTTAGAATTGGGGTGCTGTAGAAAGTTTAATCTGGGCAAGAGGGAACATGGGTTATTTAAATAGCTAAGAGGCTGAGAAATGGCTATGATAAAATTTAACCTGTAGAATCTACCATATATTACTTTGCAGTACATATCCATAATAAACATGTAAGACATATGGGTCAAGACCAAGTGGTTGGCAACTTGAGTATTCATTATCTTTAGATAAGGGGGCCCCTTTTCTTCTCCCTTTTACCATCAAGAAGCTAAAAAGTGGTTTACATATGTGCTATTACAAAGGAGAAATGATTATTCTTGCTCAAAATTTAGTTTGAATAACACCATGTTCAAAAATTCTTCTTACAATTTTCTTTTCCTGATAAAGAATATAGTCCAATGCCCTGTTTGTTTTCTTTGTTTGTTTGTTTGTTTGTTTCTCGCTGAAGCACACTTCATTTCTACAAATGAAGATCAAGTGCTATACAGAGAAAATCAATCTTATTTTCTTTCTTTTTAATATAAAAAGTTCAGTAAATAATCAGTTATTACCTGTCATGGTACATGCAAACATCGGCACCTCAGGGTTAAAGAGTTAAGAGAGAAAATTTGAAGGCTTTCTTGTCTCCTCTCTGTGGCTTCTCTAGAGAGTTTCTCCTGGGAACACAGGGGAAGCTAGTGTCAAGTTTTGATAAGAAGAGTTTGTGGCTATTTATAAAATCCACTTGTATAAATTAGCTTCTGGAGTGCTCAATGTGTGTGTTTCCTGTGAGATCTTTTCTGCAGCTGCAACTTAGCATAAAGGTGGAGAGATGAATAGCATCCAAGCTGAATGTTTAGGTCAGCTAGCAGTGGTTATCCCTGCTTCTTCATAAAACCTTGTATATAAATAATAAAGTATCCTATGAGTAATCCACAGGGCTAAGGAGAGAAATTTCACTTTCAGCAATGATTGAGAACTGCTTTATTGGAAGGGGATTGGATGTAAACAAGGTCTTTCACAATGAGTAAATTTTAGTCTCTAGCTATTTCCTGAACATAATATCAGTTTTAAACATCTATGGCATTTCCTACTCAAAAGCATATTTAACCATGAGCACGGTATATGCTTCCACTTTTTTGTATCTTCCTTGATTTCTTTTATCAATGTTTTATAATTTTCCGAGTACAAGTCTTTAGTCTCCTTGGATAAATTTACTACTAGGTACTTTATTTTTTTGTTGTAATAGTGAAGGGGATTGTTTCCTTAATTTCTCTTTCTGACTGTTCACTGTTGGTGTATAAAAATGCCTCTGATTTCTGAGTATTAACTTTATATCATGCCACTTTGCTGAATTTATTTATCAGGTCCAGTATTTTTTTGGCTGAGACTTGAGGGTTTTCTATCTACACTATCATATCATCTGCAAATAATGATAGTTTTATTTCTTCTTTTCCAACTTAAATGTCTTTTATTTTTTTCTTGTTGTCTGATTGCTATGGCTAGGATTTCCAGGATTATGTTGAATAAGAGTGGTGAAAGGGGGGCACCCCTGCCTTGTTCCTGATCTTAAGGGGATTGCTTTTAATTTTTGCCCATTGAGTATGATGTTGGCTCTAGGTTTGTCATAGATGGCCTTTATCATGTTGAAGTACGTTCCCTGTTTTCCCACTTTGCTGAGAGTTTTGATCATGAATGGGTGCTGGATTTTACCAACTGCTTTTTCTGTATCTATTGAAATTATTATGTGGTTTTTCTTCTTTCTTTTGTTTCTGTGATGAATCACATTGATTTGCAAATATTGTACCAGCTTTGCCTCCCCAGAATAAATCCCACTTGATCATGGTATATGATTTTTTTCATATATTGTTGGATCCGGTTTGCTAATACTTTGTTGGTGATTTCAGCATCTATATTCATTAGAAATATTGGCCTATAATTTTCTTTCATTGTATTGTCTTTGCCTGGTTTTAGAATCAGAATTATGCTTTCCTCATAAAAAAGTTTGGAAGTCTTTCTTCCTCTTGAACTTTTAGGAAGAATAAACATCATTAAAATGTCTATATTACCAAAAGCAATTTATAAATTCAATGCAATACCAATTAAAATACCAATGACATACTTTAAAGATATAGATTACATATTCCAAAAATTTATATGGAACCAAAAAAGAACATGAATAGCCTCAGCAATCTTAAAAAAGAAGAATAAAGTAGGAGGTATCACACTTCCTGATATCAAGTTATACTACAAAGCCATTGTACTCAAATCAGCCTGGTACTGGCATAAGAACAGGCATGTAGATCAATTGAACAGAATAGATAACCCAGAAATAAACCCACAGCTCTATGGACAACTGATATTTGACAGAGGAGGTACGGACATACAATGGAGTAAAGACAGCCTTTTTTTCAATTTTTTTTCTTATTTTTTTAAATTTTAATGCAGTGACATTGATAAATCAGGGTACATATGTTCTGAGAAAATATCTCCAGATTATTTTGACATTTGATTATATTGCATACCCCTCATCCAAAGTCAAATTGTCTTCCGTCACCTTTTATTTGTTTTTTTTGTGCCCCTCCCTTCCCCCACCCCCTCTCTCTTTTTCCTCACCCCCTCCTCACCCCCTCTTACAATCACATTCATGTCCATGTCTCTGAGTCTCATTTTTATGTCGCAACTATGTATGGGTTCATATTGTTCTTAGTTTTTTCTGATTTACTTATTTCACTCCATATAATGTTATCAAGGCCCATTCGTTTTATTGTAAATGATCTGATGACATCATTTCTTATGGCTGAGTAGTATTCCATAGTACATATTTAATAAATGGTCTTGAGAAAATTGGACAGCTACCTGCAAAAAAATGAAACTAGACCACCAACTTACACCATTCACAAAAATAAACTCAAAATAAATAAAAGACTTAAATGTAAGCCATGAAACCATAAGCATCTTAGAAGTAAACATAGGCAGTAAGCTCTCTGACATCTCTTGCAGCAATATATTTGCCGATTTATCTCCACAGGCAAGTGAAATAAAAGACAGGATAAACAAATGGAACTATATCAAACTAAAAAGCTTTTGCACAGCTAAAGACAATAAGAACAGAATAAAAAGACAAACTACACAATGGCAGAACATATTTGACAATACATCTATCTGATAAGAGGTTAATAAACAAAATTTATAAAGAACTTGTAAATCTCAGCACCAGGAAGACAAACAATCCAAACAAAAAATGGGCAAAAGAAATGAATAAACACTTCTCCAAAGAGGACATACAGTTGACAAATAGGCATATAAAAATGCTGAACATCGCCTGACCTGTGGTGGTGCAGTGGATAAGGCATTGGCCTGGAAATGCTGAGGTCGCCGGTTCGAAACCCTGGGCTTGCCTGGTCGGGGCACATATGGGAAGTTGATGCTTCCAGCTCCTCCCCACTTCTCTCTCTCTGTCTCTCCTCTCGCTCTCTCCCTCTGCCTCTCCCTCTACTCTCTAAAATGAATAAATAAAAAAAATTAAAATTAAAAAAATAAAAATGTATATGCATTAAAAATGCTGAACATCACTAATCATTAGAGAAATGCAAATTAAAAACACATTGAAATATCACCACACACCAGTCAGAATGGCACTCATCAACAAAACAACACAAAATAAGTGCTGGCAAAAATGTAGAGAAAAGAGAACCCTTCTGCACTACTGGTGGGAATGCAGACTGGTGCAGCCACTGTGGAAAACAGTGTGGAGATTTCTCAAAAAATTAAAAGTTGAACTGACTTTTGATCCAGCTATCCCACTTTTAGGAATATACCCTAAGAACACCATAGAACTGTTCCAAAAGGAGAAATGCACCCTCATGTTTATGGCAGCATTGTTCACAATAGTGAAGATCTGGAAACAGCCCAAGTGTCCATCAGTGGATGAGTGGATTAAAAAGCTTTGGTACATATATAGTATGGAATACTACTCAGCCATAAGAAATAATGACATTGGATCATTTACAATAACATGGATGGACCTTGATAACATTATATGAAGTGAAATAAGTAAATCAGAAAAAACTAAAAACTATATGAATCTATACATAGATGGGACATAAAAATGAGACTCAGAGACATGAACAAGAATATGTTGGTAACGGGGGTGAGGGATAGGTGGGTGAGGAAAGAGAGAGAGGAGGTGGGGGGAGGGGAGGGCACAAAGAAAACCAGATAGAAGGTGACGGAAGATAATTTGATTTTGGATGAGGGGTATGCAACATAATCAAATGTCAAAATAATCTGGAAATATTTTCTCGGAACATATGTACCCTGATTTATCAATGTCACTGCATTAAAATTAATAATAAAAATAATAAAAATAAAAAAGCATATTTAATACTTATTGCCTGATCTTCCTCTTTTGAAGTTAAAATTTCAGAAAAAATTCAGATGTCATTAGCAGCTAAATCTGCCTGTAAAAATCAAATGGATCAACCTAGAAATTATTATTTGAGTCAAAAGCTATATCTGATGAGAAAATAATAAAATTAGTTTAATTTGCTCCTGTAAAAATAGTTGAGAAGATGATTGCAGAGTAGAAATGCTTAAAGTGACTAAACTAATTATATAGTGTTCACAAGAAATAAAGTCGAAAATTTTATATAATTTGGGACAAAGTGGTTTCTGTCACTTGTCACTTCTGAGTACAGAAACAAATTTTGGTGTTGTATTGATCTCCTATGAGCAAGGGAGATGGACTTGTAAAAGAAGAGGGATCTAAGAGAACTGGCAAGCAAATGAGGTGGAATATAGATGCATCATAGTCCCAGGGCAAGTGTGGTGATTTGGGTGTGGATGAGATAAAAAAAAAAAAGATGGTATAGAGGGGATAAATGGTGATGGGTGAAGAAGACGTGGGAAGCTGAACACAAAATATGGTATACAGAGATGTACAGAGATGTGTTGTACAATCAGTCAGCTGAAACCTGTACAATTATGTTAACCAGTGTCACCTCAGTAAATTCAATTTAAAAATTTTCCCACCTAAACTGACCTGTGGTGGTGCAGTGGATAAAGCGTCGATCTGGAAGACTGAGGTTGCCGGTTCAAAACTCTGCACTTCTCTGGTGAAGGCACATATGGGAGTTGTTGCGTCCTGCTCCTTCCCCTTTCTCTCTCTCTCTCTCTCTCTCTCTCTCTCACTCTTTCTCTCTCCTCTCTTCTCACTCTCACTCTCACTCTCTCTCCTCTATAAAAAGAATAAATTTTAAAAAATTTAAAAATATATAAAAAATAAAAATTTGCCCACATTAAAAAAAACAACAATACATATCAGAGATAAAAGTCCAAAGAGATTTATGAAAATTTTAACACAGTTAAAAACTGAGAATGATGTTAGGTAAAAAACTTAAGAAATAATTGTATAATGTATGATTTCCACCATAATAAATATTACATATGGAAAAAATAGGTCTAACTTTGTCTATCAATCTATTGGAAATAAAGACATACCGATAAGATTGCCAAATTTTAGCGGTACTACCATAGTTGTGCAAACTGGTCATGGTCCCAGATGCCTGGAAAGATAGGGACAAAATGATGTAATATTAACTTTATGAGTTTATGCAGAGGTGGGAAGAAAGAAGATTGTACTCCAAACCTTAGCAAAATAAGTTAATACAGAGGTGTTGTCCTAAAATATCTGTGAGTGTTAAGCTCTTTGGGTCTCTGTTTTAGGAGAATTAAAGGTATTTTTTAATGTTTTCTGTGATTATTGAAATGTTTTTTTCTGTCTTTGTTGGACCTTGATGATGGGAAAAGTAAAATAAGTCAATTTGTGAACAATTGTGATAGACTAAGAAAACAAAATGACAGTTCTAGTTTCTAGAATTAAAAAAAAAACTCAGTATTGAGTTATCATATTGAGAGAAGAAGTGTCAAAAGCTTAACAATAATTGCCAAGTGTTACACTCCAAACGATCAAGAAGAAAATTAGAAATGTCCAGAAAATTTCCAGCTATTTTGGTTGATGTGCATTATTTTTAAGTGGTACAAATAGTAATGGAATTTTATTTTTACTTCAATATTTAATGTGTGAGGAATGTCTCCAGATCAGAGTGTCTTGCTATCTACTCCTTTCTCCCTTGTTACTGTGCTACAGATTATGTACTTCTTACCTAATAACCTTATCTTTCCTTTCTTTCTTGGTTGTACAATCCAAGATTTCTTCAACCTCCTCTGGCCTACAATGTCCTTTCCCATATTAATGTAATGAGTTTTTATTGAAATTTCTAAGACAAGTATATCTTGGTAAATATTTGATTTGGCTTGGGCAAAGTGCTGTAATTCTGGCTAATGAGACTATAGTGGAAATCTGATGGAAACTCTTGGGAAGGTTTTCTCTGCCCTTAAAGAAGAACACAAGGGGAAAAAAGTAAGAGATGTAAACTCTGTTTTGAGAATTAAACAAGCTCATATGTATATAATGTAATTCACTTATAACAGTGACTGGAACATAGTAAATAATTGATTGACACAAGAAAATACTTGTTAAGTATGATTATTGTATTGTTGTTGTCATTGTAAATATGTAGCAACCTAGATTGGCCATAATACCTTAGATATGATATAAGATGTATATACTATATTTCTCTTAATGTAGTTAAAGCAAGAACCAGCCTATAATAAAGGCATATAGCTGTTGTGAACCAGCACAACAAATAATTTTGCAAGTTTGGAATGGCAACAGTGGAGGATTAGAAAATAAACACAGAATGAAAAAGGATGAAATCAGGAGGACCCATTGCCAGGCAGATGGCTTGCAAGAGTAAGTCTCCACCCCCAAAATGGTTTCTTTATAAGGCAGAGAGCAAAGTCATTAGCAAATCAAAGAGATCTCTGGTACAAAGTTACGTTTCTGAGGCAAACCAGGAATTCTCCCCAGAGTCCAAAAAACCCTCCACCATGTATAACATCTTAACTTCACAAAACAAAGGGTAAAAAGAAAACTGCATCCAGTCTCTTTAGGACAAGTAGAAACAATCAACATAATAGCTAACACGGAAGTGTGGGTAATGGCATGTCAATTGCCTTTACCAACATAATAAAATAATCAGAGGTTGTGGGGAAGAGCTTAGCCTTTATCAACTTAATCATGCAAAGTGAGGTGGAAGGATGGGCAGCAAGGACTCTGTCAGTTTACTGGTGGTCCCCCACACCTCTGTTCCCCACAAATCTAAACTGCAAGATTCCAATCAGCTTATAGTCTTCCACAAAGAGCCAAAAGAAGAGTTTTTTTAAAAAACTGGAAAATCAAGAATTCTTAAATTTTGTTAAGTTTACCTGCAGAACCTGGCTCAGAGTTAATGGAATATAGGTATGGAGCAACAATGATACCACCATAGCCATGGGAAGAGGTCTGATGCTTGAGAAGAAGAAATAGTCTTATATAACTTACATTTATTTTTTTATTATTGATTTGATACCTCAATCCAACTCCCAAAACCAAATCTTTCCACTTATTTAGTATGTGTTTGTCACATGATTAAGAACTCAAATCATAAAATAACACTGTGAAACAAAATTTTTGTTGCATCCACAAAAACACTTGTTCTTATCTAATTCGAGTGTGGTGATCTCAAATCTGACATGAGTTTTTCTCTGTAAGCTACAATTTTTTTTTGCAATTCAAGATTTTAGGTTTTCATCTTATTGTAAAATTTTCAACATTTAGTTTAACATAATGAAGTAGAATGTCTTCTTTGGCATTATCTGTAAAAAATATATAATTTATACAATGCAGTAAATACACTAATACACTAAAAGATATAATTGCATCAGAATTTGTCTACAATTTCAAAATAGAACATATTAAAACACTTATTTTCATCATAAAATTTCCACAAAATTTATTTAAATTCTATTCAGGCAAAAATTTGCATTTGTAGCTCTTGTATTTGTGTACTTGTTGAAAACAATCTCGTTTGATGCTCCAGCAGTAGTCTGCTCATCACTAACAGCTCCAAGATTTTCAGGAAACTTATCAAGGTGACTGTTCAGGAAGTGAATCTTAATGCTCATGTTACATCCAATGTCGTGGAAAGCCAACAGCATCCTTTGAACCAGAAGTTCATAGTTTTCTGCTTTTTTTGTTGCCAAGGAAGTTCTTTGTAACTGCCACAAAAGACTGCCATGCTGCTTTCTCCTCTTTATTTATCTTTCTGGCAAATTCTTCATCACATATGAGGGTTTGAATATGAGGTCAATCGAATACACCTGCTTTTATCTTCTTGCAAGGCAAGACAGGAAAAGTAGAAATATATTGAAAGCATTCACTTTCTCTATTCAAAGCCTGAACAAACTGCTTAATTAAGCCAAATTTGATGTGAAGTGAGGGGAAAATGATCCTGTCTCGATCAACTACAGGTTCATTCACAATATTTTGCATCCCTACTTCCAGAGCTTCACGTTTCAGCCACTCCTTCTGTATCCAGTGTTTCTCCCTAGCTCGGCTGTCCCACAAACACAGAAAGCAAAGATATTTTTTGAAACCTCTCTGTTGTCCTAGCAGGAAATTTCAAGATCCACACAAATGATTCAGTTATGCTCTTCATACTTCAGAAAGTTGAGGACAATTTTTATGTCATTATAATCTTCTCACAGATGAGTTGAATAACTAATTGAAACCACTGCATAAATATTACTGTTGTGTAGGAGAATACACTTCAGACTCTGTTTAGAGCTGTCAAGAAATAGCCACCATTCTGTTGGGCTGTAAGTAGTAACACCTAGCTAGCTGAGAAGACTACTGATACCATGACAGTAAACAAAGTGTTTGTCTTCGGAAAAAAAAAAGTCCACAAAATTTTTTTCACACTTCCTGAAATGGGATACTTTAGCTGACCAGTGAAGTACATTCTTTTCTTAAGGTCTGGAGGCTAATAACTCAGCTGCTTTCTTTGATAGGCCCAAATCTCTTACTAAGTCATTCAATTTGAGTTGACTAAACTGCTGAGGCGGTAAACTTCTAATGCTTGGCATCAGAAGAAGACCCTTCAGATTTTACAACTATTTCCTCATGCAGCTTATCAAAATACACTTGATTACTATGTTCACTTTCTTTGTCCTTATAAAAAATAAAACCATTGAAAATTGGAACCGGGAGTGTCTCAGAGTGTGGGAAAGGTCGTATTGCTAAAGGAATATTAGGACATGCGATCATATGATGTTTTTTCTTCCCAATGTCCTTTGTATGGATCAGACAGAAATAACAGTCACTGCTGTGGTCCTTAGGTTCACATCAAACCATGGAAATACCAAAATGCATTTCTTTGCATTTTCCTTTTGTTCCATCACAAAGCATTTCCTCACAATTATAACACACAATATGAGGAGCCCAATTCCTGTCTTGATCACCAAGGGGAACTTGAAAATAGGCAATGTATGCATATGTCACAAATGATGAAATATTGCGCCTTTGACTTTGAAGTGTGTAACAGCCACATATATAACAGAAGGTGTCAGGACTATTCTTACATTTACACATACTTGAAGAAGCCATGATTCAATCTTAAAACAAAATAAGAGGGTGTTTTTATCAGATAATAATTTTTTTTTGCCTTTAAAAACAACTACAATTATGTAAAAGTGATGTTTGTAAAACATTAATTGCCTTGTGGTTATGTTCAATCCAAGATTCATTGCCCTTTAACTCCAATTTAAAAACCAATGCATGCCATTAACTGTAACAAAAATAAATTAAAATTGCATAAAAACTAGATAGAGCATGCACCAAAAAACAGATTTCAGATTTGGAATCAGTGATGCAGATATATATAAAAACAGTTCTAAAACCAAATGCAACAGAAAATGAAAAAAAAAATTGTTCCCCAGTGTAATATATTCTAGAAAATGAAAAATCTCAAAATTAATGCAGAAACATTTTAATTTCCAGATGATTATTATTTTTTATTATATTTATTGGGGTGACGATCGATAATAAAGTTATATAGGTTTCAGATGTACAATTGTATATCACCTGTATATTGTGTTTTCATCACCCCAAGTCAAGACCCCTTCCATACTTATTTATTGCCACTTTCCCTCTGGTAATGAACATGCTGTTATCTGTGTTTGAGTAGTTTTTTTAAATTTTGTTTTGTTTTAGCTAATCCCTTCACTTTTTTCACCCGCCTGCCCAACCCTTTTCCCCTCTGACAGCTGTCAGTCTGTTCCCTCTATCTATGAGTCTGTTTCTATTTTGTTTGCTAGTTTATTTTATTCACGTCAAAGTGAAATCATATGGTACTTGTCTTATGTGTCTGGCTTATTTTACTTAGCATGATACACTCCTGGTCCATCCATGCTATCACAAAAGGTGAGATTTACTTCTTTTGAATGGTCAAGTAGTATTGCATTATGTAAATGTACTACAGCTTTTTTTTTTTTTTTTTTTTTGTATTTCTCTGAAGCTGGAAACGGGGAGAGACAGTCAGACAGACTCCCACATGCGCCCGACCGGGATCCACCCGGCACGCCCACCAGGGGGTGACGCTCTGCCCACAAGGGGGTGATGCTCTGCCCCTCCGGGGCGTCGCTTTGCTGCGACCAGAGCCACTCTAGCGCCTGGGGCAGAGGCCAAGGAGCCATCCCTAGCGCCCGGGCCATCTTTGCTCCAGCGGGAGCCTTGCTGCGGGAGGGGAAGAGAGAGACAGAGAGGAAGGAGAGGGGGAGGGGTGGAGATGCAGATGGGCGCTTCTCCTGTGTGCCCTGGCCGGGAATCGAACCTGGGACCTCTGCATGCCAGGCTGACGCTCTACCACTGAGCCAACCAGCCAGGGCCTGTACTACAGCTTTTTTACCCACACATCTACTAATGAGCACTTAGGCTGTTTCCAGATTTTAGCTGTTGTAAATAAAGCTGCAATGAAGATAAGGGTGCATAAATTCTTTTGAATTTGTGTTTTGGAATTCTTCAGATATATTCCTTTGAGGTTTTATATATATATAACATCACGTCATCTACAAATAATGACAGTTTTACTTCTTTCTTTCCATTTTGGATGACTTTTATTTTTCTGGTTCTCTGATTGCTGTGGCTATTAATTCCACTGCTATGTTAAATAAGAGTGGTTATAGTAGGCATTCCTGTCTTGTTCCCAATCATAAGGAAAATGCTTTTAGTTTTTTTCCAATTAAGTATTATGTTATTCATGGTATTGTTATAATGGCCTTTATTATGTTGAAGTATGTTCCCTCTGTTATCATGTTGATGGTTTCTATCATAAATGGGTGATAGATTTTGTCAAAAGCTTTTTTGCATCAATTAATATGATCATATAATTTTTATATTTCACTTGGTTTATATAGTGTACCACATTGTTTTATTTGCAGATATCTTATCAACCTTGCATTTCCAGAATTAATCCTACTTGATCATGGTGTATAATTTTATCAATATATTTTTTGGTTCAGTTTGCTAATATTTTGTTGAAGATTTCAGCATCTATGTTCATCAGGCATTTTAGCTTATACTTTTCTTTGTAGTGTCTTTATCTAGTTTTGGAATTAGGATAATGTTGACTTTATAAAATGAGCTTGGGAGGCTTTCATCTTTTTGAATTTTTTGGAAAGTTTGAGAAGGATAAGTATTAGTTCTTTGAATGTTTGGTAAAGTTCACATGTAAAACCATTCAGTTATAGACCTTTGTTTGTTGAGAGTTTTTTTTTATTATTACTGCTTCAATTTCATTAGTTATAATCTGTCTATTCCTATTTTTGATTCATCCTTATTTAGTTTTAAAAATTTGTATGTTTCTAGAAATTTATTAATTTTTCCAAGATTGTTCAATTTGTTAGCCTATAGTTGCTTTTTGGAGTATTTTCTTACCATCCTTTGTATTTATTTGATGTTTCATTCTCTTCTTTTATTTCTATTTTTTTTTAATTAAGGTCTTTTCTTTCTCTCTCTCTCATTATGTTTTCTTTTGAGTCTGCTTAAAGGTTTGTCAATCTTATTTATATTTTCAAAGATTAGCTCTTGGTTTCATTGATCTTTTGTATTATTTAGACTTTATTTTATGTTTGCTCTGTTCTTTATTGTTTCCTTTGTTCCACTCACTTTGGCCTTTGTCATTCTTTTTCTATTTCTTTTAAGTGTAAAGTTAGATTGTTTTTGTTTTTTGGTTTTTGTTTGAGATTTTTCTTGTTTATTAAGGTATGCTTATAATGCTATGAATTTCATTCTTATTACTGCTTTTGTGTCTTAAAGATTTTGGGTTATTGTGTTCTCATTTTTAATTTCAAGGTATCTTTTGTTTTCTTCCTTGATTAATGGTTAAACAATTTATTTTTAGTAACATCTTATTTAGCCTCTACGTCTTTTTAATTTTTTCCTATTTCTGATTTCTAGATTCATACAATTATGTTCATAGAGGATGCTTTATATTTTTTCAGTCTTCTTAAATTTATTGAGACTTGTTTTATAACATGTGATCTATCTTATAAAATGTTTCATGTGTACTTGAAAAAAATGTATATTCTATATTTGAGATGAAATATTCTCAAAGTATTAATTAATTTGATCTAGTGTGTCATTTAAGGCTATTATTTCTGTGTTGGTTTTCTTTCTGGAAGATCTATCCATTGATGTCAAAGTGGTGTTAAAATCTCCTTATTATGACTGCATTACTGTTAATCTCTTTTTATATCTATCAAGGTTTCATTTATATATTTAGGTGCTTCTGTATTGGGTGCATAAATGATAAATGTTTAAAAGCTTTATATTCTTTTGTTTGATTGATTCTTTTATCATTATGTAGTGTCCTTGTTTTTGCTTTAAAAACTATATTGTTAGATATAAGTATTGCTATTCTAGCTTTTCTTCCTTTTCATTTTCATATAATATCATTTTTCATCCCTTTAACTTTAGTCTGTGTATATCTTTTATCCTGAGGTCTTGTTTTCTTTTTTAAAAATTTAATTTAGGCCCTGGCCGGTTGGCTCAGCGGTAGAGCGTCGGCCTAGCGTGCGGAGGACCCGGGTTCGATTCCCGGCCAGGGCACACAGGAGAAGCGCCCATTTGCTTCTCCACCCCTCCACTGCGCTTTCCTCTCTGTCTCTCTCTTCCCCTCCTGCAGCCAAGGCTCCATTGGAGCAAAGATGGCCCGGGTGCTGGGGATGGCTCTGTGACCTCTGCCTCAGGCGCTAGAGTGGCTCTGGTCGCAACATGGCGATGCCCAGGATGAGCAGAGCATCGCCCCCTGGTGGGCGTGCCGGGTAGATCCCGGTCAGGCGCATGCGGGAGTCTAACTGTCTCTCCCTGTTTCCAGCTTCAGAAAAATGGAAAAAAAATTAATTTAATTTTTTTTTTTGAGAGAGAGAAAGAAGCAGAAAGAGAGAGGGAGCCAGGAACATAGATTTGTTCCTGGATGTGCTCTGATTAGGAAATTGAACCAGCAACCACTGTGCTTTGGGACAATGCTGCATCCAACCAAGCTATCCAGCCAGGGCAAATTTTCTTTTATTATCCATTCAGCTACCCTATGTCTTTTGATTGGCATATTTAACCCCTTACAATTAAAGTGATTATTGATAAGTAGGTATTTATTGCCATTTTATTCTTCATATTCCTCTCTTTCTTCTTCTTCTCCTCCTCCTCTTTCTTTTTCCTTTTGTTCAACAACCTTTAACATGCCTTGTAATATAGGTTTGGTGGTAATAAACACCTTTATCTTTTTCTTGTCTGGGAAGTTTTTTATTTCTCCTTCATTTTGTTTTTATTTATTACTACTACTACTACTACTACTACTACTACTACTATTATTATTATTTTAGTCTTTCTGTGTTAATAATCTTGTTTGTAAATTTTCACATTTTATCACTTTGAATATTTCATGTCAATCTCTTCTGGCCTAAAGTATTTCTGTGAAGAAATCAACTTCCAGTCTTATGGGAGCCATGGTAGGTTACTAACTGTCTTTCTCTTGCTGATTTAAAATTTTTTATTTGTCTTTACCATTTGCTATTTTAATTATGATGTGTCTTGGTGTGAGCCTCTTTGGATTCATCATGTTTGGGACTCTCTGTGCTTTTTGGAGTTGTATGTCTTTTTTCTTCACTAAGTTAAGGAAGATTTCAGTTATTACTTATTCAAGTAGGTACTTGATCCTTTCCTTTCTCTCTTCTCCTTGTGTTATTTCTAATATGCAGATGTTATTGCACTTCATGTTGTTCCAAAGGTTCCTTAAACTATCCTTTTTTTTAACAGAGACAGAAAGAGTCAGAGAGAAGGAGAGATAGAGACAGACAGACCAGAAGGAAGAGAGATGAAAATCATCAATTTTTCATTCCAGCTCCTTAGTTGTTCAGTGATAACTTTCTCATATGTGCCTTGATCAGGGGGCTAAAACAGACCGAGTGACCCCTTACTCAAGCCAATGACCTTCAGCTCAAGCCAGTGACCATGGGGTCATGTATATGATCCCATGCTCAAGCCTTTGCCCCTTGCTCAGGCTGGTGAGTTGGTGCTCAAGACGGATGAGCCCACACTCAAGCCAGCAACCTTGGGGTTTCAAAACCTGGGTCTTCCATGGTCCCAGTCCAATGCTCTATCCACTGCGCCACCGCCTGATCAAGCTTTCCTCTTTTTTTTCTTTTTGCTGCTCTAGTTCTGTGTTTGCTGTTGACTTATCTTCTGAATCACTAATTTGATCCTCTATTTTATCCAAATTACTGTGTGTTTGTTTTACTGTTTTCTTTATTTATGACTAGTTTTTTTTTTATATGGTGTTAATGTCTTTTTACTTTCTGTTGTAGTTCTTAGTAAATTCTTTAAACATTTTTGTAATCATGTTTTTGAATTTTATATCTGATAAATAGCTTGTTTCCAGTTTATTTATATCTTTTTCTAGATATTTCTCCTGCTCTTTTATTTGAAGCATGTTTCTTTGTCTCCCAATGTTATCTACATCTTTATGTTTGTTTATATGTGTTAGGTATATCTGCTATGACTCTCAGTATTAGTAGGGTGGCCTTAAGTAGTAAGTGTTATGTTGACCCAGTGTACAGTCTTCTTTATCAGCTGACCTGGGTCCTCTAAGAATCTACCTTGTGTGGGTTATGTGGGCCTTACTCTTGTAATTGAGTCTCTATTGTTTCTGGCCTATCAGTGCATGGAGTTCTGACCATAATTCTTGCTCACTGTGAGGATTGACTCCAGTCAGAGTGTATAAACTATTATTCAGGTGGTGATTACATGAAGCAGAATTCACCTAAGCAGTGCCTGATGTGTAACAAGATCTTTCTTTGGGTATGCCGATTATGAAGCTAATTGGGTCCTGTTCTGTAGTTTAAAGCTGGTCACTGATTGTGTTGGTACTGAAGCCTCTTGGGAGGGACTCTGGTCAGGCCAGTGTCAGATGCTCTCTGTGATTGACCATGTGCACACAACCTGTTTGGAGCCATTAAGGTATCTAGAGTTTATGGCTTCCTCTGCTAGGTCTAGGTATGGATGGGAAAGACCAAGCTGCATGTCAAGGCTGTCTTGTACCAGCTTTGGGTACAGAGGCAGGTCATCAAATGTTCCAAATCACACTGACATCTGTTTCTACTTGCCTCCACCTGCTCACTTTTTGTTAGGCTTAGTCATTGAAACTGCCTCTGGCAGTACTCAAGTTGTTTAAGGTAGTTTTTAACCGAGTCATCAAGTAGGGGCATGTGGTGTGCCCCAGACTGATACAGGTTCAAACAGTGCTAGTGCTAGAACTGAGGCCACTCACCAAAACTCCCAAGATATACTAAGTCTAGCTGGCACAAACTGGGTGCTTGTACACCTTTGTGGTAAGGCTGGTTGTCAAGTAGTCATTATGGTAAAAGCAGCACAGTTTTACAGTTCCAAACAAACTAAGTTTTGGCTGTATGTGGGCATCTCTGCACTTGTCAAACATGCAAAGGAGAAATGTTTATCATCCTAGAGCAACACAACTCAGTTTGTTTTGGATTCTGCCAGGAGCCTAAACTCAGCAGGGTGGTGCTATGATAAGTTGGGAGGTGGGGTCATTTGGAGCACAGAGAGTGGGGTTAGTAGATTTCTTGTGAGAGGGAGGCACCAGTCAATTTCATGGGATAATGGCGGAGCAGGGTATATCCCCCACCACAAAGCCACAGCAAGCAGTAATTTACAGCCCCGGGGTCTGCCGAGGCTGCTATACCCTGGTCCAGGGAGCTTACTCCTCAGCAGTTTGTAGTCCTTACAGGATGGAATTACAAGAAATCCAGAGGATGGAACTACTGTTTTTTCCCAGGCTGTTGTTGAATGGAGGGGAGTACTCCACCCAAAAATATGGCTTTTGTGGTCTAGGAGAGGGACTCAGAACAGGGATTATGGCTGTCTCTCCAGAGCTACAAACCCCAGTCTCTCTTCATGTGACTCTAGTCTGATACACACTCCCTGTGCTGGAGACCAGGGTGAGTGGTGACTGTGAATAAGATTTTGTGCATTAGCTCTTTCACATGGTGCCTGAGTTTCTAGCAAACTCTTGTCTCTTCCTTGTAGAAAGAATGCCCCCTGATTTTCACAGCTAGATCTTATGTAGGTGCTTCTTCCCATAGTTGGTGTTATGAGCTAGGAATCCTGTATTGGGGTTCCAAATCCATGCTTCTCAGGAAAACTTTTGAAGCTGACATATTCCTCCTAAACCTCAGCTGCTGTCTGTGGGAGCAGAGCTAATCCTTTTTCTGTCTCAGCCCTTCTTATCAGTCTCAATGTGACTTCTTCTGTAAAG
Source organism: Saccopteryx leptura (assembly GCF_036850995.1). Lineage (NCBI taxonomy): Eukaryota > Metazoa > Chordata > Mammalia > Chiroptera > Emballonuridae > Saccopteryx > Saccopteryx leptura. The sequence continues at coordinate 58,757,403 of NC_089516.1, read as the reverse complement.
CCCTGGGTATAAGATTTCACTTTAGCTAGTCTTCAGGTAGGTACTCAGGTTGATTTTTCTATATATTAGTTATAATTCAAGTTTGTTTCTGGGTGGATGTGTGTGTAACATCTACCTGTGGTACCACCATCTTGGATCCTTGCAGGTGATTTTCATTTTCATTCATTTATATCTAATGTAAATACTAATGTAAGGGTTTAGAAATAGTGGTACATGTAGGACACAAATGCCTTTTCTTTTTGAACTCTTAAGCAAGAAATGAAAGTTTAAAAAGTATAAATATTGAAGATTCTAGTTTTATATCTCATGCATATTTTCTAAAAATGCTATTTGGTCTGACCTGTGGTGGTGCAATAGATAAAGTGTTGACCTGAAACACTGAGGTCAACAGATCAAAACCTTAGGCTTGCCTGCTCAAGGCACATATGAGATTTGATGCTTCCTGCTCCTCCCTCCTTCTTTCTCTCTCTCTCTTTTTTCATCTCTATAATGAATAAAAACATAATTAATTAAAAATGCTATTTAAGCCTGACCAGGTAGTGGTGCAGTGGACAGAGTGTCGGACTGGGATGCAGAGACCCAGGTTCAAGACCCCGAGGTTGCTAGCTAGAGTGCAGGCTCATCTGGTTTGAGCAAAGCTCACCAGCTTGGGTCCGAGGTCACTGGTTTGAGCAAGGGGTTACTCAGTTTTCTGTAGCCCCACAGTCAAGGCACATATGAGAAAGCAATCAATGAACAACTAAGGTGTTGCAGTAAAAAACTAATGATTGATGCTTCTCATCTCTCTCAGTTCCTGTTTGTCTGTCCCTATCTATCCCTCTCTCTGTGTCTCTGTAAAATAAATAAATAAATAAATAAGCTACTTAATATGAACAAAACTCATTAATGAGCAAAATTCTTTTCAGCACCATAAAATAAGTTTATATACTACTCCATGACTTCAAATAAAAAACATATTAAAATATTAAGACATTACATATACATTTATTTGGCATTTGTAAATTTTTGCCTCTCTTTATTCATTGTATTAAAAAATTCAGTATTTATTAGAGGATATCAAGGATGCTGTTGATAAGGCTACATTTTCTACTAGGCAGAAGAATGGTTCTTATGATCTTAGGAATGGTCTGAGCTAACTTCAATTGCATTTAGCTACTAATACTAAGTGTTAGTATTGGCTTGGAAGTTTCACTAAAGTCTTGTGTCATTCTTTCTCACAACTGTGTCTCAGTTTTCACTTCTTTAAAATAAGGTGCTAAACCTGAAGTTCTCTTTCTTGTCTATGATCTAAAACTCTCTTCACAAACTGTGCCAGAGACAAATTATGTGTTCACTACATAGTTTTATTTTTCTCCACAACACACAAAAGTTCTATATTTTTCAGTTCTCAATTATATGTAGGTGGAACCAAAAGACCATGTTCTGGGCAATGGAGTGTGCTGGAAGTGATATACATGACTTACAAGTTTGTCTCAAAAACTGTCTCATGCAGCCTTTCACAATCCCCCCTCTCTGCTTCATTTGCTTTTGTGAAAGTAAAACAATCCAAGATAATATAAGAAGCCAATCTCAAGTTTATGGCTGGCAGTAGGGCTGCCCAAGAGAGTATCCTAAACAGGAACATTCACAACAGATTGTAAGCAAATGAGAAATAAACTCATATTAAGTTAAGGTAGTACAAATTTCCGGTGGTATGCTACTGCCAAAATAAGCATTAGCTTGATGAATAGAAACACATACACATACAGAATGCAAAAAGTAAGATGTACTGCCACAAACACTGGCAGCAAAAGCCTGCATATTGTTCAGAGTACGTCCCTTTACTGGAGTTGTAAATATTGTTAAATCCAGCAAACCTCTGGGAATAGATAAATGTAAAGTAATAACACAAATGAAAAAAATAATGTATGGATACTTTATAACAGAGTTATTAATACATTTTTTAAATGTTATCTATATTATAAATCCTATAAATTCTAATAAAAGCATATATAATTTTCTACTTTAAAATGATCTGTCCTTGGGTTCAATAAGGTAGATTCTTTTTTTCAAACTTTTTTAAAATTTATTTTTTAGTGAGAGAAGTGACTTGACCAGGATACATCTGACAAGCCCATTAAGGGGTGATGCTCTGCCTATCTAGGACCATTGCTCCATTGCTCAGCAATGGAGCCATTTCTTAGTGCCTGAGGCAGAGGCCACAGGACCATCTTCAGTTCCTGAGGCCAACTTGCTTGAATCAATTGAGCCATGGCTGTGGAAGAGGAAGTGAGTGTGGAGAAACAAATGGTTACTTCTCCGGTGTGCCTTGACTGTGAATCAAACCAGAGACATCCACACTCCAGGAAGATGCTCTACCACTGAGCCAACCCGCCAAGGCCAATAATGTATATTCAACTTCACAATATATACATGTATCAAATCATCATTTTGTACATCGCAAAGTTACACAGTTATGTATCAATTATATCTTAATAAAACAGAAAAATATTTAGATTGTCTTAAAATTTAAACTATAATCTAAACATAATATGTAATATTTTTTAATAGATCATGGACTTAAAAATTGTAAACTCTGACAAAATTTTCCACAAATTCATTTTCAGAGGAAGTTTTTTGTACATAATCATGGTACAATATTAAGGTTTTTTGTGCCTTGCCTACTTTCCATGATTTTTAAATATGATATGCTGCCTTAAGGTATTTAGAAGTACTGTTCCAATCACTCATGTTTATTATGAATATTAAATACATTTCACAAAATAACTTTTAAACAACATTTTATGAACTCAATGTTTATATAACAAAAAGAAGGAATAATTTAGAAATCAAGTTGACTAGTATTCGTTGTGTAAAATTAAATTCCAATCATTCACAGAATAATCCCAGAAAATGAAATAAATCAAACGTTGTAGAGGTGAGTAGATGGCGATGTGTTATTTTCTCTCTCCTCTCTCTCCTTTTGTACATATTAGAACAATTTTTGTACAGCTTTTAAAGTGTATGGGCAGAATACAGGCTCCATGCAGATATTTACATCCTAATCCACAGAAACTGTGAATATATTAGGTTATGTCACAAAAGGGATTTAAGGCTATAGATGAAATAAAAGGTTATTGCTAATCACCTGGTCTTGAGAAGATTATTCTAGATTATGTGAATGGGTCCACTGGGTAGGTCCAATGTAATCACAAATGTTATTATACGAATAACAGGGGAAATGAAAGTGAGAATCAAGGAAGGGGAAGTAAGGTTGGGATCACAGTTCAATGTGAGAATGATTTGATCACATATTGATGGCTTTGAATATGTAAGAAGGGGCCATTAACCAAGAAATGGGGTAGCCTCTAAAAGCTGGAAAAGGCAAGAAAATGAATTTTCTACTAGTACCTCCAAAAAGAATGGAATCCTGATTTTTGCCCAATAAAACCTCTTTCAGACTTCTGACTTACAAAACTGGAAGATAAATTTGTGCTGCTTAAGTCACAGTTTGTTTTGCATGTGTAACATCAGCAATAAGACACTAATACAACCAAAAACATGTGTTCTCCTTTATCCATGCCATCTACTAGTGGAGGGTTACAGTAGGCAAAACAATGTCCCTCCAAAGATGTCCATGCTGTTCTTTCTAATCCTCAAAAACAGCATAGGTTATGTCAGTAGTCCCTAACCTTTTTTGGGCCACGGACCTGTTTAATGTCAGAAAATATTTTCACGGACCAGCTTTTAGGGTGGGACGGATAAATGTATCATGTAACTGAAACAAGCATCAAGAGTGAGTCTTAGACAGATGTAACAGAGGGAATCTGGTCATTTTTTAAAAATAAAACATCTCTCAGACTTAAATATAAATAAAACAGAAATAATGTAAGTTATTTATTCTTTCTCTGAGGACCAGTACCAAATGGCCCACAGACTGGTACAGGTCCATGGCCCGGGGGTTGGGGACCACTGTGTTATGTTAAAAAACAAGGGGTGGGGGAAGAATTACTGTTTTGTAATCAACCTTGAGATGGGGAGATCATGTTGCATTATCTGGATGGGCCTAATGAAGACATACAAATGGCCATCAAGTGTATAAAAAGATGCTCAACTTTATTAGCTATAAGGAAAATGCAAATAAAAACTACAATGAGATACACCTCACACCTGTTAGAATGGCTATTATCAGCAAGACAGGTGTTGGAGAGCTTGTGAGAAAAAAACCCTCATTCCCTGTTGGTTGAAATGTAATCTGATGCAGTTACTATGAAAAACAATATGGAAATTTCTCAAAAATTAAAAACAGAGTTACCATATGATCCAGCAATTCATCTTCTTGGTATCTACCTGAAAAATTTAAAAACACTTATTTTCAAAGACATGTTTATTGTAACATTATTCACAGTGGCCAAGACATGGAAACAACTGAAGCTTCCTTTGGTGGAAGATTTACTAACAAAAATGTGATACATTATACTTTATTTACTGCACTATAAATAAAGATGAAATAATGCAATTTGCAACCTGGATGGAACAGGAGAATATGCTAAGCAAAATAAGCTGGTAAGAATAAGTTAAAACACATAGGATTTCACTCATATGTGGGGTATAAAATTGAAACTCATGAACATAGATAATAGTATGGTGGTTACCAGAGGTAAGTAGGTGAAGGTAGTAAAGGGTAAAGGGGATTAAATATAGGTTCACAGAAGATGATTTAATTTTAGGTAGTGGGCACACAGTGTAATATACAAATCATGTGTCAGAAATGTACACTTGAACCCTATATAATCTTATTAACCAATGTCACCCTAATAAATTTAATTAAAATATTAAAAGTTTTTTTTTCTTGTATATCTCTCTGTGTACAACAACATGATGATCACTTAGAGAGATGCCAAGAATAGTTTGGTCCTTGCCTTTGTGTTACTGATACTTATCATCTGCTGGACAAGGCTTAGACAAGGAATGTTTAGGGAGTAATAACAGATAACAGAGTTTAGAGCTAAAGTAAGGGATACAAAAGATTAGTGTCTCTAGAATTCTGACCACATAAACATACATAAATCATTGGACTTAATTTGCTCCTGATAAAGAGCTCTGTAGGTACAGAAAGATGGCATTAGAGAACTGCTGACACAATGGATTATCTGTCATTGTACTGTGCTACAGGACTGGCATGCTACATATGAGATCCCTGGGCTTCTGAAGGAAGCTTGAGGTGATGATTGGCTCTTATTCTTACACTGTTGTGCTGTCATACAAAATAGAAGCACTAGACACCACAAAAAATAATTCGTTAGCCCACATTCCCCAGGCCTCCTTAAGAAAGCCTTCTAGTCCCAAACTACTGAGTTAAAAATACTGCCATAAAATCAATAGAATTTACCTATATCATCACTCATTACCTCATTCCAACCCACCTTTTTTTGTTTCCAAGTAAACTTATATTTTCATTCACATTCTCCAAGCTCCTGCCATTTGTGTGTTCACTTAGCAATGGGAACTTGCGTGATTATACCTTTCTGTGACATAGGTTCCTAATCCTTAAAATGTGAATAATGGGGACATTCCAAGATGTTTGCAGAGTAAGTAGAAGCTACACTCACCTATTTCTGGTGCCCAACCAGATTTATAGATAAAATATAGAGCAATCAACTGAAGGTTAATTGAGCTGAAATTTTATAACTAAAAATTTTTAAAAGAAGCCATATAGAGACTTGAAAGAAGGTGGAGATGCAGAAAAGGCTGGTTCCCACATCCATATGTGGCATCTGAGAAGCCTGAGGGATATCTTGGCTACAAAACTACCTCCTCGCAATAATGTAAGGTCTCAACCCCATACAAGGATCCCCAACCCAGAGCAACAAAGATGGTAAAAGGAGCAGTATAGCATCTGGTGATGAAAGTCAATGGAGATTCAGTCAGAAAAGGGAGTCTGCTAGAGATTTAGACACCACTTTCCCAGGGTCAAACACTCCTACTGTTATAGCACCAACTTGGAGAGAGCACTGCCTGGTCTTCCAGCTACTGAGAACACCACTTTGCCATAATGAGGTCCTGCAGAAGATTCCGATGACTGCACCCAACAAGGACCTTTTGGGCCACTCTTTTTTCTGAAGAAACTCCTGGTGGGGACTCCTGCATTGATTTAACTCTGTAGCTTTGGAAATGGGAACATTCTTTTCCACCTCAAGCACACAGCCAGCAACCCCTTACCCAACTGCTGACATAATTGACCTGCCTCTCTACTCCCTGTGACTCTGTTTAGCTGAATTCATTCCCGCAGTGCGGGGGGGGGGGGTCAGAGTTCTATGCAGAATGGGAACATTTAAATTTCATCTTTCAGGGAGACTTGATTTTTCTCCAGGGAATCAAAAAGGTGTGTGCTGGGTTGGGCTGCTACATCATGGGGGGAGGCAACTCCAATCTGCTCTGTGAGCTCAATCTGCACTATTACCCCATTGAGAGACTCATTTGACATGCCTTCATGGAAGCCAGAGGCTCAATCCTTCTAAGCTAAGTCTCACAGGGAATTCTAAGAGCTTCTCTGAGTTGGGATTTTGGTGCATATTGCCCATTGAGGTTTCCGTATGGGAAGGAAAAAAAGTGCCTACCTCCTCCTCCTACAGGTTTGCTGACACCACTTTCAACAAGACACTTTTTAGATCTGTCCTACTTCATGGTGGCCCTGCCCTGCTAAGGTCAACTCTGTGTGTGGAAGAGAATGTTACTTGTAGCTGGGATATTTGTAGTATGCCACCCTCAGAGTCTGGAACAGAGATGAAGTCATGCAGCTTCAACCAACACCACATACATGGAGAGACTCATCTGATCTGTCCTCCTGAACACCAGCAGTTCTGCCCTGCTGAACTTGCTTATGCAAAAAGAGATGTGAATTTCAGTATGTTCCTCCTAGGAGATCTAGAGTTGGACACTCTGGAAGAGACTAAATGATATAACTCTGGAATAGAGGCCACTTTTCCTCATCAAGTACTTGACTGTGAGGACCAAAAGTAGGGGATGCACTAGCCCCGTCATCCAAACCAGGTCACTTCTTCCTACCAAACTTGTGATTGTAGAAGGGTCTGTGAGTCACAGCCACCCTGGGTTCATTCTACAGTCATTCTTTGGAAGACTCTAGAGGAAGGTCAGGTAACCTTAGGGGGACATGGAGTATCTAACAGGCAAAGAAAGACCTCAGGGATCCTTGGACCTATTATAGATCTTGCCCTAGTTCTAAGCTAGAGGAAACAGTCTTTGTGCACAAATTGACCCTCACATATGCACTCTAAGGCCCAGGAAATACAGCCTCAAACAGTGAATAGCATGGGAGCCCCAGACAGGTAACCCAAGACCAGTTGCACATAACATCTAACATCAACTTGTACCTGAACCCTGGCCAAGTGGACCCAGAGCCAACACAATCAGTGGTCTGTTTCAGACTACATCAGATCCTGACCAAACTAACCACACAAGCAGCACACTCTAAGGAGGATTCTGGCAGGTACCAGAAAATGTTGGAATGAACTCCACCTCAGAAGAAAGCTCATGTATAGCAACTCATACAAGGTAATCAGTTTATCCTTTTAGTCAGCCAGCCTGAAAGGTTCAATTTACCTATGAAAAGATCAACAGCATTCAAAATACTGGTGTACATAACCCACAAGAAACATTCTTAGAGCACTTGGCTTGGGGAATCTGGAAAATTGCACCATTGAACCCAATAAGACACCTTCATCATAAAGCCATTATAACCACTTTAGGAGTCATAGCAGATCTGCTTAATACACAGAAAAAAATAAGGAAACAAAGAAATACGCCCCAAGATACAGAACAAAAGAAATCCCAAGAGAATGAAATAAATAAAATGGAAGCAACCAATATTCTTGACACTGAATTTAAACCAATAGTTATAAAGATGCTCAAGGAATTTAAAATAAAAAAATGGATTGGATGATCTCTGTGAGGTCAGTTGGCAATGAAGGAAGGTCACATAAGAATCAAGAACCAGGACCTCTGACTTTCCACCCACTTTGGCACATGGTGCAGTAAGTTCCCTACTCCAGCCTCCCCTCAGTTCTTTCTGCCGAGACTCCCTGTCCATAATCACAGCTGCATCAGGGACTTCCTATCCATTCCAAGTGTATGTGTGTCCATGGAAATGTCCTAGACACACCCACTCTACCTAACTGTCCAGTGGCCAGAGATTGAGTTGCAGGATGCCAATTCTCATCTCTGATCACTCTGAGAACTGAGGGCGGCCATGAGAGGCACAGGAATCTAAACCTGGCTCTAAAACACTCCTGGAGTGCCTTATTCAGAATCTGTCACTCCCTAAAGAAGAAGAAACTGATCTTCTTCTCCACCGTGGCCAGGCCACAATACCCACTGGATAATCAAACCAAACCAGGTGGCCTCCTGAAGGGACTTTCAATTTTAACACCCTCACAAATTTAACTATTGCCACAGAACTGGGAACTGGTTGGAGATCTCTTACATTCAGGGCTTCTAATATTTGCACTCCCATCCTAATCTCTGTGCTGCCTCTCCTACAGTGCAGGCCCCTTCTGGCCAGAGAAACCTCAGCTACACCCTCTGCTCCTGATCTTTACTTCTTTGTCAACTCCCAACTCTCTCCCTCTCCTGCCCAACCCCTGGGGACACCCATCTCTTGGGACCCCTCTCTGGTCACTCTGCAGACCTCTTTCACTTGAGTATCTTCCCTCCAGGAAGTTCCCCTCCCCTACCAGCCAAGAGCCCCTCACTTCTCTGCTGTGTTCTTAATCCCCTCCCCTGTCAGGCCCTCCTCCACTGGCCATTGGCCCTCACAAGGATTTTCAGGGTTCCTGACCCCATGGTCCAACCCTGATCTTCTTGCAGGAAGGCCTGGCCCTGTCCTGCCTCTGACTCCAGTATTTCCAGCTGGATCTGGGTGCTGGGATCCCCAGGAGTCCCCCTCCTCTTATTCTCAACCCCCAAATCCCTATCTGAGACCTGTGAACATGGCATTTAAAGTTTTTATTGGTCATGGCTAGTAGAAAAAGGCCAACACTGCTTGCTAGGCCTGCATGCAACAGAAGGTGATGCTCCAAAACCAGGCTCTTATGACAGCCTTGAGCCCCAGCAGTGCCCCTGCCTGAGGCTGCCCACTAAGCCTGCCCTGACTGTATGCAGCCCGGTCACTGGCAGAGCAATTGCCCCTTTTGGGCAACAGGATCTTCCTGGGTGCCTCTACGTGGAGGACAAGCCACCCAAATGGGAGGCCAAGCCAGCCAGGAAGGCCCATTGCTTGAAATCCTAGGCCTCATGGACGACTGACGTGGCCTGAACTCGAAGACCCCCACCACCTTCACCAAGCCTAGGGTAATCCTACAAGAGCGGGTAAATCCATCTCATTTCTTGTGGACATGGGGGATACCTTATCTTTTGCCACAACACTCTGGATCTCTAGTTCCCTCACAGGTCTCACTTATGGGAGTGGATGGGACCCCTTCTTTTCCCTTTTGCATGCCACCCCTAAGATGCAGTTTGGATGGAATCCCCTTTTTGCACTCCTTCAGACTCTTTATTTCCTCAATCTAATAGGCTTCTTTTGACACTGGATTCCAAATTTTTCTCTCTTAGCCAAACCCCTCTATAAGGCTGCAAAAGACACTCCAAAGGGATCTCTCACATCCACCAACGCCATCAGAAGGGCTTTCTCTAACATTTGAGACACTCTAATGTCCTCTCTCCCTCCAGCCAGGAGACAGCGTTCTTCTGAGGGAGCTCCAGTCCAGCTCCCTACAGCCAAGGTGGATGGGACCCCATATTGACTACTCCTACTGCAGCCAAGCTTCTAGGGCAAACACCTTGGTACCATGTCTCTTGCTTCAAGCTTGCCCCATGCAGGATTGCTGGCAGTCAAAACCAGTGGGCCCTACCCAACTCCAGCTCACCAAAAGGTTGGTCCCTGAAGATCATCCTGTTGCTCTTATCCCTCCCACCGGGAACCTGCCACCAGAATGAGTTAAAGCAAGGAGCAATGCTGTTCAATGAGACTGGCTTGATGGAAGAAAATATTAATGTCCTCAACCACCTGCAAGAGAAACTGCACAAGAAACTCTCTTCTTACAACCCAATTAATTCCTGATGGCAGCCAGCCATCCTCACCTAGACTGTCCCTATCTTAGATCCTCTTCTAATTAGCAGCATATTACTCATATTTACTCCTCTTTTTTAGATTCTTACAGGGCTGCATCCACAAGGTTTCTCAAGTCATGGTTAACCAGATGTTCCTACACCCATAAACACGACTCCCCTCAGAGACATCACCTTCTGACCTCCCTTCCCCATGACACCCCTAACCAGCAGGAAGTAGCCAGATGAATAGTGGCACCCTTGTCTAACATAAAATGTCAGAATGTGAGGTCGGTTGGCAATGAGGAAAAGTCACATGAGGAACCAGGCCCGGGAACTTTGACCAGAACCACCCACATCCATGCCCGCCAAAAGAGATGCCCTGGAGCCCTTTGGAAAAGAACGACTCAGCCAATGGAAATTTCGCCACATCATATCAACTTGCCTTCACCCTACGAACCCTATAAATTACCCCCAAATGGGAGAATCAGTGCAACTTCTCTGGCCCCTTTTATGGACCAGAGAACCTCGTCTGGGATGCACTCTACTAAATAAAGCTTTCTATTCCACACTTGGTAAATATGCCCTTCTTTCTTCCTCAGCGGGAAAATACCTTATAATCTCAATGAAAACTTAAACAAATAGATAATAAGTATTAAAAATAACAGAGAATTCATTGGAAAAAGTCAGAAATAACAAATACAATATCAAAAATGAAGGATGTACTAGAAAGAATCAAAAGCTGATTAGATGAAGCAGAGGATTGTATTAGCAATTTGGAATATAAGATAACAGTAAGCACCCAAGCAGAACATCAAAAGAAAGATAATTTTAAAAAATAGAGGAAAGTCTAGCTTGAGCAGGCAGCTGTGCAGTAGATAGAGTGTTGGCCTGGGACACAGAGGACCCAGGTTTGAAACCCAGAGGTCACCAGCTTGAGCATGAGATCATCCAGTTTGAGCATGGTCTCAGCAGCTTGCGGGGTCCATGGCTTAAGTGTGGGTTCATGAATATGACTTTATGGTTGCTGTTTTGAGCCCAATGTTGCTGGCTTAAAGCCTAAGGTCAGTGGCTTGAAGCACAAGGTTGCTGGCTTGAGCAAGGTGTCACTTGCTCTGCTCTAGCTCCTTGGTCAAGGCAATATGAGAAAGCAATCAATGAACAACTAAGGTGCTGCAAAGAATTGATGCTTTTCATCTCTCTTTTTTCCTGTCTGTCTCTATCTGTCACTCTGTCTCTCTGTCAAACACATAAATATGAGGAAGTCTAGGAGAACTGTTGGAAAACATCAAGCATCACAGAGGTACCAGAGGAGAAGACAATGAGCAAGGGATCAAAAACATGTTTAAAGAAATAATAATAGGCCCTGGCCAGTTGGCTCAGAGGTAGAGCATCGGCCTGGCGTGCAGGAGTTCTGGGTCTGATTCCCGGCCAGGGCACACAGGAAAAGTACCCATCTGCATCTCCATCCCTCCCCCTCTCCTTCCTCTCTGTCTCTCTCTTCCCCTCCCACAGCCAAGGCTCCATTGAAGCAAAGTTGTCCTGGGCGCTGAGGATGGCTCTGTGGCCCTACCTCAGGCACTAGAATAGCTCTGGTTGCAACAGAGCAATGTCCCAGATGGGCAGAGCATCTCCCCCTGGTGGGCGTGCTGAGTGGATCCTGGTCAGGTGCATATGGGAGTCTGTCTGACTGTCTCCTGTTTCTAACTTCAGAAAAATACAAAAAAAAATAGATAATGATGGATGTGAAGTCAGAGTAATGGTGGTGTGATAGATACTTCTGATCTCTCCTCTTGAAATTTCAAAATATTGAACAATTATAATGCAAGGAAGGAACTGCAGCTGGGTTTGTACATGCACCTGAAATATCCAAATTGACTAAAGGTGAGATGGAATAAAAAAGAAGATGGAAAATAAAAACATACTCATGGTGAGCTTTGTAGAGAAGAGGAGACAAACCTGGAGTGACTGTTTGTTTTACTCTGCTAGACTACAGGGAGGAGGAAAGCTTGACATCTCTGGATTTTGTCTGGAGAGGTACAGAAAGGGAATCTCAGAGTGATTGGGTATCTTTCTGTTGGAAAGAGCAGTGAGATAGAGGAGCAGAGGAGAAGATAAACCAAAGAAGCATCAGAGCATAGGGTCATGGTCAGTGTTTCTGCAGTTTCCTTGCAACCCACACTCAGCAGAGACAGAGAAAACTAAAGTATAACCCTACCCTCCCAGATCCCACCTTTCTCACCTCACCGTACAAAGAGGGTCAGAGACAAATACCATAGCTAGCTCTCCAGAGCCACTCTCTCTCATGAAGAACAGAGGTGTTCCATGTCTGGTCCCCAGGTCTGTTGAGAAGTGGGATGAAGCACCCAGAAGCCTGAGATGACCATTGCTAAAACCATAAAGTCAGAAAGCTGAAATGGAAAAGCCAAAGCCAAAAAGCCCTCACAACATGCTCTAGCCACCAATGCAACTGTGGCCTAATTATATCACTGCAACAGCAACAACTCTGTCAACAACCCAGAAAATTCAGTTAAAGTTGTAATAAAGCGACAATCTACTGGAAGAAAACTCTCAAAATGGAAATTTTTTTTTCATTTTTTCCTCCTTTTTTCATTTTTTCTTTTTATTTTTTCTTTTTTTTTTTTTGTTTGCATTTTTCTGAAGCTGGAAACAGGGAGAGACAGTCAGACAGACTCCCACATGTGCCCGACCGGGATCCACCCTGCATGCCCACCAGGGGTGACGCTCTGCCCACCAGGGGGCGATGCTCTGCCCCTCCGGGATATCGCTCTGTAGCGACCAGAGCCACTCCAGCGCCTGGGGCAGAGGCCAAGGAGGCATCCCCAGCGCCCGGGCCATCCTTGCTCCAATGGAGCCTTGCTGCGGGAGGGGAAGAGAGAGACAGAGAGGAAGGAGAGGGGGAGGGTGGAGAAGCAGATAGATGCTTCTCCTGTGTGTCCTGGCTGGGAATCAAACCTGGGACCCCTGCACACCAGGCTGACGCTCTACCACTGAGCCAACCGGCCAGGGCCTTATTTTTTCTTTTTTATCTATAAATTTTATTCTCTTTTATTCTTTATTACATTTTTTCTTACTATTTTTCTTCTATGAATTTCATTTTTTTTCTCTTTATTTATACATTTTTTTGTGACAGAGACAGAGAGAATCAGAGAAAGGGACAGATAGGGACAGACAGACAGAAAAGGAGATGAGAAGCATTAATTCTTCATTGCAGCACCCTAGTTATTCATTGATTGCTTTCTCACATGTGCCTTGACTGAACAGCTACAGCAGACTGAGTGACCCCTTTCTTGAGCTAGCAACCCTGAGGTTCAAGCTGGTGAGCCTTGTTCAAACCAGATGAGCCCACACTCAAGCTGGTGACGTCAGAGTCTCAAACCTGGGTCTTCTGTATCCCAGTGCAACACTCTATTTACTGCACCACTGCCTGGTCAGGCAAATTTCATTCTTTTTAATTTTTATCTTTTTTAATTTTTACTATTTTATGGGTGTTTTGTTTTGAATTTTTGTTTGCTTTTGATCTTTTCTACTGTGATTTCTTTTTACTTGTCATTTTTTTAAATTTTATATTTTTATTGTACATTTTTTAATTTTTTTGTTTCTGTTGTTAGGGTTCTTAGCAATATCACTCTGACATGCTTGTAAAGAAGGAGAAATCAAATACTATGTCTACACTAGACATAGATGTAATGCAAAAAGAAAATGAAAAATTTATAGAAAAATTCTAAAACACATGGAAACCTTGGAGTTAAATTATATAGAATTCAAAATTGTTCTGAAATACTCAATGAATTGGGAGAAAAATATTGATAGTCAATTTAATGAATACAGAAAAAAAAATAATGATCAAAATGAGTACTTCACCAAGGAGATTAAAACTTTAAAAACAGAGATGATGAACTCAATACAAGAATTGAAGACTGAAGTAGCAGGCAACTTGCCAAATACAAGAAGTCAGAAAGAGAAAGGAATCAATGACACAGAAGGCAAGCAATGAGAAATGCTACACAGAGAAGAGAAGACAGATTCAAAAATTAAAAAAACTGAGAGAGCACTACAAAAATAGTCTGACTCCATCAGAAAGAGCAATATAAGAATAATGAGTATATCAGAAGAAGAGAGGGAGAAGGGAGTGGAGAACATATTCAAACAAATAATTGATGAGAATTTCCTAAGTCTATGGAAAGAGTTAGAATGTTGAATCAAAGGGCAAACAGAGTGCCAACTTACCACAACCCAAGCAGACCTACTCCAAGGCACATCATAGAAAATTTTCAAAAATCAATGACAAAGAGACAATTCTGAAGGCAGCAAGAGAAAAGAAGAACATAACATATAAAGAAAAGTCTATTAGGATATCATCAGACTTCTCAGAGAAATGCTACAAGCAAGAGGAGAGTGGACGTGAACATTAAAAATACTGAAAGAGAAGAATTACCAGCCAAAAATACTATATCCATTAAAGTTATCCTTCAAATATGATGGAGAAATAAAAACTATTCCAGACATACAGAAGCTGAGAGAATTTATCACCTGAAAACCTCCACTTCAGGAAAGACTCAAGGGGATTATTCAACCAGACAAAAAAAAACAACAACAAAAAAAATCAAAACTAATAAAATCTCCAACAATGTCACAATAAAAACAAGGATAATCTATAAAAGCAATAAGAGATGATAAAGATCTGCCATAGAAAAGAAAGATGGGGTGCAGAAGCATTCATAAAACAAAAGACTCATTTACATATAACTGTTTCTTTCTTATCCTAATGGTAACCATCCATGAAAAAGCCACTACTGAAGCACATATTTAAAAAGGAAGAAACATAGGAAAGAAGTGTGGAATACCACCAAACAAAAACTACTGGCAGAAACATAAAGGAGAACCAAATAAGAAACAAAGCTACAAGAAAACAAAACATAAAATGGCTATAGGAAATTCTCAAATGTTAATACTTACTCTAAATGTAAATGGACTGAACTCACAAGTAAAGAGGCACAGAGTATCAGATTGAATCAAAAAGAAAAAGCCACTCATATACTGCCTTCAAAGACATATCTAAGCTGCAGGGACAAAAGAAGATTCAAAGTGAAAGGTTGGAAAATGATTCTCTAAGCAAATAATATCCAAAGAAAAGAAGATGTAGCTATACTCATATCTGACAATGCTGACTTCAGGACAACAAAGTGAACCAGAGACAAAGAATGACATTTTATAATAATAAAGGAGACATGTATCAAGAATACATAACACTTCATAATATATATGCACCAAATCAGAAAGCACCAAAATATACAAGACCTCTACTAACTGATCTAAAAACAGAAGCAGACCAAAACACAATCATACTTGGAGATTTTAACATACAATTGACAGCTTTAGATAGATCATCCAAACAGATAATAAATAAAGAAATATTGGCCTTAAATGAAACTCTTGATCAAATGGGCATAATAGACATTTATAAGGCATTTCATCCTAAAACATCACATTATACATTGTTCTCCAATGTGCAAATAACATTCTCAAGGACAGACCATATGTTGGGCCATAAAACTAACATCAACAACTTCAGGAATTTAAAATTATGCCAGTCATATTTTCTGATCATAAAACTTTGAAATTAGAATTCACCTACAAAAAAATACACAAAAACATGTGGAAATTAAACAACATACTTCTAGAAAGTGACTGGGTCAAAGAAGAAATAAAAACAGAGATCAAAAGATATAGACAGACAAATGAAAATGAGAACAGGACATATCAAAATTTCTGGGATGCAACAAAGCCATAATAAGAGAAAAGTTTATATAATTACAAGCTTATATGAAGAAACAAAACAGATCCCAAGTAAACAACCTAATATCATACCTTAAGAAAATAGAAAAAGAAGAACAAAAGCAACCCAAAGTCAGCAGAAGAAAAATAGTAAAAATTAGAGCAGAACTATATGAATTAGAGAAAAAAAGCTATAGAAAAATTAATATAACAAAGAGCTGGTTCCTCGATAAGATCAATAAAATCTACAAATGACTAACTAGACTCACTAAGAAAAAAGAGTAAATACTCATATAAACAAAATCTGAAATGAAAGAGTAAAAATTACCACAGACATCATAGGTATAGAACAGATCATAGTAGAATACTATGAAAGATCATATGTCACCAAATTCAACAATCTATAAGAAATAGTTGAATTCCAGACAGCATTACAAAGAAGTGAAAAATCTAAATATACCTATGAGCAGGGAGGAAATAAAAACAACTATCATATACCTCCTCCCCCCAAAATTCTACAACCAGATGGCTGCACTGGTGAATTCTATCAAATATTCCAAGAAGACTTGGTACCTACCCTTTCAAAGTTTTCCAAAGAATAGAAGAAGAAACAATACTCCCCAATACAGTTTATGAGGCCAACATAACCCTCATACCAAAATCTGGTAAGGATAACACAAAAAAAGAAACTTACAGACCAGTATTTCTAATGAATACAGATGCAAACAACCTAAACGAAATACTAGCAAATTGAGTAGAACAACACATTACAAAAATAATACATCACGAACAAGTGGGATTTATTTCAGGAGCACAAGGATGTTCCAACATATAGAAATCAAACAACATAATACACCACATCGATAAAACAAAACAAAAATTATAAGATCTTATCAATATATGCAGAAAAGTCATTCAATAAGATACAAAATCCCTTTATGTTTAAAACACTGAATAAAATCAGAATACAAAGAATGTACCGCAACATAATAAAGGTCTCTTCTGACAAACTATCAGCTAATATCATATTAAATGGTGAAAAAATGAAGGCTTTTCCTCTAAAATCAAAAACAAGAAAAAGCTGCCTATTATCTTTAATCTTATTCAACATAGTTCTGGAAGTTTCAGCCAGACCGATCAGGCAAGAAAAATAAATAAAGGGCACTCAAATCATGAAAGAAGAAGGAAAAGGATCACTTTTTGCAGATAACATGATCCTGTATGTAGAAAACCCCAAACACTCCACTGAAAAGCTATTAGAAACCATAAACCAAGACACTAAGTCACAAGATAAAACATCAGCACACAGAAGTCTACTGCTTTTTTATATGCCAACAATGAAATTTCAGAAAATTAACTAAAAAAAAATTTATCTTTACAATTACAAAAAAAAGTAGTATCTAGGAATAAACTTAATGAATGATGATACAGAAACTACAAAACAGCATTAAAAAAAATTGGAAAAAGTCACAATGAAATGGAAAAATATTCCATGTTCATGGATTGTAAGTATCAACATAGTTAAAATGGCCATGTTACCCAAAGCAATATAGAAATTTAATACAATTCCTATCAAAATCCCACTGTCATTTTTTAAAAGAAATAAAGCCAAGAATTCTGAGGATTGTATGGAACCATAAAAAATCCTGAATAAACAAAGTAATTCTGAGAAAAAAGAATAAAGACAGTGGTGTCACACTATCTGGTTTTAAATTATAATGCCACAATAACCAAATCAGTTTGTATTGGCAGAAAGACAGATATAGACCCAATAATAAAACCACATATATGTGGACAAATCATCTCAAGAAAGGAGCCAAAATTACACAATGAAAAAAAGAAACCCTCTTCACTTGTTTGTTATCTGTCTCCACCTAAGAGTTTGAATGCAAAGACCTTGAGTACATTATTCTCCATTATAATATGAGCCCCTATGTAGTATTAAGCACATAGTGAAGGCTCAATAAATATTTGTTAAATAAGTGAAAAAATGATAAAATAATATAACATTTCTGAAGTTGGTTTGGCTTTAAGTATCAAAAGACCTTAAAATGTGGACACAAAGTGGTCAAATAAGCTCTCTAGGAACCCAAGAAAATAATTGAAAATGTAAAGATTTATACATAGAATTTTCATCACAGACTTGTTTATAGAAGGAAAAACTTGATTTGAGTATCCAGAAATAAGGAAAGCATTACATCAGTGACTTTAAAAAATACTTAAAGCCCTGATAAAATGCTCACGATAGAATGTTAAAAAAAAAAAAAAAAAACAAGATAAACGAGTTTACACAGTATAATCCAAAGTATGCAAAAAGGAAAAAAGTAAATATGCATAGAAAGAAACTGCTATATGTAAAAATGTACCAAAGTATTGATGACATTTATCTCTAGGTGATAGATGAGTGATTTGTATTATTGATACTCTACTTTTAAAAAATTCTCTATAATGAATATGTACTGCTTTTATAAATTAATATAAACAATACATGTTTAAATCTAAATAAACAAAAATAAATAAATAAACGGAGCCAGGAAAATTGGAAAAGCACATTCAAAAAAATGAAACTTGACTACAGTTTGTCCTCCTGCACAAAAATTAATTCAAAATGTATCAGATCTAAATATAAGAGCTGACATAATATATTACATAGAAGATAACATAGCTACAAAGCTCACAGACCTTAGCCATAGAAAATAATTTCTGAATTTGACCCCAAAGACAAGGGAAATAAAGGCAAAAATAAATGAATGGGACTATATTAAGCTAAAACTCTTATGCACAGCAAAAGAAACTGACAAGAAAACAAATAAGAGGCCAACTAAATGGGAGATGATATTTGCAAACTATAGCTCCAGTAAGGGTTAATATCCAAACATATAAAGAACTCACAAAGTTCATCTGCAAATAAACAAACAATCCAATTAAAAAATGAAGAGAATACCTGAACAGACAATTCTTCCAAAAGGACATACAAATGGCCAACAGATATATGAAAAGATACTCATCTTCACTAGCTATGTGAGAAATGCAAATCAAAACTACAATGAAATTATCACCTCACATGTGCTAGATTGGCTATTATCAACAAGTCAGGTAATAACAAGTGTTGGAGAAGCTGTGGAGGAAAAAAAAAAACCTTCATTATTCCTGGTGGGAATGCAAATTAGTATATTCATTATGGTAAAAAGTATGGTGGTTCCTCAAAAAATTAAAAAGTAAAATTACCATATGACCCAGCAATCCCTTTACTGGATATCTACACTAAAAACTAGCAAACATTAGTACATAAAGTCACATGTACCCCCATGCTCATCGCCACATTATTTATAGTGGTCAAGACATGGAAACAACCAAACTGTCCTTCTACAGAGTATTGGACAAAAAATATGTGGTACATATACACAGTAGAATGCTACTCAGCCATAAGAAATTATAACATAATGACATTTACAACATGGATGGACCTTGAGAATATTATAATGAGTGAAAAACGGTAAATTAAAAGAAGTTAAGAACTGTATGATTTTACACATAGGTGGGATATAAAACTGTGACTCATGGACAATGATATAAGTGAAGTGGTTACCAGTGGGGAGGAACATGGGGGACTGGGGAAGGGATGTAGGGGAATGAGGACCAGAGAGGAGGTGGAGGAAGTGTGTAAAGTGGACAAATATAAAATGACAAGAATGATTTGACTTTGGATGATGGGTATACAACATAATGAACAGTTCAAACGCTATAGAATGTTCACCTGAAACCTATGTACTCTTTTTTTTTTTTCAACTTCTATAATAATTTTATTTTTTAATGGGGTGACATCAATAAATCAGGATACATATATTCAAAGATAACAAGTCCAGGTTATCTTGTCGTTCAATTATGTTGCATATCCACCACCCAAAGTCAGATTTTCCTCTGTCACCTTTTATCTTGTTTTCTTTGTGCCCCTCCCCCTCCCCCTTTCCCTCTCCCATTCCCCCCTCCCCCCCGTAACCACCACACTCTTATCAATGTCTCTTAGTTTCACTTTTATGTCCCACCTACGTATGGAATAATGCAGTTCCTGGTTTTTTCTGATTTACTTATTTCGCTTCGTATCATGTTATCAAGATCCCACCATTTTGCTGTAAATGTTCCGATGTCATCATTTCTTATGGCTGAGTAGTATTCCATAGTGTATATGTGCCACATCTTCTTTATCCAGTCATCTATTGACGGGATTTTTGAAAACCTATGTACTCTTATTGATCAATGTCATTCTAATAAAATTAACTTTCTAAATAAAATTTAAGAATTAAAAATAAAATCACCAAGGCAACAGCGACCATTAATGACACTCTGGAATGGATGAGACTTACAGAACATTTCATTCCAACGCAGCAGAAGGTGCATTCTTTTTAATTGCACATGGAACATTCCAAACGTGAATCACATGTTAGAATATAAAATAAGTCCTAATAAATTCAAGAAGATTCAAATCTTATCAAGCATCTATTCTGACCACAAGAGAATAAAACTAGATAGAAATCAATTACAATAAAAATAAACTAAAAACTAAAAAAATGCTCAAACACATGGATAGTAAATAACATGTTATTAAAAATAAATGGATTAGCAATGAGACTAAGGAAGAATAAAAAGTTACCTGGAAGCAAATAAAAATAAACACACAATACACAAAAAATCATTCTTATGAAAAAAGTTCATAGTATTACAGACCTGCTCAAAGAAGCAAGTAGAAAAAAGGAAATAATAAGTATTACAATGGAAATAAGTGACATAGAAAAAAAATCCACAATGAATCCAAGATCTCATTTTTTGAAATGATAAACCAGCTTGATGAATCTTTTTACCAAGCTCATCAAGAAAAAAAGAGGGGACCCAAATAAAATGAGAAATGAAGTGGGAGAGGCAGCAACTGACACCACAGAAATACAAACGATTGTAAAAAAGTAATATATAGAACTATAGGTTAACTAATGGGGAAACCTGGATGAAATAAATAAATTCCTAAAAACATACACTCTTTTAAAATTAAATCATAAAGCATCAGAAAATCTGAATAGACTCATTAAAACAAATAGAATTTAACCAATAATAATAATAATAATAACTCTTACACACAAAAGTCTTGGACTGGATGGCTCACAGGTAAATTTTACTAAACACACAAAGAAGAACTAACACCTACCCTTCTCATACTATTACAAAAAATTCAAGAGAAGGGAAAACTCCCAAACTCTCTTTATGAGGTCAGCATTATCTTAATTCCAAACCAGATAAGGACACAACAAAAAAAGAAAATTAATTATTAGCCAATATCCCATATGAATATAGATGCTAAAATCAATAAAATATTAGTAAACCAAATATAACAATATGTTAAAATGATCATATGCCATGATCAACTGGGATTTGTCCTGGAGATGCAAGTTTAATACACTATTTACAAATCAATATTTGATACACTGTACAAAAAGAAATGAAGGATAAATATCACATGATCATAACAATAGATACAGAAAAAGCATTTGATAAAATTCAGCATCTATTTATGTTAAAAGTTCTCAGCAAAGTGAGAATCAGGGGTACATATTTCAATGGAATAAAGGTCATATATGATAAACCAATAGCCAACATTATAATGAATGTTCAATTAGTAAAAATGTTTTCCTAAAGATTGAGAAAAAGTCAGAAATGTCTCCTTTCACCACTCTTACTCAGCTTAGTACTGGAAGTTCTAGCCAGCAATCAGAGAAGAAGAAATAAAAAGCATTAGAACATGAAAGGGAGAATTAAAACTTTCATTATTTGCAGATTACATGATATTATGTATAGAGAACACTGAAGTCTCCACCAAAATATTTACTAGATCTAGTAAATGAAATTGGCAAAGACACAGGATACAAAATTAATATTCAGATATCAGTGGCATTTCTGTACACCAATAATGAACTATCAGAAAGAGAAATTTTAAAAAACAACCCTAGTTATTGCAACAACAACAAAAAAAGGCACAGCCTGACCTGTGGTGGTACAGTGGATAAAGCATCGACCTGGAATGCTGAGGTAACCAGTTCAAAACCCAGGGCTTGTCCAGTCAAGGCACATATGGGAGTTGATGCTTCCTGTTCCTCCCTGTTCTCTCTCTCTCTCTCTCTCTTTCTCTCTCTCCTATTTCTCTAAAAATGAATAAATAAAATCTAAAAATTAAAAAAATAAGGCATGTAGGAATAAATTTATTCAAGGAGGTAAAAGAACTATACTTGAAAATTTATCAGAAACTGAAGAAAAAATTGAGGAAGATACAAATATGTGGAAGCATATACTGTCTTTATAAGTAGAAAAAATCAATTTAAAGGCAAGGAAATTAAACGCAAAGATGAATGGGACTACATCAGACTAAGAAGCTTCTGCACAACAAAAGAAACTGACAACAAAACAAACAGAAAACCAATTAAATGAGAGATGATATTTTCAAACATCAGCTCAGATACGGGCCTAATATCCAAAATGAAAAAAAAAAAAACTCACAAAACTCAACAACAAACAATCCAATAAAAAAATGAGAAGAGGACATGAACAGGCACTGCTCCCAGGAAGAAACACAAATGGCATATATATATATATATATATATATATATATATATATGAAAAGATGCTCATCTTCACTAGCTATTAGAGAAATGCAAACCAAAATTATTGTACAATGAGATACCACCTCACACCTGTTAGATTAGCTTTTATCAACAGACAAGTAATAACATATGTTGGAGAGACTGTGGAGAAAAAGGAACCCTCATTCACTGTTGGTGGGAATGTAAAGTAGTACAACTGTTATGGAAGAAAGTATAGTGGTTCCTCAAAAAATTAAGAATAGAACTAACATACGACCCAGCAATCCCTCTATTGCGTATATATCTCCAAAACTCAAAAAACAGTGGTACATAAAGACATGGTACATGTAGCCCCATGTTCATTGCAACATTGTTCACAGTGGCCAAGACATGGAAACAAACAAATAGCCCTTCAATAGAGGATTGGATAAAGAAGATGTGGTACATATATATTATGGAATACTACTCATTCATAAGAAATGATGACACTGAATCATATACACAACATGGATGACCTTGATAACATTATACTGAGCGAAATAAATAAATCAGAAAAAACTAAGAACTGTATGATTCCATACATAGGTGGGACACAAAATTGACTCAGGAATATAGATAAAAGTGCAGTGGTTATGGGGGGGGTGGGGAGGGATGAGAGGGTGGGGAGTGGGGTGAAGGGAGGGGTATAAAAAACAAAGAAAAGGTGGTGGAGGACAATTTGACTTTGGGTGATGCATATGAAATATAATTGAATGTCAAAATGAAAATAAAAATCACATTATTAAATGCCCATAATACTCAAAGCAATCTACAGGTTTCATGCAATTCTTATTAAAATACCAATGTCATCTCTCACAAATCTAGAAGAAATATTTTACAATATTTATATGGAACAACAAAAGATTCCAAGTAACTTCAGCAATCTTGAAAAAGAAGAAGAAAGTGGGAGATATCACAGTACCTGATGATATAAAACTATATTTAGATTATAAAGCCATATTAATCAAAAACAGTATGGTATTGGCACAAGCACAAGTATATAGGTCAAAGGAACAGAATTTGGGAGGCCAGAAATAAACTTACACCTTTGTGGTCAGTTAATACTTGATGATAAAGACAAGAATATACAGCGGGGTATAGACTCTTTATATAATGCATGGTGTTGGGAAAATTGGACAAATATGTGCAAAAATATAAAACTAGACCACCAATTTAAACCATTCGAAGGGATAAACTCAAAATGGATTAAAGACAAATATAAACCATGAAGCTGTAAAAATCCTAGAAGAAAACATAGACACTAAAATCTCCAACATTTGTCACAGAAATATTTTTGCCATTATATCTCCTCTGGCAAGGAAAAAGATAAATAAATGGGACTACATCAAACTAAAATGCTTTTGTACAACAAAGAAAATGAAAACAGAACCCACTGAATGAGAGAACATATTTACCAATATTATATCTGATAAGGGATTAATTTTCAAAATTTATAAGGAACTTATACAACTCATCATCAAGACATACGACCCAATTAAATAGGCAAAGGACTTGAATAGACACTTCTCCAAAATAGATATGCAGATGGCCAATGGACAAAAGAAAAAAAAAGTGCCCAAAGTCACTAATCATGAGAGAGATGCTAATTAAAACAACAATGAGATACCACCTCATGCATGTTAGAAGAGCAATCTTTACTAAATCAATAAGCAACAAGTTCTGGTGAAGATGTGGACAAAAAAGAATTTTTGTGCACTATTATTGAAAATGGGGATTGATGTAGCCACTGGAAAAAATAATATGGAGTTTCTTCAAAAAATTAAAAATGGAACTACATTTTGACCGAGTGGTTCCACTTCTGACAATATATCTGAAGAAACGCAAAGCACTAATTCAGAAGAATTTTTGCAGTGTATGTTCATTGCAGTTATTTACAATAGCCAAGATCTAAAAAAATCCCAAGTGTGCATCAGTAGAGGAGTGGATAAAAAAAGCTGTGGTACATTTACATAATGAAATATTACTTAGTCATAAAGAAAAATAAATCTTACTTTTTGTGACAGTATGGATGAACTTGGTGATTACTATGCTAAGTACAATAAAGCTGTCAGAGTAAAATACGTACTATATGATCTCACTTATATGTAGTATCAAATGAACAAAATAAACTGACAATCAAAATAGTAACAGGCACGATACAATGAACAGAATGACAGCTGTCAGAGGGGAGGGAAGTTGAGGGACTGAATGAAAGAAGATAAAGGGATTAAGAAAAAAAAAATATATATATAATGCAGACAGCAGTGTGGTATTGGCCAAAAGGAAAGGGGGAGTGAGGGTAGGTGGAGGTGGGCAAAGGGGAAAAAAAGAAGACTTTGCTTTGGGTGATGGACACATAGTGCAGTGTACAGGTATTGTTTTCTTGAGTTATACACTTGAAAGTTGTGTGGTTTTGTGAACCATACTACCCCCAATAAATTCAATATAAGTTAATAAATAAAATGAAAATGATTACAAGACCTATCCCACAGAATAGTTGGCTATGAGGATTAAATGAGACACTAACTAATGTGCTTTGTACAGTGCCTGGTAAGTCCTCAAAGTACAGTATGATTATTGTTCATTTTGATAGAATACTACTTCATCATAAATTAAAAGATCATATATCCATTTCTCACTAGGCAGCTTACGTTTATAGCTCCTGTTCCAAATTAACTATTAATAACACCTATTTTCACTTACAAAGATGTCCGTAAATGGCATATCAATCAAATGAGATCAAGGCAAGAAGAAAATGGTTGAAATTCAGTTATCAGATCAATAACAACAGGAAAACATCTGTCTTCAGACTTCTTATATAGTCTCTGCCTAAGGAGCAGGATTGGTGCTAGAACCAGAGCTAGAACTGCATCCCTGGAAAAGGCCAAAGGTTGTGGACCAAATACTTCAAAGAGATGTTATATTTCACTTCTTTTTGATTTCTTCTTCCTCCTCCTCCTTCTTCTTTCCCTCTCTACCACTTCTCTCTCTCGCCTTTCTCCTCCTCTTTCTTTCTTTTTTTTTTTTTTAGTTTCCCAGTCTAGGGAGAAAGCTAGGATTAGAACAAGCCTATTCTACTACCATTTGATATTTTCAAACTGGCATTTTTGTCTGTCTTCTAGAAAGAACAAAATCAGATCTTTCTGATATCGAATTGCTTAGATGCTTTGAAGTCCGAGAATTGTGATTATGGTCTGAAAATAGCTATTGATATAAAACAAAGTTTAAAGATTCAGATGAGTTTAAAGATTGATTCTTCTTCCTTAGTTCTAAGGAGGTCTAAAACCAATGTTGACCCAAACATCAATTTATTATAGACATAAATAGGGAACTGTATCTAAGCATTTAATCTTTATAACAGTTTTTGCTTTAGAAAGACTTCTTTAAATCTTTACTTTCATGAATTTACATGTGTATGAATATATATTGTATGTATACACACACACACACACACACACACACACACACATATATATATATATATATATATATATATATATATAGAGAGAGAGAGAGAGAGAGAGAGAGAGAGAGAAAGGGGTATCTGTAGGTATTGACATGGAAGGATGTCTATATACATGCTGCAATGTAGAAAATAAGTAATAAATAAAAATAAATACTGGAAGTATTATTGTATATGTTACATGCTTAATGAAGACGCTGAAAGAATATCTCTAAGGAATTAGAAAGGGAGATTAGTGAATTGTAGGTTAATTTTACATTTTAGTGTATATTCACTGTGTTTCTGTGTCATTTTACTTTTTTTTTAACAATAAGCCTGTGTTACTTTAGTAATTTAAAAAATTCATACCTAAAATTATCATTTTGGTTTTTAAGCATATTTAGGCTTCCAAAGCATGCAAATATACCTTTTAAGTTTACATATTTATAGACAAGATGGTTAGACCAGAAAACCAATGTTTTAATTTGATATTATATGTTCTTTGGAAGCCAAATAACTAATGGAAATAAATATCCTCTTGCAGGCATAATAGCTCCACCTTGTAACTTCCATACTCAGGAAAAACATTTATTTCTTAAAATATACAGAACTGTAGCAAGCAGAATTCTAAAAACCCCTTTGATGTACAAACCCTTATACAATAATCCTTTTCCTTTGTGTTCAGAACCTGTAAACATGAAGAGATTTCATTCACATGAATATATTGAGTGTGCTATGTACATGGCAAAGGTGGAAAGCTTTTGCAGATGTTTATGAAGGTCTCTATTAAGCCTAACCTGTGGTAGCACAGTGGATAAAACGTTTACTTGGAACACTAATGTCACCAGTTCAAAACCCTGTGCTTGCCCGTTCAAGGCGCATATGGGAGTTGATGCTTCCTGCTCCTCCCCCCTTCTCTCTCTCTCTCTCTCTCTCTCTCTCTCTCTCTCTGCTCTCTTTAAAATGAATAAAGTCTTTTAAAAAATGGTCTCTATTAAGTTGTCTTTAAGTTAATCTAATGGAAAATTTTGGGGGGTGGGTCTGACCTATTCAGATGAGCTCCTTAAAACTAAGACTAGAGTTCAGCGACAGGAGTAGTAGCTGTAAATACTCACCTGTTAACCCTGAGGAAGCAAACTGTCATATTATGTAGAAAGCTATGTGACAAGGAATGGTAGCCAGACTCTAAATGGCAGGCAGACTGAGGCAGAGAGCCTCAGTTCTACAGCCTCAAGACACTGAACTCTGCCAATAACCAAAAGGATTGGGAAAATGTACCAAGCCTCAGATGAGACTGCAGCTCTGGCTGAAATTTTGACTGTACCCTGGTTAGACCCTGAGCAGAGGACCCAGCTAAACCATGCCTGGATTTCTGATCCATGTAAACAGTGAGATAGTAAATTTATGGGGCTTTTTGTTTGTTTCTTTGTAACTATTTATCTTATATAAGATATAAGAGTTATCTTCATTTGATTATATTTTATAAAAATTGTAAACAGAACATTGATTCATTAATTGGACAATTGGCTTTCCTTGCTGCAAATTAAAACTTACATTTATCACTTAGCAATATTGTATATGTCTTCTTTTTTTTTAGAGAAACTTTTTTTTAATTTTTTAATTTATTATTTATTCATTCATTTTAGAGAGAAGAGTGAGACAGAGAGAAAGAGAGAGAGAGAGAAAGGGGGGAGGAGCAGGAAGCATCAACTCCCATATGTGCCTTGACCAGGCAAGCCCAGGGTTTTGAACTGGTGACCTCAGCATTCCAGGTTGATGTTTTATCTACTGCACCACCACAGGTCAGGCTGTACATGTCTTCTTAAATATTATAATTTCTATTAAAGAGTGTATATTTAAATGAAACAATTTAATATATTTAAATAATGGTAAATAAGTTGTCTAGTTCAAATGGTCAAATGTTGCTATTTCCTTACCTATACCAATTAGAGCTATGTAAAAAGCACTATAGGATCAGCATACCTAACTCATTATTCTGAAGCAGTGATGTGTAGCAAAAAAAGATTAACTTGTTTTGGCTACTTCTGTTTTCTTTGTTCTATTGCAAGACAACTCTCTATGCAAGGAGTTGTTAATATGTAGTCACCCTCCACATGTTATCATTACCTCAGGAAGAGATGTCAGAATAAATGCGTAGAAATCAAACAAGTGCTGCTCACCAGAAAGTTCTGTGATGATGCATTGTTCTCTATATCTGTATTGTCCTTTAATATAGCAATCAGCTACACATGGCTACTAAAAACATGAAATATGATTAGCACAATGAGTAACTTAACTTTAATTCTATCTATTTTTAATGTATTTATATTTGAATAACCATCAGTGGCTACTAGATTAGAAAGTGAATTTCTAGAGTTAGGCCATTTAGGTCCAACTCCCAGTTTCATTACTTAGCTGTATGACTTTGCACAAGTTCTTCCATCTTTATGTACCTCTATTTTCTAATAATTTGATCTATATCTCATAAGGTAGTTATGGATATTAAATGAGTTACTATGTGTGAGGTATTTAAAATATGGCTTTGTATATAAATAGCATTATATGTGTGTGTCAAATGAATAAGTAGATTCTCCTACTCATTTTTTTCCTTACCTCAATTTTACCCATTTATTCTTTAAACTCTATATATTTCTCCTCTTATTTTTGAATAATTTTATTTAGAAAATTAAATAGGTGATATTGATCAATAACAGTATCTAGGTTTAAGGTAAACATCTCTATAGCATTTAAACTGTTGATTATGTTGTGTGTGCATCACCCAAACTCAAATCATTTTCCATCACTGTATATTTGTTCCTCCTTTTTTTTTTTACACAGAGACAGAGAGAGAGTCAGACAGGAACAGAGAGAAATGAGAAGCATCAATCATTAGTTTTTCATTGTGACACCTTAGTTGTTAATTGATTGCTTTCTCATATGTGCCTTGACCGAGGGGCTACAGCAAACCAAGTAACTCCTTGCTCGAGCCAGCGACCTTGGGTGCAAACTGATGAGCCTTGCCCAAACCATATGAGCCCACCCTCAAGCTGACAACCTCGGGGTATCGATCCTGGGTCCTCCGCATCCCAGTCCGACACTCTATCCACTGTGTCACCGCCTGGTCAGGCTATTTGTTTTTTTTACACTCCTTCCTCCACCCTTTACCCCAAACCTCCTCCCCCTATAAGAAAATTACCAGACCGCACAATACATATTTGCTCTTAAATTATAATTGAAATATTTGGGGATGTATTTATTGTTTTTCTGCAAGAGTGAACAGTCTTCAGTGGAAATTTTTATAACACATATATCTTTTTGTATCCTTATTAGTGCCAACAACACATAAGTTTATCTAAAAGACAATCGATATTTCTCAACATTTGTATAAAGCCTTGTAACAGAGATGGACAAGGCAGAGACAATGACTAATACATTTTTTATGTAGCCAAGCATCTTTAAAAACATACTGCTAAGAGTCTAGCTGTCAAGATCTGAGAGAGAAAAGGAAGTCAGAATTTTGGGCTAAGAAGTTTTTAAGAAAGAAGATGGCAATGAGCCAAGAAAGAATTATCGCTAATATCCAGGTAATACACAAATACTCCCAAACCAAGCACAGCCCATAATACAATGAGAGACTGTAGTATCACCATATGTGATGGGCAGTGGGAGCTTCTCAGAGTAAAGAGATCCAGCCTCTTTCTCTGGAGATTTGGGATAGTCATTCCAAAGAAGCTTTTACATCCTAGAATGCAGACTTTGCTGTAAGCTTCTAGAGCAGCCTCAAGACTCATTAGAAATTAATTGGTGCTGTTGGAATCTAGATCCTAACCCATAGCAAAGTTTAACTCCTGGCATGTTTCATTTCTGCATTATGCTCAGCATGATAGTCTGTCTACTGATTCTGCCCATACTTTTCTTTGGGATCATGCCTCAAACTACCAAATTATTTGAAACTGCTTGGCCTCTTGCCTAAGGAAAAAACTTTAGTTCAGTTTTAGTCAGGGCCTCTGCCCCCATCAATTCTCTATATGCCTGTACTTCTAGTTGAAACTGTCTATATTATAACAATAGATCTTATCTCTAAGCAGGCTAACCACTTCTCTCTCGCTTGTATCTTCACTGACTTAGCATTGTATGGTGTTGCCTTCTGTGTGTGTGTGTGTGTGTGTGTGTGTGTGTGTGTGTGTGTGTGTGTGTGTGTGTATCTACAGGAGCTTCTTAAGAAACTAATGAAGAGTTAGAAGGTACTGGGAGCAGAAGAATGATAATACTATAGCCACCCCTTTCTCAAATCATACCAAGTCACTAGCTCAATTCTGTGCCACTGTGCATATGATGAGGTGACAAAAAGGCTCTTAAGGACACCTAAGCTCAAACTCTACTCTCCTTTCTAATGAATCAGCTCTATTTTGGGGGTTTTGGGGGGTTTTGTTTGTTTTTTGAGTCGCTATAAGTATTTCTCCTAATTTTAAGAAAGGCCAATCGACTTTTACTGCCAATGGTTTCTACATAAACTTGAGTGCATTTCTGCAATAATATTCAACTGCCTGGTTGGATAAGAAAGAAAAAATGAGAAATATGTGTTAAACTTTCCATAATAAAACAGTACAAAGTGAGAAAAAATAATTTAATAGAATACCAGACACAGCAACTGTAATATTGCTCACCATTAAGAGTGTCTCTGCCTTTATTATCCATTGCAAATATAGTCTTTTATTTTTGCTATATATATTAATTAGTAAGTTTGCATACCATATACTGTATAGCAACACTCACTTTACTTCTAGAACATTACAATAAAATTTAAATCATGTAATGTTTTACATTAGTAAAAACTAGTAACTTTTAGTCATTAATAGTAGAATGTTAAACAAAATATTCTTAGTTATTTTGTATTATGATTTAAAACAAAATATACCATTATTTTAAAAATAAAATTTAATTTAACTATAAGCTATAGGCATTTTCAATGCATAATTTCAGCATAATTATTATGTTTTTAAAACTTTGGAATTACAGAAATGTTTTTATCTTCTTCCTGCAAATGAAATCTATTGATTAGTAACTCATGAATGTTTTATTGTAATATGACTACCAAAATGATACCAGTTCATGTTGGCCCTGGCTGGTTGGCTCAGTGGTAGAGCGTTGGCCTGGCGTGCAGGGGACCCGGGTTCGATTCCCGGCCAGGGCACATAGGAGAAGTGCCCATTTGCTTCTCCACCCCCCCTCCTTCATCTCTGTCTCTCTCTTCCCTTCCCGCAGCCAAGGCTCCATTGAAACAAAGATGGCCCGGGTGCTGGGGATGGCTCCTTGGCCTCTGCCCCAGGCACTAGAGTGGCTCTGGTCGCGGCAGAGTGACGCTCTGGAGGGGCAGAGCATCGCCCCTTGGTGGGCAAAGCGTCGCCCCTGGTGGGCGTGCCGGGTGGATCCCGGTCGGGCGCATGCGGGAGTCTGTCTGACTGTCTCTCCCCGTTTCCAGCTTCAGAAAAATACAAAAAAAAAAATAATAATGATACCAGTTCATGTTAATTGCAAGGAAGGCCAGAATGAATGGAGGCAGTGATGGAAGGTAAAGAAAAATATTTTCATTACAACAAAACAGAATATGACACATTTTTAATAAAAATATTTATATACATTTGCCTATTTTGTTAAAGAAAATAATGCTGCCTTTCAGGTGTTATGAGCAATAAGTGATATCATGTTTATTAAGTGTCTTACATAGGGACTTGAACAGAATAGACATTCAACTGAAATAGCAGTTGTATTATCAGATGTGAGGGCGACCTGGCTGCAACATCTGTCACCCCACTGATCGTGGATGTCCCCTTCCTCCCTCACCACTCCATGTGCATCCTTCTCGAAAGGTCTAAGAGAACAACCTTCCCTAATATAGGAGAAAACGTTCTTCGGCCAACAGTATATGAGTAGCTGCGCTCCCCTGCTAGAACCTCCTAACAAGTCTCAAGCAGTTAGTTGTATTATTATAGAACCTTAGTGCTTTATGTTTTCTAGCATCTAGGAATATCATTTTTTGAATATGTAAATAAAATAACTTGAGATCTCACCCCAGATGACCATGAGTAATACAGAATCATTCTTTGGTCTTTCAAATGATTCCTAGGGAGTATAAATCTATCTCTTCCACTTGTTCTTTGTAATATTTGGCTCTGAAATACTACCCCTAATTTCTCTGGATCACTATTTACATTTGCCTCAGAAATGCTACCCCCAGTTTCACTGGATCACTGCTGACTAGTAACCATTCACCCAAGGAACTCTAGTTCACAAAGCTAACAGAAATCTGAAATGGGATTGTGGTAGTTAACACCTTGTGCTGGAAACTTGAAATTTTCATAAAAATATTACAATGCAGAAAAAATTAGGTCAGTATCAGACACTGTTGCTCCCAAAATTCATAGGGCACACCCCAATATGGAGGGTCTCTTGCAGGTAAGCTGCCAGAGTTTCTTCTCCTATCACCTTTCCCTAGTTTCAAAGCTTTTAAGCTTTTGTCTGAGGGCATGCCGGAAGAAATGAAAAATCCCTAGATATCCATGAAGGCTTGGATTCCCATCCCTCTTACCACCAGTAAAAGTAAATTTTTGTATTATTAGAATCAGTTAGCATTATACTTAGAATTAAAGCAGAGGATAAAGAATAAGTACTTAGCTTACTTCTGCATGTCAATAAAGCTCACAATTAATCCCATTCCGATCAAAGAGAAGGACTACCTATTTCCATTGCATATTCCCACTTTCACTCTTCCAACCCCAGGAAACAATTTCTTGCAATTCTTGAAAAGCAGTTTTAACCCTGCTGCCTGTCATCAAGGAATCAGAAACATTGAGTTCTGTCTTGGACAACTTTACTACACTCTAAGTAATAATAATAAGATCTTGCCAGACTATTTTAGTAAATGAATTAAAATAACATTTAAAATCAGTACATTAATTCTTTCTATGCAAATAAGAAGCTGCCAACTTTCAATTAGAAAGCAGTTTGTTTTTAAAATAAGCTAGCAAGTACTCTGCAGATTTGTTGAGGGATTTTGTAAGATAGGACAAAGCTGAACTTTAGCCTAGCCTGCATTTAAATTATCAAAAAATCCAATTAATGAGCTTTTAACAGACTGTAAAGACAAGCTCCATTTCTTACTTTATTAATGATAGTTCAAAAATCCAGAATAATTTTATTTAGATATAAATACAGAAGTCCCTAGCAGACAAATATCTTAATATGGTCTTGAGCTTATCCTGTCACTTTATAGAAGAAAAAAAGGCCCTGAAAATAAGTTGCTAGAGTGTACATACCTATTAAGTTGTTATTGTGCTAGGGTGTGTAAATATATATTCTTAAATGGCAACAGCCTAAGAGTGGCATTGCTTTAGCTAAGTATAACTGTTTGGATTAATGTTATCTGAATATAAAAACTTAATTTTAACATTAAAAAAACAACAAGTAAACAATTTTGGGCTGATATGATGGTTCCACATAACTTTTAAAGACCTAAACATCTTCTAGAAATTTGTTCCATCATTTTAGCGTGTAACTTTAGTCTTTATGGTCCATGATGACTGCAGGAACAGAATCAAAGTAGGATATAGTAAGGTAATTCACCTGCCCTTTTAAGAACATTTTCCAGGTTTCCTAAAATGACACTTCTACTCTCCGTGGCCCAAACTTACTCACATGGTCAGGCTTAGCTGAGAAGAAGTTTACTACTAATAGTCCTTATACGGGGAAAGAATGTGCTAGAATAAAAATTGGACTTCATTGACTCAACAAAAAATGGAGAACAGACACTGAAAGGCAAATGTTACAGTATCTTTGGCTTATCTTAAAGTTTTGTCTTACTATTTCTTAATACAACTTTATATTCATGAAGAATGGCAGTCATTTCTACTACCAGTGACTCCAGGATTCAAAGAAATAACATATACATACATATGGGGTCTGTTTTTTTTGGTAGATTATACTATGTATGTGTTTAAAAAAAAGAAAATAATAAATAAAATAACTAAATATGTTGTTACAAACATTGTTAAGATGCGAAGAAATAGGCAGGTTGGCTCAGGGGTAGAGCGTCGGCCTGGAGTGCAGAAGTCCCGGGTTCGATTCCCGGCCAGGGCACACAGGAGAGGCGCCCATCTGCTTCTAGACCCCTCCCCCTCTCCTTCCTCTCTGTCTCTCTCTTCCCCACCCGCAGCGAGGCTCCATTGGAGCAAAGATGGCCCGGGTGCTGGGGATAGCTCCTTGGCCTCTGCCCCAGGCACTAGAGTGGCTCTGGTCGCAACAGAGCAATGCCCTGGAGGGGCACAGCATCGCCCCCTGGTGGGCAGAGCGTCGCCCCCTGGTGGGCATGCCGGGTGGATCCCGGTCAGGTGCATGCAGGAGTCTGTCTGACTGTCTCTCCCTGTTTCCAGCTTCAGAAAAATACAAAAAAAAGAGAAAAAAAAAAACCAGAAGTCTGCCTTATGGAAGAAAACTGAGCACCTATTCAGAACACTGAACACAAGGTAACAAAACAAAAAAGGTGTTTATTACAAGGATGTGGCTTGTTTATATTGGTGAAAATAATGAAAACAATTTAGATTAGATAACTGTCATTGAGGAATTGATAAATAAAACTTGATATCTTTATACAATGGCTACTATATAGAAGTTAAGCTGAGTGAATTAGATTTCTATGTATCAATATGGAAAAATCTAAAAAAAATATTAAATTAAAAAAATAAAGAATAACACATACAGTGTTTTCTCACAAAACAAACCTGCCTATATATTGTCTATACACAAAAAAGATTAAAACTATTCATACCAATGGTGGCCTTTAGAGAAAAGTGATAGGAATGAAACTAAGGATAAGATACAAAGCTGACTTCATTTGAATCTTCACATGTTTATTTTTATATTAACAATAGTGTTTGTATTTGGTTTAAGTTTCTTTTTACTTTTGTCAATTTGGCTAGTGGGAACAAGGGTGTTTGCTATCTTATACTCTGTATTACTCCTCTCTTTCTCTCTCTCTTTCTCTATTTTTAATCTTTCACTCTGTTAATTCTCAAAAGAATAAATAAATAGAGTGATAAAGAAACCTTTAAGCTCACCATGGACCAAGGATTCTATTACTAATATTTTTGCTGGGACCCATATATATTTGTTTTGCCACTGACTATTCATGTCAAAGAGTATTAATGGCAAGTAAATTCAGATTCTCTCTCTCTCTCTCTCTCTCTCTTTCTCTCTCTCTCTTCTCTCTCTCTCTCTCACACACACACATTCTCACAAACCATGTGAAACTACAATAAGAGTATTGGCCTCGTTTAGATAAAGATTATTACTTCATAATACCTCTTAATCCAGTTACTTTTGATATATTAGACACTTTGAGTTTAAAAGGAATGTATATAATGTATGACTAAGCAGAATTGAAACTGAGGAAGCACCAAGTATAGCATTCCTTCATGTTCTGAAGTTGTAAAAATGATTTTAATTTTGAGAAACTATGAGCGAAATCATGCTACTTACTTAGATAAAAGATAAAATTAATAAAGAATTGGAATATACAACAATTTACCATAAGGACATTTTGTATTTTGAGTAGATTAAATTACTCTAGAAAGAATGAGAGTTCAGTCAAAAGAGCTTATGATAACAGTAGCTATAATTTACTGATTGTCTACTATTAGGGATTTGAGAGTGACACTTTTTAACTCCTTGAAATCCACTGTGGGTTCACAACTAATTGAGACATTAATAAAATTATCATATAGATGAAGATCAAAATACTATATTTATACTATTAACATTGAATTAAATAGCTGATTATTTAATAATTTGGCCACAGTTGGACTTCTCAATGAAAACTTCTGAATTTGATATAGCCACAGATTCTCAGGAAGTGCTAAATAGTAGGCCCTGAAAGAGAGAGAAAACAAAAAGCATTGACCTGAGCTTGTTCAGACTTCTCACTTAAAGTCACTAGGAAGGTCACTTCTCTTTTTGCATTGGAGGAAAGAGAGAAAAAAAATTGTCTTTTCCTATTATTTCCATAAAGGATGGTATTCCTTACATTATGGACCAAACTAAGAACACTAGAGAGAGAACATGATTCTCTCTTCACCAACTTAATGTCAGGCACAGTAAGAAACATTTTATATCTGTTTTCTAATTTTCTCACAACAACCCTCACAAAGTCAATATAATTACCCAGACTTCACAAAGGAGGAAAGTGAGACTTAGAAAATTTATAAGTAATATTGCACTCTTGGTTAAATGGTTGAGCTTGAATTCAAATCTAGGTCTGTATGAATTCAAAGTCTATGCATTTTCTATTGTCCACACTTCATACCCATGAAATTACCCAATTTCTCTTGAAAATAATTATAGTAATGTAGATGAGACATGAGAATATTACTACAACTTTCAACGTTCTGAGATGTTATGTTTACAAATCACATGCATTTGACGCATTATTAGACCATGCCAAATAAAATGTCTCTTCACAAAAATTTATTGTTTAATTTTAAGTTAGTTCACTTTTGTAACTCTGAAATGTTAAGTCCCATTTCGACTTGGGTGTGTACACACAGTACTTATTAGAAATTAAAATGAGTTTAAAATGTGTCAAAAAGAGATTCTGCTGCTGAAATCCAGGTCAGGCTACTTGAAATGAATATATCTCTTCTTCCTCTAAATGTTAATTTAGATGTTCTATATTATTTTCAAAAGTTTCTAACAGAAATTTTCTTCAACTTGACACTTATAGGTCAAGAGAGCTTCAAGATAGCATCTTCAAACCCCTTATTCTGAAGGGTCTAACTGTAGAATGTTGAAATGAAGAATGCAAAAATTTTTAAAAAAACTGGTATGGACCCTGGTCTCCCTGAAATATACTCAAAATGATTAAACAGACTTAATAAATGATAACATGAAATGTAAATTACTTTATATTTCATGAAATTTGACAATTTAGCATCTATAATCAGCCAATAACAAAGTAAAACCTTTCAGACTCAATACCAAGATCTGTGATCATTATTATTTCAATAAGTATTTGTGAAGCATTTTGTTACATTTTATGTAGTTTCTCATTCAAAGCACAAATAAATAGCAATATAGTTTTTGTCAAAATAATTTGAAAGTACCATGTTATGCCTCATGTGGCTTACCAAGATACACTTTTTATGAGCATATTATAACATGGTTTATAAGCAGAGTGTACTATGCTGCATTAAATTTTACCACTGCTTATCAATGAAAAAATGCAATTCTAAAACTAAAGAATGAAAACATAAAACAATCAAGCAACACAACTTACATGAGAGTTGGGAGATCTGAGTTTTACTCTTGGTTCTGCCTGTGTGACTTTGAATAAGTCACTTCATGTCTCTGAGCCTTAGTTTTCCCATCTATAAAATAAAGATGTTGGACTGGAATTAATCATGCAAATTGCATGAGGTTCCTTTGAGGATCTTACAAAATGCCATGCACAGACTCTATCTCCAGAATATTCCATTCAGTGAATCTAAGATGGGGTCCAAAAATCTGTCTGTTTACCAAAGGCCCAGGGAATATGGATACCAGAAGTGCACACAAACCACATGGTAACGGCACTAAATCTAAATCCCCTTCCAGCTACGAATCCATGGAAAATTTAGTAAAATAGTAATTAAGTTGATGTTTTTATTGTAGAAAATATTATGAGGTGTTGCCCCATTTCAAGAATTATTTTCTCACCTGACCAGGTGATGGCACAGTGGATAGAGCATAGGGTTGGGATATGGAGGACCCAGGTTTGAAACCCTGAGGTTGCCGGCTTTAGCACAGGCTCATTTGGTTTGAGCAAGGCTCATCACCTTGAGCCCAAGGTCGCTGGCTTGAGTGAGGGGTCACTCGGTCTGCTGTAGCCCCCCAGTCAAGACACATGTGAGAAAGCAATCAATGAACAACTGAGGTGCCTCAATGAAGAATTGATGCTTCTCATCTCTCTCTCTCTTCCTGTCTGTCTGTCCCTATCTGTCCCTCTCTCTGTCTTTCACTGTCTCTGTCACAAAAAATATATATATTTTCTCAGTATATAGACTGCTGCCTGTGGTGTTCATAGTTTTTTTTTTTTTATTTTGACAAAACATGTAATGGTGTATGAAAATTGTTGCAGTGTAACCCACAAGGAATGGAACCAGAGCCTAAATTTATTGAATCTGAAGAGTCTTTATTCACCAACCAGTGGTCTGCCCACCATTCCACTTGCAAAGGACATTGATGAGCTTGGGGGGGGGAGAGGTATTTATAGGCAAAAACCACAAGATTAAAATTGTTCCAACACGTTTGTACAATATCTTAGCAAATGTATACACTGCTCTAAGATAATAAACCGCCTTCCTACAATATCTGCAGGGCTGACGCACAAAGAACGCATCCTGCCTCTGTTAGCAAGATTAGACCTGATGAGACTTGTAAGAATTTTTTACCGCAGCTGTAGCTATAAGCTAAATTGGGTCAGGGGACCTTAGCATAGGCTGGCACTCCAGCACAAAAATATTCTTAAATCAACTTTAAAAGAAGAGAGACAAGAGAGAAGAAAGGAGTGAAAGAAAACAGGCAGGCCTATATGCAAAACAGAGATTCTTATTTTATCAACTGCTTTTAGTCAAAATCTATACCCAAAATAATCACTAACATTTTGCAAGTAAAAACGCCTTAAAGATTACTAATTATTTTGGTATCTCAATGAAAGATAATTGAAAAAGAATAAAAGCTCCTTTGTAAATCTGTGGTTGGAGATCACTTACCCTAGTCCCCTGTAGTTTTGAAATCTTTCAACATAGAATCATTTATTATACTAATATACCGTAGTTTTTTTTTTATTAATTTTAATGTGGTGACATTGATAAATCAGGGTACATATGTTCAGGGAAAACATTTCCAGATTATTTTGACATTTGATTGTGTTGCATACCCCTCACCCAAAGTTAAATTGTCTTCCGTCACCTTCTATCTGTTTTTTTGTGCCCCTCCCTTACCCCCACCCCCTCTCTCTCCTTCCTCACCCCCTCCTCACCCCCTCATTATCCTCACATTCTTGTCAATGTCTCTGATTCTCAATTATATGTCCCCTCTATGTATGGATTCATATAGTTCTTAGTTTTTTCTGATTTACTTATTTTACTTTGTATAATGTTATCAAGGTCCATCCATGTTATTGTAAATGATCTGATGTCATCATTTCTAATGGCTGAGTAGTATTCCATACTATATATGTACCAAAGTTTTTTAATCCACTCATCCACTGACAGACAATTGGGCTGTTTCTAGATCTTCACTATTGTGAACAATGCTGCCATACTATTTTCCACAGTGGCTGCACCAGTCTGCATTCCCAACAGCAGTGCAGGAGGGTTCCCTTTTCTCTACATCCTTGCCAGCACTGATTCTGTGTTGTTTTGTTGATGAGCACCATTCTGACTGGTGTGAGATGATATCTCATTGTGGTTTTAATTTGCATTTCTCTAATGATTAGTGATGTTGAGCATTTTTTCATATGCCTATTGGCCATCTGTATGTCCTCTTTGGAGAAGTGTCTATTCATTTCTTTTGCCCAACAATGAACAGTCAGAAAGAGAAATTAAGGAAACAATCCCCTTCAGTATTACAACCAAAAAAATAAAGTACCTAGGAGTAAATTTAACCAAGGAGACTAAAGATTTATACTTGGAAAACTATAAAACATTGATAAAAGAAATCAAGGAAGATACAAACAAGTGGAAGCACATACCGTGCTCATGGTTAGGAAGAATAAACATCATTAAAATGTCTATATTACCCAAAGCAATTTACAAATTCAATGCAATACCAATTAAAATACCAATGACATACTTTAAAGATATAGATCATATATTCCAAAAATTTATATGGAACCAAACAAGAACACGAATAGCCTCAGCAATCTTAAAAAGAAAGAATAAAGTGGGAGGTATCACACTTCCTGATATCAAGTTATACTACAAGGCCATTGTACTCAAAGCAGCCTGGTACTGGCATAAGAACAGGCATATAGATCAATGGAACGGAACAGAGAATCCAGAAATAAACCCACAGCTCTATAGACAACTGATATTTGACAAAGGAGGTAAGGGCATACAATGGAGTAAAGACAGCCTCTTTAATACATGGTGTTGGGAAAATTGGACAGCTACTTGCAAAATAATGAAACTAGACCACCAACTTACACCATTTACAAAAATAAACTCAAAATGGATAAAAGACTTAAATGTAAGATGTGAAACCATAAGCATCTTAGAAGAAAACATAAGCAGTAAGCTCTTCGACATCTATAACAGCAGATGATTTATCTCCACGGACAAGTGAAATAAAAGACAGGATAAACAAATGAGAGTATACCATAGGAGTTTTTTAAGAATTACTTAATATGGTATTGGATATTAATACTGGAAATGGATTAAAAATTTTTGGATAATTTAACTCCGTATAGGTATTATGTTTCATCAGTGTTCTAGGACTCTTTAGGTAAACCACATAGTTAAAAATTAGTGGAGAGATATAATTTGATGAAGCAGGGTGACCTGTGATCAATATCATCTCTACAACTCAAGACTTAATTTGGCTAATGGCCATAGTAGGAGTAACAATGTTGTTAATGTAAGTCATAGCAGGTCTGTTAGAACTTTGAGTAAGTCATATTTTGAATTCCAAACAACTAGAACTTTATAGCAGAGACCCAGGCTTATCCAAAATTGTTATATACTATTTATTTGTATTCAAGATATAACAGTTATCTTAGTTTGAGTGATTATATTTTATAAAAATTATAAGCAGAATATTGATTCATCAATTGGACAATTGGCTTTCCTTGTTGCAAATTAAAACTTACATTTATCACTTAGCAATTTTGTACATGTCTTCTTAAAGTATTAGTACTTCTATTAAAGAGTGCATATTTAAATGAAACAATTTAATATATTTAAATAATGGTAAATAAGTTGTCTAGTTCAAATGGTCAAATGGTGCCATTTCCTTACCTATACCAATTAGAGCTATATATAAAGCACTATAGGATCAGCATATCTAACTCCTTATTCTGAAGCAGTGATGTGTAGCAAAAAAAAAAAATTAACTTGGTTTTGGTTTCT
The DNA here is from genome assembly GCF_036850995.1 of Saccopteryx leptura. Lineage (NCBI taxonomy): Eukaryota > Metazoa > Chordata > Mammalia > Chiroptera > Emballonuridae > Saccopteryx > Saccopteryx leptura. Next base: position 58,716,238 of record NC_089516.1, on the reverse strand, counting down.
TTCAAAATATTAATAAAGTTATACCGATCTTACTACTGTACTTGAGTTGCTGTGATGACCAGGGTAAGCAACAAATCTTATCATGGTTATGCTCCAGTTTTCTCATGGTTTCTTGAGGTTGCCTCAAACTGATGCTTTAAAGAAACTACATATGGCTTTTGCACCCCAGATAGACTGCAGGATATTTTTTGAGAGAACTTTGGGGATATTTAGGTTATCAAAAGTGTCATGAAATTTGAAGATATTTTTCTTTCTGATTTGCCTAGGATCCACAGCACTACTGTAGACAGATGCAAAAGTTGTTGTTTGACATATGTCCTGGGGCCATTACATTTGATTTAGTAGTGTCCTCCCCAGCAATAGTTAGATGAATAAGGGTGTATGCCAAGTTTCATTGTAATTTCACTTAAGAAACTTCTTGAGAGATGAAAAATGGAAGGAAAAAAAGAACTGAGATCACATCTGAGTAATAAATTATTAAGATTTAAGGTAAAGAAAACTCCATTCTCCTCACTAACTTGCAATGAAGGTTGAATGCTGCATCTAGCTATTTCTTGGAAATGATTTTATTTTTTATAGATGTTACAAACCTCCCTCTGAATCTATAATTTCTAAGCCCAGTTTCATTTTGTGCAAATCACAAATTTAGGATAGATCTGGGATTTGTCATCCTTGATATTTTTGAATATCAATAGCCTAGTCCTCTTCATAAGTGATGACTTTTTTAAAAATCAGAAATACTTAATGCAAATCCTTAGTAGGTAATCTTTCAGATATAACTCTTCAAAACTGGCTATCTTGCATGCAAACACTTTTGACTCTTCCAGTAAAGTCAGCATTAAGCTCTATACCACAGCACATAGATTACCATATATTTTTACTAGCTAAACAAAAATATATAAATAAAATCAACAGAAATTAGTCCAGAGGCTCAACTACATTATACCATTCCAATGATGGGCAATGTCAAACTCAATAAATGTGCTTTCCTCTTGAACACATTAACGTTCAACTCCAGACTAAATTCCAGTAGGAGTGAGGTTAATAGGATAGAATGTGTCAAGATAAATAAAATAACTACTAATGCTGTCCTAAGCCTTATCTGTAAAATCTATGGCTTTTGCCATGTATATTTATTCACTCTCAAGTGCAGTAAGCTTACATAGGGTTTTTACTGATGAATCACCCTACTCAACAAGGAAGGAAATCTGAACCCTTATGGAGCATGTGCTATTTTTAACAATTGGTTTAGAGACATAACTTTTTCTATATTTTTGCATCACATTTGCTTTTTCATTTTTCCTTTTTTATTTCTATACTTCTCCTTTTTCTTTACTTTCTTTTTCTTGGTTTTGTCTCATTTTTATTTCCTGCCCTACCTAATCCAGTATATAAGTGATTTTCAAGCTCTGAGATACAAGCTATTAGTGACTCAAGAAATCAATTCTGAAGTCCACAACCAGCCATTTTAAAATCAACTACAGTAGAATATTTTAAGCTGTGGTGGGATCCAAATAATTTGACAACTTGTTCTCTGCCCTAATGACTGTTTTAAGTATATAAAAAGATATACCAAAAGGTAGTTTATTATTTCATGTATTTACTACTTAAACAGGAGGTACGCCAAACTAGATTGTTATAAGAAAAAGTTTTTATTAAATAATACCAAACAAAATAAAACAATAAAAATGTTATGTAAGATATTTCCATATTGCTTCTTGACTGGCATCTTCACTTGCAAAATTTTTCACCTATGGAGGAAATGAAGATTACTACGGGTGCTTAGAATAAGCTGTTGCACAGATGCATGTTAAAAAAGAATAAGGAGTCTGACCAGGCAGTGAAGCAGTGGATGGAACATCGAACTGGGATGCAGAGCACTGAGGTTCGAAGTCCTGAGGTCGCTGACTTGAGTGTGGACTCATCGACTTGAGCATGGGCTTATCAGCTTGAGTGCAAGGTTTCTGACTTGAGCATGGGATCATGGGCATGACCCCATGGTCACTGGCTTGAGCCCAAAGGTCACTGGCTTGAGGGGGGTGGTGGGGGTCTCTCACTTTGCTGTAGTGCCCCCTCATTGGGGCACATATGAAGAAACAATCAATAAACAACTGAGTTGCCACAATGAAGAACTGATGCTTCTCGCCTTTCTCCCTTCCTGTCCGTCTGACTCTCCATCCCTTTCTCTGACTCTCTCTGACTCTCTCTCTCTGTGTCTCTGTCACAAAAAAAGAGTAAGGAATGTAGGCCCCGGCCCATTCACTGAGTCATAGAGCCTGAGCGTAGTGTGTAGATATCCCAGGTTCAATTCCTGGTCAGACCACACAGGAGAAGCACCCATCTGCTTCTCAATGCCTCCCCTTCTAGTTTCTCATTCTCTTCCTCTCTCTCTCTCTCTCTCTCTCTCTCTTTCTATCTTCCTCCCTTCCTGCAGCCAAGGCTCTATTAGAGCAATTTGGCCCCAGGCTCTGAAGATAGCTCCATGGCCTCTGCCTCAGGCACTAAAAAATAGCTCCGGTTGCAGCAGAGCAAGGGACCCAGATGGGCAGAGCATTGCCCCCTAGTGGGCTCGATGGGTGGATCCTGGTTGGGGTGCATGTGGGAGTCTGTATCCGCCTCCCCTCTTCTCGCTAAACTTAAAAAAAAAAAGAGTAAGAAATGTAAATTTGTGATTTCCACATTGGACAGCTGCCCAGGCACCCACCTTAGAGAGAACCCTGATTACAAGTTCCGTTTTAACAACCGGGTTGCCAACTCAACCAAAAAAATAAGTATTAGTTCTTCTAAACTGGTATGAGCCAGCTGAATCTCACAACTGACTTTAAGATGCATGCTATGACAAGGGTAATATTGTTTCAGGGGTAATATGGGTTTTGTTTGAACCCATACTGTGTACTGGGTCAGGATTGAAAATATATTTCTTCATGAAAAGCAGCACCAATGTACATTGCCTGCCTCTATTCCTGGTACTTCGGGCATAAAAGATGGCAGGCTGAAAGGTGTAGTAGGTTACAAAGCAGGGAATCAGGGAGTCTGAGATCTTGCTCTGGTTCTGTCGCTAAGTCACAATTTTACATTATGTTTCTTCCATTTATTTAATTGTTAAATAAACATGAGGTGCTTAGACACACATACACATACACATGCATATACTATATACATATGCATATAAGACATCTATATATAAATATAATATAGATATAGATACAGACATAGATACACTTACAGATATAGATAGATATTGGTAGATATAGATAGATATTGATATATAGACACTGGTGCTACTGGAAAGTGCTAGAGGCCAGGGATGCTATGAAATGTCCTATATTGCACATTACAGCCTTGTACAACAAATAATTGTCTAGTCTTAAATATTAATAGTTCCAAGGTTTGAGAAACCCTGCTATATACATATCCAACTACTATTTGGAAAAATTTAAGGAGAAGTTAGAATGTTCACAAGTTTTCATTTGAATGTGTGACATCATACGACTCCAATCAGAATCATAAATATCTTTCTAAACCTGATTTTAGTAACTAAATTAAATTAAAATATTGCTTTATCACTAAAATCATTGTTTTGTACAATTTACTTATTTTAATATATGAGATTAGGAATTTTTCATTTCTAGCTTCCCCTTCACATATGTGTACCATTTCACAATTTTCAACAGCTTTGGTATGAATCCCATCCTTACTGACTTTACATGGCAATCTGACACATAGGGAAGCTTAGAGAAGTGTAGTGTCTGCCTGGTGCCCCAGAAAATATGAAGTAGAGGAGGAATCTGAACTCAGGTTGTTGGTTTCCAAGGGTTTGATTAAAAGACAAACTACTCTGAGCCTTGGCCCAGAACTATTCTAACCAAACCAACAAGCCTGACAAAATAATCAAAGTAATTGAATAGAATTTTAAAATATCTACAATTTCAATAGCACCACAGAACCAAAGTTTACAATATGCTTTAACTATAATTACTATTCTTAATGATGTACCTTCTGGGTTGCATTTCTTTATTTAAAACTTTGTCCTTCTCATTGAGACTCATGGAAATAGATAAGAGTGCAGTGGTTACCAGGAGGAAGTAGATGTAAGGGAGGGGGAGGGAGTTTGGGGAAGGGTGTAAAATGGGACAAACATAAGGTGATGAAAAATGATTTGACTTTGAGTGATGAATATACAACATAATGGACTCTTCAAACAACGTAGTGATGTTTATCTGAAATCTATGTACACTTGTTGATCAATGTCACCCTGTTAAATTTAGTTTTATTAATAAATATATATATATAAATAAATGAAATACAAATTTGTCCTTCTCTGTCTGAACTCTTCTTTGAAAACTTTGTTTCAAAAACGACAGTGTTCTCTGAAAACACCTCACATGTGTCTTAGAATTCCTGACTCTCCTTGACATTTCTACTTTGTATTTTTTTTTCTATTTTAAAGCTTTCTAAGTCTGGATAGATGTTAAAAAATAAAAAAAAAACATTCTCAGGCCAACTATGTAGTATATAGTAGTAATTGGGTAACATTTCTGTCATCTCAAAAATGTATGCACATATCATTTTTTACTTATACAAGGTGAAATATCTGATTTTCTACTAATCTGAAAATAAAATTATAAAATCACAAATTTAATTTAATTTATTTATGTTCCTACTAACATTGCAATCGGGAATTTCTAAGCCTTTTAGTGATATGAACAAATCATTAGAGAATAACATATATGTATTATATATATATATAAAGATACATTTACAATGCCACTACACCAAAGAATTAATCATGCCACTTTTATTAATTAAGAAAAGTACATTAATGTGCATGTCTTTGATATTCAGTTATATCAGGTAAATATAAACTTGTAGAAAAATCAATATAAAGCAGCTTTCTAAGAATTTTTTATGGTGAAAACTCTCACAGACTTTCAGCTCTCTTCTCCTGCAATTATCTATGCAACAACCCTCACAGAAAGTTTTCTACTACTCATCATTTTGTGTATGTGTACATTCAAGACAACCTTTGAAATAGATACCCACCTACTTGAAAATCTGATGTTGAAAAAAAAAAGTCTGAGCTTTTTTATTTTATCTACTATCAATGTGATAACTTGTGAAAGAGTAAGCTTCTAATTGCTTTTCTGAGAGTTAATAAATGCATGAGGTTAATTAAAATTGATGTATGACATATTACACGTTTTTATTGGATCAAAATAAAATACTTCTTTATCATTGATGGCATGTTTATCTTATCTGTATATCTGTATACAAGTTATTACTTTTTTGTGTGTTCTCATTAGCTAGGGGCACACTATCCTTCTAAGTAAACTGTCTCCTTTTTTTTTTTTTCAGCATGATTATCTAATTATTTCTGCCACAAAAGATTCTTAGCTCAGTGTTTTGTGGTTGTTTACAGCACTCATTAAATAAGTACAAAATAAGTACAGTAAAAGATGATATGGTCTGAAATGAGGTAAAGACAGAGAAGCCAGCATTAACTGTCCACAATTTGTAAAAGTATAATGTGCCCAGGCTGCTGCTATAGTCTGCAGCAAACAGTGTGGTGAGATGTTTTACACAAATAAGGATATTAGTAAATAAGGGCTATGTTTCTGCATATATAATTATAAATAGCCAGTTCATGTACATGTGAGAACTGTGTTATTCTAAAATTGCTTATCTGACTGGCAGGGAAACCTCAAAAAGCTTTTCTTGGGGTTGAAGTAAAAGCTACAGCAATGATCCTTAAAACCTCAGAGATATGACTATAAGAGATCTTTCTTTGGAGCATTACTAAAATAAACTCTGCATATGATCAAAATATAAGATTGTCAAAAATTTTTCTTTAAAAAGACCCAGCATCATCTTCTTAGGAAAAACTATTATGAAAAGAAAACCAAGAAGAATAAGAAAAAGCATAAATGATTCCCTCGATTAAGGACAAGAATGAAATGGAAGTCAGTGCTGTAATAACCTAGTTTAAAGGTATAGAGAATAACCTTGAAAATAGACAAATCTCAACAGTAATTCATTAGCAAGACAGCTAAATTTTGCTTTAATTTTGCACCCTTCTCATCACAAACCCTTCTTTGTCTGCCATCAAGCTTGTGTGTATATTCTGAAGAATTGAAGGTCTTACAGACTGTGGAGAGGGTATAAAAAGGATATGGGGTGGTGATAACTTTAAGAGCACTATCCTCCAGAACTGAGGAGGAACTACAGTGGTACCTTGAGATACAAGCAGACCAACATACAAAAATTTTTTTAAGATACAAGCTGCAACTTGGTCTGTATTTTTGTTTGAGATCAGAGCAAAATTCTGAGATATGAGTCATGATTCGTGAAGCTGCCACTAGTTGGCACGTTGGCACATGGGTCCAGTATCGGCAGCACAACACCAGCATCTCATTCTCTCTCACGTGTTACCCATAGAATCAAGTTGAATCTCATGTGCTGTACTCATTCTTGCATCATTTTTGTATTTTTTACTAATTTTTTTTGTGTGCTATCATGGGGCCGAAGAAAGTGAGTGTAAAGGACAGTGGTGAGAAGAAGAAGAGAATGATGTCGATAGAAGTAAAGCAAGAAATAATAGAAAAACATGAGCGTGGTGTACGAGTGATTGAACTGGCAAAGCTGTATGACCGCAATACATCTACAATTTGTACCATCCTTAAACAAAAGAATGCCATCAAAAGCATAATTCCAGCAAAAGGAACTACAATTCTGCCCCAATTAAGGACAAATATCCATGAAGAAATGGAGAAGCTTCTGCTGATGTGGGTGAAAGAGAAAGAGCTGGCAGGAGATAGAGTGATGGAGACTGTAATATGTGAAAAGGCACATATTATTTATGGTGACTTGAAGAAGAAAGAACCATCAACCTCAAAAGAGGCAGAAGATATGCTTAAGGCAAGTCATGGCTGGTTTGAAAATTTCAAGAAGAGATCTGGCATCCACTCGGCGGTGAGGCATGGTGAAGCTGCAAGTGCTGACGTTAAGGCAGCTGAGGAGTACATCACACGTTTTGCTGTGCTTATGGCAAAGGAAGGCTACATTCTCCGACAAGTGTTCAACTGTGATGAAACAGGATTGTTTTAGAAAAACATGCCCCAGAGGACTTTCATCACCGCAGAAGAGAAGAAGCTGCCAGGCCATAAACCCATGAAGGACCGTCTGACCCTTGCATTGTGTGCAATGCTAGTGGTGACTGTAAAGTAAACTCACTGCTAGGGTATCATTCTGAAAATCCTCAAGTCTTTAAGACTCAAAAGATTCTTAAAGAAAAACTACAGGTTATGTGGCATACCAATGCTAGGGCATGGGTTACGCGGCAGTTTTTTATTGAATGGGTAAATCTCGTCTTTGGTCCTGCAGTGAAGAAATATCTTCAAGAAAATAAACTCCTGATGAAAGCATTACTAATCCTTGAAAATGCTCCAGCCCACCCACCTGATCTTGAAGATGACATTCTTGATGAGTTCAAATTTGTGAAAGTCCTCTACCTTCCACCCAACCCGACTTCAGTCCTGCAACCTATGGATCAGCAGGTCATTTCCAATTTTAAAAAGCTTTACACAAAGCACTTATTCTGCCTCTGCTTTGAGGTGTCTGACTGAGAATACAAATCTAACCCTTCAAGAGTTTTGGAACGATCACTACAACATCGTGATATGTTTACATATTATTTACTTGGCATGGCAAGAGGTTACAAGGAGAACCTTGAACTCAGCATGAAAAAAGTTATGGCCTGATGTTGTTGCAGACAGCGACTTTGAAGAATTCATACCGGAGACTGAGACCGAGGTAGAAGTGTTGGAGCAGATTGTGTCCCTTGGAAAGTCTATGTGTCTGGAGGTAGATGAGGGTGACGTAAAGGAGCTCATTGAGAAACATGAGGAGGAGCTCTCAACTGAGGAGTTGAAGGAGCTACAGATGATGCAACATACAGAGCTTTTGCAAGAGATTAGTAGTGAAGAGGAGGTAGAGTCGGAGGAAGTGATTTCTACAAGTGAAATTAAAGACATGCTGGCAATGTGGGAGAAGCTTTCAAGTTTCATTGAAAAGAAACACCCAGAAAAAGTTTCAACTGGTCGTGCTTCAGCACTTTTTAATGACACTTGTTTGCCACATTTTCATAACATTTTAAAAGGCAGGCAAAAGCAAACCTCTTTGGATAGATTTTTATTCAAAAGTCTTGCAAGTGAAAGTGCCAAAAGTGCAGCCTAAAAGGCAAAAACAGGTGATAATTAAATGAAAAATATGTAATGTTAAGCTTAGGTTAAGTTTAAAGTTAAGAAAGTCCATTTTTTTATAATTAAGTTTTTGTGGTTTCATTTTAAGTAAAGAGAGTGCAGTTTTAGTTTTGTTTAAAGTAAAGAAAATGCAGTTTTAGTTTACATTTAGTGTTAAGAAAGTGCAGTTTTAGTTTACGTGTCTATAGTGCCTGCATCCCTTCCTCCTCCCTCCTCTTCTGCAATTCGCTTCCGTTAGCCACACGTCTGTCTCCAAGGTAAGACCACAGTACTAAGTAACACTTTTTATTTTATTTCTATGCATTGATAAAGTATATCTTAATTAAAAACATGTCTTTTTTCATAATTTAGGATGATTTGGGGATGTTTCACAGAGCTGGAACGGATTAAATCTATTTCAGTTATTTTAAATGGGAGAAATTTGTTTGATGTACGAGTTGACTGACTTATGAGCTCAGTTACAGAATGAATTAAACTTGTATCTCAAGGTACCACTATATATATATATTGGTACCCTCAAATAAACTCCTTACTCTGGCTTAGATTAATAAACTGCAATTTCATCCAGAATACCCTGGGAGGGTTGAAGAGAGGTCTTAGGAAAAGCAGATCTTGAGGGAATTACAATTCTCTTTGTGAAAACCGCACCTTTCTCTTGAACCACAAGAGAACCTTTCACAGAGAACCTTTTTTTAATTGAGTCACAACCACTTGGACTATTGTATGAGGAACAAGAAATGAGAGAAAGAAGGGAGGATAGCCAAAACTGTAGATTCATGTAAACATCGTGAAGAATAAAAATAATCAAAACAGGCACTGGGAATGCTGCAAAGGGCTTGCTTTTAACACAAGGGCACAAATCTGTATCAGCTCCATATTCTACATAAATTTTTTGTTTTCCATTCTCCTAGAGCAGTGGTAGTCAACCAGGTCCCTAACGACCACTAGTGAGCGTTCCAGCTTTCATGATGGGCGGTAGCGGAGCAACCAAAGTATAAATAAAAGGATAGATTTAACTATAGTAAGTTGTTTTATAGAGATTTATTCTGCTAAACAGCAAAAATCCAACATAAAGTATTTGGTAAGTAATTATTATTATATGCTTTAACTTGCTGTAACTCTGCTTTATAAATTTTATAAAGTAAAGTTACTTCCCTACTTTATAAGTTACCGTTACTGTGGAACCGGTGGGCGGTTAGAAAATTTTACTAACAGAGATACAAAAGTGGGTGGTAGGTATAAAAAGGTTGACTACCCCTGTCTTAGAGGTTCTTAAATATCTGCCTGGGAACTATGATTGGTCGCTTACTAGTTAGGGGAGGCAGGCCTCCCCGGAGGGTGTTCAGCTCAAAGAGATATCTGCTTTTGCATTTGTCAGTGTAACTTCCATCCACTAGTCTTAATCTTCCCTTGGCTTTGGTACGGACCAAGTGCCATCCTTATTTCCTTTAACTCAATCTGAACTGCAGCCCACGGTAGAAGCTGCAAGGGCTGGGCAGAGCTCCAGGTGAGAGGGGCAGAGAGAACAGCACTAGCATGCTAGTCAGAAAAATGGAGTGGCAGCTCCACCATGGGCTAGTACGTCGCACCCCCCCCCCCACGGGGGGGCATTTGATCAGCGCGGTGATTGATAAGTGCGGGATTGGATCTGCTGTTTCTCCCTCCTTCCCTTCCTCCTCTCCCCCCTCTCCTCCTTCGCTCCTCCCATCGGCTCCCTCCCTCCTTCCAGATAGAAGCGCTGCCCCAGGCAAGCCGCTCCAGAAGGGATCTGCCTGCTCCCGGGCGCCGTCTGCGCTGTATCCGTTGTGCAGCGCCGGTCGCGCTGGTCCTAGCCTGTGTCCGCTCCCGCGCCTTCCCTGGTCGCGGAAGCTGTGGGCGCCTCCGGGAAAGCTGCGGGAGGCGCATTTGCCGGGTAAGTTCTGAGCACTCGGGGACACTGCGGCTACTGCGCGGTGGCCGGTGAATGGCTCCGCTCGACCCCCTGCTCCTTTGGCGGCTGCCTCCCCTCGCCGAGGGAAAGGCGTGGGAGGACCTACCGCCAGCCTCTGGTGACTTTGCTCTGAGGCCACCATCGCTTCCCGCCCCCAGCGGGGCAGGCTGCTTTCGGTACCGTCTTCGCGGGCGTGGTCCGGGTCAGGGTACGCGCAGCCCTGCGGTCACTGCTGCTGCGGGCGGCCCACGCCTCTGGCGGACCCTGGAGCAAAGGAAGTGCGGCTGGCCGTCGCGCTTGTGGGCCCCGCACCCCGCATCAGGCGTCTAGCTGCAATGGGGAGGGTAGGTAGGGCTGCGTTAGTGGTCGGGGTCCTAGGTAGGGGGACTAGCTACTGGCCAAACCCCGGAGTCGCCCAGGAGTCCTTGGGGAATGGCATTTGCGTAGGATTCGGGGGAGGAGGGGTGGAGAAGGCGGCCATGGGCAGACATTGGAATCCCCCTCCCCCAACACACACACACACATACTCTCTCTCTCTCTCTCTCTCTCTCTCTCTCTCTCTCTCTCTCTTTCTCTCTCTCTCTGCAGGTTTAGGGATTCCTATTAACCCTTCGGTGGCCTGCAGGGCGGCCGAGTGGAAGTGGGTTGCGCGCCCGCTACAATTTAAAGTCCGCCTTTGCCTCTCTATGGTTCCCAGTTCACTTTCCCACCGCTTTAAAGCCCGCTCTCCCTAGCCAAGTCCTGAGGCCATTCTTTTCCCAAGACGTGGAGCTAAATTAAACTTACTTAAAGTGCTTTATCCGGGTTGAGGCTGATTTGGTCCCAATAACTACATTTGGGAAAGCGACTAGGGAAGCTCGGGGACACGCAGTGGAGGGAAGAGTGATAGGAGGGTCCATGGAAGGAAGATCTGGCCCTCTACCTCAGGGTCCTCCATGGCGCTCCTCGCAGCTAACTTACTTCTGCTTTTCCTTTACTATGATTGTCAAGAATTTCAAGTGTCCCCAGCTCCTTTAATCTATTTACACCCCCTCTCTGAGATTCCTTAAAAAAAGACTGTTTTCACATAGTGTTGACAGTGTCATCAATGTCTTGAAGGAAATTACTGTATTTGAGAACTAAAACTAATTATTTGATATTTCACTTTCAAATACACATTTTTTTTAAAGCACATTTAGGTAAAACACCACCACCACTATTTAAATAGTTTTCTAATTCACCCTAAGCAGTAGTGATCTTTTTGGAATGCTGTTGGAATGGGACTCAGAATTCCTGGGTTCTGTTTCTAATTTTATAGATTCTTGAACTTAAGCAAGTCAAGAACTTTCCCTGGTTGAAGAATATCTACATCTACAAAATGAATCCAATTCTAAAGGTCTTGTCCAGCTCTCATGTCGGCTTCTATTTCAATGAACTATTAAGCAAATTAATAAATATTTGTTAAATGAACGACTGAATGAAAACCCCATATCTCTCTAGGAACTGTGTATATTCAATATTTGGAAATACGTAGAAACAAATGCCCTTTGGTTATGAAAGGGCATTTATCATGGTCACACTACATCACTCTTCTTGCATTTAATGATGCAATTGCAATAGAGTGGGAGGCCTCCTCTCTCTCTGAGGACAGCTCATCTTGATGTCACCCTTTGGCATAGAAAAGGACAATTTGAGGCTCCAAAAGAAAAGGATCTTGTCCAGGACTAATCAAGAATTACAGAATGGAAAGGAGGCTCTTGATGTCTGGTTTGAGGTTCAAGGCTCTTTGCCTAAGAAAAAGGTTGGGGGGGGGAGAGAAAGCCCATAAAAATTCTGAAGGAGACTGCCAGAGCTACAGGTTGCCTTAGTGCCTAAGTTTATAAACTTAGGGGCTAACAGTACTACCATCTGAGCTTAATAGGAAAGGAGGAGGGGAAAAGCAGCATCTTTCCCTTCTCGGATGGCTCCTTTTGCCTATTTTGCCTATGTCATCCTCTATTCAGAATTTGGTACAGCAATGGGACCCCTGTGTTGTCTTCCTCTGCAGCAGGCTGGGACTGAAGACACAAGGAAAGCAAGCTAAAATGTTTTGTGTGACAGCCACACGGCTTGGTCAAATCATAGTCACTCTTTTTCATTCCCTCTTTTTCCTACCTCACCCCCCCCCCAAAGAAAATAAATAAACAGCCCTTGGCACTTCTGGGCAAAAGCAGATATTCACATGTTGAAAATGGATTCCACAGGGAAAGTACTGGCTCAGGCAACCTTAAGATAACAAAGAAGAAAGTAGATAATGAAGGCAAAACCCAACACCTGGCCATCAGTAATGCTGTGGAAAGGTTATCTGAATTCTGTTGAATGTCAGAGATGGAAGGGCCCATATAGTCCACTCCCTTGCCAATGGGGACAGGAAGATCCAAAAACAAGTGACATACCTGGCAACAGCTGGATCAGAAACCAGGTCTGCTGAGTCTCATGCGGAACTTTGCTCATCTTTCCTCTCTTAGGAGCTGGTCTTCCTGCATTTCTGTCTTCTGTTCTTTTAGTTCCCCAGCCCCTGTCTGCAGCTTGGAAAATTTAGGCACCCTTCCCTGGGCTCCCACTCTTAGCTGAGGCTCAGCCTGGCAGCGACTTTCTGACACCCACTCTTATTATTATTCTCCTTCCTTTGGGCAAAAAAAAAGCATACATTTAAACCTCATTATCTGACTAAGTGTAAACCTCAGAAGAGAAGGGTTTTGTTTTTTAACTTGGTGCATAAGCTATCCTTTGAGCTGGGTTCCTGAATCAGGGCAAATAGCTTACCAGTCACCACCGGAAAGTAATTATCTAAGCACTGAAACAAAGCTCTGTATGTAAAGCATACATCCCCTAACTCCTGGTCCTCCTACACAGACACACTGGTGCACGCACACACCACACCCCCGCACCAAGAACATTTGAGCTAGGAGGCTGGTAGGCAGGCCCCAGTCCTGTAGCAAAAGAAGCACTTCTATACACACTTGACAGAGAGAGAGAGAGAGAAGGAGAGGAGGCAAAGGGAGGTGAGAAGAGGGGAGGGAGAGTAGAGAAGAGAGAGAGAGAGAGAGAGAGAGAGAGAGATCTGGAATGAGATCCCCATGGAAAGGCCAGGAGGGAGGGCTATGTGGAAGAAATCATTAGGAGGGTTCAAGACCCTTAGCGGGACCCCTCTTGGAGAGCCTAGCTAGTGTTTCCCTGCCCGCTGGGTTGGAGGTAGAGTAGTTCAAAATCACTGACGCAGCCAGATTTGAACTTTGCAAGCCACTGGTGGGGAAGGAAAGAATCTTTCCCTCCCTCTGCAGCAGGAGCCCTCAATCTGCTGCCTGCTTCCTCCCCCTGTGACCTCATCCCAGCCTTGTTTCTTGGAGCTTGCAAAACCTCTCAAATTCAAACTGCTAAGCGCATTGCTGTTGCTGCCACCGTATTGGAAGCTGCAGCAAGGTTTGGCGGTTGCTGCCACCCGCTGACCCGGCCTGCCGGGGAATACTCAATCTCACCCCCGGGGTCGTGTGGGCTCAGCTTCCCCGCGCTCCAACCCTCCTCTTCCTCTCCTGCTGCCTGCCAGTTCTCTTATTTCTGCGCACCCGCCCCCCTCCCCGTGGCCAAATTAAATCAACCAACCGAAAGCAGGGCATCCCCCACCCCCCAAGCAGCGTCTTCTTTTTTCCTTGCTCTCCCTCTTTTTCTGAAGATACTAAACTACTGGCGGACTGCAAAGGAGAGGGATCCAGTCTTCTCCTGACGTGTGAGTAACCCCCACGCAGCGCTTTGTTCTTCCATCTCCCCACCTCTTGGTGCCAGTTGCTTGATTTTCCAATCCCCTTTTTGCACAGTTAAAAGACCGACAACAACCACAAAAGTAAAGCAATTTCTACTACGAGACCAGGACTGGCAAGCCTCCCGGAAATCTCTTCAAGATACCCCAGGGGAGGAGGAGATGGGCTGGATTTAGTAGGACAACTCCGTTACTAATGACTGCGGCTGGCTTCGACCGGCGGGGACATCAAGTGCAAGCCTGTGTGTTCCAGGACGAGTGTGTGGGTGGGCTGTGGGACGCCGGGGGGGGGGGGGGGTCGTGAGAGAAAAAACTGCTTGAAAAACGCAATGATTTCATTCTGCCATATGTTTCACGTCCACTCCCCGAGTTCTCCTTCCCTCCCACTCTGCCTCCTTGCTTTGCCATTTTAATCGGGCTTCCTTGTTTCTTCCCCCCCTCCCCCGCACCCTGCTTTTTCCTGCTCCCCCCTTCCAAGGTTTGCCTGTAGGTACTTGAGCTGATACCAACGGTGCCTAAAGATGCTGAGCGGCGTTTGGCTCCTCAGTGTGTTAACCGTGGCCGGGTTCTTACAGACAGCGAGTCGTAAAAGTGCCAAAGACATTTGCAAGATCCGCTGCCTGTGCGAAGAGAAAGAAAATGTACTGAATATTAACTGCGAAAACAAAGGATTTACAACTGTCAACCTGCTCCAGCCTCCCCAGTATCGAATCTACCAGCTTTTCCTCAATGGAAACCTCCTGACAAGACTGTACCCCAATGAGTTTGTCAATTACTCCAACGCGGTGACTCTCCACTTAGGTAACAATGGGCTGCAGGAGATCCGAACTGGCGCATTCAGTGGCCTGAAAACCCTCAAGAGACTACACCTTAACAACAACAAGCTCGAGGTGTTGAGGGAGGACACCTTCCTGGGCCTGGAAAACCTCGAGTACCTCCAGGCTGACTACAATTACATCAGTGCCATTGAAGCAGGGACATTTAGCAAACTAAATAAGCTCAAAGTACTCATCCTGAATGACAACCTTCTGCTGTCGCTGCCCAGCAATGTGTTCCGGTTTGTCTTGCTGACCCACTTAGACCTGAGAGGAAATAGGCTGAAAGTGATGCCTTTTGCTGGTGTCCTTGAACATATCGGAGGGATCATGGAGATTCAGCTGGAGGAAAACCCATGGAACTGCACTTGTGACTTACTTCCTCTCAAGGCTTGGCTGGACACCATAACTGTTTTCGTGGGGGAGATTGTCTGTGAAACTCCCTTCAGATTGCATGGAAAAGATGTGACCCAACTGACCAGGCAAGACCTCTGTCCTAGAAAAAGTTCCAGTGACTCCAGTCAGAGGAGTGGCCATGCTGACACACACATCCAAAAGCTGTCACCTACAATGAATCCTGCTCTCAACCCAACCAGGGCTCCAAAAGCCAGCCGACCACCGAAAATGAGAAATCGTCCAACTCCCCGGGTCACTGTGTCAAAGGATAGGCAAAGCTTTGGCCCAATCATGGTGTACCAGACCAAGTCCCCTATGCTTCTAACCTGTCCCAGCAGCTGTGTGTGCACCTCTCAGAGCTCAGACAATGGTCTAAATGTCAACTGCCAAGAAAGAAAGTTCACTAATATATCTGACCTGCAGCCCAAACCTACCAGTCCAAAGAAACTCTACCTGACGGGGAACTATCTTCAAATTGTTTATAAGAATGACCTCTTAGATTATAGTTCTTTGGATTTGTTACATTTGGGGAATAACAGGATTGCAGCCATTCAGGAAGGTGCCTTCACAAACCTGACCAGTTTACGCAGACTTTATCTGAATGGCAATTACCTTGAAGTTCTCTATCCTTCTATGTTTGGTGGACTGCACAGCTTGCAGTATCTCTATTTAGAGTATAATGTCATTAAGGAAATTAAGCCACTGACCTTTGATGCTTTGATTAACCTACAGCTACTGTTTCTGAATAACAACCTGCTGAGGTCCTTACCTGATAACATATTTGGTGGCATGGCCCTGACCAGGCTGAATCTGAGAAACAACCATTTTTCTTACCTTCCTGTGAAAGGGGTTCTGGATCAGCTTCCAGCTTTTATCCAGATAGATCTACAAGAGAACCCATGGGACTGTACCTGTGACATTATGGGACTAAAGGACTGGACAGAGCATGCCAATTCCCCTGTCATCATTAATGAGGTTACATGTGAGTCTCCTGCTAAGCATGCAGGGGAGATTCTGAAGTTTCTGGGGAAGGAGGCTATCTGTCCAGATGGTCCAAACTTCTCAGATGGAACTATTCTGTCAATGAATCACAACACAAACACACCTTGGTTGCTTAGTGTGTCTCCCAGTCCCTATCCTGAACTACACACTGAAGTCCCACTTTCTGTCTTAATTTTAGGATTGCTTGTTGTCTTTATTTTATCTGTCTGTTTTGGGGCTGGTTTATTCGTCTTTGTCCTGAAACGCCGAAAGGGGATGCCAAGTGTGCCAAGGAGTGTCAATAACTTAGATGTAAGTTCCTTTCAGTTACAGTATGGGTCTTACAACAGTGAAACTCAGGATAAAACGGATGGCCATGTCTATAACTATATCCCCCCACCTGTGGGGCAGATGTGCCAAAACCCCATTTACATGCAGAAAGAAGGAGACCCAGTAGCTTATTACCGAAACCTGCAAGAATTCAGCTATGACCACCTGGAGGAGAATAAAGATGAGCCAGCTACTGTTGCTTACACTGTAAGTACCACTGAGTTGCAAGAAAAGCAGACCATGTTAAGAGAGCCTGAGCTGCTGTATCAGAATATTGCTGAGCGAGTCAAGGAACTCCCCAGTGCAGGACTAGTCCACTATAACTTTTGTACCTTACCTAAAAGGCAGTTCGCCCCTTCATGTGAATCTCGACGGCTAAACCAGGACAGAATCAATAAAACCATTTTATATGGAACTCCCAGGAAATGCTTTGTGGGGCAGTCAAAATCTGACCACCCTTTACTGCAAGCTAAGCTGCAATCAGAACCAGACTACCTCGAAGTTCTGGAAAAACAAACTGCAATCAGTCAGCTATGAAAGGAAATCATTTATAATCCTATAGCATCAAAGGATGCTGCTCCAAACTATTGGGAGCATGACATTTGTTTTCCTGTTTGTGTTCTCCTTTTGTCCAGGGTCATTCTGGGACTTTGAAAATGTTTGGGGTATGAGGTGAAGCAGTAATACTGCTTTTACAAGCTTTCCTTTAAATTATTTCTCTCTTGCTTCCCACACCATTTTTTTCCCTCTCTCTTTAGGAATCATCATTGAACATGAATGTTTCCACAATGCATTTTTTCATGTATTTTGTTTATGGTTTTGTTTCTTTATTCTTCTTCTGTTTTTCCAGTGGGGGATGGGAAAAGGAGATTATAGTGAATGAAGAAAAAGTAAGCAAACTTTTCAAATGAAAATGACTGTTTAGTGTATTTTGTAGAAGATCTCCAAAGATCTTTTCAGATTATAAATTCTTTTGTAAATAATGGTATATGGTATTTTCATCATCAGTTATCAAGTATAGCTACTAAACATTACTTTGTACTTCAGGTACATTACTCAAATGTTGCTTTTAGCTTTGATAAATTGAACATATTTTAATGTGTTGTATTTTTGAAATTAAAACACTGTAAAAGTAGATCAAAATGTCAGCTATATTAAGTCAACATACAGTTTGCTTGAGTTATGGAAACCAGCTTGTCATCAAATGATCACAGTTCTAGGACTTTATAGATTTAACTGTAAAATATTTCCTTTCCACTGGGTTTGTTCTAAGTAATTTTATTTAATTTAACTAAGGAGATTTAACAGTGGACTAAAGATAATAAAACAGCCTCAGTCAGGATTAGTAATTCATTAATAAAATATATTTAACCCAATATCAGAGTGAACTGAACAATTAATGCTGTTCTGTAAATCATTTTACACTAACATGGTATTTTAGATTATTTTACTAATTAAGAGTACATTACACAACCTGTAATATATTTTTTCTGCATTAAATTAAATATTTTTATATATTTAAATGATAGAGTCTGTATTTCTAACTTTTTAATTGAAATTGATATTTTTTCTGCCTGTTGAAACATTTTCTATGTACATGCACCAGTAGAGGCCGCCACACACCTCATCTAATAAAGACGTACGAGCCATTAAATACTTTGAAAGAAGACTTCAACCGTGAGATTAAAACTTCCAAGTAAGTTCTCTGCAAATTCAAGGCACAAAAGACAAATGTACCCATTACTTTCTTTTAAAATTAAAATGTCAGATTCAAAATTCTTCTCAATTTTCACATGTTTGAAGAAAGCAGTCTTTTCCTCTTGAGTTCACTGAAGCATCAACGGGGTGCTACTCAATCATGTGCTGTTTGCACCTCCAAATTGATTAATAAGTACCGAAATGAAGAAAGCATTTTTACCTTCTGTCTTCTTTAAGCATATGTTTTTTGAATTTTTCTTGTCGGTTTGAGCAAGCATTTTGTTTGGTTTTAACATTAAAATGATTTTTTATCTAACCCAAGTCTATATAACATTTATGAAGCTTTATTAGCCTGTAAATAATTTTAGATGCAAACATTATTGTGTGATTTAAACAAACAACCCTTCTTTACAACAAAAAATAGTTTTGTTTTGCCTATTGTAAATCCTTATGCAACTGGAATGGTGATCTGCATATAAAGTAGTCCAGCTTTTCAAATCCTTATTAAAGCAATTGATGGCATCTGAAAGAAGCACACTGTTTTCTTTTCATAAATAGGTTACTGAACATAATAATTCTTTATTATCCTGTGGAGATTGAAGTAGATCCTGATAACTCACTTTTAAAGCTTTAAAATGACTAATAGTATTTCATCTATCACTATAAACAGTTAATATGACAGGCTTTCAATTAGAAATTACTTAAATCCAAATTACTTAGATTAATAATGACTGGTTCAAAATAGTTTTTTGAACAATAGAAGGTAATTGTGTGTATATAAATGTAAAGGTAATTTAAGAAAAAAATGTCTCTTAACAACCTAGAATCTCTAAATCTCTACAGTGATGGCTAACATGTTCATTCTTTAATTAGAGATTATAATTCCTATTTAAATCCATTAGAATAAAATTGAAAATGGTGGGCTGAAATGAGCCACAAAAAAGTTAATATACAAAGTTTTTACATTTCACAGAAAAGGAGCTAGAGTATTTTGTGAGTTGATCTTGGAGATATGTCCTGGAAACCATTATTCATTGAGTGATGTATTTATACATAAAAGATCTGCAAAAATCCTCTTATGGCTGCTTTCATTTGGTGCAATAATAAATACAGAATACAGACATAGGTATTTTTGGAAGTGATTATGAAGGCAAATTTGTATATGTATTAAGATAGCTTTTAGGTTTAGATGATATGATTAGAACTACCAATGTATGATTCCACTTCAGCATCTGTTCTTATTGTGCTGAAAGTAAAGTCATTCTTGTAAAATAGAAAAAAAAAGAAATCCATTAATTTTAAATAGAAGTAGCTTAATAGTCTTTTAAAGAGGCCTCTTGGAAGAATTCAGATTCATAAACTATCCTGCTTAATAATTATTGTTTAATTTTAGATTCTCACACTGTTTAATATGTGCTTCATTTGTATTAGGTTTTTGGTTTTGTTTTTTGGTTTTGTTTTGTTTTAGTGAGAGGAAGGGAGGCAGAGAGACAAACTCCTGCATGTGCCCCAACTGGGATCCACCTGGCAAACCCACTAGGGGACAGTGCTCTGCTCATCTGGGGTCATTGCTCCATTGCTTCATTGCAGCTATTGCAGCTGGAGCCTTTTTTTCTTTTTTTTTTTTTTTTTTTTTTTTTTTTTTTGTGCCTGAGGTGGGGGCCTTGGAAGCATCCTCAGTGCCTAAGACCAACTTTCTGGAGCCAATGGTGCAGGAGGGGGAAGAGAGAGAGAGAGCAGGGGAGACCAGATCGGTGCTTCTCCTGTGTGCCCTGACCGGGAATTGAACCCAGGACATCCACATGCCAGGCCGACACTCTACCACTGAGCCAACTGACCAAGGATATATTAGATTTTAAGATAAATCATTTTAATGTGCCCCAGACTATTTAATTCAAAGGCATAATATACCATGTACTTTGAAGCTTTATTTTTTAATGCAATAACAGACACTATGTTTATTAACTTACTAACATCCCCACTGATTATATTGTTTTGCTTTATCCAGTCAAGTACTTTCAAACATAGCTTATTTTAGAATTTTTATTTTTATCTCCTACAACTGGATTTTGCTATTTAACTTATTTCACATGCATCTTGTAATGAGTATGAGTGTCAACACAGTGAAATGGTTCCATTTAACAGAATGTGAACTTCCCTGGCCTTGCCTGGAACAGATCTATATGTCTGGCCCTACAAATAGCACATGGTAATTCCTTTTTTTTTTTTTTTTTTTTTTTTTGTATTTTTCTGAAGCTGGAAACCGGGAGAGACAGTCAGACAGACTCCCGCATGCGCCCGACCGGGATCCACCCGGCACACCCACCAGAGGCTACGCTCTGCCCACCAGGGGGCGATGCTCTGCCCCTCCGGGGCGTCGCTCTGCCGCAACCAGAGCCACTCTAGCGCCTGGGGCAGAGGCCAAGGAGCCATCCCCAGCGCCCGGGTCATCTTTGCTCCAATGGAGCCTTGGCTGCGGGAGGGGAAGAGAGAGACAGAGAGGAAGGAGGGGGGCGGTGGAGAAGCAAATGGGCACTTCTCCTGTGTGCCCTGGCTGGGAATCCAAACCGGGTCCCCCGCACGCCAGGCCGATGCTCTACCGCTGAGCCAACTGGCCAGGGCCGGTAATTCCCTTTGATTCTAGCTCTTAATTACTTGCTTTCACTATTTTTGAATATACCTATGGCTAGATTTGTATTGAAACATTCAAAAGTACCACTTCTCAGTCTGGACACAGTTGCCAAGAGTCTAATTTAGTTCTGGACTTTGGTCTACCTGTGTGCCTTGTTAGTTCACTCCAGCGGTTGGTAAGTAAGGAAATGACTCTTCAGTTTCCTCTCCTTTGTCCTGACCTCTAAGATGATTTAATTTTCTAAGTATTTCCATGTCATCAAGGGCTTAATATTTTATAGATTTTATCAAAAGTATAAAGAATGAGAAAGAGGTTCTGTGATTTTTTAGATTCTGAAAATTAATTTTGATTTTAAACATTCTAGAAACATTAGCTTGCATGCTGGAGTGAAGAAAGCCTTTTAGACAGTTCTCCTAACCCAGTCATTTCTTCATTTATTCAATGAATTGAGTGTTTGTTTGTTAGTTTCCAGGCCCTTTGCTTCTTACTGAGAGGGCACAGAGATACAGCATATAGGATCTCTGCACCACCCCATTGTCCTATCCTCCACAGTGAGCTTAGTACTAATAAAGGATATAAATTGCAATCACCCAGATTAAGCAGTGGGAACAGTATTAAATGAAGGAAGTGGTATTTTTAAAGGTGACTTTGTGCAATGAGGTATAAACTGATATAACATAAATAAAATAGCTACACTGTAACCATCATTAACATCTCTTTAGAGTTGCATAGCTAAAAAGGAAAGAAAAACACATAAAAGAAATTTCTGCAAGGAACGCCCAATATTATGGCTTGAACTATATACATGTGCTATCTAAAGATCTCCATTGTAAAACAATGTAAATACAAAATCACAAACCTACTTAAATTTTCTGGGATATCCATGTTTTCGAGTCAATATTTACTTTATATATCAGTGGCTTCAAAGATAGTGTTTTGGCATAAGTGTCTTACCAATGAAATGACAAGACACTTAACCTAAATATCGAGAGAAAAGATTAAGTATTGTGTGCAGGTGTACTTTACTTCTTTCCATTGTTGTGAAAAGTCCTGTATAAATTGAAGTTTTATAAATCAAATTGTATTTTAAAAGCATTAGGGGAGTGACTATCCGGTGGCGCAGTGGATAGAGCGTTGGACTGGGATGCGGAAGGACCCAGGTTCGAGACCCCGAGGTCGCCAGCTTGAGTACGGCTCATCTGGTTTGAGCATACCTCACCAGCTTGGACCCAAGGTTGCTGGCTCGAGCAAGGGGTCACTCGGTCTGCTGAAGGCCTGCGGTCAAGGCACATATGAGAAAGCAATCAATGGACAACTAAGGTGTCACAATGTGCAAAGAAAAACTAATGATTGATGCTTCTCATCTCTCCATTCCTGTCTGCCCCTGTTTATCCCTCTCTCTGACTCTCTCTGTCTCTGTAAAAAAAAAGAAAAAAAAGGCATTAGGGGACCTGCCATTTAGAAGCAAAGTGTGAATCCTTTTATAAAGCAGAAAAACCATTTTATAATACAAATAATCACTCCCTAATTTATGTTTTATATATTTGGATTTTTAATATCAACTTTGCTTAAAACAGAGCCAATCTGCACAATAAGAATGTGTTTTACCAATGCTGCTTGTGCTACCAGCTTTTTGGTAGCTATGTAAGTTATTATACTTGAAAATTTGCTGTGGTTATGTTTGAATTGAGCTATCAAATGACTCCTTGATGGCCCAATAACATTCCTGAACAATCTGAGTAGGCAACCTATTTCAACAAAATTGAACACAGAACTCTTCTGCTCAGCATCATATCCTCTTATATGAGTCCTGTATTCACATCCTATAAAGTGCTTAGAGGCACAGGTTTTATAATAAACAATGTTATGTAAGCATATTGAATCGCATGTGTGTTGGAATTTTTAGCAGTATTTCAGCTTGAAAGTACTTGTACAAATACTGTTAGATATAGTTGCAAATAATTGTTCTCAAGTTTTGGAATAAATGGCAAATGAAACAAGCTCTTGTGTAAATAGACTTCTGTGCCAAATATTGACATTTTTTCAAAAATGAATGTCATATTTTGGGCTGTTTATAGGAAAAATATTGAAAATATGATTTAATAATATTGTTTTATTGGATAAACTGTTTACATAGGTATTTTATGCTGTAGTTAGCTTTCAGTTAATAAATATTCACTAAGTTGAGTATTTGAATGAGTTTAAAAATTCTTCAGCATCTTAAGAGGAATTAGTGCAAAGTAGTACTGCAACCATCCCCTTTGCCTTGATATATACTGTTTAAATGTTTACAAGTTAAGGTCATAATTTACATATTAAGGGTAAAACTATGTGTTTTAAAAAACATATTGCCACTTTTTCATGAAAGTATCAGACTATTAAAATCAACAAAAACAATTCAAATAGAGATATGCCCCACTCCCCTACCACAGCCAATGGCTTTGTATCATAAACTTCTAATACTATAGCTGTTCTAATAAATTTATATTTTATAAAATAAGAGACAGATTTGCATGCAAAACCAAAGATAGAAATTATGAATTCATTAATGGAATTGGTATCAGTGTATTCCAAAGTCTCGAGTTAAAACATGAGATGTGGGATGGTAAGTTTGTTGCTGTTATTGTGGTAATATTACAGCAAAGTGACTTCTTTGGCTATCTACCTTTGGTTGAACAGCAGAATATAACTGCCAGGTATGCTTCATTCACAAATGTATATATAACATGAAGAAAGGATTTGAGATTCCTGTGGTGGACATAGGACTTAAAACAGATTATCCTGTTTCAAGATTATTAATTTGCTATATGCACAATATTTTCAGTTTATTCAGGTAGCCTTCACAGGGTAGCTGAAGCACTTGGAATCGCCTCATTTTAATGTGTTTTGCTAAGGAATGAGAGTTGCTGTTTAGTACAGTAGATTCTCTGACTCTTTAAAAAGATTGGTTGAAATGGAATGGGAATGAAAGTAATGTATAACTCTCTATTCTGAACATATAGTATGTAATATAAAATGTCAGCAAGTCATATGCATCTATTGATACTGGCAAAAGACCACAAAAATGAATGTCATTTCTGAGTGCAGGCTAGAAATGCATCTGATCCATGTTTTCCTAAACATCCACATTGTTATTAGTTAAAAATTATTTTTAATAATTTTATTTTTAAATATTATTTTATGTTTGCTATCAACTTCACCCTGAAAAAAATTAAGCTAATTATCTGTCATATCTAGTTACCTGAAATTTTTGAACATATTTAGTCTTGACAAAATCTTAGCTATAACATGAATATAAGGTACATTCTGGCTTATAAAATGAAGGTTAGACAGATAGAATAGGTGAAGGAAGTCTATCTGGGTGACCTTGGCCAAGGCCATCACTTCTCCAGCCCCTTTCACCTTCACATCATCACCTGACAGTGTTTTGAAACATAATAACTCTCCCATAAATATTTCCTTAATGGACAAATGAATAAGACCATGGCTGTCATGTGAACATGAAAAGGTTGAAAACTGGAGGGTTTAAGTTCAAAACATAACTACAATTGATTCTTAGCTCTTCCAAGAAGCCTTAAAAATATTTAACTGAAACAATTGAAAACTTATGAGAAATACATACACACATACTTACCCAAAGACACACCCCATAAGGGTGGCAGAGAAGTTAACACACAGCCAAGACCCAAAGTTTATCACATGCAGGCACATCCAACTTTAAGTGCTGCTTCAGTCTGTCTATTGAACCCAGTGATCACTTCTAGAATTAAAAGTAGCTTTACTGCTGAGCTGTGAGATTACCTTGTTTGTTACTGTCTTTTGGAATTAAGAGAGTCTGATTTGAGAGAAAATGCACTCCATGACAGGCTTGAATGATGAATTCTTCCAGAGCTTATCATTTAATTCTTATGGCTCTATGTATTCGATTGGTTTGTTTAAGTCTTACAGATAGGAGAGAAATTTGGGGGGGGGGCTCAAAACTATATTAAATTCTATTTTTCCAAACACGGTTGTTGCATAATGTCTGGTTTATACAAGATAAGAAACTATAAGTGGTTTTTCATAATGAAGACTCCTAGGATCTGGGGTTCTGGTCTTCATGCAGCTAAAAAGCTGTGAGGACAAGTCATAGCTGTCCTTGTGTCTCAGTTTTTCCATTTGAAAATAACTGGACCAGATGAAAGTGGACATATCCAACTTGAGTACTCTGTGATTTTCGGTGATTTTCAGAATTCTTTCTACATATAAAACATAACATTAAGGCCCTGGCTGGATGGCTCCGTAGTAGAGCGTTGGCCCAGAGTATGAAGTACTGGGTTCAATTCCCAGCCAGGGCACACAGGAGAAGTGCCCTTCTGCTTCTCCACACTTCCCCCTCTCCTTTTTCTCTCTTTCCTTCCTGCTGCCAAGACTCCATTGGAGCAAAGTTGGCCTGGGCACTGAGGATGGCTGCATGGACAGGTGCTGGAATGGTTCCCTTTGCAACAAGCGGCACCACAGATGGGCAAAGCATTGCCCCTTAGCGTGCATGTAGGGTGGATCCCAGTTGGGTACATGCAGGAGTCTGTCACTTTGCCTCCATGCTTTTCAATTCAGAAAAAATTAAAAAAACATTAAAACAATTATTCAGATGATTCAAGACTGAAAATATCTCTTACCCTTTTTCTCTTTTGAGTTGTCTAATTTAGACATATCTTTATTTTGATTTTATTTTTATAGGATTCAAATGCACACCATTTGTCTTGGGTAAATTTCTCTTCCTAAACTTGAGTTTAAAAAATAATTAAACCACTTCTCTGTAAATCACAACAATCTACAGATTTATTTATTTATTTATTTTTGGTAGTGGGGGTGTGACATGTGATGTGATAGTTTTTTCATTGAGCTATTTACTTATTTTGCATGGGAGTTCTCTATATGGTTGATAAGTTTATTTGTGATACTTAAGGAAGTTAAACTATGAATCTAAAAGGTTACATTATTACATTTCAGGGCATAGAGGAGTTTGTCCATTTAGTTGTTCATCATCCAGACTTTTAAACAACACTGTCAAGTTTCTTATCATCAGGGAAACTGATGGGATTTGCACAATGCAGTTGAGCTTCAGGAAAACAATTGATTTATTCAAGTGAGCAAAGCTCTTACCTGATAGTGGTATTTTGTCTCATCTTAATCACAACATCATCCATTGTTTTATTGATGGGTCAATCTGTGTCTATCTTGTCAAATACATTTTAACTGTAAACAAGCAAAGAAATGAAGCCCTCAATCTTGTAATATTCAGCTGACATGATTTTTGTAAGAGTGAAAAGGAAGAAAAAACATACATTCAAAATCTACTCTGCTTTCCAGAGGTTTTTGAGGCCCTTGTTATAAGCATTAGTGAATGAAAGGAACATCTGGGTCCATGATGGTGAACCTATGACACGCATGTCAGCACTGACACGTGTAGCCATTTTCAACTGAATGCAGCCACATACCAGAGAAGTATGGGGCCACATGCCAAGAAGGACATTTCATCCTCAGCTTCTGCATGGCCAGGTACAGTAGTTTAGGATAAAACATTTGCTGTAGAGTAGACACTCTATGCCAGAGGTCTGTAGGCCAAAACCACAGAACTCCAGCACAGAGAGTCTAGTTCTGGGACTTCCGGTTAGGCCATTAGGGGATCATTGACCTCACTTCCAGCCGGCGGAGAAGGGAGCAGCAGAATGCCATGGGGAGGCATTTCTGGGGGCCCTGTTATTGCCATTACAGCAACCACATAACCACAGCAACCATCCAATCTACTGTTCTGGGGTGTTGTGGATTTCTAATTGACCATCATTACTGAGATAAATGAGGAGGAGGCTGGGAGAGGCAAAGGCTTGTGCTATGGGTGCTGTTTCCCACCATTAGCAATAGTGGCAGCCATCTTAATTTACATAAGATGCAACTTGCAGAATTTCAAGATAGCATCTGGGCTCAGGTGTTTGTCGACTTGAGATCAAAGCTTGAGAATCTGGAAAGGTGTTGCTTGGAGAATCAAGAAGAGTGCCACTAAAAACAGGAAATTTGGAGTGCCTGGAACCGATTACCAGACACTTTTACCACCCTGAAAAATATAGCAATGGCTTTACTCACAATTTTTCCCTCTACATACTTTTGTGAGACCTTATTCTCAGAGTTAAATAATATCAAAACCAACAAGAGAAACAAATTGACAGATGAAGTTAGTAGCACTTGCTTGGGCTTGAAGTGAAATTCAGCAACAAAAATGTCACTAATAGGCAGGTTACTTAAAGAATTCCCCCTCCCCCTCACTTATCTTAGTTCTCGGCACCCCACACAAGTTAAATAATACCAAAACCAACAAAAGAAACCGACTGACAGATGAACAAAGAAGTCACTAAGCAGGTAAGTTAAATAATTAGTTTTTGGTTTATTAAATACAGTTATATATTATAATTATACATTTTTGTTTGTGACACACCACCTGAGTTATGCTCAGTTTTTTTGGTGAATTTTGACACACCAAGTTCAAAAAATTGCCCATCACTGATCTAGGTACACGTTGCAGTTTCTTCTATCATGTTACAGGAAGCTTTGAAAAAGGATATGTAGCTTATCCTTGTCCAAGCCATCATCTTAAATAAATAAGTAGGATGCCATTGAGATACTTAAAAGACTTAGAGTATGATTACATTTCAAATGCTTAAATTGAAATTTGGAAATGAAATAAATTTTAGTTATTAAATTGATCTCTGCAAAACAAATATCTTTTCTTGACAGACAGAGAGATGGACAGATAGGGACAGAAAGACAGAAAGGGAGAGCAATGAGAAACATCAGTTCTTTGTTGAGGCACCTTAGTTGTTCATTGATTGCTTTTTTGTATGTGCCTTGACCAGGGGACTATAGCAGATTGTGTGAACCCTTGCTCAAGCCAGAGACATTTGAAGTTAATCAAGCAACTATGTGTTCATGTTATGATCCCTTGCACAAGCCAGCGACCTTGGGCTCAGGACAGCAACCTTTGAAGTTAATCGAGCAACTATGTGGTCATGTTATAATCTCATGCTCAAGCCAGCAACTCATAGCTCATTCTGGTAAGCCCATTCTGAAGACAGGTTTTGGAACCTGGTTCCTCTGTGTCCCAGTCTAATTCTTTCCACTGCACCACTGCCTGGTGAGGCACAAGTACTTTCAAAGCAGTACTCTGGTTGAGAGAGGGGCTTGTTGAAGAAATCTAATTACATGTAAGGCTAGTAGACATGGCCATCATCATATCCATCTGACCCATGCAGGTTCACATTTGATTCAGACAGATGATAATGAAACAACAGAGCCAAGAACTGGTGGGCCATCATCTTTATCCTAGCTTGATCCCAGTGGGCAAGAAATACACAGTGCAAAAACAATTCCCTTTCCATTCAGTGCTCCCAAAGCCACTGACTTATCCGAGTTTTCTAGAAACAAAGATTTCTACCTCACCAGCCTTATTCACCTCTGTTTCCCATCTTCTTCTCTCTGCACAAACTGCACATACTGGCTTCTCCTTCAGCATTCTTCCATCTTGGCTGCTGCTTCTCTCTTCCATGTGGCCTTTCTCTGCTCTCCTCTCTAATGCTAATCTCAGGAACCAAGAGAGAGTAAACTTCTGGTCTGCTCCATTTTATAGTATAGAAATCAAAACCTTTAATCCAATATACAAACAAGAAAGTCTCTGATACAAAGCCACTTATCTGAGGTATAAAGGGATTCCTCATGAGAGTGCACAACCCCAGGTTGGGAAAGGATTAGTCTCAAACTAAGCCTTAGGCTATAACGACCCTGCCTGCTTACAGCCTGTCCCCCACACCCAATGCAAACTATAAGTGAGCAAACATATACATCATATTTGCAAACTTATTTGACCCATATTATGTTTAGATTATTTTGGATGCCTGACCAGGTGGCAGCACAGTGGATAGAACATCGAACTGGGATGTGGAAGACCCAGGTTCAAGATCCTGAGGTCGCCAGTTTGAGCACAGGCTCATCTGGTTTGAATAAAGCTCAACAGCTTGGACCCAAGGTCGCTAGCTTGAGCAAGAGGTTACTTGGTCAGCTGAAGGCCCACAGTCAAGGCACATATGAGAAAGCAATCAATGTACAACTAAGGTGTCACAACGAAAAACTGATAATTGATGCCTCTTATCTCTCTTTGTTCCCACCTGTCTATTCATCTCTCTAACTCTCTCTCTGTAAAAAAATGCATGAAAGATAATGTAGCACTAGGGGTCCTCACCCAGACTGTTGGGCCGTGGCAGAGACCAGTAGCCTATCTGTCTAAACAGCTCAACCCAGTGGCCACTGGGTGGCTCACTTGTCTCAGGACACTAGCCTCCATGCTAGGCAGAGAGGCTGACAAGCACACCTTAGGCCAGACATCCATGTGAAAGTCCCACGTGGAGTGACAACCCTGATGCATAACCAGGTACTAGGGTTTCACCAGCACCAGGATGGCACACTATGAGGGATTATAGTGCAAAAACCCACTGGTGACATAAGAAACAGTATACATGCTGAACCCAGCCACATTCCTCCTCACTGAAGCTGGGCCGTGAGATCATGACTGTGAGGAAACCATGGATGTGGTCTACTAAAGCCGGCCTGATTTAATAGACACCTCCCTAAGAGAAGCTGAATTGAAATTGTTCACAGATGAGAATAGCTTCACCAAAATGGGGAACAGAAAGCTGTATATGCAGTGAACACCCAGGACCATGTCATCAAGGCAGAAGCATTATGACAGGGATGGTCCACTCAAAGAGCAGAACTATGTATGGGCACTAATCTAAGCACTACAGTATTCAGAGAGAAAGAAGGTCAACATCTTCACTAACTCTAAATATATCTTCACAACCCTACATGTGCATGAAACAATTTATAAGGAAAGAGGACTACTCACAGCTTGGGGTAAAGAAATAAAAAAAATTCTTAAACTACTGGAAACAGTCTGGTAATCCAAAGGAGTAGCAGTCATACACTGCAAAGGACATCAAAAAAGAATCTAATAAGCTTGGAAAATGTTTCACTGACCAAGTGGCAAAGAGGGCCTGCCTTTGTGTCAACCATTCTTCAGGCAACAGCAAAATATTAAAAATCAACTGGAAACTACATGCTGCATACCAGCCTCAGAGTTCAGGGAAAGTTAAATGCATTAATTGAACCTTAAAGACTACTCTAGCTAAATTCTACCAGGAAATGGGCCTCTCATGAATAGAGACATGCTACCCCTCACCTTGCTGTAGTATGATGCACTCCTAGACCCACAGGATACTCCCCCTTTGAGACTTTATATGGGAGAGTCCCCCACCCATCATTAATAATCTAAAAGGAAATCCTCAAGAGGTAGGAGAATTAGGCCTCTCGACCCAACTCTGGATGTTAGGAAAAATGTTCCATAAGATAGCCTGGGATATTCTAGTAAGGGTTTCCTTGCACTAGGAAACTAGACCCACCCCTATTGACCTGGGGACTTAGTATGGGTTAAGGATTAGAAAAAGAAATCACTCCAACCAGTTTGGACAGGTCCACATATAGTTGTCTTGGCTACTCTGACTGCCATTAAAATTGCAGGTACAGTGCCCTGGATTCACCATACTTGAGTCAAAAGAGCCAACACTGATGACCCACGAGAGACCTGAAGCACTCACAGTAACCCAACAAAGCCATTACAGGTTGATGCTGCAAAGGACTATGGAGCCCAAGGAGCAACCAGGACTGTAATGACCTGCAAGATGCCATTCCTGATCATCATCAGAATCCTGACTCCACTTCTGTGCATAGAACTAGGTGAAAGTGCTCCAGTGGATTGGAATATACTATAGAGGCTGTTGTTAATAATCACTTACATACTATTAGTAATGTTTGGCAAATAAGTTTGTAAAATATGATTTTTTTTGCTAGCTTATACTTTGCATTAGGGGCTGGGCAACACCAGGTATATATGTAGTATGTGAAATTGCAAAATATCTTCCTGTTTGGGAAGGGCAGTTGTTTTGCTAATATTTGCTGGAAGAGAGGTTTTCATGCCAGAAAGTTTTGAAAGGGAAAGAAGAGGAAGAGATAGAAAGAAGCCATGTGTGCAGAGTGAGAGCACAGAAGAATGCAGTTATAAGAGAGAAGCCATGTTGTCAGGGAGAGAAAAGGTGTGCAGATGGGTGTTGGTCAAATAAGTTTGTAAATATGATGTATATGTTTGCTTACTTATAGTTTACATTAGGTATGGGAGACAGGCTGTAAGCTGGCAAGGTCCTTATGTGACAAGGTGTCAAAGAACTGTAAAACATAGTATTGGCAATGCCATTTTAAAGAGGAAAAGTCAGGCTTCTTGTCCCCTCCTTTCTGTGGAGAATGGAGGGAGAAGAATACAGAAGCTTCCTGGCTTACAAGGACAAATGGGTCATCTAGTCATAGTTTAACTATAGTTCTTTGGAAGGATAAAACTTATCTGAAAACTCACTCTTCCCCTTCCTTAAGATCCTTTAGAAGACAATGTATACATACCTTAATTAAGAATTTCTACACTCTGACTCACCCTCCACTCCTGGAGTCCTGAGAGTGACATATACCTCTAGACAAAGGGATCATGAGACCACTCCCCTTGTTTAAAAAACCTGCATTCTGTAACATTTTATATGTATTTTAATAATTATCCCTTTTGAAATTCTTTATATATATAACACTTGTAAACTAAACAAGCAGGGACTTATTAGGAAACCTAATGAGCTAGTCTCAACACTTTTAGTAAAGATATTTTAATTTGGCCACTCTCCTTATCCTAAGCTAGACATTTTGTAGCAACAGGGATGGGGGTAGACACTAGAAGACTTGGGAATATCTTTGCCGGGTATGTAAAACAATGGTAGCCTGACCAGGTGGTGGCGCAGTGGATAGAGCGTCAGACTGGGATGCGGAGGACTAAGATTCCAGACTCCAAGGTCACCAGCTTGAGAGCAGGCTCATCTGGTTTGAGCAAGGTTCTCCAGCTTGGACCCAAGGTAGCTGGCTCAAGCAAGGGATTACTTGGTCTGCTGTAGCCCCACGGTCAAGGCACATATGAGAAAGCAATCAATGAACTAAGGTGTCGCAATGAAAAAAAAAAAAACTGATGATTAATGCTTCTCATCTCTCTCCCTTCCTGTCTGTCTGTCCTTATCTATCCCTCTCTCTGACTCTCTCTCTCTGTCTCTGTAAAAAATAAAATAAAATAAAAAAATAAAAACAATGGCCACTGCTGTGTTATCTCATGGTGTAGGAATGCTTTTTTTCCCCTTTTAATAGATTCTATAGATAGATGTTTTAAGATTATTAGTAATTGACTATTGTACCATGCTCCCTCCTTACCCACCCCAACCAGTATTTGATTTTGTATAAAAGAAGGTCTAGAATGGTAAGAGGGCGTAAATGATTTGGGATCGTGCCCCCATATAGCTAGCCAGCTAATTAATAAAACTCTTCAAATTTCTTCTGTAACCTGCCTGGTGTCTCCATGTAACCCATGGATTGCACTACTTTATGATATTTGGGGGCTCGTCCAGGATGCTGGTATTCTGCATCACTGAATAGAGACACCTGGACCAGCTGGCCTCTCCAGAAGGTTGCCTGACCCCACTGGATCTCTATGAGGGGTGCCCCCTGAGACGTTCATGGCTCCAATTTTCCTGTGATATTGGGCAATAAAATATATTATGCTCACTTTGTTAAAGATGGTGCTGCCCACGTGGAAGCCTGTCACCCAGGTGATGATATTGTTTGCCCTTCTTGCTTGGGATGGGTATGATTATATTAATGAGTGTTGGGAGCAGGCTGTGAGCAGGCAGGATCCTTGTAGCCTGGAGCTTGGTAGGTCTGTGATTTTGGGACATAGGGATGAATGACATCATACTCTCCGGAGCAGAGATGGAAATGCTGACTGCCATTGCCACATGCTCCTCTTTGGGACAGTGTAAGACCTGCCAGGAAAGCAGGGAGGAGGGAGGAGGCTGAGGCCCCATGTGTGTGAACTGATTTCCTGGACTATGACTGGAGTGGGCACTGGCTTCTTTGTTAGATGGACTTACAGATTTTGGGCAATGTAAAATACCCTGATTGGGGTAGGGAGCGGCTTTGCTGGAAGCACTCTCCTGCCCCTGGAAGCTTTTCCCATGGCTATAAAGACAGGACATTTTGCACTTCTGGCAAAGTGTTCAGAGACTAGTGAAATGTACCTTTGTAATTATTGAAATTGTATAATTTGTCATGTATTTGTAATTTGTGTAATGTGCCAATTTCCTTGCACAGGGATGCCGGTGCTGTAAATTGTGGATGGTAAAGTGAGCATAGGAGTGGATTGTTGGGCAGATAAAATATATTATGCTCACTTTGTTAAAGATGGCGCTGCCCATGTGGAAGCCCGTCACCCAGGTAATGGTATTGGCTGCCCTTCTTTCTTGGGATGGGCCTCATTATATTAATGTGTGTTGGGGTTGGGCTGTGGGCAGGCAAGATCCTTGTAGCCTGGGGCTTGGTTTTAGGACTAAGCCTTTCCAACCTTTTTTGATGTGGGGTGGGGTACTCTCATGAGGAATTCCATTATGCCTCAGATAAGTGACTTTGTATCAGAGACTTCCTTGTTTGTATATTGGATTAAATGTTTTGGTTTCTATACTATAAAGTGGGGCAGACCGGGAGCTTGCTCTCTCTCAGTTCCTGAGTTTAGCATTAGAGAGGATAGCAGAGAAAGGCCATATAGAGGAGGTCAGGAGAAGCAACCAAGATGGCAGAGTGCTAAGGAAGAAGCCAGTTTGTGCAGAGTTTGTGCAGGGAGAAAGAAGGAGATGGGGAACAGAGGTGAAGATGTCTGGTGAGCTAGAAACCTTTGATTCTAGGAAACTCAGATAAGTCAGTAGCTTTGTAAGCACTAAATGAGTGGGTTTTGGAGCTCAGTGTGTGTTTTTACTTGCCCACCACATGCAAGCTAGGATTAAAGATGATGGCCCACTAGTTCTTGGCTCCATTGTTTCATTACCGTCTGTCCAAATCCAATGCAAGCCTGCATGGGCCAGGCAGCTGTGATGGTGGCTGTGGCAACTGGCTTTACATGTGGGTTTCAGGCTACTTTTTGGCAGACATCCCTGGTCCTTAAATTGAATAATTCAACAATAAAATTGACAAATGTAAATTCTGAACTCTGGAGGTAAGTAAGGCAAATCTTTTGCTTTGCTTAATTCTAGCTTTCTGTCTGTTTTGAATTCTATTCTAGCTTTTCTGTTTGTGACTAGTCAGTTTGAAATTATTGTGGCAGAGGATTGGACGCAGTCACATTCACGCAATAGGCTCTCTAAGACTGATATGTTGGTGGAGAGTTTGAGTCCTGCCTCAGGCTTCCAGAGACATTCATTTGTGCTTTAGGAAGACAATTAGTGGGGACATTTGTTTGTGCTCTAGGAAGACAATTAGTGGAGAATGAGTCCTGCCTTGGACTTCTAGAGACATCTGTTTGTGCTCTAGGAAGACAAATAGTGGGGACTGAGTGTTGCCTCAGACTTCCAGGGACATCTGTTTGTGCTCTAGAAGAACAATTAGTGGCGACTGAGTTAATCAGTCCTCCTGCCTTCAACTTTCAGGGACACCTTTGTGCTGTCTGTATATGTTGAGATCTCATTCTTTGCTTTTATTGTTTCTGTCTAAAAACCCCTCAGTGATTGGTGTATGAGTGGGGATCTCTAGTGCCTGCACCTGTTTCCAGTTTGTGACTCCAATGAGGGATGCAGTCAGGTGAACACCTGAGAGGCCCCTGATGGAGCAACTCCTTCTTTTGTCTGTTGAACTGCCTAAAAGTCAAGTGTAAATGTACATGGTAAATTGTCTGTTCTGAAGTTTCTCTTTGTTCATCAGAGAAATCTCTCATAACATTTTCTGGTTCGAGCCACCTTTTTCAGACTTGCTAGATTTCTTTTCCTGGATCCAAGACCTCTAGTTTCAGGGCTCTCTGTCCGACTTTTTCACAGAAGAAATTGCTTTTTCTTTTAGCCCCTATTTTTCCTCTTGTGTGAAGCACTTAACCTTAAAGAGGCGATTTCAATTGGAAATTTCTGGCTTAAAACCAGAGGGCAAAAGTGAAGAGAAATTCATAAACAAGCCCACAAATTATAAAACTAGCAAAATTCATAGAAATATTATATTACGCCTGACCTGTGGTGACGCAGTGGATAAAGTGTTGACCTGGAAATGCTGAGGTCACCAGTTCAAAACCCTGGGCTTGCCTGGTCAAGGCACATGTGAGAGTTGATGCTTCCAGCTTCTCCCCCCTTTCTGTCTCTCCTCTGTCTCTCCCTTTCCTCTCTAAAATGAATTTTAAAAAAATTAAAAAAAAAGAAATATTATATTGCTTAAAACTAAGAACTAACAAAAACCTAAGAGAGTTCTGGACAAAGTATAGATTAAAAACTAGTTTCAGATATCCACCTACTTACCCAAAGAAGTTTTACCTATTTGGAAGATACAGGGTAGGAATAGTATTAAGAAGAAGATTAAAACTTTTCTTTAGAGGAATCTTGATTAAGAAAAGAAACAGGGCTAGATGGAAATGTTTGGAAGATAGCAAACCACCACGGTTGTGGACCTTGCTGGTTATCAGTTCCTTGAAATGAACTGCAGCTCCAGGAAGAAGAATGAGTGATGGGATCATGAGTAGTAGGATTATGGGGGATGAGATTGTCAGGGACAGACCCTCCGGCTGCCTCTCCCCTTTCCCTCCCTAAAACATGAAAGTCACATAGGCCCTCCATAGCTTATGAGTAGTGACTTGTCGCCCTCCAACTGGTGTGTGAGAGGTTGTGGGAAGGAGAAGGAGTAAGAAATAAATGAGACTGAACTCTAGGAGAGGTTTCTGACTTTCTCCCATAGGCCCAAAGCAAGTGTTGGGTCCCTTCCAAATTTCCTCAATCATTCCCCAATTCCTTTGTGTGGCATAATTGTTGTCTGATGTGGGAGGCATGAGGTTCACAGGGGAGACCCACTGCTTTAGCCATGATGGCCAAGAACTGTAAGAAAGGGTTCTCAGGATTACGGAGTTACTATGTCCCCAGAGAAATTGTGGACCTCATGTGAACTAGAATAACCCACTGTTGGGAAAATGAGTTTGTAAAAATTGTGGGTTTTTTTAGTTTGCTGCTTTTGTTGTTAGAAATAGCGCTGGGCAGCCACTCAGAGCAGGGGAGTTGATTGCAAATGGTGGATTAGATTACATTCCTGCTTGGGAGGGGCTATTGTTTTGCTAATGTCTGCTGGAGAAAAGTCAGAAAAAGAAGACATGTTTGCAAAAAGAAAAAGAAAAAGAAAAAAGCAGCAGCAAGGATAGTGCTGCCTCAATAGTGTCCAGGGCCCCACTGTGCTTACTTATGCTCCAAAGAGCAGTGCAAAGTAATGACTCCTCGTGCAGCTCCCAGTACCTGCTTCCCTTTAGGCACAAGGAATTCCAGGCATCCCAACCCTTATATTGACTTGATGGTGTAAAGCACTGTTGGTCAAAAAGAGGGTTAGCACATTTTATGTCAGCTAGATAGATACAAAATAGTGCGTGCATTTTGACCATTCTGTTGGGCAGATAAAATGTATTATGCTCACTTTCTAAAAGATGACACTGCCCACGTGGAGGCCGTTACCCAGGTGATATTAATGTGTGTTGGGGGCAGGCAGGATCGTTGTAGCCTTGGGCTTGATTTTGGAATTAAGCCTTTCCCACTCTTTTTGATGTGGGGCGGTACAATACAATCATGCCTCGGAGAAGTGACTTTGTATTAGAGACTTCCTTATTGTGTATTGTTGGGCGGATAAAATGTATTATGCTCACTTTGTTAAAGATGGTGCCACTGCCCACGTGGAGGCCGTTGCCCAGGTGGTATTAATGTGTGTTGGGGTGGGCTAAAGGCAGGCAGAATCCTTGTAGCCTGGGGCTTGGTTTTGGGATTAAGCCTTTCCTACCCTTTTTGGTATAAGGTAGTACAATCCTATCATGCCTCAGAGAAGTGACTTTGTATTAGAGACTTCCCTATTATGTATATTGGATTAAGGGTTTGGATTTCTACACTATAAAATGGGGATGGAACGAGAGTTTGCTCTCTTGGTTCCTGAGATTATCATTAGAAGAGAGAGCAGAGGAGAGCAGAGAAAAGCCACGTGGAGGAAGGGGAACAGAGATGAATAAGTCTGGTGAGCTAGAAACCTTTGATTCTAGGAAACTCGGATAAGTCAGTGGCTTTGTGAGCACTGAATGTGACTGGGTTTTGGAGCCCAGTGTGTATTTTTACTTGCCTGCCGGGTGCAAGCTAGAATTAAAGAAAATGGCCCACCAGTTTGTGGCTCCGCTGTTTCTTTACCGACTGTCCGAATCCAATGCGAACCTGCATGGGCCAGACGGCTGCTGTGATAGTGGCCCTGGCCCTGATTACTGGCTTTACATGTATATTGGATTAAAGGTTTGGATTTCTACATTATAAAATGGGGGTAGAACAGGAGCTTGCGCTCTTGGTTCCTGAGATTATCATTAGAGGAAAGAGCAGAGAGAAGAGAGCAGAAAGAGGCCATGTGGCCAGGAGAAGCAGCCAAGATGGCGGAGTATTGAGTGAAAGGCCAGTTTGTACAGTTTGATGCTGGAGAAGGAAGGAGATGGGGAACTGTTGGGCGGATAAAATGTATTATGCTCACTTTGTTAAAGATAACACAGTTTGCTAGAGTGGCTCATGGAACTCAAGAGTTAACATTTTTCTTAATTGATTATTGATTTATTATAAAAGGATATAATTCAGGAACAGCCAGATGTAGAGATGCCCAGGGCACAGTGTAGGGAAAGGGCATGAAGCCACTCTCCCCAAGTCCCCACCAGTTTACCAACTCGAAAGCTCTCTAAACCCCATTGTTGGGCGGATAAAATGTATTATGCTCACTTTGTTAAAGATAACACGAGGAAGCCGTCGCCCAGGTGATATTAATGTGTGTTGGGGTGGGCTAAAGGCAGGCGGAATCCTTGTAGCCTGGGGCTTGGTTTTGGGATTAAGCCTTTCCTACCCTTTTTGATGTGGGGTGGTGCAATCCAATCATGCCTCAGAGGGTGACTTTGGGTTGGAGACTTCCCTACTTTGTATATTGGATTAAAGGTTGTGAAGCTACACTATAAAATGGGGGCAAAACGGGACTTGGCTCTTGGTTCCTGAGATTATCATTAGAAGAGAGAGCAGAGGAGAGCAGAGAAAGGCCATGTGGAGGAGGCCAGGAGAAGCAGCCAAGATGGCGGAGTGCTGAGTGAGATGCCAGTTTGTGTAGAGTTTGTATCTGGGATAAGGAAGGAGATGGGGAACTGAGGAGAAGAAGACTGGTGAGCTAGAAACCTTTGATTCTAGGAAACTCAGATAAGTCAGTGGCTTTGTGAGCACTGAGTGTGACTGGGTTTTGGAGCCCAGTGTATGTTTTTACTTGCCCGCCGGGTGCAAGGTAGGATTAAAGGCTATGGCCCATCAGTTTTTGGCTCCATGGTTTCTTTGCCGACTGTCCAAATCCAATGCGAACCTGCATAGGCCAGAAGGCTGCTGTGATGGTGGCCCTGGCCACGGCTGCTGGCTTTACAGGAACAGAGGTGAATAAGTCTGGTGAGCTAGAAACCTTTGATTCTAGGAAACTCGGATAAATCAGTAGCTTTGTGAGCACTGAATGTGAGTGGGTTTTGGAGCCCAGTGTGTGTTTTTGCTTGCCCGCCGGGTGCAAGCTAGGATTAAAGACTATGGCCCACCAGTTTTTGGCTCTGTTGTTTCTTTATCGACTGTCCGAATCCAATGCGAACCTGCATGGGCCAGGCTGCTTTGATAGTGGCCGTGGCTTCTGGCTCTACACATTCCTTATTTTTCTCAGTAAATCAATAATTGATTGGGGGTATGTTGGGAAGATAAAATATATTATACTGACTTTGTTAAAGATGGTGCTGCCCAAACAGAAGCCGTCGCCCAGGTGATATTAATGTGTGTTGGGGGCAGGCTGTGGGCAGGCAGGATCCTTGTAGCCTGGGGCTTGGTTTTAGGACTAAGCCTTTCCCACCCTTTTTGATGTGAGGTGATACAATTCCATCATGCCTCAGTTAAGTGACTTTGTATTAGAGACTTCCCTATTTTTTATATTGGATTAAATGTATGGATTTCAACATTATAAAATGGGGGCAGAATGGGAGCTTGCTCTCTTAGTTCCTGAAATTAGCATTAGAGAGCAGAGTAGAGAAAGGCCACGTGGAGGAGGCCAGGAGAAGCAGCTAAGATAGTGGAGTGCTAAGTGAGAAGCCAGTTTGTGCAGAGTTTGTGCAGGGAGAAAGAAAGAGGTGGGGAACAGAGGTGAATAAGTCTGGTGAGCTAGAAACCTTTGATTCTAGGTAACTTGGATAAGTCAGTACCTTTGTGAGCACTGAATGAGTGGGTTTTGGAGCTCAGTATGTGTTTTTACTTGCCCACTGGGTGCAAGCTAGGATTAAAGATGATGACCCATCAGTTTTTGGCTCTGTTGTTTCTTTACCGACTGTCCGAATCTAATGCAAACCTGCATGGGACAGGCAGCTGTGATGGTGGCTGCAGCCACTGGCTTTACAGGGTAATAGTTTACAATCCTCTTATTATAAATTGTACTAAATTTGTACTAATGATAAGGCATATAAAATTGTATAGTCTGCCAAATACAAAGACTTCATTTTTGTACCAAGAATCCGTTGTTGTAGAAAAAATATTTTCTGAGTTAGAAATGTATATTTTATTTCAACAGTGTTTTGTTAATTCTTTTTATTTGCTATTTCTTTGCCCTGTGATGTGGAAATTTTGGTTTAAATATTAGGGGATATATAATGATTTTTTTTACAGAGATATACAGAAAGTCAGAGAGAGGGATAGATAGGGACACACAGACAGGAACAGAGAGAGATGAGAAGCATTAATCATCAGTTTTTTGTTGCAACATCTTCGTTGTTCATTGATTGCTTTCTCATATGTGCCTTGACTGTGGGCCTTCAGCAGACCAAGTAACCCCTTGCTCAAGCTAGCGACCTTGGGTCCAAGCTGGTGACCTTTGCTCAAACCAGATGAGCCCGTGCTCATGCTGTCAACCTTAGGGTAGGGTCTCAAACCTGGGTCCTCCACATCCCAGTCTGATGCTCTATCCACTGCACCACCACCTGGTCAGCCTGTAATGATTACTAATGATATATTTTACATGGTGTATAAATGTTCAACTTATTATTATTTTTGAAGCAGTATTGTTCAATGTTAGGTCACCAAACCTAGAGTGAAAAATATTACTGTTGATTGGCTTAACAGTAGAATTCTTAACATAATAGGTGAAAAGGAGAAAATGGAAAATAGATGACTAATTTTGCTGGTAGAAAACATTTAAGTTTTGAGCCCAGATTAAAAGGGCTAAAGGGAGTGAACAGAAATCTGTTTCTCTTCAGCTTTTAGACATTATCTGTTAGGGTGCATAAAGTTACAGCATAAATAAGGTATGTTTTCTGAGAATGTAAAATAGATTTATAATTAAGTAGATTATAAAATTTATTTTATGAAATATTTGTCATTTCAGTTGATGCTTTCAACTAGATCTTTAGAATTTGAGGCATGAAAATAATAGAAAATAGTTTAATCCTTTTTTCCCAAGTGAGCTATAGAATTAAAAAGCTCAGAATCCCTTTTACCAGGGAAGCCTCAAGCCCTAACATGACTGTTAGAATCTGTATTGTACATATGCTTCCCCACTTAGGACAACCAAAGTCATTTCGAGAAAATGTTTCTAGTTGCCTGGCCTAAGTGGAACCCAACAAACAAGTAAGTGAGAAAATTTTGGACACTTTCCACCAGTTTCTGTTATCCAGGATCAGAGAAGTTACTAAGAAAAAGAACCATAAAGTTTTCTAAGGTGTCAGAAGTTATCCTTGGAAGACCCCCACAGCTTTCTTTTCTATTTTATGTATGTATGTATGTATGTATGTATGTATGTATGTATTTATTTATTTATTTATTTATTTATTTATTTTATAGAGACAGAGAGAGGGATAGACAGACAGGAAAGGAGAGAGATGAGAAGCATCAATCATCAGTTTTTTGTTGTGCCATCTTCATTGTTCATTGATTGCTTTCTCATATTTGCTTTGACTATAGGCCTTCAGCAGACTGAGTAACCCCTTGCTCAAGCCAGCAACCTTGGGTCCAAGCTGGTGAGCTTTGCTCAAACCAGATGAGCCTGCACTCAAGCTGTCGACCTCATGGTCTCAAACCTGGGTCCTCCACATCCCAGTTTGATGCTCTATCCAGTGCACCACCACCTGGTCAGGACCCAGCAGCTTTGATAGACTATAGAAAGTTTAGAGTCTATGCACCTCTAGACCTACAGGTGCCAGAAAATACTAAGGCAGTCAACTTAGCCTTTACAGAACATTCAGCTCTAGAAATTAGAAAGAAAATGTATTATAAGTTTTAAAAATGGTAGAAACATCAGCTGCTAAAAAACTAAGCATTTTGGAAGGAACATTGCTCCTCCTTCTATCACATAACTCTGTTTGGCCCCTAAGATGGGTAGTTTGCCAAAGACAAGTAAGATTCCAGAAGGCAGAAACAACTTAAGACAGGCACAGTTGAAGAAGGGTCATCAGGAGAAGGCTTAAGAACTAACAAAGGTGAAGAGTAAACTTTCACCCTGGAGAATTCAGGAGACTGCTCCCCTGAAAGAGTGGCTGTTGCTCAAATAAGCTTGTCAATATGATATATAAGTTTGCTCACTTACAGTTTGTATTGTGTGTGGGGGACAGACTGTAAGCAGGCAGGGTCATTATACCCTAAGGCTTAGTTTGAAGACTAATCCTTTCCCACCCTAAGTGACTTTGTATCAGAGACTTCCTTGTTTGTATATTGGATTAAAGTTTTGATTTCTACACTAAAAAATGGGGC
Source organism: Saccopteryx leptura (assembly GCF_036850995.1). Taxonomy (NCBI): domain Eukaryota; kingdom Metazoa; phylum Chordata; class Mammalia; order Chiroptera; family Emballonuridae; genus Saccopteryx; species Saccopteryx leptura. The sequence continues at coordinate 58,674,448 of NC_089516.1, read as the reverse complement.
AGAATGGGACCTTGCTCTCTCTCGGTACCTGAGATTAGCATTACAGGGGAGAGCAGAGGAAGGTCACCACGTGGAGGAAAGGAGAAGCAGCCAAGGTGGCAGAATGCTGAAGGATAAACCAGTTTATGCAAAATTTGTACAGAGAAAAGGAGAAGGAGAGCAGAGGTGAATAAGGCTGGTGAGGTACAAACCTTTGATTCTAAAAAACTCAGATAAGTCAGTGGCTTTGGGAGCCCTAAATGGAAAGGGGAGTGTTTTCCTACTGTGTGTATTTTTTGCCTGCCAAATGCAAGCTAGGATTAAAACTAATGGCCCATCAGTTCTTAGCTGTGTTGTTTCATTACCATTTGTCCAAATCAAATGTGAACCTGTATAGGCCATGTGGCTGTGATGGTGGCCATGGCTAATGGCTTTACATTTGGTGTCGTCTGTGGCAGGATTCGGAATTCAGTATGGAGCCACCACCATCTTTGAGTGGTAGAGTAGAGGGCTGGCTGCTGTTATGATTCCCCATGTCTGTCCTTTTGGGGATCATACACTGGCTGACTTTTACAGCCATGAGTGAGGATAGTGAGAGTTCTGTAGAAGAGGCTGTTTTGGACCTGCAAACCAAGCAGTGGAAGGAGCTGGAGCAAATGTGGAAGAAACAGATGCTGACCCTGGAGCTAGAGGAAGTGCTGGAGGAAGAGGCCAACCTGGTTTGCGAGATTCACCTGGAAATGGAGTAGCCACTGTAGAAGAAATCACAGATTCGTGAGTTGAAGCTATCCCTGGATGTTGTGGAGAGCCAGAAGTGGCAGGAAGCCAGGGCTAAGGCTGGGGCTGAGGCTGCAAGGTCTGCCTAGGAGAAAGTGGAGGAAGCCTGAGGCTCGAGCCTGGCAGCGGGAGCTGGTGTTTCATATTCCTCTTTGGAGGATGAGGAAAATTGGGCTGGAGTTTCAATCTGCAGTCTTTAGAAGGTGAGAGCCCAGCAGCAGGAAGTACTTACTATGCCCCTGGTAGGTCTGCAATTTTGGAACATAGAGGTGGATGTCATCATGCTCTCTGGAGCAGAGATGGAAATGTTGATTGCCATGTGCTCCTCCTTGAGACAGTGTAAGATCTGCCAGGTCAGCAGTAATGAGGAGGGTGGCTGAGGCCCCAGGTGCATGGAATGATTTCTGGACTACGAACAGAGTGGGCACAGGCTCCTTTGTTGAATGAACTTACAGATTTTGGACAATGTAAAATACCCAGATGGGGGTGGGAGGTGGCTTAGATGAAGGCCATCCCCTGCCCCGGGAAGTTTTTCCCATGGCAAGAAAGAAGTTGAAGGACATTTTGCACTTTTTGCAAAGTGCTCAGAGACTGGTGAAGTGTAGTTTTGTAAATGTGAAAATTGTATAATTTGTCATGTTATTGTAATTTGTGTAACATACCTAATTTCCTTATGCATGTATACCTGTGCTTTAGATTGTGAAGTGAGCAAAACGGGTGAAATGTTGGTCAAATAAGTTTGTATATGATATATAATATATAATATAATATAATATAATATAATATAATATAATATAATATAATATAATATAATATAATATAATATAATATAGGTATGTTTGCTTATAGTTTGCATTGGATGTGGGGGCCAGGCTGTAAGCAGGCTGGGTCATTATACCCTAAGGCTTAGTTTGAAGACTAATCCTTTCCCACCCTAAGTGACTTTGTATCAGAGACTTCCTTGTTTGTATATTGGATTAAAGGTTTTGATTTCTACACTATAAAATGGGTCAGACTGGGAGCTTGCTCTCTCTCGGTACCTGAGATTAGCATTAGAGGGGAGAGCAGAGAAAGGCCACATGGAGGAGAGGAGAAGTAGCCAAGATGATGGAATGTTAAAGGAGAAGCCAGTTTGTGCAGAGAGAAGGAGATGGGGAACAGAGGTGAATAAAGCTGGTGAGGTACAAACCTTTGATTCTAGGAAATTTGGATAAGTCAGTGGCTTTGGGACTCCTAAATGGAAAAGGAAGTGTTTTCCCACTGTGTTTATTTCTTGCCCACCAAGTGCAAGCTAGGATTAAAGCTAATGACCCACCAGTTCTTGGCTTCATTGTTTCATTACTATATGTCTGAATTAAATGTGAATTTGCATGGGCCATATGGCTGTGATGTTGTCCATAGCTACTGGCTTTACAGTGACCATCATTCACTGTCCAGGGCACCAAAAGAGGAGGACTCCCTAGAAACTCAACAAAATCCAAGCAGCTGATGATACTACCAATAAGGTAGCCCTAAAATCAGAGGAGTTTTTAGGAAATTTTAGTAACTTTACTAGAACCTTTGTTGCCAAAGGTTTTTTTTTTTTTTGCAACCAATTAGAAAATGATGTTACCATCAGCCAACATCATTTTAAACGGCAAAAAACTGAGGACTTTCTACCTTAAATCAGGAACAAGACAGGGTTGTCCACTCTCTCCACTCTTATTTAACGTGGTGCTAGAAGTTCTGGCCAGAGCAATCAGACAAGACAAAGAAATAAAAGGCATCCATATTGGAAAAGAAGAAGTAAAGGTATCACTTTTTGCTGATGATATGATCCTATACATCGAAAACCCGAAGGACTCCACAAAAAGATTATTAGAAACAATAAACCAATACAGTAAGGTCGCAGGATACAAAATTAACATAGAGAAGTCCATAGCCTTTCTCTATGCCAACAATGAAATATTAGAAAACGAACTCAAAAAAATAATCCCCTTCACGATTGCAACAAAAAAAATAAAATACCTAGGAATAAACATAACAAAAAATGTAAAGGACCTATATAATGAAAATTACAAAGCATTGTTAAGGGAAATCGAAAAAGATACAATGAGATGGAAAAATATTCCTTGTTCTTGGATAGGAAGAATAAATATAATCAAAATGGCCATATTACCCAAAGCAATATACAAATTTAATGCAATTCCCATCAAAATCCCTATGAGATTTTTTAAAGAAATGGAACAAAAAATCATCAGATTTATATGGAACTATAAAAAAACCCGAATAGCCAAAACAATCCTAAGGAAAAAGAATGAAGCTGGGGGCATTACAATACCTGACTTTAAACTATATTATAGGGCCACAATAATCAAAACAGCATGGTATTGGCAGAAAAATAGACACTCAGACCAATGGAACAGAATAGAAAGCCCAGAAATAAAACCACATATATATGGTCAAATAATCTTTGATAAAGGGGCCAACAACACACAATGGAGAAAAGAAAGCCTCTTCAACAAATGGTGTTGGGAAAACTGGAAAGCCACATGCAAAAGAATGAAACTCGACTACAGCCTGTCCCCGTGTACTAAAATTAATTCAAAATGGATCAAAGACCTAAATATAAGACCTGAAACAATAAAGTACATAGAAGAAGACATAGGTACTAAACTCATGGACCTGGGTTTTAAAGAACATTTTATGAACTTGACTCCAATGGCAAGAGAAGTGAAGGCAAAGATAAATGAATGGGACTACATCAGAATAAAAAGTTTTTGCTCAGCAAGAGAAACTGATATCAAAATAAACAGACAGCCAACTAAATGGGAAATGATATTTTCAAACAACAGCTCAGATAAGGGCCTAATTTCCAAAATTTACAAAGAACTCATAAAACTCAACAACAAACAAACAAACAATCCAATAAAAAAATGGGAAGAAGACATGAATAGACACTTCTCCCAGGAAGAGATACAAATGGCCAACAGATATATGAAAAAATGCTCAGCTTCATTAGTTATTAGGGAAATGCAAATCAAAACTACAATGAGATACCACCTCACCCCTGTTAGATTAGCTATGATCAACAAGACGGGTAATAGCAAATGTTGGAGAGGCTGTGGAGAAAAAGGAACCCTCATCCACTGTTGGTGGGAATGTAAAGTAGTACAACCATTATGGAGGAAAGTATGGTGGTTCCTCAAAAAACTGCAAATAGAATTACCTTATGACCCAGCAATCCCTCTACTGGGTATATACCCCAAAACCTCAGAAACATTGATACGTGAAGACACATGTAGCCCCATGTTCATTGCAGCACTGTTCACAGTGGCCAAGACATGGAAACAACCAAAAAGCCCTTCAATAGAAGACTGGATAAAGAAGATGTGGCACATATACACTATGGAATACTACTCAGCCATAAGAAACGATGACATCAGATCATTTACAGCAAAATGGTGGGATCTTGATAACATTATAAGGAGTGAAATAAGTAAATCAGAAAAAAACAAGAACTACATGATTCCATACATTGGTGGAACATAAAAATGAGACTAAGAGACATGGACAAGAGTGTGGTGGTTACCAGGGGTGGGGGGAGGGGGGACAGGGGGAGGGTTGGGGGGAGGGGGAGGGGCACAGAGAACTAGATGGAGGGTGGCGAAGGACAATCTGACTTTGGGCGAGGGGTATGCAACATAGTTTAATGACAAGATAACCTGGACATGTTTTCTTTGAATATATGTACCCTGATTTATTAATGTCATCCCATTACCATTAATAAAAATTTATTTAAATGATTAAAAAAAAAAAAAAAAGAAAATGATGTTATTAGCAGAAAAGGCACAACCAAGAATTAGAAGAAATGATTATAAAAGCCAGACTTAGAGTCTATTGAAGAAGGCATAATGTCTGAATGTTTAGTCTGTGCCAAATTAAATACTAAGCAAAATAAAGAAATTATACAGAGAAACAGGGAGAGAGAAACTTTTCCAGGTGAACATTTAGAAATAGATTTTACTGAAGTAATTGACACCTTTATAGAATAGGGAGAAGCTTTTCCTACTAGAAATGATACCACAGTAACAGTTTTTAAAAAATTGCGATATGAAATTCTTCCCAGATTTAGCTTGCTCATTCTAACGATGGGTCTGCATTTCTATCCACGATCTCACAGCTAGTAGGAAAGGCACTCAATATTAATTGGAAATTACATTGTGCCTACAGGCTTCAAAGTTCAGGGCAGGTAGAATGCATGAATTGAATCTTAAATAAAACTTTAACCAATCTGTTTTTGAAAGTGGTGAAAAATGGCCCACCTTACTCCCCTTAGCCCTTCTTAGGGCGAAGTACACCCTCTACAGAGAATAATTCACTCCTTTTGAAATAATGTTTGGGAGACACCCTCCCTTACTACCAAAACTCAGAGAAGAAATAAAAGCTGAGTTAAGTAATCAATTCTTCCTTAAGCACTTACAGGGTCTATAAATTACCCAGCAGGTTATCCAAAAGACTGTCCAAGAGGTGCTTCCAGCACCGCCAGGAGATCTGGTACATCCCTTCTAGCCTGGGGACTCAGTCTGGGTAAAGAAGTACACCACCCAAGGACTGACTCCCATGTGGACACGTCCACACACCATGATCCTGACCACCCCCACTCCTCCTGAGATAGAAGACATACCTCCCTGGATTCACCACAGCCGATTGAAACCTGCAGTTCCAGCAGAGACACCCTTGTGGACAGTGAAGACTGACTCCACCAACCCTTGTAAGTTGACCCTGAGAAGGACAGCATGCCCTGCTCCAGTCACAAACTGAAAGTTGGCTGGTCTACACATGGTTAATGCTTGAAGAAACTCACTAAGGACTTCCTTTTAATTAGACTTTCGGGAGGGAGAAAAACTGAGGTCAAAGGAAAGCCAGAAAAATTTATCTTAAGGTTTGATGCATATACTGCTGAGTCATACAAAAGGGGGATATAAGTTTCTCTGCTAGAAGGGAAGCTACAAGGTAAATGAAAAATATATATGTGCTTATATTTAACCTATAAATACTAGCTATTTAGAAGGAAGACATTTCCAAAATGAAGTATACTTTAAAGAAAAATTACTTATTGTCAGCTCGGTTGCCACTAAAGGTTAAGATTTTTAAAATCAAAAGTTCTGACTAGAAAGAAATTGCATAGTTTTGATAATAAAAGTTATAAGGTATAGAAATACTTTTGAAAGAAAAAGAAAGAAAGTACATTGTTAAGCTGCAGAAGGTTTGTACAGGTTGTAAGAAATTAATCAGTAGCATTTGTTTCTTCAGTAGGCTGTATTACTGTTAATAAAAACATCAAGTCTACCAGTTAAATATGAATAAAAGGCATCACCTTTTCTGTTGCATGTTTTAGGCTGATGTTCCTATCTACAGAATCTGCAGATAAATAATCCTAGCCTTAATTTTAGGCTGCTGTCTACTCAACAGCCTCATGCACCTCATTAAAATGAGTCAAGAATTTGACTCATATTATAAAACCAGTGGCGAATATGATAAAGTGCCAAAGAACAGTAAAACTTAGTATTGGCAACACCATTTTAAAGAGGAAAAGTCAGGCTTCTTGTCCCCTCCTTTCTGTGGAGAATGGAGGGAGAAGAATACAGAAGCTTCCTGGCTTACAAGGACAAATGGGTCATCTAGTCATAGTTTAACTATAGTTCTTTGGAAGGATAAAACTTATCTGAAAACTCACTCTTCCCCTTCCTTAAGATCCTTTAGAAGACAATGTATACATACCTTAATTAAGAATTCCTACACTCTGACTCATCCTCCACTCCTGGAGTCCTGAGAGTGACATATACCTCCAGACAGAGATCATGAGACCACTCCCCTTGTTTAAGAAACCTGCATTCTGTAACATTTTATATGAATTCTAATAATTAACCCTTTTGAAATTCTTTATATGTATAACACTTGTAAACTAAAGAAGTGGGGACTTATTAGAAAACCTAATAAGCTAGTCCCAACACTTTTAGCAAAGATATTTTTATTTGATCTCTCTCCTTAACCTAAACTAAACATTTTGTAGCAACAAGGATGGGGGTAGACACTAGAAGATTTGGGAATGTCATTGATGGGTATGTAAAACAATGGTCACTGCTGTGTTATCTCATGGTGTAGGAATGCTTTTCCTTTTAATAGATTCTATAGATAGATATTTTGTTAGTAATTGACTATTGTACCATGTTCCCTCCTTACCCACACCAACCAGTACTTGATTTTGTATAAAAGAAGGTCTAGAATGATAAAAGGGCCTACATGATTTGGGATCATGCCCCGTGTAGCTAGCCGGCTGTTGGTCAAATAAGTTTGTAAATATGATATATATGTTTGCTCACTTACAGTTTGCATTGGATGTGGGGGGACAGGCTGTGGAAAGACAGGATCCTTGTAGCCTGGGACTTGGTTTTGGGACTAAGCCTTTCCCACCCTTTTTGATGTGGAGTGGTACATTCTCATAAGGAATCCGATTATGCCTCAGATACGTGATTTTGTATCAGAGACTTCCTTGTTTGTATATTGAATTAAAGGTTTTGATTTCTATACTGTAAAGGGAAGCAGACCAGCAGCTTGCTCTCTCTTGATTCTTGAGATTAGCATTAGAGGAGAGAGCTGAGGAAAGAGAGCAGAGAAAGGCCACGTGGAGGCCAGAAAAAGCAGCCAAGTTGGCAGAATGCTGAAGGAGAAGCCAGTTTGTGCAGAGTTAGTGCAGAGAGAAGGAGATGGGGAACAGAGGTGAATGAGATTGGTGAGGTTAGAAACCTTTGATTCTAGGAAGCTAGGATAAGTCAGTGGCCTTGGGAGCCCTGAATGGAAAGGTGTTGGGTAGATGTTGGGCAGATAAAATATATTATGCTCACTTTGTTAAAGATGGCACTGCCCGCATGGAAGTCATCGCCCAGGTGATATTAATGTGTGTTGGGGTCGGGCTGTGGGCAGGCAGCATTCTTGTAGCCTGGGGCTTGGTTTTAGGACTAAGCCTTTCTCACTCTTTTTGATGTGGGGTGGTACAATATCATCATGCGTCAGATAAGTGACTTTGTATTAGAGACTTCCCTATTTTGTATATTGGATTAAAAGTTTTGATTTCTACACTATAAAATGGGGGAAGAATGGGAGCTTGCGCTCTTACTTCCTGAGATTAGCATTAGAGGAGAGAGCTGAGGAAAGAGAGCAGAGAAAGGCCACGTGGAAGAGACCAGGAAAAGCAGCCAAGATGGCAGAGTGTTGTGTGAGAAGCCAGTTTGCGCAGAGTTTGTGCAGAGTGAAGGAGGGAGATGGGGAACAGAGGTGAATAAGTCTGGTGAGCTAGAAAACTTTGATTCTAGAAAACTTGGATAAGTCAGTAGCTTTGTGAGCACTGAATGTGAGTGGGTTTTGGAGCCCAGTGTGTGTTTTTACTTGCCCGCCGGGTATAAGCTAGAATTAAAGATGATGGCCCACCAGCTTTTGGCCTGCTGTTTCTTTGCTGACTCTCCGAATCCAGTGCAAACCTGCATGGGCCAGGCAGCTGTGATAGTGGCCATGGCTTCTGGCTTTACATTTGGTGTAGTCTGTGGCAGAATTCGATACAGATTGGCAAGGAGCCTCCACCACCTTTGAGTGGTGGAGTAGAGGACTGGCTAGTGTTATGGTTCCTCATGGCTGTCCTTTTGGGGACCGTAGGCTGGCTGACTTTTACAGCCCTGCATGAGGAAACTGAGAGCTCTGTGGAAGAGGCTGCCCGGGACCTGCAAACTGAGCAGTGAAAGGAGCTGTAGGAAATGCAGGAGAAACCAATGCTGACCCTGGAGCTGGAGGAAGCGCTAGAGGAGGAAGCCGACCAGGTTTGTGAGATTCCCCTGGAAATGGAGCAGCTGCTGGAGGAGGATTCACAGGTTCATGAGTTGCAGATTGCCCTTGACATTGTGGAGAGCCAGCAGCGGTGGGAGGCCAGGGCTGAGGCTGAGGCTGAGGCCAGGTCTGGAGCTGCAAGTTCTGTGGAGCAGAAGGCGGCAGTGGCCCGGGGCTCAAGACCAGCAACTGGAGATGGTGTTTTCAGTTCCTCTTTGGAGGATGAGGAGAATTGGGCTGGAGTTGCAATCTGCAGTCTCCACAAGATGAGAGCCCAGCAGCATGGAATACTTGCTATGTCCCTGGAAGGTCTGCGATTTGGGGGCACAGGGGTGGGTGCTATCATGCTCTCCAGGGCGAAGATGGAAATGCTGACTGCCATTGCCATGTGCCCCTCTTTGGGACAGTGTAAGACCTGCCAAGATGGCAGGGGTGAGGGGGGTGGCTGAGGCCCGATGTGCATGGACTGATTTCCTGGACTACAACTGGAGTGGGCACTGGCTCCTTTGTTGGATGGACTTATGGATTTTGAACAATGTGAAATACCCTGATGGAGGTGAGGATGGCTTTGTTGGAAGCACTCCCCTGCCCCAGGAAGCTTTTCCCATGGCTAGAAAGAAGGCCGAGGACATTTTGCACTTTGAGCAAAGTGCTCAGAGACTGGTGAAATGTACCTTTGTAATTGTTGAAACTGTATGATTTGTGCTGTTGTAATTTGTGTAATGTGCCTAATTTCCTTGCATAGGAATGCCAGTGGTGTAGATTGTGAGTATTAAAGGGAGCATAGGGGTGGATTGTTGGGCAGATAAAATATATTATGCTCACTTTGTTAAAGATGGCCCTGGCCACATGGAAGCCATCACCCAGGTGATATTAGTGTGTGTTGGGGGCAGGCTGTGGGCAGGCAGAATACTTGTAGCCTGAGGTTTGGTTTTAGGACTAAGCCTTTCCTATACTTTTTTATGTGGGTAGGTACAATCTCATCATGCCTCAGATAAGTGACTTTGTATTAGAGACTTTCCTATTTTGTATATTGGATTAAAGGTTTGGATTTCTACATTATAAAGTGGGGCAGACCGGGAGCTTGCTCTCTCAGTTCCTGAGATTAGTATTAGAGGAGAGAGCAGAGAAAGGCCACATGGAGGAGGCTGGGAGAAGCAGCCAAGATGGTGGAGTGTTGAGGGAGAAGCAAGTTTGTGCAGGGAGAAGGATGGAGATGGAAAAACAGAGGTGAATATGTCTGGTGAGCTAGAATTCTTTGATTCTACGACACTCAGATAAGTCAGTGGCTTTGTGAGCACTGAATGAGTGGGTTTTGGAGCCCAGTGTGTGATTTTACTTGCCTTCTGGGTTCAAGCTAGGATTAAAGCTAATGGCCCACCAGTTCCTGGCTCCATTGTTTCATTACTATCTCTCTGAATTCAATGCAAACCTGCATGGGCCAGGTGACTGTGATGGCGGCCGTGCCACTGTCCTTACATTTGGCAGTCTGTGGCAGGATTTGAAATTTGATATAAAGCCACCACTACCTTTGAGCAGTGGAATAGATGATTTGCTGCTGTTATAGTTCCCCATGTTTGTCCTTTTGGGGACCATAGGCTGGTTGACTGCTCAGCAAGAGGAAACTTAGCAGTAGAATGAGCTGGAGCAAATGTGGGAGAAACAGATGCTGACCCTGGAGCTGGACGAAGTGCTGGAGGAGGAGGCTGACCAGGTTTGTGAGATTCCCCTGGAAATGGAGCAGAATCTGGAGAAGGAATCACAGGTTTGTGAGTTGCAGTTTTCCCTGAACATTGTGGAGAGCCAGCAGCTGCAAGAGGCCAGGGCTGAGTCCAGAGCTGGGGCTGCAAGTCCTGTTGAGCAGAAGGCAGCGGCAGCCCGGGGCTTGAGCCTGGCAGTAGGAGCTGATGTTTTCAGTTTCTCTTTGGAGGATGAGGAGAATCAGGCTGGAGTTGTGATCTGCAGTCTCCAGAAGGTGAGAGGCCAGCAGCAAGGAGTATCTATCATACTCATGATAGATCTGTGATTTTTGGACATTGGGGTGAATGTCGTCATGCTTTCCAGAGCAGATATGGAAATGCTGACTGCCATTGTCATGTGCTCCTCCTTGGGACAGTGTAAGACTTGCCAGAATGGTAAGAATTAAGGGGGTGGCTGATGTCCCATGTGTGTGGACTGACTTCCTGGACTACAACTGTTATGAACACTGGCTCTTTTTTTGGATGGACTTAGGGATTTTGGACAATGTAAAATACCCTGAAGGTGGTGGGGGGTGGCTTTGCTGGAAGCACTCCCCTGCCTCAGGAACCTTTTTCCATGGTTAAAAAGAAGGCAGGGCATTTTGTGCTTTTGGCAAAGTGCTCAGAGATTGGTGAAGTGTACCTTTGTAATTTTTGAAATTGTATGATTTGTCATGTTGTTGTAATTTGTGTAATGTGCCTAATTTCCTTGCACAGGGATGTTGGTGGTGTAGATTGTGAGTAGTAAAGTGAGCATAGTGGTGGATTGTTGGGCAGATAAAATATATTATGCTCACTTTGTTAAAGATGGTGCTTCCCACATTGAAGCCCATTACCCAGGAAATATTAATGTGTGTTGGGGCGAACTGTGGGCAGGCAGGATTCTAGTAGCCTGATGCTTGGTTTTAGGACTAAGCCTTTCCCATTCTTTTTTATGTGGGGTGATACAATTCCATCATGCCTCAAATAAGTGACTTTGTATTAGAGATTTTTCTATTTTGTATATTAGATTAAAGCTTTGGATTTCTACATTATAAAGTGGGGCAGACCGGGAGCTTGCTCTCTTGGTTCCTGAGATTAGTATTAGAGGAGAGCAGAGAGGAGAGCAGAGAAAGGCCATGTGGAGAAGGCCAGGATAAGCAGCCTAGATTGTGGAGTGCTGAGGGAGAAGCCAGTTTGTGCAGAGTTTGTGCAGGGAGAAGGAAGGAGATGGGAAACAGAGGTGAAGATTTCTGGTGAGCTAGAAACATTTGATTCTAGGAAACTCAGATATATTATTGGCTTTGTGGGCACTGAATGAGTAGTTTTTGAAGCCCAGTATATGTTTTTACTTGCCTGCTGGGTGCAAGCTAGGATTAAAGCTAATGGCCCACCAGTTCTTGGCTCCATTGTTTCATTACCATCTGTTCGAATCCAATGTGAATTTGCATGGGCCAGGTGGCTATGATGGTGGCTGTGGCCTCTGGCCTTACAAAAAGGAAGTGTTTTCCCACTGTGTGTATTTCTTGTTCACCAAGTGCAAGCTAGGATTAATGCTAATGGCCCACCAGTTCTTGGCTCCATTGTTTCATTACCGTCTGTTCGAATCTAATGCGATCCTGCACTGGCCAGGTGGCTGTGATGGTGGCCGTGGCTACTCGCTTTTCACCAGCTAATTAATAAAACTTCTCAAATTTCTTCTGTAACCTGCATGGTGTCTCTATGTAACCCAGGGATTGCAGTACTTCAAACACATATAGCCTAAAGCTTAGTTTTAAGACTAAGCCTTTCCTACTCTTTTAATAGTAAGATCTTTTCAAAACTAAGCTTTTCCCCACACCCTTGACTGTTAGATAGTGTGGGATGGTGCACGCATATGAGGAATTCTATTTATATCTTAGATAAGTGGCTTTGTATCTAAGATTTCTTTATTTGTATATTGGCTTAAAGGCTTTAATTTCAACAGTATAAAGTAAGGCAGACTTGGGGCTCTCTTTTGGGTTCCTGCCATCAGCATTGCAGAGGAGAGGTAGCCAAGATAGCAGCGTGCTGAAGTAGAAGCCAGTTTATGTAGAGTTTGTTGAAAGAGAAGGCGATGGGGAACAAAGGTGAATAAGACTGTTGAGGCCTTTGATTCTAGAAATACTTGGATGAATCAGTGGCTTTGGGTGCCCTGAATTGAAAGAGAAGTGTTCTCGCACTGTGTATTTTCTCACCCACCGGGTGCAAGGTAGGATTAAAGGTAATGGCTCACCAGTTCTTGGCTTTTTTTGTTTCATTACTTTCTATCTGAATTAAATGCAAACCTGCATGGGCCAGGTGGCTATGGTGGTGGCCGTGGCTACTGGCTTTACAATGGGGAACTGAGGGACTTTTGTGAGCTCCACTGAGACTGATGGAGCCTTGATTCTTGGAGGAACCAGAGAAGATTCTCCCAGTTGTAGAAAGAGAAGGAAGTGTTTTCCTGTGTGTTTGCTTTTCTGCTGGTGTGAGACTTTAATAAATGAATGGTCCACCATTTTTTGGCTCCACTATTTCTTCACTGTCTTCCTGAATCCAATGAGAACCTGCATGTGAATGGTCATGACTACTGGCCATATAAGTAGTTTGTGTTGTTACTATAAACTGTTTTGAAATTTTTCTGTTAAAACAACTTACAAAATCCTAATCAAACTCATCTTAGCAAACCTCACCTTGCCACTAAGTGCCCCCATGCCTTCATGACCCAATGAATGTTTTCAGACATGTGTATTGATGCCCAATAAACATAGGGCATTAAAGGAAGGAATGTTATGCCAATGACCCCATGATTTTGGAGCAATATGCTTCACCTTAATATGGCTGCTACTGCTTCTTTGTTCTGCTTTTACTAAATCCACCTTCTTAGCTTCTGTAAACCCACTTCCACATTCTGCATACCTTGTAACCCTGCCCAACTGTATGACCTTAAAACCCCAAAGACCCTGCCTTTCACTCAGCACTCAGACTTCAGAGAATTAACTCCTCTGAACCCACTGGAGTGATAAACCGGTTCTCCAATTCTCTGAGTGTCCCTTGGCTGCTTGCACATTCCAGTCTGAAGCAACACCAGCAATGACTCAATAAACTTGCTACAAATTTCTCTTGCTTTAATCAGATCTGTTTCTAGTGAACCACACATTTATGAACACACTGCAACCTCTATTTTTTTAATTATGTGTCTCTTACTCCACTAAACTTTCATATGAGATTTTACTCTAAATAAAAGTGTTAATGCTTCTTTTTTCAAACATTTTATATACATTTTACACAACTTTTGAGCTAATGCAGAATGTGTGTGTGTTTAAAATAAAATGTAGTTATTAAATTATATTCATGACTTATAAATAATCAAGCCAAATAAAGATTATAAAAATAAACCTTAAAGACTTATTTGGTATATAGTTACACAGATCTCTTGCTTAATTCTTAAATAAACAAATCAAGAATTCTTTGCATTTATTTTTGGTTATCCCTAGAACTGGTAGATTAAAAACTGCTGTGTGGCTTTTTAAAAACATAACATCCCTTATATTGCCAATTGATTTATTTTTTTCTGTAAGTAGTAATGACAACAGTGTCCCAAAATCTGTCACCTGCATTGGACAGAAAAAGTTCTAATACCTCTTTTGATCTAAAAATTCATGGTTCTATGGCTTACTTTAGTAATTATGCCATGTTTTGAATTATATTAAAATAAATTTGTGAATTAAATTTTGTACGAAGAATTCCTGCAGCTTTGTACTTGCACAAATAATTTTTAAATTGTTTAGCAAACAATTTTTTTAAACCATGCTATCACATTTTTTAATCTTACCTGGCCTTAATAAAATTATGAAACAAGAATAATTAATATGAAAATATTTCTTTTTTACTTTTTAAAAGTCTGGATGAAAAAACTTTTTCTTTTTCTTATGTGCTAAACACTTATAAGAACAAGTGTGGGTTGGGTTATCACCTTATTGTTCCCAAGAATAAAAAACAGAAGTTTTCATTCTTATCTATTATGAAATAAACAATTTTTCAACATTTTTATTCATAATGCTTTCTAGAGTATAATTTCTGTCTTTAAAAGGTTTAAGTTAATGCCCACACATGCCTACTTAAAAATAATTTTCCATTTATTATATTTCCTTTTCTCAGACTTCTGTTAAACTTAACAGTCTCATTATATTGTATGGAAATAAAGAGATTCTTAAATATAAAAGGACTATTTTAAATGCTAACTAATGTCCATAACAAAGAAAAATAATTAACTCATTCATTCACTCATTCCCATAACAACTATTTATCAAACACTATGGACTATGTAAGCTCTAATCCTTCAGGAGTTTACAATCAGGTAGTGCGGAAAGTCCTGCATAAACAATGCTAATACAAAGTTGTTAATGTCAAGATAGAAGGATACACACAATGAATTGAGAAGAGAGAGGAGGCAGCCACTGAATTGGTCTGGGTAAGAAGACTTAGCAAGTTACACTAGAGCTAGTCCTAGAGGGATGAGTAGAATTGTGTTGACTGCAAAAGGTAGAAAAGGTAACAGCGAATTCAAAGGCAAAAACCTGTTCAAGAGCATAATATGTTTTGGTTATGGTGTGCTATCTGGCATCACTAACTATAGGATAAGGCACAAGAGAGCAATGGCAAGAATGCCACTGTGAAAGTAGGCTGAAGTTTAATTATGTTAAGGATTCTAAAGGCATTGTGAGTTTGAGCATGGTAGTAACATGATCAAATCTGTATTTGAAAAAAACACTTTTGTGCTTTGAATAATGGACTAGGGTAGTGAGAAACCAGAGGTAGAAAAAACAATTTGGAAGTCAAAACAGGAGCTGGAACAGCTGAAACTAAGGGTATGAATGTCTTAATGACAAAAGAAGGTTAAGAATTGGAGGGTTTTTTTATTAGATATTTTATAAGATGAAAAAAAAAGGAGGGGTCAAATTCCTCTAGAATTTTGTATCATATTATATAAAATTATTAGATATATTTAACTAAAGTTTTATATAATTAATAAACTCTTGACATAAAAAGCATTTACTAAACCTATATCACCATTTGTGTGGAATTCCGAAGTGCCTTTGAAAAGCATAGGTATTTTCAATTCTTCATATGCACTAAAGGCATTTATAGATAAATATCTTGCTTCAAGTAAATGACTATACTGTTGTACTTCCAACAAAAAAATCTACAAATACCCTACTTTATCAATGTGTAAACAGTTCCTGCATATTATGAACATTAGCTGGTGTCTATTATTTAATATTGGCATGTATATGATGACTGTATGAGCATATAAATTCTGCATGAAATGTAGAAACACTGTAACATGTGAATTTATAGTAAAACTTGGATTACTTTTATGTAGAAGTTCAAATATAGTTTGGATATCATTCATGCCTTACACACAGCAATAATTGGAAAGCATTCAAGTAGAGAATTGCAACTGACTCTACTTATATTTTATTCTTTCTCAGAAGGAGGAAGATGGCAGTGGAGTCTTCAGTCTATGTGCATCTTTTGTTTTAAGGTGTGTCTCTTGTAGATATCATATGTATGGGTTCTGTTTTCTTATCCATGTGAGCACACAGCTCACACCATGAACTAGATTACAAATTAAATTAGGAATGATCAGTGTGAAAAACCAACCCTAGACTACAAGAACAGCTCTCAAAAACCAAAGAGAAAAAAAGAAGCCACACCAAACGTGGTAGGGAATGCATAAACCTCCCCTGCTTACAGGGACAGGGTGGGGGTGAGGCTGAGAGCCCAGAAGGGCTCTTGCTCCAAGGAAAAGAGAAAAAAATATTGCTCACAGCCACTTACCTGGTGACCAGGGAACGAGGTGTGTTGAGAGGGCCAGCTTGTCTTCCAAAAGGAAAAAAGAGAGAGAGAGACAGATGGTGAGGGGCAGAAGAATGCACAGATGACCTGAGAAGCTGACTCATCCAGTGCTGGAGGTGGCCATAGATGGGGGAGAAACTGATCCTTTTACAAAACAAAAAACTAAAGTGCTTCCGGGTCACAGATCTACAGACAGCTCTCCAGCTCCAATCAGCGCAACAAGACACAGCTGAAAACAAAAAATAGAGAGAAGGAGCAGTAACTCAGGTCTCCATGGAGATCTGAGATACACCTCCCTCTACTGAAGGAAAGAAAGCACCCTGCCCCCAGAGTGAGTAACTGGCAGATCAGGCCTTTAGTGTCTCAGGTTACACCCACCACATTCCTGGATACAATTTCAAATAAGCCCCCTGCTGAGATCAGTAAACAAGACTATCACCTGTTAAGAAAACAAACAAATCAAGACTTCAAAGCAGCCAGAATTCGAAAGTGGATTACAAATAATAGCTGATGCCAATCCAAGAAGACCTAGAAATAACACAATAGAAAACTAGAGGCAGACAACACCAAGCCTAGGCTCACCCAGCTCTTCAAACAATACACCCAAACACACAGACATAATGAGAAGACAGAGAAGTTCAATCCAAATGAAACCACAAGAGAAACCTCAAGGAAATGAACTGAGTGATATGGAGTAACCAAACTACTAAACTACTGGATGCAGATTTCAAAATAATGATTGTAAGGATGCTTAAGGATCTTAGAACAACAATGGATGGTCATTACGAACACATAAATAAAGAAATAACAGGTATAAAAAAGGATATTGAAATATTAAAAAAGAATCAGTCAGAGATGACAAATACAATATCAGAAATGAAGACCACAATGGAAGTAATTAAAAACAGGATAGATGGAGCTAAGTATCAAATCAGCGAGTTGGAGGACAAGTTGAATGAGGGCATGGAAGCAGAGAAGAAAAAAGAAAAGAGACTCAAAAAGTCTGAGGAAACTCTTAGAGAGCTCTGTGGCATGAAGAGAAAGAACATCAGCATCATAGGGGTTCCTGAAGAAGAAGAGAAAGAACAAGGGATGGAGACTTTGTTCAATCATGTCATAGCTGAAAACTTCTCTAAATTAATACAGGAGAAACTTCTACAAGTTCAAGAAGCACAGAGAACTCCATTAAAGAGAAACCATAAAAACCCTACACCAAGACACATCATAATTAAAATACCAAAGCTAAGTGATAAAGAGAAAATATTAAAAGCTGCTAGAGAAAAAAAGGCTACCACCCACACAGGAGCCCCCATATGGATGACATCAGACTTCTCAACAGAAACACTTGAGGCTAGAAGGGAATGGCAAGAAATATTCAAAGTAATGCAGAACAAGAACCTACAGCCAAGACTATTTTATCCAGAAACACTATCATTTAAAATTGAAGGAGAAATAAAAAGCTCCCAGACAAAAAAAAAAAGAAAAAAAAACTCAAGAAATTTATTACAACCAAACCAATGCTGCAGGAAATGTTGAGAGGCCTGTTGTAAACAGATCAAAGTGGGAAAAGAATATAGCAAAAGGGGAATACAGCTTTAAAGAATAAGATGGCAATAAACAACTACATATCAGTAATAACCTTAAATGTAAATGGATTAAATGATCCAATCAAAAGGCATAGGGTAACTGCATGGATAAGAAAACAGAACCCATACATATGATATCTACAAGAGACACACCTTAAAACAAAAGATGCACATAGACTGAAGGTAAAAGGATGTGCGGGCCAGTAGGGCGCTCTGGGCGCGTGGGATGCCCAAGGCACACGCGCGAATGGGGTGCTCCAGGCACCGGTGGCTGGGGACTCTCACTCGCAGTGCGCGGGCCGCTGGGAACGTTAGCGGTGCTTGCTCTGCAACCAGACCGGGCGCGTGCCAGCGGCTGCTCGCCGCTCCCGAGTGTGGGCCGACTCACCACAGGCGCACTCCCTCCACAGCTTGAATGAACGTCCCTGCGGTAGTTAGCTTCCTCCACACCCTCGTCTCTCAGATTCAAGTGATAACAGTCCTTTCGCTTTCAGTTTGTGTGGAACTCTGGAATGCTCCAAGGATAAATTTTTCTGTTTCTAGTTGATAAATTTGTTGTGATTTTGGGGAGATCTGTCGGACGCGCTGCTCACGGCGCCATTTCCGTGACGTCACTCCAAAAAAGTTTTTTAAGTCTGTCTAGTGATTGGTCTTATTGATATCTGATTTTCTCTGGGATTCTGTTTAGGATATTGTTAGAATTCTTTTTGTTTTCTGTAATTAGTTAGGCTGATCCTAACTGCTCCCATTATTATTTTTTTTCTTTTTCTGTATTGATTTTAAGGTGCAAAGGTGAGTTCTCTTACAGCAAGTGATCCATTTTTGTGGAGTCTTGACTATGAAACAAATATCTTGTGTAACTCAGTGCGTTTTTTTCCTTTGAATGAGCTAATATGGATATAGGCCCATTTTTTAGCCTTTTATTTTGAAATGATTATACGATAGCTTTATGGGAAGTTGCAAAAACCAATAGAGAGATCCTATGTGTTCTTCAGTCAATTTCCTCCACTGGTAACATCTTTTATAACCACAATATAATAGCAGATATGACATAAGCCCATCTTAATTCCAGTAATGATAACAATTATGTAGCACTTAATTTGTGCATATAATTTGTGCATGTATTAATTTATGGCATATTCACAAGCACCCTATGAGTGAATATATTTGTATGCATGGTTTAACACTGTGCTAGTTTGCATTTCTAGTAGCTCACAATGTCCTTTTTTATTTTTAGTTTAGAGTCCTGAGAAAATAAAATAGAAATTTCCTTTATTAGTTCATTTGTTTGTCTTCTCTTACCATGGCACTAAGCCCTCACCTGGCAGCCTCTTATGCCCAAGAAATATGTTGGCAGTGCCCAGAGCCCAAGCAGCCATGTTGTTGGGAGCAGGATCAGCAGCAAACATCATGTGCTACTCAGAGTGCCAGTTTGTCTAATGTGCAATATCCAGTGGACTTTAACAAGCAGAGCACATTGGTAATTCTTATTTTTATCTTTCTTAAGGAGATGTATGAACCAGGAAGAAACACATTTCAGAGGAGACACATATAGTTGTTCTCCAAGTACCTGAAAGTAGATTTTTTATGAAAGCCTTGCAGCAGTCCAATTATTTACCCAGAGTAGGTGAAGACAGTACTACAGTAAACAGTACTTAGGGTAGTCGCAGAGAACAACTACTGTAGGATTCTTAGATGTACCACATATATTTTAGTTTTCTAAGAAGAGCTTTCGGCAACTAGCATAGTTCCCTTGTTATGGTCTTACCAAGCACTTTTTAAAGGACTTGCATAAAAGTAAGGCATATAAAAGCCCACATGCTTGATGATGTTTGAAATTCGTGAACAGACTACTAACACCAGGCCTAAACAGTCACTAGAAAAGTAAAAAGAAACTCAACATTTTCCAGTGAGACACTAATGATCTCTTATCTGTTGGGGCTCTAGTGAAAACTTTGAAAGACCGATTTGACTAATTTGCTCTGGCAACCAGAACAAGGAAGCTATCTCCTTTTTACAGGGAGTAGACTAAAACAATAGTGATTGGTTGTTCTATTAAATTTTATTTTTTTTCAGTATTAAATATATCCTATTCACCCTGCCACCTGCCCATGCATGAATAACTTTGGGGTGTATGGAAGACATCACAAATTCCAATGTTCTCCAAATTTAACAATGCAGAATAAATTACAGATGTTGCAAGACTGGGTCTTTCTTTATTCAGGTGTGAATGTCTTGGAGCCACTGTGTGTGTGAGCATGTTTTTCTTTTAAAAAACTTCTCATTCAGTGGCTACACAACTTTGTTGATTAGTTTCACTGGAAAGGGAGTTTGTCATGAAAGTGGTTAGCATCTTGTAGGCAGCACTGTGACATTTATGTTTCCCTTGCAGTGCCTATAAAAATACCAAGATTAAATTTCATTTGCCTTTTATTCCTTTTGACACTTTTTGCTGGCTTTTCATTGCAGAGACTTTTTCTGAGCACATTGGATGTGGAAATGGACTCCCAACAGATGAAGTAATAATACTCTGTCCTTCTTCTTACCACCTCCAAAATGTAAATGAAAATACTTGCAAGACAGGGCTCAAATCCTAGATAAGATAAACATAGTGCATAGTATGTCACTTGGTGTAGTTTTCTTTCAGGCTTAAATGCAGCCAAAACAGACAGCATAGAATAGTCTGAAATGTTTAGTTATTTCAGAAGAAAGCAAATACATATTTTAGTTTTCAACAACAAAAGAGCAGAAATGTGTTTATCATTTTCAAACAATTGTTAAGAAGTGTTTTTCCAAATGTTCAGTATAGACAGAAACACAACATGTATAAAACTAATTCCACAGGAGACATTAAAAGGCATGCTGAAGAAACTTCATACTATTTTCTACAGTGGCAGTACCAATCTGTATTCTCACCATCAGTACATGAGGGTTCTCTTTTATCCACCTCCACACCAGCACTTGTTCTTTGTTGATTTTTTGATGATAGCCAAACTGAGTGGGTTGAGGTAATCTCATTTGATTTTAATTTGCATTTATATGTTCAAAAATTAAAAAAGGAATAGCCTTGAGGGACCTGAAGGTGTCAGCAGAGTAGGCAGATGCACAGACTCCCAGCTCACACCAACAAACTGGATTACAAATTAATTTAGGAACAATCAGTGTGAAAAACCAACTGTGGACTACAAGAAGAGCTCTCAAAAACCAAGGGGCAAAGAAGAAGCCTGGTAGGGTGTGCTGAGGAGTGGTGGGTCTTCCCTACTCACAGGAACAAAGGGGTGAGGCTGAGAACCCAGTAGGGCTCTCATTCCAAGGAAAAGAGTAGAAAATATTGCTCACAGCCACTTGCCTGGGGAACTGGGAATGAGGTGTGTTGAAAGTGCTAGCTTATCTTCAAAAAGGAAAGGGAGGAGAGAGAGGCAGATGGTGAAAAGCAGAGAAATGCATGGGAGGACATGAGAAGCTGACTCATCTAGTGCTGCAGGTGGCCATAGCTTGGGGAGGGGTTGATCCTTCCACATAACACAAGACTAAAGTGGTTCCGGGTCACCCATCTCAAGATATCTCTCCAGCTGCAATCAGCACAACAAGACATAGCAGAAAACAAGAAGTGGGGAAGAGGGGCAGTAACTCAGGTCTCCATGAAGATCTGAGATAGAGCTCCTCCTACTGAAGTGAAGAAAGCAGCCCAACCCAGAGAGAGTAACTGGCAGATCAGGCTTCAGAGTATCAGATTACACCCACCACATTCCTGGATACAATTTCAAATAAGCCCCCTGCTGAGATCAGTAAACAAGACTACCACCATGATAAGATAACTGAGAAGAAAACAAACAAATCAAGACTTCATAGATGCTCTACTAGAAAAGCCAAATCCGACAGTAGATTACAAACAACAGCTGATGTCAACCCAAGAAGACCTAGAAATAACACAACTGAAAATTGTAGACAGACAACACCAAGCCTAGACTTAACTAGGTCTACAAAGAACACACCTAAACACACAGACATAGTGAGAAGACAGAGAAGTGCAATCCAAATGAAACCACAAGAGAAACCTCCAGAAAAGGAACTGAGTGATATGGAAATAACGGAACTACTGGATGCAGAGCTTAAAATAATGATTGTTAGGATGCTTAGGGATCTTAGAACAACAATAGATGGTCATTACAAACACTTATATAAAGAAATAGCTAGTATAAAAAAGACATTAAAATATTAAAAAAGAATCAGTCAGAGATAACAAATACAATATCAGAAGTGAAGACCACAATGGAAGGAATTAAAAGCAAGATGAATGAAGCTGAGGATCGAATCAGTGAATTGGAGGACAAGATGAACGAAAGCATGGAAGCAGAAAAGAAAAAAGAAAAGAGACTCAAAAGTCTGAGAAAACTCTAAGAGAGCTCTGTGACAACATGAAGAGAAATAATGTGGACAAGTCCTGCCAGGGGTGAGGATGACTGAAATGCAAAAACCCGACTCCGGGAACCAGGTTCAGTGACACAGATCTACTTTATCCAGGAAGTAAGCTAGCTTATATACATGGGTTTAGCTAATAGATTGTTACAGCATGTCCTTTATAGCCAATGGCTGAAAAGATCAGGGAGTTGCGTGGTTGGCGCTAAGTCACTTTCTTATAGTGGGCTTCCTTCCTGGGTATGCCCAGGAGGCTTCTTGGAGCAATTCTTACAGCATTGCATCAGCCACAGCTGCTAGGAATGTGCTCTGCGCTCCACCCACAAAATAACATCTGCATCATAAGGGTTGTAAAGAAGAAGAGAAAGAACAAGGGATAGAAACTTGATTTAATCAAAACATAGCTAAAAATTTTCCTAACTTGATGCAAGAAAGGATCTCCAAACTTTAAGAAGCACAGAGAACTCCATTAAAGAGAAACCCAAAGAAACCTACACCAAGACACATCATAATTAAAATACCAAAGCTAAGTGATAAAGAGAAAATATTAAAATATTAAAAGCTGTTGGAGAAAAAAATGTTATCACCTACAAAGAAGCCCTCATAAGGATGACATCTGACTTCTCAACAGAAACACTTGAAGCCAGAAGGGAATGGCAAGAAATATTCAAAGTAATGCAGAACAAAAGCCTACAGCCAAGAATACTTTATTCAGAAAAGCTATCATTTTATTTATTTAATTATTAAATTTAATGCAGTGACACTGATAAATCAGGGTACATATGTTGAGAGAAAACATCTCCAGATTATTTTGACATTTGATTTTGTTGCATACCCCTCAACCAAAGTCAAATCATCTTCCATCACCTTCTATCTGGTTTTCTTTGTACCCCTCACCTCTCCCCACCCCCTCTCTCTCCTTTCTCATCTCATCCTCCCCAACACCTTGCCCCATTACCATCACATTCTTGTCCATGCCTCTGAGTCTCATTTTTATGTGTCATCTATGTATGATTCATATAATTCTGTTTTTTCTGATATACGTACATCATTTTGTATAATGTTATCAAGGTCCATCCATATTATTGTAAATGATCCAATGTCATCATTTCTTTGGGCTGAGTAGTATTTCATAGTATATATGTTCCAAAGCTTTTTAATCCACTCATCCTCTGATGGACACTTGGGCTGTTTCCAGATCTTCACTATTGTGAACAATGCTGCCACAAACATGGGGGTGAATTTCTCTTTTGGAGCAGGTCTATGCTGTTCTTGGGGCATATTCCTAAAAGTGGGATAGCTGGGTCAAAAGGCAGTTTGAGTTTCAATTTTTTGAGAAATCTCCATACTGTTTTCCACAGAGGCTGCACCAGTCTGCATTTCCACCAGCAGTGCAGGAAAAGAAGAGAGAAGACTCAAATAAATAAAATTAGAAATGAGAGTGGAGAAATAACCGACACAACAGAAATACAAAATATTGTAAGAAAATACTATGAAGAAGTGTATTCCAAAAAATTAAACAACTAGGTGAAATGGACAAATTTGTTGAAACATATAATCTTTCAAAAATCAATCTGGAAGTATCAGAAAACCTAAACAGACCAGTTACAACAAAATAGACCAAAACAGTTATCAAAAAGCTCCCAAAAGACAAAACTCCTGGTGCCGATGGCTTCACAAGTGAATTCTACCTAATATTCAAAGAAAAACTAACTCCTATCCTTCTCAAGCTATCTCAAAAAATTCAAGAAAAAAGGAACACTTCCGAGTTTTTTTTTATGAGACGAGCATAATTCTGATTCCAAAACCAGGCAAAGACAACATAAAGCAAGAAAATTATAAGCCAATATCTCTGATAAATTTTAATGCTAAAATATGCAACAAAATATTAGCAAACCAGATCCAGCAATACATGAAAAAAATATATACATCATGATTAATTGGGATTTATTCTGGGGAGGCAAGGATGTTACAACATTTGTAAATCAATTAAGGTGATTCACCACAGAAACAAAAGGAAGGAGAAAAACCACATGATAATTTCAATAGATGCAGAAAAAGCATTTGATAAAATCCAGCACCCATTTATGATAAAAACTTTTAGCAAAATGGGAATACATGGAACACACCTCTATCAGGGGTCCCCAAACTTTATACACAGGGGGACAGTTCACTGTCCCTCAGAACGTTGGAGGGCTGCCACATACAGTGTTCCTCTTACTGACCACCAATGAAAGAGGTGCCCCTTCCAAAAGTGTGGCGGGGGGCCGGAAAAATGTCCTCAGGGGGCCGCATGCAGCCTGTGGGCCATAGTTTGGGGATTCCTGCTCTACATGATAAAAGGCTTCTATGACAAGCCCACAGCCAAAACCATAATTAATGGACAAATATTAAAAACAATTCTAAAATCAGGAACAAGGCAGGGATGCCCCCTTTCACCACTCTTATTCAAAATAGTCCTTGAACTCCTAGCCACAGCAATCAGAGAAGAAGAAAAATAAAAAGCATACAGTTTGAAAAAGAGGAAGTAAAACTATCATTATTTGCAGATGATATGATAGTGTATATAGAAAACCCTAAAGTCTCAGTCAAAAAACTACTGGATCTTATAAATGCATTCAGCAACGTGCCAGGTTATAAAATTAATACATAGAAATTAGAGGCATTTTTATACATGAACAATGAACCATCAGAAAGAGAAATTAAGGAAACCATCCCCTTCACTATTGCAAAAAAAAAAAAAATAAAGTACCTAGAAGTAAATTTAACCAAGGGCGTTAAAGACGTGTACTCAGAAAATTATAAAATATTGATAAAAGAAATCAAGGAAGACATAACAAGTGGAAGCATATACTGTGCGCATGGTTAGAAAAAATAAACATCATTAAAATGTTTATATTACCTAAAGCAATTTATAAATTCAATGCAACACCAATTAAAATACCAATGACATACTTCAAAGATATAGAACACATATTCCAAAAATTTATATGGAACCAAGAAAGAACACAAATAGCCTCAGCAATGTTAAAAAAGAAGAATAAAGTGGGAGGTATCACACTTCCTGATATCAAGTTATACTACAAGGCCATTGTATTCAAAACAGCTTGGTACTGGCATAAGAACAGGCATATAGATCAATGGAACAGAAGAGAGAACCCAGAAATAAACCCACATCTTTGTGGACAATTGATATTTGACAAAGGAGGTAAGAGCATACAGTGGAGTAAAGACAGTCTCTTTAACAAATGGTGTTGGGAAAACTGGACAGCTACTTGCAAAAAAATGAAACTAGACCACCAACTTACACCATGCATAAAAATAAACTCAAATTTGATAAAGGAATTAAATGTGAGTCGTGAAATTATAAGCATCCTAGAAGAAAACATAGGCAGTAAACTCACCAACATCTATCGTGGCAATATGTTTGCTGATTTATCTCCACAGGCAAATGAAATAAGAGACAGGATAAACAAATTGGACTATATCAAACTATAAAGGTTTTGCAAGGCTAAAGACAATATGAACAGAATAAAAAGACAAACCACACAATGAGAGAACATATTCAACAATACATCTGATAAGGGGTTAATTTATAGAGAACTTGTAAAACTCAACACCAGAAAGACAAACAATTTAATCAAAAAATGGGCACAAGAAATGAATGGACATATAGATGGCCAACAGACAGATGAAAAAATGTTCAAAATCACTAATCATTAGAGAAATGCAAATTAAAACCACATTGAGATACCACCTCAAACCAGTTACAATGGCGCTCATTGACAAAACAACACAGGATAGGTGCTGGCCAGGATGTGGAGAAAGGGGAACCCCTCCTGCACTGCTGGTGGGAATGCAGACTAGTGCAGCCACTGTGGAAAACAGTATGGAGATTCCTCAAATAATTAGAAATTGAACTGCCCTTTGACTCAGCAATCTCACTTATAGGAATATATATCTCAAGGACACCATATCATCGACTGAAAAAAAGAAATGCACCCCCATGTTTATGGCAGCACTGTTTACAATAGCGAAGACCTGGAAACAGCCCGAGTGTCCGTCAGTGGATGAGTGGATTAAAAAGCTGTTGTACATATATACAATGAAATAGTATGAGGCTATAATAAAGAAGGAAATATTACCTTTTGCAACAATATCGAGGGACCTGAAAACTATTATGTTGAGTGGAATAAGCCAGGGAGAAAAGGAAAAATATCATATGACCTCACTCATTTGAGGAATCCAAGGAATAATGAGAACTGAGAAATGGAATTGAGACAGAGGAGGGATCAAAGGGACCAGAGGAAAAGAGGAAAGAGGGAAAGGGAATGACAGGATGGGATAAATCTGAAGGGAAGGGGGGGCGCTGTAGGGAGGGGGCCAAGGGAGATGATGAGGAAAATATAGGAGAGGGGTGATGCACTCAGTATGACCCTAGAACCTATGTAAACACAATTAAATAAATAAAATAAATTAAAAAAGGGAATATAATCACACCTATGTTTATTGCAGTGTTGTTTACAATAGTCAATGTTTGGAAGCAGCCTAAGTGGCCACCAGTAGATGAGTGGATATAACGTCAGTGGTACATTTACACAATGAACTATATAATAAATAAGAAATATTAGCTTTGAAGCAATATGAGTAGACCTGAAAAGTATTATGCAGAGTGAAATGGCCAGTCAGAGAAAGACAAGTACCATTTGATTTTACTTATAGGTGGAATTGAATGAACAAAATAATCTAAAAAACAAAATAGAAATAAGCTCATGGGTAGAGAGAATAGACTGACAGCTACCAGAAGGGAGGGAGATTGGCAGGCTGAGTAAAAAAAGGTGAAAGTGTTAAGCAAAAAATACACAGACACAGACAACAGTTCGGTGAGTACTGCAGGCAAAGAAGTGAGAAGGATGTAGAAAAAGGTAAAAGAGGTATAAATGGTTAAGGAAGGAGAGTCGAGTTGGGGTGGTGAACACAGTACAATATGCAGGTGGTGTGTTATAAAATTGTACACCTGAAACCTATATAATTTTATTAACCAATGTCACCCCAATAAATTCAATAAAAATGGCATGCTGAAAATATGTGCTAAGAACAAGTCATAATTCTTTTTGCCTATTCTCTGGCTAAATTTATTACGAGAAGCGATTTTAAAGTTATAAGAGATGACATGGTCATACCTCCTGGAAGACAGAGGGTTGGATGGTAAATGTCTTATTTTTTTGTATTGTCATGACAGTACCTTTGATTAGTATGGGAAGACATATTGGAAACAGGCACAGAACATGAGAGACAATAAAATCAAGGTTAGGAAGAGACCACTCTAACATGTTATTAATAAACATTCTGATTGTACAATTTGTTATACATACACTAATAGCATATCCTGTTTATTTTCTAAAAAGTCTTTTCCTTTGCAACATGATATATTAGAAAAGGAATTTGGAGCCAGAGGCATGTTTAAATTGTTGTTCTGCCACTTTTTTGTGTGTGATTTTGAGTAAGTTTATCTCCTTGAATTTTTATTTCCTCAATTGGAAAACAAGCATAATAATGGCACCTATCTCACAGCAATGTAAAAGTTAAATGCACTCATATGTATAAAAGTGCCTAGTGTAGTGTAGTTACCAAACAGGAGATTCATAAATAAAAAATAAACTCTCAGTACAAGGAATGAGAAATTACCCAATCTCATACAATGTAACTTGATCCACTCATGAGTGTGCTAAGCTATGAGCTCTCCAGTTTAATATATTTCAGTTACAGTAGTTCCTCACCATATTGTGGTTCACTTTTCATGGTCTCACTATATCGCAGATTTTTAAATTGTATATATCTAAGTTTGTATCCAAGATTGTTAGCTATATCATAGGATTTTGTGATATATAGGTATTTTTATATATTTATTATTTTAAATATTTTTGAGGTAAAATAAGCATTTTTAGCCTAAATATTGAAAACAAAATAAAAACATTTAAAACATATTAAAAGAATATTAATCATTATCATTTTCATCATTCAAGCTGTAGTATATTCACTGGTGAGTACCCATATAGAATTTTATATGTTGCTAAAATTATGTGGGTTTAAGAGTGTAGAAATCATTTAATAGCATCAGAAGTGTTTATACAAGTGTGAGCAAGGTTAATAACAGTGTGAGAAAGGTTTATAAGAGTGTGGGGCATGCAAAAGAATGAAACTGGACTACAGTTTGTTCCCTTGTACTAAAATTAACTCAAAATGGATCAAAGATCTAAACATAAGACCTGAAACAATTAAGTACATAGAAGAAGACATAGGTACTCAACTCATGGACCTGGGTTTTAAAGAGCATTTTATGAATTTGACTCCACAGGCAAGAGAAGTGAAGGCAAAAATTAATGAATGGGACTACATCAGACTAAGAAATTTTTGCTCAGCAAGAGAAACTGATAACAAAATAAACAGAAAGCCAACTAAATGGGAAATGATATTTTCAAACAACAGCTCAGAGAAGGGCCTAATATCCAAAATATACAAAGAACTCATAAAACTCAACAACAAACAAACAAACAATCCAATAAAAAAAATGGGAAGAGGACATGAACAGACACTTCTCCCAGGAGGAAGTACAAATGGCCAACAGATATATGAAAAGATGCTCATCTTCTTTAGTTATTAGAGAAATGCAAATCAAAACTGCAATGAGATACCACCTCACACCTGTTAGATTAGCTATTATTAACAAGACAGGTAATAGCAAATGTTGGAGAGGCTGTGGAGAAAAAGGAACCCTCATCCACTGTTGGTGGGAATGTAAAGTAGTACAACCATTATGGAAGAAAGTATGATGGTTCCTCAAAAAACTGAAAATAGAACTACCTTATGACCCAGCAATCCCTCTACTGGGTATATACCCCCAAAACTCAGAAACATTGATACGTAAAGACACATGCAGCCCCATGTTTATTGCAGCATTGTTCACAGTGGCCAGGACATGAAAACAACCAAAAAACCCGTCAATAGATGACTGGATAAAGAATATGTGGCATATATACACTGTGGAATACTACTCAGCCATAAGAAATGATGACATCAGATCATTTACAGCAAAATGATGGGATCTTGATAACATTATACGAAGTGAAATAAATAAATCAGAAAAAATCAGGAACTGCATTATTCCATACGTAGGTGGGACATAAAAGTGAAACTAAGAAACATTGATAAGAGTGTGGTGGTTACGGGGGGAGGGGGAAAGGGAGAGGGAAAAGGGGAGGGGGAGGGGCACAAAGAAAACTAGATAGAAGGTGACAGAGGACAATCTGACTTTGGGTGATGGGTATGCAACAAATTGAAATACAAGATAACCTGGACTTGTTATCTTTGAATATATGTATCCTGATTTATTGATGTCACCCCATTAAAAAAAAAAAGAGTGTGGGGAAGATTTATAAAGCCTTAAAAATATATAAATATAAGGTCACTACTGTGTGGATTTTCAGATCTTTTATGGGCTTCTGGAACCTAATCCCTGGATAGATGAGGAACCACTATATTTCTAAAAGCATTGACTCTGCAACCAGACTTTCTTTAACCTGCAACATCTTGTTAAGCCTTATTGTTTTCCATGAGCTATCCTATGCAATTACAGTTATAAGAACGTACACTTAGAGCAGAGATCACCAACTTTAGGAGCACATTACAGTCACTTGGGGGGTACATCAGATACCCAAGCCTAATTTTAGTGATTCTTGTTCGACTTGTCTAGGATGGGTTACTAAACATTTTTGGCATTAGCATTTTTAAAAGATTCTAAGATCATAGCATGTAGTCAAAGTCAAAAATTGCTGATTTATTAATACAAGGTTTCCTTTGTATCTCCTGTCCTCCCACCTGCTCTAGTAAGAGCAATAATAAGTTGCCTAAGCCAAGGACAACCTCCTGCTTATTTCTTTTTATTCCAGAACTTTTTACACTAGCTGACACATGGTAGGTGCTCAATAAATATCTCTCGAATAGATGAAGGAATGAGTCAAGGAATTATTGGGATTCCTGCTTCAAGGGTGCTTGCTAATAGTCTATAGAAAAGTAGAAAGGACATTGACTTAGGAGTCAGAAAACCTGGTTTTCTTTCTGATTTAGTCACAATCTTGGTGAGATTTTATGGTTAAATCATTAATTGACTCTAAGCCTAAGTTTCCTTATGTGCAAAATGAGATGAATAGAGTTAACAGTGCCTCAGGTTCTTTTCAGCTTTAGCATTGTTGTATGAGTCTATGAAACCCATGACACTAATAGTTATATTTCTGCCACCCTCATAAATTGACATGTACATGGGAAAAGGGAGTTTAATAAATCTTGTAAAAAGTGCTTCCTGAGCCCTGGCCGGTTGTCTCAGTGGTAGAGTGTCGGCCTGGCCTGTGGAAGTCCCGGGATTCATTCCTGGCCAGGGCAAACAGCATAAGTTTCCATCTGCTTTTCCACACTTTCCCATCTCCTTTCTCTCTATTTCTCTCTTCCTATCCCTCAGCCAAGACTCCATTGGAGCAAAGTTGGCCCGGGTACTAAGGATGGCTCCACGGCCTCTGCTTCAGATGCTAGAATGGCTCCAGTTGCAGCAGAGCAACATTCCAAATGGGCTGAGCATTGCCCCCTGCTGAGTATGCCGGGTTGATTCTGGTAGGGCACATGTGGGGTCTGTCTGCTGCCCCTCACTCCTCACTTCAGAAAGCAAAACTAAAGCAAACAAAACAAACAAACAAAAAAACAAAAACAAAGCGCTTCCTGGAACTAGACAAACTATTTTCTTTTTTTTTTTAAATAATTTTATTTTTTTAATGGGATGACATCAATAAATCAGGATACATATATTCAAAGATAACAAGTCCAGGTTATCTTGTATTTCAATTATGTTGCATACACATCACCCAAAGTCAGATTGTCCTCTGTCATCTTCTATCTAGTTTCCTTTGTGCCCCTCCCCCTCCCCCTTTCCCTCTCCCTTTCCCCCCTCCCCCCCGTAACCTACAGGACATTTCATCCCAAAGTGACTGAGTATACATTTTTCTCCAATGTACATGGATCATTCTCAAGAATTGACCATATGTTGAGCCACAAAAACAACATCAGCAAATTCAGAAAAATCGAAGTTGTACCAAGCATATTTTCTGATCATAAAGCCTTGAAACTAGAATTCAACTGCAAAAAAGAGGAAAAGTATCCCACAAAAATGTGGAAACTAAACAAAATACTTTTAAAAAATGAATGGGTCAAAGAAGAAATAAGTGCAGAGATCAAAAGATATATACAGACTAATGAAAATGACAATACGACATATCAGAATCTATGGGATGCAGCAAAAGCAGTGATAAGAGGGAAGTTCATATCACTCCAGGCATATATGAACAAACAAGAGAGAGCCCAAGTGAACCACTTAACTTCCCATCTTAAGGAACTAGAAAAAGAAGAACAAAGAAAACCCAAAACCAGCCAAAGAAAGGAGATAATAAAAATCAGAGCAGAAATAAATGAATTAGAGAACAGAAAAACTATAGAAAAAATTAATAGAACAAGGAGCTGGTTCTTTGAAAAGATCAACAAAATTGACAAACCCTTGGCAAAACTTACCAAGGAAAAAAGAGAAAGAACTCATATAAACAAAATCCAAAATGAAAGAGGAGAAATCAACATGGACACGGTAGATATACAAAGAATTATTGTAGAATACTATGAAAAACTTTATGCCACTAAATTCAACAACCTAGAAGAAATGGATAAATTCCTAGAACAATACAACCTTCCTAGACTGAGTCAAGAAGAAGCAGAAAGCCTAAACAGACCTATCAGTAGAGAAGAAATAGAAAAAAACATTAAAAACCTCCCCAAAAATAAAAGTCCAGGCCCTGACGGCTATACCAGTGAATTTTATCAAACATTCAAAGAAGACTTGGTTCCTATTCTACTGAAAGTCTTCCAAAAAATTGAAGAAGAAGCAATACTTCCAAACACATTTTATGAGGCCAACATAACCCTCATACCAAAACCAGGCAAGGATGGCACAAAAGAAGAAAACTACAGACCAATATCTCTAATGAATACAGATAAATACTAAACAAAATACTAAAATACTAAACAAAATACTAGCAAATCGAATACAACAACATATTAAAAAAATAACACAACATGATCAAGTGGGATTCATCCCAGAATCTCAAGGATGGTTCAACATACGTAAAACGGTTAATGTA
Source organism: Saccopteryx leptura (assembly GCF_036850995.1). NCBI lineage: Eukaryota > Metazoa > Chordata > Mammalia > Chiroptera > Emballonuridae > Saccopteryx > Saccopteryx leptura. Next base: position 58,642,015 of record NC_089516.1, on the reverse strand, counting down.
ATACATCATATCAACAAAACAAACAAAAACCACATGATCTTATCAATAGACGCAGAAAAGGCTTTCGATAAAATACAACACAATTTTATGTTTAAGACTCTCAACAAAATGGGTATAGAAGGAAAATATCTCAACATGATAAAGGCCATATATGATAAACCATCAGCTAACATCATATTAAATGGCACTAAACTGAAGGCTTTCCCCCTTAAATCAGGAACAAGACAGGGTTGTCCACTCTCTCCACTCTTATTTAATGTGGTACTAGAGGTTCTAGCCAGAGCAATCAGACAAGACAAAGAAATAAAAGGCATCCATATCGGAAAAGAAGAAGTAAAGGTATCACTTTTTGCAGATGATATGTTCCTATACATCGAAAACGCCAAAGAATCCACAAAAAGACTACTAGAAACAATAAGCCAATACAGTAAGGTCGCAGGATACAAAATTAACATACAGAAGTCAATAGCCTTTCTATATGCCAACAATGAAACAATTGAGAACAAACTCAAAAGAATAATCCCCTTCACGATTGCAACAACAACAAAAGAATACTTAGGAATAAACATAACAAAGAATGTAAAGGACTTATATAATGAAAACTATAAACCATTGTTAAGGGAAATTGAAAAAGATATAATGAGATGGAAGAATATACCTTGTTCTTGACTAGGAAGAATAAATATAATCAAGATGGCTATATTATCCAAAGCAATATACAAATTTAATGCAATTCCCATCAAACTTCCAATGACATTTTTTAAAGAAATAGAGCAAAAAATCATCAGATTTATATGGAACTATAAAAAACCCTGAATAGCCAAAGCAATCCTAAAGAAAAAGAATGAATCTTGGGGCACTAAAATACCTGACTTCAAACTCTATTATAGGGCCACGACAATCTAAACAGCATGGTATGGACAGAAAAATAGATACTCAGACCAATGGAACAGAATAGAAATTCCAGAAATAAAACCACATATATATAGTCAAATAATTTTTGATAAAGGGGCCAACAACACACAATGGAGAAAAGAAAGCCTCTTCAATAAATGGTGCTGGGAAAACTGGAAAGCCACATGCAAAAGAATGAAACTGGACTACAGTCTCTCCCCCTGTACAAAAATTAACTCAAAATGGATCAAAGATCTAAACATAAGACCTGAGCCTGACCTGTGGTGGCGCAGTGGATAAAGCGTCGACCTGGAAATGCTGAGGTCGCCGGTTCGAAACCCTGGGCTTGCCTGGTCAAGGCACATATGGGAGTTGATGCTTCCAGCTCCTCCCCCCTTCTCGCTCTCTGTCTCTCTCTCCTCTCTCTCCCTCTCTCTCTCCTCTCTAAAAATGAATAAATAAAATAAAAAAATAAATAAACCTAAGACCTGAAACAATTAAGTACATAGAAGAAGACATAGGTACTCAACTCATGGACCTGGGTTTTAAAGAGCATTTTATGAATTTGACTCCACAGGCAAGAGAAGTGAAGGCAAAAATTAATGAATGGGACTACATCAGACTAAGAAATTTTTGCTCAGCAAGAGAAACTGATAACAAAATAAACAGAAAGCCAACTAAATGGGAAATGATATTTTCAAACAACAGCTCAGAGAAGGGCCTAATATCCAAAATATACAAAGAACTCATAAAACTCAACAACAAACAAACATACAATCCAATAAAAAATGGGAAGAGGATATGAACAGACACTTCTCCCAGGAAGAAATACAAATGGCCAATAGATATATGAAAAGATGCTCATCTTCTTTAGCTATTAGAGAAATGCAAATCAAAACTGCAATGAGATACCACCTCACACCTGTTAGATTAGCTATTATTAGCAAGACAGGTAATAGCAAATGTTGGAGAGGTTGTGGAGAAAAAGGAACCCTCATCCACTGTTGGTGGGAATGTAAAGTAGTACAACCATTATGGAAGAAAGTATGGTGGTTCCTCAAAAAACTGAAAATAGAACTACCTTATGACCCAGCAATCCCTCTACTGGGTATATACCCCAAAAACTCAGAAACATTGATACGTAAAGACACATGCAGCCCCATGTTTATTGCAGCATTGTTCACAGTGGCCAGGACATGGAAACAACCAAAAATCCCATCAATAGATGACTGGATAAAGAAGATGTGGCACATATACACTATGGAATACTACTCAGCCATAAGAAATGATGACATCGGAACATTTACAGCAAAATGGTGGGATCTTGATAACATGATACGAAGCGAAATAAGTAAATCAGAAAAAACCAGGAACTGCATTATTCCATACGAAGGTGGGACATAAAAGTGAAACTAAGAGACATTGATAAGTGTGTGGTGGTTACAGGGGGGAGGGGGGGAAAGGGAGAGGGAAAGGGGAAGGGGGAGTGGCACAAAGAAAACAAGATAGAAGGTGACAGAGGACAATCTGACTTTAGGTGATGGGTATGCAACATAATTGAACGACAAGATAACCTGGACTTGTTATCTTTGAATATATGTATCCTGATTTATTGATGTCACCTCATTAAAAAAATAAAATTATTATAAAAAAATGTTTGATTGTGTGTTTATCTGCAATATGCAGATGATGTATCATTAGAATTGTACACTTAAAACCTATATAATATTATTAACCAATGTCATCTCAATAAATTTAATTAAAAAGTATGTGGAAGTACTCTTATGCTATTTAAGTGCAATTTATATCATTATCAGTAAGAATGCAGCATAAGCCAAATTTAGTATAGACTGCAATTAAAATCATAAAGCTCCATGGAGAAAAGAACCCAGGAATATTCTTACTAAAAACACTTGCCTTTTTAAACATGTATCTATAATTAGTTGAAATTTATATCAACTCTGTTTGCATTATTTAATATGTTAAATACTTTAAAGGTACAAACCAAGAATTAATCTTCTTAAGAACAATATAACTTTTAAATTTTCTTTCATTAGCAAGAACATTTCATCAGTGTGTTCTTTGTCTCTCGCACTTCATTGTTTCGTATTGTGTTTTAGAAAAATTCTAACATACCCATTTGCATGAATGAGGGATTAGATAGATCTATTATCTGGATATCACAATGCACTCACATTTGCTCTTTCTTTCAGAGCTATAAGCAAGGCTGAACAATAATTATAAAGATACCTGGAGGTACAGGGCAGGTTGGTTTTTGGCAAAGCTAAGAAAAAAATGAGTAAGAAAGATGAAAAAGGGAAAAATTCACTTTAAAAAAAAAAAGAAAAATAAAGGAAAATGATAAATATAGATGAGACAGAAAATAACAAAGGGATTTAAAAAGGCATCAAATGCCAGGGCAAGAAATGATGTCACAGCAAGTGGAAAATCTTTCCACAAGCCAGCTATGAACTTTTTGAGGTATTTACTTAGTCTCAAAAAACAAAAGCCGTTTTGAAAAGTATAAAATATTCATTAGAATGTTATTAAAGCAACACATTTTGCCCATGATACACCAAAAGTCTAGAGGATTTTATGTATCATTACAAGGTCAACATCTATGTGACCATATGAAATTTATGCCATAAAAAATAAGATTTTATTAAGTGTGTCAGGTGTATTAAGATAGAATCTCTGTGACCCTGGATGGTTGGCTCAGTGGTAGAGCATCAGCCTGGCATGTGGAAGTCCCAGGTTTGATTCTCAGTCACAGTTGAAGCGACAATCTGCTTCTTTACACCACCCTCTTCCCCTCCTGCAGTCAAGGCAATTTGGTTTTGAGTGCTGAGGATAGTTCCACAGCCTCACTTCAGGTGCTGAAATAGCTCTGTTCTAAGCAAGGAGCAGTGGCCACAGATGGGGAGAACATCTCCCCTTAGTGGACTTGCCAATTGGATCCTTGTCAGGGCCTATGCAGGAGTCTTTCACTCTGTCTCCCCACCTTTCACTTAATTAAAAAAAGAAAAAAGTAAAATTTCTACTGTTAAAATTTTATTTATTTTAAACTAAAGATTATTTCTCTGACAAAAAAATGTTATAAAAACTACAAGTAACCATGAAAATTCATTAAACAAGTGCTGTATTACTGTTCCCCACAAAATAGCAATCATGTCACATGACATTTCTTGTCCCCTTTGTTATCTGCTCAGAATGATAAACTATCAAAAATAGGACTTTCCTTGTATCACAGAAACTCTTCTCTAGCACATTATTCTTTATTTGAGACTGTATTTATTCATTTTAGAGAGGAGAGAGACACACACACACAGAAGGGGAAAGAGCAGGAAACATCAACTTCCGTATGTGCATTGACTAGGGTAGCCCAGGGTTTTGAACTGGCAACCTTAGTATTTCAGGTCGACACTTTATTGTCTGTGTCACCACAGATCAGGCTTTAGTAATAATTCTGACACATGCTAAAACATGGATGAACCTTGAAAACTTTATGCTAAGTAAAATGAGCCAATTATAAAAAGTCAACTTCTATGTAATTTCACTTATATTAGGTGTTAAATAGAGTTCTTGTTTGACAGGTTCAGTTTCAGTTTTGCACGATAAAAAGATTTCTGTGATGGTGGTGATGGCAGCACAACAATGTGAAAGTACTTTATGTCAATGAACTGAACACTTAAAAATAGTTGAGATGGTAAATGTTATATGTATTTTACTATAATTTTAAAGAATGAAAAGTAACAGGCCACTGTAATACTTCCAGTACTCATGATTATCGCATCTGTTTTATTGAATCATTCACAGTCCCTTAAAGATATTACACATCATAAAAAAATCTCCTAAACTCCTCAGTAACAAATATGCCCTTACTGCCACTTCTAGAGCTGTTCTGGTATAATATGTTCTTTCCAGAAAGATAATCATTAACATTGAACCTATTAGAGCCCTCCTCAAGTTACACTGCTCTCAATTAGCATCCTCCTTATAATGACATATTCTTTCGGGTTACAGACCTTTTTTGCTGAAAAACTAGGGCATTAATGAATGGGGGCAGAGTGAAAATTTTCCCAACATAAGGACCAGTGTGATTCTGAGTCATCTGGTATTTGATTGCTTAGTGGAATCCAATGGATGGCACTCCATTAAGCAATCAAATACCGGTAATTGTTGCTTAATACAGTGTGTTTGTCAAGTCATGGTGCACTTTTGACTGGTCACAGAAAAGCAAGAAAAGATGATAGAAATGTGAAATCCGCACCAAATAAAAGGAAAACCCTTCCAGTTTCTGTAGGATGATGTGGCAGCATGTGCACATTCACAGATGATGAGTAACACTGAGTACACAGCAGAGCAGCCCACGGCCATGCCAGTCGAGATGTGGATGGTACAGAGGAAAGTTCAGTGTGTTCTGTGGCTCACTAAATTCAAATCTGTGACCAAAGTGCAACGTGAATATACGCACGTTTATAATAAAGTGCTACCACATAGGAATAACATTAATCAGTGGGATAAGCAGTTGAAGAAAACTGGCAGTTTGGTGGAGAAACCCCGTTCTGGTAGGCCATCAGTCAGTGACGAGTCTGTAGAGGCTATACAGGATAACTAACTAAGGAGCCCTAAAAAAATCTGTGCATGAGCCCACATTAAATTGCACTGAATAGGTATGAAACTGGGAGAGTTTTCCTTTTATTTGGTGCAGATTTCACATTTCTATCTTCTTTTGTTGCTTTTCTGTGACCGGTCAAAAGTGCACCATGACTTCACGGACACACTGTAGTTGTTCATCTGCAATATTTCTGTCTGTAGAAAGCATTAGTCATTGTTCCTAATTTGGTAGGTCATCTCCTTGAACTTTTGCAATTAAAGAAAGAGTTAATTTGCCTGCATTCTCTTGTGACCCTCTGGCTCATGCACAGATGACTGCAGTGATACTGGATCTACCTATTGCTGACCTTTCAGGGAACATGGAGCAGAACCAATTCAACACATTAAATTGAAAAGGTTATAAAAGCTAGTTGCCCTGCCATTCAATTGTATTCTATTTATTCAGGTTTATGTAAAATCTTTGAATTTTTATGAAAAAAATCCAATTAGCACAGAAGGATAAAAGTGTTTTTAAGCTAATAAAACAGATATACATTGAAACTAACTGTGAAAGCAAGAAAAATGAACATAAGACATATAAAACTAATTAAATTCTGGCTTGACACCAGTAAATATATTTTAGATTAGACATAGCAATATGAAAGGTATGCTTTTTTTCTTATAATAAAATAAGCCTACATATCAATATGTATTTAAAAAAACATGACAGAAAAAGGGCATTATGATTTAGATACTTTGAGCATATTTGGAATGATAATTTTAGTAGACTTCAAAAGTGGTCTGAAGATCTGACAGTGTCAGATGGAAGAGACAATAAAAGAAACCTGGCTTATGGAATTAAATGTCAAGCCACTTCAATACAACTGGACCCAATGAAAACATAATTTTTTTTTTCTTAAGAATTTGTTCTTCATTTCTACATATCATGAAACCTTTTAAATTTCAGTTGGCCAGGATGGTAAGTAGCAATTATAAAACTGTTGTCTTTACTATTTTTGAGACACTACAATTTTAAATAAGAAAAAATAAAATGTTATAGTTTTCTACAGTCTTGTTTTCATTAGAAATTAGAGTTTTGTACATTTGGACTAAAGCTGAACAAGGTGTCTTGTATTATGTTCATAAAAGTGATGACCCCACATAAATGTTAGTTTTAATTTGGAATAAAGAAAGTCCAGATATTTTATTGCCAAGTCCAGGCACTTACTGAAGTGTTACCCTTTCATGTTGTTAGGAATATTATCTAAAATATTAAAGTAATATGGTAATTTTCAAACTGATCTAAAGGAAAAGGCATAATTTTGCTAAGTGCTAGACATCTGTACTTCATATACTGAAGGGGTCTAAAAGCACTCATGGGTTTTCAACAATTCTTCTCAGTGAAATGAATCCTTGTTTTATACTCACAGAATCAGACCTTTGTATCTTTATTCACTAACATAACATCTTTTGTCTGGATTTTTGAATTTATGTTCAATGCAGTCACAAAATGTTGGACCTGAGAATTATACATCTCAATATAATATAAGCCTCTCATTTTGCAGAGGGCAACATATGTGTTAGATGACATGACTTTCTTAAGGCTATATAACTAATAGCAGAAACTATTTTCTCTAAACCAGGATCAATCAAGCTGCACTAAGGCACTACTGTGTAACAGTCAACACCTTAACATAACTTATCAATAGTGTTTTCTAATGGAAGATGAATTTACAAGGCTTTGAAGAAGATCCTGTTGTGTGTTTTGTGTATGTGATTCTTTTAATTTAAAAAAATAATAGTAATACATGAACTTGATACAAAAATTTAAGTGCATACAGAAATATTTAAAATAGATATTGATTCTGTGTATGTGTGTGACAGAGACAGACAGAGAGAGGGATAGACAGATAGGAAGAGAGAGAGATGAGAAGCATCAATTCTTCATTGCAGCTCCTTAGTATCCTTAGTTGTTCATTGATTGCTTTCTCATATGTGCCTTGACCGAGGGGGGGGTGGCTACAGCAGAGCGAGTGACCCCTAGCTCAAGCCAGAGACCTTTGGGCTCACGTCAACAACCAAAGGGTTATGTGTATGATCCCATGCTCAAGACAGCAACCCTGAACTCAAGCTGGTGAGCCCGCTCTCAAGCTGGCAACCTCAGGGCTTTGACCCTGGGTCCTCTGCTTTCCATTCTGATGCTCTATCCACACAGCACCACCACCTGGTCATGCTAAATCCTGATTTTTATTCCCATATTAAACTACTTAAAACTGTTTAGTCTGACTTCTCTATAAGTTAACATGTATATAATCAAATTGTGTCTGTATAATTAAAATTGTACTTATTTTGTAGATGAAATTAGTTTAAAACTACATAATATGCTTGAATTTAGAACACTGAAACAATTTAAAATTTAAAAGTAAAACTGATAAGCAGAAAAAACTATATAATATGGAAAAGGGTGTTTTAGTTTACAAATATGATGCACATCAGAAAACTTTTCAAACCTGAAAAGGTAAGTTGAGATTAATTATATCCTATTTTTTTAAAACTTATTCTTTTTACTTTTTATTTATTCATTTTAGAGAGGTGAAAGTGTGTGTGTGTATATATATGTATGTGTATGTGTGTGTGTAAGAGAGAGAGAGAGAAAGGAGAGAGAGAGAGAGAAAGAGAGAGAGAGAGAGAGAGAGAGAGAGAGAGGAGGGAGGAGCAGAAAGAATCAACTCCCATATGTTTATTGACCAGAAAAGTACAGGGTTTTGAACCAGCAACCTCAGCGTTCCAGGTCAATGTTTTATCCACTGCACCAGCACAAGTCAGGCTATCCTATTTTTAATTAGATAAGATGGAGAGTTTGAGGGTTCTATTTACATTTTTAGTTTGTTTGATTTCAAAGTTTATTAGGTAATATAGATTTGTTCCAGAAGGTAGAAAGCACAGATTATCAATAATAAAATAAGAAATAAAATTACCCCTACCACCACAGCCCTCAGTTAGTATTATCTTTTACATGACTTATGTATCCATACATTTCTGTAAACCCATAAGTACATGCAGTGAGGTATTAAAGTTAATTACTCTTAAAGCCAATACTAGGGAACTTTGTTAGGAAAGAAACTGTATTTGATAAAGTTAATGCTGTGGTAAGCAATTGGGGATGAAATAGATGAGGTCCAATAGATGTGATTGGAAGAACATAATGAAATAAAATAACTAAACTGTTCTGAAAGAAAAATAATAAAGAAAGAAAAAAACCAGGAATTTAATGAGAGCAGGGGTAAAGAGAGAGAGAGAGGGAGAATTGAAAGTTGAGCAGCCTGGTAAGATGGCAACTATGAAAAAAGGTGGCTGTAATGTATTCCATGAGATAGTGGATAAATTCAAAAGACAAAGATGTCAAATGGTTATCCCTGCATTCACTCAAGTCATTAATAGTACACATATGAATGTATTGAGTGAGAACTTGAGCTCCATGTGAGTGGGTATTTTTCTCTAACCATAATAAACTGAGCATCCACAATAGTACCTGTTGAATAGATAAAGAAATGACTAGAAAGAATAAAGAAATCGGGGCTGAGTTTGGACCAGAGTAGGTGAAACATAAAAGTTAAAACAGGCAAGAATTAGATGTGAGCATGAAGACATAACTTATCAGAAATTTACAGAAATACTGGGGAAGACACTGGATGTCTCTTAGAACATGGAATGGTGGATCAAGAAATTTTCTATCGAATGTGAGAATGACTTAATCAGACAGTGAGGTTTTTTTCTGTCTTTCTCTGCTCAATAACAACAAAAAATAATGTTTATTTTGCTATGTCATGAATATTGCAAGAAAGTTTTTTCACATACAAATAAATATGGACTTGCAATCATTTACATGACCTCATATAAAATAAATACAAATAATTCAGTTAACCTTTTGTTATATATTTACCATTTCACTATAAAAAACAATGCTTCACTAAACATTCTTCTTAAGCAAAATGCTTACATAAATATAAAAATAGAAGGGGATTCCAAGATGATGACTAAGTAGGCGGATATTCCAACTGGCACCTTTCAGGACCAAATTGCATTACAACTTAATTTAAGAACAATCATCTTGAAAAATCAACTTTGGACTAAAAGAAGAGGACTCTATAACCAAGGATCACATAAGAATTCACACTAAAACTAGTAGGAAGGGCAGATATGCAGAAAGAACTGCTCCTCTCCCAGGAGCCAGGGGTGGCAGAAGGTCTGAGAGACTCTCATGATGGAGAGGGTTGCCATGAGAGGTGTGGGTGCTCAACCCCAGGCTCAAATCTTCAGCCTAGAGCCCCAGAGCATAGAAGAGGTGGCCAGACACTATTTGGCTTTGAAAAGAGCTGGGTTTCTGTCTGTAATAAAGAAACAGCTTTCTGAGACACAGATTCCATCTTAAAGGGCTGGTGTAGAAAATCTCATTCACAACCACTTATCTAGCACTCTGGGGTAAGGAGAGCTAAGAGAACTGGAGTTGCATGAGGAGAGTGTAAATTTGGAGGCCCAGGCAGAGACACAATGGGGGATAGCCAGAAGAACCCCTGTGCTGAGTTATTCTTCAATACTGCATTCACCATCTTTCTTGAGTGGAGCAGTCCCCTCTGAGTGGCATCAGCCTGGGGGAAAGCAACTGCTCTACCCTTGGGACTTTCTCCTGCTCCAGTCAGGGTGAAGTGTTGCTATGAGAGGCCAGGAAGCAAGGGTCATGTCAGTGACTCAGTTTTTTGGTGCTGAGGTCAGAGCTACCACCCCATGCTCCTGAATCGAAGACTGGTACTTCCACCTCACAGGAGACTCAATTGAAACTGAGTGGGCAAGACACACCTCTGAGTTTCAGAGCCCACACCCACCAGACACCTCTGGAGAGACAGACCTGGGGACCACGGGTGGAGCCATACCCACCACCTTTCTTAATCCTTGCTTCAGGCTCTACACTCTAAAAGAGGTTTATTCAGCAGCCGAGACCAACAAGGAACCAGCAGAAAGAGGCTGCAGAAGGGCAGTCTCAGGGAACTTTGGCTTTTTAAGCAGACTTTGTCCCAGGCCCAGTGTGGGTAAAAGCCAGATTAAGTGTGCAACTGGTGTTTCCATGTGCACCTGGGACCAGCAGAGGCAGCCACAAACTCTGAATTGCTTGTAGCTCCAAGAAGATTGCTGTGGGCCAGTCACGGGCAGTGTCTCCCACTGGTATGAGCTGGGTTTCTGGCAGGGAGGCCCAGGTCTTACACATCCATTGGCCAGTTGCAGAGAGCATTGATTCAGGACCTAACAACATTTGCTAGAGTGATATCCTAAGGCAGGGCTCCTCACAACCAGCCCAGCTGAGTTCAGTTCCATTTTCTGTGATCAGCATTGGCACAGTGACTCATGTGCATTTGATAGAGTGGAGCTAAACAGTCAGCCAAGCTGGGTGCTTTATATCTTACTCTACTAGGATAGACTCAAAAAGGGTAAAGGAGAGAGGCGTGAAGCATGGGCACTTGAAGTGTGGGTACATGTGTGCCTATTGTTGGTTCTGGTCGAGGGGTCTTAGCCACTTTCTGGGGGCACAGAGAGCCCCAGGAGAGAACTCTCTCAGTCTATCTCCTTGAGACCAGGGTCTCATCAGCTGTAACAACTTATGCAGAGCTGAATGTCAGCACCACTTGATATGAACCTGTTGTTCACCTTGTTGGGGAGAAATAAAATTTAGGTATCCACCAGTGCCTGAAGGACGAGGCTCTGGAGTAGGGGCCACAGTTCCTGTACTGAGCTACTTCCTGAGAAACTCCTGAAGTTTAGGGTCCCACTGATATTTTATTGCTAACCTCAGCTTCCCTAAACCAATAAGCTTACAACTTGTAGAGTGATTGATTGGATGAAGCCATTCTGGGCACACACTACAGTCTTTCTACAGAAGACCCTAGGATGAGCTCAAGGAGGAGGAGGAGCAGCTATAAAGTGGAGTCAAATCTTAAAGAGACTGGAGCTTTAATGGAGATGGTGTCAGCTCTAGACAGGAGGAAGCTGATCCTTATACACAAGTTGGCCTCTGCCACACTACCCACGTAGAAAAGACACAGACACAAACAACAAATAGTGCAGTAGCTGCAGGCAAGTAGCCTAAAGCAGGCTATAAAAAACAGGTGATGCCAACCTAAGAAGATCTAGAACTAACACAACTGGTAGCTGGTGACAAACAGCATCAACCCTACACTCAGGTAACTACACAAGCAGCATGCCCAAAGGATGAGTCTATAAACAAACAAAATGGGTAGACAAAGAAATGGAACCAAATGAATCGACAGGGAAAATTCCATGAAAAAGAACTAAATGAAATGGAAATAACCAAACTACAGAATGCAGAGTTTAAATACTGATTTTTAGGATGCTCAAGGATCTTAGAGTAACAATGATGGACATAATGAGTATCTAAATAAACAGACAGCAAGCATCAAAAAGGACATTGAAATCATAAAAAAGAACCAGTTGAAAATGACAAATACATTTTTAGAAGTGAAGACTTCACTAGAAGGAATCAACAGCAGGCTGGATGAAACAGAAGATTGAATCAGTGATTATAAGACAATATAAATATAAGCACAGAAGTAGAGCAGAAAAATGAAAATAGTCTCAAAAAGACTGAGGAGGTCATATATTTTTTTTTCTGTCTGGCTTATTTTACTTAAAATAATAGTTTCCAGGTCCATCCATGTTGTTGCAAAAGGTAAGATTTCTTTCTTTTTCATGGCCTAATAGTATTCCAGTGTGTGTGTGTGTGTGTATCATCACTTTTTAAAATTATTTTTATTTATTTATTCATTTTAGAGAAGAGAGACAGAGAGAGGGGGGAGGAGCAGGAAGCATCAACTCCCATATGTGCCTTGATCAGGCAAGCCCAGGGTTTTGAACCGGCAACCTCAGCATTCTAGGTTGATGCTTTATCCACTGCACCACCACAGGTCAAGCTATACCATCACTTTTTAATCCACTCATCCGCTGACAGATATTTGGGCTGTTTCCAGATCTTTGCTATTGTGAATAATGCTGCCATAAACATGGGAGTGCATTTCTCCTTTTGAATTAATGATATGGTGTTCTTGGAATATATTCTTAAAAGTGGGATGGCTGGGTCAAAAGTTTTATTTTTAATTTTTTGAGGAATCTCCATACTGTTTTCCACAGTGGCTGCACCAGTCTGCACTCCCACCAGCAGTGCAGGAGCCAGGCAGAAAAAAAAAAATTATATGACCTGACTCATTTGAGGAATCCAATGAAAAAATGTGAACTGAGGAACATAATTAAGAAAGAGGAGGAATCAAACAGACCAGAGGAAGGAAGAACAGAGGGAAGAGGGATGATAGGATGGGATAAACCTAAAGGGAAGGGGAGAGGGCACTATAGAGAGGGGCCCAAGGGAGATATTAAGGAAAATATGAGAGAGAGGGGTTGCATTCAAGGCAACACTAGAATCTATGTAAACACAATAAATTAAAATCAATTAAAAAAGACTGAGGAAAATCTAAGAGACCACTGTGAGATCATGAAGAGAAACAACATCCACATCATAGGATTTCCTGAAGGAGAAGAAAAGGAACCAGAAATACAGAACTTGTTTGAAGAAATCATAACAAAAAATTATCCAAAATTGGAAATGGAAAAAGTCACAACATTGAGAAGCACAGAGAATACCATTAAAGGGGAACCTAAGGAGGCCTACACCAAGACACATCATAATTAAAATGCCAAAGTTAAGAGACAAAGATAGACTACTGCAAGAGTAAAGCAGTAAGTTATCTACAGAGGAGCCCCCATAAGGATGACATCCAACATCTCAATAGAGACAAGAGGCCAGAAGGAATTGGCAAAAGATATTCAAAGTGATGCAAAACAAAAACCTACAAGCAAGACTTCTTTACCCAGCAAGGCTAACATTTAAAATTTAAGGAGAAATAAAAAATTTCCCAGACAAAAAATCTCAAGGAATTTATTACAACCAAACAGTGCTGCAAGAAATGTTAAGGGGCCTGCAGTAAAACAAGAAAAAGAAAAAAAAAAAAAAAAAAGAAATCTTAAAAGAAAAGAAATCTTGAAAAAAAAGGAATGTAGATTTAAAAAATAAAATGGCAATAAATAAGTACATGTCAGTTATAACCTTACATGTAAATAGATTAAATGCTCCAATCAAAAGACATAGGGTAGCTGCATGGATGAGAAAATAGGACCTGTACTTTTGCTGTCTACAAGAGACCCACCTGAGAAGAAAAGACACATATCAACTGAAAGTGAAGTAATGGAAAAAAATTTTAACACAAATCAAAATAAAAAAAAGAAACTGGCATGGCAATACTTATATATTACAAAATAGACTTTAAAACAAATACTATAGTAAGGGATAAAAAAGGTCACTACATAATGATAAAGGGAGCAATCCAACACGAAGATAGAACCACTGTAAATATTTATAAGGCTAATATAAGAGCACCTAAATTTATAAAGAAAATTTTGATGGACATAAAGGGTGAGATTGACAGCAATAATATAATAGTAGGGAATTTGAATACCCCAGTAATGTCAATGGATAGACCCTTCAGACAGAAAATTAACAAAGAAACAGTAGCCTTAAATGACACACTAGATCAACTGAATTTAATTGATATCTTCAGAACCTTTCACCTTAAAAAAATCAAAATATACATTCTTTTCAAGTGGTCATGGTACATTCTCTAGGATAGACCACATGTTAGGACACAAAATGAGTCTCAATAAATTTAAGAAGATTGAAATCATATCAGCATCTTCTCTGATCACAATGGCATAAAACTAGAAATCAACTACAAAGAAAAACTGAAAAGCATTCAAACACTTGCAGTCTAAATAGCGTGTTATTAAATAATGAATGGATTAAAAATAAAATCAAGGAAAAAAATAAAAAAAATTCTTAAAACAAATGAAAATAAACATAAAACAGCTAAAAATTTATGGGACACAGCAAAAGCAGTCCTGAGAGGGAAGTTTATGTCATTACCACCATTGCATATAGATAAAAACCAAACAAACAACAACAACAAAACAAGAAAAAGCTAAAATAAACAATGTACCACTGCATTTAAAATAACAAGAAAAAGTACAATGAATAAAGCCTAGAGGAAGTAGAAGGAAGGAAATAATAAAGATCAGAGAGGAAATAAATAACAAGAGGCTAAAAATATATAAAAGATTAATGAAACCAAGATTTGCTTAATTGAAAAGGTAAACAAAATTAATGAACATTTAGCCAGACTCACCAAGAAAAAAAGAGAGAACTCAAATAAATAAAATTAAAAATAAAAGTAGAGAAATAACAACTTTAACACCCCAGAAATACAAAGGATTGTAAGAAAAATACTATGAAGATCTGTATGCCAAATATTAGACACCATAGGACAAATGGATAAATTTCTAGAAACATGTGATATTCCAAAACTCAATGTGGAAGAATCAAAAAACCTAAAAAGACCAAATATAGCAAATGAAATTGAAACAGTTATCACAAAACTTCCAGCAAACAAAAGTCCTGGACCAGATGGATTCACAGGCAAATTTGACCAAATATTTAAAGAGGAATTAACATCAATCTTTTTTAAACTATCTCAAAAAATTCAAGAGGAGAAAAAACTTCCTATCTTCTTTTATGTGGCAAGCATAATCCTCATTCCAAAACCAGGTAAAGACACTACAAAGAAGAAAAACTATAGGTCAGTATCCCTGATGAAATTAAATGCTAAAATTCTCAACAAAGCATTAGCAAGCTGGATTCAGCAGTACATGAAAAAAATCATACCTTATGATCACATGGAATTTATTCTGGAGAGGTAAAGCTGGTACAGTATTCACAAATTAATTAACATTCTTAATCACATAAACAAAAGAAAGGATAAAAGCCCCATGATAGTGTCAACAGATGCAGAAAAAACATTTAAT
The DNA here is from genome assembly GCF_036850995.1 of Saccopteryx leptura. Taxonomy (NCBI): domain Eukaryota; kingdom Metazoa; phylum Chordata; class Mammalia; order Chiroptera; family Emballonuridae; genus Saccopteryx; species Saccopteryx leptura. Next base: position 58,626,550 of record NC_089516.1, on the reverse strand, counting down.
TAAATCCAGCATCCATTTATGATAAAAACTCAGCAAAGTGGGAAAACAGGGAACATCCTGCAACATGATAAAGGCCATCTAAAAAAAACCCCACAGCCAACATTATACTCAATGTGCAAAAATTAAAAGCAATCCCTTTAAGATCAGGAAAAAGGTAGGGGTGCCTCCTTTCACAGCCCTTATTCAACATAGTTCTGGAAGTCATAGCCAAAACAATCAGACAAAAAGAAGAAAAAAAAGGCATCCAAATTGGAAAAGAAAAAGTAAAACTATTATTATTTTCTAATGAAATGATACTGTACATAGAAAACTCTAAAGTTTTTGTCAAAAATCTACTAGACCTGATAAATGAATTTGGCAAGGTGGCAGGATGTAAAATTAATATTCAGAAATCAGTGGCATTTCTATATATCAACAATAAGCTGTCTGAAAGAGAAATTAAAAAACAACCCCATCACTGTTGCAACAAATAAAATAAAGTACCTAGAATTAAATTTAACCAAGAAGGTAAAGGACTTGTATTTGAAAAATTATGAAATATTAATAAAAGAAATCAAGGAAGATGTAAACAAATGGAAGCATATTCCGTATTTATGGATGGGAAGAATAAACATCATTAAAATGTCTATATTACCCCAAACAATCTATAAATTCAATGCAATTTCTATTAAAATACCCATGGCATACTTCAAAGATATAGAGCAAATATTCCAAAAATTTATATTGAACAAAAAAAGAACATGGATAGCCTCAGAAATCTTGAAAATGAAGAATAAAGTGGGAGGTATCACACTTTCTGATATCAACTTATACTACAAGGCTATGGTACTTAAAACAGCTTGGTACTGGCATAAGAACACGTATACATATTAGTGAAACAGAACAGAGAGCCCAGAAATAAACCCACACCTATATGGACAATTGATATTTTACAAAGGAGGTAAGAACATTCAATGGAATAAACATAGCCTCTTTAACAAATGATGTTGGGAAAATTGGACAAGCACATGAAAAAAAATGAAACTAGATTACCAATTTACACCATTCCCAAAAACAAAATCAAAATGGATAAAAGTTTTAAATGTAAATCTTGAAACCTTAAAAATTTGGAATAAAACATAGGCCATAAGCTCTTCGATATCTCTCATAGCAATATTTTTGCTGATTTTTCTTCAAAGGCAAGTGAAATAAAGAACAGGATGAACACATTGGACTGTATCAAACTGAAAAGCTTTGCACAGCAAAAGACACCATGAACAACAACAAAAAAAAACCCACACAATGGAAGAACATATTCACCAATACGTCTGATATGAGGTTAATAACCAAAATTTATAAAGAGCTTTTAAAATTCAACACCAGGAAAGTAAATAATCCAATTAAAAAATGGGCAAAAGAACTGACTAGTCACTTCTCAAAAGAGAACATACAAATTTCCAATAGGCATATGAAAAAATATTCAATGCCACTAATCATCAGAGAAATGCAAATTAAAACCACAATGAGATAGCACCTCACACCTGTCAGAATGGCATTTAACAAAACAACAGACAATAAGTGCTGGCAAGGTTGTGGAGAAAACAAAACCCTCCTGCACTGCTGGTGGGAATGCAGACTTGTGCAGCCACTATGAAGAACTCTATGGAGTTTCCTTAAAAAATGAAAAATGGAACTGCCTTTTGACCAAGCTATCACACTTTTAGAAATATATCCTAAGAATACCAAATCACTGATTCAAAACAAGATAGGTACCCCCATGTTTATTGCAGCATTGTTTACAATAGCAAAGATCTGGAAACAGCCCACACATCCGTCATTGAATGAGTGAATTAAAAAGCAGTGGTATATATACACAATGAAATACTATGTGGTTGCGAAAAAGAAGAAAATCTTACCTTTTGTGACAGCATGGATGGACCTGGAGATTATTATGTTAAGTGAAATAAGCCTGGCAGAGAAAGAAATATATCATATGATCTCGCATATATATGGAATCTAATGAACAATGTGAACTGAAGAATGAAATAGAGGCATAGAAGGGGTCTAAGGGACCAGAGAGACAGCAGTCAGAGGGAAGGGGGATGAGGGGATGGGATCAGACAAGTTAAAAGTAATAGTGAAACTATATATATGTAACACAGATATATTAGTAACAGGACAGCAAACCCTAGAGTAAGAGGTGAGGGAGTTAGTGGAATGGGGGAAAAAAGGGTTTAATAATGGACATAGGGGTGGGGTTAGGGAGTTATATTCAGTTGGACACGAATTCATTAAGCACAATAAATTCAAAATTAATAAAAATTTTAAAAAGTACCTGGCATAGAGCAAGTATCTAATAAATATTAGCAACAATTACAGCAGTGACGATGCTATATATGTATAAACAGCCCCCATATAAATTTATAGATGTGTTTGATTACCCTATAAATATTCTAATGTCATTCTGGTATAAGACTCATGTACCTGGATTGTCTTTAATTGTACTCATGATTTCCCTTTCAGTTGTCTGACTTTCTTTGTTGTTAATTATCACAGGACAGTTCTTAATGGCATGTGTGAGTGATATGAGTTGCTCATCAGTTGTGACCATATACTGCTGAAGTTTCGCCTCAAGAAAGAGAATAAAATAACATCACTGGCATATCAGACATCAAATCATCACTTATATCCATATATTATTATTTTAAATATTATAAAAAATTTCTGACTTTCATTGAAATACTAAAATAACATATTCATAAGAATACATAATTATAAATATTTTAAAGTCCCATGATAGAGTTATTGGTAAATAAATCATGGAATATTATTACTTAATACACTGCTATATCAAGAATTAACCTTTTTATACGGCTTTTGATTATAAAACCTTTTACATAGATGGTATTGACTGACTTTCAAGGTATCCCAAGAGATAATTATATCATGTGGGGGAAAATAAACAGAATACTACACAGGCATTTAAAGTAATAAACACAAGCACTATAAACATTTATGGTCAAGTATAAAAAATAATGTTAAGACAAAATATACAGATCTCCAAGAGGTAATCAAATTTGATAAAACTGAAATATGATCAGAAATAAGAAATACTAGTAGGACTACTGAATGAAGTGTACCTAACATTTTTATATCAGTTTACATTTTCCCCACATTCCACACTCATTTATCCAATGGCCTACTCAACATCTCCATCTAGAACTGAGAGAGGCTCCTCAAACTTAAATGTACAAAACCAAACTACTCCTGAACATCCCCACTCATCAATACAAAATCCACCCTTCTGACTGCCCAGTCCAAAACTTTGGAATTGCCTTCATACTTCTTCTCCTACATCTTCTTTATTCCATATCTAAGTCATCAGCAAATGCTATTGCTTGCCTTCAAAATATATTCAGAATTCAATCACTTTTCACAATCTCTTGTAATTCCAACCTAGATTATGCTGTCATGTCTCACCTAAATTTTTCCCGTAACTCCTGTCTGTAAAATACAGCTTCTCTGTTTAGCCACCTAGAATCCTGACTTATAGTATTGCCAAACCAGGCTGAGGCACTTTGGGGGCAACAGAGTAAACTTACAGAGGCACCTCTAGACATTATAAATTTTCAAGAAAAACATAGATGTTCAACATCTGTCAGGTACCAGTGAACTCCTAGCTTGAGGCAATTTACAGACTCACCTTTAGATGGAGATATATTCCTTTTGATGGTGTCACATCTTAATAAACCTGGGTTCTAGTAGTTGCTATGCTAAAAAGCAATATTGCATGAAAATTAGCATGGAATAAAAAATAACAGTGTTGGTGTTCAATATGATTCCAACCTTTCAGAAGCTGTGCAGTGCTCTATAGGTACACATATTTCATTAGTAAATAATTGTGGTTATTTAGTCAGAAAAAAAAATGTGACTTTTTAAATCAATTTAGATGTATCTTTTTTTCAAACAACATCTAAGTTATTAAAACATAAATGCTTATTAAGTTGTTTGAAATTAACTATTCAATATTTAACTAATGGACCTGTTGGGTATTTCTTTTGGCCTAGGGGTGTCTTGAGACACTAAGGACATCATAAACCAAGAAAGGGTGCTGATCTCTGATCTATTGTTAACATACCAGCCCAAACTGATACTTTTAAATAAAACCTACATAAGATCATGTCTCTTCTCTACTCAAAACCATTTAGTGGTCTCCTATTTCACTCAGTGTAACAGCCCAAGTCTTCTCCCAACCTAAAAGGCCCCATGTAATCAGGCATTATCTATTCTTGTCTCCTAATACTCTCTCTTTCCATCACCCTGCTCCTACCACACTGGTCTCTTTAACATTTCTCAGCTCAGCAGCCACACTCTCACCTCAAGACTTTTGCAGTTGCTGTTCCTCTGCTTGACTGCTCCTCTCTCAGCTATCTGCATGCTGGCTCCCTCACCTCCTTCAGGCTTTTGCTTAAATGTCACCTCCTCAGTAGGCATGGCACAGCCCATTTAAATTTCCCATGCTTCTTACCTGCTTTATTTTTCCTTATAGTACATACATCACCTTTACCATTTAACTTACAATACACTTTACTTTTTCTTCTTTTTTAAGACTTACTTAAAACATAAGCTCCATGAGGGCAAAGATTTTTTTTTTTGGTTCACAACAGTTTTTTCTGTACCTAGAACAGTGCCAGGCCCAAAGTAGGTGCATAACAAAAGTTTGTTGAGAAAATTAGTACATTCAAAAATCTCAGGAGAATTGAAAATATGTTTACTGAAATACTTATACATGAATGTTCCTAGCAGCATTATTCATTCATAATATGCAAAAGTGGAAACAATTCATATGTCCATCAAGTGAAGGATGGATAAGCAAAGCATGGTATCACCATATAACAAAATGTTATCAGGTGATAAAAAGAAATGAAGTGCTGATACATCTAAAACATAGATGAACCTTGAAAACAGTATGCTAAGTGAAAGAAGTCAAACACAAAAAAACCACATATTGCATGATTCTATTTATATAAAATACCCCAATTAGGCAAATCTATAGAAACATAGAGTAAATTGAGGAGTTTTTCTTTAAGATAATAAAAATGTTCTGAAATTAGATAATAGTGTTGGGGCACAGTGCTGTGAATATACTAAAACCCACTGAATTGTTCACTTAAAAATAGTGAACTAAATGGTGTGCGAACTAAACATCAATAAAAAATAACATTAATTATATCTACAGTCCAGTTACACAAACACAATGTGTTTACTAAGTATTGATTTTCTAGTCTCTTTTGTCTAATAAATAAAGTTGTAACAATCTCCATTTGAGAAGAAAAATATAAACACAAATGTCTTTGTCCTCACTAGCTCAGTTTTGATGACAGGTGCACATGTATGTGTAACACAATTGGGTAAATACAATGAGAGTAATATCCAGAGTATCACAAGTTCACAAAGGAAGAATATTTAATGTAGCATAGAGAAAAGATTTTCTGAAAGAAATACTGTGTAAGTATTTTTTAAAAAGAGTAATTAGCCTGAGAAGTGGCAAAGAGGACTCAGAAAGTAAATATGAAGTTAGTATAAAAAACTTTCAATGACATATAATTGCAGGAGGGTTCTGCAAATGGTACCCTCTACTGTCCTGATACTAAATGTAGGTATCATAACACTCATTAAACATTTTGAATAAACTACTATAATATTGTTAAAACAAGAAGTAATGACTAAAAACTTTCCTAATGTAGTGAAGGAGAAAGATACATAAGTCCAGAAAACACAGAGTCTAAGACAAGAATAATCCAAAGATGCTTACATCAACACACATCATAAAACATCATAATTAAAATGCCAAAGGTTAAAGACACAGAGAAAGTCTTAAAAGCAGCAAGAGCAATCAGTTAGTTATTTACATAAGAATGTCAGCTAATTTCTCAACAGGAATATTGCAGGCCAGAAAAAAATTAGCCACAAAACATTCAAAGTGATAAAAAACAAAGACGTACAACCAAGACTACATAACAAAGCTAGAAAATTATTTAATAACAGGAGTAATTAAGAGTTTCGCAGATAAAAAAAAAAAAAAACAAAACAAAACTGAAGGAGTTCTTTAAAACCAAACCATTACACAGAATGTTAAAGGGAGAAGAATGAGAAGAAGGAGGAAGAGGAAGAGGAAGTGAAAGAAGATGAAGAAAGAAGAAGAGAGAAGAAGACAGAGAAAGAAGAAAAGAAGGAAGAGAAAAAAGAAAAGAAGGAGGCGAAAGAAGAGGAAAAAAAGAATGATGATGAGGAGGAGGAGGAGAAGAAGAAAAAGAAAAAAGAAGACGAAGAAGAAGAAGAAGAAGAAGAAGAAGAAGAAGAAGAAGAAGAAGAAGAAGAAGAAGAAGAAAAAGACGAAAAAGTAGAAACATAAGGCCCAGGCCAGCTAGCTTAGTGGATGAAACATAAAGCCCATGCATTAGAGGTAATGGATTCTACCCCTAGTCATGCACATATGAGACAACATCAATGAGTACAGAACTAAATCAAACTACATGAAACAATGTGTAAATTCTTCTCTTTTTACTTTTTACTTTCCTCCCTCTTTCTCTCTCTCTCTCAAATCAATAAAAAAATTTTAAAAAGGAAAGTAACCTAAGACTATAATTATAAAAATATAATGGCAATAAATATGTAGCTATCAATAATTACCTGACATTTGAATGGCTTAAATGCTCCAATCAAACAACATAGTGTAACTGAATGAATAAGAAAACAAGATCTGCATATGTTGTCTACAACAGGCCCACCTCAGAACAAAAGACACACACAAACTAAAAGTAAAAAATGAAAAAAATATATTTTATGCAAATTGAAATTTCAAAAAAGTCTGGGTTAGCCATACTTATGTAAGACAAAATAGACATTGAAACAAAGGCTATAATCGACCTGGAAATGCTGAGGTCGCCGGTTCGAAACCCTGGGCTTGCCTGGTCAAGGCACATATGGGAGTTGATGCTTCCAGCTCCTCCCCATCTTCTCTCTCTCCCTCTCTGTCTCTCTCTCTTCCTTTCTCTCTCCTCTCTAAAATGAATAGATAAAATAAAAAACTAAAAAAAAAAAAAAAAAAAAAAAGAAACAAAGGCTATAATAAGAGACAAAGAATGATACTAAATAATGTTAAAGAGAGCAATCCAATAAGGGGATATAAACCTTGTAACTATTTATGCACCCAAAATAGGTGCATATAAATATATGAAACAAACCTTAATAAATGCAAGGGGAGAGATAGACAGTAACAAAATCACAGTAGGGAATTTTAACATGCCATTGATATTAATGGATATATCTTTCAGACAGAAAATCAAGAAGGAAACAGTAGCCTTAAATGACACACTGGATAAGAAAGATTTAATTGATAACCTCATAGCATTTTACCCCAAAGCATCAGAATATATATATTTTTTCAAGTGCATATGGAACATTTGCTATGGTAGATCACATGATATGACACAAAATAAGTCTCAATAAACTTGAGAAAACTGAAATTATACCAAGCATCTTCTCTGACTGCAATGAAATGACCTTAGAATTTAAACAAAAGAAAAAAACTAAAAAAAAAAAAAGACATGGAAGTTATATAACATGTTGCTAGATAATGAGTGGGTTAACAACTAGATAACTGAAAGAAAACAATACCTTGAAACAACTGAAAATGAGAACACAAAAACTCAAAGTTAATAGGGCATAATGAAAGCAGTCTAAAGAGGAAAATTTATAACATTAAAGGTCCACCTCAAGAAGCAAGAAAAACATCAAATAAAAAAACTAAACTTACATTTAAAGGAACTAGAAAAAAATTAGAAACAAAGCCCAATGTGAATAAAAGAAAGAACATAATCAAAATCAGAGCAGAAATAAACAAATAGAGTCTGAAAAAAATACCAAAGGTCAATGAAGCCAAGTGCTTGTCCATTGAAAAGACAAAAAGGTTGACAAACCTTTCATTATAATTATTAAGAAAAAAAGAGACAAGACTCAAATAAATAAAATCAGAAATAAAATAGAGGAAAAAACAAGTGACACCACAAGAATACAAAGAATTATAAGAAAAAATGAAGAACAAACAAATGCAGGAAAATCCAACAATTTGAATGAAATGGATAAAGTCCTAGAAATATACAATCTTCTGAAACTAAATCAGGAAGAAAGAGAAAAATGAGCAGACTAAAACAACAAAATTGAAGCAGTACAAAAACAATATGGATGGACCTTGAGAATATTATATTGAGTGAAATAAATAAATTAGAAAAAGCTAAAAACTGTACAATTTAACACATAGGTGGGATACAAATTTGAGTCTCATAGACATAGATGAATGCAGTTGTTATCAGGTGGAGGGGGTTGTGGGAGAGGAAGAGTGGGAAGGGGTTGGAGTAAGGGTGTAAAGAGGGACAAATATAAGGTGATGAAAAATGATTTGACTTTGAGTGACAGATATACAACATAATCAACTGTTTAAATGATGTGGAGATGTTTACCTGAAATTTGTGTACTTTTGCTGGTCAATTACACCCTGTTAAATTTAATATTCAAAGTAAAAAAAATGAATTAGTCATTAAAGAAAAATACTTTCAACAAATAACAGTCTTGGACCAGAAGGCTTCCCAGGTGAATGTTATTAATCATTCAAAGAAGAAATAACATTTATCCTTCTTAAACTGTTCCAGATAATTCAAGAGAAAGGAAGAATCCCAAGCTCATCTTTAGAAGGCCGCATTAGCCTAATTCCAAAACCAGATGAAGGCATCACAAAGAAAGAAAATTATAGGCCAATGTTGCTGGTGAACATATATGCAAATATCCTAAACAATATATTATCAAGAAAACCCAGCAATACATTGAAAAGATTATACAACATGATCAAGTGGGATCAATTCCAGGGATGCCACATTGGCACAATATTTGCAAAAAAATTAATGTGATACCCCATGCAAACAAAATGAAGTTTAAAAAATAATATATCAATGCATGTAGTAAAGCATTTGACCACACCTAGCATTCATTTATGATTAAGAACCCTAAGCAACTTAGCAATAAAGGAAACATAGCTCAATATAATAAAGGCTATTATGAAAAACCCATAGCTAATATCATACTCAACTGGGGAAAACTAAAAATATCTTCTTTAATATTAATTGGGAACAAACACGACATCAGAGTAATGGCAGCATGAGAGATACTTCTCATCTTTTCCCTTGAAATTTCAACATATTGAACTATAACACAACAAAGGAACTTCAGCTTGACTCACAGGCATGCATGAAAGATTCACACACTGAAAGGACTAAAAGTGGGATAGGTTGAATAGAAAATGAAAAGCCCTGACCGGTTGGCTCAGTGGTAGAGCCCCAGCCTGGAGTGTGGATGTCCTAGGTTCAATTCCCATTCAGGGAACAAGGGAAAAATTATCATTTGCTTCTCCACCCCTCCCTCTCTCCCTTCTCTCTCTCTCTTCCTGTCTCAGCTATGGCTCAGTGGGAGAAAGTTGACCCCAGGCACTTAGGATGGTTTCAGGGCCTTGCCACAGGTGCTAAAGTAGCTCAGGTGTCAAGCAACAGAGCAAGGCCCTATATGAGCGCCAAGCATTGCCCCATAGGGGCCTTGCCAGGTGAATCCCAGTTGGGGCACATATGAGAGTCTGTGTCTCTATCTCCCTGATTTTCATTTAAGAAAAAAAGAACAAAAAAGTTGGGAATGGAAGATAAAACACACTTGTGGTAAGCTCTGGAGAGGAAACAAACCCAGAGTGACTGTTTTTATTTCTCTACCAGACCATAGGGAGGAGAAATGCTCAGGCTGTTTGGGGTTTGTCTGAGGGATACGGAGAAGAATACTCAGAGTGACTGGGTCTCCTTTTGCCAGAAGAAGTGGTGTGATAAAGGGGCAAAGGGGGATACTAAACCAAAGAGGACAGAGCATAGGGTCACTACCAGTGTTCTTGCAATCTGCCTGCAGCCCACACTTGAGAGACACAGAGCAAACTGTGCAGTCCCCCAGCATCCCAGAATCCACTCTCTCACTTACGAGTTTGAGTGAATGGCGGAGACAAACCCCACATGTAGCTCACAAGAGCCACTCTCTTCCTTGAAGAACACAGGTGCTCTGTACCTCATCCCCTGGCCCATTAAGACGTGAGAAGGAACACACTGAAGCCTGATATCTCCATTTTTGAAGCCACAAAGGCTGAAAGCTGAAGTCATAAAGCCGAAGTCATAAGCTGGAGATATAAAGGTCTCACAACATGCCCCACCCACCAGTGTGACTGAGCTTCTGCCTACATCATTGCAACAGCAACATCTCAGAAAAAGACAGTCCAGAAATTTATAGCTAAAAGTTGAAATACAGTGATACCTGCTTTAAAAACAAACAAACAAACAAAAAAAAAAACCAGTAAATTTTCAAAACCAAATTTTTTTTCTTTATTTCTTCCTGTTTTCATTTTCTCTTTTCATTCCTTTTTATGTATTCTCTTTTGAATATCATTTTTTTTTACTATTCTTATATTTTTATTCTAATATTTTCTGGGTGCTTTGTTTTTTATTTTTTGATTCTTGATCTTTGTTTTCTGTGATTTTTCTATTTTACTTGTTATTTTTTAAAATTTTATACTTTTATTGTATTTTATTTAATTTCTTTCTCATTTTTTAGCTCTTTTAAAATGTTTTTAGTTAGAGTTCTTAATAATACTACTCTCAAAAGAGATCAAGGAAGAAGAAATCGAATACCATGACTAAAGTAGACAGAAATATAGTTCAGAGAGAAAATTAAAAATTTTCAAAGAATATCTCAATTATCTGGAAACTTTGGAGTTAAATGATAGTGATTCAAAATTGAAGTTCTAAAAATATTTAACAAGATGTGAGAAGACACCAATAGGCAACTTAATGAGTTCAGAAAGGAGACTGAAACTAAAAGTAAATATAAAAAACTCAATAAATGATTTGAAAACTGAGCTAACAAGTTTAGCTAATAAAAAGCCAGATAAAAGAATCAAAACCAGAAAACTAGAAATGCTACAAAAAGAAAAGGAAAGAGACTAACAAAATAAAAATGAGAAAGCTCTGCAAGATTTTTCTGACTACACCAGAAAGAGCAATATAATAATAATGGTTATATCAGAAGAAGTAGAGAGAGAGAAGGAAATAAAGAACATATTCAAATAAATAATTGATGAAAATTTACCAAGCTTGTGGTAAAAATTAGAACCTTGAATCAAAGAAGCAGACAGAATGCCAAGTTACCTCAACCCAAACACACCTAACTCAAGGCATATTGTAATAAAATTGTCAAAAATCAATAAAAAAATCTTTAAGGCAGATAGGAAAACAAAGAACATTATATATATATTATAAGAACATTATATATATATATATACACCCATTAGGTTATCATCAAAGTTATTCTTCAAATATGAAGGACAAATAAAAACTTGCAAATATACAGAAACTAAAGAAGTTAGTCACCAGAAAACCACCACTACAGGAAATACTCAATGGGTTTATTTAACCAGACACAAAGAACAAAACAACTCAAAACTACAAATAAAAGCTCCAAAAATGTCACAATAAAAACAAGGATAATCTGTGACAACAATAACATTAAAAAAGATAGGATAAAAATCTATAGTAGCAAAGAGAATGGAGTACAGAAGAACTCATAAAAAATCATATATATATAATAATTCTCTTTTAATAACCTAATAAGTATTACTTACAAGAAAACCACTATGGAAGTACACAGCTTTAAAGAAAAGAAAAAAGGGGACACATTATGGCATAGCACCAGGAAAAAAAGACAACAACAAATAAAAAACTGACAGAAACACAAAATAAAAGAACCACACAAAACATAGTGCTACAAGAAGACAAAAGATAAAGTGGCTATAGAAAATATTCAGATGTCAATAACTACCCTAAATATAAAGGGACTAAACACAAAAATAAAAAGGCACGGAGTAGCAGATTGGATCAAAAAGCAAAACCAAACTGTGTACTGCCCGCAAGAGAAATATGTAAGCTACAAGGACAAAAATAGACTTGCCTGACCATGCAGTGGCACATTAAATAGAGTGTTGGACTGGAATGCGGAGAACCCAGGTTTGAGACCCTGAGGTTGCCAGATTGAGTGCAGGCTCATCTGGTTTGAGCAAAGCTCACCAACTTGGACCCAAGGTCGCTGGCTTGAGCAAGTCATTACTTGGTCTGCTGTAGCCCCACAGTCAAGACGCATATAAGAAAGCAATCAATGAACAACTAAGGTGTCACAACAAAAAACTAGTGATTGATGCTTCTATTCTTTCTCCCTTCCTGTCTGTCTGTCCCTATCTATCCCTCTCTCTGACTCTCACTCTGTCTCTGTAAAAAAAAAATTAGTTAGAAAATAAAGGACAAAAATAGACTCAAAATGAAAGGTTGAAAAGTGATTTTTCAAGCAAATAATACCCAAAGTAAAGCAAGTATAGTCACACTGATATCTGACAATGCTGACTTCAAGAGAACAAAGGTAAAATTTTATAATGGTAAAGGAGACATTGCATCAAGAAGACATAATCCTTTAATATATATGCACTAACCTGACCAGGCATTGGCACAGTGGATGGATCATCAGACTGGGATGCAGAGGACCCAGGTTCAAACCCCAAGGTCATCAGCTTGAGCACAGGCTAATCTGGCTTGAGCAAGGCTCACTAGCTTGTGCCCAAAGTTGTCAGATTGAGCAAGTGGTCACTCAGTCTGCTGTAGCCCCTCTGGTTAAAGCAATCAATAAACAACTAAGTTGCCACAACAAAGAATTGATGTTTCCCATCTCTCTCTCTTTCTGTAAATCTGTCCCTATCTGTCCCTTTTTTTTGTCTCTGTCACAAAAAATAAATAAAGACCATATATATATTTGTACTGAACCAGGAAGCACTAAAATATATAAGAAATCTGCTAAGCCTGACCAGGTGATGGTGCAGTGGATAGAGTGTCGGACTGGGATGCCGAGGACCCAGGTTTGAGACCCCGAGGTGGCCAGCTTGAGCGTGGGCTCATCTGGTTTGATCAAAAAGCTCACCAGCTTGGACCCAGGGTTGCTGCCTTGAGCAAGGGGTTACTCGATCTGCTGAAGGCCCACAGTCAAGGCACATATGAGAAAACAATCAATGAACAACTAAGGTGTTGCAATGCGTAACAAAAAACTAATGATTGATGCTTCTCATCTCTCTGGTCCTGTCTGTCTGTCCCTGTCTATCCCTCTCTCTGACTCTCTCTCTGTCTGTGTAAAAAATAAATTAAAAAAATCTGCTAACTGATTTAAAACTAGAAGTAGATAAAAACAAAATTATACTGGAATTTCTTAACAAACCATTGACAGTTTAAGCTAAATCATTCAAAGAGAAAACCAATAAAGGATAATTGATCTTAAACTACACACTACATGAAATAGATGTAATAGACATTTACAGGTAATTCATCCAAAATCATCAGATTTTACATTTTTTTCCACTGTGCATGGAATATTTTCAAAAATAAACAATATGTTGGGCAAAACTCTAAATTCAACAAATTTAGAAATATTGAAATTTTACCATGTTCTGCATGATATTTTAAATATTAAAATTTTAGCATATATTTTGACAATAAGGCTTGGAATTAAAATTCAACTGCAAAAAAGTAAAAACACCCAACAAAATGTAGAAATTAAAACCAAATACTTTTAAAAAACAACTGGGTCATAGAAGAAATAATGCAGAGATAAAAATATATACACAAAAAATGATAATAAGTCAGAGAAATGGTGGTGTGAGAGACACTCCTCATGTCTCCCCTTGAAATTTTAACAAATTCTACAACTACATGCAAAGAAAAAACCCAGGTGAACCTGAAATATACACACACTAGATAGACAAAGTATGATCATGCAAAAAGGTGGGTCAGAGCACAGAAGAAAAAATAATACCAGAGGACTGAGTCTTTCTTCTTCCTTACAAACCTAGGAAGGGAGGCACTGTTTGCGTAGACTTTGTTTGAGACCCAGAAAAGTTGGGAAAAGAGATTGGAGGGAAGAAGCAGAGAAAGGGGCGACCATTAAGAATGGGTAGCAGGGCCACTTTGCGATGTCTGCTGCACCCATGATTGCAGGGCTGAGCTATTACAAGCATGGGGTGCACATAAAGCCAGTGGCAAGCTCCCAATAACTGCAGGCAAATAGCTTGTGGAGATTGGCCCAAAGGACACTGGGGCATGCTTGATCTGCCCACCTGACTGGCACAATTTAGCCTTGTGGCACCAGATACACTTGATCTAGGATCTTCGCACCACCAGCTCTAAAGCTCAGGCACTGGCTTGCCTGAGAGAGTTCAGCATGTGTGGACAGAAGCCCCTGATCTCTGCCATAGCTGCCCTTAAAATTTAAGGGCACTGGCTTGTGGCACTCACCCCTGGCCCAGTCCAGGGCTGTGCTTGGAAAGCTTAGAGTGATATCAGAGGATGGACTGGATTTTGTCACCCCAGCCTCCCAGTTCCTCATTGCTCCCCTTACTGTGAAGACAGCAGTGGTGACGGACCACCTCCTTTAGGTCTCTAGGCTGCTCTATTCTGTGAGAGGTGGGGGCACCCAGAAACTAGATCCCCTGTTCTGTTGGGACATGGAGGAGGACCCTAGAGGACTTCTGTTTAGCCAATGCTTGTATCATAAAGTTGAAAAACCCTTGCAATAAGCTCATCCAACCAACACAATGTCCCTGCCTTCATCATTACAGAGACAACAGCTAAACCTTAACAGAACACCCAAGAATCTTGCAGAGGCAAATTTTTTAATTCAGCACATCCTGCTAGAAAATAAAATAAATATATCTTATTGGGGTTATTAACAATATCACCCTCAAAGGCCAACAAGAAAAAAGAAGTCAAATATGGATATATGAGAGAGAGATGTAGCTCAGATAGATGATGAAAAACCTCCAGGAAAAAAAATGTTAATGACATGAAAACTTTGAAGCTTAATGACAGAGAATTCAAAATTGAAGCTCTAAAAATACTCAGTAAGATACAAGAAAACACTGAAAGGCAATTTAGTGAGCTCAAAAACAATTTAATGAACAAAAAGAGTACTTCACCAAGGAAATTGAAACTATAAAAAAGAACCAAACAGAGATAAAAAAATCAATACACAAACTAAAAAATAAGGTAACAGGCTTAGCCAATGGAACAAGCCAGATAGAAGAGAGAATTAGTGACATAGAAGACAGGCAACTAGAGTTACTACAGAGAGAAGAAGAGAGAGACTCATGAATAAAAAAAAAAATAGAAAGCCCTACAAGAATTGTCTGACTCCATCCGGAAGAGCAATATAAGAATAATGGGTATATTATAAGAGGAAAAGGAGAAAAAGGGAATGGAGAGCGTATTGGAACACATAATGAAAGAGAATTTCCCAAGCTTGTGGAAAGAGTTAGAGCCTCAAAGTCAAGAAGCAAACAGAACGTTGAGTTACCTCAACTCAAACAGACCAATCCCAAGGCATATAGTAATGAGATTATCAGAAATCAATGACAAAGAAAGAATCCTCAAGGTAGCTAGGGAGAAGAAAGATATAACATATAAAGAAAGGCCCAATAGGCTATCATCAGATTTCTCAGCAGAAACTCTACAAGCCAGAAGAGAGTGGACCCCAACATTTAAAGTACTAAAAGAGAGGAACTACCAACCAAGAATACTATATCCATCAGAGCTATCCTTCAAATATGAAGAGGAAATAAAACATTTACAGACATACAGAAGCTGAGGGAATCTGTCACCAGAAAACGCCCATTACAGGAAATACTAAAGGGGTTTATCCAACCAGATACAAAAAACAAAACAAGATAAAATTACAAGTAAAATTTTTTTAACAAAATCACAATAAAAACAAGGATAATCTGTGACAACAATAACATAAAAGGGGAGAGGATAAAGATCAGCAATAACAGAAGAGGGTAGAGTGCAGAATCACTCAAGAGATAATTTACTTTAATAACTATGATAATTTTTCTTCTAATAACCTAATGGTAAACACCCCTGAAAATGCCACTAGTGAAACACATAGCTTAAAAAAAGGAGAATAGAAGATAGAAGTATGGAATACCACCAAACATAAAAAAAATGACAGAAAAGCAAAAAGAAGAACCAAACAGGACACAAAGTTATCAGAAAGTAGTATATAAATGGAAACAGAACATCTTAAAGTGTCAATAATTACACTAAATATAAATGGATTGAATTCACCAATAAAGAGGCACCGAGTAACAGATTAGATCAAGAAGCAAAACCTAACAATATGCTGCTTTCAAGAAACACATGTAAGCTACAAGGATAAAAATAGATGCAAAGTGAAATGTTGGAAAACAACTCTCTAAGCAAATAATATCCAAAGAAAAGCAGGAGTAGGTATATTCATATCTGAAAATGCTGACTACAAGACAACAAAGATAACCAGAGACAAGGATGAACATTTTATAATGATAAAGAAAACATTGTATTAAGAAGACATAACACTCAATATATATGCACCAACCAAGGAGCACCAAAATATATAAGGCAACCATGAACTGATCTAAAAATGCAAAGCAAAAAATATATAATCATACTTGGAGACCTCAATACACCATTGATGGCTTTAGATTGTTCATCCAAACAGAAAATCAATAAAGAAACATCCTCCTTAAATAAAACACTAAAATAAATGGACATAATAAACATCTGCAGAACATTTTATCCCAAAACATCAGAATATACATTTTTCTCCAGTGTACATAGAATATTCTCAATAATAGAACATATGATGGAACACAAAACTAACACCAACACATTCAGAAAGATTGAAATTATACCAAGCACTTTCTCTGTCCTTAAGAATTTGAAACAAGAAATCAACTGCAAAAAAGAAGTAAACACACCCACAAAAATGTGGAAATTAAACAACATACTTCTAAAAAATGAATGGTTCAAAAAAGCAATAAAAGAAGAGATCAAAAGATATATACAGACAAATGAAAATGACAACACAACATATCATAATCTCTGGGATGCAGCAAAAGCAGTAACAAAAGGGAAGTTCATATCATTACATGCTTATATGGAAAAGCAAGAGAGAGCCCAAGTAAACAACCTAACATCACATCTTAAGAAACTAAAAAAAAGAAGAACAAAAGCAAACCCAAACCAGCAGAAAAAAGAAAATAATAAAAATTAAAACAGAAAGAAATGAAATAGAGAACAGAAAAAACTATAGAAAAATTAATACAATAAAGAGCTGGTTCTTTGAAAAGATCAATAAAATTGACAACCCCCTAGCAAGACTTACAGAGAAAAAAAAAAAGAGAAAAGACTTATTTAAAAAATCCAAAATAAAAGCAAAGAAATTACCACAGATATTATAGATATACAAAGGATTATAACAGAATATTATGAAAAATTGTATGCCACCAAATTCAAAAATAAAAAAAATGGATAAACTCCTAGAAAAACACAATTCTCCTAGACTGAATCACAAAGAAGTAGAAGTCTCAACAGGGAGGAAATAGAAACAACTATGAACAACCCCCAAAAATAAAAGTCTGGGGCCAGATGGATGGATATACTAGTGAATTCTACCAAACATTCAAAGGAGAATTGGTTCCTATCCTTATCAGGGTATTCCAAAAGATTGAAGAAGCAATACGTTCAAAAACATTTTATGAAGCCAATATATCTCTCATATCAAAACCTGGTAAGGACAACACGAAAAAAGAAAACTACAGACCAATATCTCTAATGAATACAGATGCAAACATCCTAAGCAAAATACTAGCAAATCTAATACAACAAAACATCAAAATATAATTCATCATGATTAAATGTGATTCATCCCAGAAACACAAGGATGATTCAACATATGTAAAATGATTAACGGAATACACCATATTACAAAACAAAAAACAAAAACTATATGATCTTATCAATAGATGCTGAAAAGTCATTTGATAAAATACAACATTATTTTATGTTTAAAACCCTTAAAAATGGGTATAGAAGGAACATACTGCAACATAATGAAGAATATTTATGACAAACCATCAGCTAACATCATATTAAATGGTAAAAAACTGAAAACTTTTCCTCTAAAATCAGAAACAAGACAAGACTGCCCACTCTCTTCACTCCTATTCAACACAGTTGAGCTCTGAAAGTTCTAGCCAGAGCAATCAGACAAGAGAAAGAAATAAAAAGCATTTATATTGAAAAAAAGTAACAATTTCACTTTTTGCAGATGAGATAATCCTGTACATAGAAAACCCCAAAGACTCCACAGAAAAGCTATTAGAAACAATAAACCAATACAGTAAGTTCACAGGATACAAAATTAATATATAGAATTTTGTTTTTTTATATGCCAACAATAAAACCTCAGAAAAAGAACTCAAAAAATAATCCCTTTAATATAGCAACAAAAATAAATAAAATACCTAGGAATAGACAAAATAAAGAAGGTAAATATACTGAAAACCACAAAGCATTATTAAAGGAAATTGAAAAAAGCACAATGAAATGGAAACGTATTTCTTGTTTATGGATAGGAAGAAAAAATATAGTTAAAATGGACTTATTACCAAAAGAAATATACAAATTTAATGCAATTCCCATCAAAAGTCTAATGTTATTTTATAAAGAAATAGAACAAAAAATCATCAGGTTTATACAAAATCATAAAAAAAAACCTAACCAAAGTAATCCTAAGGAAAAAACAACAAAGCTGGCGGTGTTACAATACCTGAATTCAAACTATACTACAGAGCCATGATAATCAAAACAGCATGGTACTGGCAAAAAAATAGACACACAGACCAATGGAACAGAATATAGAGTCCAGAAATAAACCACATATATATGGTTAAATTATCTTTGATAAAGGAGCCAAAAAATACAATAAAGAAAAGAAAGCCTCTTTAATAAATGGTGTTGAAAAAATTGGAAAGCTACATGCAAAAGAATAAAAGTTGATTACAGTTTATTTCCTAGCACAAAAATTAATTTAAATTTGACAAAGAGCTAAATATAAGATCTGAAACAATAAATTACATAAAAGAAAACACAGAAACTAAATTCATGGACCTTGGCTATAAAGAACATTTTATTAATTTGACTCCAAAGGCAAGGCAAGTAAAGGCAAAGATAAATGAATGGGACTACATCAGACTAAGAAGTTTCTGCACAGCAAAAAAAAAACAAAAAACAAACAAACAAAAAAAAAACTGTCAACAAAACAAATAGAAAATCAACTAAATATTTGACAATATTTTCAAACAAAAGCTCAGATAAGGGACTAATATTCAAAATATATAAAGAATTCACAAAACTCAGCAACAAAAAAACAATCCAATAAGTCCCTGGCTGGTTTGCTCAGTGGTAGAGCGTCGGCCTGGCGTGCAGGAGTCCCAGGTTTGATTCCCAGCCAGGGCACACAAGAGAAGCACCCATCTGCTTCTCCACCCCTCCCCCTCTCCTTCCTCTCTGTCTCTCTCTTCCCCTCCCGTAGCCGTGGCTCCATTGGAGCAAAGATGGCCCAGGCGCTGAGGATGGCTCTGTGGCCTCTGCCTCAGGTGCTAAAATGGCTCTGGATGCAACAGAGCAATGACTTAGAGGGGCAGAGCATCGCGCCCTGGTGCACATGCTGGGTGGATCCTGGTCAGGTGCTTGCAGGAGTTTGTCTGACTGCCTCCTCATTTCCAGCTTCAGAAAAATGCAAAAAAAAAAAAAAAAAAGAAAAAAAATGGGAAGAGGACATGAACAAACATTTTCCCAAGAAGAAATACAAATGGCCAGCAGATATATGAAAAGCTGCTCATCTTCACAAGCTAATTGAGAAATGCAAATCAAAACAACGAGATACCACATTACACTTATTAGATTGGTTGTTCTCAACAAGACAGGTAATAACAACTGTTGGACAAGTTGTGGAGAAAAAAAACCCTTATTTATTGCCAATGTAAATGAAAACTGGTACAACTGTTATGAAAAAAGTACAGTGGTTACTCAAAAAATTAAGAATACTACTACCATATATCCCAGCAATTCGTCTACTGGGAATATACTCACAAAACTTGAAAACATGGGTATGTAAAGACACATGTACCCCTATGTTTATTCCAGCATTGTTTATGGTGACCAAGACATGGACACAGCCAAAATGTCCTTCAATAGAGGATTGGATAAAGAAGACGTGTTACATATATACAATGGAATACTATTCAGCCATAAGAAATTATGACATAGTATCATTTATGACAACATAGATGGACCTTGAAAACATTATACTGAGTGAAGTAAGTGAATCAGAAAAAGCTAAGAACTGTATTATTCTAATTGTAGGTGAGACACAAAATTAAGACTCAGGGACATAGATAAGGGTGCAATGATTACCAGGGGGAAGGGAAGGATATGGAGGGAGTGGGATGAGGGAGGGTTAAAGAGAAATAAAATATAGTGTGACAGAAGATTATTTAACTTTGGTTGATGGTTATACAACATAATGGACTGTCCAAAGGGTTTGGAGATATATTCTCTAAATCTATGTACTCTGACTGACTAACATCACCCTATTAAATTTAATTGTTTAAATTAAAAAATTAAAAAAGAAAATAAAAATGATGACATATCAAAATTTATAGGATGGCCCTGGCTGGTTGGCTCAATGGTAGAGTGTCGGCCTGGCATATGCGGAAGTCCCTGGTTTGATTCCCGGCCAGGGCACACAGGAGAGGAGCCCATCTGCTTCTCCACCCCTCTCCCTCTTTTTCCTCTCTGTCTCTCTCTTGCCCTCCCACAGCCGAAGCTCCATTGGAGCAAAAGATGGCCCGGGCACTGGGGATGGCTCCTTGGCCTCTGCCCCAGGCACTAGAGTGGCTCTGGTCGGGACAGAGTGATGCCCCGGATGGGCAGAGCATTGCCCCCTGGTGGGCATGCCGGGTGGATCCCAGTCGGGCGCATACGGGAGTCTGTCTGACTGCCTCCCCGTTTCCAGCTTCAGAAAAGTACAAAAAAATTTTTATAGGATGCAGCAAATCAGTAATAAAAGAGCATTTTTAAAATAATTTTATTTTTGTAATAGGGTGACATCAATAAATCAGGATACATATATTCAAAGATAACATGTCCAGGTTATCTTGTCATTCAGTTATGTTGCATACCCATAACCCAAAGTCAGATTGTCCTCTGTCACCTTTTATCTAGTTTTCTTTGTGGCCCACCCCCTTTCCCTCTCCCTCTCCTCCCCCATAACCACCACACTCTTATCAATGTCTCTTAGTCTCACTTTTATGTCCCACCTACGTATGGAATAATGCAGTTCCTGTTTTTTTCTGATTTACTTATTTCACTTCGTATAATGTTATCAAGATCCCACCATTTTGCTGTTAATGATAGCATTTTCTATCATTACAGACTTATATAAGAAAATGAGACATATTTCAAGTAAACAACCTAACATCACATCTTTAAAAAATGGAAAAAGAAGAAAAATGGCAACCCAAAGTCAACAGAATAAAAAAACTAGTAAAAACTAAAGCAGAACTCAATGAAACAGAAAAAAACTATAGAAAAAGTTAATAAAACAAAGAGTTGTTTCTTTAAAAAGATCAATAAAATTGACAAACTCTTGGCTAGACACACTAAAGAAATAAAAGAATGAACTTAATATAAACAAAATGCAAAAGTGAAAGAAAAATCTACCACAGACATTATAAATATACAAAACATCATAGTAGAATAGTATGAAAAATTATATGTCACCAAATTCTGCAACCTAGAGGAAATAGATAAATGTCTAGAACTATACAATCCTTTTAGACAGAGTCCTGAAGAAGTGGAAAACCTAAACAGACATATGAATAGGGAGGAAAAACAAATAACTATCAGAAACTACCTCAAAAACAAAAGTCCAGGACTGGATGGCTACTTTAGTGAATTCTACCAAACATTCAAAGAAGATTTGGTACCTACTATTCTCAAATTTTTTCAAAAAAAAAAAAATGCAAGACGAAGCAACAGTCACTAACATATTGATATTTTATGAGGACAAAATAACACTAATATCAAGACCCAGCAAGGACCACACAAAAAAGAAAACTAGTGACCAATATATTTAATGAATACATACAGCAAAAATTCTAAACAAAATATTAGCAAATCAAATACAGCAACACATTAAAAAAATAATACTTAATGATCAAGTGGGATTCATTCCAACAACACAAGTATGCTTCAACATACATAAATCGATCATCTTAATACACCACATGAACAAAACAAAGAACAAAAATCATAATTTTATCAATAGAGGTGGATAAGCTATAACATCCTTTAGGTTTAAAACACTCATTAAAATAAGAATTCAAAGAAAGTATCTCAACAGAAAATTTCCATATATCAAAAAATTATCAGCTAATATACTAAATAATATAAAAATACAAGCTTTTCCTTTAAAATCAAGAAGAAGATAAGGCTGCCCACTCTCTCCTCTGCCATTCACCATAGTTCTAAAGGTTTTATACAGAGCAATTAGGCTAGAGAAATAAATTAAAGGTATCAATATGCAAAAGAAAATGTAAAGGTATTACTTTTTGCAGATTAGATAATATTGTATATAGAAAACCCCCCAAAATCCAATGAAAAACTATTAGAATCAATAAAAAATACTGTAAAGTCACAGGATACAAAATCGATATGCAAAAAGCTATTACAATATTCATAAATCAATCAATGTAATTCATCACAGAAACAAAAAGAAGAGAAAAAACATATGATAATTTCAATAAATGTAGAAAAAGCATTTGATAAAATCCA
Organism: Saccopteryx leptura; assembly: GCF_036850995.1. Classification (NCBI taxonomy): domain Eukaryota; kingdom Metazoa; phylum Chordata; class Mammalia; order Chiroptera; family Emballonuridae; genus Saccopteryx; species Saccopteryx leptura. The sequence continues at coordinate 58,603,688 of NC_089516.1, read as the reverse complement.
GCACCCATTCATGGATCAAAACTCTCAGCAAAGTGGGAATACAGGGAATATACCTCAACATGATAAAGGCCATCTATGAGAAACCCATAGCCAACATCATACTCAATGGGCAAAAATTAAAAGCAATCCCCTTAAGATCAGGAAAAAGGCAGGGGTGCCCCCTTTTACCACTCTTATTTAACATAGTCCTGGAAGTCCTAGCCACAGCAATCAGACAAGAAGAAGAAATAAAAGGCATTCAAGTTGGAAAAGAAAAAGTAAAACTCTCGTTATTTGCAGATGATATGATATTGTATATAGAAAACCCTAAAGTCTCAGTCAAAAAACTACTGGATCTGATAAATGAATTCAGCAAAGTGGCAGGATATAAAATCAATATTCAGAAATCAGAGGCATTTTTATACACCAACAATGAACAGTCAGAAAGAGAAATTAAGGAAACAATCCCCTTCACTATTACAAACAAAAAAAATAAAGTACCTAGGAGTAACCTTGACCAAGTAGACTAAAGACTTGTACTCGGAAAATTACAAAGCATTGATAAAAGAAATCAAGAAAGATACAAACAAGTGGAAGGATATACCATGCTCATGGTTAGGAAGAATAAACATCATTAAAATGTCTATATATTACCCAAAGCAATCTATAAATTCAATGCAATACCAATTAAAATACCAATGACATACTTCAAACATATAGATTACATATTCCAAAAATTTATATGGAACCAAAAAAGAACACGAATAGGCTCAGCAATCTTAAAAAAGAAGAATAAAGTGGGAGGTATCACACTTCCTGATATCAAGTTATACTACAAGGCCATTGTACTCAAAACAGCTTGGTACTGGCATAAGAACAGGCATACAGATCAATGGAACAGAACAGAGAATCCAGAAATAAACCCACAGCTCTATGAACAAGTGATATTTGACAAAGGGGGTAAGGAAATACAATGGAGTAAAGACAGCCTTTTTAACAAATGCTGTTGGGAAAATTAGACAGCTACCTGCAAAAAAATGAAACTAGATCACCAGCTTACACCGCTCACAAAAATAAATTCAAAATGGATAAAAGACTTAAATGTAGGCCGTGAAACCCTAAGCATCTTAGAAGAAAACATAGGCAGTAAGCTCTCCGACATCTCTCGGAGCAATATATTTGCTGATTTATCTCCACAGGGAAGTGAAATAAAGACAGAATAAACAGCCTGACCTGTGGTGGTGCAGTGTATAAAGCATCGACCTGGAAATGCTGAGGTCGAAACCCTGGGCTTGCCTGGTCAAGGCACATATGGGAGTTGATGCTTCCAGCTCCTCTCCCCTGTCTCTCTCTCCTCTCTGTCTCTGTCTCTCTCCCTCTCTCTTTCCTCTCTAAAATGAATAAATAAAATAAAAAATTAAAAGAAAAAAAATGCTTTCAAAAAGACAGAATAAACAAATGGGACTATATCAAACTAAAAAGCTTTTCCACAGTTAAAGACAATAAGAACAGAATAAAAAGACAAACTACACAATGGGAGAACATATTTGACAATACGTCTGATAAGGGATAATAACCAAAAATTATAAAGAACTTGTAAATCTCAACACCAGGAAGACAAACAATCCAATCAAAAAATGGAAAAAAGAAATAAATACACACTTCTACAAAGAGGACATACAGATGGACAGTAGGCATATGAAAAAATGCTCAACATCACTAATCATTAGAGAAATGCAAATTGAAACCACAATGAGCTATCACCTCACACGAGCCAGAATGGCGCTCATCAACAAAACAACACAGAATAAGTGCTGGCGAGGATGTGGAGAAAAGGGAACCCTCCTGCACTGCTGGGGGGAATGCAGACTGGTGCAGCCACTGTGGAAAACAGTATGGAGATTCTCAAAAAATTGAAAATTGAACTGCCTTTTGACCCAGCTATCCCACTTTTAGGAATATACCCCAAGAACACTATAGAATGGCTCCAAAAGAAGAAATGCACCCCCATGTTTGTGGCAGCATTGTTCACAATAGCAAAGATCTGGAAACAGCCCAAGTGTCCATCAGTGGACGAGTGGATTAAAAAGCTTTGGTACATATATACTATGGAATACTACTCAGCCATAAGAAATGATGACATCAGATCATGTACAATAACATGGATGGACCTTGATAACATTATACGAAGTAAAATAAGTAAATCAGAAAAAACTAAGAACTATATGAATCCATACATAGATGGGACATAAAAATGAGACTCAGAGACATGAACAAGAATGTGATGGCAATGGGGGTGGGGAGTTGGGGGGAGGGGGGATGGGGCGAGGAAGGAGAGAGGGGGTGGGGCAGGGGAGGGGCACAAAGAAAACCAGATAGAAGGTGACAGAAGACAATTTGACTTTGGGGGAGGGGTATACAGCACGATCAAATGTCAAAATAATCTGGAGATGTTTTCTCTCAATATACGTACCCTGATTTATCAATGTCACTGCATTAAATTTAATAATAATTTTTTTAAAAGGTATATGGAGAATTGAGACAATGGAAGACATCTTTCTTGTTATCTCCCCCACCTCATCAGGCTAGATCTCACCAGCCTTCCAGGCACAGCTTTAATGCCGCTTCTCCACAGAGCCATTGTCTCACCACCTATTCAAGAGTTCCTCCCATCCGAGCCTCCCTTATGCTCTTTGCCTTTTGATTTACTATTGATCAATAGTTGCCTATTGATTTACTTCTTAACATTTATTATGAATTGCACGTTATTTTTCTGGAAAATTGGGTTTTGTTTGTCTTCCTTATTGGAATGTATGCTCCATGAGAGCACTACCAAGGCTGACTTGCCTAATGCCCATTTAATATAATCCTTAGTATAATGTCCACACAAGTAATAATAAATGCATGCTGCAGAAATAAAAAAAATATGATAGTTGTGTGTGAGAGAGACTATAATGTTCACAATAGCTAGCCTTATTAATTATATTAATCTGTCTAATATTCTAAGTATCTATATATTATATTCATGTTATACTCAAAACAACTATATATATGAAGTAAATCCCACTTGTTGAGCAGACATGTGTGTTAGGATTGCTTATTTGTACTTTGCCTGATTGGTGCATGAGCACAGGGCAACACCATGTGTGTATAGCCTATGTAAGGCTGCAGGTGCTTGCCCTCAGGGTGGCAGATTATAGATTGTGGATTGACAGCCGCAATTGGGGGGGCATTGTTTCTATGGTTTGCTAGAGAGGGGGATTTCCTCCCTGGCCTATTTGCTCATCAGCTGAGAGAGAGAAGCAGTTTGCCTTGCCTGCTTGCTTGTCTGCAGTAAAGAGACTCTAAGTGGAATGGCCCACCATTCTCCAGCTCCACAGTTCCTTTACTATCTGTCCAAATCCAGTGTGAACCTGCATGGCCACGGCCACTGGCCTTACACCACTTTTGCTCCTATTTTACAGATAAGGAAACAAATATAAAAAAGATAGAGTAACGTAACCAAAGTCACAACAAGCTAATACACACACACACACAGATATATATATATACACACATATACATATAAATATCACATATATATAGTATCAGCTCTATGATACTATATATATATAGGCATATACATATCAATATGCATATGAAGTACACAATAAAGATATTATTTTTTAATTTTTAGCTACAGAAAGAAATGGAAACTCTACCCCCAACAAAACATGGAGGGAACCATCTAATTAAAATACCCAATTCTATTTATATTTTACAAGGAAGGAGGAAGCACATTTCTCATGAATAATAAAAGAGAACTTCTGCTTCCATATTTTTGAAAAGTACAATTCTTTCCAGAAATTCTGCAAGTAGCTTCACAAGGCCCACTCTGTACATAATATACAACTTCCAGTGAAGACAAAAGCAGCCAGTGACCCATTCTATTGTATGCAGACTATAATCATCACATCACTATTTATATCTGGCATATGGTTATGTGGTTTCTTCATTAACAACAGCAGAAGCAACAAAAATAATTCTGAAGCATAGTTATTGGTGTTTTAAAAGACCACATGAAAACTGATTCATAAAAAAATAATAATAATAGCTTGGTTTTTTATTCCCCCCCTTTTTCTCTGGGGTGTGTGTGTGTGTGCTATCATTTATGGCACAGGGAGAATAGCACCATACTTTCCCTGCAGATTTGCAGTAATTTCACTGGAAGCGAGACAGAGGGTGTGAATTCCACAGAAAAGCAGATAAAAACCTTTGCTTAGGACCATAGACCTAGGAGGCTGGCTATGATATCCCCCCAAAAGGGCTAGATCTATAAAAAACTCCCTCCTAAAATCCTATTAGGAAAATGTGGATTGTGATTTACGAATATGTAGAATTCAGAGACTAAACACAAAAGCACCTTTCAGCCTTTACCCAATCCATTACTTAACCCACCCCTCAGTTCTTTACTCATTATAAAAAAATAAAAAAGCTTAAGCTTTCCATTCCTCTCACATATCCTCTCACATACCTAGGCTTCAGATAGTGGAACGTTCTGGGAATAATATTTGGGATTACTAATAGATAAAAATAGTAGACAAACATAATTTTTACTAGACAATAGGTTGCTAAGTAAGATAGAATCAACAGGGTCATTTTAGAAGCTTGTGCCAATATTGTTGTTACTGCTGCTCAAGTCATTGTATAACTGTGCTTAATAGCTTATCACCTGATTCATAGTTCAAAGAAATGTAATAAACTTTTCCTGGAATATTTACCCAAATTAAAACAAAAAACTGTTAATGTATTCTGCATACTATGTGAATGTAATTTCAATGTATTTTACATACCATGTAATTATAACAGTGTATAAAAATAAAGCTATACTAGCCAATGACTGGGATGCCTGGCAGATGAGCTAAAAAAGCATCTAGCTCTCTCACTCATTTCGTGCCAATGCCGTCTCTTCCTATGGGACACCTGAATTCCCCCTGGGGTAAAACCTTGGAATTTGGTGCCTGAACAGGGACCCACAGGTAAGCCCCTCATTATCTCAGGATGATTAGAACTCCACTCAGGGTACTGCAGCCCCCCCCCCCAAGGAAGACAGGGTTAGAATAGGTGGAGAGTAACAGAAATTGAGATTTTGAGAAGTCATGGGACATACTGAGTCTAAAGAAAGAAGACTCTTTATAGGAATTATTCAGCATACACTTTCTCTGAAAGAAGTTAGTGTTTCCCTTCAACAAGTAGCTCGTTTTCTGCATTTTGTACAAGAATGTTCCCCATGGTTTCCAGAAGAAAAAACGCTGAGTCTTGAGACATGGGATAAGGTTAGAGAAGATTTAAAACTTTATTATGAGCTACATGGGCCAGAAAAGGTCTCATTTAATACATTTGCATTATGGAGCTTGACTAAAGATGCCTTAGATTCAGAGCATGAGGCGCATAAATTTTCAAAAGCAACTGCTCCTTCAAAAGAAGAGACTCCATTGATTAGAAATAGAAGGCAGTCTCAAAATAGTGCAGATTATGAAATGGCCTCTTTAAAATTAAATAGACATCACGAGGATGACGAAGGCCCTTTATCGCCATCTGATGAAGCCAAATTAGAAGATGAGGCAGCCAAATATAATAGAGACAATGAGGATTGGGGTTCAAAAACAGTCTTGCTTATATTATATCCCCCCAAGACTGACAATAAGGATAAAAATAACGTTATTAGAATGACTTTGCCTCTACCAGTACAATCATCTGATGTTAATAAAAAGGAAAAATCACCAGGGTTAACAGGGTTGCAGAAGGCATTTCAAGCTTCTTGCGACCAAGGGGAAACTGATTTGGCATTATGTTTCCCTGTGGCTGCAGCTGCTGAATTTGATGATGAGGGGATTCCTACATGGGAGCCACTTCCTTATAAATTATTAAAAAAATTAAAAATGGCTTGCAGTCAATATGGACCCACCTCTCCTTATACTTTGTCCTTTGAGGAAACAATTTCCCATAATTGGATAACTCCTTATGATTGGAAACAGGTCACTAAAGCCTGTTTTTCTGGAGAAAATGACCTCCTTTGGAATGCATAATATAAGAAGCAAGCCTTTTATGGGCATTGAATTGAAGGGATTTCAGCTGCTGGTTGTAGCAGCTATTAGAATTTAAGAATCATTAGAAAACTGAGATGAGTTTTAAAGTTGTGTTATTATCTGATTTTCTTTAGTAAATAGACGGACTTAAGAGTTTGGGAAAATTACAGCTTTTTCTGTTCTTCTCTTTCTCTAAACTCATTTTATTTCTTTCCTGTTCTATGCCTGAAAAGAGGGTGAAGGAAATGCCTGTTTGGATATGGCTAAACAGAATCTCATAAAGTGCCATTCTCAAAACTATTTGAGAAAGAGTTCTGTTTTGTTTCTATCCTTTATGTTCCTATCCTTTATGTTTCCTGTGTAAATATCAAGCAGACCATGTTCTAATCTCTAAAATACCAGGTTTCTCTCCAATTTGTCTAATTTGTCTACTTTGTCTGATTCTTGTTTGTGTTTGGTCTTTGTTTAATGTTGTCTAAATGTGATTTTTTTAAGTTCTTGCATGCAAAAATTGAATATGCCAGTTATGATATTATAAAAATATCATCCCTACAAATTTATAATTTTAATTGAAATAACTAAAGCATGCTCATTTAAATTTAAATAGAATGGAATGTGAATCCTAAAGACTTGTTAATTTTTACTAAACTACTTCAAGCTTCAGGCTGTTTGCTGCAGCTGCAGAGCTTGAAGCAGAGTAGATTTACCTAAAAAGGTGTAGATTTTTTTTAATATAGGAAAATAATAAAAGCCACACTAGAATTTTTCAACTTTAATGTTCTCTTTAAATTGCCTGTTAATTAATGGAATAGAAATGTTTTTATGAGTATAGGAGAGTCATATCCTGGAACTCTGCAAATCTTCTTTATCATGCTTCTTACTTTAATTTTTTTTTCTTTTGAATGCTAATATACAGGATTATTCAGCAGTGGAAAGACTCTAGAATCCTACAGGAGACACAGAACCTGTTTCTCCTGCAAACTTTTACCCTCTTTTGTTGATAGATACGTGAATTCCAAACTTCCCTCTTGATGTTCCACTTATCTGTCAGACCCTCACCCTTACTGGACTATTGCCCCTGAAACAGCAGAATTCCAAGAAGCTGGCAAGCCACCCCAAGGAGAAGCATTCTGGACATACCAGAACTTCTGCCTCAGTATCTCCTCAGGCTCTCCCAAACAGTATATAATTCGCCCCTAGTCTGTAACCAATGCTCTTCTCCCTGGGAGAAGTGCCTGGCAGGGTTCCTTTCTTCCTTTCAATAAAGCCTGTTACTCCAGTTTTTCAGACTCCCATGGATTCCAACATTTGGTGCCCAAACCCGGGACAGGGTACTAACTGCCTGGACGATCCCTCTTTGCCATTTAAACTTACAACCAGAAAAGCAATGGGCAGTGGCAGCTCATCCCGGGCTTACTCCCTGATTTTGTTTGGACGTGCAATTGTAGGTTGATTGGCTGGCAGTCTAACCCTGTCCTGAACCCCTGCTGGACCAGAGAAAGGTAAGGAGTATCTCCCCTCCCCTTCCCCGGTTGGCCTCCAAATTTCTCTCCAAAAACATCCCTTCCTGTTCTGACGGTTTTGACTTCAGACCCCATATCTACGGGTGATCTGCCTCTACTCCTTTATAGACTTCTATGAAAGTCTAGGTGCACCTATCCAGGCCCCTCTCTTATGTCCCTGGATCTCGGCCTTGGGGTGACGACCTCTTGTCTGAGACTCTCTTTCTATGGAGATTTTCTCCTCTTGGAACTGTGACTGAAGGCGGAGATGCCCCCTTCTCTCACCAGTCTCCTCTACTGTGGGCTCCTCTCAGTCCAAAGCGTCCAGCCAGGCTCCCCTCAGAACATGGGCTCCTCCCAATCTCAGGCCTCAGAGACTGTTCCTCTACTCCTTTGGAACTACTCCTTCAGGACTCCTCTACTCCTTCAGGATTACTTCTACAGGACTCTTCTACTCTTTTGGGACTCACCCTACTCTATGAGGTTCACAGTTTGCGAGGTTTCTACTCTGAGTGGCTAGCTTCTACGGACTTCCTTGAAAGTCTAGGCACCTAGCCAGGTTGCTTTCTACTACTATTACAATATCCTAAGAGATCTTGACAATTTCTGCCACGGGATGGGGAGGGTGTCAGAAATTCCTTACGTGCAGGCTTTTTTTCTCCCTTTGCTCCTGTCCTTAATTTCTGTGCCTTCTGTTCTACATGCAGGCCGTTTTTGGCCAGAGAAACCTCACCTAAAACCTCCACTGCTAATCTTTCCTTCTTTGTTGACTCCAACTCTCTCCTTCTCCGGCCTGACTCCTGGGGGCACCCCTCTTTCGAGACTCCTCTCTGGTCCCTCTGTGGACCTCTTTGGCTCAGGTCTCTTCCCTCCAAGAGCCCCCTTCCCTCCCTTCACAGGATACTGTTTCTCATTCACTTGCAAATACCACATTCTCTTTCTTCTCCCCTGCTGGCTGGGGGGGGGGGCCCTCTCTTCTCCACTGTGTTCTTAAACCCCTCCTCCCTCCTTACAAACTGCAGTTCTGTCTGTCTCTTCTCCAACCCCTCCTCCTTCCTTACAAACTGACTGTGCCTCTTTCCTCCTCCCCCCCTCCCCTCTCTTCAGAGTTCTAAATCTTTTTTGACTCCTCTGACCATGTGGTGCCACACCAGTACTTTACCCTCCTCCTCCTCCTGCAGATTCTGACCCTCCTTTCCATCCAGCTATTCTCGCTGTCCATCCGTCTGCTTTCTGTCTTCCTCCCCTCTATGCTGGCAACTCCTTTTCATCTTGAAAAACTTAAAAAAGCAGAATTGTATATTAAGCTATGTGAGTAAGTTATTTGTCTTGTCTCTTTGTCAGAAAATAACTCTAGTATAATTTGAATAGAAACAAGCAAAGTGCACTCATTTAAATCTCTTACTTTATAATTTGTATATAAAGTCTATGTTTAATGTGTAACTGTGTCTGTTTCTAAGGCCTTAAACCAATAATTACCCACCTCTTAAACCAGGCTTTAAGTGCACATCCCCACGAACTCTCCCTGCAACACCTCCATCCTTCCTGTTCAAAGACCTTCGGGGGCTTATCACCTCATATAAGGCTTACTCCTAATCAATGAGGCAATAGTTCCCCTCCATCCAGTAGTCCCTAATCTCTACAAGTTACTGTACACATTTTCTCAAACACCACTCACTTCAGGGTCCTAGACCTCAAGAATGCCTTCTTTACCATTCACTCTGACTTTTACTTTCTGTTTGCCTTTGCCCGAACACTAATGCAGCTCAGTAATTTAGGTGGACTGTCTTACGGCAAGGGTTCAGAAATGGCCCACATCTGTTTCGGCAGGCACTAGCTCAGGATTTAGCAGCATGCAATCTCAAAACTAGTACTCTCTTACAATATGTAGATAATTTACTCTTCTGCAGCCCCTCCCTGCCTGCCTCAAGGAGACACTTCCACCCTTCTTAACTTCCTCACTGTGAAGGGATATCCTGTCTTCTCTGCTAAGGTTCAACTTTATTCTCAGTCTGTAGTCTATCTAGGCATTGCCTTAACACCTACCACCTGAAATCTCACCCTAGATCCAACTCAGACCCTCACAGTCTCCAACCAACCACCTTACCACCACAGATCAAATCTTTTCTTTCCTCAGTCTAATAGACTTCTTTAAACACTGGATTTTCAATTTTGCTCTCTTAGTCAAGCCCCTCAGTGAGATCTTCTGAGCATGGCTTTTAAGGTCTATAATGACCAAGGAAGTAACAAAAAAAGGCAAATAAGTCTCAAAAGAGGTCAGAAAATACCAGGTTTTGGCATACACTCTTAAAGGCTCCTAAACAGCTTCATAGGATTCCATCAGAGCCCTGCTCCAGAGTGGAAAGAAAGGTCATTGAACTGAAGCCTGCCAGGCTTCCCGGCCCCATCAGGGGACACACCTCTGCTGTGGAAAGAGGGACACAAGAAGGTAAGCTGCCCCCTTGCTCCATGAAGGGAGGGTTCAGGCTCTTCTAGCCCTGCTCCAGCTACCTGTGATCTGACCTTGCCCAGCATGCTGGGAATTGCCACTGAAGGCCCAAGGACATTGTTCATGAGCCTAAGGTATTTCTTCCAAGTAGCAGATAAGCTGATCTCATTTCTTGTAAACACAAGGGCCATCTACTATGCCTCGCTTGAGTATTTGAATTTTATTTATCCCTCGAAGATCTCTACTGTGGGTATTGACAGTCTGATTTTGATACATTATTTAATGTATAGTATCTTCTTTATTCCTCATATCTCAATGCCCCATTCCTATTGAAGGCTGGGACCTGCTGCTAATTCCAGCTAGCAGCAGTGGTCACTAGGACTTAAACTCTAGCTGCGAAGTATAGAAATGTAATCATCCTTTCCTTAACTACTTGCAGGATTTACAGGTTACTCAGCAAACTGTTCAAAGACTGTCCAAGAGGCGCTTCCAGCATTACATCATCCAAGGACTGACTTTCACATGGACAGGTCCATACACCGTAATCCTGACAATTTACTCCCCCTGCACCTCTTAACCTACCTCACCCAATCAGGGACTTTCTACTCATATGGGACCAACACCTATATGTTTCTCCTTACTGATTGGACAGAAACCTGTACCCTAATCTATCTCACCCCAAATATCAACCTAATTCCACCCCATGAGCCTCGTTCAATTCCTAGTACACTACCTGTTAATCTAAGGACCAAACAAGCTATACAGGTAATTGCTCTTCTTGTTCCTTTAGGAATCTCTACAAAAGTAGGTCTAGGGGCAGGGGGACTGGCCACTTCCCTGTTTTATTCCTACTCTCTCTCTCTCTCTCTCTCTCTCTCTCTCTCTCTCTCTCTCTCTCTCTGAGCCTAGCAAATTTGTATACATGGAATCAATGGTTTCACACAAACTGGGTGTCTTGACTATTGCCTTTCATTAGTCTACTCACTTTCCTATTTATTTTTCTAACTTTTGGACCCTTCCTCTTATATTTGTTTACTAGTTTCCTACAGAACCACATGCAGACCTTTGCCAATCAGAAAATTGGAAAAATCTACCTAACCCTACACACCAACCCTGAAACCTGCCCTCATGAAACAGAAAAATCTAAAACCCTATATCAGCAAACCTCCTAAATTCTATCTTTTAACCCCTACAGGTCCCCTAACCCTAAAGCTCTCCCATATCCCTGAAGAACTAGGAGAATGAAGAGCATTCATCTCTTAATGCTTCTCAATCTTGTTACCTTTCACATAGTGAGGGGAAAAGATTGCTAGGTCTTCTTTTCTGAAGAAGAGCCTACGAACATATATGAAACATTTCTTTTAGCTCAAACTAACTGCTCTCTCCAGGTCTGCCAGAAAAAAATATCTCTAACTTTACCATGAAAGAACTTTCACCCCCACTATACAACCCTCCTTATCTTTGCATTTCTGATCTCCAAATACTTGCCCCCTTCTTTATCAAGTTTCTGCAGGCCCAGATGAGAGAAATCTCTAGGATTACCTACAATCAAATGCTCCTACACTCCTATTCTCCAATACCCCAAGGAGAACTTCACGAGGAAAATATCAAATAGGTAGGGATAACAGCAGGAAGAAGCTGCCCCTCAGCCTGAGAAGTTCCCTCCTGGATGTTCTTCAAACCCTTTTCCTTTTAAACCACACATACTCAGTCCTTCTAAAACTTACACCAACAGGTTTCCTATCTCTAAAAATCTCCACATTCTTCCATTTGAGAGAAACCAGACCAGCACATCTCATGAGGCTCATCCAGGAGACCATATATCACCATGTCACTCTGTCCACTTGGCACTCACAGCAAGCAACTAACAATTATTACCTTGCAAAATTTTTTAATTCCTCACTCAGGTTTTTGAGTACATTGCCTGGTTCAGACCTCACAGCACAGAAATTGCCGACCTTTTTAACTGGATGAGGGACTTGGCTTGGCAAGGTTCTCTTCTTGAGTTCTCTCCTGAAGAAGCAATAATTTTCCAGTTTTTTCTCCTCTTTCTCCTCATCACCCCTCATCGTGTATTATAAAGTTAATAACTGCCTTTCTTTCATATGTAACCACAGAGTTGAGAAATGATAGATACATGAATTCTAAACTTCCCTCTTGATGTTCCACTTATCTGTCAGACCTCACCCTGACTGGATATTGCCCCTGAGACAGAGGAATTCCAAGAAGCTGGCAAGCCACCCCAAGGAGTAGAATTCCGGACATACCAGAATTTTTGCTGAAGTATCCCCTCAGGCTCTCCCAGACACTATATAATTCACCCCTAGTCTGTAACCAGTGCTCTTCTCCCTGGGAGAAGTGCCCGGCAGGGTTTCTTTCTTCCTTTCAATAAAGCCTGTTACTCCGGTCTTTCAAACCCCCATGGATTCCAACATTTGTTTGATCCAGCTAATAACACTGTTTTGTCTTTTTCCAAATAGCTCCAGATATATGGAAAAGATTTATATAGGCAAATAAGAACACTGAAACCCCTCAACAAAATCTTCTGAGCAAGAGTGAAAAGAAAGATCATTTGTGTTAAAGACTGCCTTTAAAAGTTTTGTGACACCTTTAACATTTCACATGTTATTGGCATCCCTTACAATCCACAGGGTCAAAGTATAGTAGAAAGGACCCATCAGACTCTGAAAATGCAGATTCAAAAACTACAGGAAGGTGAGTTAAAATATAATTCCCCACATCAGCTCTTAAATTATTCTATGTTTGTTATTAACAATCTTAATTCAGATAGTCAAGGCCACACTCACATGTTGAGACACTGGAGTCCAAATCTAGATAAGCCTAAACCAATGGCAAAGTGGAAGGATTTATTAACAGGTCAATGGAAAGAGCCAGATGTAGTTCTAACCCAGGGAAGAGGGTATGCTTGTATATTTCCACAGAATGCTGACTCTTCTCTCTGAATCCCAAATTAACTAATTTGCCATGTCTCATAAGAGGCCTCCACTGCTGCTGCTGCCCGCTCCTCATCTCCATTCTTTTTTTTTGTTCATCCAGCTCGGAGGAGACTCCTGTGCCACCTTCATCACTGGTGACTCCCTGGCAAAGGCCATCAAGAATCTCTCCATATGATCCTGTCACCTGAGCAATGCAACGACTGTTCCTACAGAAAGCTGGACAGTGATGCCTAGCTCACTGTACTTGAACTGTCAACCCACTAACCTGGGGCCAGTTGAAGGCACTATTTGATAAAGCTGATTTAATTTGTGACCAACAAAATATGCACTGTAGCCCTACTATGTTTTTTGCTTTGCTAGCTGTGATTTCAATTCAGGTATGTACTATTGGGGATATTGGACAAAACAAATCTTATTGGGCTTATATTCTAAATCCACCATTAGTTAAGCCTGTTACTTGGGGAGGAGATGATATACCTGTATTTAATAATCATACTAAATTCTTGGTAGTGTCATCTAGTTCTTTTATTATGCATAAAACTAATTCAAATTTCTCATTCCATGGAAAAACAGATAATGTACCTATATGTTTTATGTTTAATAATACTCTTAAGATTTCTGGATGTTTTCCTACTACATTTAAGACTATTTTGACTGAATTTTCTAAAAGTAATAAACCTGGGCACATAACAAGAGACTTATGGTTTCTCACAATTTTAATGCCTGGAGGCACTGATCCCCATGAGTATAAATCTGTTACATTGACCCTAAAGGATGTTATCCTTGTAAGTGTAATCCTCAGAGTAAAGCATCTCAAGAGCCTTACTGGTGGTCTGTAGAGAATAGATTTGATTTCCTCACATGGCAAGAATGTGCATATCCCAATTTTATGAATTATGTTATGCTGCATATGCTGTTAATTTTACTATACAAGATCAGTCTAGCCTTTATTTTGAACATGATTATAAAAAAGTAGTGCAGGAAATGAAAGATGTGTACAATTGGACAGATCGATATAATTCTTTAAATAAAAATATCACAGGCTGGCAGTTTAATGGATGAGTACCTGCACAGTTAACTTATCAAAATAGATCAACCACCATATTTCAAACAAAGCTTTGGCAACTAATTACAGCTGCCACACCTGCACATATGGTTAGGCTTCACCGTTATCCTATTCAAAATATTTCTGTTCAGGCTTGTGTACAGGCTCCTTATGTACTCTTGATTGCTACAATATATATTAATCTTTCTGTCATCACTAAAAATTCTGTGTTTAGCATTTCTTGCTCTCGGTGTGTTTTATTTGTTTATCTTATGATACTAAAGTTCAAGCCACGTTTATTTTGCAGCAGCCACCTTATGTGATGTTACCTGTTATTCTATCTCAGCCTTGGTATGATGACCCAGGGTTACATGCATTACAGGCTGCTTCTGAAGCGCTTGCTCGCCATTGAGAAAAGTGATTTATTGCAGAATTAATTTTAGTAATTACTACTCTTATTGCTATTATAGAATTTGTAGCTGCATCTACCACCACTTTAGCTTGGTAAGTTCACACTGCAAATCATGTATATAGCTTATCTTGAAATACATCTCTTGATTTAGCAGTACAGAAAACTATAGACAGAAGTTAGAAACAAAACTGAATGCTTTAGAGGAGGCTTTTATTCACTTAGGAAATGAACTACCAGCTAGGAAGGTTAGGATGACTCTTAGGTGCCATTCAGGGTTTAAATGGATATGTATTACTCCTTTAGAATAAAATCAGTCTATCATAGCATGGAATAATATACAGAATCAGTAATTATGAGTATGAAATAATAGTGATATTAGTTTAGATATGAAAAGCTTACATCAGCAGATACAAAATTTAGGACACTCAAGCTCTTTGGTCTCTGCCTCAGAGGTAGCTGAACAATTTATTGAAAATATTAAAATTATGTTTTCTATGCATAGCCTGACCTCTATAGCTACTGATATAGGCATAATAATAGCTGTGGTAATTATGTCTCTTCTTGTCCTTTCCGTCATCATCTGACTCTTAAACAATGGTCTCTGGGAAAATGTGATGCAAATACAAAAGCTTTATTTAAAAAACAAAAAAGGGGGAGATGTCGGAAGTAGATCAACAGCTGCTGGTTGACACAGTTACAGCAAAGAAAATAAACAGTTGCTGGTTGACACAGTCATAGCAAAAGAAGAGGCACAACAATACTTCCCCCTTTAACTTCTTGAATTAATTTGGTTTTTATTCCCTCCTTTTTTCTCTGGGGTGTGTATGTGCTATCATTTATGGCACAGGGAGAATAGCACCATACTTTCCTTGTAGATTTGCAGTAATTTCTCTGGATGTGAGACAAAGGGTATGAATTCCACAGAAAAGCCTATAACCACCTTTGCCTAGGCCCATAGACCTAGGAGGCTGGTTATGATATTCCGCCAAAAGGGCTAGATCTATAGAAAAACTCCCTCCTAAAATCTTATTAGGAAAATATAAATTGTGATTTATGAATAGATAGGATTCAGAGACTAAACACAAAAGCACCTTTCAGCCTTTACCCAATCCATTACTTAACCCCCTCCCCAGTTCTTTACTCATTATAAAGAATAGAAAAGCTTTCCATTCCTCTCACATAGCGTCTCATATACCTAGCCTTCAGGTAGTGAAAAGTTCTTGGAATAATAGTTGGGATTACTAATAAATAAAAAATAGTAAACAAACATAATTATTTACTAGACAATAGATTGCTAAGTAAGATAGAATCAACAGGGTCTTTTTAGAAGCTTGCACCGATATTGTTGTTACTGCTGCTCAAGTTATTGTATAACAAGTGATGTCACGGAAATGGCGCCGTGAGCAGCGCGTATGACAGATCTCCCCAAAATCTCAACAAATTTATCAACTAGAAACAGAAAAATTTATCCTCGGAGCATTCTGGAGTTCCACACACACTGAAGGCGAAAGGACTGTTATCATTGAATCTAAGAGATGGGTCGGAGCTGAGGGTGTGGAGGAAGCTAACTACCGCACGAACGTTCATTCAAGCCAAGGAGGGAGTACACCTGTGGTGAGACAACCCACGTGTGCAACTGCCCGCCCACACTCGGGGAGGAACAGCCTGAGTGCTGTGAGCAGCCACCGGCATGTCATGAGAAACCGCGCATGCACATGCCCTGTGGCGGTCTGGTCGCAGAGCGAGCTCCCTTGCACCGCGAGCATCCCCAGCAGCCCGTGCACTGTGAGCAAGAGTCCCCAGCCACCGGCGTGCCCAGAGCACCCCATTCGCTTGCGTGCCCTGAACGTCCCATTTGCCCACACGCTCAGAGCACCCCACTCACCCGCACACCCAGAGTGCCCCATTCTCCCATGCGCCCAGTTAACCCCAGCTGCCAGCGGCAAGGCAAACGGGAAGGGCGCTAAAGCTATCTTCCCTACTCCGGAGATTCTCTCCATGGGCGGGGCACCTCACCCAGCCATTCAAGCTAACAATCAAGCATTGGGGGAGGGTTGTGCGGGCAGCTTGAAATACTTTCTGGAGCACAGGTGCAGATCCAATCACTGAAATTAGCTTAACCCACGAAATCTGCGCACCCACGGGGCTCTAATTGATAAGAACTCTCTCAGTTCAGTGATCCAAGACAAGAGGCGTGATATTTTTTAGTGCCTCTCGCTAAAGGGGTGGGAGCAACTTCTGATTGACAGAGCCTTCATATTCAGGGATATACGCTAACAAGAGGGACTTGGCAGATGTTAAGATCTATACAACAAGCAGCGACTAGTGCCTCTTCTTCCCAGCCAAAACAGGCTACAAAGTGTGGAAAGCCTGGGTTGAGTGGTCCAACTGAATGCTAGGCGCTGAACAGTCACCTTGACAACAATTGACTCCCAGCCCCGCCAGATTATGCTGGAGGCTCTGACTGTCAGAGCCTTACCCAGAGCCTTGCGCTGAGTGGGGATAGAGTGGGGATGTCTCAGCTCTTTGAGCCTATTACTCCCCAGGCAGAAGCAGTGGCAGACTCATAGCTGGATCACCAGGCTGTTAATTGAGGAAGGGGAGACTAGGAGAGGCACTCCGGGAAAGCAAACTCTCTCATCGTTGGACCCTGCAAATGCCAACAAGCCTTGACAACCAATGAGACTAAAACCAATTATATGACATTGCCATAGAATCC
The DNA here is from genome assembly GCF_036850995.1 of Saccopteryx leptura. Classification (NCBI taxonomy): domain Eukaryota; kingdom Metazoa; phylum Chordata; class Mammalia; order Chiroptera; family Emballonuridae; genus Saccopteryx; species Saccopteryx leptura. The sequence goes on along the minus strand of NC_089516.1, from coordinate 58,586,557 downwards.
CATCAACTGCAAATCCCTACCTAAGCATGACACAGGGGCAGAGCCTGGGATACAGAGTCACCGACCAGGAAGAGGGAGAGAAAAGTAAAAGGAAGAAGTTAACCTCTCAAAATCAAGAAAAATCCACAGACTATAAATTGTTCCACTATTTTTTCATTGTTGTTGTTTGTTTCTTCTATCTTATTGCCTTTATTATTATTTCTATCTCCTCTACCTCAGTCCTTTTATTCTCTGCCCATCTTATGCTTCCCTTTTCTTTAACTACACTACCCATGAGTGTTACATTTTATTTCTTTTCTTCATCCTTACTCTCCTTTAGGGTGACACTCCAAAACCCTTAACTCTCACTCTCTCCCCTTCTGTTTTTTTTCTCTTTTCCTTTTTTCTTCCTTTGTATTTTCTCTTTTTCTTATTTCTCCCTTTCTATTTGTTTCTTCTTTCTCCTTTTACTTTTCCTCCCATTCAATCATCAATCACGAACAAATTATTTAATTTGGGACTCAAGTATTTTGGGTTTTTTTTTTTGCTTTTGTTTTTGGTTTTCTTTTGTTTGATTGTTTTTGTGGCATTTTGAGTACTTTTTACCTTGCTTTTTAACTCATTAGCATTCCTCCCAACCCAAGGTCTCATTGTATTTAATCTTTGCTCCACTTAATACAACAGATTTTTACTTATTATTTTTATTTTTTTCTTCTTCTTTAATTATTATTTTCTTTTCTCCTTTTTTCTGTTTCCCTCTTATCCCTCTCATTATATATCTTAGTCGACCATCACTTACAAGCAAATCATTTTATGCTTGTCTAAGATTTTCTTCTCTTTTTGCATTTAGTAGGTCCCTAAACCCTTTTTTGCCCCTTGAACTCTTCACCCCAAATCAAGCCCTCCGTTATAGGCAGTTTTTGTTCCATTTACCATAATATAATTCACAAGTCATCATGATATTTCCCTAAGGAGGGGAGAGGAGGGGAAGAGAAAAAAAAAGGGGGGGACATAATAAATTATTACAAGTTTTTTTTTTGTGGGGTGTTTTTCTATTTTCTTTTTTCTTTTTTTTTCTACTTTTTATTCTTTATTAATTCTAATTAGTGCTATTAAAAAAACCACCCTCAGATGCCAATAAGTAAAAGGAAATCGAATATTATGGATACAAAAGATAGAGAGGTAACACAAATAGATGTGGAAAAATATATGGAGAAAAGATTTAACATATTGGAAACCTTGGAGCTAAATGACAGAGAATTTAAAATGGAAATCCTAAAAAATACTCAGAGATATACAAGAAAACACAGAAAGGCAATTTAGGGAGCTCAGAAAACAACTCAACGATCACAAAGAATATATTCCCAAGAAAATTGAAACTATAAAAACAAATCAAACAGAAATGAAAAACTCAATTCACGAGCTGAAAAACGAGGTAACAAGCTTAATTAATAGAACAGCCCAGATAGAAGATAGGATTAGTGAAATAGAAGACAAGCAACTTGAGGCACAACAGAGAGAAGAAGAAAGAGACTAAAAATAATAAAAAACGAGAAAGCCCTCCAGGAATTGTCTGACTCCATCAGAAAGAATAACATAAGAATAATAGGTATATCAGAGGGAGAAGAGAAAGAAAATGGATTGGAGAATATACTCAAACAAATAAAAGATGAGAACTTTCCAAGCCTGTAGAAAGAACTAAAGCCTCAAATTCAAGAAGCAAACAGAATACCAAGTTTTTTTAACCCCAACAAATCCACTCCAAGGCACATCATAATGAAGATGACACAAACCAATGACAAAGAAAAAATTCTCAAGGCAGCCAGGGAAAAGAAGAGTACAACATATAAAAGAAGGCCTATTAGATTATCGTCAGATTTCTCAGCAGAAACTCTACAAGCTAGAAGAGAGTGGACCCCAATATTTAAAGCCCTGAAAGAGAGGACTTTCAGCCAAGAATACTATACCCATCAAAGCTATCCTTCAAGTATGAAGGAGATATAAAAACATTCACAAATACAGAAAAAATGAGAGACCTTATCATCAGACAGCCCACACTGCAGGAAATACTAAAGGGGGTTTTCCAATCAGATTCAAAGAACAAAACAAAACAAAAGTACAAGTAACAGCTCCACCAAGAACACAATAAAACCAATTTTATACTGCAACAAAAAAAAAAAGAAAAAAGGGGGGAGAGGATGGAGATTAACAGTAGCAAAGGACGATGAAGCGAAGAAATACTCATAAGATAGGGTACTGCAATGAATATGGTAGGTACTCTTTTCATTACTTAATGGTAACCACCCTTGAAGAAACCACCAAAAAAACACTTGACTTAAAAAAGGTAGCAACAGAGAAAAGAAGTATGGAATACAAACAAACAAAAACAAATGATAGAAAAACAAAAGAGAAGAATCAAACAAGATACAAAACTAACAGAAAGCAATTTATAAAATGGCAATAGGGAACCCACAAGTGTCAATAATTACACTGAATGTAAATGGATTAAACTTACCAATAAAAAGACACAGAGTAGCAGAATGGATTAAAAAAGAAAAATCCAACTGTATGCTGCCTAAAAGAAACACATCTAAGCAACAAGGATAAAAACAAATTCAAAGTGAAAGGCTGGAAAACAATACTCCAAGCAAACAACACCCCAAAAAAAGCAGGTGTAGCAATACTCATATCTGATAATACTGACTACAAGACAGAAAAAGTACTCAGAGACAAAAATGGTCATTTCATAATGATTAAGAGGAAGTTGAATCAAGAAGACATAACAATTCTTAATATATATGCACCAAACCAAGGAGCACCAAAATATATAAGACAGCTACTTATTGACCTTAAAACAAAAACTGACAAAAATACAATCATACTTGGAGACCTCAGTAAACCACTGACAGCTCTAGATCAATCATCCAAACAGAGAATCAATAAAGATATATTGGCCTTAAACGAAATACTAGAACACCTGGATATGATAGACATCTACAGGACACTTCATCCCAAAGCGACAGAGTATACATTTTTTTCTACTGTATATGGAACATTCTCAAGAATTGACCATATGTTGGGCCACAAAGACAATATCAGCAAATTTAGAAAAACTGAAATTGTACCAAGCATATTCTCTGATCATAAAGCCTTGAAACTAGAATTCAACTGCAAAAAAGAGGAAAAAAATCCCAAAAAATGTGGAAACTAACAACATACTTCTAAAAAATGAATGGGTCAAAAAAGAAATAAGCGCAGAGATCAAAAGATATATAGAGACAAATGCAAATGACAATATGATATATCAGAATCTCTAGGATGCAGTAAAAGCAGTAATAAGAGGAAAGTTCATATCACTTCAGGCCTATATGAACAAACAAGAGAGAGCCCAAGTGAACCACTTAACTTCACACCTTAAGGAACTAGAAAAAGAAGAAGAAAAGACAACCCAAAACCAGCCGAAGAAAGGAGATAATAAAAATCAGAGCAGAAATAAACGAAATAGAGAACAGAAAAACTAAAGAAAAAATCAATAAAACGAGGAGCTGGTTCTTTGAAAAGATCAACAAAATTGAAAAACCCTTGGCAAGACTCAACAAGGAAAAAAGGCACAGGACTCAAATAAATAAAATCCAAAATGAAAGAGGAGAAATCACCACGGACACGGTAGATATACAAAGAATTATTGTAGAATACTATAAAAAACTTTATGCCACTAAATTCAACAACCTAGAAGAAATGGATAAATTCCCAGAACAATACAACCTTCCTAGACTGAGTCATGAAGAAGCAGAAATCCTAAACAGACCAATCAGCAGGGAGGAAATAGAAAAAACTATTAAAAACCTCCCCAAAAATAAAAGTCCAGACCCAGACGGTTATACTAGTGAATTTTATCAAACATTCAAAGAAGACTTGGTTTCTATTCTACTGAAAGTCTTCCAAAAAATGGAAGAAGAAGCAATACTTCCAAACACATTTTATGAGGCCAACATAACCCTCATACCAAAATCAGGCAAGGATGGCACAAAAAAAGAAAACTACAGACCAATATCTCTAATGAATACAGATGCTAAAATACTAAACAAAATACTGGCAAATCGAATACAACAACATATTAAAAAAATAATACATCATGATCAAGTGGGATTCATCCCAGAATCTCAAGGATGGTTCAACATACTTAAAACGGTTAACGTAATACACCATATCAACAAAACAAAGAACAAAAACCACATGATCTTATCAATAGATGCAGAAAAGACTTTTGATAAAATACAACACAATTTTATGTTTAAGACTCTCAACAAAATGGGTATAGAAGGAAAATATCTCAACATGATAAATGGCATATATGATAAACCATCAGCCAACATCGTATTAAATGGCATAAAACTGAGGACGTTCCCCCTTAAATCAGGAACAAGACAGGGTTGTTCACTCTCTCCACTCTTATTTAATGTGGTACTAGAGGTTCTAGCCAGAGCAATCAGACAAGACAAAGAAATAAAAGGCATCAATATCAGAAAAGATGAAGTAAAGGTATCACTTTTTGCTGATTATATGATCCTATATATCGAAAACCCGAAGGACTACACAAAAAGATTACTAGAAACAATAAACCAATACAGTAAGGTCGCAGTATACAAAATTAACATACAAAAGTCCATAGCCTTTCTATATGCCAACAATGAAATATTAGAAAACAAACTCAAAAAAATAATCCCCTTCACGATTACAACAGCAACAACAAAAAAATACCTAGGAATAAACATAACAAAGAATGTAAAAGACCTATATAACGAAAACTACAAGGCATTGTTAAGAGAAATAGAAAAAGACACAAAGAAATGGAAAAATATTCCTTGTTCTTGGATAGGAAGAATAAGTATAATTAAAATGGCCATATTACCCAAAGCAGTATATAAATTTAATGCAATTCCCATCAAAATTCCTATGACATTTTTTAAAGAAATGGAACAAAAAATCATCAGATTTATATGGAACTATAAAAAACCCCGAATAGCCAAAGCAATCCTAAGGAAAAGGAATGAAGCTGGAGGTTTTACAATACCTGACTTTAAACTATATTATAGGGCCACAATAATCAAAACAGCATGGTATTGGCAGAAAAATAGACACTCAGACCAATGGAACAGAATAGAAAGCCCAGAAATAAAACCACATATATATGGTCAAATAATCTTTGATAAAGGGACCAACAACACACAATGGAGAAAAAAAAGCCTCTTCAAAAAATGGTGTTAGGAAAATTGGAAAGCCACATGCAAAAGAATGAAACTCGACTACAGCTTGTCCCCGTGTACTAAAATTAATTCAAAATGGACCAAAGACCTAAATATAAGAACTGAAACAATAAAGTATATAGAAGAAGACATAGCTACTAAACTCATGGACCTGGGTTTTAAAGAACATTTTATGAACTTGACTCCAATGGCAAGAGAAGTGAAGGCAAAGATAAATGAATGGGACTACATCAGAATAAAAAGTTTTTGCTCAGCAAGAGAAACTGATATCAAAATAAACAGACAGCCAACTAAATGGAAAATGTTATTTTCAAACAACAGCTCAGATAAGGGCCTAATATCCAAAATTTACAAAGAACTCATAAAACTCAACAACAAACAAACAATCCAATAAAAAAATGGGAAGAGGACATGAACAGACACTTCTCCCAGGAAGAAATACAAATGGCAAACAGATATATGAAAAGATGCTCAGTTTCATTAGTTATTAGAGAAATGCGAATCAAAACTACAATGAGATACCACCTCACCCCTTTTAAATTAGCTATTATCAACAAGACAGATTATAGCAAATGTTGGAGAGGCTGCGAAGAAAAATGAAATCTCATCCAGTGATGGTGGGAATGTAATGTAGTACAACCATTATGGAAGAAAGTATAGTGTTTCCTCAAAAAACTGAAAATAGAACTACCTTATGACCCAGCAGTCCCTCTACTGGGTATATACCCCCAAAACTCAGAAACATTGATACGTAAAGACACATGTAGCCCCATGTTCGTTGCAGCATTGTTCACTGTGGCCAAGACATGGAAACAACCAAAAAGCCCTTCAATAGAAGACTGGATAAAGAAGATGTGGCACATATACACTATGGAATACTACTCAGCCACAAGAAATGATGACATCGGAACATTTACAGCAAAATGGTGGGATCTTGATAACATTATACGGAGTGAAATAAGTAAATCAGAAAAAAACAAGAACTACATGATTCCATACATTGGTGGAACATAAAAACGAGACTAAGAGACATGGACAAGAGTGTGGTGGTTACCAGGGGTGGGGGGAGGGAGGAAGCAGGAGGCAAGGAGGGAGAGAGTTAGGGGGAGGGGGAGGGGCACAGAGAAAACTAGATAGAGGGTGACAGAAGACAATCTGACTCTGGGCGAGGGGTATGCAACATAATTTAATGACATGTTTTCTTTGTATATATGTACCCTGATTTATTAATGTCATCCCATTAACATTAATAAAAATTTATTTTAAAAAAAGTTATTGTAAAAGCTTTGCTTAATAGCTTATCACCTGATTTATAGTTTAAAGAAATGTGCTAACCTTCTCCTGGAATATTTACCCAAATTAAAACAAAAAACAACTGTTAATCAATGTATTCTGCATACCATGTGATTGTAATTTCAATGTATTCTGCTTACCATGTAATAATAACTTAGTGTATAAAAATAAAGCTATACTAGCCAGTGACAGAGATGCCTGGCAGATGAGCTAAAAAATAATTTGGCTTTCTCACTCGTTTCATGCCAATGCTGTCTCTTCCTGTGTGACCCCTGGATTCCCCCCAGGGCAGGACTCCAACACCCATGGTTTCTGACTTGAGCAAGGGGTCACTAAATCTGCTGTAAGCTCCTTGTCAAGGTTCATGTGAGCAAGCAAACAATGATCAACTAAAGTTCCAAAACAAAGAATTGATGCTTCTCATCTTTTCCCCTCTTGTCTGTCTGTCCCTGTTTGTTTTTTTCTCTGTTTCTCTTTGTCTTTGTCACAAAATTAAATAAAATAAAATTTCTAGAAATAAACTTAAAGAAGGATTTGGAGGACCTATATACTAAAAAGTACAAAATATTATTGAAAGAAAATAAAAAAGGCACAATGAAAAATATTCCATGTTTATGGATTGGAAGACTAAAAGTAGTTAAAGTGGTCATATTATCCAAAATAATATACAAATGTAATGCAATCCTCATCAAAATCCCATCATTTGTTAAAGAAATAGAACAAGAGATCATTACATTTGTATGGACCATAAAAAACACTGAACAGCCAAAGCATTTCTGAGGAACAAGAATTAAGACATATGTATCATACTACCTGACTTTCAACTATTCTATAGAACCATAATAATAAAAACAGCATGGTATTGGCATAAAGGTAGACATACATATCAACAGAACAGATAGAGAAGCCCGAAATAAAGCCACATACATATGGACAAATAACCTTTGACAAAGGAGACAAAAACATACAATGAAGAAAATAATGCCTCTTCAATAAATAGTGCTGGAATAATTGGAAAGCCATATCTAAAAGAATGAAACCTAACTACACTTGATTTCTCTGCATATACATTTATTAAAAATGGATCAAACACCTAAACATATACACTATGGAATACTACTCAGCCATAAGAAATGATGACATCAGATCATTTACAACAAAATGTTGTCATCTTGATAACATTATACGGAGTGAAATAAGTAAATCAGAAAAAAAAACAAGAGTTGTATTATTCCATACATAGGTGAGACATAAAAATAAGACTAAGAGACAAGAGTGTGATGGTTATGGGGAGGGGAGGGAGTGAGAAAGGGGGAGGGGGAGGGGCACAAAGAAAACTAGATAGAAGGTGATGGAGGACAATCTGACTTTAGGTGATGGGTATGCAACATAATTGATCAACAAGATAATTCGGTCATGTTTTGTTTGAACATATGTACCCTGATTTATTGATGTCACCCTAGTAAAATTAATAAAAAAAAAAACAACAAGAAATTTCAACAAATCTAGAAACTACAAGTCAGCAAGACCCAAGCTGGGCTCAGAGGTGGGCCTGTAAGATTCATTTACCTAATAGATTAAAGGTGGGTTAGGTTAAAATGAGGGACAGAAGATGAATTGCACTTTCAATTGCTCCAGGGAAACTGAAACTTTTTCTTTTTTTTATTTATTTTATTTTTCTGAAGCTGGAAATGGGGAAAAACAGTCAGACAGACTCCCGCATGTGCCCGACCGGGATCCACCCGGCACGCCCACCAGGGGCTACGCTCTGCCCACCAGGGGGCGATGCTCTGCCCCTCCGGGGTCCACTCTGCCGTGACCAGAGCCACTCTAGCACCTGGGGTAGAGGCCAAGGAGCCATCCCCAGTGCCTGGGCCATCTTTGCTCCAATGGAGCCTCGCTGCGGGAGGGGAAGAGAGAGACAGAAAGGAAGGAGGGGGGGTGGAGAAGCAAATGGGCGCTTCTCCTATGTGCCCTGGCCGGGAATCGAACCTGGATCCCCTGCACTCCAGGCCAATGCTCTACCACTGAGCCAACAGGCCAGGGCCCTGAAACTTTTTCTAAGATATAACTACATGTAGGAAGGAAAGTTGGGCTTTCTGGGTTTGATCTGTTGAGACACAGAGAGAAAAGTCCAGAGTGTCTGGACCTACTTCTGATGGGAGGAGCAGAGAGATGAAAGGCAGAGTTATATACTTAATTAACCAAAGTAACAATAAAATGAAGAATTATGGCCATTTATCCCATGGTCTGCCCACAACTCACACTTGGAGCAAGAACAGAGAAAATGAGAGTGTGGCTCCCCCAGCATCCCATATCTTGCCTCCCTCACCTTGAAGATACAGAGAGTGACAAGAAAAAAAACCCACAGCTAACTCTTCAGAGCCACTCTCTGACCTGAAACATGAAGGTGCTTTTTTTCTGGTCCCCTTGTCTGTTGAGAAATGGGGAAGATTGCTCAGGGCTCTGAGATCAGGTGCCATTAAGGAAAAGGAAATGGAATATCATGGATACAAAAGACAGAGAGGTAGCATAGATAGATGAGGAAAAATCTATGGAGAAAAAATTTAATATATTGGAAAACTTGGAGCTAAATGACAAAGAATTTAAAATAGAAAATTTTAAAATACTCAGAGATATACAAGAAAACACAGAAAGGCAATTTAGAGCACTCAGAAAACAACTCAATGAACACAAAGAATATATTAGCAAGGAAATTGAAACTATAAAAACAAATCAAACAGAGATGAAAAACTCAATTCACGAGCTGAAAAACGAGGTAACAAGCTTAGCTAATAGAACAGGCCAAATAGAAGGTAGGATTAGTGACATATAAAACAAGCAACTTGAGGCACAACAGAGAGAAAAAGAAAGACCTGATGGCTGCAACAGTAAATTCTACCAAACTTTCAAAGGAGACGTGGTTCATATTCTTCTCAAAGTCTTCCAAAGAATAGAGGAAGAAGCTATACTCCCTAACTTATTATATGTGGCCAATATTACTCTCATCTCAAATCCTGGAAAGAACAGCACAAAAACAAAAACAAAAACCCTGCAGAGCAATATCTCTAATTAATTAAGATGCAAAAATTCTAATAAAAATACTAGTGAATCAAATACAACAAATAATATATTATGGTCAAGTGGGATTCATTTCAGGAATACAATGATGGTTCAACATATGTAAATAGATCACCATAACAAACCACATCAACAAAACAAAGAACAAATATATATCATATGATTATATCAATAGATGCAGAAAAGGTATTTGATAAGATACAAAAAACCTTTATGTTTAAAATACTCAATAAAATGGGTAGAAAAAAAGACCTCAACATAATAAAGGCCATATATGACAAACCATCAGCTAATTTTATACTAAATGATGAAAAAATGATAGATTTTTTTTTTCTAAAATCAGGAACAAGACAAGGTTGCCCACTCACTCCACTCTTATTCAACATAGTTCTAAAAGTTTTACCCAGAGCAATCAGGCAAGAGAAAGAAATAAAAATCATTCATATTGGTATTGAAGAAGTAAAGGTATATTTTGCAGATGATAGGACTCTTTCTATAGAAAACCTCAAAGTCTCCATCAAAAAAACTATTAAGAAAATAAGCCATCACCATAAACTCACATGATAAAAAATCAATATATAAAAGTCTACTGCTTTCCTATACTCCAACAATGAAATATCAGAAAATAAATCAAAAAGACAATTTTTTTAAATTGCATCAAAAATAAAATAAAACAAAATAATGAGAAATAAACTTAACAAAGAATGTGAGGGACTTATAAACTGAAAACTACAATATATTATTGAAATATATTTAAAAAGAGACAATGAAGTGGAAAAATATTCTATGTTCATAGATTGAAAGAATCAACATAGTTAAAATGGTCATATTACCCAAAGCAGTATGCAAATTTAACACAACCCCCATTGAAATCTCAATATAATTTTTTTAAAAATACAACAAAAATTACTAGGTTTGTATAGAACCATAAAAACTCAAATAGACAAGGCAATCCTGAAGAGAAAGAATGAATCTGGAGGCGTCACACTACCTCTCTTCAAATTATACTACAGAGCCATGATAAGCAAAACAGCATGGAATTGACAGAAAAACAGACATACAAACAAATGGAACAGAATCGAAAGCCCAGAAATAAAACCACATGTATATGGAAAAATATTTTTTGGCAAAGGAGCCAAAAACACATAATGGATAAAAGAAAGACTTCAATAAGTGGCACTGAGAAAACTGAAAAATCACATAAAAAAGAATAAAATTTCACTACAGTTTGTCACCCTGTACAAAAATTAATTCAAAATGGATAAAGGATGTAAATATAATCTGCAAAACAATAAATTTCATAGAAGAAAATATAAGTACTAATCTTATGGATCTTGGTTATAGAGAAAAAAATATGACTTTGATGCCAGAGGAAGGGAATTAAAGGCAAAATAAATGAATGTCACTATATCAAACTTAAAAGCTTCTGCACAGCAAAAGAAACAAAGAAACTGACAGCAAAAGAAATAGGCAGACAAATAAATGAGAGATAACATTTTTAAATAACAGCTCCTATAAGGGGTTAATATTCAAAATATATAGAGAAATCACAAAGCTCAGCAGAAAACAAGCAAACAACCCAATTAAAAAATGGGGAGAGGATCAAAACAGACACTTCTCCCAGGAGGATATACAAATGGCCAACAGATATATAAAAAGATGTTTATCTTCACTAGCTATTCAAGAAATGTAAATCAAAACTACAATGAGAAACCACCTAACACCTTTTGAGTTGGAGAGGCTGTGGAGAGAAAAAAAAATCCTCATTCACTGCTTGTGGGAATGCAAAGTAGTACAATCATTATGAAAGAAATTATGATCGTTCTTCAAAAATTTAAGAAGAGAACTCTCATATGACACAGCAATCCCTGTGCTGGGTATCTACCCCCAAAATTTGAAAACATTGGTACATAAAGCCAAATGCACGCCCATGTTTATCACAGCATTATTTACAGTGGCCAAGACATGGAAACAACCAACGTGTCTCCTGATAGAGGAATGAATGTAAAAGATGTGGTAACTATTTTTAACGGAATACTACACAACCATAAGATATGATGATTTAGTGACATTTATGACAAGACTGAACCTTGAGGACGTTATACTGAGTGAAGTAAGTATATAAGAAAAAGCTAAGAATGGTATGATTTTACACATAGGTGGAATATAAAACTGAGACTTATGGACAGAGATAAAATTGAAGTGGTTACTGGAGAGAATGTAATGTGGGGGAAGGGACGAGGATGGGATGGGACAAGGGTGTAAAGAGAGACAGATATAAGGTTATGAAAAATCATTTGACTTCGGGAGATAGGTACACAACATAATCAACAGTTCAAAAGCTTTAGTAATGTTTACTTGAAACCTATGTACTCTTTTTGATCAATGTCACATTGTTAAATTTAATTTTCTAAATAAAATTAAAAAAATAGAAGACTGGATAAAGAAGATGTGGCACATATACACCATGTTATACTATTCAGCCATAAGAAATGATGACATCGGATCACTTACAACAAAATGGTGGGATCTTGATAACATTATACGGAGTGAAATAAGTAAATCAGAAAAAAACAAGAACTGCAGGATTTTATACATTGGTGGGACATAAAAACGAGACTAAGGGACATGGACAAGAGTGTGGTGGTTATGGGGAGTGGGGGGAGGGAAGGAGGGAGAGAGGGAGGGGTACAAAGAAAACTAGATAGAAGGTGACGGAGGACAATCTCTCTTTGGGTGATGGGTATGCAACAGAATTGAATGACAAGATAACCTGGACATGTTTTCTTTGAATATATGTACCCTGATTTATTGATGTCAACCTATTAAAATAAAAATTTATTTAATTAAAAAAATAAGAAAAGTAAAGTATTTGCTTCATAAAAACATAAGCATTTTTTAAAATTTTTTAGTAAATATTTATTTTCAGTCTTTCTCTATTTCTTCCATAATAGTTGCTTTTTTTTCACTCTGATGTTTGTTCTATATTTTCTTCTTTTCAGTAATTGAGGCTAAAGGAAACTTAGATTTTGCTTATAAGAGATGAACACTGCTTCCACAGAATCATGTCTACACATTAATGTTTACACATAAATGCTTATACTGATACTCTTGTATGTATCAAAAACAAACAATCTGGTAATCTATAATGATTTGATAGATTAAAGTTTCCTACCTTGAAAGTAATTATTGCAAAGTATTTGATCAAATGAGAGGGTGCAAAGTTCCAATTTCATATAATGATGTTCCAGCACTAAGTGATGCTGTTTTTTTTTTTAATAATTTTATTTTTTAATGGGGTAACATCAATAAATCAGGATACATATATTCAAAGATAACTAGTCCAGGTTATCTTGTCGTTCAATTATGTTGCATACCCATCACCCAAAGTCAGATTGTCCTCTGTCACCTTCTATCTAGTTTTCTTTGTGCCCCTCCCCCTCCCCCTTTCCCTCTCCCTCTCCCCCCTCCCTTCATAACTACCACACTCTTACCAATGTCTCTCAGTTTCACCTTTATGTCCCACCTACATATGGAATAATGCAGTTCCTGTTTTTTTTTCTGATTTACTTATTTCACTTCGTATAATGTTATCAAGACCTATTAGTAGAGAAGAAATAGAAAAAACCATTAAAAACCTCCCCAAAAATAAAAAGTCCAGGCCCAGACGGCTATACCAGCAAATTTTATCAAACATTCAAAGAAGACTTGGTTCCTATTCTACTCAAAGTCTTCCAAAAAATTGAAGAAGAAGCAATACTTCCAAATACATTTTATGAGGCCAACATAACCCTCATACCAAAACCAGGCAAGGATGGCACAAAAAAAGCATTTTTGAAGGTTACTCTTTTTAAATTTATATAAGAGCAGATGACAGAAGCAGAATCTAAAACTATCTAAATGGGCTAAAATGATAGAGTAATAAATTTGGAAAAGAGGAAATTTAATGTAGTTAAATGTGAACCCAATATATGGACCAAAATAAAATTAAAGAAGCATAAGCACAGCATAAGTGCAGGATTTAAAAATCTGGCTAAGCAATAACTTTTAAAAATGAGATTTATTATTTTCTGCAAGCTCAGAATGGATCAACAATGTGATGAAATTGTTTAAAAGTAATTATGATGTTGCATTACTTTATATCAAAAGAAGCATAATGTAGAACAAGAGAGATGATATATTCTTGTCTGTGAGGGTCAGGACTTACCTAATATTTTGACTTAGTGTTTAATTGCACATTTTGAGATAATTCTGACATTTTAGGTTATATATACATATGAATGGCTAGGATGGTAAAAAAAAAAAGTCTGGAAACTTTGGCAATGGAAGAACTGAGGCTGTTTGGAAAAGAAGTAAAATATTAGAGACAGTATTAATGTCTTCAACTATCTGAAGGACATTCATGCAGAAAAGAACTGTGAGGTTCAACAGGGATAAACTAAGACCATACCTCACTTGGTGAAAATTATAAAAAAGCATATTTTTGCCCAATATTTAAATCAATTCTATAATAGTTAAAATAGGCCAAAATATCCTCATGAGATAATGACTTTAGATCTCTACAGATCAGGGAATGATTGATCAAAAATGAGGTTGTTACTTTAGAGACAGGTTAAAGTTTGGAAAATTTCAAAGGAAATTTATGGTTCGGAGTCTCAGAATTTCTATCAAGACTGTCCATTAAGTATCTGCATACTGACTTCTATGATATATGGGGACTCTCACTAGTAATGTGAAATTGGCATAACTACATAAAAAACAAAACATCAAAAAAGAGCATGTAACAAATATAGGGCTGGAATCATTTAAGTAATTGTATCTTTAGAAGCACATACCCTCTTGAACTGGGGATGGATAAGATAAACCACAAAATTTTAAGGGTGATGTTGAAGGGAATACGAGGGAGGGGGGATGCATTTGGGGAGGACAATAAATCTATGTAAACAGAATAAATTAAAATTAATAAAAAATATTACACTCCCTAAAGATATTAAGAGTACAGAGCAGTGCATGAGGTTTGGCTTTTGTAACAGAAAAGAAGAACTGTGAAAGAACAAAGATAACAAATATGTCAAAAATTTTACATTTCTGGCAAAAGTAGTTATGACTGTGAATTTCAGCTGGTGAGAACTGGATCCAAGAATTTAGAAGGTTAGCAGGTGAAGACAAAAAGGAATAGTTAGAAGCTGAAACTGACTCTGGAAATAAAATAGAAAACTAAATAATTAAGACTTTGCAACATCTCTAAAATATTGTGAGCTAGTAGCGCCAATAAATAGACCAGGTGCCTAAGTCCAAATTGTTAGTGGTTTGTTGGAAGTCTAAGCATTATAACAGCAGATGGTGCTTGCTTGAGAAAGTGTTATAAGAAGAAGAGACAATATATGTATCCTGATTTATTGATGTCGCCCCATTAAAAAAATAAAATTAAAAAAAAAAAAAAAGAAGAGACAGAGACCTGAAGATGGCAGTGGAGTAGGCAGACCATTGAACTGGATTACAAATTAATTTATAAACAATCTGTGTAAAAAACCAACTCTGGACTACAAGAACAGCTCTAAAAAACCAAGGAGCAAAAAAGAAACCACAACAAACCTGGTAGAGAGCGCCTGAATCTCCCCTGTTTACAGGAAAAGAAGGGGTGAGGCTGAGAGACCAGAAGGGATCTCACTCTATAGAAAAGACCAGTAAATACTGCTCACAGCCACTTGCCTGGTGTCCAGGAAATGAGGTATATAAAAAGGGCTGGCTTGTCTTCCAAAAAGAAAGGAGAGAGAGAGAGACAGATGGTGAGGGGCAGAGGAATGCAGGGGCTGACCTGAAAAGCTGAATCAGCCTGTGCAGGAGGTGGCCATAGCTGGGGGAAGGGCTGACCCTTCCACAAAACAAAACTCAAAGTGCTTCCAGGGCACAGTTCTCCAGATATCTCTCCAGCTCCAATTAGTGCAACAAGAAACAGCTGAAAACAAAAAGTGGGGAGGAGAGACAGTAAATGGAAATCTGAGATACAACACTTCCTACTGAAGCTGAGAAAACAACCTGCCCCCAGAGAGAATAATTGGCAGAAGAGGACTTCAGAGTCTCAGGTTACACCCACCGCATTCCTGAATAGAGTTTCAAATAAGCTCCCTGCTGAGATCAGCAAACAAGACAATCACCTGTTAAAAAAACAAACAAATCAAGACTTCAAAGCAGCCCAAATCCGAAAGTGGATTACAAATAATAGCTGATGCCAACCCAAGAAGACCTAGAAATAACACAATTAAAAATTGGAGGCAGACAACACCAAGCCTAGACTCAAACAAGTCTACAAACAAAACACCCAAACACACAGATATAATGAGAACACAGAGAAGTGCAATCCAAATGAAACCACAAAAGAAACATCCAGGAAATAAACTGAGTGATATAGAAATAACCAAACATCTGGATACGGAGTTCAGAATAATGATTGTAAGGATTCTTAGGGATCTTAGAACAACAATGGATGGTCATTATGAACACCTAAATAAAGAAATAGCAAGTAGACCCTGGCTCAGTGGTAGAGCGTCGGCCTGGAGTGCAGAAGTCCCGGGTTTGATTCCCGGCCAGGGCACACAGGAGAAGTGCCCATCTGCTTCTCCATCCCTCCCCCTCTCCTTCCTCTCTGTCTCTATCTTCCCCTCCTGTAGCAGAGGCTCCACTGGAGCAAAGATGGCCCAGGCGCTGGGGATGGCTCCTCGGCCTCTGCCCCAGGTGCTAGAGTGGCTCTGGTGGCAACAGAGTGACACCCCAGAGGGGCAGAGCACTGCCCACTGGTGGGCAGAGCATCACCCCTGGTGGGCGTGCTGGGTGGATCCTGGTTGGGCGCATGTGGGAGTCTGTCTGACTGTCTCTCCCCATTTCCAGCTTCAGAAAAATACAGAAAAAAAAAGAAATAGCAAGTATAAAAAAGGATATTGAAATATTAAAAAAGAATCAGTCGGAGATGACAAATACAATAGCAGAAATGAAGACCATGATGGAAGGAATTAAAAACAGGATGGATTGATTTGAGGATCAAATCAGCAAGTTGGAGGACAAGTGGAATGAAGGCATGAAAGCAGGAAGAAAAAAGAAAAGAGAATCCAAAAGTCTGAAAAAACCCTTAGAGAGCTCTGTGACAACATAGAGAGAAATAACATCTACATAATAGGGGTTCCTGAAGAAGAAGAGAAAAAACAAAGGATAGAGACTTTGTTCAATTATATTATAGCTGAAAACTTCCCTAAATTAATGCGGGAGAAACTCTCACAAGTTCAAGAAGCACAGAGAACTCCATTAAAGAGAAACCCAAAGAAACCTACACCAAGACACATCATAATTAAAATACCAAAGCTAAGTGATAAAGAGAAAATATTAAAAGCTGCTAGAGAAAAAAAAGGCTACCACCCTACAAAGGAGCCTTCATAAAAATGACATCAGACTTCTCAAGAGAAACATTTGAGGCCAGAAGGGAATGGCAAGAAATATTCAAAGTAATGCAGAACAAGAACCTAAAACCAAGACTACTTTATCCAGCAAGGCTATCATTTAAAATTGAAGGAGAAATAAAAAGCTTCCCAGACAAGAAAATACAAAAAAAAAAAAAAAAAAAACAAACAAACAAAAAAAAAAAACCAAAAAAACCTCAAGAAATTCAGTACAACCAAACCAATGCTGCAGGAAATGTTAGGAGCATTGTGTAAACAAATCAAAGTGGGAAAAAATATAGCAAAAGAGGAATACAGCTTTAAAGAATAAAATGGCAATAAACAACTACATATCAATAATAACCTTAAATGTAAATGGGTTAAATGATCCAATCAAAAGACATAGTGTAGCTGCATGGATTAGAAAATAAGACCCATACATATGCTGTCTATAAGAGACACACCTTAAAACAAAAGATGCACATAGAATGAAGGTAAAAGAATGAAAAAAATATTTCACGCAAATGAAAATGAAAAAAAAGCTGGGGTAGGAATACTTATATCAGACAAAATGGACTTTAAAATAAAGGCTATATAGTAAGAGATAAAAAAAGGCCACTACATAATGATAAAGGGAGCAATCAAGCAGGAAGATATAACTATTATAAATATCTACACACCTAATATGGGAGCACCGAAATATATGAAGCAGACTTTGATGGATATAAAGGACAAAATCAACAGCAATACTATAATAGTTGGGGATTTTAACACCCTACTAACATCAGTAGATAGATCCTCAAGAAAGAAAATTAAAAAAGGAACAGCAGACTTAAAGGACACATTAGATCAAATTAATTCAATAGATATCTTCAGAATCTTTCACCCTAAAGCAGCAGAATATATATTCTTTTCAAGTGCTCATGGTAGATTCTCTAATATAGACCACATGTTAGGGCACAAAAGTGGTCTCAACAAATGTAAGATTGAAATCATATCAAGCACTTTTTCTGATCACAATGGCATGAAACTAGAAATCATCCACAACAGAAAAGCTAAAAAATTCTTAAACACATGGAAACTAAATAGCAGGTTTTTAAATAACAAATGTTAAGAATTAGATCAAAGAAGAAATAAAAAATTCCTAGAAATGAATAATAATGTTCATACAACAACTCAAAATTTATGGGACACAGCAAAAGCAGTACTGAAAGGGAAGTTCATAGCACTACAGGCACACTTTAAAAAGCTAGATAAAGCTCAAATAAACAACTTAAACCTGCATCTAAAAGAACTAGAAATAGAACAGCAAGCCCAAATGTAGTAGAAGGAAGGAAATAATAAAGATCAGAGCAGAAATAAATGACATAGGGACTAAAGAAACAATACAGAGGATCAATGAAACTAGGAGCTGGTCTTTGAAAAGGTAAACAAGATCGGTGAACCTTTAACTAGACTCACCAAAAAAAAAAAGAGAGTGGACTCAAATAAATAAAATTAGAAATGAGAGTGGAGAAGTAACAACTGACACAACAGAAATACAAAATATTGTAAGAAAATACCATGAAGAACTGTATGCCAAAAAACTAGACAACTTAGATGAAATGGACAAATTCCTTGAAACATACAATCTTCCAAAAATTAATCTGTAAAATTATAAAACCTAAGCAGACCCGAGTACACCAAATGAGATCATAAGAGTTATCAAAAGTTCCCAACAAAGAAAAATCCTGGGCCAGATGGCTTCACAAGTGAATTCTACCAAATATTCAAAAAAGAACTAATTCCTATCCTTCTCAAGCTATTTCAAAAAATTCAAGAGGAAGGAAGACTTCCAAGCTCCTTTCATGAGGCGCGCATAGTTCTGATTCAAAAAAAAAAAAAAAAAAAAAAAAAAAAAAAGCCAAAGACAACACAAAGAAAGAAAATTATAGGACAATATCCCTAATGAATATAGATGCTAAAATCCTCAATAAAATATTATCAAACCGGATCCAACAATTTGTGGAAAAAGTCATACAACATGATCAAGTGGGATTTATTCTGGGGAAGCAAGGCTGGTACAAAATTTGCAAATCAATCAATGTGATTCATCACATTAAACAAAAGGAAGGAGAAAAACCACATGATAGTTTCAGTAGATGCAGAAAGTGTTTGATAAAATTCAGCACACATTCATGATCAAAACTCTCAGCAAAGTGGGAATACAGGGAACATACCTCAACATGATAAAAGCCATCTATGACAAACCCACAGCCAACATCATACTCAATGGGCAAAAATTAAAAGCAATCCCCTTAAGATCAGGAACAAGGCCGAGGTGCCCCCTTTTACCACTCTTATTCAATATAGTTCTGGAAGTCCTAGCCACAGCAATCAGACAAGATGGAAAAGAAGAAGTAAAACTATCATTATTTGCAGATGATATGACATTGTATATAGAAAACCCTAAAGTTTCAGTAAAAAAACTACTGGTCCTGATAAATGAATTCAGCAAAGTGGCAGGATTTAAAATTAGTACTCAGAAATCATAGGCATTTTTATACACAAGCAATGAACTGTCAGAAAGAGAAATTTAGGAAAAAATCCCCTTCACTATTACAAACAAAAAAATAAAGTACCTAGGAGTTCATTTAACCAAGGAGACTAAAGACTTGTACTCAGAAAATTATAAAACATTGATAAAAGAAATCAAGGAAGATACAAACAAGTGGAAGCATATACCATGCTCATTGTTAGGAAGAATAAACATCATTAAAATGTCTATATTACCCAAAGCAATCAATAAATTCAATGCAATACCAATTAAAATACCAATGACACACTTTAAAGATATAGATCACATATTCCAAAAATTTATATGGAAACAAAAGAGAACACGAATAGTCTCAGCAATCTTAAAAAAGAAGAATGAAGGGGAAGGTATCACACTTTCTGATATCAAGTTATACTACAAGGCCATTGTACTCAAAACAGCCTGGTACTGGCATAAGATCAGGCATATAGATCAATGGAACAGAACGAAGAACCCAGAAATAAACCTACACCTCTATGGACAACTGATATTTGACAAAGGTGGTAAGGGCATACAATGGAGTAAAGTCAGCCTCTTTAATAAATGTTGTTGGGAAAATTGGGCAGCTACCTGCAAAAAAATAAAACTAGACCACCAGCTTACACCATTCACAAAAATAAACTCAAAATTGATAAAGGACTTAAATATAAGCCGTGAAACAATAAGTATCTTAGAAGAAAGCATAGGCAGTACGCTCTCCAACCTCTCTCGCAGCAATATATTTGATGATTTATCTTCACAAGCAAGTGAAATAAAAGATAGGATAAACAAATGGAACTATATCAAACTAAAAAGCTTTTGCACAGCCAAAGACAATAAGAATAGAATAAAAAGACAAACTACACAATGGGAGAACATATTCGACAGTACATCAGATAAGGGGTTAATAACCAAAATTTATAAAGAACTTGTAAATCTCAACACCAGAAAAACAATCCAATCAAAAACTGGGCAAAATAAATGAATAGACACTTCTCCAAAGAGGACATACAGATGACCAATAGGCATATGAAAAAATGCTCAACATCACTAATTATTAGAGAAATGCAAATTAAAACCACAATGAGGTATCACCTCACACCGGTCAGAATGGCGCTCATCAACAAAACAACACAGAATAAGTGCTGGTGAGGATGTGGAGAAAAGGGAACTCTCCTGCACTGCTGGTGGGAATGCAGACTGGTGCAGACTCTGTGGAAAACAGTATGGAAATTCCTCAAAAAATTGAAAATCGAACTGCCTTTTGACCCAGCTATTCTACTTTTAGGAATATACCCCAAGAACACCATAGAACTGTTCCAGAAGGAGAAATACACCTCCATGTTTATGGCAGCATTGTTCACAATAGCGAAGATCTGGAAACAGCCCAAGTGTCTGTCAGAGGACGAGTGGATTAAAAAGCTTTGGTACATATATACTACGGTATACTACTCAACCATCAGAAATGATGACATCGGATCATTTACAATAACATGGATGGACCTTGATAACATTATACGAGTGAAATAAGTAAATCAGAAAAAACTAAGAACTATATAAACCCATATATAGATGGGACATAAAAATGAGACTCAGAGACATGGACAAGAATGTGATGGTAACAAGGGGTGAGTTGGGGGGGTGGGGAGAGGACAAGGAATGAGAGAGAGGAGGTGGGGTGAGGGGAGGGGCACAAAGAAAACCAGATAGAAGGTGATGGAAGACAATTTGACTTTGGATGAGGGGTATGCAACGTAATCAAATGTCAAAATAATCTAGAGATGTTTTCTCGGAACATATGTACCCTGATTTATCAATGTCACTGCATTAAAATTAATAAAAATAAGATAAAAAAAGAAGAGAAAATCACTGTATACTTTAAGATTTAAGGAGTCGAGTAAAAGAATTAATAGTATGAGAAAATTGGTTGTAAATAATTATATTATAGAGGTTTATCATGTTTAGAGAAGCCACTGAAAGACAGTATGACCATGGATATCTATAGCAAAGAGCAACATAAACTTAGTTTTGGTAGTTAAATCTAGTTCTATTTGGTTGGTTTTAGAAACCTCTACAAATATTTAGAAAAATCTGTTGAAGCAAAGCACTATGGCCCAATAGAGAGCCATGATTTATAGAACCATGAAAATAGTCCACTAGACTTAGTTAGGAAGTTGAAACTAAAGACAGTGAGGAGATGGTAGGGGGAGAGAAGAAATGTGTGTGTACTGAGCTCCATTGTGTACCAGGCACTCTGCTGGGCATTTTCACAGATATCATCTTGTTTAATTGTCACATTAACAATATCACAAAAGTCTTGTTACTATCTATATTTTACACAGAGACAAAGAAGTTAACAGAGAGAAAAATGCTTGCTTCATAGTAAGAGTGAAAAAGCCAGGTCTCATATTTAAGGTCTCTAGGAGAAGCTCACAGAATTACTGAGGGTGGAAATAAAATGTGAATTGAAAAAATTCTTGGTTGAAAAAGCAGTTCAGTGGGTTGCACTGGACCCAGAAGTTAATGGTAATCTAAGCAGAAAGCAAAAAAAAAAAAAAATGATTAAAAGCTACGTGATGGAAATAAAATGAAGAGAAATTGGCAATATATCCCAACCCACATCCCAGTACTTGAGCTATCATCATGGACTGGTCATAAATGGAAAATACTACAGACAATCTTTTCTGGAAATAATAACAGTCAGCAGCTGTATCACTCAGCAACTCGACTACTTTCTCCATCCAGCTCTGATAACAGCAACAAACCCAGCACAAGACCTTGGCAATCAAAGCAGAGAACAACCCAAAGTGAAAGTTAGGCAAATTTGGGGGCAAGAAAACAAATACATAGCAATAGATTCTAGAAGTCAGTTCAGAAAACTTCAAAGTAAGATGTGAAATGCTCCTTATAAAGACACACAAAAGGAAAAGAGAAAAATCACTGAGGAGAAAACATATTTTCTTTTTTTTTTTTTTTTTGTATTTTTTTTTCTGAAGCTGGAAACAGGGAGAGACAGTCAGACAGACTCCCGCATGCGCCCAACCAGGATCCACCTGGCACGCCCACCAGGGGCTACGCTCTGCCCACCAGGGGGCGATGCTCTGCCCCTCTGGGGCATCGCTCTGTTGTGACCAGAGCCACTCTAGCGCCTGGGGCAGAGGCCAAAGAGCCATCCCCAGCGCCCGGGCCATCTTTGCTCCAATGGAGCCTCGGCTGTGGGAGGGGAAGAGAGAGACAGAGAGGAAGGAGAGGGGGAGGGGTGGAGAAGCAGATGGGCGCTTGTCCTGTGTGCCCTGGCTGGGAATCGAACCCGGGACTTCTGCACACCAGGCCGATGCTCTACCACTGAGCCAACCGGCCAGGGCCAAAAACATATTTTCTTGAAGTGACTGGACAGTCTAGACACCAGAGCTTGAAAAAGAGGTCTGGGAGTTTTTGGAAGTAAACAAATTTTCTTAAATAAAACTTGCCATAATACCCTGACAAATACAGTGACTAAGTAATTCAAATTCACAATTACTTCTGCAAGGAAATAGCAGTAATGCATTAAAAAAAAGTCAAGTTGTTGCCTGCCTAAGAGAGACCAGAACCGGTATCAGTGCCTCAGGAACTTTGAGATTTTGAATCTAACCTTCTTATTTCTATATTTGAAAATTAATATGTAGAGAAGTACAATTATGCCATGCCCCCTTTAAAAGATTGTTCAAGATGTCAGAAGTATGTGAGTAATAGGCAAAGGAGAACTGCCGCTGTTGAGACCATAAATAAATACTGAAATAAATAAATACAGCAACAAACCCAGCACAAGACCTTGGCAATCAAAGCAGAGAACAACCCAAAAATATTCTAATGCAAAGACTAGAATCTATTGCAATCCCTTCAGACTATCAGCCTGCAGAGAGATGCACTTTTTATGAAGATGACATGGAAATGACAAAAAAAAAAAGATTGATACTTCAATGCCTTGAATTTATCTAAGTGGAAAAAAATAAGAAAATTTAAAAATAGCTCAGAAAAGACAAGAAAGTGAAGATTATCTAGTCTTTGATGTAAAAGCAGAGATAAACAAACCATTCTAAATCTGTTTATATTATTTTGACTGTACTTCAGATCATTATATTTTATGATCTATTTGACAGTTTCTTTTCTTTTTGCTACACTGTGATTTTCTGAGACATGAACAAGGCAGTGGGAACACTGGTAAATAAAAACAGATAAGGATAACTCAGGACTGCAAGATAAATCGCATGCAATTTCAATTTGCTATGTTCTGTGAACAAAAAAGTGTTCTGATCAAAAACCATTTTACCAGCTTGGGTTAGGTGTGGTCAGGCTAAATTAAATTCTGAATTCCTCCTAGCAGAGGGGAAAGTGTTTGCTAAGAAGAAAGGCTGTTGTATTAAACACATGCCACCTGCTTCTTCAGAAAAAGATTAGATATTGTGAAACAAGCGTGAAAGCTCTTATGGATTGTCAGTTATTCTCAAAAACATTATAATGAAACTAACATTTTACTCTCAGTTTTGTTGATTACATTAAAGTGAACATTACTGTATAATTTGGCATTCTAGATGCTTCTGCCTTCTGATTGACCAACCACAAAATTTAGTGCCACATAGCACACAGAATCCACTCAGTTCAAAATAACTATGACTGGTTTCTGAATTAAAGTATAAATTGGTTAAAGTAATACTGAGCCTGACCCAATAGTAATGGGAGGCCAGACATTTTCCAAATGGAAATAATGGCCAAAGCAATGAACTTTCATAACCTTTGTCTTGAATCCAAAGGTCATTTTCTTACAGAAAGGTTCCAGTTCCAAAACTGGTGCAGGATACATGTGAATGTTTGTTTCTGGTCTTCATAATGGAACTAGGCATCACAAAAAAGGAAACTTTAGTACAGTGGTAACTTCAAATACAAGCAGAACAACATACAAATTTTTCAAGATATGAGCTGCAACTTGGTCCATATTTTCATTTGAGATCCGACTGAAATTCTGAGATATGAGTCATGATTTGGGAAGCTGCCGCTAGTTGTTGCATTGGCGCAAGGGTCCAGTATCGGCAGCATCTAGTTTTTTCTCACATGTTACCCACAGAATCAACTCGAATCTCATACACTGTACTCTTCTTGCATAATTTTTGTATTTTTTACTAACTTTTTTGTGTGATATCATGGGGCAAAAGAAAGTGAGTGTAAAGGACAGTGTTGAGAAGAAGAAGAGAATGATGTCGATAGAAGTAAAGCAAGAAATAATAGAAAAACATGAGTATGGTGTACGAGTGATTGACCTGGCAAGGCTGTACAACCACAATACATCTACAATTTGTACCATCCTTAAACAAAAAAATGCTATCAAAAGCACAAATCCAGTAAAAGGAACTAAAATTCTGTCCCAGTTAAGGACAAATATACATGAAGAAATGGAGAAGCTTCTGCTGGTTTGGGTGAAAAAGAAAGAGCTGGCAGGAGAGATACTGTGATGGAGACTGTAATATGCGAAAAGGCACATATTATTTATGATGACTTGAAGAAGAAAGAACTATTAACCTCAAAAGAGGCAGCAAAAGATATGTTTAAGGAAAGTCACAGCTGGTTTGAAAGTTTCAAGAAGAAATCTGGCATCCACTCGGTGAGACATGTGAAGCTGCGAGTGCTGACATTAAGGCAGCTAAGTAGAAGATCACATATTTTTCTGTGCTTATCACAAAAGAAGGCTACATTCCCCAACAAGTGTACAACTATGATGAAACAAGATTGTTTTGGAAAAAAATGTTCTGGAGGACTTTCATCACCACAGAGGAGAAGAAGCTACCAGGCCATAAAACCATGAAGGACTGTCTGACCCTTGCATTGTATGCAAATGCTAGCAGTGACTATAAAGTAAAGCCAATGCTAGTGTATAATTCAGAAAATCCTCAAGCCTTTAAGACTCAAAAGATTCTTAAATAAAAGCTGCAGGTTATGTGGTGTGCCAATGCTAGGGCATGGGTTACGTGGCAGCTTTTTTTATTGAATGGGTAAATCTCATCTTTGGTCCTGCAGTAAAAAAATCTTCAAGAAATAAACTCCCAATAAAAGCATTACTAATCCTTGATAATGCTCCACCCCACCCACCTGGTCTTGAAGATGATATTCTCAATGAGTTCAAATTTGTGAAAGTCCTCAACCTCCCACCCAACATGACTTTAATCTTGCAACCTATGGATCAGCAGGAAATTTCCAATTTTAAAAAGCTTTACGCAAAAACACTTGTTCTGCCACTGCTTTGAGGTGACTAAGAATATAATTCTAACTTTTTGAGAGTTTTGAAAAGATCACTACAACATCATGATATGTTTATGCATTATTGACTTGGCATGGCAAGAGGTTACAAGAAAAATCTTGAACTCATCATGGAAAAAGTTATGGCCTGATAACTTTTGTAGACAGGGACTTTGAAGGATTCAAACCAGAGAACAAGACTGAGGTAGAAGTTTTGGAGCAGATTGTGTCCCTCAGTAAGTCGATGGGTCTGGAGGTAGATGAGGATGATGTAAATGAGCTCATCAAGGAACATGAGGAGGAACTCTCAACTGAGGAGTTGAAGGAGCTACAGATGATGCAACATACAGGGTTTCTGCAAGAGATTAGTAGGGAGGAGGAGGTAGAGTCAGAGAAAGTGATTTCTACAAGTGAAATTAAAGACATGCTGGCAATGTGGGAGAAGCTTTCAACTTTTACTGAAAAGAAACAACCAGAAAAAATTTCAACTGGTCATACTTCAGTACTTTTTAATGACACTTGTTTGTCACATTTCCATAACATTTTAAAAGGCAGGCAAAAGCAAACCTCTTTGAATAGATTTTTATTCAAAAGTCCTGCAAGTAAAAGTGCCAAAAGTGCAGCCAAAAAGGCAAAAACAGGTGATGATTAAATAAAAAAATATAATGTTAAGCTTAGATTAAGTTTAAAGTTAAGAGCATGCATTTTTTTTACAATTAAGTTTTTGTGTTTCATTTTAAGTAAAAAAAGTGGTTTTAGTTTTATTTAAAGAAAATAGTTTTAGTTTACATTTAGTGTTAAGAAAGTGCAATTTTGGTTTACATGTCTACAGTGCCTACATTCCTTCTTCCCTCCTTCCTCCTCTGCCATTTACCTCTGTTAGCCACACTTGTCTGTCTCCAAGGTAAAAATACAGTACTAAACAACACATTTTTCTTTTATTTCATATATTTTGTTATGCATTGGTAAAGTATACATGTGTGTTCCTTAATTACAAACATACCTTTTTTATAATTTAAGATGGTTTGGGGATGTTTCACAGGGCTGGAACAGATTAATTTATTTCAGTTATTTTTAATGGGAGAAATTTGTTTGATATACAAGTTGACTGACTTATGAGCTCAGATAAAGAGCAAATTAAACTTGTATCTCAAGGTATCACTGTACTCATTTGCTGTCCACAGCCACAGTGCTGAACTATTATGCATAATTTAATCAATGTAACTTCTTGAGGTCACTACCTCTTTTGACTGAACTTCAGACTAGAAGTCTGGAATGGTCTCCCTTTATCCTGTTCATCTGGTATTCATGTTCTGCTTCTGACTAGACTAGTTTAGATACAAATTCCCTGACAGTTGCACTGTGTCCTATAACTTTAAATCTTTTGGGGATGGCCTCATGGCCTCACAACCTCTCCCCTTCTATTACCTTGGGTGGCAACCCATTAAAATGTCCAACCAACTTGGCAGGGAAAATAGGCAGAAGAAATTGTATTTCACTACCTTTTGGGTTTTTTTTGCATGCTAAATCTGAGAATTACTATTCCTGTGGTCAAATGAGATATGATCAATTGTTTAGTCCTTAGTCACATGATTTCTCAACTGAGTGGTGGGTTGATATATCATATGAGCCAAATGGACCAAAAATGGATGGATGGTAGAGTTTCAAATAGTTATTTCCTAATAGTGTAAATGGATACCTGGTTGCTAAAAGATAACAATGGTCCTCTATATATTGCAAGTAAATGCCCAAGAAAGTGTATTTATTGTTATTAAAGGTTAATCATTCATAACATCTATCAAATTACTACTAGATATGCAACACTAGGTTAAGAACTTACATATAATATCTCTATAAGCTTCACAACCTCCCTCAGAAGTTAAGTACTAATATTATCTAAATCTTAAAAATTAGAAAAATGAGGCCCAAAGAGGGCCTTATAGCTATCCCAAGGTTTCATAGCTAGTAAGTGGAGGAACAGGGATATCAACTCAGACTATTATAAAATTGTAACATTTTCCAGCTTAATATATTTGTTAGACAAAGAGAAGTTCTGATTTGGAGAGAGTCATGCTTATGAAGATCAAAGTCCTTACCAGGAGGTGGGACAAAGTTTCATGTTTAAGGCTATAAAAAGAATCCCTGGCCTGACCTGTGGTGGCACAGTGGATAAAGCGTTGACCTGGAAATGCTGAGGTTGCCGGTTTGAAACCCTGGGCTTGCCCGGTCAAGGCACATATGGGAGTTGATGCTTCCAGCTCCTCCCCCCGTCTCTCTCTCCTCTCTGTCTCTCTCTCCCTCTCTCTCTCCTCTCTAAAATGAATAAATAAATAAAAAAATTTAAATCTTAAAAAAAAAATCAAAATTAAAAAAAAAAAAAAAAGAATCCCTGTTATAGTTGGATTAATTTGGTGAGTAATAGAACATTTAACTAAAAATGACTTAAACAGTAGAAATTTATTAACTATCTTTTCCATAATTCTTGAGGCAGGCAGTTCCATGGTTGGTTTATTTAGCAGTTCTATATCAAGAAACCATGGTTTTTTCTCTACCACTTGGTATTCACCAGTTAGTTTGACTCCTCATGGTTGCAAGATGGCTGCAACAGCTTTAAGCATCACATCTTAATAAAACTCTGTCCAATGAGAGAATGTGAAATTTTTCCTTTAGTGTCTCATTTTTATGATAAAGTA
Source organism: Saccopteryx leptura (assembly GCF_036850995.1). NCBI lineage: Eukaryota > Metazoa > Chordata > Mammalia > Chiroptera > Emballonuridae > Saccopteryx > Saccopteryx leptura. Next base: position 58,557,993 of record NC_089516.1, on the reverse strand, counting down.
AAAGTTTTACTGTGTCTTCCATAGTCAATGCCTTTTTATATCTCACCTACCAGTACTGGGTTACATGCTTTGGCCTATATCAACCACCACTGAAGGTGAAGGAGATTCTTCCCTTCAAAAGGCCCATCATCTCAGCACCAAGGCCAGGAATAGGGTAAATTGAATGAGGCATCACAAATTGAAGAAGGCATTAATTCTCAGGGCTATGAACAACCCTTTTAATGTCTTGTTAAATTGTGTATATGAGGTATGATCTTGACAAAGAGGACCGTCTTATGTTTTGTGACCTAAGTCCTTCAATTGTTTCACCCAGGCCAAACCCTATTTAATGTACTGTTTCCTCTCAAATTTTTTAACAAAACTAGGTGTTCTTTTAGAATAAAACAAGGGGAAGATTGCTGTTGAGATGATGTTCAGTGTTCAGTATCAGCCACACCTAAATTCTGTCAAACATATGAAGCCCTATTCCAACTAATGACTTTGAGCATTTTATATCTCTGGGGCTTGTTACTGGAAGATATTCAAGGTCTTTCTAGCTTTGAAATTTGGGGAATCTTTTAAATCAAATGACATTAATGGCTTCATCTGTAGCTAAAGAATCTGAGCAATAAAAAGATTGATATTATTTGATTCCACAGGAATAAAAATGATTAATATGTCTAACTCTAATCAACCTCCTTCTTTATTATTACTTCTTTTATTCCCCACCATCAACACACACATTTACAATAAATCATAAGAGTTGTTAGTAGTATATTTGCCAGACTGATAACTGTAGTGGACACTGTGATGTGCCACCCCACTTACCCATTTTCAGAATTAAAGCATTCATTTCTTTAGTGTTGGGAATTTTGGTGACTGATTTTTATCTAATAAGTCTGTAAAGGTTCTGAATAGGAACATAGAAAATAGGGACAGATTTCAGTGCTCTGAGGCAGAAGCCACAGTGGCTTTTTTGACAAAAGTACTGAACACAGCACCGTAGGGACAGAATGAGCAATTCTGATTAATCAATAGGTGGAGATATTTGAGCTACTCTCTTGCCCTTTTACCTGTTCTAAATAAATTCCCCTTTCTGACTTTCTCATTCTCTTCTCTGATTCTTGACTTTCTCATTCTTGTACCTGCTTCTATTTGTGTTTATCAATAAATACTCATAAGGACTGGGAGTCAGGGCCATCTCCGGAACCTGTATACGGGATTGTGAGACGGTCTCCCCTAGGCCCTTCAGTGCACACCATGTGATCTCTGAATAGTCATTTTCTCCACAACATGAGTCAATTTCCAGAAATTTTTCACAGGTGGAAAAGACAACCTTCCCCAAAATCACATCTATTGAATACAGGGCAGCCTGTATCTAATAACTAGTTCAAGCTGTGTGGATATATAGGGTTTCAGGAACTAAGTACAGGAATCATCAAAAGAGTTTTGAAAGTGCTAATAATTGTTGAAACACTTTACCTTATTTAGGACAACTGTGCAGGGATATTTGTATACATAATTCTCTGACATGTTGAAGTATGGCCTTTGTTTTGATTTGTACCAAATAAACTTCATCCCAGTTCTCTTTCCTTTATATCTTCACAGGTGTTGACTCTGAAAACACTCACCAATAAACTTCGTGCATAAAATTCTTCACCTCAGAGTTTGCTTTCCAAGGAATCCAATTTGTGACAAGATCTCTATAGACTTTTCATGGATGATAGGGACATTTTTTCTTCTGCTTCTTTCTCTTTTCTTTTTTTTTCTTTTTGTATTTTTCTGAAGATGGAAATGGGGAGAGACAGTCAGACAGACTCCCGCATGCACCCGACTGGGATCCACCCGGCATGCCCACCAGGGGGCGACGCTCTGCCCACTAGGGGGTGATGCTTTGCCCCTCCGAGGCGTCGCTCTGTTGTGACCAGAGCCACTCTAGCACCTGGGGCAGAGGCCAAGGAGCCATCCCCAGCACCTGGGCCATCTTTGCTCCAATGGAGCCTCGGCTGTGGGACGGGAAGAGAGAGACAGAGAGGAAGGAGAGGGGGAGGGATGGAGAAGCAGATGGGCGCTTCTCCTGTGTGCCCTGGCCGGAAATTGAACCCGGGAATTCTGCACGCCAGGCTGATGCTCTACCACTGAGCCAACCGGCCAGGGCTCTTTCTCTTTTCTTTTTGGTTATACATAGGTATATAGATATCACTTTTAAGTGAAAAAAGCACTTAAAAATACACACACACAATTGAACACATTTTTTTTCTGGCATTAAAGGAGTAATGATGTCCTCTAAATTATTTTACTAGGAGTTACTTGCTCTGAACAGTAGTGTCTGGAATCAAAGCCATAAAGACACAAATATGGAGTAATTTTTCTTTTTAAGTACATGACGAACTCCTGTTATTGTAACTAAATGCCTTAAATTGGAGTCTAATACACTGAGAGTCTATATTCTACTACCTGGAAGAATAGTCCATCCTCCTATTGAATTCTTTATAGATACTGAGAAAAAACTCCTTGTCACTTAAAAGCATTAATTTTTCTTAGTACATTTGTGCTATATAAGTTTCCATTCATAAAATTAAGAAACATTTCATAGGTCTCCTTGATCTGAGTGGTTAATAAATATTTTCTATTAATTTCAAATTCATATACTTCACTGGGCTTGAAATTGGTTCTGATAGAAATTCTGACAGCAATAGGAGTTTATAATGACTGTTGAATTTTTTATACTGGAACAAACAACTAAAGATATTTCCATTGACTGCCTTCTTAGTGTTTGACCGCAGTGACAAGAATTCAGTATATTCATTAAATTTTTAGTTGTTATTCTGGTCAGTCATAAAAAATCTCTTGGGTTTGTTATGATGATACATATAAAATGAGATTAAGACCTTACTATTTCATTAATAGTAAAAACTGAAAAGAACTGATTGAGAAATCTATTTTATTTTTTTCAACATAGTACCCATAGTTAGGACGTATATAACTTTCATCTAGATAAAGGCATTATCACCCCTAAATGATTCTTTTCACTTCAGTCTCTTCAGACACTTTCTACACAAAACTGCTAATGTATTGTTGTTTCTTTAGAGAATTTTTATGAGTTTATTTGAGCCAAATTGAGGATACATGCTAGGGAGAAAGACCTGAAATTCTCGCCAGTGTGCATGTGTGTGTGTGTGTTTAAAGTATAACTTCATCTAATATAGAAACTGGTGACCCTGGCTGGTTGTCTCAGTGGATAGAGTGTCGGCCTGGCATGCAGACTTTCTGGATTTGATCCCTGGTTGGATCACACATGAGAAGCAACCATCTGCTTCTCTTCTCCTCTCTCTTCTTTTTCTGTTTGTTGGCCCTGAGAGCTAAGGATAGCTCAGTTGTTTCAGTTGTCAACTTAAGGCACTGAGTATAGCTTGGCTGATTAGAGCATTGGTCCCAGATGAATCTTGGTTGGAGTATATGTAGGAGTCTGCTCACTATCTCCCCTTCTCTTATTTAAAAGAAAAGAAACTAATGCCAGAAGTGGGATGAAACAATCATATATAAGATAGTCTTCTTAGTGTTTAAGCAGCTTGATGGCAAGGAAACATAAACAAACTGGATGACTAGAGACCTATTTAATTCAATGGCAAAATTTTGGTACAATCAGTATATTAATTACAGATGGTATAGTTACATGGTTGGTGCTATAATGGAAGAGTAGGAAAAACAAAATGTTAGTATATGTGTTAGGTTCTTTTGGCTCTTTTTGGCAAGATATATGAGGATGGCTGAAAAATGAAGTGTTTGGTTTCTAAGAAAAAATAAAAAAATAAAGGAAGATCCAGAAAACTGGGGCTTTACAGATTTTGAAGAGCCATTTGCTTGCATAACACAAATGATAAAATAGTATAACACAGATTTAAGATTCCAGCATTCTAAATATTTTTAACCATAATTAGAGAGTTCTGGGGGCAAAGAAGAAAAGAAAAATGAGTATGTAAAAATTATGTCTATAAAAAGTTTTAATTGTAGTTACTGGCACACAGAACTAACTGAATACAAAAATAGATTACTAAAGTAGAAGGTAATCAGATAATTAAAGAAAGTATAAGCTTAGGGTGACATAGCTTGGGCTATTCTAGAGATAAACAAACCTGAGTCCTGCAGTTTTTCATGATTAGGAGGCAGACTTTAAAGTCTCTGCAGATTTTAAAGAGAGCTTTCTCCCTTAATGCATTGTGTATGTGCCAAAGGAGAATAATGAACAAAGAGTAGCCCCCAAAAGGTATAGCTATGAGCCATGGAGATCAATGAACAAGGGATTTCTCTGAGAGTGTAGAATCAGACTCTAGTCAAGTAACTTGCTTATTCAAAGGGAAATTTCACAGCATCTTCCCAGGGGATGTCAAAACTATTACAACTTAGTGACTGTTCTGTGTTTCCAATCCTTCCCCTTTCTAAGTGGAAATTGTGTTAACTTTTGCTGTGGTTTTAAAGGCCTGCATATATTAGCTGCTTATAACAACGAGCATTTATTTCTCCTCATAGGTCTGTGGATCAGCTGTGGTTCAGAAGGGTTCAGCTCCAGGCTATAGGTTGCATTTTGGCCTGGTCAATAACTTTGGAATACAAGGTGAAGGAGCAAAAGTTACCAGGGGCATATTTTCATCATGGTGTAGGCACAGAGCACTAGAATAAAATCTAAGTCACCAAAACACATTTTTAAGCCTCTAGTCCAGCATAGCATACTTATATTCCATTAGCCTGAGCAAGGCACATGGCTAATAGCAAAATCAATGGGGTGAGAAAATATACTCTGTCCATAGTGAATTACTGTTAAGAATAAGCAGGAAAGTGAAAAATTTTAATATCAATTGCAATCTCCTACCAAAGTATTTATTGAAGTTATTTGTATATTAGGTATGCGTGAGTGTGGGCAGATGATATTTTAACCCGTAGGTTAACAGACAAAAAGCGACCACATTTGGACCAGATGGAGACCACTGTATATTACCCTGAGAATTTGGACTTTGAGTTAGAGACAATGAGTAGGTAGATGTTACAGTAATATAATGTTACAGTAATTAAACATATAGAAATATAGATAAATATGGGGGATATATACAAATCATTAGCATATAATATTAAAAATCATTAAGGTAAGTAAATAAGACTATGCCATCTGAATAGGAATTAATCTAGTGTGTACAGATATAATAGGCAGACTCTGCCTTTCTCTCAGGGCCCAGTTAGTGTGTGTGTGAAGTTATATATAGATAAAAAGTGGCTTGATGTCATAATTTTGTAGGTTAACATAAACAAGAAGCTTCCGTAGGAACACCTTAAAAGAGGCTTGATGTGATATTTTTGTACATTAACATAAAAAGGCTCTTTGCTAGGAGTTCACAAAAGGTGGTTTGATGTGATAATCCTGTAGATTGACACCTGTCAGAAGGCATAGACTAGAAAAAGGTACTAAAATTAAACCCCGCCTCCTGCTGCGGTAGTTACCCAGACTCCAATGTTGAATGTGATCTGTCTCCGCGCAGCTCTGACCAAGGACAACCGAGAGAAGCATGTCAATGGGACCCCCTTAAGCTGTACTCAGGCACATCAAAGGGATTTGTGAATAATAAACTGCCTGTGGAATTCTTGCAATTAACTTGTGTGTGTATTTCCTCTGGTGGCAATTGATCTCATTACTAAAATGTACAATCCTCATAGCACCTCAAGAGCAATCTCAGAAAGACTGTCAGCCCTGCTGTTAAGCAGGAGTGTCCCAGTGTGCAGGGAAGTGGAATTGGGAACATCTAATCTAGATAGAGCTTGGGCTCTATTGGGACAGTACAATTTAGGTCTGTATTCCTTAGAAAGTGGGGAGATGTCTTTTGTAAGTATAAAGATAAATGGACCAGTTTAAAGTCTAAAATAGACTCGAAAAGACAATGCTAAGTGTCATAGTGAATATGAGTGACCCAATCATTCATCCATTCTTGTTGAAATCACATATATGAACCTAGATTTAATTAGAAATTGTTCCCTAACTATATAACCTTGTGGCTTTTTATCTGATCAAATAGAAACTCCAATCTTCTGACAAGTCACCAATTTTAAAATTAAATTTTAGGAGTACCTTAAATGTATTCTAGAACAAGCCCCTAACTATATGTTTTATTTACCTGGAAATTTCTACTACTTAGTTTTTTATTGTTGTTTTTTTTCATATGTTCACTGACCATTTGTATTTTAATCTTCTTTCAATTATTCATAGCTATCAGTTATGACAGGCTAGGTTCTGCTACACAAACATCTCCCAAATCTTAATACCCTATAAGAACAAAAGTCAGTTTCTCACACTACATGTTCACCACAGGTCAAAATTCTCTTGTCCTCACTCCAGGACCCAACCTGATGGAGCTGCTACTATTTAGTAGCCACAAAATAAAGTGTATTATGGCCAATGGAATATAGAATTTGGTGAAATATTCACAAATTCATAATTCTTCACCCTACAAAAAATATATGTTATTTTTACTCACATGACATTGACCAAAACAGGCCACATGGTTTTGAACTGTCAAAAAGACTGGGAAATGAGATCCTTCAAGAATAAGGGAAACTTCACATTGGGGAACAAAAATGCAGGCCTGATGCAGTCAAACTAATAAGGAAAACTCAAGAGTTAAAATCTAACTTGAATAACAGTAGCTTTATTTATAATCAACAAGCTTAATGGTTAATACAAATAAAGGCTTTGTTCCAGGAACTGGGATACCTGAAGGGACCTTCATGACTTCACAAAATCTTCAGGCAATTTGCTGTTGTGCCACAGGGGACTTCAAGCAAAGCCTTTGTGCTCCAGAGATAGAACACATTGCTGACCATGATCTAATTAACTTTCCTTTGTGTTTTTCACCTTGTTCCTACTCTTTTCTTGCCCTTATAAGAAGATTGGCAGAGATGAGATTTTAAGATGGCTTTGGGTACCTGATTTCACCATCTCAAATCACTGGTCATGTGAATAAAGTACCCATGAATATTCAAGCCCTGTCTCTATTTATTGGGCTGAATGATAACAAGCAGCACAATCACTAGTATTTCCTGTTTTATAACCTTCTAGTAATAAATATCAGCCTTCCCCTCCCATTTTAACTCTTCTTTAAAAATAACCTTAACTACAATATAATCATTATTTCAAGCTCAAAGTCAATCATCTCAAAGTACAGGGTGGTATATAGTAGTCTTTATATCAGGTATTCACACATACAATACACAATGGTTAAAGTGGCATAGGATAACTATATTAAAATCTCTCATTAGAAAAGAAAGAGAGGCCCTGGCCAGTTGGCTCAGTGGTAGAGCGTCGGCCTGGCGTACGGGGGACCCGGGTTCGATTCCCAGCCAGGGCACACAGGAGAAGCGTCCATTTGCTTCTCCACCCCCCCTTCCTTCCTCTCTGTCTCTCTCTTCCCCTCCCGCAGCCAAGGCTCCATTGGAGCAAAGATGGTCCCGGGCGCTGGGGATGGCTCCTTGGCCTCTGCCCCAGGCGCTAGAGTGGCTCTGGTCGTGGCAGAGGTTCACCCTGGAGGGACAGAGCATCGCCCCCTGGTGGGCAGAGCTTCGCTCCTGGTGGGCGTGCCGAGTGGATCCCGGTCGGGCGCATGTGGGAGTCTGTCTGACTGTCTCTCCCTGTTTACGGATTCAGAAAAATACAAAAAAAAAAAAAGAGAGAGAGAGAGAATGTGTGACCTCAAGCAGCAATTGATGCACAGCAATAATGAAATCTCATTCAACAGATGCTTAGAGGAAACCCTAATTTAGGCTTAAAGAATTGGCCTGGGAATAGACCCTGGTTGCTCTCCCTTGAAGTAGCTTTCTTGTCCATTGTTTGCTTGTGGTTCTTGACTCCCTCATCCAGAGTTTGAGAAATATTTTAAGAGATTCCCAAATACTTTAAGCCTCAGTCATGAACTATTCAGTTCAAGTTCAAGGTCTCTTTGGCACTAATGTTTTCTTCTCAAAAACTTAAGTAGTCCTCTTACCTATTGCATTTCAGTCAGCTCTATGTGCCAATAACCATATCTCCACCCTTTTTCTAGATATCATCTCTCCATCCTATCTCTCACCCTCTCTCTATTTTTCTCAAGTTTGAGCACTTTGAGTCCATCAGTCTTCTGTGGGGAGTCACATCTTTAGTCTCTTTTTCCTGAGCCATTTTGCCTAAATAATGGATGTCATACACTTAGTTAAAATTTTAGTGTAAGAATTTTAATCCATTTAGAGTTTTTGAATATTTTAAAAACAGTTAAGAAGGAGGGTATCTACAATATTTTTACTTTTCTCTTGTAAGTCTTGAAAGTAAATTTGCTCAAAAACTTTATTTCATATTGTTTGAAGTTTTGGGGGGGGTTATTAATTTTTATGGGGTGACATTGATAAATTAGGGTACATATGTTTAGATACAACATCTCCAGATTATTTTGACATTTGATTATGTTGCATTCCCCTCACCCAAAGTCAAATTGTCTTCCGTCACCTTCTATCTGTTTTTCTTTGTGTCTCTCCCCTCCCCCACACCCTCCCTCTCTTTCCTCCTCCCCCACCCCCCAGTTACTATCACATCCTTGTCCATGTCTCTGAGTCTCATTTTTATGTCCCATCTATATATGGGTTTATATAGTTCTTAGTTTTTTCTGATTTACTTATTTCACTCTGTATAATGTTATCAAGGTCCATCCATGTTATTGTAAATGATCCAATGTCATTTCTGATGGCTGAGTAGTATTACATTGTATATATGTGCCAAAGCTTTTTAATCCACTCATCCTCTGATGGACACTTGGGCTGTTTCCAGATCATCACTATTGTGAACAATGCTACCATAAACATGGGGGTGCATTTCTCCTTTTGGAACAGTTCTATGGTGTTCTTAGGGTATATTCCTAAAAGTGGGATAGCTGGATCAAAAGCCATTGTTTAAAGTTTAAACTCAATTTCATGTCTGAAGTCCCATCAATTTCTCTACTCTCAATTCTCTTTTATTTATGTTTACAAACAAACTAATTATCTTATGTGAGCTCATTTTTAAAATAATTTATGAAATGTAGAAAAGTAACTGATACATAAAACTAATAGTTTTCAACTCTTCTTTAAAACTACAAGCTTTCTCCAATCTTGCTTTTGTCTTTAACTTTGTTTATGATCAATAAAAATAAATTTTGTTATTTATAAATTTTAATCTTGATTTAAAAATATGCTATATAATATTTTTTATATTTCATTTAGAAAATTAAATTTAATAGGGTGACATTAATCAATAAGAGTACCTAGGTTTCAGGTAAACATTTCTATAGCAAATGAACTGTTGATTATGTTGTATACCTGTCACTCAAAGGCAAATAATTTTATATCATTGTATAATTGTCCCAATTTATTCCCTTACCCCCACCCCTCCTCCACATCTCCCTCCCACTGGTAACCAGTTCACTATTTTATATGTCCACAAGTCTCAGTTTCATATGCCACATATATGAAATCACATAGTTCTCAGTTTTTATTGACTTATTTATTTCACTCAGTATAATGTTTTAAAGATTCATCCATGTTGTCGTAAATGTTGATATGTCATTATTTCTTATTTCTGCATAGTATTTGATTGTATAAATGTACTATATCTTCTTTATCTAATGCTCAATCAAAGGACATTTTGGTTGATTCCATGTCTTGGTCACTATGAATAATGCTGTGATGAACATGGGAGTGCGTGTGTCTTTACACACCTATTTTTTCAAGATTTTTGGGTACACTCCTAGTAGAGGGTTTGCTGGGTCATATAGTAATTATATTCTTATTTGTTTTAGGAAACACCATACTTTCTGCCATAATGGCTGTACAAGTTTACAGTCTCACCAGCAGTAAATAAAGGTTTCTTTTTCTCCACAGCCTCTCTAATGCTTGTTATTACCTGTCTCATCAATAACAAAAAATCTAACCGGTATAAAATAGTATCTCATTGTAATTTTGATTTGCAATTCACAAATAGTTAGTGAGAATGAGCATCTTTTCATATATCTGTTAACCATTTACATATCTTCTTGGGAGAAGCACCTGTTTAGGTCCTCTCCACATTCTCTAATTGGATTGTTTGATTGCTTGTTGCTGAGTTTTGTAAATTCTTCATATATTTTGAATTAATCCCTTATCAGAGCAGTTGTTTGCAAATAATATTTCCCATTTAGTGGGCTGCTTATACTTTTTGTCAGATTTTTGCTGTGCAGAAGCTTTTTAGTTTGATATAAACCCATTTATTTATTTTTGCCTTTACTTTCCTTGCTTTTGGGGTCAAATTCATAAATTGTTCTCTACACCAAGGTCCATGAGCTTAGTACCTATGTTTCTTCTATGTAATTTATTGTTCAAGATCTTATATTTAAGTCTTTGATCCATTTTGAATTAAGTTTTGTGCAGGGGTCTATCTGCAGTCAATTCATTTTTTGCATGCTGCTTTCCAATTTTCCCAGCATCATTTATTGAAGAGGCTTTCTTTTCACCATTGTGTGTTTTTTACTTCTTTGGTCAAATATTATTTTTCCATGAATATGTGGCTGAGGAGCCCTGAGGAGCCACTGCACCACCTCACCCACAGGTGTTGTAAAGTACCAAAAGCTACAGAATCAATATTAATATTTTAAGAGGCTTAAAGAACATTTTATTAATTTGGGTTAAGGTGTGCAGAGAAATTTTGTGAATAATCTCTGTACTGTGTTATTGGCATAAAACTAGGATGGCCCTTGGCATTGTATTGTAAATGCAAAGGGAAGAAAAACATAGATTCCTTGACATTATACCACACCTGTGGGGAAAGGGGTGAATGGCTGGCCAGGTGAGGAAGAGAAAAGCCAAAATAAACCTTTTCTTATAGTAATGAGCCATTTGCGGGCATTTGTCCCCAGGAAACTACCTCTCCCATATGAATGCATATAGTTAATGTGTGTGACTCTGGACAAAGAGATGGCGGATAAACATTAGAAAATACAGAAATGTCTTTTAATATGTAAAGAGACATCTTTCTATCATTGTATTGACTTGTAAATTTTGTTTTCTCCAAAATGATATATGGCCTGCAAATTGAACATGGTCCTATCATGTTAAAGGGCATATGACTATAACCAACAGTGGTAAAGGGCACCTAATTGCAATTTTTGCTTCTATACTTCCCGCTTGCAAAACTATAAAAACTAAGTAGAACAAAGGGCTGGCGCACTCTCTCTCAAATTTCTGTTGGAGTTGCCGCCGCTTGGCCAAGCTAGACAATAAAGCTTTCGTGTGTAATCGACAGATGTTGTTCATGTCTTCAATGTTCCGAGTCCCTCTGGATTAGGCTTAACATGGTTTTATTTCTGGACTCTCAATTCTTTTCCATTGGTCTATATGTCTGTTTTTCTGCCAATATCATGTTGTTTTTATAATTGTGTCTCTATAGAATAATTTGAAGGCAGGTTGTGTAATACCTCCGGCTTCATTCTTTTTTCTCAGGATTGCTCTAGCTATTCAGGTTTTTTGTGGTTCCATAACCTGGTGATTTTTTGTTGTATTTTTTTTTTAAATGACATTTGGATTTTGGTAGGGATTGCATTAAATTTGTATATTGCTTTTGGTAATATGACCATTTTAACTATGTTGATATTTCAATCCATGAACATGAAATATTTTTCCTTATTATTGTGCCTCTAAATTTCTTTCAGTAATGCTTTGTATTTTTCAGTTTATAAGTCCTTCACATCCTTTGTTAAGTTTATTTCTCAGTATTACTTTGTTGCAATTGTAAAAGAAAAACATTTTAGTTCAATTTTCAAAGTTTCATAGTTGGCATATAGAAAAGCAATAAATTTTGTATATTGACTTTGTAACCTGTGACTTTATTTTATTGGTTTATTGTTTCTAATAGTTTTTGGTGGAGCCTTTGGGGTTTAGTACATGCAGAATCATGTCATCTGCAAAAAGTGATACCTTTACTTCTTTTTTCCTGATATGAATGCTTTTTTTTTTTTTTCTTTTGCTTGATTGCTCTCGTTAAGACTTTCAAAAGCTTGCTAAGTAAGAGTGGAGAGATTGGTCAGCCTTGTCATGTTTCTGATTTAGAGAAAAATTTTTCACCATTTAGTATGATATTGGTTGGTGATTTTTTATATATGGCTTTTATTATGTTGAGTTACTTTCCTTCTATACTCATTTTACTGAGTGTTTTAATATAAAGGGATGTTATATTTTATTAAATGCCCTTTCCACATCTGATAGGATCATATAATTTTTGTTTTTTGTTTTGTTGATGTGGTGTATTACATTGATCAATTTACATATGTTGAACCTGCCTTGTGCTTGTGGAATAAATTTCACTTGATTGTGATGTATTATTCTTTTAATGTGATTCGCTAGTATCTTTCTAAGATTTTTCCATATGTATTCATCATGTTGATCTGTAGTATTCTTTTTTTTTTTTTTTTTTTTTCTGTCCTTGCCAGGTTTTGGTATAAGGGTTATGTTGACCTCATAAAATGTGTTATGAAGTATTGTTTCTTCCAGTTTTTGGAAATCTTTTAAAAGACTAGGCATCAGATTTTCTGTGAATGTTTGTTAGGATTCATTAGTTTAGCCATCTGGCCCTGGACTTTTGTTCTGAGGGTAAATTTTTGATATTTATTTTAATTTACTACTTGTTTTTGAGCTTAGGTAGGTTTTCCACTTTTTTGTGACTCAGTCTATGAAGATTGTATGTTCTAGGAACTTCTCCATTTTTTCTAGGTTATTAAATTTGGTGGTATATACTATTATCCTTTGTATATTTATGATGTCTGTGGTTATAGCTCCTCTTTCATTTTTAATTTTGTTTACATGAGTCCTTTCTTTTCTCTCCTTAGTGAGTCTAGTCAGGAGATTGTCAATTTTATTTCTTATTTTTAATTTTATTTAAAAATTATCTCTAACAAGATGACATTGTTCAATAAGAGTATATAGTTTTTAGGTAAACATTTCTATAACATTTGAACTGTTGATTATGTTAAGCACCAGCTCTTTTATTATTTTTTCTATATTTTTTTCTCTATTTTATTTAATTCTGCTCTAATTTTCACTATTATCTTTCTTCTGCTGGCTTTGGGTTGCTTCTTTTCTTTATTTTCTCATCTTTATGATGGAATGGTAGGTGTTCTCTTGGGATCACTCTTGTTTCTGGATAAACTATTAAAGCCTGTAATAATATAAACTTTATTCATTTTACTGCTTTCACTTCATCCCAGAAATTTTGAAGTATTGTGCTGTCATTTTTGTTTTTCTCTATATATCTTTTGATCTCTCTTTATTTATTTTTGACCCAGTCATTTTTAGATTTATGGTGGGAAAATATGTTTGGTATAATTTTAATTTTTTGAATTTGTGATGTTACTTTTGTGGCCCAATATATGATCTATACTTGAGAATGTTCAATGTACAAAGGAAAAAATATATTTTCTGATGTTCTGGTATAAAATGTCTTGTAAAGGTTTTTATGTCTGTTTGATCTAATGTCTTATTTAAGGCCTGTATTTCTTTATTGATTTTTTGTTTGGATGAGCTATAAGAAGCAGTCAATGGTGTGTTGAGTTCTTTAAGTATGATTGTGTTTTGTTTTTGTTTTTAGATTAGTTAGTAGACATTTATATATTTTGGTGCTCTCTGGTTCATTGCATATAAGTTAAGATGTGTTATGTCTACTTGATACAGTATCTTCTTTACCATTATCAAATGTCCATCATTGTCTCTGGTTACCTCTATTATCTTGAAGTTAGCATTTTCAGATATGAGTATAACTACATCTGCTTTTCCTTGGGTGTTATCTGCTTGGAGAAACATTTTCCAACCTTACACTTTTAGTCAGTTTTGTCCTTGCAGTTTAGATGTATCTATTTAAGGCAGCATAAAATTGGGTTTTGCTTTTTGATCTAGTCTCCTATTCTTACAATCTTCATTAGTGCGGTCAGTCCATTGACATTTAGGGTAATTACTGACACTTGAGGATTATTTACAGCCATTTTATGTTTTGTTTTCTTATAACTCTTTGTGTCTTTTGGTTCTACTCCTTTGTGTTTCTGTTAGTTGTTTCTGTTTGGTGATATTTCATACCTCATTTCTCTGTTTCTTCTTGTTTTAAGTTATGTGTTTCAGTAGTGGCTTTTCATGTGTGGTTACCATTAGGTTATTTATTTATTTATTTATTTATTTGTTTATGTATTTGTGTGACAGAGACAGAGCGAGAGATAGATAGAGGGACAGATAGAGACAGACAGGTAGCAAGGGAAAGAGATGAGAAGCACCAATTCTTTGTTGCAGCTGCTTAGTGTCCTTAGTTGTTTATTGATTTTTTTTCATATGTGCCTTGACCAGGGGGCTACAGCAGAGTAAGTGACGACCCCTTGCTAAAGCCATAAACCTTGGGCTCAAACCAGTGACTATGGGTTTTAAGCCAGCGACCTTGGGCTCAAGCCAGCAAACATAGGGTCATGTCTGTGATCCCATGCTCAAGCCAAAGCCAGCTACCAAACACTTCCACTCTTGCTGGATGAACCCACACTCAAGCCACGACCTCGGGGTTTCAAAGTTGGGTCTTTTTCATCACAGTTTGATGCCTATTCTTGGTGCCACCTCTTGGTCAGGCATCTTTAGGTAATTTAGAGAAAATTTTTTATATGTATAAAATTTCTTTGTCTTATGAGTTCTACTGCACTCCATCCTCTTTTACTATTGTAGGTCTTTATTATCTCCCCTTTTATGTTATTGTTTTCACAGGTTATTCTCTTTTTTTAAATTGTGACCCCGTTGAAACTTTGTAGTTTTTATTTGTTTTGTATAAAGATATCTTGTACAATAACCTCCTTGACTATGTCTTGCAATAGGGGTATTCTGGTGAAAAGTTTCTTCAACTTCTCTGTATATGTAATTTTTTTTATTTCTTCTTTATATATTAATGATAACTTTTGGATATAGTATTCTTGGTTGGTAGTTTCACTTTTTTAGTATTTTGAGTGTTTGCATCCATTCTCTTCTGCCTTGTAGAATTTCTGTTGAGAAGTTCAATGATAATCTAATGGGCCTTCTTTAAATGCTATTTTGTTTTCTTTTCTATCTGCCTGGAGGATTCTTTCTTTGTCATTGACTTTTGACAGTTTTATAATGATGTGTTTGGGAGAAGTTCTATTTGATTTGAGATACCTCAGCATTCTATTTGCTCATTGGATTTAAGGCTCTAAATCTTTCCATAGACATGTGAAGTTCTTATCAATTATTTTTTAATAATCTTTCTATTTTTTTCCCCTTTTCTTCTTTTGACATACCTATTATTCTTATATTCTCCTTCCTGATGGAATCAGACAATTCTTGTAAGGCTTTCTCATTTTTTTTTTCAATTCAAGAGTCTCTCTCCTCTTCTCTTTGTAACATCTCTAGTTGCCTGTCTCAATGTCACTGATTCTCCTGGCTATCTGGTTTGTTCTATCAGCTAAACTTGCTACATCTGTTTGCTATTCATGTATTGAGTTTTTCATATCTGTTTTTAAAGTTTCAATCTTCTTGGTGTAGTACTCATTGTAATCATTATTTTGTTTTCTGAGTGTGTTAAATTGCCTATCAGTATTTTTATCACATCTCTGAGTATTTTAGAACAGTTTTAAATTCTTTATCATTTAACACCCAGGTTTTCATGTGATTGAGATAGCTGTCTGGATAATTTTAATTTTTTTATACACTATTTGTTTGTCTTGTGAAACCATGGTATTTGATTTCTTCTGCCTTGATGGCATTTGAAATTGTTATTTCTAAGAATGCTAACAAAAAACCTGTAAAAATATACAAAAATAAAAATTAAAAAATACAATGAGAAAATATAAAAATTGTAAAACTAATGACAAGTAAAAAATAAACAACACAGATTTTCAGATAGTGAAAGAGCAGGTGGATGTTCCAATTGCCACCTCCCAAAACCAAATTGCATTACAATTTAATTTAAGAGCAGTCATTTTGAAAAACTAATTTTGGACTAAAAGAATAAGAGTCTATTACTGAGAATCATAGAAGAAGCCACATTGAGAGTGATAAGAAGAACAGAGCCATAAAAAGGGCTTCTCTGCTCCCAGGAGCAAGCATAGCTGAGGGGCCAGATAAACTCTCACCGTGGAAAGGTTGGCCATGAGATCTGTGGTTCCTAAGATCCAAGCTTGGCACCAAGCCTAGAGCCCCAGAGCCCAGAAGATACGCCCACATAGAATTTCAAGGTAAAAAGAGTTGAGGTCTCTGTGAAAAAATGATGGAGCTCTCAGAGATGCAGGCTTGGTCTTAAAGGGACAATGCAGAAAATCTAGTTCACAGCCACTTACCCAGGACTTTGGTTGAGGGAGGGCTGAGAAGTCTAGAGTTGCATGAGGAGACTATGAAGTCAGTGGCCTGCAGAAAGACACTGTGGGGTATGGCCACCAGAACATCTGTGCTGAGTCATTCTCAATATTGCAGTCACCATCTTTCTTGTGAGGATCAAACCTCTCTTGTGGCAGTAGCCTGAGGGAAAGCAAATGCTTCACCCTTGAGAATATTTACTGATTAACCTTATGGAGATTGGGTCTTTCTGAGAAAGAAACCAAGAAGTAGAGGCTGCATAGGTGACTCAGTTTTCCAGCAATTAGTCCAGAGCTTTTCCCCACATGCTCTTGAGACTATTACTGGTGCTTCTGCCTCATGGAAGACTCAGTAGAAACAGTTGGAACTGCAGGAATATCACATTTCTGGGTCTCAGAGGCCACACACACTGAACTTCTTGTGGCAACATCCTACTGAGATCTGTGAAAAAAGTCTTGACATAATGACACCTGGGGCTGAGAGACGGGAGCCACATCCACCACTCCTCCTAATACCTTAATTACCACAATCTCTAGATTCTACCAGAAGTTTTCTTTCAGTGGTTCAGCCCAATAAGTAGCCAGCAGGCAGACTTTCTCCCAGGCTTAACAGGGGTAAAAACCAGCATAGGAGTGTGGTTTGGTATTTCCATGTTTACCTGAACATGGCAGAGGCAGCCAAAAGTCTAGTTTGTAGCTCCAAGAGGGTTACTGAGGGCCAGTCACAGGCAGTGTTCCCCACTGGTCTGTGTCAAGTTCCCTCCAGGGAGGCCCAGGTCTGGCACATCCAGAAACTATCTTCAGAGAGCATCAATTCAGGACCTAATGGCCCTTGCATGTGTCCCAATGGAGGGCTCATCAGACACTGAGACCAGCTGAGGCAAGTTTCACTTTCTGTGATTAGCATTGTCACAGTAGTTCACACACTTTTGAGAGTGTAGAGTTTCAGACAGACAACCTGGATTCTGAATATCTAGACCCACTGGGCTAAGTTCCACAAGGGGAAGGGAGAGAGGCTTGGATAATAAAGACTCAAAGAGTGGGTCCCCATGAGACTATTGTTGGGTCTAGTTGAGAGACTTAACCAATTTCTGGGGAGATAGAGTCATCCCCAAGGGAGGATGCTCTAAGTCTTCCTCCCTGAGACCAGGAGTGCACCAGCTGAAAAAAGTTCAGCAGAGAAGACTTTTGGCCATGCCCAATTTGAACCTGCTGTTCACCTCTCTGAGAAGAAATAGAATTGCACTACTCAGTAGTGTCTGAAAGATTAAGCTCTGCAGTAGAGGACACTTTTTTCATACTGAGCTTCTGATCAAGAGAACTCTGAAATAAGGGGTCTCACTAATATTATGTTTCCAACCTCAACTGCCCTAAAGCACTAAGCTTGCAACATGTAGAGGGGTTGATGGGGTGAAGTCAGACTGAGCCCACACTATAGTCTTTCTATGGAAGACTCTGTGGGAAGACCATGCAGCTGCAAGAGGAAGTAGAGAAGCTGAAAAGTGGAGGCAAATCTTACAGAGCTAGGGGTTCTTACAAAACTACTGTCATCTTTAAGAAGCTGAAAGCTGGTATTTATACACAGGTTGGCCCCTCCACACTACCCAGGTACAGATAATGCAAACAAAAACAACAAACAGAGCAGTAGCTCCAGAAAAGTACCCCATGACAGCTTACAAACAATGGCTGACACAAACTAATGAAGACTCAGAAGCAATACAACCAGCAGTATGTGGCAGACCACATCAACACTAGAGTCAGCTAGCTAAATAAGTAGCATAAGCAAAAGAAGAGTTCAGAAGACAACAAACACTGTGGAGAAAAAATATGCCCAAGAGAACAGACTGCATATGGTCTACTACAATTGATCAATATTGACCTTTACATTCTGACCACTTGGTGGTGAAGTGGATAAAGCATCAGCCTGTGATGCAGAGGACCCATGTTAGAAATACCAAAGTTGCTGGCTTGAGTGAAGGGTCAGGCATTTCACCATGATCACTGTCTTGAACCCAAAGGTGGCTGACTTGAAGCCCAGGTCTATGGCTTGAGCAAGGGATCACAGGCTCAGTTGTAGCCCTCTGGTCAAGGCACATATGAGAAAGCAATGAATAAACAACCAAGTGATGCAACAGAGAATTGATGCTTCTCATCTAGCTCCTTACTGTCTGTCTATCCCTATTTGTCCCATTTTCTGTCTCTCTGTCTCTCTATCTAAATTTAAAAAAAATAAAGGTTGAATTTTAGAACCAGCCAGTCTGAAAGAATAACTGCACCCACCAAAGAAGCAATTGCATTAAATACTCACACAAAAACTGAAGATAACCTGACCAGGCAGTGGTGCAGTGGATAGAGCCTCAGACTAGGATGCAGAGGACCCAGGTACAAAACCCAAAGTTGCCAGCTTGAGCATGGGTTCATCTGATTTGAGCAAGCTTGCCAGCTTGAGCCCAAGTTCTCTGGTTTGAGCAAAGGGTCACTCGGTCTGCTGTAGCCCACTGGTCAAGGCACACATGTGAAAGCAATCAATGAACAACTAAGGTGCTGCAGTAAAGAATAAATGCTTCTCATCTCTCACCCTTCCTGTATGTCTGTCCCTCTTTTAGTCTCTGTCTCTGTCACAGAAAAAAAAAAAACAGGAGAGTAAATATCACCCTCAAGAAGCATTCTTAGAGCATGGAATTCAAGTTGTCTGGAAGCCAAAAACACTTAATCCATCTTCCTGATAAAGACACAATAACAAATTTTAAAGTCAGAATAAAGCTTGACCTAATGCACAGACAAAATTGGCAGAAAAAAATATAATGTAAATTAATCAAGAGAACTCCACAGAAAAAGAACTAAGTGAGATAGAAGTAACCAAAGTACCAGATACAAAGTTTAAAATAATGACTATTAGGATACTCAAGGATCTTAGAGCAACAGTGGATGGTCACAATGAGAATTTAAACAACAAAAAAAGCAAGCCTACAAGGGACATTGAAATAATAATAAAAAAAAAAGTTGGAAATGACAAATACAAAATCAGAAATGAATAGTGTACTAGAAGTAATCAACAGCAGGCTGGATTAAGTGGAAGACTGAGTCAGCAATTTAGAGGAAAAGATAAACATAAGCACAGAAGTAGAACATAGAAAAAAAGAAAAGAAAAAGAGGCTGAAAAAGATGAAGAAATTCTAAGAAAACTTAGTGACAACATGAAGAAAAACAGCATTCGTATCATAGGGTTTTCTAAAGGAGAAGAAAACAAAAACGATATACCAAACTTGTTTAAAGAAATCAGCTGAAAATTTCTCTAAACTGATGAAGAAAAAATCGCAGAAGTTCAAGCACAGAGTCCCATTAAAGATGAACCCATGAAGGTCTACACCAAGATGCATCATAATTAAAATGCCAAAGTTAAAAAACAAAGAAAGAATACTAAAAGCTGCAAGAGAAAAGTAGTTAATTACCTACAGAGAAGGCTCCCATAAGGATGATATTTGAATTCTCAACAGTAACACTTCAAGCCAGAAGGTATTTGCAAGAAATATTCAGAGTGATGCAAAACAAGAACCTACAACCAAAACTACATTATCCTGCAAAGATATTTAAAATTGAAGGAGAAAAAAATGCTTTCTAGACAAAATAGACTCAAGGAATTAAATATAACTAAACCAGTCCTAGAATAAATGTTAAGGGCCTGCTATAAAAAGAGCAAAGGAAAAACAAAACCAAGAGAAAAAGGATTGTAGGTTTAAAGAATAAAATGACAATAAATAAGTAC
Source organism: Saccopteryx leptura (assembly GCF_036850995.1). Lineage (NCBI taxonomy): Eukaryota > Metazoa > Chordata > Mammalia > Chiroptera > Emballonuridae > Saccopteryx > Saccopteryx leptura. The sequence continues at coordinate 58,537,848 of NC_089516.1, read as the reverse complement.
ATATCAATAATAACTCTTTATTTAAATGGAATATATGCTCCAATTGAAAGACATACAGTAGTTACATGAATAAAGAAACAGGACCTGTATATATGCTGTCTACAAGATACTTACTTTAAAACAATAAATACACGTAGACTAGAAGTGAAAGGATGAAAACAAGTATTTTATGCAAATAGAAATGAAAAATAAAATCTCGAGTAGCTTTTTATATCAGACATAATAGCCTTTAAAACAAAGGCATAGTAAAGGACAAAGAAGGTCTTTACATAATGATAAAAGAAGCAATCCAACTGAAGGATATAACCATTGTATGCACATAATATTTATGCACCTAATAGAGGAACACTTAAATATATACAGCATATTTTTATGGACAAAATTGGTGAGATTGACAGCAATACTATAATAGTAGAGGGTTTGAATACCCCCCTAACATCAATGGATAGATTCCACAGACAGAAAATTAACAAAGAAACAGTGGTCTTAAATGATACCCTAGATCAACTGGATTTAATTGACATCTTCTGAACATTTTACCCAAAAGCTGTAGAAAATACATTTTTTAAGTGTTCATGGCACATTTTCTAGAATATACCACATGTTACTACAAAAAATAAGCCTCAATAAATACAAAAAGATTAAAATCATATCAAACAATTTCTCTGGTCACAATGGCACGAAACTAGAAATACAGTACAATAGAAAACTAAAAAAAAAAAAAAATCCAAACATTTGGAGGTAAAATAATATATTATTAAAAAACAAATGGGTTATCAATGAGATCAAGGAAGAAATAAAAAAATTTTCTTGAAACAAAGAAAATTGAATATACCATAACATCAAATATATGGAACACAGCAAAAGAAGCCCTGAGAGGGAAGTTCACAGCATTACAGGCATAACTTAAGCAAGAAAAAGTTAAAATAAACAATATAACCCTGCACCAAAAATAGTTAGAAAAAAATCAACAGAAAAAGCCCTGAGGAATTAGAAAAAAATAAAAAATATCAGGGAAAATAAATGACATAGAGGCTAAAAAATTTATAAAAGTCCAATAAAGCTGAGAGCAGCTACTTTGAAAAGATAAACAAGATTTATGAACATTTAACCATACTCATAAAAAAAAGAGAGAGGACACAAATAAATGTAATTAGAAATGAAAATGGAGAAGTGACAATTGACACCACAGCAATACAAAGGATTGTGAGAAAATTCTATGAAGATCTATATGCCAAGAAATTGGACAACCTAGGTATAATTGATAAATCTCTAGCAAAATACAGCTTTCAAAAACTCAAATTGGAAGAAATCAGAACACCTAAACAGACTGATTACAATAAATGTAATTAAAAGTGTTATAAAAAAAATCCCAGCAAATAAAAGTTCTGGACCAGATGGCTTCACAGGTGAATTTTACCAAATATTCAAAAAGAACTATCACCTATGCTTCTCAAGCTTATCCAAAATTTTTAAGAGAAATTAAGACTTTTAAATTCATTGTATAAGGCAAGAATTAACCTCATTTCAAAACCAGGTAAATACACAAAAATTGAAGATAAGTATAAGCTAATATACTTGATAAACATAGATGCTAAAATTCTCAACAAAATGTTCTCAAACCACATTCAACAATTCATTAAAAAGATCATACATTTTGATCAAGTGGGATTTATTCTGGAGATGCAAGACTGATACAGTATTTGCAAATTAATAAATGTGATTTGTCACATAAATAAAATGAAAGATAAAAAAAATCATATGATTATATTAATAGAGGCAGAAAAAGCATTTAATAAAATCCAGCACCCATTTTTCATTAAAACTATGAGAAAAGTGGAAATATAAGGAACATACCTTAACATAATAAAGGCCATATATGATAAACCAACAACCAACATCATTCTCAATGGGCAAAAATTAAAAGCAATCTTCTTAAGATCAGGAAAAAGTTAGTGGGGCCCCCTTGCACCATTCCTATTTAACACAGTTCTGGAAGTCCTAGACACAGCAATCAGACGAGAAGAAAAATAAAAAGGATCCAAATTGGAAAAGAATAGTAGAAATTTTATTATTTGCAAATAACATGATATTATATATGAAAAGTCTTAAGTCTCAATTAAAAAATTACTTGACCTGATAAATGAATTTGGCAAGTTGACAGAATATGAAATTAATATTCAGAAATCAGTAGCATTTTTATACACCAACAATAAACTGTCAGAAATAAAAATTAAGGAAACACTCATTTACTATATCAACAAAAATAAATATACTTAGGAGTATATTTAACCACAGAGGTAAAAGAATTGTACTCAGAAAATTATGACATTAAAAAAATAAATCAAGAAAGACATAAGCAAGAGGAACCACGTACCGTGTTCATAATTGGATAAATTAACATCATTTAAATGTCTGTATTACCCAAAGCAATCTATAGATTCAATAAAATGATTATTAAAATATTAACAGCAGACTTCACAGATCTAGAACAAATATTCCAAAAATTTATACGAAACCAAAAAATAACATGAATATCCCAGCAATCTTGAAAATGAAAAATAAAGTGTGTGGTATCACACTTCCTGATATGAAGTTATACTACATAGCCATTATAATCAAAACAGCTTGGTATCGGCATAAGTACAGGCAAACACATCAATGTGACAGAACAGAGAAACCAGAAATAAACCCATGCCTTAATGGTCAATTGATATTTGACAAAAGAGGCAAAAGTATACAGCGGAGTAAAGAAAATCTATTTAGTAAGTCACAAAAACATAAAAATCTTGAAAAAAAACAGACGTTAAAATCTCCGATATCTCTCGTAGCAATATTTTTGCTCTTATATCTTCATGAGCAAGTGAAATAAAGGACAGAATGAACAAATTGGAGTATATCAAACTTAAAAGCTTTTGCACAGTGAAAGACACCATTATCATGATAAAAAGACAACTTACACAATGGGAGAACATATTTGTCTATACGTTGATAAGGAGTTAATATCTAAAATTTGTAAAAAAAACTTCTAAAATTCTACACCAGGAAATAGGCAATACAATTATAAAATGGAAAAAGGAACTGAGTATACACTTCACCAGAAAGGTCATACAGATGGCCAATAGACATATGAATAAACGTTCAACATCACTAATCATTAGAGAAATGGAAATTAAAACTGTAAGATACTACCTCACATCTGTCAGAATGGCTCTCATTAACAAATCAACACACAGCTAATGCTGGTGAAGTGTGGAGAAAAGGAACCCTCCTGCACTGTTCATGGGAATGCAGACTTGTGCAGCGATTGTGGAAAATAGTATGGCATTTTCTAAAAAAAAATAAAAATGGAACTGAGTTTTAATCCAGCTATCTCACTTTTAGCAATATATCCTAAGAATCCTAAAACACTAATTTAATTAAAGATATGCACCCCCATGTTTATTGCAGCATTGTTTACAATAGCCAAGATCTGGAAACAGCCCAAGTGACCATCACTGGAAGAGTGGATAAGAAAGTTGTTGCACATATACAGTGGTTCCTCACCTATCATGGGGGTTAGGTAATAGAGTCCCCCACAATAAGTGAAGGTCTGCAAAGTAGTGACCTTATGTGTATTTATTTATTTATAATTTTAATTTGTTTTTACATAGATTCAAGTGTCCTACTGAATATATCTCTCCCCACCTCCTTATTTTCCCTTAGTCCCCCATGCCTCCTTCTCCCAATGCCTTTCCCTTCAGGGTCTGCTATCCTGTCCTCTATAATGCTGTGTTATGTATATATAATTTTATTAATCTCCCTTCTCTGATCCCATTTTCTCCCTTATATTTATTTTATTATTTATATATATTTTAAGGCTTTGTAAACCCTCCCCACATTCTAATAAATCTTTTCCACACTGCTATTATTCCTTCCTACACTCTTATAAACACTGTCAATTTTTTAGGCTAGAAAATGCTTATTTTACCATAAAAGTAATTAAAATAATAAATATATAAAAATTTCTATATACCACAAAATCTCATAAAATAGCAAAAAATATGCAATACAAAATTTTGAAATTTGCGACACAGTGAGACTACAAAAAGTGAACTATGATATGGCAAGGAACTACTATACACAATTAAATACTACATGGTTATGAGCTAGAAGGAAACCTTACCTTTTGCAATGGCATGCATAAACCTGGAGATTATTATGCTAAGTGAAATAAGCCAGGCAGAGAAACACAATACCATATGATCTCATATGTGGAATCTAATGAACATGGTGAACTGTGGAACAGAATAAAGGCAGAGGCAAGTTCACTGGAAGCATAGGGACAGCTGTCAGAGGGAAGGCTGATGAAGGGACAGGATAAGAGAAGGTGAAGGGATTAGTAAAATTATGTATACAAAACACATAGATACAAATTACAGGACAGCAAATCCCATAGTAAAGAGGGAATAGACTTTGTGGAAGAGGAGCAAGGGGTGTGTAATGGTGGGCATGGTGTTGGGGGTGATAGTGTAATATTGAGTGGGACACTTGAATCCATTTTAACTGACTAAATTTAAAAACTTAATAAAAAAAGAAAAAGAAAAACCACAAAAAACAAATAACAAAAAACTAAAAGTAATAAAAAATTAACAAAACACCCACAAAAATAAGACTAAAAATATAAAAAATAAAAAAATGTAGTTCAATAGTGAAAAGAAAAAAAGAAGAAAATTCAGTTTTGAGAAGTTATTGCTTTTTTTCCAATAGGTGTCACTGTATTACAAATTTTAGCTCTGAAATTTCTGTTTTGAAGTCTGCTGAAAGGTTGCTGTCACAATGACATAGGAGTGGCTGCTACATGTGAGTGGTGGAGCATGTTGTGAGGGCTTTATGGATTAATGGCTTTATCAATGACATTCCCAAGTCTCTGGACACTTCTCCCTACATCTCAACAGACCAGGAGACCAGATCTGGGACACTCTGTTCTTCCGTGGAGAGAGTGGCTTGGGAGAGTTAGCTGTAAGATCTGTTTCTGACACTCTGCTTACCCAAAAATTGAGGGAGGTGAGATCTGAGAGGTTGGGGGACTGTACTTTTGTTTTCTCTATCTCTGCACTGAGTATGGGCTGTGAAAAGACAAAAGGAACACTGGCTGTGAACCCTCATTCTGCACCCACTTTGCTTTAGTATCTCCTCCTCTGCCCCTCAATACCTCTTATTCTCCTAGCACAAGGAGACCAAGTCATTATGGGCTTTTCCTCTCAACAGTGCCCTGGCAAACAAAACCCAGACAGTTTGAGTTTCTCTCCTCTCTAGAGTCCTAGCAGAGAGAAAAAAAGCCATTCACTTGGGCTTCTCTCAAAAACTGATCATGCATATGTTTTATCTTTTGCTTTCCCTTTTCAACCCTTCCCACATTTAATCTATTCTGTGGTTGGATCTTTGAGGCAAGCCTGCATGCCAAGCTGTAGTTGCTTTCCTGAGTTATAGATGTTCAATTTGTTAAAATTTTAAGGGAAGAGATTAGGAGTATCTCTCATGCTGCTATTACTCTTTACATTTTTTTTTACCTTCCACCCTCCTTCCTGCCCTTCCTTCTTCCTTCCTTTTATTTTAACCTTTATGGTTTCTGGATTTCATATATTTCTTGAGAAGGTCTTACCAAGATCAAATATTGTAAAGATGCACTATTATAGATTATTGTCTAAAGTTTTATACTTTTTAAATGTTTGGATCTTCATTGTAAGTGAATTTTTAAGTTGTTGTATATGGTGTGATGTAAGACCATAACTTTTCTCTTTTTCCAAAATAAAATTATTGAGAAACAATTTTATCAATGCCATTTATTAGAGAAAACAACTCTCATGTCAGCCTAATAAATATGTAGGTATATAAACAGATATATGGCAAAATAATGGACACCCATGTAACCCAGCTGTTTCTGAAGGAACTTCTACTACTTCTTTTACCACACCAGCATACACTCTACATCTTACACCTATTATTTCAAGCTTAGAATTGAGAAGAAATATATATACTTCTGTGGAAGCCCTATGCTGTGTCTGCTTTGAGTCCCCCCCACTCTATTTCTTTAGTCAATATGTCATCTTCTATTTTTGTATCTTGCATAACTTATGCAAAATATTAGATCTCCTAAAAGTAGTATTTCTTATTTTTCTTTTTTTTTAGCAAGGAAGAAAGAGAGAGAGAGAGTTAGACAGAAAGAGAGATAGATGAGAAACATCAGTTCTTTACTGTGCCACCTTAGTTGTTCATTGATTGCTTTCTCATATGTGCCTTAACGAGGGAGGCTCCAGCGAAGCCATAGACACTTACTCAAACCAGCAACATTAAGCTCAAGCCAGGGACCTTGAGCTTCAAGCTAGTGCTTTTTGGGCTTAAACTAGTGACCATGGGGTCGTATGTATGATTCCACACTGAAGCCAGCGATTCCACACCCAAACTGTATGAGCCTGCACTTAAGCCAGTGATCTTGGGGTTTTGAACCTGGGTTCTCTGCATCTCAGGCTCATGCTTTATTTAATGTGCCACCACCTCTTAAGGCTATTTTTCTTTTTCTTAGGCAACATTTTTATTTCTACACATTTCTGAAACAATTAAGTGTATATTCAAAAAATTCAGAAGTCCAATAAAATAAATTTGTGGTTTCCTTCTTTGATATCTTCTATAATACCACTATCTCCAAGTGCATATTAAACCTCTTAGCCATGGATGTGTGTCTAAAGATATATGTCAAGTTTAGTTTTAACAGTTCTACTGAGTGATATGACAGTTGCTGAATCATGTCATTTTCAGGGACATCATTTGGTCTGTCTCCAGTTCTCTTCTATTGTAATACAGAACTGTCTTATTTTTCAATGCTATTTGGACTTATTTTAAAAAATTTGATGTCATGTATTTAAATAAGATTATTGAAAGATCAATGGGGTTTTAGAGAGAGCAGAGAAAGAAATGTACATACAGTATTCTATGTTGAAACTCTGATCAATTTTTTCTAAAAAATTTCACCAGTGTATTTGAATCCTAGATGTGAATAAACTCTGGATTTTTCCTTCCATTGATTTCTCCTAGGTCTATCCCTTTACTAAATCTAATTAAATGCCAAAAATAGACAATCCAAGGCTATTACTCATATGATCCTACGACTCTATCAAAATTAGAATTTCAAGCTAGCTTTAAAATTACACTAAGCATTGTGCCTAAGGTCTGAATATTATAATGAAAAAGAAGCTACTTAGTTTGGGTTTTCTCCAAAAGCAGAAGTGAGAGAGAAGATTTGGCATGCAAGTGGTGATCCAAGACACTGAAAAGAAGGACTAGAAAGAGTGAAATAGGTGAAGATAAAAAAGGCTTTGTTAACTAATAATAGCTGTGGTTGTCTATGGCTCAATTCTGTTAGAAATCCTTCGAGAAGCCACTAGGATGTGCCTCAAAACTGTTTGCCCAAGGGGACAACAGAAGAAAGTATATACATGGCATCTCATCATTCATTGGTCAAATGTTGCAATTAGTGGGCATTAACTCATTCATACCTCCAGTTTTACTATTAAGTTGCCAGATTTAGAAAATAAGAATAGAAGATGCTCAGTTAATCTTGAAGAATTTCAGATAAACCTTGAATTTATTTAGTATGTTTGGTCCATATAATATTTAGGACATACTTTTACTAAAAAAAATGTTGATCTAAAATTAAAATTTAACTATGTGTCCTGTATTTTATCTGGTAATCTTATTTGCAACATAACTAAATGGAAAGAAGTATCTGCAGGTTAAACACTCAGCAGCGGTATCAAGATCCTTGGTGAAAAAGAGAAGTATATTGTGCAGCTGAAATGACCTGCAATGAGGCCTGCAGCTGTTGCCACAGCAACAAATAGAGTTGAAAATATGGAACAGGAAGAAGTGAGGCAAGGAACCATTGCTGTCTTTGTCACTTAAAGGTAAAAATCCTAATTGGAAAACAACTAAAATGATTAAATATAATATAATAGCAAAAGTGTCATACTAGGCCAAGCATTGGGTATACTGTTGTAAAAGGTGAAAGATGGAGACAAGGGGGTGGTGATGATGGTCTAGTTGGGAAGAAAGTATGGCAAATTAAATGGAAAAGGATAACTATTCTGTGAGCCACCTAAAGCCAAGGATCAGGCCTGATTCATTTGGTATTCTCCCATATCCAGAGTGTGCCTGGCACAGAAAATGCCTGTAAATGTTTGTTAAATTAATATATAAATAAATGAATGGATAAATAAAAAGATAAGAAAAAGAAAGAAGTATTTCAAAATTAAAAATACAGAAAGGAAATAAAAATAAACGTGAAAGGCATTAACATTTTTTATTCTTTATTCAAAGAATTCTAATGTGAAAGGAAAATAATTTTGAAAGTGAGAAAATAAGCTACTTTTATCCCTCTAAGCATTTCAAATACAACAGAAAATATAGCCTTTTTTCTTTTCTTTTTTTAAGCAAAAGAAGAGAGAGAGTAAGACAGATAGACAGAGAAGACAGACAGATAAGGAGGGGACAGGATGAAAGAGAAAAGAGAAGCATCAACTCATAGTTTTGGCACCTTAGTTGTATATTCATTGCTTTCTCATACATGCCTTGACAGGGGGTTTCAATCAAGCCAGTGACCCCTTGTTTAAGCCAGCAACTTTGGGCTCAAGCCAACAACCTTATGCTTCAATCCAGCAACCTTTGTGTGCTGAAGCCAGCAACCTTTGTGCTCAAACCAGCAACCATTAGGTCATGTCTACAATCCCATGCTCAAGTCAGTGACCCTGCAACCAAGCTGGTGAATCTCTCTCAATCCAGGATACTTGGGGATTCAAACCTGGGTCCTCAGCATTCCAGATTGATACACTATTCATTGCACCACTACCTAGTCTGTCTAAATAAGGCCTTTTAAGTGGAATTTTTACAATATACATATCTATAATATAAATCATACAAATGGGCTCTGCAACATAAACACTGGTAACCATAATCAGAAAACATTATCTCTTATCTCTAGAAATTTTCTGAAAATTTATATACAATTGTGAACCCTTTTTAAATATAACGTTGCTTACCCTTAAATTTTATTCTAGGGTAATAAAATCAATATTTATGAAGTGCTAACAAATTTTAAGAACAGAGTAATTACTCTGAAAATTAGTCTAACAGTTATTTATAAAAGAAAGTTGGAACTGTGGTAAGAAATTTTTTCCCTACACCCAAAAGATATTCACATCCTAATCCCTAAATCTTGGAAATAGGTTATGTCACCGGCTGTTATAAAATGAATTGTATCATTTTTTTTGAATTATTGAATTATTCTTAGTTGAACATTTTTTTCTGTAATTTTTAAAAGTTTTTATTCATTTTAATGGGGTGACATCAATAAATCAGGATACATATATTCAATGAAAACATGTCCAGGTTATCTTTCATTCAATTATGTTGCATACCCATAACCCAAAGTCAGATTGTCCTCTGTCACATTCTATCTAGTTTTCTTTGTGCCCCTCCCCCTTCCCCTTCCCTTCTCCCTCCCTCTTCTCCCCACCCCCCTCCTCGGTAACCACCACACTCTTGTCCATGTCTCTTAGTCTTGTTTTTATTTCCCACCTATGTATGGAATCATGCAGTTCTTAGTTTTTTCTGATTTACTTATTTCACTCCATATAATGTTATCAAGATCCAACCATCTTGTATGGTGGTTCCTCAAAAAACTGAAAATAGAACTACCTTATGACTCAGCAATCCCTCTACTGGGTATATACCCCCAAAACTCAGAAACATTGATACGTAAAGACACATGTAGCCCCATGTTCATTGTAGCATTGTTCACAGCGGCCAAGACATGGAAACAACCAAAAAGCCCTTCAATAGATGACTACATAAAGAAGATGTGGCACATATACACTATGGAATACTACTCAGTCAAAGAAATTATGACATCGGATTATTTACAACAAAATGATTGGATCTTGATAACATTTTCTGTAATTTTTATTAATTTTAATGTATTGTGTATACATGGATTCAAATGTCCCACTGAATATAACATACTCACCCTCCATGCCAGATTCCCCCATTTATACCCCCTTTCCCCCCTCTCCCTAACTCCATCCACCCTACACTTTAAGGTTTGCTGTCTTGTTATCTGTACCTCTATGTTATGTATATATAATTTCATAAATTCTTTTACCTCTGATTTTATCCCCTCATGCCCCTTCCCTCTGAAAGATGTCTCTCTGGTCCCTGTGACCACACCTTTGCCTCTATTCTGTTCTTCAGTTCACTTTGTTCATTAGATTCCACATATGAGTAAAATCATATGATATTTGTCTTTCCTGCCTGGTTTATTTTACTTTGCATAAAATCTCCAAGTCCATCCATGCCATCACAAAAGGTAAGATTTCCTCCTTTTTAATGGCAGTGTAGTACTTCATTGTGTATATGTACCAAAGCTTTTCAATCCATTCATCCACGACAGACACTTGGATTGTTTCCAGATCTTGGCTATTGTAATCAATGCTTCATTATACATGGGGGTGCATATTTATTTTAAATTAGTGATTTAATATTTCCAGGATATATTACTAAAAGTGGGATAGCTTGGTCAAAAGGCAGTTCCATTTTTAATTATTTGCGTAAACTCCATGCCATTCTCCAGAGTAGCTACACAAGTCTGCATTCCCACTAGCAGTGCAGGAGGGTTCCCTTTTCTCCACTCTCTCGCCAGCACTTATTGTGTGTTATTTTGTTAATGAATGTCATTCTGACAGGTGTGAAGTGATATCTCACTGTGGTATTAATTTTCATGTCTCTGATGATTAGTGACATTGAAGATTTTTTCATATTTTTATTGGCCATCTATATGTCCTTGTTGAAGAAGTGTCTATTCAGTTCCTTTGCCCATTTATTAGTTGGATTATTTACATTCCTGGTGTTGAGTTTTAGAAGTTCTTTACAAATTTTGGTTTTTAACCCTTATCAGAGGTATTGGCAGATATGTTCTCCCATTGTGTGGGTTGTCTTTTTCTTTTGTTAAAGTGTCTTTTGTTGTGCAAAAGCTTTTCAGTTTGATGTAGTTTCATTTGTTTATTTTGTCCTTTATTTCACTTGCCTTGGAGATATATCAGCAAAAATATTGCTATGAGAGATATCAAAGAGTTTTACTGCCTATGTTTTCTTCCAAGATGTTTAAGGTTTCACAACTTATGTTTAAATCTTTTATCCATCTTGAGTTTATTTTTGTGAATGGTGTAAGTTGGTGGTCTAGATTCATTTTTTGGCATGTAACTATCCAATTGTTTCAACACCATTTATTAAAGAGACTCTCTTTATTCCATTCTCTTTATTCCATTGTATGTTCTTTTTATTTTTTTATTTTTTTACAGAGACAGAGAGAGAGTCAGAGAGAAGGATTGATAAGGACAGACAGACAGGAACAGAGAGAGATGAAAAGCATCAATCATTAGTTTTTTGTTGTGACACCTTAGTTGTACATTGATTCCTTTCTCATATGTGCTTTGACCGTGGGGCTACAGCAGACCAAGAAACCTCTTGCTTGATCCAGAGACCTTGGGTTCAAGCTGGTGAGCTTTTTTTGCTCAAACTAGATGCTCCCGTGCTCAAGCTGGCAACTTCAGGGTCTCAAACCTGGGTCCTCCACATCCCAGTCCGATTCTCTTCCACTGCACCACTGCCTGGTCAGGCCCATTGTATGCTTTTACCTCCTTTTTCAAATATCAATTGACCATAAAGGTGTGGGTTTATTTCTGGGTTCTCTGTTCTGTTCCATTGATATTTATGCCAGTTCTTATGCCAGTGCCAAGCTTTTTTGAGTACAATGTCCTTGTAGTATAACTTGATATCAGGAAGTGTGATACCTCCCAATTTATTCTTCATTTTCAAGATTGCTGAGGCTATTCATGTTCTTTTTTTGGTTCCATATACATTTTTGGAATATTTTTTCTATATCTTTAAGATATGCCACTGGTGTTTTAATAGGAATTGTTTTGAATTTAATAGATTGGCTTGAGTAATTTAAACACTTTAATTATATTTATTCTTTCTATCCACACAGTATATGCTTCCAGTATTTTTGTATCTTCCTTGATTTCTTTTATCAATGTTTTATAATTTTCCTAGTACAGGTCTTTTACCTTTTTGGTTAAATTTATTCCTAGGTACATTATTCCTTTGTTGCAATAGTAAAGAGAAATGTTCCTTTAATTTCTCTTTCAGACAATTCATTGCTGATGTATAAAAATGCCACAGATGTCTGAATATTAATTTTATATCCTGCCACCTGGCCAAATTCATTTATCAGGTCTAGTAGTTTTTTCACTGAGACTAGGGTTTTCCATGCACAATATCACGTCACCAGCAAATAACTATAGTATTACTTCTTATTTCCAATTTGGATGCCTTTTATTTATTCTTCTTGTCTGACTAGTGTAGCTAGGACTTCCAGAATTATGTTAAATAAGAGTGGTGAAAGAGGGCTCCCCAGCCTTCTTCCTGATCTTAAAAGAATTGCTTTTAATTTTTGTCCATTGAGAATGATGTTAGCTGTGGGTTTGTCATGGTCTTTATTATGTTCAGGTATGTTCCCTGTATTCCCATTTTGCTGAGAGCTTTGATCATAAATGGGTGCTGGATTTTATCAAATGCTTTTTTTTTTTGCATACAATGATAGTATCTTGTGATTTTCACCCTTCCTTTTGTTTATGAGATTAATCACAATGATTGATTTGCAATTATTGTACCAGCCTTGCCCCCCCCCCCGGAATAAATCCCACTTGATGTATAATGTTTTTCAAGTATTGCTGGATCTTGTTTGCTAATATTTTGTTCAGAACTTTGGCATCTAAGTTCTTCAGGGATATCGGCCTATAGTTTCTTTTCTTTGTAGTGTCTTTACCTGGTTTTTGAATGAGGATCATACTTGTCTCATAAAAGGAGCTTGGAAGTCTTCCCTCGCCTTGAATTTTTGGAAATAACTTGAGAGGGATAAGTGTTAGTTCTTCTTTGAATATTTGGTAAAATTCACCAGTGAAGCCATCTTGTCCAGGACTTCTGTTTGCTGAGAGTTTTTTGATACCTGTTTCCATTTCATTTGTTGTAATTTGTCTGTTAGGTTTTCTTAGTCTTCCAGATTGAATTTTGAAAGATTATATGTTTCCAGGAATTTATCTCTTTCACCTAGGTTGTCTAATTTTTTGGCATATAGATCTTCATAGTCTTTTCTTAAAATCCTTTGTATTTCTGTTGTGTCAGTTGTTACTTCTCCACTTTCATTTCTAATTTTACTTAGTGGAGTCCTCTCTTTTTCATCATGAGTCTTGTTAAAGGTTCATCAATCGTGTTTACCTTTTCAAAGGAGCAACTCTTGGTTTTAGTGAATCTTCTGTATTCTTTTTTTAGCTTCTCTGTCATTTATTTCCACTCTGATCTTTGTAATTTTCTTTCTTCTAACTTCCTCTGGGATTTATTTGTTGTTCTTTTTCTTGTTTTATATGTAAACTTAAGTTGTACATTTGATTTTTTCTTGCTTCTTAAGGTGTGGGAAAATGGGTAGGAATTAGACTGTGGTCCTGAGACAATTCTTTTGTGCATACTGTAGAATGCCAATCCTGTGGGGGCAGAACACTGCCTTTGCAAGCACTGTTAAAATTGTTTAAAGGAAAATAGTTGATCCCCATTGCCTTTTCCTTACATACCTGAAAAGCATTAGTTAATTCCCCTTCTCTGCACCTGAACCCTGGCTCTGCTAATTTGCTTAATGAGCAAAGAGACTAATAAATACAATGAGGCTGCAGTGGTCTGGGCTCTTGGTTGTAGATTCTGAGAATCCCCTGTACCCTTCTTTCTCTCTGTGTTGTGTTTTGTGTTTATTTATTTTTTCTTAAGTCCTGCAGCACCTTCTTTTTGTGCATGCACATGGGTGAGCTGGTCTTGGCAAGTGGTGCCCAACATTGGGTCTGGCAAACAGGAACCTAACTGGACAGGGACAGTGACCTGACTGGAAGAAGGATTGCCAGAGTGATAAAGTAAGAAAATAACTGCTGGACCCTGAGAGGGAAATTGAGACCTAAGTTTAGTCTGTCACAGAAAAGTGGTGAGGACATCCTCAGAAAAATACGGGATAACAATTGGGAACAGGGACAGTGTTATGAAATGCTGTCCCTATATCTGTCTCTTAAAATAATTGTTAAAGGCTGGTGGGGCTAAAGCCAGCAAAGAAAAACTTTTAGAATTATTACAAGTAATTGAGAAACATTGTACTTGTTTCCTACTTTAGAAAGTCTAGATTTACATGACTGGGAAAAGGAAAGAAAACCATTAAAAAATTACATACTCAAGGTGTTCCATTGCTGGCTACTATCTGACAGACTTCAACCTTAATAAAATCAGTTTTAGAACCGTTACAAACTGATGGTGATGATGAGGGAGATGAAGAATGTGAGAAGGTTAAGTACGCTGTGCCTGAAAGTGCTCTGAAGATTGACAAACCTTCTTTGCCATCTGCCCCTTTTATTAATTTTGTGGAACCTTTGCCATCCCCTCCACCGCCTGTTTTTGTACCTAGGGAGTTTCCACCACAATTATCAGCTCTCCAGAAAGGAATATTACAGGCCCATAGAGAGGGATATTTATTTATTTATTTTACTAGGGTGACATCAATAAATCAGGGTACATATGTTCAAAGAAAACATGTCCAGGTGATCTTGTCAATCAATTATGTTGCATACCCATCACCCAAAGGCAGATTTTCCTCCGTCACCTATCTAGTTTTATTTTGTGCCCCTCCCCCTCCTCCTTTTCCTCTCCCTCCCCCCCATTACCACCACAATCTTATCAATGTCTCTTAGTCTCGTTTTTATGTCCCACCTACATATGGAGTAATGCAGTTCTTGGTTTTTTCTGCTTTACTTATTTTACTTCGTATAATGTTATCAAGATCCCAATATTTTGTTTTAAATGATCTGATGTCATCATTTCTTATGGCTGAGTAGTATTCCATAGTGTACATGTGCCACATCTTCTTTATCCAGTCTTCTATTGAAGGGCTTTTTGGTTGTTTCCATGTCTTGGCCACTGTGAACAATGCTGCAATGAACATGGGGCTGCATGTGTCTTTACGTATCAATGTTTCTGAGTTTTGGGGGTATATACTCAGTAGAGGGATTGCTGGGTCATAAGGTAGTTCTATTTTCAGTTCTTTGAGGAACCACTATACTTTCTTCCATAATGGTTGTACTACTTTACATTCCCACCAACAGTGAATGAGGGTTCCTTTTCTCCACAGCCTCTCCAACATTTGCTATTACCTGTCTTGTTAATAATAGCTAATCTAACAGGTGTGAAGTGGTATGAGAGGGATATTTAGATGCAATATAAATGGCCTTTCCAGTAACAGTTACAGAGAAAGTGGCTCCTGGGGTGGATCTCCAAAATCCTAATTGTGTTTATTAATTCCTCCATGAATTGTTCCCTTTTAAGATACTGAAGGAATTGAAATTATTTGTACAACAATATGGAACTAATTCTCCTTTCACTTACGGCCTGATCCAGGGTCTTGCTGAAGGTTCTTGTTTAATTCCTGTTGATTGGAACACTTTGGCTCAAATTTTACTAAGTTTTAGGGAATTTTTACAATTTAAGACTTGGTGGCATGACCATGCCAAAACTCACGCCACATATAACAGAGCCTATAACATTCCTATTTTATTAAAATAATTGGTGGGTTCTGGAGCATGGGTAGGTGTCCCAAATCAAATTTCTATGAAGGATATGGCCATTGCCCAAATTAGGAAATATTACTTGCAAGTTTGGGAGAAAATTGAATTTAAGGGACAATCAGCTTTCTCTTTATTTAATTTTTAAAAAATTTTTTTTTAGATTTTATTTATTCATTTTAGAGAGAGGATACAGAGAAAAAGAGAGTGTGTGTGAGAGAGAGAGAAGGTGGGGAGGAGCAGAAAGCATCAACTCTCATATATGCCTTGACTTACGGAACATAACACTGAGGCAACCTAGGCATTTCAGGTCAATGCTTTAGCCACTGCACCACCACAGGTCAGGTAATCAGCTGTCTCTTTTGAAAAGGTATTGTAAGAACCAAAGAAGCTCTATACTGAATTTATTGCCCAGCTCCAAGAGGCTATTAAAAAACAAATCACCAATGTTGAAGCTGCTGATACTTTACTCCAACTATTCGGATTTGAAAACACTAACCAAGATTGCCAAAAGGATATCGACCCAATGAAAGAAAAATTAGACTTAACTGGATACAATAAAATTTACAGGGCTACTATGATGGCTCAGGCTATGGCAGGATTAAAGTTAAACTCAAAATTTTCAGGAAAATGCTATAATTGTGGCAAGTTAGGACATACAAAAAAGGAATGTAATAGAAAAGACAATAGAGTAACTCCTCATCAAAAATGAGAAAATGAGGGAGGAAAGCTGCCCGGGATATGCCCATGTTGTAGGAAAGGTAACCATTGGTTCATTCTCAAGTCATAAAAACAGAACATCACTTCAGGAAAACTACCAGCGCGGCATGTTCCCAGCCCCTTTTCTAAAGGGAGCATACCCAGTGCAGCAGGAAGTTCCAAACTTCCTCAGGAGTAATAATCCGCAGTGTCCTGGTATTATCCCCAGCCACAGAAGGGAGTGCAGCCATAGATATTACTACCTGAGAAGGTATTCTTTTAACCCCCCCGGACAGGACCCTGTAAAGGTTAAGACTGGTTTATGTGAACCACTACCTCCTAATATGGTGGGACATTTGCTAGGACTTCCTAGTTTAACATCAAAAGGAGTCCGAGTTTATACTGGAGTAATTGACTGACTATACTGGGGAAATTATAGTCCTGATGTTTTTCTCAATCCCATGGAAGGCAGATTCTGGAAAATGGATTGCTCAATTTTTATTGTTGCTTTATATTTCAATGAGATCAAATGAGAAGGTTCACAGCACCCAAGGATTTGGGAGCTCTAGACAAGCAGGGTTCTTTTCAACAGAAAAAAAAACAACAACTTTAAACAAAAGTTCTACCTGTGAAATTACTATACAAAATAAAAAACTCACCCATATTCATTCCCATACTAATTTAGCCAGACCCTTGGCTGCAGGCAATGCTACAGCCAACAAACTGGTTATGCCTATTCTTACAGAGGCAAGTCAGTTTCATGACTTGATTCATGTTAATGCTTCACGACTCCATGCTAGATTCCAACTGTCTTGCAAACAAGTTAAAGATATTGTATACATATGTCCTAGATGTCAAATTATTAACAACTCCAAACAATCGCCTCCTGGGATTAATCTCTGAGGCTTGGAAACAAATCACATTTGGCTGATGGATGTGACTCCATCTTTTGGTAAACAATCACATATCAAAAAGTTTATTGAAATGCTAATCGCTGCTATCATACTTACTACTTACTACAGTCACAGCAGTATCATGAGTAGCCTTATATCAGAGTATCCAAACTACTGAATTTATTCAAAAATGGTGATTAGCATGTGGAAGTCAAATTCACCTTAATCAAGATATCAGTAGATGCCTAGTAAATTTACAAAATGCTGTGTTGCTGCTCAGGGAAAAACTACTAACTGTAAAAATACAGGTTAAACTTTAATTAGTGGAAGAAAATCATCAGGCTCAATTGGATTGTGTTTGGGATGGAGAACCACTTCAGTTGTTGATTTTTAATTCACCATATTCTCCTACAGGTGATATTTTTCAGTACGATAAATTAGTTCAATGGATATTCTTACCTAATTCTACCATGAAATCCCTCTCTCCCTATCTTGACCTCATGTCTTCACTTAATCTCAAAGAAAGAGAAGAAAATTTAACAATTTATGGGATGTGATCTGTCTACAATCATTCTTCCCTTAACAAGAACTGATATTTCTTCTTGTTTTACTCTTACTTTTAGAATTATTCACCTTCCTCCACAGCTGTAGATCAACATTACTCTGCTTTATCTTTATCTTCTCTTACAGAACATCCACTTATATGGGGCAGGATCCGGTGACCATTCTTTGGGAAACGGGATAATTGCAAAGCTAGAGACAGAGTTTTCCTTGGATCTCACCCTCTACAGGAGAAGCCCCACTTTGGGAACCATCTCATCAAGTAAAACCTTATCATGAGTGAGAGAAAGTGGAGAAGACTCATCTATGACCTGAAACCCCCAATCATGCAGTTGAAGAGACTAACCCCCCAGACCACTCGTCTGGTGGGACTGATGAAAGCAATGAAGAAGGCAGCTCTTCCAAGCTGAGGGTATATAAAACATCTGTGCCAAGAAGTAGAGTAACAATTGAAGCAGCAGAAACAAAAAAATTTTTGATGCCGGCCCCTTGTTGGAAGCTGATCAACAATTTCTGGCTGACATAGTCACAGCAAAGGAGAGGTGCAATGATACTTACTTCTTTAACTTTTTGAATTAATTAATTTTTTATCCCCCCTTCCTCTGAATGTGTGTGCTATCATTTATGGCACAGGGATAATAGCACCATGCTTTCCCTGCAGATTCGCAGTAATTTCTCTGGAAATGAGACAGAGGGTATGAGTTCCACAGGAAAGCCTATAAACCCCCTTGCCTGGGCCCATAGACATAGGAGGCTGGCTATGATATCCCCTCAAAAGGGATAAGTCTGTAGGAAAATTCCCTCCTATAAATCATGTTAGGAAAAATAGATTGTGACTTATGAATAGGTAGGAAACAGTAACTATACACAAAAGCACCTTTCAACCTTCACTTAATCTGTTACTTTACCTCCCTAGACTTTTCATATAATAGAATAGAAAAACTTTTTGTTCCTCTTGCATACCTGATCTGCAGGTAGTGGAATACTCTGAGAAAAATAAAATTAGAACTTAACTAGTATATGAATATAGTAGACAAATAAAATTTGACTAGACAGTAGGACATTAGGTAAGGTAGAGTTATTAATTAATACTGACCTTTTGGGACATAAAAGTGAAACTAAGAGACATCGATAAGAGTGTGGTGGTTACAGGGGGAGGGGGGAGAGGGAGAGGGAAAGGGGGAGGAGGAGGGGCACAAAGAAAACTAGATAGAAGGTGACAGAGGATAATCTGACTTTGGGTGATGGGTATGCAACATAAGTGAACGACAAGATAACCTGGACTTATTATCTTTGAATATATGTATCCTGATTTATTGATGTCGCCCCATTAAAAATAAAATTATTAAAAAAAATACTGACCTTTTAGAAGGTTGCACGAAAACCATTGTTGCTGTTTTCAAGTTATTGTATAACTGTACTTAGAATGACTTACCACCTGATTTATAGCTTATAGAAATGTACTAACCATTGCCTAGAAATATATAACCATAGTGAAACAAAAACAATAATTAATCAATGTATTCTGTATACCAGTGGTCCCCAACCTTTTTTGGGCCACGGACCAGTTTAATGTCAGAAAATATTTTCACGGACCAGCCTTTAGGGTGGGACAGATAAATGCACAAAATAAAATTATGCAACCGGCATAAAAACTGTGGTATTTTTAAATATAATTGTCGAACTTACGAGATAAGCGTCAAGAGTGAGTCTTAATGTCCTGGCCGGTTGACTCAGTGGTAGAGCGTCGGCCCGGTGTGCAGAGGTCCCGGGTTCGATTCCTGGCCAGGGCACACAGGAGAGGCACCCATCTGCCTCTCCACCCCACCCCCTCTCCTTCCTCTCTGTCTCTCTCTTCCCCTCCTGCAGCTTCCCCTCCATTGGAGCAAAGATGGCCCAGGCGCTGGGACTGGCTCCTTGGCCTCTGCCCCAGGCGCTAGAGTGGCTCTGGTCATGGCACAGCGATGCCCCGGAGGGGCAGAACATCACCCCCTGGTGGGCAGAGCATCGCCCCCTGGTGGGCGTGCCGGGTGGATCCCGGTCAGGCGCATGCGGGAGTCTGTCTGACTGTCTCTCCCCGTTTCCAGCTTCAGAAAAATACAAAAAAAAAAAAAAAAAAAAAAGAGAGAGTCTTAGATGAATATAACAGAGAGAATCTGGGCATCTTTAAAAAATAAAACATCGTTCAGACTTAAATATAAATAAAACAGAAATAATGTAAGTTCTTTATTCTTTCTCTGTGGACCAGTACCAAATGGCCCACAGACTGATACCAGTCCACGGCCCAGGGATTGGGGACCACTGCTGTATACCATGTGATTGTAACTTTGTGTGTGTGTATAAAAATAAAGCTATACTAGCCATTGTTGGAGATGCCTGGCAGTTAATGCTAAAGCATTGGGCTCTCTCGCTCATTTTGTGCTGACGCAGTCTCTTCCTGTGGGACCCCTGAATCCACCCCAGGGTAGGACCCTGGCAGCACCTAACATGACAGTTGCACTTTTTCTCTACTTGCAATAAATACCTCAGGTACTTGCAAGAAACCCTCCAGCAATTGATGCAAAGGAAGGCTCTAAGCCTGCTTAGGCAACTGTGCAAAAACAAAAAGGGGGACATGTGGGAAAATGGCTGGAAATTAGACTGTGGTCCTGAGACAAGTCTTTTGTGCATACTTTGGACTGACATGTCCTGTAGGGGCAGAACACTGCTCTTGTAATCACTGGTAAGATTGTTTAAAGAAAAAACATTAGTTAATTACCCTTCTCTGCACCTGAACCCAGGCTCTACTATTTTGCTTAAAGAGCAAATAGACCAATAAATACTAGGAGGCTACAGTGATCTGGGCTCTCAGTCCTAGAGTCTGAGAGTCCCATCTACTCATCTTTCTCTGTATGTTGAATCTTGTGTATGTCTTTTCTTAAATCCTGCAGTAACTTCTTTTCATGCATGCCCACGGCTGAGCTGGTCTTGGCATTATGGTATGCATATAATGTTATGAACTTCCCTCTCAGTACTGCTATTGCTGTGTCCTATAAATTTTGAATTGCTGTATATTTATTTTCATCTGTTTCAAGAAATTTTTTTATTTCTTCCTTGATCTCATTGTTAATCTGTTCATTATTTAATAACATGCTATTTACCCTCCAAGTGTTTAAATGTATTTCAGTTTTTCTATTGTAGTTGATTTCTACTTTTATGCCATTGTGATCAGAGAAGATGCATGATATAATTTCAATCTTCTTAAATTTATTGAGACTCATTTTGTGTTCTAAGTTTCGGTTTATACTAGTAAGTGTACCTTGAGCACTTGAAAAAAAATGTGTATTCTGCTACTTTGAGGTGAAAGATTCTGAAGATATAAATTAAATTTAGTTGAGCTAGTGTATATTTAAGGCCTCTGTTTCTTTGTTAATTTTCTGTCTGGAGGCTCTATCCAGTGATGTTAGTGGGGTATTAAAATACCTTAATATTGCCTAACCAGGTGGTGGCACAGTGGATAGAGCATTGGACTGGGATGCGGAAGACCCAGTTTCGAGACCTGAAGGTCACCAGCTTGAGCGAGGGCTCATCTGGTTTGAGCAAAAGCTCACCAGCTTGAGCCCAAGGTCGCTGGCTCGAGCAAGGGGTTACTCGGTCTGCTGAAGGCCCGCCGTCAAGGCATGTATGAGAAAGCAATCAATGAGCAATTAAGGTGTTGCAACATGCAGCGAAAAACTAATGATCGATGCTTCTCACCTCTCTGTTCCTGTCTGTCTGTCCCTGTCTATCCCTCTCTCTGACTCTCTCTGTCTCTGCAAAAAAATCCCAAACAAACAAAAAAAAACTTAAAAAATACCCTACTATTATAGTGTTGCTGTTAACCTCACCCTTTATGTCCATCAAAATCTGCTTTATATATTTAGATGCTCTTATATCAGGCTCATAAATATTTACAATATTTATTTCCCCTGATAGATTGCTCCCTTTATCATTTTGTAGTGACCTTCTTTATCCCTTACTACAGTCTTCTTAAAAAATCTATTTTCTCAGATATAAGTATTAATAGCCCATCTTTTTTTTTCATTTCCTTTTGTGTGAAATAATTTTTTCCATCCCTTCTCTAATAGTCTATGTGTATCTTTTGTTCTTAGGTGGGTTCCTTGCAAACAGCATATGTACAAGTTCCTTTTTCTTATCCACGCAGCTACCCTATGTCTTCTGAGAGGAGCATTTATTGCATTTACATTTGAGGTTCTTATTGAAATGTACTTATTAGTTGTCATTTTATTCTTTGACTCTACATCACTCTTTTTCTTGATTTTTTTGCTCTTTTTTTAAAGAAGCATATACTTTACTTAAAATATAATCAGAGTAGTGTACAAATATTTGATTTTTTATCATGTTAATTCTTTTTTTCCTTTTTTTTATCTTTCATTTTTTTAAATTAATTTTAGTAGGGTAACATCAATAAATCAGGATACATATGTTCAAAGAAAACATGTCCAGGTGATCTTGTCAATCAATTATGTTGCATACCCATCACCCAAAGTCAGATTTTCCTCCATCACCTTCTATCTAGTTTTTGTTGTGCTACTCCCCCTCCCCCTTTTCCTCTCCCTTCCCCCCTCCCCACAACCACCACACTCTTATCAATGTCTCTTAGTCTCGTTTTTATGTCCCACCTATGTATGGAATAATGCAGTTCTTGTTTTTTTTTCTGATTTACTTATTTCACTTCGTATAATGTTATCAAGATACCAATATTTTGTTGTAAATGATCCGATGTCATCATTTCTTATGGCTGAGTAGTATTCCATAGTGTATATGTGCCATATCTTTTTTATCCAGTCATCTATTGAAGGGCTTTTTGGTTGTTTCCATGCCTTGGCCACTGTGAACAATGCTGCAATGAACATGGGCTGCATGTGTCTTTACGTATCAATGTTTCTGAGTTTTGGGGGCATATACCCAGTAGAGGGATTGCTGGGTCATAAGGTAGTTCTATTTTCAGTTTTTTGAGGAACCACCATATTTTCTTCCATAATGGTTATACTACTTTACATTCCCACCAACAGTGAATGAGAGTTCCTTTTTCTCCACAGCCTCTCCAACATTTGCCATTACCTCTCTTGTTAATAATAGCTAATCTAACAGATGTGAAGTGGTATCTCATTGCAGTTTTGATTTGCATTTTTCTAATAACTAATGAAGATGAACATCTTTTCATATATCTGTTGGCCATTTGTATTTCTTTCTGAGAGAAGTGTCTGTTCATGTCCTCTTTTCATTTTTTTTATTGAATTGTTTGTTTGTTTGTTGTTGAGTTTTATGAGTTCTTTGTATATTTTGGATATTAGGCCCTTATCTGAGCTGTTGTTCGAATACAGTTTGTACCCTTGTACTATAATTAATTCAAAATGGATCAAAGACTTAAATATAAGACCTGAAACAATAAAGTACATAGAAGAAGACATAGGTTCTAAACTCATGGACCTTGGTTTTAAAGAGCATTTTATGAATTTTATTTCAAAGGCAAGGGAAGTGAAGGCAAAAATAAATGAATGGGACGACATCAGATTAAGAAGTTTTTGCTCAGCAAGAGAAACTGACAACAAAATAAACAGACAGCCAACTAAATGGAAATGATATTTTTTGCCCTTTTTATAAAATTCTTCTTTTTTTATTTTTTATTTATTCATTTTAGAGAGGAGAGGGTGAGACAGAGAGAGAGAGACAGAGAGACAGAAGGGGGAGGAGCTGGAAGCATCAACTTCCATATGTGCCTTGACCAGGCAAGCCCAGGGTTTCGAACCAGTGACCTCAGCATTTCCAGGTCGATGCTTTATCCACTGCGCCACCACAGGTTAGGCGTATAGTATTCTTCTTAACATTTATTGCAGTTCTAGTTTGGGTGTAATGATTTATTGAGTTTATTTATTTTTTATATTTTCTGTCTGGAAGCTTTTTATTTATCCTTCAATTTTAAAAAATTGCTGGATAAAGAAGTCTTGCTTATAGGTTCTTGTTTTGCATCACTTTGAATATTTCTTGTCAATACTTTCTGGCTTCAAGTGTTTCTGTTGAGAAGTCTGATGTCATCCTTATGGGAGCTCCTCTGCAGATAATCAATTGCTTTATTTTTCAGCTTTTAGTATTCTTTCTTTGTCTCTTAATTTTGGCATTTTAATTGTATGTCTTGGTGAGGGCCTTCTTTGGTTATTCTTTAATGGGATTCTGTGTTTCTTGAACTTGAGTGACATTTTCTTTCATCAATTTTGGAAAATTTTCAGCTGTGATTTTTTCAAACATGTTTTCTATCACTTGTTCATTCTCCTTTTTTTCAGAAACCCCTACAATGTGATTGTTGTTTCTCTTTATGTTGTCTCAGAGCTAGTTCTCTTAGACTTTTCTCAGAGTTTTTGATCCTCCTTTCTTTTTTTTTTCTGTATTTTTCTGAAGCTGAAATGGGGAGAGACAGTCAGACAGACTCCCACATATGCCCGACTGGGATCCACCCAGCACGCCCACCAGGGGGCGATACTCTGCCCCTCCAGGGCATCACTCTGTTGCGACCAGAGCCACTCTAGCACCTGGGGCAGAGGCCGAGGAGCTATCCCCAGTGCGCGGGCCATCTTTGCTCCAGTGGAGCCTCGGCTGCGGGAGGGGAAGAGAGAGACAGAGAGGAAGGAGAGGGGGAGGGGTGGAGAAGCAGATGGGCGCTTCTCCTGTGTGCCCTGGCTGGGAATCAAACCCGGGACTTCTGCATGCCAGGCCGACACTCTACCACTGAGCCAACCGGCCAGGGCTGAGCCTCCTTTCTTTTTGCTGCTCTGCTTCTGTGCTTTTGTCTACCTTATCCACTAAATAGCTGATTAGGTCCTGTGCTTCATTCAGTCTGCTATTAATTTTTTTAGCACAATTTTCATTTCTGATATTGTCATTTCTGACTGGTTCCTTTTTATGATTTCAATGTCTTTTTTGATGCTTACTATCTCAGTATTTAGGTGCTCATTATGTCCATCGATTGTTGCTCTAATATCCTTGAGCATCCTAAAAATGATTATTTTAAACTCTGCATCTGTTCGTTTGGTTATTTTCATTCCATTTAGTTTTATTTTCCCCCTGAGATTTCTTTTCTTGATTCATTTGGGCCACAATTCTCTGTCTGCCCATTTTGTCTATGTATTATGTAGTTCTGTCTGACTTTAAAATCTTTGTCTTGTCTTTATGAGGAAAATAAGCTTGGTGATATTGACCTCTAGGCCAACTGTTTTTCTTGTTAGAGGAACACTTTTTGAGGGTACAATTTTTTCTTCTGTTACCTGTGAGTATTGAATGCAATTGAAACTTTTGTGAGTATAGTTATTCCTTTAGGATGGCTAACTCTGAAGGTCAACTTTGATTGTGTGCATTACACACTGTGCAATGTTTATATTGTTGGGCATATTTATTCTCCACTGTGTCTGATGCCTACTGAACGCCTCCTTTGGGTGTGTTGCTAGTTTAGCTAGCTGAGTCTAGAGTTGCTGCTGCCTGCCAGCCCCTACCAGTTGTGTTGTTTCTAGATCTTCTTGGGTTGGTTTCAGTTGCTGTTTGTTACTTGCTGTGGTCTTCTTGTCTGCAGCTACTACTCCTTTCAGTGTCTGTGTTTTTATTTTTTTTGTACCTGTGTAGTGTGGGAGGGGCCAGCCTTTGTATAAGGATCAGCTTCCTCTTGCTTAGAAATGATAGCACTTCGCAAGTGCTCTGAGTTCCATAAGACTTGCCTTCACTTTTCAGTTTTTTCACCTCTTCTGGCAGCTTTCTGGTCTCCTCACAGAGTCTTCTGTAGAAAGACTGTAGTGTGTGCCCAAACTGACCTCACCCAACCAACCACTCTTCAGGTTGCAAGCTTGTTGGGTTAGGGCAGCTAAGTTTGGAAATACAACATTAGAGGGACCCCCTATTTTAGGGGTTTCTTTGTCAGAAGCTAAGTAGGGGGAATGTGGCCCCTATTACAGAGTTTAATCCCTTAGCCACTGTTGAATACTCAAATTTTATTTCTCCCCAACCAGATAAGCATCAGATTCAGGTCAAAGTGGGGCTGAAAGTTCCTTATGCAGAAGTTCTTACAACTGGTGAGACCCTGGTCTCAGGGGATAACACTGAGAGAGTCCTCTCCTGGGGCTGACTTTGCTCCCAAAGAAAGTGGCTAAACCCCTCAATCTGATCCAACAATAGGCTCACAGGGACCCACAGTTTAAATGTCCATGCTCCAAGCCTCTTTCCCTTCTCCCAGTAGAATCTAGCCCAGCTGGGCAGGATATCCAACACTTGGGCCAGCTGATTGTGACACTTCACCTTATCCAATGCACATGAATAACTGTGCTGGTGTTGATCACAGAGAATAAAATTCGCCTTAGCTGGGCCAGGTGTGAAGAGTCCTTTTTTGGAAAATTACTTTAGCAAGTGTTGTTAGGTCCTGTACCAATGCTCTCCATATCTAGCCACTGGATGTGCCAGCTTTGGGCCTCCCTGGCAGGAACCTGGTGCAGATCAGTGGGAGACACTGCCCATGATAAGCCCTCAGCAACCTTCTTGGAGCTACAAACAATTCAGAGTTTCTGGCTGCCTCTCCTGGGCTCAGGTGCATATGGAAATACCAAGCTGCACACCTACAATTGCTTTTACCCACACTGGTGCTAGTGAAAGTCCACTTAAAAAGCCAGGGTTCCTTGAGTCCCTCCTCCTGCAGCCTCTGTCTGCTTGCTGATTGCTTTTTGGGCTGGGCCACTGAAAAAAGTTTTACTAGAGTCTGGAGCCTGTGGCAATTCCAGGATTAGGAAGGGTAGTAGGTGTGGCTCTGCCCCAGGCCCCAGGTGTCAGTCTGTCCTGACTTTTTTCACAGACCTCAGTAGGATGTGGCCTCAGGAGTCCGGTGAGTATGGCTTCTAAAACTCAGAGGTGTTGTCTGTCTGCATTCTGAATAGTTTCCACTGAGTTTCTTGTGAGGTAGAATTATCAGTCTTAGATTCTGGAGCATGCAGGTGGGGGGAAGCCTGGCCTCAATACCAGAAAACTGAGTCACTGATACTTCCTGCCTCCTGGCTTCTCAGCACAACCCAGTCACCATGACTGTAGCAGGAGATACTCCCAAGGGCATAACAGTTGCTTCTACCCAGACTAGTGCCTCATATAAGGGACTGCTCTACCCAGGAAATATGGTGACTGCAGTATAGAATGACTCAGTACAGGAGTTTTTGGTGGCCGCCCCCCACAGCATCTCTCCCTGGGCCTACAAGTTTATACTATCCTTATACAACTCTAGTCCTCTCAACTCTCCTTCCACTGGAGCCCTGGGTAAATGGCTGTGTGGGCCCTTTAAGATGGAGCTTGCATCTCCAAGAATTCCATCTCTTTTTTGCAGACAGAAACTTGGCTATTTTTATAGCTAAATGCTGTGTAGGTTCCTTTTCTAGGCTCTGGGACTCTAGGCTGTGGCTGTGGCTCTGGGCCTGGGGCCTATGACCCATAACTCTCAGGGAAACCAACCCCACAGTGAAAGTCTCTGCAGATGCTCAGCTACCACTTGCTCCTAGGAGCGGGCACCACTTCCTGCAACTCCACCCTTCCTACCAGTCTTGGTGTGGCCTGTTCT
Source organism: Saccopteryx leptura (assembly GCF_036850995.1). Taxonomy (NCBI): domain Eukaryota; kingdom Metazoa; phylum Chordata; class Mammalia; order Chiroptera; family Emballonuridae; genus Saccopteryx; species Saccopteryx leptura. The sequence goes on along the minus strand of NC_089516.1, from coordinate 58,510,342 downwards.
GTGATCCTTGGTTACAGACTCCTCTTTGTTTAGTCCAAAGTTGGTTTTTCAAGATGATTGTTCTTAAATTAAGTTGTAATCACATTTGGTCTGAGAGGTGGCAGTTGGAATGTACACCTACTCAATCACCATCTTTGAGTCTCCCTGAGTTGAACTGAACTGTGTTGTTAGCCAAAAAATATCTTGATGTGCTAACACCCAGTTCTTCAGAATGTGGCATTATTTAGAAATAGGGTTTTTACTTAGGTAATGAAATTAAAATGATGTAAACTCTAATCTAGTATAACTATTGGTAATATCCTCATTAGAAATATAACATAATTAATAGGTCAAATGCTATAAAAATGTTTACCTGACACCTATGTACCCTTATTGATCAATGTCACCCCTTTAAATGTAATTTTTAAAATAAAATTAAAAAAAATAAAAAAGTAGGAAATAAACAAAAGAAAATTTAGACATTGATTCAGAGAAAAAGAACCAGATATAAAGACGCACCGAGAGGAGATGAGACAGCCATGTGACTGGAATGATGCAGCTTCTAGGATCACAAATTATCACCTGGTTGACAGTAAGCTGGGAAACAGGGCTTCAGTTCTACAAACATGAAGAAATGTTTTTAGACAACAAACTAAATGAACTTGAAATGTACTCACTCCTGGAGTCTCCAAAATGGATACATACTTGTTAACACCTTGATTTTTGCTTTAGAAGACTAATAAGATCACCCAGCTAAGCCATGCTCTTCCCTGACCTATGATTCACCAGAACTATGAAATTACTAGTATGTGTTTCTTTATTGCCCTGAATGTATATAAGATTTACATACATATACATTTTAACCATTTTAAGTATACAGTTAAGTAGTGTTAAGTACATTCACATTGTTGTGCAACTATCACCTCTCTGCATCTCCATAATGTTTTCATTAAATAATAAGCCCTCATTCTCCCTTTCCCCTAGTCCCTCATAAACTCTGTTCTACTTTATGTCTCTCTGTATTTGACTACTCTAGGAACCTCATACAAGTGGAATTTTCAGTGTTTTCACTTTTGTATCTAGTTTATTCCACTTAACAGAATATTTTCAAGGTTAAATGGGTGTTTTTTTAAGCCACCCAAATAATTAAAATTATTATTGGCAATTTGTCACAACAGTGATAGAAAATATGAGAGTTTATATTTATCAAACAAGAAAAGTCTCCTGTTTTCACTTGAAGAAACAAACATCCATAAGAGTTTTCTTATTTTATTTTTTTGAAAAATAAAAACCTTTATTATTTTTGCATTATTATATTAAAACTTCTTATACTTTACATCCTGTAGGCCTGCCTTTTACTATAACCTTTACTATGACAAGCAGTTCTTTCAGCTACTTTTTTTTATCTCTGGCTCTTGGCCTCAGGGCTTTTAGATGCTTGCTTTGTAAGAGCATCTGTGAATACCTGTTGGATACTTGCACATGCTCAAACACAGAATATCTATGTAGTTAGTACCACGTAAGACAATCAATTACCAAAGGAACACTGGGAACTGGTGAACAAATGCTTTCTTCATCCATGCTTCAAAAAGATAAGTGTGCAATGGATTGTAAATGTCTCCTCAGAAGGTCCATAAGCACTGAGTCTCTGTTGATCAGAGCTGTAATTCTTTTTTTGTTGTTGTTGTACTCTTCCCAAGTCTTCCAATCCTATTCACTGAGACTACCTCCCAAAAACCATTTTATGTGAGTCTTTGTCTCAGGTTCTTAATTCTGGGGAAACCCATATAAAGAAAATTATAAAAACAATATTTTCTCATTGTGTACAATTTAAGAAAGACAGAAAGGTAGAAAAAAAAATCCACTATTCCACAACCCAGAAACAATCACTGTTAATATCTGAGTCGATGTACTTCCAGAGTATTTTATGAGTACTTAAAAGATTTGCACAATAACTTACCTATTTGAATTTCCAGATTATGTTAACTGTCTTAGTTAATAACATAAAATGCCATGCCTGGTTTCAAGATGGCCAAAAGATAAAGTATAATAAAGCACCCTTGAGCCAAAAGGACCTGGAAACGATGGCTACACTTTTAGAATTCAGGCAGTATTTTCAGCTTTTATCTAAAAGGTATAGTTTTAGTTGGTCCTTAGGAAAGAAGTTTTCATTTGTTAATCTATTTATTCCATACTTTAGTTTTAAGAATTTAGTGAGATGGTAAGACCTTTTCTGAAACACTGAACATGGTATTCTGACAGCCATTTCAGTATTTTTTTTAATTTTATTTATTCATTTTTTTAGAGAGGAGAGAGAGAGGGAGAGAGAGAGACATAGAGGGAGAGAGAGGAGAGAGAGACAGAGAGAGAGAGAAGGGAGGACAAGCTAAAAGCATCAACTCCCATATGTGCCTTGACCAGAGAAGCCAAGGGTTTCCAACTGGCGACCTCAGCATTTCCAGGTCGACGCTTTATACACTGCGCCACCACAGGTCAGGCCATTTCAGTATTTTTCAGGTTTTTGTTGTTGTTTTGTTTTTAATATAACTGAAACCCTAAAAGTATATTTACCAAACATAATAATTCAAAAATGCACATGTAACATGTAACTTCCATGACTACATTGACATGAGGATAATTTTGAAGATTACATCCCTAAGGGTAATATGAAATTAAACTCTCAACCTTGATTATGGCATAATCCTTTTATTAAAGAGAAAACAAAATGTAGTCATTAAGAAAAAGGATGGAGCCTGACCAGGTGGTGGTGCAGTGAATGGAGTGTTGGACTGGGATGCAGAGGACCCAGGTTCGAGACCCCAAGGTCGCCAGCTTAAGCGTGGGCTTATCTGGCTTGAACAGAGCTTACCAGCTTGGACCTAAGGTCTCTGGCTCAAGTGGGGAGTTACTCTGACTGCTGGGTTCCACAGTAAGGGAACATATGAGAAAGCAATCAATGAACAACTGGGGTGTTGCAATGAAGGACTGATGATTGATGCTTCTCATCTCTCTCTCTGTTCCTGTCTGTCTGTCCCTATCTATCCCTCTCTCTGACTCTGTCTCTGATTCTGAAAAAAAAAAAAGGATGGAGAAAGCAGAACACTTTTGAAAGAATAAAATAACAGAACTGTGTATGTTTTGCTTTTCTGAAAATCTTCCACATTATACAAAAAGATATTTTCAGAAGGAGATTTTCCCCAGATGTGCAAACACAGCAATGCCAGTGCATACAAAATCAGGAAGGTTCTGGATCAAGAGTCCAGAACCTAGCACAGTCTATAAATGACAATCTGCTGCAAAGCCAGTATTTTATATTCCCAGATGCCCATCCCCATTTGAGTGCAAGAGTTTGTTCAATTTCTGTTAAAAAAGAAACTCAGAAAAATTCACATTTTTCTTTGTGGGAATTCTGGCAAGAAAATGCAGCACCCTCCTGAGGCAAAAGGAGAAAAATGAAACTACTGTCAGAAGACCATCACTGCTTTCTCATTCGTATTAAATCCACTCTCCTTTCAGTTAAAAATGTGTTCACGATATTGACATATGGCTAATAAAGTGTATCATTAATAATTCAAAAATAAAACAAACTCATTCTAGAGTGAAAAACTGTTCACTTTATATAGGATTTATGGAAAAATATATGATAATAAAGTGAAAGACAAGAACAAATGGATAATAATTTATTCATAAGACACCACTATGTGCCTATTTGTTAAACTTTTAAATGTATATTTTGTTCTATGTGTATTTTACAATAAAGTTACTATTAGAATAAATAATACTTATGTTTATTGGTATTCTTTCTGAAAGTTTTAAAAGGTTTTCCTTATATGTTTTGTACCTCCAAAGTAGTTTTGTTGCCTATCATATTAGCATTCACACCATTTTATGGTAAAAACAATTTCTACTTTGGTTTATTTACTTGTTAACATGGTTCATAAGAGCTTATTTGCACAAAAAGTAATAACCCAGTATTTATCTTCACATATCTATTTCTAGTGGAAATTCAGTGGAGCTCCCTGGCCCACTACCCTTTCCGGTTTTATCCCATTATATTGCATTAAAGATTGTTCCATAACAACCAAAACATGCAGATTTTACTCCTCTTTTGCACCACTAACTGAGATCCTTTGTGGTAACAAAATATTATGCTCAGAAACCACTGTGTATAAAAGCTGGAGTCCACACAATGCTGGAAAATAATTCCACAACAGCCTTCTTTAATTCAGTAAACTGATTCATCCCAACAGTGCTTACTTAGGCTCTTCAGAGGAAAAAGTGACTGTTATGCAAATATGATTGTGCAAAATATCAGAACTCAAGGATTGATACCAATGTCTATCACTGTGTCTACTTTGAGTCTTCAAATTAAAATGAAAGACTATGAAGAAGTTAGCCTTGAAGAAATTAAGGGAATTTTTAGAGGAGAGATTCTATACATTCAGGGGCAGTGTAGAGATGAAAAAAAGAATATGATAGGAGATTGATACAATAACGAGAATGAAGTAGAAAGGAGAAAGAGGGAGAGGAATGAGAAAGAAGGTTGATGGAGTAGAGGAGAGGGGAAGGGAGTGAGAGAAACTGAGACAGGGATTAATAAGACACATTAAAAACTACTATAATAATACACCAGAGTAAAAAACCACTTTATGAAACTGGAGAATATTTTTGCAAATCACGTATCTGATGAAGGGTTGATACCAATAATAAAGAACCCCTACAACTTAACATAGAAATAAACCTTTGAAAACATATACTGTGCACATGGATTGGAAGAATTAATATTGCTAGAATGTCCATAATACTCAAAGCAATCTATGGATTCAATGAAATCCCTACCAAAATATAATGGCTTTGTTTCCTCACAAATCAAGGATAAATAATTCTAAAATTTTTAAGGGACCACAAAAGACCCTGACTAACCAAGGCAATCTTGAGAAAAATTGACAGAGCTGGAGGTATCACAGTCCTTGATTTCAAACTATGGCACTAAGATACAGCAGTAAAAACAAAACAGGAAAAGAAAGAAAGAAAGAAAGAAAGAAAGAAAGAAAGAAAGAAAGAAAGAAAGAAAGAAAGAAAGAAAGAAAGGAAGGAAGAAAGAAAGAAAGAAAGAAAAATGATACTGGCCTGAGAAGAGACACATAAATTAATGGAATAGAATAGAGAGACCATAAATAATCTCATGTATATGTAGTCAATTAGCCTATGACAAAGAAGACAAGAATACACAATGGGGAAAAGGCTGTCACTTCAATAAATCATGTTGGGAAAACTGGCCAGCCACATGCATAAGAATAAAATGGGACTCGAATCTTGTAGCATACACAATAATAAATTCAAAATGGGCTAAAGACTTGAATGTAAAACCTGAAATCATAAAACTTCTAGAAGAAAGCATATACAGTAAGCTCTTTGACATCAATCTTCACAATATTTTTAGACCAGTCTCCTCAGGCAATGGTAACAAAAACAAAAATACACAAGTGGATCTACATTAAACTGAAAAGTTTTTGCACAGTAAAATGAAAAAGCAACCTACTGAATGAGAGAAAACATTTCTCAATCATACATTCTTTAAGGGGTTAATATCCAAAATATATAAAAATCATACACAACTAAATATCAAAAGACCAAACAACCCAATTTAAAAATGGGCAGCAGAACTGAATAGACATTTTTCAAAGAAGACATACAGATGATAAATAGGTCCATGAAAAGATGCTCAACATCACTAATCATCAGAGAAATGTAAATCAAAACTATAATGATCTATCATCTCACACCCTTCATGATGATTATTATCAAAAAAAGAAAATAAAAAGTGTGGGCAAGAATGTGAAGAAAAGGGAACCTTCATATAATTTTGGTAGAAATGTTAAATGGTGCAAAGAGTATGGAAAATAAAATGGAAGTTACACCAAAAAGGAAAAATAGAACTAGAATTACCACAGGGACCCAGCAATTCTACTTATGGGTATTTATCTTTAAAAAAATACAAAACATTAATTCCAAGAGATATATGCACTTCTATATTTATTCACATCATTTACAATACCCAAGATATAGAATCAAATTAAGTGTACCTTGACAGATGGACAAAGAAGATGTGGTATATATGTATGTACACACACACACACACAGAATATTATTTAGCCATGAAAATAAAATCTTTCCTTTTATGATAATTGGATAGACCTAGAGGGAAATAGATAAAGAAAGACACATATTGTATCATTTAACTTATATGTGAATTAAAAAAAAATAAAACAAATGAATAAACCAAACAAAACAGAAACAGACTCACAGATACAGGAAATAAAGTTGTGGTCAACAGAGAAGGGAGGACTTAAGAAGACTGGTAAAATAGGTGAAGGGGATTAAGAGAAACAAATTTCCAGTAATAAAATAAATAAATCATAGTAGTGTAATGTATGTCCAGAGAATAAAGATTATACTGTAATAAGCATGTATGTTGATATATGGTAACTAGACTTATCATGGGGATCATTTTACAATGTATATAAACATCAAATCACATGTGTTACACCTGAAACTAATAAGATATTGTGTTTCAATTATAAGTCAATAGAGAAGAACTGATTAAAAATTGGCAAAGGACATGAATAGACATTTCTCCAAATAAAATCTATACAAATAAAACACATAAAAAGATGCTCAACATCACTAATCACTAGGAAAATGTAAAAAAAAAATAATGAGATACAACTTAACACACATTAGGATGGCTATTATTATTATTATTATTATTATTATTATTATTAAAACAGAGTAACAGATATAGGTGAGGAGTTGTAGAAATTGGAACCCTTGTAGATTGTTAGTGAGAATGTGAAATAGTACAAGTACTTTGGAAAACAGTATGTTGTTTTATAAAATAAATTAAAAAATAGAATTATCATATGATTCACCAAGTCCACTTTTGAGTATATGTCCAGAAAAACTGAAAGCAGAATCTTGAACAGATATTTGTACACTTATGTTTATGGAAGCATTATCAACAATAGCTAAAAAGTAAAAACATCCTAAGTGTCCATTGACTGATGATAGTTAAAGAAAATATGGTCTATGCCATGGAATATTATTTAATCTCAAAAAGGAAGGAGATTCTGATACGTGGTACAACATAAATAAATCTTGATGGCATCATAATAAGTGAAGTAAGCTTGCTACAAAAGGAAAAATACTCATCTGTTCTTACATAAGATACCTAGAATAGTCAAATTATTGAGACAGAAAGTGGAATGGGTGTTGTCAGAGTCTGGGGGCAAAAAGAAATGGGGTGTAAAATTTTTTTAATTTAATTGTTTGGGGGTTAGATTTTTAATCGGAACAGAATTTCAGTTTTGCAAGATGAAAAAATGTTGTGGAGTGTGTAGTGGTGATGGCCGCTCAATGGTGCAAATGTACTTAATGACACTGAAATGACATTTCAAAATAGTAAATGTTATGTATATTTTACCAAAATTAATTTTTAAATTAAAAAGTAAAGAAATGTCTCCTTGAGGTATTCCAATTGAAATAAAAGAGGAAATTTTATAGAAAATTTTTGCAAACTCAGAAATTTCATTTTGTTTTTACTTTTATCCAAAATGAACCAAACATCATGTTTAAAAAATTCATCTTTGAACCTTCTTTTGCAACTAGTCTCAACAACTTGTCCAGTAAAGTTATACTTACATGTAAATTGCATTTCATTGGAGTTTTAAAAAAAGCTATTGCAGTAGCATACAGCATGAACAGAAGAGAAGAATACTCAAGATATCTCATAGGAATAATCCACAAATCCCTGATGAACCAGTAATAAACCCATTGGTCATTCTAAAAGAATGTATAATTTTACGATGGTTTTGTGCATGTGTATTCAGGTTTTGTTCTTTTCATTAATTTCTAGAGACAGAAGGGAAAAGTGGCTGGGGGAGAGAAAGACATCAACTTGTTATTCTACTCATTTATGTATTCACTGGTTGACTGTGTTTATGTATTATCTCTTTTTTTAATTGAATTTATTAGGGTGGCACTGGTTAATAAAATTATATAGGTTTTAGGTGTAAAATTATACAATACATTTGTATATGCATTATGTGTATATGCCCTGATTGAATCCACAACCTTGGCATATAGGACAATACTCTAACCAAATGAGCTACACAGCAACAGCTTGTATGCGTGATGTTTTGACATCCGATAATTTTCTATAAATCATACAGTAAAGGCAACCATCATCTCCTCAGAAATTCCTGTTTGTGGTTTTTGTCACAAGAACCAAAATAAAAAAGTGTCCTGCTTTTTTTAGTAGACATGATATTTGGGAGTACCTATACACCAAACCCGAGTGTGATTTTACCCTCAGCACATATCTTGCAAATATTGCAGACACTAAATTTTATTAATATACTTAATTAAAAAAATCTAAAATTCAGTGTTTTCTCGGTGGCTGGTAAGAGAAGCTGATGAATTTTAATTTTCCTCTCCTGGTAGTGCCAACTACTTCCATTATGAATACGGTAACCATGCTTAGGATACTAAAAGTAAGGAGAACACTTTCAGCCCAGTCCATTAGTTCTGCTACTTGCCCATCAAAAATCCTCTAGCCATAGATTATGCTGGTTAACTTTAACAGTATTTCTTTCTGGCAACCAAAGCAAAAATTACACGTAAAACCCTGACTTATTTTGTGATATGAAAAGATACTCCCTCTTTTTCTCCTACCCCTTTCTTAATTTTTCTTTCTTTCTCTCTTTTCCTGTCTCTCCCCCCTCCTTTCTATATATTTGTTTATATGTTAATGAACAAATACATACACATATTTTTCTTTGTCACTGTACATAAGGTAATTTTGAATGACTACTGGGGCTACATTTAAATTTTTCTTTTATTAATTTTTTTTTAGAGAGAGTGAGAGAGAGAGAGAAAAGGGGGAGGGAGGAGCAGGAAGCATCAACTCCCATATGTACCTTAACCAGGCAAACCCAGGGTTTTGAACCGGCGACCTCAGTGTTCTAGGTCGACACTTTATCCATTGCACCACCACAGGTCAGGCTACTGGGGCTACATTTAACTAAAGATTCTCCCAAAGATCTCTCTGCCCAGTCTTCCAACTCCTCCCTCCTTACTACAGAGTAGCTTTCTATAGCAAATTCATTCCATAATAAGCTGAAGCCCTGACTTACTGTCCACAAAGTCAAGCCCATTTACCATCAGGAGGGATAAGAATAGGGAATTACTGATGAATACAATATTCTAAACACCTTAGCTTTCTTCTATATACCCATGGTAATAAAAGAGTCATTATGGGAATAGATGAGGGCTTCAGAATTGAGAGGAATTCTCTGATAAATGGATAAAGAAAATGTGATATTTACATACAATTGAATATTATTCAGTCTTAAAAAGGAAGTAAATTCATTTTAGTGGGCGATTTAGATTGTTTATCTAGAGCAGGGGTCCCCAAACTATGGCCTACGGGCTGCATGCAGCCCCTGAGGCCATTTATCCAGCCCCCGCCACACTTCTGGAAGGGGCACCTCTTTCATTGGTGGTCAGTGAGAGGAGCATAGTTCCCATTAAAATACTGGTCAGTTTGTTGATTTAAATTTACTTGTTCTTTATTTTAAATATTGTATTTGTTCCTCCCCCTTTTTTTACTTTAAAATAAGATATGTGCAGCATGCATAGAGATTTGTTCATAGTTTTTTTTTATAGTGTGGCCCTCCAATGGTTTGAGGGACAGTGAACTGGCCCCCTGTGTAAAAAGTTTGGGGACCCCTGATCTAGAGCCTCTAGAATTAAGAGAAGGAGGTCACTGAATGTGTGCATACTCCTTCCACTCTCAGGAAGCATACTTTCAGGACAATATACTAGAGAGCCTGAATCCACTAACTACCAAAAAAAATAGATTCGATTTGGGATAATAATTAAAATACTCATTTCCTGCAGCTATGAAATAAAACTTCTATATATCAAAAATACTGGTGATTTTATTTATCTTATCAGTTTTAGTTCTGCTGCTAGTCTTCACTACTGCTGTTTATAGATCAGTTTATAAATCGTAAAATGTACTATCTCCTCTACATGATGTTTAATATGAGTAAAACTCCCATAATCCTTTCATAATTTTTACTAAAGGTAGAGTTATTTTTTCCATTGCAGTTTCATGAAAAGAGACCTGAGATATTTCAGTTACTGGATATAAAATGCCAAGAGATTCAGAATCCTGTTTCAGGCTTCCACTATATAATTCCAAATAATGAGCTCAGGAGAAACATTCACTCTAAGTCATTCTTATCACCATTTACACAAAGGGTGAAGAGAAAAATGGACATATGGAAAAATTTAGTTGACAGCAATTAAAGTCAGTGGATATTCTAGATCTATGGCTTGAAATGTAATAAATACAAGTGTAATTATTTAGTAACTGTGGAACCATTAGTCCTTTGAAAATGTATTACATTCCTGATCAAGAGAAACATGGCTGGAACCAAATCTATTTGTTCCTAAACCATCCTTCTCAGGATTAAAAAGAGCAAACACCTTTTACCACCAAGTATGGGATCAAGTGTTACAAGTATATACTTCTCTATTAACTCTTTTTATGAGACTGAAGATGTTTCAGCAGTGTATTTTATCTTTCAGCTATTTGGGCAGAAGTTACAGACTCCAGTAACTGGAGACTTGAATAAAGAGGAGCAGCCATAGGAGAAGATAGGGCTTTTCTTACATTTACAGACTGGCATCTGGCCCTGATTGTTCTTGGGGTAAATACATTTTATAAATTATACTTTATATAAAGTTAAAAATGAAGCCTCAGTGAGAAGTAGATCACTAAATTAGATCAGTGGTTCTCCACTTGGCTGTTCATAAGAATCACTTGTGGGGGAGTCTGTGAAAAAAATAACAATTCCTGGGGCTTTACCACAGATGAAATAAACTACAATCCTGGAGGTGGGTCCCTAGTAACAGAATTTTTAAAATTATCTCCTTGTAATTTTAATGTGCGGCCAAAGCTGGGAACCACTGTATCAAAAGCCTTATGAGAAGAGCTCACCTATGATCTAATTCTTAGAAGGTAGTCTGGGGAAACCACCTTTTAAAAATTCTTAATAGAGGACACACACACAAAAAAAATCCAGTAAATTTTTTCAAGGTTTTTTTTTTTTTTTTTTTAAGTTAGCAAAGTTTTCAAATAAAGGTAGCTGCTTTTAAAATCTTAGGGATAACCTCCTCTTACTTCTGTAAGTTGGCCTACTTCTTCCTTATATAATTATTCATAGAATTTTGTAACCAAACACCCTAAAAATAGATTTTTCTTACATATTTTTTACACTGGCAGTTATTTTATTAACATAAGGTTAAGTATCCACCTCAAATTTTCTTTTTTTAAAACTTCTTTATTTAGAAAATTAAATTTAACAGGGTTACATTGATCAACAAGAGTACATAGATTTCAGGTGAACATCTCCATATCACTTGAACAGTTGATTATGTTCTATACTCATCAACAAATGTCAAATCATTTTTATCACCTTATATTTTTGCCTCTTTATACCCTTTACCCCACCTCCTTCCCAACACACTCCCCCACATTCCTCTCCCCCTGGTAAACACTTCACTTTTATCTATGTCCCTGAGTCTCAGTTTTACATCCCACTTATGAATGAAATCATACATTTCTCAGTTTTTTTTTCCTGATCTACTTATTTCATTCAGCATAAAGTTCTCAGGGTCCATCCATGTCCTTGTAAATGGATATATCATCATTTCTTATGGATGAGTAGTATTCCATTGTATATATGTACTGTATGTTTTCTATCTAATCCTCTATCCAAAAACACTTTGGTTTTTTCTATGAACTGGCTACTGTAAATAATGCTATGATGAACATAGGGGTGCATGTGTCTTTATGTATCAATGTTTTTGAGTTTTGAGGGTACTCCGTAGAGGGACTGCTGGGTCATATGGTAGTTTTATTCTTAATTTTTTGAGGAACCACCATATTTTCTTCCACAATGGTTGTACTAATTTGCATTTTCACCATCAGTGAATGGGAGTTCTTTTTTCTCCATATCCTCTCCAGCACTTGTTATTACCTGTCTTGTTGATAATATCCAATCAAACAGGTATGAGGTGGTATCTTATTGTAGTATTGATTTGCATTTCTTGAATAGCTAGTGGAAATGAACATCTTTTCATATATCTGTGGGTCATTTGTATATCCTCTTGGGAGAAGTGTCTGTTTATGTCCTCTATTTTTTTTAAATTTGATTGTTTATTTGTCTATTGTTGAGCTTTGTGATTTCTTTATATATTTTGAATATTAACCATTTATTGGAGCTATTGTTTGCATATATCATCTGCCATTTAGTTAGCTGCCTATTTGTTTTACTGTCAGTTTCTTTTGATGTGCAGAAACTTTTTAGTTTGATATAGTCTCATTCATTTGTGTCCCTTACTTATCTTGCTTTGGGGTCAAATTCATAAATTGTTCTTTATAACCAAGGACCATGAGTTTAGTATCCATATGTTATTTTATGTAATTTATTGTTTCAGATCTTATATTTAGGTTTTAACCCATTTTAAATTAATTTTTGTGCAGGGGGACAAAACTGTCATCAAGTTTAATTCTTTTGCATGTGGCTTTTAAATTTTCTTATATCATTTATTGAAGAAGCTTTCTTTTCTCCATTGTTTGTTTTTGGCACTTTTGTCAAAGATTATTTGTCCATATGTATGTGGTTTTGTTACTGGGCTCTCGATTCTATTACATTGGTCTGTGTATCTGTTTTTCTGCCAGTATCATGTTGTTTTGATTACTGTGGCTCTCTAGTATATTTTGAAGTCAGGTATTGTGATACCTCTGGCTTCATTTCCAACTCAAATTATTATGATTTTTCCACTTTCCTCAAATGATGAGCTAAGATTCCAGTTCCAAGCAGGTAAGTAAATAAATAAATGCCATAATTAATTAATCAATATGAACCAAAGCATGACAAAAACAAAAGTAAGTGTGAGCTAGGGAGATTTCCCGCTAATTCTTCATCTCATCACTTCTTCTAATTAACCTGACCCTTGCACCCTAAACTGATTTCTTGACCCTTGAACTAAACTCTGGGAATGATGGCTTGGTTACATGAACAAAACAATATATGCTCATAAAAGCCATCTACCACTGTGGTTTTCACTGACAAATTAACATTAACCTACTTCACTGTGTACTTAGGTTCGATGTATTTGTGAAGATGTGTGTTGAAGTCTTATCCATTAGCTGAGGGAATGCACAGTAATTAAAAAACAGCTTTTAGCGGTAAAGACCTTTAAGTTGAATCTTAAAATGTATGTTTCTCAGCAGGTGGAGAAGTGTGGGAGTGTAGCAAGCAGGCATGGAAGGAGTGTCACTGGAATCAAGGCAGTTGAGAAATAAGATTGCATATTCAAACAACAAAGATTGCTGGAAAATAAGATACAAGAAAAGTGGGTAAAATATGGTGAGAAAAGGGTGGAGATACAGGCAGGTAGCAGGTGGGGATGAACATAAAGGAGACCAGAGAGAAGCAGAAAAACCACTCAAGAAGGTACTATAAGGAACTAAGCAGAAGTTAATGAGGGCTGAACTTAGGACAATAGAATTAAGACTGGAGAAAGCCTAATGGTTTAGTGATATCAAGTATACAGTACAGACTTGATTTAGTGATGAACAGACTACCAAGAAGGAATTACCTAGTCTTTAGTATGTCTTCCAGGTTTCTGGCTTGGGAGAGAGAGAAGTTGTTCACTGTATTACCACTTCTAGCAACAGAAACTTGGCAATGTGAACAGTTTAGAGTTCGGTTACTAAATAAAATATGAGACACTGAGTTAAACTTGAATTTCAGATAAGTAAGTCATATGTTTTTTTAGTATGTAATAATTTGTCGGACATACTTGAATGAAAGAAACATAGAGGTGGCTTGTAGTTAATGAGAAAGCAAAGCAGATAGAAAAATGGGACTAGTCTTGAGCTGAGAGTTTATTTCCCACAGGAACAAAAAATAGCAAGCGGCCAAAAAAGTTCTTACTCTTGAACACTTGTAGTGATATCTTTGCTCACTGACCACATATATGTTAGAATTTTCCTTTTTTAGTCTAATACTGGATAATTTACTTCATGTTGCCACAGTGAAATATTTAACTTTGCTTAAGAAACATTACTATGGAAGTGAGGGAAAATAGAAGCTTACTGACAGCACATTTATGTATCAATTTGTTTTTCAAGATATTATGGTCATATTTATACCAAGAAAATCATGACTTTCTAAAAATGTACTCAATTGTATTGGTGTTCTTTAATATCCATCTAATTTTGATAATGTTAATGGTCATGGCTCATTCAATTTCTTTCACACTAAAGTAGCATTAACAATTCTGACTTAAATATCAACTGGGGAAATAAATTTTTATAGAGGAAGAGAAAGTTTATAGGCTGACAAGAAATTCTTTTTTTTTTTCCACAATGTGTTTGTCTAGAAAAATACTATTTTCACAATAATATTTCCAACTGAATGTAGACACATTTTCTGCAATTTGTTTAGAACAACAATAGCAGAATAGATCTGATGATTAATTTTTTAATTATAGTAAAACACATAGATATAAAGAACAATGATAGACTAACAGAAGCTACTAACTGACATCTCTGTGATGTTACTAGAAAACCTATGTTGCACCTGAACAGGCAGTGGCGCAGTGGATAGAGTGTCGAACTGGGATGCAGAGGACATAAGTTCGAGACCCTGAGGTCACTAGCTTGAGTGACGGCTCATCTGGTTTGAGCAAAGCTCAACAGCTAGGACCCAAGGTCACTAGCTTGAGCATGGAGTTACTAGGTTGGCTGTAGCCCCCTGTTCAAGGCATATATGAGAAAGCAATCAATGAACAACTAAGGTGTCGCAACAAAAAACTGATGATTTTTATGTCGCATCTATGTATAGATTCATATAGTTCTTAGTTTTTTCTGATTTACTTATTTCACTCCATATAATGTTATCCAGGTCCATCCATGTTATTGTAAATGATCCGATGTCATCATTTCTTATGGCTGAGTAGTATTCCATAGTATATATGTACCAAAGCTTTTTAATCCATTCATCCACTGACAGACACTTGGGCTGTTTCCAGATCTTTGCTATTGTCAACAATGCTGCCATAAACATGGGGGTGCATTTAAATGAGACTCAGAGACATGGACAAGAATGTGTTGGTAATGGGGGGTGGGTGGGTGTTGGGAGGGGGTGAAGAAGGAGAGAGAGATGGTGAGGGGGAGAGGGAGAGGAGGGGCACAAAGAAAACCAGATAGAAGGTGACGGAAGACAATTTGACTTTGGGTGAGGGGTACGCAACATAATCAAATGTCAAAATAATCTGGAGATATTTTCTCTGAACATATGTACCCAGATTTATCAATGTCACTGCATTAAAATTAATAAAAATAAGGTTAAAAAACTGATGATTAATGCTTCTCATCTTTCTTTGTTTCTGTCTGTCTGTCTCTAACTATCCATCTTTCTGACTCTTGCTCTCTGTCTCTGAAAAAAAAACTTATGTTGCAAAAATTGATCAATTTATGTGTAGGATGTGTTGCTAAGAAGAGGCATACAGAAGTGGGGTTTCAGAGTTAGATCTCAGTGAACGAATAAGATTTACATGTCATCTAGAGAGTAAGAAGGATATTCCAAAAGGGCAAGCAGCATGGGGAGATGCAAAGAAATAAGACTTCACCATATTCTCTATTGATTAATAACCTACATGTTTTAAGGAATCAGAGGTAACCAGTTTAAAATAAAGGTGTGATAACAATGTTTTTAAAATTATACAAAGGATTTCTAGAAAAAAGGAACCAACAAAACCAATATTTTCCTGGCAGTATATGGATAAAGCAAGAGATAGAAGAGAGAAAGGGGAGCTACTTAGGATGAAACAGCTGCATGGCAAAATTATGATACACAGAAAGGAGTCAGCTGCTCTATGCCTTCCTGGAACAGTTATTGAATTATCATGGTATTCTGCTGTTTCTATAGGGAAGGCATCAAGAAATTTCACCTGTAAAGAACCAGAGAATAACTACTTTAAGATTTTTAAACTTTAAGGCCATCTCTGATTCACCTACATAACCATGCCACTGTAGCAAAAAAAGTAGTCATTGATAATGCCAAAAACTAATGCACGCTTTCTCTCCAAAAATTTTTTGTTTACAAAACCAGGCAGTGTGGTATATTCTGTCTTTGAGTCATTGAGTGGCTTACCTTGCTCTAGGCCCTTGCTTTACTTCCTTTTTAGAGTTGAATTCTAATTTTAAGTTATTATGTTTAGAGAATATGCTTGATATAATTTCCATCTTTGTGAATTTGTTGATGTTAGTCTTGTGGTCCAACACATGGTCTATCCTTGAGAATGTTCCATGAACACTGGAGAAGTATGTATAATCTGATGTTTTGGGATAAAATGTCCTATAAATGTCTATTATGTTCATTTGGTCCAGAGTGTCATTTAAGGCCCATATTTCTTTAATGATTTTCTATTCAAATGATTGATCTAAAGCAGGGGTCCCCAAACTTTTTACACAGGGGGCCAGTTCACTGTCCCTCAGACTGTTCGAGGGCCACTAAATACAGTGCTCCTCTCACTGACCACCAATGAAAGAGGTGCCCCTTCTGGAAGTGCAGAGGGGGACCAGATAAATGGCCTCAGGGGGCCACATGTGGTCTGGGGCCATAGTTTGGGGATGCCTCCCTAGGGCATTAAGTAACTCTAGGTTTATGAAGTTCTTGGACAACTTGGATGGAAAGCAGAACTATATAACTTTAGAGTTACCTATGAAAAAGTGTGGTCCTTGGAAATAGCAGAGTAAGATTGATAGTGTAAAATAGAGATGGAATCCAGGGCCAATCTTAAAAGGGCTAGAGAATAAGGTCAACCATGTGGACACTTAATTATGCCTGTGTAATACAGCTCTAACATAAACTCTGAACACTAAAGTCAGAATGAGCTTCCTGGTTTGGCACATGTGTATTGTCACACATTGATGCTGTGAGGGTATTACATTCTGAATGGAAGAAAAAGTTGCCTGTTTATTTTCCTTGCCTTTAGATTGTTAAACTCTTTAGACTATAAACAACATATGTTGGGGGGGGGGAATCTTTCTTGATTTGTTGTTCTCTGGAGTGGAATTAGTGTTATTATTGTTAATTCATTGTTTTCTAGTCATCTGTCTCATTATTTTTATGACTCGTGTCCCTTTGATGAAGGGAATAAATGAATTATCTTTATATACTATGAGCATAATTGAGGCGGGACAACTTTGCATGTGTGATAGATATTATTTAAAACAATTTTGAAATGTCATGACAGTATGAAACAGAAGCATATGCATTTCTAAAGGCATATCTACTTGTCAAATGGATGGATATTTTGATTAAGGTTCAGTAACTCAGTTTAGTAACTCCCAAACCAGGGGGAAAAGCAAGTAGAGAATGAAGGAGTGGATTGGAAGAGTTAAGTAGTAGGTAAAAGATGGAAAAAAAGGAGACAGACAAAGAATAAGGAAGATAAAGTGGATGAAAGATAAGGAGATCCAAGATGGTGGCAGAGTAGGTAGAAGCTACACTCAACTCTTCCTAGGACCAAACTAGAATTATGATTAAAATATAAAAAAAATCAACTGGAATGACCAAATGAAGACTAGCTGAACAAAAGTTTGATAACCAATGATTTATAGAAGCCACATTGACACCAGGAGGAAAGGCAGAAATATGAAAAGGGCATGCCACATGTTGTGGCTAAGAAGCTATAGGGATATCTCAGCTTCAAATGTTCTCCCTAAGGATTGAAGAGGTCTCAACCCCATTCCAGGCTCCCCAGCTCAAAACACCAGAGCAGAGAAGAAATTCCCACATAACATCTAGCTGTGAAAATCAGAGATTTTGTCTGCCAAACAGAGATGGGAGTCTGAGAGAAACTCAAAGACTCTCTTAAACAATTAGTGGGCAGAAACCCATACACATTTACTCACACTGGGCTCCAACAGATAGAGGGCAGAGCAGACTAAAGTATTGTGAGAAGAGACTAGGGCTGTGATGGTGAACCTATGACACGCATGTCAGCACTGACACGCATAACCATTTTCGATGACACGCGGCCGCATGTGGCCGCATATCAGAGAAGTATGAGTTCAGGTGCTGAGAAGGATGTTTCATCCTTGGCTTCTGCATGGCCAGGTGCAGTAGCTGAGGATAAAATATTTGCCGTAGTGTAGACACTCTGTGCCAGAGGTCTGTAGGCCAAAACAACAGAACTCCAGCACAGAGCATCTAGTTTTGGAACTTATGGTTAGGCCATTAGGGGATCTTTGATTTCACTTCTGGCCAGCAGAGCAGGGAGCAGTGGAATGCCATGGGGACACATCTCTGGGGGTTCTGTGATTGCCATTACCAGCAATCACATAACCACAGCAACCATCATCCAATCTACTATTCTGGGGTGTCGTGGATTTCTAATTGACCATCATTACTGAGATAAATAAGGGGGAGGCTGGGAGAGGTGAGGGCCTGTGCTATGGGTGCTGTTACCCACCATTAAAAATAGTGGCAGCCACCTTAATTTACATAAGATGCAACTTGCAGAATTTCAAGACAGCATCTGGGCTCAGATGTTTGTTGACTTGAGGTCAAAGCTTGAGAATCTGGAAAGGTGCCACTTGGAGAATCAAGAGGAGTGCCACTACAAACAGGAAACTTGGAGAGCCTGCAACCAATTACCAGACACTTTTACCACCCTGAAAAATATAGCAATGGCTTTACTCACAATTTTTCCCTCTACGTACTTTTGTGAGACATTTTTCTCAGTGTTAAATAATATCAAAACCAACAAAAGAAACAGATTGACAGATGAAGTTAGTAGCATTTGCTTGGGCTTCAAGTGTACAAAATACCAACCTTCAACTGAAGATTTAACCAATAAAATTCAGCAACAAAAATGTCACTAATAGGTTAGTTAAAGAATTCCACTTCCTCCTCATTTATCTTAGTTCATGGCACCCCACACTAGTTAAATAATATCAAGACCAACAAAAGAAACTGATAGATGAAAAAATAAGTCACTAAACAGGTAAGATAAATAATTAGTTTTTGGTTTATTAAATACAGTTATATATTACAATTATACATTTTTGTTATTTAAACTATAAATATTGCAAACTTATGGTGTTTTTCTTGTGACATACCACCCGAGTTATGCTCAGGTTTTGGTGAATTTTGACACACCAAGCTCAAAAGATTGCCCATCACTGGACTAGGGTTTGTTGCTCTAGGAAGAAAGTTAAAGGGACAGTTACTAGGGTCCTTGTGCTGAATCCTTCTTCGACATTGCCCATGGAGGGCATATTTCTTAGGAAAAACACTCCTTCCCTCATCTTGCATCATCTTGAGGAAATGCAATAGCCCCACGCTCTCAACTCCTTGTTGCTCACCTTGCCAAGATCAGGCTCTCCATATGGTCTAGACCAGTGGTCCCCAACCCCCCAGCCTCAGACCAGTACCGTTCCGTGGGCTATTTGGTACCAGTCTGCAGAGAAAGAATAAATAACTTACATTATTTCCATTTTATTTATATTTAAGTCTGAACGATGTTTTATTTTTTAAAAAAATGACCAGATTCTCTGTTACATACATCTAAGACTCAATCCTGATGCTTGTCTCAGTCATATGATACATTTATCTGTTCTACCCTAAAGGCCGGTCCATGAAAATATTTTCTGACATTAAACCAGTCCGTGGCCCAAAAAAGGTTGTGAACCACTGGTCTAGACAGTATCTTGGACAGACTAAGTTGTGTGGCTCTAAAATGACAGAGACTCTACCTTTGAATGCCTGACCAGTGTAGAACCTTTCATTCACAAAGCCAAATCTTAGTCTGTTTGGGCCTAATAAACTTTACTGACCTCCCCTTGATGACTCCCTGAGACCTTTCTTTACCATAAAGGTCTGCGGGCACTCAATAGGTAGCAACTGTCTTTGGTGTTCCTTGGGACTTCTGTTATTGGCCTCAGATCCAGCACTGGCACTCATGAAGAATCTGTATCAGCCTAATGAACATTACTTGATCCTAACTGATGACTCACTGAGATCATATTTCATACAACTCAAATACCATCAGAGGCTTTTTCAGTGACTAAGCTTAACAGGCAGTTGGCAGACAGAGGCAGGCAAATGTGGATCTTCAGATGATTTGGATCTTTTACTGATTATCCCCCAGGCTTGGCAGTGGTGAAAACTGGCTTTGGTGTGCACCTTGCTCTTTTCCATGCACACTGAGGTCCAGCAGAGACAGCCAAAAACTATTAATAACTTTGCAGCTCCATCAGGTTTGGCAAGGCCAATCATTGACAGCATCTGATATTGACATGCACCACTGTCCTTCCCAAGGCCCCAGAACAAAAACAGCCAGTAGCCAATTTTAAACATCAGAGTAGAATTCAATTAGCTCCATAAGTGGTACATTCAAAGGAAAATCCCAACAGGCATCAGATACTGCTGAGTTAAATTTACTTCATGCAGTCATCACATGCACGTCAGCTTGTAGACAGTGGTCAGTGTTAAAACTCAGTCAGCTAGACTGAAGGTTGTCCTCATGCAAGAATAGGCCAGCAGCAATCAAGACTCAACTATAACAAGAAGGATTACATAACTCACAAAAAGAACCTTTTTGGAGCACCCAGTTCAGCTAATCAGGGAGACCATGCCACTGGTTCCCAAAGTATGCCTACTATATAAGGCCATCCTACAAAGACTGGAAAACCTAGCATATATACCTAATACACAAAAACAAACACAAAAGGGAAACCAAAGTGAGGAGATAAAGAAACATGCCCCAAATGAAAAAACAGGGTAAACCTTTAGAAAAATTACTATTCAATGGAAACAAGCAATTTACCAGATATAGAGTTCAAAACAATGGTAACAAGAATGCAGAAAGAACGTAGTAAAAATTAAAACAAAATGAAGGAAGACATATAAACCATAAAAAAGAAACAGTTACTAATAAAAATATAATATCTGAAATGAATAATACATTAGAAGAAATAAATAATAGGTTAAATGAAGCAGAGGAAGGAGTCAGTGATTTAAAAAACAACATAGCAGAAAACGTCTAATCAGGAAAGCAAAAAGGAAAAAAAATACCCCAAAATAAAATAGCTTATTGGACTTTTGGGACAACATGAAGCATAATATCATTCAAATCACAGTTGTACCAGAAAGAGAAGAGAGACAGAAAATATTAAGAACATATTTGAAGAGATAATAAACAAAAACTTCTTTAAGATGGAAAAGAAAAAAGACATGGTAGTTCAGGAAGCACAGAAAGCCTCAAACAAAATGAACTCAACAAGGTCCACAACCACAACATATTAAAGCACATCATAATTAAAAAGGCAAAATTTAAACACAAAAAATTATATACTGAAACACATAGCTTTAAAAAAAAGGAGACATAAGGGAAAGAAGTACAGAATACCACCAAACAAAAACAACTGACAGAAATAGAAAAGAGAAGAAAGAAAATAAAAACAGAGTACAATAAACAATACATAAAATGGCTTTAAAAAATCCTCAAATGTGAATAATTACTGTAACTGTGAATGGACTGAACTTATAAATAAAAGGTCACAGGGTAGCAGACTGAATCAAAAAGCAAACTCCAATTCTATGCTGCCTTCAAAAGGACATAATAGACATTTCTAGAACATTTTATCCCAGAATATAAAATTGCACATTTTATTTCGGTGTATAGGAAACATTCTCAAAGATAGACTATATTTTGGGCCACAAAATTAACATCAACATATTCAAGAAGACTGAAATTACACCAAGCATATTCTCTGACCACAAGTCTTCTAAAGTACACCCAACTGAAAAAGAAGTAAAGAAACCCACAAAAATGTGGAAGTTACTGTAGTTTTAAAAATGACTGAGTCCAAGAAGAAATAAAAGCAGAGATCATAAGATACATAAGATAAACACAAACACATAAGAATAACAACATGACATATCAAAACATCTGGGATGCAGTGAAAACAGTAATAAGAAAGAAGCTTATGTCATTACAAGTTTATAGAAAGAAACAAGAAAGATCCCAAATAAATAAGATAATATCATATCTTAAAGAACCAGAAAAAGAAGAGCAAAGGCAATGAATAGTAACTAGAAAAAAAGAAATAGCAAAAATTAGAGAAGAAGTAAATGAAGTAGTAAACAAACAAAAAAAAAACTATAGGAAAAATTAATACAACAAAGAGTTGGTTATTGAAAAAATTGATAAAATTGACAAATGTCTGGGTGGAATCCCTAAGAAGAAAAAAGAAAGACTTATATAAACAAAACTTGAAATGAAAGAGGAGAAATTATCACAGACATTATAGATATACAAAAGATTATACTAGAATACTATAAAAGAGTATATGCTACCAAAGTAAACAATCTAGAAAATAATCAGTACATTCCTAGAACTATCCAATCTTCCTAGACTGAGTCACAAAAAAGTGGAAAAAGCTAAATAGATCAATAAGCAAGAAGGAATTAGAAAAAACTAATTAAAACCTCCTCAAAAATAAAAACCCAGGACCAGGTGGCTGTACAAGTGAACTCTAGCAAACATTCAAAGAAGATTTGGTAAATTATCCTTCTAAAAGACTTCCAAAAAAAACAATTAAGAAGCAATATTCCCTACTATGTTTTATAAGGAAAACGTAACTTTTATGCCAATACCTGGCAAGGACAACACACACACACACAATTATTACAGACTATTATTTATTATAAATACAGATACAAAAATTCTAAACAAAATACTAAAAAATTGAATACAACAACACATTAAAAATTAATAAATCCTGATCAAGTGAGATTCATTCCAGGAGCACAAGAATAGTTCAACATAAATAAATTGATCAATACCACATTAACAAAACAAAGGACAAAAATCATATGATCCTTTCAATATATGCAGAAAAAGCATTCAATAAGATACAACATCCACTTGTATTTAAAATCTGCAGTAAAATCATATAGAAGGAAAGTACCTCAACCTAATAAAAGTCATATATGAAAAACCATCAGCCAATATCATAGTAAATGGTGAAAAACTGAAGGCTTTTCCTCTAAAATCAGGAAAAGACAAGGCTGTTTACTCTCTCTACTCTTTTTAATTTTTTTATATTTTTCTCAAGTGAGAAGTAGGGAGGCAGAGAGACAGACTCCCACATGCACCCGAACAGCATCCACCCAGCATGTCAACTAGGGGTTGATGCTCTGCCTATCTGGGGCTTTGCTCCATTGCAACTGGAGCCATTCCAGAGCCTGAGGTGGAGGCCATAGAGCCATCCTCAGTACCCAGGACTACTTTGCTCCAGTGGAGCCTTGACTGCAAGGAGGGAAGAGAAAGATGGAGAGAAAGGAGAAGGGGAAGGGTGTTTTTCCTGACTGGGAATCAAACCCAGGTAATCCATACACCAGACTGACGCTCTATCATTCAGCCCACCAGCCAGGGCTCACTCTCTCCACTCTTATTCAACACATAATAATGGAAGATTTAGCCTAAGCAATTAGTCAAGATAAAAAAATAAAGGCATCCATGTTGGGAAAAAGGAAGTAAAGGTACCACTTTTTGCTGATGACACAATCCTGTATAATAGAAAGCCCCAAGAACTGCAACAAAAACCTGTTAGAAGCAATTAACCAATTCAGTGATGTGCAGGATACAAAATCAATATACAAAAAGTCTTTTACTTTTCTACATGCAAACAAAGAAGCTTCAGAAATGAATTCAAAAGAACAATTTATTTCACAATTGCAACAACAACAAAATACCTAAGAATAAATTTAACAAAGGATGTGAAGAACCTGTATATTGAAAACTACAGGAGATGACGTCAGAGTAATGGCAGGGTAGGAAGCGATACCGATAAATCTCCCCCAAAACTCAACAAGATCTTCAACCAGAAACAGAAAAACCTATACTTGGAGCCTCCAGATGCTTCTCAATACACCCAAAGGTATGGTCAAGTGAAAAATTGGCTAAATATATAACCAAACCCCAAAGGAAATAGGGAGTAAGAAATGCTCCACCTTCCTCACTAACCTAAACAGGGCGGCTTTCTCTGGTAACTGTGAATATAGAAACTGAGGCGGGCAAAGGGGTGAATAGATCCAGGCCACGGCACAAACGGCCGAACCAGGCTGTGGCACGGAGATCCAAGCCAAGGAAAAACTGATCCTGTGGCAACCCTGGCAATACAAGCTAACACTCGCGCCAAACCCAAACAAAGAAAGACAAGCCGGGCAGCCATTTTACCCGATCTCCTGGTCGGTGCACAGTTACTGGGCGAGAGATTTCTTCCTAAGCCCCGGGAGTGGATGCCCATGTTACCCCACAGAGAGGCAGAGTCAGAGGTCTTTCTGTGGGCCGAAAGCAGAATCTCTGGGCAGCACCAGTGCCCTGGGAAAGCTGTGCATGGGAGGGAGCGAGAACTAATTCGAATGGTGGAAATTTTCCATGCTGGTGGGGGTTTCACTCAGAGAGAAACGTGGCTGGCCTCATATCCTGGTCTGTGCACGCAGCTAGTGAGTGAGAGATTCCTCCGAGTGCCTTGGCAGTGCGCGCCCGTGTTATCGCACAGAGGGGCAGAGTCAGGGGCCTTTGTGTGGGCCAAAGCGGAATCTCGGGCTGCCACAGCGCCTTGCAAAAGCTGTGCATGGGGACGGAGCAAGAGCCAATTCCAACGCTGCAACTTTTTCATGCGGTTGGGGGTTTCACTCAGAGCGTGAGACTGCTGGCCAGATATCCTGGTCTGCCCACGCAGATAGTGAGGAGAGTTTCCTCCAAGTGCCCCGGAAGTGGGCGCCTGCCTGTGTTACTGGACAGAGTGGCAGAGCCAGAGGTCTTTGAGTGGGCGGAAAGCCCGCCTTATTATGCTAGCGGCTCTGACTGACTGAGCCTTACCCAGAGCCCTGTGCTGCGTAGAAATAGAGTGGAGAGTTGCCAGCTCTTTGAGCCTCATACTATCCAGGCAGAGGCAGCAGCAACCCCATAGCTGGATTATCAGGCTACTAACTGAGGAAGGAAAGACTAGGAGAAAGGCTCCAGGAACATGGACTCTCTCACTGTCGGAGCCTATAAATGCTAATGAGCCTCGACTGCCAACGAGACTAAAGCACAATACATGACATTGCCATAGAGACTTATCAACTGCAAACCTCTACCTGAGCGTGCCAAAGGGGCAGAACCCGGGGTACAGAGTCACCGACCAGAAAGAGGAAGAGAATAGAAAAAGCAAGAAGATAACCTCTCAAAATCAAGAATAATCTGCAGACTTTATAACCTATCCCATTTTATTATATTAGTTCGTTTGTTTCTCTTATCTTCATTCTTGATACTTTTTTTCCTCCTCCAATTTGGCCGATTAACTCTCTGCCGGTCTTACTCTCTCCTCTCCTTGAACTACACTACCCATAAGTGTTACATCTCCCATTATCTTTTCTCTTCTCTTCCTTTCTCTCTATGAGGGTTGCACTCCAAAACCCTTAACTCTCTCTCTCTCTCTCTCCTTTCTTTTTTCTTCTTTTAGTGGTTTCCTCTTTTTTTCTCTCTCTCTCTTTCTTTTCTCCCTCTATATTAGTTTATTCCTTTCTCCTTTACATCTCCTCTCATTCAAACCTCAATAACAAACAAATTGTCTTATCTGGGACTCAAACTTATGTTTGTGCCATTTTGGGGGGTTTTTACTTCACCTTTTTAACTCACTAGCAGTGCTCCCATCCCTGGCTCTCCATTTTATCTAGTTCTTGTTCCACTAAATACAATAATAATTTTTTTAATTTGTCCCCCCATTTTTCTGTTTTCCTCTTATTCTTCTCATCATAACTCTTAGACAACCAACACCTAAAAGCAAATCATTTTATTCTTGACCCAAATTTTTTCCTTATTTGCTTTTTGTGGGTCCATACCCTCTTTTTTTTTTCTTTTCTGTTTGCCCCTTTATTACTTTTCCCCAATTCAGGCCCTCCATCACAGTCATTGTTTGTTATAATTCACAGTTCACCACAAGATATTTTCAAGAAAGAGGGGAGAGGAGAGGAGAGGACAAAAGGAGGGGGGCAATAATTTCCTTTTTTTAAAATTTTTATTTTATTATTTTTTCTTTATTTCATTATTAATTTTTTTTAAAAAAGAACAACTCTTTTCGATTTTTTATTTTTTTATTTTTTTAACTTTTTGTTCTTTATTAAAGCTCATTAATACTGTCAACAAAACCACCCTCAGATGCCATTAAGGAAGAGAAAATCTAATATTATGGATACAAAAGAAAGAGAGGTAACACAGCTAGATGATGAAAAATCTATGGAGAAAAAATTTAATATATTGGAAACCTTGGAGCTAAGTGACAGAGAATTTAAGATAGAAATCCTAAAAATCCTCCGAGATATACAAGAAAACACAGAAAGGTTATTTAGGGAGTTCAGAAAACAACTCAATGAACACAAAGAATATATGTCCAAAGAAATTGAAACTATAAAAACAAATCAAACAGAGATGAAAAACTCAATTCACGAGCTGAAAAACAAAGTAACAAGCTTAGCTAATAGAACAGGTCAGATAGAAGAGAGGATTAGTGAAATAGAAGACAAGCAACTTGAGGCACAACAGAGAGAAAAAGAAAGAGACTCAAAAATTAAAAAAAATTAGATTGCCCTACAAGAATGATCTGACACCATCAAAAAGAATAACATAAGAATAATAGGTATATCAGAGGGAGAAGAAAGAGAAAATGGAATGGAGAACATACTCAAACAAATAATAGATGAGAACTTCCCAAGCCTGTGGAAAGAACTAAAGCCTCAAGTTCAAGAAGCAAACAGAACTCCGAGTTTTCTTAACAAACCTACTCCAAGGCATATCATAATGAAATTGACACAAATCAACAGCAAAGAAAAAATTCTCAAGGCAGCCAGGGAAAAGAAGAATACAACATATAAAGAAAGGCCCCTCAGAATATCGTCAGATTTCTCAGCAGAAACTCTACAAGCTAGAAGAGAGTGGATCCCAATATTTAAAGTCCTGAAAGAGAGGAACTTTCAGCCACGAATACTATACCCATCAAAGCTATCCTTCAAATATGAAGGAGAAATAAAAACATTCACAGATACAGAAAAGATGAGGGAATTTATCATCAGAAAACCCCCACTCCAGGGATTACTAAAGGGGGTTCTCCAATCAGATACAAAGAACAAAAAAAAACAAAACAGAACCACAAGTAAAAGCTCCAAGAATAACACAATAAAACCAAATTTAAACTGTGACAACAACAAAAAGAAAGAGGGGGAGAAGATGGAGATTAACAGTAGCAAAGGACGATGGAGTGCAAAAGTACTCACAAAATAGTTCACCACAATGAACAGGGTAGGAACCCTTTTCATTATTCAAAGGTAACCACCATTGAAAAAAACACCACAGAAGTACATGCGATAAAAAAGATAGCAACAGAGGAAAGATGTATGGAATACAACCAAATAAAAACAAAAGATAGAAAAACGAAAGAGAAGGATCAAACAAGACACAAAACTAACAGAAAGCAAGATATAAAATGGCAATAGGGAACTCACAAGTATCAATAATTACACTAAATGTAAACGGATTAAACTCACCAATAAAAAGGCACGGAGTAGCAGAATGGATTAAAAAAGAAAATCCAACTGTATGCAGCCTACAGGAAACTCATCTAAGTAACAAGGATAAAAACAAATTCAAAGTGAAAGGCTGGAAAACAATACTCCAAGCAAATAACATCCCAAAAAAAGCAGGTGTAGCAATACTCATATCGGATAATGCTGACTACAAGACAGGAAAAGTACTCAGAGACAAAAATGGCCATTTCATAATGGCTAAGGGGACACTGAATCAAGAAGACATAACAATTCTTAATATATATGCACCAAACCAAGGAGCACCAAAATATATAAGACAGCTACTTATTGATCTTAAAACAAAAACTGACAAAAATACAATTATACTTGGAGACCTCAATACACCGCTGACGGCTCTAGATCGGTCATCCAAAAAGAGAAACAACAAAGACATAGTGGCCTTAAACAAAACACTAGAGTACCTGGATATGATAGACATCTACAGGACATTTCATCCCAAAGTGACTGAGTATACTTTTTTCTCCAGTGTACATGGATCATTCTCAAGAATTGACCACATGTTGGGCCGCAAAAACAACATCAGCAAATTCAGAAAAATTGAAGTTGTACCAAGCATATTTTCTGATCATAAAGCCTTGAAACTAGAATTCAACTGCAAAAAAGAGGAAAAAAATCCCACAAAAATGTGGAAACTAAACAACATACTTTTAAAAAATGAATGGGTCAAAGAAGAAATAAGTGCAGAGATCAAAAGATATATACAGACTAATGAAAATGACAATACGACATATCAGAATCTATGGGATGCAGCAAAAGCAGTGATAAGAGGGAAGTTCATATCACTTCAGGCATATATGAACAAACAAGAGAGAGCCCAAGTGAACCACTTAACTTCATTACTTAAGGAACTAGAAAAAGAAGAAAAAAGACAACCCAAAACCAGCCGAAGAAAGGAGATAATAAAAATCAGAGCAGAAATAAATGAACTAGAGAACAGAAAAACTATAGAAAAAATTAATAGAACAAGGAGCTGGTTTTTTTAAAAGATCAACAAAACTGACAAACCCTTGGCAAGACTTACCAAGGAAAAAAGAGAAAGAACTCATATAAACAAAATCCAAAATGAAAGAGGAGAAATCACCATGGACACCGTAGATATACAAAGAATTATTGTGGAATACTATGAAAAACTTTATGCCACTAAATTCAACAACCTAGAAGAAATGGATAAATTCCTAGAACAATACAACCTTCCTATACTGAGTCAAGAAGAAGCAGAAAGCCTAAACAGACCTATCAGTAGAGAAGAAATAGAAAAAAACATTAAAAACCTCCCCATAAATAAAAGTCCAGGCCCTGACGGCTATACCAGCGAATTTTATCAAACATTCAAAGAAGACTTGGTTCCTATTCTACTCAAAGTCTTCCAAAAAATTGAAGAAAAAGCAATACTTCCAAACACATTTTATGAGGCCAACATAACCCTCATACCAAAACCAGGCAAGGATGGCACAAAAAAAGAAAACAACAGACCAATATCTCTAATGAATACAGATGCTAAAATACTAAACAAAATACTAGCAAATCGAATACAACAACATATTAAAAAAATAATACATCATGATCAAGTGGGATTCATCCCAGAATCTCAAGGATGGTTCAACATATGTAAAACGGTTAACGTAATACACCATATCAACAAAACAAAAAACAAAAACCACATGATTTTATCAATAGACACAGAAAAGGCTTTCGATAAAATACAACACAATTTTGTTTAAGACTCTCAACAAAATGGGTATAGAAGGAAAATATCTCAACATGATAAAGGCCATATATGATAAACCATCAGCTAACATCATATTAAATGGCACTAAATTGAAGGCTTTCCCCCTTAAATCAGGAACAAGACAGGGTTGTCCACTCTCTCCACTCTTATTTCATGTGGTACTAGAGGTTCTAGCCAGAGCAATCAGACAAGACAAAGAAATAAAAGGCATCCATATTGGAAAAGAAGAAGTAAAGGTATCACTTTTTGCAGATGATATGATCCTATACATCGAAAACCCCATAGAATCCACAAAAAGACTACTAGAAACAATAAGCCAATACAGTAAGGTCGCAGGATACAAAATTAACATACACAAGTCAATAGCCTTTCTATATGCCAACAATGAAAGAATTGAGAAGGAACTCAAAAGAATAATCCCCTTCACGATTGCAACAAAAAAAAATAAAATACTTAGGAATAAACATAACAAAGAATGTAAAGGACTTATATAATGAAAACTATAAACCATTGTTAAGGGAAATTGAAAAAGATATAATGAGATGGAAGAATATACCTTGTTCTTGGCTAGGAAGAATAAATATAATCAAGATAGCTATATTACCCAAAGCAATATACAAATTTAATGCAATTCCCATCAAACTTCCAATGACGTTTTTTAAAGAAATAGAGCATAAAATCCATCAGATTTATATGGAACTATAAAAAAACCCGAATAGCCAAAGCAATCCTAAAGAAAAAGAATGAAGCTGGGGGTATTACAATACCTGACTTCAAACTATATTATAGGGCCATGACAATCAAAACAGCATGGTATTGGCAGAAAAATAGACACTCAGACCAATGGAACAGAATAGAAAGTCCAGAAATAAAACCACATATATATATAGTCAAATAATTTTTGATAAAGGGGCCAACAACACACAATGGAGAAAAGAAAGCCTCTTCAATAAATGGTGCTGGGAAAACTGGAAAGCCACATGCAAAAGAATGAAACTGGACTACATTCTGTCCCCCTGTACAAAAATTAACTCAAAATGGATCAAAGATCTAAACATAAGACCTGAAACAATTAAGTACATAGAAGAAGACATAGGTACTCAACTCATGGACCTGGTTTCAAATAGCATTTTATGAATTTGACTCCACAGGCAAGAGAAGTGAAGGCAAAAATAAATGAATGGAACTACATCAGACCAAGAAGTTTTTGTCAGCAAGAGAAACTGATAACAAAATAATCAGAAAGACAACTAAATGGGAAATGATATTTTCAAACAACTGCTCAGATAACGGCCTAATATCCAAAATATACAAAGAACTCATAAACTCAACAACAAACAAACAAACAATCCAATAAAAAAATGGGAAGAGGATATGAACAGCCACTTCTCCCAGGAAGAAATACAAATGGCCAACAGATATATGAAAAGATGCTCATCTTTTTTAGCTATTAGAGAAATGCAAATGAAAACGGCAATGAGATTACACCTCACACCTGTTCAATTAGCTTTTATTAGCAAGACAGGTAATAGCAAATGTTGGAGTGGCTGTGGAGAAAAAGGAACCCTCATCCACTGTTGGTGGGAATGTACAGTAGTACAACCATTATGGAAGAAAGTATGGAGATTCCTCAAAAAACTGAAAATAGAACTACCTTATGACCCAGCAATCCCTCTACTGGGTATATACCCCAAAAACTCAGAAACATTGATACGTAGAGACACATGCAGCCCCATGTTTATTGCAGCATTGTTCACAGTGGCCAGGACATGGAAACAACAAAAAATCCCATCAATAGATGACTCGATAAAGAAGATATGGCACATATACACTATGGAATACTACTCAGCCATAAGAAATGATGACATCGGAACATTTACAGCAAAATGGTGGGATCTTGATAACATGATACGAAGCGAAATAAGTAAATCACAAAAAAACAGGAACTGCATTATTCCATACGTAGGTGGGACATAAAAGTGAAACTAAGAGACATTGATAAGAGTGTGGTGGTTTCGGGGGGGAGGGGGTAATGGGAGAGGGAAAGGGGGTGGGGAGGGGCCCAAAAAAAACAAGATAGAAGATGACAGAGGACAATCTGACTTTGGGTGATGGGTATGCAACATAATTGAACAACAAGATAACCTGGACTTGTTATCTTTGAATATATGTATCCTGATTTATTGATGTCACCCCATTAAAAAAATATTTTTTTTAAAAAAAAAGAAAGAAAACTACAAAGCATATTGAAAAAAATTGAAAAAGACACAATGAAATGACAAAATATTCCAAGTTCATGGATTGGAAGAATCAACATAGTCTAAATGGCCATATTACCCAAAACAATAAATAATTATAATGCAGTGACTATTAAAATCCCAATGACTTATTTTAAAGAAATAGAATAAAAGATTAGCAGTTTTGTATGTAACCTTAAAAAATCCAGGATAGCCAAAATAATCTTGTGGAAAAAAAAATTAAGCTGAAGGTATCACACTACTTGACTTCAAATTATAATACAGAGTGATGAAAATCGAAACAGCATGGTATTGGTGAAAAAAAATAGACATACAGCCCAATGGAATAAAATCAATTGCCCAGAGATAAAACGACATAAATATGGTCAATGAATCTTTGACAAAGGTTCCAAAAACACACAATGAAGAAAAAAGAGCCTCTTCAATAAATGGTGCTGGGATAATTGGAAAGCCACATTTAAAAGAGTAAAATTGGACTACAGTTTGTCCCCTTTCACAAAAATTAATTCAAAAGAAATCAAAGACCTAAATATAAGATCTGAAACAATGAATTACATAGAATAAAACATAATACTAAGCTTATAGACTTTGGCCATATAGAATATTTTATAAATTTGACCCTAAAGCCAAGTAAAGGCAACAGTAAATTCATGGGACAATATCAGACTAAAAAGTTTCTGCACCGCAAAAGAAACCAACAACAAAATAAATAGGCAGCCAACCAAATGAGAGATTATATTTACAAACAACAGCTTCAATAAGAGTTAATATCCAAAATATAAAAAAAAACCTCACAAAGTTTACTAACAAACAAGCAAACAATCTAATGATAAAATGGGGTAAGGACCTAAACAACCACTTCTCCCAAGAAGGCATACAAATGACCAACAAATATATGAAAAGATGCTCATCTTCACTAACTATTAGAGAAATGCAAATCAAAACTACAATAAGATACCACCTCACACCTGTAGGATGGGCTGTTTTTAACACAACATGTAATAACAAGTGTTGGAGAGGTTGTGGAGAAAAAGAAACTCTCACTCACTGCCTGTGGGAACGTAAACTGGTACAACCTTTATAGATGAAAGTACAGTGGTTCTTCAAAAACTGAGAATAAAACTATCATATGACTCAGCAATCTCTCTGCTGGGTATCTACCCCCAAACCTCAAAAAATATGGGTATTATAAACCCATGCACCCTCATGTTCATTGCAGTATTATTCACAGTGGACAAGATATGGAAACAATCAAAGTTCCCTTTGATAGATGATTGGATAAAAACCATATGGTATGTATGTATATATAATCTTTATTATATGCGGCTTAAGTGTCTGTTTGTTGCCAATAGCTTATTGGTTGCTTGCGTAACTCTACTAGCCAATGGTAACTGTACTAGCCAATGGGGTGAAGTTGCCACGGCATTCAAATAGTCCCGCCTTCTGGCATGCCACCTCACAAATTTAGGTTAAAGATTGGAGCAATTATTATGCTGTTAAGAAATCTTAACACCAGAAGGGGTCTTTGCAATGGTACAAGACTAGAGGTTCTCTAACTGAAAAATAATGTCATAATAACTAAGTCTTTGACTGGCTCCTCTAAAGGTGAAATACATGTCATTCTAAGAATTGATTTGGCTCCATCTCAAACAGGGTTGCCGTTTCAATTGAGACGTAGGCAATTTCCTGCAAAACTTGCCTTTGCTATGATCATCAATAAGTCTCAGGGCCAAACGCTTAAGCGTGTTGGCATTTTTTTTACCTGAGCCTGCATTTGGACACAGTCAACTTTATGTTGCCTGTTCAAGAGTTCATGAAAGAACGAACGTAAAATTAAAAATAACTGATGGTCCTCTGCAAGGCGAGCTTAAAAATGATGGAAAGATCTACACAAGAAATGTTGTGTACAAAGAGATCTTTGACATGTGAATTAACATTTTATTATTTAAATCACCTTTATTTATTGAGCTAGTGGTGGCTCTTAAGAAATGTACTGCCAGTGGTTTCCTTCATTGCACTCTACTTTAAGCAATTAAGCAAGTAGAAGGGGGAAACCCCATGAGGCAGTAAGCAAAGGGGCGTCCTTGCCGCCTGCCCTGGGTAATTAAGTTTGAATTAGCAGACATCTTTGCACAAATCATTTTAATTACAATTTATAATATCTAGAACATTGGTCATTTCGTATGACTGCCGGGCTTTCTAGTGTTTGTGTGTACTACTCAGCCATAAGAAATGATAACATACTGACATTTAGGACAACATGGATGGGCCTTAAAAAAATTATACTGAATGAATAAATAAATCAGAAAAAGCAAAGAATGATATGATTTCACACATAGGTGGGATATGAAACTGAGACTCATGGACGTCGATAAAATTAAGTGGTTACCGAGGTAGAAGGATGTGGAGAGGAGTGGGAGGAAAGAACTAAAGAGAAACAAATATACAGTAAAAGAAAAATATTTTACTTTTGCTGATGGGTATACAACAAAATTAACTGTTCAAATGTGGAGATGTCTACCTGAAACATTTATACTCTTATTGAACAATGTCACTGAGTTAAATTTAATTTTCTAAATAAAATGTAAAAATACAAAATATATAGCCTGATCAGGCAATGTCACAGTGGATAGTATCAGACTGGGACACAGAAGACCCAGGTTTGAAATCCTGGGGTTGTCGGCTTGTGTGCAGATTTATCAGGCTTTTGAGCACGGTCTCACCATCTTGAGCACAAGGTCACTTGCTTGAGCATGGGATCATAGATGTGACTCCATGGTTTCTGACTTCAGTCCAAAAGTCACTGATCTGAAGCCCAAAGTCATTGACTTGAGCCCAGCTGTGCTGGCTTGAGCAAGGGGTCATTCATTCTTCTGGAGCTTCTGGAGCCCTTTGGTCAATGCATATATGAGAAAGATATCAATAACCATCTAAGGTGCTGCTACAAACACTTGATGCTTCTTATCACTCTCCCTTCATTTTTATCTTTCCTTATCTGTCCCTCTCTTTGTCTCTGTTGAAAAGCAAAGAAACAAACAAAAATACAAGATATATATATATATGGAATTGACCAAATCTATTATGAAATAATAATTGGGCAAACTTTTCTGCATATTCTAGGAAAAAAAAATCGGCATTTATAGGCTAAGACAATTCTCAACTTACAAGTAAGGCTCTTGACCTATGTGGGTATTAGTTTGATTCCAAAACACTGGGAGAAAAAAAAATGTTTGATTTTTACCAATCCCTAATTAAACATATAATAATATTGTTATAGTTCCCAAAACTATCATTATCGGGGGAGCTTGTATAAAGGGTATAGAGGACTCTGTGTTATTTCATATAACTGCATGTGAATATATATGATTATATCAACATAAGACAGTTAATTTTAAAAAAAGGAACAGGCTAGTAACTGGAATGAAAGTGGTATTTTCTTTTGTACCCTCAAAGCTTTATTTTATTTTTACAGATGATGACATCTAAGAATAGCAATGATGACTTTTTTCAGCAGGTAAGATATAAACTTTCTGGTCATGAGGACATATAACTCAAGAACTGTACACATTCTATAAGAAAGAATAATTTTATTCCAAATGAAAACACATTTTTAGAACAACTTCTTTGAAACCATGAATACTGTGTAACTCATTTGTTTACATTCTGGGGAATAAGGTTATAAATTTACTCTTCACTTAGGTTCTTTATATTTACAGTAATTCCTGAAGACAGATCCCCCTTCCTTTTACTTTGGCAATTATCTTGCAAATGTGTGTCTTTTACCAGAGAAATAAAGGGTAGGCAATTAACATAAATTCAAACCTTGAAGAATCAAGAGTGCTGCAGGTCACTGTTTGAATACTAAATGAGTTCCTTGGAAAGAAATACAATAGTTATATCTGCAACACAGTCATCAGAGAATAGAATTGAGTCTTCTTCCAAAAAAGTATGTATCATGATCATCTTTTTTTAGTCTCCCAAGTTAAACAGTCATAAAATGCAAAGGAATCAGGTGAACTGTCACAAAAGATACATTCAGTAAATGTCGGCTGAGAAAATTGTTGCATAAAAATTAGAGAATTAGTCATTCTGGTAATTAACTTTGATGGAGCTTACTTTGACTTGAGATAGACGACATGCAAGTTAATCAATAAACTGAATAATGTTAGATAATGAAAATATGTGACAGAGTTGATAGCTACTTTAAACTAGATTTTCATAGAAATTTATTTCTGAAAAAGTGACATTTAGCAGAGACGTAAATTATGAAATTTAATAAATTTATGTAAAAGTAGTGGGGAAAGAAAACTACAGGCATAGAGGACAGAAACTTCAAGATTTTTTTTTTTAAAATAGTAAATAAACTTTATTTATCTGTTCTTTCGAGATGACAATCATCTTAAGGCCAAAATAAACTTGACTACTTTGAAAAATAGTAAGACAGTAAGGCTGCTAACGTGTTGAACAAGAGTTCAATAAAACTAGATGATGCAAGACTTTTTAGTCCATGAATTCTCTTTTATTCTGAAAGAAAGAAGAAGCTATTGGTGGTTTATAAATAGAAAAATTACATAAGGGATTGGAATACATGTGTATATTGTCTTTAGTGTTAAGACTGTCAAGTTTTTCTTGGCTGTGAGACCTCAGAACAATGAGAGGTGGACATTCCCTACCCTTATGTGGATGGTAAGCAGACACTTTCGGCAATATAGTTTTCATAAAAGTGTAGTTTATTAGACAAAATTGAGTCTGAGTATTGACTCTGCTGTTTTCTTGTTGTGAAATTATGGGTAAGCTAGGTAACCTCTCTGATTCTTATTTTTCTCTTTAAAGTAGAAAAAAATAGTAGTGTTTTCTTGTTTTGCTATAAGCGTTAAATGAATAAATGGATAAAAAGTAATTAATAACATGTCTGGTACATTTTAGGTGCACAATTAACATTAAATTAACTATAATGTCTCTTACAAATGAGGATATACAAAACTGAACAAAACATAAAATAAAACTAATATTTTTTTGAAACAAGTATGTAGATGATATGCTTGTATGTACATGAACCTCACACACTATACACAATAAAATCATATATAGGTTCAAAGCTATGCTTCACCATTTAGTAGCTTTAGGACTTCGTGAGTTAATAAAACTTTATAAACTTCAATTTTTCATGTGTAAAGTAAGGTGGCTAATTGTGTCCTCCTGCAGTACTTAAGATTTATTTTATTTTTATTTTACTTTATTCACTTCAGAGAAGAGAGACAGAGAGAGATAGGAGAGAGAAGAGGGGAGGAGCAGAAATTATCAACTCCCATATGTGCCTTAACCCGGCAAGCCCAGGGTTTTGAAACAGCGACCTCAGCATTCCAGGTAGATGCTTGATCTTCTGCACCAACACAAGTCAGGCCAATTAAGATTTATTAAACAGAAAATTACAGTAGATTAAAAATATGGATTTTTTTCTATCATTGTGAATAAAGTCTAAAAGCAGAAAGTTCAAGACTAGCATGAGGTTTCCAAGAGCAAAAGGAACTCAGTCCCCTTATGTCTTTCTGCTGCACTACACTAGCACTGGCACTTCCATCTTTATGTTACCTCAGAGTTCAGTAAGCCTGACCAAGCTTCAATATTTGCAGTACATTCTATGAAGCAGGAAGTAAGAATGAACAAAAGACAAAAGGGGTTTATTTCTGTGGTGCAACAGCCCTCTTTAGTAAGTCTATTTTGAAGTTTGACATAATTATAAGACTTCCAGTTTCATGTAGTTGTCTGGAACTTAGCATGGCCATATGTAGCTGTGGGAAAAGCAAGGAAATGTATTTAGTTAGTGGCATTGCTCCACCCCAGTAAAATTACATTTCCCTTTATGAAATAAGAAAGAAGAATGAATATTTGATAGGCAGCCAACAGGCTCAGCCACATCTTTACATAAGATTGTTTTAAAGGTCACATGAGGTAATATAGGCAAATCCAAGTGTCTGACCAAAAGTAAATGCTTATAATAAAGAAGATGGAATGCATGACCTGTCTAGGACACTGTCCTCTAAAAACACATAAGAGAATAAGTGGACTATAAAAGTGGGCTGCTTCCAAGAAGACACTCTCACCTCATATTGCACTACTTTTCCAATGGTTGGCCTTTGCCATGGCTTAAATTTAAAAATCTATGGAGCTTCTTCATCCTTAATACAATTTCCCCCTGGCTTAATTATGATCATCTTTTTTACTAAAGACTTAAGTCAACTTTTACCTTTAATACAACATTATTGGAGAAAATGGGAGAGCAGGAAATCCTTAACCCTGAGTTTGACCTGCACTTTGGATCTCTTCCTCTACTCAGCTTTAGGTGAACCAGTAAAAAATGAGGGAATATACTACTTTTCAATAAATAACACTGGGAAACAAAATTTTTGTTGCATCCACAAAAACAGTTGTTCTTACCTAATTCAAGTGTGCTGATCTCAAATCTGACATTAGTATTTTTCACTGTAAGCTACATTGTTTTGCAATTCAAGGTTTTATGTTTTCATCTTATTGTAAAATTGTCAACATTAAGTTTAACATAATGAAGTAGAATGTCTTCTTGGGCATCATCTTTGTGAAAATATAATAATTTATATAATGCACTAAATACACTAATACACTAAAAGATATAATTGCATCAGAATTTGTCTACAATTTCAAAATAAAACATATTAAAACACTTATTTAAATCATAACATTTACAAAAACTTATTTAAATTCTATTTGGGCAAAAATTTGTGTTTGTAGCTCTTGATTTTGTGTGCTTTATGAGGACAATCTCATCTGATGCTTCAGCAGTAGTCTGCCCATCACGAACAGCTCCAAGATTTTTGGGAAACTTATCAAGGTGACTGCTCAGGAAGTGAATCTTAATGCTCATGTTACATCCAATGTTGTGGAAAGCCAACAGCATCCTTTGAACCAGAAGTGAATAGATTTCTGCTTTTTGTTACCAAGGAAGTTTTTTGTAACTGCCATAAAAGACTGCCATGCTGCTTTCTCATCCTTATACATCTTCCTGGAAAATTCTTTGTCATGTACAAGGGTTCAAATTTGAGGTTCATTGAATACACCTGCATTTATCTTCTCAAAAGACAAGGCAGGAAAAGCAGAAATAATGTTGAAAGCATTCACTTTCTCTATTCAAAGCCTGAACAAACTGCTTCATTAAGCCAAGTTTGATGTGAAGTGGGGGAAAATGACCCTGTCTCGATTAACTACAGGTCTATTCACAATATTTTGCATACCTACTTCCAGAGCTTCACGTTTCAGACACTCCTTCTGTGTCCAGTGTTTGTCCCAAGCTCGGCTGTCCCACAAACACAGAAAGCAAGGATACTTCGTGAAACTTCTCTGTTGTCCTAGCAGGAAATTTACCATTTTAAGATCCACACAAATGATCCAGTTATGCTCCTCAAACTTCAGAAAGTCAAGGACAATTTTTATGTCATTATAATCTTCTTGAAGATGAGTTGAGTAACCAATTGGATCCGCTGCATAAACATAACCATTGTGTAGGAGAACACATTTCAGACTCTGTTTAGAGCTGTCAAAATATAGGTGCCATTCTGTTGGACTGTAAGTGGTAACACTTAGCTGGCTGAGAAGACTACTGATATCATGAAAGTAAACAAAGTGTTTGTCTTCGAAAAATGTCCACAAAAATTTGTTCATGCTTCCTGAAATGGTATACTTTAGCTGACCAGTGAAGTACATTCTTTTCTTGAAGCCTGGAGGCTAATAACTCAGCTGCTTTCTTTGATAGGCCCAAATCTCTTACTAAGTCATTCAATTCAGGTTGGCTAAACTGCTGAGGGGTTAATGACTGCTTGTCATCAGAAGAAGACCCTTCAGATTCTACAACAATTTCCTCATGCATCTTACCAAATACGCTTGATCACCATGTTCACTTTATTCATCCTTAGAATAAATAAAACCATTAAAAACTGGAACCAGTAGTGTCTCAGAGTGTGGAATAGGTAGTATTGTTGAAGGAATATTAGGATATGTGATCATATGTCATTTTTTCTTGCCAATGCCCTTTGCATGGATCAGACAGAAATAACAGTCACTACTGTGGTCCTTAGGTTCACTCCAAACCATGAGAATATCAAAAAGCATTCATTTGTGTTTTCCTTTTGTCCAGTCATGAAGCATTTTCTCAAAATTATGACACACATATGAGGAGCCCAGTTCTTGTCTTGATCACCAAGGGGAACTTGAAAATAGGCAATATATGCATGTGTCACAAATGATAAAACATTGCACCTTTGACGCTGAAATGTGTAACAGCCACATATATAACAGAAGATGTCAGGACTATTCTTACATTTATGCCTACTCAAAGAAGCCATGATTTAATCTTAAAACAAAAGAGGAGGGTGTTTTTATCAGATAATAATTTTTTACATTAAAAACAACTACAATTATGTAAAAGTGATGTTTGTAAAACATTAATTGCCTTGTGATTATGTTCAATCCAAGAGTTGTTGCCTTTTAATTCCAATTTAAAAACCAATGCATGCCATTAAGTGTAACAAAGAGAAATTATAATTGCATAAAAGCTAGAGCATGCACCAAAAGATGAATTTCAGATTTGGAATCAGCGATGCAGATATATATGAAAACAGTTCTAAAACCTTATGCAATAGAAAATGGAAAAAAATTTGTTCCTCAGTGTAACCTTTGAGAAGAATTGGTAAATGAAAGCAAGAGAACAGAATTCTGGATTCTAGCAGGCATTATGAACAAATAAGAATACGCTACTTTATTCATTTTTGACATAATTATCTTAATTGTTTCTATCTTAATTGCTCTGTCACTTGTATTGTTCATTTTAAGCAAGTACATCAACAAGAGGTGCCTTTAATACCGTAATTTAAAAAATAGGTTTTTGGAACAATAGCCCTATAAAATTATTTATTATAAAGCTATTAATTTTGTTAATACCAAAAGAAAAATGATTTTTTCCAGGCACAAATACAAGTAGTTTTATATTACTTTATAGGCTTATAATGGCACATACATTCCTGTGTCTTAATTTGAATAAATTAGTAATAGACACCTTAATTTGAAAAAAATAGAAAAAAAGTAGATTTTCATTTGTAAATTGAATCATGTCCTCTCATTAATTCTAACCCCATTAATGGGTGGGTTTATCAATTTCATTCTGAGTTATGAATTTGCCTCTTGAAACTTCCCTTTCAACAATATGCAGCTATAAGGCTCAGGAGTAGAAAATCATAAGAAAGAACATTTTGGGGGGTCAGATTTACTGGGGCAGGAACACATCATAATTTTTTTTTCATGATTTTAAGCCATAGAAGAAACATGATATAGCACAGAAATGAACACATTTTAAGTATCTTAAGCACTTAATTTAAATTTAATAAGACAGTTATTGTATATGCTTACATATCATCTGGCTATTACATGAAAGTATCAGAAAATTTGGAAAAAAATTTTAAAGTACAAGGACCATTCTAAAATGTTTACTTTTAGTTCATTGTAGGAATTTCTTAGCACTAAATGAATACTCAATTCCAGTATTTTTTTGATGTACTCTGTTATATCTTCTTTTCTACTCCTGTCTCCATCACTTGTTCATTAATAGACATTTTTTGAGTCAAATAATTTAAAATATTCATTAAACAAAATTTTAAAAATAAACACTTAATGGTAATATTTCACTTGCTTCAGAGAAACTTGTTTCAAATACCCTTGAGTACAGTAAAGATAAGAATTTGTAATTCTTTTTGATATGCTAAAAATTAATTGTAAAGATTTACTGTGTAAAACCTACTGAAAAGTAATGGTACTGGATTTTCCAGGTTGGTGCATGAACTGAGCTCAGAAGGGGCAGTCTCCTGGCAGAGACATGCCTGGTGGTTGATGTCCTCTGACCCTCTCCTATCACTCTCACCCTGCCCCAGTTCAGTCTCATACAGAAAAGAAAAAAATGTAAGCAACCAATTAATGAGTACATAATATG
This sequence comes from Saccopteryx leptura, assembly GCF_036850995.1. NCBI lineage: Eukaryota > Metazoa > Chordata > Mammalia > Chiroptera > Emballonuridae > Saccopteryx > Saccopteryx leptura. The sequence continues at coordinate 58,468,555 of NC_089516.1, read as the reverse complement.
CTCTAGTAATTTAGTAACTTTTATTGCATTTATTTCTAAGTTAACTCTGGAAAGTAGGACTAATCTTCACTTTTTGAATGTAGAAACTGAGTAAGTGTCTTGCCCAGAGTCTCAGAGTAAGTAGAAAAATAGAGCTTTAAATTTAGATCTGTCTGAAACATGTATTTTAACCTATTGCACTTTGTTGCCTCCTCAGGAAGCCTGGCTCTCCACCCATCCTGACACTGACCTCAGTGTGAATCACTTCAGTTTGATGGTATGCCCTATTCTTCTGGAATTCCTGTCCTTATGTCCTCTCTAGTTGTCTCTGCTTCTATTCCATTTTGGATATCTCTATGTTTGTTGCTATTGTCTGGTCATTTGCAAATGTTTTCTATCAATCTGTTTTGGTACAGAATCATGGATGACCTTATCCAAAAATAAACAAACTTCTGCCACAGATATCTAGCTCATCAGCACAGCAGTAGTCTAACAAAGATTTTCATTTTCAGTTTTCCATACTCTACAGCTGGAGGTAGGTGTAAATCAGGCAGCCCCTGGCATGGCAGTGTGCTTTGTGAAGTATCATGGTGGGGCAATCTTACTCATTAGTTAAAAAAAAAGAAGGTTCCAAAAAGGCTGGAGTAAAAAAACAAAACAAAAACATGTAAAAAAAAAAGACAGGATAACTGCAAGGAACTTTGTTACCATTAACTCTTGAGGAGACAGAGCTTGGTAAGTGAGCTAGAAAAAAACTCTCTTTCTGCTCTCCTACACAGAGTAATAGTATTTGAGAGTAGAGTAGAAAAAAGAATTTTCCAGCATTGTACACCAGCCAGTAAATTAATACTGACAAATATTTTGTATGTTAATTAAATACCTTAACATAGCTCGATTCTAAGAATGCTTGCCAAATGTATAACAAAAAACAAATGCTCACAGGGTAAGTGTAAGGGATGAATTCTAACTATGCTATCTCTTACAGAAAGCAAAATAGTTCTCACATCTACAGTCTGTATCTTTTGTGGCAATTGTTGTATTGCATTCATGTACTTAAAAGGAATATTTCAGTCCATGAAAAACTCACTAATCTTATGTTTTCTCTAGTTAGATTGAATCAGAGACTCCCAAAGCTAGTGTGGTTGATGCTTCCTTGGCATCATAATATAATGCATTATCTTGCATTTTAAATAAATATCATTACATTCTTGATATTCCTTCAATATTCAAGGCAAGCTTCTCAAATGAAAATATCATATAAAGATTCTTGGATGTTGCTAAACCAATTACAACTTCGTCAAAATAAGAGCAAGGGAATATATATATATCAGTACTTAAAATTCAGGTGCTCACAAAGGGACGTTTTGGTCCTATCCTTGACTACTGCTATGTTAATTCCTTCAACAATGGAGGCAGTGGAGCAGTGTTTGACTTAAGAGTATGAGGTTTAGACTCAATAGCTGGGTATATATCTCAGCTCTGATATTTGCTATTTTGGCAGGTTATATAATCTCTTTAAACTTTTAGTTTTTTTACATCTGTAAAATGGGAACAATAAGCCCAGGCCAGGGAGCTCAGTGGATAAAATAAAGCATTATTCCAGAGTGCTGATATCATGAGTTTCATCCCTTTTCTGGGAACATATGAAAAGTAACCAGTGAACACATGATGAAATAGCACAACTAAGTGGAACAACAAGCTGATGCCTCTCTCTCTCTACCTTCCTCTCTTTTTCTCTCTCTCAAATCAAAGAGAAAATGTAAATAAAATAAAAATACAAAATGGGTGCAAAGGTGGTACTCATATATTTGGAATTAAACATTCTTAGTATTAAATCCAGGTCTGCCACATGTTAGCCATTTATTTTTTTATTTTTTATTTAATTTATTGTGTTTACATAGATTCTAGTGTTGCCACAAATGCACCCCCTTCTCCCCCATGTTCCCCTCAACATCTCCCTTGCCCCCTTTCCAACATCACCCTCCATCCTTCCCTTCAGGTTTATGCCATCGTATCATCCTCTTTCCCTTTGTCCTCTTTTCTTCTGCTCCTTTTGATCCCTCCTCTGTCTCAATTTCATTCCTCAGTTCACATTGTTTCTTAGATTCCTCAAATGAGTGAGGTCATATGATATTTTTCTTTCTCTGACTGGCTTATTTCACTTAACATAATACTTTCTAGGCCCATCTATGTTGTTGCAAAAGATAATATTTCCTACTTTTTCATGGCCCCATAGTATTCCATTGTATATACAATAGGTACAGCAGTTTTTTAATTCACTCATCCACTGACAAACACTTGGGCTGTTTCCAGATCTTTGCTACTGTGAACAATGCTGCTATAAACATGAGGATGCATTTCTTTTTTGTATCAGAGATATGGTGTTCTTGGAATATATTCCTATAAGTGGGATGGCTAGGTCAAAAGGCAGATCCAGTTTTAATTTTTTGAGGAATCTCCCTACTGTTTCCCACAGTGGCTGCACCAGTCTGCATTTCCACCAGCAGTGAAGGAGGGTTTCCCTTTCTCCACATCCTCACCAGCACTTATTCTGTGTTGTTTTGTTGATGAGCGCCATTCTGACTGGTGTGAGGTGATATCTCATTGTGGTTTTAATTTGCATTTCTCTAATGATTAGTGATGTTGAGCATTTTTTATATGCCTATTGGCCATCTGTATGTTCTCTTTGGAGAAGTGTCTATTCATTTCTGTTGCCCATTTTTTATTGGATTGTTTGTCTTCCTGATGTTGAGTTTTACAAGTTTTTTTTATAAATTTTGGTTATTAACCCTTATCAGAAGTATTGTTGAATATGTTCTCCCATTGTGTGGTTTGTCTTTATATTTATTGTCTGTTCATATTGTGTTTAGCTGTGCAAGAGCTTTTTAGTTTGATATAGTCCCATTTGTTTATCTTTTCTTTTATTTCCCTTGACTGAGGAGATAAATCAGCAAATATATTGCTGCGAAAGATGTCGGTGAGCTTACTTCCTATGTTTTCTTTTAAGATGCTTATGCTTTTGCGACTTACATTTAAGTCTTTTATCTATTTTTTATCTATTTTGAGTTTATTTTAGTGAGTGGTGTAAGTTGGTGGTCTAGTTTCATTTTTCTGTGGGTAGCTGTTCAATTTTCCCAACACCATTTGTTAAAGAGACTGTGTTTACTTCATTGTATGCTCTTACCTCCTTTGTCAAATATCAATTGTCCATAAAGGTGTGGGTTTATTATTGGATTCTCTGTTCTGTTCCATTGATCTATATGCCTGTTCTTATGCCAATACTAAGCTGTTTTGAGTACAACAGCCTTGTACTATAACTTGGTATCAGGAAGGGTGATACCTCCCACTTTATTTTTCCTTTTCAAGATTGCTGAGGCTATTCATGTGTTGTTTTTTTTGGTTCTATATAGATTTTTAGAATATATGTTCTATATTTTTGAAGTATGTCATTGGTATTTTAATTGGTATTGCACTGAATTTATAAATTGCTTTGGATAATATAGACATTTTAATGATGTTTATTCTTCCTATCCATGAACACGGTATATGCTTCCACTTGTTTGTATCTTCCTTGATTTTGTTATCAATGTTTTATAATTTTCTGGGTACAAGTCTTTAATCTCCTTGGTGAAATTTACTCCTAGCTACTTTTATTTTTGTTGTTGTTGCAATAGTGAAGGGAATTGTTTCCTTAATTTCTCTTTCTGATGGTTCATTGTTGGTGTATAAAAATGCTTCTGATTTCTGTGTATTAATTTTATATCCTGACACCTTGCTGAATTCATTCATCAGATCCAGTAGTTTTTTGGCTGAGACTTTAAGGTTTTTCATATACAGTATCAAATCATCTGCAAATAATGATAGTTTTACTTCTTTTCCAATTTCGATACCTTTTTTTTTTTCTTGTCTGATAGCTGTGGCTAGGACTTTCAGTATTATGTTGAATAAGAGTGGTAAAAAGGGGGCACCCCTGCCTTATTTAATCTTAAAGGGTTTGCTTTCAATTTTTGCCCATTCATTATGATGTTGACTGTGGGTTTTTCATAGATGGCCTTTATCATGTTGAGGTATGTTTCCTGTATTCCTACTTTGCTGAAAGTTTTGATCATAAATGGTGCTGGATTTTATCAAATGCTTTTTCTGTATCTATTGAAATTATCATGTGTTTTTTCTCCTTGTTTATGCTTATGTAATGAATCACATTGATTGATTTACAAATATTGTGCTATTTTTGTTTCCCCAGAATAAATCCCACTTGATCATGATGTATGATATTTTCATGTATTGCTGGATCTGGTTTGCTAATATTTTTTATAAGAATTTTAGCATCTAAATTTTCTTTCTTTTTGTTGTCTTTGCCTGGTTTTAGAATCAAAATTATGCTCACCTCATAAAAGGAGCTTGGAAGTCTTCCTTCCTCTTAAATTTTTTGAAATAGCTCAAGAAGAATAGTAGTTAGTTCTTTGAATATTTGGTAGAATTTACCTGTGAAGCCATCAGGCCCACAACTTTAGTTTGTTAGGAGTTTTTCAATAACTGTTTAGATCTCATTTGTGGTAATCAGTCTATTTAGGTTTTCTGATTCTTCTAGATTGTTTTTTGAAAGATTATATGTTTTAAGGAATTTGTCCATTATTTCTATGTTGTCTAATTTTTTGGCATACAGTACTTTGTAGTATTTACATACAATATTTTGTATTCTGTTGTGTCAGTTGTTATTTCTCCACTCTCATTTCTGATTTTATTTATTTGAGTCCTCTTTCTTTTTTTCTTTGTGAGTATAGTTAAAGGTTCGTCGATCTTGTTTACCCTTTCAAAGAACCAGCTCTTGGTTTCATTGTTCCTCTGTATCATTTCTTTAGCCTCTATGTCATTTATTTCTGCTCTGACTTTTATTATTTCCTTCCTTCTACTACCTCTGGGATTTACTTGCTGTACTTTTACAAGTTCTTTTAGATGCAGGGTTAAGTTGTTTATTTGAGCTTTTACTAGTTTCTTAAGGTATGCTTGTAGTGCTATGAACTTCCCTCTCAGTACTGCTTTTGCTGAGTCCCATAAATCTTGAGTTGTTGTATGCTCATTATTATTCATTTCTAGAATTTTAAAAAAATTTCCTTTTTGATCTTATTGTCAACCAATTCATTATTTAATAACATGCCATTTAGTTTCCATGTGTTTGAGTTTTTCTGTTGTGGTTGATTTCTAGTTTCACGTCATTGTGATCAGAGAAAGTGCTTGATACAATTTCAATCTTTTTAAATTTGTTGAGACTGCTTTTGTTCCCTAACATTTGGTCTATCCTAGAGAATGTACCATGAGCACTTGAAAAGAATGTATATTCTGGTGCTTTAGGGTGAAAGGTTCTGAAGATATCTATTAAATGTAGTTGATCTAGTGTGTCCTTTACGTCTGCTGTTTATTTGTTAATTTTCTCTCTTGAGGATCTGTCTAGTGATGTTAGTCGGGTATTAAAATCCACAACTATTAAAGTTTTGCTGTTGATCTCACCCTTTATATCCAACAAAGTTTGCTTTATATATTTGGATGCTCCTATGTTAGGTGCCTAGATATTTATAATGGTTAATCCATTTAAATGGATTGCTCCATTTCTCATTATTTAGTGACCTTCTTTATCTCTTACTATAGCCTTTGTTTTAAACTTCATTCTGTCTGATGTAAATATGCTACCCCAGCTTTTTTTTTTCAATTTCCATTAGCATAAAATATAATTTTTTTATCCTTTTACCTTCAGTCTATGTGTATCTTTTATTTTGAGATGTGTTTCTTTTAGACAGCATTTGTATGGGTCTTGTTTTCTTATTCTCGCTGCTACCCTATGTCTTTTGATTGGATCATTTAATCCATTTACATTTAAGGTTATTATTGATATGCAGTTGTTTATTGCCATTTTAGTTTTTAAACCTATATTTTTCTTTTACTATATTTTTTTCCTTTTTTTCTGTTTACAACAGGCCCCCTAATATTTCTTGCAGTATTGGTTTGGTTACAATAGATCTCTTGAGTTTCTTTGTTTGTTTTTTGTTTGTTTGTTTGTTTTTTGTCTGGGAAGCTTTTTATTTCTCCTTCAATTTTAAATGATAGCCTTGCTGGATAAAGAAGTCTTAGTTGTAGGCTCTTGTTCTGCATTACTTTGAATATTTCTTGCCATTCCCTTCTGTTCTTAAGTGTTTCTGTTGAGAAGTCGAATGTCATCCTTATGGGGGCTCCTTTGTAGGTGATTACCATTTTTTTTTCTCTAGCAGCTTTTAATATTTTCTCTTTATCTCTTAGCTTTGGTATTTTAATTATGATGTGTCTTGGTGTAGATTTCTTTGAGTTTTTCTTTAATGGAGTTCTCTGTGCTTCTTGAACTTGTGTGACTTTTTCCTGCTATGATTTCATTCTACAAGGTCTCTATCTATTGTTTTTTCTCTTCTTCTTCAGGAACCCTTATGATGAGGATGTTGTTTCTCTTTAGGTTCTCAAAGAGCTCTCTTAGAGTTTCCTCAGATTTTTTCACCCTCTTTTTTTTTTTGCTGCTCCGCTTTTGTGTTTTCATTTGTCTTGTCTTCTAAATCACTGATTTGATTCGCTGCTTCATTCAATCTGTTTTTAATTGCTTCTAGTGTAGTTTTTACTTGTGATATTGTATTTGTCATTGCTGACTGTTTTTTTTTTTATTATTTCAATGTCCATTTTGATGCCTGTTATCTTTTTATTTATGCACTCATTGTGCCCACACATTGTTGTTCTAAGATCTTTCAGCATTCTAATAATCATTATTTTAAACTCTTCATCTGGTACTTTGCTTATTTCCATCTAACTCAGTTCATTTTCTAAAGGTTTCCTTGTTGGTTCTTTCGGGTTGCACTTCTCTGTCTTCCCATTTTGTATGTGTATACCCTCCTTGTTTTGGTGAGTTGTTTGTAGAGCTGGCTAAGTCTAGGGTTGGTGATGTTTTCCTCCAATTTTTAGTTGTGTTATTTCTAGGTCTTCTTGGGTTGGCATCAGCTGTTGATTGTAATCTGCTGTTGGTTTGGCCTTTATAGTAGAGCCACTTTGAAGTCTTGATTTGTTTGTTTTTTTCTCATTTTTCTTAACTCAGTGGTAATCTTGTTTACTGATCTTAGCAGGGGGCTTATTTGAAACTTTATCCAGGAATGTGGTGGGTATAACCTGAGACTCTGAAGGTGTGATCTTCCAGCTTCTCTCTGGGAGCAGGGTGCTTTCTCCACTTCAGTAGGGGAAAGTGTGCCTCAGATCTCCATGGAGAACTGATTTACTGTTACTCCTCCTTACTTCTTTTTTTCAGTTGTGTCTTGTTGTGCTGATTGGAGCTTGAGAGCTTTCTGGAGGTGGGTCACCCAGAAACATTTTAGGCCTGTGCTGTGTGAAGGAATCAACCCCTCCTCCAGCTATGGCCACCTCTACACTGGATGAGTCAGCTTCTCAGGTCCTCCCATGCATTCCTCTGCCCATCACCATTTTTCTCTTTCTCTCCCCACTTTTCTTTTGGAAGACAAGCCAGCCCTCTCAGCACACCTCATTCCCAGGTCCCCAGGCAAGTGGCTGTGAGCAATATTTTCTGTTCTTCTTCTTGGAATGAGAGCCATTCTGGGCTCTCAGCCTCACCCTCCCTTCACTCCTGGAAGCAGAGAAGCCTCCTCCCAAGCCTTCATGCTCCATACCAGGATTGGTATGACTTCTTCTTTGCTCCTTGGTTTTTGAGACCTGTTCTTGTAGTCCAAAGTTGTTTTTTTATGCTGATTGTTTCTAAATTAATTTTTAATCCAATTTGGTGGTGTGAGCTGGGAGTCTGTGTATCTGCCTATTCCACTGCCATCTTGGTATCCTCCCATATAATATTCATAGCTCTTTTGCTGCCAATCATATCATTCACTGTGAAACTGAGACTAACTATGATAGCACAGGTGACAAAGACACGGGCTTAAGTGTGGAATAATAGACATGACCTTATGGTTGCTGGCTTGAGTTAAACATCACTGGCTTGATTAAGGGGCCACTGGCTGAGCTGCAGCTCCCAGTTCAGCACACATGAGAAAGCAATCAAAGAACAAACAAGGTGCTACAACTATGAGTAAATGCTTCTCATCTCTCTGCATTCCTGTCTGTCAGTCCCTCTCTTTGTCTCACTGAGGAATGAGCTTCACTCTTCCCCTCCTAAGGCAGAGTGAAAAACGGAAGAGCAGAGAAGGGAGGGGCATGTGTCCATGTTAGCCATTTAAACATGAAGGAATCTTCTATTTAATCTTGATATGCTTGTTCTGTAGGAGGGGGAAAATAATAGAACACTTGTCATAGGATTGTTAATAATACATGTAATATACAGTTCCTGAGAAGGAGTAAACGTTCAGTATATGGAGACTGTTATTTCAACTAATATTTAAGGTCAACCCCTCTATTACTACTGACTACATATTGGTACATATAATATATTATATCAGTTAATATCCCTTCAATAAAATATCTATGAGAAAGGTAGTGGGATTATATTTTCCATTCTACAGATGAGAAAACTGAGGTTCAGAGTGGTTGAGTTGCAATAAATCCTGCTAAGTGACTAGTAAGTGGCATAGCTAGAAATTTAGCTTAAGTATATTGACTCTAATTATTTTTTATGCAGAGTGCCAAGGGAGGCCTCCACCAGATAATAATACTGAAGTACAGCTTCTTGGCATCATATTAGAAAGGATTCAAGAACAAGACAGAAAGTTTTAGTAAAGTATGGTATATTTCTTAAAGCAAAAGTATGCACTTAAGAAGTAACAGCAGGAAAACTTGGAGAAGGAGACACCCCAATGCAGTCTGGGTGAAAGTTTTTTACTAAAGGTAGTCAAAGAGTTAGAGAGAGTGTGTCTTTGTCTTCAGACACTACTGGGGTGACTGCCAATGAAGCTTGTTTTCTTCTCTCCTCTCCAGAGAGCTATTTCATTTTGGTCCTTCCAGAATTGTCATAGTGATTAGATGCTGAGTCATCCAGGAACTGCAATACAAACTTATTAGAAAAATATTATAATAACCCAGTTGGTCACTTTTAGATCAACATTGCTGCCAAATATAGTTGAGACTGAATTTTGTCTCAACTACAAAAAATTGGGGAAGGAGAGGCAGTGAATATATGCTCAACAAAAGTCACATTGTGATATTCCAGCCATGACAGAAAAGGGGAAGCATAGAGCTTGTTCCCTAATCTAACTTTCCTGCCTCATTTTCACCATAGTTGATTCTGTTAAATGTAAAATGGTGCCAGAAGGCATGGAGAAAGAGATAGAAGGTAGCTGTCATGAGAGATCATCTTTTTTTTTAAGAATTTTTTCTAAAATTTATTTTTAATTTTTTTAAATTACAGTTGATATTCAATATTTTATTAGATTCAGGTGTGCAGCATAAATTCAGGACACTTGCATAAATCACAAAGTGATACCCCAATCAGTTTACTACCCAGCTGCTACCATATATCATTATTACAATATTATTGGCTTCAATCCTTATACTGTCCTTTACAGCCCTTTGATTTCTCTATAACTGCTATCTGTACTTCATACTCCTTTCTCCTTTTCTCCCAGCTCCCCAAACCCCTTCCTATCTGGCAATCATCAGTATCTTCATTGAACTTATGAATTTGTTTCTATTTTATTTGCTCATTTATTTTCTTTTTCTGATTCCAAATACAAGCAAAATAATAAGATATTTGTCTTTCTCTGGATGATGTATTTTACTTAGCACAATACCTTCTAGATCATCTATGTTGTAACATATAGTAAGTTTGCCTTATTTTTTACGGCTGAATAATATTTTATTGTGTAAATGTACTACAGATTTTTTTTAAATCAATTATCTATTAAAGGGCCCTTAGGTTGCTTCAATATAGTGGTTCTTGTACACAGTGCTTAATGAACATGGGATTACATATATTTTTTCAAATTAGTGTTTTGAATTTCTTTGAATAAATACCCAGAAGTGGGGTAGCTGGGTCACATGGTATAGTTCTATTTTTAATTGTTTGAGAAACCTACACAGTTTTCCTTAGTGGTTGTAGTGATTTACAATCACACCAATGGTGCTAAAGGTCTCCCTTTTCTTCACATCCACACTAAAAATTGTTTGTTAATTTATTGAAAATAGCTATTCTGGCAGGTGTAATTTTAATTGAGTTTTAATTTGCATGTTTCTGATGATTAGTGACATTCACCATGTTTTCGTATGTCTATTAGCCATATGTATATCATCTTTGAAAAAATGACTATTTAAGTTCTCTGCCAACTCTGTAATCATTTTTTTTTATGTGTTAAATTGCATGAGTTCTTTATATTTCTGGAAAGTAACCCCTTATCAGATATACCATTGGCAAATATGTCCTGATGTTCAGTATGTTGTCCTTTTGTTTTGTTGATGGTTTCCTTTGCTACATAAAGTTTTTTAGTTTGATGTAGTCTCCTATTTGTTTACTTTTTTGTTTATGTTGCTTGAGAAGATATATCCAAAAGAAGCATTACTAAGAGCTATGTCACTGAGTTTACTGCCTATGTTTTCTTCTAGAATTTTTATGGTTTTTAGTCTTACATTAAACTATTAATTCATTTTGAATTAATTTTTTGCCTAGTGTAAGAAGGTGGTCTAATTCTATTTTTTTGCAAATATCTCTTTAGTTTTCCCAACACCTTTTACTGAAGAGACTGTCCTTATTTAGCTCATTGCACATTTTTATCTCTTTGTCATAAACTAATTGTCCATACAGGTATGGGTCTATTTCTGGACTCTCTATTTTGTTTTAGTCTGTTTTTATATCAGTACCATGTTGTTTCAATTACTATGACCTTGTAGTATAATTTGATATCAAGTAGCATTATTCCTTCAATTTTGGTCCTCTTTCTTAAGATTGCTGTGGTTATTCATCATTTTTTGTGGCTCCACATAAATTTTGTGATTATTTGTTCTAATTTTGTGAAATACACTATTGATATCTTCATAGGAATTGCATTGAATCTGTCTTAAAGATGTTAATTATTTCTATTCATGACTACAAAAAATGCTTCTGCTTATTTGTATCTTCTTCAATTTCTTTATTTAATATGTTATAATTTCCTGAGTACATGTTTGTTATCTTCTTGGTTAACTTTATTTCTAAAATTTTAATGGAATTTAATGAGATTGTTTTCTTAATTTTTCTTTCTGATAGTTCATTATTGGTGTATAAAAATGCAACTAATATTTGAATATTAATTTGTACTTTGCAACTTTACTGATTTTATTTATCAATTCTAATAATTTTTAGTGGAATCTTTAGGATTCTCTGTATATATATCATATCATCTGCAAATAATTACAGTTTTACTTATTTTTTAATTTCAATGCCTTTTTTTCCTCATCTGAATGCTTTAGCTACAATGTTCAATTCTATGCTAAATAACAGTAATGAAATTAGTCATTGTTGACTAGTTCTTGATATTAAGAAAAAACTGTGGGTTTGTCATATATAGCTTTTATATGCTGTGGTATGTTCTCACTCTTCCCACTTTTTGAGAATTTTTATCATAAATAGATGCTAGATTTTGGTAAATGTTTTCCTTCCTTGATTGATATGAACATATGATTTTTATGTATACACAGTGTATCATGTTAATTGATTTGTGGATATTGAAACAACTTTACATTATGCAAATAAGTCCCACTTGATCATGGTGGATGAACTTTTAATATTTTACTGAAATTGGTTTGTTAATAATTTGTTGAGGATTTTTGCATCTATGTTTATCAAGGATATTGGCCTATAAATTTTTTTTCACTGTATTGTATAATTTTGGAATCTCAGTAATGCTGGCCTCTTAAAATAAACTTGAGAGTTTTGCCGTCTCTTCAATTTTTATTATAATGTGGGAATAAGTAGTAATTTTTTGAAAGTTTGGCACAATTCCCCTGTGAAGTTATCTGTCCAGGACTTTTGTTTGTTGGGAGCTTATTTTGAAAACTCATTCAATTTTTATTAGTAGTTTTTATTCTCTTCAATTTTCTATTTCTTTTTTAATTTTTATTAATTTTAATTTATTGTGTTAACATGGATTTGTTTCCCACTCAATATAACTCCCTCACCCCCCACCCCAGTTTCCCCAATAATACCCCCTTTGACCCCCTCTCATGCTAACTCCCTCCACTCTTCCCTCTGGGATTTGCTGTCCTTTTATCTATATCTATGTATTCTGCATATATAATTTTACTAATCCCTTCTCTTTCCCTGACTTCATTCTCTCATTCTCCTTCCATCTGACAGCTGTCCCTTTGCTGTGACTCTGCCACTGCCTCTGTTCCATTCCTCAGTTTACTTTGTTCATTAAATTCCACATATAAATAAGATCATATGATATTTGTCTTTCTCTACCTGGCTTATTTCACTTAGCATAATAATCTTCAAGTCCATCCATGCCATCACAAAAAGATTTTCTTCTTCTTCATGGCTGTGTAGTGTTTCATTGTGTATACATACCACAGTTTTTAATATACTCATCCACTGACAGACACTTGGACTGTTTCCAGATATTGGCTATTGTAAATAATGCTGCAATTAACATGGGGATGCATATCTTCTTTTGAAACAGTAATTTGGCTTTCTTAGAATATATTTCTAAAAGTGAATTAACTGGGTTAAAAGGCCATTTTATTTATAATTTCCCTAGGAAACTCCATACTATTTTCCACAGTGGTTACTCAAGTTGGCATTCCCACAGTGATTACACAGATGCAGGAGGGTTCTCTTTTCTCCACATCCTTGCCAGCACTTATGATGTGTTGATTTGTTAATGAGTGCCATTTTGACAGGTGTGAGGTGGTATCTCGTTGTGGTTTTAATTTGCATTTATCTGATGATTAGTGATGCTGAACATTTTCTCATATGGCTATTGGCCATCTGTATGTCCCCTTTCAAGAAGTGTCTATTTAGTTCCTTAGAACACCATCTTTTAACTTGCATTTTATTTTTTTCAAAGGAAGATAAAGCTATATTCAGGATTTCTCTCCAACATGTTAAGTAAGTTATTCAATGAATGACTACTACTTGTAGGTCCCAATCATAGGTAAGTAGATATAGTGCATAATACAATTTTTTTTGTGGCTCTCTAGTCCTTAAACATGACTAACTTAATTTGTAGAACCTCTGAGTGCTCTGTGGTCTTGATCTCCTGGTTTATTTTTCCCAACATATTTACTTCTAGACTTACCATAGAGGGTCTGTAAAGTCAGTAACATTGTTTACAAATAGGACTAATGTTGGGAACATTTTTGAATGACACCTAAAGTAATTGGGTTGTACGTAGTTCCTGGATCCCTCTGGTCTCTCAAACAGAAATGACCAAAATGTGATTTAAATAGCCACTGCCAATTGTGGTATAGCAACTTGGGAAATAACTGTCATTGTAATACAGGATATTGAAGCCCAAATGCAGGCTACATACCCACTAACCAAGTGACCTTGAAAAATTCCTCATCTGTACAGAGCCTTGAGTTTTTTTCCCATATAAAAAAATACAGTAGTAACACCTATATCAAAGGTTACTGTGATGCTTAAAAGACAGACTTTCATGTTGAAGTATTTCTGGAGGTCAGGTTTTGCAGGAAGGACTGAGAATGAGGGAACCTACCTTAAAGAAGGAGAGAGAGAGAAGGAATAAGACATATAACAATTTATTTGATAGTTGATAAGCTGTGTGAGAAGGAAGAGAAGGCATAGGAGCAGAAGAGTGTGAGGGCAGTGTACTCATGGCCTGCCACTTGCAATGTCACTGGACTAATCCCATGAACTCAGGTCTAAGCCCATGGCAGAGGGACTACCATTAAGTCAGAACATGCATAAAAAATAAAATAATAATAATTTGCTTTGCAATTTTATAGTGATTTAATATTTGTTCAGATACTTGGCTTTAAATAAAAAAACTCAAAATAAGTTAGTTTTCAATAGTTTAGATTTGAGTATACATTCACATTACCTGAGGGCTTGTTAAAACACTGAGTGCTGACTTCCCATCCAAAGAGTTTCAAGTGATTTGGGCTCATGCCCGAGAATTTACCTTTCTAACAAGGTGATGATGGTACTTATTCTTAAGAAACATTGGTGTAAACAACAACAACAACAACAAAAAAGAATGGCTATCTTACACTACAGAAAAATCTCAAAGAAAGGAAGCTCCTTGTTTATTTAATGGCTCAATATCAGCCTCAAGGGCACAGACTCTTTCCATCCCTTACTGTGTCATTATCAGTGCAGTGGCTTTACATTAAGTTAGCTCCCCTAACAATTGCAAGATGATTGACATTCTACTGGCACATATCTGGGTAGAGTCTAGTGGAAGAAGAGGGACTGTCTCTTCCTCAGTCTTTTTCTAGTAAAATAAATTTTCCTAAATATTTCTCATCATGTAAGAAATATTTAGGAAAGATAGGTAGCTAAATATTAATAAAGAAAGGAAGCAAAGAGACTCAGACACTAAATTAAATAAAACTAAAAAATCTGCTTCAGTAGGAAGCTATTCCATTTTTTATACTAAGAAGCTATATTCCAATTACAGTCACCTCAGAAGATTATAACTTCATCCTTCCCCCATGTATTGAAAAATAACTGGTTTTCCAGCTCCACAGGGTACAAGCAGTCCATGTTCAGATTTTGAGGGGAGGTGTTTCTGTGTTTACTCTTTGAGGCATGCACAATAGAAGCCAGGATGGTGGTCATCGAGGCCTGTCAGTCTAGCCTAGAAGAAAAGTCTGATTGGTTAGTGAGAGAAGCTAACATAAGTCCACAAAATTATAAGAAACTGATTGGTTGACTTAAAAAAAAAAACTAGTCTTTCCCAGCCCCAAAACATAAACATGGGCTTAACAAAGAAAGATCTCTGACTTCTTTTGCTTGGGAACACATAATTGCTATGTTCACTCGTGAGTTCTCCAAGCAGCCATACTGCAAGGTTGGCAATAACTTATTGCCTGGTAGCTGCAGTCTATCAAGTCAAGGCTCTGAATACAGTCAGGGGTACAGACACATGGAATGGACTAAGCTTTGATATGGACTGAACCATGTCACAGAATATCTAGACTTTGGTCTTTAGACTGGGTTTAACAAAGACAAGACTGTACATTCTACTTGATGGAATCGACAGAAATAAGTTGCTGAAAACCTATTTCAACCTCAAATAAATCTTACTGCAAAAGCCTTAATTCCCCCACAGGTGAATTCTGTAGAATTCTTTCTCTGTGTCTCTGTAAAAGAACACTCTTTCAACCAGCAACAATCAGACTTCTGCTCATTGGCAGAATTGTTTCATATCCTAAGATAAAAGCAAGAAGAGACAGTGATGGTTTTAAATAATCATAATTTTCTTCTAGGGATGGAGAGGGAGGCTTTTCCTTCTTGAATCTTACATGGGAAGAATGACTGCTTGAACAGAAACAGAACTTTGCCAGTAAGGAAGAGAGTGGTGAATATTGCTGGGTGAGCAATCAACAGTGTGTGCTGCAAAGGTGTGAGCAGTTTGGATGCTGAGAGGAAGTCATCAGACATTGGCAGCATTCTGATTATTCTTGGTACCTTCAGTGTACAGTGGTAACTAAAGCAGTTACCTTAGTTAGCTCTGGCAAAGCAGCATAGTAAGAAGCTAGAATAATTATGTGGCAAGTGGAATGAGAAAACTAAGACAGATAGCTGAATAAATTGGCCAAACATTTTAAGTCAGATATAGAAGGTCACCAACACAGAAAACCTGGGTGCCTGGAAAAAGGCAAAACTGGCACCATCCTTGAAACCAGGGTGACCTTTCCTCCTCTGGCATATTGCTGGTCATGTGGTTTATGCCTCTTGATGTTTCCTCCCTAGAGATGACATCTAGGCTATAACTGTATTTCATTTTCAGGCTCAGAAAAACAGAAAACCAGGAAACAAGGCAGATGACACTAGGACCAGCTACAATGACCAGTGACTGTGTTTTGGAATGAACTAATCAGTAAAAAAACTCACCTGGAAATTCTGATAAATATTCTATTGAGCCTGACCAGGCAGTGGTTCAGTGAATAGGCCATCAGACAGGGAAGCAGAAGACCCAGGTTCAAAAACTCAAGGTTACCAACTGGAGTGCAGGCTCTTCTGGTTTGAACAAAGCTCACCAACTTGAGCCCAAGGTCTCTGGTTAAAACAAAGGATCACTCAGTCTGCTGTAGTCCCCTGGTCAAGGCACATATGAGAAAGCAATCAATTAGAAACTAAGGTGCCACAAAGAAAGAATTGATGCTTCTGATCTCTCTCCCTTTCAGTCTGTCTGTCCCTCTCTGTCCCTTTCTCTGTCTCTGTCACACACAAAAAAGTATTCTATTAAGATCCTTCCCTAAGACCTTCTCTAAACTCCAAGCCTTTAAACCCTCAAGGCAAAGAACCCAAAGCATGTGTTTCTCTTCCTCTTTTTTTCATACAGAAATACATCTCCTAAACTCTAAGGGATAACACAAGCTTTGCAACCAGGGGAGCAATTGGCAGTAGCATTTCATTCTGGGCTAACATCTGGAAACTTAATCTAAGGTACAATTTTCGCTGATATTCCAGTGAGCGGATCTCATCCTTGCCTTAGCTTGCTTCTTTTCTGTAACATTTCTAGAGAACCAAAGAAGTCCTTCCTTGTCTCTACTTTGCTGCCTCTTCTGTCTTACTAGCTTCTCTTTTTGCTGTATCCAGATTTAACAAATGTGGTCTCAAAATTACCTAGACTTGGATATGATGTTGGAGGAATGGCAGCATGAGAGATGTCCTTGACCTCTCCCCTTGAAATTTCAACAAATTGAACAGCCATAACTCAGTGAAGGAACCCTAACTGGAGTTACAAGCTTGCCTGAAAGATCCACACATAGAATCAACTAAAGGTAGAAGAGTATAAAAGGGGTCAGAAGATAAGAAGCCTAATGGTCAGGATCTAGAGAGATAAGAGGCCTGGACTGTGAGTTCTGTTTGTTGGGGCTCTGGAAACAAAAAGAACTCAGAGAGTCTGGTTCTTTTTCTGCTAGAAGGAGTGGAAAGATTGGGGGGCATCTGAAGAAATACTGAACCAAAAGAACAGCAGACCATGGGGTCATGGCCACAGTTCCAACAGTCTACTGGAAGATTGCACTTAAAAGAGAGACACAGAAATACAAATTGTGGTTTCATAGCCTTCCAGATCCCACCGCTCTCCCCTTGGCAGGGACATACTCCATAGCTATTTCTACAGAGCCAGTCTTTTCACTGAAGAACAGAGGTAGTCTGTGTCTGGTCCCCTGAACTATTGAGATGCAGAAAGGAGCATCAAGATGCATGAAATTATTATTTTTAAAGTCATAAATCTTATAGCATGCCACACCCACAAATACAACTGTAGACCCACCTCCATCATCACTATAGCAGCGTCTCAGCACAGGTCACTCTAATATTTTACAGAGCTAAAACATGTAATCCAACATTTTACCTACTGGAAAAAATATAAAAACCTCTTAGAAGTAGAAATTTTCTGTTTGCTTGGGTTTTATGGAAAATTGTTTTTCTAATTTTTTTTCTTTAGTTATTTTTGTTGTTTTTATTTCTTTTTTATTATTACTTTTGGTTTTTATCTTTTATTTTTATTATTTTATTTATAGTTTTTATTTGTATATTTTTTTGTTGTTGTCCTTGACTGATTTAATAACACAACACTCAAATGCAGTAAAGGCAGAAAAGACTACCACAGCTACCCAAGGAAGAGATGCTGACCAGAAAAAAACATGAAAAAATTAATCAAACAGAAAACCAATTAATAAATATTGTCCTTAAATGATGCATCCTTTCCAGTGTGCTGGAACATTCTTAAATACAGACTGTATGTTGGGCCACAAAACAATGATCAATAAACTCAAAAATATTGAAATTATACAAGCATATTCTCAGACCATAAGGCTCTGAAGTAAAAATTTAACTTCAAAAAAGAAGTAAAGAAATTCACAGAAAGAATAAAAATTAAATAACATTCTTCAAAAAAAATGACTGGGTCAAAGAAAAAATAAAGGTCAAAATATATATGGACAAATAAAAATGAAGAGATGATTTATCAAAACCTCTGGGATGTGCCTGACCAGGCAGTGGTGCAATGGATAGAGCATCAGACTAGGATGCAGATGACGCAGGTTTGAGACCCCGAGGTTGGCAGCTTGAGCGTAGACTCATTTGGCTTAAGCAAAAAAAAAAAAAAAAAGTTCACCAGCTTGGACCCAAGGTCACTGGCTCAAGCAAGGTGTTACTTGGTCTGCTGAAGGTCCATGGTCAAGGCACATATGAGAAAGCAATCAATGAACAACTAAGGTGTCGCAACAAAAAAACTGATGATTGATGCTTCTCAGCTCTCTCCGTTCCTGTCTGTCTGTCCCTATCTATCCCTCTCTCTGACTCTCTCTCTGTCCCTGTAAAAAAAAAAAATTCTGGGATGCAGAGAAAGCAGTGATGAGAAGGAAGTTTATACCATTACAGGTTTATATCATGAAATAAAACAGATCTCAATTAACCAACCAAACATCGCATCTGAAAGAACTATAAAAAGAACAAAGCCAACCCAAAGTCAGCAAAAGAAAGGACACAATAAAAATTACAGCATAGATAAATAAAATAGATGAAAACATAACTATTGAAAAATCAATACACTGAGAGTTAGTTCTTTGAAAAAAGCAATAAAATTGAATATTTCTGGCTAGACATACTAAGAAAAAAGAGAAAAGACTCATATAAGTAAAATTCAAAATAAAAGAGAAGCGATAATGACAGACATTATAGATATTCAAAGGATCATACTAGAATACTATAAAAAATTATATGCTTCCAAATTCAACAACCAAGAAGAAATGGGCCTGACTAGGTGGTGGCACAGTGAATAGAGCATCGAACTGGGATGCAGAGGATCCAGTTTCAAGACCCCGAGGTCGCCAGCTTGAGCGCGGGCTCATCTGGTTTGAGCAAAGCTCACCAGCTTGAACTCCAGGTCATTGGCTTGAGCAAGGGGTTACTCAGTCTGCTGTAGCCCCCTAGTCAAGGCACATATGAGAAAGCAATCAATGAACAGCTAAGGTGTGGCAACAAAAAGTAATGATTGATGCTTCTCATTTCTCTCCATTCCTGTGTGTTTGTTTCTATCTCTCTCTCTCTCTGACTCTGTCTCTGTAAAAAAAAATGGATGAGTTTCTAGAACTATACAATTTTCCTACATTGAGTCAAAAAGAAG
Source organism: Saccopteryx leptura (assembly GCF_036850995.1). Classification (NCBI taxonomy): domain Eukaryota; kingdom Metazoa; phylum Chordata; class Mammalia; order Chiroptera; family Emballonuridae; genus Saccopteryx; species Saccopteryx leptura. Next base: position 58,449,314 of record NC_089516.1, on the reverse strand, counting down.
TAGAACACCAAAATAGATTTATAATGAGGAGAAAAATAGAAACAGCTATCAACCCCTACTCCCCAAAAAAGTGTCCTGGACCAGATGGCTATGCTAGTAAATTCTACAAAATATTCAAAGATTTTGTATTTATCCTTTTCAAAGTCTTCCAAAATATAGAAGAAGCTATACTCCCCAACACATTTTATGAGGCCAACATAAACCTCATACCAAAACCTGAAGAGGACAAAGAAAAAGAAAAAGAAAACTAGAGACCAATGTCTCTAATCAATGCAGATGCAAAAATCCTAAACAAAATACTAGCAAATAGAATGCAACAACACACTTAAAAAATAATACATCATGATCAAGTGGGGTTCATTCCAGGAGCAAAAGGATGGTTCAACATACATAAATTGATCAACATAATACACCACACCAGCAAAATAAAGGACAAATACCATATGATTATATCCATAGATGTAGAAAAAGCATCTAATAAGAAACAACATCCCTTTATATTTAAAGCACTAAAGAAAATGAGTGTAGAAAGAAAGTCTCCCAATATAATAAAAGCCATATATAACAAAACAGCAAATATCATTGTGAAATAAATTGTGAAAAAATAAAGGTTTCTGCTCTAAAATCAACGACTTGACAAGGTTGCCCCTTCTCTCCACTCTTATCAACACTTTTCTGTAAGTTATAGCAAGAGCAATCAGGCAAGAATAATAAATAAATATCATCCATATTAGGAAAGAAGAATTACAGGTATCACTCTTTGCAGATGACATGGCCCTGTATATAGAGAACCCTAAAAAATTCACTGAAATACTATTAGAAACAATAAACCAATACAGAAAAATTGAGGATAAAAAGATCAATATACAGTTCTTTACTGATTTTCTATATGCCAACAATAACACTGCAGAAAATGAATTTTAAAAATCCTTTCACAATGGCAAAAAATAAATTAAAAAAAGAATTTCTAGGAATAAACTTAACAAAGGCTGTGAAAGACCTACGTATTAAGAACTAAAAAGGAGATGACGTCAGAGTAATGGCGGGGTAGGAAGCGATACCGATAAATCTCCCCCAAAACTCAACAAGATTTTCAACCAGAAACAGAAAAACCTATACTTGGAGCCTCCAGATGCTTCGCAATACACCCAAAGGTATGGTTGAGTGAAAAATTGGCTAAATATATAACCAAAACCTGAAGGAAATAGGGAGTAAGAAATGCTCCGCCTTCCTCACTAACCTAAACAGGGCGGCTTTCTCTGGTAACTGTGAATATAGAAATTGAGGCGGGCAAAGGGGGTGAATAGATCCAGGCCGTGGCACAAACGGCCAAACCAGGCTGTGGCACGGAGATCCAAGCCGAGGAAAAACTGATCCTGTGGCAACCCGGGCAATACAAGCTAACACTCGCGCCAAACCCAAACAAAGAAAGACAAGTGGGGCGGCCATTTTACCCGGTCTCCTGGTCGGCGTGCACGCAGTTAGTGGGTGAGAGATTTCTTCCTAGGCCCCGAGAGTGGGTGCCCGTGTTGCCGCACGGAGAGGCAGGGTCAGAGGCCTTTCTGTGGGCCAAGGGCAGAGTCTCTGGGCAGCCCCAGCGCCCTGGGAAAGCCACGCATGGGAGGGAGTGAGAACTAATTCCAACGGTGGAGATTTTCCATGCTGGAGGGGGTTTCACTAAGAGGGAAACGCGACTGGCCTCATATCCTGATCTGCGCGCACAGATAGTGAATGAGAGATTCCTCTGAGTGCCTCGGCAGTGCGCGCCTGTGTTATCGCACAGAGGGGCAGAGTCAGGGGCCTTTGTGTGGGCCAAAGCGGAATCTCGGGCCGCCCCAGCGCCCTGCAAAAGCTGCACACAGGGACGGAGTGAGACTCAATTCCAATGCTGCAACTTTTCCCTGCAGTTGGGGGTTTCACTCAGAGCGTGGGACTGCTGGCCGGATATCCTGGTCTGCGTGCGCAGACAGTGAGTGAGAGTTTCCTCCAAGTGCCCCGGAAGTGGGGGCCCGCCTGTGTTACCGGACAGAGTGGCAGAGCCAGAGGTCTTTGAGTGGGCAGAAAGCCCACCTGATTATGCTAGCAGCTCTGACTGACTGAGCCTTACCCAGAGCCCTGTGCTGAGTGGAAATAGAGTGGGGAGTTGCCAGCTCTTTGAGCCTCTTACTATCCAGGCAGAGGCAGCAGCAACCCCATAGCTGGATTATCAGGCTACTAACTGAGGAAGGAAAGACTAGGAGAAAGGCTCCAGGAACACGGACTCTCTCACTGTCGGAGCCTATAAATGCTAATGAGCCTCGACTGCCAACGAGACTAAAGCACAATACATGACATTGCCATAGAGACTTATCAACTGCAAACCTCTACCTGAGCGTGCCAAAGGGGCAGAACCCGGGGTACAGAGTCACCGACCAGGAAGAGGGAGAGAAAAGAAAAAGCAAGAAGATAACCTCTCAAAATCAAGAATAATCTGCAGACTTTATAACCTATCCCATTTTATTATATTAGTTCGTTTGTTTCTCTTATCTTCATTCTTGATAATTTTTCCTCCTCCAATTTGGCCAATTAACTCTCTGCCGGTCTTACTCTCTCCTCTCCTTGAACTACACTACCCATAAGTGTTACATCTCCCATTATCTTTTCTCTTCTCTTCCTTTCTCTCTATGAGGGTTGCACTCCAAAACCCTTAACTCTCTCTCTCTCTCTCTCCTTTCTTTTTTCTTCTTTTAGTGGTTCCCTCTTTTTTCTCTCTCTCTCTCTTTCTTTTCTCCCTCTATATTAGTTTATTTCTTTCTCCTTTACATCTCCTCTCATTCAAACCTCAATAACAAACAAATTATCTTATCTGGGACTCAAACTTATGTTTGTGGAATTTTGGGGGATTTTTACTTCACCTTTTTAACTCACTAGCAGTGCTCCCATCCCTGGCTCTCCATTTTATCTAGTTCTTGTTCCACTAAATACAATAATAATTTTTTTATTTGTCCCCCCATTTTTCCGTTTTCCTCTTATTCCTCTCATCATAACTCTTAGACAACCAACACCTAAAAGCAAATCATTTTATTCTTGACCCAAAGTTTTTCCTTATTTGCTTTTTGTGGGTCCATACGCTATTTTTTTTTCTTTTTTTTTTTTTCTTTTTTGCCCCTTTATTACTTTTCCCCAATTCAGGCCCTCCATCACAGGCATTGTCTGTTATAATTCACAGTTCACCACAAGATTTTCTCAAGAAAGAGGGGAGAGTAGAGGAGAGGAAAAAAGGAGGGGGGGAATAATTTCCTTTTTTTAAAATTTTTATTTTCTTTTATTTTTATTTATTTCATTATTAATTTTTTAAAAAAACAACTCTTTTCGATTTCTTATTTTTTATTATTTTTTTATTTTTTTTAACTTTTTATTCTTTATTAAATCTCATTAATACTATCAACAAAACCACCCTCAGATGCCATTAAGGAAGAGAAAATCGAATATCATGGATACAAAAGAAAGAGAGGTAACACAGGTAGATGAGGAAAAGTCTATGGAGAAAAAAATTAATATATTGGAAACCTTGGAGCTAAATGACAGAGAATTCAAGATAGAAATCCTAAAAATCCTCCAAGATATACAAGAAAACACAGAAAGGCAATTTAGGGAGCTCAGAAAACAACTCAATGAACACAAAGAATATATGTCCAAGGAAATTGAAACTATAAAAACAAATCAAACAGAGATGAAAAACTCAATTCACGAGCTGAAAAACGAAGTAACAAGCTTAGCTAATAGAACAGGTCAGATAAAAGAGAGGATTAGTGAAATAGAAGACAAGCAACTTGAGGCACAACAGAGAGAAAAAGAAAGAGACTCAAAAATTTTAAAAAATGAGATAGCCCTACAAGAATTATCTGACTCCATCAGAAAGAATAACATAAGAATAATAGGTATATCAGAGGGAGAAGTGAGAGAAAATGGAATGGAGAACATACTCAAACAAATAATAGATGAGAACTTCCCAAGCCTGTGGAAAGAACTAAAGCCTCAAGTTCAAGAAGCAAAGAGAACTCCGAGTTTTCTTAACCCCAACAAACCTACTCCAAGGAATATCATAATGAAATTGACACAAACCAACAGCAAAGAAAAAATTCTCAAGGCAGCCACGGAAAAGAAGAATACAACATATAAAGGAAGGCCCATTAGATTATAATCAGATTTCTCAGCAGAAACTCTACAAGCTAGAAGAGAATGGACCCCAATATTTAAAGTCCTGAAAGAGAGGAACTTTCAGCCACGGATACTATACCCATCAAAGCTATCCTTCAAATATGAAGGAGAAATGAAAACATTCACAGATACAGAAAAGATGAGGGAATTTATCATCAGAAAACCCCCACTCCAGGAATTACTAAAGGGGGTTCTCCAATCAGATACAAAGAACAAAAAAAAAAAAAAAAACAGAACCACAAGTAAAAGCTCCAAGAAGAACACAATAAAACCAAATTTAAACTGTGACAACAACAAAAAGAAAGAGGGGGAGAAGATGGAGATTAACAGTAGCAAAGGACAATGGAGTGCAAAAGTACTCACAAAATAGTTCACTACAATGAACAGGGTAGGGACCCTTTTCATTACTCAAAGGTAACCACCATTGAAAAAACCACCACAGAAGCACATGAGATAAAAAGATAGCAACAGAGGAAAGATGTATGGAATACAACCAAATAAAAACAAAAGATAGAAAAATGAAAGAGAAGGATCAAACAAGACACAAAACTAACAGAAAGCAAGATATAAAATGGCAATAGGGAACTCACAAGTATCAATAATTACACTAAATGTAAATGGATTAAACTCTCCAATAAAAAGGCACAGAGTAGCAGAATGGATTAAAAAAGAAAATCCAACTGTATGCTGCCTACAGGAAACTCATCTAAGTAACAAGGATAAAAACAAATTCAAAGTGAAAGGCTGGAAAACAATACTCCAAGCAAATAACATCCAAAAAAAAGCAGGTGTAGCAATACTCATATCGGATAATGCTGACTACAAGACAGGAAAAGTACTCAGAGACAAAAATGGCCATTTCATAATGGCTAAGGGGACACTGAATCAAGAAGACATAACAATTCTTAATATATATGCACCAAACCAAGGAGCACCAAAATATATAAGACAGCTACTTATTGATCTTAAAACAAAAACTGACAAAAACACAATCATACTTGGAGACCTCAATACACCGCTGACGGCTCTAGATCGGTCATCCAAACAGAGAATCAACAAAGACATAGTGGCCTTAAACAAAACACTAGAGCACCTGGATATGATAGACATCTACAGGACATTTCATCCCAAAGTGACTGAGTATACTTTTTTCTCCAGTGTACATGGATCATTCTCAAGAATTGACCACATGTTGGGCCACAAAAACAACATCAGCAAATTCAGAAAAATTGAAGTTGTACCAAGCATATTTTCTGATCATAAAGCCTTGAAACTAGAATTCAACTGCAAAAAAGAAGAAAAAAATCCCACAATAATGTGGAAACTAAACAACATACTTTTAAAAAATGAATGGGTCAAAGAAGAAATAAGTGCAGAGATCAAAAGATATATACAGACTAATGAAAATGACAATACGACATATCAGAATCTATGGGATGCAGCAAAAGCAGTGATAAGAGGGAAGTTCATATCACTTCAGGCATATATGAACAAACAAGGGAGAGCCCAAGTGAACCACTTGACTACCCACCTTAAGGAACTAGAAAAAGAAGAACAAATACAACCCAAAACCAGCTGAAGAAAGGAGATAATAAAAATCAGAGCAGAAATAAATGAATTAGAGAACAGAAAAACTATAGAAAAAATTAATAGAACAAGGAGCTGGTTCTTTGAAAAGATCAACAAAATTGACAAACCCTTGGCAAGACTTACCAAGGAAAAAAGAGAAAGAACTCATATAAACAAAATCCAAAATGAAAGAGGAGAAATCACCACGGACACCATAGATATACAAAGAATTATTGTAGAATACTATGAAAAACTTTATGCCACTAAATTCAACAACCTAGAAGAAATGGATAAATTCCTAGAACAATACAACCTTCCTAGACTGAGTCAAGAAGAAGCAGAAAGCCTAAACAGACCTATCAGTAGAGAAGAAATAGAAAAACCATTAAAAACCTCCACAAAAATAAAAGTCCAGGCCCTGACGGCTATACCAGCGAATTTTATCAAACATTCAAAGAAGACTTGGTTCCTATTCTACTCAAAGTCTTCCAAAAAATTGAAGAAGAAGCAATACTTCCAAACACATTTTATGAGGCCAACATAACCCTCATACCAAAACCAGGAAAGGATGGCACAAAAAAAGAATACTAGAGACCAATATCTCTAATGAATACAGATGCTAAAATACTAAACAAAATACTAGCAAATCGAATACAACAACATATTAAAAAAATAATACATCATGATCAAGTGGGTTTCATCCCAGAATCTCAAGGATGGTTCAACATACGTAAAACGGTTAACGTAATACACCATATCAACAAAACAAAGAACAAAAACCACATGATCTTATCAATAGACGCAGAAAAGGCTTTCGATAAAATACAACACAATTTTATGTTTAAGACTCTCAACAAAATGGGTATAGAAGGAAAATATCTCAACATGATAAAGGCCATATATGATAAACCATCAGCTAACATCATATTAAATGGCACTAAACTGAAGGCTTTCCCCTTAAATCAGGAACAAGACAGGGTTGTCTACTCTCTCCACTCTTATTTAATGTGGTACTAGAGGTTCTAGCCAGAGCAATCAGACAAGACAAAGAAATAAAAGGCATCCATATCGGAAAAGAAGAAGTAAAAGTATCACTTTTTGCAGATTATATGATCCTATACATCGAAAACCCCATAGAATCCACAAAAAGACTACTAGAAACAATAAGCCAATACAGTAAGGTCGCAGGATACAAAATTAACATACAGAAGTCAATAGCCTTTCTATATGCCAACAATGAAACAACTTAGAAGGAACTCAAAAGAATAATCCCCTTCATGATTGCACCAAAAAAAATAAAATACTTAGGAATAAACATAACAAATAATGTAAAGGACTTATATAATGAAAACTATAAACCATTGTTAAGGGAAATTGAAAAAGATATAATGAGATGGAAGAATATACCTTGTTCTTGGCTAGGAAGAATAAATATAATCAAGATGGGTATATTACCCAAAGCAATATACAAATTTTTTTTTAATTTTTTTATTTTATTTATTTATTTTTTTTTAATTTTTTTTAAATAAATTTTTATTAATGGTAATGGGATGACATTAATAAATCAGGGTACATATATTCAAAGAAAACATGTCTAGGTTACCTTGTCATTAAATTATGTTGCATACCCCTCGCCCAATGTCAGATTGTCCTTCGCCACCCTCTATCTAGTTCTCTGTGCCCCTCCCCCTCCTCCTAACTCTCCCCCTGTCCACTCTCCCCCAACCCCTGGTAACCACCACACACTTGTCCATGTCTCTTAGTCTCATTTTTATGTTCCACCAATGTATGGAATCATGTAGTTCTTGTTTTTTTCTGATTTACTTATTTCACTCCTTATAATGTTATCAAGATCCCACCATTTTGCTGTAAATGATCTGATGTCATCATTTCTTATGGCTGAGTAGTATTCCATAGTGTATATGTGCCACATCTTCTTTATCCAGTCTTCTATTGAAGGGCTTTTTGGTTGTTTCCATGTCTTGGCCACTGTGAACAGTGCTGCAATGAACATGGGGCTACATGTGTCTTCACGTATCAATGTTTCTGAGGTTTTGGGGTATATACCCAGTAGAGGGATTGCTGGGTCATAAGGTAGTTCTATTTGCAGTTTTTTGAGGAACCACCATACTTTCCTCCATAATGGTTGTACTACTTTACAGTCCCACCAACAGTGAATGAGGGTTCCTTTTTCTCCACAGCCTCTCCAACATTTGCTATTACCCGTCTTGTTGATAATAGCTAATCTAACAGGGGTGAGGTGGTATCTCATTGTAGTTTTGATTTGCATTTCCCTAATAACTAATGAAGCTGAGCATCTTTACATATATCTGTTGGCCACTTGTATCTCTTCCTGGGAGAAGTGTCTATTCATGTCTTCTTCCCATTTTTTATTGGATTGTTTGTTTGTTTGTTGTTGAGTTTTATGAGTTCTTTGTAAATTTAGGAAATTAGGCCCTTATGTGAGCTGTTGTTTGAAAATATCATTTCCCATTTAGTTGGCTGTCTGTTTATTTTGATATCAGTTTCTCTTGCTGAGCAAAACCTTTTTATTCTGATGTAGTCCCATTCATTTATCTTTGCCTTCACTTCTCTTGCCATTGGAGTCAAGTTCATAAAATGTTCTTTAAAACCCAGGTCCATGAGTTTAGTACCTATGTCTTCTTCTATGTACTTTATTGTTTCAGGTCTTATATTTAGGTCTTTGATCCATTTTGAATTAATTTTAGTACATTGGGACAGGCTGTAGTCGAGTTTCATTCTTTTGCATGTGGCTTTCCAGTTTTCCCAACACCATTTGTTGAAGAGGCTTTCTTTTCTCCATTGTGTGTTGTTGGCCCCTTTATCAAAGATTATTTGACCATATATATGTGGTTTTATTTCTGGGCTTTCTATTCTGTTCCATTGGTCTGAGTGTCTATTTTTCTGCCAATACCATGCTGTTTTGATTATCGTGGCCCTATAATATAGTTTAAAGGCAGGTATTGTAATGCCCCCAGCTTCATTCTTTTTCCTTAGGATTGTTTTGGCTATTCGGGGTTTTTTATAGTTCCATATAAATCTGATGATTTTTTGTTCCATTTCTTTAAAAAATCTCATAGGGATTTTGATGGGAATTGCATTAAATTTGTATATTGCTTTGGGTAATATGGCCATTTTGATTATATTTATTCTTCCTATCCAAGAACAAGGAATATTTTTCCATCTCATTGTATCTTTTTCGATTTCCCTTAACAATGCTTTGTAATTTTCATTATATAGGTCCTTTACATTCTTTGTTATGTTTATTCCTAGGTATTTTATTTTTTTTTGTTGCAATCATGAATGGGATTATTTTTTTGAGTTCGTTTTCTAATATTTCATTGTTGGCATAGAGAAAGGCTATGGACTTCTGTATGTTAATTTTGTATCCTGCGACCTTACTGTATTGGGTTATTGTTTCTAATAATCTTTTTGTGGAGTCCTTTGGGTTTTCGATGTATAGGATCATATCATCAGCAAAAAGTGATACCTTTACTTCTTCTTTTCCAATATGGATGCTTTTTATTTCTTTGTCTTGTCTGATTGCTCTGGCCAGAACTTCTAGCACCACGTTAAATAAGAGTGGAGAGAGTGGACAACCCTATCTTGTTCCTGATTTTAGGTAGAAAGTCCTCAGTTTTATGCCGTTTAAAATGATGTTGGCTGATGGTTTATCATATATGGCCTTTATCATGTTGAGATATTTTCCTTCTATACCCATTTTGTTGAGAGTCTTAAACATAAAATTGTGTTGTATTTTATCAAAAGCCTTTTCTGCATCTATTGATAAGATCATGTGGTTTTTGTTCTTTGTTTTGTTGATATGGTGTATTACGTTAACCGTTTTGCGTATGTTGAACCATCCTTGAGATTCTGGGATGAATCCCACTTGATCATGATGTATTATTTTTTTAATATGTTGTTGTATTCGGTTTGCCAGTATTTTGTTTAGAATTTTAGCATCTGTATTCATTAGAGATATTGGTCTGTAGTTTTCTTTCTTTGTGCCATCCTTGCCAGGTTTTGGTATGAGGGTTATGTTGGCCTCATAAAATGTGTTTGGAAGTATTGCTTCTTCTTCAATTTTTTGGAAGACTTTGAGCAGAATAGGAACCAAGTCTTCTTTGAATGTTTGATAGAATTCATTAGTATAACCGTCTGGGCCTGGACTTTTATTTTTGGGGAGGTTTTTAATAGTTTTTTTCTATTTCCTCCCTGCTGATTGGTCTGTTTAGGCTTTCTGCTTCTTCATGACTCAGTCTAGGAAGGTTGTATTGTTCTAGGAATTTATCCATTTCTTCTAGATTGTTGTATTTGGTGGCATATAATTTTTCATAGTATTCTACAATAATTCTTTGTATATCTATGATGTCTGTGGTGATCTCTCCTCTTTCATTTTGGATTTTATTTATTTGAGTCCTGTGCCTTTTTTCCTTGGTGAGTCTTGCCAAGGGTTTGTCAATTTTGTTGATCTTTTCAAAGAACCAGCTCCTTGTTTTATTGATTTTTTCTATAGTTTTTCTGTTCTCTGTTTCATTTATTTCTGCTCTGATTTTTATTATCTCCTTTCTTCGGCTGGTTATGGGTTGTCTTTGTTCTTCTTTTTCTAGTTCCTTAAGGTGTGAAGTTAAGTGGTTTACTTCGGCTCTCTCTTGTTTGTTCATATAGGCCTGAAGTGATATGAACTTTCCTCTTATTACAGCTTTTGCTGCATCCCAGAGATTCTGATATGTCGTATTTTCATTTTCATTTGTCTGTATGTATCTTTTGATCTCTGCGCTTATTTCTTCTTTGACCCATTCATTTTTTAGAAGTATGTTGTTTAGTTTCCACATTTTTGTGGGTTTTTCCCCCTCTTTTTTGCAGTTGAATTCTAGTTTCAAGGCTTTATGATCAGAAAATATGCTTGGTACAATTTCAATTTTTCTAAATTTTCTGATATTGTCTTTGTGGCCCAACATATGGTCAATTCTTGAGAATGTTCCATGTACACTAGAGAAAAATGTATACTCTGTCGCTTTGGGATGAAGTGTCCTGTAGATGTCTATCATATCCAGGTGTTCTAGTATTTCGTTTAAGGCCACTATATCTTTATTGATTCTCTGTTTGGATGACCGATCTAGAGCCATCAGCGGAGTATTGAGGTCTCCAAGTATGATTGTATTTTTGTTAGTTTTTGTTTTAAGGTCAATAAGTAGCTGTCTTATATATTTTGGTGCTCCTTGGTTTGGTGCATATATATTAAGAATTGTTATGTCTTCTTGATTCAGTGTTTCCTTAATCATTATGAAGTGACCATTTTTGTCTCTGAGTACTTTTTCTGTCTTGTAGTCAGCATTATCAGATATGAGTATTGCTACACCTGCTTTTTTTGGGGTGTTGTTTGCTTGGAGTATTGTTTTCCAGCCTTTCACTTTGAATTTGTTTTTATCCTTGTTGCTTAGATGTGTTTCGTGTAGGCAGCATATAGTTGGATTTTCTTTTTTAATCCATTCTGCTACTCTGTGTCTTTTTATTGGTAAGTTTAATCCATTTACATTTAGTGTAATTATTGACACTTGTGGGTTCCCTACTGCCATTTTATAAATTGCTTTCTGTTAGTTTTGTATCTTGTTTGATTCTTCTCTTTTGTTTTTCTATCATTTGTTTCTCTTTGTTTGTGTTCCATACTTCTTTCCTCTGTTACTACCTTTTTTAAGTCATGTGTTTTTGTGGTGGTTTTTTCTAGGGTGGTTACCATTAAGTAATGAAAAGGGTACCTACCATATTCATTGTAGTACCCTATCTTATAACAATTTCTGCACTTCATCGTCCTTTGCTACTGTTAATCTCCATTCTCTCCCCCCTTTTTTTTTCCTTTGTTGTCACAGTTTAAGTTTGGTTTTATTGTGTTCTTGGTGGAGCTGTTACTTGTGGTGTTGTTTTCTTTTGTTCTTTGAATCTGGTTGGAAAACCCCCTTTAGTATTTCCTGGAGTGGGGGTTTTCTCGTGATAAATTCTCTCATCTTTTCTGTATTTGTGAATGTTTTTGTATCTCCTTCATACTTGAAGGATAGCTTTGATGGGTATAGTATTCTTGGCTGAAAGTTCCTCTCTTTCAGGGCTTTAAATATTGGGGTCCACTCTCTTCTAGCTTGTAGAGTTTCTGCTGAGAAATCTGATGATAATCTAATAGGCCTTCCTTTATATGTTGTACTCTTCTTTTCCCTGGCTGCCTTGAGAATTTTTTCTTTGTCATTGGTTTGTGTCATCTTTATTATGATGTGCCTTGGAGTGGGTTTGTTGGGGTTAAGAAAACTCGGTGTTCTGTTTGCTTCTTGAATTTGAGGCTTTAGTTCTTTCCACAGGCTTGGGAAGTTCTCGTCTATTATTTGTTTGAGTATATTCTCCATTCCATTTTCTTTCTCTTCTCCCTCTGATATACCTATTATTCTTATGTTATTCTTTCTGATGGAGTCAGATAATTGCTGTAGGGCTTTCTCGTTTTTTATTATTTTTGAGTCTCTTTCTTCTTCTCTCTGTTGTGCCTCAAGTTGTTTGTCTTCTATTTCACTAATCCTATCTTCAATCTGGGTTGTTCTGCTTGCTAAGCTTGTTACCTCGTTTTTCAGCTCGTGAATTGAGTTTTTCATTTCTGTTTGATTTGTTTTTATAGTTTCAATTTCTTTGGTAATATATTCTTTGTGTTCATTGAGTTGTTTTCTGATCTCCCTATATTGCCTTTCTGTGTTTTCTTGTATATCTCTGAGTATTTTTAAGATTACTATTTTAAATTCTCTGTCATTTAGCTCCAAGGCTTCCAATATGTTAAGTCTTTTCTCCATAGATTTTTCCACATCTATTTGTGTTACCTCTCTTTCTTTTGTATCCATAATATTCGATTTCCTCTTTCTTATTGGCATCTGAGGGTGGTCTTGTTGATAGCACTAATTAGAATTAATAAAGAGTAAAAAGTAAAAAAAAAACAAAAAAAAACAAAAAAAAAAAAACAAAGGGTAAAACACCGCACAAAAAAACGCAGTAATAATTTATTATTTCCCCTTTTTTTTCTTTCTTCTCCTTCCCTCCTCTCCCCTCCTCAGGGAAATATTGTGCCTATAATGGAGGGCCTGGTTTGCTGTGAAGAGTTCAAGGGGCAAAAAAAAAAAAGGGGAGTAGGGACCTACTAAATGAAAAAAAAAAAAAAAAAAAAAAAAAAGGAAGAAAATCTTAGACAAGCATAAGTTGATCTGCCTGCGGGTGATGGTCAACTAAGAGATATAATGAGAGGGATAAGAGGGAACCAGAAAAAAGGACAAAAAAAGGAATAATAAAGAAGAAAAAAATAAAAATAATAAGTAAAAATATGTTGTATTAAGTGGAGCAAAGACCAAATACAATGGAGACCTTGGGTTGGGAGGACCCAAAATGCCACAAAAATAAACTAACAAGAAAAAAACAAAAACAAAAGCGAAAAAGAAAAATAAAGCCAAAAAAAACCTTGAGTCCCAAATTAACTAATTTGTTCGTGATTGAGGATTAAATGGGAGGAAAGTAAAACGAGAAAAGAAAAAACGAATAGAAAGGAAAAAAGAAGAAAAAGAGAAAAACGAAGGAAGAAATAAAAAAGGAAGAGAAAAAAACAAAATAAAGCAAAAAACAACAACAACAAAAAAAAACAAAAGAGGAGAGAGTGAGAGTTAAGTGTCCTGGAGTATAACCCCAAAGGAGGGTGAGGATGAAGAAGAGAAATAAAATGTAACACTTATGGGTAGTGTAGTTCAAGAAAAGGGAAGCATAAGATGGGCAGAGAATAGAAGGACCGAGGTGGAGGAAATAAAGGCAATAAGATATAAGAAACAAACAACAACAACAAAAAAAAAATTAGTGGAACAAGTTGTAAAGTCTGTGGATTTTTCTTGATTTTGAGATGTTAACTTCTTCCTTTTTCTTTTCTCTCCCTCTTCCTGGTCGGTGACTCTGTACCCCAGGCTCTGCCCCTGTGTCACATTTAGGTAGGGATTTGCAGTTGATGGGATTCTATGGCAATGTCATATAATTGGCTTTAGTCTTGCTGGTAGTCAAGGCTTGTTGGCGTTTGCAGGGTCCAACGATGAGAGAGTTTGCTTTCGTGGATTCTCTCTCCTAGCCCCCCCTTCCTGAATTAGCAGCCTGGTGATCCAGCTATAAGGCTGCCACTGCTTCTGCCGGGGGAGTAAGAGGCTCAAAGAGCTGGGAAATCCCCACTCTATCCCCACTCAGTGCAAGGCTTTGGGAAGGGCTCTGACAGTCAGGGCCTCCAGTGTAATCAGGCGGGGGTGGGAGTCAATTGTTGTCAAGGTGACTGTTCAGCGCCTAGCATTCATTTGGACCTCTCAACCTAGGCTTTCCACACTTTGTAGCCTGTTTTGGCTGGTAATAAGAGGCACTAGTCTCTGCTTGCGACTAGTGTGGTATAGATCTTATTATCTGCCAAGTCCTTCTTGTTAGCGTTTATCCCTGAATATGGAGGCTCTATCAATCAGAAGTTGCCCCCGCCCCTTTAGCGAGAGGCACTAAAAAATATCACGCCTCTTGTCTTGGGTCGGTGAACTGAGAGAGATCTTATCAATTAGAACCGAGGGTGCGCAGATTTCACGGGTTAAGTTAATTTTAGTAATTGGGTCGCAGCTGTGCTCCCGAAGGTATTTCAGGCTGCCTGCGCGCGCCCCTCCCCCAACGCTTGATTGTTAGCTTGAATGGCTGGGTGAGGTGCCCCGCCCGCGGAGAGAATCTCCCAAGTAGGGAATAACGCCCTGGGGCCTCTCCCGCTCCCCGTGTGCGGGCCGCTGGGAACGTTAGCGGTGCTCGGTCTGCAATTCTCGGTCTGCAACCAGACCGGGTGCGCCAGCGACTGCTCGCCGCTCCAGAGTGTGGGGGGTGCTCGCTCTGCAACCGACCCGGGCGCTGCTCGCGGCGGCTCGCGGCTGCGGCTCGCGGTGGCGGCTGGCGGCGGCGGCTGGCGGCGGCTGCTCACGGCTGCTGCTCGTGGCTCCCGAGTGCGGGATGACTTACCACAGGCGCTCTTCCTCGCGGCTTGAATGAACGTCCCTGCGGTAGCTTCCTCCACACCCTCGTCTCTCAGATTCGAGTGATAACAGTCCTTTTGCTTTCAGTTTGTGTGAAACTCCGTAATGCTCCGAAGATAAATTTTCCTGTTTCTAGTTGATAAATTTGTTGTGATTTTGGGGAGATCTGTCGGACACGCTGCTCACGGCGCCATTTCCGTGACGTCACCTGAGCAATATACAAATTTAATGCAATTCCCATTGCATTAAATTCCAATGACGTTTTTTAAAGAAATAGAGCAAAAAATCATCAGATTTATATGGAACTATAAAAACCCCCGAATAGCCAAAACAATCCTAAATAAAAAGAATGAAGCTGGGGGCATTACAATACCTGACTTCAAACTCTATTATAGGGCCACGACAATCAAAACAGCATGGTATTGGCAGAAAAATAGATAATCAGACCAATGGAACAGAATAGAAATTCCAGAAATAAAACCACATATATATAGTCAAATAATTTTTGATAAAGGGGCCAACAACACACAATGGAGAAAAGAAAGCCTCTTCAATAAATGGTGCTGGGAAAACTGGAAAGCCACATGCAAAAGAATGAAACTGGACTACAGTCTCTCCCCCTGTACAAAAATTAACTCAAAATGGATCAAAGATCTAAACATAAGACCTGAAACAATTAAGTACATAGAAGAAGACATAGGTACTCAACTCATGGACTTGGTTTCAAATAGCATTTTATGAATTTGACTCCACAGGCAAGAGAAGTGAAGGCAAAAATAAATGAATGGGACTACATCAGACTAAGAAGTTTTTGCTCAGCAAGAGAAACTGATAACAAAATAAACAGAAAGCCAACTAAATGGGAAATGATATTTTCAAACAACAGCTCAGATAAGGGCCTAATTTCCAAAATATACAAAGAACTCATAAAACTCAACAACAAACAAACAAACAATCCAATAAAAAAATGGGAAGAGGATATGAATAGACACTTCTCCCAGGAAGAAATACAAATGGCCAACAGATATATGAAAAGATGCTCATCTTCTTTAGCTATTAGAGAAATGCAAATCAAAACGGCAATGAGATACCACCTCACACCTGTTCGATTAGCTGTTATTAGCAAGACAGGTAATAGCAAATGTTGGAGAGGCTGTGGAGAAAAAGGAACCCTCATACACTGTTGGTGGGAATGTAAAGTAGTACAACCATTATGGAAGAAAGTATGGTGGTTCCTCAAAAAACTGAAAATAGAACTACCTTATGACCCAGCAATCCCTCTACTGGGTATATATCCCAAAAACTCAGAAACATTGATACGTAAAGACACATGCAGCCCCATGTTTATTGCAGCATTGTTCACAGTGGCCAGGACATGGAAACAACCAAAAATCCCATCAATAGATGACTGGATAAAGAAGATGTGGCACATATACACTATGGAATACTACTCAGCCATAAGAAATGATGACATTGGAACATTTACAGCAAAATGGTGGGATCTTGATAACATGATACGAAGTGAAATAAGTAAATCAGAAAAAACCAGGAACTGTATTATTCCATACGTAGGTGGGACATAATAGTGAAACTAAGAGACATTGATAAGAGTGTGGTGGTTATGGGGGGGAGGGGGGAATGGGAGAGGGAAAGGGATGGGGAGGGGCACAAAGAAAACAAGATAGAAGGTGACAGAGGACAATCTGACTTTGGGTGGTGGGTATGCAACATAATTGAACGACAAGATAACCTGGACTTGTTATCTTTGAATATATCTATCCTGATTTATTGATGTCACCCCATTAAAAAAATAAAATCATTAAAAAAAAAGAACTAAAAAAATATTGAATAAAATTAATAAAGACAGAATGAAATGGAAACACATTCCATATTTATGGATTGGAAGAATCAAGATAGTTAAAATGGCTATAGTACCCAAAGCAATATACAAATTTAATGCAATTTCCATCAAAATTCCAATGATATTTTTTAAAGAAATAGGACAAAAAATTACAAGATTTGTACGGAGCCATAATGAAACCTGAATAGCCAAATCATACCTGAGAAAAAAAAAATAAAGTTAAAGGTATCACACTACCTGACTTCAAATTACATTACAGAGCCACAATAATCAAAACAGTTTTGTATTGGCAGAAAACAGACATACACACCAATGGATCAGAAGTGAAAGCCCAGAAATAAAACCACATATATATGAATGAATTATCTTTGACAAATGAGTCAAAAACACACAACGGAGAAAAGAAAACTTCTTTAATAAATGGTGCAGGGAAAATTGAGAAGCCAAATGCAAAAGAGTGAAACTTTACTACTGTTTTTTCCCACGTACAAAATTAATTCAAAATGAATCAAAGTCCTGAATATAAGATCTGAAATCATAAATGACATAGAAGAAAACATAAGTACTAAATTCATGGACCTTGGAAATAGAGAACAATATATAAATTTGACCCCAAAAGAAAGTGAAGTAAAGGCAATAATAAATGAATGGAACTATATCAAACTAAAATGCTTCTACAGAGCAAAGAAAACTGGCAACAAAACAAATTGTAGCCAACCATATGGAAGTTGTTATTCATAAACAGAAACTCTAGTAAGGAATTAATATGCAAAATATATATATATAAAAAAAAACTCAGAAAGCTCAGCAACAAACAAGCAAACAATACAATTCAAAAACGGGGAGAAGACCTGAACAGATACTTCTCCCAAGAAGACATACAAACAACAAATAAATATGAAAAGATACTAATCTTTGATAGCTATTATAAAAGTACACATCAAAACTACAATAATGTACCACTTCACATTTGTTAGATCGGCTATTATCAATAAGACAGACAAAGCAAGAATTGCAGAGGCTGTGAAGAAAAAGGAATTCTCATTCACTGCTAGAGGGAATGCAAACTAATATAACAATTATGAAAAAAAAAGTATGGTGATTCCTCAAAGATTAAGAATAGAATTACCATATGACCCAGCAATCTATATACTGCTGTGATGGCAAATCTTTTTATAAAACCACCCACTTTTGCAGTGCTGGTCAACCCGGTCCCTCCCTCGCACTAGTGGGCATTCCATGTTTCATGGTGGGCAGTAGGGGAGCAACCAAATGGCCCTGTGATTGGCCCATCATGAAAGCTGAAATGCCCACTAGTGGGTGGGAGTGACCAGGTTGACCAGCACTGCAAAAGTGGGCGATTTTTATAAAAAGGTTTGCCATCATGGCTTTACTGAGTATCTACTCCAAAAACTTGCAAACTTTGGAATGTAAAGATACAAGCACCCCTATGTTCATTGCAACATTATTCACACTAGCCAAGACATTGAAAACAACCAAAGTGTTCCTTGATAGAGGATTGCATAAAGAAGATGTTGTACATATATGCAATAGAATACTACTCAACTATTAGAAATAATGATAGATTGTCATTTATGATAACATGGATGGACCTTGAAAATATTACCTTTTACACAACCTGTATGGACCTTGAGAACATTATACTAAGTGAAATAAGTAAATCAATAAAAGGTAAAAACTGAAGCCCTGGTCGGTTGGCTCAGTGGTTGAGCATCGGCCTGGCGTGCAGGAGTCTCAGGTTTGATTCCTGGCCAGGGCACACAGGAGAGGTGCCCATCTGCTTCTCCACCCCTCCCCCTCTCCTTCCTCTCTGTCTCTCCCTTCCCCTTCGGCAGCCAAGGCTCCATTGGAGCAAAGTTGGCCTGGGCGCTGAGGATGGCTCTATGGCCTCTGCCTCAGGCACTAGAATGGCTCTGGTTGCAACAGAGCAATGCCTCAGATGGGCGAAGCATCACCCCCTGGTGGGCTTGCCGGGTGGATCCCAGTCGGGCGCATACGGAGTCTGTCTGACTGCCTCCCCGTTTCCAACTTCAAAAAAATACAAAGAAAAAAACCTTTATTGAGATGTAATTCATATCTCATACATTTCACTTGTTTATATTAAAAATTAAAAAAAAATAAAAGGTAAAAACTATATTATTTTACACATGGGTGGGATAAAAACACTGATACTCATGTACATATATAAAAGTGAAGTGGTTATCAGGGGAAGCAGAAAGGGGAGGGGAGGAATAAAGTAGGACAAATATATGGTGAGAAAAAATGATGACTTTGCATGATGGGCACAAAATGCAATCAGCAGTTCGAATACTATAGAGCTATTTGCCCAAATCCTATAATCCAGGCATCCCCAAACTACGGTCCATGGGCCACATGTGGTCCCCTGAGGCCATTTATCTGGCCCTTGCCGCACTTTCAGAAGGGGTACCTCTTTCATTGTTGGTCAGTGAGAGGAGCACTGTATGTGGTGGCCCTCCAACGGTCTGAGGGACAGTGAACTGGCCCCCTGTGTAAAAAGTTTGGGAACCCTTGCATAATCTCTCATTGATCAAGGTCACCCCCTTAAATTTAATTATTTTTTATTATAATTTTGTGAAAGATACAGAGACAGAGACAAAGATAGGGACAGATATGGAAAGGCAGAACAGGAAGGGAGAGAGATGAGAAGCATCAAGTCTTTGTTGCAACTCCTTAGTCTCCTAAGTTGTTCATTGATTCCTTTCTCATGTGTGCCTTGATGGGGAGAGAGCATGGCTACAGCAGAGTGAGTGACTCCTTGCTCAAGCCAGCAACATTGGGCTCAAGTCAGTGATCTTGGGCTTCAAGTCAGTGACCTTTGGGCTCAAGCCAGCGACCATGGTGTCGGGAGCCGATCCACTAATGCTGGCTAACTAGGTCACAGCAGAAGAAGATCCACAACTGCTGGTTGACAAAGTCACAGCAAAAGAAGATAGAGTCACCGCAGTAAAGACCAACAGCTGCGGGTTGACAAAGTCACCGCAAGGAAAGGCACAACGATACTTCCCCCTTTAATCTTTTGAATTAATCTGGCCTTATATTCCCCCCTTTTCTGGGTGTGTGCTATTATTTGTGGCACAGGGATAATAGTACCATGCTTTCCCTGTAGATTTGTAGTAATTTCTTTGGAAATGAGACAGAAGGTGTAAGTTCCACAGAAAAGCCTGTAAGCCCCTTGAACTGGGCTCATAAACATAAGAGGCTGGCTATGATATCCCTCATAAGGGTTAAGTTTGTAGGAGAATTTCTTCTTATTAATCATGTTAAAAAGAATATAGTTAGAACTTAGCTAGTGTGTGAATATAGTAAATAAATAAAGTTTGACTAGACAATAGAATCTTAGGTAAGGTGTTATGGAATGGCCTGTTGCATGACCTGGGATAGGAATGCAGTCAGCAAGAAAAGAATGTTTTACTAAGAGAATTGTTTTATGACTGAAGGCAGTTGCTGGGCTTTCTCAGTGAGACATTCTCATGAGATTTATATACTTTCCCAAGGTTTTTCGTTCAGATAATAAAGAGGAATATGGAAGAATCCATAGAAGCAATAGCAATTAATGCCTTCTGATATTATGTTGCTACTAAGCTATCTTGCGAGTGCACTCTATATATCTTTAAGTAAAAGTTACTCTTAATGTTATGTCAATTTCTTAATGGGCAAGCCTTTTGTTATCTTGTGAGGAAAGTTAGGACACTGCATAAACTCAAGGCCATTTGCCTGAGCAAGCGGTGGTCATTTGCTAGTCCTTAATGATTTTGTCTGTTAATCTCTCTCTGCCCCTTGACTCACAACAACAATAAAGTTGAGTTATTAGTTAGTACTAATCCTTTAAAAGCTTTTACCGATGTTGTCGCTATTCAAGTTATTTTTTAATTGTACTTTGAATGATTTGCCACCTGATTTGTAGTTTATAGATATAAATTAACTGTTATCTGGAAACATGTAAACATAGTGAAACAGAAGCAATGATTAATACCATGTAATTGTAACTTGGTGTGTGTGTATAAAATAGGAGCTGTACTAGCATTTGGTAGAGATGCCTGGCAGTAAATGCTAACTAGAGAATAAAGAGAAAGAAAAGAATTCGGCTCTCTCACTCGATTTCGCTGACGCCGTCTCCTCCTGTGGGACCCCTGGATCCCCCCGGGGCTGGACCCCGGCAATGGGGTTATGTCTATAATCCCACACTCAAGCCAGTGACCCTGCACTCAAGCTGGTGAGCCTGTACTCAAGCTGGATGAGTCCACACTCAAACCAGTAACTCCAGTATTTGGAACCTAGGTCTTCTGCATTCCAATCTTACACTCTATTCATTGCACTACCACCTGTTTGATTCCACTAAATTTAATTTATAAATAAGAAATAGTCACCTGGACTTGTGCTGTGTAATCTTTCTTGCATGATGCGTAGAACCCACATACTATAGGCTGGCCCAAGGAAGACCTGTTTAGGCCCGGTAGGTCAGCTCCTACTTTGGACATTGGTAGTGACTGGGATTTCACTACAGGGAGCTAGAGCTACTTAAATGACAGTGTTTCTGGTGAACACATATTCCTACACTCTGTGTTTGATTCTGGTGGTCTACCCATTTTAAGAACTACTAATTTAGAGGTTATTAACTCATGTTGCACAGAACCCTGAAACTTCTTTAGAGAGGCCAGTGTTCTGTTTCACCACTCAACTTCAAACAAAGAAACCATCTTTAGGTGTTAATATTATAGCTCTTCCCCATAGAATTTTCTTTGAGAAAATGATTTTCAGGCTTTAAAATAATAAAAATAAGTAATTTTGAGTGTCCCATCTATTCTTTTATCAATTTTTGTATCTAGTTTTTAGAAGAGGAGAAGACTCAGAGAGGTCTCTATACACTTAGTAAAGGGAAAAGACTTAATGTCACCTAAACTGGAAAAGGTAAATAACATTTATAGAACAACCAAAATAACAGCTAATTGTATTATTTATAGTCACTATAGGTTTCAGTAATGACAATAATAGTAATAACAGCTAATATTTTATGAACACTAATTGCCAGGCCCTGCCCTAAATACTTTATAAGTAGTATCTCATGCTATTTTTGCACCAAACTTATGAAGCAGGTTCTTCTGTTAGACCTCTTGGGTAAGAGCATCTATGAGTAAGTGTGAGGCTGGGAATAAAATCCAGGGGTCTGCTTCTAGAGATCATGCTCAAAATCATTCAATTTTTTTTGCTGCCTGTGAGGAAGGTTTTGCTATTTCCAAGTTATGGGGTTGGAAATGAAAACTTAGAGGTTAAGCCATTTTGTTAAAGTCACACAATGTGTAAAGGGCAGGAAAGGATTGGAATTGAAATTTGTCTGACTTCATGTTACCTTCATTCATTCATTCATGTATTTATTTAGTACATATATTGGACTAGGCACACTGTATCTCTTTCATTTTTAAAGAAAGGTCTTAGGTCATGTCTCTAGAATTGTCATTTGTTGATGGAAAGGTAGAGCCAAGGACATGATGTGTGGCAACTTCCTGCTTGAGTGCATGTATAATTCATGGAAATTCTTTCATGCAGTAAAAATAAAATGATTCTGAAACTTGTGCTGAGGAAGAATTTGTGATATCTCTCAAAAAGATTTGAGGTTCTTAATATTTTATAATAAAAGTGATTCTCACTTTCAAAATATTATCATAATTCTTTTTTATGTTTTTATATTATATTTATATCACCATTTTATAGGCTACTGTCCTCTCTGCATGACATGAGAATTTTCTTATTGAGTTTAGGCTTGAAATAAATAATTAAATAAAGTAACTTCTAGAATGTTTAAACATTTAAAAAGATTTTGATCTCTATGTAAATGTGTAGTTTTACTAAGCATCTTTTTTTAAAAATTTCAGCAATTATTGTGTGGTTTTTCTCTGTTCCCATGGCCGTTTGTGCAATTAAGGCTGTGTGAACAGAAGAATGCTATTTTTGCTCATTTCACAAGCACAAGAAAAGTTCTGTTTCTTCAAAAATAACTCAAAATTTAAACAGCAATCTTAAGACCTATTAAAACCTTAAGACCTCTTTCTTCTTGCATTCATAAAGTTTTCAATTCACTTAGCCATTGTCATTGCTTTTTATTATTTTGCTATTGTTATATTTGTTGGAGAGAGAGATTCAGTAAGGCATAATTTGTAAACATACCTATGGAAAGCTAGAAGTGACATGTGCACATTTTCTCAGTTTAGTGAAATTGAGTTTGTTGAGACTCTGGCAACATTTGACTCCTGTGGAGCAGCACTTTGTGGAAAGACTGTTAGAAAACTGACAGGGTTGAAGGACAAACTTTTTTTTATAAACCAATGGTCATTCTTACCTTATATCTAACTAGTGAACAGATTTAGTCAGAGACTAAAAATATGGGGGTTTGTGTGACTGAAAACCCAACAAGATAACTGAGTAAAGAAACAAAACAAATGATTTTCATATGTAATTCATTTTGTTCTAATCTATGGTCTGTTTATTTTGGGAATTATCAAATAGCACAAGAGCAAAATTTGATATGGTGAACTGACCCTCAGTTATCCCCAGAGACCCATAATCTTGTTATTCATGACTGTATGTATTATCATATCCCTTGAATATGGATAAGACCTGTTACTTGCTTTTAAGTCACAGAAGATGGCAAGGTGCAGGGATTTTACAGATATAGTTAAAGTTTCTAATCAGTTGGTTTTGAGGTAATTAAAGGGGAAATTATTTTGGGTTGATCTGAATTAATCAGGCAAATACCCTTAAAAGAGGGACTGGGAGTTGCCTGGGGTCAGAGAAACTCTCTCTCTAGTGTTGCCCTTGAAGAAACAAGTTGTCATGTTGTGTGAGGCCCCTCAAAGAAGGC
The DNA here is from genome assembly GCF_036850995.1 of Saccopteryx leptura. Taxonomy (NCBI): domain Eukaryota; kingdom Metazoa; phylum Chordata; class Mammalia; order Chiroptera; family Emballonuridae; genus Saccopteryx; species Saccopteryx leptura. Next base: position 58,425,718 of record NC_089516.1, on the reverse strand, counting down.
CAAGGGGCAACAAACTGCAGATGGCCTTCAGGATCTCAGTATTTCCTGGCCAACAGGCAATCGTAATCCTCCATTAACAAGGAGATGAATTCTGTCAACAATCTGAGGGAGATTGTAGGGACATCTTTCCCTACTTGAGCTTCTGATGAGACCATAATTCTAGCTGTCACTTGGCATGCAGCATGACAAGATTCAAAGCAGAAGGTCCGGCTAACTTGTGTCTGTAGGACTTCTAATCTATCAAAAATTTATGATAATAAAAGTGTTGTTTTAAACCTAAGTTGTGGCTATTTGTTAAGCAGAAACTGAAAATAAATAAAATTGGCTTCAAGAAAGTTGATCCAAGCCCTGGCCAGTTGGCTCAGCAGTAGAACATCAGCCCAGAATGTGGAAGTCCCAGGTTTGATTCCTGGCCAGGATACAGAAGAAAAGTGCCCATCTGCTTCTCCCCCCTCCCCCCTCTCCTTTCTCTCTATCTCTCTCTTCCCCTTCCACAGCCAAGGCTCCATTGGAGCAAAGTTGTCCCGGGCACAGAGGATGGCTCCATGGCCTCCACCTCAGGCACTAGAATGGCTCCTGTTGGAATGTAACAATGGCCCAGATGGGCAGAGAATCTCTCCCTAGAGGACACATAATGCAAATTCTAATCATGCAGATCCAGGAGTCTGTCTCTCTGCCTCCTTGCTTATCACTTCATAAAAAAAAGTTGATCTAGATGTTTAAAAGGTATTTTTTCTAGATTTTTTTCTAGAAGATGGTTTGTTACTATAGGAAGAAGAACAAACATAGTTAGATCATTATGCATCAGAGTCAGGGATCTGACATTTACTGTATTAGAAATTAACTGCAAATAAAAGTCATTGTGTAATGTTTTATATTTTGGCTCAAAGGATGACTCATTCTATCCTATACAATGCTCAGTTTGCAATTGGGATTCAATTGGTATTAATTAAACTAGTTTAAAAAAGTTTTAAAAAGTTTAGCTAAAAAAAAATTTAAACTTTTCTTCTATATTGTTTCTCTAGCCCAGTTATCTCAGAACTACTGAAAAATCTCTAGATAAAAACAAACAAACAAACAAACAAACAAAGAACCCATTCTTTTTTCTCCTTTGATCTCTACCCCAATTCTCACCCAGTTCATCCAGGCTGTCATGTCTTCCCTAGGATATGCTGACTTATTTTTTTCATTTCTCCCTCTTCTCTGAGTTCTTTCTTCCCTTCCACCCACATTCATTGCAGCTTTGGCTGGAAGCTGCTTCTCCAGCTCCAATTTTCTTCAACAGTCTCTCCAGAGTTTTAGCTACACTGAACTGCTCATTCTTTCTAAAACATACTCTGCCTTGTCATTATTCCAGTATTCCAGGAACAGGTTGTTCCTTCTTTCCAAAATGCTTTTATTATCCATCCTACTCCTTCACCTGGCAAATTTGTGTTAATTCTACCAGACAAGACTCAAATATTTTTTCTTCTCTCAGGAATTTTATTCTCCCCTTTTTCCTCTTCTTCTCTCCTTTTTCTTTGAAGCTCCACCTCCACAAACATGATTAGTTACTTCCTTCTCATAGCTCCCAAAGCAGTCAACTTTCATCCCTTTATAAACAGCTACTGTTATAATGTTAGTATTAAAATTTTTAAGCTTTATGTAAAGATCACAATGCCTCCCATCACCTGTGAACCCACCAAGGTGAAGATCTTATTGCCCTAAGGTTCTCACATACACCAACAAAATCTGGAACACAAAAGCAGAATTACTAATATGTTTGTATATTTGACTGAAGAAAAGAGTAACATGTAGAGCAGGGGTCCCCAAACTACTGCCCACGGGCCACATGCGACCCCCTGAGGCCATTTATCTGGCCTCCACCAAACTTCTGGAAGTGGCACTTTTTTCATTGTATTCAGTGATAGGAGCACTGTATGTGGCGGAGCCACAAAGCGCGGTATTGATCACGTACAGTACTACTTCCAGTGAAACGGGAAGCACATGTCATGGCTCTGGGAGCATGTCATATCACTTGTTAGGGCTAGCAGTGACAAATATGAAACCAGACATTGACCATCTCATTAGCCAAAAGCAGGCCCATAGTTCCCATTAAAATACTGGTCAGTTTGTTAATTTAAATTTATTTGTTCTTTATTTTAAATATTGTATTTGTTCCCATTTTGTTTTTTTTTACTTTAAAATAAGATATGTGCAGTGTGCATAGGGATTTGTTCATAGGTCTTTTTTTATAGTCTGGCCCTCCAATGGTCTGAGGGACAGTGAACTGGCCTCCTGTGTAAAAAGTTTGGGGACACCTGATGTAGAGTAATTAGCTTCAAGATAAATGAAATTTGACTAAATTCTAATAACTTACAATATGTACTCTGCCCTTTGAAATTTTGCATAGCTCAAAAATCATGAGAAATAAGAATGATGAACTTTACCAGGAGCTCCAAAAAATATCATTATGTTATACTCTGTCATACATCCTTATTTTAGCAATAAAAGTTATAAAATGAGAGAAATTATGGCCATAAGAGGGGTTATTGCTTTTGATCATGAAAGATTGATGGCAGCACTATCTTAAATTCCAAACTCATTCCAGCTTCTTGAGACCTAAAATTCCTTTTAACACTTCTTTTTTATCTATTTTATAATTACCCTATGAAATGCTGAGTAATTTTATATACAAAAATAGCCACAAAATTCAATTCTGCTACTGAAAAATTTAGTTCCTCTCTTTATTAATAAAGGTAAAATACAACCTGAAGTTATAAGAAACATAAGGAATCTGACAGTTTATTATATATTATCAGTCACATGCCAAAAACAATGCTAGGTCCTGAGGATGCAGAGATAAATATGGTAAGGCCCATGACTTTAGGAAATCTACAGGGTGATGGGCAGAGAATAAAAACTAAATGAATATTGACAACATGGAGTGTTGAGTGTTATGATGGAGTAAACCTAGTGGTCAGTCATAGCACAGTGAGAAACACTTCACCCACACTGGGTTTGGAACAGGGGGTTACAATGTCAAGAACTTGAAGCCCTGAGAAAAAGTGATTTTTTAAGGTCCCATGGTGTAGGAAACTGCTGTGAAGATTTATAGAATTAGGGTAAACAATCAGAGGCAGTAAAGCACCGTAGCACAAACGCCCAGACCCATGCTGGGAACAGCAAAATGGTAGTGTTGGGCAGATAAAATATATTATGCTCACTTTGTTAAAGAGGGCGCTGCCCACTTGGAAGCCTGTTGCCCAGGTGATGTTAATGTGTGTTGGGGGTGGGCTGTGGGCAGGCAGGATCCTTGTAGCCTGGGGCTTGGTTTTAGGACTAAGCCTTTTCCACCCTTTTTGATGTGGCATGGTACAATCCCATTATGCCTCAGATAAGTGACTTTGTATTAGAGCAGGGGTCCCCAAACTACGGCCCGCGGGCCACATTCGGCCCCCTGAGGCCATTTATCCGGCCCCTGCTGCACTTCCGGAAGGGGCACCTCTTTCATTGGTGGTCAGTGAGAAGAGCATAGTTCCCATTGAAATACTGGTCAGTTTGTTGATTGAAATTTACTTGTTCTTTATTTTAAATATTGTATTTGTTCCCGTTTTGTTTTTGTTTTGTTTTTTTTTTTTTACTTTAAAATAAGATATGTGCAGTGTGCATAGGGATTTGTTCATAGATTTTTTTTATAGTCCGGCCCTCTAACAGTCTGAGGGACAGTGAACTGGCCCCCTGTGTAAAAAGTTTGGGGACCCCTGTATTAGAGACTTCCCTATTTTGTATATTGGATTTAAGGTTTTGATTTCTACAATTTAAAATGGGGGCAGAATGGGAGCTTGCTCTCTTAGTTCCTGAGATTAGTATTAGACAAGAGAGAGCAGAGAGGAGAGCAGAGAAAGGCCACGTAGAGGAGACCAGAGAAGCAGCCAAGATGGCAGAGTGTTGAGTGAGAAGCCAGTTTGTGCAGAGTTTGTGCAGGGAGAAGGAAGGAGATGGGGAACAGAGGTGAATAAAATCTGGTGAGCTAGAAACCTTTGATTCTAGGAAACTCAGATAAGTCAGTAGCTTTGTGAGCACTGAATGTGAGTGGGTTTTGGAACGCAGTGTGTGTTTTTACTTGCCCGCCGGGTGCAAGCTAGGATTAAAGATGATGGCCCATCAGCTTTTTGCTCTGTTGTTTTTTTACCGACTGTCCAAATCCAATGCGAACCTGCATGGGCTAGGTGGCTGTGATGGTGGCCCTGGCTACTGGCTTTACAGGCAGGATAAGATTTAACAACAGAAGTGTTTAAGTTCTCAAACAAAGATTAAAAATCAGAAAAGTTTCTTGTTCTTACTTCACTCCCTAAAAACTTCTGTTGTCTGCATCTTTGAGTTATTTGTAATAGCTAATAAATATCTGAGTAAGGCTAGGAATAGGGCATCAGTCCTTCAGTCTATGGACTAGAGCCCTTTCCTCCCCTTGACCCCTTAGAGTATTTTATCTGGTCTCCGAGTACTTCACTGTCACTGCAACAAGTAATGCCCCATTTAAGAATCAGGAACCAAATGTAAGGTTCACTACTTCAAGTTTTTCATTGTTGCAGCAACAAATGGTTCCTCACATGAGGAACCAGACAAAATGACCTCCCAAAGCCTGGCAAAGAAAAAGGATGTCTGTTCATCCTATTTGGTAAGGGACACAAGCAGCAAGGAAGTAGCCCTTGAATGCTTGCAACAAGGTCACTTTTAGAGATCAGGCCAGCAGATTTTCCTTGCCCTTCATCTCTTATTCATTATGGGAATTACCTTTCCCCTGATCAGCGGTGTCTTAAGTTACAGCTACAGAGACTTCTTTGAGCTGCAGGGTGTTAGGTTGGAATTTAACTGCCCTCTTGCTCATAATTTGACAACAATGCCCTTGGTATCTGTTGGTTAAATAAGTTTGTAAATATGATATATATGTTTGCTTGCTTATAGTTTGCATTGGGTGTAGGGGACAGGCTGTAAGCAAGCAGAGTGGTTACAGCCTAAGGCTTAGTATTAAAACTAAGCTTTTCCCCACACCCTTGACTGATTGCATGATGTAGGGTGGTGCACTCTCATGAGGAATCCTATTATGCCTCAGATAAGTGACTTTGTATCAGAGACTTCCTTCTTTGTATATTGGAATAAAGGTTTTGATTTCTACACTATAAAATGGGGCAGACTGGGAGCTTGCTCTCTCTTGGTTCCTGGGATTATTGTTAGAGGAGAGAGCAAAGAAAGCCATGTGGAGAAGGCCAGGAGAAGCAGCCAAGATGGTGGAGTGCTGAGGGAGAAGCCAGTTTGTGCAGAGAGAAGATGGGGAACAGGGGTGAATAAGTCTGGTGAGACAGAAACCTTTGATTCTAGGAATCTCCAATAAGTCAGTAACTTTGTGAGCACTGAATGAGTGGGTTTTAGAGCACAGTGTGTGTTTTTACTTGCCTTCAGGGTGCAAGCTAGGATTAAAGCTAATGGTCCATCAGTTCTTGGCTCCATTGTTTTATTACGGACTGTCCAAATCAAATGTGAACCTGCATGGGCCAGATGGCTGTGATGGTGGCTGTGGCAGCTGGCTTTACAGTATCCAAGGGAGGCAAATTTAGACTTAGAAGATTGGTAAAGCACTCTTACTAAAAGGATGGTTGAAGCAATTAGGGTGAGATATGAAATGACCACTTGGGATTAGAAAGAGCTAATAAAACCCACCTAGTCTAAATCTCAGACCAGCCTCTCCCTCTAGATATTTACCAGCTCTAACCAGCAGGAAGGAGCTACAGAAAACTAAGACTCTGTCCCTTTTCTTTAAACAACAAAAGGCTGGAATGTTAGATTTGTGTTCATGGCTCCTTTAAATCCAGAGCCTCTTTAAAAACTCAAATTTTCCTCACCCAACCTTTTCCTTTCCTTAAGCTGTTCCCCTCACACTGGGAAGATTCAGGAGTGACCTCAGGTGGGAAACAGAGACAATCTGTGACCAAGGCCACAAACCTGTTATAACTGGGAAAGAAGGACATTTCCAGAAATATTACAGGCAGAGCCTAATTGCAGCTATGTAGCTTCGCTTTTGTGTGTGCTCTGAGAGGCTAATTAAAACTCAGTCTAAAACTTCCTTATAAAGTTCAAGCAAAGAAGATTGTAAAAAGCATATATGATCAATTAATATTTTTGTTGTGTTTATGCAAATTACTAAGCCAAGTTAAAGTTCTTAACAAAAATATGTTTGTTTTTTCAAGGTTTACAAAAGGTTCTTGTTATCTCTGTTATGTCTTTTAAAATATGAAAATATGAGTTTGTTTGCAAATGAAGTGTGATAAGGTGCCGAAGAATTACAAAATTTGTTAACATTAGTATTTTATTTTATTATTTTTTATTTTTTTTAAATGAATTTTTATTAATGGTAATGGGATGACATTAATAAATCAGGGTACATATATTCAAAGAAAACATGTCTAGGTTATTTTGTCATTAGATTATGTTGCATACCCCTCGCCCAAAGTCAGATTGTCCTTCGCCATCCTCTATCTAGTTCTCTGTGCCCCTCCCCCTCCCCCTAACTCTCCCCCTGTCCTCCCTCCCCCCACCCCTGGTAACCACCACACTCTTGTCCATGTCTCTTAGTCTCATTTTTATGTTCCACCAATGTATGGAATCATGTAGTTCTTGTTTTTTTCTGATTTACTTATTTCACTCCTTATAATGTTATCAAGATCCCACCATTTTGCTGTAAATGATCTGATGTCATCATTTCTTATGGCTGAGTAGTATTCCATAGTGTATATGTGCCACATCTTCTTTATCCAGTCTTCTATTGAAGGGCTTTTTGGTTGTTTCCATGTCTTGGCCACTGTGAACAGTGCTGCAATGAACATGGGGCTACATGTGTCTTCACGTATCAATGTTTCTGAGGTTTTGGGGTATATACCCAGTAGAGGGATTGCTGGGTCATAAGGTAGTTCTATTTGCAGTTTTTTGAGGAACCACCATACTTTCCTCCATAATGGTTGTACTACCTTACAGTCCCACCAACAGTGAATGAGGGTTCCTTTTTCTCCACAGCCTCTCCAACATTTGCTATTACCCGTCTTGTTGATAATAGCTAATCTAACAGGGGTGAGGTGGTATCTCATTGTAGTTTTGATTTGCATTTCCCTAATAACTAATGAAGCTGAGCATCTTTTCATATATCTGTTGGCCATTTGTATCTCTTCCTGGGAGAAGTGTCTATTCATGTCCTCTTCCCATTTTTTTATTGGATTGTTTGTTTGTTTGTTGTTGAGTTTTATGAGTTCTTTGTAAATTTTGGATATTAGGCCCTTATGTGAGCTGTTGTTTGAAAATATCATTTTCCATTTAGTTGGCTGTCTGTTTATTTTTATATCAGTTTCTCTTGCTGAGCAAAACCTTTTTATTCTGATGTAGTCCCATTCATTTATCTTTGCCTTCACTTCTCTTGCCATTGGAGTCAAGTTCATAAAATGTTCTTTAAAACCCAGGTCCATGAGTTTAGTACCTATGTCTTCTTCTATGTACTTTATTGTTTCAGGTCTTATATTTAGGTCTTTGATCCATTTTGAATTAATTTTAGTACATGGGGACAGGCTGTAGTTGAATGTGAAGCCACATTCTTTTGCATGTGGCTTTCCAGTTTTCCCAACACCATTTGTTGAAGAAGCTTTCTTTTCTCCATTGTGTGTTGTTGGCCCCTTTATCAAAGATTATTTGACCATATATATGTGGTTTTATTTCTGGGCTTTCTATTCTGTTCCATTGGTCTGAGTGTCTATTTTTCTGCCAATACCATGCTGTTTTGATTATCGTGGCCCTATAGTATAGTTTAAAGTCAGGTATTGTAATGCCCCCAGCTTCATTCTTTTTCCTTAGGATTGTTTTGGCTATTCGGGGTTTTTTATAGTTCCATATAAATCTGATGATTTTTTGTTCCATTTCTTTAAAAAATCTCATAGGGATTTTGATGGGAATTGCATTAAATTTGTATATTGCTTTGGGTAATATGGCCATTTTGATTATATTTATTCTTCCTATCCAAGAACAAGGAATATTTTTCCATCTCATTGTATCTTTTTCGATTTCCCTTAACAATGCTTTGTAATTTTCATTATATAGGTCCTTTACATTCTTTGTTATGTTTATTCCTAGGTATTTTATTTTTTTTGTTGCAATCGTGAAGGGGATTATTTTTTTGAGTTCATTTTCTAATATTTCATTGTTGGCATAGAGAAAGGCTATGGACTTCTGTATGTTAATAACATTAGTATTTTAAAAGGAAGAGTTAGGCCCCCTTATCCCTCCTCTCTGGAAAAAAAAACCCAGAGAAAAAGACTAAGGGGGCAAAAGTTAGTTAGTAACTAATTATAGTTCTCTGGAAGGATAAAACTTATCTGAAAACTTCCTTTTTCCCTTTCTTCAGATCCTTTAGGAGACAATGTTTACATATCTTAATTAAAATTCCTACACTGATTCTAACTCTTCTTCACATCCTGGAGTCTTGAGAGTGAGGTATACCTCTAGAAAAAGGGATCATAAGACCACACCCCTTGCTTAAAAACCTGCATTCTTTAACACTTTATATGCTTTCTAATAATCATCCCTTTTGAAATCCTTTATATGTATAAAAACTTGTAAACTATATAAGCGGGGACTAGTTTATTAGGTTTCCTAATAAGCTAGCCTCAACACTTTTAGAAAGGGTATTTTCTTTTAGCCTCTCTCCTTATCCTAAGTTAACTATTTTTCTGTGGCAACAGGGATGGGGTAGACACTAAAAGATTTGGAAATATCTTTGCCAGGTATGTAAAACAATTATCACTACTGTGTTATATTGTGGTTTTGATGTGTAAAAATGCTTTTTCCTTTTAATAGATCCTATAGATAGATGTTGTAAGCTTGTTAGTAATTGACTATTGTACCATGCTCCCTCCTTACCCACCCCAACCAGTACTTGATTTTGTGTAAAAGAAGGTATAGAACAATAAAAGGGCCTACATGATTTGGGATTGTGCACTGTGTACCTAGCCAGCTAATTAATAAACTCCTCAAAAATTTATTTGGACTTGGTGTCTCTATGTAACTTATGGATTAAGGTACAGTACTTTATAACAGAAGGAAACTGTTTCTTAGGGTCATAAAATATGTTCATATAAGTATCAGTCTAAAATGCCTTAGTTACTGACTTAATTTTCACTGAAAGCTAAGGTTTTTTGAAGTTAAGAATTATGATTAATTGAAAAGGAATTGTCTCATATTTATGGCAAAATGTATAAAGAATATACTTTTGAATAAAAAAGGAATAAAGTAAATTGTTCTGAAAACTGGTTATTTCTGAATAATGAAGAAGGTTTGTGTTAGTTACAGATGATTTGTGCAGGGAGAAGAAACAAAAAAGAAGAAGAAACTAAGAAAGTAGACAAAGGTGAAATAAAGAGAAATGGAGTTTAGAAGAAGGATTGATCTGAAAGAAAAATAAAAAGGAATGTTAAGATATTCTTAGAGACATCAGGAGATTGAGAAATTCACCCAAATTTACAGGTATTAGAGAATGACCCAAAAGCTCAACTACACAAACAAAAAGGAGGAGTCTGGAGCAGAGACTCACACCACAAGAACAATTATATGACTCTTTTTTCTCTTAACTTTTTGAACATTTCTTCATCTGGACTTACTGCCGCCAAGAGGCATTTTATACCACCAAATCTCATGTTAAACTGGCATATATTAGCTGGCCATGAGTGGCAAGAGTCCAAATTACTAACCTGGAGGTGAGAGTATGTTGCAATTTTGTTATCATCAGGTCCTTTTTGAATACCAGTGAGGAATGTGAAGCCTTATCATGAGTTGGCACCAGCCCACTGAAAGCACTCCAATCCCAGATATCCAGAAACTGATAGTAAATCCACCTCCAGGGATGAAATAAAAAATAAGAACACTTAACTCACTTCTAAGAACTCAGGGTGCACCTGATATCACCTGGGACACTTTAAAACATCTAACCAGGTGTGCTAAAGAAGTTTTGCAATATATACACATGCTTCTAACCCCTAAAACCTGTTTTTTTTTCTCTGCTTGCCCTTCATCTTCCATTGCAACCATCTAACCATCTTTCTGTTAATCTTTACTTAAACAAAAAGGTGGAATATGTAGGAATATGCTATCAAAATTTGTAGAGTTAGGGTAAACAATCAGAGGCAGTGAAGTGCCCTAGGTTAAAAGCCCTGAGCAAATGAGAGTCCAGGGCCTCTCTGACCAATGTTGGAAACATCAAAACATCAGGATAAGATTCAGCAACAGAAATGTTTAGATTATCAAAAAAGAGATTAAAATCAGCATGTTTCTTGTTCTTTACATAATCCCTTGAAAACTTCTGCTGTATGCTTCCTTGAGTTGTTTGTACTGGCTAATAAATATCTGCGGAAATCTGGGGATAGAGCCTCCATCCTTGAATCTGCTTTCCAGGGCTTTTGCCTCCCCACAGCCCTTCAGAGCATTCCAGTTTGTCTCTGAGTAGTTCACCGCTGCTGCAACACCATGCTAGTGTATGGCCAACTCTCTGTGTACCCATTTTTGGGTACTTATTGATATCCTGCATTATTGCAGGAAGCCTCAAACTGTGATTTTGTAGCTCCTATGGGAAAGACTGGGGACTATGAGTAAGAAATTATATTTAAATAAGTTAATCACAGCCATGATGTTCTTGACATTTGGAAGCCATAGGAATGGATACTTGCAATTCAAGCAGCATATCAAGTAGCTGACAGCTTTAAGACTTGACTGAGTGCTAGCACAAGCAGCTAAGAAACAAAGCTACAATCTTAACCCTGAGTGAATGAAATTCCACTTTTCTGGAAACTCAAAAGCAGAGTTCCAAATAAAGTCATAAAGAATAATTAGTACAATTTTGCAGAGTGCAGTTCCTCTAATTCTGACTTTCCTTTGCTTGCATTGTTAGTTCTCAGATCATTGAGTGTGACATGAGCAAGAAGTCAGTCCCTCTGCAAACCATAGGTTTTGGAGTAGTCAGGCCAGAATTGAAATTCTGGATTTTATACTTCTTAACAGTGTTGTCTTGGATTAATTATTTAATTTCTCTGTGCTTTAATTTCTGCACATTATAAATGGGGACAATGATAGTAACTACCTGGAAAAGATTGTGCAGATTTAAAGAAATTAGTTTCATAAGAACCCCTAGTGTATATTAGGCACTCAAGTTGTAGTTGTTTTTTAGTATCAATTTTACTATTACTTAGACTTTGGTCTGATAATTGTGAACTTGGATAGGTATGTTACACTCATTCTTTTGTGGTCAGTTTCTTTATTTGTATAATAAGTAGGTTGAACTAAATAATTCTTAAGGAGCTTTCTAATTTTCAGCATTCTAAGATTCTGGTGTTTAACTAAACCTGATCCTTCATTATCTATAATTTGTTTTTAGTCCTATACCCACTGAAGCAGACTGAGTGGATGTTATCAGTCATGACAGCTAAATTTGGCTGACTTTTAATTCTGCTGAGCAGATAAAATATATTATGCTCACTTTGTTAAAGATGGCACTGCCCACATGGAAGCTGTTGCCCAGGTGATGTTAATATGTGTTGGGGGCGGGCTGTGGGCAGGCAGGATCCTTGTAGCCTGGGGCTTGGTTTTAGGACTAAGCCTTTCCCACTCTTTTTGATGTGGGGTGGTACAATCCCATCATGACTCAGATATGTGACTTTGTATTAGAGACTTCCCTATTTTGTATATTGGATTAAGGGTTTTTGGTTTTCTACACTATAAAATGGGGACAGAATGGGAGCTTGCCCTCTTGGTTCCTGAGATTAGCATTAGATAGGAGAGAGCAGAGAGCAGAGAAAGGCCACATGGAAGAGACCAGGAGAAGCAGCCAAGATGGTGGAGTGTTGAGTGAGAAGCCAGTTTGTGCAGAGTTTGTGCAGGGAGAAGGAAGGAGATGGGGAACAGAGGTGAATAAAATCTGGTGAGCTAGAAACCTTTGATTCTACGAAACTTGGATAAGTCAGTAGCTTTGTGAGCACTGAATGAGTGGGTTTTGGAGCGCAGTGTGTGTTTTTACTTGCCCGCCAGGTGCAAGCTAGGATTAAAGATGATGGCCCACCAGCTTTTGGCTCTGTTGTTTCTTTGCCGACTGTCCGAATCCAATGTAAACCTGCATGGGCTGTGATGGTAGCCACGGCCACTGGCTTTACAAATTCCATATTGAGCCATGTGCTAAGGGCTGTATATGTGTTTTTTTTTACTAAGTTCTTTAAACAGTCCAATTAAGTATTGTTAGTCCCATAGCACAGGTGAAGTAAATTTGGCACAAAGAGGATAAATTATTTATCCAGTATAGGAGTGGCAGAATCCAAATTTGAACCCAGGTCTATAGGACTGCAAAGCCAGGGCTCATTATCACTATATTAAGCTACATATTGTGGCTGGTAGTCACAAGGAAACAGAATAACTTTAAAAATAGTGCAGAATCAGCCTGACCTCTGTTGGTGCAGTGGATAAAAATAGTGCAGAATCAAACATGAGTGGAAACACTGAATCAACAGAAAAATTTCTAAATGTTAAAGTAATGGTAGCTTGAGAGATACTCAACAAATTGAACAACTATAATGCAAAGAATTAATCCCAGCTTAGCTGGCAGATACACCTGGAAGATCTGTGCACCAAATGGACTAAAGTACACACTAAGCAGAGACAGGGAATAACAAAGTGTGGTTCCCCACCCCTCCAGGTCTTGCCTCCCTGACCTGCAGGTACAGAGAGTGACAGAGATAAACCACATAGCTAGCTGTCCAGAGCCACTCCTTCCCTTGAAGAACAAGGTGTTTCACATTAGATTTCTTGGTCTGTTGATAGTTGGTGAATAATTATAGTAGGCTAAGATTGCCATTGCTAGAATCATAAAGTGGTAAAGCCAAAGTCATAAAGCCAAAACCTTAAAGTCCTCACAACATGACCTACAAACCAATGTGGCTGCTGCCCTGCCTACATCATTGTGAAAACAACATTCAGCCAAGGACACTTCAGAAATTTTGTAGAGCTAAAACTTGTAATATAGTGACACCAGCTGGAAGGAAACAGCTCTCAAAACCAAAATTTATTTTTTTCTTTATATTTTTCTTATTTTTTATCTTTTTCACTTTTGAATTTTATTTTCTTTTAATTTTTTATATTTTTTTATTTTTATTATTTGGTGTTTTGTTTGTTATTTTTTATTTTGGTTTTCAATCTTCATTTCCTGTGGTTTTTTATTTTTACTTGTCATTTTTTAAATTTTTATATTGATATTGCATACTTTTAATTTTAATTATTTTTATTTGTTCTTTTTTGTTAAGGTTCTTAACAATACTACTCTCAAATGCCATCAAGAAAGAGGAAATTGAATACCATGGCTACACAAGACAGAGATGTAGTTCAGAAAGAAAAATAATCTCCAGAAAAAATTTCAATCACATGGAAACCCTAGAGTTAAATGATAAAGAATTCAAAGTTGAAGTTCTGAAAACATTCAGTGAGATGCAAGAAAACACCAGTAAGAAACATAATGAGCTCACCAAAGAGATTGAAAATAAAGCAGACATGAAGAACTCAATATATAATTTGAAAACTGAGGTAGCATGGTTAGTTAATAGAACAAGCCAGATAGAGAAAAAAATCAGGGACATCAAAGACAGGCAACTAGAGATACTACAGAGAAAAGGGGAGAGAAACTAACAGATTTAAAAGAAATGAGAGAACTCTATAAGAATTATCTGACTCCATCAGAAAGAGAAATATAAGAATAATGGGTATATCAGAAGAAGAAAGAAAATGGAGATCCTATTCAAACAAATGATTAATGAGAACTTTTCAAGCATATGGAAGGGCTATAGCCTTGAATTCAAGATGCAAACAGAATGCCAAGTTACACCAACCTAAACAGACCTACTCCAAGGTGTGATAAAATTTTCAAAAATCAATGAAAAAGAAAGGATCTTCAAAATAGCTAAGGGAAAGACCATAATATATAAAGGAAGACCTATTAGATTATCATTAGACTACTCAGGATAACCTCAAAAAGGTAGAATAGAGTGGACCCATACATTCAAAATATTGAAAAAGAAAAATTACCAACCAAGAATAGTATATACCTGAAAGTTATTCTTCAAGTATGAAGAAGAAATAAAAACTTTAACAAATATACAGAAGCTGAGGGAAGTCAACAACAAAATACCATCATGGCAGAAAATACTCAAGGGGGTTATTTGAAAAGACACACACACAAAAAATAAATAAATAAATAAAATCACAAGTAAAAGCTCCAACAATTTCATAATAAAAATAAGGATAATCTGCAACAATAATAATCTGCGACAAACCAATAAAATGGGAGAATGTAAAGAACAGAAGTAGCAAAGGAGGATTGAGTGCAGAAGCACCATTAAGACAAAGAACTCTTCTGCAACTGAACATTTTTCTTTTAATAACCTAATGATAATCACCCACAAAAAAGCCACTATTGAAACACAAGTCTTAAAAAAAGAAGAAACAAGGAAAAGAATATGGAAAGCCACCAAACAAAAGGAACTGACAGAAACACAAAAGAGAAAAATCTTAAAACACAGATCTACCAAAAAACAAAACATAAAATGATTATAGCTAATTCTCAGCTGTCAATAATTACCCTATATGTCAATGTAAATAGACTGAACTCAGAAGTAAACAGGCACAGATTAGCAGATTGGATCAAAAAGCAAAACCCAACCATATACTATGTCAAGAGACATATTTAAGCTGCAAGGACAAAAGCAAATTCAAAGTAAAATGTTGAAAAATGAGTCTCCAAGCAAATAATATCTATAAAAACAAAAAATAGGTGAAGACATACTCATTTCAGAAAATGCAGACTACAAAACAACAAAGGTAGCCAGAGACAAAGATAAACATTTTGTAGTGATATACAAAACATGGTATCAAGAAGACATAACACTTCTTAATATATTTGCACCAAAAAAGGGAGCAACAAAAAAATAAAAGACATCTACTAATTGATCTAAAAATAGAAACAGACATAATCACAATAGTTGGAGATCTGATTTTTTCTGTTTTTTAAAATTTTTATTTACAAAATTAAATTTAACATGGTAATATTGATCAATCAGAATATATAGGTTTCAGGTAAACATTTTTATAGCATTTGTGCTGTTTATGATGTTGTATACCCATCACCCAAAATCAAATAATGTTCTGTCACCTTATATTTGTCTCCCCTTACAACTTTCCCCAACCCCCTCCCCCAACTCAATAAGCCCCCTTACCCCTGATAACTACTTCACTTTTATCTATGTCCATGAGTCTCAATTTTATATCGCACATATGGGTGAAGTCATACTGTTCTTAGCTTTCTCTGATTTACTTATTTCTTTCAGTGTAATGTTCTCAAGGTCCATCCATGTTTTTGAAATAGCATTATATCACCATTTCTTATGGTAGAGTAGTATTCCATTGTATATTTGTACCACATCTTTTTATCCAATCCTTTATTGAGGAACACTTTGGTTGTTTTTTATGTCTTAGGCACTGTGAATAATGCTGTGATGAACATGGCAGTGCATGTGTCTTTATGTACTAATGTTTTCAAATTTTGGGGGTAGATGCTCAGTAGAAAGATTGCTGGGTCATATGATATTACTATTCTTAGTTTTTGGAGAAACCACTTTTTTTCATCTGTAATGATTATATTAATTTGCATTCCCACCTACAGTAAATGAGGGTTCCTTTTTCTCCAGTCTCTCCAACACTTATTACCTGTCTTGTTGATAAAAGCCAATCTAAGAAGAGTGAGAAAGTATCTCATTGCAGTTTTACTTTGCATTTCTCAAAAAGCTAGTGAAGATGAGCATCTTTCCATATATCTGTTGTCCCCTTGTATGTCCTCTTGGGAGAAGTGGCTGTTCAGTTTTTCTCTCTATTTTTTTTGTGTGTGTATTTTTTTCTGAAGCTGGAAACGGGGAGAGACAGTCAGACAGACTCCCGCATGCGCCCGACCGGGATCCACCCGGCACGCCCACCAGGGGCGAAGCTCTGCCCACAAGGGGGCGATGCTCTGCCCCTCCGGGGCGTCGCTCTGTTGTGACCAGAGCCACTCTAGCACACAGGGCAGAGGCCAAGGAGCCATCCCCAGTGCCCGGGCCATCTTTGCTCCAGTGGAGCCTCGGCTGCGGGAGGGGAAGAGAGAGACAGAGAGGAAGGAGAGGAGGAGGGGTGGAGAAGCAAATAGGCGCTTCTCCTGTGTGCCCTGGCCGGGAATCGAACCCGGGACTTCTGCACGCTGGGCTTCTCTCCATTTTTTAATTGGATTGTGTGTTGCTGAGCTTTGTTAGTTTTTAATATATTTTGGATATTAGCTCTTGTAGGCGCTGTTGTTTGCAAATATCATCATTCATTCAGTTGGATGCTTATTTGTTTGTTGTCAGTTTCTTTTGCTGTGCAGAAGCTCTTAAGGTTGAGGTAGTCCCATTCATTTTTGTTGCCTTTATTTCCCTTCCCTTTGGGGTCAAATTCATAAATTGTTCCCTATTTCCAATATTTATGTATTTACTACCTATGTTTTCTTCCATGTAATTTATTTTATTCAGATCTTATCTTTATATCTTTAATCCATTTTGAATTAATATTTGTGCAGGGGTACAAATGGTAGTTAAGTTTCATTCTTTTGCATGTGGCTTTCCAATTTTCCCAGCAGCATTTATTCTGTGTTTTTGGCTTCCATGTCAAACCACATGTTCATATACATGTGGTTTTATTTCTGGGCTCTCAGTTCTAGTCGATTGTTCTGTATGTATGCTTTCTGCCAATACCATACTGTTTTCATTATTGTGACCTATAGTATAATTTGAAGTCAGGTAATGTGATACCTTTGGCTTCATTCTTTTTTCTCAGGATTGCTTTGGCTATTTGAGATTTTTTATGCTTCCATACAAACCTGGTAATTTTTTGTTCTATTACTTTAAAAAATGACATCGCAATTTTGATAGTTTGCATTACATTCGTATGTTGCTTTGGGTAATATGGCCATTTAAAATTTTTTTTTAATTTTATTTATTCATTTGAGAGAGGTGAGAGAAAGAGAAAAAGAGAGACACAAGGTGGGTAGAGCAGGAAGCATCAACTCCCGTATGTGCTTGACCAGGCAAGCCCAGGGATTTGAACCAGCGACCTCAGTGTTCCAGGTCGAGGTTTTATTCACTGTGCCACCACAGGTCAGGCTTTATATATGGCCATTTTAACTATGTTGATTCTTCCAATCCATGATCATGGAATATTTTTCCATTTCATTGTGTCTTTTTCAATTTCTATCAATAATATTCTGTAGATTTCAGTGTATATGTTCTTCACATCCTTTGTTAAGATTATTCTTAAGTGTTTTATTTTGCTGTTGCAATTGTAAAAGAAAGTGGGTTTTTTTTAGTTAATTTTCCAAAATTTTATTGCTTGCATTAGGAAAACAATAAAGTTTTGTATATTGATTTTATATCCTGTGACTTTACTATATTGCTTTATTGTTTTTAATAGTCTTCAGTGGAATATTTTGGCTTTTCTATGTTGAGGATCATGTCCTCTGCAAAGCGTGATGCCTTTACTTCTTCTTTTTCAATATTAATGCCTTTTTTCCCCCTCTCTTGACTGATTGCTCTGGCTAAATCTTCCAGAAATATGTTGAATAATAGTGGAGAGAGTAGGCAGCCTTTTCTTGTTCCAGTTTTTAGAGAAAAAGTCTTTATTTTTTCACTTTTAACATGATATTAGTTGATGGTTTGTCATATATGGTCTTTATTATGTTGAAATACTTTCTTTTTTACCATTTTATTGTGTGATTTAAACATAAATAATGTATATTAATAAATATATTTTGTTTATCTATTGATAGGTCAATATGATTTTTTGTTTTTGTTTAGTTGATGTGGTATATCACGTTGATCAATTTATATATGTTGAACCATTCTTGTGATCCTGGCATAAATCCGACTTGATTGTGATATATTTTATAACATGTTGTATTTGATTTGTTAGTATTTTGTTTAAGGTTTTTGCATCTTTATTCACTAGAGATCCATCTGCAGATTTTTGATGTTGTCCTTGCCAGGTTTTGGTATCAGGGTAATGTTGGCCTCATAAATGTGTTAAGGATTATTGATTCTTCTTCAGTTTTGGGGGAAACTTTGAGAAGGATGAGTTGCAACTTTTTGAATGTTTAGTAGAACTCACTAGTGTAGCCATCTATTTCCTGACTTTTATTTTTGGGGAGGTTTTTTTTTAGTTGTTTCTGTTTCCTCCCTTTTAATTGGTTTATTTAACTTTCCTGCTCCTTCATGACTCAGTCTAGGAAGATTGTATAGTTCTAGGAATTTATCCATTTCCTTTAGGTTGTAGAAATTAGTGCCATACAATCTTCCATAGTATTCTACTATCATCTTTTGTATATTTATGATGTATGTGCTGATTTCTCCTCTTTTATTTTGGACTCTTTTTGTATGAGTTCTTTTTTTTTCCCTTAGTCTAGCCAAGGGATGGTCAATTTTATTGATAAAATATAGAACCAGCTCTATATTTTATTAACTTTTTCTATAGTTTTTTGTTTTTTTATTTTATTTAGTTCATCTCTAATTTTTACTATTTTCTTTATTTATTCTGCTGACTTTAGGTTGCCTTTGTTCTTCTTTTTGTTGCTCTTTAATATGTGATGTAAGATTGTTTATTATGGATATCTCTTGTATCTTGATATAAGCTTGTAATAATATAAATATCCTTCTTATTACTCCTTTAGCTACATCCCAGTAATTTTGATGTGTTGTGGTCATTTTTGTTTGTTGGTATATATCTTTTGATCTTTGCTTCTTTAAATATTTTTATTTATTCATTCATTTTAGAGAGGAGAGAGAGGGTGAAGTGGAGAGGAGCAGGAAGCATCAACTCCCACATGAGCCTTGACCAGACAAGCCCAGGGATTCAAACCAGCTACCTCAGCATTTCCAGGTTGACACTTTATCCACTGTGCCACCACAGGTCAGGCCCTGATTTTTGCTTTTATTTATACTTTGACCCAGTCAGTTTTTTAGAAATATGTTGTTTAATGTCCACCTGTTTTTTACTTTCTTTTTGCAGTTGAGTTTTAATTTCAAAGCATTATGATCAGAAAATATGCTTGGTATTATTTCAATCTTCCTGAATATGTTGATCTCAGTTTTGTGGCCTAAGCTATGGTCTATCCTTGAGAATGTTTCATGAACACTGAGAGAGTATGTGTAATATAATATTCTGGGATAAAATATTCTGTTAACATTTATTATGTCCATTTGACTAATGTGTTGTTTAAGGCCAATACTATTATTTATTTTCTGTTTGGGGGATCTATCTAAAGTCATCAACAATGTTTCAAAGTACAATATATTTATGTTTTTGTCTGTTCCTATTTTTAGAACAGTTAGTAGATGTCATATATTTTGGTGCTCCCTGGTTTGGTGAATTTATAATAAAAAGTATTATGTCTTCCTAGTATAATGTCCTATAAGTCTTATGAAATGTTCATCTTTATCTCTTGTTACTTTTGTTGTCTTGAAGTCATCACTCTAAGATATTAATATGGTTATACCTGCTTTTCATTGGGTATTATTTGCTTGGAGAATTGTTTTTCAACCTTTCATATTGAATCTCATTTGTTCTTGTAGCTTAGATATATTTCTTGAAGGCAGCATACATTTAAAGTTTACTTTTTTGTTGTTGTTTTTGGCCATTACCTTTTGAATTCTAGCTTACTCCTGGCAGGTGACAAAATACACACAGTGTGAAAACACTTCCCTTTCCATTCAGGGCTCCCAAAGCCACTGACTCATCCAAGTTTTCCTAGAATCAAAGGTTTCTACCTCACCAGCCTTATTCACCTCTGTTCCCTATCTCTTTCTCTGCACAAACTCTGCACAAACTAGCTTCTCCTTCAGCAATCCACCATCTTGGCTGCTTCTCCTCTGCAATGCTAATTTCAGGAACCAAGGGAGCTTTAGAGTTTACTTTTTGATTCAATCTGGTACTCTGTGATTTTTTTATTGGTGAGATCAGTCTATTTACATATATATGTAATTGTTGACACTTGAGGTTATCTTGTAATTATTTAATGTTTTGTTTCTGGTAGCTCTTTGTCTCTTTTGTTTTTTTCTTTTTTGTGTTCCTTTCAAGTGTTTTTGTCTGTTGTTATTTCTTACTTTTTTGTTTCTTTTTTTAAATTCTGTGTGTATTGATTTTTTTCGAGGTGGTTACCATTAGGTATTGAAAGAAATTTTTTTTATATTTATGAGAGTCCTTTGTCATAAGAGTTCTTCTGCACTCTGTCCTCTTTTGCTACTACAAATATTTATTTATTCTATCTCCTTTTATATTATTGGTGACACAGATTAGTCTTATTTTTATTGTGATCTTACAGAAGGTTTACTTGTAGCTTTGATTTGTTTTGATTTTCTGTATCTGGTCAAATAACCCTCTTGACTATTTTCTGCAGTAGGTGTTTTCTGGACATAAATTTCCTCTGCTTCTCTATGTATGCAAATGTTTTTATTTCTTCTTCATATATGAAGGATTAACATTGATGGATAAAGTATTCTTTGCTGGTAATTTCTCTCTTTTACATTTTTTTTCTTTTTATTCATTTTGGAGAGGGGGAGAGAGAGAGAGAGTAGGGGGGAGGAGCAGGAAGCATCAACTCCCATATGTACCTTGACCAGGCAAGCCCAGGGTTTTGAACCGGCGACCTCAGCATTCTAGGTCGAAGCTTTATCCACTGCACCACCACAGGTCAGGCAATTTCTCTCTTTTAGTACTTGAATGTTTGGGTCCAGTTTCTGATGAGAAGTCTTATGATAACCTAATGAGCCATACTTTATATATTATTTTCTTATTTTCCCAGCTGCCTTGAAGATTTTTTCTTTGTCATCAATTTTTTACAATTTTATTACAATGTGCTTTGGAGTAGTTCTGTTTGCACTGAGGTAACTCAATGTTCCTAAGTCTGGGAATTTGTCATCAATTATTTATTCAAATAGGTTTTCCATTTCCTTCTCCCTCTCTTCTTCTGATATATCCATGATTCTTATATTGCTCTTTCTGATGGAATAAGACAGCTGTAAAGCTAATTTTTTTAATTAGTGAGACTCCCTCCTCTTCTCTCTAGTTGCCTGTCTCCAATGTCACTGATTCTTTATTCTATCTGGCCTGTTCTATTAGTTAACCCTTCTACTTCTGCTTTTAATTTATTGATCAATTTCTTAGTCTTTTTAATCTCTGTTAAAGTTTTAATCTTTTTGTTGACGCATTTGTTTTGTTTTTTGAGCTTTTTAAGTTTCTATTGGTGTGTTTTTTATTTCATTGAGTATTTTTAGAACATCAATTTTGAATTTTTTTATCATTTTTCTCCAAGTTTATTATGTAATTGAGGTTATTTTTGAAGAATTTTTCTTTTCAGAAACAATTTTTTATTTTGTGTAGCCATGGTATTTGAATACTTCTTCCTTGATGGCATTTGAGTGTGGTATTGTTAATAACATTAAGAGAAAACAGCTAAAAAATAAAAAATATATTAAAATAATACAATGAAGATGTATAGAAAATTCAAAAATAATGACAGCAAAACTGAAAAACCACAAAAAGAAAATGTGGAAACCAAAAATATAGAAAAAAACATTCTCAAGAAAAATAAGAACAAAATGTAACACTTAAAGAAATAAAAATTCAAATCTGACAAACAGAAAATAAATAAAAAGAAAAAAAAGGAATTTTTTTTCACTTTTGAGAGGTTACTGTTTTTTCCAGTAAGTGTCACTCTATTACAAGATTATCACAGTAAAATTCCTGGGTTTACCTCCACTAAAAGATTGGTTTTTCGGCCCTGGCCAGTTGGCTCAGCAGTAGAGCGTTGGCCTGGCATGCGGGGCACCCGGGTTCGATTCCTGGCCAGGGCACATAGGAGAAGTGCCCATTTGCTTCTCCACCCCCCCTCCTTCCTCTCTGTCTCTCTCTTCCCCTCCCGCAGCCAAGGCTCCATTGGAGCAAACGTGGCCCAGGCGCTGAGGATGGCTCCTTGGCCTCTGCCCCAGGCGCTAGAGTGGCTCTGGTAGCAGCAGAGCGATGCCCCAGAGAGGCAGAGCATCGCCCCCTGGTGGGCAGAGTGTCGCCCCTGGTGGGCGTGCCGGGTGGATCCTGGTCAGGCGCATGCGGGAGTCTGTCTGACTATCTCTCCCCATTTCCAGCTTCAGAAAAATACCAAAAAAAAAAAAAAAAGAGATTGGTTTTTCAATGATGTAGGTGGGACTGCATTTGGGTTGGTGGGTGGGGATTTTGGTGTGTGTATGGCTTTATAGCTTTGAGGCTTTTGCAATGGCAATCTCAGGCATCCAGGGGCTTTTCTCCACATCTCAATAGTCCAAGGGACCCCTCTGTTCTTCAAGGACGACAGTGGCCCTGGAGATTTAGCTGTGGGATCTGTTTCTGTCACTCTCTGTACCCATAAGGTAAGGGAGGTAAAATCTGGGAGGTTGGGATCACACTTTCATTTCCTCTGTCTCAGTGCCAAATGTCAGCTGTAGGCAGAACACAGGAACACTGACCATGACCCTTTATTTTTCTGCCACTTTTTTTAGTATCCCTGCTTCTACCCATCAATTTCTTTACTCTTCTTAGCAGAAGGATGCCCAGTTACTCTGGGTTTCAACAGTGCTTTGGCTGACAAAACCTAGTTAATCCTGGCTTCTCCCTTCAACAATGCACCAGAAGACAAAAACCAGTCACTCTAAGATTTTGTCCTATCCAGAACTTGGGCAGAGAGAAAACAAACTTGTCACCCCAGGCTTCTTTCTGGAGCCAACTATGAGTGTGTTCTATCTTCTGTCTCCCTTTTCAACCCTTTATTTTGTCCACTCAGTGCAAGGTCTTTCAGGCACACCCATGAGCCCAGCTAAGGTTGCTTCAGTGCATTATAGTAATTCAACTTGTTGAAATTTCAAGGGGAAAGATCAGGAGTATCTCTCATGTTGCCATTACTCAACTATCCATGCCAAGCTCATTTTACAAGGCAAGCAGTATCTTAATTCCTTTACCAGGTAATGTTACTACAAAGAAAAAAACTTATAGGCCAATATCCTTGAGGACCACAGATGCTAAAATTCTCAAACCAGATTCAGAAGTACATTAAAAGGATCACATATCATGATCAAGTGTAACTTATCCTGGGGAAATAAGGCTGGAACAATATTTGCAAATTAATAAACCTGAGTAAACTCATAAACAAAATGAAGTAAAAAAATCACATGCCAATATTAATAGATGCAGAAAAAGCATTTGATAAAATCCAGCAACCATTTATGATCAAAACTCTCAGCAAAGAGGGAAAACAGGGAACATATCACAATACAATAAGAATCATAGATGTCAAAGCTACAGCCAACATCATAATCAATGGGCAAAAATTAAAAACAATCCTCTTAAGATCAGGAACAATGCAAAGATATACCCTTAGACTACTCTTATTCAACATAGTCCTGGAAGTTCTAGCCACAGCAATCATACAAAAAGAAGAAATAAATGACATTCAAATGGGAAAAGAAGTAAAACTGTCATTATTTGCTGACAGCATAATAGTGTACATAAAAACCCATAAATTCTCAGGCAAAAATCTACTAGACCTGATAAATAAATTTGAAAAGATGTCAAGATATAAAATTCATATTCAAGAGTGAGTGGAATTTTTAAAAACCAACAATAAGTTGTCAGGAAGAGAAATTAAGGAAACAATCCCTTTAATTAATGCAATATCAACAACAAAATAATAAGTATGTAGGAATAAATTTAACCAAGGAGGTAAAAGACTTCTACTAAGCAAAGTGTGAGTTATTGAAAAAAGAAATCAAGGAAGATACAAACAAGTGGAGGTATATATATATATATATATATATATTGTTCATGACTAGGAAGAGTTAACATCATTAAAATGTCCACACTATAGTACAACCACTATGGAAAAAAGTATGGTGGTTCCTCAAAAAACTGAAAATAGAACTAGTTATGACCCAGCAATCCCTCTACTGGGTATATATCCCCAAAACTCAGAAACATTGATACATAAAGACACATGCAGCCCCATGTTCATTGCAGCATTGTTCACAGTGGCCAAGACATGGAAACAACAAAAAAGCCCTTCAATAGATGACTGGGTAAAGAAGATGTGGCACATATACACTATAAAGTACTACTCAGCCATAAGAAATGATGACATCGTATCATTAACAACAAAATGTTTGGATTTTGATAACATTATACAGAGTGAAATAAGTAAATCAGAAAAAAACAAGAACTGCATGATTCCATACATAGGTGGGACATAAAAACAAGACTCAGAGACATGGACAAGAGTGTGATGGTTATGGAGGGGGAGGAGAGGGAGGGAGAGGGAAGGGGGAGGGGGAGGGGCACAAAGAAAACTAGATAGAAGGTGATGGAGGACAATCTGACTTTGGGTGATGGGCATGCAACATAATTGATTGACAAGATAACCTGGGCATGTTTTTTTTGAACATATCTACTCTGATTAATTGATGTCACCCCATTAAAATTAATAATATAAAAAAGAAATCTATAGATTCATTGCATTTCCTTTTAAAATACCAATGATATACTTCAGAGATCTAAAATGAATGTTCCAAAAATTTATATGGAGTAAAAAAAAAGAACCCAAATAGCCTCAACAACTTTGAAAATGAAGAAAAAGTGGGAGATATCACACTTCTTGATATCAACTTATACTACAAAACCATTGTAGTCAAAACAGCTTGGTACTGGTATAAGAACAGACATAGAGATAAAAGAAACAGAACAGAAAATCCAAAAATGACTTCCTGTCTTATGGCCAATTAATATTTAACAAAGGAGGCAAGAGTATACAATGGTGTAAAGGCAGTTTCTTTAATAAATGTGTTGAGAAAATTGGCAGGTACCCGCAAAAAAATAAAACTAGACTATAGGTTTATACCATTCACAAAAACAAACTCAAAATGGATAATAGATTTAATGTAAATCATTAAACCATAATAATACTGGAAGAAAACATAGCTAGTAGACTTTTAAATATCTCTACTAGCAATAAGTTTTGCTAATATATCTCTGTGGGTAAGTGAAATAAAGGACAAAATAAAGAAAAAGGACTTTATCAAACTAAAAAGCTTTTGCACAGCAAAATACACTATTAAAATAAAAAGTTAATCCACTTAATGAAAGAATATATTCAGTGATACCTCTGATAAGGGATTAATAACCAAAATTTATAAGAACTTCTAAAACTCAACAACAGGAAGGTAAGCAATCCAATTAAAAAATGAGCAAAGAACCTCAATAGACACTTCTCCTGCCCTGCTGGTGGGAATGCAAACTCATGCAGCCACTGCAGACAATAATATGGCATTTCCTCAAAAAATTAAAGATAGAACTGCCTCATTGTCCAACTATCCCACTTCTAGGAATGTATCCTAAGAATCTCAAAACACCAATTCAGAAGAAGATATGCACCCAATGTTCATTGCACCATTGTTTGCAATAGCCAAAATCAGAAAACAGCCCAAGTTTCCATTAGTGGATGAGTGGATAATAGAACAGTGGTCCATTTATACAATGGAATACTGCATGGCCACAAAAAAAAAAGAAAATCTTACCTTTTGTTGTGGCAGGAATTGGCCTGGAGATTATTATGCTAAGTGAAATAATTCAGGTAGAGAGAGACAATTATCATATGATCTCACTTATATGTAGAATATAATGAACACAATAAACTGAGGAAGAAAATAGAAACTGAGGCAAGGTCGCAGGGTACAAATGGAAAGCTATCAGAGGGAAGAGGGCATGGGATCAAAGAAGGAGAAGAGATTAGTTAAATTATATATGCATAACACACTGATACAGACAACAGGGTAACTAGTCCCAGAGGGAGATGGGGGTAAGAGGAAAAGGGCAAAGGATGTGAAATGGGAATGAAAAAGACTTTGTATGGGTCATGGGTGGCATGATGAAGGTTTGTTGAAGCCTACCTGCTCAGAAAGGGATGATTTAGGGAATGTGATTCCCAAGGAGAAGAAAGAACAGGAAGTTGAAGAGAGATAACATATACTGCAATGCTTTTTAGCCTGCTATGTTCTAAGCAGACCTGCAGACCTGCAGTCCTAGAGTCCTAATCTATCAGTGCCAGCATGGTAGATATAGTAAATAGAAACAATAGTGGCATGAAGCTAACAACATTATTATATCAGTGATGTGATGTCAGTTTCTGAGTCAGGCAGCCCCAAAAGGCATGGCTGCTGAAAAAGTTGTGGTTGCCCTAGAAAAGCATGAGAACCAGAGCTGAGTCAGGCAGTCCAAATATGTGTGGGAGCTAGAGTTGAGGCAAGCAGCCAAGAAAGACATAGGGGCTGAACTGCTTCTGCAGTTTATGTTGTTAACCAGAGCTGACATCCTGGATATCACTATTAGGGTATCCACATTCTACCCCTACAGGATGGGGGCTTTGTTTCATATGGCAGCACTTTGGGCCCAGAGGCTGCAGCAGCAATGCAGGGTACAACAACCCACCACCAAACAGCAACCAGGGCAATACTAATTAAGTCTCATCACCAGGTACTCCCTATATGGTTCTAGCAGGTGGCTAAGGGGTTATTTTATAGAGCCTGTGTGGCCTGGACCTCCCCTTTCGACTCTGCTATGGCTTCCTTCACTTGCTCTTGGTGATCAGGAATGTATACACAACATTCTCTATGTAGTGAGGCACATGTCCTTCTTTGGGAAGCAGTCAGAATGTCTAGGACCATTTATTTTGTAACACTACCTTTCTCATTTGAGTAGTTTCATCCAATAAGAGAATCAAGACCTGCTGGGTAATTTTCAAGGCTTGGGAAGTGTGCTTTGCTAAAGTATCTACCTGTAGTTCTATATCTATGGTTCCTCTGTCCAAGAGGAATACAGTTAACGGTTAAAGCCACCATGCAGCCTGTTTCATCCAGTGCCATCTGTGATTTACAGTATTTCAGATGGAAGGGTGTTGAGGTAAACAAGCCAGAATATGCCCTTTAATGTAGGGGCGACCCTACATACAATGACCAGTCCAATGTCCATGCAATTAAGGCCAACCATAATGTCCACAGACCTAGAAGTATGCAGCTTGGAGAAAATTAGTGGATTTTGTTCCAGTCAACTTCTGACCATCCCACCAAGTAGTGGGATTATGAATCACAAAGATGTTGAGACATAATTCACGAGTGCAGTTAGAAGTAGGGTCATTCTACTTTATATAAAAAGGTACCTGTTCTAACAACTCTACATGTTCCCCAATCAACCATCCTTCACAGTTGTAAATTGCATAGCCCAGGATCAAGGGAGAATTATGATAATCAAGCTGGAGGAGAGCCCCTATAGTCCATTGTCGCTGGTTTTACACTTAGCTGGTCCAGTCCCATTGCTTCAAGGCAGTCTAATTGTCTCGAGCGGCAGGATCAATTCACCATGGTAGTCCTTCTGCAATTTCAAAGGGTAGTTCAGTGCACACCCAACAATGGGAAGCATTGTGTACCTTGGCAAAGGCATGGGCCCAGGACAGCAAACTATTTCCGTTACTCAAGCTGGTCTGAGAGAAAGAAGAGATACTGAGACCATTAGGGGTAAGTCTCTCCCATCCATGAATATATATGCTACTTTTCTATCCTGAGAAGAGAGATACCAGGAGGGGTGGAGTGTAGATCTGGGATTATTGTACCAAAACTTTTCTCCCAAGGTCAGAAATGTGTGTGGAGGGATATTTTATACTGTTAGTAGGGGTAGAGACCACAGGCATATGAGGAGTGTCCCTCGTAAAATGCTTCTCTTCCCATCAGAGGGTATGGTAATGGTGAGTGGTTCAGGTCAGCAACATGCTTGCAAACATATAGTGTCTTTCTGCTCTACCCCTAGGCCCTAAGGCTCTAAAAGGGCCACCCATGGTGTCTCCTCTTGTAACTTCTATGACTAGCTCTATTGTTTTTGCTGTCCTTTGACTGGGATCTCAACCACAGGCAACGAGAGTCTGCCTTCCACGGGCAAAGGCAACAGTTCCTTTGGGACCTCATCTTTTTGTATGCACACGTGAAGGGATTGAGGGTATCCTTTTACCAAAGCTCTAGCAGAGACTCCTTTTTTTCTAGACTGCTTGTTCATGAACCTACAGCTATAAAGAAGCAGGTAGCTCACCTGGCCCAGCCTGGTATGGTACTGCAAAGTCGTAACTTATCTTTCAGCAGACAGTTTTAGAGTACTATCATCCCTGCCACCCGAGGCAGGTAAGGGACATGCAGCCTCCACTCAATGTTCTGTTTTTTGGCCCAAGTTTGTACTCTGCCTTGCGAAATGGGTCCTCTAGTCACTATTAATCAAAAGGGATTTCCTGTAAGTGGCACACAGGTTTTCCAGGATACAAATAGTGTCAGCCTGACTGGTCACTTGAGTAGGATGAGTATACCTTAAGCCTGTAGCTGTATCAACAGCAGTAAATGCATATTTTGACCTTCTCAAAACAGGATGGGGACTGATATAATTGACCTGCCAATAATTCAGGGTCCTTAAACCCTTCTCCACCTGTCCCAGTACCACTGGAAGCCTTCTGTAATGTGGGAAATGCTTGACACAAGCCTTGTATCTATGCACAGCAGTCCAGAGGTCAATGGTATTGAAAGTTAAACCCCAGAATTTAGCCAGGGCCTGCATAGTCTGCAAGCCCAAATGACCTGTTTTCTTGTGTAGCCACAGAGCCTGGACTCCCCTGGGAAGGACAAGACTTCTAATTCTAGCCAAGACATCTACTTCATTATTTCTGGGAGTTTGCAATGGGTGGTGTCTAGGGACATGGTATATCACCGCCCTCTCCTTCTGTCCTCTTTCCTAGAGCTCTTCCCACATGGGTCAGCCCCAAAGCTGTCAACTCTTCACCATCCACTGTGAAGCAGCCTATCAGGGAAGCCACAGGGTAAGGCCATGCTAGACCACCCAGCTATTGGTGAAGAAATGCACCTGACCCTACTCATACATTAAGACCAAGCAGACAGCCCAGAGCTCTGCCTATTGGTTGCTCTGGCTTATTTCTGTCTTGAACTATACAGTTCATCCATGTCTGGGCATACACCTACAGCTGTTCTGGTGGGGGGGATTCCTTGACTATATCTGTCTATATACCAGATTTCAGCTGGCACAAGAACTTTTTCCTATATATAGGGGCTTGGAGCCTCTTTCTCTGTGGGAACCTGAGGCAGTTTTGCCTCTGCCTATGTCTAGTAGGTCACAGGCTCCAGAACTTCATGCAATTTCTGGGCTAAAAGACTAGAGCTAAATGTGGCCCATTGCTCTAGATATGTCCCCCAGTTGGACAATGTGAGCAATTGGGCAAGCCCTGACTTGGGTGCCTCCAACCAGGTACATAGCCACACTCCTATCGGGTAGGTGGACTGGAAGATCACAGGTGTGGCTCCCATGATTGCCTTGCAGGTCTACAAGGCTACATAGAGAGCTGCCAGATGCTTTTTGATTAGGGAATAGTGAACCTCCACTCCCTTCTACAGTTGAGACTAAAATTCTCGGGGTATCTTTCTGGACCCCTGAGTTTGCCAAAAGCCCTAGCAATATCTTCCTTCATGCACAGAGACCATCAAGAGGAATGGTAATGGGGGTCTGCAGTCTAAAAGACTTGTGCTTGGTCAATTGCTCTTTTTGTGGCAATAAATGCTGCTTCATGGTCATCTGACCAATCCCATAATGCCCCTCTTTTCTCCAATACATAAAAGGTTTCAGCTATTTGAGCTAAGTGAGGTATAAACACTGTCCAAAACCCCAACAATCCCAGAAATGTTTGTAACTGCTTCCCTGTAGTGAGCATAAGATATGCCTGGATTTTGTCAATAACCACTTTGGAAAAAACTTTGGTCTTATCCAACCAGACAACTCCCAAAAATTTGACAGACAATCCAGGTCCTTGCATCTTGCTGGCACTGATGGCCCAGCCCCATGTTTTTAGGGCATCTTTCAAACTCTCTACTTCTGTCTCTATATCTTTCATCAGTATAATGAAAAAAATGACACTGTCAGGGGTATTGGCCAGATGGCCAAGTCCTGTGCCACCAGGCCATACCAAAATATGGGATTATGCAGATAGCCCTGCAGTAAGAAAACAAAAGTCCATTGACAACCTTTCCAAGTGAAAGCAAATAGTTCCTGGCTCTCCAGAGCAATGTCTATGGACAAAGACATCTCAGTGAAATTCCTGGGCTGACCTCCAATGAAATGGAGAAAAAAGCATTATCCAAGTCTACCACATAATGGTAAGTTCGCAGAATCACACTCAATTTGTCTATTAAGTCCAGTGTGGAGGGTACCATGGGAGGTAGTGGTGGTGTGACCTTGTTCAGTTCCTGATAGTCCACCATCATATGCCAAATTCCATCTGTTTTCTGTATCAGCAACACTGGGGAGTTAAAAGGGCTGTGAGTTGATTGAACAATGCCTGCTTCTTCCAATGTCAAAGTAGTCTGCCCAATTTCTTCAATGTCCTCCCTTCAACTGATATTGTCATAACCGCACAATGTGTCAGGGTTATGATTATACCACTGGGGCATGATGTATGTGCCCTCACACAACAGTCTTGACAGTCTACACACAAAACCAGAACTCTCCTTGTGTCACAGAGATTGTGAAGCCCTGAAGGACATCAATGCCCAAGATATACTCTGGCAAGGGAGAAATATGTACAACACAAGCCTGAGGAGGTAGCTGGCCAATACCCAAGACCAAGGTATCCTTCTGTACTATGACCCATGAACCTCTTATCCTTCAATGTACAAAACCAGGCCTTCAAAAAGGTTCTGGTTACCATAGAGTAGGGTGCAGTCTGCTTCAGTGTCTACCAGGGCCAAGATGCACTGGAAATTATGGGGAAACAATGGATGGTCACTTCCACATGTGGCCTCCAGTCACCAGGCTACCCTGCTACCCTGGTGCTTTGGCCAGCACCTCAGCCAAGCAGGGAATCTGGTCCAATGAGATCCTGAATCCTTAGCTCTTGGATGTTCTTTGGCTTTCCAGTCAGCTTTTGGAAGCACTGCTGAGGGCATTTTTGGAAGCACTGCTCTGGGTGCAATTGTCATCATAGATGCAGCAAAGCCTCATTAGGTTGCTAATCTGTGTACTCAGAGAGCATCCCTACAGTTACCAAGTCAATCCACATTTGGCACATAGCGACCTTCACTGGCACCTCAGGAGCCCAAGCCCCTGGCTTCCTCTGCCTCGACAGTGTCATTGTAGCTAAAGCTTGTACCACTAACCCTATATCCTTCTGCTGGACCACTACATCCCCTAAATCAGCCATGATAGAGGTCAATTCATGAATGTAGCAGTCTGTAGACAGGTTCAAGAGTGCTACTATGGACTCAAAGGAGCCATAAGGGCCATGGTGAGTATCATGTCTTAAATATGAGTGGTAAACACTTCCTCGTCTGGACTTAATATTGTATCTTAAACATCATCTGTCATATAGGCATTTTCCAAATGATTTGCACCAAGCCCATATACTGGTCCATTTATTCACAGTTTCTGGAAGCTCTCCTGGGTTTTTCCACACCAATCAAGCCATCGAGATAAGTGACATAAGCTAGTTGATCAGGGACTTGCCCCCTCACTGGCTGCCAACCACCGGCAGTCCTGAATGTGTTGCTAGAGAGATAGTATTGTATAACCGTTATTGTCAACAGCTGGGACATTTCTTCAGGGGCTACTGATATGCTGTCTGTGCCATTATCTGACAGCCAGCTGGGTACAGTTTCTCTAATACCCTGGCAATACTGTTTACACAGCTCTCAGAGCTCCAAAGTACCATGTGCTGGGTAATGTTTAAAGATCCAGTGGTTTCTCCTTCTGGTGCCAGAGGCTACTCATGCTCTACCTGCCTCTTGATCAACAGATGAGCTTCTAACAACAGAAGAGGACTTGGCTCTAGAAGAGGGATTAGACACAGGGGTGGAACTTTCTGCCAGTGATCCCCAACCTGAGCCCTGGAGGGCTGCCTCTATGGCTCACAGCTCTAAGGCCTTTTTCAACCGCTGCAGCTGCTTGAGGGCTTGTATCCTCTCCTCTAAGATTTTCTTTACCTGTTGGTTCTGCACTGTCAGCTCCAAAACCTGTGGATACTGCTTCTGTATCAACATCAAGAATAGCAAAGACACACATTTTGTTGTCTCCTGGTGTGACTTCAGGAGGTAAGGCTTCAGGTCCTCTAAGGCCTTCCTCATAGCTTCCAGTATAGGTTCTACAGACTCTCAGTTCACTGGAGCCACCCATGTTGACAGAACTGCTGATACCAGGTGCCAGGATCTGGATGGTGGCCACATATTGCCAGTACTCTCCAAGAGTGAAGGGACTGAGGGAACACTCACCAGATCCTGCTGGCTGCAGTTGTTGTGTTAAGGCTAATCCGGAGGGACCCGAAACATTGAAGACACAAACAAAGTCCGTCGATTACACATCAAAGCTTTATTGTCCCATAGAGGTCTGAGGGAGAGCGTGCCGGCCCTTTGTTCTACTTAGTTTTTATAGTTTTGTAAGTGTGAAGTACAGAAGCAAAAATTGTAATTAGGAGCCCCTTACCACTATTGGTTATAGTTATATGTCCTTTAACATGATAGGACCACGTTCAATTTGCAAGCCATACATTATTTTGGAGAAAACAAAATTTACAAGTCAACACAATGGTAGAAAGATGTCTCTTTACATATTAAAAGGCCTTCCTATATTTTCTAGTGTTTATCTGCTGTCTCTCTGTCTAGAGTCACACGTGTTAACTACACGCATTTACATAGGAGAGGTAATTTCTGTGGGGACAAATGCCCACAAATGGCTCATTGCTATAAGAAAAGGTTTATTTTGGCTTTTCTCTCCCTGTACCTGGCTAGCCATTCACCCCTTTCCCCATAGGTGTGGTGGAATGTCTGGGAATCCATATTTTCCTCTCCTTTGCATTTACAATACAATGTCAAGGGCCATCCTGGTCATACCAATCACACAGTACAGGGACTATTCTCACAATTTCTCTGAACACCTTAACCCAAATTAATTGTTAATCCAAATTCAGAGGGACCCGAAACATGAAAGACAGGAACAATGTCCATCGTTTACACATCAAAGCTTTATTGTCTAGCGTGGCCAAGCGGCAATTCCCATAGAGGTCTGAGGGAGAGCGCGCCGGCCCTTTGTTCTACTTAGTTTTTATAGTTTTATAAGTGGGAAGTACAGAAGCAAAAATTGTAATTAGGAGTCCCTTACCACTATTGGTTATAGTCATATGTCCTTTAACATGATAGGACCATGTTCAACTTTGCAAGCCATACATCATTTTGGAGAAAACAAAATTTACAAATCAACACAATGGTAGGAAGATGTCTCTTTACATATTAAAAGGCCTTCCTATATTTTCTAGTGTTTATCTGCTGTCTCTCTGTCCAGAGTCAGACGTATTAACCACATGCATTTACATAGGAGAGGTAGTTTCCGGGGGGACAAATGCCTGCAAATGGCTCACTGCTCTAAGAAAAGGTTTATTTTGGCTTTTCTCTTCCTGCACCTGGCTAGCCATTCACCCCTTTCCCCACAGGTGTGGTGGAATGTCTGGGGATCCATGTTTCCCTCCCCTTTGCATTTACAACACAATGCCAAGGGCCATCCTGACTATGCCAATCACACAGTACAGAGACTATTCTCACAATTTCTCTGCACACCTTAACCCAAATTAATAAAATGTTCTCCAAGCCTCCTAAAATATTAATATTAATTCTGTAGCCTTTGGTACTACTTTACAACACCTGCGGGTGAAATGGCTCAGTGGCTCCTCAAATAAAGTATTCTTCAAGCCTCCCAAAATATTAATATTAATTTTGTAGCTTTTGGTACTTTACAACACCTGCGGGTGAGGTGGCACAGTGGCTCCTCAGTTGGAGCTTAACCACTCTGCAAGGGATGATTTAGGCAATGAGATTTGCACGGTGAAGAAAGCATGAGGAGCCTCATGGAGACAAAACATGCTAAAATGCTTTATTCCATGCTGTGTTTCAGGCAGTCCTGGAGACCTGCAGTCCTGGAGTCCTATCCTAGCAATTCAAGCATGGTAGATACAGTATTTAGGGACAATAGTGGCACGAGGCCAACAACATTACATCAGTGCTGTGATGTCAGTTGCTGAGTCAGGCAGCCAAAAAAAGAATGGCTACCCGAAAAGGTGTGGTTACCCTAGAAAAGCATGAGAACCAGAGGTGAGTCAGGTAGCCCAAATATGTGTGAGAGCTGTAGCTGAGACAAGCAGCCCAGAAAGGTGTAGGAGCTGGACTGCTTCTGCAATTTACGTTATTAACCAGAGCTCACCTCCTGGATATCACTTTTAGGGTATCCACAGGGAGTTGAGCATGTTATATTGAGTAGGACACTTGAAGCCATGTCAACACAATAAATTAAAAATAAAAATAAAAAAAATATTTTTACTATTCTGAAGATCACTAGTTTTACTGCACTAAAGTAAAAGTGTCCACAAGGCCTTGGTCCTTCTGGAGGCTACAGGGGAGAATTCATTTCCCCAACTTTTCCAGCTTGGTTTATGGCTCCTTTACTTAATCATTAAAGTTAACAAAAAAGTATAGTAAGTTTTCTTTTTTTAAAATTGTTTATTAAATTTTATTAGTTTTAACTTATTGTGTTAACATGGGTTCAAGTGTCCCACACAATATAACTCCCTCATCTCCCATTACATCCTCTTTGCCCTTCACCCCTTAAATCCCTCCCCCCTTCCCTTTGGGATTTGCTGTCCTGTTATCTGTATCTATGTGTTATGTATATATAATTTCACTAATCCCTTTATCTTCTCTGATCACATTCCCTCATCCCCTTTCCTCAGATAGCTGTCCCACTGGTCCCCATAACCTTGACTCTGCCTTTATTCTGTTCCTTGGTTTATTAGATTCCACATATAAGTGAGATCATATGATATATGTCTTTTCTGTGCCTGGCTCATTTCACTTAGAATAATAATCTCCAGGTCCATCCATGCCATCGCAAAGGGCAAGATTTTCTTCTTTTTCATAGCTGCATTGCTTATATGTACCACTGCTTTTTAAAATTGATTTTAATTTGTTTTGTTTACATAGTTACAAGTGTTTTACCAAATGTATATCCCTCCCTCCCCACATGTTCTCCTTGATACCCCTTTTGTCCCCTCCCACCACTGCCTTCCACCCTTCCCTCCATGATTTACTATCCTACCCTCTATCTCTCTGTGTTACGTGTAAATACTTTCACTAATGTCTTTCTGTTCTTTGAACCCCTCTTCTCATCCCCTTCCATCTGACAGCTTTCCCTCTGGACTCCTCTCTGACCCCTTCTCTGCCTCTCTTCCATTCCTCAGTTCACATTGATTGTTGGATTCCTCATAAAAGTGAGGTCATATGATATTTTTCTTTCTCTGCCTGGCTTATTAGTATCATAGACTCCAGGTCCATCCATATTGTAGCAAAGGGTAAGATTTTCTTCTTTTTCATGGCCACATAGTTTTCCATTGTGTATATATACCACTGCTTTTTAATCCACTCGTCTACTGATGGACACTTGGGCTGTTTCCAGACCTTGACTATTGTAAACAATGCTGCAATAAACATGGGGTGCATTTCTTCTTTTGAATCAGTGATTTGTTATTCATAGGATGTATTCCTAAAAGTGGGATAGCTGGGTCAAAAAGCATTTCCATTTTTAATTTTTTGAGGAAATTCCATACTGTTTTCCATAATGACTGCACCAGTCTGCATTCCCACCAGCAGTGCAAAAGGATTCCCTTTTCTCAACACACTTGCCAGCACTTATTATTTGTTGTTTTGTCAGTGAGTGCCATTCTGACAGGTGTGAGGTGGATTCTCATTGTGGTTTTAGTTTGCATTTCTCTAATGATTAGTGATGTTGAACACTTTTTCATATGTCTATTGGGCCATCTGTATGTCCATTTTTTTAGAAGTGTCTATTCAGTTCTTTTGCCCAATTTTCATTGCATTGTTTACTTTTCTGGTGTGGAGTTTTAAAAGTTCTTTATACAATGTGTCCGTAAAGTCATGGTGCACTTTTGACTGGTCACAGGAAAGCAACAAAAGATGGTAGAAATGTGAAATCTGCACCAAATAAAAGGAAAACTCTCCCAGTTTTATACCTATTCAGTGCAGTTTGATGTGGGCTCACACACAGATTTTTAAGGGCTCCTTAGGTAGCTATCCCGTATAGCCTCTACAGACTCGTCACTGACTGATGGCCTACCAGAACGGGGATTCTCCACCAAACTGCTGGTTTCTTTCAACTCCTTATCCCACAAAGTAATGTTATTCCTATGTGGTGGCACTTCATTATAAACGCACCGATATTCACATTGCACTTTGGTCACGAATTCTAATTTAGCGAGCCACAGAACACAGTGAACTTTCCTCTGTACTGTCCACATCTCAACTGGCATAGCGGTGGGCTGCTCTGTTGTATACACGGTGTTATATCATCATCTGTGCATGCACACATGCTGCCACATCATCCTACAGAAACTGGGAGGGTTTTCCTTTTATTTGGTGCAGATTTTACATTTCTATCATCTTTTTTTGCTTTCCTGTGACTGGTCAAAAATGCACCATGACTTTACGGACACACTGTAGATTTCAGTTATTAACCCCTTATCAAATGTATTGACAAATATATTCTCCGATTGTATGGGTTGTCTTTTTAGTTTATTTATGGTGTCTTTTGCTGTGTGAAAGCTTTTTATTTTGATATAGTCCCATTTGTTCATTTTATACTTTATTTCACTTGATCATGGAGATAAATCAGCAAATATATTGCTGTGAGAGATCTCAAAGAGCTTACTGCCTATGTTTTCTTCCAAGATTATGATTTCATGACTTACATTCAAGTCTTTTATTCATTTTGAGTTTATTTTTGTGAATGGTGTAAGTTGGTGGTCTAGTTTCATTTTTTTTTTTTTTGCATGTACTTATCCAATTTTGCCAGCACCATTTGTTAAAGAGACTGTCTTTCCTCCATTGTATGCTCTTACCTCCTTTGTCAAATATCAATTGGCCATAAAGGTGTGCGTTTATTTCTGGGTTCTCTGTTCTCTTCCATTGATATGTATGCCTGTTCTTGTCAGGGATCAAAAAATCAACAAAGTTTTTAGAGTTTGTATTTCTGAGGGACAGAGGTGTAAGGACCTGGCTTAAGCTGACAGTCTGCTCAACCTCCCACTTCGCTTGCCTGATTAAGTTGCAAAAGGCTGACACCTTCCCCACACCTCAATGTATTTGCTCATCCTACCCCCCATGTTTCCCGGAGGGACTGAAGGCAAGTTTCTTCTTTGTGTAAAGTTAGGATGTTAATCTATGGTAGGGGTTTTCTGCACTTGGTAAAATTCTTGGGTTGCCTTGGAAACATAATCAAAGTTCAGTTCCCACTGATTTGCTAATGACCCACTTAGCCTTATAAATAAAGTTTAAGATGCAGCTTTTTGCACCTCTCTGTTTCAGCTATCAGCTTTGCAGAGCACTTCCAAACCCATTCCTTTTCATTCTTTAAGTCTATTTTCTTAATTTTGCACCGTTCCCACTTAGGACCTGGAAATACTAGTCGCTCTGGTTCACGACATGTTCTTATGCCAGTACCAAGCTGTTTTGAGTACAATGGCCTTGTAGTATAACTTGATATCAAGAAGTGTGATACCCTCCACTTTATTTTTCTTTTTCAAGATTGCTGAGGCTATTTGTGTTCTTTTTTGGTTCCATATAAATTTTTGGAATATTTTTTCTATGTCTTTGAAGTATGACATTGGTATTTTAATAGGAATTGCATTGAATTTATAGATTGCTTTGAGTGGATAGACATTTTAATGATGCTTATTCTTCCTATCCATAAACATGGTATATGCTTCTGCTTCTTTGTATCTTACTTGATTTCTTTTACCAGTGTTTTATAATTTTCTAAATATAGGTCTTTAACCTCCTTAGTTAAATTTACTCCTAGGTTCATTTTGTTGTTGTTGTTGTTGCAACAGTGAAGGGGATTATTTCCTTAATTTCTCTTTCAGACAGTTCATTGTTGGTGTATATAAGTGCCACTGATTTCTAAATATTGATTTTATATCCTGCCATCTTGTTGAACTCATCTATCAGTTCCAATATTTTTTGACTGAGACTTTAAGGCAGGGGTCCCCAAACTAAGGCCCACGGGCCACATGCAGCCCCTGAGGCCATTTATCTGGCCCCTGTCACACTCCCGGAAGGGGCACCTCTTTCATTGGTGGTCAGTGAGAGAAGCATAGTTCCCATTAAAATACTGGTCAGTTTGTTGATTTAAATTTACTTGTTCTTTATTTTAAATATTGTATTTGTTCCCCCCCCCTTTTTTTACTTTAAAATAAGATATGTTCAGTGTGCATAGGGATTTGTTCATAGTTGTTGTATTTTTTTTATAGTCCGGCCCTCCAACGGTCTGAGGGACAGTGAACTGGCCCCCTGTGTAAAAAGTTTGCAGACCCCTGCTTTAAGGTATTTTATGTACAGTATCAAGTCATCAGAAAATAATGATAGTTTTACTTCTTTTTTTTATTTTGGATAACTTTTATTTCTTCTTCTTGTCTGATTGTTCTGGCTAGGAGTTCCAGAACTATGTTGAATATGAGTGTTGAAAGGGGGCACCCCTGCCTTGTTCCTGTTCTTAAGGAGATTGCTTTTATTTTTTTCCCATTGAGTATGATGTTGGCTGTGGATTTGTCATAGATGTTCATTATTATGTTGAGGTATGTTCCCTATATTCCAACTTTCCTGAAAATTTTTATCATAAATGGGTGCAGGTTTTATCAAATGCTTTTTCTTCATCTATTGATATTGTCATGTGGTTTTTATCCTTTGTTTTGTTTATGTGACAAATCACATTGATTGATTTTCAAATATTGTACCAGCCTTACCTCTCCAGAATAAAACCCACTTGATCATGATGTATCATTTTTTTCACGTGTTGCTTGTTTGATTTGCTAACATTTTGTTCAGAATTATAACATCTAAGTTCACCACAAATGTTGGCCTATAGTTTTCTCTCTTTGTAGTGTCTTTACCTGGTTTTGGAATGAGGATTATGTTCATCTCATAAAGGAGTCTGGAAGTTTTCACTCCTCTTCAATTTTTTGAAATAGCTTGAGAAGGATAGGAGTTAGTTCTTCTTTGAATATTTGGTAAAATTTGCCTGTGAAGCCATTGGGCCCAGGACTTTTGTTTGGAGTTTTTTGATAATTGTTTTAATCTAATTTGTTTTAATCAGTCTGTTTAGGTTTTCTGATTCTTCCAGATTGATTTTTGAAAGATTATATGTTTCGAGGAATTTGTTCATTTTGCCTAAGTTGTCTAATTTTATGGCATACAGTTCTTCATAGTATTTTCTTACAATCTTTTGAATTTCTGCTGTGTCAGTTGTTACTTCTCCGCTCTCATTTCTAATTTTATTTATTTAGATTCTCTCTCTTCTTATTCTTTGTGAGTTTGGTTAAAAGTTAATCAATTTTGTTTATCTTTTCAAAGAACCAGCTCTTGGTTTTATTGATCTTCTGTATTTTTTTTTTGCCTCTATATCATTTTATTTCCACTCTGATCTTTATTATTTCCTTCCTTCTACCTCCTCTGAGCTTTTCTTGGTGTTCTTTTTCTAGTTCTTTTAGGTGCAGGGTTAAGTTATTAATTTGAGCTTTTTCTTGCTTCTTAAGGTATGCCTGTAATACTATGAACTTTCCTCTCAGGACTGCTTTTGTTGTGTCTCATAAATTTTGAATTGTTGTATGTTCATTTCATTTGTTTCAAGAAAGGTTTTGATTTCTTTCTTGATCTCATTGTTAATCCATTTATTATTTAATAGCATGGTATTTAGTCTCCACGTGTTTGAATATTTTTAGTTTTTCTATTGTAGTTGATTTTTAGTATTATGCTGTTGTGATCAGAGAAAATGCTTGATATGATTTCAATCTTCTTAAATTTATTGAGACTCATTTTGTGTCCTAACATGTGGTCTATCCTAGAGAACATAACATGAGCACTTGAAAGAAATATATATTCTGCTGCTTTGGGTTGAAAGACTCTGAAGATATCTATTAAATCCCATTGATCTAGTGTGTCACTTAAGGCTGCCGTTTCTTTGTTAGTTTTCTATCTGGAGGTTCTATTTATTGATATTACTGAGGTATTAAAGTCCCCTACTATTATAGTATTTCTGTTGATCTAGCCCTTTTTGTCTATCAAAATCTGTTTTATATATTTAGGTGCTTCTATATTAGGTGCGTGTATTTATAATACTTATATCTTGTTGTTGTAATGCTCCTGTTATCATTATATATTGACCTTCTTTATCTCTTACTATAGCCTTTGTTTTAAAGTTTATTTTATCAGATATTAATATTGCAACCTCAGCTTTTTTTCCCTTTCCGTTTGCATGGAATATATTTTTCTATTTCTTTACTCTCAGTCTATGTGTATCTTTTGTTCTGAGGGGGGTCTCTTGTAGAAAGCATATGTACAGGTCCTGTTTTCTTATCCATGCAGTTTCCTTATGTCTTATGATTAGAGTATTTAATCCATTTACATTTAAGGTTATTATTGATTAGTAGTTGTTTATTAACATTTTATTCTTTAAATCTATAATTGTCTTTTTCTTGATTTCTTTATTCCTTTGCTCTTTTTATAGCAGGCCCCTTAACATTTTTTTTCAGTACTGGTTTGGTTGTAATAAATTCCTTGTTGTTGTTGTTGTTGTTGTTTTTAACTTTTTAAATTTATTATTTTGTCTGGGAAGCTTTTTATTTCTCTTTCAATTTTAAATAATAATATTGCTGGATAAAGAAATCTTGGTTGTAGGCTCATGCTTTGCATTACTTTGAATATTTCTTCTCATTCCCTTCTGGCCTCAGGTGTTTCTGTTGAAAAGTCAGATGTCATCCTTATGGTGGCTCCTCTATAAGTAATTGAACTCTTTTCTCTTGCAACTTTTAGTATTTTTTCTTTATCTCTTAACTTCTGTATTTTAATTATGATGTGTCTTGTTGTAGGCCTCATTGGGTTCCTCTTTACCAGGACCCTCTGTGCTTCTTGAACTCTTGTGACTTTTTTCTTCATCAATTTAA
This sequence comes from Saccopteryx leptura, assembly GCF_036850995.1. NCBI lineage: Eukaryota > Metazoa > Chordata > Mammalia > Chiroptera > Emballonuridae > Saccopteryx > Saccopteryx leptura. The sequence goes on along the minus strand of NC_089516.1, from coordinate 58,384,413 downwards.
GAAAATTTTAACCTATGATTTCTTCAATCAGTTTCTCTATCCCTTGTTCTTTCTCTTTCCATCAGAAACCGCTATGATGCAGATGTTATTTCTCTTCATATTGTCACAGAGTTCTCTTATAGTTTCCTCAGATTTTTTGAGCCCCTTTTCTTTTTGCTTCTCTGTTTCTGTGTTTTCATTTATCTTGTCCTCTAAGTTGCTGATTGGATCCTCTACTACTTCACCCAGCCTACTGTTGATTTCTTCTAGTGTAGTCTTCATTTCTGATATTGAAATTGTCATTTCTGATTAATTTCTTTATGATTTCCATGTTCCTTTTGATGCTTGCTATTTCTTTATTTAGGTGCTCATTATGTTCATCTATTGTAGCTCTAAGATCCTTAAGCATTCTAAAAATCATTATTTTAATCTCTGCATCCAGTAATTTGGTTACTTCCATCTCATTCAGTTCTTTTTCTGGGGATTTCTTTTGTTGCTTCATTTGGGTCACATTTCTCTATCTGCCCATTTTGTGTGTGTATTAGGTAGCACTGTCTAACTTTGAAATTTTTGTGATTTCTTTATGAGAAAAATGGGCTTGGTGGTACTGACTTCTAGGACACTTGTTTTTCTTTTTCTTGATATGCCTCATGAGGGTATTATTTTTTCTCTTGTTTTCTGTAAGAATTGTATGCAATTGGTCATTTTTTAGGTTTGATTATCCCTTCAGGTTGTCTGGCTCTAAGAGGGAACACTCAAGATGTCTATTACACACTATGTGATGTCTATCCTGTTGGGTGTATTTATTCTCCACAGTGTCTGGTGCCTGCTAGACTCCTCTTTTGGGCGTGTTGCTTATATACTTATCTGAGTCTGGAGTTGGTGCTGTCTGCCACCCACTACTAGTTTTTTTGGCTCTAGATTTTCTTGGGTTGTTTTCAGCTGTTGTTTGCAACTCACTGCATGCTACCTTTTTGCAACTACTGATTTTTTCACTGTTCGTGTCTTCTTTTTTTGTGCATAGGCAGTGTGGGAGGGATAAATCTTTGTATAAGGATCAGCGTCCTCTTGCTTAGAGATGACAGCAGCTCTGGCAAAGCCACAAAGTTTGTTAAATTTGTGTCTACTTTTCAGCTGCTGCTCTTCATCTTGCAGCTGCCTAGTCTTCCCATAGAGTCTTCTGTAGAAATACTATAGTGTGGGCTCAGACTGGCCTCACCCAACCAACCCCTCTACAGGTTGCACCCTTGGTGGATTTAGAGTAGCTGAGGTTGGGAATACAATGTTAGTGGGACCCCCTACTTCAGGGCTCTTTTGGTCAGGAGCTCAGTACAGGGAATGTAGTGCCTACTCCAGAGCCTAACCCTCAGACACTGCTGTATACTCAAATTTATTTCTCCCCAACAGGGTGAGCAGCACATTCAGATTGAGTGCGGTTGACAGTTCTCTCTGCAGAAGTTTTTTGTTTTGTTTTGTGAGAGACAGAGAGAGGGTCAGATAGGGACAGACAGGTAGGAAAGGTGATGAGATGCATGAATTCTTCATTGCTGCTCCTTAGTTTCCTTAGTTGTTCATTGTTTCCTTTCTTTTATTTATTTTTTATTCCTTTCTTATATGTACTTGTCAAGGGGGCTACAGCAGAGAGTGAGTGATTCCTTGTTCAAATCAGTGACCCTGGGCTCAAGCCAGCAATTTGGGGCTTCAAGCCAGTGACCTTGGGCTCAAACCTGTGACCATTTGGTCATGTGTAGGATCCTTGCTCAAGCCAGTGATCTCACGCTCAAACTATTGAGCTCCTGCTTATGCCAGCAACTTCTGAGCTTCAAACTTGGGTCCTCTACATCTCATTCTGATGCTCTACCCATTTCCCCACTGCTTGGTCAGGCTTTGTAGAAGTTATCACAACTGGTGAAACCCTGGTCTCAGGGGCTAAGACTGAGAGAGTCCTCTCATGGGGCTGACTGTGCCCCCCAAAAAGGTGGCTAAGCCCCTCTACCAGATGCAACAATAGTCTCACAGTTTACTCAATCATTAAATGTCTATGCTTCAAACCTTTTTGCCTTCCCTTTTTGGAATATAGCCCAGCAGGGCAGGATATTTAGCACCTACACCAGCTGACTGTGAAGCTCCACCCTATCCAATGCATGTGAGCTGCTGTGCCTGTGCTGATCACAGAGAGCTTACCACAGCTAGGCCAGGTGTGAGGAACCCTTCTTTAGGATACCATTCTGACAAGGGTTGTTAAGTCCTGAACCAATAAACTCAGGAGCTGGCTACTGGATGTGCTAGCCCTAGGCCTCCCTGGCAGGAATCCAGTGCAGACTAGTGGGATACACTGTCTATGGCTAGCCCTTAGCAACATTCTTGGAGCTACAAGCAATCCAGAGTTTGTAGCTGCCTCTGCTGGGCCCAGGTACACATGGAAATATCAAGCTGCACACCTAGGCTAGATTTTACCCACTCTGGGCTTGGGGGAAGATCTGCTTAAAAGAGCCAATGTTTCCTAAGTCCTTCCTCCTGAAGCCTTTGTCTGCTGGATGCTTGTTGATCTTGGCCACTGAAAATAATCTCTGAATCTCTGGCAGAGTCTAGAAGAGTCTGCAGCAACTCATGGGTTAGAAAGTTTGGTGGATATAGCTCTGCCCCTTGGCCCCAGGCATTAATCTGTCCAGACTTTTTTCACAGACCTCAGTAGGGTGTGGCCCTAGGATTTTGGTAGGTGTGGCCTCTGAGACCCAGAGATGTGGTCTGCTTGCACTCAGAACAGTTTCTACTGAGTTTCCTGTGAGGTGTAATCATCAGTATTAGACTCAGTTGCATGTGGGAGAAAGCCCAAGCCTCAACACCAGAAATTGAGTCACTGATGCACCCCCTGCTTCCTGGCCTCTTAGAATGACCCAGTCTCCATGACTTGTGTATAAACAGAGGCAGATTTAATGGCAGATGCTTCGGGCATGTGCCTTGGACCCTAAATTGTGAAGGGTCTTGCAAAACCCCAACTTTACTCTTTTTTAATGACAAGGGGCCCAATATTTTCTTCTACACCCAGTGGTTCAATCAACCTTAATCTGCCTCTGGGTAGGAGAGACTTCCAAGGGTGGGGAAGTTGCTTTTCCCAAGGCTGATGTTGCTTAGAGGGGACTGCTCCACCTAAGATAGATGGTGACTCCAGTATTAGAGAATGACTCAACACAAGGGTTCCGATGGCCCTCCCCCACCATATTTCTACCTGGGCCTCCAACTTTACACTCTCCTCATGTGACTATTCAACTCAGCTCTTCTTCCACCAGAGCCCTAGGTAAGTGGCTGTGATCAAGATTTTCTGCAGGGGCCTTTTAAGATAGAACCTGCATCTTTGAGATCTCTGTGTCTTTCTCACAGACAGGAACCCTGCTTTTTTCACTTTGAAATGCTGTGTGGATGACTCTTCTAATCTCTGGGGCTCTAGACTGGGATTCCAGGTCTGGGGTTGAAGACCCACACCTCTCAGGGTGGCCCTCCCAGCAGTAAAAGTCCCTCTAGACTATCAGCCACCATTCACTCCTGGGAGAGAGGTAGATTTGTCCTAGTCTCTGCCCTTCCTACCAGACTCAATGTGGCTTTTTCTGTGATCTGTGGTTATAGACTCCTCTCCGTTTAGTCCAAAGTTGGTTTTTCAAGATGGTTGTTCTTAAATTAAATTGTAATTTAATTTGGTCCTGGGTGGTGGCAGTTGAAATGTCTACCTACTTCAACACCATCTTGGAATCTCAAGTACTCTTATTGCACCATTCTAACTTCTTTTTCCTCCCTCTTCTAATTTTAAGAACATTTGTGATTATATTTGACCATCCTGAATAATCAAGATAAACTCTCCATCTCAGAATCCTTAATTTAATAACACCTACAAAATCCCTCTGCCATGTAATTTACCTTAATCATAATTTTCCAGGGATTAGGACAAGGATATTTTGGAGGGAGAAAGATTGTTCACTCACATCTTTATCTTCCTATGGTGCAGTGCTAGTGTGCATGTATTCTTTGCCCCCCCAAACACACATAATTTATTCTTTCTTCTACCAGAGAGAGCCTTGAATTTTTATTGTTAATCCACTCTTAATCCATGAGTTCATCATGTGTCACAGGCCTGGGCTAATCAGCACACATCATTCTTCTGGCACAATGATTGTTTAAAAGGTGGGTGTAAGAATTCATTTGGAAAATCCAAATGAATGTAAGTACTTTATCTAAAGATGATGGACAGAGATGAATGGGACAAAAGTACTCCATCTGACCTATTGTAACTTAAGCCCTCAACGGTTTTTTTTTTTCATTTAATAATTAAAGTGCCTGATTTAAGCTTTGATTACCAAGACATCCATTACAAAGAGGCATCCATTGCAAAGAGCCATCTGCTTCAGAGATAGCTACCTCAATATACATATTGCCATCCATACAAATAGATAAAGAACAAGGTCACCCCTGCTGATCCCTTTTGTTTTTACAGATCTTGGTTTAGTTTGTTAACTGACCATCTGAGTTACTTGTTTTTTCTCTTTCTATGCTTTGAATTCTAGCTTTTTTGTTTTAAATTTGCCAATAGTGAGCCATAAAATGCTGGGCCTCAGGCTCCCTTTCTCTTTTTCTTTATCCACAACCTCACTGTATGCCCTCAGGTGTGCCATGTAATTTCCAGGTTCCTTAAGTAATCAATTATTTTCTTTTTTTCAAAGTTTTTTAAAGATTAATTTTAAAGGAAATTTTGCAATCATAATAATCACAAAATCCAATGCAGATAGAACATTTGTTATTGATAGGCTGAGACCAGCACAAAACACCTGTGGAATGTGTTATAGTGGGTGATATCATGTCCTACTCTGTCCACACTTCTTAGAAGGACTTTCTTACAAATATGTTGCTTTCTAATGGTTGATAGGTTTTCACTTCTGTTTTTCAAACTGACTATGCCAAATAAATATATGGAGCTCCTGTTATATTAGATGCATATTCAAAATTACTTACCACTTTCAGGTAGTAAGTCGTAAAAGTGGGACTTAAACTTGGTTCCTCTAATTCTAAAACTTTCCACTACATTGCCTGCCTTGAACACCACCAGGTTATTGTGTTGAGATCTAAATTCAATTTGCCATTGGTATGAGGATACTAGGAAGGACTGTCCAAGGAGAGAGTGGACTTGTAAATATTTTTAATGTAATTAAAATAAATAATGTAATATTGACTTAGAGAGTTTGTTCTTTTTCTAGTACTGTGGGATATTATCTTGACTTTAGCCTAAAAGTGAATCTTAAGATATTTCTTCTAACTTTGCCCAAGTACCATTAACTATCAATTAGGTGGAGAATCCTGACATTAATTGAGCTCCTAATTAGATATTGCGTTAAGCACAGACATCTGTTATTTCACTTAACCTTGGTAACTTATCCTGTATTATCATCATCATTGCCTTCTTCATCATCATATTCTGCTTCAAAGATGAGAAAAACAAGACTCAAAGAGTTTAATCTCTTTCTCAAGCCAAGACTCAAGCCTAGGCCCTGTTTCCTTTACAATATTTAACCAGAACCACAGAACACTGATAGCTTCTCTAGCATTTATTTTACAGGGTTAAGAAATCTATAATTGTCTCTGCCTTTTATAACAGTTATGGTACTTTTCATTTCTCATAATCTATTTCTTATTTTCTTTTTTTTAATTGAGATACAGAGAGAGATATGCAAGAACATTGAGCTGCTCCTATATGTGCCCTGACTGAGGAGTCAAACCAGCAACCTTCACACTCTGGGGTGACATTGAAACCAACCAAACCATCTGGCCACGGTTTAATTTTTATTGATTTATTTTAGCAGAGACCGAGAAAGGAAAGGAGAAAAAAGGGGGAGGGAAGGTGTAAGGTATTTACACCTTCCGAGAAAGAAAGAAGGATGCAGCCACCAAATGTGGACAAGCAAAAGCTTTATTTAGAGTGCATCCTGGGCGAGGTTCACTGGTCCACAAGACAGTGGCCAGGGAAGTTGTGCAGCTTCACCCACCTGGGGGTGATTTATAGGGTTGGTAGGGTGGTGGTGGGTGGCAAAATTTAATTGGCTGACAGTTTTTTGTTTCAAAATGCTCCCAGACTGTTTCTTTTAGTGGGCAAGGGTGTGGCCATTCTTTTTGGCAGTCATGGGTGTGGGTGGTTCCTCATGTGACCTTCCCCCACTGCCAACCGACCTCACAATCCAACTTTTTATGTTATATAGGGGCGCCGCTGTTTGTCTGGTGACTTCCTGCTGCTTAGGGGCATCATGGGAAAGGGAGGTCAGGAGATTGTGGCTCTGAGGGGAGTTGCGTATCTGGGTGTAGGAACATCTGGTTGACCATGACTCAGAAAAACCTCGTGGATGTATCCCTGTAAAAATCTAAGAAAAAGAGGAGCAAACATGAGTAATATGTTGATAATTAGAAGAGGACCTAAGATAGGGGCAACCCAGGTGAGGATGGGTGACTGCCACCAGGAGTTAAGCAGGTTGTAGGAAGAGAGGTTTTTGCACAGTTTCTCTTGCAGATGGTTGAGGACATTGATGTTTTCTTTCATCAGGCCAGTTTCATTGATATAGTAAGAGCATTGCTCCCTGCTTTAATTCACTCTGGCAGCAGGATCCTGGTGGGAGGGACAGGAGTAACAGGAGGATCTGCAGGGCCCAATATTTTAGTGAGCCAGAGATGGGTGGGGTCCAGTGGTTCTGATTGCCAGCAGTCCTGCATGGAGGCAAGCTTGAAGCTAGAGACATGATACCAGGTGTTTTCCCTAGGAGCTTGGCTGTGGTATGAGTAGTCAATATTACCATATGGGGTCCCATCCACCTGTGATGTAGGGAGCCTGGTTGGAGTTTCCTTAGAAGAACTTTGTCCCCTTGTTGGAGGGGGACTGCTGGATGAGCTTCACTTGGACCTGCTATGGGAGGGAAAGTTCAGTCTGCATGTTCCTTAAGAAGATGGTGGAGTAAAGACAGAAAGGGAAGGTATGTGGCAAGAGGAGGGGAGTTGACAGGTAAGTTGTGATTGATTAGTAATGGTCTTCTCTAAACCAGCTCAAAGGGGCTGAGTCCAGTAGAGTTTTACGAGGTTGTTCTGATTCTGGTGAATGCCAAGGGGAGGAGGTTCGGTCCGGAGAATCTGGTCTCAGTGGAGAGTTTAGTTAGTTGACCCTTCAGGATGCCATGGGGCCTTTCCATCTTACCCGATGATTGAAAGTGATAGGGTATATGGAGCTTCCAGGTGATGTTGAGAGAGATGGTGACCTGTTGGACTATTTGGGCAGTGAAGGCCAGGCTATTGTCTGACTGGATGGTAGTAGGCAGTCCAAGTTGCAGGATGATACATTCAACGAGAATGGAGGCAATAGTGTCTGCCATTTCTCGAGAGGTTGGAAAGGCTTCTATCCACCCTTAAAAGGTATTAATGAGATAATGGAGTTTTTGATGAGGGGGCATATGAGTGAAGTCAATTTGCCAATCCTGGCCTGGCATGTGCCCCTTCAGTTGATGAGTGGGGAAGCGGGGGCAGAGGCCCCCTTCTGTAGAGGATTTGGAACAAATAGTGCATGCTGTGTGTACCTTTTCAATAGTTTGCTTACGCCTGGGAAGAAAAGAGTGGTTGCAAGAACCATCAGAAAGATTTTGGCCCTATTATATGTAAGGAACAGTGGATATCAGAAAGGAGAGTTTCAACCTGTTCTTTTGGTAAAGCAATTCTACCTCCAAGAAATATCCATCCCTGGTTGCATACATTTCCATCTTTTCTGATGAGGGCCTGTTCTTCCTCAGGAGTGTAGGAAGATTTCAAGGAGGTGGAGAGAAACACGAGAGGAGTTTGGGAGGTCCCTGTGGTGAGGTTTTGAGCCTCTGCATCGCCCAAGCATTTCCTAAGGCCACTGGGTACTGAGAGGTTTGATGACATCTACAATGTACCATGGCCACCTCAGTTGGTAGCTGTAATGCCTGCAAAAGTTTAAAAATGAGAGTAGCATTGATTATGGGGGAGCCCTTGGTAGTGAAGAAGCCCCTTTTCTTCCAGAGGGCAGAATGGCTGTGGGTGATAACAAAAGCATTTTAGAGTCAGTATATATGGTTATGCATTTTCCTGGGCCAGAGTGAGTGCCCACCTGGGGGCAATTAGCTCTGCTTTCTGAGAGGTGGTGCCCTCTGGCAGCTGTTGGGCTTCTAGGCTGGAGGAGGTGGTGACCACCACAGAGGCTACCCATCATTGTCCATCAGGTCCCTGTACAGAGCTCCTATCTACAAAAAGTATTAGATCTGGATATTTTAGAGGAAAATCTGATAATCCATCTCAGTGTCTGTTGAGGAAATCTATTAGCTCTGTACAAGAGTGGGTGGGTTCCGGAAGTGCTGTTGGAGCTGGCAGTAGAGTGGCTGGTTGAGTCAGATAGAGGGCAAAAGAGTGACTCTAGAGTTTTCAATGAACAGGAGATAAAATTCTTGTAAGCGGGAAGGACATAACAGAGAAAGAGATTTGTGCAAAAGGAGGTCAGTGAGCTTGTGGGAGGAGAAGACAGTGATGGTTTGAGAAAGGGTGAGTTTAGTAGCCTCCTTGGTGAGTTTTGCTGCCACGCCCAGTGCTGGGGGGAGGGCTGCCAACTTTTAATGGTGGTGTCCAATTGTTTAGAGAGATGTGCTACGGGGCTGTATGTAGACCCCACAGGTTGAATCAGTACTCCAATTGCATTACCATGCTTTTCATCAGTGAAACAGTGGAGGGGCATCTGGGGTCAAATAAAGTAAGAGGGGGAGAGGAGATGAGGGCATCTCGAAGGGTAGAGAAAGCCCTTTTGATGGCGTTGGAGGATATTGAGGTCCCATGGGAGTCCCCTTTGCAGCCTCATAGAGGGGTTTACCCAAAAGAGAAAAATTGGGAATCCAGTGTCTAAAGAAGCCTATCAGACCAAGGAAAGAAAAAATTTGATCTGCAGTGGTAGGTGGCTGGAGACTGCAGAGGGTCTGAGTTCAATCTAGGGTAGAACCTTGGGTGGTGGGGGTTAAGGTGATGCCCAGATAGACTATGGACTGAGAGTGAAGTTGAGCCTTAGTAGAGGAGACATGATATCCTTCACAGCGAGGAAGTTAAGAAGGGTGAGTGTGGTTCCTTGAGGTGTACAGGGAGGGGTTGCAGAGGAGTAAGTCATCTACATATTGCAAGAGGGTACTTGTCTTGAGATTGCATGCAGCTAGATCCTGAGCTAGTGCCTGCCCAAACAGGTGTGGGCTGTCCCTGAACCCCTGGGGTATAACAGTCCACATATGCTGTTGGGCTGTATTAGTGTCCGGATCATTCCAAATAAAGGCAAACAGAAAGTAAGTCATGGTGTAGAGAAATGATAAAGAAGGCATCCTTGAGGTCTAGGACCATAAAGTGAGTGGTGTCTGAGGGAATGTGTGACAGTAATGTGTATGGATTAGGGACCACTGGATGGAGGGGACAACCACCTCATTAATTAGGCATAAGTCTTGTACAATGGGATAAGCCCCTGAAGGTTTTTGAACAGGAAGGATGGGGTATTACAGGGGGAGTTTGTAGGGATGAGTAAGCCTTGATTTAAGGATGAATAGAGGGATTAAACCTCAACATAATAAAGGCCATATATGACAAACAGATGGCCAACATTATACTCATTGGGCAAAAACTAAAAGCATTTCCCTTAAGATCAGGAACAAGATAGGGATGGCTGCCTTTGCCATTCTTATTCAATATAATAATTAAAGTTCTAGGCACAACAATAAGATACAAAAAGAAATAAAAGGCACCCAAATCTTAAAAAATGAAGTAAAACTGTCATTATTCACAGATGGCATGATATTCTATATAGAAAACTTAAAGATTACACACACACACACACACACACACACACACACACACACACATACAAAATCCTACTAGATCTAATAAATGGCTTTGGCAAAGTACCAGGATAAAAAATTAATATTCTGAAATTGGTAGCATTTTTATATACCAATAATGAAACATCAGGGAAAAAATTAAGAAAACAATCCCATTTACTATTGTAAAAAAATAATTATAAGGTATTTAGGAATAAATTTATTCAAGAAAGTAAGAGCTGCACTCAGAAAATTTTAAGATACTGAGGAAGGAAATTGAGGAAGATACAAATAAGTAGACGTGCGGAGGACCCGGGTTCGATTCCCGGCCAGGGCACACAGGAGAAGTGCCCATTTGCTTCTCCACCCCTCCGCCGCGCTTTCCTCTCTGTCTCTCTCTTCCCCTCCCGCAGCCAAGGCTCCATTGGAGCAAAGATGGCCCGGGTGCTGGGGATGGCTCCTTGGCCTCTGCCCCAGGCGCTAGAGTGGCTCTGGTCGCAACATGGCGACGCCCAGGATGGGCAGAGCATCGCCCCCTGGTGGGCAGAGCATCGCCCCTGGTGGGCGTGCCGGGTGGATCCCGGTCGGGCGCATGCGGGAGTCTGTCTGACTGTCTCTCCCTGTTTCCAGCTTCAGAAAAAATGAAAAAACAAAACAAAAACAAAAACAAATAAGTAGAAGCATATACTGTGTTCATGAATAGAAAGAATTAACATCATTAAAATATCCATACTACTCAAAGCAATCTATAATTGATTTAACACAACTCCTGTCTAAATACCAATGCCATATTGTCAGAGATATAGAACAAATATTTCAAAAATTTATATGGAACCACAAAATTGCTTCAACAATTTTGAGGAAAAAAGAACAAAGTTGGACAGATCACACTACATTATATCAAACTATACTACAAATTCATAGTAATCAAAATAGCATGGTATTAGCATATGAAAAGCAGATAGATTAATGGAGCAGAATATATAGCATAGAGATTAATTTAGAGTTTTATGGTCAATTAATATTTGACAGAGGAAGCAAGAATGTATAAGGGAAAAAAGACAATCTCTTCAACAAATGGTGTTGGAAAAACTAGACAGATACATGCACAAAAATGAAAATAGACCTACTTTTTACACCATGCACAAGAATAAATTTAAAATAGATTAAAGAGAAATGAAAGTAATAAAAACATAAAATCCTAGAAAAACATAGGTAGTAAAATTTAAAACGTTTCTTGTAACAATATTTTTGACAATATAGTTTCTCAATCAAGGGAAACAAGAAAAATACACAACTGGAACAACATCAAACTAAAAAACCTTTGCACAACAAAAGAAATCATCAACAAAATAAAAAGGGAACCCACAGGATGGGCGAACATATTTCATAATGGTATATCTGATAAGAAGTTAATTTACAAAATATATAAAGACTTTATAGCCTGACCAGGTAGTAGCACAGTGAATAGAGCATCAGAATGGGACACAGAGGACTCAGGTTTGAGACCTGTGGTCACTGGCTTGAGCGCAGGTCCATCCAGTTTGAGCATGTGCTCACCAGCTTGAGCACAGGGTTGCTGGTTTGAATGTGGGGTCATAGACATGACCCCATGGTCGCAGGCTTGAGCCCAAGGTTGCTGGATTGAGCAAGGGGTCACTCGCTCTGCTTTAACCCCCCAGTCAAGGCACATATGAGAAAACAGTCAATGAACAACTAAGGAAACTAAAAGAGCTGCAACAAAAAATTGATGCTTCTCATCTTTCTCCCTTCCTGTCTGTCCCTATCTGTCGATCTCTCTGTCTCTATTTCTCTTGCTAAAAAAAAAAAAAAAAAAAAAAAAAAAAAGAATTTATAATATTTAACATCAAGAAGGCAAACAACCCAGTTAATAAGTGGCGAAAGGACCTGAATAGATACTTTTCCAAAGAGAACATATAGATGGCCAATAAGCATATGAAAAAATGCTCAAGATCACTAATTATCAGAGAAATGAAAATTAAACTCACAATGAGATATCCCTACATGCCTACCAACATGAGTATTATCAATAAGTCAACAAAAAAATAAGTTTTGGTGAGGATGTGGAGAAAAGGGAAGCTTCAATCATTATTGGTGGGAACGCAGGCTGTTTAAACCACTGTGAAAAACAGTATGAAGATTTTTCAAAAAATTAAAAATGGAGCTGCCCTTGACCCAGTGATTTCCACTTGTGGAAATATATCTGAAGAAAACCAAAACATTAATTTGAAAGATTATATTACTCAAGACCTGTAAAGATCCCAAGTGCCCAACAGTAGATGAGAAGACTACAAATAAATAAATAAATAAATAAAATAAAATAAAAAAATAAAGATCTGATATCTTTACAAAATTGAATACTAAAAAGCCATAAAAAAATAAATAAAATAGGCCCTGGCCGGTTGGCTCAGTGGTAGAGCATTGGCCTGGCATGCAGGAGTCCCGGATTTGATTCCCAGCCAGGGTACACAGGAGAAGCGCCCATCTGCTTCTCCACCCCTCCCCCTCTCCTTCCTCTCTGTCTCTCTCTTCCCCTCCTGCAGCCGAGGCTCCACTGGAGCAAGGTTGGCCCAGGTGCTGGGGATGACTCTGTGGCCTCTGCCTCAGGTGCTAGAATGGTTCTGGTCACAACAGAGCAATGCCCCAGATGGGCAGAGCATCGCCCCCTGGTGGGCATGCCAGGTGGATCCTGGTCGGGCACATGAGGGAGTCTGTCTGACTGCCTCCCCGTTTCCAACTTCAGAAAAATACAAAAAAAAAAATAATAATAAATAAATAAAATAAAATAAGTAAAATAAAAGTCTTACCTTTTGCATCAACATGGATGAACCAAGAGATTATTATGCTAAGTGAAATAAGCCAGTCAGAAAAAAGATAAATACCACAGTATTTTACTTATATGTGGAATCTAATGAAGAAAATAAACTGACTTGATGAACAAAATAGAAACAGAGGCATGGATACATGGAACAAATTGACAGCTGTCAGAGGGCAGGGATTTTGAGGAGCAGGTTAAAAGGTAAGGGATTAAACAAAAATAAAAAGGATATGTGTGTATGTGTGTGTGTGTGTGTGTGTGTGTGTGTGTGTGTATACATAGACACAGACAACAGTGTGCAACAGTGTGTTAAGAACCAGAGGGAAAAGGGGGTGGAAGTTGGTGGATTTGGGCAAAGGGGGTAAAAATGGGAATGGAAAGAGACTTTGATTGGGGTGATGGATACACAATGTCATGTGCATGTGATGTTTTATTGAGTTGTACACTTGAAACCTGTAGGATTTGCTGAACCAATGTCACTCTAATAAATTCAATTAAAAGAAAAATAGAAAGAGGTCCTGGCTCATTTTCTCAGTGGATAGAGCAGTGGTAGTCAACCTGGTCCCTACTGCCCACTTGTGGGCATTCCAGCTTTCATGGTAGTCAGTAGTGGAGCAACCAAAGTATAAATAAAAAGAGATTTAACTATAGTAAGTTGTTTTATAAAGGCTTATTCTGCCAAACTTAGCAAAAATCCAACATAAAGTACTTGGTAAGTAATTATTATATGCTTTAACTTGCTATAGCTCTGCTTTATAAATTTTATAAAGTAAAGTTACTTCCCTACTTTATAAATCACCATTACTGTGGAACTGGTGGGTGGTTAGAAAATTTTACTACTAACAGAGATACAAAAGTGGGTGGTAGGTATAAAAAGGTTGACTACCCCTGGGATAGAGTGTTGGCTGTTTTGCAGACGTCCTGGGTTGATCTGTGGTTAGGGTACACATGGGAAGCAACCATCTCCTTCTATTCCCCTCCCTCTCCTTCTTCTCTCTCTCTTCCTCTCTCCCAGCCTGAGGCTCAATTAGTTCGAGCTTGGGCCTGGGCACTAAGTATAGCTCCATTGATTTGAACATCGACCCCAGACTGAGATTACTGGGTGGTTCCTGTTTGGGCACATGCAGAAGTCTATCACTCTATCTTCTCTAATCTTATTTAAAGAGAGAGAAATTGCAACTATGCTGCTTAGTTGATGTATGACTTTGAAGAAGTCACTGTAACTTTATAGGCCTTCAATTCTTCATACATAAATTGAAGATAATAATACCAGTATCCTAAGGTTGTTGTGAAAATTAATTAAGAAAATGTTCCTGGCATATGGGAAGTAAAAAAAAAATGGCAGCTAATGCTAGTATTGACTTGTTTAGGCTGTTTCCCACCCTCTCATCTAGTAATATCCTCTAGGCTTCCAAATCAATTCACTGCATGTGCTGACTTTTCAGTGATGCTACATGAATGAAGCAAGAATTTGCCTTATTAGAAGATGACATTCTTTTTGTACATTTTTGAGCTTATATTGTGGTATAAAAGCAAATTCTTAATTAACATGGTTAGAAACCCCAAAGAACATGCTACAACTAAGGGAATTGTTGTCTAGGAAGGTGCCTCATGTTTGTTCATATATCATAATATTTTTCTAGTGCTTCCTAATCCCTCTGAGAATCCTAAATTAGGTTTAATTTTAAGATAAAAGTAAAAACAAATTCTTAGCATTGAATGTAGATAATCAGGAAAAATTTTGTATATTAAGTTTAGTTCTATGAACAAAATTAATAGACCTGCCAGGGACCGTATTCTGGATACCACAAATCTGTACTAATCACCACTGTCCACAGGTCCTGAAATTCAATATGATTTCGGAAAATCTCATTTAAAAAATTATTTGGAAAATTAAATGTAATGAGATGACATTGATCAATAAGAGTACATAGGTTTCAGGTAAACATCTCTATAACACTTGAACTGTTGATTGTGTTGTGTGCTCAATATCCAAAGTCCAATAGTCTCATTTTTTGAAATGCCACTAATGTAATCAAAAGGAAAGTCAGAGTCCTTTTTTACTCTATGAAAAGAGTATCTCTTGGTAACTGAAAAGATACACAAAATGCTCAGATGTTTCTAGAGAAGAAAACTCCAAAGGAGAAATGCTGCTCTAAGGCCCAACTACTATGTGGAATAAGAATCCCAGAGTACGTTTATACCTAATAAATATTTTACGATATTATTTCTGTGAGTTTGCTGTGATTGTCAGGTTGCACTTAAATATTCTGTAGTATCTCATCTTATGTTAGCCTGAGTTGTGATGTCAGAAATAGAGAATCTTAGATGTATAATTAGAGTCTTAGAAAGGCTTGGTCATAAGCTTGTTGAGAACTTTGTTACAGATACATGAGAAATAAAGGAAGTCAGAAATTTGATCACTGGGACCAGGGATTGAGACCCATTTAAAATAGGGCCTGAGCTGTATTATACATACTTTGTACTTCCAACTTCATACAAAACAGCAATCAACAGATTGAAACATTATTGAATGGTTGGATGAACAGACAAATGGATGGAGGGATGAATAACAATTACCTTCGGTGTTACCATACCTTATCAGTTTATATATTTACCTTACTCTCCAAAAGCCTGGAAGCTTTCTGAGGGCATCTTTGTATATCTAGTATGGAACACAGAAGGACTTTATACAGAATGAGTGACATTCAGAGGAAACAATACTGGAAGCCTGTTATATACTCTTATTTGGAAGATGTAAAGGTTAAGATATGAGCATGGAGGATGAGTTTAGGGTCAGAGAAGGGTTCTGCCCCTGGGAAGATGGAGTTGAAATTAAGAAGTGAACCAGTAAAAAAGAGAAGTGTCGGACAGCTTGTTTATCATTTAACTTTTTCTAATTTAAGAAACACTTGGTCTGCGCATGTGTAGTGTACATAACTACCAGTCAAATGAGAAGGTTAGCATCCACCCATATTGTTTAAGCCATTAATGTAGTTCTACATCTTAAATATCACTGGAATACAGCTTCCTATTTCACACACTACTCTCTGCAACCTAATTAAGACCATGTCTGGTGATTATCTCCTAAGCATCTTTGCCACAAGTTTTTTGTTGCAAAAAAAAGTTTTCCCACATTTTGGCTATAAGGCAATTTTGTCATAAAAAAGAGAAAATCATGAAAACTAAAAAAAGAACATTAAAAAGGACAATAAAATTAAAAAGACTTTATTACATTTAAAATGTGTGTAGTTTCATGGAAATACTGTGCAAATACAGTAACTGATTTTAGTTTGTGGATTTTATCTAAGTACTTGTCTTTGTCCTATGGGAAATGTGGATTTAACATTGTGCTCTCTAAGATGGCCCTCAGCTTCTCTTTCTCCTCCCAATGTACTATGTTTCAAAATAAAAAACTAACTCTTGGGGCAAATCATTATCATCTGGAAAAAAAGCTATTTTAAGACCACCACCATGATGATTTCTTATTTTAAAATATATTTTGAGTGAGCGCTAGCTAAGTTTTATATGGAACATAAAAATGGGAGTAACTGCATGAACTAATCAATGAACGGATGAAACAAGATAAACAAATAAACAAAACCAAAATGACAATCAGTTATTTTATTCTTTATTATGGCAAATTTACTTTTTGACCAATTATACAGCAAAAATGTTTGTAGCAAAAATGCCTGTAGCAAAGATGTTTAAGGCAAATATGCTACAGGGAAAACACCTAAAACCAATTAAAACCCTCAGCACCCTCTACCTATGTCCGTATTGCTCCTCAACTCAAAATTTACAGGTGGTAAGTTTTTAAACAGAAATCAGATTATTTCACTTCACTGTTTCAAAAGCCTTTAGTGGATCCCTATTTGCTACCCAATAAAGCCCAAACAGGATTTATAATGTACTTTCTTGTAGAAGCCCTGAATAGAAAAATAAAACAGGGTGAGAGTTCAGTGCCCTGAGGCAAAGGCCACATTGGCATTACTGACAAAATTACTGAACACAAGAGGGATAGAATTAGCAATTCTGATTAATCAATAAGTGGGGATATTTGAGCTACTTTGCTTGCCCTTTAATCTGCTCTAAAGAAGTTCCCCTTCCTGGCTTCCTCATTCTTGTTTCTCCTTCTATTTTGTGTGTATCAATAAATACCCATAAGGACTAGGGTTCAGGGCTGTCTCATGAAACCTGTATAGAGGATCATAAGATAGTCTCTCCTAGGTCTCTCAGTGCATGCCATGTGGTCTCCAAGAAGTCATTGTCTCCATGACACTTTCTCTTCTGAACCTTGACTACCTTGATGCTATGCATGCTCTCCCTCCTCCCCACCTCCACATTTGCCCTGTATTTTAGTCCCAAGGAACTACTTGCTATTCTGACTTTCTGCTATGTCATATTGCTTTCAGAAAGTCTAGTATTTTAGTCATGGATATAGAGTGAAGCCTCAGCTCTCATCTTGAGCTCTCATCCAGATACCATGACCACCTCCAGACTTACCTTTTGTTCTAGTCACACCTGATTACTCACTATTTGCTAACTAGACCAAAGGATTACAAGAACTCACAACCTAACAGAGGAGATCAAGACTTAAACAAATAATTAGATAATAATGAGTGGAGGTAGGATCTACTTTCTGAAGAAACAAGCAAGGTAGCTGTCAGTTATGTCTGATGAGTCAGTGAAAGCCACATAAAATAGGGAGCATTTGAATTCAGCTTTGAAAAATGACAAAAGTTTGTCAAACATTTCTGTGTTTAGTGTTACTTGAAACCTGGTTTTTCAAGTATTATAAACATAATGCCTCTAATGGTGTGTCTACTGCTAATGTGTCCTATCTTTGAGGAGTTTGCTCAGTAATAGGTAATTTCATTTGAGCAGCTATCTAAATTATCATCAGTTCCCAGTTAGTGGAGATTGAATGAATGAGGCAATATAAGTGCAAATGAAATTGAGGAAGTGTTGGTCAAATAAGTTTTTAGATATGATACAAGTTTGCTTGCATTGTGTGCATTGGGTGTGGGGGACAGGCTGTAAGCAGGCAAGGTTGTTATAGCCTAAGGCTTAGTTATAAAACTAAGCTTTTCCCCACACCCTTGACTGATTGCATGATGTGGGGTGGTGCACTCTCATGAGGAATCCCATTATGCCTCAGATAAGTGACTTTGTATCAGAGACTTCCTTGATTTATATTGGATTAAAGGTTTTAATTTCTACACTATAAAGTGGAGCAGACTGGGAGCTTGCTCTCTTGGTTCCTGAGATTAGCATTAGAGAGGAGAGCAGAGAAAGGCCACGTGGAGGGGAGGAGAAGCAGTCAAGATGGTGGAGTGCTGAAGGAGAAGCCAGTTTGTGCAGAAAGAAGGAGATGGGTAACAGGTGAATAAGGCTGATAAGCTAGAAATCTTTGATTCTAGGAAACTCGGATAAATCAGTGGCTTTGGGAGCCCTGAATGGAAAGGAAAGTGTTTTCCCACTGTGTGTATTTCTTTCTCATCAGGTGCAAGCTAGGATAAAGATGATGGCCCACCAGTTCTTGGCTTTGTTATTTCATTACCATCTGTCCAAGTCCAATGCAAACCTGCATGGGCCAGGTGGCTACTGGCTTTACAGGAGGATACACATGACCCAGGGAATTAATGGATACTAAGAAGGAAATATTCTTACTTGGACTCCTATGCTTCTATCTTACCTTGCAAATTAGGTCATAGCAACAATAACTGTGTTTTATTTATTTATTTATTTAATTTATTG
Organism: Saccopteryx leptura; assembly: GCF_036850995.1. Classification (NCBI taxonomy): domain Eukaryota; kingdom Metazoa; phylum Chordata; class Mammalia; order Chiroptera; family Emballonuridae; genus Saccopteryx; species Saccopteryx leptura. The sequence goes on along the minus strand of NC_089516.1, from coordinate 58,365,963 downwards.
TTATGTTGTTTTGTTTCATTTTTTTTTTTTTTATTGGTGACAGAGACAGAGAGAGAGAGGGACAGATAGGGACAGACAGATAGGAAGGGAGACAGATGAGAAACATCAAGTCTTTGTTGAGGCACCTTAGTTGTTCATTGGTTACTTTCTTATATGTGCCTTTAGTGGGGGGGAGGACTACAGCAGACTGAGTGATCTCCTGCTCAAGCCAACAACCTTGATCTCAAGCTGGTGAGCCTTGATCAAACAAGATAAGCCTGTGCTCAAGCTGGCAACCTTGGAGTTTTGAAACTGAGTCCTCTGCTTCCTAGTCTGATGCTCTGTCCACTGAACCACCACCTGGTCAGGCAATAATAATGTTTTTTAAATTTTATGTCTAATTGGTTCTAATGTAGTTACTTCTAGTGAATTCTTACTCTGAATTAAACTCTCCTTGAAAGTCAATTTCTTCATCTGACTAGTGAAAAGGACTAATTTAATTTTATGTGTTCATCAGTGTATCAGGGACACAGGAGACTCAGACAAGGTCACACTGGGTCTCAGTTTCAATCAGATCATGTCAGTTTTTTCTGCTGTGCCTACACATGCTTCCTTGAAAGGTGACTATGATTTGTTGGGCTTTAAACTTCTACTGTGGTATAAACTGTAGAAAGTAAACTTCATAAATCTCACCTGTATAGCTCAGTGATTTTTTACTAAATATACACACCCCTATAACTACTTCTTCAATCAAGAGACAGAACATTATCATCTTCTCAGAGACTCCCTTGTGCCTCTTTCTGTTTAAGCTCCAATGTTTCCCTCCATCTCCTGACTACCACCCCTGAGGTAGTCACTATTCCCACTGGAATTACCAAAGCTTTGCTGGGCCTTTTATTGAGATTAATATCAATGGAATCAATCAGCATGTACTTATTTGTTTCTAAATTCTTTGCACAATACAATATCTGTGAGATTCATCCAAGTCATTTTCTTTTTTTTTAAGATTTTATTTATTCATTTTAGAGAAAGGAGACAGAGAGAGAGAGAGAGAGAGAGAGAGAGAGAGAGAGAGAGAGAAGGGAGGGAGGAGCAGAAAGCATCAACTCCCATATGTGCCTTGACCAGGGGAGCCTGGGGTTTCGAACCAGCGACCTCAGTATTCCAGGTCGATGCTTTTACCCGCTACTCCACCACAGGTCAGGCCATCCAAGTCATTTTCCATAGAAGTAGATCATTCTTTTTTATTTTCTGAGTACTATTACAGTATTTTTTATATGACTACATCACAGTTTATTTAGTCACTTTGTTGTTGATCGATGCTGGGAAAACCAATGTGTTTCTAGTGTGAAACAAGTAAGTTAGGTTTGCTCACTTGTATTTTGCATTAGTGAAGGGCAGCGCCATGTGTGTGTGGTCTGTGAAAGGCTGCGGGTGCTTGCCTTCAGGGCAGATTGCCTGCCTCCATGGCAAGGGGTGATTGTTTGCTATTATGTGCAAGAGAAGGGGTATTTCAGCCCAGCCTGTTTAGCTAGGGAGTGCTGAGGCTGGTGGGGGCCTGTGAGTTCAGTGAGTCCAGAGAATGAGCCTGGTGAGTCTGGAATGCTGACAGGCATGGGAGCCCTGGAAGAAAAGGAAGTGGTCTTCCTTGCCTTTTTGCTTGTCCACCAATATTAAACTTTAATAAACAGAATGGCTCACTATTTTCTGGCTCCACAGTTCCTTTACTGTCTGTCCAAATCCAATGAGAACCTGCATGTATACAACCATGGTGGTGACTGCTGGCCTTACAATGGACACCTGGGTTGTTTAGCATGTGTATCTATAATGCATAGGCTGCCATAAACATTCTTGTACATATATTTTGGTATACATACTCCCTGGAGATCAATGTATACAATAAATTTTTTTTGTGTCCTCGGTGTATAGGTGATTTCATCAATCTTAAATTCATCCAATGGAATCCATTCTACTTCTTAGCTGGCCATAGCATCTGTACTTTCTAGAGTATGATTATATGGATGCACTAAGGAGCCTTTATAGGAAGATTTGAGAAGCTCTCTGGAAGAGAACTCCCATTTAGAGAAGTAAGATTTGCGAGGAGGTAGTTGATTCAAATATAGTAGATCAGTGACTTCAGAGGACAGAGATTTCAAGAACCATATAGTATCTGCCATTCTAATTGTCCTCTGGCACATATCCTATGAATTCTACCTAATTCTTCTGGGAGGATATGGCAGCCAAAATTTAATGAGTTAAAAAGAGCTCCTAATATTTTCTTTTTTGCTTTAATGAGGGATATTGGAAGGGCTTCATCTAGCATAGTGACAGTGATGACAGCAGTAGTTTTTCAATACAGATGTTGAATAACCCAGATGGTGACATCAACAATGGTAGTTGTGACCTTTAGTCCTTAACATTGGCATCAGGGCTCTTGGCACAAATATTATTGTCAGTGACCTATATTATAACCAGCCTCTCTGCAGTAGCAATAGTACCTGCAGACAGAAGAGTTTTTGTGGCCTGACTTACGGTAGTATAGTGGACAAAGCATCAGCCTGGAATGCTGAGGTAGCTGGTTCAAAAAAATCCCTGGGTTTGCCCAATCAAGGCACATACGAGAATTAACTACCATTAATTGATACTTACTGTTCCTTCTTCCCTTTCTCTCTTTCTTCTCTCTCTCTAAAATAAATCAATAAAATATTTTTAAAATGAATGTTTGCTCTATATTTATTTCTTCTGAGTTAGAATTTTGGCTCCATGCCTTCCTTTTTGGGGCAAGAATATTTATCAGAGCCTTGGTTTCTTTTTATGGAGAAATGAGAAAATAATAGTCTGTTTTTCAGAGTGCTCTTTAAATAAGATTAAATAAACTCTAAATTGATAATCAAATGTAAATTACTTAGCACAGTGCCCACTTATTAAATGTTGCTTCTTAGTATTTCAATTGTTTATTAATGTCACCACCACTTTTGGTCCTGTCAGAGACCAAAAATATAGCTATTGTAAGCCAAAGAACTATAAAGGAAAAAAATAGCATGACTTTTAGTCATCAGAGTATGTATAAAAGAATGAGATTCTTCATGGAGATTCCTGTAATTATTTGGAAGAAATGAGAAATTGTCTGGAACCAGAGAAGGACTATTTTGAGGCTTTCTTCCTGTAGACAGGGGAAGCCTGAGAAGCACTGGTTACAGTAAATAGGCTGGTGTGATCAAGGGCCTTAGGACACTTTTCTTGGAGGCTTGAAAGGTAAAATGTTACCCTTTTTCTCTTTATCCAAGGGTTGTTTTATTTAGCTGATCTCAAAATGAAACCTATTAGACATAATAATTTAAAGCAACATTTTTGTTTCTTTATTAAAATGTGGTAATTTTCAGAGCTTTGTCATTTGGTGAGTGCCTCCCCATTTTTTTCACCTTCTCTAATATTGTCTATGACCCTGCATTCCACCTGTACTAGGAAGCCTGCTCCTCAAGTGGAAGGACACTTCAGAAAATAGCTCAGTGACAGACAACTATTGGCACTGTTCATTAGATGAATTAATGGATTACACGGAGCACCAGGTTCACACTAATAAGCAATGCTATAGAAAATAAGAAATGCTATGGAAAATAAGGAGTCATTTAATGTGTGGTTGTTCATCAACATTCCCCAGTGTTCAGTGGAAAGTGCATATAGGGCCACCCACGTATTGATTGCTATGTTAGTTCTATCAAATTAGTCATTTAGATGACAATATTAACTTGCTAGTATGTGGCTTTTTTTCAACATAATTCTGAAAAAACAAAAGTAAGATATCAGAATACTTTCCAGGCATACAGCATCAAAGACCCTCATTTGTAGGATATTCACTAGATCTACGAATGTGGGTAGGGTCCACCAGTATATTCACCAGTGACAAATGTTGTATTTTTCTATCATGATATAAAAAATGTATTTTGTGAATGAATCCAAAACATTTTCCTACTAGCATAACCTTCTCATTTCAACCTCTAATAAGGGCTAAATAGCCATCATTATTCTCACAAATTATGGTCAGGGAAATGCTAGGCCTCTCTCACTTCCTTTCCATTCTAAGTGTGTAACTGGAATTGAAAAGGTACTGTTTTTGCCTTAGATCACTCTTTCTTTTTGAGTTTAGAAGAAATTCCCTTTTTCCTGGCTCCACTGATGTTTCAGAAGATGCCAGAAGGGTATCTAAAGTAGTACTTCTCTCTGGTTTCTTTTTCCCTGGGGACTGGTGAGTTATATGAAATTCCTACCAAGACTAAAACAGAAGTGGGGAGAGAAGACTCAAGCAGCTCCATCTTAAGAGATGGGTCAGAAACAGAAGAAAGAAATATGCCCAAGGGTCTATACTTGAGCAACATTGATATAGAGAATCTCTATCTCTGAGATTTCAGTTAATTGTTAATTTACAATGGGTTAAAGGCCTCCTACTTCTGTTTAAGTAAGCATTGTAACATCAGCTTTCAAATTACTTGGGAAACAAACTCAAGTAGAAAGCATTATAGAAGCTTGGGTCTGGCATAGAAAGCATTAGCTTTGCCATTTGCCCTGCTGATTTAATTGGCCTAGTAAGCATGTTTGAGATGGTTGGCATTATAATTAAAGTTGTGGCACCTGGAAAATGCTTTGTCTGTTATAATTTTTTCTAAAATAAACTGTCATAGCTCACTAAAGTTGTGGAGCTAATTAGAGCCTAATTAAAGTTACTTGCTTCTATTTTTAAAATCTGCCCTCTGAGAGAGCTGCAAGGCAGGAGGAAACATATTTTTAAAGTGACAGTTTTAAAAATTCTTTCCACTCAGGTCCCTAAGCTGCATTGTTCTAATTCATGCATTGATTTTTTACCAATGAAAATTATGGCCAGTCTTTCTTCACTACAGCTTTTCTCCCAGTGCCCACTCACATTTAACTGTGTGAAAAGATTTATTTAATGAACTAAGAACCCTTTGTTGTTACTCATCATCCAGCTGGAGAAGCTGACCACAGCATTCAGGGAGGAAGACATCTAGAAAAAAAGCATGTGACAAATTCAGTGCAGAGAGATGAGGAATCCATACAATATTGAATCAAAAGAATAAAGGATAGTAGAATTTGTTGATAACTTACTATGTACTAGATTTGGTTCTAACAGTTTGTACTTGTTTTCTAATTTCATGCTCACTTCAACTCAATAAACCAAGGATTTTATACCATACTTTTTATCAATAAGGAAACAGAAAGCACAGAAGGGTGAAATCAGTTGCCTGATGCCACAGAGCTAACAGGGGTGGATCTGAGATATAAAGAAACATCTGATTTAAAAGTAAGAACAAACTTCTGCCATTCTGCCATAATCGTTCTTTAAAAGTTGTTATTAAGGCAGTAATCTCTACTCTGCATCAGGTTTTTATTTTTTCTGTAAAATAGAAATGACAGTACCTAGGATGTCATTTGTCAGAGTTTGTAATAAACAAATAGGATGAGTTTGAAAGTTCTTTTTAAAATGTAAAGCAACACTCATTATATTAGTGTTAGGATAACTGTGAATTATATATATTTATATTATTTATCTACCTAGGGTTATTGATTTTATACTCTTTATGCCAGAAGCAACTAATAAAATACAGGTCTGACCAAATATTTCCCTTGGGTCGGGTGCCTCTGCCAGAAGGCAGAAAAACTTCCTTCTGAATAGCTGACCTCCCATTTTTTCTTAAACCTAAGAATATTCTATTATGCATTACTAATAAATGTTTAAAACAGCAGTGATCCAATGTGATTTTTACTCTTTCTCTTTCCCAGTTTTTCCCTAGCACCTTCTTTCCCTGTGACACAAATTATTAACAAGCCAAGGTGTTCTCTTGGTGGCTGGTGTGGCTTCCCTCATGCCACTCCACCTCACATAGTACACCTCACTCTCTCCTGTCCCTTCTAAAATAGAAGTAAACAGGACCTAGCCTGATCAGATGGTGGCACAGTGGACACAGCATCAGACTGGAGTGTGGAGGACCCAGGTTCAAAACCCAGAGGTTGCTGGCTTGAGTGAGGGCTCATCCGTCTTGAGCAGGGGCTCACTAGCTTGACTGTGGGGCCACTGGCTTGAGTGTGGGATTATGGACATGAACCCACGGTCGCTGGCTTGAGCCCAAGGTTGCTTTCTTGAAGCCCAAGATCACTGGCTTGAGCTCAAGGTTGCTGGCTTGAGCAAGGGGTCACTTGTTCTGATGTAACTCCCCCCCTGGTCAAGGCATATATGAGAAATTAATCAAAGAACAACTAAGGAGACTAAGGAGCTGCAACAAAGAATTGATGCTTCTCATCTCTCTCCATTTCTGCCTGTCTGTCCCTGTCCCTCTGTCTCTCTTTCTCTGTCACAAAAAAAAAAACAAACAAAACAAAAAAACAGGACCTAGAATAGGCTGAGGAAAGTGAAGTGTCCAGGGCAAAATATTTAAGGAAAAATCCATTCTCAAGGTCATGGGAATACAGGGTGGCACCTGAAGTGAATGCTAACTTATATTTTGTATCCTATGTGCCTCACTTTTCTTACCCTAGTCCTGGATCTGAAGAATTCATATATGCTTCAGTCACTGGTGCGACTTACATCTTAGAACATGTTTGTGAACATTTTCTGAAGGTATAATCTTCATCACAGTCTCTGGTTGTAGCTTTAATTAAATTTGGATATTTTTTTCTTTGTTTAGACTGTGCCAGTTTACCATAGTGTTTACCACTTTAGTAGAAATCCTAGCTTATTAGTAAAATAAGAATAGTTACAATTTATTGATTGCCTATTGAAAGCCAGGTCTACAATTAGCTACTTTGCAAATATAGATATTTCTAACAGTCACAACAACCTTTTTCTACTTAAGGAAACTGATTTTTAGAGAAGTTCTATTTAGTTCAGCAAACTCCATATTTATTACAGAACTAGAAAATATTGTTTGTAATAGGAAAAAGATTGTCTAAATTTCCAATGTCCTCTCTGGCTTATTGTCTTTGGCCTTTTGAATCATTTAGTAGTGCTCTAAGTGTAGAAGAGGATGAAGGCCAGGAAAATTTCTGTGATCATTTCTTAGAAATAATACTGAAGTTCTTAGCTAAGTTTATATTTAACCAGACTTCTGTTAAGCAGCTATGTTAAGAGCATGCTATGAAATATATTGATAGAGCTGACCAATCCATCCATCTCTTCTAATAAAACTAAAGAATCAATATTTAAAGGTGTTTTGCTTGAGTTACAACATTATATAGATAGCACAAAGGATCAACTTTACAATTTACCCATTATTAACTATTATTCCCTAGCAATGACAAGAACCTTAAGAAAATGTGGCAAGGTTTTGATGGGCAAAGCAGATGTTAAAATGTATAATTTTGAGATGCTACCAAAAAAACATAGATGAAGTATAAGGTGAGGGTCATTTGGTTGAGATGAAATTTTGGCCTTAATCAACAATTCAATTTTCTTTCCTGCCTTTCTCTGTTGCCATAGATCAGGAAATTGAATACTCATGCTATGGTCATGCATAGAACTTCTTGAGATCCTTAGCAAGCTGTGATATGCTGGGTTACAGTGTTAACAGGGCAACTAGACATGACATTTTAAATAGCATTTCTCAGGAGTGATGGTCATAAAAATATTTTTTTTATGCCAACATAAGGGCAGGACTAGAAATCACATAGTACTTGATTGTTTAATTAGAAAAATAATATCAGGACATAATAAAATATGTTTTGTAAAAAGGAAAAAAATAACTATCATTATCATTCTTCAACTGAATATATTCCTCATTTTCAATATTTTAAAGTCTTTGGTCATAGGCATATCCCAGTTGCTTCCTTAAGGCATAGATTATATTCCAGTGAGAAAAATACAGTGCAATTTTGGGAACAACACCCAACACAGGCTATAATAGTTTTCCATGGGGGAAGAAATTTGCTGGCAATTTCTGTGGACACTTCTCAGCATGAAGTGAATAAGAGCCATTCATATCTACCTGTGACTTTAAAAGTGGGTTGTTCTGGATTTGGAATTCTCTGTGTTTGATTTTATCCAGTTTCTCAAATCTTGTTGTCACAACAACTGAGAGCACTGCTGGCAGGTATGACTTCTTTTCTCCTGCGCTTCTATGCCAGTCAATGCACAGATTGTATTTAATCATTTATTTGAGTAGACTTCCAGAACCTGACTGCAAGACTTGCTCATAATGCAACAACAGAAAAAATTCTTGGTTCACTAAAATAATCAAGAACCATTTTGTTGTCATTGCAAACAAGGTTACTGCCTCACTTTGGGTAATTGTTAGAAAATATGTTATGATTTTTTCTCTTTGTTTCAAGCTGCTTATTTAATACTAATAAAATTATGATAGCTAAATAGTATTTATAGAAATATTGGTTTCACAAAATATGAGACAACTTTATTTTTCTGTTTTTTATAAATATGTGTATTCAGATTTTACTAGTGTGTGGACATCATCTGAGGGTAATCTTGCTATAATACAATTATGAAATCAGAGAGGAGAGTTTTCTTTCTATTTCTCATAATCAAAAATATCAGTAGAAAAAAATATATATACATTATATACATATACACAGATAAACATATGTATGTGCACATATATTTAAATATGCATATACAGTGTGTCCATAAAGTCATGGTGCACTTTTGACCGGTCACAGGAAAGCAAAAAAGATGATAGAAATGTAAAATCTGCACCAAATAAAAGGAAAACCCTCCCAGTTTCTGTAGGATGATGTGGCAGCATGTGCGCATGTGCAGATGATGACGTAACACCTTGTATACAGTGGAGCAGCCCATGGCCATGCCAGACGAGATGTGGATGGTACAGAGGAAAGTTCACTGTGTTCTGTGGCTTGCTAAATTTGAATCTGTGACCAAAGTGCAACCTGAATATTGGTGCGTTTATAACAAAGCACCACCACATAGAAATAATATTACTCAGTGGGATAAGCAGTTGAAGGAAACTGGCAGTTTGGTGGAGAAACCCTGTTCTGGTAGGCCATCAGTCAGTGATGAGTCTGTAGAGGCTATACAGGATAGGTACCTAAGGAGCCCTAAAAAAATCTGTGCATGAGCCCACATCGAACTGCTCTGAATAGGTATAAAACTGGGAGAGGTTTTCTTTTATTTGGTGCAGATTTCACATGTCTATCATCTTTTTTTGCTTTCCTGTGATGGGTCAAAAGTGTACCATGACTTTACGGACACACTGTATATGTGTATATACATGTATATACACTTTCTTAGATGATAAAGCTAATTCAGTATAAATTGGAACCAAAACTACTGTAAAATTAAAATATTATGCCTGACCAGATAGTGGTACAGTGGATAGAGCATTGGACTGGGATATGGAGGACCCCAGTTTGAGACCCCGAGGTCACCAGCTTGAGCGTGGGCTCATCTGGTTTGAGCAAGGCTCACCAAGGTCACTGGCTCGAGCAAGGGGTCACTTGGTCTGCTGTAGTCCCCCAGTCAAGGCACATATGAGGAATCAATCAATGAACAGCTAAGGAGCCACGACAAAGAATTGATGTTTCTTATCTCTCTCCCTTCCTGTCTGTCCCTATCTGTCCCTCTCTCTGACTCTGTCTCTGCCACACACACACACACACACACACACACACACACACACACACAAATTAGCTCCTTCTTACTCATTGTTGCTTCATAATGTGAGAAAATACACTTAGACATAAATAGATTATATACTAGTACAATTTAGGGTCAATATTTTTACTATTATTAAATGTGTTTAATGAATTATGGAAAATGTAGGATGATAAAAATGCATGTGTTAAAATAATTTAGATTGCCAGAGTTAAGAGTGTTGCTTATATCCTGGCATCTGTGGGTGATCTAAAAAGCTGCCTAAGATTACAGATATGTGTTATCTTTAATGAGGAAAAAATTTATTTTAATTAAGCACCTGGAAAATTAGAAAATTCTCTATGGGATTTCTTAGGTCTATTAGGACTGTTCAAAGGATCTAGTCCTTTGTTTTTGGACATTTCCAGCAATGCTTTGTTTAGCACACATTTACTGAGAACTTCTTATGTATCAAGCACTGTAAGACACCGGGAACATAGTGATTCCCAAATCATAGATAGACCCAGCTATCACTAAGTTTATGGCCTTGTGGTAAAAATATACGTGAATCAAATATTTTCACAGCTAAATTTTTAAACCATGCAAAGGTGTTACTGAGAAAATATCTTAGAGCCTCAAAGTGATATCAGACAGATGAGATCTTGTTTGAGAGTACAATGATGGCGTTTCTGAGGTAGTGATATTTAGGTTGAGATATAATACATGATTAAAGGAGAGACAGATTGAGATTAGCGTGAAAGAAGATTCCTTACAGAAGGTATAGCCCAGAAGCAGGAGCTTAAAATATTCTAGGAAGCTAGGGAATCCCAATGTGGCTGCAGTGGAAGGAGCTTAAGGGAAGAATGATAGAATGAGTCCAGAGTGATAACTAAGAACCACTCTATCCCTGGTCTTATAGCCTTTGACCTTTTATCCTAGGTGCAATAAGAAGACTTTCAAAAGTTTTAAGCAGGGGAGTGACATCAGATTTACATATGGAAAGGTTCACTTTGGCTGCTCAGTGGAGAATAGAGAATAAACATCAGTGAGAATTTGATAGATGTAGCATAGATGGAAATGCAAGATATGCTTTATGGAATAAGCGACAGTGCGTGGTGAGCGATTGAAGGTCGAAATTGGAGGAGACAGAGAAATCAAGGAATATTTCAAGGAATCTGGCTTCAGAAATTGTATCAGTAGGAGACAGAATTGTATCAATACAAGACAGCTTTGGACAGAAATAGAAGCAACAATGAGGAAAATTACAATTTCTGTTTTGAACATTAATTTTAAGATATTTATGAGACATCCAGATGGAGATGTCAAGAAGACAATTGAAGTATGAGATTCAGTGACAAGATCTGGTCTTGGTTATTAAATGGAAGAATTACCTAAAAAGAGCTCCTAGTTGGAAAAAAAGGCCTAGGACAAAACCACAAAGCACTGAGCCAGTAATGAAGTAATTAAGAAACATAAAGAAGATGTGGTACATATATATTACGGAATACTACTCAGCCATAAGAAATGATGATATAGGATCATTTACGACAACATGGATGGACCTTGATAACATTATACTGAGTGAAATAAGTAAATCAAAAAATACTAAGAACTATATGATTTCATACATAGGTGGGGCATAAAAATGAGACTCAGAGACATGGACAAGAGGGTGGGGGTTATAAGGGGGGGGGAGTAGGAGGGGGAGGGGAGGGGCACAAAGAAAACCAGATAGAAGGTGACAGAGGACAATTTGACTTTGGGTGGTGGGTATGCAACATAATCAAATGTCAAAATAACCTGGAGATGTTTTCTTTGAACATATGTACCCTGATTTATCAATATCACCCCATTAAAATTAATTAAAAATTAAAAAATAAAAAACAAGCAGTATTCAGTAAGGTAGGAAGATAACTGGAAGATAGCCAAGTCACAAAACAGAAGGGGAATATTTCAAAAAGAATAAAGTGAGTTAACTTACTGAATGCTGCTGAGAGGTTAAATAAAGTTATGAGCCTTACAAAACAAAATTTGCCAATATCTTTAATGAAAGCAGTTTTGATGAATTAACTGGGCAGAGAACAGTGGAGTATATAAAAGGAAAAGTGAAAAAATAGATATAGTATGAGCTGAAATTTTGAGAAATCTGGCTGTGAAGGGAAGCAAATATATTAGGAGCTGATAGAAGAGTTGAGGTCATGTAGGTATTTTTTTAGGATAGAAAGAATAATTAGATCATATTTTTATATGGATGAGAATCTTTCTTTAAAAATAGAGACAGTGATGATATAGATAAGGAAAAGTGTAATTATCTAATAGTTCTTCCCTCAATTTATATTTTTCTTCTTCTATCTTACTATAAGCAGCATGAAGAAACTAAGCTGTACCTAAAACATTTTGCTTAGAAATCTCCTTAGCTAAATATAAAAATTCATTATTTACAAGTCATGCTTTTCACACAATCATAAGACACAATTCAACTAAGCTTTATGGTACTGTATAAAAAAGATACCTTTTGTCCAGTTTCCAATAACATCTTTCTTGCTTCATTTTGAGAGCTCACCAACAGCATCCCCAAAATCTAAATATTTGCTAACAGTTGATTCAAAGTGATTTGCTTTCTCCAACATGCTTTTCAACATTCTTTTAGACTCATCCTATTGTCCAATTCCAAAGCTGATTGCACATTTTATGGTTTTGTTAAAGCAGCATCCCACTTCTAGTTATCAAAGTTTGTATTAGCTTTCTGTTAATAATAAAATTATCACAAACCTAAAAGTTTAACATTTTTAAATTTATTTTTATTGATTTTAGATACAGAGGAAGGGAGAGAGAGAAACGTTGATTTGCTGTTTTATTTATTTATTGGTTAATCCTTGAATGTGCTCTGACCTGGGATCAAACCTGAAACCTTGGCATACCTAGACTAATGCTCTAAACATCTGAGCTAACTTGCCAAGGCCCACAAACTTAGAAGTTTAAAAAAGAACTCAGTTATTATCTTACAGTTTTAATGGGTCAGGAGTCCATGATGAAATTTGCTTAGTCCATTGCTGAATTCAAATCAAAGTGTTGGACTGAGGCTGCAATCTTATCTGCTTCAAAGTTCCCTCAGGTTTTTTTTTTTGTTGTTGTTGTTCTGTTTTGTATTTTTGTGACAGAGACAGAGAGAGAGTCAGAGAAGGGGCAGATAGGGATAGACAGACAGAAAGGGAGAGATGAAAAGCATCAATTCTACATTGCAGCTCCTTAGTTGTTTATTGATTGCTTTTTCATATGTGCCTTGATTGGGGGGGGGGTTACAGCAAAGCGAGTGACCCTTTGCTCAAGCCAGTGACGTTGAGCTTCATGTCAGCAACCATGGGATCATGTCTATGATCCCACGCTCAAGCCAGCAACCCAGCACTCAAGCGGGTGAGCCTGTGCTCAAGTTGGATGAGCTCACGCTCAAGCTGGGGACCACCAGGTTTTGGACCTGGGTCCTCTGCATCCAAGTCTCATGCTCTATCCACTGTACCAGTGCTGGTCAGGCCTCTCAGGTTCTTGGCAAAATTGAGTTCCTGGTGGTTGTATGACTGAGGCTCTTGTTTTCTTCCTTGTTGTTAGCCAAAGTTAACTTTCAGCTCCTAGAGGTCATTCTCCAATCTTAGACATATGGACCTTACACAACATGGCAGCTAACTTCTTCAAAGCTAAAAGGAGAATTTCTCTCTAGTCAGCTATGAAGGAGTCTTAGAGAAGTGACTATATTGTCACAATTTGCCATAGTAACAGGTCCCATTAATATTCATGTAAAGGTTTTATAGGGCATGTACATTAAGGAAGCAGGAATCTTGGAATTCTGTTTATCACTGAAAGGATGAAGTGAAAGAAAAAGTCCTTAAAAAGGATAAACAAGATGTGTGGAAGGATTAATTTCTGATAAAAGTGCAGCTGCTTCTTCTTTTGTAAGAGGAGGGAAGGAAAGTTATGTGATTATTCATGAAATGAGGCTAATGGATATTATTATACATTAGAGAATGATGTTAGAAAGGTATGAAAGTTTTTATTTGTGATTTGTATTTTCTCTATAAAGTAAGAGAACTAGTCACTTCTTGTGGAACGGACCTTGTCCGTCTGTGTTCAGTAGGTTGGAACTTCAATTTTAGCTGAAGGACAGATAGCCTTTCACCTAGGAAAAGGAGTATTGTAATACTTTTTAGTTTTTCAGACCTGTGCAGTTATAATAAATACTGAAAATTTGATTTTGGTCTTCTAATGTGGCAATTTTCTATTCATTAAAGCCTTTCCTCAAATGAGATTTAGATGCTGAATTCTGGTTGCATTTTGGATTCTGCTTCTGCTTAAGGTTTCATGTCTATTCCGGCTTTCTACAATCCAACACTGGACCAGCAATGTGCCCTTGATACCATGCCTATTTATTCTGCTATTGCTACTGGATTTAAAGTACCCGAGACTTCTGGCTTAATTCAACCAGCACCTAGCACCTCATGAATTTATTTCCTTGTTTTATTTGCCAAATTATTTTTTATATCTTTTCCTCAGCCTTCTAGTTTGTGATATTATTTTCTTTCTTTCAATCTGTGACCTCTGCCTTAATTACTGGCCCTTGATTTGATTTTGATTGATTCTATGAGAAAATTTCTAGGTAGAATGCCTTCAAGCTTGGCCCTGTGTCTGAGACCTTCTAAATACATCTACTCTGTTATTTTGACTATGGCTTAGTTATTTTTTATTTTTCATCTTAATCCAGGACATGTAGTTAAGTTATGTTTCTTTAATATAAGTTCCATGTATGAGTAGTGCAGTGTATGGATGCTGTTATATTGAGTTGTGCTCTTGAAACCTATATGGCTCTTGAAAGCAATGTCACATCAATAAATTCAATAAAAATAAATAAATCCAAGGTGTTTAATTAAGTTTTTAAACAACATGTATTCATTTACTTACACATTCATTAATCAGCAAATATTTGGTGAGTATCTCTTATATTCTAGGTTTTAAAAATATAAATGTAAAAACTCTGTCTTCATAAAGCTTATATTCTACTAGGGGAAATATAATAAATGAATAAGTAAATAATATATCAGATAGTATTATGTGCTTTGGAAAACATAAACTGGAAAAATGGATAGAAAGTATGTGAGCAATGTTGCTGTTTTATGTAGGCTGGTCAGGGAAAAACTCACTGTTAAGGTGTTAATTGACCTGAGTCACAAAGTAAGTGAGGAATTAGACCCTATAGATATGTGGAAGATCATATATTTGTTTCAAGCAGAAAAAAAAGCAAGCAAAGACCATGGGCATGACTATATTTGGCATATTTGAGGAGTAGCAAAGGTAAGTAGCTGGAGTAAAGTGACTGTGGAAGTGTGCTAAGAACTGAGTTTCTAAAAACAAGGGATTCTAGAGCAGATCTATGAAGGTCAATGTATAGACCTTGGCATATAAGAGGTCAAGATTGAAACAGAGAGATTCAGTTAGGAGGCAATTACAATAACAGGAGTGAGAGTGATGTAATTGCAGAAAAGGTGGTGTTTCTGATTTTTATTGTTGTCCATGTCAGCTATCTTAAGGTGACCTCTCTGACACAGACCTTCCCTATAGTTTTCATTATGTACATTTATTAGATATGTGTACAAGCATCTTATTATACAGAGAACATTTTTATTTATTGACTCCCAAGTTGGCCATCAGCAGCTGACAAAAAATATGTGTTTCTACCCTGAAGCCAGGTAATTGATGAAAACTTTGAGATGATCACTACATGACTGTTGAACATGACACACAGAGAACAGAGCAAGATCTCTCCATAGAGCAATTTGGCATGAAGACTCAGTGGATGAGCAGATATGGTATCAGCCATTGTTGGGCTCTTGGGGAAGTTTTTAGATTTAAATATAGGCTTTTGTTGGTAAACATAGTAGATGAATTAGGTTATTGTTTCTCTCAAGAAATAAGTTGGCCTACATAAAGTCTTATTTTGACCAAAAACCTTAGACTGTATGGATGTGTTCAATATGGAGTTTATCCAGGTTATTTTAATTCAGCGCTTCTATCTGTTGCCAGAAAAGCTATGGAAAATCTTTCTTTTCCTTCAAAAATATTAAACTCATTACTAAAATATCTCTTTGATGTTTCAATTACTATATGTTAAAGGTAGAGATCAAACTGTAGTTCTTTTATTTATTTAGGGGAAGTGAGAAATGGAGAAACTGAGAATTTAAATGAAATCCATTTAAATACCCTTTACCAATCTCTGACTTTGTCCTGAAGAAAGACTGTGGAAAGAATTTATGAATTTACAGCAGCTTTTCAACCAATTTCTTCTTTTCTCCTTTGAACCAATCTGTTATAAAGAATCAAAAAATTAAAATAAATAATATTTCAAGAAGTAACTGAATGAAAATATAGAAACATACATTTTAGAATCATACATATATATGACTCTAAAAACAAAATTTATGAGAGTTCAAAATTATTAGGTTTTACATTCATCTAATTGTCTATTCTTTCTCAAACATCACACTTTCTTTACTACTGTAGCTTTATAATAAGTCTTGAAGTCAGGTAGCAACATTCCTCCAATTTTGTTCTTCTCTCAATATATTAGCTATTCTGGTGTTTATTTTAATAATGTATTAGCTATTCTATATTAGCAAAGTGTATTAGCTATTCTGGTTTTTATTTTTATCAGTTGCTAAATATTGACATGATAGAAAGCTTCAGGCTGCTATTTGAAGCATTTCTCTATAAATGGTACTTTCTAGATGAAGCTAGTTTTTCTTCCTAATTAATAAATAAAAAGTATATATTACTGATTCCGTTGTCTCGTTTAAGGTTATGTTTTCAAGTCCTAGAGATAGTGTCATGTTTTAGATGAGAATATTGATGAGTCAGAAGTCATAGATAATCAGAAGGAGCATTATAAAGCTTATCATTTCTAGACTCCTTCATTATATGCTGTATATCAGCATCACTGTTCAATATTGTTCCTTTTTTAACCCAATCTATTAAGGGTAGGAGCTAAATATACATGATAAAGATAAAACCAGTTTTTACTGTCTAGCAATTAAAACCTAAAGTCATCTGGTAGTGATAGAAATGCATAATAAACAAGTTCAACTATAAATCAACCATTACATGCCAACTTGATATGTATTTTAAATTGAAACCTAACATTAAAATAATTACTTTATATTTGACTTATTTTTAGAAATAGAAACTGAAACAAACACAATGACCACTGACTATTACCACCTGAGCCCCAAGGACACATGGATCTCTGAGTGTTTACAAGAAACATTTCTTGTTGCATGATTTCTCAGGTATCTTCCAGTTTTAATTGTTTTTATCCATAAGTTAAATTATTTAAAAAACTCCATGAATGGGAGAGGTGAAAGTTACTCTACCATTCAGGAATCCTACTAGTTATGATTATGAGAAAAGACTAAATGTTTTAGAATTCTTAATTTCAGTTATCTTGAGAGATAGTATGCTTTTTTAATAATACAGTGATGTTTTTTTCTCTTTTACTCTCTCTCTCATTTTAGTTAACGTTTTATATTGTGTTGATAAATTCTAGGAGGAAAATAGGAGTGCTTTTAAAAGAAATTAAGGAGAACATGATGAATGAAGGTAAAATGATAATTTGCCATTTCTAAAAAATAAATTAAGTGTTATAAAATGTTAACAGGAAGTAATATTTTACCTCATGATTATTTTATTTCTGTTTTCAATTCAAGGTTGCCTTTTTTATTCTCTTTGGATTGTGAAAACACAGTATTATATTGAATATTTCATAAGAAATGTCAATTCAGTCGTTATTCTCATATGTTTTACATAGATAACTTATGAAAAGTATAAGAAAATATTGGCTCTTTCACTAGTCTAAAAATAAATTAGGTCAAAGTGAAACAGATAACAAATAAATAAGCAAAGACAAAAAACGTTTTGCCTTCTGTACTTCCTGACTAACCCTTTGTCTTTGTACTAACTGAATTTTCTTAGATTCTGTATTTGTCTTTTTGGCATCCAATAATTGCAGGTCTAAACTAATGGCTGAAGTTGTTTATGTGTCTCTTGTGATTCAACTTTGGCCTCCACACAGATATCATATTATAAACCCTTAAACCAAATCCTAAATCCATAACCCTAATTATCTTCTTTATCAACTCTCACACACTAAGCCAACATTTTCCCTGCCCAAAATCACTCAGGACCATGTACCAGACAACTAGAGACTACAACTATGGCCCAGAACCCACTGACATCATTCAGACTAGTCAATTCTAAGCTGTTTCTCTTGTCTTGTCTTGTCTTTCCTGAGAGTAACAAAGTGGCTAGATTAGTGGTAGTCAATCTGGTCCTTACCACCCACAAGTGGGTGTTCCAGCTTTCATGGTGGGTGGTAGCGGAGCAACCAAAGTATAAAAAAAAAAGATAGATTTAACTATAGTAAGTTGTTTTATAAAG
Source organism: Saccopteryx leptura (assembly GCF_036850995.1). Lineage (NCBI taxonomy): Eukaryota > Metazoa > Chordata > Mammalia > Chiroptera > Emballonuridae > Saccopteryx > Saccopteryx leptura. The sequence continues at coordinate 58,347,899 of NC_089516.1, read as the reverse complement.
ATTTATTCTGCCAAACTTAGCGAAAATCCAACATAAAGTACTTGGTAAGTAATTATTATTATATGTTTTAACTTGCTATAACTCTGCTTTATAAATTTTATAAAGAAAAGTTACTTCCCTACTTTGTAAATAACCATTACTGTGGAACCGGTAGGCAGTTAGAAAATATTACTACTAAAAGAGATACAAAAGTGGGTGGTAGGTATAAAAAGGTTGACTACCCCTGGTCTAGATCATGCTTTCCTCTCATTCCTGCTTCTGCCTCCTGAAAAAATCGGGTATTTCCCATGTGGCCTTACATGGTGTGACATGCTCCCTTCTCTTAGGAAATATAAGTAATAAAAATCTTCTTTCAATTCTATTATCCTTTCATTTTTGTCACATAGTCACTTCCATAAATTAAAATCCGGCAGCTATATTTTTAACAGTATTGAATCCAATCTAGTCAAGATTTTACCCCAAATACTTCACTAAAACTTTTGTTGTTAGGATCACTGATAATTCCCATATTGTTAAACCCAAGCCGCCTGACTAGGCAGTGGCACAGTGGATAGAGCATCGGATTGGGATGTGGAAGACCCAGGTTCGAAACCCCGAGGTCGCCAGCTTGAGCGCAGGCTCATCTGGTTTGAGCAAAAAACTCACCAGCTTGAGCCCAAGGTTGCTGGCTCGAGCAAGGGGTTACTCAGTCTGCTGAAGGCCCGCAGTCAAGGCACATATGAGAAAGCAATCAATGAATAACTAAGGTGTTGCAACATGCAATGAAAAACTAATGATTGATGCTTCTCATCTCTCCGTTCCTGTGGGTCTGTCCCTGTCTATTCCTTTCTCTGACTCTCTCTCTCTGTCTCTGTAAAAAAAAAAAAAAAAAAAAAAAAAAAAGCAAACCCCTTATTTGACCATCCAAGCAGCATCTGGCTCAGTAAATGGCTCTCACTTCCTTGTAATGATTCCTTCACTTGCAGAGCTGGAATTAGAAAGAGGCATGTGAGTGTTTCACACACCTCAGGCACAAGTTTTAATGTCTGTATTAAAAACTCAGTAGTTAATATAAATAATATTCTGATGCAAGGGGAGGGGAGGAGAGAGAGGGAGAGGGGGAGGGGCACAAAGAAAACTAGATAGAAGGTGATGGAGGACAATCTGACTTTGGGTGATGGGTATGCAACATAATTGAATGACAAGATAAGCTGGACATGTTTTATTTGAACATATGTACCCTGATTTATTGATATCACCCCATTAAAATTAATAAAAATTTATTTTAAAAAATGCAGTATTTAAAAAAGTCAAAATCAAATAAAAAAATTTGTGATGACATGAAAATTTTAAATGAAGATGGGAACTAACCAGTGCATTGGCAAGTCATATGGAGCTTGAGGCCCATGAATATATATGATTTTTATGCATGTATTTTAATGTATTTTCCAACATATTTAAAAATAGAAAATTAAACATAATAAAACTTATAATATTATTTTAAGTAACACTGATTTATTTTTTGTGACAGGGACAGAGAGAGACAGAGAGAGGGACAGACATACAGAAAAGAAAAGAGATGAGAAGCATCAATTTATTGTTGCAGTGCTTTAGTTGTTCATCCATTGCTTTCTCATATGTGTCTTGACCGGGGGACTACAACAGACTGAGTGACCCCTTGCTCAATCCAGTGACCTAAGGCTCAAGCTGGTGAGCCATGCTCAAACCAGATAAGCCCTCTCTCAAGCTGGCGACCTCAGGGTTCAAACGTGGGTCCTCTACATCCCAGTTTGATGCTCTACCCACTACACCACTGTCTGGTCCGGCTGTAGCCCCAATTTTTAAATCCTTTTACTTTCCTTGCTCTAATGGAAGCTAATTTGTAAATAATATGTTTGAACTTTATTTTTTTCTTTTATTTTACATATCTATAAACACACTCAGCAAATAAAAAGTACATGCAAAACATGTATATGAGAGTGAATATATTTGCTTTTACCTCAGCCTCCACTACAGGTTTCTAGGAACCCACAATTTTCTGGTCTTCCTCTTATACCACTGGCAACTACTCCTGAGTTCTGTTTTACTGGCTTCTCCACCTTCCCTTAATCTCTGTAAATTCTATTGACCTAGGACTCAATATGGTAGTATCTACCCTCACTTCTCATCATGTTTATTGATTGAAATAGTATCTGCATTCATATCTTCAACCCTTACCTTACTTATGTGATAAATTTTAGTCTGAGGGAAAATATACCTTTCCTCTTTCCTTGTTTTTTTGGGATTTAGAATATTTTCCTGCAGAGAACACTAATAAAAAGACCAGATAGTTTTGTGAATATAAAAATAAGGCTTTAGAAATACTTTTAGAGAAGATTGGAATAAAATTTGTATGAATATATAATGATAATGATACTTACTATGGAAGTATTAGAATAAAACAATAGAATATATTCTGGGCATACCCTAGTTTCCAAACCTTCCAGCATTGGTTCCCTTTAAGAGCTATCTTTCAAATACACCATCTTCTTTATATATAAGGAGCCTCACACATTTTGGAATATACATATACATAGATATGTATATATGTATGTATGTATAGAAAATACATACATTTCTATATCTATGTATAGAAAATATACATATATATGTGTATATAAAATATACATAGACAGATACAGAGATATAGATAAAGGTTTTTAGGAAGGCTTATGGTTGTTTTAAGCCCCATACTTCTACTACCAAATAAAATTCTTATTTATTTATTCAGTTTTTAAGAGAAGAGAGAGTGACAGAGAGAGAGAGAGAGAGAGAGAGAGAGAGAGAGAGAAAGAAAGGGGGGTGGCGCAGGAAGCATTAACTCTCATATGTGCCTAGACCGGACAAGTGCAAGGTTTTGAACCAGTGACCTCAGTGTTCCAGGTCAATGCTTTATCCTTGTGCCAGCACAGGTCAGGCACCAACTAAAATTCTAAGGAACAATAGCAACTTTTCCTCTTTTTTCCCCTCAGTTTTCCTAAATGTGCCAATCTTTTTTGATACATTCTTAAGGAAATACTATCAGATGTGATAAAACAATAAAAATGGGCACAATTACATTTAGATATTGCTGGCTAGATAGAATTCAGTTAGAACAGTGATGATATTTTTTATAGCAGAGACAGAAGTCTGCTACAGCAGAAGAACCAGCCACAGCAGCCGTGGACTTCCTTTAAAAGAGCAAGGAATTTCTTTCTCCTAGTAATTTTTGTCAGTTTACCAGTTTGTAACCCTTATTCAATAGAGTTTAGTTTTTTGTGCATGGTGGTCAAGGATGCATTGTCAACCCATCAAAACTATTCAAAATATCTTAAACTTTTTTTTTACAGAGACGCAGAGAGAGAGTCAGAGAGAACAGATAGGGATAGACAGACAGGAAGAGAGAGAGATGAGAAACATCAATTCTTCATTGAGACACCTTAGTTGTTCAATAATTGCTTTCTCATATATGCCTTGACTAAAGGAGCTATAGCAGAGTGCGTGACCTCTTGCTCAAGCCAGTGACTTTGGATTCAAGCCAGTGACCTTAGGCTTTAAGCCACCAATCATGGGGTCATGTTTTGATAACACGCTCAAGCCAGCAAGCCCATACTCAAACTGGTGAGCCTGCGCTCAAGCTGGATGAGCCTGCATTTAAGCCGATGACCTCGAGGTTTCAAACCTGGGTCCTATGTGTCCCAGTCTGATGCTTTATCCACTGTGATCAGGCTTTTAAACTCTTTATTGGACTTTAATTTACAGCTTATTTTTAAAATTTATTTTTTATTTAAAGTTGACAAAATTCCAATGACATATTTTGCAGAAATAGAAAGAACAATCTTAAAATTGTCATGAAACCACAAAAGACTCTGAGTAGCCAAAGGAATCCTGAGAAAGAAGACTAAATTGGAAGAATGACACTTCTTAATTTCAAAGTATATTACAAATTTATAGTAATCAAAGTAGTATGGTACTAGCATATATACAGATACATATTTCATATAATGGAGGACACAAAAATCAAGTCATAATTAAGTGGTCAACTAATATTTGATAATGGAGCCAAAAGTACTCAAGTTAGAAAGAATGACATCTTCAATAAATTTTGTCTGTCAAATTGGATATTCACATGCAAAATCATGAAATTGGACCACTTTCTTACACCATACACAAAAACTAACTTGAAGCGGATTAAAGACTTAAACATAAGATCTGAAACTGTAAAACTCCTAAAATAAAGCAGGAAAAATCTTGTTGGCATTGATTGTTTAGATATGACACCAAAAGTATAAGCAAGTAAAGAAGAAATCAATGAATGGGATAACATCAAACTAAAAAGCATCAACATAGCAAAAGAAAAGACCAACAAAATAAAAAGACAACTTATGGAATGGGAGAAAATATTTATAAAACATTTATCAGAAATGGACTTAATAACCACAATACAAAAGGAACTCATACAACTCAACAGTAAAAATACAAATAACCTGATTTAGAAATGAGTAAAGGACCTGAATACACATATATCAAAGAAGATATTCAAATTATCAACAGATACATGAAAAGATACTCAATGTCATTAGTCACCAGAAAAGAATAAATCAAAACCATATCACCTCACACTTGTTAAAATGGTAAGAAATAAGTGCTGACAAGGATATGGAGAAAAAGAAACCCTTGTGTACTGCTAGTGGAAATGTAAACTGGTGCAGCCACTATTAAAATAGTGTGGAGGTTTCTCAAAAAAAATAAACTATCACACTATCCAACTATACTATTACTAAGTATATATACAAAGAAAATAAAACCACTATCTCAAAGAGCTGTCCTTAATTCAGCATTATTCACAACAAGAAAGGCATGGAAACAACCTAAATATACATCAACAGATGTATACAGATGTACATACACACACACATACAGTGAAATATTATTCTTCTACAAAGCAAAGAAAATCCTGCTAATGCCACAACATGGCTAAGCTTTGAAAGCATTTTATTAATTGAAATAAATCAGAAAAAGAAAAATAATGTATGATCTTACTTATATGGGGAATCTAAAAATATTGAATTCATAGAAACACAGAATAGATAGATGCCAGTGGCTGGGAGTGGGAGAAGAGAAGGATTTACTGTATTTATTTTAAATTTTCTAAGAAGGTATATCTTAAGTGTTTTCAACACACACAAAAAAAGAAAATGCAAACTATAGGAGGTGATAGGTATGTTAATTAGTCTTCTTTAGCTGATTTATTTGACAATGTAGAGTATATCAAAACATCAACTTTTAGATGATGTTTCTCATGGCAGCATGAGAGATACTCCTGATCTCTCCCCTTGAAATTTTTTAAAAAAAACTGAATAATTATACCACAATGAAGAAACCCCAGCTAGGCTCACAAGCATGCCTGAAAGATCCATGCATTGAATGCAATAAAAAAGGGAGAGAGTGAAAAGGAAGGCAGAAAATAAAATGCATTTGTGGTGCACTTTGTGGAGAAGAGGAGACAAACCTGGAGAAACTGGGTTTTTTTTTCTTTCTGCTGGATTGTGGGAAGGAAGAAAGCTCAGGCTCTCTGAATTTTGTCTGATAAGTACAGAGAGGGAAACTCAGAGTTATTGGGACTCTTTCTGCCAGGAGGAACAGTGAGGTAGAGGGGGCAGAGGAAGACATACACCAAAGCAGCCAGAGAACTGGGTCATGGCCACTGTTCCCAAAGTTTGCATGCATCCCACACTCAGAGAAGACAGAGAAAGCTAATGTGCAGCCCCCCAGCCTCCCAGATTCTGCCATCCTCACCTTGTGGTATTGAGAGTGGCAGAGACAAATACCAAAGCTAGCTATCCAGAGCAACTCCTTCCCTAAAGAACAGAGGTGCTCCACATCCAGTCCCAGGTATGTTGAGAAGTGGGAAGAAGTGCCTGCATGCCTGAGATCACCAATCATAGAGCTGTACATCCAGAAAGCTGAAGCCATGAAGCTGTAAAGCAGAAGCCTTAAGGCAGAGCCGTAAAGCCCTCACAACACTCCCTACTCATCAATGTACCTGTAGCCCTTTTTACATTATTTTGAAAGCAACATTTCAGCAAAAGATAGCCCAGAAACTACACAGAGCTTAAACTTGCAATACAGTGACACCTATTGAAAGATAACTCTCAAAACAAAAATTTACTTTTTCTTTTTTCTTTCCCTTTTTTCCATTTTTTCTTATTCTTTTTTCTAGTTCTCTTTTGAATTTTATTTCTTCAATTTTTATACTATTTACTTTTATTTTTTCTTGAGTGTTTTGTTTTCTATTTTTTGTTTGCTTTAGATTTTTTTCTGTGATTTTTCTTCTTTACATTTCATTTTTTTAAAAATATATTTTTTATTATATTTTGTTATTTTAAGTTTTTATATTTTTAGTGGATTTTTTTGGGGGTTAGGGTTCTTAAAAATACTACTTTCAAATGAAATTAAGGAAGGAGAAATCAAATACCATGGCTGAACATGACAGAGATGTACTTCAGAAAAAAAATTTAAAGTCTCCAGAAAAATAATCTCAATCACATGGAAACCTTAGAGTTAAATGATAAAAAATTCAATATTGAAGTTCTGAAAATAGTCTACAAGATGCAAGATACCATTAGGCAATTTAATGAGCTGAAAATACAAATTAATGAACAAAATGCATACCTCACCAAGGAATTAAAATTTAAAGAACAGAGATGAATACCTCAATATAAGAATTGAAAACTAAGGTAGCATGTTTAGCTAGTAGAACAAGCCAGATAGAGGAAAGAATCAGTGACATTAAAGACAGGCAACTAGAGATGCTATAGAGAGATGAGGACAGAGACACACAAATTAAAAAAAAAACAAGAAGAGATCTCCAAGAATTGTATAACTCAACAGAAAGTGCAGTATAATAATAATGAGTATGTAAGAAGGAGAGAGGGAGATGGGAATGGAGAGCCTATTCAAACAAATAATTTATGAGAATTTCCCAAGCCTATGGAAAGAAAGCCACAAATCCAAAAAGCAAACAGAACCCTAAGTTATCACAAACTAAACAGACCTATTCCAAGACACATCATAATAAAAATTTTAAAAATCAATGCAAACAAAGAACCCTCAAGGGAGCTAAGAAAATAACATAAGATATAATGGAAAGCCCATTAGGTTATCATCAGACTTCTCTGCAGAAACTCTATATGCCAGAATAGAGTGGAGCCAAACATTCACAGTACTGAAAGAAAGAAATTACTAGCCAAGAATACTTTATTCATTAAAGTTATTCCTCAAACATGAAGAAGAAATAAAAAATTTGCAGAAACACAGAAGCTGAAGGAATTTATCACCAGAAAAGCTCCACTGCAAAAAATACTCAAGGGGTTTATCAAACCATATACAAATAACAATACAAATTAAAATTACAAGTAAAAGTTCCAACAAGGTCACAATACAAACAAGGATAATCTGTGACAATAATAACATAAAAGTAGAGAAGATAAACATTTGCAGTAGTGAAAGAGGGTGGAGAGCAGAAGCACTCATAAAACAAAGAACTTCTCTACATATGAATATTTTTCTCTCAACAAACTAATGGTAACCACCCACAAAAAGCCAATACTGAAATACACAGCTTAAAAAATGAAGAAACAGGGGAAAAATTATGGAACACTACTAAACAAGAACAGCTAACAGAAACAAAAAAGTGAAGAACCAAACAAGACACAGAGTTACCGGAAAACAAAGTATATAATACAGTGTGTCCATAAAGTCATGGTGCAGTTTTGACAGGTCACAGGAAAGCAACAAAAGATGATAGAAATGTGAAATCTGCACCAAATAAAAGGAAAACTCTCCCAGTTTCATACCTATTCATTGCAGTTTGATGTGGGAGATTTAGATTGTTTATCCAGAGCAGGGGTCCCCAAATTATGGCCTACGAGCCACATGTGGCCCCCTGAGGCCATTTATCCGGCCCCCCACTGCAATTCCGGAAGGGGCACCTCTTTCATTGGTGGTCAGTGAGAGGAGCACTGTATGTAGCGGCCCTCCAATGGTCTGAGGGACAGTGAACTGGCCTCCTGTGTAAAAAGTTTGGGGACCCCTGCTTTAGATCAATCATTTGAATAGAAAATCATTAAAGAAATATGGGCCTTAAATGACACTCTGGACCAAATGAACATAATAGATAATTATAGGACATTTTATCCCAAAACATTAGATTATACATGCTTCTCCAGTGTTCATGGAACATTCTCAAGGATAGACCATGTGTTGGACCACAAGACTAACATCAACAAATTTACAAAGATGGAAATTATATCAAGCATATTCTCTAAACATAATAACTTGAAATTAGAATTCAACTGTAAAAAGGAAGTAAAAACATCCACAGAAATGTGAAAATTAAAAAAAATACTTTTAAAATATGATTGGGTCAAAGAAGAAATAAAAGCAGTGGTCAAAAGATATAGACGGACAAATGAAAATGACAACATGACATATCAAAATTTCTAGGATGCAGCAAAAGCAGTACTAAGAGGAAAGTTTATATCATTACAGGCTTATATCAAGAAACAAGAGTAATCCCAAGTGAAAAACCTAACACAATACCTTAAAGAACTAGAAGAGGAAGCACTAAGGCAACCCAAAATCAGCAGAAGAAAGAAAATAGTAAAAGTTAGAGAAGAACTAAATAAAATAGACAACAAAAAACTATTGAAAAAGTTAATACAACAAACAGCTAGTTCTTTGGAAAGATCAATAAAATCAACAAGTCATTGGCTATACTCACTATGCAAAAAACAGGAAAAACTCATGTAAAGAAATCTGAAATGAAAGAGGAGAAATTACCAGAGACATAATAGCTATACAAAGGATCATAGTTGAATACTATGAAAGATCACATGCCACCAAATTCAACAAACTAGAGGAAATGGCTAAGTTCCTAGAACTATAAAATCTTCTTAGACTGAGTGGTTTCCACAAAGAAGTGGAAAACTGAAATAGATTTATAAACAGGGAGGAAATAGAAACAACTATCAAATAACTTCCTAAAAACAAAAGTCTAGGATGAGATAGCTACACTAATAAATTCTACAAAACATTCAAAGATTTAGTACCTATACTTCTCAAAGTCTTCTGAAATATAGAAGAAGCAACAATATTCCCCAATACATTTTATGAGACCAAAATAACCCTAATACCAAAACCTGACAAGGACCACATAGAAAAAAGAAAACTACAGACCAATATATCTAATGAATACAGATGAAATATCCTAAACAAAACACTAGAAAATCAAATTCAATGACATATTAAAAAATAATACATTACACCTGAGCAGGTGGTGGCACAGTGGATAGAGCATTAGACTGAGACATAGAGGACTCAGGTTCCAAACCCAAGGTCACTGGCATGAACACAGGCTTATTTGGCTTGAATGTGGGCTCACCGCTTGAGTGTGGGTTATTGGCTTGAGCGTGGAATCATAGACATGATACCATCATTGCTGGCTTCAGCCCAAAGGTCATGGCTTGAGCAAGGGGTCATTTGGTCTGCTGTAGTCCCCCAGTCAATGCACATGAGAAAGCAATCAATGACCAACTAAGGTACTGTAATGAAGAATTGATGCTTCTCATTTCTCTCCCTTCCTGTCTGTCTTTTCCTATCTGTCCCTCTCTGTTTCTTTTTTTCTGTGTCTAACCAATACTACTACTACTAATAATAATAATAAATCACGATCAAGTTGGTTTCATTTCAGGAGCAAAAGGATGGTTCAACACACAAAAAGTTGATCAACGTAATACACGACATCAACAAAAAAATTATAAGATTATATCAATAGTTGCAGAAAAGTCATTTAATAAGATACACTATCCCTTTATGTTTAAAACAGTCAATAATATTAGAATAGAGAAAGGTACTTCAACGTAATTAGACCATATATGACAAAGCATTAGATAATATGCTAAAAGGAGAAAAAATGAAGGCTTTTTCTCTAAAATTAGAAACAAAAAAAAAAAACTGCCCACTCTATCCATTGTTATTCAACAAAGCTCTGGAAGTTTTAACTGGAACAATCAGGCAAGAGAAAAAAAAAAAAAAAAAAAGGCATCCATATCAAGAGAAATAAAAGGCATCCATATCCATATTAGAAAAGGAAAAGTAAAGATATCACTTTTTGCAGATAACATGATCCCGTATGTAAAAAAATCCCAAAACTCCATCAAAAATCTCTTATAAATAATAAACCAATACAGTAAAGTGACAGGATACCAAATCAATATACAAAAGTCTACCGCTTTACTATACACCAACAATAAGACATTAGAAAATGAACTAAAAAAAATGTTGTTTATAACTGCAACAAAAAAAATACCAAGGAATAAACTTAATAAGAGTATAAAGCACCTATATACTGAAAACTACAAAACATTATTGAAAGAAATTGAAAAAGACACAATGAAATGGAATAATATTTCATGTTTGTAAACTAGAAGACACAACACATTTAAAATGTCTATATTACCCAAAGCAATATGCAAATTTAATGCAACCCTCATCAAAATCCTAATATCATTTTTTTAATGAAAGAAAACAAATAATTACCAGGTTTGTATAGAACCATAAAAACCCGAAATAGCCAAAGCAATCCTGAGGAAAAAGAATGAAGATGAAGGTATCACACTACAGACTTAATATTATACTATAGGGCCACAATGATCAAAAACATCATGATATTCACAGAAAAACAGACATACAGACCAATGGAACAGAATTGAAAGCCCAGAAATAAAATCACATGTATACGGACAAATCATCTTTGATAAAGGAGTAAAAAACACAGAATGATGAAAAGAAAACCTCTTCAATAAATGGTGCTGGGAAAATTGGAAAACCACATGCAAAGGAATAAATCTTGACTATAATTTGTCCCTCTGCACAAAAATTAATTCAAAATGGATCAAAAACCTAAATATAAATTTTGAAACAATAAATTAAATAGAAGCACACATAGGTACTAAGCTCAAGGATCTTGGCCATAGAAAACAATCTATGAATTTGACCCCATAAGAAGAAACATGCAGGCATAAATAAATGAATGGGACTATATTAAACTAAAATGCTTCTGCACAGCAAAAGAAACTGATAAAAAACAAATAGGCTGCCAACTAATTGGAAGATAATATTTAAAGCAACAGCTCTAATAAGAGGTTAATATCCAAAATATATAAAAAACTTACAAAGCTCAGCAACAAACAAGCAAACAATCCAATTAAAAAATGGGGGAGGACCTGAACAGACATGCCTCTCAAGGGGACATGCAATGGCCCACAGATATATGAAAAGATGCTCATATTCACTAGCTAATCAAGTAATGCAAATCAACACTACAATGAGATAGTACCTCACACTTGTTAGATTGGCTATTATCAACAAGACAGGTAATAAGTGTTGGAGAAACTGTGGAGAAAAAGGACATCTCATTCACTTCTGGTGGGAACACAAAGTAGTACAACTATTATTGAAGAAAATATGATGGTTTCTCAAAAAATTAAGAATAGACTTACCATATGACCCAGCATTTCCTCTACTGAGTCTCTACCCCAAAACTTGAAAACATTTACATTTAAAGACAAATGCACCCTGATATTCATTGCAGCATTATTCACAGTGGCCAAGACATGGAAACAACCAAAGTCTCCCTTGATAGAGGAATAAATAATAAAGATGTGGTACATACATATATACAATGAGATAGTACTCAAAAATAAGAAATAATGGCATACTGCCATTTACAGCAACATAGATTGATCTTAAGAGCATTATACTGAGTAAAATATGTAAATAAGAAAAATCTAAGTACTATATGATTTCACACATAGGTGGAATATAAAAATGAGACTAGAAGTGACATCAGAGAAATGGCACCGTGAGGAGCACTACTGATAAATCTCCCCAAAATTTTAACAAGTTCTTCAACCAGAGACAGAAAAATCTATCCTTGGAGCATCTGGAAGTCCCATATATTGAAAACGAAGGTGTGATTGAGTGAAAAATTGAATAACTATATAATCAACTCTGTAGAAAATAATATGGAGAAAGGAACACTCCGCCTTCCTCACTAAACTGAGCAAGAACTGTTTTCACTTGGAACTGAGATAGAGGGCTAAAGGTGTGGAGAGAGCCAGGCTGCAGCACAGACGTCCAAGCTAAGGAAAGAGTGTGCCTGCAGCGACTCAGCCAACGCAAGCTAATGCCCACGCTGTAACCTGGTAAAGACAGGTGAGCAGAAACTGCCATTAGACCCAATATCCTGGTCGGCAAGCATGGATAGTTTGCGAGAGGTTTCTCCTAGCGCCCTGGGAGTGGGCACCCGTGTTCCCAGACAGAAGGGCAGGTTCAGAGGCCTATGCATGGGCTGTGACCAGAGTCTTGGTGTGGTCCCTTCACCCTGAACAGCTGCACCCAGGGAGTGAATGAAAGCAAACTTCCCTATGCCCAAACTTCTCTGGGCAGGTGGGGCATATCACCCAGCCATTCAAGCTAACAGCCCCAGGAAGAAAAAATAAAAAAGCCTTAGGGGGAGGGGTATGCAAACAGCTTGCAGTCTGTCTCTGGAGCAGATCTATGGATCCAATCACTGAAATTAGCTTAACCCACAATCTGCTCACCTGCCAACTGACCTATGGGCTCTAACTGACAAGATCTCTCTCAGTTCAGCAATCTAAGATAAGAGGCGTGATATGTTTGAGTGCCTCTTGCTATGCACGTAGGGGTGGGGGCAACTTCTGATTGGCAGAGCTTTCATACTCAGAGCTATACATTAAAAAGAGGGACTTGGCAGCTTTTAAGACCTCCTATTCTGCAGGCAGCAACTGGGCATCTTCTTCCCAGCCTAAATAGGATACAAACTGCAAAATGCCTGGGGAAAGTGGTCCCACGGGGTGTTGAGGCATACTGGACACATCTAGAGGCTCATAGGCAACTTGAGAGCAATTGGCTCCCAGCCCTGCATGATTACGCTGGCAGCTCTGACTGAGAGAACCTTACCCAGAGCCCTACGCAGAGTGGGAATAGAGTGGGGATTTGCCAGCTCTTTGAGCCTTTTACTCTCCAGGCAGAGGAAGTGGCAACCTCATAGCTAGATCATCAGGCTGCTAATTCAGGAAGGAGAGATTGGAGAGAGGCTCCGGGAAAACAGACTCTCTCATTGTCAGAGCCTGAAAATGCTAACAAGCCTCAACTACCAATGACACTGAAGCCTAATATATGACATCACCATAAAAACTTATGAACTGCAAATCTCTACCTAAGCTTGCGACAGGGTCAGAGCCTGGGGTACAGAGTCACCAACCAGGAAGAGGGAGAGGAAAGAAAAAGGAAGAAGATAACCTCTCAAAATAAAAAAAAAATCCACAGACTTTATAACTTTTTCCATTTTGTGTGTGTGTGTGTGTTTCTTTCATCTTCTTGTCTTTATTATATATTTTTTTCTCTTCCACCTTGGTCCATTTATTCTCAGCGTGTCTTATTCTTTCCCCTTCTTGAACTACACTATCCATAAGTGTTACATCTCCCATTTTCTTTCTTTTCTTCTTCCTTTCTCTCTATGAGGGTTATACTCCAAAACTCTTAACTCTCTTTCTCTTTTTGTTCTTTTTTCTTCTTTTCCTTTTTCACTTATTTTCTCCCTTTCTATTGGTTTCTTCTTTTCTCCTTTACTTTTCCTCTCATTCAATTCTCAATCATGAACAAATTATTTTATTTGGGACTCAAATGTTTTTTCTTTGTGGCATTTGGGTGCTTTTGACTTTGCTTTTTAATTTATTAGCATTACTCCCAACCCAAGCTCTCCATTCTACCTAGTTTCTGCTCCACTTAATACAATAGTATTTTTTTCCTTTTTTCTGTTTCTCTCTTATCCCTCTCATTATGTCCCTTAGTCAACCATCACTTACAAGCAAATCATTTTATTCTTGACCCAATTTTTTTTTCCTTTTTTGCATTTTGTGGGTCCCTACCTCCTTTTTTGCTCCTTTATTACTTCTCTTCAACTCAGGCCCTCTGTTATAGGTAGTTTTTGTTCCATTTAGCACAAAATAATTCACAGTTCATCACAATATTTTCTCAAGGAGGAGGGAAGAGGAGAAGAAAAAAGAGGGAAATAATAAATTTTCTTTCTTTTTTTTCTTTCCTTTTTTTTTTACTTTTTATTCTTTATTAACTGTCATTAGTACTAACAAGAAAACCACCCTCATCTGCCATTATGGAAAAGGAAATAGAATATTATGAATACAAAAGACAGAGTTGTAGCACAGATTAATGAGGAAAAATCTATGGAGAAAAAAATTTAATATATTGAAAACCTTGGAGCTAAATGACAGAGAATTTAAAACAGAAATCCTAAAAATACTCAGAGATATACAAAAAAAAAAAAAAAAAAAAAAAAACCACAGAAAGGGAATTTAGGGAGCTCCGAAAACAACTCAACAAACACAAAGAATATATTACCAAGAAAATTAAAACTATAAAAACAAATCAAACAGAGATGAAAAACTCAATTCATGAATTGAAAAATGATGTGACAAGCTTAGTTTATAGAACAGGCCATATAGAAGGTAGGATTAGTGATATAGAAGAAAAGCAACTTGAGGCACAACAGAGAGAAGAAGAGAGAGACTCAAAAATTAAAAAAAATGAGAAAACCCTACAGGAACTGTCTAACTCCATCAAAAAGACTAACATAAGAGTAATAGGTATATCAGAGAGAGAATGGAATGCAGAACATATTCAAACAAATAATAGAAGAGAACTTCTCAAGCTTGTGGAAAGAACTAAAGCCTCAAAGCTAAAAAACAAACAAAACACCAAGTTATCTTAACCCCAACAAACCTACTCCAAGGCACATCATAATGAAATTGGCACAAACCAATGACAAAGAAAAAATACTCAAGGCAGCCAGGGAAATGAAGAATACAATATATAAAGGAAGGCCTATTAGATTATCATTGGATTTCTCAGCAGAAACTCTACAAGCTAGAAGAGAGTGGACCCCAATACTTAAAGTCCTGAAAGAGAGGAACTTTCAGGCAAGAATACTATACCCTTCAAAGCTATCCTTCAAATATGAAGGAGAAATAAAAACATTCACAAATACAGAAAAGATGAGGGAATTTATCATTAGAAAACCCCCACTCCAGGAAACACTAAAGGGGGTTTTACAACCAGATACAAAGAACAAAACAAAACAAAACCACAAGTAAAAGCTCCACCAAGAACACAATAAAACCAAATTTAAAATGTGACAACAAAAACAAAAACAAAAAAAGGGGAGAGGACGGAGATTAATAGTAGCAAAGGATGATGGAGTGCAGAAGCACTCATAAGATAGTGTACTACAATGAACATGGTAGGTACCCTTTTCATTACTTAATGGTAACCACCCTTGAAAAAACTACCATGGAAGCACATGACTTAAAAAAGGGAGCAACAGAGGAAAAAAGTATGGAATACAATGAAACAGAAACAAATGATAGAGAAGCAAAGGAGAAGAATCAAACAAGATACAAAACTAACAGAAAGCAATTTATAAAATAGCAATAGGAAACACACGTGTCAATAATTACACTAAATGTAAATGGATTAAACTCACAAATAAAAAGACACAGAGAAGCAGATTGGATTAAAAAGAAAAATCCAACTGTATGCTGCCTACAAGAAACACATGTAAGGAACAAGGATAAAAGCAAATTCAAAGTGAAAGGCTGGAAAACAATACTCTAAGCAAATAACATCCAAATAAAAGCAGGTGTAGCAATACTCATATCTAATAATGTTGACCTGAAGACAGCAAAAGTACTCAGAGACAAAAATGGTCATTTCATAATGATTAAGGGGACACTGAATCAAGAAGACATAACAATCCTTAATATATATGCACCAAACCAAGCAGCACCAAAATATATAAGACAGCTACTTATTGACCTAAAAACAAATACTGACAAAAATACAATCATACTTGGACACCTCAATATACCGCTGACAGCTCTAGATCATTCATTCAAACAGAAAATCAATAAATACATATTGGCCTTAAACAAAACACTAGAGCAATTGGAGATGATAGACATCTATGGGACATTTTATCTCAAAGCAAGAGAGTATACATTTTTCTCTAATGTACATAAAACATTCTCAAGAATTGAACATATGTTGGGCCACAAAAATAACATTAGCAAATTCAGAAAAATTGAAAGTGTACCAAGCATATTTTATGATTATAAAGCCTTGAAACTAAAATTCAACTGCAAAAAAGAGGGGAAAAAGAAACCCCAAAATGTGGAAACTAAACAACATACCTTTAAAAAATGGTTGGGTCAAAGAAGACATAAGCACAGAGATAAAAAGATATATATACAGACAAATGGAAATAACAATATGACATATCAGAATTTCTGGGATGCAGCAAAAGCAGTAATAACAGAGAAGTTCATATCACTTCAGGCATATATGAACAAACAAGAGAACCCAAGTAAACCACTTACCTTCACACCTTAAGAAACTAGAAAAAGAAGAACAAATACAACTGAAAACCAGCTGAGGAAAGAAAATGATAAAAATCAGAGCAGAAATAAATGAAATAGAGTACAGAAAAACTATAGAAAAAATAATAAAACAAGGAGCTGGTTCTTTGAAAAGATCAACAAAATTGACAAACCCTTGGCAAAACTCATCAATAAAAAAAGAGAAAGGACTCATAAAAACAAAATCCAAAATAAAGAGGAGAAATCACCACAGGCATCATAGATATGCAAAGAATTATTGTAGAATACTATGAAAAAACTATACGCCACCAAATTCAACAATCTAGAAGAAATGGTTAAATTCCTAGAACAATACAACCTTCCTAGACTGAGTCATGAAGAAGCAGAAAGCCTAAACAGACCAACTAGCAAGGAGGAAATAAAAAAAAAAACTATTAAAAACTTCCCCAAAAATAGAAGTCCAGGCCCAGACGATTATACTAGTAAATTCTATCAAACATTGTAAGAAGACTTGGTTCCTATTCTACTTAAAGTCTTAAAAAAACTGAAGAAGCAATACTTCCAAACACATTTTATGAGGCCAACATAACCTCATACCAAAACCTGGCAAGGACGGCACTAAAAAGAAAACTACAGACCAATATCTCTAATGAATACAGATGCTAAAATACTAAACAAAATACTAGCAAATCGAATACAACAACATATTAAAAAAATAATACATCATGATGAAGTGGGATTCATCCCAGAATCTCAAGAATGCTTCAACATACATAGAATGGTTAACATAATACACCATATCAACAAAACAAAGAACAAAAAACACATGATCTTATCAATAGATGCAGAAAAGGCATTCGATAAAATACAAAACAACTTTATGTTTAAGACACTCAACAAAATGGGTATAGAAGAAAAATATCTCAACATATGATAAACCATCAGCTAACATCATTAAATGGCATAAAACTGAGGACTTTCCCTATTAAATCAAGAGCAAGACAGGGTTGTCCACTCTCTCCCTTCTAACTTAACGTGGTGCTAAAGTTGTAGCCAGAGCAATCAGACAAGATAAAGAAATGAAAGGTATCCATATTGAAAAAGAAGAATTAATTTTTGAAGATGATATGATCCTATACATCGAAAATCCCAAAGACTACACAAAAACATTACTAGAAACAATAAACCAATACAGTAATGTCATAGGATACAAAATTAATATACAAAAGTTCATAGCCTTTCTATATGCCAACAATGAAACATTAGAAACTGAACTCAAAAAAATAATTCCATTCACGATTGCAACAAAAAAATAAAATACCTAGGAATAAACATAACAAAGAATGTAAAAGACCTATATAACAAAAACTACAAAGCATTGTTAAGGAATATTGAAAAACATATAAAGAGATGAAAAAATATTCCTTGTTCTTGGATAGGAAGAATAAATATAATTAAAATGGCCGTATTACCCAAAGCAATATACAAATTTAATGCAATTCCATCAAAATTTTAATGACATTTTTTAAAGAAATGGAAAAAAATCATCAGATTTATATGAAACTATAGAAAACACCGAATAGCCAAAGCAATCCTAAGAAAAAAGAATGAAGCTGTGGGTATTACAATACCTGACTTCAAACTATATTATAGAGCCATGACAATAAAAACAGCATTGTTTTGGCAGATAAACAGACACTCACACCAGTGGAACAGAATAGAAAGTCCAGAAGTAAAACCACATGTATGTGGTCAAATAATTTTTGATAAAGGGGCCAACACACAATAGAGAAAAGAAAGCCTCTTCAAAAAATGGTGCTGGGAAAACTGGAAAGCCACATGCAAAAGAATAAAACTCGACTACAGTTTGTCCCCTTGTATTAAAATTAATTCAAAAATGTATCAAAGACCTAAATATAAGACCTGAAACAATAAAATACATAGAAAAAAAACATAGGTACTAAACTCATGGACCTTGGTTTTAAAGAGCATTTTACAAATTTGATTCCAAAGGCAAGGGAAGTGAAGGCAAAGATAAATGAATGGGACTACATCAGACTAAGATGTTTTTGCTCAGCAAGAGAAACTGACAACAAAATAAACAGACAGCCAACTAAATGGGAGCTGGCATTGTTCACAGTGGCCAAGACATGGAAACAACCAAAAAGCCCTTCAATAGATGACTGGATAAAGAAGATGTGGCACATATACACTATGGAATACTACTGAGCCATAAGAAATGATGACATCAGATTATTTACAACAAAATGGGTGGATCTTGATAACATTATACGGAGTGAAATAAGTAAATCAGAAAAAACAATAACTGCATGATTCCATACATAGGTGGGACATAAAAATGAGACTAAGAGACATAGACAAGAGTGTGGTAATTACTGAGGGGGGGAGGAGAGGGAGGGAGAGGGAAAGGGGGATGGGGACAGGCACAAAGAATACTGGATAGAAGGTGACGGAGGACAATCTGACTTTGGGTAATGAGTATGCAACATAATTGAATTACAAGATAACCTGGACATGTTCTCTTTGAACATATGTACCCTGATTTATTGATGTCACCCCATTAAAATTTTTTAAAAATTATTAAAAAAAATAAATAAATTGAGACTAAAAAAACAAAAGACAAAGATAAAAATGAAATGGTTTCCAGGGGGAAGGGCATGTGGAGGAGAGAGACAGGGAAGAGTGGGCAGAACGGTGTATGGAGGGACAAATATGAGGTGATGGATAATGATAGGACTTTGGATGATGGGTATATAGCATAATCAACAGTTCAAATGCTATAGAGATGTTTCTTTGGAACCTATGTATTTTTGTTGATCAATGTTACCCTGTTAAAGTTAATTTTCTAAATAAAATTTAAAAATAAAAATAAAATAAAACATCAACTTGTACATCTTACATGCTTGCAATATTTATTTGTAAATTAGACTTCTATAAATTAGGCGGAAGGGTGCAGAAATAACCAAACCAAACCAAAAAAAATTACATTTTTTCATCAAATGTCATTTTAATCACCCCAATGGAATGCAAATACCCCAAAATACAATAGCTGGGTAATATTGGCTACAATGTACTGCAGGAGCTAGATAGCAAATGTGCGAGTTTTAAGATAGGTAGGTAGCTAGATATTAATAGGGAAAGAGAACAAGAAAATTAGACATTAAATTTTATAAAACTTGAAAATCCTGCTTCAGTAAGAAGCTTCAGCATTCCATTTAGATTAATTTGCTAGGTTAAAACATTCATATACTAATTAGTCCATTGTGCTCTCAGAGTCCATTGTGCAATTAGTAAATCTGATTCAGGTTTACAAAGTTTCCTAATTGCAATGCCAGTCCAACGCCTGGGAAGCAAGGAGGAAGGTCTTCCACTTTAGAGCATATGCAGTAGAAGCTGAATGGTACCATGGAATGTTGTCAGTCTAGCCTAGAAGGATCTGATTTGTTAGTGAGAACAAACAACATAAGCCTTTGAAATTTTAAAGAACCTGATTGGTTAGCCTAAGGAAAGCCAGTCCTTCTAAGCCCCCAAATATAATCACAAGCTAAGCAAGATCTCTCTTTTCCTGCTTAGAAAGAAGCTTAACCTGCTCCGTGCATGGACTCCAAGTAGCAACCAGACTGACTGGGCTAAAATTGGCTTGTTGCCTGGTGGGAGAGAAATTTCTCAAGTACAGGCTTTGTGTAGCACCTGAACTAGACTAAGTTTTGATATAGGGTAAGTCATGGTACAAAACGTGTACTTCAGTCTTTATTTTATTTTATTTTTTTGCATTTTTCTGAAGTTGGAAACAGGGAGGCAGTCAGACAGACTCCCGCATGTGCCCGACCGGGATCCACCCGGCACGCCCACCAGAGGGCGATGCTCTGCCCATCCAGGGCGTCGCTCTGCTGCAATCAGAGCCATTCTAGCGCCTGAGGCAGAGGCCACAGAGCCACCCTCAGCACCCTGGCAAACTTTTGCTCCAATGGAGCCTTGGCTGCGGGAGGGGAAGAGAGAGACAGAGAGGAAGGAGAGGGGGAGGGGTGGAGAAGCAGATGGGTGCTTCTCCTGTGTGCCCTGGTCAGGAATCGAACCCAGGACTCCTGCATGCCAGGCCGACGCTCTGCCACTGAGCTAACTGGCCAGGGCCTACTTCAGTCTTTATAATGGGTAAATGGATATGAGACTAGACTATTTCCTTGGAGGGACAGATGGATACGAGATACTGAAAACCTGTGAGAAACTTTCTATTTCAGCTCTGAATAAATCTTACTATAACAGTTTATGCTCCTCCACATGTGGGTTCTTTGAAATTTGTTTCTCTTGACACCTTAATGCAGTGGTTCTTAAGATTTTTAGGTGTGCCCTATGGTATTCCAGAGAAATATGTGCCTGTTGGGACCCAAAAACCAACAGGGTTTTTGGAGTTTAAAATTTTGGGGGACAGAGGTGTGGGGAATTGGCTGTAAACTGACAGTCTGCCCAACCCCCACCTCACTTGCCTGATTAGGTTGCAAAAAGCTGTTAAGCTGTGGTACTGGATTGTTCACACTACCACCCATGTTCCCCAGAAAGACTAAAGGCAAGTTTCTTCTATTGTTTGTTTGGTGTAAAGTTAAGATAATATGTATGGTGGGGGTTTTCTATACTCAACACAATTAAGAGTATAAAGAGAGGAATTCTTTAATGTATTGATGAGAAAATCAGAGTTTGCCTTTCAAATATATACCCAAACATTGAAGAAATCACTAGAACACATCAGGTTCATGTTTCTCATAAACACAAGAATGAAAAAAACTTAACACATTTGCACTGGGACTTGCCGAATTTTCTAAATCTTACTAAGAATGCATTTATATATATAAAAAGATCATTTTTGTCATTTTTTTATTTTTAACCCCTCTTTTTTATGAATTCTAAAAAGCATAACAAAAAATGTAACATAAAAATGTAATGTAAGAATAAATGTAATTTTGTCATATTTATTTTGTTTAATTACCATAAAAGCATGCTTGGATTTTATATTTTTTCTTTAATATTTGACTTAATTATTATAACACATTTCTCAGAAATTTGTATATAGTGTGCCTACAATTATTTGTAGGATTTTAAAATGCGCCCTGACTTTAAAAAGTTTGAGAACCGCTGCCCTAATGGAACAACATCAGAACTGGCATCAGAGCGGATATCACAAGTGCCAAAGGTGATGGATGCTGGGCTCTTGGGAATGTGCCTATATTGCAGAAGATGAGAAGTGGAGAATCTGTGAATGTGGATGTTACCAGTGCTGTAGGAACCTAGCAACAATGGTCATAAGAACCAGGATCCAAAATTTCTTTATCCAGCATTGTCTTCACAGCACCCTCTATTGACCAAACAGTATTATGCTAGTTCAAAGGAAACCTATTTAAAGTGCTTAGACCCATTTCACAGAGCATGCAATAATGGTCAATTTTGAAAAAGTACATATATAATATATATTTAATAATATGTATATATAATATGTATATAGTGGGTCAGATGATAGTGGTATGAAAAAAATAAAACAAGAAAATAATGATTTTCTGAGTGTATCTACTTTAGTTTGACTAAAGAGCTAATATTGAATCTGAAATGAAGATGACACAAAGAAGCAAGATGTAACCATATAGAGCAGTGGTAGTCAACCTGGTCCCTACCAGCCACTAGTGGGCATTCCAGCTTTCATGGTGGGCAGTAGAAGAGCAACCAAAGTATAAATAAAAAGATAGATTTAACTATAGTAAGTTGTTTTATAAAGATTTCTATTGTGAAACTTATCAAAAATCTGACATAAAATACTTGGTAATTATTATTATATGCTTTAACCTGCTGTAACTCTGCTTTATAAATTTTATAAAGTAAAGTTACTTCCCTACTTTATAAATAACCATTACTGTGGAACTGGTGGATGGCTAAAAAATTTTACTACTAACAGAGATACAAAAGTGGGCAGTAGGTATAAAAAGTTTGACTATCCCTGATATAGAGAATGAATATCCCAAAGCAGAAGAACCAACAAGTGTAAAAATCCTGAGATAAGAAGGAGTCTAGACTTATTAAAGAACATGAAAGGGATCTTTAAAATTGGTAGCACATTTTATCTTCAGAGCTAGAGAAAACCAAAGCCACCAGATCAGATCTAAGAGAGCTCAAGAACTTCTACTAGCCCAATTATGTAGTTGTTCTTTGTCCTAGTGCAGATGATAAAGTTTCTTTTCTTTTTTTTTTAATTTTTTTTATTTTTGTATATATTTTTCTGAAGCTGGAAACGGGGAGAGACAGTCAGACAGACTCCCGCATGCGCCCGACCGGGATCCACCCGGCATGCCCACCAGGGGCAACGCTCTGCCCACCAGGGGGTGATGCTCTGCCCCTCCGGGGCATCGCTCTGCCATGACCAGAGCCACTCTAGCACCTGGGGCAGAGGCCAAGGAGCCATCCCCAGCGCCTGGGCCATCTTTGCTCCAATGGAGCCTTGGCTGCAGGAGGGGAAGAGAGAGACAGAGAGGAAGGAGGGTTGGGGGTGGAGAAGCAAATGGGTGCTTCTTCTATGTGCCCTGGCCGGTAATCAAACCTGGGTCTCCCGCACGCCAGGCCGACGCTCTACCGTTGCGCCAACCGGCCAGGGCCTGATAAAGTTTCTAAAACTGTCATTTCTAGATACCTTAGATTTTAAATCTATTTTTGTTTCTCAATATGATGAACATAAAATTATATGACCCAGTAATGCCACTACCATGTATATACTCAAGAGAAATTAAAACATATTTATATAAAAACTTACACATAAATATTCATGGCTGCATTATTTATAATAGCAAAAAAATAGAAGTAACACAAATGCCCACAAACTGATGAATGAAACAAAATATGGGTACTAATATACTGGAATATCATTTGGTCATAAAAATGAGTGAAATACTGCTGCAACATGAAAGACACAGTACAAAATGAATGAACCTAGAAAACAAGTGAAAAAAATTAGACACCAAAGGCAGGGGAATGGAGTATTACTGCTAATGTATACAAGGTTTTTTCTGGGGATGATGATATAATTGTGATAAAAATTGACTGTGGTAGCATACTAAAAAACATTTAATTGTATACTTTAAATGGGAGAATTGTATGGTAAGTGAATTATATCTCAATAAAAGTTTTAAAGTCAAATTGTACTACTGATTTATTGAATGCAGGTCTAGAAATACTTTGGAGTCTTTAGGACAGATTGGAATGACACATCTGTTGAGATGTACCTTTTCAGTGAGTCAAGTATTATATATTAAGATCTCAAAGAAAGCTCATCCTATACTGTTATTGAGTTGTATATCTGAAAAGTTCCCTACAATTCCCAGGTTAGTTGTTACATGGATTTTTGCCTCATTCTGCCACTACTTGTATTTTTCTTAGGAGATGTGGTAAAATAATAGGAAAAACACTGAATTTGGAATCAGAAAATGTCAATTTGATACACAGTCCTATCACTAACTCTACAACCTTGAGCTAGTAACTTAACCTCTCTGAGACTTAGTTTTCTCCTTTTGAAAAAGGGACAGTAAAATATAGGTCTACAATATTGTGACAAATTAATTAATGCATATAAAAGTGATTGGGAAGTTATGCAATTATAAAAATAGAATGGAATATTGTTGATCAAACAGGTGAATACACCCCGATGCACACATGCACACTCAAAATGACTTTTTTTAGAAATAGGCTATGAAAACATGCAGAGTTAGGGTAAATAATTAGAGGCAGTGAGGTACAGTAGGATGAAAGCCCTGAGTAGATAAGAGTCCAGGGCTTCACTGACCTCATGCTGAAAACAGCAAAATAGCAAGATAAGATTCAATAACAGAATTGCATAGGCTCTCACGAGAGAGATTAGAAGTCCGCATATTTCTTGTCATTTACTTCACCAATCTGAAAACTTTTTCTGTCTGTTTCCTTCAGTTATTTGTACTGGCTAATAAATAACTAAGAAAGACTGGGGACAGGGCTTCAGTCCTGCAGTCTGCTAACCAGGGCTGTTGCCTCCCCTCAGCCCATCAGAGAATCTGGTCTCTGAGCAGTTTGTTGTCATTGCGACAGTGTAAGTTTCATTACTTCAAGATATTCCTGGTCATGGTGCTAAGTGGTTCCCCATGTAAGGTACCAGATGAAACAACCTCCCAAAGCCTGGCAAAGGAGAAGGACATCCTCTCATCTCATCCCATTTGGTAAGGGACACAATCAGCAGGGGACTAGCCCTTGAATGCTTGCAGTGAGGTCACTTTTAGGGATCAGGCCTGGGAATTTTTTCTTCCCTTCATCTCTCCATCATGGGGAATTCCCTTTCTCTTGAGCAGCAGAGTCTCAAGTTATAGCTACAAGGACTCCTTCAAGCTGCAGGGTGTCAGGTCAGAATTTAACTGCCCTCTTGCTCATGATCTGACAACAATGTCCTTGGTATTCAAAGAAGGGAAATTTAGACTTAGAAGACTGAGAAAGTACTTTTACTAAGAAGATGATTGAAGCAATCAGGATGGAATATAAAATGACTCCTTGGGATCTTGTAAAAACTGTTCTTACCATCTAACCCAAAACTCAGACTAACCCCTCCCCCCTAGATATTTCACCAATCCTAACCAGCAGGAAGTAGCTACTGAAGAAAAGACCTTTGGCCCTTTTCCTAGGGGCTGGAATTTTAGGTTTGGCTCCAATGTGCCCTTAAATTCAAGGCAAGCTATGAAAATGGGAGGGGTCATGCCAGGACCCCAATGTAAATAGGAAAAAAAAGGGACACTTTTAAACCTCAAGTGGTTCCATAGCCCACCACCTCCCTTCTTTTTAGTCATTCTGGAAGACTGCTGAGCACAAATAAAGATTCTTGCTTTCTCTGCAATTAATAATAATACTGTAAAATATAAAGTATGGCAAATGTTTAACCAGGTGGACTAAAAAAGCATTTGATTTTATGACTAGTTTAAATTTGATTAATATCTTCTGACAGTCTTAACAAAAAGTTTGTTTTCCCTCAGTTTACAAAAGGTTCCTGTTATCTATGTTATGTCTTCTAAAATATGAGTTTGTCAATAAAAGAGCTTGTTTCTAAAGGTCATGAAATACATTCATAAAAGTATCAATCTAAAATTGCTTATTATTGACTTAGTTGTCACTGAAAGTTAAGGTTTTTATAAGTTGAGAATTCTGATTAATTAGAAAGAAATTGCATGGTTTTAATGATGAAAGGTTTAAGGTATACAGGTACTTTTGAAAGGAAGAGGGAGAAAATAAATTGTTCTGAAAGCTGGTTATTTTGAATGGCAAAGTAGGTTTGTGTAAGTTGCAGAAGGTTTGTGCAGAAAAATAAAAAAAGAAAAGTGTATGGCCAGTAGTCAGGACCATCACAGCCATGCACATGCAAGTTCCTATTAGATTCAGACAGACAGTAAAGAAACAACAGAGCCAAAAAATGGTGAACCATTCCTTTATTCTAGCCTTGCACCAGGCAGGCAAGTAAAAACACACAGGGCACAAAAACCCACTCACACATTCTCCAGTTCCACAACTAGGAGAATCTTCTTTGAGTTTTCCTAGAATCAAAGCGCCCCCCCACACACACACACCAACCTCGGTCCACTCTGGTTCCCCATCTCCTTCTCTCTGCACAGACTCGGCAAAACACAGCTTCCTTCTTTCTCAAAAACTTTTATTTGCATCAAAACCCCTCCTCCAGCACACATTAGCATTACAAAACCCCTTCCCAAGCAGGAAGGTAATTAGCAGTTTCACATGGGTAGTGGCCATTTTTAACAATAAAAGTGAGCAATTCAGAAAATACAAATTTTACAAACTCACTGGACCATCATTTTACCCCATTTTGCTCACTTTGCAATCCACATCACAGGCATTACTGTGCAAGGCATGAGGCACATCACACAAAAAAATTACAGCAACAGCACAAGTCATACACTTTCAGCAATTACAAAGGTGCCCTACACCAGAGTTGTCCCCCTCCAATCAGGGTTTCTCACATTTTCCAAAGCCATAAGTCCATTCAACAAGGGAGCCAGTGCCCCCTCTGGTCACATTCCAGAAATCAGTCCATGCACATGGGGCCTCAGGCCTCCCCTCCCGTCCCTGCTGTCTTGGCAGATCTCATGATGCTGCCCCAAGGAGGAGCACATGGCAATAGCAGCCAACATTTTTACCTTTGCTCCAGAGAGCATGCTGCCATCCACCCCTTTGTCCAGCAATTGCAGCAAACATACTAAGGGTGTAATAGAAACTTCTTGCTGCTGTGGTTTTACCTTCTGATGTCTGTAGACTGAAGCTTTAGCCCAATTCTCTTTATCCTCAGAAGAGGAGCTGGAAACACCTACTCCCACCAACTCAGTTCCATTCTGCCAGCACCAGTCCATCTTAGGCTCCTGCAGTTTCTGGCTCTCAGCAACTTCCAGGGTAAACTGCAACTTACACACCTGTAATTCCTTCTGCAGAGACTGCTCCATTTCTAGGTACAACTCGTGAAACTGGTTGGCCTCCTTTTCCAGCATTTGCTCCAGTTCCAGTATCTGCATCTCTTTCTCCCATGGCCATTCCAACTCCTTCTGCTGCTCCATTTGCAGGCCTTGGGCAGCCCCTGTCACAGAGCTCTCGGTTTTCTCACATAGGGCTATAAAAATTAGCCAGCTCATGGTCCTCAAAAGGACAGCCACAGGGAACCATAACAAAAGCCAGTCCTCTCTACCACACCCCTCAAGGGTGATGGTGGCTCCATACTGATCTGATTTGAATCCTGCCAACTACACCAAATGTATGGCCAGTAGTCACAGCCATTGCAGCATACACATGCAGTTTCCCATTAGGTTCAGATCAATGGAAAAGAAACAACAAAGCCAAAAAATGGTGGACCATTTCTTTATTGTAGCCTTGCACCAGGCCGGCTAGTAAAACCACACAGGACACCAAAATCCATTCACACATTCTCCAGTTCCACAACCAGGAAAATCTTCTCTGAGTTTTCCTAGAATCAAAGGCCCCCCTTCAGCCTCAGACCCCTCTTGTTCCCCATCTTCTTCTCTCGGCACAAACTCTGCAAATCATGGCTTCCTTCTTCCTCACAAACTCTGCAAAACATGGCTTCCTTCTTCCTCACAAACTTTTCTTTGCACCAAAACCCCTCCTCCAGAACACATTAGCTTAACAAAATTCTTTCCCAGACAGGAAGGTAATTAAGAGTTTCACATGGGCAGAGACCATTTTAACAATAGAAGTGAGCAACTCAGAAAATACAAATTTTACAAACTCATTTGCCCAACAAAAAATAAATGAGAAAGTAAAAAAAGATGAGAAAAGAAAAAAAAGAAGGACTTTATAAATAGGATTGTCCTGAAAGGAAAATAAAAATGAACATTAGGACATTCATTGAGGCCTCAAGAGCTCGAGAAATTCACTCAAATTTACAGGCATTAGCCTTCTTTTTTTGTGACAGAGACAGAGAGAGATAGAGAAAGGGACAGATAGTGACAGATAGACAGGAAGGGAGAGAGATGAGAAGCACCAGTCCTTTGTTGCAGCACCTTAGTCATTCATTGATTACTTTCTTGTATGTACCTTGACTGGGGAGTTACAGCACATTGAGTGACTCCTTGCTCAAGCCAGCAACATTGGGCTCAAACTCATGATCCTTGCTCAAACCAGATGAGTCTGTGTTCAAGCTGGCAACCTTGGTGTTTTGAACCTGGGTCTTCTGCTTCCCAGTTTGACACTCTATCCACTGCTCCACTGCCTGGTCAGGCGAGTCATTAGCGTTCTTAAGCCCCAACTGTACAAAGAAAAAAAGGGGCAGCCAGGAGGAGAAACTCATCCCACACAAACCATTGTATAAAGCTTTTTTTACCCTTAATTTTTAAAAACATTTTCTCTTATAGACTTACTACAGCTGAGATGCATTTTATACCAGCTGAGCTTTGGCTTAAGCCTCTTGTGTTTTACCAGGATGTATTAGCAAGTCCTGAGTGGCATAATCCAATCAAATTATTAACCTGGGGGCAAGGGTGTATTCTAGTTTTTTCATCAACAGGTCTTCTTTGAATACTAGCAAGAAATGTAAAGCCTTATTTTGAGCTGGCATCAGCCCCTAGACTGTCTACAGCAACCTTGTTCCAGAGATCCAGAAGCTGATAGTAAATCCACCTTCAGAAGTAAACCTGAAAATTTGGACACCTAACTTGCTCCCAAGCACTGAGGGAATGCCTGATGTTACCTGAGACACTTTAGAACATCCAACCATGTGTACTGAAAACGTTTTGCAAAATAAAGGCATGTCTGTAACCCCTAAAAACATGTTTCTCTCTGCTTGTCCTTCACCTTCCACTGCAACCACCTAACCATTTACTCTCTGTTATTCTTAACTAAAAACAAAAAAGAGGAATAAGTAGAAATATACTATGAAAATATGTAGTTAGGGTAAACAATTAGAGGCAGAAAGGCACACTAGGGCAAAAGCCTTGAGTAGACAATAGTCTAGAGCCTCTCTGACCCCATGCTAGAAATAACAAAACAACAGAATAAGCTTCAATAACAGAATTGGTAAGGCTCTCAGAAGAGAAATTAGAAGTCAGCATGTTCCTTGTCCTTTACCTCACCAACTTGAAAACATCTTCTGTCTGTTTCCTTGACTTTTTTGTACTGGCTCATACATATCTGAGAAATGCTGGGGACAGTGCTTTAGTCCTTTAGTCTGCAGACCAGGGCTGTTGCCTCTCCTTAGCCCCTTGGAACGTCTGGTCTCTGAGTAGTTCATTGACGCTGTGACAACTTTTGAAAGTACATTATACTTTTATTTTGCAAAGTGTTATCTAAATTGTGCTTTTTAGGAAGCCTGCTCTGCACACAAACCCCTACTTTGCCACAGCAAAACCAACAAATCAGTAAGCCAGATTGGCTTATTTAATAATAATAATCAGTAGATCTTGTCAAGAAGAAACTAACTAGATTAAGTTATTATTGCTTAGTATTATATATATTGCCCTAGTTTCCATATAGTTCTATTTGGATAAAACCAATTTTATAAAAAGAATAGGCTCTGTGTGGCTGAATCCAATATGCTTAAGAGCATTCATTCAAGCATTCATTCAGTTAGCAAGAAGAGAGAAATGAACCAAAAGTTAATGTGCTGGTGAATACAACACTTAATCTTGTTTATTGCTTCACATGAAATATTTTCTGGGAGCTTTCAGTATGCAGAAGGTCTGACCCACCACTCTTAGGCTTGCAAGGTATTGCATAAAAATAATTGTTTTCTTTCTTAATGCCCAACTGAGATAAAGTAAATTGAAGAAATGGAGTTTTAGAATTGGATATGAGATGGTAGCAAGGAAGAGATAATTCTTGGAGTGCACAGAGCACATTAGGGGATGCCAGACCCTCCACTATGAAGGTATTGAATCTCAGAAGCAGGAAAAATGTGCAGAAAAGAAAGGAAAGAGTCTTGTGTTGGCTGCTTTGCATTTTTTCTCAGAGCCCCTAAATAGCAAGAACCTTCTGTGCCCTGTCCACAACCTATATTCTCAATTAAAATGAAAGCAAATAGATTTTATTGAAAATTTATTGTATGCCGAACTCCATGTTAGAAATATTGGGGTTCACAAACTTGCAATCAAGTGGACGAACATATGTGAAGATGACCTCTAAATGCAAGGCAAGATGTAACCAGAGATCTAATAATACTGCTAAGATTGAGGGCAAAAGAAGAGATTTGTCCTGAAAAGGACTCACTGGAAAGGTTTATTAAAGTAAGAGATTATAGGTCTGGGTATCAAAAAGGAGTAAAATTTGAGCCAAGTGGGCATTCCAGACAGTGGTAACATTATAAAGAAAGCCACCAAAGTGAGTGATGACATTGCATTTATAAGAGAACTAAGAATCATTGAATTGTTGTGTAGTCAAATTCGGGGGCAAGAATGAGCAGGCACGTGTGCTGCCACAGAGGTAAGCTAAAGAGCATGTATTTTATTCTACAGACAATCAGAAGATACTGACAGGTTTAGAGTGTGTGGGGGAGAGGGGTGTTTATAAGATATGTTTACATTAATAATTCTAACTCTGAAGTCTTCAATGTTCTGAACAGTTCTTCAGAAATGCACATATTATGTGCCATAATGCATTTGTGTACTTGAAATAACATTAGAATATGGTGGAGGAGTGGCTAAACCTCTTAGATTTTAGTTTTCTCATCTGTAAAATAAATATGACCTCTGATATTCCTCCTAACCTACACTTCTATAATTCCATTCTCAATAGCTTGTGTGGACACAACTTAGGCAATGATAGATCTGCATAAAAATCTACTTAAATTGGGTCTATATCATTATTGTGAAGTAGTTAGTTTAACAAGGTGGTTGAGGTTTTAAAATACACTTATTTAAATTGGATAAACTATCTGGATAATATACTCTTAGCTTATGTTGTTGTTTTTTATTTTGTCGTTGCTTTTTTTTTTTTTTTTTAAACTGGTGCTTTAGTTTTTATGTTTGAAGTCTAACACAAATTTTGTATTGGTTCCAGTGTCTCAAGAAGTAGTGGCCTATCAGACATCCTGGTATTTAGACATGTGAGAAATGACCCCAGTTAAACCTAGTTGTCAAATCTGAAGGTTTATTGTGTCCAGGAAGGCAGCCCAGGCAGGCAGGTACCTGATTGAGTGCTATACTGTTTTGTTTGTTTGTTTGTTTTAAAAACATATTTTCAACTCAGCCCTTACCTGTTAACAATTTCCTTGGTGACAGTGAAGAGGTGCTTTCTTCAGCAGATCCTAATTGTGAAATGATAAATCTGAGGTGGTAGCAATAATATTGTCTTGCCTATTTGGTGCACTGGGGAAAAAAATTTTTTTTTCATTTTCTGTTGCATGAAGTTTTAGAACTCTTTCTATATATTTCTGCATGACTGATTCCAAATCTGAAATCTGTTTTTCAGTACATGCTCTAGTTTTTATGCAATTTTAATTTCTTTTTGTTACACTTAATGGTATGCATTGGTTTTTAAATTGAAGTTAAAGGGCAATGACTATTGGATTGAACATAACCATATGGCAATTAATGTTTTACATAATTGTAGTTGTTTTTAAATGTAAAAAAATATTACCCAATAAACACACCCTTTTCTTTTGTTTTAAGATTAAATCATGGCTTCTTTGAGTAGGCGTAAATGTAAGAATAATCCTGACACCTTCTGTTATATAGGTGGCTGTTACACACTTCAACGTCAAAGGCGCAATATTTCATCATTTGTGACACATGCATATATTGCCTATCTTCAAGTTCCCCTTGGTGATCAAGGCAAGAATTGGGCTCCCCATATGTGTTTCATAATTGTGAGGAAATGCTTAATGACTGGACAAAAGGAAAACAAAAAGGAATGCCTTTTGGTGTTCCTATTTCTATGGTTTGGCGTGAACTTAAGGACCACAGCAGTGACTGTTATTTCTCTCTGATCCATACAAAGGGCATCGGCAAGAAAAAACAGCATATAATCACATATCCTAATATTCCTTTAGCAATACTACCTATTTCACACTCTGAGACACTCCCGATTTCAGTTTTTAATGGCTTTATTTCTTCTAAAAATGAAGAAAGTAAACATGTTGATCAAGTGTATTTTGATAAGATGCATGAAAAAATGGTTGTAGAATCTGAAGGGTCTTCTCCTGATGCCAAGCAGTAATTAACCCCTCAGCAGTTTAGCCAACCTAAATTGAATGACTTAGTAAGAAATTTGGGCCTATCAAAGAAAGCAGCTGAGTTAATGGCCTCCAGGCTTCAAGAAAAGAATATACTTCAACAGTCAGCTAAAGTATCTCATTTCAGAAAGCGTGAACAAATTTTTGTAGACTTTTTCTTCGAAGACAAACACTTTGTTTACTGTCATGATATCAGTAGTCTTCTCAGCTAGCTAGGTGTTACTACTTACAGTCCAAAAGAATGACATCATGATCAAGTGGGATTCATCTCAGAATCTGAAGGATGGTTCAACATATGTAAAACGGTTAATGTAACACACCATAACAACAAAACAAAAAACAAAAATCACATGATCTTATCAATAGACACAGAAAAGACTTTTGATAAAATACAACACAATTTTATGTTTAAGATTCTCAACAAAATGGGTATGGAAGAAAAATATCTCAACATGATAAAGGCCATATATGATAAACCATCAGCTAACATCATATTAAATGGCACTAAACTGAAGGCTTTCCCCCTTAAATCAGGAACAAGACAGAGTTGTCCACTCTCTCCACTATTATTTAATGTGGTACTAGAGGTTCTAGCCAGAGCAATCAGACAAGACAAAGAAATAAAAGGCATCCATATCGGAAAAGAAGAAGTAAAGGTATCACTTTTTGCAGATGATATGATCCTATACATCGAAAACCCCAAAAAATCCACAAAAAGACTACTAGAAACAATAAACCAATACAATAAGATCTCAGGATACAAAATTAACATACAGAAGTCCATAGCCTTTCTATATGCAGGCAATGAAATATTTGAGAACAAACTCAAAAGAATAATCCCCTTCACAATTGCAACAAAAAAAATAAAATAAAATACTTAGGAATAAACATAACAAAGAATGTAAAGGATTTATACAATGAAAACTATAAACCATTGTTAAGGGATATTGAAAAAGATGTAATGAGATGGAAGAATATTCCTTGTTCTTGGTTAGGAAGAATAAATATAATCAAGATGGCCATATTACCTAATGCAATATTCAAATTTAATGCAACTCCCATCAAAATTCCAATGACATTTTTTAAAGAAATGGAGCAAAAAATCATCAGATTTATATGGAACTATAAAAAAACCCGAATAGCCAAAGCAATTCTAAGAAAAAAGAATGAAGCTGGGGCATTACAATACCTGACTTCAAACTATATTATAGGACCACGACAATCAAAACAGCATGGTATTGGCAGACAAATAGACACTTAGACCAAGGGAACAGAATAGAAAATCCAGAAATAAAACCACATATATATAGTCAAATAATTTTTGATAAAGGGGCCAACAATACACAATGGAGAAAAGAAAGCCTCTTCAACAAATGGTGCTGGGAAAACTGGAAAGCTACATGGAAAAGAATGAAACTGGATTACAGTTTGTCCCCCTGTACTAAAATTAACTCAAAATGGATCAGAGATCTAAACATAAGACCTGAAACAATAAAGTACATAGAAGAAGACATAGTTACTAAACTCATGGACCTGGGTTTTAAAGAGCATTTTATGAATTTGACTCCAAAGGCAAGAGAAGTGAAGGCAAAAATTAATGAATGGCACTACATCAGACTAAGAAGTTTTTGCTCAGCAAGAGAAACTGATAACAAAATAAACAGACAGCCAACTAAATGGAAAATAATATTTTCAAACAACTGCTCAGATAAGGGCCTAATATCCAAATTATACAAAGAACTCATAAAACTCAACAACAAACAAACAAACAATCCAATAAAAAAATGGGAAGAGGACATGAACAGACACTTCTCCCAGGAAGAAACACAAATGGCCAACAGATATATGAAAAGACGCTCATCTTCTTTAGTTATTAGAGAAATGCAAATAAAAACTGCAATGAGATACCACCTCACACCTGTTAGATTAAATATTATTAACAAGACAGGTAATAGCAAATGTTGGAGAGGCTGTGGAGAAAAAGGAAGCCTCATTCACTGTTGGTGGGAATGTAAAGTAGTACAACCATTATGGAAGAAAGTATGGTGGTTCCTCAAAAAACTGAAAATAGAACTACCTTATGACCCAGCAATCCCTCTACTGGGTATATACCCCCATAACTCAGAAACATTGATACGTAAAGACACATGTAGCCCCATGTTCATTGCAGCATTGTTCACAGTGGCCAGGACATGGAAACAACCAAAAAGCCCTTCAATAGATGACTGGATAAAGAAGATGTAGCACATATATACTATGGAATACTACTCAGCCATAAGAAATGATGACATTGGATCATTTACAGCAAAATGGGGGGATCTTGATAACATTATACGAAGTGAAATAAGTAAATCATAAAAAACCAGGAACTGCATTATTCCATACGTAGGTGGGACATAAAAGTGAGACTAAGAGACATTGATAAGAGTGTGGTGGTTACGGGGTGGAGGGGGGAAAGGGAGAGGGAAAGGGGGAGGGGGAGGGGGAGGGGGAGAGGCATAAAGAAAACTAGATAGAAGGTTATAGAGGACAATCTGACTTTGGGTGATGTCACCCAATTAAAAAAATAAAATTATAAAATAAAAAATATATATATAAAAAAGATAAAATGCCACATAACAGTACTATAAATATATCTGCAGAAATTTAGAGTCCTCTTTTTTCTTTCAAAATATTGGCTTATATATAATGTTATTTAATACAACATTCATTCACTGGGCATTTTTTACATATAGTAGAATAATAGTGTTATTTTCACTTGGAAAATAAGATTAAAAACATGTAGTTGTGATAAAGTATTGTAGAATAATAATACCATATTTTTATATTTGTATCCCTAGACCTGTAACTGAGGCTTGGATTTGATAGGGTGCTTGGATATTGGTAGAATAAATGAATGAATACAAAATTGATATAGTATTTAACAGCTCAATTCAACAAAAATGTATTGTGTACTCACTAAACATCAAGCAATTTTCTAGGGCCTGAGGGATCTAGAAAAGGTTATACCTGCTTCTATACCCATGATCAAAAAATGCTCCTACTCTATGGTGGTGATCACACTGTTTGAAGTCACAGTTTTGTAAGGAATCCCCAAGGAAGACTAGCTGGATTAGCCTAACTAAGAAAAAACTTTCTATTGTATATAAACGGTCAGAAAGTAAATATTTCAGTCTTTATGTGTCACATAAAATCTACTGTACAATGTGTCTTTAAAGTCATGGTGCACTTTTGACCAGTCACAGGAAAGCAACAAAAGATGATAGAAATGGCGGGATCTTGATAACATTATATAGAGTGAAATAAGTAAATCAGAAAAAAACAAGAACTACATGATTCCATACATTGGTGGGACATAAAAACAAGACTAAGAGACATGGACAAGAGTGTGGTGGTTACCAGGGGTGGGGGGAGGGAGGATGTGGGAGGGAAGGAGGGAGAGGGGAAGGGGAGGGGGAGAGGCACAGAGAAAACTAGATAGAGGGTGATGGATGATAATCTGACTCTGGGCGATGGGTATGCAACATAATGGAATGACAAGATAACCTGGACATGTTTTCTTTGAATATATGTACCCTGATTTATTGATGTCACCCCATTAACATTAATAAAAATTTATTAAAAAAAGACAATAGAAATGTGAAATCTGCACCAAATAAAAGGAAGACTCTCCTAGTTTCATACCTATTCAGTGCAGTTTGATGTGGGCTCACACAGATTTTTTAGGGCTCCTTAGGTAGCTATCCCGTAGAGCCTCTACAGACTCAACACTGACTGATGGCCTACCAGAACGGGGTTTCTCCACCAAACTGCCAGTTTTTTTCAACTACTTATCCCGCTGAGTAATGTTATTCCTATGTGGTGGTGCTTCGTTATAAACGCCCTGATATTCACGTTGCACTTTGGTCATGGATTCGAATTTAGTGAGCCACAGAACACACTGAACTTTCCTCTGTACCGTCCACATCTCGACTTGCATGGTCGTGGGCTGCTTCACTGTATACATGGTGTTACGTCATCATCTGCACATGCGCACATGCTGCCACATCATCCTACAGAAACTGGGATGGTTTTTCTTTCATTTGGTGCAGATTTTACATTTCTATCATCTTTTTTTGCTTTCCTGTGACTGATCAAAAGTGCACCATGACTTTTGTGCCCTAGGAACACACTGTATATACTCAGCTCTGCCTTTATAACATAAAACAGACTGTATGCAAAAAACAGTGCTTGGCTGTGTTGCAATAAAGCTTTTGTTATTTCTATTATTTTAAATTATTTTGTTAACATGGATACAAGTGGGCTACTCAATACAACATTCTCAACTCTCAACAATGTATCCTGCATTACATTCTTTTTTGCCCCCCGTTTACCTCCCACTCTCCCCTTCCCTCTTAAAATTACTGTTTTATCTTAATCAATGTGTTACATGGGTATAATTTGGCTAGTTCCTTCACCTTCTCTGATCTTGTCCCCTCATCCCCCTTTTCTCTGACAGCTATCCCTTTGCTCCTCATGACCCCACCTCTACCCCTATTTTGTTCCTCAGTTCACTATGTCCAATAGATTCCACATATAAGTGAGATTATATATTTGTCTTTCTCTGCCAGGCTTATTTCACAAAGCATAATAATCTACAGGTTCACACATGCCATCAAATGGTAAGATTTTCTTCTTTTTTAAGGCTAATATTACATTGTGTATATATATGTACCACAGCTTTTTTTATCTACCCATCCACTGATGGACACTTTGGCTATTTCAAGATCTTGGTTATGGTAAACAATGCTTTAATAAACATGGGGGTGTATATCTTCTTTTGAATTAATGTTTTGGGATTCTTAGGTTATATTCCTAAAAGTGGGATAACTGGGTCAAAAGAAAGTTCCATTTTTAATTTTTAGAAGAAATGTCATGCTGTTTTCCGCAGTGCCTGCACAAATCTGCATTCCCCCAGCAGTGCAGGAGGCTTTCCTTTTATCCACATCTCACCTGCTCTTGCTGTGTGTTTATTTGGTTTTTTTTTTGTTCTGTTTTTTTGTTTTGTTTTGTTTTGTTTTCTGAAGCTGGAAATGGGGAGAGACAGTCAGACAGACTCCTGCATGTGCCCTACCGGGATCCACCCGGCACGCCCACCAGGGGCGATGCTCTGCCCCTCCGGGGCATCACTCTGCTGCGACCAGAACCACTCTAGCGCCTGGGGCAGAGGCCAAGGAGCCATCTCCAGTGCCCGGGCCATCTTTGCTCCAATGGAGCCTTGGCTGCGGGAGGGGAAGAGAGAGACAGAGAGGAAGGCGGGGGGGCGGGGGTGGAGAAGCAAATGGGCACTTCTCCTATGTGCCCTGTCCGGTAATCGAACCCGGGTCCCCCGCACGCCAGGCCAACGCTCTACCGCTGAGCCAACCGGCCAGGGCTAATGTGTGTTTATTTGTTAATGAGAGCCATTCTGACAGATATGAGGTAGTTTCTCATTGTGGTTTTAATTTGCATTTCTCTGATGATTAGTGGTGTTGAACATTTTTTCAAATGCCTACTGGCCATCTGTATGTCCTCTTTAGAGAAGTGTCTATTCATTTCCTTTGCCCATTTTTAAATTAGGTTGTTTACCTTCCAACTGTTGAGAGTTAAAAGTTTTTTCTAAAAATAAATTTTGGTTATTAACCCCTTTTCAATATCTTGGTGAATACATTCTCCCATTGAGTGGGTTGTTGTTTTATTTGGTTAATGGTGTCTTTGTGCTGTTTAATATATTTCAATTTGTTTATTTGGTCCTTTATTTTACTTGCCAATGTAGATAAATTGACAAACATATTTCTATGAGAGATCTCAGAGAGTTTACTGTCTATATTTTTTTCCAAGATGTGTATGGTTTCGTGATTTACATTTAATTCTTTTATCCATTTTGAGTTTATTTTTGTGAATGGTATAAGTTGATGGTCTAGTTTCATTTTTTTTTGTATGTACCTGTCCAATTTTCCCAACATCATTTATTAAAGAGACTGTCTTTACTCTATCGTATGCTCTTTCATCCTTTGTCAAATATCAATTGACCATAAAGACATGGGTTTACTTCTGGGGTCTCTGTTCTGTTCCATTGATCTGTATGCCTGTTCTTATGCCAGTACCAAGCTGTTTTGATTAAAATGAACTTGTAGTATAACTTGATATCAGGAAGTGTGATATCTGCTACTTTATTCTTCATTTTCAAGACTGCTGAGGCAATTCATGGGTTTTTTTTTTTTTGGTTTTATATAAAGTTTTGGAAAATTTGTTCTATATCTTTGAAGTATGCCATTGGTATTTTAATAAAAATTGTATTGAATTTGTAGATTGCTTTGGGTAGTATAGACATTTTAATTATGTTTACTCTTCCTAGCCATGAACACAGTATATGTTTCCACTTGTTTGTATCTTCCTTATTTTTTTTTTACTGTCATAATTGTAAGGTTGGTGGATAATGGGGGATGGTCACGTGGGGAACTCAGACCCGTGAACTTTGGCTAGAACCGCCCACAATGGGCGCGCCAAAAGGAAGCTTCCCAGGAACGATTTGGAAAGAAGCGATCGTCCGCCAGCCAGTGAAATTTCATCACATCATAGTAGCTCCACTTCCCTAGAGGGACCCTTTAAATATTTCCCACAGGATGTAATCTTTGCAACTTCCCTGGCCTCCATCTTACCTCGGGGCCAGGGAACCTTGCTAGGCGGGATGCGTGCTCTGTACTCAATAAAGCCATTTGCTATTCCACACTTTGTGGCTCTGAGCTCTCTTCCTTCCTTCTCAGCGGGGAAAAATACCTTACAATTTTTTTTTAAGTACAACCCTTTTACCTTCTTGGTTAAATTTATTCCTAGGTACTTGATTATTTTTGTTGTAATAGTGAAGGGGATTGTTTTTTTAATTTCTCTTTCAGACACTTTATTCTTGGTGTATAAAAATGCCACTGATTTCTAATATTAATTTTTTATCCTACCACCTTGCTGAATTCACATGTCAGGACTAATAATTTTTGAACTGAGACTTTAGGGATTTCTATGTACAGAATCATGTCATCAGCAAATAATAATAGCTTTATTTCTTTTTTTCCAATTTAGATGCCTTTTATTTCTTCTTTTCTGATTGTTGTGGCTAGTGCTTCCAGAACTATGCTGAATACAGTGGGGGGAAACCCTGCTGTGATCCTGATTTTAAGGGGATTGCTTTCAATTTTTGCCTATTGAGTATGATGTTGGCTGTGGGTTTGTCACAGGTGGCCTTTATTATGTTGAGGTATATTTCCTGTATTCCAACTTTGCTGAGAGTTTTGGTCATAAATGAGTACTGAATTTTATCAAATGCTTTTTCTGCATCTATTGATATAATCATGTGATTTTATCCTCCTTTTGGTTTATGTGATGAATCACATTTATTGATTTGCTATTACTCTACCAGCCTTGTGTCTCTGGAATAAATCCTTTTTGATCATGAGGTATGTTTTTTTGATATATTGCTAGATCTGGTTTGCTAATATTTTGTTGACAATTTTTGCATCTAAGTTCATCAGGGATATTGGCCTATGTTTTTTTTTCTTAGTAGTGTCTTCTTTACCTGGTTTTAGAATGAGGATAATGCTTGCCTCATAAAAAGAACTTGGAAGTCTTCTCTCCTGTTGAATTTTTTGAAATAACTTGAGAAGAATAGGTGTTAATTTTTCTTTGAATGTTTGGTAAAATTAGTTTGTGAAGGCATTCGGTCCAGGACTTTTGTTTTGTTGAAATTTTTTCATAATTGTTTTATTTTCATTTTCTCTAATTAGTCTGTTTAGGTTTTCTGATTTTTCCAGATTGAACTTTGCAAGATTATATGTTTCTAGAAATTTATACATTTCAACTAAGTTGTCCTATTTTTTGGCACATAAATCTTTATAGTATTAATTTCTTACAATCCTCTGTATTTCTGTGATGCCAGTTGTTACTTCTCCACTTTCATTTCTCATTTCATTTATTTGAGTCCTCTCTTTTTTTTTTTTTTTCTTGATAAGTCTAGTTAAAGGTTCATCAATCATATTTATCTTTTCAAAGATCCAGCTCTTGGTTTCATTGATTTTTATATTGTTTCTTTAGCCTTTATGTCATTTCTTTCCTCTCTGATCTTTATTATTTCCTTTCTTCTACTCCCACTGGGCTTTATTTGTTGTTCTTTTTCTAGTTCCTTTAGATGCAGGGTTAATTTGTTTATTTCAGCTTTATCTTGCTTCTTAAGGTATGTCTGTAATGCTTTGAACTTCCCTTTCAGGATTGCTTTTGCTGTGTTGCATAGATTTTGATTTGTTGTAAGCTTACTTTCATTTGTTTCAAGAAAAATTTTATTTTTTCTTTGATCTCATTGTTAACCCATTTGTTATTTAATAGCATGCTATCTAGCCTCCAAGTGTTTGAATGTTTTCCAGTTTTATTGTTTTAATTAATTTCCAGTTTTATGCCATGGTGATCAGAAAAGATGCTTGATATGATTTCAATATTTTTAAATCTATTGAGATTTGTTTTGTGTCCTACCATGTGGGCTATCCTAAAGAATGTACCATGAGCACTCAAAAAGAATGTATCTTCTGCTGTTTTGCGAGGAAAGTTTCTGAAGATATAAATAAAATAGTTTATGTACTGTGTTAAGGCCCTTGTTTCTATGTTAATTTTCTGTATGGAGGATTTATCCATTGTGTTAGTGGAATAATAAAATCCCCTACTATAGTATTACTTCCAATCTCACCATTTATGTCCATCAAAATCTGCTTTATATATTTAGTTGCTCCTATATTAGGCATATAAATACTTATATGGTTATGTAAATAATGATTATATCCTCCTGTTGGATTGCGCCCTTTATCATTATGTATTGATCTTCTTTATCCCTTCATATAGCCTTTATTTCAAAAGCTATTTTGTCAGGTATAAATATTGCTACTCCAGCTTTTTTTTAAATTTACATTTCCATAAAATATTTTTTTTATCCCTTCATTTTTAGTCTATGTGTATTATTTGTTCTGAGGTAGGTCTCTTATAGACAGCATATGTAACAATTCTGTTTTTTCTCTACACAGCTACTCTGTTTTTTTACTGGAGCATTTAATTAATTTACATTTAAGATTATTGACATGTAATTATTTATCGCCATTTTATTTTTTAAATCTACAGTTTTCTTTTTCTTAATATCCTTTTATTCTATGCTCTTTTTACAGTTTCTTAGCATTTCTTATAGTACTGGTTTGGTTGTGATGAATTCCTTGAGGATTGGTTTTTGTTTTTTTTTGTTTTGTTTTGTTTTTGTCTGGGAAGGTTTTTATTTCTCCTTCTGGTTTAAACAATAACCTTGTTAGATAAAGTAGTCTTGGTTGTAGGATCTTTCCAACATCACTTTAAACA
This sequence comes from Saccopteryx leptura, assembly GCF_036850995.1. Taxonomy (NCBI): domain Eukaryota; kingdom Metazoa; phylum Chordata; class Mammalia; order Chiroptera; family Emballonuridae; genus Saccopteryx; species Saccopteryx leptura. Next base: position 58,306,214 of record NC_089516.1, on the reverse strand, counting down.
TTTCCTGCCAATTACTTTTGTCTTCAAGTGTTTCTGTTAAAAAGTCAGATGGCATTCTTACGCAGCCTCCTCTGTAGATAATTAACTGCCTTTTCCTTGCAGCTTTTAGTATTCTTTCTTTGTTTCTTAAATTTGTCACTTTTATTATGATGTGACTTAATGTAGGCCTCCCTGGGTTTCTTTTTAATGGGATTCTGTGCTTCTTGAACTTGTGTGACTTTGCATTCATCTATTTACAAATATTTTCACCTATTATTTCTTCAAACAGGTTTTCTATCCCTTGTTCATTCTCTTCTCCTTCAGGAACTTCTATGACATGGATGTTGTTTCTCTTCATGTTCTCACAGTGGTCTCTTGGAGTTTACTCAGTCTTTTTGAGCCTCTTTTCATTTTACTGCTCTGATTCTGTGTTTCTGTTTATCTTTACCTCTAAATCACTGATTCAATCCTCTGCTTCATTTAGCCTGCCGTTGATTTCTTCTAGTTCAGTCTTTATTTCTGATATTGTAGTTTTCATTTCTGATGGTTTTGTTTTTATGATTTCAATTTTCTTTTTGATGCTTGCTATCTTTTTATTTAGGTGCCCACTATGTCCATCCATTGTTCCACTCAGATCCTTGAGTATCCAAAAATCATTATTTTAAACACTACATCTGGTAGTTTGATTACTTTCATTTCATTTAGTTCCTTTTCTGGGGATATCTCTTGTTGATTCATTTGGGTCACATTTCCTTGTCTGCCTATTTTGTCTGTATATTAAGTAGCACTGTTTGACTAAAATTTTTATGGTGTCTTTATGAAGAAGATGGGCTCTACAGTATTGACCTCCAGGCCACCTGTTTTTCTTGTTCTAGGAATGCTTCTTGAGGGTACTTTTTTTCCACCTCTTGTCTGTGAGTATGGAATACAGTTGGTTCTTTTGTGGGTATGGTTATCCCTTCAGGCTGGCTGGCAATGAGAGTCAAACTTGATCATATGTATTACAATCTATGCAATGTCTGTCTAGTTGGGCATATTTATTCTTTAGTGTCTGGTGCCTGCTAGACTCCTCCTTTGGGCATACTGGTTGTATAGCTAGCTGAGTATAGGCTTGGTGCTGTCTGCCACCCACTACCAGTTGTGTTTGTTCTAGATCTTCTTGGGTTGGCATCTGCTGTTGTTTATAACTTGCTGTGGCCTACATGTCTGTAACTACTGCTTTTTTTGCATTTTGTGTCTGCATTTTCTGTGCCTGGGTAGTGTAGGAGGGGCCAACTGGTGTATAAAGATCAGCTTCCTCTTGCTTAGAGATGTCAGCAGCTCTTTAAAAGCCCCAAACTCTGTAAGATTTGTCTCCACTTCTCAGCTGCTCCATCTCCTCTTGTAACTGCCTGGTCTTCCACAGAGTCTTCTGTAGAAAGACTGTAGTGTGGGCTCAGACTGGCCTGACCCAACTAATCCCTCTACAGGTTGCACACTTGGTGTGTTATTACATCTAAAGTTTGGAATACAATATTAGTGGGCTCTCCTACTTCATGGGTCTTTTGAAAAGGAGCTCAGTGTAGCGAATATTTTCCCTAATCCAGAGCCTAATCTCTCAGCCACTGCTGGATACTCAAATTTTATTTTTCCCCAACAAGGTGAGGATCAGGTTCAGATCAGGTAAGTCCAACAGTCCTCTCTGCAGAAGTTCTTACAGCTGGTGAGACCCTCATCTCAAGGAGGAAGACAGAGTACTTTATGGGGGCTGACTGTGCCCCCCCCTCATAGGGGCTAAACCCCTCAACCAGATTCAACAATAAGCTCACAGGGACTCACATTTTAAATATCCATGCTCCGAGCCTCTCTTCCTTCCCCTTGTTTAATTTATCCTGGCAGGGCAAAGATATCTGGACACAGGCTGACTGACTGTAAAGCTCCATGCTATCCAAAGCACATTAGCTACTGTGCTGATGCTGATCACAGAGAGCAGAACATTCTTCAGCTGAGCCCAGTGTAAGGAGCCCTTCCTTAGGATCCCACTCTTATAAGGCTTCTTCAGTCCTTACCTAATGCTCTCTGCAGCTGGTCACTGAATGTGCCAGCCCTGGGCCTCCCTTGCAGAAATGCAGCACAGACCAGTGGGAGACACTGCCCAAGACTGACCCTCAGTAACCTTCTTGGAGCTAAAAGGAATCTGGAGTTAGTGGCTGTTTTTGCTGGTCTTAGGTGCTCACGGACATACCAAGCTACATTCCTAAGCTGGCTTTTACCCATACTGGGCCCAGGGAATGTCCCCTTAAAAGGCCCATGTTTCCTGATTCCCACCTTCTGCAGCCTCTGCCTGCTGGCTTCTTGTTGGGTTTGGCCCCTGAAAAAAGCACTGGTAGAGTCTAGAGCCTATGGCAATTTACATATTAGGAAGGGTGGTGGATGTGGCTCTGCTCCTTGGCCCCAGGTGTCAGTCTGTGCACACATTTTTTCACACAACACAGTAGAATGTGACCTCAGAAATCTGATGGGTGTGGCCTCTGAGACCCAGAGGTATAGTCTGCCCATAATCCAAAGAGTTTCTACTGAGTCTCCGATGAGGCAGAATCACCAGTTTTAGACTTGGTTGTTTGTGGGGCAAAGCCCTGGCTTTAACACCAGAAAACTAAATCACTGACACACCCCTTCATTCTTGGCTCCTCAGAACAAACCAGTCTCTATGACTGGAGCCAGAGAGACTCCCAAGGCTGGAGCAGTTGCTTTTCACCAGGCTGATGTGTGGGTGGAGCATAGAGCACATTCCTAGCAGCTGTGGCTGATGTAATGCTGTGAAAATACTCCATCTTCCAGAATCCTCCTGGGCATACCCAGGAAGGGTGCTCACCCACTTTAAGGAAGTGACTTAGTGTCAACCACGCAGCTCCCTGATCTTTTCAGACATTGACTATGAAGGACACACTGTAACATCTTATTGGCTGAACCCATGTATATAAGCTAGTTTACTTCCTGAATAAAGTGGAACTGCATTACTGAACCTGGTCCCTGGAGTTGGGTCTTTGCATCTCTGTCATCCTCACCCCCAGCAGGACTTGTCCACAACTGGTGCCCAACGTCTGGCAGGGACCTAACCAGCATACAAGGGATGGGTGAGTGACCCTCTGCAATGGGAAACCTTCTACCCCACTCTTGAGCCCCACAAGCTCAAGCCCTGAACGCCCTATTGCAGAGTAGGCAAGTTAAAGTTAGTGAAAAGGATCTTTGTACTTACTGGGAGATCTTCTCTGGTTTCCATCCTTGGCTCCGGGATGTGCCTCTTTGGGACTTCCATACTTGAGCCCAAGCTTTTCATAGCGTTCATTCGGCCAAAGTACATGGGGGACAAACCTTCCCTCTTGGCCTCATTCCTACCCTGCTAGCGATACATGCCTGACTGGTGCTTCTGCTGAAGACCCTCTGCTGGTCCCTAAGGTCCTACAGGCTACTCCTCCTTCAGAGGAGCCCCTACCTCCCTATATGTCCCCCTCCACTGAGGAGAAAAGTAGATTAGCCTCCGAGTTTGACAAAATCGCGGCTGAGTGCGCAGAAACAAAGCCAACCAAATTGATAACTGTGCCAACAGCTCTGTGGCAGAAAAAAGCAGAAGTCGCTACTTTCACATTCCCTGCCAGGGCTCTATGCCCCACCCCAGCCTCTCAGATGCCATTTTCTCCAACACGTGTTTCTGCTGCAGACCCATGGGCCAGCCTATACGCCCCCATGTGTCTTTTTTCTTTCTGTATGTCTTGTCCATTTTTCTGTATCTCTCGCTCTCTCTCTCCCCCACCCCTCTCTCTGAAATGATGCTGGAAGGACCTAGTAACAGCACAGTGGCAGGGATCACACCCTCTTCTAATGCAAGGGAGAGGTAATGCTTGTGTTTTTCAGCCAATTTGGATCCCAGGAACCCCCCAACCTGCTTGACAGGGTTTCTTAGGCACCCACTAAATAGTTCAGTCTTCACCCTTCCAAAGCCACAGTCCTGGCATTCTCCACACTGACTATGCCTGAGGGGAGGAGGTCCTCAGCTCCAGAAGAAGACCTTGAGGCCAGCGTGCATGCCCCATCACCTGGAGGGGATGTGGAGGCTTTGGTGGGGCAGGCCCAGAGAATTGCCCCTGACGGGCCCCCAGGCCCTGCTGCTCTGTTCTTGCTTATGTGTGTTATAGTAACCGCTGACTCCCAGACGCAGGCAGTGGTAGCCCAAGGCTTGAGCCTGGCAGCTCAAGCTGGTGTTTTTAGTTCATGTTTGGAGGATGAGGAGAATTGGGCTGGAGTTGCAATTTGCAGACTCCAGAAGGTAAACAACGGCAGCTGCAGTGGGTGGATGTCAGAAGCCAGGCTTGCATCACTGAGTGGCCGCTGGAATGGCAGGGAGTGCCTGCTAAGCTGCTGGTGGGTTTGCTGACATTTTGAAACATACGGGTGGGTGCCATCATGCTCTCCAGAGCAGAGTTAGAAATGTTGACTGACATTGCCGTGTGCTCCTCTTTGGGACAGTATAAGACCTGTCAGGATGGCAGGGATGAGGGAGGTGGCTGATGCCTCATGTGTATGGACTGATTTCCTGGACTACAACCCGAGTGAGCATTGGCTCTTTTGTTGGATGGACTTATGAGTTTTGGACAATGTGAAATATCTTATGGGGGTGGGGGGTGGCTTTGCTGGAGGCCCTTCCCCTGCTCTGGGAAGCTTTTCCCATGGCTAGAAAGAAGGCTGAGGACATTTTGTGCTTTTGGCAATGTACTCAGAGACTGGTCAAATGTACCTTTGTAATTGTTGAAATTGTATGGTTGTTGTTATTTGTGTAATGTGCCTTGCAACCATATGCAGTACACAGCCCACGGCAGGCCATCCGTTCTGTGTTTGGATGCTGAAACCTTTGTGGGAAGGTGGCATGCATGGACCTACATCCATTTCTTACAATCAAAATTGAACTGCATTTAATGGCACCTAGAAGGTCTCTGTAACACAATGGGAGGGCAATGACATCCCGACCCCTAGGAGGAATCCCCTGTTTAAGACCCCCTTTCTATTTCCTAACTAGTCAAACATTACAGAAGCTTGCCTCATTGCTTAATCCAGCTAATCTATTAGCATATAATATAATAGGTATTATAGTTGTTTTAGTTCTACTAGGGTTCCATTGCATAATGTGTAGCATTCATTTATCAAGTCCAATTGGCCTTAATTAAAAGAGAAGGGGGAGATGTGGGTGGAGTGCAGTCCTAGCAGCTGTGGCTGGTGCAATGCTATGAGAATAGTCCAGCTCCCAGAACCCTCCTGGGCATACCCAGGAAGGGAGCTCGCCTGCTTTAAGGAAGTGACTTAGCATCAACCACGCAGCTTTCTGATCTTTTCAGCCATTGGCTATGAAGGACATGCTGTAACATCCTATTGGCTGAACCCATGTATAAAAGCTAGTTTACTTCCTGAATAAAGTGGACCTGCGTCACTAAACCTGGTCCCTGGAGTTGGGTCTTTGCGTCTTCATTGTCCTCACCCCTGGCAGGACTTGTCCACACTGATGCTACTCAGAGGGGAGAACTCCACCTAGGAAAGATGGCAACTGCATTATTGGAGAATGACTCAGCAAAGGGGTTCTGGTGTAGTCCCCCACAGTGTCTCCACCTGGACTTCCAACTTTATACTGTTTTTGTGAAACTGTGTTTCTCTCTACTCTTGCCACCAGAGCCCCAGGTAAGTGGCTGTGAACAACATTTTCTGAGCTGTCCCTTTAAAATGGAGCCTGCATTTCCTAGAGCTTAGTCTGTTTCTTACAGACAGAAAACCAGCTCTTCTCAATTCCAAATGCTGTGTGGGTGCCTCTTTTAGGTTCTGAGGCTCTAGAATGATGTTTCTGGCCTGGTGCTGAGGACCAACACCTCTCAGGGTGACCCTCCCCACAGTGAATGTCCCTCTGGATCCTCACCCACGGCTCTCTCCTTGTAGCTGGGCAGTTCCTTCCATGTCTCCACCTTCTCTACTAGTCTCGATGTGGCTTCTTCTGTGATCCTTGTTTATAGACTCTTCTTTGTTTAGTCCAAAGCTGGTTTTTCAAGATGGTTGTTCTTAAATTAAGTTGTAATCCAATTTGGTTCTAGGAGGTGGCAGTTGGATTGTCTGCCTACTTCGTCACTATCTTGAAATCTCTAAACACATTTATTTTGATGTAACCAGAAATTGTACTGGATACTTTGCTCAACACTCATATGGCTGATATTATCTTCCTTCCTGCCTACCTTTCTCTCTCTCTTTCCCTCTCTCTCTCTCCTTGTTTTTAAAATACATTGTCAGATGTTTCTCCAGAAAGGGTATCTAGATAGTAAACTTTTCAATTTCTTATTTGTTGAAAATGTCTTTAGTTTACCTTTACATTTGAATGGTAACTTGACTATTAATTTTTAGGTTAAAATTCATAGTCATGCAAAATTACTGATGGCTTGCCTAATGATGGTCTGATTATTCTTTTCTTTTTCTGGAAGATTTTTAATTTCTAAAATATTGCAGGATGTATCCAGATGTAGGGTAGGGTCCTGTTTTCAATCACTCTCTGTGTTACTCGGTTCTTTCAGATTGAAATATTCTGTGTTTACTGTGCTCTGTGGATTGTTCTCCTGATACCTCTCAGATTATTTCCTTTTATCCATTTACTTGGTCCCTTCTCTTTTGGCTTTTGTTAGAGGTTCTTGGAATTTACATCTACCTGAAAACTCTTTCCACCCAGTATTGCATGTCTTGTCATTTTTTTATTTGTTATTGTACATTCTGAGAGATTCCATCAACCTTATCTTCCAGATTATAAATTTGGTCTCCATTTATATATTGTTATTCCACTCTTATTTTATATTCCATATTTTGCCAGTTATAGTTTTAGTTTTTAGGTACATTTTCTCACTGTTGGATTGCTTTTCTTCATCAAAGTCATTTTGTTGTTTTTTTTCTTGTTTAATGGAAAATTCTCTTTTCACATTCTTCTAAATATGTACACTTCTCCCTTATTTCCTAGATTATCTATTTCTTGCTGAGTCAGTTGTGGACCTTTATTTAGGTTACACATTTTGGTCCTTTTCTTTCATCTTCTTTGTTTTCCTCACCTCTGATGATCTACTTTATTTTAAATGAGGATTTGTATTTATGAATCTAGATCTGAAGGGAGTAGATCTGTTGGCCCAACAGTACTATCCTTTATGTAACAAGAAGTGTAAGAATGAGGCTCTGGGTAAGTATTTGGAGTCAGTCAACTGGCAGGTTTCTGTACAGGGTTGATTGACTTAGAAGCCTCTTTAATCCACTGCCAATAAGCAGGGTTATGTGCTTCTAGTGGATAATTTTAGTGTATCTCTTTTCCAGGCAATGCTGCTCCCCCCTCCTGTATATATATGTATACACAAACATTCTTGCTGAGGAGGTTCATAACTATTGCATGACCTTCTCTGCTTCTCTGTCAAGGTTTCTATACTTTTATAAGGGGCTTTTCCACTCAGGAAGTTCATATTTGGTTTTAACTGAGAGTCAAATGCCACAACTGCATGTCACTTATATGTGTGTGTGTGTGTGTGTGTGTGTGTGTGTGTGTGTGTGTGTAGCTATGAGGACAGCTGGGAGAGAATGTTTTTCTCTTACACTCTAAGTAGTGTACATTAATGACTTTAAAAAGTTTTTCAGCAATACTTTAGGTTCTTTGTTTTTGTTTCCTTTTTTCTCAAAGTTTCTCTAATTCTCTTATTACCTAAGAAGTTGTTTGTTCCTTCTTGTCTTTTAGGCTATATTTTCTCTTGCTTCTGTAGCTCAAGCAATTTAATTTCATCTACTTCTGGATGGTCCTCACAATTTCTGAGTCCTTGATTACATATCCTTTGGTTTTTCACTGCCACTGAGGATATGTGTACATCCATTGGTGTTGATGGGGAGATGTGTACGACACACATGTATATAGTTCTGTCAGTTTTAACAATTTGAGCAAAAGTTCAAGTAAACCATATAATGAATCCAACACCACCTAGTTTAAAAATTAAAGTTCTTCCTCTCTAGCATCTATTCTAGACCTTGTGGTGGGCATTTCATATGAATTTTCTCTAATACTCAAACAATATTACAACAAAAGTTCCATGTGGACATGGACCTTTGGATGTCTTATCTGCTGTTATATTCCTAGTGCCTAACATGTACCCGGCACATCAGAGCTGCTCATAAATATTTTTTGTATGAAAATCTTACCAGATAAGTAGCTTTACTACCATTTAGCAGATGACAAAACCTAAGGTCAGACAAATTTATTAGCTTTCTCTAGGTTTTAAGCATTGGAGAGAGGATGCAAACACAGATTCATATGTCCTAAGCTTGCTTTACATATTATAATACTATTATAAAGGGTTCCTTAAGTGAAACTCTAGAAAGAAGAGATAATCAGTTTTTCTATATCTGTCTTGAGCTGTTTTTCTCTATTTAATGAACATTTTTATCAATATTTGACCTTGTGTGTGCTTCTAAACAATAGTCTCTTTTCTAGGGCAATAGACACAGACTTCAGATAGGAGAGATGTGACTTTAAAGCACTTCATATTACTAAAGACTGAGAGTTTTATTTATCACAGGTTCAAAGTGCCTACAGTGTGATATGATCAGTGAAGAAAGTTCATTATAGGGTAAATAAATAAAAGTATGTTGCTGGATAATTGTATTTATCTCTGGGACATTAACAAACCATATTACATGTGGCATTGTAAAGGACCAGGTATATTTTATATTTGGGCATGCTTATAGTTTCAGTTTATTTTCTCTTTGTATCCACAAATAGTTTCTTTATTTAATAATTCATTGTTCTTTACTGTTACAACAATTTACTGACACATCTTCCTGTCTAGTCTTGCCAAACCTCACATACATCTTCCATATAACAGCCATAGTGATCACTCAAAAACAAATATCAGATCATAGCATATGTCATATTATGTACTGTTGATGGCTCCCTGAGTGTCTAAAGATAAAATAACATTACAGAGGATATCCTATATGATCTGGGCCCTTCTACTGTCTCTGCCTTCATTTCCCATCACTTCCTTCCCTCACACTGAGAAAAGAGGTAATACTGAAGTGCATTTGAAGTAATTTTATGAACTGAAGTGCTATGGTGCAGATACTCAGTGTGAATACTTTATATCCTCTAAGTCTATTCTTTTCAAAATTATATCCCTAAGGGCTACTTTGTGCTATTGATATTATGGTATAGGAATCAGAACCCAATTGAATTATTACAGTTAATATGATGACTTTCAATTTTTTATTCACAAAGAGTAGCAAGTTATTTATATTCCAAAAAACAAAGATCTCAATCTCCTAATTTTTTTCTTAGTTATAGATGCACTGGAGTTCATTAACATATGTCACAGCAATTTTCAACCTTTTTCATCTCATGGCACACATTAACTAATTACTAAAATTCTGAGGCACACCAAAAATACATTTTTTGTCTCTCTAGATAAACAATAGGTATAATTTGATTCATTAGCCAGACAACTATTGTTGTGTTGGTTATTGTCATTTTTAAAATTTGACAGTGTAACTGTTGGTGGGAATGTAAAGTAGTACAACCATTATGGAAGAAAGTATGGTGGTTCCTCAAAAAACTGAAAATAGAACTACCTTATGACCCAGCAATCCCTCTACTGGGTATATACCCCCAAAACTCAGAAACATTGATACATAAAGACACATGCAGCCCCATGTTCATTGCAGCATTGTTCACAGTGGCCAGGGCATGAAAACAACCAAAAAGCCCATCAATAGATGACTGGATAAAGAAGATGTGGCACATATACACTATGGAATGCTACTCAGCCATAAGAAATGATGACATCGAATCATTTACAGCAAAACGGTGGGATCTTGATAACATTATACGAAGTGAAATAAGTAAATCAGAAAAAACCAGGAACTGCATTATTCCGTACGTAGGTGGGACATAAAAGTGAGACTAAGAGACATTGATAAGAGTGTGGTGGTTGTGGTTATGGGGGGAGGGGGGAGAGGGAAAGGGAAATGGGGAGGGGGAAGGGCACAAAGAAAACTAGATAGAAGGTTATAGAGGACAATCTGACTTTGGGTGATGGGTATGCAACATAATTGATCGACAAGATAACCTGGACATGTTATCTTTGAATATATGTATCCTGATTTATTGATGTCACCCCATTAAAAAAATAAAATTATATATATAAAAAAATTTGACAGTGTAAGGTATTTAGTCAGGTATTGCATGTTTTAAAATTCTTGTGGCACACCAGTGTGCCTGTTGTGGCATACTGGTCGAAAATCACTAACATATGAGATGCAATGGCTAAGAGAAGGAGGTAAAGTATAGCAAGGGGAGCCTGTGCAGTTTGGGTGGATGTTGTGTGATATTTATCATCATAGCACCAATGCAAAAGAAAACCTCTGATCATTTTCTTTGGGTTGGTCATGTCTTATTTTGGTTTCTTTGTACCATCTCCAGTTTATTGTAGACAGAAGGAATGCAGGGTCTTTCAGGTGAATCTTATTCTTCATTTAGCTCATTATAATTAAATATAGTCATTTCTTTATTTATTCATTTATCATTTACTAGGAGACTACAAAGTAACAGACTTTCTGGTGCTGAAGTGTTTTAGTTGGAATGTTAATTTCCATAACAAACAGTCCCAAAACCCAGGTGCCTTAATCCTTTAAAAGTTCAACTCTTGCTTTGTTCACAGTTCTATATAAATCAGTGGAAGAGATTTTTCTTCATGCAGTTATTCAGTGAGCTATGCTCCTTAATTCTTGAATCTTACCATGTTCTTGGTCCTTGAAGGCCTCTCATATTTAGTGCACAGAAAGAGAATGAGATAGATACCAGCCAGACTTGGAAGTGAAACATATTTCTTCTAGTTATATATCTTTATCTAAACTCAGTCATATAGCAGCAGCTCCTAAACAAAATAAAAACTGGGAAACCTAGTCTTCTTGTGAATCTATGAGGAAGAGGAGAGCAAAAATATAGGCTTAGATAGATTTAGCTTTATAATAATATGCAAAGAAATTGAGATGTTAAAATATGACTGCCAAGGAAATGTAATAGAAAAATACAAGGTAAGGGTATGACCAGTACAGTTAAAGAACTACTGAAGAAGCACCATTTTTTTGTGTGTGTGAGAGAGCAAAAACTATCGTCATATGTATGTGTCATTAATGTGTTATGATTTTTAAATAGTTAGACAAGAGAATCTGTCATTCATACTTTTTTTATTTATTCATTTTAGAGAGGGGAGGAGAGAGAGAGAGAGAGAGAGAGAGAGAGAAGGGGGAGGAGCAGGAAGCATCAACTCCCATATGTGCCTTGACCAGGCAAGCCAGGGTTTTGAACCGGCAACCTCAGTGTTTCCAGGTTGACGCTTTATCCTCTGTGCCACCACAGGTCAGGCTCATTCATACTTTTGAAATGTGACTTAGGTGATCTAAAATAGTTAGAAACCCAAAGGAAACAAGTCACTTCCACATTGGCTAAACAGCAAGCACTTTTTGTCAGATCCTGAGCTATGTAAGCACCAAGGATACAAATAAGAATGAAACTAGAGCTCCCTCAGATAGTTCTCATCCCAGTGGGGAGGTATATACATAGGCAGCTAATCATGTGCAACTCAGTGCATGCTCTCTGCATGTTTGATCCAGGGACATGATGTTTTGCAACATTTTTACATTTCTATTGGGCAAGAATTGTTTTTTCAAATAAATATTGGAAAAGCAGAACTATTTGAAACCATATTTATGCTATTTAATATTTATTCATTTTTATGAAACCTTATGAAACATTTACAATCTTTCAGGCACTATTTTAAGCACTTTACAAATATTCACCTATTTAATTCTCATGACAACTATGTGAGGTAAGTATTATTATTATCAGCATTTTAAATATGGGAAAGCTAAGACACAGAAATGTGAAGTAAGTTGCTCAAGATTAATTACACAGCCAGTAAGTGGCATTAGATGGGTTTTAGACCCAAGTTAACCAAGCTTCAAAGTCTTCTAAACTCTTAATAGGTGGATAATTTTTAATCATTTAGTCATATAAAAAATACATGTGAGATTTTTTTTTTTGTTATCTTGGAACTCACAAAAAAGATGATACATTTCAAGGAATGAGCAAGGTGAGCTGGTCAAAATGTCTAATACAAAAAAAGAAAATATCCGCAAAGGACCTGCAGATTAGCTTCTTAAGGTGTCTGGACTAGGGAGAACTGTGAGGAAAATGTGGTTGTAGCATGCTGAGCTGCTGAAGAATGGGTTGTGGCAGAAAGAGGAAAGCAGAACTACAAACCAGACTGTGCAGTGAAAAAGCAGCACGCTCTGTCTGCAGGTAGGAAGGTAGAGTGAGAGAGAGGTAAGGCTTCCCAGCAGTGTCCATTTGTGGACTTGTCACTTGTCTGCCAGTTGAATTTAGCTGGTGACTTCTGAAAGCCAACTGCCTTTCACCATAGACAGTACTGTTGACAACCAATAATAGTACTTACCAGTGAAGAATAGAGGAGCTGGCTTGATCAATTAGTGGTTCTTGAGGGAAAGAGGGCATAAAATTTTTCATTCAGAATTTCTTAAAACACAAGTCAGCCTCCATGTTCACTAAAAGACCTCACTGGACCCAAAGCTTCTCGTAGTGGCAAATCCCAACCTATTGTAGCTTCTCACTCCACAGGTTATCAGAGGAGACAGGAGAGGGGGAGAACCATTGCCTGTCAAGATCCCATTTAAAACAACTCCAGAGACTCCCAGGTTTGGGCATGGGCACCCCTATTGCCCTGTACACAAGTTGGGTGCTAAAATGAGCTGTTAACTGTTTTAAAATCAGTTGCCAGTATCAGTTCATCCCATTGGACTCTATTTTTAATGTTGGTGGGGTTTATTTGTCAACTCTTTCAGTCTTCCTTTGACCACAGTACCTCTTCTGGTGTTCAAAGAGAAGTATGCTTTGTTGAGGGACAAGGCCTGCCGGTTAGGCCTGGTGATTAGGACAAAGAGGTCAATTTCCCTCCTCCTTGGTATTTTCAAAGCAGATTGACTAACATTGAGCAACTCATTAAACTTTATAGGCCTTTCTACTCCCCAGGTGGCTGCCTGAATGTCTGCTGGGTTTCCTCTGTGAAAGATTCACTTAAGTGCAAAGTGTCAAGATGGGAAATCCTTTGTGTCTACTGTGTGTGGCACTTTCTGCACATCCTCAACTCTTCACTTAAGTTATTAGTTAACAAAGGTGTGCAGACTTACAGACAGGATCTTTTATAGCCTTCAGGTAAGTGACAAGTAGATTTGCCTCAAATCTGTATGATCTCTGGTTCATGGGGCGTGCATAGAGATGGGGAATGGTACATTCTTTATTGCTGGAGCTGCATATCTCCAGGAACATTTTTATTTCCTTTGTCTTACACCCAAAACACAACTTGTCAACTTGTTTTTCTGATCTGTATCAGTGGCTTGCAATTTATTTTTTTCTCAAGGATTGTAACTTTTGACAGGAACTCAGATTCAGATGGGAAACTGTTTTTTTGGTTTAGATATTTCACCCACCTTGATTTTCAATTGAGGTATAATTAATGTATACCATTGTGTAAGTTTAAGTTGTATAACAATATGCAATATGAATACCACTGTAGTGTTAGCTGAGTTCTCCATCACATAACATAATTATAATTTCATTTTATTTTACCTTATTTCAAAATAATGAAAAAAAATGTTTTCAGATAGGAATTTATAAAAGTGTTAAAGGTGATCACAACATAAGTACAAGTCATAGAGTGTTGACAGGTACATGGGTTGATTGATTTTGGTCAGTTTTTTTTTTGTTTTTTTAATTGATTTAAATTTATTGTGCTTACATAGATTCAAGTGTCCCACCGAATACATCCCTCCCACCCCCATGTTCCCCACAACAACCCCCTTGCTCCTTTCCCCCCCAACACCCTTCCCCCTTCCATCCAGGATTTGTTTTCTGCTCTCTATAATGCTGTGTTGTGTATATATAATTTCACCAATCTCTTTCCCTTCTCTGATCTCATCCTATACTCCCCTTTCCCTCTGTCTGCTTTCCCTCTGGTCCCTTTGATCCCACCTCTGCCTCTATTCTGTTCATCAGTTCACATTGTTCATTGGATTCTTCAAATGAGTGAGGTCATATGATATTTTTCTTTCTCTGCCTGGCAGGCAGAGATTTTGGTCAGTTTTAAAGATCAGCATTTTACCTTCCTGCTTCCAATCCCCACACAGAAGCTCTTATATTATAATTTTGATTTTACCATGCTTTTTTAATCTGCAGGCCTGATGTGTTAAATTTTCACCCAGCTTTCTCTTAACAAAGTGACAGCAGGTTTTAATCTTACTGCACACATAGCAGCAGCTGTGTAAACATTTTATTAACAAAAGAAAAGTGGGGAACATTAAACCTGGGGCTAATTTGTGCCTAGCATTTGATAATAATAAACTTTAAGATACCCCAAAGTAATAATAAATCTTTGTGTCTTAAACTGCTTTATTTCAAAAGCTTGACTGGTGGTAAAGAAATTAATCTTCATGTAGAAAATTTTGAAAATAAGTACAAAGAATTTCTGAATTAAAATTCAGCTACACAATTCTCTAAAAGCATTTGTTTTAGAAATAATAAAATGAAGCAACTTCCATGAAAAAATTTACATTTGTAAATATGAGAAAGGCAAGTTTTTTAATGAAAAACAGTTTTGATATAATATTTATAAGCTATTCTTTATAAATTTTTGGAATTCTGTTGACATTTTTTTCCAAGATACAAAATTTTTCAAAAATAGTTGAAGAGTCGACACTGGAACTTTGACATTTAATTGTTTCCTTACCATAAAGGAGATTTATCATGTTTATTTCATGGTGATTTTTACAAATAGCTTTTAATAGAATCTTTATATTTTATTAGTTGTGCAAACAAATTTATATCTAAGAATCTGCCTAGGGATTCTGTGCTTACTGGTATAAAAATTAAAGGCAAACATCTACTACCTCTCTAGTTAATTTTTATTTAAACATAATTTACACTATGTTAAAACAGAAATATTTATTTACTTTCTTTCTTAAAGGATACAAGCTATTGTATTTTCAGGCTTACACCACTTTCTCCATGCAGTTCTCCTTAATCCAATAGTAGAAAGTAAATTCTTTCAATCCTCCAAAAGGTTATTTTTTATACCTCCTTCACTGTGTTTATCATAAAATTCACTGTATTATAGTTCTTTGTGAATCTGTTAATATTCCTCTTCCATAATGAGCATCTTGAGGCCAGGTACCAGGGCTGCTCCAATGTTGCATCTAGCCACAACAAACACTTGGCCACAAACATCTGTTGAATGAAGACCTTGGGTGAAATACAATGCGTGTAATGAGAATGTTACCTTTCTTTTGTCAAGATATTTGTTTCAGCCTGGCCTGTGGTAGCGCAGTAGATAAAGCATTGACCTGGAACGCTGAGGTCGCTGGTTCAAAACTCTGTGCTTGCCTGGTCAAGGCACATATGTGAGTTGAAGCTTCCTGCTCCTCCCCCCTTCTTTATCTCTCTCCTTTCTAAAAAATGAATAAAGAGAATAAAGACTTAAAAAATACTTTAAAAAAGATATTTGTTTCATACTTTTTAAATTAATTGAGTTTATTGGGATGACATTGGTTCACAAAGCCATACAAGTTTCAAATGCACAACTAAATAAAATGCAATCTGCATACTCTATCATGCAACTTCTGCCCTAAGAAATGTCTCTTTCCTTCCCCATTTTCCTTTTGCCCATCTCCACTTTGCCCACACCTACTACATACTTTTTTTCTCAGTGTGTGCTAGGTCTAGATAGCATTATGGTGCTGGATGAGACAGAGGTAAATGACAAAGTTCCTACCTCTAAAAAGCCTACATTTCAGGGAGGAAATTTGCAAATTAACAATAAGCATATTTGGCAGGTTAAAAAAATCTTGTCATTTATTTTGGATTAAATTTATTCACAAGAAAAGAATAAAAAGTAAAATCTTCTAAATTAAACCAAAAATGTTCAATCTCTGTAATTCTTTTCTTTTTCTGTAGGTGATACTGAGTTTTATTTAGAAGTACTGTAGTAGAATTCTACCTAGACATCATGCCTGTACCTAGGGAAACTGTCACCAGAGAAACTGTGTAGGTCTAATTCTTACAAAGAGTTTCAGACCTTCATATTTTTGGGATTGACCTGGGGAATTTGTGTATGTCAGGAATTTAGGCCTAGAGATTTTTTTTCTGTAGGTCTAGAATGGGACCCAGGAAAATGCCTTTTAATAAGTCTCTTCCTTCTCATCCTCAATACATATAATCAGAACAGGCAAGGCAAAGGACTCTGTTGCAGGTGATACACAAACTACAGAGAGAAACATTGTCTTAGGCCTTCCAAGCATACTGCCCACCAACTAGTTTATTTTAATGTAAATATAAGAACTTAGTACTAAGGACTAACTGCCAATTCTTGGGGTGGGTTGGGGATAAACTATCTCAAAAGAAGCAATATTTGAGCTAGGCCCTTAAAAGGTGATACCAGAAAATTCGGTACATTTTCTTCTTTTTTTTTTTAATTTTTAAATTTACTTTAAAAATTAACTTTAACTATGTGAAATTGATCATTAAGAGTATATAAGTTTCATGTAAATATTTCTATAGCACTTGAACTGTTGATTATGTTGCATACCCATCACCCAAAGTCAAAAAATGTTCTGTCACTTTATATTTGTCCCTCTTTACATCTTTATCCCCACTCCCTTCTGCATCTCCTTCTTCCACTTTTCCTTCCCCCTGGTAAAAACTTAACATTTATCTATGTCCATGAGTCTAAATTTTATATCTCACCTATGTGTGAAATCATATGGTTATTGCCTTTTTATGATTTACTTATTTAACATTCTCAAGATACATATATGTTGTCGTAAATGTCACTATGTCATCATGTCTTATGACTGAGTAGTATTCCATTGTATATATGTACCACTTCTTCTTTATATAATCCTCTATTGAGGGACACTTTGTTTTTTCCCATGTCTAGGCCATTGAGAACAATGCTGCGATGAACTTGGGGGGTGTATGTGTCTTTACCTACCAATGTTTTTGAGTTTTCGGGTAGATATCCATTAGAAGAATTACTGGATGATATGATCATTCTATTTTTTAATTAATTAACTAATTAATTAATTAATTAATTTTTATGAAGTGAGAAGCAGGGAGCCAGAGAGACAGACTCCAGCATGCATCTGATCAGGATCCACCCAACAAGCTCACCAGGAGGCGATGCTCTGCCCATCTGGGGTGTTACTTTGTTGCAACTGGAGCCATCTTCAGTGCAGGGACCAACTTTGCTCCAATGGAGCTTTGGCTGCAGCAGAGGAAGAGAAAGATAAAGAGAAAGGAAAGGAAGAAGGGTGGAGAAGCAGATGGACACTTCTCCTGTATGCCTTGGTGGAGAATCAAACCCAAGACTTCCACATGCCGGGTTGACACTCTACCACTGAGCAAACTGGCCGGGGCTGGCAATTCTATTTTTAATTATTTGAGGAACCACTATACTTTCTTCAATAATGTTTGCAGTAATTTGCATTCCCACCAGCAGTGAATGATGTTTCCTTTTTCTCCACAACCTCTCCAACACTTATTACCTGACTTGTTGTTAACAGCCAATCTGATAAACGTGAAATGATATCTCATTGTAGTTTTTTTTTTTATTATTATTATTTTTTACAGAGGCAGAGATAGATAGGGACAGACAGACAGGAACGGAGAGAGATGAGAAGCATCAATCATCAGTTTCTCGTTGCACGTTGCGACTTCTTAGTTGTTCATTGATTGCTTTCTCACATGTGCCTTGACCGTGGGCCTTCAGCAGACTGAGTAACCCCCTGCTGGAGCCAGCGACCTTGGGTCCAAGCTGGTGAGCTCTTTGCTCAAGCCAGATGAGCCCGCGCTCAAGCTGGCGACCTCGGGGTCTCGAACCTGGGTCCTTCCGCATCCCAGTCCGACGCTCTATCCACTGCGCCACCACCTGGTCAGGCTCATTGTAGTTTTGATTTGCATTTCTCTAATAGCTAGTGAGGATGAGCATCTTTTCAAATATCTGTTGACCATTTGTGTGTCCTTTTGGAAGAAGTGTCTGTTCAGATCCTCTTCCCATTTTGTAATTGGATTGTTTGCTTACCTGTTGCTGAGCTTTGTGAAATCTTTATATAGTTTGGAAATTAACACCTCATGAAAGCTGTTGTTTGCAAATATCATCTCCCAATTAGTTGGCTGCCTATTTGTTTTGTTGTCAGTTTCCTTTGCTATGCAAAGCTTTTTAGTTTGGTATAGTCTCATTAATTTATTTTTGCCTTTACTTCCCTTGCCTTTGGGGTCAAATTCATAAATTGTTCTCTTTGGCCAAGGTTTATGAGCTTAGTACCTACGTTTTCTTCTATATAATTTATTGTTTCAGATCTTATACTTAGGTCTTTGATCCATTTTTAATTATATTTTATGCAGGGGGAAAACTGTAGTCAAATTTTATTCTTTTGCATGTAAGTTTCTCAGCACAATTTATTGAAGAGGTTTTCTTTTCTCCATTGAGTATTATTTACTCCTTTGTCAAAGGTTATTTGTCCACATATATTTGGTTTTATTTCTGGGCTCTCGATTCTGTTCCATTGGTCTGCATGTCTGTTTATCTGTTGATACCCTGCTGTTTTGATTACCATGGTTTTATAGTACAGTATTTTTGTGTGTGTGTGTAACAGAGAGAGAAAGAGAGAGATAGGGGGACAGATAGACAGGAAAGGAGAGAGATGAGAAGCATCACTTCTTTATTGCGCACCTTAGTTGTTCATTGACTACTTTCTCATACGTGCCATGACTGTGGGCTACAGCAGAGTGACCCCTTGTTCAAACAAGTGACCTTAGGCTCAAGCCAGCATGCTTGAGCTTCAAGCCAGCAACCCTGCACACAATCTAGATGAGCCCATGCTCAAGCCAGCAACCTCAGGTTTTGAATCTGGGTCCTCTGCATCCCAGTTTGATGCTCTATCCACTACATAACTGCCTGGTCAAGTCAGAAACATTTTGAAAGATAAAGGATGTGAATCACATAGCAGTCTTGGGGTGAAATATTTAGGATAAAGTTCTTCTGTCTCTGTCCCTGTCACTCACTGTTTTCCAGTTGCAATGGCCTTTCAATTGTATGAACACACACTGAACTTACACTTGCCTTAATTGGTCTCACCACAGGATCCTTATACTATCTGTTCCTTCTGCCTGGAGTGCTCATCCTTCAGATACTTGAATAGCTAACTCCTCCTAATTCCCTAATTTTACTTTGGTGGAAAAGAATTCTAAGACCAGCAATTGTCAAAGTCATACATGCATTTCCTGGCTACCTTATTTAAGGCAGATTTTGACTTCTCAGGAATATTTGGCTATGTATAGAGACATTTTTGTTTGTCACAACACTGGTTATTTTCTGTGCTACTGACACCTGGTGGGTAGGGATCAAGAATGCTGCTTAGCATTTTACAATGCACAGGAGAGCCCACCACAAGAAATAATAAATTATCCAGCCCAAAATCTCAATAGTACAAGTTGGAATCTATGTTATAGGCTGTAAATTTCATGGGGATAGGGATTGTGCCTGCTATATTCATTATTATATTTCAGGCTCTTAGAATAGTGCCTGGTACAATAAATATGTTTTGAGAGAAAACATAAATGGATGAGTGAAGATGAACAAAAGTGAAGAAAGGACACCTGGGTCTCAATACTGTCCTTGTGTTAGCCATATGTTAAGAATGGCTGTTCTGTTATGTGTTGCTGTGCTCTGTGATGACAAGTAAGTTCAAGGCTGCATATTCTCAAGAAATGAAAAGAAGTTTAAAGCCAAACTGTAGGTGCATAAGGTCAAACAACAGCAGTCATGAAAAACCAAGGCAACAAAATGAAGTTTCCAAACTGTTTTTTATTTTATAATTTCTTGTCATTTAGCATTTATTATTATTTTTTTAAATATTTTATTTTTAATTTTTATTAAGTGAGAGGTGGGGAGGCAGAGAGACAGACTCTTGCTAGTGCTCCTACTGGGATCCATCTGGCAAGCCCCCTACAGGGTGATACTCTGCCTATCTGGGGCTGCTGCTCCATTGCTCAGCAACTAAGCTAATTTAGCACCTGAGGCGAGGTCATGGAGCCATTCTCAGTGCCTGGGGCCAACATGCTCAAAACATTCCAGTCATGGCTGCAGGAGGAAAAGAGAAAGAGAGAAGGGGAAAGGGTGAGGAAGCAGATGGTTGCTTCTCTTGTGTGCCCTGACTGGAAATCAAACCAGGGACTTCCACACTCCAGGCCAAAGCTCTACCACTGAGCCAATGGTCCAGGGCCACTGCTTCTTCTTCTTCTTCTTCTTTTCTTCTTTTTAAATGGGAAGAGAAGTGATAGACGCACTCCTGCATCCATTTCAACTGGGATCCACCTAGCAACTCCCATCTGGCACTAATGCTCATATGAACCAAGCTATCCTTAGCACCCAGAGCTGACATTCAAACAAAATGAGCCACTGGCTGCAAGAGGGGAAGAGAGAAAGAAGGAGCAGAGGGAGGGGGAAAGAAGCAGATGGTCACTTCTTATGTATACACTGACTAGGAATCAATCCCAGGATGTCTGTACCTGGAGCCCATACTTTATCCACTGAACCAACCAACCTGGGCCTTTTCAGCATTTCTATGACATTGTTTTGAGAACATGAGTTAACAGAGATAAAATGTTGATGAAATTATGAGACAAATCAAAGTACGCAATTAGTTAATATGTGATTCTTCCATGCCACTTGTGTACACACCTATATAGCTATATACAAAGTGAGGCAAAAGTAAGTTTATAGTTGTTTGTATGAAAAATAATACAATAATTAGTAAATAATAATACAAGAATAAACTGTGATTCACATACTCACAACTGTCAACCTACTTTGTCCTACTCTGCACTAAAACTGTTCTGTTTCCCTTAATTGTGATCATGCTATATGGTAAATTTTATGACTATTCAGTTCACTTAACAATATTACAAGTTGATCTTTCCATGTTAGTGTGTATATTAATAGATCTACTTTAGTATTTTTAATGACTGAATCCCTGGTATGGATGTTTTATAATTTACTCTAAATATTTCTTAGTTTTTTATTTTTCATTTTTACAAAAAAATACATGAACAAACAAACAAAAAAAAGAACTATACCCTAGATGGATAGATCAGTTGATTAGAGCATCATCCCAAAGCACAGAGGTTGCTGGTTTGATCCCTGGTCAGGGCACATAAAAGAACAGATTGATGTTCCTATCTTTCTCTCTCTTTCTCCCTTCTTCACTCTCTAAAACAAATAAAATAAACATTAAAAATTTTACTGATTCTAGATCTAAAATTAATTCTAAAAAATTTAATTTATTATATTGCATGCACTTCCTCAATCTAATCCAATAATTATTTTGGTCAATGCAAATTTTATACTGCAGCCTCTGTTGGGTAAATAATTAAGATTCTGTTGAATATGTGATGATGCTGTAGATAAAACATTGACCTGGAATGCTGAGGTTGCCAGTTGGAAATCCTGAACTTGCCTGGTCAAGGCACATATGGAAGCTGATGCTTCCTGCTCCTCTCCACCATCTCTTTCTATCTCTTCTCTAAAAAAATGAATAAATAAAAAACAACTTAAAATAATTAAAGATTCTCCTTATCTTTTTTTTCCTTTTTCTCCAATTTCCCCCCACCCCCAGGGCAGTAGTGGTACTCAGATAATTTAACAACAGATTCCCTGACCTAATGACTGTTTTAACTATAGAAAAACAAGATACTGAAAGGTAGTTTATTATTTTATGCATTTAATATTAAATTTAAAATGAAGAATAAAGTGAGAAGTATCACACTTCCAGATATCAAGTTATACTACAAGGCCATTGTACTCAAAACAGCCTAGTACTGGCATAAGAACAGGCATATAGATCAATGGAACAGAACAGAGAACCCAGAAATAAACACACAGCTCTATGGACAACTGATATTTGATAAAGGAAGTAAGAGCATACAATGGAGTAAAGACAGCCTCTTTAATAAGTGGTGTTGGGAAAATTGGGCAGCTACCTGCAAAAAAAATGAAACTAGACCACCAACTTACACCATTCACAAAAATAAACTCAAAATGAATAAAAGACTTAAATGTAAGCCGTGAAACCATAAGCATCTTAGAAGAAAACATAGGAAGTAAGCTTTCTGACATCCCTTGCAGCAATATATTTGCTGATTTATCTCCACAGGGAAGTGAAATAAAAGACAGGATAAACAAATGGAACTATATCAAACTAAAAAGCTTCTGAACAGCTAAAGACAATAAGAACAGAATAAAAAGAAAAACTACACAATGGGAGAACATATTTGACAATACATCTGATAAGGGGTTAATAGCCAAAATTTATAAAGAACTTGTAAATCTCAACACCAGGAAGACAAACAATCCAATCAAAAAATGGGCAAAAGAAATGAATAGACACTTCTCCAAAGAAGACATACAGTTGGCCAATAGGCATATGAAAAAATGCTAAACATCACTAATCATTAGAGAAATTCAAATTAAAACCACAATGAGATATCACCTCACACCAGTCAGAATGGCACTCATCAACAAAACAACACAGAATAAGTGCTGGCGAGGATGTGGAGTAAAGGGAACCCTTCTGTACTGCTGGTGGGAATGCAGACTGGTGCAGTCACTGTGAAAAACAGCATGGAGATTCCTCAAGAAATTAAAAATCGAACTGCCTTTTGACCCAGCTATACCACTTTTAGGAATATACCCCAAGAACACCATAGCATTGTTTGAAAAGAAGAAATGCACCCCCATGTTTATGGCAGCATTGTTCACAATAGTGAAGATCTGGAAACAGCCCAAGTGTCTGTCAGTGGATGAGTGGATTAAAAAGCTTTGGTACATATATACTATAGAATACTACTCAGCCATAAGAAATGATGACATCAGGTCATTTACAATGACATGGATGGACATTGATACATTATACTGAGCGAAATAAGTAAATCAGAAAAAACTAAAAACTACATAATTCCATACATAGGTGGGACATAAAAATGAGACTCAGAGACATGAACAAGAGGGTGGGTGTTACGGGGTTGGGTGAGGGGAGGGCACAAAGAAAACCAGTTAGAAGGTGACAGAAGACAATTGGACTTTGCATGATGGGACTGCAGCATAATCAAATGTCAAAATAACCTAGAGATGTTTTCTCTGAACATATGTACCCTGATTTATCAATGTCACCCCATTAAAATCAATTGAAATTTTTCCAAAAAAAGAATGATAAAAGAGGTACACAAAGCAATATTATGTCATTAATTTTAAAATATTAATGAAAACTATTAAATAGATACAGACCAAAAAAAAAACAAAACCTTATTTAAAATATTTCTATGTTACTCCTTTTTTTTTTTTTTTTTGTATTTTTTGGAAGTTAGAAGTAGGGCGGCAGTCAGACTCCTGCATGCACCTAACTGGGATCCACCTGGCATGCCCACATGGGGGCTATGCTCTGCCCATCTGGGGTGTTGCTCCATTTCCACTGGAGCCATTCTAGTGCCTGAGGCAGAGACCATAGAGCCATCCTCAGCCTAGGCCAACTTTTCTCCAATAGAGCCTTGGCTGTTGGAAGGGAAGAGAGAAACAGAGAGAAAGGAGAGGAAGAATGGAGGAGAAGCAGATGGGTGCTTCTTCTGTGTGCCCTGGCCAGGAATCACACCCGGGACTTCCACACACTGGGCTGACACTCTACCACTTAGCCAATCGGTCAGGGTCTGTATTGCTTCTTAATTGGCATCCTCACTTGCAATTTTCTTCACTTTTATCTGAGCATTATCAGCTGTGTGATTTATCCTTAACCATCTTGTCACTGTAGGAGTAGGATCTTATTCCTTTACCTATGGACAGAATGAACATTATTATGGGTGCTTAGAATACAGTGCTGCACAGATGATAGTTAAAAAAGAGTAAGAAATGTAAACTTGTGATTTCCACATTGGGTGGCTGCCCAGGTGCCCACCTTAGAGAGAACCCTGATTACAAGTGCCATTTTAGCAACTGGTTTTCTGAACTCAACAAAAAAGTAGGTACCGATTCTGCCAAACTGGTCCAAACCAGCTGAATCCCATTACCTTGCCAGGGCTGATAAGCCTGATGGGTAGGGGGTTATGTTACATATCATTCTGGCATCAGAGAAAGAACACATATCATCTACTTGCTCTTATTTGACATTGCATATTTATCCTTATTCTGTGATTTATAATAAGCTCTCATTATCTTTCTAATTATATTTTATAAAGTTTAATGACTACTAAATTAATAAATACTGAACCACTTTTTCTAGAGGAAATAGGCACACATACATATTCACTGACATTCACACACTCACACTCACACATATAAATAGATAAATATATGGACATGTATGTATATACATACTTACATAGATTACAATTTTAAATTGTAAAATCAACTCACCTTGGTATTTTCTAATTTATTTAATGTATTTTAAAAAATGAGTAATCAATGTTCTAAAGTATTAAGTGACTTCTTAGAAGCTTCTCTGCTAAGAAGTTATGGCAATAGGATTTTAACCTTGTCCAACTGACCTCAAAGCTGGAGCTTCTTGTACTACACAGCACTGCCCCCTAATGTCTTTATTTTCTGCTGTATGAGCATTTTCTTGTTCAACCTCAAACGGGAGCATGAAGGTAAGAAAACTTAAATTTTTGACTGTTGGACACATGTCTAGTAATGACCAGGAAAAGGCTGCAAGTCTTTAATAGCAAGTAGAAAAATTACAAAGACAGAATCCATGAATAATAAAGAGCAACTGTATCTTCATTGCTATATCTTCCCTAGTTATTTTGAAACCCAAAGCTGATAATTCAATTCATTGTTTCTTTACAGTTGCTTTGGGAGCTCCCCTTAGGGTTTGAAACTTTAGACTTTGGATATAGTTGGTGGTGATTAACTAATATGACTAGGCAAGGTTGTTACTTACAGTTTTTTTTTTCTTTAAAACATGAATGATTCTTCTTAGTTTTCTATATATTAAATGTGAGTGTTGAATGAGGTGACATATGAGATCATTTTTAGATATAATTATAACAAGCAGTCCCTAGGTTGTGAACAAAATAGGTTCTGTAAATTTGAAAATGTTTAAGTATTTATATGCACAGAAAGGTAAAAAATAAGTACTATGTTAAGACAAACAGCTAAGTTGAATTTAATAAGAAAATGAACCTGTTCCAATTTACATACAATCTCAACTTAAAAACAAACCTACAGAATGTATCTTGTTCATAAGTCAGGGCCCGTCTATATTAGTTTCCTATGTTTTCTGTAATTAATTATTACAAACTTGTTAGCTTAAAACAACAGAAATTTAATTTCTCATAATTATACAGGCCAGAAGTCCAAACTCAGTATCACTGGGCTGAACTCAAAGTTTTGGCAGAGTCATGTCACTTTCTCAGGCTCTAGGAAAGATTCATTTCTTAACTCTCTCACTTTCTGATGACTTCCAACAGTCATTAGTTGGTGGCCACATCATCCAGATTAGCATCTTCAAATTTCTCTCTCTGATGCATCTTCACAAAACTTGCTTTTTTCTTTATGTATCTCTCAATTTTATCTCTGCTTCCTTTTTATGATATATGTGATAATACCTTGAGCCCACTTTGATAACCCAGGATAACCTGCCCATCTCAATATTTTAAACTGAATCACATCTACAAGAAATGACCGCTGTTCTAGATATTATAAATTGTAATTAAAATGATTTGTGCAAAGGTGTCTGCTAATTCAAACTGAATTACCCAGGGCAAGCAGCGAGGACACCCCTTTGCTTAGTGCCCCACGGGGTTTCCCCCTTCTACTTCCTTAATTGCTTAAAGTAGAGTGCAATGAAGGAAACCACTGGTGGTACATTTCTTAAGAGCCACTGCTAGCTCAATAAATAAAGGTGATTTAAATAATAAAATGTTAATTCACATGTCAAAGATCTCTTTGCACACAACATTTCTTGTGTAGATCTTTCCATCATTTTTAAGCTCACCTTGCAGAAGACCATCAATTATTTTTAATTTTATATCCATTCTTTCATGAACTCTTGAACAGGCAACATAAAGTTGACTGTGTCCAAATGCAGGCTCAGGTAAAAAAATGCCAATACGCTTAAGCATTTGGCCCTGAGACTTATTGATGGTCATAGCAAAGGCAAGTTTTACAGGAAATTGTCTACGTCTCAATTGAAATGGCAACCACTGGCTTCTGAGGGATCAAGTATATATAATTGAGCAAACTTTCTTTTCCCGTCAGAAGGATGCAAAGTTCCAGTTTGATGGTAAACTTGACCATGAAGTTGAAAGCAATAAAGTCCTGGTCCAGGCAAGTCAATTTGTTTGTTTCCCATGGACACAAAAGCAAACGAACTATTAATGGATCGAATGCTATCCATGTACTGTTTGCTATTTGAATGCTGATTAGTCAATAATTTATTCAAGAGTGGTGGATAATTCTCAATTAGTGGAACTACAATGTTTCCGTACTTGCAACATTGAGAAAATCCTTTCTTGCCATGGTCAAATCCATTAGTTTCTAACTTGAAGTTTAAGGACTGATAGTGTTCACATTTAATATTCATGCCACCAGAGGAATGCTCAAAAATTAAAGTTTCTCCATTTGAAACTGTTTTAATCCTTTTTGTGTTTCAGTCAGCATTACTCTGTCATTTTTTTTGCATTTCTCTCCTGCCTTTGTTCAAGGGACTCATTTTGTTGAGACAGGCTTTTTTGTCTTGCATCTGAGGCAAGCCTTGTTTCTCTATGCTCATCAGTCTCATTTTGCCGAGAAAGACACATTTGCTCTGCGACTGAAGCAAGCCTTGTCTTTCTCTGCTCAGTGGTTTCTTTTTGTCAAGAAAGCCGTTTTTGTGCAGCTTTAGCTCCTTTTCTCTCCTCTTCAGTGCTGTACTTTCTAGGAGGCATTCTTTAAAAAAATTACGTTAAGACGTAGTTTTTATGTAAAACAGATGATTGCCAATGCAAACAAATGTTCACCTTCCCCCTGACCCACTCAATTCGCGTTCAACTGTGGCAACTTCACCCCATTGGCTAGTACAGTTATGCAAGCAACCAATAAGCTATCGGCGACAAACAGACACTTAAGCCACATATAATAAAGATGTGATAATACCTTGAGCCCACTTTGATAACCCAGGATAACCTGCCCATCTCAATATTTTAAACTGAATCACATCTACAAGGGGCACTTTTATTTATAAGAAAATATTTACAGATTTCAGGGATTGGGACATGATAGGTTTGAGTAATCATTAATTCAGCCAACTATAATAACCATCCATGAATCTTATGTCTCTCCACAATGTCAAAAATGAGGTCCTAGAAGTTAAAAATACACATATTTATTAGATCTTAGAAGTTAACAATACATACTTTTTTTCACATGAGCAAGCAGACTTGGTTTTTACATAAAGTTCTGGAGCTTCACCTATGTGAGTTATGGCCATTAGAAATAAAACCAATGTGTGTTTCAGATAAGATCTAGTGTATAGTTGAGCTGTGTTCTTGTCAACAAGCCAATGAACATGCAAGATATCTATATAGGAAGACCTGATAACAGCAATTTTTCTAGAACCATCTAACAAAGCTATGGATTTCTCAGGGCAAATGTCCCAGGAGAATGATGTAACAACTCTAGTTTCCACAACTGCCAAAGTGAAGTCTGTTGTGGTATATAAATGTGTTAATTGGGTGGAGACCTGATGCTACATTGATCTAACATAATCATACAAGGATATAGTGCTCAAACAAAATTAAAATAAACAAATTGATGAAACATTTTTGTATAACCATCCCCAAACCTTTCTCCCATTTCTGTTTAAAATTTTGGAATTATCACTTCAAGACAGAGTACTTATTTTAAATGACCAGCTAGTTACAAGTCATTTCCAATGACTTCAGATCAAAGCTTTGTGGGGTTTGGATAAGAAACCAATAAATCTTGTCCTTTTCTGCTACTCACCTGCCCAAGTATCTTGCTCTTTGGGTTCCAATTTGCCTTAACACAAAATGATAGCTTTAGAATAGATGTTATCTAAATATCCTTTAATTTAAAAAGCTGGTTTAATAAAATTCAAAAAAGATTGCAACAAGCTATAGCAGGATACTGAATGTGTGGAAAAAATATAAAAAGAATAACTCTGGTGCTGCACTGGGGTCTAAAAGTCAAACTATACACCTACACAATATGGAAAATATAGCTTAATATTGACTAACGGGGTTGAAGGGATGATGTTTTATGACTGTAAAATTCAAAAGGGTTCACTATATTGTGTAGTCACTGAAATAGTTCTCCATATCTTTCTTCAGATATGCTTAGATTGAGAGAGATAATAGTTTAAGCCCTCTTGCACTGATATGACCATGCTGGTTTGACAATAGAAATAAGAGGTAGAGAATGAATAGTTAGCTGGAGAAAAGAAGACTCAGGGAGAACGTGAGTTCTGAGTTTAAATATGTTAAATGTTAATTGCCTTTCAAAGTCCTTTTTCAATCCTTCTCCACTCCTTTGTGCTCTGGATTCTGATATGATTTAGCCAATGAGGGGTACCAGCAAGAGATTACTAGAAAGGAGGAAAGGAAAGTCAGGATATTTATTTTATAATTTTATACTTACTGAGCTTGGCAATGCCTGTGCTCCTCTCCTATGGATCATAGGTACTGTTGTGCTTCTTTCTCTTAAAGGTACATTTCTCTCTAGAATCCTTCCTTTTTCTGCTTAGCAACTTATCAGCCCCAGGTTTCTTCAACTCAGTTTTGGTACACTGCCTTAAAAATAGTCTCATTATTAAGCTATTTGATTATATCATATTCCTCATGTATAAGACTCACACTTTTTCAAAAAATTTGGGGTCCAAAAACTAGCTGCGTTTTATACAGTGGTTAGAGATTTTTTTTACTTGCATTTTGTACTTTTTTGTGTTTGTTTTTGTGCTCATTGTTGAAGACAGTGATTTGTCATCAGACACAGATGAGGGCAAGCTAATGGATGAGAGTTTTGACAGTGTGAGGACTTGTTTGAGTTTTATGATGAATAAAATTTGAGTTCAATAACATTATGAAGTACATTTTTTTTCAAAGTTCGGTCCCCAAAATTAAGGTGCATCTTATACATGGGGAAATACAGTGTTATTTGAATGTACTATATGCTTCCTGCCAGTACCTTGATGAAGATGTGCCCAAATGTAAAAAAAAAAAAAAAAAGACACACTAGTACCAAAGGAAAGTGCTAATATTAAAAGATGGGACTTTTGAAGAAAAATATTTTGGTTATACATTTCTATCACTTGAGCTCTCTTAAAATGAAGTGGGTTGCATAAGAAAGTGAGCCAATCACTGGCGAGTTGACTTGAGGACGGAAAAAGCTCAAAGGGATGTCTGAGTGACCCAGTTGAAAAATTAACTGACCATAGTCTGACAGTTCCTTAATTGGCTTCCTGGAACAACTTGCACCAACAGCAAGAAGAATGGGAATTGTGAATGTCATTATCATCCTGTGCCAGTTGCCTTGGAACATGCCCATGCTTTCTTTCAGGAAGCCAGGGACCAAGGACTACCAACCAGTACAAGACCTGAGACCTATAAACCATGGAGCAGTAACCATGTATCCAATAGTACCAAATCCCTACACCCTCCTAAACCTCCTCCCTGCTTAAGCCTCCTGGTTCACTTTCCTAGACTTGAAATATGCCTACTTCAGTATAAGACTAGCCCCAGAGAGCCATGAACTGTTTGCCTTCCAATGGGAGGACCTGTCTAGATGCACAAAGGTGCAATACACTTGGAGTTGACTTCTACAGGTGTTCAAGAACACTCCCACAATCTTTAGGGAGGCCTTTGCCTACAAACTCCAGCAGATTCCCTTACAAGACAATGGGTGTGTCCTCGTCCAGTATGTAAATGACTTGTTAATGGGCCATGTGACTCTCCAAGGATGTGCCCAAGGGAGAGATGAGCTCTTACAACATCTAGAGGAAAATGGATACAACTCCAAAAGAAAGGCCCAGATCTGTCAGAGGTAAGTAAAATACTTGGAATTAATTCTCTAGCTGGGAGAGAGGAGGCTATCAGTGGAACAGAAGCAAGTTATGCAGAATATCACAGCCCCCACCACCAGGAGATAAGTTAGAGAGTTTCTGGGTACAGTGCGATTCTGTCGTTTATGAATCCTGAACATTGCAGTACTGACAAAATCCCTCTATGAGTTTACAAAGGGGGAAAAAATGGTACCAATGGAATGGGGACCTGTAAAGCCCCCCACAGCCACCATCACAGCTGCCTGGCCCATGCAGGTTCGCACTGGGTTCAGAGAGTCCGTAAAGAAAACAACAGAGCCAAAAACTGGTGGGCAGTTAATCCTAGCTTGCACCCGGTGGGCAAGTAAAAACACACACTGGGCTCAAAAACCCACTCACATTCAGTGCTCACAAAGCTACTGACTTATCTGAGTTTCCTAGAATCAAAAGTTTCTAGCTCACCAGACTTATTCACCTCTGTTCCCCATCTGCTTCCTTCTCCCTGCACAAACTCTGTACAAACTGGCTTCTCACTCAACACTCCACCATCTTGGCTGCTTTTCCTGGCCTCCTCCACATGGCCTTTCTCTACTCTCTCCTCTAATGTGAATCTCAGGAACCAAGAGAGAGCAAGGTCCTAGTCTGCTCCACTTTATAGTGTAGATTCAAAACCTTCTAATCCAATATACAAAATAGGGAATTCTCTAATACAAAGTCACTTATCTGAGGCATGATGGGATTGTACCACCCCTCATCAAAAAGGGTGGGAAAGACTTAGTCCTAAAACCAAGCCCCAGGCTAAAAGGATCCTGCCTGCCCACAGCCTGCCCCCAACACACATTAATATCACCTGGGCAACGGGCTTCCATGTTGGCAGTGCCATCTTTAACAAAGTGAGCATAATATATTTTATCTTCCCAATAGGACCTGAGCAAGATTTTGCTTTTTAGACTCTAAAAAAGGAATTGCAAGCTGCCCCAGCACTAGGCCTTCATGATCTAGCAAAACCTTTTGTGCAGTACACCTCAGAAAGAAGCAAGACAGTAGTAAGTGTACTGACCAAGGACCTGGGGTAATAGCCAGTTGCTTACCTTTTCAAACAACTGGATGGGGTCACTAAAGGTTGACCCCTGTGTTTAAGAGCATTAGCAGCTACAACTATGTTGACACAAGAGGCAGGCAAACTAACTTTAAGACAAAACTTGAAGGTGTGGTTGCCACATGCTCTAGTGACCCTAATGAATACCAAAGGACATCATTGGCTCACCAATACTCACCTCACTAAATGCCAGAGCTTACTACATGAAAACTCAAGATGAGTAATATAGGTATGTACCATTTTAAATCTAGATTCACTACCCTTGGAGGGAGAAGAAGTATCAGAACATAATTGCTTGAACATGCTGTATTCAGTGTATTTAAGCCAGCATGTCAGCATGTCTTGCTAGATGAGCCCCTGAGGGATCCAAACTGGGAGCTATATGTAAACGGAAGCAGCTCCCTCAATTCAAGGGAGAATAGCAGGCAGAGTATGCAGTGGTGACTCTATCAGAGACTATAGAAGTGTGGCTTCTGCCCCAGGGCACCAATGTTCATTGAGCAGAAATGACTACCCTGAATTGAGTTCTGACACTCAGTGAAGGAAAAAAAGTAAAAATCTTACTGATTCCCATTTTGCCTTTCTTACCCTCCATATACATAGGGCAATATATAAAGAAAAGGGACTCCTAACCACTGGAGGAAAATATCTCAAATATCCAGGAGAAATTCTCCAGCTGCTGGAAGCAGTCTGGAAGCCAAAGCAGATAGCAGTAATTCACTGCTAGGGGCATCAAAATGGGGGGAACAGTAGAAGCCTGGGGAAATGCCAGAGCAGATGCTGAGGCAAAGAGGGTCTCTACTTTGCCCTACCACAGAGCCACCATAACACTTCTCATCCCATGGACCCCTGCTCTTAGCTCTAGATACTCTGAAGGAGAGAAAAGATGGATAGAAAAAGAGGGGGAAAAATAAAAACAACAAAGCAAACAAACTCAAAGACCATTGGATGCAACTGCCAGATGATAGAATTATAGTTCCCCATCTTTTAGGATCAGCTCCAGTCAGGGTAATCAGTAGTTCTGGTCCTACACACTACTACTAACTTAGGGCTAGAAAAGAGAGAGAAGCTTCTGGGGAGATATTTCTACATCCCTCTTCTGGCAACCTTAGCCAAGAAAGTCAGTCTGTGCTGCCCAGACAGCTATTAGAGCAATGCAAAACAAGAACCTTCAATGGCTCCCCAGTATTCAGTCTTACCAGACAGACCACTTTGAGGATGTACAAGTGGATTTCACCAAGATACCCCAAAGCCAAGGCTACCAGTCCTTGCTAGTGCTTGCATACACTTACTCAGGATGAGTAGAAGTCTACCCCAGCTGGACTGAAAAAGTCAGAGAAGCAACAAAGGCAGTGCTCAGAGAAGTTATTCAAAGGTTTGGACTGCCATTTCAGATAGGCTCTGACAATAGCCCTGTATTTTTAGCAAAGGTAGTACAAGAGACAACTCAAGCTTTAGGCATCTCTTGGAAGCTTCATATAGCATACAAACCTCTGAATTTAGGGAATGTGAAATGCATAAATAGGACTCTGAATTCAGGGCTCAGCAAACTGTGTCAGGAAACAGGCCTTAAATGGATACAAAACTTACCTTTAATATTGTTTAAGTTCTGTTGCACCCTATCCAAGAACAATGAATATTCACCTTATGAAGTATTAAACAATAGGCTTTCCCCAATATTACACAGTCTTCCAGAGACACCCTGAGAGCTAGGAGAAACAGAGATACACAAGCAGTTAGAGGTTCTAGGTAGGGATGCTGCTACTATCTCCAACTGGATATTAAAAAGGGCTCCAATCAGGGTTGGTGCTACTATCTCCAACTGGGTATTAGAAAGGATTCCAATCAGTCTGTTTGCTCCTGTTCATCATTTTTCCCCAGGAGATTGAGTGTGGATCAAAGATTGGAATCCAACCCCTCTCTAGCCCAAGTGGAAAGGACCCTATACTGTGATCCTGACCACTCCTACAGCTGCCAAAGTAGAAGGCATACCCTCCTGGATTCACCATACCCAGCTGAAGCCTGAAGCCCCTACAGAGACGCCATCATGGACAGCAGAGACAGACCAACTCTTGTAAGTTGACACTGACAAAGATCACATGTCCTGCTCCAGCCAAAAACTGGAAGCTGCCTGGTCAATGTATTATCAAAGCCTGAGGAACCTCACCATGGTGCTCATTATAATTTGACTATAGGGAGGGAAGAAAATTAAGGCAGAGGACTGTAAATTATATATCCACATTACCAAAAAAGGTCAATAGGTGTCTACAACCCTATTATTCTACAGTTACTATGAGTGTAAAGGGACTCAGAAAGGGACCTGCACATATAATCAGACACACTATTCAATATGTGACCCAGGAAATGACCAGCTCTATGTCTGTTATAGTCCCATAGATCTTCCTACCTTGATAGTATTTGAGGTAAGAAATAGCACCAGGAGGATAGGGAAAATGGATAGGACCAACAATAGCCCCAGACTAAGGTTAAGGAAAACCCCAGTCAAGTTACACTTGAGGTTTGATGCATGTGCAGCCACAAGCCAGGTGACATGGAATGAGAGAAGGGCCTGTGGGTATCTCAGCTAGGAGAAGAGCTACAGGGAAGAATAAAAGTATATATGCTTACAAAATTTTCTTTGTGAAACTAGCTGTGTACATTGGTCATGTGTCCTATGAGCAACTTGGAAAAGGATAGCTCAAAGAAAAAGGAGGTATATCTGAGGAAGGGGGTAGCTTTGTCAAACTGCACTACCAATGGGTGCAATCCCTTAGAGCTAGTTATAACCAATCTTCTAGACCACACACACACAAAAAAAAAAAAAAAAAAAAAGATGAGGCATTAATGGAGCAGGCATAGATTGTTATGTTAAACTCATTATCTAGGGTCAAGTACTAAACCATCCAACCCGAGCCTTCCAAGTATATCACTCTTTTTTTTTTTTAATTTTTTTAAATTTTATTTATTCATTTTAGAGAGGAGAGAGAAAGGGAGAGAGAGACAGAGAGGGAGAGAGAGAGAGAAGGTGGGGAGGAGCTGGAAGCATCAACTCCCATATGTGCTTTGACCAGGCTAGCCCAGGGTTTCGAACTGGTGACCTCAGCATTTCCAGGCTGACGCTTTATATACTGGCCACCACAGGTCAGGCCAGTATATCACTCTTTTTAGGAGGAGGCTACCAAACCTCTGTCCACACCTCCTTAATCTACTAAAAACTTATTTCTCAGGCGAGCAGAAAGGATAACTCATTCCCTGAATGTCACCTTCTGCTATGTGTGTGGAGATACCTTGATGGGGGATCAGTGGCCATGGTAAGCTAACGAATTAGTTCCCACCAAGACTTTGCCAAATGCCATGGCCCCCTGAATCTCTGGCAACAATCAGTGGAATTTAAAGCATATCATCATAGGGCGGTACTGTCTAGCCAGAAAAGGAGGAAATCATACCAAATCAGTTGGGGAACTAACTTGTCTAAGGCAACGGTATAATGCAAATTCCAAAGAAAGCACATGGTGGGGAAATACAATGGAGAGAAATCTGCTGGACAGATTTCCAGGAATAGCTGAGACCTGGTGCACCCTGGGTCGAGCACATGACTGGATATCACCAAATGGGCTCTGTTGGACCTGTGGAAATTGGATATACACTCACCTTCCCAGGAATTGGGAAGGGAGCTATATATTAGGGATAATGAAACCTTTCTTCTTCCTCCTGCCTCTTAAAACAGGAGAACTACTCAGTATCCAGCCTCTCAGCCTTTGTACCTGGCAAGTATATAACTCCAGATAGGAGACTGGAAAGATGATGAGAGGCCCCAGAATGGATAATCCAATACTATGGGCCTGCCACATGGGCAGAAGATAGATTCTAGGGATACCATATGTAAGGCCAGGAGCCATGGCTGTCACTATCAAAGCAGCAGCCTGACCCATGCAGGTTCCCATTGGATTCAGGCAGATGGTAAAGAAACGGCGGAGTCGGAGGATGGTGGGCAATCCTATTTATTGGTGTCTCACCAAGACAGGCAAACCACAAAAGAAGACAAGGGAAAAGCAGAAAACCAGCTTTTCCCATGAAGTGCAAGGGATCAGGGAAGCCCCTGCAATCGTGATAGCAGGAACTGAGTGAGCAAGCTCCTGGTCTGTCCCACTTTATAGTGTAGAAAACCAAAATCCCTTAATCCAATATACAAACAAGGAAGTCTCTGATACAAAGTCACTTATCCAAGGCATACTTGGATTCCTCATGAGAGTGCACCACCCAGATCATACAATCAGTCAAGGGTGTGGGGAAAAGCTTAGTCCCAAAACCAAACCTTAGGCTACAACGACCTGGCCTGCTTATAGCCTGTCCCCTACACCCAATATAAGTCGCAAGCGAGCAAACATATATATCATATTTACAAACTTATTTGACCAATACCATATCTCCATTTACATGCTAAACTGATTATCCAATTGCAGGCAGTCTTAGAAATTATTACCAATCAAACAGGGAGGGCTCTATCTCTCCTTTCACATCAACAGACCCAAAAGTGAAATGCCATTTACTAAAACAAGTTGGCTTTAGACAGTCTTCTAGTAGCTGATGGAGGAGTATGTGGAAAATTTAACCTCACTAATTATTCTCAGCAAATAGACAACCAGGGCCAGACAGTTGATGATCTTGTAAAAGAGATGATTAAACACACATGCCAGTGCAAGTTTAGCATGGATGGAGCCCCAACATCCTCTTTGGA
This sequence comes from Saccopteryx leptura, assembly GCF_036850995.1. Taxonomy (NCBI): domain Eukaryota; kingdom Metazoa; phylum Chordata; class Mammalia; order Chiroptera; family Emballonuridae; genus Saccopteryx; species Saccopteryx leptura. Next base: position 58,270,164 of record NC_089516.1, on the reverse strand, counting down.
GGATGGTTATCAGCTGTAGGAGATTCAAAACTCTAATAGAAAAAGTTCTGGTACTCTTAGGAATTTGCTTAATAGGTCAATGCTTGTTGCCACTTTTAATAAGTAGCCTAAAGAGCATGATAGGAGCCATAGTACAGAAGCAGACCATTGCTCAAATATATTTTACCCACCACTACCAGGCTTTTCCCCTAAGTTCAGGTGAAGAAAGTGAGACACCAGCATAAAGGAAACTCATTTTCTGAAATCTCAAAGGTGGAATGAGGGGGAGAAAGCTCAAAGGGATGTCTGTGTCACCCAGTTGAAAAATCAACTGACTGCAGTTTGACAGTTCCTTGATTGGTTCCCTGGAACAACTTGCACTACCACTAAGAAGAATGGAAATTGTGAATGGCTAACACAAATGGTCTGAAATTCCCCTCATGGCCCCTCCTCTCCTAAGACAAAAGGGTCACATATGACTACAGACAAAAGGATGATTCACCCTATGCATGGACACTGTAAAGTTATATAAGCTGTAAGAAAATTAACTTTGGAGAGCTCATAAATTAAAGCCTTAGGCCACATAGCTCTGCCAGAAAATAAACAACCCTTTTCTTCAGCAAGTTATCTGAGCATCTCTTTTTGTCCTCTGGGAGTTGCTTCCTTTGTTCCTGCAACAGGCTCAGTGGATAGAGCATTGGCCTGGTGTATGGATGTCCTGTGTTTGATTCCCAGGGAAGGTCATACATGAGATGTGACCATCTGCTTCTCTCCGCCTCCCTCTCCATCTACTCTTCCTCTTCCATTCCCAAAGCCAGTGGCTCATTTGGTTTGACCATTGGCCCTGGGAACTGAAGATAGTTCAGTTGGTCTGAGCGCATCAGCTCAATTGGTTTGAACATTGGCCCCAGGCAGGGGTTGCTGGGTGGATCCTGGTCAGGGAGCAGGTGGGATTTTGTCTCATCATCTCCACTCTTCTCACTTAAACAAACAAACAAACAAACAAACAAAAAAGCAGAGAGCCCTTATCAATGGAGGTATTTTAGTAAAATATCAGAATTTTTGTGAGGAGGAAGATAATGAGCATAGGTAAATTTTAAAATATTACTTACCCTAAAATAGTAAATTATGTTCAGATATTTTTTTGGTCTCACAGTTATTCTTTTTTCAGATTTATTGAGTTATGTTTAAAATATCATAGATAAAATGGCTACTCCACCATCTTCTTTCTTAAGAACAATGCAGGGCTGAAGGAGCAAGAAGGACTTGCTTACTCAGTAATCTGGATCAGACCGCCCTTGCAGCTGGATGATGATAAGGGACAATTGGAACAGGGTGCAAACAATTTTGAGGAACTCTGATGCCACTCCCAACCACAAACAAAATAAGTTATCTTGAAGCCACCATTGCTCAAGGCCCTTTGATGAATGCAGATAATGACTGTCCCATCCCTCCCTTGGGGCTGACACATTTTAGTTTATCTGAGCTCACCTGCACCCAGGCATTTTAAAATAAATTTTTCTTTTGAAATACACTAGCCTCGTGCTTTTGGTTTGACCCACAGTTTCCACCTTTCAAGATAAAATTATAATATATTTGAAGATCACAGAAGGATAATTATACATATATATAATTATATATATATTGTTGGGCAGATAAAATGTATTATGCTCACTTTGTTAAAGATAACAGGAGGAGGCCGTCGCCCAGGTGATATTAATGAGTGTTGGGGTGGGCTAAAGGCAGGCAGAATCCTTTAGCCTGGGGCTTGGTTTTGGGATTAAGCCTTTCCTACCCTTTTTGATGTAGGGCGGTACAATCCTATCATGCCTCAGAGGGTGACTTTGTATTAGAGACTTCCCTGTTTTGTATATTGGATTAAGGGTTTGGATTTCTACACTATAAAATGGGGACGGAATGAGAGTTTGGCCGCTTGGTTCCTGAGGTTAGCATGAGAGAGCAGAGAAAGTAGAGCCAGCAGCGGAAGGAGGCCACGTGGAGTAGGCCAGGAGAAGCAGCCAAGATGGCGGAGTACTGAGTGAGATGCCAGTCTGTGTAGAGTTTGTATCTGGGATAAGGAAGAAAATGGGGAACTGAGGAGAATAAGGTTGGTGAGCTAGAAACCTTTGATTCTAGGAAACTCAGATAAGTCAGTGGCTTTGTGAGCACTGAGTGTGACTGGGTTTTGGAGCCCAGTGTGTATTTTTACTTGCCCGCCGGGTGCAAGGTAGGATTAAAGGTTATGGCCTACCAGTTTTTGGCTCCATGGTTTCTTTACCGACTGTCCGAATCCAATGCGAACCTGCATGGGCCGGGCTGCTGTGATAGTGGCCCCGGCCCTGCCTGCTGGCTTTACATTTGGCGTAGTCTGTGGCAGGATTCCATACAGATCGGCAAGGAGCCTTTGAGCGGTGGAGTAGAGGACTGGCTAGTGTTAGGGTTCCCCATGGCTGTCCTTTTGGGGATTGTAGGCTGGCTGATTTTACAGCCATGCGTGAGGAAACTGAGAGCTCTGTGGAAGAGACTGCCCGGGACCTGCAAACCGAGCAGTGGAAGGAGATGGAACAAACGCAGGAGAAACCAATGCTGACCCTGGAGCTGGAGGAAATGCTGGAGGAGGAGGCCAACCAGGTGTTCGAGATTCGCCTGGAAATGGAGCAAACGCTGGAGGAGGATTCAGAGGTTCGTGAGTTGCAGCTTGCCCTGGATGTTGCGGAGAGTCAGCAGTGGCAGGAGGCCGGGGCTGAGGCTGAAGCTGAGGCCGGGTCCGGAGCTGCAAGGTCTGCGGAGCAGAAGGCGGCAGCGGATGGAGGTTCAAGCCCGGCAGCAGGAGCTGATGTTTCCAGTTCCTCTTTGGAGGATGAGGAGAATCGGGCTGGAGTTGCAATCCGCAGTCTCCATAAGATGAGAGCCCAGCTGGAAGGAGCACCTACTATGGCCCCGGTAGGTCTGCAATTTGGGGACATAGGGCTGGACATGCTTTCCGGAGCAGAGATGGAAATGCTGACTGCCATTGCCACGTGCTCCTCTTTGGGACAGTGTAAGACCTGCGAGGACGGCAGGAATGAGGGGGGAGGCTGACGCCCCATGTGCTTGGACTGATTTCCTGGACTACGACCGGAGTGGGCATTGGCATTGTTGGATGGATTTACGGATTATGGATTTTGGACAATGTGAAATACCCTGATGGGGGTGGGGGGTGGCTTTGCTGAAAGCACTCCCCCACCCCGGGAAGCTTTTCCCATGGCTAGGAAGAAGGCCGAGGACATTTTGCGCTTTGGGCAAAGTGCTCAGAGACTGGTGAAGTGTACCTTTGTAATTGTTGAAACTGTATGATTTTTGCTATTGTAATCTGTGTAATGTTCTAATTTCCTTGCACAGGAATGCTGGTGATGTAAATTGTGGGTAGTAAAGTGAGCATAGGGGTGGATTGTTGGGCAGATAAAATGTATTATGCTCACTTTGTTAAAGATAACAGGAGGAGGCCGTCGCCCAGGTGATATTAATGTGTGTTGGGGTGGGCTAAAGGCAGGCAGAATCCTTTAGCCTGGGGCTTGGTTTTGGGATTAAGCCTTTCCTACCCTTTTTGATGTAGGGCGGTACAATCCTATCATGCCTCAGAGGGTGACTTTGTATTAGAGACTTCCCTGTTTTGTATATTGGATTAAGGGTTTGGATTTCTACACTATAAAATGGGGATGGAATGAGAGTTTGGCCGCTTGGTTCCTGAGGTTAGCATGAGAGAGCAGAGAAAGTAGAGCCAGAAGTGGAAGGAGGCCACGTGGAGTAGGCCAGGAGAAGCAGCCAAGATGGCGGAGTACTGAGTGAGATGCCAGTCTGTGTAGAGTTTGTATCTGGGATAAGGAAGAAAATGGGGAACTGAGGAGAATAAGGTTGGTGTTGGGCAGATAAAATATATTATGCTCACTTTGTTAAAAAGGCCGTTGCCCAGGTGATATTAATGTGTGTTGGGGTGGGCTAAAGGCAGGCAGAATCCTTGTAGCCTGGGGCTTGGTTTTGGGATTAAGCCTTTCCTACCCTTTTTAGTGTAAGGTAGTACAATCCTATCATGCCTCGGAGAGGTGACTTTGTATTAAGAGACTTCCCTATTATGTATATTGGATTAAGGGTTTGGATTTCTACACTATAAAATGGGAACAGAGCGGAAGTTAGGCTCTTGGTTCCTGAGGTTAGCATGAGAGAGCGGAGAGAGTAGAGCCAGCAGCTAAAGGAGGCCACGTGGAGGAGGCCAGGAGAAGCAGCCAAGATGGCGGAGTGCTGAGTGAGATGCCAGTTTGTACAGAGTTTGTATCTGGGATAAGGAAGATGGGGAACTGAGGAGAATAAGGCTGGTGAGCTAGAAACCTTTGATTCTAGGAAACTCGGATAAATCAGTAGCTTTGTGAGCACTGAGTGTGACTGGGTTTTGGAGCCCAGTGTGTATTTTTACTTGCCCGCCGGGTGCAAGGTAGGATTAAAGGCTATGGCCCACCAGTTTTTGGCTCCATGGTTTCTTTACCGACTGTCCGAATCTAATGCAAACCTGCATGGGCCAGGCTGCTGTGATAGTGGCCCCGGCCCTGGCCTTGGATACTGGCCTTACATTTGGCGTAGTCGGCAGGATTCGATACAGATCGTCAAGGAGCCTTTGAGTGGTGGAGTAGAGGACTGGCTAGTGTTAGGGTTCCCCATGGCTGTACTTTTGGGGATTGTAGGCTGGCTGACTTTTACAGCCATGCGTGAGGAAACTGAGAGCTCTGTAGAAGAGACTGCCCAGGACCTGCAAACCGAGCAGCAGAAGGAGCTGGAGCAAACGCAGGAGAAACCAATGCTGACCCTGGAGCTGGAGGAAGTGCTGGAGGAGGAGGCCGACCAGGTGTTCGAGATTCGCCTGGAAATGGAGCAAACACTGGAGGAGGATTCAGAGGTTCGTGAGTTGCAGCTTGCCCTGGATGTTGCGGAGAGCCAGCAGCGGCAGGAGGCCGGGGCTGAGGCTGAGGCTGAGGCTGAAGCTGAAGCTGAAGCTGAAGCTGAGGCCGGGTCCGGAGCTGCAAGGTCTGTGGAGCAGAAGGCGGCGGCAGACGGAGGCTCGAGCCCGGCAGCCGGAGCTGGTGTTTTCAGTCCCTCTTTGGAGGATGAGGAGAATCGGACTGGAGTTGCAATCTGCAGTCTCCAGAAGATGGAAGCCCAGCTGGAAGGAGCACCTACTGCGGCCCCGGTAGGTCTGCGATTTTGGGACATAGGCCTGGACATGCTTTTCGGAGCAGAGATGGAAATGCTGACTGCCATTGCCACGTGCTCCTCTATGGGACAGTGTAAGACCTGCGAGGACGGCAGGGATGAGGGGGGTGGCTGACGCCCTATGTGCGTGGACTGATTTCCTGGACTACGACCGGAGTGGGCATTGGCTCCTTTGTTGGATGGACTTACGGATTATGGATTTTGGACAATGTGAAATACCCTGATGGGGGTGGGGGGTGGCTTTGCTGGAAGCGCTCCCCTGCCCCGGGAAGCTTTTCCCATGGCTAGAAAAAAGGCCGAGGACATTTTGCGCTTAGGGCTAAGTGCTCAGAGACTGGTGAAATGTACCTTTGTAATTGTTGAAACTATGATTTTTGCTGTTGTAATCTGTGTAATGTTCTAAATTCCTTGCACAGGAATGCTGGTGATGTAAATTGTGGGTAGTAAAGTGAGCATAGGGGTGGATTGTTGGGCAGATAAAATATATTATGCTCACTTTGTTAAAGAGGCCGTTGCCCAGGTGATATTAATGTGTGTTGGGGTGGGCTAAAGGCAGGCAGAATCCTTGTAGCCTGGGGCTTGGTTTTGGGATTAAGCCTTTCCTACCCTTTTTAGTGTAAGGTAGTACAATCCTATCATGCCTCGGAGAGGTGACTTTGTATTAAGAGACTTCCCTATTATGTATATTGGATTAAGGGTTTGGATTTCTACACTATAAAATGGGAACGGAGCGGAAGTTAGGCTCTTGGTTCCTGAGGTTAGCATGAGAGAGCGGAGAGAGTAAAGCCAGCAGCTAAAGGAGGCCACGTGGAGGAGGCCAGGAGAAGCAGCCAAGATGGCGGAGTGCTGAGTGAGATGCCAGTTTGTACAGAGTTTGTATCTGGGATAAGGAAGATGGGGAACTGAGGGAAATAAGGCTGGTGAGCTAGAAACCTTTGATTCTAGGAAACTCGGATAAATCAGTAGCTTTGTGAGCACTGAGTGTGACTGGGTTTTGGAGCCCAGTGTGTATTTTTACTTGCCCGCCGGGTGCAAGGTAGGATTAAAGGCTATGGCCCACCAGTTTTTGGCTCCATGGTTTCTTTACCGACTGTCCGAATCTAATGCGAACCTGCATGGGCCAGGCTGCTGTGATAGTGGCCCCGGCCCTGACCTTGGATACTGGCCTTACAGTTGGTGAGCTAGAAACCTTTGATTCTAGGAAACTCGGATAAGTCAGTGGCTTTGTGAGCACTGAGTGTGACTGGGTTTTGGAGCCCAGTGTGTATTTTTACTTGCCTGCCGGGTGCAAGGTAGGATTAAAGGTTATGGCCTACCAGTTTTTGGCTCCATGGTTTCTTTACCGACTGTCCGAATCCAATGGGAACCTGCATGTGAATGGCCACGATGGCGGCTCCTGGCCTTACATATATAAACATATATGAGTTCACACTTGAGTTAATTAATACACTCATTACCTGTTACCTTTTTACTTTTTTTTGTGAGAATGCTTAAGATCTACTCTCTTAGAAAATACAGAATTATCAACTATAGTCACCATGCTATACATTAAATAAAAATATTTTCTATTTCATGATTATATTTGAGTTCAACATTGCAAGGTAAGCAGAACTCATAAATTGAATCACACAACTTGGTTGTCCTCCCTTCCTCCCTTTCTTACTCCCTTTCTTTCTCCCTTCCTTTCTTTCCTCTTTTTATTCATTCATTCATTTCCTTGTCCCACATTTCCTCAATGATGCAAGTGTCACCAAACATGTAAACTGCTGCTTTGGAGGTTTGGAGAGGGGCAACAGTACATTATAAAAGTAAAAAACACACAACTCATGTAGCTCATAACTTCAAATATTTTATAGTCTAATAGGAGAGATAGATATGCTGACACTAAAAAAATTTTGTTTTTATTTTCTCAAACTCTTCTGTTTAGTTTTTGGGAAAACATCCCCATATGTGCCAACACATTAAGCTTTTCTCAAGCCTTTTCTTATCTTTTGTTAATCCACTATTCATTTTTTCCTATTTTTTTATTTTGAAGTGTTATTCATATAGCCACCCCTTTGTAGCTGATTCCCACCTTCTCTCAGTCTTATCAGAGTCTCCTAATCAATGTTACCAGGTTTTCACTCACTGTTTAGGCAAAAAGAAATGCTTACATATTGCTATCTGCTTTCAATGAGTATAATAAAAGCTTTCATCCTTTTTTATTTTTTCCTTAGAGAAAGAAAAAAATACAGTCATAAAACAACCTGTAGTTATGATAAGACCAAGGAAAGATCATATAAATACTAGAAAGAAAACTCAGCTCATTACAAATTGAGGAGGAAAACATAATAGTGCTAAGAAGCTTGATAAATCAACATACATTAGACATCATTGTAACATCACTATAGCTGTATCAGCATTCCTTTTATTTTAAGAATTTTTAAAAGTTATTTTAAAGATCTTATGGTTACTACCCAAAATTCTTTCATTGTATTAGCTGCATCTAGATGTTGCCATTGACTTTTTTCCAAGGCCACAGAAGACCATTATACTCAACTTGCAGGGCTGGCTTTTAAATTTACAAATACTGCCTTATTCTTTTAGAGGTCATTATATTTAGAGATATTAGATTATGAATTCAGAATGTAAGTCTCTTGTCAGTCATGTTGGGTAAATGCATAATTCAGGAAGAAATAAAGGAAATAAAATGATAACCATTGTATCAAGATTATGATGAGACAGGCTAAAAAGAAAGTTTTCTGCCAAGGAGTGATCTTTTATTGACTTAAGCTGGTGTTCTGAGTATAAGGATATGCTATGTATTGTACTCACCACAGTTGAAAAGCTATTGATATTATACACTTTTCACTACCAGTAAGATAATATTTAGAATGCATAGCACTGCCCGTATCAAACTTCACCTGTATCATAGTCTCTTGTTTGAATAACCAGCACTGAGTCAAGTGCCCTAAAAATTGTAATCTTTGTGTAATGTTCTGATGAGTATACAATATAAGGTGGCATGAGGTAAGAATATGGCAGTTGGTCTCATATATAGAGCATGGCTTAAAATTGGGTTAACTTTTGATATTTTACAGGTTATGAGAAATGCATGTCTCCCACATTGTAGTGCACTGAAGAAAAAATTTTCTACCACCTTTGTGTGCAAGCTTTGTCTGTTAAAAGGAGAGAATTTAACAAAGTAGATATTTCATTTAATGCAGTTGTTTTTCATTGTTCACATTTTACTGTGAGGTTGACTGCTTTCAAAATTAGATAGTTGTCTTAAATGTCATTGTTATAGACCTGCATTGTTCAATATGAGAGCCACTAGCTATATGAGGCTATTTAAATTTTAATTAATTAAAATTAAATTAAATTAAAAATTGAGACACCCCTCATTTATGCTAATGTACTTTCTGTATTTCAGTATGTGAACAGTAGCTATTTACTGAACAGTAAAGATTTAGAACATTTTTGTCATAATGGAAATTTGTATTGAATAGCACTACCACAGCCAACTCCCTTATTTACCTTTATATATTGTCAGATTTCATTGGAAATTCTTACATCTCAAAGATATGGAAAGTAATAGGGATCTAATACATGTGGTAACTATAAAGTAATGAATATTCAAAAGAAGGAAGTAGGACAATGAGTTAGGAAAGGTGTACTATTCTAGTATTGTATTATTTGGAAAAATGTTTCAATATTTGTATGTTGTTTAATTTGAATAGTTAATAATACACTGAAAGCAAAACAGTAAACAGAATTTTGAAGTATTTTGATATTTTCTGCAAAACATTTTATAATTTAAAAAACCTGAATTAGAGTAATAATATATAAATAGCTATTAGCAATCTTTAAATTTAACTGCTCTGTTCTTTTTTCTTTAAAAATTACCAACTGATTTATTGAAATAGTTGTTAATTAACCTAGCTAGAAGCAAACCTGGGTTGGATTGGCCTTGCCTAAGTGTAACATTACATGTCATATTGTGTTAATATTATGCAGATGTGAGAACACATGAATGTTCTTAACAACTAATGAAGTGATATGTATCTTATTTCACAAGAAGACTCAATGAATAATTGTCTATTATATTTTAAGCACCTTTCCAAACTTATTTATGCATTGAAATAGAAACACTACCCAGAAGAACTGAAATCTATTCAGATTCCACATGAATTTTCATAGTTCTTCTTAAATAAATGGATGTTTGAAAGCCTGGAGGATGTTGTGAACAGATGTGATCTTGTGCCTATGTACTGGATCTTGGTCACCCAGAACAAAGCCTCATTTTAAACTAGGGTTTTTACAATGATTAAATGAGTTTATATATATAGCACTTGGCGCAATGCTTGACATTTAATTGATAAAAAAATTAGCTATTTATTAGAGTCTTGCTTTCAGGTGTTATATTATCTCCTCATCCCCAAGCATTCTTCTGAGTGCCATGCCATACAAACAAAATTTTGATTTCCATGCTTTTATTATAGCCAGAAAATATGTTCTTTAAGATAATAGTGTCAGAGATTGAAAAGATTGATTAAATAGAGTCCATCCCTTGTGAGTGTTCTTAATGGGGAACATGACAGATATGCAATCCTAACGTCTCATTTAAGTATAATTTAGATGTTTTTATTTGTTCATATGTCCTGCTGTTCATATTGAAAGATGAAGTCACTGTAAATTACTTATTTAAAAATGCCAAGTGCTCTAGCTTCCAATAAAGCACTCTATTTCCATGGGATGTTCTATACAAACTGGCAAATCATGGGCACAAAATTTTTGAAAATAACATACATATAAAATAAAAGAAGGGACAGTAATGGCTGCATGAGAGATACTCTGATTTCTGCCCTTGAAGTTTTCACAAATTTAACAGCTAAAACACAATGAAATAATTCCAGGTGAGCTTGTAGGCTTGTCAGAAAAGACCTATGTGTGGAATTGACTAAAAGTGGGAAGGGTTGAGAAGGGGATTTGAAGATAAGACACACTTGTGGTCAGCTCTGAAGAAGAGAGAACCCAGAACTATGTGATTTTTTTGGTCTACTGGGGCTCAGGAGAAGGAAGAAACCTATAATGACTGGATCTTCTTCTGTTAGGAGAAGCAATGAGATTGAGGAGTAGATTGGGAAACAAAAAACAAAGCCATGGCAGAATGAGTGGTCATAGACAGTGTTTCTGCAGTCTCCTAGCAGTCTCCACTCAGATAGAGACAGAAAAAAACAATGTGTACCACCCATAGGTTCCAGATCTTGCCTCCCTCCAATCAAGGGGCACAGAGAGTGGCAGAGGCATACTCTACCCCACAGCACATTTCTAGAGATACTATCTCCCCTGAAGAATAAAGTTGCCCTGTGTCTGGTCCCCTTGTCTGTTCAGATAAGGAAAGGAGCACCTAAGGCAGAGATCACAATTGCTAAAGCTGAAAATCTACCAGTATGCCACACCCATCATTACAACAGAAGCCCGGCCTCCATTATTGAAAAAAAAAAACATTTTAGCAAAGGTCAGACCAACAAATTCACAGAGTTAAAACTTGTAATACAACACCATGTACTGAAAGAAAGTAGAAAATCCTCTGATAACTAAAATTTATTTTTCTTTTAAATTTTACTTTCTTTATTTTTTTATATTTATCTTTTAATTTTAGTGGTTATCTTCCTTTATTTTAATTTTTTTACCCTTTTCTCTTTTTGTTGGTTTTTGTCTCTTAATTTTTATTATATTTAAAATATTTACATCTAGAGATTCCAAAATGGGTACAGAGTAGGCAGACATTCTAACTGCCACCTCCTGGGACCAAATTGGATTGCAAGTTAATTTAAGAACAATCATCTTAAAAATCAACTTTGGACTAAAGGAAGAGGAGTCTATAACTAAGGGTCAAAGAAAAAGCCAAACCAAGACTGATAGAAAGGGCAGAGATGTGGAAAGAGCTGCTGCACTCCCAGGAGCAAGTGGTGGCTGAGTGTCCAGATGGAATCTCACTGTGGGGAGGGTCACCCTAAGAAGTGTGGGTGCTCAGCTCCAGAGCCTAAAAGAGGCACCCAGACATCATTTGCTGGTGAAAATAGCAGTGCTTCTGTCTGAAAGAAAGAGACTGAGCTCTCAGAGATGCAGGCTCTGTCTTAAAGAACCCATGCAGAAAATCTTGTTGAAAACCATTTACTTGGGGCTCCAGTGGAGGAAGAGCTGAAAGGACTAGAGTTGCATGAGGAAAGTGTAAAATTGGAGGCCCAAGGAGAGACACTGTAGGGGATGACCAATGGAATCCTTGCGCTGAGTTATTTTCTAATACTGAAGTCACCATCTTTCTTGGGAGAAGTGTTTCCTCTGTGTGGCACCAGCCTGGGGAAAAGCAATTGCTCCACCCTCAGGAGTCTCGCCTACCCCACTCATGGTGATGGGTCACTCTGAGAGGCCAGGAAGCAGAGGGTGCATCAGTGACTACGTTTTCTGGTGTTGAGGCCGGGGCTCCCCCCCATACACACACATTCCTGAGTCTAAGACTGGTGCTTTCACCTCATGCAAATTTATAAGAAACTGTATTGTGGGCAGGTAGAACACACCTCTGGGTCTCAGAGGCCACACTCACTGGACTTCTGGGTTCACACCCTACTGAGGTCTTTTTAAAAAGTCTGCACAGACTGCTACCTGGGGCTGAGGGGTAGAGCCACACCCAACAACTTTTCTAATTCCTGAATTGCAGCAGACTCTAGACTATAGCAGAGGTTTATATAGCAACTGAGCCCAACAAGCAGCCAGCAGACAGAGGCTGCAAGTAGCGATACTCAGTGAACCTTAGACTTTTAAGCAGACATTACCCAAGAACCATCCTAGGTAAAAAAGCTAGCCTAGGTTTGTGTCTGGTATTTCCATGTGCACCAGGACCCAGTAGAGGCAGCCACAAACTCTGGGTTGCTTGTAGCTCAAAGAAGGATTTTGAGGTCCAGTCACAGGCAGTGTATCCCACTGGTCTACACCTGGTTCCTGCCAGGGAGGCCCAGGGCTGGCACATTTAGTGGCCAGCTGTGGAGAACATTGGTTCAAGACCTAACAACACTTGCTAGAGTGGTATCCTATGTAAGGGTTCCTCACACTGGGTCCAGCTGAGGTAAGTTCTGCTTCCTGTGATCTGCCGCGGACCAGTGCAGCTCCTAATAATGGTGCAGAATTGAGGAAACACACTTTGTCAGAACAAAAACGATGGGACCGTGAGGACTCCTCAAACTGCCTGGCAGTATCTGAGTCCCTCACAGCCCCAGTTTGCTTTATTATATAGACCTATGCAAATCAAGGACCCTGATACAAACTTGCACATCAAAGGCTAAGACAGGAACTCTCCCAAGGAAAAAACAGGATATATTAGTGAAATTTACAAACATCTGAAACAAACAAAGAGTCAGAGGAAGGGCATGTATATTGCTTCCTGCAACCCAAGGAAGGAAGTGGAGTGGGTGCAAATACTCAGCATCAAAGCCAAATATGGAGATGGAGGGGGGAGAACTTAGCCCCCTGCCAAGCCTCGAATCTATAATGGCTTTTTGCCATTAACAGTCCACAACATATCCCCCTTTTCTTTTTAATTTGTGTGCTGAGATTTGCACTCATCTGCTTTTCTAATTTGGAGGCAGACGGAAAAAATACAGAACAAACACAAAATTAGTATAGCCAATGCTAACAGATACCCAAAACAAGTATACTAATACATCACAGTGATTAAAGCCTTTAAGCAAACTCTTTAAGCTAATAATACAACAAGAATCTATAAAAGAGTAATGTCCTTAAAGTGTTCACCAAGTCCAAGTTGGCATCAACACCATTCCAAATCTCTGCAAATGCAACCCAACCCCAGTTCAGTCCAACAAAAACTGTCACAGGAGCAGGAGTCCAGGAAAAGTCCACATTCAGGAGAAGTCCACATGGCACTGGAATTTCTGTCACACTTCCACACTCTGCAACTAGCATCAAAGTCCCAATGACCGCTGCTCCCAGCTGGCAATGACCCAGGTAGACTGGAAAAGCCATCTGCAGCACGCATGAAGATGGAGCTTCCGTTTTCTTTAAACTGGAAAAATTAACCCAGGGGTTCTATACTGGAGCTTTACAGCCATGGGGTGGTGAGGAGAACCTTGGGATACACTAAGCTGGGTGGCAGAGGTAAATTTGTAAGTTGGCAAAAAAGGAAAAAAGGAGCTCTGAATTAGGAGTAGGTCCTAGCCTAAAATATGAGTGGGGCATTAAGGCAGGAGGAATAAAGGAAAGACTATATATTAATCAAAGCAGCAGAAAACAGGACTATCAATACCCACAAGAGAGATCTTCGAGAGAAGAATAAAAAACCTGAATATTCAGGCAAGACATAGTTAAATGGCCCCTGTGTAAATGAGACCAGTCTACCGGCTACTTGGAAGAAATACCCTAGGCTCATCCACAGTGTCATAGAAGGGGCCAATGGCCCTGGGCACCTTTTAGCCTTCAGTGGCAAATCCCAGTATTCTGGGCAAGGTTAGGTCCCAGGTGGCTGGAGCAGGGCTGGAAGAGACTGAACCCTCCTTTAGAGGAGTGAGGGGGAAGCCTGCCTTCCAGTGTGTCCCTTCTTCCTCACAGCAAAGGCATGTAAGCCTGGCAGGCTTTGGCTCAAATGACCATCTTTTCCACTATTGAAGCAGGGCCCTGATGAAGTTCCAGTTGGAGCATTATAGCCTTTGAGGGCATATGCCAAGAGCTAGTATTTTACCTGATCTCCTTTGGGCTTTTTCTGCCTCTTGGTACCTTAAAAACCATGCTCAGAAGATCTTGTTGAGGGGCTTGAGAGTCCCTATCTGCCTATATATCTGGAGCTATTCAGAAAAGGACAAAACACTGTTATTAGCTGGAATCAAATAAAAATAAAAAAGGGGTAGTAGTTTGCAGGACAAAAAATTTGGCATCTCTTGTACATCAGCATTCAAAAGAAACTATTTGAAGTAAAAAGCATGACAGGGTAGACCTGTAGGAGCTCCAGGACATGACCCCCCCTTTCTTTTTATATTATTTACAATTGATCTTCAAGCAAATGTTAAGCACACTTTACAATATTTTGACTTCAAAGTTTGCAAGAAATTCTTGACTTTGTTAACTTTTAACAAAAATAGAGTAAATGCACCTTCAAGCAACATTCCCACACTTATCAAAACACCCCCTTAATATTAACAGGCACCTTAAAGAGTACATATCAAAACTGAAAAATCCCAGTGTGATCTTTATTATTCTCCTATAGTAAAAAAATTTTTATACTTTTATTATGTAAATCTATGCTGCTTCAAGCCTTTCACTTGAGGCCTGGAGCAGCCTGGCCAAATCAGCAAGTCTTTTGGATCCAAAATGAACGCGCTTTACTTATTCCAAACAAAATTATATTTATGTAGGGAAATTAAATTATACCCATTTTGTTTTCAATACTAGAGCCGGCACTTTCAAAACTATTATCATCATTACTTTGCATGTAAGGACTTAATTCAGGCCTTATAAACAAAAACACTTAGACATTAACCAAAGACTTCACATACAATCACACAAATCAAGAGTGAAACCTGGGGTTTTAGAGATTAAACTATGGCTTGCTTGATCTTAAGTAGGGCTACCTTAATAGGAACGTAATAAGGATATATACTAAACAGAGATCTCTCTCAAAAAATCTCAAGACGGCTGTATGAGATTTCTGTTCAGCAACACCCACATCAGGCCCCCCCTTTTGCCCTCTTTTCAAGCAATGGAGCAGAAAAGAAATAAAATTATCTAAAACATTAAAATAAATTAGATAATAATAATTGAGAAAGGGAAGAGAGCATAGTAAGTCTTATGCAATTGCTCTTGTGAAGTGAGTCTCTCATCTAGAATCATGGTGTCTCACCAGTCATTCAGGGATCCACCGAGGAGTTTCAGCAGACCTAGGAAAAACACACACATATCCTCGGCCCCATAAGAGAACAGGGTCTGGCCCTTGCCAGATTCCTGTGAGTGGGTCCCTCTATCACACTTCAGGGAAGGCTTTCCTTGCAGGGTTCCAGAGTCTCTCTGCTGCTGAATGACCCTGTACATCAGTATTCAAAAAATTTAAAGTAAAAAAAGCATGACAAAGAAGATTTGCAGAAGTTTCCTAATACTTAAGTTGCTATTTGGCTTCTAACTGAACACACCTCACAATGCACTAACCAAATCAATAAGTCTTAAGGATCTACATTCTATTCTATTTAAATTTAAATGAGCGCTCCTTAAAAGTTCTAAAAACATTTTATTTTTTCTAAATATTAGAACCAGCATTTCAAATTTTTGCATGCAAAAAAACTTAATTCAGGCCTTAAAAACAGACACATTTTGACAACACTAAACAAAGACTAAATAGAAACAAGAATTAGATGAACCAGACAAACCAGAGAGAAACCCGGGATTTCAGAGCACATCCAGATTAGAAAGATGCCTGCCTGATATCAATAAGGGCATTTTCAGACAGAGGGACTGAAGGATGTGACTAAACAAAATCTCCCCGAGAAAATTTGCTCTCGGTAGCTGCTGGGATATTTTCTGTAGTCAGATCCAACACACAGGTCCCCTGCCTCAACCTCCAGGCAAAGAATAAGAAAGAAACAAAATGATAGTTCAGAAGATCATAGTTAAAACATTAAAGAAAAACAGATCATGACAGGCTATAACTTTCCTAATACCTGAATCTTTTATCCATTCTCAAATTCTATAGTTGCTGCTATAACTGGTGGCTCAGGTTGACTATGCTGAGATTTTTCTCCTACCTCAACAGCCCCTTCATGAAAGTCCAACTTCCACAGCAAATAATCACCACCAGAGAGACAAGCACAAGCCATCACCTTCCAGTCATTTGGGGGAAGAGCCTTTGACCTAATAGTATCTAATAAACCAAGTGAAGAAGGGGCAGTAGGCCCATACTGAACACAAGTAATTTTAAGCTCTTTCAGAGTTCTAAAAGGTACAGGTTCATGTTCTCGCACTAATCTCTCTGTATCATCCTGTCTTTCTACAACAGGAAAACTGGTAAAGCCATCATTTATTGTTTCCCCTACATTTTGAGACTGGTAATCAGCCTGATAAGGGAATGGAGGAGCAGAGGGTTGAATGTAGGAAGAAGCTGAGGGCAGTGGAGGCCCCGTGGCTAAGGCAGCCATAGCCACGGATTTTTCATCCCCCCTGTCATCCTCAGTCTCCAAGTTATCCTCATATTCACATCCCTCTCTTTCCAGCTCACCCTGATACTCATCAGACAACAATTTGTCTTCATACTGAAACATTTTTACAAAAAGGTCCCTTATTTTTTACCCTATCTGTCCCATATTCTTTTACTCCCAACTACACTTTCCCCAAAAACTTTCTTTACTCACTGTGCGCACTTCACTTTGGGGAGTTCCGTCACCTTCCTTCAGTTTTAGTTTCCTCGTACTCATACTCAGGTCGTCTGTTTGGGCGCCACTTGCCACGGACCAGCGCAGCTCCTAATAACGGTGTGGAATTGAGGAAACACACTTTGTCAGAACAAAAACGATGGGACCGTGAGGACTCCTCAAACTGCCTGGCAGTATCTGAGTCCCTCACAGCCCCAGTTCGCTTTATTATATAAACCTATGTAAATCAAGGACCCTGATACAAACTTGCACATCAAAAGCTAAGACAGGAACTCTCCTAAGGCAAAAACAGGATACATTAGTGAAATTTACAAACATCTGAAACAAACAAAGAGTCAGAGGAAGGGCATGTTTATTGCTTCCTGCAACCCAAGGAAGGAAGTGGAGTGGGTGCAAATACTCAGCATCAAAGCCAAATATGGAGATGGAGGGGGGAGAACTTAGCCCCCTGCCAAGCCTCGAATCTATAATGGCTTTTTGCCATTAACGGTTCACAACAGTGATCAGTACTGACACAGTGGCTCATATGCATTGGATAGGGTGGAGCTTCACAGTCAGCTGCCTTGAGTGCTGGATATCCTACCCTGCTGGGCTAGACTCCAAAGGATGAAGAGAGAGAAGTTTGGAGCATGGATACTCAATGTATAAGTCCTTGTGAGCCTATTGTTGGATCTGTTTGAGAGTCTTAGCCACTTTCCAGGGGGAACAATTAGCCCCAGGAGATTATCTCAGTCTTCTTCCTTGAGACCAGGGTCTCATCAGTTGTAAGAACTTCTGCAGAGCAGACTGTCAGCCCACTTAATCTGAGCCTGCTGCTCACCTTGCCAGGAAAAAATAAAATTTAAGTATCCAGTAGTGGCTGATGAATTAGGTTCTTGAGTAGGGACCACAATCTCTGTTCTAAGCTACTGCCCAAGAGATCCCTGAAGTAGAGCATCCTACTAATGTAGTCTTCACAACCTCAGCTCCCCTAACCCAACAAGCTTGCAATCTGTAGAATGTTTGGTTGGATGAGGCCAATCTGAGCCCACATTACAGTCTTTCAGCAGAAGACTCTGAGAAGACCAGGCAGCTGCAAGAGGAGAGGGAGCAGCTAAAAAGTGGAGGCAAAGATTAGGGAGCTTAGGGTTTTTATGGAGCTCCTGTCCACTCCAAGCAGGAGGAAGCTGATCCTTATACACAGGAAGGTCCCTTCCACACTACCCAGGCAGAGAAAACACAGAAACAAACAGCAAAAAGAGCAGTATCTGCAGACAAGTAGCCCACAACAGGTTACAAACAACAGCTGATGCCAACACAAGAAGATCTAGAACTAACACAACTGGTAGCTAGTGGCAGACAGCACCAACCCTTGAATCAACTAGCTACACAAGCAGCATATACAAAGGAGGAGTCTATACACAGATAAAATGGGTAGAAAAGAAAATGCAACCCAAATGAATCAACAAGAGAAATCCCCAGGAAAAGAACTAAATGAAATGGAAGTAACCAAACTATCTGATACAGAGTTTAAAATAATGATCTTTAGGGTGCTCAAGGATCTGAGAGGAACAATGGATGCACATAATGAGCACCTAAATAAAAAGATGGGAATCACTAAAAAGAAAATTAAAATCATAAAATAGAACCAGTCAGAAATGACAAATACAATGTCAGAAATGAAGATTGCACTGGAAGGAATCAAAAGCAGGCTAGAGAAAGCAGAGGATCAAATCAGCAATTTAGAAGATAAGATAAACATAAGCACAGAAGGAGAGCATCAAAATGAAAAGAGGCCCAAAAAGACTGAGGAAATGCTAAGAGAATTCTGTGACCACGTGAAGAGAAACAATATCTGTCTGCATAATAGTGGTTTCTGAAGGATAAGAGAATGAACAAGGGATAGAGAACCTATTAAAAAAAAATACCTGAAAATTTCCTAAATTGATGAAAGAAAAAGTCATAAAAGTTTAAGAAGCACAGAGAGTCCCATTAAAAAGGAACCCAAGGAGGCCAACACCAAGACACATCATAATTAAAATGCCAAAATTAAGAGATAAAGAAAGAATATTAAAAGATGCAAGAGAAAAGCAGTTAATTACCTAGTGAGAATCCCCCATAAGGATAACATCTGACTTCTCAACAGAAACAGATGGGATTCACAGGAAATATTTGAAGTGATGCAGAACAGGAACTACAACCTAGATTACTTTATCCAGCAAGGCTATAATTTAAAACTGAAATTGAAATAAAAAGCTTCTCAGACAAAAAAAAAGACTCAAGGAATTAATTACAAGCAAACCAGTACTATAAGAAATGTTAAGCAGCCTGCTATAAAAAGAGAAAAGAAAAAAAAGAAATTGAGAAAAAGAGGAATGTAGATTTAAAGAATAAAATGACAATAATTAAGTACATGTCAATAGTAATCTTAAATGTAAATGAATTAAATGCTCCAATCAAATGACATAGGGTAGCTGCATGGATAAGAAAACAGAACCCTTACATGTACTGTCTACAAGAAACCTACCTCAGAACAAAAAATACACATAGGCTGAAAGTGAAAGGATGGAAAAAAGTATTTCATATAAATGGGTATAAAAAAAAGCTGGGGTAGCAATACTTACATCTGACAAAACAGCCTTTAAAATAAAGGCTATATATAGTAAGGGATATAGAAGGTTACTACGTAATGATAAAGTGGGCAATTCAACAGGAGAAGATAACCAATGTAAATATTTATTCACCTAAAATAAGAACACCTAAATACATAAAGCAGATTTTGATGGAAATAAAGGGTGAGATCAGCAGCAATACTAGAACAATAGAGGTGGGGTTTTTTTTTTTGTATTTTTCTGAAATGAGAAGCAGGGAGGCAGAGAGATAGAATCCACATGTGCCCCACCAGTATCCACGTGGCAGGACCACTAGGGGGTGATGCTCTGCCCATCTGAGTCCTTGCTTTGTTGCAACCTAAGCCATTCTAGCACCTGAGGTGGAGGCCATGGAACCATCCTCAGTGTGAGGGCCAACATTGATCCAATGGAGTCTTGGCTTTGGGAGGGAAAGTGAGAGTTAGATAGAAATGTGATGGGGAAGGGTAGAGAAGCAGATGTGTGCATTTCCTGTGTGTCCTGGCTGGAAACTAAACCAGGAATTTTCACATGCTGGGCTGATGCTCTACCACTGAGCCAGCCAGCCAGCCAAAGCAGTAGTAGATAATTTTAGTACCCCACTAACATCAATGGATAGATCTTCCAGTCAGATAAATAATAAAGAAACAGCAGCCTTAAATGACACACTAGATCATCTGGATTAATTGATATTTTTAGAACTTTTACCCCAAAGTAAAATACACATTTTTTTACATGCTCATGGTACATTCTTTAGGATAGACCATGTGTTAGGACACAAAATGAGTCCCAAGAAATTTAAAGAGGTTGAAATCATATCAAGCATCTTCTCTGATTACAATGTTATAAAACTAGAAATCAACTACAATAGAAAAACTGAAAAACACTCAAACACTTGGAGGCTAAATAGCATGTTATTAAATAACAAATGAGTTAATGAGATTAAGAAAAAATTTCCTTGAAACAAATAAAAATGAACATACAACTCAAAATTTATGGGGCACAGCCAAAGTATGTGAGAGGGAAGTTCATAGCACTACAGGCATACCTTAAGAAGCAAGAAAAAGCTCAAATTAATAACCCTGTGTTGTTCAAATAAGTTTGTAAATGTAATATATATGTTTGCTCGCTTATAGTTTGCATTGTATATGGGAGACAGATTGTAAGCTGGCAAAGTTATTATAGCCTAAGACTTAGTTTTAAAACTAAGCCTTTGCCCACACCCTTGACTGTTAGATGATGTAGGGTCATGTACTCTCATAAGGAATTCCATCATGCCTCAGATAAGTGACTTTGTATCAGAAACTTCCCTATTTTGTATATTGGAATAAAGGTTTTGGTTTCTACTCTATAAAGTGGGGCAGACCAGGAGTTTACTCTCTCTTGGTTCTTGAGATTAGCATTAGAGGAGAGAGAAGAGAAAGGAGAGCAGAGATAGGCCACATGGAGGAGGCCAGGAGAAGCAGCCAAGATGTAAGAATGCTTACGCTCTCAGTTCCTGAGATTAACATTAGAGCAGAGAGCAGGTTGGAGAGCAGAGAAAGGCCACATGGAGGAGAGGCAGCCAAGATGACAGATAGCTGAAAGAGAAGCCAGTTAGTGCAGAGTTTGTGTAGAGAGAAGGAGATGGGAAACAAAGGAGAATGAGGCTAGTGAGCTAGTAACCTTTGATTCTAGGAAACTCAGATAAGTCAGTAGCTTTGTAAGCACTGAATGAGTTGGCTTTCGAGCCCAGTGTGTGTTTTTACATGCCCTTCAGGTGCATGCTAGGATTAAAGATAATGGCCCACCAGATCATGGCTCGGTTGTTTCATTACCACCTGTCCGAATCCAATGCAAACCTGCATGGGCCAGGTGGCTGTGATGGTGGCTGCGTCCACTGGCTTGACAGGGCACTTTAGTTAAAATCCCTGAGTGAATGTCTCTTGGATGCAAATACCAAAAAGCAGTGTGAGTGATTGACCTTTGTGCAGACAGAGCTTTAGCATGTAAACAGGCTTTAGAAAATTAGCTTAGAAGTTCTGGACTGCCCATTTTTTTTGTGTGCTTGTTAATTAGCAAAAGAACAGAATGTTCTGATCAACTTAACCCTTTCCTCATGTCAGCAAAATGGACATTAATCATTCTTGCCCTTGTCACCTGATCTCCCTCCATTGTAATCCTGTTACCTCTGTTATGCTTCTGATAATAAAAGCTAAGGGAGAAAGATTCAGGAGGTATATCTTTCCCTCCTTTGGAAGGCCTCCCTCTCTCTTCCTTGTGATATAAGTTTGTGTCTTGGGTAAGTTATTTCCATGCAATACTGGTAGTGCCCAGTGAGCTGGAGTACAAAACAAGAGCTGGTTCTTTGAAAAGATAAACAAGACTGACTAAAATTTAACCAGACACATCAAGAAAAAAAAAGAGAAAACACAAATAAATAAATAAAATTAGAAGTGAAAGTGGAGAAGTAACAACTGAAAGTGCAGAAACACAAAGGATTATAAAAAAAAATTCTATGAAGAACTGTATGCCAAAAAATTGAACAACCTAGGCTAAATGGGTAAATTCCTAGAGACATACAATTTTCCAAAACTCAATCTGGAAAAATTAAAAAACCTAAACAGGCTGATTATGACAAATGAAATTGAAGCAGTTATCAAAACCTCCCAGCAAAAACGTCCTGGCCTAGATGGCTTCACAGGCAAATTTTACCAAACATCACAAGAAGACCTAACACCTATACTTCTCAAGCTACTACAAAAAATTCAACAGCAGGGAAGACTTCCAAGATCTATTTATGAAGGAAACATTATCTTCATTCCAAAACCAAATAAAGACACTACAAAGAAAGAAAACCAAAATCCCTGATGAACACAGATGCTAAAATTCTCAATAAAATATTAGCAAAATGGATCCAGGAATACATTAAAAAAATTATATATTATGATCAAGTGGGATTTATTCTGGGGAGGCAAGGCTGGTACAATATTTGCAAATCAATCAATGTGATTCATCAAATGAAAAAAAGAAAGAATAAAAATCACATGATTATATCAATAGATGCAGAAAAACCTTTGATAAAATTCAGCACCCTTTTATGATCAAAATTCTTAGCAAAGTAAAAATACCAAAAAAATACCTAAACATAATAAAGGCCATCTATGACAAACTGATAGCCAACATTATACTCAATGAGCAAAAATTTTAAACAATCCTCTTGAGATTAGGAAAAAGAAAGGAGTGCCACAGCAATTATCCAAGCAGAAGAAACAAAAGGCATCCAGATTGGAAAAGAAGATGTAAAACTCATTATTTGCTATTGACATGATACTGTACATAGAAAACCCTAAAGTCTCTGTCAAAAAACTACTAGACCAGATAAATAAATTTGGCAAGGTGGCAGGATATAAAATTAATATTCAGAAATGAGTGTCATTTTTATACACCAACAGTAAATTGCCTGAAAGAGAAATTAAGAAAATAATACCCTTCTTATTAAAAAAAATAATAAAGTACATAGGAGTAAATGTAATCAAGGAGGTAAAAGTCTTGTACTCAAAAAATTATAAGTCAGTGATAAAAGAAATTTAGGAAGATACAAACAAGTGGAAGCATATACCATTTTCATGGATAGAAAGAATCACCATCATTAAAATGTCTATATTACCCAAAGCAATCTATAAATTCAATGCAATTCCCAACAAAATTCCAGTGACATACCTCAAAGATATAGAACAAATATTTCAAAAACTTATATGAAACCAAAAAAGAACACAGATAGCCTGAACCATCTTGAAAATAAAGAATAAAGTGGGAAGTATCACACTTCCTGATATCAAGTTATACTACAAGGACATTGTAATCATAACAGCTTAGTACTGGCATAAGACCAGGTGTACAGATCAAAGGAACAGAACAGAGAACTCAGAAATAAACCCACACCTTTTTGACCAATTGATATTTGACAAAAAAGGTAAAAACATCCGATAGAGTAAAGACAGTCTCTTTTAGTAAATGGTGTGGAAATAATTTTACCAGTACATGCAAAAAAGTGAAACTAGACCACCAACTTACACGATTCACAAAAGTAAATTCAAAATGAATAAATGACTTAAATATAAGTCACAAAATCATAAACATATTGGAAAAAATCATAGACAGTAAACTCTCCAATATTTCTTATTGCAATATTTTTTCCAGTATATCTCCAAGGGCAAGTGAAATAAAGGACAAAATAAATAAACGGGACCGTATCAAACTAAAAAGCTTTTGCAGAGCAAAAAATACCATTAACAAAATAGAAAGACAACCAACATATAGGAAGAATATATTTGCCGATACGTCTGATAAGGGGTTAATAACCAAAATTTATAAAGAACTTCTAAAACTCAACACCAGAAAGGTAAACAATCCAATTAAAAAATGGGCAAAAAAACTAAACACACACTTCTCCAAAGAAGACATACAGATGGCCAATAGGCATATGAAAAAATGTTCAACATCACTAATTATCAGAGAAATGCCAATTAAAACCACAATGAGATACCACCTCACACGTGTCAGAATGGTTTTTATTAACAAAACAAAACACAATAATTCTGGTGAGGTTGTGGAAAAAAGGGAACCCGTTTGCACTGCTGGTGGGAATGCAGACTTGTGCAACCACTGTGGAAAACAGTATGGCGCTTCCTCAAAAAATTAAAAATAGAATTGCCTTTTGACCCAGCTATCCAACTATTAGGAATATATCTTAAGAATACCAATTCACTGATTCAAAAGAAGATATGCACCCCCAAGTTTATTGCAACATTATTTATTACAGTAGACAAGATCTGGAAACAGCCCAGTGTCCATCAGTGGATGTGTCAATTAAAAAGGTGTGGTACATATACACAATGGAATACTACATGGCTATGAAAAAAATATTTCTTTTTGTGATGGCATGGATGGACATGGAGACTATTATACTAAGTGAAATAATTCAGGAAAGAAAAACAAATATCATATGATATTTATTATATGTGGAATCTAAGAAATGAAATGAACTGAGGAACAGAATAGAGGCAGAGGAGAGGTCAGAAGGAACAGAGGGACAGAGAGTTGAGGGGATGGGATCAGAGAAGGAGAAATGATTAGTGCAATTATATATGCAAAACACGAAAATACAGATAACAGGACAGCAAATCCTAGAGGGACGGGAGGAGGAAGTTAGGTGGAGAGGGGCAAAGGGCAGGGGGTAAGCGAGTCATATTGAGTGGGAAACGCATCTATGTTAACACAATAACTTAAAATTTTTTTTAAAAATCATCTAATAGCCGACCAATCCTGAGAAAAAAGATGTAACCAGAAGTATCACACTACTGGACTTCAAATTAAACTATAGACTCATGATATTTAAAGCAGCATAGTATTGGCAGAAAAGCAACCATACAGACCAATGGAACACAATTGAGAGCCCAGGAAAAAAAAAACCATATCTATACGGACAATAACCTTTGACAAAGGTCCAAAAAATACACAATGGAAAAAAGAAAGCTTTTTCAACAAATGGTGCTGGGAAAATTAGAAAGTTGCATGTAAAAGAATAAAACTTGACTACAGTTTGCCTCCCTTAGAAAAATTAATTTAAAATGGATTAAAGACCTAAATATAAGATATGAAATCATAAATTTTTAGGAAAGAAATCAGGTACTAAACTTATGGACCTTGGTCATTGGGAACATTTTATGAATTTGACCCCAAAGGTAAGGGAAGTAAAGACAATAATAAATGAATGGAACTATATTAAACTAAAAAGCTTTGGAAAAGCAAAAGAAACTGACAACAAAACAAAAAGGCAGCAAACCAATGTCAGATGTTATTTACAAACAAATTTCTCATAAGAGGTTAATATCCAAAATATATAGACAACTATAAAGCTCAATAGCCAACAAGTAAACAATCTAATTAAAAATTAAGATAAGAACTGAACAGACATTTCTCTTAAGAAGACATACAAATGGCCACCAGATATATGAAAAAAAAAAAAGCTCATTTTCTCTAGCTATTAGAGAAATGAAAATTGAAACTATAGTAAGATACCACCTCACAACTAATAGATTGGCCATTATTAACAGTTCAGTTAATAACAATTGTTACAGAAGCTGTGTTTCACTGCTTGTGGGAATGTAAATTAGTATATCCATTGTGGAAGAAAGTATGGTGCTTCCTGAAAAAATTAAAAGTAGAGCTACCATATGACTCAGTAATCCCTCTACTGGGTATATACCTAAAAAAATGGAAACTATTGGTACATAGACACATGCATCTCTATGTTCACTGCAGCATTATTTACAGTCGCCAAGACATGGAAACAATCAAAGTACTCCTTGATAGAGGATTGTATGAAGAAGAGGTGGTACATATATGCAATAGAATACTACTCAGCCATAAGAAATGATGACATATTGCTATTTACAACAATATGGATGGACCTTGACAACATGTAGCATGTGAATATATACATCAGAAAAATGAAAAACTATAAGATTTCACACATAGGTGAGATATAAAAATGAGACCCGTGGACATAGATAAAAGTGAAGATGTTTCCAGGGGAAGGGGGTTTGAGAAAAAGCTTAGTATATAAGGTGACAGAAAATAATTTAATTTTGGGTGATGAGTACAAAAATAATCAACAGTTCTCATGCTGTAGAAAGGTTTACCTAAAACCTATGTACTCTTATTGACCAATGTCAGTCCATTAAATTTAATTTTCTAAATAAAATTGCAAAACAAATACAAATAAGAATGTTTTATTTTTAAATATCTCCTTAATCTATATCATAGCAATGTTATTATAAGAGGAAATACAACACTAAGATGCTTAAATCACAATAAATGATGGTACACAAATTTATATCCAAAAAAGTATAATTTCATAGTTCATGACATAACCATTGCACCACATATTTTTAATGCAAATCACTGTGCAGTTTTCATTTCAAAGAAAATCTAGTTTTTAAATAGCTTGTGTTAAGATAATATTCACTTTCTCTGACTTCATCTCTCATTAATAGATAAATGATGTTCTGAGATATTTAAGCATTTATAAAATGTAAATTAACTTATGGTTCAAAACATTAGTCCAAAAGTTATAATTTCTCAACATCTGTTATCATTTGTAAAAGTGCTATCAATAGCATCTCACTATCAAAACCAATATTTAATGTCTGATACTGGTAAAGACAAAAACTAATAACATCATAATTTCTATTTAGTGGGATTAGATTATTTTTCTGAATTTTATTTGGTAAAATCAACTTTATGTAGAAATAAAAAAAATTGCAATAGACTTCATAATATAATGCAGGGGTTCCCAAACTTTTTACACAGGGGGCCAGTTCACTGTCCCTCAGACTGTTGGAGGGCCGGACTATAAAAAAAACTATGAACAAATCCCTATGCACACTGCACATATCTTATTTTAAAGTAAAAAAACAAAATGGGAACAAATACAATATTTAAAATAAAGAACAAGTAAATTTAAATCAACAAACTGACCAGTATTTCAATGGGAACTATGGGTTTGCTTTTGGCTAATGAGATGGTCAATGTGCTCCTCTCAATGACCACCAATGAAAGAGGTGCTTCTTCCAGAAGTGCGGCGGGGGCCAGATAAATGGCCTCAGGGGGCCGCATGTGGCCCGCGGGCCGTAGTTTGGGGACCCCTGATATAATGTATTAATACCACTTTGAAAGCACTATATCATTCCTGACCTGTGGTGGCAAAGTGGATAAAGCATCAACCTACAATACTGAGGTCAAAACCCTGGGATTGCCTGGTCAAGGTACATACGAGAAGAAACTTCAAGTTGATTCTTTCTGCTTCTCCTCCTTGCCTTTCTCTCTCTGTCCCCTCTCTAAATATTAATAAATAAAATATTTTTAAAAATAAAATAGAAAGATAAAATAAGAGACTATGAAGTTTTGTTTTTCCTTAAATATGTGCTATAAAAATGCAACCTGGTTTTTGCTATTGGGCCATGGTTATACTCTCACTGTCATCTGGCAGCAAGAAGCACTACTTTGTACCCTTGCAAGGTCAATTTTTCTTGGCCAGAGAAAAAATAAACCAAATATGAGATAAGTAGGCAGATTATAACTATAGTATCAATTTCTGAATGGTACCTACCAGTAAAGGGCTCCTCTAACTATTAATTCTCAAACTTCCCTGATGTTATGAATCATATAGGGAAAATTATTAAGAAACAACAAATATTCAGTCCCCACACCAACATGAAATATATTTTCTGAGATAATTTTTGTAAGCTAGATTGTTAACAGCTCTTTAGATGTTTATTATTACCAGAAATTTTAGGAAACACTACCTAGCATGCTTTCCAAACCAAAGATAAATGTGGGAATCATTTTAAAGATGTAGGTTGTGTTTGACTAAATATTAAAAAAACTGCCATAAAATGCTAAAAAATTGTCAAAATTTTGTTTGATGGTTCTGAAATTCTTTTCTAGATGTAGTGATTTTTTTGTCGGGGGAGGGAGCCTTGGGACTGAGAAATAATCTGCCTTATAGGAATAACCTGATAAAGAATTCATATATATCAAGAGAAAGTCCCATAGTTGTACATTCTTTTTATAAGGAATAATTTTGCTTATGTCCCTCATATATGGCACCCCTGGGGTCAGAGATATGATCTAAGAGGGAAGATTATCATCTTATTAACTTAGGAGTCATTATAATGACTGTTTCTTTTCTTATCACTTGTCTTAAACTTAATGATCTTTATTTTCAACTGAATTTATTGGGGTTACAATGAATAATAAAATTATATGTTTTAGTTTTACAAGTCTATAACACATCGTCTTTATATAGTATTTTGTGTTTTCACCCCAAGTCAAGTCTTCTTCCATCACCGCTTACTCCTCTAAACTCCGTTCTACCTCCACCATCACCCTTTCTCTCTGGTAACGACCATACTGTTCTCTGTGTCTATGAGTGTCTTTTCTTTGCTTAATTCCTTCACCTTTTTCATCTAGCTCCTCAAATCCCATCCCTTCTGATAACTGTCAGTCTGTTCTACATATCTATGAGTCTGTTTTAACTTTGTTAGTTTATTTTGTTCATTAGAATCCACACGTAAGTAAAATAATATGTTACTTGTCTTTTACTGATTAGCTTATTTCACTCAAGGTCCATCCATGCTGTTGAAAAAGATAAAGTGTCACCTCACACCTGTTTGGATGGGTTGTGAGCAAAAAGTCATGTGATAAGTGCTGATGAGGATGCACAAAAAAAGTGATCCCCTGTGCACTGTTGGTGAGAATATAAACTTGTACAGTCACTATGAAAAACATGAATGTTCCTCCAAAAATTAAAAATAGAACTATTATATTATCCAGCCTATATATATGTCAAGAGAAAATGAAATAATTATCTCAAAGAGATATCTGCACTCTCATGTTCATTGCAACATTATCCGCAATAACCAAGATTTGGAAACAACCCAAGTGCCCATTGATTGATGAATGGATAAAGATGATTATATGTGTGTGTGTGTGTGTGTGTGTATTTCATATATAAAATTAAATATTATTCATCCATGAGAAATAAGGAATTGCTGCCATTTGTGTCTACATAATTAAACCTGGGGGACATTATGCTAAATAAAATAAGCCAGTAAACCAGAAAAAAAAAAAGACAAATACCTTATGATCTCATATGTGGAATCTAAAGAAAAAAAGAAAAAGTTGAATTTATATGAATAGAGAGTAGTATGGTGGTTACAGTGCTGAGGGTGAGGAAAATGAGGAGATTCAGGTCAAAAAGTAGAAGATTTTAGTTATTAGATGAATAAATTCTGGGGGTCTATTATATAACATGGTACAATATTTAATAATATTGTGTTGCATACATGAAATTTGCTAAAAGAGTAGATCTCAAGTGGTTTCATCATAAAAAAGTGATTACATATTTGAAGTGATAGATTTGTTGATTGACCTGATTGTGGCAATCATTTCACAGTGTGTACATATATCAAATCATCATGTTGTACATTTTAAATACATATAATTTTCTTTGTCAGTTATACCTTAGTAAAGCCTATGGGACTAAGAAATGCATAATTTTGTTTAGTATAGTTTACACTTAAGGTGTTCCCTTTCACATTTCTATTAGCTTTACCATGGAAATGCTAAAAATCCTCCCCAAATTTTTCAAGTGATGGTTCAGATTTTCTTTCATTTTTGTAGCCTTTAGAAACATGCCTAATCACAGGCATATTTTATTACTAACTGTGAAAGAAGAAATATGACCTTTGTTCAAAGAGAAAAGTTGAAATTTCATTGACTACTTTTCATAATTTACATTAATAAATAAAATTTATTATGAATGTGCTCTAAATGTCTTTTGGTAAATTTTAATGTAGGCTAAAACCATTAAGTAAACTTCATCTTTCAAAGCATAATGAATGGAAAAAAATAGCACTTTTAATAAAGGCTTTGTCTTATGATTTTAATAGGTTTTCATATGGAATTGTTTTTCTGAGTTTACTTTTTTTAATTTAATTCTTAAATATCCATTGTAAAATAGTTTAAACATATATATGACATAAAAATAACATCTGATGTAGCCCTTAGGGGAAACTTCTTAAAATTGGTATTTCTACAGTGTTCCGTAAAGTTATGGTGCACTTTGGTCACAGGAAAGCAACAAAAGATGATAGAAATGTAAAATCTGCACCAAATAAAAGGAAAGCTCTCCCAGTTTCATACCAATTCAGTGCAGTTCGATGTGGGCTCATGCACAGATTTTTTAGGGCTCCTTAGGTAGCTATTCTCTATAGCCTCTACAGACTCATCACTGACTGATGGCCTACCAGAATGGGGTTTCTCCACCAAACTGCTGGTTTCCTTCAAATGCTTATCCTACCGAGTAATGTTATTTCTATGTGGTGGCGCTTCGTTATAAACGCGCTAATATTTACGTTGCACTTTGGTCACAGACTCGAATTTAACGAGCCACAGAACATACTGAACTTTCCTCTGTACTGTTCACATCTCAACTGGCATGGCTGTGGGCTGCTTTGCTGTATACACAGTGTTACATCATCATCTACGCATGTGCACATGCTGCCACATCATCCTACAGAAACTGGGAGGGTTTTCCTTTTATTTGGTGCAGATTTCACATTTCTATTGTCTTTTGTTGCTTTCCTGTGACCAGTCAAAAGTGCACCATAACTTCACAGACACACTGTATTTTAGTGTGCTCATAATTGAATGGGATAGCACGACAGATATTAGTTACTTTTTTTATGCAAAATGTGCTGATAGAATGAAATGCGTTATGGCCACTATATTTTGTACCTCCATAATGGTGTGGTATGTGGCACTAATAGGAAAACTCTTTTTGCTTTATAGGTGAGTATTTCTTCAAAAAATAAGCCAGAGCAAAAACGACAGATAAAGTAAAAGCTTTTTACCTTTTTTTATTTGAAGAGGCATTTTCCTGGGAAAGTAGCACTTTTATGGTTTTTGTGCATGATGTTAAAGGAGGCTGGGTTGTACAAGGGTCTAAAACAAGTTTTGTCACTGTGCTGTCTTAGGCAAGTAATTTTTTGTCATTAGGCAAAAGGAGTTGGATTAACTGTCTTTTAAATCTCTTTCTGTTATAGAATTTAAACAACTTAAGGCAAATGGAAATGAGGAAGAATCCTTATTTTTGATTGGAGTGAACCTTATAAAAAAGATTAACCATAGAACAATAAAATTTCAGTGGAAAGTTAGTAAACTGTAATAACTGAAAAATTTAGTGAGTTGAAAATGAAGATGAAAAATGAGATTTTCAACAGGGCATAATTGATGAGTTCTTCAAGTGACATGATAAGCCTGATTATTATACAGAATTATTTGAGAACAGTTAGCATTATTCAAATGTAATACTAATAATTCAATGCATTTATTTATTTTTTTAATTCAATGCATTTATATAGAGAATTACAGTTTACAATTTTGTTCCGCAGATATAGCAGCATTCAACCTCCATGAGAGTAAACGAAAAGTCGAATTAAGGACTATCCAAATATCACTTGGAGGATAAAAATAATGAACAAGGCTAAACAAAAAGTGTGTTTGTATGTATATATATATATGTGTGTGTGTGTGTGTGTGTGTGTGTTTGTGTGTATGATGAAAGTGTGTGTGTGTATTTTTATATATATATGATGAAAATATCAGCTTTATCCCTGGCCCAATGGCTCTATTTGTTAGAGCGTTGTCCTGATATGTACAGGTTGTGGGTTTGATCCCTGGTCAGGGCACTTGCAGAAACAGATTGATGTGTTTCTGTTTCTCTGTCTCTATCCTTTCCTCTCTCTCTAAAATTAATCAATAAATAAAAAGATAAAATAAAATAAACCAAAACTATCAGCACTTTTTAAGGTTGTGACACCTTCAAGAATCATTA
Organism: Saccopteryx leptura; assembly: GCF_036850995.1. Classification (NCBI taxonomy): domain Eukaryota; kingdom Metazoa; phylum Chordata; class Mammalia; order Chiroptera; family Emballonuridae; genus Saccopteryx; species Saccopteryx leptura. The sequence goes on along the minus strand of NC_089516.1, from coordinate 58,238,482 downwards.
CCACTGGCAGTTGAAGAAGCATATGTGAGACACCTCCAAATTACCATCTAAAGATAAGAGAAATGTATGTTCCTTTAATAGTGAAGGTGAGTAGTAATGTTACATTTTAGTAGAACATGTAATTGATGAAGTGAATCTGAGTTTATTATTGATGTTGTAAAAAATGTGCTTGAAAATTTTTCATAAATTCTGTTTTGAAACTTATGGGAAAAATATACAAATTTGGTTCCCATCGTTGATAAGCAATAATAGGTCTCTGATAATTGTTTATGTTTGAAAATGTTGTTTTCCCAATCTCTTCAAAGAAGCAAGGATATTATCTATAAATTACCACAGTGCAGAAACAGAGTGTTGTTTCTAAGTAACAATTTATAGAAATAAGTACAATTTTATAAAAAATATTATACAAAATATTTTCTGAAGGAAATAGTCCTGGTGCTTATACCTAACTGAAGCAAAATAAACATTTAGAGATACTGTTGGAAGTAGGAGAAAGTACACTGGAGTAAAAATCTGGAGAAAAATTTTTTAGCTTTAGTTCAACCATTTACTGAACCTCAAATCTTTTTCTGTAAATAATGATGGCATTAACAACACCAAACTCATAGAAAAATCAAAAGGAACAAGTAATGAACACATGCATACATAAAAATATAATGTATAATACTGTAATGTGCCATAAAATCATATTAACAATATATAATAAGATTAAAATTTATTAGTAATCTTTAATTGTATGCTAACTTTAATGATAAGAAAATTAATCTTTGTCTGGAACTGCTGTCTTCCAGAAATAATTGGCCAAAATAACAAACAGAGAAAAAGAAGAGAAGCACCTGCTACATGTTCTCTAGACCTTTTAAAAAACATAAAATTGTTCCTTTGGCCACATACATGTGAATCTACAAGAAAGGTGATTTTGTAGACAACAAGGGAAGGGTCACTATTCAAAAAGGAATGCCTAACAAATGTTAGCGTGGCAAAATTGCAAGAGTCTACAATGTCCCCCAGCATGCAGTGGGCATTGTTGTAAATGAACAAGTGGAAACAAGATTCCTTCCTGCCAAAAGAATTAATGTATGTTCTGAGAATATGAAGCACTATAAGAGCTGAGATAGTTTCCCGAAATGTGTGAAGGAAAATGATAAGAAAATGAAGAAAGACAAAGAGAAAGGTACTAGGGATTCACCTTAAGCACTACCCAACCTGCTCTATCCAGCAAGCACATTTTATGAGAACCAGTAGAAAGAGCTTGAGTTGCTGGAGCCAATTTCTTATGAATTCATGGCATAATAAGTGTAAAAAATAAAGTACCTCTGTGAAGTGAAAAAAATAAAGTAGCTCCAGATGTAGAATAAGACATAGCAATTTTTTTTTCTTTAATTCCAGCTTAGCTCTAAGTAGTTATGCAGACTTGAGCATGTCTATTTCCTAAACGGGACCCATATTTTTAATCTGAAAAATAATCGAGTTGAATCAGAACAATAATTTTCAAGTTGTTATACTATGTGGCATAATTTGTAAAAATGAAGTCTCATGAAGAAACATTATTTAACAAAGATAAAAACAGAGCTGTTCTGGTTAAAGTAGAAATAAATAGCCTAGGTCATTGCACTTGAAATCTATGTCCACTTCCCTTAAGATTTTCTGTGAGATCTCTTTGAAACTACTGGACTAAATTTCTTATCTTTTATCCATATATGAAATATTCTTTTTTTAATTCATGTCATTATAATGTCAAATCAAACCTTGCACATGGTCTTAACTCTTCAGATATGTTGATTGAATTATTAAGGAATGAAGTGTGTCAGTAACACTGTGTCTTTGGACCTTGAAAATGCCTTTTCTCTAGACTTTTTAATGAGGAAAGTCATTTTACATTATGATATATGTTTTGATTTTGCAAAAATCCAGGCTTAGGCTTAGTTTTTCTTTTCTTTTTTTGAGACTGGATTAGTTTATTCCAGGAGTTAAAGGGAGATCAATTTTTTTTCATTTAATGTGAATGGAGTGTTTTCTAGGTGGATATATATAGAAAGGATGAGATATTAAAATTTTTATTCTTGTTTCAAACCAATACCCTCAATTCGATTTGCTGCTACAATTGTGATTAGAGCCAAAGTTTTTGGTTAGGAATTTCTGAACCCACAACTTAATTGCTCTGTAACTATGGGCAAATTGTTGAAAGTCTCTGAGCCTCAATTTCCCTGTCTGTAAATTTACTGTAATATTGTTGAGAAAATTAAATGAGACACTGAACTCAAAGCTTTATAACCCACAGGAGATGATAAATTAGTGTTTAGCTCTGTTCTACCCTCCTTCTCTTTGAGAATATGAGTGGATTTCACTGTTTACTTGCCTGTTGAGTAAGCAGTTTATAGTCAACTTTTTATTTATGCTTTTGGGGAATATGATATCAAGAATTAATTTATAAATAGTCTTTAAATTCTGTTTTGGTCTATCTTAATATGCTTATCTGTAAGAAAATTATCTAAAATACTATCATATGAAATAGCCTGAATTCAGATTACTTCTCTTACACCCATTTTATTCTTACATTTGAAAGAGGACAGGCAGTACAGGTGAGTAAAAAGTTGTTGTCCTTAATTGTTTGTAGTAAAAAGAAACTCAAAGGTTTTTGTGTATTCCAGAACCCTGTAAAATCAGCACTTCACTAATTAAAAATATTGTCTTTTTTGTATTAGATGATCTCCAAGTTAATGGATATTCTTTCTAGATATAAGCTCCAGTGAGATCTATCTTTTATGATCATAAAAATGCAAAGAGAAAATGGAAAAGTATTAGAATATTGATTTAAAATGTTTACCATTCTCAAAGTAACACTATCAATTTTATTATATGTTTTTTCTGTTTCTTAGAGCATAACACAATATTATTCTGGGACAGAAAACCTTATAAAGATTGAAAGAAAATTTGAATTACATTTTTAGGTATCTATAGCATTATATGGCAAAATGATAAATGTAAATAATATATACCACATCTTCTTTATATAATCCTCTATCGAGAGATACTTTGGTTGTTTTCATGTCTTGATTACTATAAATAATGCTATGATGAATATAGGGATGCATGTGTCTTTATATATCAATGTTTTTGAGTTTTGGGGGTATAAACATATATACAATGGAATACTACTCAGGCATAAGAAATGATGACATAATGTCATTCATGACAACATGGATGGAACTTGAGAACATTATACTGAGTGAAATAAGTAAATCAGAAAAAAAACCCTAAAAACTGTATCTTTTCACACATAAGTGGAATACAAAACTCAGACCCATAAACATATATAGATAAGAATGCAGTGGTCAGCAAGGGGAGGGAGATGTGGGTGAGGGAGAGGGAGAGGAGGTGGAGGGAAGGGCATAAAGAGGAACAAATATAAGATTATGGAAAATGATTTGACTGTGGGTGATGTGTATACAACATAATTAACTCTTCAAATAATATAGAAATGTTTACCTAAAACCTATGTACTCTTGTTGATCAATGTCATCCTGTTAAATTTTTTTGTATTTTTCTGAAGTGAGAAAAGCAAAGAGGCAGAGAGACAGATTCTCACATGTGCCCAACCGGGATCTACTTGGCATGCCCACTAGGGGTCGATTCTATGCCCATCTCTGGCTTTGCTCTGTTGCAACTGGAGCCATTCTAGGACCTGAGGTGGGGGCCATGGAGCCATCCTCAGCACCCAGGACAACTTTGCTCAAAGGGAGATTTGGTAGAGGGAGGGGAAGGGAGAGATAGAGAGAAAGGAGAGGGGAAAGGGTGGAGAAGCTAATGGGTGTTTCTCCTGAGTGCCCTGGCCATGAATCAAACCTGGGACATCCACACACTGGGCTGATGCTCTACCGCTGAGCCAACCAGCCAGGACCAAATTTAATTTTTTAAAAAATATTAAAAATCAAATAAATAAACATTTAAAAATATATAAAAATGTTAATAATAGACTTAGTTTTCAGAAATATTACCATTGGAGTCCATCTTATTTTATTAAGATACATCAATATCAGTGAGAGCCAACTTTATTTTTTTCATGTGCTAAAACATTACATGACTTGTTGAAATGCTAGAGAATGATTTTAGCAGTTCAAAATGTGATATGGCTGCAATGCCTTTCTAAAGCAACTACTTTTCCTCATTTAATTCACATCATAAAGGGTATTAAAGTCTCATTATTATTGGATCCTTCAGGACTGAGAATATGCCTTCTAGTGCTTTGTAAATCCCATAGCACCTGTGGTTTTAATAGACAATTTAGGATTTCATTTTAAATGCCAATAGTAGCACAACAACTGTATTTATTTATTTATTTATTTATTTATTTATTTATTTTCATTTTTCTGAAGCTGGAAACAGGGAGAGACAGTCAGACAGACTCCCGCATGCGCCCGACCGGGATCCACCCGGCACGCCCACCATGGGGCGATGCTCTGCCCACCAGGGGGCGATGCTCTGCCCATCCTGGGCGTCGCCATGTTGCGACCAGAGCCACTCTAGCACCTGGGGCAGCGGCCAAGGAGCCATCCCCAGCGCCCGGGCCATCTTTTGCTCCAATGGAGCCTCGGCTGCGGGAGGGGAAGAGAGAGACAGAGAGGAAAGCGCAGCGGAGGGGTGGAGAAGCAAATGGGTGCTTCTCCTGTGTGCCCTGGCCGGGAATCGAACCCGGGTCCTCCGCACGCTAGGCCGACGCTCTACCGCTGAGCCAACCGGCCAGGGCTAACTGTATTTATTAATACATATGGAGGAAAGATTTTTGGTACTAAATTTCTGACATTTTAAGATTACTTTTATTCTAAGATAACAGTGTAGCTAATATAAAAGAAAAACCATTCAAGATACACAGGGATTTGAGTAAGAACCAAACAATTCTAATTTGAAATAAGAGATTGTTTAATTAATAAATAGTTCAAGCACACACAGAACACAGAAGAAAAGCTCTATAATACCCACATATACATTATAAAACATAAGCAAAAGTGCAAATATATTGCATATTTGTTTCAATTATTATTCTTAAGAAATAAAATAGTTTAGATACACAAATTTCTTTTGAATTCCTTTTTATCCCTTCTTGGAGAAAACTGGGTATAAATAATTCCAGTCCATGCTTTTATCATTTTACTATGCATGTACATAATTTTAACTCTGGGGAACAAAATTTTTGTTGCATTCACAAAAACACTTGTTCTTACCTAATTCAAGTATGATGATCTGAATTCTGACAATAGTTTTTCTCTGTAAGGTACAGTTTTTGTTTGCATTTCAAAATTTCAGGATTTCATTTTATTGTAAAATTTTCAGAGTGACATCATAGAAATGGTGCCATGAGGAGCAATACTGATAAATCTCCCCAAAATTTCAACAAGTTCTCCAATCAGAGACAGAAAAATCTATCCTTGGAGCATCTAGAAGTCCCACACACTAAATATAAAGGTATGATTGAGCAAAAAATTGACTAAATATATAATCAACCACAAAGGAAATAAGAAAGAGAAAGGAACACTTTGCCTTCCTCACTAACCTAAGCAAGGGCTGCTTTCACTTGGAACTGAGATAGGGGGCTAAGGGTGTGGAGAGAGTCAGGTGGTGGCACAGACACCCTAGCCAGGCTGCGGCACAGACGTCCATGCTGAGGTGTGTGCCTGTGGCGACTCAGCCAACAAGAGCTAATGCCCGCGCCAGACCCTGACAAAGACGGGCGAGTGGTGGCCACCATTAGCCCCAATATCTTGGTCAGTGAGCACGAATACTGTGTGAGAGGTTCCTCCTAGCACCCTGGGAGTGGGCGCCCGTGTTACCGGTCAGAGTCAGAAGCCTTTGCATGGGCTGTGACCAGGGTCTCGTTGTGGTTCCTACACCCTGAACAGCGGCGCACGGGGAGTGCATGAAAGCAAACTTCCCTACACCTAAACTTCTCCGGGCAGGCAGGGCACCTCACCCTGGATGAGTGGCTGCCACCATTAGCCCTAATATCCTGGTCAGTGAGGATGGATAGTATGTGAGAGGTTCCTCCTAGCGCCCTGGGAGTGGGTGCCCGTGTTCATGGACAGAGGGGCAGAGACAGACTCCTTTGCCTGGGCTATAACCAGAGTCTCGGTGTAGTTCCTGCACCCTGAACAGCGGCGTGCAGGGAGTGCACAAAAGCAAACTTTCCTATGCCTGAGCTTCTCCAGTGGACGGGGTGTCTCATCCAGCCATTCAAGCTAACAGCCCCGGGAAGGAAAAAAAAAACCATGAAAGCATTGGGAGGAGTGGAGCGCAAGCACCTTGCAGTCTGACTCAGGAGAAGATCTGCGAATCTGTTCGCTAAAATTAGCTTAACTCACAGTCTACTCACCACCCATCTGACCTATACAGCTCTAACTGACAAGATCTCTCTCAGTTCAGCAATCTAAGACAAGAGGTGTGATATTTTTTAGTGCCTCTTGCTAGGAACGTAGGGGTGGGAGCAACTTCTGATTGGCAGAGCTTTCATACTCAGGGCTATACATTAAAAAGAGGGATTTGGCAGCTTGTAAGACATTCTGTTTTGCAAACAGCAACTAGGGCATCTTCTACCCAGCCAAAACAGGTTACAAAGTGCAAAATGCCTGGAGAGAGTGGTCCTACAAAGTGCTGAGGCATACTGAACATGCCTGGAGGTGCATAAAAATGCATCTTGAGAGCAATTGGCTCCCAGCTCCACCTAATTATGCTGACGGCTCTGACTGACAGAGCCTTACCCAGAGGCCTGTGCTGAGTGCGGATTTGCCAGCTCTTTGAGCCTCTTACTCTCCAGGCAGAGGCAGTAGCAACACCATAGCTGGATCATCAGGCTGCTAATTCAGGAAGGAGAGACTAGGATAGAGGCTCCGGGAAAACGGACTCTCTCATTGTTGGAGCCTGCAAATGCTAATGAGCCCCGACTGCCAACGAGGCTGAAGACTAATATATGACATTGCCATAGAGACTTATGGCAAATCTCTACTTAAGCGTGCCACATGGGCAGAGCCTGAGTTACAGAGTCACTGACCAGTATAAAGGAGAGGAAAGAAAAAGGAAAAAGATAGCCTCTCAAAATCAAAAATTCACAGACTTTATAAACTTTTCCATTTTTTTTGTTTGTTTGTTTCTTTCATCTTCTTGTCTTGATTATATTCTTCTTTTTCCATTTTGGTTGTTTTATTCTTTGCTATCTTATTCTTTCCTCTTTTTGAACTACACTACTCATAAGTGTTACATTTCCAATTTTCTTTCTTCCCTTCTTTCTTTCTCTCTATGAGGGTTGCACTCCAAAACCCTTAAATCTCTCTCTCTCTTTTTGTTCTTTTCCTTTTTTTCTTTTCATTTTTTTCTCTTTTTTTCTCCCTCTATATTAGTTTCTTCTTTGTTCCTTTACTTTTACTCTCAGTCAATCCTCAATCATGAACAAATTATTTTATTTGGGACTCAAATTTTTTCTTGAGGCACTTTGGGTGCTTTTTACTGTGCTTTTTAACTCACTAGCATTCCTCCCAACCCTGGTTCTCCATTCTATCTAGTTTTTGATCCACTTAATACAATAGTAATTTTTAAATTTTTTTTCCATTTTCTTGTTTCCATCTTATCCCTCTCATTATATCTCTTAGTTGATCAACACTTACAAGCAAATCATTTTATTCTCTACCCAAATTTTTTCCTTTCATGCATTTTGTGGGTCCCTACCTCCTTTTTTTGCCCCTTTATCACTACTCCCCAACTCAGGCATTCTGTTATAGGTAGTTTTTGTTCTAGTTAGCAAAATGTAATTCATAGTTCATCACAATTTTTTCTCAAGGAGGAGGGGAGAGGAGAGGAGAAAAAAAAGGGAAATAATAAATTTTCTTTTTTTCCCCATTTTCTTCTTTTCTCTTTATTTTACTTTTTATTCTTTATTAACTCTCATTAGTACTATCAATAAAACCACACTCAGATGCCATTAAGGAAAAGGAAATCAAATATCATGTACACAAAAGACAGAGATATAGCACAGCACAGATACATGAAGAAAAATCTATGGAGAAAAAATTTAATATATTGAAAACCTTTAAGCTAAATGACAGAGAATTTAAAATAGAAATTCTAAAAATACTCAGAGATATACAAGAAAACACAGAAAGGCAACTTAGGGAGCTCAGAAAACAACTCACTGAACACAAAGAATATATTACCAAGAAAATTGAAACTATAAAAACAAATCAAACAGAGACAAAAAACTCAGTTCATGAACTGGAAAACAAGGTAACAAGCCTAGCTAATAGAACAGGCCATATATAAGGTAGGATTAGTGATATAGAAGACAAGCAACTTGAGGCACAATAGAGAGAAGAAGAAAGAGACTCAAAAATTTTTAAAAAATGAGAAAGCCCTACAGGGATTGTCTAACTCAATCAAAAAGACTAAGATAAGAATAATAGGTATATCTGAGGGAGAAGAAAGAAAAAATGGAATGGAGAACATATTCAAACAAATAATAGATGAGAACTTCCCAAGTCTGTGAAAAGAACTAAAGCCTCAAATTTAAAAAGCAAACAAAACACCGAGTTTTATTAACCCCAACAAACCTACTTCAAGGCACATCATAATAAAATTGGCACAAACCAATGACAAAGAAAAAATTCTCAAGACAGCCAGGGAAAAGAAGAATACAACATATAAAGGAAGACCTTTTAGATTATCATTGGATTTCTTAGCAGAAACTCTACAAGCTAGAAGAGAGTGGATCCCAATATTTAAAGTCCTGAAAGAGAGGAATTTTCAGGCAAGAATACTGTACCCATGAAAGCTATTCTTCAAATACAAAAGAGAAATAAAAACATTCACAGATACAAAAAAGATGAAGAAATTTATCATCAGAAAACCCCCACTCCAGGAATTACTAAAGGAGTTTTTCCAACCAGATACAAAGAACAAAACATAACAAAACCAGAAGTAAAAGCTTCACCAAGAACACAATAAAACCAAATTTAAACTGTGACAACAAAAAAAGGGGGGGGGGAGATGATGGAGATTAACAGTAGCAAAAGACGATGGAGTGCAGAGGCACTCATAAGATAGTGTACTACAATGAACATAGTAGGTACCCTTTTCATTAGTTAATGGTAACCACCCTTGAAAAAACCACCACAGAAGCACATGACATAAAAAAGATAGCAACAAAGGAAAGAAGTATGGAATACAAACAAAAAAAACCAAATGATAGAAAAACAAAAGAGAAGAATCAAACAAGATACAAAACTAACGGAAAGCAATTTATAAAATGGCAATAGGGAACCCAAAAGTGTCAATAATTATCCTAAATGTAAATGGATTAAACTCACTAATAAAAAGACGCAGAGTATCAGAATGGATTAAAAAAGAAAATTCAACTGTATGCTGTCTACAAGAAACACATCTAAGCAAAAAAGATAAAAACAAATTCAAAGTAAAAGGCTGGAAAACAATACTCCAAGCAAATAACATCCAAAAAAAAAAGCAGGTGTAGCAATACTCATATCTAATAATGCTGACTATAAGACAGCAAAAGTACTCAGAGACAAAAATGGTCATTTCATAATGATTAAGGGGACACTGAATGAAGAAGAAATAAAAATTCTTAATATACATGCACCAAACCAAGGAGCATCAAAATATATAAGACAGCTAATTATTGACCTTAAAACAAAAATTGACAAATGTACAATCGTACTTGGAGACCTCAATACACCACTGACGCCTTTAGATCATTCATCCAAACAGAAAATCAATAAAGATATATTGGCCTTAAAACACTAGAGTACCTGGATATGATAGACATCTATAGGACACTTCATCCCAAAGCGACAGAGTATATATTTTTCTCTAGTGTTCATGGATCAGTCTCAAGAATTCATCATATGTTGGGCCACAAAAATAACACCAAATTCAGAAAAATAAAAATTGTACTAAACATATTTTCTGATCATATGGCCTTGAAACTAGAATTCAACTGCAAAAGGGAGGAAAAAAACCCCACAAAATTGTGTAAACTAATCAACATACTTTTAAAAAATAAGTGGTTCAAAGAAGAAATAAGTGCAGAGATTAAGAGAGATATACAAACAAATAAAAATGACAATACGACATATCCAAATCTCTGGGATGCAGCAAAAGCAGTAATAAGAGGGAAGTACATATCACCTCAGGCCTATAGGAACAAACAAGAGAGAGCCCAAGTATACCACTTAACTTCACACCTTAAGGAACTAGAAAAAGAAGAACAAAGACAACCCAAAACCAGGGGAAGAAAGAAGATAATAAAAATCAGAGCAGAAATAAATGAAATAGAGAACAGAAAAATTATAGAAAAAATTAATAAAACAAGGAGCTGTTTGTATGAAAAGATCAACAAAATTGACAAACCCTTAGCAAGACTCACCAAGGAAATAAGAGAAAGGACTCATATCACCAAAATCCAAAATGAAAGAGGAGAAATCACCACAGATATCATAGATATACAAAGAATTATTGTAGAATACGATGAAAAACTATATGCCACTAAATTCAACAATCTAAAAGAAATGGATAAATTCCTGGAACCATATAATCTTCCTAGACTGAGTCAAGAAGAAGTGGAAAGCCTAAACAGACCAATTAGCAGGAAAGAAATAGAAAAAAGCTATTAAAAACCTCCCAAAAAATAAAAGTCCAGGCCAAGATGGCTATACTAATGAATTCTATCAAACATTCAAAGAAAACTTGGTTCCTATTCTACTCAAAGTCTTCCAAAAATTGAAGAAGAAACAATACTTCCAAACACATTTTATGAGGCCAATATAACCCTCTTACTGAAATCTGGCAAGGATGGCACAAAAAAACAACAACACAAAATTACAGACCAATATCTCTAATGAGTACAGATGCTAAAATACTAAACAAAATACTAGCAAATCGAATACAACAACATATTAAAAAATAATACATTATGATCAAGTGGGATTCATCCCAGAATCTCAAGGATGGTTCAACATACATAAAACGGTTAATGTAATACACCATATCAACAAAACAAAGAACAAAAACCACATGATCTTATCAATAGTTGTGGAAAAGGCATTTGATATAATACAACACAACTTTATGTTTAAGAGACTCAACAAAATGGATATAGAAAGAAAATATCTCAACATGACAAAGGCCATATATGATAAGCCATCAGCTAGCATCATATTAAATGGCATAAAACTGAAGGCTTTTCCCCTTAAATCAGGAACAAGACAGTGTTGTGCACTATCTCCACTCTTATTTAATGTGATGCTAGAAGTTCTAGCCAGAGCAATCAGACAAGATAAAGAAATAAAAGTTATCCATATCAGAGAAGAAGATGTAAAGGTATAACTTTTTGCACATGATATGCTCCTATATATCAAAAACCCCAAAGACTCCACAAAAAGATTACTAGAAACAATAAGCCAATACAGTCAGGTCGCAGGATAAAAAATTAATATACAAAAGTCCATAGCCTTTCTATATGCCAACAATAAAAAAAAACTCAAAAAAATAATCCCCTTCACGATTGCAACAACAACAAAAAAATATCTAGGAATAAACATAACCAAGAATGTAAAGGACCTATACAACAAAAACTACAAAGCATTGTTAAGGGAAATTGATACAATGAGATGAAAAAATATTCCTTATTCTTGGATAGAAAGAATAAATATAATCAAAATGACCATATTACCCAAAGCAATATACAAATTTAATGCAATTCTCATCAAAATTCCAATGACGTTTTTAAAAGAAATGGAACAAAAAATCACCATATTTATATGGATTTATAAAAAAATCCAAATAGCCAAAGCAATCATAAGGAAAAAGTATAAAGCTGGGGGCATTACAATACCTGAATTCAAATTATATTATAGAGCCATGACAATCAAAACAGCATGATATTGGCAGAAAAATAAGCACTCAGACCAATGGAACAGAATAGAAAGTCCAGAAATAAAACCACATATATATGGTTAAATAATTTTTCATAAAGGGGCCAACAACAGACAGTGGAGAAAAGAAAACCTCTTCTATAAATGGTGCTGGGAAAACTGGAAAGCTACATGCAAAAGAATGAAACTCGACTACAGTTTGTACCCTTTTATTAAAATGAATTCAAGATGGATCGAAGATCTAAATATAAGACCTGAAACAATAAAGTACATAGAAGAAAACAAAAGTACTAAATTCATGGACCTTGGTTTTAAAGAGCATTTTATGAATTTGACTCCAAGAGCAAGGGAAGTGAAGGCAAAAATAAACGAATGCGACTACATCAGACTAAAAAGCTTTTGCTCAGCAAAAGAAACTGACAACAAAATAAACAGCCAACTAAATGGGAAATAATATTGTAAAACAACAGCTCAGATAAGGGCCTAATATCCAAAATATACAAAGAACTCATAAAACTCAACAACAAACAAACAAACAATTCAATAAAAAATGGGAAGAGTACATGATCAGACACTTCTCCCAGGAAGAAATACAATGGCTAACAGATATATGAAAAAATGCTCTTTTTCATTAGTTATTAGAGAAATGCAAATCAAAACTGCAATTAGATATCATCTCACACCTGTTAGATTAGCTATTATCAAGAAGACTGGTAATAGCAAATGTTTGAAAGGCTGTGGAGACAAAGGAACCCTCATCCACTGTTGGTGGGAATGTAAAGTAGTACAAACATTATGGAAGAAAGCATGATCGTTCCTCAAAAAACTGAAAATAGAACTACCTTATGATCCAGCAATCCCTCTACTGGGTATATACCCCCAAAACTCAGAAAAATTTATATGTAAAGATACATGTAGGCCCATGTTGATTGCAGCACTGTTTACAGTGACCAAGACATGGAAACAACCAAAAAGCCCTTCAATAGATAACTGGATAAAGAAGATGTGGTACATATACACTATGCAATACTACTCAGCCATAAGAAATGATGACATTGGATTATTTACAACAAAATGGGTGGATCTTTATAACATTATATGTAGTGAAATAAGTAAATCAGAAAAAACTAAGAACTGCGTGATTCCATACACAGGTGGGACGTAAAAGTGAGATTAAAAGACATGGACAAGAGTGTGGTGTTTACAGGGTGGGGGAGGGGGAGAAGGAGGGAGAGGAAAAGGGGGAAGGGAAGGGGCACAAAAAAAATTAGATAAAAGGTGATGGAGGACAATCTGATTTTGGGTGATGGGTATGCAACATAGTTGAGTGACAAGATAACCTGGACATGTTTTTTTTGAACATATGTACCCTGATTTATTGATGTTACTTCATTAAAATTAATAAAAATTTTAAAAAATGATAAAAATATTTTTAACATTTAATTTAACATTATGAAGTAGAATGTCTTCTTGGGCATCATCTTAGTGTAAATATAATAATTTATATAATGCAGTAAATACACTAATACACTAAAAGATATGATTGCATCAGAATTTGTCTACAATTTCAAAATAGAACATATTAAAACATTTATTTTAATCATAAAATTTGCACAAAACTTTTTAAATTCTATGCAGGCAAAATTTTGCGTTTGTAGCTCTTGAGTTTCTGTACTTGTTGAGGACAATCTCATTTGATGCTCCAGCAATAGTCTGTTCATCATTAACAGCTCCAAGATTTTCGAGAAACTGATCAAGGTGACTGTTCAGAAAATGAATCTTAATTCTCATGTTACATCCAATGTCGCGAAAAGCCAACAGCATCCTTTGAACTAGAAGTTCATAGCTTTCTGCTTTTTTGTTGCCAGGGAAGTTCTTTGTAACTGCCACAAAAGACTGCCATGCTACTTTCTTGTCCTTAATCATCTTCCTGGCAAAATCTTCATCACATATGAGGGTTCAAATTTGAGATCCATCAAATACACCTGCTTTTATCTTCTCAAAAGACAAGGCAGGAAAAGCAGAAATAATATGTTGAAAGCATTCACTTTCTCTATCCAAAGCCTGAACAAACTGCTTCATTAAGCCAAGTTTGATGTGAAGTGGGGGGAAAATGATTCTGTCTCAATTAACTACAAGTCCATTCACAATATTTTGCATCCTTACTTCCAGAGCCTCCCATCTCAACCACTCCTTCTGTGTCCAGTGTTTCTCCTGAGCTTGGCTGTCCCACAAACACAAAAAGCAGGGATACTTCGTGAAACTTATCTGTTGTCCTAGCAGAAAATTTACCATTTTAATATCCACACAAATGATCCAGTTATGCTCCTCATACTTTAGACAGTCCAGGAAAATTTTAATGTCATTATAATTTTCTCGCAGATTAGTTGAATAACCAATTGGAACTGCTGCATAAACAGTACCATTGTGTAGAAGAACACATTTCAGACTTCGTTTAGAGCTGTCAAGAAATAGCCGCCATTCTGTTGGACTGTAAGTGGTAACACCTAGCTGGCTGAGAAGACTACTGATATAACAACAGTAAACAAAGTATTTGTCTTCGAAAAATGTCCACAAAAATTTGTTCACGCTTCCTGAAATAGGATACCTTAGCTGACTCGTGAAGTACATTCTTTTCTTGAAGCCTGGAGGTTAATAACTCAGCTGCATTTTTTGATAGGTCCAAATCTCTTACAAGGTCATTCAATTCAGGTAGGCTAAACTGCTTAGGGGTTAATGACTGCTTGGCATCAGAAGAAGACCCTTCAGATTCTATAACGATTTCCTCATGCATCTTATCAAAATACACTTGATCACCATGTTCACTTTCTTTGTCCTTAGAAGAAATAAAACCATTGAAAACAAACTGGGAGTGTCTCAGAGTGTGGAATAGGTCGTATTGCTCAAGGAATATTAGGATATGTGATCATATGCGATTTTTTCTTGCCGATGCCCTTTATATAAATCAGACAGAAATAACAGTCACTGCTGTGGTCTTTAGGTTCATGCCAAACCATGGGAATACCAAAAGGCATTCCTTTTTGTTTTCCTTTTGTCCAGTCACAAAGCATTTCCTCACAATTATGACACACAATATGAGGAGCCCAATTCTTGTCTTGATCACCAAGGGGAACTTGAAAATAGGCAATATATGCATGTGTCACAAATGATGAAATATTGTGCCTTTGATGTTAAAGTGTGTAACAGCCATATATATTTTACAGAAGGTTTCAGACTGTTCTCACATTTATGCATACTCAAAAAAGCCATGATTCAATCTTTTTTTTTTATTATTATTAAATTTAATGCAGTGACATTGATAAATCAGGGTACATATGTTGAGAGAAAATATCTCTAGATTATTTTGACATTTGATTGTGCTGTATACCCCTCCCGCAAAGTTAAATTGTCTTCTGTCACCTTCTATCTGGTTTTCTTTGTGCCCCTCCCCTCCCCCAACACATCTCTCCTTCTTCACCCCATCCCCCTTCCCCCAATCCCCCGCCCCTGTTGCCATCACATTCTTGTTCATGTCTCTGAGTCTCATTTTTATGTCCCTTCTATGTATGGATTCATCTCAGTTTTTTTTCTGATTTACTTATTTCACTCCGTATAATGTTATCAAGGTCCATCCATGTTATTGTAAATGATCCGATGTCATCATTTCTTATGGCTGAGTAGTATTCCATAGTATATATGTACCAAAGTTTTTTAATCCACTCGTCCTCTGACGGACACTTGGGCTGTTTCCAGATCTTCGCTATTGTGAACAATGCTGCCACAAACATGCGGGTGCATTTCTCCTTTTCGAGCCGTTCTATGGTGTCCTTGGGGTATATTCCTAAAAGTGGGATAGCTGGGTCAAAAGGCAGTTTGATTTTCAGTTTTTTGAGGAATCTCCATACTGTTTTCCACAGTGGCTGCACCAGTCTGCATTCCCACCAGCAGTGCAGGAGGGTTCCCTTTTCTCCACATCCTCGCCAGCACTTATTCTGTGTTGTTTTGTTGATAAGCGCCATTCTGACTGGTGTGAAGTGATATCTCATTGTGGTTTTAATTTGCATTTCTCTAATGATTAGTGATGTTGAGCATTTTTTCATATGCCTATTGGCCATCTGTATGTCCTCTTTGGAGAAGTGTCTATTCATCTCTTTTGCCCATTTTTGGATTGGGTTTTTTGTCTTCCTGGTGTTGAGTTTTACAAGTTCTTTATAAATTTTGGTTATTAACCCCTTATCAGACGTATTGTCAAATATATTCTCCCATTGTGTAGTTTGTCTTTTTATTCTGTTCTTGTTGTCTTTAGCTGTGCAAAAGCTTTTTAGTTTGATATAGTCCCATTTGTTTATCCTGGCTTTTATTTCACTTCCCCGTGGAGATAAATCAGCAAATATATTGTTCCGAGAGATGTCGGAGAGCTTACTGCCTATGTTTTCTTCTAAGATGCTTATGGTTTCACGGCTTACATTCAAGTCTTTTATCCATTTTGAGTTTATTTTTGTGAGTGGTGTAAGCTGGTGATCTAGTTTCATTTTTTTGCAGGTAGCTGTCCAATTTTCCCAACACCATTTGTTAAAGAGACTGTCTTTACTCCATTGTATTTCCTTACCTCCTTTGTCAAATATCAGTTGTCCATAGAACTGTGGGTTTATTTCTGGGTTCTCTGTTCTGTTCCATTGATCTATATGCCTGTTCTTATGCCAGTACCAGGCTGTTTTGAGTACAATGGCCTTGTAGTATAACTTGATATCAGGAAGTGTGATACCTCCCACTTTATTCTTCTTTTTCAAGATTGCTGAGGCTATTCGTGTTCTCTTTTGGTTCCATATAAATTTTTGGAATATGTGTTCTATATCTTTGAAGTATGTCATTGGTATTTTAATTGGTATTGCATTGAATTTATAAATTGCTTTGGGTAATATAGACATTTTAATGATGTTTATTCTTCCTAACCATGAGCACGGTATATGCTTCCACTTGTTTGTATCTTCCTTGATTTCTTTTATCAATGTTTTGTAATTTTCCGAGTACAAGTCTTTAGTCTCCTTGGTTAAGTTTACTCCTAGGTACTTTATTTTTTTGGTTGTAATTGTGAAGGGGATTGTTTCCTTAATTTCTCTTTCTGACTGTTCATTGTTGGTGTATAAAAATGCTTCTGATTTCTGAGTATTGATTTTATATCCTGTCACTTTGCTGAATTTATTTATCAGGTCCAGTAGTTTTTTGACTGAGACTTTAGGGTTTTCTATATACAATATCATATCATCTGCAAATAATGATAGTTTTACTTCTTCTTTTCCAACTTGAATGCCTTTTATTTCTTCTTCTTGTCTGATTGCTGTGGCTAGGACTTCCAGGACTATGTTAAATAAGAGTGGTGAAAGGGGGCACCCCTGCCTTGTTCCTGATCTTAAGGGTATTGCTTTTAATTTTTTCCCATTGAGTATGATGTTGGCTGTGGGTTTCTCATAGATGGCTTTTATCATGTTGAGGTATGTTCCCTGTATTCCCACTTTGCTGAGAGTTTTGATCATGAATGGGTGCTGGATTTTATCAAATGCTTTTTCTGCATCTATTGAAATTATCATATGGTTTTTCTCCTTCTTTTTGTTTATGTGATGAATCACATTGATTGATTTACGAATATTGTACCAGCCTTGCCTCCCCAGAATAAATCCCACTTGATCATGGTGTATGATTTTTTCCATATATTGTTGGATCCGGTTTGCTAATATTTTGTTGAGGATTTTAGCATCTATATTCATCAGAGATATTGGCCTATAATTTTCTTTCTTTGTGTTGTCTTTGCCTGGTTTTGGAATCAGAATTATGCTCGCCTCATAAAAGGAGTTTGGAAGTCTTCCTTCCTCTTGAATTTTTTGAAATAGTTTGAGAAGGATAGGAGTTAGTTCTTCTTTGAATATTTGGTAGAATTCCGTTGTGAAGCCATCGGGCCCCGGACTTTTCTTTGTTGGGAGTTTTTTGATAACTGTTTCGATCTCCTTTGGTGTAATCGGTCTGTTTAAGTTTTCTGATTCTTCCAGATTGATTTTTGGAAGATTGTATGTTTCAAGGAATTTGTCCATTTCATCTAGGTTGTCTAGTTTTTTGGCATACAGTTCTTCATAGTATTTTCTTACAATATTTTGTATTTCTGTTGTGTCAGTTGTTATTTCTCCTCTCTCATTTCTAATTTTATTTATTTGAGTCCTCTCTCTCTTTTTCTTGGTGAGTCTACTTAAAGGTTCATCAATCTTGTTTACCTTTTCAAAGAACCAGCTCCTAGTTTCATTGATCCTCTGTATTGTTTCTTTAGCCTCTATGTCATTTATTTCTGCTCTGATCTTTATTATTTCCTTCCTTCTACTACATTTGGGCTTTACTTGCTGTTCTTTTTCTAATTCTTTTAGATGCAGGGTTAAGTTGTTTATTTGAGCTTTTTCTAGCTTCTGAAAGTGTGCCTGTAGTGCTATGAACTTCCCTCTCAGCACTGCTTTCGCTGTGTCCCATAAATTTTGAGTTGTTGTATGCTCATTGTCATTCGTTTCTAGGAATTTCTTTATTTCTTCTTTGATCTCTTTCTTAATCCATTCATTATTTAACACCCTGCTATTTAGTTTCCATGTGTTTGAGAATTTTTGAGCTTTTCTGCTGTGATTCATTTCTAGTTTTATGCCGTTGTGATCGGAGAAAGTGCTTGATATGATTTCAGTCTTCTTAAATTTGTTGAGAGCCCTTTTGTGCCCTAACATGTGGTCTATCCTAGAGAATGTACCATGAGCACTTGAAAAGAATGTATATTCTGCTGCTTTAGGGTGAAAGGTTCTGAAGATATCTATTAAATCGAGTTGATCTAGTGTTTCCAATAAGTCTGCTGTTTCTTTGTTAATTTTCTTTCTTGAGGATCTATCTAGTGATGTTAGTGGGGTATTGAAATCCCCTACTATTATAGTATTGCTGTTGATCTCGCCCTTTAAATCCATCAAAGTCTGTTTTATATATTTGGGTGCTCCTATATTAGGTGCATAGATATTTATAATAGTTATATCTTTCTGTTGGATTACTCTTTTTATCATTATGTAGTGGCCTTCTTTATCTCTTACTATATCCTTTGTTTTAAAGTCCAATTTGTCTGATATAAGTATTGCTACCCCAGCTTTTTTTTCATTTCCGTTTGCATGAAACGTTTTTTTTCCATCCTTTTACCTTCAATCTGTGTGTGTCTTTTGTTCTAAGGTGTGTCTCTTGTAGACAACATATGTATGGGTCCTGTTTTCTTATCCACGCAGCTACCCTATGTCTTTTGATTGGATCATTTAATCCATTTACATTTAAGGTTATTATTGATATGTAGTTGTTTATTGCCATTTTCTTCTTTAAAGGTGTATTCCTTTTCTTTTCTTTTTTTCTGTATTCTTTTCCCACTTTATCTGTTTACACCAGGCCCCTTAATATTTCCTGCAGCATTGGTTTGGTTGTAATGAATTCCTTGAGTTGTTTTTTGTCTGGGAAGCTTTTTATTTCTCCTTCAATTTTAAACGATAGCCTTGCTGGATAAAGTAGTCTTGGTTGTAGGTTCTTGTTTTGCATTACTTTGAATATTTCTTGCCATTCCCTTCTGTCCTCAAGTGTTTCTGTTGAGAAGTCAGATGTCATCCTTATGGGGGCTCCTTTGTAGGTGATAACTTTTTTTTCTCTTGCAGCTTTTAATATTTTCTCTTTATCGCTTAGCTTTGGTATTTTAATTATGATGTGTCTTGGTGTAGGTTTCTTTGGGTTTCTCTTTAATGGAGTCCTCTGTGCTTCTTGGATTTGTGAGAGTTTCTCTTGCATTAATTTAGGGAAGTTTTCAGCTATGATATGATTGAACAAAGTCTCTATCCCTTGTTCTTTTTCTTCTTCTTCAGGAACCCCTATGATGCGGATGTTATTTCTCTTCATGTTGTCACAGAGCTCTCTAAGAGTTTCCTCTGACTTTTTGAGTCTTTTTTCTCTTTTCTTCTCTGCTTTCATGCCTTCATTCCAGTTGTCTTCTAACTCGCTGATTCGATCCTCTGCTCTATCTATCCTGTTTTTAATTCCTTCCATTGTGGTCTTTATTTCTGATATTGTATTTGTCGTCTCCAACTGATTCTTTTTTATACTTGCTATTTCTTTATTTAGGTTTTCAAACTGTCCCTCCATTGTTGTTCTAAGATCCCTAAGCATCCTTACAATCATTATTTTGAACTCCGCATCTGGAAGTTTGATTATTTCCATATCACTCAGTTCATCTCTCGAAGGTGTCTCTTGTGGTTTCATTTGGATTGCACTCCTTTGTCTTCTCATCTTCTTTTTTTTTTTTTATTTGTAGAGTTGGTTGAGGCTAGGCTTGGTGTTGTCTGCCTCCAGTTTTCAGTTGTGTTATTTTTAGGTCTTCGTGGGTTGGTATCAGCTATTATTTGTAATCCACTTTCGGATTTGGGCAGCTTTGAAGTCTTGATTTGTTTGTTTTCTTAACAGGTGATAGTCTTGTTAACTGATCTCAGCAGGGGGCTTCCTTGAAACTGCATCCAGGAATGCTGTGGGTGTAACCTGAGACGCTGAAGGTCTCTTCCACCAACTAATCTCACTGGGGGCAGGGTGTTTTCTCAGCTTCAGTAGGGGTAGGTGTATCTCAGATCTCCATGGAGACCTGAGTTACTGCCCCTCCTCCCCACTTCTTGTTTTCAGCTGTGTCTTGTTGCGCTGATTGGAGCTGGATAGATGTCCGGAGATCTCTGATCCGGAAGCACTTCAGCTCTGTTTTGTGAAAAGTTCAGTCCCTCCCCCAGCTATGGCCGCCTCCAGCACGAATGATTCAGCTTTTTTATTTCGTTTCTTGCATACCTTAGCCCCTCACAGTCTGCCCCTCTCCCTGTCTTTTCCACTTGGGAGATAAGCTTGTCTTTTCAACCCACCTTGCTCCCTGGTCGCCAGGTAAGTGGCTGTGAGCAGTAGTTTCTGCTCTTTTTCCTCTGTGGAATCCTCTCTGGGCTCTCAGCCTCACCCCCCTCCTTCCGTTCCTTTAAGCAGAGGAGATTCAGGCACTCCTTACCAGGATTATTGTGGCTTCCTCTTTGCTCCTTGGTTTTTGAGAGCTGTTCTTGCAGTTCAGTGTTGGTTTTTCATGCTGATTTTTTCTAAATTGATTTGTATTCCAGTTTGGTGTTGAGAGCTGGGCGTCTGTGCATCCGCCTACTCCGCTGCCATCTTCTCTCCCTGATTCAATCTTAAAACAAAAGAAGAGGGTGTTTCCATCAGATAATAACTTTTTACATTTAAAAACAACAATTGTGTAAAAGTGTTGTTTGTAAAACATTAATTGCCTTGTGGTTATGTTCAATCCAAGAGTCATTGCCTTTCAACTCCAATTTAAAAACCAATGCATGCCATTAACTGTAACAAAAATAAATTAAAATTGCATAAAAACTAGAACATGTACCAAAAAACAAATTTCAGATTTGGAATCAGCAATGCAGAAATATATAGAAACAGTTCTGAAACCTCATGCAATAGAAAATGAAAAAAAAAAGCTCTCCAGTGAACATAACATTGTTTTGTTCATTTTAAAAATACATCAGTGGTATCCCACTGTTCATATAATTTTGACTTAATTTACATCATTTGTTTCTATTTTTACTGAAAAACATAATTTTATAAGCAGAAATTTTGATATTTTTTATTTTATTAACAAATACATTTAATGGTATGACTGATCAATGAGTACATAGGATTCAGGTAAAAATATCTATAACACTTAAATTGTTGATTTTATTGTGTACTATTTAGTTTGCTTATTTGTTTGATCTTTATTTTTCTCCTGGCTTCCTTGATTTTATAGTTGTCTTCATCTGCTCTATTTTTTCCCTCTTTATGCAGATTAGGAAGTTATTTTTTTGTATTAGTAAAGGTTCAGTACACAAGGAGATACACAAATTACACACTCAAAAGAGGTTATCAGGTAGGACTGCACACAGAGGTGAAGAGAGAATAAACAAAAACAAAGAGTCATAGGTAATTGTGGGGTTTGTACAACAGGTTCTAAGAGCCTGAGGTCTGAGAAGCTAAGTGAACAGCATGGACACAAGGAACCTGCCAATAAGAGCAGCAGCTTCAGAAGAGGGCCTTTTCCTTTGTCCATGGACCTGTAAGAATACTGCCTTCTCATTTCCACTTTTCATAGACTTTATTTCACGGACTTTATTCAGGGAGTTCAGTCCCAGTTCATTAGCCACACACATTTCCCAGGGTTTTCTCAAGTTCATAACCCTCCTGCTCACCTTCTGGCTAAAAGATCTAGCTTTATTTTTGTTGCTAACAGTTTTCTCTTTTTTCTTTTAACCATGGATATACATATTTTGAAATAAGAATGCATTTCATTAACTACTTCTATATGTTTGAAGCCAGAGGGAATGTTTTTTGTTACCTTAGTTGACCAAAATGAATAGAAGTTTAATAATAGATTATTTTCAGGTCTATAATTCTACGATAAATATTTCAGCTTTCTGTTTTTTGTTCTATTGCTATTTTTTATCCACTTTTTCTATTTCTTTCTTTTACTTGATTGAGGGTTTGATCTCCTTACCTTAGTTGGTTTATTGTTCTTTCTCTCGAATTCTTTATACTCAATTCACATTATTATTTTTGTACATTATAGAAAACTGAAAAGTTGCCATTCCACTTATTCTTTCAATTATATTTTAAGGCTTACATTTTTTAGTTTTCTCCAAAATTTAGTTAGACTCTTTGTTGTCTCCATTCATTGGCTGTCTCCATTCCACTGTGTCACTTGCTGATTTCATTTGCACCTCAGCTTGATGCATTTGGGTAGTTTCCTAGAGACAAATTCTATACATTTTTTTTCTATAGACACCCAGGATGGCAAAACAAAAACACTAAAATAAAATTGATATAAAGTTAATTTTTAATGGAAATAACTTTTATTTCCATTATACATAGTTAATTGTACCCAACTTTCAGAAGAAAATAGAGATTTTATTTTAGAATAAGAATAAAAAGAAAATATATTCCCTAGCCAGCCAGCTCAGTGGTAGAGCGTTGCCTGGCGTGTTGAAGTGCCAGGTTTGATTCTCAGCCCGGGCACACAGGAGAAGCATCCATCTGCTTCTCTACCCTTCCTCCTCTCCTTTTTTTCTATTTTTCCATTCCCTTCCCACAGTCAAGGTTTTATTGGAGCAAAGTTGACCCAGACACTGAGGATGCCTCCATGGCCTCCACCTCAGTCACTATAATGGATCCTATTGCAACAGAGAAAAGCCTTAGATGGGCAGAGCATTGCCCCCTAGTGGGTATGCTGGGTGGATCCCAGTCAGGGGCATGCAGTAGTCTGTCTGTATACCTCTCTGCTTCTCACTTCAGAAAAATACAAAAAAAAAAGAAAAGAAAATCCACTCTCACCCATACCCTCCCTCACAAATAAATAAATACATAAATAAATAAATAAATAAATAAATAAAATTTAAATTGTAAATATAAATTAATCTGATCCTGGTCATAGCTTGTTTTTATTCAATATCTATATCTGGGAAACTACATTTGATCCTCATTAGATATTTATATGATATTGCCAGTGTAATTGTAAGAGAAAATCAGCAATGAGATTTTCAATGATTTTATTAAAGTCTTTTGAAGATAATAAAAAATTATTAGTTAGACACATTTAGTTTACAAGTAAATGGGATTACCTTTTCCTTCTTGTAAAGCTCTCCTTTTCTTATTTATTTTTAGTTTTAGTTTTCTAACATCATGTGTATTTTAAGTAAAGTAATACATGTGCAGAGTTTGAACAAATATTTTGAGGTTTACAAGAAAAAATAGACTTCTGCTCCTATCTCTCAGCCTTGTTCTTCAGAGGTGATCTACTTCTTAATCTCTGCCCTGCTTCTTCTGGATTTTCCTTCTGTACTTCTAAATAGCACATATATAATGCCAGTAGTTTTTTTTTTTTTTTTTTCAATTTTAGATATTAGTTGTTTTCTTCCTATTATGGAAAGTATAGATTTAGTATTCCCACACCACCCCTACATACATAGTTACCCTTTCTTCTCCATTTGAACACAATTAAATGCGTGGTTAACTAAATCTCAGTGTTTGTTATATTTTGTCTTTATAAGAATTGTTCACAAAAGAGCCATATCCATTATGTTTGTTTTTCCAGAATTAAAAATTGTCTTGATTTTTTCCACTTGATTTCTCTTTAAAATAAAGTCATTACTCTCCTTCCCCCCAAAACCAAAGTTCTCCCAAGTAACTGTAAAATCTTTCTTCAATCACATCAAATATTCTTTGTTTCTTTGCTCCTGTCTTAGATTTGTCCGCCACAACTATTCTTAGGTTCCTCTGTACTGTTGTACAGGTGGAATCA
Organism: Saccopteryx leptura; assembly: GCF_036850995.1. NCBI lineage: Eukaryota > Metazoa > Chordata > Mammalia > Chiroptera > Emballonuridae > Saccopteryx > Saccopteryx leptura. The sequence continues at coordinate 58,214,146 of NC_089516.1, read as the reverse complement.
TTTTCTTTCCATGAACCCTTTGTTTTTGGAATATTCTTCATCATTCTTCTGAATTAGATTCCCTGAAGCTATTTCTCTTTGGGTTGGTCAGTTGTTTTTTTTTTTTTTTTTTTTCTAAAAGGATTGTCCAATCACCTGCTTAGTAGATATATGTCAGAATTCTAAGTGCCAGGACAAAAAAAAATAATAATCTTTAGAAACAATGTAGCTTCATTCCTCTAGCACCCCACTGATTAAAGCAAAACACAGGTCACTCCAGAGTCAAGGTGAAGGAACTACCACAATATTAGATTACTTTAGCAAGCACCAAGGTTTCAGATCTGCTTAGTAAATAATGTCTCATGTGATTTTTATCTTCTAACATGCTGTTAAACCTCTATTCCTTGCCATTTTCTCTTCTTTCATTTTTTTTGTCCCCTCCTTTTCTTTTATTGTCATTTTACTGAGGATTCTGGAAGTTGTGGTAAAAATTGTGTCTGTTTAATCTATCATTTTAAATAAAACATACCATCTCTCCACTTTATAAAAATTTACTTCTACTACTCTCTTAAATCAACAGTACTTATTTGGAACTTGTTTATTAACAGGTCACAAATAACCACATCTATAAATAACTACATCTGATTCTCAATAGATTGTTGTTCTCACTAGTTTTGGCCTAGGGTAATTTTATGGTTATATTATGACATAAATATATTATTTATTAACAGTATCTGCTCAGATTTCAAAATCTGAAAAAAAGAACATTGCAGTGAGAGTGAGGGAGTCTAAAGTGAAATGAGATTTCATAGTTTTGGGGGTTTTTTGTTTTTGTTTTTTTATAGACAGCAGAATAAAGTTGTGACGATGTAATGTGAGCTCCACCAAGGCCCAAAGAGAAAAAAACTTTTTTAATTTTTATTTTTTTAATTTATGGTGTTGGCATGGTTTCAAGTGTCTCACTCAACATAACACCTTCTACATACTACATCATGCCTCCCATGTCCCATGCATGCAAAGTCTCTTTCCACCCCCATTTCCACCACTTTGCCTCCAACCTTCCTTCCTTCTGGCTATTGCTATCCTGTTGTCTATATCAATGTGTTATGTATATATGTTTTTTTGGCTAATCCCTTAACTTCTTTGATCTAGTTTCCTCTTCCTTCTTTTTTTCTGGTAGCTTTCCATTGGTTCCCCATAACCTTGCCTTTGTTTCTGTTTTGTTCCTCAGTTTATTATATTCATTAAATTCCACATATAAGTGAAATTATATGTTATTTGTCTTTCTCCTCTGGCTTATTCCACTTAGCATAATAATCTCCAGGTTCATCCACACTGTTGCAAAAGGTAAGATTTCCTTCTTTTTCACATTCACATAGTATACTATTGTGTAAACATGCTGCATCTTTTTTATTCACTTGTCAACTGATAGGCACTTGAACTGTTTCTAGATCTTGGTTATTGTAAATAATGTTGCAATGAGCATGGGAGTGCATATCTTCTTTTGAATTAGTGTTTTGGAATTTTTAAGATATATTCTTAGAAGTGAGATAGCTGGGTCATAAGATAGTTCTATATTTAATTTTTTGAAGAAACACCATACTATTTTGCATAGGGGTTTCACAAGTCTGCATTCTGACCATCAATACAAGAGGGTTCCCTTTTCTCCACAACCTCACCACACTTGTTTGTTGATTTGTTAATGAAAGCTTTTCTGGCAGATGTCAGGTGATATCTTATTGGGATTTTAATTTGCATTTTTCTGAGATTAGTGACATTGAGCTTCTTTTCATATGCCTTTTGGCTATCTTTATGTGCTCTGGAGAAGAGTCTATTCAAGTTTTTTGCCCATCTTTTAATTGGATTGTTTACCTTTCTGGTGTTGAGTTTTAGAAGTTCTTTATAAATTTTTGCTACTCACCCTTTATCAGGTGTATCAGCATATGTGTTCTCTCATAAAGTAGGTTATCTTTTTATTTTGTTAATGGTGTCTTTTACTGTGCAAAAGGTTTCAATTTTGATGTAGTCCCATTTTTTATTTTGTCCTTTATTTCACTTGCCCATGGAGATATATTGGCAAAAATATTGCTATGAAAGATATCAGAGAGTTACTGTCTATGTTTTCTTCCAAGATGTTTATGGTATTACAACTTACATTTAAGTATTTTATCCATTTTGAGTTTGTTTTTGTGAATGGTGTAAGTGAGTAGTCTAATTTCATTTCTTTGCATGTTCTTGCTCAATTTTTCCAACACGATTTATTAAAGAGATTGTTTTTACTCCATTGTATACTTTTGCCTTCTTTGTCAAATATCAATTGACCATAAAGACATGGGTTCATTTCTAGGTTCTCTGTTCTATTCCATTGATCTGTATGTCTGTTCTAATGTCAGTATCAAGCTATTTTGATTACAATGTCCTTATAGTATAATTTGATATAAGGAAGTATTATACCTCCCACTTTGTTCTTTATTTTAAAGATTGCTGAGGCTGTTCAGGTTTTTTTTTTATTCCATATAATATTTTTGGAATATTTACTCTAGATCTTTGAAGTATGCGATAGGTATTTTATTAGTCATTGCATTGAATCTATAGATTGCTTTGGGTAGTATGAACATGTTAATGTTGTTAAGTCTTCCTATCCATAAACACAGTATATGCTTCCACTTGTTTGTATCTTCCTCAATTTTGTTTTTCAATGTCTTATAATTTTTTGAGTACAAGTCTTACCACTTTGGTTAAATTTATCTATAGGTACTTTATTATTATGTTTTGGTTTATTGCTATAGTAATCGGAATGTTTTCTTAATTTCTTTTTCTGACAGCTCATTATTGATATATAAAAATGCCACTGTTTTCTGAATACTAATTTTATATATAGCTACTTTGTTGAATACATTTATTACATCCAGTAGAGTTTTGATGTAGACTTCAGGGTTTTCTAGGTACAATATCATTTCATCATCAAATAATGACAGTTTTACTTCTTTCTTTTAAATTTGTATGGAGTTTATTTCTTCTTGTTATCTGATTGTTGGAGCTAAGACTCCCAGTATTATGTTGAATAAGAGGAGTGAACAACTGACATCACAGAAATACAAAGGATTGTAAAAAGTTTTTATGAAGAATTATATGCAAAAAGAATTAGACACCCAGGGAGAAATAAAAAATATTCTAGAAACATATAATCTTCCAAAACTGAATCTGGAAGGATAAAGAAACCTAATCAGACTGATTACAACAAATTAATTTGAAACAGTAATCAAAAAACTTTCAAGAAACAAAAGTCCTGGACTGGATGACATCACAGGTGAATTTTTACCAAATTCAAAGACTAATACTCATCCTTCTCAAACTATTCCAAAAGAATTCAAGAAGAAGAAAGTATCTCAAGATAATTTTATGAGGCATGCATTATTCTAATTATAACAACAGATAAAGACAATATAAAGAAAGAAAACTGAAGGCCATTATTAGCAAACCAGATCCAACAATACATTAAAAAGATCATCCAGGATCATCAAGTGGGATTTATTCTGGGGATGCAAGGTTGGTACAATATTTGAAAGTCAATAACTGTGATATACCACATAAACACAATGAAGGATAAAAATCAAGTGATCATATAAATAGATGCAGTAAAATAATTTGAAAAAGTCCAGCACCAATTTATGATAAAAACTCTGAGCAAAATGTGACTACAGGGAACATACTTCAACAAAATAAAGGTGATAGATGACAAACCAGCAGCCATCATCATACTCAGTGGAAGAAAATGAAAAGCAATTCCCATAAGATTCTGAACAGAAGATAAGAAACAGACTTTTAAGTGTATTGCATGCAGTCTCAGAAGGTAGAAGATTTGAGTATCAGAAGACAGTAGAATATAAGTGAAAAGAATGAGAGGTTTAACCTTAGACCTCCCTAGATTAGAATTTGACCTGCACCTCACTCATATTAGCTGACACTGAGTATTTCATTTTACCTTTCTGATGCCCTATTTCCTTGTACCTAAAACTGAGATAATTAAATGTACCCATGTTATGGGTTTTATTATGTTGATAAATGAGATAATGTATGTAAAAGTAACCTCTGAACTAACCACTAAGTACTAAGATTTCATTGAAAAGTTTCTAATAGTAAAAAGGTGGAAAAACTTAAAATGATATTTAATAAGTAATTTATTATATGAGTTATGATTCATTCATATAATGTACTACTATGCACATTTATCTATTTATTTATTTTTTTATTTTAATACTATGCCAATTTAAAAATGAAAGTTAATTATTCTTTTAGGCATAAAGCATAGGTTAAAATTATAAACTCTAGAGCCCAACTTCCTGGCTTGGCATTCTGATGAGCCACCTATTTAACTTCATGGCTTTGGACAAGTTGCTTAACCTCTCTATGCATCAATTTTTCCCCTTTATAAAATATGGATAATAGTAGTAGCTAATTATTTGGGTAAAGTACTTAAAAAATTGTCTGGCATATATTAAGTGCTATATAAATATTTTCCATCATCATTTATTGGCTGTTTATAGCCAGGTAAGAACAAATATATGTTGTTGTGTTTTACAAATGCTTTGGTTATTTGTCCCACAGATTGAATACTTAAGATAGTTTTGTATATCCCAAACTGTTTTATGGGTCAGGTGAAGTACCATGTTCAATAAGGCACAGACATTTGACAAAAGGCAGACAATAGGAGGCATGATCTGGTAGCTCTAAATAATACTTTATTCTAGAACACTGTTGACTAAATAAACATTTCTTTAGAGAACATGTTCAGTAGTACATCTTACCTTTGGGAAAAGAAAAATATGAATTTATGCATAAAATACTTTGCTAACCCAGAAATCATCCTTAAACATATTCATGTGTAGGTTGATTGATTTTGTATTATCATAATGAATATGGGAAAGTAGAAAATCTATTGCAGTGATCTAACTTACAGCTAGACAATCTAGGCAATGCTTGTTTATTTTAATGTTCTTGGAAGGTTTATTTCATGGCCTTTTTTTGTTTTTCTGGACCTCTCACTTATAAATGTACTAGACACACAAAGATACAAAAGCCTATATTTCTTTTAAGCTCCATGTTCTTTATTTTCAACAATAATCTGTGTAACAACTAACAACACTATTATTTAATTAAGTAAGATCGGTAGTTTACTCTTTTTTTATGGGTAAAGAAATAGGCACTCCTTTCTAAAATCTTTTGTGTAGAAAAACAAAAGCTGGTAACAGTAAAACTGAGATTTCAATCTCCTGATGTGCTGAATTTAAGTCTAGCACTAATGGTTTTTCCATTATATTATTTACTTGTTCATCTCTTTAGTTAATACTGTAAACATTGTAAATACCTGTAAAAAGTGGGATTCAAGGAAGTAAAAGGCAGTGTGCAGTCCTTACTTACTATGTATTGTTAATTTAAATGTGGATACAAAATACAAAATGGTTCAAAAAAGAGATACTCTCTCAAAAAGGAGAAGATCATATATAATGTTGCTAATGGTAATTTTAAACTTGTGATTATTAATATGTACTTATGTTTCATTCAAATATTATAAAGACTTAATGGAGGAGAAAGATCATATGCTCTCCTAGAAGTAATTATGAGCTTTATGGTAATTGTGTGTGTTTGATAAAGGTGGTAGAGAAGAGTAGCAAAGGTCTGGAGAGCAAAATAAATTTATTCACTGTGGAGAGGGACAAAAAGAGTGGAAGCAAGATGTGATGAGAGGACTTGTGAGTTAAAAAGAAAGGACTTGTGATGTATGGCTTAATCATTGGCCATGACTTACTAAGTAGTAGGGAATCACCAGAAGCTAATGGAGGAATAAAATAGAAAACATTTTAGAAAGAGTAGTTTGGCAAAAGTGTAAGTTACATTGGAAGAAGCTAAACTAGGGGGAGGTGGGCTACAAGGAAGTCACTGATATTCTAATTGTAATAATATTGCACATGTAATATTTAAGGAATAAACTAACAATTGGGTAGGAAGCATTTTGTCATAGGAAAATTATTTTGTTACTTTTTCCACAGTTAACTATAATTGGGGTCAAGTTCAAAAGTATAAGATGATAAACAAAAGTGAAAGAATTTCTAAAAGCAACAAAAAAATTATCTTTCAAGTAGCACTCTCTCTCTGTCTCTCTATAAGTATTGTTTTCTCATCTAAAACCACTGATATCCAGAAATCTCAATTTCCTTCACAAAAGTAATATTACAGGACATGTCCATGAAAAATTTGTCAAGGTCAGTTGTGGCTTAAATTCACACAGGAGTGGAACCATACCTCCAAATTCTTTTCTTTAATTATCTTTTTTTATTTTTCAATTATACTTGACATGTTGGGAAAATAGCTGTGATAGGCTTGCTCACTTGTACTTAACCTGATTAGTGTGTGAGCACATGGCAGCATCATGTGTGTATAGTCTATGTAAGGCTGTGGGTACTTGCCCTCAGTATGGATTGTAGATTGCCTTCCAAAGACTTTGAGAGGCCATTTTTGCTGTTTGTTTGCCTGAGAAGCAGTTTTCCCCTACTTGTTTGCTTATCCATTGTTGCAAGACTCTATTAATAAGAATGGCTCAATGCTTTCCAGCTCCGCAGTTCTTCTACTGTCCACCTGAATCTAAAGTAAACTTGCCTGGCCCCAACTAATGGTATTACATCTGGTGTAGTTGGTAGGATTCACATCAAATTTTTATGGATCCACCAACACTCTTGAAGGGTGGGATAGAGAAGTGGCTGTTCCTTTTGGCTACCCGGTTGGGGGCTGTGAGCTGGGTGATTTTTACAGCCCTGGGAGAAGAAACTAAATGCTATGTGCAAGAGGCTGCCTGAGTTCAAGACCTCCAGAATGCACTGTAGACTCAGTGACAACAGAAGCTTGAACTGCAGCAGTTGCTGAAAAAAGAGGCCAACCACTTTCAAGAGCTTCAGTTTGAAATGCAGGCTGCACACCAATGACATCTAGAATTGGAGCATGTGCTGAAGAATAAGCTGCATTAGTGCCAGCAGAATGGCTCTGAGTCAGCAATTGTGGTCCTTTCCCACACTTTTGAGGAGGCAGAGGTTGAGACTGAAATTGCTGTTTGCAGTCTCAGAACATAGCCAGTGGTCACCCAGAATATAAAAATACCAGCAGCCAAAATGCCTCATAAGCAGGCACAACCCCTTCCAAAGGTGAGTGAGCAGTCTGTGGTTTGGCCCTACACCAAGAAAGACCTGATAGAGTTAAGATCATGTAAGGTTGCTAGTTGAGGCCACGCAGATTCTCATTGAATTCAGGCAGATGATAAAGGAACTGAGGACCTAGAAAATACCAGGGCATACCCATTTATTGGAGGCTACAAATACAGTTGAGTGAATAAATAACAAAAGGGAAAGAGCTAATAAACAAAGGAAAATCTGCTTTTTGAAGTGAAGGGCAAGGGAGCAGGAAAAACCACACCTCATGGTGATGGAAGAGCAATTTTGGAGAATCACCACTGAAGGAAAGCACCCCCAGCCTTACATAAACCACACACTTGTGGTGTTGCAACATATTCATGCACCAATCAGGAAAAGTGTTTGAAGCCAGTAAACCAGCAAGCAAACCTAGCACAGCTGATTTCCCCACATTCCACCCCTTTAGGATTGCTCACCTCACAATCTAGGCAACAGGTTTCTTCTGCAATGGTCCCTGTGTGAGGAGTGAGGTATACTACATAAATAAAGAGTACAGACTACAGAATTAGAAAAACACAAGCTATGGAAAAAATGAGAGAGTGGTCAGCGGCACCAAGAGAGGCAAATCATTCCCTTCTGTCAGAATATAGTCAAGATTTTTGGCCATGGACAGCACGGTAGCTGGTACCAGAGGTTGCCTCAGGAAGGCACACCAAAACTTATTGGTCTTTACACCAGAATCTGCTGGTTCTATGTGCAAAAAAATGAAAAAAAAAAAAACCAATATTGGCCAAAAAGAAATTATAAAAGTGTCCTTCATAATGCTATCTCCCTGAGCACTCAAAGGCCACATGCAAAAGAATTAAACTAGACTACAGTTTGTACTAAAATTAATTCAAAATGGATCAAAGACCTAAATATAAGACCTGAAACAATAAATTACATAAAACAAAACATAGGTTCTAAACTCATAGACCTTGGTTTTAAAGAGCACTTTATGAATTTGACTCCAAAGGCAAGGAAGTGAAGGCAAAGATAAATGAATGGGACTACATCAGACTAAGAAAGTTTTGCATAGCAGGAGAAACTGACAGAAGAATAAACAGACAGCCAACTAAATGGGAGCTGATATTTTCAAACAACAGCACAGATAAGGGCCTAATATCCAAAATATACAAAGAACTTATAAAACTCAACAACAGAGAAGAAACAATGCAATAAAAAAATGGCAAGAGGACATGATCAGACACTTCTCCCAGGAAGAAATAAAAATGGCCAACAGATATATGAAAAGATGCTCATCTTCATTAGCTATTAGAGAAATGCAAGTCAAAACTACAATGTGATACCACCTCACACCTGTTAGATTAGCTATTATCAACCATACAGGTAATAATAAGTGTTGGAGAGGCTGTGGAGAAAAAGGAACCCTCATTCATTGTTGGTGGGAATGTAAAGTAGTACAACCGTTATGGTAGAAGTATGGTGGTTCCTCAAAAAATTAAAAATAGAACTACCATATGACCCAGCATTCCCTCTACTGGGTTTATACCCCCATAACTTAAAAATACTGGTACATAAAGACACATGCAGCCCCATGTTCACTGCAGCATTGTTCACAGTGGTCAAAACATGGAAACAACAAAAAGCCCTTCAATAAATGACTGGATAAAGAAGATGTGGTACATATATACTGGAATACTACTCAGCCGTAAGAAATGATGACATCGGTCATTTACAACAACATGGATGGACTTTGATAACATTATATTGAGTAAAATAAGTAAATCAGAAAGAACTATATGACTCCATACATAGGTGAGACATAAAAAGGAGACTCAGGGACATGGACAAGTGTGTGGTGGTTATGGCATAGGAGAGGAAAGAGAGAGGTGGGGTGAGGGGAGGGGCACAAAGAAAACCAGATAGAAGGTGATAGAAGACAATTTGACTTTGGGTGATGGGTATGCAACATAATCAAATGTCAAAATAACCTGGAAATGTTTTCTCTAAACCTATATACCCTGAATGATCAATGTTACCCCATTAAAATTAATTTAAAAAAGACATAGCATAGCTCAGTGAATAAGTATACATGACCCATAAGTATGCTGTCTACAAGAGACCCACCACAGAACAAAAGAAAGACAGAGACTGAAAGTGAAGGGATGAAAAAACTATTTTATGCATGTGAAAGTGAAAATAAAGCTAAAGTAGCAATCTTATTTCTGACAAAATAGCCCTTAAAACAAAGGGATAATATAGGTCACTACATAAGAATAAACGGAGCAATCCAACAAGAGGATATAACCATTGTAAATATTTATGCACTCAATATAGGAGCACCTAAGTAAAGCAAATTTTAGTGAACATGAGAAGAGAGATTGACAGCAATACAGTAATAGTCAGGGATTTTAACACCCTACTGACATAAATAGATAAATCTTCTAGACAAAAAAATCAACAAAAAAACATTGGCCTTAAATGACACACTGGATCCACTAGATTAAATTGATATATTCAGAACATTTCACTGAAAAGAAGCAGAATATACATTCTTTTTAAGTGCTCATAATATGTTTTCTAGGATTGGCCACATGTTAGTTAAGACATAAAATGTCTCAATAAATTTAATATGATTCAAATTATATCAAGCATCTTTGACCACAATATTATGAAACTAAAAATCAAGTATAATTTTTTTAAAAATCTGAAACTTATTTAAACACACACAGGATAAATAGCATGTTATTAAACAATGAACAGTTTAACAATGAGATCCAGGAAGAAATAAAAAATTTTCTTAAAACAATCTGAACAAGCAGTGGCACAGTGGATAGAATCTCAGTCTGGGATGCAGAAGACCCAGGTTAAAAAACCTGAGGTTCCTGGCTGGAGTGCAGACTCATTTGGCTTGAGCACAGGCTCACCAGCTTGAGCACAAGGTCGTTGGCTTGACCATGGGATCATAGACATAACTCCATGGTTACTGGCTTGAGCCCAAATGTTGATGGCTTGAAGCCCAAGATCTCTGGCTTGAGTCCAAGGTTGCTGGCTTGAGCAAAGTGTCACTTGCTATGCTGTTGCCTCCTCATCATGGCACATATGAGAAAGCAATCAATGAACAACTAAAGAGCTGCAATGAAGAATTGATACTTCTCATTTCTCCTCCTTCCTGTCTGTTCCTATCTGTGCCTTTTGCTGTCTCTCTCTCCATCACCATCACACATAAAAAAAGAAATTTTCTTAAAATAAATGAAAGTGAACATACAACTACTCAAAATCAATAGGACACAGCAAAAGCATTCCTAAGAGGAAACTTCATAGCATTACCGTCTTATCTTAAATAAATAAATGAGAAAAAGCTAAGAACTATATGGTTTTACTCAAAGATGATATATAAAACTGAGACTCAGTGACATAGATAAAAGTGAAATGGTTACCAGGGTAGTAGGTTGTGGGGGAGGGGGAGAGAAAGAGTGATGTAAAGAGGGACAAATACAGTGACAGTGACAAAAAACAATTTGACAAAAAAAAATTGACATTGGGTGATGCGTACACAACATAAACCACAGCTCAATGCTGTAAAAATCTTTACCTGAAACCAATGTACTCTTATTGATCAATGTTACATGATTTAATTTAATTTTGTAAATAAAAAAACAAGAAAGAGCCTGACCAGGAGGTGGCACAGTGGATACAGTATCAGACTGAGATGCAGAAGACCCATGTTTGAAACTCCGAGTTCTCCAGGTTGAGTGCAGTCTCATCTGGCTTGAGCACAGTTTCACCCACTATAGTGCAGGGTCACTAGCTTGAGCATGGGATCATAAATGTGACCCCATGGTGGCTAACTTAAGCCCAAAAATTACTGGCTTGGAGCCCAAGGTCACTGGACTGAGCAAGGGGTCACTTGCTTTACTGGAGCCCCCTGGTTAAAACACATATGAGAAAGTAATTAATGAACAAGTAAGATGCTGCTATGAAAAATGAATGCCTCTCACCTCTCTCCTTCCTGTCTATATGTCCCTATCTCTCCCTCTCTGTCTCTTTCTCTGTCTCTCTCACTAAAAAAAAAGAAGCAAGAAAGATATCCAACAATCTAACCCTATGCTTTAAAGAACTATAAAAATAACATCAAACAAATCCAGTGAAACTAGAAGAAATGGAATACTGTAATAAAGATCACAAAGGAAAAAACTAATTAAAAAATACAAAACCAATGAAACAAAGAGCTGGTGCCTTAAGAAACATTAAAAAAATGACAAACTGATAGCCAGATACATCAAGGAAGAAAAAGGGAGAGAGAAAATATAAAACCCAAATAAATAAGATCACAGATGAATAAGGAGAAATAAAAACTGACATCACATAAATACAATGGATTATTAGGAAATACTATCAGAAACTATATGCCAACAAATTGGACAACATGGGTAAAATGCATAAATTTTTAGAAACATATGATCTTCAAAATCCAATTCTGGAAGAATCAGAAAACCAAAACAGATCTATTACAAGAAATAAAATTAGAAGAGTGAAAAACAAACAAACAATAACAAAAAATCCATGCCGGGCAAGCAAAAGTCCTGGACCAGATGGCTTCAGAGGTGAATTTTACCAAATATTGAAAGAAATAACATCTATCCTTCTCAAACTTTTCCAAAAAATATAAGAAGATGGAAGACCTTCAAGATCATTTTAATTGGCAAGAATTATCTTAATTTCAAAACCAGATAAAGATACTACAAAGAAAAAAAAAACTATAAGCCAATATTCCTGAAAAATATAGTTGCTAAAATTCTCAACAAAATGTTAGTAAATCAGACCCAGCAATACATTAAAAATTATACACCATAATCAGTGGGATTTATTCCAGGGATACAAAGCTGTTACATTGTTTGCAAATAAATAAATGTGTTATACCACAGAAACAAAATGAAAGATTAAAATTACATTATTATATCAATAGATGGAGAAAAAGCACTTGATAAAATTCAGCACCCATTTGTGATCAGTACTCTCAGCAAAGTGGGAATAGAGGGAACACACCTCAGTATAATAAAGGCCGTATATGACAAACTGACAGCCAACATTATACTCAATAGGCAAAAAGTAAAAGCATTTCCCTTAAGATCAGGAACAAGACAGGAATGTCCACCTTCACCACTGTCATTCAACATAGTGTCGAAAGTCCTAGGTACAGCAATCAAACAAGAAGAAATAAAAGGCATTCAAATTGGAAAGGAAGAAGTAAAACTGTCATTATTTCCTGGCGATATGATATTGTACATAGAAAACACTAAACTCTCCACCAAAAATCCACTATCCCTAACAAATGAGTTTCACAAAGTAGTACTCCAAAATCAGTGACATTTTTATACAGCTATAATAAACTCTCAGAAAGAGAAATTAAGGAAATAATCCCACTTACTGTTGCAACAACAACAAAAAATAAGGTACCTAGGAATAAATTTAACCAAGGAGTAAAAAGACTTGTATGCAGAAAATTATAGGAACTAGAAAAAAGAAATTGATGTAGATACAAAAGAGTGAAATATTGTGTACAGGTATTGGACGAATTAACATCATTAAAATGTTCATACTACCAAAGCAATCAACAGATTCAATGAAATTCCTATTAAAATGCCAATGGCATAGTTCACAGATTTAGAACTAATATTTCAAAAATTTATGTGAACCAAAAATGAACATGAATATTCTCAGCCATCTGGAGAATAAAGAACAAAGTGGGATGTATCACACTACCTGATATTAGGCTATACTGCAAGGTCATTGTAATCAAAACTGACTTATACTGGCATAAAAACAGGCAGATAAATCAGTGAAATAGAACAGAGAACTCAGAAATAAACCCACACTTTTTTTAAAAATCTTATTTTTATTAATTTTAATGCAGTGACATTGATAAATCCGGGTACATATGTTCCAAGAAAACATCTCCAGATTATTTTGACCTTTGATTATGCTGCATACCCCTCACTCAAAGTCAAATCGTCCTCCGTCACCTTCTATCTGGTTTTCTTTGTGCCCCTACCCTTCCCCATGCCCTCCCTCTCCTTCCTCGCCCCTTCCCCACCCCTCCACCCCATGCCCTGTTACCATCACATTCTTGTCCATGTCTCTAAGTCTCATTTTTATGTCCCATCTATGCATTGGTTCATATAGTTCTTAGCATTTTTCTAATTTACTTATTTCACTTCGTATAATGTTATCAAGGTCCATCCATGTTATTGTAAATGATTCGATGTCATCATTTCTTATGGCTGAGTAGTATTCCATAGTATATATGTACCAAAGCTTTTTAATCTACTTATCCTAAACCCACACTTTTACAGTCAATTAATATTAGACAGAAAAGGCAAAATGATACAATGTGGTTAAGACAGTTTCTTCAATAAATAGTGTTGGAAAAAATGGACAGGTACATGCAAAAAATGAAACTAGACCATGAACTTACATCATACAGAAGAATAAAATTAAAATGAATAAAATATTTAAGTGTAAACTATGAAACCGTAAAAACCGAGAAGATAACATAGGTTGATGATGCTCAGACTTCTTCTGTAGTAATATTAAACAAATGAGACTAGATCAAACTAAAAAGCTTTTGCACAGTAAAAGAAATGATCAACAGAATAAAATATAACCTACTGAATGGAAAAACATATTCACCAATACATCTGACAAGGGGTTAAATACAAAATTGTATAAAGAACTTATAAAACTCAACATCAGGAAAGCAAATATTCCCATGTGTTGATGGTGTTATATTGAGCTCTAGACTTGAAACCTGTATGGTTTGGTAAACCATGCCATCCCAATAAATTAATAATAAAAAATAAGTAAGTAAGTAAGTAAGTAAGTAAGTAAATAGAAATCCAAGTAACTTCTGAAACCTGCAGGGTTTATATATAGTTAGTTACAGAAGTCAAAGAATGATGTTCTAAAGGTAAGTTTGTTTTAGTCCACAAGAAAAGTGTTGCCTGACCTGTGGTGGTGCAATGGATAAAGCGTGAACCTGGAACACTGAGATTGCCAGTTCAAATCCCTGGGCTTGCCTGGTCAAGACATATTAAAGAAAGCAACTACTATGAGTAGAATCTCTTGCTGCTCCCCCTCTTCTTTCCTCTCCCTCTCTCTCTCTCTTTTTCTCTCTCCAAAATATCAATCAATCAATAAAAAATATCTAAAATAAAAAGGTGTGTAACTTTAACTTTATTTTCTAAAACAACTCAATTCTCATTTTAAAGTCTCGATCTTCAGGGTAGCAAAAAACATTCCTGTCTATTTAAGGTTCATTCCTTCCCTTGACACTGTGCTTGAATTCTGAATGAGATTACTTGTGTCAAGTTGTCAGAGAGACTAATTTTTGCATCTATTTCATGCATTCACCCTGGTATTTGAGATGTCCATCATATCATTCTATTGGGAAAAATGGGTATACAGGTCCCAAAAATGATATCCACCATTCTTTATTTAGTGATCCCTTCTCATATGGGGGCATATAGAAAGCACTGTACTGCCTCTGCATTATGCTTGATAGAAAAAAAAATTATGAGACAATTTTCCAAACAATCCCCAGAGCTATCTCTGCTTTAGTCTGCCCCTTCTCTGTTCTGCCTCTGTCCACAGAAAAAGATAGATCCACAAACCCCTAGGGTGATTTACCTACTCCTAGGACTTGGCCCTTTGTGGGACCCAACGGTATTTACTCTTTTACAATCTCCTGTTTCTTACCTGATTTTCTCATTTCCCCTAGCCTGAGGAATTTCATTTTAGTATAAGAAATGGGGATGAATCTTTTCACTCACCAGATGTACAACATAATAATTTGATATTTTTTATACCTTACAATGTGATGACCACACTATGTCTAATAAAATAAGTTGTCTGGCAAAATTGTTATATTATTGACTATGTATACTTTTTAATAATATAATCAGTCACAGGGCTTTTGGGGGAACATTTTTTTACTGGGATCTTTTGATTGGCTCACTCTCCTTCCCTTCTGTATCCTCTAGCACTCCCAATAATAATTAACATTTAAGTCCCTGTCTTGTATCCCTGTTTTCTTACAATAACTTGTGTGGTTTCAGTTTTTTCCCCTGAATCCTGACTGACATATAAATGATATGTTTTAGATGTAAATTATTAGATATGCAAGTAAGGATGTTGACAAGGCAGTTGAATGGGGGCATGAGTTCAGGGTAGGAGGACTGAAAATTTAATTTGGGAATTGTCTGCAGGTAACTGGTATTTTAAAATTGAATTTATTGAGGTGACATTGTTTAACAAAATTAAACAGGTTTCAGGTTCACAATTTTACAACACATCATCTAGACTTTGTATTTTGTATTTACCACCACAAGTCAAGTCTCCACCCATCACCATTTATTCCCTTGGAAATAACTAAACTGTTGTCTGTGTTCATGATTTCTCTCTCTCTCATTCCATCCACCAAAAAATGGGCAAAGGATCTAAATAGACATTTCTCCAAAAATAACATACTGGAGGCCAGTAAAATATGAAAATATACTCAACATCACTAATTATCAGAGAAATGCATATTCAAACCACAATGAAGTATTACTTAACACCCATCAGGATGGCTATCATTAATAAATATAACTGGTATTTTAAAGCTATGAAATGATGAAATGGCCAAGGGAGTGAGTGTAGGTAGAGGACAGGTTTACAGAGAGAGCCTTTAGGGTTTCTGCTTGTTTGTTTACTATTTAGGAATAATATTTTAGAAGCCAAGTGAATATTGAACTGCTTCACAGTACAGGAAGTAATTAACTGATTAACTTCCTCTGCTAGAGAAAGTAAGGCAATACTTAGAATTAGCTATTGAATACAGCTTTGTGGAAATTATTGGTGACTGTAACAAAGAAAGTTTGAGAAAGTGTATGTGAGATGGTGAGATGGTGGGTGAGCAAAATCTTGATTGGTTAGAAATAGTGACGGTGATCCATAAGTTAAAAGTGTTAAAAGATTGACCAAGGTCAGTAGATGACCTGGAAAGTGATGGGTAATTGGTTTTACAGGCTAACGACACAAAGTTCAAAGCTGGAAGGTATTGAGCAGATGGGAGGGAAAATGATATAGGTGTAAAAATAATATGAAGGGGAAGAACCTCCCCTACTTCCAGACCTAGTTGTGTGATAGAGAAGTTAGACACTACTTGCGAAGGCTACAGGGAAACTACAGCCATCAAAGAGATTTCAAATTTCTTTGGGAGCAAAAGGTGAAGGGGAGCAGTAAGTAAATATCTGTGATATTGGCATAGAAATATATTTTAATATATATAAAAATTAATAAACATCAAAAGTTGTATTTGAATTTAGTGAGATAATTAAAATATATTTATCAAATAATGTTGGCACAATTAGCTTTTTATCTAGAAGAAAATAAAAATGTACCTCTATTATATACCAAATACAAAAGTAAATTTCAGATTGATTGAGACAACTATTACAAATTAAAATAATACAAACTCTTCAAGAATATTTAGGAGACTATGGGTATAATCTAGGGGTGAGGAAAATCTTAAATAAGATTATAAATTCAGAAGCTATGAAAAAGAAGAGACAATTGTTATATAAATTTTATAAATGTTAAGAAAAATTGTAATTCAAATAAATAGACTAGCAAAACAGAGAGATGCCACATAGATTTTAGAACAAGGTTATATTTGTACTATATAAAGAGTTCTTACAAATTAAAAGGGAGATAAAGAATCAAGCGAAGCCTGCCCAGGTGGTGGTGCAGTGAATAAACTGTCAGACTGGGATACGGAGGACCCAGGTTTAAAACCCCAAGGTCACCTACTGGAGTGTGGGCTCATCTGGTTTGAGCAAGGCTCATCAGCTTGATCCCAAGGTCACTGGCTTGAGCAAGAAATAACTGTCTGCTGTAGCCCTCCAGTCAAGGCATATATGAGAAAGCAATCAATGAACAACTGAGGTGCAGCAACAAAGAATTGATGCTTCTCATCTCTCTCCCTTACCTCTGTCTGTCCCTATCTGTTTCTCTCTCTCTCTCTCTCTCTCTCTCTCTCTCTCTCTCTGTCACAAAAAAAGAAGAAAGAAATCAAGTAAAAATGTACAAAGAAATGAATAGGCTATTTGCAAAAGAGGAAATCTAAATTACCAAAAACAAATTAAACAATGTTCAAACTCAGGAAAATTCAAATAAAACAACAATAAAATACTATTTATTTCTACCAAGTGGGAAAAAATTTAAATTTAAATAATACTAACAAATATTGATTGTGGGCTGAAGCAATGAGAGTATCCTCCTACATTGTTGTTGAACTGTGAATTATTATATTCTTCTGTGAAAGAAATTTCATATCTAGTAAAACTTTTTACAATTTTGTACCCTTTGATTCATCAGTTTCACTCCTTGTGATTCTGCTCCAGAGACAGAAAATTCCCAATTATAAGGATATATATGTGTGTGTGTTTAGGAAATGAAGCATATCTCCAGCAATAAGGAAATGTTTAAATTATGGCTTTCCCACACTGTACTTATTATAAAACCATAAAAAAATAAATTAGAGCTTTACTGAGTGGTGAAATGGGAACAGCCAATAGTGTATTTTTATTTTTATTATTATTTTTACAGAGACAGAAAGAGAGTCAGAGAGAGGGATAAATAGGGACAGAGAGAGATGAGAAGCATCAATCATCAGTTTTTCGGTGAGACACCTTAGTTGTTCATTGATTGCTTTCTCATATGTGCCTTGACCACTGACCTTCAGCAGACCCAGTAACCCCTTGCTTGAGACAGCGACCTTGGGTCCAAGCTGGTGAGCTTTTTGCTCAAGCTAGATGAGCCTGTGCTCAAGCTGGTGACATCAGGGTCTCGAACCTGGGTCCTCAGCATCCCATTCCAACGCTCTATCCACTGCGCCACTGCCTGGTCAGGCCAATAGTTTATTTTTAATGGAATATAAAAAATAAATGTTGGTCCTGGCCAATTGGTTCAGCAGTAAGGCATTGGGCTGGCATGTGGAAGTCCTGGGTTTGATTCCTGGTTAGGGCACACAGGAGAAGTAACCATTTGCTTCTCCACCCCTCCCCTAACCTCTTCTTTCTCTCTGTTTCTCTCTCTCCTCTCACAGCCATGATTTGATTGATTTGAGCATATCCATGTGGGTGCAGAGGATGGCTCCATGGCCTCACCTCAGGTGCTAAAATAGTTTGGTTACCAATCAACAAAGCAATGTCCTCAGATAGGCAAAGCATCACCCAGTAAATGGCTTGCTGGGTGGAGCCTGGTTGGGGTGCATGCGGGAGTCTGTCTCTCTGCCTCTGCACCACTCATTTCTTGAAAATAATAATAATAATAATAATAATAATAATAATAATAACAATAATAATAAAAAGATGTATATAATCTTTGTGTGTGTGTGTGAAAAAGAGAGAGAGGGAGGGATGGAGGGAGGAAGAGACAAAGACCAACAGACAGAGATGAAAAGTATCAACTCATAGTTGCACCAACTTAGCTGTTCATTGATTGCTTTCTCATATGTACCTTCACCAAAGGGCTCCAACAGAGCCAGTGACCCCTTCCTCAAGCTAGCAACCTTTGGGCTCAAGTCAGCAAATACAAGGTCATATCTCTGATTCTACACTCATGATGGTGACCCTGCTGGTGAGCCCAAACTCAAGCCAGATGAGCCTGTTTTGAGCTGGCTACCTCTGGGTTTTGACCTGACTCCTCAGTGTCCCAGACTTGTGCTTTATCCACTGTGCCATTGCCTGTTCAGGCATCATCATTTTTATAAAATGGTAATAAAGGCTACTTCTCATTATAATCAAGAAAATATAGTATATTATTATGTGGACTCAGATAAAAATGTAAGACAATGTACACTAGGTTTTCAATTTGGGTTACTAAGGATGGTAGAGATTAAACAAGAGAAGTGGGAGACAAGCAAAACAGTAAAAGAAAAATGATACCAAAATGATTATCAAGAAAGAGCATGGCAATATAGAATGTATTAATAAGAGCAGTAAGTTAATCTCAAAACAAGAGATGTACAATTGGCCATAGATTGCATGACATACTTTTTAAAAGGGCAATCTAGGTATAAATTGTGTTATGTACATTAATGGCTAAATATGCCATTTTCAATAACCAAAAGATGTTCTCTCTTTAAACAGAGAAGAATCCTCATAATGTATTTTTCTGGTGATAGGTGTCAGGCTTCATTCCCTCTCTCTATTCAATGTTCATATTTTTTACTGAAAGTTATTAAGGATCTTATCTCAAATTCCTTAATGGGAAAAAATTATCAAACATAAAGACATTTCTTGATGGTCCCGCCTAATAGCATATTTATACATTATTTGGCATCACTCATGACAGATGCCATGTTTGAACTTTTCAGTCTCTGACATGAATCATCTTTTTGCTTTCTTGAATTATATAGAAAAATTACACTGTTAAAGAAACCAAGCCTAGTTATATTGCTGTCAAAGATGTTTGAATGTATTTTCTTATGTGTGTTATTTGTAATGCACATGTATCTCACAATTCCTTATCAAGAAGTTCAAGTATTATTTATCTGTTGTAACTGTTTACATATTTCTTTCTTTTACTTTACATTGTAATCACTGGTGCTAATTTAATAATCACATTGCTAACTGTGGGTGGAGTGCTGAGCACATTCCTAGCAGCTGTGGCTGATGCAATGCTGTAAGAATACTCCAGCTCCCAGAACCCTCCTGGGCAAGCCCAGGAAGGAGGCTCGCCCACTATAAGAAAGTGACTTAGCACCAACCACGCAGCTCCCTGATCTTTTCATCCATTGGCTATGAAGGAAATGCTATAACATCCTATTGGCTGAACCCATGTATAAAAGCTAGTTTACTTCCTGAATAAAGTGGATCTGTGTCACTGAACCTGGTCCCTGGAGTTGGGTCTTTGTGTCTCCCTCGTCCTCACCCCCAGCAGGACTTGTTCAAAACTGGCTCCCAATGTGGGGCTGGGACCTAACCAGCATCCAAGGAATGGTTGAGTGATCCTCTGCAATGGGAAACCTTCTCCGCCATTCTCAAACTCCACAGGCTTGAGCCCTGCATGCTCTGTTGCAGAGTAGGAAAGTTAAAGTTTGTGAAAAGGGTCTTTGTACTTACTGGGAGATCCTCTCTGGTTTCAATCCTTGGCTCTGGGATGCACCTCTTTGGCCTTTTTTCGGAACCCTGATATTTGGGCATGAGCTTTCTGGCACATCTGTTCAGCTGAAGTACATGGGGGACAAACCTTCCCTCTTGGCCTCATTCCTGCCCTGCTAGCGATACATGTCTGCCTGACTAGTGCTCCTCCTGAGGAGCCTCTGCTGGTGCCAAAAATATTACAGGCTACCCCTCTCTCTGAGGAGCTCCTACCTCCCTATTTTCCCCCCTCCACTGAGGAGGAAAGTAGTTTAGCCTCCGAGTTTGACAAAATCATGGCTGAGCATGCAGAAATGAAACCAAGTGAATTGCTAACTGCGCCATCAGCTCTGCCTCCAGAAAAAGTGGAAGTTGCTACTTCTGCATTCCTGCCAGGGCTCAGTGCCCCACCCCAGCCTCTCAGATGCCATTTTCTACCCCAGCTTTAACTCCAACACATTCCTGCTGCAGACTCATGGGCCAGCCTATACACCCCCATGTATATTTTTTCTTTCTGTCTGTCTTGTCTATTTTTCTGTATCTCTCACTCTCTCACTCCCTTGCCCCTCTCTCTAAAATGGTGCTGGAAGTATCCAGCCATGGCACAGTGGTGGGGATCACACCCTCTTCTAATGAAAGGGAGAGGTTATGCTTGTGTTTTTCAGCCAAGTTGGATGCCAGGAACCCCCCAACCTGCTTGACAGGGTTTCTTAGGCACCCACTAAGTCTTCACCCGTCCAAAGCCACAGCCCTGGCCTTCTCCACACTGACTATGCCTGAGGGGAGGAGGTACTCAGCAATCCAGAAGAAGATCTTGTGGCCGGCGTGCGCGCCCCATCACCTGGGGGGATGTGGAAGCTTTGGCAAGGCGGGCCCAGAGAATTGCCTCTGATGGGCCCCCAGGCCCTGGTGCTCTGTTCTTACTTATGTGGCTATAGTAACCGCTGACTCCTGGACACAGGTGGCAGCAGCCCAGGGCTCGAGCCTGGCAGCGTGAGCTGGTGTTTTCAGTTCATCTTTAGAGAATGAGGAGAATTGGGCCAGAGTTGTGATTCACAGACTCCAGAAGGTAAATGGTGGCAACTGCAGTAGGAGGATGAAAGGAAGCCAGGTTTGCACCACTGAGTGGCTGCTGAAAGGTCAGGGAGTGCCAGCTAAGCTGCTGGTGGGTTCGCTGACATTTTGGGACATAGGGGTGAATGCCATCGTGCTCTTCAGAGCAGAAATGGAAATGCTGATTGCCATTGCCACATGCTCCTCCTTGGGACAGTGTAAGACCTGCCAGAATGGCAGGAGTGAGTGGGGTGGCTGATGCCCCATGTGCGTGGACTGATTTCCTGGACTACGACCAGGGTGAGTACTGGCTCCTTTTTTGGATGGACTTACAGATTTTGGACAATGTAAAATACCCTGATGGGGGTGGAGGGTGGCTTTGCTAGAGACCCTTCCCTGCCCTGGGAAGCTTTCCCCATGGGTAGAAAGAAGGCAGAGGACATTTTGTGCTTTTGGCAAAGTACTCAGAGACTGGTGAAATGTATCTTTGTAATTGTTGAAATTGTATGATTTGTCATGTTGTTTTAATTTGTGTAATGTGCCTTGTAACCATATGCAGTACGCAGCCCACAGCAAGCCATCCATTTCATGTTTGGACACTGGGATCTTTGTGGTAAGGGGGTGTGCATGGACCTACGTTCATTTTTTACAATCAAAATGGAACTATGTTTAACGGCACCTAGAAGGTCTCTGTAACACAATTGGAGGAAAATGACATCCCGACCCCTAGGAGAAATCCCCTGTTTAAGACCCCTCATTCTATTTTCTAACTAGTCAAACAGTACAGAAGCTTGCCTCATTGTTTAATCCAGCTAATCTATTAGCATATAATATAATAGGTATTATAGTTGTTTTAATTCTACTAGGGTTTTGTTGCATAATGTGTAGCATTCAGAAGCTACAACAACAGTAAGCTGTCATTCATCAAGTCCAGTTGGCCTTAATTAACAGAGAAGGGGGAGATGTGGGTGGAGTGCAGAGTGCATTCCTAGCAGCTGTGGCTGATGCAATGCTGTGAGAATACTCCAGCTCCCAGAAGCCTCCTGGGCATACCCAGGAGGCTCACCTGCTATAAGGAAGTGACTTAGCACCAACCACGCAGCTCCCTGATCTTTTCAGCCATTGGCTATGAAGGACACTCTGTAACATCCTATTGGCTGAACCCATGTATAAAAGCTAGTTTACTTCCTGAATAAAGTGGATCTGTGTCACTGAACCTGGTCCCCGGAGTTGGGTCTTTGCATCTCCGTCATGCTCACACCCGGCAGGACTTGTCCACAGCTCATTACGACTTTATTCCAGGAAACATAGACAAGTGTACACATATGTACATCCACATACATATATAATTTTTATTTACTTTGTATCTAAAATTTTTTCTTCCTTAAAATCTACTGTGAATCTATTTTAGAAAATGTTTAGTTTGCATCATTCATCAATTTGATAAAATATTTAAAATAATCCTGGACTTTTGGGCTATGCATAAGACATCATTCTCCCAACTGAGAATCTTGGTTTTTATAATCAACTTATATTTCAGTAACAGTTTACATACAATATTATATCAGTTTCTTGTGTACTGCATAGTGATTAGACATGTATATCCTTTACAAAATAGTTACCCCAATACATCTAGTACCTATCTGAGACCATACATAGTTATTACAATATTATTGATTATATTCCCTAGACATTTTCTTTTTTTTTTTTTAAGATTTTTTTTTAAATTTATTTATTCATTTTAGAGAGGAGGGAGAGAGAGAGAGAGAGAGAGAGAGAGAGAGAGAGAGGAGGAGCAGGAAGCATCAACTCCCATATGTGCCTTGACTAGGCAAGCCCAGGGTTTTGAACCGGCAACCTCAGTGTTTCCAGGTTGACGCTTTATCCACTGCGCTACCACAGGTCAGGCCTAGACATTTTCTTTATAATTCCATGAATGTTTTATAACTAACAACTTGTACTTTATCCCTTATAACTTTTTTTCATCCATTCTCTTACCTGGAACTATCATTTTGTGCTCTGTATCTATGAGTCATTTTTTATTAATTTATTTTATTCTTTAGATTTCACATATAATTGAAATTATCTGCTACTTGTCTTTCTCTGTGTGATTTATCTCACTTAGCATAATACCTTCTAGGTCCATCAGTGCTGTCAGAAATGGTAATATTTTATTTGTTATGACAGTAATGCTCCATTTTATATATGTGCCATATTTTCTTTATCCATTCATCTGTCAATGGATATTGGGTTTTGTTTGTTTTTTTCTTTTTTGGGGACAGAGAGAGAGAGAGAGAGAGAGATAGGGACAAATAGGATGGGAGAGATAAGAAGCATCAATTATTTTATGTGGCTCTTTGTTAAAGCTCTTTAGTCATTCATTGATTGCTTTCTCATATGTGCCTTTACTGGAGAGCTCCAGCAGACTGAGTTACCTCTTGTTCAAGCCAATGACCTTAGGCTCATGCCAGCAAACTTGGGCTTCAAGTCAGCAACTTTTAAGCTCAAGCCAGCCACTATGTCATCATGTCTATAATCCCATGCTCAAGCTAGTGACCCCACAATTAAGCTGGTGAACCTATGCTCAAGTCAGATGAGCCTGTGCTCAAGCTGGTGAACTTGGGTTTTTGAACCTGGGTCTTCTGTGTCCCAGTCTGATGCTTTATACACTGCGCCTGGTTGTTTCTATAGCTTGGCTATTGTAAATAATGCTACAATAAACATAGGGGTGTGTATGTATATATATATATATATATATATATATATATATATATATATATATATATATATATATATATATATATAATTCAAATATATATATATATTTGAATTAATGTTTCTGGGGGGGGGTTCGGATTAATGCCCAAAAGTGGAATTTCCAGGTTATAAGATTGTTTTATTTTTAATATTTTGAAGACCGTTCATACTGCTTTCCATAGTGGCTGAGCCAATCTGCATTTCCACAAACAGTACATGGAGGGTTCCCTTTCCACCATATTCTCATTAACATTTATTTGTTAATTTATTGGTGAGAGACATTCTGACAGGTGCAGGTGAGATCTTATTCTGTTGGTGTTTTTGCCTTTTATAAGTTCTTCATAGCCAAGACAGCTTACATTATATTTTGTAAATTTTACTGAGGTTTAATTTTATAGACTTGAGTAAACATCACCACAATCTAGACATAAAACACCACCATCAAATCTACATGTTCTTTGGAGCTCCTTAGAGGCCAATATACTTCCCTCAACTCCAGTCCCAGGCAACAACTTACCTGCTTTTCTTTACTGTACTTTAGGCTATACTTTAAGATTTTATATAAATGTAAAAATATGTTAGGTATTTTTTATGGCTTATTTCATTCATCCAAATTCTTCTGAAATTTAGTCATATTATTGCAGATATCAAATATTTATTTATTTTAATTTTTGATTAATATTTTATTATACAGATACACCACCACTGGTTCATTTACCTTTTGGTGAACATTTGGTTTCTTTCCACTTTTTGGCTCTTTTGAATAAAACTGCTATGAGCATTCATGAATAAGTCTTTGGACATATATTTTAACATATCTGAGATAAAAAGCTGGAAGTGAAATTACTAGGCTGTATGGTAAGTGGTTGTTTAACTTTATATGAAACTGACAACTCTTTTCCATTCCCAAAATATTTAAGAGATCCATTTCCTCTACATTCTCACCAACATTTTTAATTGCTAGTCTTCAAATATTAGCCATTCTACTAAGTGTATAGAAGTATCTCATTGTGGGTTTAACTTGGATTTTCTTCATGAGTAGTGATGTTGAACACCTTTTTATGTGCTTATTCTTTTCTGAGGTGCACATTCACATATTTTGTCAATTTTTATTGTTTTTTATATTCCTTTTATTGAATAATAGGTGTTTTCTATGTATTGTATATACTAATTCCTTGTCAGAAATACAAGATGGAACAAAAGTAGGTTTAGAGTTGTTCATATAAAAATAATATAATAATTAAAAATAATAATACAAGAATAAACTCTGTTTCATGTACTCGAAACTGTAAACATATTTTACCCTACCTAGTATTTATTGCTAATATTTTCCCCAAGTGTGAGGTATTGCTTTTTTGTTTCCTTGACAGCATTTTTCCAATACCAGAAAAAATTTAAATTGATAAAGTCCATTTTGTTCAGTTTTTTCCTTTTGTCTATGCTTTTGCATTCTACCTAAAGAATATACCAAGCCAAAGTTATAAAAATGTTCTTCTAGGAATTCTTGAAGACATTTTTGTTTTGCTTTTATTTTCAAGTCTGTCATCTGTTTCAATCAACTTATATATTATCAATGTTTATTTTTTCTCTAAGACGACATTCATTTATTTCAGTACCATTTATTAGAAAGATTAGTTTTCTTCATTGAGTTACCTTGGTTCTATTGTCAAAATCAGTATGTGTTAGTTTAGTTCTGGAATATCTAGTCTGTTTCACGGGTTTACATGTCACTCCATTTCAGCAATACCAAACTACCCTGATTACTGTGGTTTTATAAGATCTTAAAATCAGGTACTACAAGTCTTACAAATTTGTTCTTTTTCAAAATTATTTTAGCTAATTTTGGTCCTTTGTGTCTCAGTAAAATTTTGAGAATTTGCTTATTGATTGTACAAAATATTTAATGTATTTTGAATGAAATTGTGTTGAATTGAAAGATCAATTTGGAGTCAATTGGCATCATAACAACTGAGCTTTCTGACGAGATCAGGTACGTTCAGGGTGGTATGGCCATAGACACAATTGAGCTTTCTGATCCACAAACATGGTGTATCTCCACATTTATATGTCTTTAAAATTTCTCTCATCAATGCTTTGTATCTTTGAGGATACTAGAATTATATATATTTCTTATTGATATTTTTTACTTTTTTCTGTCATTATAAATATTACTTCATAAATTTTTTTTCAAGTTATCCGGTTTTATATATAGAAATACCATTTATATTTTTATTGACCTTGTATCCTGAATTTTTTTTTTATTTCTTTAGTACTCCTGATAGCCTTTTGTAGATTCCTTATAATTTTCTACATAGATGGTGTTATTATCTATGAATTAATTCAGTTTTACTTTTTCCTTTCTATTCTCTATACTTTGAATTTCTTTTCCTTTGTTTTTTGTTTTTAAGTTCACATAATAGGGCCTCTAGCACATATTGAAAATTTTCTGAGGGATATTTATTTATTTATTTTTAAAAATAAAGTTCTTTAGCCATGGCCAGATAACTCAGAGCATTATCTTGAAGCACAGAGGTTGCTGGTTCAATCCCCAGTCAAGACATATACAGAAACAAATCTGTTTCTCTCTCTCTCTCTCCCTTCTTCTCTTGCTAAAATCAATAAATAAAATTAAATAAACAAAAATATATTGTTTAATATGTTCCCACTAAAACATATAGATACTTAGCTATGGAGCTTTTCCAGCTATGGATAAGCTATAAATTAGTAAATTAATGCTTAACCACATTAAAAATCAGAAATATAAAAATAAAAATAACAATAAGATACAATTTTATATCTAACAGATTTGCAAAATTTAGAGAGCCATAAAATATCAAATATTGGTGATATGAATAAAAAGAAGGTCATAAAACTGCTTTTGCAAATGTGACCTGATACAGCCTTTCTGGAGAGAAACCTGTCATTAATAAAATTGACAAATATTTGTACTTATTTACATATACAACATCTGTGTGTTTGCTTCAGATTAACTTTCATAGCAGAACAATTACAAAATTCTAGATAGTGGCAGAAAGTTGTAGGCTAGATGTCCATCATCAGGGTAATGAATAAGTATAATGTAGTGCACATACACCATAAGATGAGCTGCAAATATTAGAAAAAATAAAATAGGTTTATATACGGCACCGTGAATTAATATTTAAAATTTGTAATTGACTTAAATAAAAAATGAGTTCCATAGCAAAAAGCAATACATGTAAATTAAAGTCTCATTTACAACACTACCATGCTATATATTTTATAGACACACACACATACATACACATATGCATATGAAAAGGCAGTAAGTTTTAT
The DNA here is from genome assembly GCF_036850995.1 of Saccopteryx leptura. Classification (NCBI taxonomy): domain Eukaryota; kingdom Metazoa; phylum Chordata; class Mammalia; order Chiroptera; family Emballonuridae; genus Saccopteryx; species Saccopteryx leptura. The sequence continues at coordinate 58,186,671 of NC_089516.1, read as the reverse complement.
TATTATAATAAAAAAAGTAAAAACAAAATAAAATAATACAGTGGCCTTGAATTTACTATGATGATGAAAATATTCAGTGAACCAAAGAACACAGCTAACTCAAGTCTTTAGCTCTAAGTTTAAAATATTATAAAGAAAAACTTAAAATTTAATATAATACTAAATGAAGAGTATGGTATACACCAATGTATGTTGTGATCACAATTCTGTTTTATTTTATAGCTTTATACATATGCATATAAAAATTACTGTAAGGAAAAACACGGATATATTAACTTTGGTTATCATAACAGGGATATGACTGGTAAAAGAAAGGTTTTCTACTTTTTAGTTTTGCCATTGCACCTTTCTAAGTTTTCCAAATTCTACATAATAATAATGTGTAACTTTTATAGTCAAAGAGATAACTATTATTTTTCTAAAAATATATAAATAATAAAATTATATCTAATGAAATTTCTGAAAAGTACCTGATCATCATTATCCCATTGAGGTGAATAAACCATTGTTTCAAGTCACAGAACACCAATAATTCATAGAAACATTGTTTGAAAAAATACTTGTCCTTCAGATGATCCAAGACATCACTTTCCATTGATTCAGCAATTTCTCTTTGCCCTGAAGAAAGCATTGCTTAAAAGCAAGTCTTTTGTGCTTTGAGGATAATGATTAGTGTGTTGGGTATAGGGTCTTTTTTTGAACCAAGGCTAACAATATTTAGAAACAGCACAAATTAATATATTTTTAAATCTGGACTAAAACTAAATAAGATCTTAAGCCATTAAGAAGTAATTAGAAATATAAAAGCACTAAGAGCAAAAGCTAAAAATCAACTAATTGACTGTGGTGAGCATGAGAAAATGATTCTAGTATTATAATAGAACAGATAGCAGCCTTCAAACTGGCAGGATAATAAGATATAAATGTAATAGAAAACATTGTAAAACACTAATACCAACTATGACATGGAAGTAATAAGAAAATACAGTTTTAATTTAATAAAGGAAGTCACTGTGGGAGGCTGAAAAAGAACAGTTAGATATTTTGGGGCCAGAACATCTCTTTGAACATTTACTAGAGCTTATTTGTGGAGCTGATGTTGAACCTCCTGGTGTTTACTGAGGGAGCAGGAAGTCTCTATATTTCTATAAGATTCTACACTGTGAATTATGAATAATTAAATTACAAGTATCACTAGTTTTAATCTAAGTTCTAAAAATTAAAATGTTTATATTTTATTGCTTTTGAACCCAGTACGTTTTCACTTTTGTTTCTAACATGAATTGTGTGTTTCTCACTTTTAAAGAGAACATTTCCTATATAGTTGAAAACCCCACACTTGTGCAATTTTGAAACAATTTAATTCATTTGCCAACAAGCCATTCCCTTCCAAGTTATACTATCTAATATTTTTATCTCAAAGTGTGGTATCTTGAACCATGACTGTCTGTATCAAAATAATTATAGTGTGTATTTAAAAACTCATGTACTTAGACTCCACACCTGTCAGGTTTTGTATCTGGTGTACACATAGTTAACAAATGTCCTTGTTTGAGAACTGTTGTTCCAGGGATATAGAGATCCTTTACTTCTTTCCAACTGCAAAGAAGTGGAGTATTAGTGTAAACCCATCAAATTCAAAGATACTATGGTAATTGGTACTTTGTGATGTTGGGTAGAGATAATATGCCTTATTCAAATACCTAGGGAACTTGAATTTTATCTCTTTTTTTTTTTTGATCCCATGATGAGGCCGAGGTAAAGCAGGTGAGATCATCTGCCTTTATTTTCTTCTTCTCTTCTATTCATGAGGCTGTTGAAACTGAAAGGGGCTTAGGGCCAGCTCTTCCAAATTTTAAAGATTCTGGCATCTGTCTCTCACTCTCTCTATTTTTTTTCTTCACCCATGTCTGAAGATTTGATTAGCTCAGCTCTAGGCATTGCAAGCAAAATGATGTCTTGACTCTCTGATAGATGTTTCTTAGATGAGCCTCTTATTTTTAAGACAGGATTTGAAATTAAGGTCTGAACTCAGGGCAAAAAGAGCAGTCTAGTGACCACTTCTATTTTGGGAGCATGTGTGTACATGTGTGTACTTCAGGTTTTTATTTTATTTTATTTAATTTTAAGTGAGAAGAGGGGAGATTGTAAGGCAGATTCTTGCATGAGCCCCAATGGGGATCCACCAGGAAACCCCTGTCTTGGGCTGATACTTGAATCAACCAAGATATTTTTACCACCTGAGCCTGATGCCTGGACCAACTGGGCTGTCTTCAGTGCCTTGGGTCAATGGTCAAACCAATCAAGTCACTGGCTGTGAGAGGGAGAGGTAAAGAGAAGCATATGGTAGCTTCACTCATGTGCTTTGAACAGGAGTTGAACCCAGGATGTCCATATGCCAGGACAATATTCTATTTACTGAGCCAACAGGCCAACGCTTATTTTTTTTATTATAGTAAGGATACTTAACATTAGATATATCCTCTTAATAGATTATCATAAGAGAACCTTGGGCTGACCAACTAACATCCTGTAATATTTACCTAGTCAAGTGAAAAATTTTGCAGATTTCAGTTATTTAAACCTTGGCAGACATAATTATTCTATTTACAATAAATAAAATCTGATTCTATAGCAATTCTAAAGAAATTTAGGTACAAAATAAGGCCTCTGAATAAATTATTCAGTAGGCAAAGATGGCAAATATGCTTATCATGGTTGCATAAGTACTACCTGTCATGATTACATTATAGATGATGGCTATAAAATAAATACCATATGGATTTAAAAAGAGCTATGAAGAAAGAATTTATGACTAAGGCCTTATAACTACTGGAAGTAAAATATTTTGTAGATTAAGAATGAAACTAATAACAGTCATTATAATATACCAACACTGCTGCACTTAGCGACCAAGATTTTATATGCTGTAAAAATTGAGGAGTCTAAGTTTATAGTTGATAATTTAGTAGCTGTAACAATGTTTTTTTATATATCCATGTAACAATATTTAATGTTTTATAACCAAATATTGTATTTATTTTTTTTGTATCTTCTAGGGCAAATAAAGTCACAACTGTTTTTCTTCTGAGTTTATCAAGGCTGCCAATTAAAGTTTTATGAATATTATTTTTATATCATCTGTTGGGTTTCTGCACTAAATATTCATAAGGTGAGTAAAATAAATGCATAGGGTTATTCCAATGGCTAATACTCACCTCTGTTTTCACATTAAAATTACCTGGAAACTTTCTAAAAGTACCTATGAATGTGCCTGGCATCCAGAGATTTTCATATAATTAGTATGCTATGGGATGTGGGCATCAGTATTTTTGAAAACTTCCCCAAGGAACTATACCAGGGTTGATAACCACTATTCTGGAAGTAGACTACCACATCTAAGAGCCAAATAGGAAAACTGTATCTATATACACTTTAAAACATCTATGTAAGAGACAGGCTGTAAGCTGACAAAGCCCTTACAGTCTACGGCTTAGCCTAAGACTAAGCTTTCCCCATACCCTTGGCTGTTGCATGGTGGGGAGTTGTGCAGTCTTAAGAGGATTCCAGTTTATACCTTAGATATATGACTTTGTATCAGAAACTTCCTTGTTTTACAAATTGCTTTTGTTCTCTGCACTGTATAATAAAGCTGGCTGGGGGGGGGGGTCCTCATTCTTGTATGCCATTGGCCTACAGGAGGCCTCCTGATTCCATTCTTTTTCTCTTTTTGTTTATTTTATAATCTCACACAGTTCCCACTCGAGACATGCACAATTAGAAATCATGCTGGTTTGTGACAAGTGGCGCCCAACATGGGACTTGAGTACAGAAAAATAAAACAGAAAAGCAGGTGACAGGACTTCCCTGAGTTCACATGCAATAAGTAAGTAGAAGTTTTCAGGGAAAAGTGCAGTAAGGAGTAATAAATTATGGGACAGTTAGGGTCAAAAGAAAGGGGCCTTTTCGTAGAAATGCTTATGCAGCTAGAATGCTTTTTGCTATATGTTCAAGATGTATGCTCCTGGTTCCTGGAAGAGGGAATGGTTAGTTCTGCTACATGGGAGCAAGTAGGTCAAGTTCTGAAAATGCAGTGGTGTGAAATGACTATGGCACGAGAAAATGAGAGTGATTGTCTCTTCAGCAGTTGGTGCTATACTCTGTGGCTGGGGGACCAGGGAATGTGGGGCAGTGTGGCTGCTCCTGGTTTTCTCTGGCTGCTTGGTCTGTTTCTCAGCTAAAATTGAGGTAGGGGAGGAGTCTCAGCATAGTCAACTTGAACCGTCAGAGCAACAATGGAATTTGAGGATGATTTGGACACTCAGATACTATTAAAGTTACAGCTTTTCCTGTTATTGTCTGATTTTCTTTATTGTTTTATCTACAATCCGCTGAACTATCATTTTGTGTTTTTCCTATTCTTTACCTTCAAATTAGGCAGGGGACCCTTGGAGAATCTGACTACTGGATTTCTCAAGCAGCTGCCGAGAATGTATTTTCCCAGGGAGATTCTGCTAGTTCCATCCTCCAGTGCCCCTGTCAGAAAATGCACTACTGAGACCACGCAGTCATCTTTTTGGTCTGGTTGTGCTCTGAAAACTTGAGTTTCTCTCTGGTTTGTCTAATTCTAGTTTCTATTTAGTTTTTGTCTGATGTTGTCCAAAATGTGACTCTTTTAAACCCTGAATTAAGTTCTTGAAAGCAAGAATTGGAAATGCCAGCTCTAATATTGAACAAAAATATAAAGAAGTTTCATCCCTGTATTTTTGCTTTAAAATTAAAAAAATGTAAGAAATACTTATTTAAATTTAAGTAAAATGAAATTTTGGACTCTGTTGGTCAAATAAGTTTGTAAATATGATATATATGTTTGCTCGCTTATAGTTTGCATTGGGTGTGGGGACAGGCTGTAAGCAGGCACAGTCAGTATAGCCTAAGGCTTAGTTTTAAGATTAAGCCTTTCTTATTCTTTTGAGGAACCCCATTAAGCCTCAGATAAGTGACTTTGTATCAGCGACTTCTTTGTTTGTATATTGGATTAAAGGTTTTGATTTCTACACTATAAAATGGGGCAGAGGAGCCCATGCTGGAGCAGAGTAGAGAAGGGAGAGCAGAGAAAGGCCATGTGGAGGAGAGGAGAGGTAGCCAAGATGGTGAAATGCTGAAGGAGAAGCCAGTTAGTGCATAGTTTTTGCAGAGAGAAGGAGATGGGGAACAGAGGTGAATAAAGCTGATGAGGTAGAACCTTTGATTCTAGGAAACTTGGATAATTCAGTGGCTTGGGGAGCCCTGAATGGAAAGGAAAATGTTTTCTCACTGTGTGTACTTTTTACCTGCTATGTGCAAGCTAGGATTAACGCTAATGGCCCACCAGTTCTTGGTTCCGTTGTTTCATTACTGTCTGTCCGAATCAAATGCAAACCTGCACAGGCCAGGCAGTTGTGATGGTGGCCGCGGGTACTGGCTTTACAGATCCTAAACTTGTTAATCTCGTTTGTATGTAAAGCTGTACTCAGGTCTGTGAAACAGAGGAATTGAGCATATTCAGCAAGTCCCAATGAGCCATTTTCAGGAATTTGTCTCACAGGTTCTTCCAGAAGTTGGAAGTAGATGGAGAAACAGGAACAATTTTAGTAAAATAGCTAGCATATAAGAATGCTAATTCTGCTTGTTAGGCTGCACTCTGGCCTTACTACAAGAAGAGAGATACAGAGGAAATTAAGGTCATGCCACACAGTCCAAGTAATATAGTCACTATTTCCACTGACATGAAGATTGCTCAGTTAATCCTTTTACCTCTTTCAAGACAAGGCCAAACCAGCAAAAGGGGCTCTGAGGAGGTCAGGAATTTGGCTCTTTTGATGTTGCCCATTGGATTTAAAAGATAGGTCAGAAACATCCTGAAATGGAGCTTACAATATAAGAGCATAAGTTCAGAAGACTCTTTGATACAGGAGCTGAAGTATCTGTTATTGCTGAGCAACATTGGCCTTCTTCCTGGTCCACTTATGAAGTAGTCATTGAGATGCAAGGCATAGGGCAAAGTACATTCCTTCAACAAAGATCTAGATTTTTACAATGGGAAGATAAGGGAGGTCATACTCGACTTTTTCAGAGACATTAATTGGCTTAGGCCTTCCTTAAAATTAGCTACAGGGGAACTGAAACCACTTTTTTTATATTCTTAGAGGTTCTCCTGAACCAATTTTCCCTCACCAGCTTACAGATGCAGAGAAGCAAGCTTTACATCTTCTAGAACAGACTTTACAGAAGGCACAAGTAAAGAACATAAATCCTAAGGAACTAATTGTTTTACTAATTTGTCACTTGAGCTACTCTCCAATGGGACTATTATGGCAAGCCTCAGGTCCTATTGAATGGATTTATTTAGCTACTATTCCTAAGAAAGTCTTATCCATATTTTAATCTTGTAACTTTGTTGATTTTCAAGGGACATTGACAACTTACTTTTACAGCTTATAGGTTTTGAACCTCAACTCATTATTGTTCATATTTCAAAAGACCAACAACAGTGGCTCTGGGAAACTTCCACAAAATGGCAAGTTGCTCTTGCAAATTTTACAGGTCAAATTGATTCTCATTGTCCAACTGATAAAATAGATTAATTTCCATTAGTTATTACATTTGTTTTCCTTAAAACAATTGCTAATGAGACAATTCCTGAATCACCTACAGTCTTTACTGATAGGTTCAGTTTAGGAATAGCAGGATTAGTAATTAGTGGACAAGTTTATACTGAAACAGTAATCTTAAAATCTGCTCAAAGTGTAGAATTACATGCCATTACCATGACTTTTTAGCATTTTCCACATTCCTCCTTTAATCTGTATACAGACAGCAAATATATGCTTATTGTTGTTTCCACTATAGAGACTGCTATCTTGGGGACAACTGCAGATGAGAAGCTATTTCAACAATTTCTACTTCTTCACAAACTTGTGTATCAGCATAAAGCTCCATATTTTGTAAAACATATTTTAGCTCATTCCACACTCCCTAGAACACAAGGGAATGCCCCTGCTTATCAAGTTACCCAAAAGATTATTTGAGCAACCATGGTAGACCAAGCAGTTCAGTCTCATACTATCCATCATCAAAATTTTGCAGCCCTGAATAAACAATTTCAGCTCTCTTGGGAGGCAGCATGGCAGATTGTTAAATCCTGCCCAGAGTATCCTATGCTTAGTCTGTGCCCTCATTTGCAGTCAATCCTGGAGGACTCCACTCTGGACAGTTTTGGCAAATGGATGTCATTCATATATCCTCAATTTGCAAACAATCTTTTGCCCCTGTTACAGTGGATAATTATTCTGGATTTATGGTAGCCTCTGCCAGAGCAGATGAGGCTGCTGAGTTTACATAGAGACACTAAGTCCAAGTGAATTTTTTCAGGAGTTTTATTAAAGGAGGAGATTTATTAATATGCCAGCTGCATATGACTAATATGGGGCATAGCTGACCCAAATTGTGTGCCCCACACACACACAGCCCCTGAGGTGGATTATATACCCTTGATCACACACAAGTCTGTGGGAAAAGGAAGATGGGGAAGGGACACAATTTATTAGCAAGCTTATAACATTTGTCTATAGGATTTATAAAAAAAAAACATTTCTACATATTAAAACTTATAAGGTAACACCATAGCGAAAATGTTGTTCTGCATATGAAAAGATATTCCCAAATCTTTCAGTGTTTATTTGCTATTCCATTGTCTAGAAGTATATACATTAACTATATGCCTTCAAGAGAGGGAGGGGGAGCCTACACAGCACCTGGGGATAAGCATTTGTAAATGGCCCATTAAAGAAAGAAAGAAAGAAAGAAAGAAAGAAAGAAAGAAAGAAAGAAAGAGAGAGAGAGAGAAAGAAAGAGGAAAATGGCTTGCCTTATCTATCCCTAGCCTCTCAACACCTGGCTAGGTGTTTACTCTGTTTCTCACAGAGGTGGGGAAAGGGGGAATCTAAGTTTCTCTTGCACAAAAATCTCTTTACAATACAATGCTGTTGTCTATCCTGAGTTGGTGCAAATCACACACAAGTATAAAAATCATATTTACAAAATCTCCCTGTATGCTTAGCCCAAATTTAAAAAAATGCCCTTTAAGCTTCCTAGTAAAAGAAAGTTTCCTACACAGTATGTTTCTGCAAGGTAGGAAACTTTCACATTTATTTTTTATTCTCTTCAGGAATGAGGGGACAAGAAACCTAACTGTTTTCTGTAAAATATTAATATTAATTTTCTATTCTATGGTACCTTACCACACTAAGATGATTAAAACTTACAATGCTCCTTCTTGTGTATGTAGAAAAAGCATTTACTACTTTTTGTCAGACTTTTTGAATCACCCTGAAGACAGGTATTCCTTATAATCCTCAGGGCCAAGGCATTGTAGAGCATGCCATTCAAATGCTTGAAGATCAATTAGAAAAAATAAAAAAGGGAGGACTTATACCCCCAGACTCCTGCAAATCTTTTTAATCATGCTCTTTTTACTTTAATTTTTTTTAATACTGATGTACAGGGCCATTCAGTGGCCAAGAGAATCTAGAATCCAACATGAGTTTGGAGGGACCTGCTTACAGGAATCTAGCAATGGCCAGACCGTGTTCTCTTATGGGGCTGAGGATATGTGTGTGTGTTTCCTAGGTCTGCTAATGCTCCTCGGCAGGTTTCTGAACATTTGGTGAGACACCATGAGTCAAGAGGAGAGACTCACTCCACAAGGGCATTTGTATAAGGCTTATTTTACTCTTAATTTTTTTGAACATTTTCCCCTTGGGACTTACTACAGCCAAGAGGCATTTTATACCTGCCAAGCAATGGCCCAAGCCTCTTATGTTGTACCAGGATGTATTAGCTGGCCTTGAGTGGCAGAATTCAATCAAATTACTAACTTTGGGGTGAGGGTATGTTCCAAATTTGTCATCAACAGATCCTCTTTGAATACCAGCAAGGAATGAGAAACTTGAAAACTCATCATGAATTGGCATCAACCCCTAGAAAATTACCTGGTTTCAGAGATCAAGAAGCCATTGACATTAAGCTTGAGGAAAAAAATTTACCGGGAGCAGTGTCATAAGGCTTGGAAATCAGCTACAGAGTGTGAAAGTGCAATAGCAGCTCCAGTGCTATGGAGGCTTTTCCTGGGTATGTGTAACTCCTGTTTCTTATAAAAGTTCTCAATGGGACTGGAATAAGGTTAAGTTGCATCTGCAAGGAGTATGAAAAAATAATAATGACAGTATGGACTTGGAGAAATTACATCAATGTATTCAGGACATTCAGAACAGCAAAGACTCTATTATAGATTTGCTGCATTGGCTAAGAATTTGCTTGATGATCTGAAAGGCTTTAATCCCTTCAATGTATTAAGACACTCATTTGGTATCTGTTAGCATTGGCTATATTAATTTTGCATTTATTCTTTATTTTTCCAGTCTGCCTCTGATTTGGAATCTGGAAAATCAGATGAGCACAAATCTCAGCACATGAGATAAAAACAAAACAAAACAAAACAAACAAACAAACAAACAAAAAAAAACAGTGGGGACCCTGGCCAGTTGGCTCAGCGGTAGAGCGTCGGCCTGGCGTTCGGGGACCCAGGTTCGATTTCCAGCCAGGGCACATAGGAGAAGCGCCCATTTGCTTCTCCACCCCCCCTCCTTCCTCTCTGTCTCTCTCTTCCCCTCCCGCAGCCAAGGCTCCATTGGAGCAAAGATGGCCCGAGCGCTGAGGATGGCTCCTTGGCCTCTGCCCCAGGTGCTAGAGTGGCTCTGGTGCTGCAGAGCGACGCCCTGGAGGGGCAGAGCATCACCCCCTGGTGGGCGTGCCGGGTGGATCCCGGTCAGGCGCATGCGGGAGTCTGTCTGACTGTCTCTCCCCGTTTCCAGCTTCAGAAAAAAAAAAAAAAAACAGGGGGAACTGTGGGAGACAGGGTGTAAGTTGACAAAGTCCTTAGAGTCTAGGGACTTAGTGTCTAGTCTTCCCCACACCTTCTTAAGACTAAGCTCTTCTCCACATCTTTGGCTGTTGCATGACAGGGGGTGGTGCAGTCTTAAGAGGATTCCAGTTTATACCTTAGGTGTGTGACTTTGTATCAGAAACTTCTTTGTTTTACAAGTGGCTTTTGTTCTCTACACTATATAATAAAACTGACCAGGGTTTTTTTTCCCTGTTCTTACATGCCATAAGCCTACAGGAGGCCTCCTGATCCCAACCTTTATCTCTCTGTGTTTATTTTATAATCTCACACAGATCCCATTCAAGACATGCATAATTATGAGTCACACTGTATCGTGACACATCTAACCAGGCATGTTGAAGAAGTTTTGCAAAATACAGGCATGCCTGTGACCCCTAAAAACTTGTTTCTCTTTATGCTTACCCTTCACCTTCCACTTCAAGCACTGCCACCTGTTTACAAGCCAGTCATCACTGAACCACCTAACCATCTTACTCTCAGTTAATCATTACAAAAAAACAAAAAAAGGGGGGATATGTAAAAATATTTTGTTAAAAGTTAGAGGCAGAGAGGCACCATAGGGTAAAATCTCTAAGCTGATGAAAGTCCAGGGGCTTCTCTGACACATACTGGAAACAGTGTGTACTGGAAAGAGCAAAACAGCATGATGAGATTCAGTAACAGAAATGTTTAGGATCTCAGAGTAGAGATTAGAAATCAGCATTTTTCTTGTACTTTACCCTCTGAAAACTTCTTCTGTCTGCTTCCTTGAGTTATCTGTACTGGCTAATAAATATCTGAGTAAGGCTGAGGATGAGACTTCAGTCCTTCAATCTGCTGACTGGGACTGTTTTCTCCCTTCACCCCCTCAGATCATGTCATCTAATTTTTGAATAGTTCATTGTTGCTGTGACACTATAACATTAATATCACACCTTAAAAAATACATGAATGTAGACAAAGGTGTATAAACAAAGATCAAGTTCAGAGTTGACTCCATCTCTGAGTTTACAGTTTTGCACTTACACATACTTAACTACCACATGGGTATTTCTTCTAAAGTATTCTCTCTCACTTTAATTCTCTCTTTCAAAATGAAAGAAGATAATCTAACATCATTATGGACTTTACTTAGCATATAGTTGGCCCAGTAACAATTATGACTGGAAAAAAGAGTGTATTTCTTAAGGTCCTTTTAATAAAATTAAACCCTGTATCATTAATAAAATGAAATAATTAGACAATAGTACATCAGGCATGGGGTGATTTTGTTTTCTCTAAGCCACTGAGCCCCTTAACAAGCCTGCTGGAAATGAATAAGTACTTTGGTATCTTCTTAATGCAGCAACAGATGAATACCACATGGGACCTGTCTTTTTTATAGTTTCATGTTCACAATATTTTAGAAGTAAAATTGTTCATATAATTATGATGCACTGGAAACATTCTAGGCATCTGTTGTTGCTATTGCTGGAATAAATGAAAAGACATTTAAAATAGAAATTAAGAAAAATTATTTATTTCCCATTCTCAGACATCATAAATGACACCTAGCTGAGGACTCAATGCTTTCATTTAGCTGGCATGGCTCATCATTTCTTGCCTTTCTCCTGTGACCCTCAAATTAATAATGTAAGCATTTAGGCAATTTTTATTTTTAGTATTTATAAAAATCTTAAATGTATCTGTCCATTGTTAAGCACTGTTAGTGTATAGGTTTTTTTACCTTCAAATTAATTAGATATGGATTCCAAATTAGGTCAAATCAGAGAGTCAGTTATCTCCTATTGGTTTTTTAATTGTTGTAGGTATTATTCTGGGATTAGATCTGTTAGTAACATTCTAACAGAATGTTACTTTAGGTATTCTTTTCAGTAGCTGTTTATTGTATGAATAGATTTTCATTTCTAATTTTATTTTTTAATTACAATTGACATTCAATATTATTTTGTGTTAGTTTCAGGTATTTAGAATAGTGGTTAAACAATACTATACTTTATAAAGTGTTCTCCCTTCTACTTCCAGTACCCTCCTGCCTCTGTAAATACTTATTACAATATTATTGACTATATTTTCTATGCTGTACTTTATATCTTGTTACTATTTTATAACCACCAATTTGTACTTCTTAATCCTTTTACCTTGATCTTTCAGTCCCTTAACCTCCCTTCCCTCTGGCAACCATCAGTCCATTCTCTGTGTCAATAACTTTGTTTTAATTATGTTTGTTTGCTTACTGTGTTACTTAGATTCCACATGTAAGTATAAATCATATGGTATTTGTCTTTCCCTGACTTGCTTATTTTGCTTATTATAACACCCTCTAGGCCCATCTATGCTGTTGCAAAAGGTAAAATTTAATTTTTTTTACAGTCAAGGATATTCCATTGTCTATATGTACCACTAATTTTTTATTCAATTTTGTATTGACAGGCATTTGGGTTGCTTTACTATTTTACTATTGTAAATAATGCTGGAATGAACATAAAATTGTTTATATTTTTTTTGGATTATGTAGTATTTTGGGTTTCTCCGGGTATATATTCATAATGGAATTACTGGATCATAAGTCAGTTCCATTTTTATTTTTTTGAGGCTACTCTACACTGTTTTCTATAGTGGCTGTACCAATCTGCATTCCCACTGTAAAGCCAGGAGCCGCCATCATGGCCATTCACATGCCCGTTCGCATTAGATTCAGACAGACAGAAATGAAATAATGGAGCCAAGAACTGATGGTCCATCATCTTTCATTCTAGCTTGCACCTGGATGGCAAGTAAAAACACACACTGGGTTCCAAAACCCACTCATTCAGTGCTCACAAAGCTACTGACTTTATATGAGTTTCCTAGAATCAAAGGTTTCTAGCTCACCAGACTTCTTCACCTCTGTTCCCCTCCTTCCTTCTCCCTGGCACAAACTCTGCACAAACTAGCTTCTCACTCAGTACTCCACCATCTTGGCTGATTCTCCTGATCTCCTCCATGTGGCCTTTCTCTGCTCTCCTCTCTAATGCTAACCTCAGGAACCAAGAGAGAGCAAGATCCCAGTCTGCCCCACTTTATAGTGTAGAAATTCAAACCTTTAATCCAATATATAAACAAGGAAGTCTCTGATACAAAGTCATTTATCTGAGGTATAATAGATTCCTCATGAGAGTGTACCACTCCACATCAAAAAGGGTGGGAAAGGCTTAGTCTTAAAACTAAGACCTAGGCTATAAGAATCCTGCCTGCTTACAGCCTGTTGCCCATACCCAATATAAACTATGAGAAAGCAAACATATATATCATATTTACAAACTTATTTGACCAACATTCACCCCTTTTGCTCACTTCACAATCTAAAGCACAGATATTCTTGCACAAGGAAATTAGGCACATTACCCAAATTACAACAACATGACAAATTATACAATTTCAAAAATTACAAAGGTACATTTTACCCGTCTCTGAGCACTTTGCCAAAGTGAAAAATGTCCTTGACCTTCTTTCTAGCCATAGGAAAAGCTTCCCAGGGCAGGGGGAGGGCCTCTAACAAAGATGCCCCCCCACCCCCATCAGGGTATCTCACATTGTCCAAAATCTGTAAGTCCATCCAACAAAGGAGCCAGTGCTCACGCCAGTCATAGTCCAGAAATCAGTTCAAGCACATGGAGCTTCAGCCACCCCCCTCATTTCTGCCATTCTGACAGGTCTTACACTGTGCCAAAGAGAAGCACGTGGCAATGGCAGTCAGCATTTCCATCTCTGCTCCAGAGAGCATGATGGCATCTAACCCTATGCCCCTAAATCACAGACCTACCAGGGACATAGGCACTCCTTGCTGCTGGGCTCTCACCTTCTGGAGACTGTGGATTGCAACTCCAGCCCATTCTCCTCATCCTTCAAAGAGGAACTAAAAACATCAGCTCCTGCTGCCGGAATCGAGCCCTGGGCCACTGCCGTCTTCTGCTCTGCAGACCTTGTAGCCCCAGCTCCGGCCTCAGCCTTGGCCTCCTGCCGCTGCTGGCTTTCCACAATGTCCAGGGCAAGCTGCAACTCATGAACCTATGATTCCTTCTCCAGCGGCTACTCCATTTCCAGGTGAATCTTGCAAACCTGGTCGGCCTCCTCCAGTGCTTGCTCCAGCTCCAGGGTCAGCATCTCTTTCTCCCACATTTGCTCCAGCTTCTTCCACTACTCGATTTTCAGGTCCCAGGCAGCCTCTTTCACAGAACTCTCAGTTTCCACACACATGCCTGTAAAAGTCAGCCAGCCTTATGGTCCCCAAAAGGAACCATAACAGCAGCCAGTTCTCTACTCCACCGTTCAAAGGTGGTGGTGGCTCCTTGCCGATCTGTATCGAATCCTGCCACAGACTATGCCAAATGTAAAGCCAGTATCCATGGCCACCATCACAGCCACCTAGCCCATATAGGTTTGCATTAAATTCAGACAGACAGTATTGAAACAATGGAGCCAAGAACTGGTGGACCATCATATTTAATCCTAGTTTGCACCTGGAGGGCAAGTAAAAACATACACTGGGCTCCAAAACCCACTCATTCAATGCTCACAAAGCTACTGACTTTATACGAGTTTCCTAGAATCAAAGGTTTCTAGCTCACCAGACTTCTTTACCTCTGTTCTTCATCTTCTTCCTTCTTCCTGGCACAAACTTTGCACAAACTGGCTTCTACTGAGCACTCCACCATCTTGGCTGCTTCTCCTAGCCTCCTCTACGTGACCTTTCTCTGTAATGCTACTCTCAGGAACTAAGAGAGAGCAAACTCCCAGTCTGCCCCACTTTATAGTGCAGAAATCCAAACCTTTAATCCAATATACAAACAAGGAAGTCTCTGATACAAAGTCACTTATCTGAGGCATAATGGGATTCCTCATGAGAGTATACCACCCCACATCAAAAAGGGTGGGAAAGGTTTAGTCTTAAAGCTAAGCCTTAGGCTATAAGAATCCTGCCTGCTTTCAGCCTGTTGCCCACACCCAATGCAAACTATAAGAGAGCAAACATATATATCATATTTACAAACTTATTTGACCAACACCCACCAATAGTGCATGAGAGTTTCCTTTCTCCACATCTTTGTCAACCCTTGTTAGCTGATTTATTGGTTGGGCATTTAGACAGGTATGTGTTGGTATCTCATTGTAATCTTAATTTGTGTTTCTCTGATAATTAGTGATACTGAGTCTCTTTTAAATGTCTATTGGCCATAAGTATGTCTTCTTTGGAAAAGTATGTGGTCAAGTACCCTTTGTAAAGCTTTTTTTGTTTTACCTTTTATCTTTTTTCACCTGAAGTTTACTTGCCTCCAGAGGAAACACCTTGCACAAATTATTAGTTTCTCATTCTGTTAGGATACTACAATCTCCAAATTTCTCTAGAGTTTTGTCCATTATGTTCAAACGTTCCTTTCTTTTTACTCCTCTAGAGGAGCCATGCCTTTCTTTATAATGTCCAACTTCTAGTTTTCAGTTTCTTAGATACCTTTTTAATCTGCAAAACAATAATGAAACAGAAAGGTTGTAGGGAAAACAGCTGTGGTTAGGCTTGATTACGTTTTTTCTGGCTTCAAGCACTTTACATGGTTAGTTTGTGAGCACATAGCAGAAAAACACATGTGTTTATAGCTTATATAAGGCTAGGGTACATTTCCTCTGCACAGATCACTTGCCAGCCACCATGAGGGGCAGTCTCTCTAATCTCTCACCTGCTGCTACAAGGAGTGGTTTTTCCATTTGCTCACCCACCATTGCAAGAATCCAATAAATGGTAATGCCTCAATGCCTTTAGGCTCCTGAATCTGTGGTCTTCCTGAATCCAGTTTGAATCTTCCTGGCCTTGACTGCCAGAATCAAAGCTGGTGGTAATGGGCAAGATTCAGTTTACACTGTTATGGAACTGGCATTACAGATATGGAGCATGTATTCAAGATTTCATAAATGTTTAAGCCTCCCATTTTCATTTTTAGTTCTGATAACGTTATCTTGTTTATGACTATATCAAATTTAACATGTCTTCTAAATTAGAAAGGCTATGAAAAAAAACATTTTGAAAAGTCCTTTTTTTTACCCTATATTTTTATAAGAAATTACAATAACAGTAAACTCATCTTTATTATCTAATAAGGAGGCAGTGAAAACTGTTAGAGAAATTAATAAACCAAAAGAGCCTGACCAGGTGGTGCCACAGTGGCTAGAGCATTGAACTGGGGTGCAGAGGACCTCTGTTCAAAACTCCAAAGTCTCCAGCTTGAGCATGGGCTTATTTGGTTTGAGCAAGGCTCACCAGCTTGAGCCCAAGGTCACTGGCTTGAGCAAGGGGTCACTTGGTCTGCTGTAGCACCCAGGTCAAGCCACATATAAGAAATCAATCAATGAACTACTGAGGTACATCTGGGCTCTGGTAGAGAGGTTTTTAGTCTAAGGCTAATACCAAAAACTGTGATGGAAATCTACAGGAAATAGAGAGGGACTGCAGGTTAGAGGAAGGGTAGAAATAGAGGAAAATGGAGAAGGGAAAGAGGAAGAACATAGTGGGAAGAGAAGGAATAAAGAGAAAGTGGAGCAAAAAAGAGAATGAGAGGGAAGTTAGAGAGGGTTGGATGGTAAGAGAGGGAGATTGATGGATATAGGAGAAAAAGTGGGTGGGAAGGAGGAAAGAAGAGTGAGGGTGGGAGGGTGTAGAAAAGTGCCATGGTTAGGCTTGTTTACTGTTTTACCAACTGCAAGCACTTTGTACAATTAGTGTGTGAGCACGTGGCAGAAATCTATGGTCGCTTTCCATCAGTGGTGATTTTCCCAGATTGCTCTTCCACCACCACAAGGTGTAGTTCCCTGATTTCCTCAGTTGCCACTCTGATGGGTGTTGTTCTTGATTTCTTGCCCTTCACTGCTAAAAGCAGTTTTCTTTTACTTAGTTGCTCACCCATCTCTGCAAGCCTCCAATAAATGGGAATGGCTCAACATTTTCCTACTCTGCCATTCCTCTACCGTCTGCCCAAATACAATATCAACCTGTCTGACCTTGATCATTGGCATTAGAACTGGCATAGTTGGCAGGATTTGGATCAGCTCTGTATGAAGCCACCAGCACCTATGAAGATTGGGATAGAGGAGTGGTCATTCTTGAACATATGGTATTTGTGGTTATCTTGCTCGAGACTGTGGGATGGGTGCTTTTTACAGTCCTGTGACAATAAACCAAAAGCTCTCTGCAAGACACTGTGTGAGGTCAAAAGCTCCAGGAGGAGCTTCAGACTGAGCACCAACAACAGCATGAGCTGGACCAGACACTGGAGAAAACATTGTGAATTCAAGAACTCTAGTTTAGGCTACAGGCTGAGAACCAATGATGGCTTGAGTTGGAAAAAAATGTTGGGGAAGGAGGCTGACAGATTTTGAGAGTTTCAGTTTCAAATGTAAGCTAAACACCAGTGGCTCCTGGAGTAAGAATGGTCACTTGAGATGGAATTGTGGGTTTGAGAGATTTGGTTTGCACTAGAAGCTGACTGCTGTCAGTGGTAGTTAGAGAAATAGCTACAGGTTCAAGAGATCCAGTTTCAGTTTCAGATTGAATGCTGGCAGCCACAAAAGCTGAAGAAGACACTAAAGGAGTGCTCACAGAGTGACTCTGAGTCAGTGGTAATAGGCATTCTCAACACTTCATCATCAGATCCAGGCTGAATCTGCCATTGACAGACTCAAAGCAGAGCTGGAAGTCACCCAGAAGGTAAAAGCCCAGCAGCAAAAAGTGTTTCAGGGGCAAGTACGACCCATTCTGCAAGTAGTTGAACACTCTGTGATCTGGCCCTATACCCAGGCTCAGGGCAAAATTCAGGCAGAAACCCACTGAGTCTCTGGAAGCTTGGTTGCTGCAGTTGTGGGACATAGGATTTGATGATGTCCTGCTCTCCAGAACAGAGATGGAAAAATTAGCCTCAATTACCAAGCACTCCTACTTGAGGCAGCATCTTCAGAACTGCCATGACAACCCAGGAAATGATACTCTATTAGAATGACTTATGGCTGCCATTTGTACAGTCTGGCAGAATACTGAGGACTTGTTGGGGACAGTGAGTCAGTTGCAGTACTAGACTGAGCTGCAGAATGTTGTCCAGAAACTAGGTATGAGAAAGTTTGCTTTCAAACTGAGGTCCAGTGGACCAGATGAGGAAGTATTTATGTCAGGGATGAGGGACCTTATTCTCTGTAGCACCCTGTTAGCTCTTTTTGGGTAACTAGTGATTATCTTGAGCCCCTATGTGGGGTAGACCATTACCACTGTCACACAGCTGGTGACAGATTAGAAAGAGGTAGAAGCAGCATGGCAGCATAAGCCTGTGCAGGCTGCTACCCATGCTGCCCACACACCCTGAATAAAAAAAATGGGCCTGTAAAAGTTACCTGAACACGAATGTGGGTAAATTTGATTCTGGCTGGGCAGATTGGGAGAAATTGGAAGAAAAATCAAATTAAAAATTTTTGGAGCTTTGGCAGCAGCCCCCTCCCCATTTATTTATTTATTTATTATTAATTTTAATTTATTGTGTTAACATGGATTCAAGTGTTCTACTGAATATAACACCCTCACCCCCCCCTTTCCCATGTCCCTATTTACACCCTTTTAAGCCGACCTCCCACTAACTTCTGCCTCCCCTTCCCACAGTGATTTGCTGTCCTGTTATCTGTACCTCTGTGTTAGGTATATATAAATTTCCTAATCACTTCACCTTCACCATCCCTCATTCCTTTTTCCTCTGAGAACTATCTCTCTGCTCTCTGTGACCCCACCTCTGCCTGTGTTTTTTTTTTTTTTCCTCAGTTCACTATGTTCCTTAGATTCTACATATAAGTGAGATCATATTATACTTGTGTTTCTCTGCCTGGCTTATTTCACTTAGCATAATAGTCTCCAGTTACATTTATGCCATCACAAAAATTAGGATTTTCTTCTTTTTAATAGCTGCATAGTATTCTGTTTTGTAAATATACCACTATTTTTTAAATCTACTCATCCACCGATGAACACTTGGGCTGTTTCCAGATTTTGGCTATTGTAAACAATGCTTAAATAAACGTGGGTGTATATCTTCTTTTGAATCAGTGATTTGGCATTAGGACATATTCCTAATAGTGGGATAGCTGGGTCAAAAGGCAGCTCCATTTACAATTTTTTTGAAGAAACACCATACAGTTTTCCACAGTGGCTGCACAGGTCTGCATTCCCACCAACAGTGCAACAGGGTTCCCTTTTCTCCACATTCCTGCCAGCACTTATTGTATGTTGTTTTGTTAATGAGCACCATTCTGACAGGTGTGAGGTGATATCTCAATGTGGTTTTAATATGCATTTCTCTGAAAATTAGTGATGTTAAACATTTTTTCATATGCTTATTGGCCATCTGTATATCCTCTTTGGAGAAGTGTCTATTTAGTACTTTTGCCTATTCTTTAATTGTATTCTTTACCTTCTTGGTGTTGAATTTTAGAAGTTCTTTATAAATTTTGGTTATTATTTTTTTATCAGATGCATTGGCAAATATATTCTCTCATTGTATGGGCTATCTTTTTATTTTGTTAAGGGTGTCTTTTGCTGTACAAAAGTTTTAGTTTGATATAGTATCATTTGTTTATTTTGTCCTTTATTTCTCTTCCCCATGGAGGTATATCAGCAAAAATATTGCTAAAAGAGATATCATTGAGTTTACTGCCTATGTATTCTTCCAAGATATTTATGGTTTCACCACTTACATTTAAGTCTTTTATCCATTTTGAGATTATTTTTGTGAATGGAGTAAGCTGGTTGTCTAGTTTCTTTCTTTCTTTCTTTCATCTTTCTTTCTTTCTTTCTTTCTTTTCTTTCTTTCATCTTTCTTTCTTTCTTTCTTTCTTTCTTTCTTTCTTTCTTTCTTTCTTTCTTTCTTTCTTTCTTTCTTTCTTTCTTTCTTTCTTTCTTTCTTTCTTTCTTTCTTTCTTTCTTTCTTTTTTTGCATGTACCTGACCAATTTTCCCAACACCATTTATCAAAGAGACTATTTTTACTTTATTGTAGACTCTTACCTCCTTTGTCAAATATCCATTAACCATAAAGTCATGGGTTTATTTCTGGGTTTTCATTGTGCTTGTTCTTATGCCAGTATCATGCTGATTTCATTACAATGGCCTTGTATTATAACTTAATATTAGGAAATATGATATCTCCCACTTTATTCTTCACTTGCAAGATTGCTGAGGCTATTCATGTTCTTTTTTGGTTCCATAAATTTTTGAAATATTTGTACATTATATTTTAAATATGTCATTGGTATTTTGATAGGAATTGCATTGAATTTATAGATTGCTTTGGGTAATATAGACATTTTAATGATGTTTATTCTTCCTATCCATGAAAAAGTTTTATGTTTGTACTTGTTTGTATTTTTCTTGATTTCATTTATCAATGTTTTATAATGTTCTGAGTACAAGTCTTTACCTCCTTGGTTAAATTTACTACAAGGTATTTTGTTGTTGTTCTAATAGTGAAGGGGATTGTTTCCTTAATTCCTCTTTCAGACAGTTTACTGTTGATGTATAAAACTGCCGTTAATTTCTGAATATTGATTTTATATCCTGCCATCTTGCTGAATTCATTTATCAGGTCTAGTCATTTTTTGACAGAGACTTTAGGGTTTTCTATGTATAGTATTATTTCATCAACAAATAATGATAGTTTTACTTCTTCTTTTCCAATTTGGATGCCTTTTATTTCTTCTTCTTGTCTGATTGCTGTGGCTAGGACTTCCAGGACTATGTTGAATAAGAGTGGTGAAAGGGGGCAACCCTGCCTTGTTTCTGATTTTAAGGGGGTTGTTTTTAATTTTTGCCCATTGAGTATGATGTTTGCTGTGGGTTTGTCATAAATGACCTTTATTATGTTGAGGTATGTTCCTTGTATTCCCAATTTGCTGAGAGTTTTGATCATAAATGGGTGCTGGATTTTATCAAATGCTTTTTCTGCATCTATTGATATAATCATGTGGTTTTTCTCCTTTCTTTTGTTTATGTGATGAATCACATTGATTGATTTGTGAATACTGTACCAGCCTTGCCTCCTGAGAGTAAATAACTCTTGATCATGGTGTATGATTTTATTAATGTCTTGCTGTATCAGGTTTGCTAATATTTTGTTGAGAATTTTAGCATCTTTGTTCATGTTATGGGCCTATAGTTTCTTTCTTAGTAATGTCTTTATCTGGTTTTGAAATGAGGATAATGCTTGCCTCCTAAAAGGATCTTGGAAGTCTTTCTTCTCTTCTCTTGAATTTTTTGAAATAGCTTGAGAAGTATAGTTGTTAGTTCTTTTTAGAATATTTGGTAAAATTTGCCTATGAAGCCATCTGATCCAGGACTCTTTTTTTTTTTTTTTTTTGGTAGCTGTTTCAATTTTATTTGCAGTACTCAGTGTGTTTAGGTTTCCTGATTCTTTCAGATCGTGTTTTGGAAGATTGTATGTTTCTAGAAATGTATCCATTTTACCTAGGTTTTCCAATATTTTGGAATATAGATCTTCATACTATTTTCTTACAATTCTTTTTATTTCTGTGGTGTCAGTTGTTACTTCTCCACTTTCTAATTTTTTTTATTTGAGTTCTTTCTCTCTCTTTTTCTTGATAAATATGGTTAAGATTTGTCAATCCTGTTTAGCTTTTCAAAGAACCAGCCCTTTGTTTTATTGATATTTTGTATTTTTTTTAGCCTCTATGTTATTTATTTCTGCTCTGATCTTTGGTATTTGTTCCCTTTCTCCTACTTCCTTTGAGCGTTATCTGTTGTGCTTTTTCTAGTTCTTTTAGATGCAGGATTAAGTTGTTTATTGAGCTTTTTCTTGCTTCTTAAGGTATGCCTATAATGCTAAAAACTTTCTTCTCAAGAATGCTTTTGCTGCATCCCATAAATTTTGAGTTGTATGTTCAGTTTTGTTATAAGAAAAATTTTTATTTCTTCTTTGATCTCATTGTTAACCTGTTCATTATTTAAAAACATGCTATATAGCCTCTAAGTCAGTGTTTCCCAACCTTTTTTGTGCCATGCCCCACCTTAACCTTTCTAAAATTTTTATATCCCCCCTATGAAACATACATAATTTTTAACATTAAAAAATTGATTTGTTCACTTAATAAACATAAATGATAAGTTCTAGGAAAAAATCACTATGAAATTGTTAACAAAACACAATAAGTAAAATTTCAAAACATATAAAGAAAAACAGAAATTTAAATTCCAAATAATTTTAATACAGATTTTTCTATATTAATTTATTATTTTAATTTAGTGTGATCCTTGTGCTTGTGCTTGATGCTTGCTGCACAGAGATTTTATATTAGGTTCCAATTTGGTTAGCTTTAGTCTCAAGTCTCCACGTTGTGTTATATCCAGCCGATTTCTTTTTCTTTTTACCAGTAAATCATTTACAGCACTAAATCCACATTCAGCTAAAAATGAAGATAGAAACGGTAGCAATAGTTTTCTTGCACAGTTGGTTGAATTTGGGTATTTGATTTCTGTTTCCTCACAAAGCCATGCCATCGCTTCTTTGATATTAAATAAAGCTTTAACTGACTCATCATTTTGCAATTCTGCGAGTTCTTCTTGATACTGCATATTTGATATATCAGACAAATCCACTAACATTGGCTGCATCATCCATGTTGGGAAATCAATTTGTTTTAAATCAGAAAATCTTTCTTTTAAATCAGCCGATAGAATATTCAAATGATTGACAATAACAAGTAAAGCAGTATCAGTTACTTCACATTTTTGGAGCCAATGAAACTGTTTAAAGTTTTTGTTGTTAATATGTTTCTGACATAACTCAATATTGGTAACAAAACCAAATATCTTTGCTTTTGCATCGACAAGAGTTTTATTTGTTCCTTGAAGTTGCTCATTTAATATATTTAGTTTTTCAAAGATATCAGCTAAATAACTCACAAATGCTTTACCATCTATTGTTAACAGATACTTCATTTCAGGTCTGTCGCTTAAAAAATCACTAAGAGTATGAAACAGTTCCATAAATCTTTTCAAACAGTTTCCTTTAGATATCCATCTTACTTCAGTATGAAGTAAAAGTCTCACATGGTCTTCATTTTGATCTTCACAAAATAGCTTGAAAAAACGCTCACATTTGGCACTAGCTTTAATAGCATTAACACACTTTATTACTATATGTAATACTTCATTTAGAACAAGCAAGATGTTTTTAGCTACCAAGTTTTCCCTATGAATAACACAATGCACAAGAATCATTTCTGGATTCGCATCTTTCATCAATTTTAAGCAGCCATTTTTCTTGCCCATCATATTGGGAGCACCATCTGCAGCACAAGATGTTATATTTTTCATTGGTATATCATTGACATCTAAGTATTTTTTTAGCTTATTATATATATCTTTGGAGGTAGTGGTGCTTTCTAATCTTTTACAGAACAACATTTCTTCAGCAAAATATCCTTTATCAATATATCTTACGTAAATTATCAATACTGCCTCACTGTCTCTCAAAGTCGATTCATCCATTTGCAAGGAGAATTTTCTTGTTTTCAGTTTTTCAATAAGTTGTTTTTCAATATCCTCACTCATTTTGTCTATTCTTCTGCTAACAGAATTGTTACTGAGTGGCATAGCTTTTACATCTTTGTCATCTTTTTCAAGAACTGTTTTAAGAAATGCTGATATTGACGGTTTTTTTAAATTCTCTCCTATAGTGTGATTTTCTCCAGTCTTTAAAGTTTTAAAGTAACTCAAATCTGAATTAATATGAGCACTATGTTTCACCTTCAAATGCACCTCAAGACGACCTCGTTTCATTGATTCGTTGGTCAAGTATTGCTTGCATAAAAGACAAAAAGGAATCTGCTCCTTGTGAACAGCGGGTATGAACCCAAATTTTAAATATTCCTCCGAATATTGACGAGTTTTTTTCTTGCTTGCACCACTCATTTTACTATGAGCTATAATAAAAATAAGATCAATTAAAAACTAATATTACAATATGTGTTAAAATATATTCAATGTGACATAGAGTAAACATATACTAAAAATTCATATTTATTTAAATGTATGTAACACATTTACTACACTACCACCTTAAATCAAAAGGTATCTATTTTTTCCACTTGACAAAATTTTCTGGAAAGTTATGCTTCTAAAATTAAAATTGTTGTGCATGCACTATTATAGCCCCAATAATATTTATAAAATATTAGTGCTTTCTAGCCCCGAGGCAAGAAGTACTTAATAAAGAGTTTAATATTGATAAAAATAAAATCAAATACTTACCAATTATATCTATGCAATATATATATATGTATACTTATTAAATCAACGAGCTTTTACAACAGTTTTGACTGACAATTATTTCAAATTAACACCAACTGAATGATGTGAAACACTACAGAAGTTGTGATGGGCCAATTAGGTGAGAATAACTGTATTGTTTAGCGAGTTTTTTTTTGTTTGTTTGTTTGTTTTGGGGGGGTTTGTATTTTTCTCAAGCTGGAAACGGGGAGAGACAGTCAGACTTCTGCATGCGCCCGACCGGGATCCACCTGGCACGCCCACCAGGGAACGACCCTCTGCCCATCAGGGGGCGACGCTCTGCCCACCAGGGGGCGACGCTCTGCCCCCCCAGGGTGCTGCTCAGCTGCGACCAGAGCCACTCCAGCGCCTGGGGCAGAGGCCAAGGAGCCATCCCCAGCGCCCGGGCCATCCCCGCTCCAATGGAGCCTCGGCTGCAGGAGAGGAAGAGGGAGACAGAGAGGAAGGAGAGAGGGAGGGGTGGAGAAGCAGATGGGTGTTTCTCCTGTGTGCCCTGGCCGGGAATCAAACCCGGGACCCCTGCACGCCAGGCCAATGCTCTACCACTGAGCCAACCGGCCAGGGCCTGTTTAGCGAGTTTTTAAAAAGTCCGGGGTTCCCCGTAGCAGATGGCACGCTCCGCGGTGAACCCAGGATGAAGTTTACTTGACAACGCCAATCGCCCAGTTGATATTTTGGTCTCGTCAAACGAAATTACACTTAATAATTATTTACTGCAATTATTTAAGAATTGCATTTTTTGTTAAATTTGGCACCGATATCTAGCATTGCATTTAAATGGCCCAGGGTGAAAGAGTTAAAGTCGTGTGGAGTCCATTTTCAAATTGCCCCCTTAACTATCGAATTGCCCCACTGTGGGGCATGGGCCCCATGTTGGGAAACACTGCTCTAAGTGTTTGAATGCTTTTCAGTTTTTTTTTATTGTAGGTTGATTTCTAGTTTCATGCCCTTGTGATCAGAGAAGATGCTTGATATGATTTCAATCTTCTTAAATTTGTTGCAACTCGTTTTGTGTCTTAACATGTGGTCTGTCCTAGAGCATGTACCATGAGCACTTGAAAAGAATGTGTATTCTGCTGCTTTGGAGTAAAAGGTTCTGAAGATATCAGTTAAATCCAGGTGATCTAGTATGTCATTTGAGACCACTGTTTCTTTATTTTTTTGTCTGGAGGATCTATCCATTGATGTTAATGGCATGTTAAAATCTCCTACTATTATAGTATTGCTGTCCATCTCGCCCTTTATGTTCATCAAAATCTGTTTTATATATTTAGGTGCTCCTGTATTAGGCATATGAATATTTATGTTGGTTATATCCTCCTGTTGGATTGCTCCCTTTATCATTATGTAATGACTTTTTTTTTAATAATTTTATTTTTTTAATGGGGTGACATCAATAAATCAGGATACATATATTAAAGGTAACAAGTCCAGGTTATCTTGTCGTTCAATTATGTTGCATACTCATCACCCAAAGTCAGATTGTCCTCTGTCACCTTCTATCTTGTTTTCTTTGTGCCCCTCCCCACCCCCTTTCCCTCTCCCATTCCCCCCTCCCCCCCGTAACCACCACACTCTTATCAATGTCTCTTAGTTTCACTTTTATGTCCCACCTACATATGGAATAATACAGTTCCTGGTTTTTTCTGATTTACTTATTTCGCTTCGTATCATGTTATCAAGATCCCACCATTTTGCTGTAAATGATCCGATGTCATCATTTCTTATGGCTGAGTAGTATTCCATAGTGTATATGTGCCACATCTTCTTTATCCAGTCATCTATTGATGGGCTTTTTTGTTGTTTCCATGTCCTGAACACTGTGAACAATGCTGCAATAAACATGGGGCTGCATGTGTCTTTACGTATCAATGTTTCTGAGTTTTGGGGGTATATACCCAGTAGAGGGATTGTTGGGTCATAAGTTAGTTCTATTTTCAGTTTTTTGAGGAACCACCATACTTTCTTCCATAATGGTTGTATGACTTTACATTCCCACCAACAGTGTATGAGGGTTCCTTTTTCTCCACAGCCTCTCCAACATTTGCTATTACCTGTCTTGCTAATAACAGCTAATCGAACAGGTGTGAGGTGGTATCTCATTGCCGTTTTGATTTGCATTTCTCTAATAGCTAAAGAAGATGAGCATCTTTACCTTTATCTGTTGGCCATTTGTATTTCTTTCTGGGAGAACTGTCTATTCATATCCTCTTCCCATTTTTTATTGGATTGTTTGTTTGTTGTTGAGTTTTATGAGTTCTTTGTATATTTTGGATATTAGGCCCTTATCTGAGCTGTTGTTTGAAAATATCATTTCCCATTTAGTTGGCGGTCTGTTTATTTTGTTATCAGTTTCTCTTGCTGAGCAAAAACTTCTTAGTCTGATGTAGTCCCATTCATTAATTTTTGCCTTCACTTCTCTTGCCTGTGGAGTCAAATTCATAAAATGCTCTTTAAAACCCAGGTCCATGAGTTGAGTACCTATGTCTTCTTCTATGTACTTAATTGTTTCAGGTCTTATGTTTAAATCTTTGATCCATTTTGAGTTCATTTTTGTACAAGGGGAGAGACTGTACTCCAGTTTCATTCTTTTGCATGTGGCTTTCCAGTTTTCCCAGCACCATTTATTGAAGAGGCTTTCTTTTCTCCATTGTGTGTTGTTGGCCCCTTTATCAAAATTTATTTGACTATATATATGTGGTTTTATTTCTGGACTTTTTATTCTGTTCCATTGGTCTGAGTGTCTATTTTTCTGCCAATACCATGCTGTTTTGATTGTTGTGGCCCTATAATATAGTTTGAAGTCAGGTATTGTAATGCCCCCAGCTTCATTCTTTTTCTTTAGGATTGCTTTGGCTATTCGGGGTTTTTTATAGTTCCATATAAATCTGATGATTTTTTGCTCTATTTCTTTAAAAAACGTCATTGGAAGTTTGATGGGAATTGCATTAAATTTGTATATTGCTTTGGGTAATATAGCCATCTTGATTATATTTATTCTTCCTAGCCAAGAACAAGGTACATTCTTTCATCTCATTATATCTTTTTTGATTTCCCTTAACAATGGTTTATAGTTTTCATTATATAAGTCCTTTACATTCTTTGTTATGTTTATTCCTAAGTATTTTTTGTTGTTGTTGTTGCAATCGTGAAGGGGATTATTCTTTTGAGTTCCTTCTCAGTTGTTTCATTGTTGGCATATAAAAAAGCTATTGACTTCTGTATGTTAATTTTGTATCCTGCGACCTTACTGTATTGGCTTATTGTTTCTAGTAGTCTTTTTGTGGATTCTTTGGGGTTTTCCATGTATAGTATCATATCATCTGCAAAAAGTGATACCTTTACTTCTTCTTTTCCGATATGGATGACTTTTATTTCTTTGTCTTATCTGATTGCTCTGGCTAGAACCTCTAGTACCACATTAAATAAGAGTGGAGAGAGTGGACAACCCTGTCTTGTTCCTGATTTAAGGGGGAAAGCCTTCAGTTTAGTGCCATTTAATATGATGTTAGCTGATGGTTTATCATATATGGCCTTTATCATGTTGAGATATTTTCCTT
Source organism: Saccopteryx leptura (assembly GCF_036850995.1). NCBI lineage: Eukaryota > Metazoa > Chordata > Mammalia > Chiroptera > Emballonuridae > Saccopteryx > Saccopteryx leptura. Next base: position 58,158,762 of record NC_089516.1, on the reverse strand, counting down.
CTATACCCATTTTGTTGAGAGTCTTAAACATAAAATTGTGTTGTATTTTATCGAAAGCCTTTTCTGCGTCTATTGATAAGATAACGTGGTTTTTGTTCTTTGTTTTGTTGATATGGTGTATTACGTTATCCGTTTTACGTATGTTGAACCATCCTTGAGATTCTGGGATGAATCCCACTTGATCATGATGTATTATTTTTTTAATATGTTGTTGTATTCGATTTGCTAGTATTTTGTTTAGTATTTTAGCATCTGTATTCATTAGAGATATTGGTCTGTAGTTTTCTTTTTTTGTGCCATCCTTGCCTGGTTTTGGTATGAGGGTTATGTTGGCCTCATAAAATGTGTTTGGAAGTATTGCTTCTTCTTCAATATTTTGGAAGACTTTGAGTAGAATAGGAACCAAGTCTTCTTTGAATGTTTGATAAAATTCACTGGTATAGCCGTCAGGGCCTGGACTTTTATTTTTGGGGAGGATTTTAATGGTTTTTTCTATTTCTTCTCTACTGATAGGTTTGTTTAGGCTTTCTGCTTCTTCTTGACTCAGTCTAGGAAGGTTGTATTGTTCTAGGAATTTATCCATTTCTTCTAGGTTGTTGAATTTAGTGGCATAAAGTTTTTCATAGTATTCTACAATAATTCTTTGTATATCTACGGTGTCCGTGGTGATTTCTCCTCTTTCATTTTGGATTTTATTTATATGAGTTCTTTCTCTTTTTTCCTTGGTAAGTCTTGCCAAGGGTTTGTCAATTTTGTTGATCTTTTCAAAGAACCAGCTCCTTGTTCTATTAATTTTTCTATAGTTTTTCTGTTCTCTAATTCATTTATTTCTGCTCTGATTTTTATTATCTCCTTTCTTCGGCTGGTTTTGGGTTGTCTTTGTTCTTCTTTTTCTAGTTCCTTAAGGTGGGAAGTTAAGTGGTTCACTTGGGCTCTCTCTTGTTTGTTCATATATGCCTGAAGTGATATGAACTTCCCTCTTTTCACTGCTTTTGCTGCATCCCATATATTCTGATATGTCGTATTGTCATTTTCATTAGTCTGTATATATCTTTTGATCTCTGCACTTATTTCTTCTTTGACCCATTCATTTTTTAAAAGTATGTTGTTTAGTTTCCACATTTTTGTGGGATTTTTTTCCTCTTTTTTGCAGTTGAATTCTAGTTTCAAGGCTTTATGATCAGAAAATATGCTTGGTACAACTTCAATTTTTCTGAATTTGCTGATGTTGTTTTTGTGGCCCAACATATGGTCAATTCTTGAGAATGATCCATGTACACTGGAGAAAAATGTATACTCAGTCACTTTGGGATGAAATGTCCTGTAGATGTGTATCATATCCAGGTGCTCTAGTGTTTTGTTTAAGGCCACTATGTCTTTGTTGATTCTCTGTTTGGATGACCAATCTAGAGCCGTCAGTGGTGTATTGAGGTCTCCAAGTATGATTGTGTTTTTGTCAGTTTTTGTTTTAAGATCAATAAGTAGCTGTCTTATATATTTTGGTGCTCCTTGGTTTGGTGCATATATATTAAGAATTGTTATGTCTTCTTGATTCAGTGTCCCCTTAGCCATTATGAAATGGCCATATTTGTCTCTGAGCACTTTTCCTGTCTTGTAGTCAGCATTATCCGATATGAGTATTGCTACACCTGCTTTTTTTGGATGTTATTTGCTTGGAGTATTGTTTTCTAGCCTTTCACTTTGAATTTGTTTTTATCCTTGTTACTTAGATGAGTTTCCTGTAGGCGGCATACAGTTGGATTTTATTTTTTAATCCATTCTGCTACTCTGAGCCTTTTTATTGGTGAGTTTAATCCGTTTACATTTAGTGTAATTATTGATACTTGTGAGTTCCCTGTTGCCATTTTATATCTTGCTTTCTGTTAGTTTTGTGTCTTGTTTCATCCTTCTCTTTCGTTTTTCTATCCTTTGTTTTTATTTGGTTGTATTCCATACATCTTTCCTCTGTTGCTATCTTTTTTATCTCATGTGCTTCTGTGGTGGTTTTTTCAATGGTGGTTACCTTTGAGTAATGAAAAGGGTCCCTACCCTGTTCATTGTAGCGAACTATTTTGTGAGTACTTTTGCACTCCATCGTCCTTTGCTACTGTTAATCTCCATCTTCTCCCCCTCTTTCTTTTTGTTGTTGTCACAGTTTAAATTTGGTTTTATTGTGTTCTTCTTGGAGCTTTTTCTTGTGGCTCTGTTTTTTTTTTTTTTTTTTTTTTTTTGTTCTTTGTATCTGATTGGAGAACCCCCTTTAGTAATTCCTGGAGTGGTGGTTTTCTGATGATAAATTCCCTCATCTTTTCTGTATCTGTGAATGTTTTTATTTCTCCTTCATATTTGAAGAATAGCTTTCATGGGTATATTATTCGTGGCTGAAAGTTCCTCTCTTTCAGAACTTTAAATATTGGGGTCCACTCTCTTCTAGCTTGTAGAGTTTCTGCTGAGAAATCTGTTGATAATCTAATGGGCCTTCCCTTATATGTTGTATTCTTCTTTTCCCTGGCTGCCTTGAGAATTTTTTCTTTGCTGTTGGTTTGTGTCAATTTCATTATGATATGCCTTGGAGTAGGTTTGTTGGGGTTAAGAAAACTCGGAGTTCTGTTTGCTTCTTAAATTTGAGGCTTTAGTTCTTTCCACAGGCTTGGGAAGTTCTCATCTATTATTTGTTTGAGTATGTTCTCCATTCCATTTTCTCTCTCTTCTCCCTCTGATATACCTATTATTCTTATGTTATTCTTTTTGATGGTGTCAGATAATTCTTGCAGGGCTATCTCATTTTTTTTTTAATTTTTGAGTCTCTTTCTTCTTCTCTCTGTTGTTCCTCAAGTTGCTTGTCTTCTATTTCACTAATCCTCTCTTCTATCTGACCTGTTCTATTAGCTAAGCTTGTTACTTCGTTTTTCAGCTCGTGAATTGAGTTTTTCATCTCTGTTTGATTTGTTTTTATAGTTTCAATTTCCTTGGACATATGTTCTTTGTGTTCATTGAGTTGTTTTCTGAGCTCCCTAAATTGCCTTTCTGTGTTTTCTTGTATATCTCGGAGGATTTTTAGGATTTCTATCTTGAATTCTTTGTCATTTAGCTTGTAATGACCTTCTTTATCCTTTATTATATCCTTTTTTATGAAGTCTATTTTGCCAGATGTAAGTATTACTACCCCAGCTTTTTTTTTTTTTTTTCATATCTACTTATGTGGAATACTTTTTTCTATCCCTTCACTTTTAGTCTATGTGTATTGTTTTTTCTGAGGTGGGTCTCTTGTACACAGCATATGTATGGTTCCTGTTTTCTTATCTAAGCAGCTACCCTATGCCTTTTAATTGGAGCATTTAATCCATTTGCATTTGAGTTTATTGTTACTGACATGTACTTATTTATTGCCATTTTATTCTTTAAATCTACATTCCTTTTTTATTATTTCTTTCTTTTTTCTTTGCTCTTTTTACTGCAGGCCTCTTTTAATATTTCTTGCAGAATGGGTTTTGTTGTAATAAATTTCTTGTGCCTTTCTTGTCTGGGAATGTTTTTATTTCTCCTTCAATTTTAAATGATAGCCTTACTGGATAAAGTAGCCTTAGTTGTAGGTTCTTGTTTAGCATCACTTTGAATATCTCTTTCCCATCCCTTCTGGTATCAAGTGTTTCGCCCATGGTGCTGCTGGAGTAGAGCAGGTAGAAGAGCCCAGAGTCCAGATTAATGTGACATATCAGCTGTTATAAGTTCTGGCATCAGGGAAGAAGGGATCATACATCCTGCATGTATCTTTTTGCACTGTTGTAATTTAGGTAGAACTATTTAAATTGTGGGTCTTGTCAGTGCATTCTACACAAAACCTCTTTGAATATTTTTGAAACAGTGATTTTATCAGAATTTGATTAAAGTTTATTTTTCACACAACTGCCTGTTTTGCAGACTTGTGGTGGGTAGGATGAATTTATTTAGACTTTGTTGAAAAACATTTCAAGACAATTTATCTCCCTATTCTCATTACTTAAAAAAATATGTACATGCATCCTTTAGGGAGAATACTTAATGCCTTCCAGCAGTAGTAATTCTAATTTTTGTTTATGTTCCCTTTCCTAGATGATTTAATGTTTAGAATGATAAATAGATTGGAGCATTTTATTAATGCTTCTTTGATGGTCAGTCTCACTGGTAGACTAGTTTCTAATGAGGTTATTTTAATTTACTTAGCCTCCAGTATGCATCTTGGACAATTCTCATCATTACTTAATATTTATTTTATAACAAATGTTACAGCAGTTAGCTATTGCCAAATAAAAAATAAACCCAATATATCAGTGATATGCCAAAAAAAGCTTTTATTTCACTGATGGTTTATAAATAAGTTGAGTCAGCTCTACTGTAACTGTCAGCAAGGGTTGGTCTGCTCCACATGTCTCATTTTGAAGTCTGTGCTGCAGGGGCAGTGACCATCATGATTATGACAGAAGCAGAAAAGAGCAACCTTGCCTCATGTCTGCTAGTATCACATTGGTTAACACAAGTTACACAACTGAGTCCAAACTCAAACAGAAGGCAGTATACTCCATCCACCAAGAAGCCATGGCATGACCAAGGCTATATACTAATATCACAAGATAGAGAAGAATTGGGACCAACAATTTAATCTACCACAGATTTGTTATGATGGATGTCAAGGTTCCTGAGGTTATTGAAGTTTAAATTCAGATAAAAGCTGAGGACTTCTCCCTAGCAGAAATACTCAGTCATAGGAAGAGCACATGCTATAAGACACTTAAAATTACCTATTTCAACTTGCTTTCCAATGTAGTCTTTGGTTGACATGGCCGTGGATGGCCTGATGATCACTGTCTACTGCTGAAGTGATCCAGTTTATTCATTGGGAACTGCTGTCATTGTTAGACTATTCTTTTCATAATCTTCCTTATTGTGAGCTCCACCTTCACAGTCTGTCTGTCCATGGCACTCATATGTAGCAGAACAGAACAAGTTTGTTCCACAGTCTGTGTCCTACAAAAACCCATCAAAGAAGACAGTTATCTCTCCCACCTCCTCTGACTTTTTCTTTTTAGCTCCTATACCTTTCAGTCCCTATGCTGTTTCTTACACAACAATTTTTTGTATGCCATTATCCAATCTCTTGTTAAGGATAAACCATTGTAATTTTGTGAAACCTTTAGAAGGAATGTAACTGAATAATCCAGTTGATGGAAAGGAAAGAGGTTCATTGTAAACATTCCTTGTGCCTTTAAAAAAAATTTTTTTTTTTGTATTTTTCTGAAGTTGGAAATGGGGAGGCAGTCAGACAGACTACTGCATGTGCCCAACCAGGATCCACCCGGCATGCCCACCAGGGGGTGATGCTCTGCCCATCTGGGGCATCACTCTGCTGCAACCAGAGCCATTCTAGTGCCTGAGGCAGAGGCCACAGAGCCATCCTCAGTGCCCGGGCCAACTTTGCTCCAATGGAGCCTTGGCTGCAGGAGGGGAAGAGAGAGACAGAGAGGAAGGATAGGGGGAGGGGTGGAGAAGCAGATGGGCACTTCTCCTGTGTGCCCTGGCTGGGAATCGAACCCAGGACTCCTGCACACCAGGCCGATGCTCTACCACTGAGTCAACTGGGCAGGGCCCCTCGTGCCTTTTTTAAAAATCTGGTTAAAATATTTTATTGCTGAAAATGGAATAAATTATAGTGATGATAATCCCAGGCACCTTTTACATTGTGGTTTACAATGTACAATTTTTTCTCATGTACTGTTCCCTGGGAGCCCACAGTGATCCTCTTTGTATGGAGAAATAATAATTGATCTTCATTTCATATTTGGGAATTTAACTCAGAAAGAATGACTTAACTCAGAAATGAAACTCAAACCCAAATCTTACTCCAGAATATATATATATTCTTTCCACTATACCAAAGTCATGTTCTAGTCATAGTTTTTCTTGACATTGGGTTAATTTTTTAATAAATTTTTAAAAATAAAAATGATTTTTATAAAAAGAGAGTTTACTCATGGCCTTTTATCCTTATGGGGTCTCCTCTGTAGGTAATTAACTGCTTTTCCCTGGCAGCTTTTAGTGTTCTTTCTTTCTCTTTTAAATTTAGCATTTTAATTATGATGTGTCTTGGCATAGGTTTCCTTGGGTTCCTCTTTAATGGTACATTATGTGCTTCTTGAGGTTGTGTGACTTTTTCTTTCATCAATGTGGGGAAATTCTCAGCTTTGATTTCTTCAAATAGACCCTCTATCCTTTGTTTAGTCTCTTCTTTTTTGGGAACCCCTATGATACAGATATTGTTTCTCTTTGTGTTGTCACAGAGCTCTCTTAGATTTTCCTCAGTCTTTTTGAGCCTCTTTTCATTTTGCTGCTCTACTTCTGTGCTTATGTATCTTATCTTCAAAATTGCTAATTTAATCCTCTGCTTCATCCAGCCTGCAGTTGATTTCTTCCAGTGCAGTCTTCATTTCTGGTATTGTTTTTTGTCATTTCTGACTGGTTCTTTTTTATTATTTCAATTTTCTTTTTGATGCTTGCTATGTCTTTATTTAGGTGCTCATTATGTCCATATATTGTTGCTCTAAGGTTCTTGAGCATCCTAAAAATGATTATTTTGTACTCTGCATCTGGTAATTTGATTACTTCCATTTCATTTAGTTTCTTTTCTGGGGATTTCTCTTGTTAATTTATTTGGGTTTCATTTCTTTATCTACCCATATTTTATGTGTATGGACTCTTCCTGTGGGCATGCTGTTCGTGTAGCTATCTGAATCTAGGTTTGGTATTGTTTGCCACCAGCTACCAGTTGTGTTGGTTCTAGCTCTTCTGAGGTTGGCATCAGCTGTTATTTTTAACCTGCTGTGGGCTACTTGTTTGGAACTACTGTTCTCTCTGCTGTTTGTGTCTGCATTTTCTGTGCTTGGATAGTGTAGAAGGAGCCAACATGTGTATAAGGATCAGTGTCCTCTTACTTAGAGATGACAGCAGCTCTGTAAAAGCCCCAATCTCCATAAGATTTGCCTCCACTTTTCAACTGCTCTACCTCCTCTGGCAGCTCTTCCCAGAGTCTTCTGTAGAAATACTATAGTGTGGGCCTACACTGTTTGCACCCAACTAATCCTTCTACATGTCACAAGCTTGTTGGTATAGGGCAGCTGAGGTTAAGAATACAATGTTTGTGGGAACCCCTAATTCAGGGGTCTCTTGGGCAGTGGCTCAGTACAGGGATTGTGGCCCCTACTCCAGAGTTTAATCTCTCAGCAACTGCTGGACACTCATATTTTATTTCTCCCCATCAAGGTGAACAGCAGGTTCAGATCAAGTGGGGCCAACAGTCCCCTCTGCAGAAGTTCTTACAACTGATGAGACCCTGGTCTCAAGGAGGAAGATTTAGAGTCCTCTCCTGGGGCTCTCTGTGCCCCCCAGAAAGTGGCTAATCCCCTAGACTAGACCCAATAATAGGCTCACAGGGACCCACACTTTAAATTTCCATGCTCCAAGCCTCTCTCCTTTCCCCCTTTGGAGTCTATCCAGCACCCGGGACAGCTGACTGTAAAACTTTTTGGAGCTTTGGCAACAGCTTAAACCAGATCAGATGTTCCAGTCACTAAATCAGTAGGTTCCAGAAGCTACCAATAAAATAGTTGGTGCTTGAATTATACAGTTGCAAGATTTTTTGATGGAGACAGATGAAGGAGAGGAGAATCCCCAAGACCTGTCATTCCATTTTGAGTTTTTTTTCTTTTTTTTAAAAAGATTTATTTATTTATTTTTGAGAGAAAAGAGAAAGAGAGAGATGGGGGGAATAGCATAAAGCATCCACTCCCATATATGCTGGGAAAAGCTCAGTGTTTTAAAGCAGCAACCTCAGCATTCCAGCTTGATGCTTTATCCACTGAAGCACCACAGGTCAGGCTGTTATTCAAGTTTGAATAAGGGGAAGGCTGAGGGACCCATCTAAGGGGAATGGGTGGGGACTGGAATCTCCATGTGCAATTGGCAATCCACTGGTCCCTTTATAATGTAAAATAAGTGTTGGCCTTGGTAGATACAGGTACAGAATGTTATCATTTTATGGGAACCCAAAGTGGTTCACTGGGACTCTGTGGTCATTGATGAGGACCAAACTGTTTAATTGAAGCCAATAACTATTCTACTGGGGATAGGAAGAATGCTTCCTAAGCCATACAGTGTATATGTATCTCCTATCCCTGAATATATTTTGAGGATAAATGTCTTACAAGGACTGTAGTTAAAAATCACAGGCAGGGGAATTGCTTCTGGATCAGAGATCTCTGGACATCTATCCAGCTCCAATCAGCACAACAAGACACAGCTGAAAACAAGAAGTGGGGAGGAAGGGCAGTAACTCAGGTCTCCATGGAGATCTGAGATACACCTCCCCCTACTGAAGCTGAGAAAACACCCTGCCCCCAGAGAGATTAATTGGCTAAAGAGGCCTTCAGAGTCTCAGGTTACACCCACCGCATTCCTGGATACAGTTTCAAGGAAGCCCCCTGCTGAGATCAGTAAAAAGATTATCACCTGTTAAGAAAAACAAATCAAGACTTCAAAGCTGCCAAAATCCGAAAGTGGATTACAGATAACAGCTGATACCAACCCAAGAAGACCTAGAAATAACTGAAAACTGGAGGCAGACAACACCAAGCCTAGACTCAACCAACTCTACAAATAAAAAACTGAAAAACAGACAATGAGAAAACAAAGCAGTGCAATCCAAATGAAACCACAAGAGACATCTTCAAAAGATGAACTGAGTGATATGGAAATAATCAAACTTTGAGATGCGGAGTTCAAAATAATGATTGTAAGGACGCTTAGGGATCTTAGAACAACAATGGATGGTCATTATGAACACCTAAATAAAGAAATAGCAAGTATAAAAAAGAATCAGTCGGAGATGACAAATACAATATCAGAAATAAAGACCACAATGGAAGGAATCAAAAACAGGATAGATAGAGCTGAGGATCAAATCAGTGAGTTGGAGGACAACTGGAATGAAGGCATGAAAGCAGAGAAGAAAAGAGAAAAGAGACTCAAAAAGTCAGAGGAAACCCTTAGAGAGCTCTGTGACAACATGAAGAGAAATAACACCCAAATCATAGGGGTTCCTGAAGAAGAAGAAAAAGAACAAGGGATAGAGACTTTGTTCAATCATATCATAGCTGAAAACTTCCCTAAATTAATGCAAGAGAAACTCTCACAAGTCCAAGAAGCACAGAAGACTCCATTAAAGAGAAACCCAAAGAAACCTACACCAAGACACATCATAATTAAAATACCAAAGCTAAGCGATAAAGAGAAAATATTAAAAGCTGCAAGAGAAAAAAAAGTTATCACCTACAAAGGAGCTCCCATAAGGATGACATCTGACTTCTCAACAGAAACACTTGGCCCTGGCCAGCTGGCTCAGCGGTAGAGCATTGGCCTGGCGTGCGGGGGACCCGGGTTCGATTCCCGGCCAGGGCACATAGGAGAAGCACCCATTTGCTTCTCCACCCCCCTCCTTCCTCGCTGTCTCTCTCTTCCCCTCCTGTAGCCGAGGCTCCATTGGAGCAAAGATGGCCCGGGCGCTGGGGATGGCTCCTTGGCCTCTGCCCCAGGCGCTAGAGTGGCTCTGGTCATGGCAGAGCAATGCCACAGAGGGGCAGAGCATCGCCCCCTGGTGGGCAGAGCGTCGCCCCTGGTGGGCATGCCGGGTGGATCCTGGTCGGGCGCATGTGGGAGTCTGTCTGACTGTTTCTCCCCATTTCCAGCTTCAGAAAAATACAAAAAAAAAATTAAAAAAATTGAAAGCAATACCCTTAAGATCAGGAACAAGGCAGGGGTGCCCCCTTTCACCACTCTTATTTAACATAGTCCTGGAGGTCCTAGCCACAGCAATCAGACAAGAAGAAGAAATAAAAGGCATTCAAGTTGGAAAAGAAGAAGTAAAACTATCATTATTTGCAGATGATATGAAAACCCTAAAGTCTCAGTCAAAAAGCTACCGGACCTGATAAATGAATTCAGCAAAGTGGCAGGATATAAAATCAATACTCAGAAATCAGTGGCATTTTTATACACCAACAATGAACAGTCAGAAAGAGAAATTAAGGAAACAATCCCCTTCACAATTACAACCAAAAAAATAAAGTACCTAGGAGTAAACTTAGCCAAGGAGACTAAAGACTTGTACTCGGAAAATTACAAAGCATTGATAAAAGAAATCAAGGAAGATACAAACAAGTGGAAGCATATACCGTGCTCATGGTTAGGAAGAATAAACATCATTGAAATGTCTATTTTACCCAAAGAAATCTATAAATTCAATGCAATACCAATTAAAATACCAATGACATACTTCAAAGATATAGACCACATATTCCAAAAATTTATATGGAACCAAAAGAGAACACGAATAGTCTCAGCAATCTTAAAAAAGAAGAATAAAGTGGGAGGTATCACACTTCCTGATATCAAGTTATACTACAAGGCCATTGTACTCAAAACAGCCTGGTACTGGCATAAGAACAGGCATATAGATCAATGGAACAAAACAGAGAACCCAGAAATAAACCCACAGTTCTATGGACAACTGATATTTGACAGAGGAGGTAAGGAAATACAGTGGAGTAAGACAGCCTCTTTAACAAATGGTGTTGGGAAAATTGGACAGCTACCTGCAAAAAAATGAAACTAGATCACCAGCTTACACCACTCACAAAAATAAACTCAAAATGGATAAAAGACTTTAACGTAGGCCGTGAAACCATAAGCATCTTAGAAGAAAACATAGGCAGTAAGCTATCTGACATCTCTTGGAGCAATATATTTGCTGATTTATCTTCACAGGGAAGTGAAATAAAAGACAGGATAAACAAATGGGACTATATCAAACTAAAAAGCTTTTGCACAGCTAAAGACAACAAGAACAGAATAAAAAGACAAACTACACAATGGGAGAACATATTTGACAGTACATCTGATAAGGGGTTAATAACCAACATTTATAAAGAACTTGTAAAACTCAACACCAGGAAGACAAACAACCCAATCCAAAAATGGGCAAAAGAGATGAATAGACACTTCTCCAAAGAGGACATACAGATGGCCAATAGGCATATGAAAAAAAGCTCAACATCACTAATCATTAGAGAAATGCAAATTAAAACCACAATGAGATATCACCTCACACCAGCCAGAATGGTGCTCATCATCAAAACAACACAGAATAAGTGCTGGCAAGGATGTAGAGAAAAGGGAAACCTCCTACTCTGCTGGTGGGAATGCAGACTGGTGCAGCCACTGTGGAAAATAGTATGGAGATTTCTCAAAAACCTGAAAATCAAACTGCCTTTTGACCCAGCTATCCCACTTTTAGGAATATACCCCAAGGACACCATAGAATGGCTCCAAAAGGAGAAATGCAGCCCCATGTTTGTGGCAGCATTGTTCACAATAGTGAAGATCTGGAAACAGCCCAAGTGTCCGTCAGAGGATGAGTGGATTAAAAAGCTTTGGTACATATATACTATGGAATACTACTCAGCCATAAGAAATGATGACATCGGATCATTTACAATAACATGGATGGACCTTAATAACATTATACGAAGTGAAATAAGTAAATCAGAAAAAAACTAAGAACTATAGGAATCCATACATAGAAGGGACATAAAAATGAGTCTCAGAGACATGAACAAGAATGGGATGGCAACAGGAGTGGGGGGTGGGAAAAGAAAAAAAATCACAGGCAGAGAATTCCACCTGTGGGTCCAGGTCATGAAGGCAGTGATGCAGGAACACACAGTTCACCCCTTTTTTAATTACCCATTCCCCAGCACATAATTAGAACAAAGCATTACTGCTTGACAGGCAGTTGTGAAGCAATCACAGGGATGATCCTCAAAATAGAAAAGATGAGGATTATCTGGCCATCGCACAACACTTATAGCACCCTGGTGTGACCTGTGTTCAACCAGACAGAACTTGGTGAGTAACAGTAGACTACAGAGAACTTAATAAAATGGTTCCTCCTTTGCATGCTTCTGTTCCCTCAATAACTAATCTGATGGAATGGCTAAGCCATTAATTGGGACATATAATTTTGTGGCAGAATTTGCTAATGCCTTTTTCTCTACTGACATAGCTGCAGAAAGTTGAGACCAATTTGCCTTCACTTGGGAAGGGCAAAAATGAACCTATACAATATTACCACAGGGCTATTTGCATAGCCCCACCTTCTGTCATGAGCTGGCAGCTGCTGACCTAGCTAAATAAAAAGAGCCAGAAACATTTTCTATGTGCCATTACATTAATGATATCATGCTAACCAGTGACTGTGAGAGACTGCAAGCAGACAGAGTCCGTGCAGTTCAGATTTGTGGGGACAGAGGTGTTGGGGGACTGGCAGGAATCTAAGAGTTTTTGCTGCCCATTCCCCCACCTCACTTTCCTGATTAAATTTCTAAAGGCTAAGCTCTTCCTCGCAATCTCTGATTATTTGATTAAGTTGGTAAAGGCAATTTGCATATTTCCCACACCTCCATGGTAGCTATGATGCTGATGGTTTCTACTTGTTCCATCCCTCATGTTCCTTGAAGAGACTGGAGGCAGGTTTTTTTTCACCCTTTGTTTTGTGAAGTTAACATGTTATGCATGGTGGGGGGTTTTGTGTACTTGAGAGAATTTTTGGTTTGCCTCAGAAATGTGACTATATCTGAGCTCTCTTTGCTTTATAAATGGCTTTGTTCTCTGCATTATAAAATAAAGCTTTTGGGAGTAGAGACTCATTCTTTCAAGCCATCAGATTGGCAGGAGGCCACTCGATCCCATCCTTTTCTTTTCTTTGTTTATTTTCTATTCCTTTGCCGTTTCCACTCAAGTCCCGCAAAATTACAAGTTGCACTGGTTCGCAACAAATGACTCTTCCAGAATTGGGGCAAGCAGTGTCTACTCTGCTATCCCATTTGAAAGTGTGTGGCTGAGTGGACAATGAGGGCAAATTAAAAGCACTTGGTTTATCTCATAAGTTCTTAGTGGTTGTTTGGTTGGGTAAGATGAAAGTTATCTCTAATGCAGTTCTAGAAAAGATCCAGGCATTCCTTGTGCCCACTATAATAAAACAGTTCCAGAAATTGCTAGGTCTGTTGGAGTATTGGTGAGCATTCACACTGCATTTGGCTTAGTTACTGTCCCCCTATATTATCGTATTTAAAAAAGGGTTCTCTGGGATTGGACTGAGCAGGCACAAGGTTCTTTTGCAGCAGCTAAGAGAGATGTCAAGGTGACACAGGCCTTGAATGTGTTTGACCCCACCAGGCCCTGTGAGCCTGATGTCCATGTAAATTCTGAGGGGTTTGTATGAGGCTTGTGGCAAAAGACAGAGAGCTTAAGGCAACTTATGGAAAGACTCTGAAGTCCATTTGTGGAAAGATGCTGAAGTCCATTACTCATTAGTGGAGAAACAGTTAGTAGCTGTGCATGCTGCCCTTCTAGCCACTGAGAGTATTACAACAACAACTCCAGTTATAGTCAAGACCACATACCCTATTGCAGGATGGGTGAGAGATTGGACAACAAAATCACATAGTGGTATGACCCAAACCTTTACCCTGCCCAACTAGAGTACATACTTGCAACAACATTGTACTCTTAGCATGAGCCTGTTTAGGGCAGAACTGCAGGAAGTCTTGGGTCTAGCCACCCAGGGACAGCTGGGTCTCAAAAAGCCAGACCTGAAATCAGTCCCTATCAAGATATGTGGGTGCCAATCCCCAAGGATGCCTAATATATGTATGGTTCTAGCAGAGGCCAACCTACCAGGTGGATGGCTATAGCCTTCCATGTGACCAACCAAGACTATTTGGATGGACACAGGTATAGACCAAAGCAGCCAATGGCTGTAATTAAGAACTCTATGGCTAATTGCTCATAATGAACCTTGAACTCTGGTGATTTTCTCTGACAGCTGGGCTGTGTATAATGGACCAATCTTTTGGGTAGCTACTTGGCACATTACCAGGGGATAGTAATTCACTGTCGATTATGGGTTCAAGCTATGTGGCAGGACTTATTGGAAATAGGACACCAGAAGTAGGTGACAGTATATCATGTTAAAGAGCATGCCCCTCCAGCTCATCTTGGGAATGATGAGACGGACACCTTGGCAAGGTATGATGGTTGAAAACTGGACCTGCAAATAATGTGGTACAATGGCTCCACTGGCATCTGCTCCATGTGGAGCAGAAAACTATGTGGGCTATGATTAAGGCACGGAACTTGCTTGTGTCGTATGCAGAGATATTTTCAGCTTGTGATAAATGTGCAGTGTGTTCCAAGGAATAACTTTGGAGACAACTGGACAGAAATAGAGAGGTTGTATTCTGCTGACATAATGACAGATGAATGCAATTGGACTCTTAGCAAATTTGGAAAAGTACCAGTATGCAGTTACTTATGTAGATGCTGCCACCAGTCTGATTGCTGCTTAACCCACCTGTAACCCAGACCAGAGGGAAGTCATACTGGCTCTGGACCACCTGAGTGTTGCCTATAATTGACCACTAGTTCTTAAAAGTGAAAAAAGTACCTATTTCACTGGTTCTATGGTAAATCAATGGGCTCAAGACCTGAGGGTAGGCTGGAAGCACCATGTACCCTACCACACAAAGTCTGCTGGTATCATTGAGTGGTATAATGGATTCTTAAAGCAGGGCCTGTGACAAAAGTGGGCACTAGTTTCCTTGCTGGGTGAATATGCCACTTGTGGATGGTACTTTGGATTTTGAATGAGACTCCTCAATATGGGGGTTGGGAGACAGTACCCTTCTGCACTGGGAAACTTCTCCCATACAGTTGCAGATATGCACCAAGAACACTTTACTCAAGCTGGGCTTTGGACAGCAGAGCCATGTGTTCTTACCTGTCCCCCCAAAAACCCTTAAAGGCCAATGGCTTCAATGGACATGGCCCTGGATTATGCAGGCTCCGTCACCATGATGGGTGGTCTTGTTTGGCCACTGTGGGGTAGGGGACTGGAGTTAGCTGAGCCTCCAGTTAACTCCCTAGGTCACTGGAACCTGGATGCCCAAGATAGAACTGTATTATACCTTGAATGCCCAGACACATATCATTATGAAGAGTACTTTTATAATTTCTCTATGGCCTATAATGAGTTCTCCAATATTGTTGCACATAGAACCAGAAGATCTTGGTGTACAGGCCAATAATGTTTGGTATGCCCATCCTGATCAGCTTCTGATACCTGTGCTGTCTGCAGACAAAACTCTGGCCTGTGTTCTACCAGAAGGGAAAGATTTGCCTCTCTTTGTACTGCTGACAACTTTCTCTTTTTGCCCATAGCTTACTGGACACTGTAAGCCAGGCCTTGAATTCAGAGGCTACTTAGAAGGTAAAATGCCAAACTGGGGACGCCCTCCACAAATGGTCTTTATTGTCATTTTTGTTATACCTTGTGCTTTTCTAATTCTGTTGCTGTAGTCTACTGTTTCTGTGAAATATGAATATATTATACCTCACTGCTTGAAGAGAGACCACCACAGGAGATACCTGTTCTGTAGATTGTGAGATTAACAACCCTAATGGGGTGAAGTGTAGGGAAAACAGCTGTGGTTAGGCTTGCTTGCTGGTTTCCTGGCTGCAAACACTGCATGATTAGTGCATGAGCACATGGCAGAAAGCCACAAGTGTGTCTCTGTGAAAAGTTATGTGTGCTTTCCCTCAGTGGTGATTTTCCCAGATTGCTCTCCCACCACCACTAGTTGCAGTTCTCTGATTTCCTCAGTGATCACCATGAGAGGCGATATTTTTTTCACTTTCCCTACTCTGCGAAAAGTGGATTTGTTTGTTTTGTTTTTTGCTTATTCTTTCATCTATCTATGCGAGCCTCCAATAAATGGAAATAAGTTGACACTTTCTAGCTCCACAGTTTCTCTATCTTCCAAAATTCAATGTTGTTGGGGTCCAGAGGCCCCTTCGGAGGTGTGATGCCAAGGTTAAATAAGGCTCGCAGACCTGACATGAGGGGAGAAGGGTAACAAAAACTGGAGTCCATTTTATTGCTCAAGGCCAGTTTTTATACAGTGCAGGATTCACACATGTTCCTCCTCCTCCTGTTGGAGTAAACTATAGATAAGGTAGCAGGTTATATAACTGGGAGCAACCATGTATCTGCTCCCACTTCTGGGTTATATCCCTTGGCATAGCTACTGCACAGGTACCCCAGGCTCTAGTTACCAATGGAGCCTCACACTCTACCCCCCCCAGAGGTCAGGGCACCTGGTCTTCTCCCACAAGGTACTTTCTTGGGACTAGAGATCACAATAGCAGCAGAGGGAACAACAGACTACCATTACTCCCTTTGCTATACCTCACTATGTCTGCTAAAATAAGCAAGACCTATCCCTAGGATGTTCCCTGGCTGTCCCACCAGTGAAAGTGAGGGTCCTCTGACAGGGCCTGGATGGCTGACACTTCAGCATGTATCTCCAGTAAAGCCTCTCAGATCTACTTCTGATTGTTAGGAATATACATGCAGCAGTCCACATGCCTAAGGGCACAAGTACTGCCCTGCACTGTGGTAAGTAAGGCTAAGGCCATGTGGTTCTGTAGGACTACTTTCTGCATCTGGGGAGGCCCATCAAGGAGGAGACTCAGAGAGTTGTGAGTAACATTCAAGGCTTGGCCTATGTGTTGGACCAATGCCTCAATCAACATGCAATTTTACATCAATAGTGCTACCGTCTGGCACAAAGAAAGCTAGAGAGTAAAACCACTAGGCAGCTCTCTTATCCCTATGGTAGCAGCAGTGATACATGAAATCCTAGTTCTGGGACTTCTGTAGCAATGTCTGTACTACCTTGCCATAGATAAACAGGTGATGCTGAGTACAGCAGCCAGTCTGATGAGCCAGCAGGTAGAGCCAGCCATACCTGCCACAGATCTATAACCTGTCTCCTGGCAGAAAATCTGTAGGCTTCATACCTAAATGCTTTCTCTGATACCACTAGTGGTTTATAACAGGAGACACCATCAGGTTGGCACACAAGTCTGTGGGCAACCAACCCACATTACCATCAGGCATGCTGTCATTGCACTCCTCTATACAAAAAAGGGCTACCTGCAAAAGTTTTACATGAATGCCTGCTACCCTCCCACAACCATTATACACAGCTTTCCCCAGCAAAGGTGGCTCATTGTGGCAAGAGTTCCAGAGAGGCATCTCAATAATACTCCAACTTGCGTTCTACTCTGGACTCATGTGGTGGGTGTTTCAGGCATGCAATTTAGTCGAGTTCTGGAAAGTGCCAGGGGTATTATGCCAAGGAATCCCTTCTTCCATCTCTTCAGGCAGCTCAGTGCAAATCTAGCAATGGGACACCTGATATATCCGTGAAAATTGTGGGCCCATGATATGAGACTTGCCGGCAGTCAATCTGGATAATATGACAGAGCAGAAAGTAAAATCATCATAGGCAAATCCCATCCCTCAGAAAGAATATAAGCACCCTCTCATCCTATGAGAGAATGGTGGAAGTTATTGAAGGTCCTCCAGGTTGGTGATACCAGACTCGTACACCTGTAGTCTGGGGAGAGGGGCCCTCATTAAGAGCCACTGTGTACAAGGGCACAGGCTACAGTCTTAAGGCAAGTGCATCTCTCAGAGGGAGGAGGGAGCTGTAGCAGGCAGAGTTGCTCGCACCTGTATTGGCCAGTTGGTAAGCCAGGGTGTGAGGGTCAAGCCTTTCTCTAAGCCTACTCCCCAGGGTTCCAGTAACACTACTTACAGTGACCCCTCTGCCTCTAGTTTCTATGGCTAGCTCCATTTTTCCTCCCATCCTGAGGTCACTGTGGATGGAGCTGGTAGCACTAGGACTCCGTCTTATACCTGTATATGCAGGTCTGTGACTCGGAAGGGATCACCTTAATGTGATAAGTTGTCCCTTCCAGAACTCAATCTAGAGGGCTTTCCTGTTTGGTGAGGCTGCTCATTCAGCAGCCACACTGCAGTGGAATATTCCACTTTTACCACTTTCTTGAGGGCACCAGTGCTTTCAGCTTCTCTTTCAACAGTTCATTGAAATGTTCAATCATGCTGGCAGCTTGGGGGCGACACATTACATGCAACTGCTAGTGCACATCATTGTCCTTAGCCTACCTCTCGGTAGCTTGCCCAGTGAAAAGGGTCACTCGGTCACTAGCAACTGCTAGCAGGCAGCCATAGGCTGCTGTAAGGTCCTCTGAAGCCTGTATGGTGTGCTCCTGATCAGCCCTGGGTATAGGGTATGGATATCCCAAGCTGGTGGCAGTATCTACTGCACTGAGGATATACCAGACTCCCCAGTCATCAGGTATGGGACCTATGTAATCTACCTGCTGTGATTGCAGTGTCACCCCCCCCCTATTATCTACCACCTGGGGTGGTAGCCAGGTATCTCCTCTATAGGTATTGCTGTGCACACTATGGGCACTGCTTCATGGCTTCTTATCCTCTGCCTGGGACACAGATAATCCCCAGTGCTGTACAACAAGGCCCATTTTATGGGCCCATACACACCCCAGCTTCTTTTATAACCACACCATAATCAAAGCTGACTCTGGTGTCTACACAGTTACTCGGTCCCTTGCCAAAGCATCTGCAGCATTATTACTAGGGTTCTGCAAGGATCTATGCCTAAAAACATGGTAATTGTGGCTCCTTCCTGCAAGCCATGCTTCTATAGGTTCTGCCACATTTCTCTCCCATACAAAGGATGGTGGCCAATAAGCCCATCCTG
Organism: Saccopteryx leptura; assembly: GCF_036850995.1. NCBI lineage: Eukaryota > Metazoa > Chordata > Mammalia > Chiroptera > Emballonuridae > Saccopteryx > Saccopteryx leptura. The sequence continues at coordinate 58,139,965 of NC_089516.1, read as the reverse complement.
AATGGCCCAACAGGGCAACCACAGCATTAGGCCATGGTACACAGCCCAGTTGTCTGTGAAGATGTACAGATTTCCAGTTTCTTTTATTAGAGTCATCCATACTGCTCATAGATCATCCCATTGACTGGATTGTCCTGTGCCTATCTCAAACCAAAAAGTCTCTGAGGCAGCAAAGCAACAGCCATCCACATCAGTGGCTGCCCCTTGCAGGAGCTATCCATTTATAATACATTCATGAAGGAAAGTGACTTCCCCACTTTATATAGATTCTCCTGTACTTCATCTAAAGCTTGTTCTATCCCCCGCTCCTCTGTTACAAACCGTATCAGTCCCAGCAAGGAGTGCAGCTCCTGCATCAGGGAACTAAGTAAAAACTGGGCCCATTGCTCAAGATACATACCCTACTTAGTCAAGATAGGAGTTTGTGTCACCCTACTTTGAGGGCATGTAGCCCAAGAACAAAGCTAGCCTTGATCAGATACATGGTCTGCACTGTGACTTGCTGTGGCCCTGTGATACTTTCACAGGCCAGCAAGGTCATGTATGTTGCTGCCAACTGCTTCTCAATGAGAGAATACCATACAATGGATCCCTTCCACACCTGGGACCAAAAGACAATGTATATCTTCTGACCACCCTGCTTTTGTCAAAGACCCTAGCCAAACCCTATCTCCTCAACTTGAACCATCAGTAGAAATGACAGAGCTTTGTCTACTACCCATAATGTCTGGGCTTGTCCCACCACCCTCTTGGTGGCATCAAAGGCATGCTCTGCCTTGGGGGTCCAGTCCTAGGGTTCACCCGTATAGGTCAACCAATACAACAGTTTGGCCAACAAGCCCAAGTGGGATATGAAGGTCTACCAGAACCCTAAAAGATTTATATAGGTTTGCAACTGTTTTATAGTTTCTGATCAAGGGTATGCTTGAATTTTGTCAATTGCTGCCTCAGGCCTGACCAAATAATATTTAAGAACTTGACAGCATAACCAGGTCCCTGGACCTTGTCCTCATTGTTGTCCCACCCCTAGCCCATCAGGGCCTCTTGAAGACCTTGGGCTGCCGTTTTGAGATCTGCATGAGAATCAGAGGTTAGCATCATGTCATAAATGTAATGGAACAATCACACTGTCTCAGGGTAATACCATGTGGCCAAATCTTGAACCAGCAGGCCATAAGACAAAGTAGGGCTATGCAAATATCCCTGTGGCAATACTTGAAATGTTCATTACTGGCCTTCCCACATGAGAGCAAACTGCTCTTGACTAATAGCATCAATGTCAATAGAAAAGAAAATATCAGCCAAGTTGACTACATAGTGATGATATCAGCCCAGTTCCACTGAAAATGGATCCATCAGCTCAGTAATGTTCGGGACAGAGCATGCAGAATTGAGGTCATCTTGTTCAGCTCTTGGTAGTCCACTGTCATACCGCCAGGAATTTTCAGGCTTCTGGACAGGCTAGATGGGGGAGATGTATGAGCTGTATATTGGCTGAATGATCCCAACTTCCTCTAGCTTCAAAATTGTCTAGCGGGGTCTGCACCTGTGCCCATCAAGCCTAGTACGTGCTAGACATTTTGTGGGGGAAGTAATAAATGGTCAGTTCAACATGAAGCCGCCAGTCTCTGGTTCCCCGGCTTCCCGGATACCTTGACCTCTTTCGCAGTCATGCAGATTATCCGCCAGAGCCGGGCTCACTACTGGATTTCATGTGCTTTACAGCCGCCTTGTGGCAGAGGGAGGAACTGCTGCCACTGAGAGCCTCCTCCATAAAGAGAGCAGAACGTCCAAATTCTTTACATCTCTCTATAGCTAGTCCTGCCACCAGCAAATCATACCACAGCTGGCACCAGCTAATTTTCAGGGACTGGCCCTCAGTTCCCTGCTTCAGGGTGACACTCTCTTTTTTGGCGCTCCCCTCCCATTCCTGGCTGGGTTGTGGCTTCTTCTTGCTCACACCTGGGAGGGCCAGAGCTAGCAGCCTAGTTCTAGGTCGCCTAGGCAGGTGATAGCTCCCATGGCCTCACAGATGAGTTTATCTGTATATAGGGCTAATTATCCTGAAAGTCCCCACAAGGTGCTAGCCAAAATTAAATCTTTCATGCAGGCCATAAGCAGTTTTTTATCTGGATTCTGGTAGTGGTTGGCAAATATCATTTGCTGCATGCCGAATTCCCGTAACACCCAGACTAGATCTAAGTATGTAGTTCACTTTGTTACCACCCTGGCATATTGCTAGCATTGTCACAAATGGCCTTGGTTGCTGGCATTACCAGTTCATAAAATCATGTTACCTGCATTTCAGTAGCTCTGGGCAACATTTTGCAGCTTCTACCATGAAAAGGGCATGTTTTCAATATTCACCAGCTGGACCATTTCAGTAGGCACCAGATCTGTGTTTTGTGCCCCATCATTCAACAAATGCAACAGCCAAGCCGGCACCAATTCCCCGACGTGTGGCTTACACCAATTGTTCAAATTATGCAGTTCCATGGTTGTGTAGGTTGTGTAGGTAGTATGGCAGGTGGATTGTGGTGGTCCCCGTGGTCCCCCACTCCAGGCCAAGAGCTCCTCTATCTCCACCTTCTGATTGATAAGGGGGTGAGCATGTAAAATTATAGCCACTTTCCCCTTTGGGCCAGGGCTACTTGCTTGGGACAAGAAAACTGAGTCTTCTGACCATGTAGTATTCACTCAGCTGCCACCAGGCACTGGTCTAAGCTCTACTCCCTGTGCTGTGATTGCTGCAGTTGTAGTGTCACCTCATGTGTCTCATGATTCACCTGCTGCAGAACAGTAAGGAACAACAACTCTATCTGGCCCACTGCTTTTCTGTGGACTGCCAGGATTTTTGGTTTCAATTGCTCGAGAGCACTCCAAACCTCCTCCAGCTGGGGATGGACTTTTCAGTCCTCTGGAAATGTCCAGTTTATCAGGTATGCTGCTACTGGATACCATAAGGAACTTGGAGGGTACATCTTCACCATCTCCATCCAGGGTTGCATCTCCGTGGGGGTGGGACATTCCCCAGCACCATGCATCTCATTGTACCTACCCTGCTTGCTGTGCCACTTGTTGGGCCCCAGGTTCCCCTCGGTAAGTGTGATGCCAAGGTTAAAGAAAGCATGTGGAGCCAACATGGGGGAAGAAAGGCAACAAAAACTGCAGTGCACTTTATTGTTCAAGCCCAGTTTTTATACAATGCAGGATGATTTGCACATATGCCTCCTCCTGCTGCTGTAGTAAATTATAGATAAGACAGCAGGTTTTATAACTGTGGGAGCAACAATACATGCCTTTCCACTTCTGGATCATGTCCTTTGGCATAGTTACTGCACAGGCTTTAGCTGGCAACAAGGGCCTCACAAATGTGAATTTATCTGGTCTCAATCATTGACATTAAAGAAGGGGAGAGATGAAAGGAAGAAAAGGAGAGAACAGGGAAGAAAAGGGTGAGAGAAAAAAAGGGACAGTGTAGGAGAGGGAGGGAAAGGGAAGAAAAGGTAGAGAAAAAAAGGTTTTGGAAACTTGTGATCCAAGTAGTTCTTGGTTGCACTCTGGAGACTTGTATCATTACCAACCAGCCAATGTAGGGAATAACAAACAAATGTTCAAAGCTCAGTTGAACAAGATCCTTAGTAGTGTTTAATTAGCCAAGTTGGAAGTTGACTGATGTTTCAGTCGGGGAACTTTTCTGCACCTGGTTTTTGAACAGCCAAATCTGTTTAATGCAATTACATTTGAGAGGAAGATTTAGAAGCCATTAACTGAACTGAAAAATATGTTTTCTTACTATCGTGTCAAACCTGAAATCCAAAAATGACATTGCATACGTCAGGAGGACATTTTCTGCAAAGATTTTATATTAGGCCACTTTGAAACCTTGGGCTTGCCTGGTCAAAGCACATACAAGAAGCAACTACTACAAGTTGATGCTTCCTGTTTCTCTATCCTCTTCTTTTCTCTTTCTCCTCTATCTAAAATCAATAAAATCTTTTAAAATATTTTTATTAATTCATGCATACTCTTTTTGTAATTTTTGTTGTTTTAACTTCCAGCTACTAATAATCAAAGCTTTTTAGTAATACATCATAATGTTAAGGACTTGGTGAGTTATCTCTTTCCCTAGCATTCTTGTGTTGATATCATTGGGTTAACTACTGCAAAGAACATTGTTTGATTTGTATCAAGGTACAGTGTTGGCCCTGTTCAGTGGCTCAGTAGATAGAGTGTCTGCCTGGTGTATGGATGTCCTGGGTTAAATTCCCATTCAGGGTACACTAGAGAAGTCATCATCTACTTCTCTCCCCCTACTCCCTTCTCACTCTTTTTTCCTCCTGCAGCCAGTGGCTTGATTGATTGTGGCCCAGGGTGCTAAGAATAGCTCAGTCCCAGCATTAGCCTCAGACACTAAAAATAGCTTGGTACTCTAACATTAGCCACATATGGGTTGCCAGAAGAATCCCAGTTGGGGCAAACATGGGAGTCTTCCTCATTATCTTGCAGGGAATCACCCATTTAACCTTGAACCCTCTATGACTTGGATTGGGGGACTTTATTTAAAATCCCTGAGTGAATGTCTCTTGGATGCAAAGACCATGAAGCTGTGTGAGTGAGTGACCTTTGTGCTGACACAAAGAAATGCATGTGAACAGGCTTTAGAAAATTAGCCTAGAGGTCCTAAATTGCCCCTTCCTTGTGCTTATTAATTAACAAAAGAAAAAGAATGTACTGACCAAAATTAGCCCTTTCTCCATTTCAGCAAAATGGCCATTAATTATTATTTTTCCCTCTCACCTCATCTTCCTCTCTTGTAATCCTGTTACCTAGGTTTTGCTTCTGATCAATAAAAGCTAAGGGAGAAAAAAATTTCAGTAGGTCTTCTTTACCTCCCTTGGCAGGTCTTCCCCTCTCCCTCTTGACATAAGTTTGTGACTTGAGTATACTTCTTCCATGCAACACTGGCAGTTCCCAGAGGGCTGGAGTATTACAGTATCTCATTTCCTCTTACACATAAAAAAAAGGTGCAGTATCCTGAGTGCAACAACCTGGGGTCAAACTGCCTGGCATAAAATCCCAGCTTCATCAGTTGTTGATCTATCAAATAAGAGTGACTTCACAAGGTGGAAAAGCAATAAACATACTTAAAATGTTTGCCTACATTACTTATCACGGACACATAATATTCCCTTGGACATATGTTTCCAAGCCATTGGACTGACTATCTGTCACATTTGCAGATAAGCACAAGCCCCTCAGCTTTTGTTATACAAACACATGCACAGACAAAATGACTTTCTGAAGGCAGGAGCATAGGATATATATAGTTATTAAAACATATTAAGTTTATTGCATTTTGATCTTTATGACAATACTGTTTATTAAGCAGGACAACTGTTTTATCCCATATTATCTACTTTATAGATTTTTTAAAAAATAAGCTGAAAACTATTATTACTCATATAAGTCCAAAACCAGATTTTCTGACTTCTGGTTTACACTTATTTTTTGGAGTAATTATCTAATGTTAAGCATGAATCCTTTTTTTGTGACTAAACAAATTATTTTAACTCTTAGAATTTGTAAAAAGAAGATAATATGACTTCACAGGGCTGCTGGAGAATGGAAGGATATGATATAAAAAGTGTCTAAACATGTTTTAGGCAGACAAAAATAGTAGCTATTTTTATATCCAGAATGTGGCTCTGCCTTTAAGCAGCAGTATTATATAAATATTTTAATGATAACACTTACTGGTATTTTCCCTAATCATTCAAATAATATGATTTTACTAATGAAGAGGTATAAAACTCAAATGAGAACAAAAATCAACTTAAAATTACCCATAATTTTACCACTCTGAAATATCTATTAATATTATAACATTTTGGTGTACATCATTATAGTCTTTGTAACATACACACATGGCTGGCTTTCTGGGTGTGCAGCCTATATACTCACACAAAACCCACACATTTAGAAGGGCCCTGTATTTGGTGTAATACTCTGTCATCATCTTGAAATTCCTCATAAGATTTGGACACAGAGTCCCACATTCTTTTTTTAAAAAAAAATTTACTTATTTATTTTAAAGAGGAGAGAGAGAGAAAGAGAGAGAGAGAGAGAAAGAGAGAGAGAGAGATAGAAGGGGGGAGGAGCAGAAAGCATCAAATCCCATATGTGCCTTGACCAGACAAGTGCAGGGTTTTGAACTGGAGACCTGAGCATTCCAGGTTGACGCTTTATTCACTGCACCACCACAGGTCAGGCCAGAGTCCAGCATTCCTAATTTGAACTTAGCTGTATAAATTATGTAGCTCTTCCAATACTCACATTAGAATTAAAACAAAATTGGAATGATGCCTAAAATCAAAATTAAACATACACTATTTGGTAACCTGCATTTGCATGTAACAAATTATTTCTATTTTCCAAAATCACAAAATGTTTTCTTATAATATGATTTGCATGACTGTATAATGTTCTACTCCACAGGTCAATGGAACTCCAATGTTCAGTTTAGATAGTTAACACTGTTATTGGCTTCAGTTTAGTAAGAATCCATTATAAGTCCTGAAGGGACATAATTGTTTATTATTGAAAATAAACAATTTCAAGATGTATTTAAAATATCCTATCTAATCAGGTAGTTATGGAAAACTAATCCTTACACTGATTTCTCAAAGTGTTGTGTCTTGAAATCTGTGTCAAGGGTGAATTTAACATACTAAGAATATAAGTAATAGAAAAGTATTACCTTTTTTGTTTCTGGAATTTGTGGATAAACACCATTAAATAAAACATTAAGGAAAATTAACCAAAATCTTAACTTTGTGCTCTTATGAAGATAGGATTTTGCTTGCCTTTCCAAAATGCATACTAATTGATGGAAAAATAAAGAATTTAAAACTCATCTAACACTGAAACATAATATGAAGAAGCCCATGAAAATAATGTAATACTTTATTATGAATACAAATTCTTAAGCTTTGTAATAAATATGATAAAATGATATATTAACAAATAGTTAAAAAGTAGAAATTCATAAAGTGCTCTTTATAACCAAGGTTCATGAGTTTAGTACCTATGTTTTCTTCTATGTAATTTATTGTTTCAGGTCTTATATTTAAGTCTTTAATCCATTTTGAATTAATTTTAGTACAGGGGAACAAAGTGTAGTCAAGTTTCATTCTTTTACATGTGGCTTTCCAGTTTTCCCAGCACCATTTTTTGAAGAGACTGTCTTTTCTCCATTATGTGTTGTTGGCCCCTTTATCAAAAATTATTTGACCATATATATGTGGTTTTATTTCTGGGTTTTCTATTCTGTTCCATTGGTCTGAGTGTCTATTTTTCTGCCAATACCATGCTGTTTTGATTACCATGGCTCTATAATATAATTTGAAGTCAGGTATTGTAATGCCCACAGCTTTTTTCTTTTTTCTTAGGATTTCTTTATACTATGGAATACTACTCATCCATAAGAAATGGTGACATCAGATCATTTACAACAACGCAATGGACCTTGATAACATTATACTGAGTGAAATAAGTAAATCAGAAAAAACTAAGAACTATATGATTCCATACATAAGTGGGACATAAAAATAAGACTCAGAGACATGGACAAAAGTGTGGTGGTTACGGGAGGGGGGAGAGAGGGAGCGGGTAGGGGAAGGGGAGGTGCACAAAAAAAACCAGATAGAAGGTGACGGAAAACAATTTGACTTTGGGTGATGGGTGTGCAACATAATCAAATGTCAAAATAACCTGGATATGTTTTCTCTGAACCTATGTACCCTGATTGATCTATGTCATGCCATTAAAATTAATAATAAAAATAAATTAAAAATAGAATAAAAGAACTTTTTCTCAGTATTTGAACAGTATAAAATAATAAGAAAGAACATTTTAAAAATGAGCCCAATAAAAGATTCTCTAATTGTAGAAAAGAGGTTTAAAATGGTTTTTGCAAATCAAGGAGAACATTTTGGATCAGATCTCAAAATGAAGACTAAGGTCCAGTGACATCAGAGACATGTTGGCATTAGAGATACTCCTAATTGTTCCCTTTGAAATCTCAACAAACTGAACAACTATAATGCAGAGAAAAAGCCCAGCTCAGCTTTCAGGTGCACCTAAAATAGCTACACACCAAGTGAACAAAAGGTTTGACTGGATGAAAAGGCAGATGGAAGATGAAAAGGCAGTGGGAAGACCCACTCCCTAAGGACAAAAGTTGGGGGACTGAGTTTTCTTTTTTCCTCACTGATCTGAGGGAAGGAGGTACTTTTAACATGGGTTTTGTTTCAGAAGAAATGGAGATACTGAGGGGCAGAAGGGGAAGGAGATGAATTAAGGTGGATGCAAAACGAAGAGCAAAAACAGTGCCAATTCCCAGGGTCTGCCTGGATTGCTTGGCTCCATTTGTGATCACTGACACTGGGCACACATACAGTCTATAGTGCTCTCTCAATCTGCATGTGATTAGCCCTTGGAAATCAAACCACAGGGTGCTGTGGTTTGCTTGATCTGACCATTCTTGGTCCACAGAATTTGGCCTGCAAGGTACTGAGGCATGCTTGATCTGCAGCTTGTGCCCGCACCCACCATACTCCCAAAGCTCAGGGACCTGGGTACTTGGGCACCATCAGCTCACAGTATGCTGCCCTTGCCCTGCCCATGGGCCATATTTTGAGTGATATTGGAGGGAGGAGCAGGCTGCAGCTCTCCTACCCTCTCAGGTCCTGCATTGCTCCTCCTGCTGTGCAAGAGTGGTGGTGGCAGATTGCCACCCACAGCTAACCTTCCACACCATAGTCTTGGGAGCTACTCTCTCCTGTGAAAGGCAGAGATGTCCAGCATTTGATCCCCTTCTCTGTTGATATGTGGGGTGAAGCACTCAGAGACCTGAGACTGCCATTGCTAAAGACATAAAATTGCAAAGCCCTAACAACAAGCCCCTCCCACCTATGGGACTGCAGCCCTGTATACATCATTACAACAGTGGCACCTCAGTAGAACACTTCCCAAAAACCTCACAGGGAAAAAACTTTTAATAAACCCCCACCTGCAGGAAAAAAAAGTAACCTCTCAAAAATGGAAAAAAAAATACAGTTTATTTGCTTTTTCTTATTTTGTTTTCTTTCTTTTTTTTCTTTCTTTTTTTCTTAGTAGAACTTTATTATCCTTTGTTCTTATATTTTATTCTTATTTTTTATTAGGGTTTTGTTTCTTATACATCCCCCTTTACTCTTTTTTTCTCTCTTCCCCTTTCTTCTCTTCCCTTTTTCCTCTCATATACTTTATTTTTCTTCAAATTATTATATTTTACTCATACTTTTTGTAATATTTTGTTTGTTTTTATTTTTTTCTTTCCTTTTTTATTTTTCTCAGTTTCTGCTCTTTTTTCTCTATAGATTTTGTTCTACTTATTTATACAATTTTTTTATTTCATCACTGTATTTTTTTTTTACAGAGACAGAGTCAGAGAGAGGAATACACAGGGACAGACAGACAGGAACAGAGTGATGAGAAGCATCAATAATCAGTTTTTCGTTGTGCATTGCAACACCTTAGTTGTTCATTGATTGCTTTCTCATGTGTGCCTTGACTGCAGGCCTTCAGCAGACCGGGTAACCCCTTGCTGGAGCCAGCATCCTTGGGTCCAAGCTGGTGAGTTTGTGCTCAAACCAGATGAGCCTGAACTCAAGCTGGCGACCTTGGGGTCTCGAACCTGGATCCTCGGCATACTAGTTTGTCACTCTACCCACTGCACCACTGCCTGGTCAGGCTCATCACTGTATTTTTTTTAGTTTTTATTTTTAGTTAACTCTTGTTAATGTTAGCAATACAACTTTCAAATGCTATAAAATATAAAATATCATGGATATACAATACAGAGACATAGCTCAGATAGTGATAAAAAATCTACAGAAAAAATATCTCAATTACATGGAAACTTGGTAGGTAGGTGGAAGAGAATTTAAAATTCTCAATATACTCAGAGATACAAGAAAACACTGACAGGTAATTAAGTGAATTCAAAAAACAAATTAATGAAAAAAATAGTGCATCACCAAAAAAAAATTGAAATCTTAAAAAAAGTACCAAACAAAGATGAAGACCTCAATACATGAACTGAAAAATGAGGTAGCAGACTTAGCTAATAGAACCAGTCAATTAGAGAATAGAATTATGACATTAAAGACAGACTACTAGAAATACTACAGAGAAGAGAGAGACTCACAAATTAAAAAAAAAAAAAATGAGAAAGCCATACAAGAATTGTCTGGCTCAATCAGAAAGAACAATATAAGAAAAATGGGTATAGCAGAAGAAGAAAAGAGGGAAAAAGGAATGGAGAAGGTATTCAAACAAATAATAAAAACTAATTTTCCAAGCCTGAGGAATGAGTTAGAGCTTCAAATCCAAGAAAGAAACAGAAAACCAAGTTACCTCAACACAAATAGACCTACTTCAAGTCACATCACAATGAAATTATCAGAAATCAATGACAAAGAAAGAATCCTCAAAGCAGCTATGGAAAAAAAGAATTTAACATATAAAGGATGGCCTATTAGGTTGTTATCAGATTTCTCAGCAGAAACTCTATAAGCCAGAAGAGAATGATATCCAACATTTAAATACTGAAAAACAGAAACTCTCAGCCAAGAATACTATATCCTGGCCCTGGCTGGTTGGCTCAGTGGTAGAGCGTCGGCCTGGTATGCGAAAGTCCCAGATTTGATTCCCAGCCAGGGCACACAGGAAAAGTTCCCATTTGCTTTTCCATCCCTCCCCCTCTCCTTCCTCTCTGTCTCTCCTCCTCCCACAGCCGAGGCTCCATTGGAGCAAAAATGGCCCAGGCACTGGGGATGGCTCCATAGCCTCTGCCTCAGGCACTAGAATGGCTCTGGTCACAACAGAGCGATGCCCTGGATGGGCAGAGCATCGCCCCCTGGTGGGCATGCTAAGTGGATCCCAGTCAGGCACATGCGGGAGTCTGTCTGACTGCCTCTCCATTTCCAACTTCAGAAAAAAAAAATACTATATCCATCAAAGCTACCCTTCAAATAGAAAGGTGAAATAAAAACATTTACACTCATAGAGAAGCTGAGGGAATTTATCACCAGAAAAACCACATTGCAGAAAATATGAAAGAGGGTTATCTGACCAGATACAAAGAACAAAACAAAACAAAACTATAAGTAAAAGCTCTAAGATTACAATAAAAAATATATATAATCTGTGACAACAATTACATAAAAGGGGAGAAGACAGAGATCAACAGTAACAAAGAAGGATGAAGTGCATAAGCAATCATAAGATTATGAACTCTTGTAAATATAATAAATTTTCTTTTAATAATCTAATGGTGACCACCTTAAAAAATGCCATTGTTGAAACACATCGATTAAAAAAGGAAAAACAGCAAAAAAAAGTGTGGAATACCACCAAACAAAAACAAATGACAGAGAAACAAAATAGAAGAACATAACAAGATACAGAGCTATCAGAGAGCAATATATAAAATGACTATAGAAAATTTTCAAGTGTCAATAATTACACTAAATGTAAATGGTTTGAACTCACCAATAAAGTGGTACAGAGTAGCAGATTGGATCAAAAAGCAAAACCCAAACTTATACAGCCTTCAAGAGACACATCTAAACTGCAAAGAGAAAAATAGATTCAAAGTGAAAGGTAGGAAAAAAATTCTCCAAGAAAATAATATCCAAAAAAAAAAAAAAAAAAAAAAAAAGGTGCAGCCTTACTCATATTTGACAATGCTGGCTACAACACAACAAAAGTAACCAGAGACAAAAATGGCCATTTCATAATGATGAAGGGAACATTGTATCAAGAAGAAATAACAGTTCTTAATATATATGTACCAAACCAAGGAGCACCAAAATATATAAGACATATACTAACTGATCTAAAAACAAAAACACAATCATACTTGGAGATCTCATTATACCATTGATGGTTCTAGACCATTTAGCCAAACCGAAAATAAATAAAAAAATATTGCCCTTAAATGAAACACTAGAACAAATGGACATAATAGACATCTATAGGACATCTAATTTCAGACCATCAGAGTACACACTTTTCTTCAGTGTACCAGGAATATATTCAAGAAAAGACAATATGTTGAGTCACAAAACTAACAAAAATAATTTCAGAAAAACTGAAATTACCCCAAGCATATTCTCTGACTATAAGCCTTTATTTGAACCTAGAAATCAATTGCAAAAAGAGAAGTAAAAATATCCCCCAAAATTTAGAAATTAAACAACATATTTTTAAAAAATAACTGGGTCAAAGAAGAAATAAAAGAAGGGCTCAAAAGATATATACAGACAAATAAAAATGACAACATGATGTATCAGAATCTCTGGGATGCAACAAAAACAGAAATAAGAGAAACATTTATTATAATTACAGGATTATATCCAAAAAACAAGAGAGAACACAAGTAAACAATTTAACATCACATCTTAAGTAACTAGAAAAGTAAGAAAACAGGCCACCAAAAATCAGCAGAAGAAAGGAAATAATAAAAATTAAAGCAGAAATAAATAAAATAGAGAACAAAAAAACTATAAAAAAATTAATACAGCCTGACCAGGAGGAGGCACAGTGGATAGAGTGTTAGACTGGAAAGTTGAAGACCCAGATTTTAAACCTCGAGGTCATCAGCTTGAGCAGAGGCTCATATCTTTTTAGTAAGGCTCACCAGCTTAAGCCCAAGGTCACTGGCTTAAGCACCGGGTCACTTGGTCTGCTTTAGCTCCCTGGTCAAGGCACATATGAGAAAGCAATCAATGAACAACTAAGGCACTGCAACAAAGAACTGATGCTTCTCATCTCTCTCCTTTCCTGTCTGTCTGTTCCTATCTGTCCCTCTCTCTGTATCTCTCTGTCCCTGTCACAAAAAATTAATAAAACAAGGAGCTTGTTCTTTGAAAATATTAACAATATTGACATATACCTGACAAGATTCCCTAAGGAAAAAAGAAAAGGCTCATATAAACAAAATCTGAAATGAAAGAGGAGAAACGACCATATATATATGGATCATTGTAGAACACTATGAAAAATTTTATGCCACAAAATTTAACAATTTAGAAGAGATAAATAAATTTCTAGAACTGTACAATATTCCTAGACTAAGTCACAAGGAGATGCAAAGCCTAAATAGATCCATAAGCAGGGAGAAAACAGAGACAGCTATCAAAAATCTCCCCCAAAACAAAAGCCAAGGACCAAATGGCTATGCTAGTGAAATCTACCAAATATTTGTAGAAAATTTGGTTCTTATCCTTCTCAAAGTATTCCAAAAAATTAAAGAGAAAGCAATACTTCCAAACACATTTTATGAGGCCAACATATCCTTCATACCAAACCCTAGCAAAGTCAATACAAAAAAAAACAAACTATAGACCAATATCACTAATGAATACAGATGCAAAAATCCTAAACAAAATAGTAGCAAATTTAATAAAACAACATATTAAAAAAATAATACATCACAATCAAGTGGGATTCATCCCAGAAACAAAAGGATGGTTTAACATACATAAAATGATTAATGTAATACATGATATCAACAAAACAAAGAACAAAACCCATATGATCCTATCAATAAACAAAATGAAGGCATTTGATAAGATACAACATAGTTTTATGTTTAAAACACTTAATAAAATGGGTATAGAAGGAAAATACCTCAATATAATAAATGCTATACATGACAAACCATCAGCTAACAGCATACTAAATGGTAAAAAGCTGAGAGCTTTTCCTCTAAAATCAGGAACAAGCCAAGGCTGCTTACTCTCTACACTTCTATTCAGCATAGTGCTGGAAGTTCTAGCCAAAGCAATCAGACAAGAGAAAGAAATAAAAAGCATTTATTTTTGGAAAGAAGAAGTAGAAGTTTCATTTTTTTTGCAGATAATATGATCCTACATGTAGAAAATTGCAAAGACTCCACAAAACAGTTATTAGAAACAATAAACCAGTACAGTAAGGTTGCGGGATACAAAATTAATATACAGACATCTATTGCTTTCTTATATGTCAACTATGAAACTTTAGAAAATGAACTCAAAAAAGCAATTCCTTTTACAGTTGCAACAACAAAAAAATAAAATACATAGAAATAATATAAAGACCTATATACTGAAAACTACAAAACATTATTTAAAAAAATTTAAAAAGACAATTAAAGTGGAAAAATATTCCATCTTCTTGGATAGAAAGAATAAATATAGTTGAAATGGCTATATAACCCAAAGCAATATACAAATTTAAGCAATTCTTATCAAAATTCCATTGTTATTTTTTAAAGAAATGGAACAAAAAATCACGTTTGATATAAAGCCATAAAAAATCCTGAATAATCAAAATAATTCTGAGAAGAAAAAAAAAATCCAAGTTATAGGCATTACAATACTTGACTTCAAATTCTACTACAGAGCCACGAAAATCAAAACAGTGTGGTATTGGCAGAAAAATAGACACAGAACCAAGGAACAGAATCAAGAGCCCAGAAATAAAACCACATATATAAGAGCAAATCATCTTTGATAAAGAAGCTAAATATACACAATGGAGAATAGCAAACCTCTTCAGTAAATGGTGCTCGGAAAATTTAAAAGCCATGTGAAAAAGAATGAAACGACTACAGTTTTTCCTTTTGCACAATATTAAATCAAAGCAGATTAAAGATCTAAACATAAAATCTGAAACAATAAATTACATAGGAGAAAACATAGCTACTAATCTCATGAACCTTGGCTGTAGAGAATATTTTATGTATTTGACCCCAAAGGCAAGAAAAGTAAAGGCAAGGACAAATAAATGGGATTATATCAACTAAGAAGCTTCTGCACAGTAAAAGAAACTGACAACAAAACAGACAACCAACTCAGATAAGAGGTTAATATTTAAAATTTATATATATAAAGAAGTCACAAAACTCAGCAACAAATGAGCAAACAGTTCAATAAAAAATTGGGGAGAAGATAGAAACAGACACTTCTCTCAAGAAGAAATACAAATGATCAACAGATATATGAAAAGATGTTCATCTTCACTAGCAATTAGAAAAATACAAATCAAAAGTACAATACAATGCCACCTAACACATGTTAGATTGGCCTATTATCAAGAAGACAGGTAATAACAAGTGTTGGAGTGGCTGTGGAAAAAAAAATAGCCATCATTCAGTGTTGGTGGGAATGTAAATTAGTACAACCACTGTAGAAGAAAGTATGGTGGTTCCTCAAAAAATTTAGAACTGCCAAATGACTCAGCATTCTACTGGGTATATACCACCAAAACTCGAAAACATTGATACATAAAGACACATGCACCCCCATGTTCATTCCAGCATTATTCACAGTGGCCAAGACTTGGAAACAACCAAAGTGCCCTTCAGTAGAGGATAGGATTTCAAAAATGTGCTACATACAGTATATACAATGGAATACTACTTAGCCATAAGAAACAATGACAGTATCATTTAAGACAGCATGGATGGACCTTGATAACATTATACTGAGTGAAATAAGTAAATCAGAAAAACTAAGAACTGTATGATTCCACGCATAAGTGGGATACAAAATTGAGATTTGTGGACATAGATTAGAGTGCAGTGGTTATCAGGGGGAGAGCAATGGTGGGAAGAGGGAGGGGTAGGGGGTTGAGAAAAGGGTATAAAAAGAAAAAAAATATATAAGGTGATGGAGGATGATTTGACTTTGGGTGATGTATATACAACATAATCTACTGTCAAAATGATGTGGAGATGTTTTCCCAAAATCTATGTACTCGTGGTGACCAAGGTCATTCTGTTAAATTAAACTTTCTAAATAAATAATAAAAAGACTAAAGTTCCACATCTTTAAAAACAGCAAGAATGATTAACCAAGCAAGCTTAAAAGTTTGTCATGTGAAAGATGAAAGAAAATGGAATCTTGACTGCAGTAAATTTAAAATTGGTGTGAATAGAAATGGTAAGTTTAACAGGAAGACAATGGAAATTACACAGAAAATTGGCCTAGTTCTCAAAATATAGATTTAATAAATAATAACAGTCACAATTTCATAGCTTCAAGAGCTCTTAGAATCATCAAATATAGATGCAGAATTCCTCTAAAAAGCTGTACCATCTATGCATTTTTGGTTTAGAGAACTTCTATAGATTCAGTTAAGCCAGTTGTATTAACCTATTGCAAATGTGAGTAATTTTTAATAATATGTCCTCTTTTCCCTTCAAGAATTTTGCTAAACACTAAAGTCTCAGTCAAAAAACTACTAGACCTGATAAATGAATTCGGCAAGGTGGCAGGATATAAAATCAATACTGAGAAATCAGAGGCATTTTTATACACTAGTAATGAACTGTCAGAAAGAGAAATCAAGGAATCAATCCCCTTTACCATTGCAACAAAAAAATAAAGTACCTAGGAATAAATCTAACCAAGGAGATTAAAGACTTGTACTCAGAAAATTATAAAACATTGATAAAAGAAATCAGGGAAGATACGAATAAGTGGACGCATATACCGTGCTCATGGTTAGGAAGAATAAACATCATTAAAATGTCTATATTACCCAAAGCAATTTATAAATTCAATGCAATACGGATTAAAATACCAATGACTTACTTCAAAGATATAGAACACATATTCCAAAAATTTATATGGAACCAAAAGAGAACACGAATAGCCTCAGTAATCTTGAAACGGAAGAATAAAGTGAGAGGTATCACACTTTCGGATATCAAGTTATATTATAAAGCCATTGGACTCAAAACAGCATGGTGCTGGCATAAGAAAAGGCACATAGATCAATGGAACAGAACAGAGAACCCAAAAATAAACCCACAACTCTATGGACAACTGATATTTGACAAAGGAGGTAAGAAAATAAACTGGAGTAAAGACAGCCTCTTCAACAAATGGTGTTGGGAACATTGGACAGCTACCTGCAAAAAAATGAAACTAGACCACCAACTTACACCACTCACAAAAATAAACTCAAAATGGATAAAGGACTTAAATGTAAGTCATGAAACCATAAGCATCGTAGAAGAAAACATAGGCAATAAGCTCTCTGACATCTCTCACAGCAATATATTTGCTGAATTGTTTCCACAGGCAAGTGAAATAAAAGAGAGGATAAACAAATGGGACTTTATCAAACTAAAAAGCTTCTGCACAGCTAAAGACAATAAGAACAGAATAAAAAGACAAACTACACAATGGGAGAATATATTTGACATTGCGTCTGATCAGGGGTTAATAACCAAAATTTATAAAGAACTTGTAAAACTTAATACCAGGAAGACAAAAAATCCAATCCAAAAATGGACAAAAGAAATGAATAGACACTTCTCCAAAGAGGACACACAGATGGCCAATAGGCATATGAAAAAATGATCAACATCACTAATGATTAGAGAAATGCAAATTAAAACCACAATGAGATATCACCTCACACCTGTCAGAATGGCGCTGATCAACAAAACAACACAGAATAAGTGCTGGCGAGGATGTGGAGAAAAGGGAACCCTCCTGCACTGCTGGTGGGAATGCAGACTGGTGCAGCCACTGTGGAAAACAGTATGGAGATTCCTCAAGAAATTAAAGATCGAACTGCCTTTTGACCCAGCTATACCACTGTTAGGAATATACCCCAAGAACACCATAGCACTGTTTGAAAAGAAGAAATGCACCCCCATGTTTATGGCAGCATTGTTCACAATAGCAAAGATCTGGAAACAGCCCAAGTGTCCATCAGAGGACAAGTGGATTAAAAAGCTTTGGTATATATATACTATGGAATACTACTCAGCCATAAGAAATGATGACATAGGATCTTTTACAACAACATGGATGGGCCTTGATAACATTATACTGAGCGAAAGAAGTAAATCAGAAAAAAATAAGAACTATATGATTCCATACATAGGTGGGACATAAAGGTGAAACTCAGAGACATGGATAACAGTGTTAGGTTTACAGGGTGGGGGGAGGAGAGGGAGGGGGTTGGGGGAGGGGAGGGGCACAAAGATCATGGCTTTTTAGCATTTGCCATATTCCCCCCTTAATCTATAGACAGACAGCAAATATTTACTTATGGTGTTTCCACCATAAAGACTGCTGTCTTAGGGACAAATGCTGATGAACTATTTCAGCAGTTCCTCCTTCTTCAAAGACTTATATGTCAACATAGAGCTCCATGTTTCATAGGACATACTCAAGCTCACTCCATGCTCCCTGGAGCTTTAGCACAAAGGAATGTCCTTTTTTTTTCTTTTCTTCTTTTTGTTTCTCTTTTCTTTTTTTTTGTTGTTGTATTTTTCTTTCATTTATTTATTTTTTGTATTTTTCTGAAGATGGAAATGGGGAGGCAGTCAGACAGACTCCCGCGTGCGCCTGACCAGGATCCGCCTGGCATGCCTATGGGGGGGGGGAATGTCTGCCCATCTGGGGTGTTGCTCTGTTGCAACCAGAGCCTTTCTAGCACCTGAGGCAGAGGCCATGGGGCCATCCTTAGTGCCCGGGGTGGCTTTGCTCTGGTGGAGCCTTGGCTGTGGGAGGGGAAGAGAGAGACAGAGAGGAAGGAGAGGGGAAGGAGTGGAGAAGTAGATGGGCACTTCTTCTGTGTGCTCTGACTGGGAATCGAACCCGGGAATCCTGCACACCAGGCCAATGCTCTACCACTGAGCAAACCGGCCAGGGCCTAGGAATGCCCTTGTTGATCAAGCTACCCAAAAGAAAATTATATGGAGCAACCATGACAGACCGAGCAAGTCAGTCTCATACTATTCATCAACGGAACACTGCAGCCTGGTGTAAACAGTTTCAACTTTCTCGGGAAGCAGCATGGCAGATTGGGAAATCCTGTCCAAGGGGTTCTATACTGCTCCTTCATTTGGAGTTAACCCTCAAGGACCCCTACCAGGACAACTTTGGCAGTTGGATGTTACTCATATACCTTCATTTGGCAAACAGTCGTATGTCCACATTACAGTGGATACATATTCTGGATCTATAGTAACCTCTGTCAGAACAGGAGAGGCTGCTAAGCATGTTATAGCTCATTGTCTGTATGCATTGTTCTATTATTGGATTTCTTAAACTGGCTAAACTGAAAATGTTCCTGCATATGGAGCAAAAACATTTACTGTATTTTGTCATGCTTACAATCTATAAAGTTAAGGTATTATTAAAGTGTACTCAGCAAACATTTCAAGGTCAATTAAAAAAAATTTAAAAGGGGGTAGTCATATCCTGGAACTCTTACGGGTCTACCATATCATGCTTCTTACTTAAAAAAAATAATTACATTTATTTTGAATGCTGATGAACAGGAGACACCAAATCTTTTTCGCCTGCAAACTAGTACCTTCTTTATTAGATCCAGCTAATAACACTGTTTTGTCTTTTTTCCAAATAGCTCCAGATATATGGAGAAGATTTATATGGGCAGATGCGGATCCTCAAACCCCTCAGCGAGATCTTCTGAGCATGGCTTTTATGATACCTAGAGGCAGAAAAAGCCCAATAGAGATCAGGGGAACTACCAGCTTTTAGGATACACCCTTAAAGGCTCCAACGCCCCAAAGGGGTCTCATAGGATGCCATCTGGGTCCTGCTTCAATAGTGGAAAGTAAGGTCATTGAGCTAAAGCCTGCCAGGCTTACATGCCTCTGCTGTGAGGAAACAGGAACACTGGAAGGTAGGCTTCCCCCTCGCTCCTCTAAGGGAGGGTTCAGCCTCTTCCAGCCCTGCTCCAACCACCTATGACCTAACCTTGCCCAGAATGCTGGGGTTTGCCACTGAAGACTGAAGGTGCCCAGGGCCATCAGCCCTATCTACGACACTGTGGACGAGCCTAGGGTATTTCTTCCAAGAAGCAGGTAAACTGATCTCATTTCCACAAGGGCCACTTAACTATGTTTTGCCTGAATAGTCATGTTTTTTATTCTTCCCTCAAAGATCTCTGTTGTGGGTGTTGATAGTCCTATTTTCTTCTGCTTTGCTTAATATATAGTGTTTCCTTTATCCCTCCTACCTCAATGCCCCACTCATATTTCAGGCTGGGACCTACTCCTAGTTTAGAGCTCTCTTTCCCCCTTTTGCCAACTTCTATTATGAATCTACCTTTGCCGCCCAGCTTAGTGTATCCCAAGGTTCTCTTTATTATGCCACAGTCGCAGAGCTCCAGGGAAAAGCAACCTAATCTCATCTCTCCAGGCAGAGGAGAACAGAAGCTCCATATCCACGCATGCTGCAAATGGCTTTTCCAGTCTACCTGAATCATTACCAGCTAGAAGCAGCGGTCATTGGGACTTGGACATGAGCTGCAAAGTATAGAATGGTGACAACAATTCCAGTGCCATGATGACTTTTCCTGGATGTGGACTTTTCTGGACTCCTGCTCCCTGTGATAGCTCCTAACAGACTGAACTGTGGTTGGGTTGCATTTTTCAGGAATTTGGCATGGTGTTGGGGCCAGCTTGGACTTGGTGAACATGTTAAGGACACTACACTTTTATGGATTCTTGCTGTATTGGCCAAGAGTTTGCTTAAAGGCTTTTAATCACTGTAAAAAAATAGAAGACTGGATAAAGAAGATGGGGCACATATACACCAGCGTATACTATTCAGCTAGAAGAAATGATGACATCTGATCACTTACAGCAGAATGGTGGAATCTTGATAACATTATGTGGAGTGAAATAAGTGAATCAGAAAAAAACAAGAACTGCAGGATTCCATACATTGGTGGGACATAAAAACAAGACTAAGAGACATGGACAGGAGTGGGGTGGTTACAGGGGGTGGGGGGAGGGGAGGAGGGAGAGGGGGAGGGGGAGGGGTACAAAGAAAACTGTATAGAGGGTGACGGAGGACGATCTCTCTTTGGGTGATGGATATGCAACAGAACTAAATGACAAGATAACCTGGAAATGTTTTCTTTGAATATATGTACCCTGTTTTATTGATGTCACCCCATTAAAATAAAAATTTATTTATAAAATAAAAAGAATTTTGCTAAACAGAAGCCTGTATCAGTGTCAAGTGTCTTAACTATAAATATTGTAGTCTCATTGGACATCATTTAATTGTGATCATTCAAGACTTCTTCTAACATTGAAAAATAATGCTTTTTTATACTTTCTTATATAATGGTTGCACTAATTTGCATTCCCATGAGCAGTGCATGATGGTTAATTTTTTTCCATAGCCTCTCCAACAGTTGTTCTTCTTGATAATAGCCAATCTAACAGGTTAGGTGATATTTCAGTATAGTTTTTTTTTCCACTGTAGTTTTGATTTGTATTTCACAAATACTTAGTGAATATGAGCATCTTTCATATATCTGTTGGCCATTTGTATGGTGGTTTTTGAAAAAACTAATGAGAGAACTACCATATGACCCAGTAATCTCTCAACTAAGTATCTAACTGAAAACTGAAAAACATTAGTATATAAAGACACATGAACCCTCATGTTAATTTCAGTATTTACAATGGTGAGGACATGGAAACAACTGAAGTGTCCCTCAGTAGAAGATTGGATAAAAAAGAAGCAGTACATCTATACAATTAAATACTAGTCAGCCATAAAAAAATGATGACATATTACCATTTACAACAATATAGATGAATCTTGAGAACATTATACTGAGTGAAATAAGTAAATCAGAAAAAAGTTAAGAACTCTATGATTTCACACATAGGTAGGATATAAAACTGAGACTCATGAACATAGATAAAAGTAAAGTGGTTATCAGGGGGAGGGTGATGTAAGGAAGGAGGATATGTGGGAAGGAGTGGGAGGAAGAGTGTAAAGAGAGACTGATATATGATGCCAGAAAATGGTTTGACTTTGGGTGATGTTATACAACATAATCAACAGTTCAAATGCTATAGAAATTTTTACTTGAAATCCATGTACTCTTATTGGTCAAAGTCCCCCTATTAAATGTAATTTTCTACATACAATTAAAAAATAATAATGCTTTTTCTAACACTCATACTCTCATTGGGCTCATTTTATAAGATATAACAGTTTTGAGAATTCATGGTTTTAGAATGAATTTTACATATCTACTTGCTTAAATAATGTATTTTAAATACAGAAATGTGTATTTTCATTTAATCTATGTTATTGGTGTTGACTTTTGTTTTAACTGAACTATAAAAACAATCCTGTTTTCTGTTTTTATAAACTCAGCACCACATAAGTACAAATATGTGTGTGCATGTGCATGTGTATTTTTAAGAAGAAACTACTCTGACAATAGTTCAGTGTACTGAAGTCTTATTATTCTAGGTGTGGTCAATGGATCAGAAGCATCTGAATCATGTGGGAGCCTCTAACCAAGACAAATTTTTTGAAATAGTTTGAGAAGGATAAGAGTTAGTTCTTCTTTGAATATTTGGTAGAATTCACCTGTGAAGCCATCTGGCCCAGGGCTTTTGTTTATTGGGAGTTTTTTGATAACTATTTTTTTTAATTTATTTATTTTAGAGAGGAGAGGGAGAGAGAGAGAGAAAGAGAGAGGAGAGACAGAGAGAGAGAAGGGGGGAGGAGCTGGAAGCATCAACTCCCCTATGTGCCTTGACCAGGCAAGCCAGGGTTTCAAACCAGCAACCTCAGCATTTCCAGGTCAACGCTTTATCCCACTGCACCACCATAGGTCAGGCTTGATAACTACTTGATCTCATTTATTGTAATCGGTTTGCTTAGGTTTTCTGATTCTTCCAAATTGATTTTTGAAAGATTATATATTTCAAGGAATTTGTCCATTTCATCTAGGTTGTTTAGTTTTTTGCATACAATTCTTCATAGTATTTTCTTACAATCCTTTGTATTTCTGTTGTGTCAGTTGTTAATTCTCCACTCCCAAAAAAGAAAAGTCCTGGGCCTGATGGCTGCACAAGTGAATTCTACCAAATATTCAAAGAACTATCTCCTATTCTTCTCAAGCTATTTCAAAAAACTCAAGAGGAAGAAAGACTTCCAAGCTCCTTTTATGAGGAATGCATTATTTTGATTCCAAAACCAGGCAAAGACAACACAAAGAAAGAAAATTATAGGCCAATATCCCTGATGAACTTAGATGCCAAATCCTCAACAAAATATTAGCAAACCAAATCCAGCAATATATGAAAAAAATTATACACCATGATCAAGTGGGATTTATTCTGGAGAGGCAAGGCTGGTACAATATTTGCAAATCAATCAATGTGATTAATCACATAAACAAAAGGAAGGAGAAAAACCACATGATAATTTCAATAGATGCAGAAAAAGCATTTGAAAAAATTCAGCACCCATTTATGAACAAAACTCTCAGCCAAGTGGGAATACAGGGAACATACTTTAACATGATAAAGGCCATATAGGACAAACCCACAGCCAACGTCATACTCAATGGGCAAAATTTAAAAGCAATCCTCCTAAGATCAGGAAAAAAAGTAGGGGTGCCCCTTTCACCACTCTTATTCAACATAGTTTTAGAAGCCCTAGCCACAGCAGTCAGACAAGAAAAAGAAATAAAAGCCACCTAAATTGGAAAAGAAGAAGTAGAACTATCATTATTTGGAGATGATAGGATAGTGTATATAGAAAACCCTAAAGTCTCAGTCAAAGAACTACTGGATCTGATAAATGTATTCAGCAAGGTGGCAGGATATAAAATTAATACTCAGAAATCAGAGGCATTTTTATACACTAACAATGAAATGTCAGAAAGAGAAATTAAGGATGCAAACCCTTCACCATTGCAACAAAAATAATAAAGTATCTAGGAATAAATTTAACTAGGGAGATTAAAGACTTGTACTCAGAAAATTATAAAACATTGATAAAAGAACTTAGGAAAGATACAAACAAGTTTAAGCATGTACTGTGCTCATGGTTAGGAAGAATAAACATCATTGAAATGTCTATATTACCCAAAGCAATTTATAAATTCAATGCAATATGGATTAAAATACCAATGACTTATTTTAAAGATATAGAACACATATTCTAAAAAATTATATGGAATCAAAAGAGAACACGAATAGCCTCAGCAATCTTGAAAAGAAAGAATAAAGTGGGAGGTATCACACTTTTGGATATCAAGTTATACTACAAGGCCATTGTACTCAAAATAGCCTGATACTGGCATAAGAACATGCATATAGATCAATGGAGCAGAACAGAAAACCCAGAAATAAACCCACACCTTTATGGATAACTGATATTTCACAAAGGAGATAAGAGCATACAATGGAGTAAAGACAGCCTCTTCAACAAATGGTGTTGGGAAAATTGGACAGCAACCTCCAAGAAAATGAAACTAGATCACCAACTTACACCATTTACAAAAATAAACTCAAAATGGATAAAAGACTTAAATGTAAGCCATAAAACCATAATCATCTTAGAAGAAAACATAGGCAGTAAGCTCTCTGACGTCTCTCGCAGCAATCTATTTGCCAATTTATCTCCATGGGCAAGTGAAATAAAAGACAGGATAAACAAATGGGAATATATTAAACTAAAAAGCTTTTGCACAGCTAAAGACAATAAAAACAGAATAAAAAGACAAACTACACAATGGGAGAACATATTTGATAATACATCTGATAAGGGGTTAATAACCAAAATTTATAAAGAATTTGTAAAACTCAATACCAGGAAGACAAACAATCCAATCAAAAAATGGGCAAAAGAAATGAATAAACACTTCTCCAAAGAGGACATACAGATGGCCAATAGGCATATGAAAAAAAGCTCGGTGACGTCACGGAAATGGCGCCGTGAGCAGCGCGTCCGACAGATCTCCCCAAAATCACAACAAATTTATCAACTAGAAACAGGAAAATTTATCTTCGGAGCAAACTGAAAGCAATAGGACTGTTATCACTCGAATCTGAGAGACAAGGGTGTGGAGGAAGCTACCCCAGGGACGCTCATTCAAGCCGCGAGAAAGTGCGCCTGTGGTAAGTCATCCCGCACTCGGAAGCCGCCGCCGGGCCGCCGCCGCCAGCCGCCGCCGCCAGGCCCGGGTCGGTTGCAGAACGAACGGCGAGCAGCTGCTGGCGCGCTCCCGGTCTGGTTGCAGACCAAGCATTGCAGACCAAGCACCGCTAACGTTCCCAGCGGCCCGCGCACAGGGAGCGGGAGAGGCCCCAGGGCGGTATTCCCTACTTGGGAGATTCTCTCCACGGGCGGGGCACCTCACCCAGCCATTCAAGCTAACAATCAAGCGTTGGGGGAGGGGCGCGCGTAGGCAGCCTGAAATACCTTTGGGAGCACAGCTGCAACCCAATTACTATAATTAACTTAACCCGTGAAATCTGCGCACCCTCGGTTCTAATTGATAAGATCTCTCTCAGTTCACCGACCCAAGACAAGAGGCGTGATATTTTTTGGTGCCTCTCACTAAAGGGGCGGGGGCAACTTCTGATTGATAGAGCCTCCATATTCAGGGATAAACGCTAACAAGAAGGACTTGGCAGATAATAAGATCTATAGCACACTAGTCGCAAGCAGAGACTAGTGCCTCTTCTTACCGGCCAAAACAGGCTACAAAGTGTGGAAAGCCTGGGTTGAGAGGTCCAACGGAATGCTAGGCGCTGAACAATCACCTTGACAACAATTGACTCCCACCCCCGCCTGATTACACTGGATGCCCTGACTGTCAGAGCCCTTCCCAGAGCCTTGCACTGAGTGGGGATAGAGTGGGGATTTCCCAGCTCTTTGAGCCTCTTACTCCCCCGGCAGAAGCAGTGGCAGCCTAGTGGCTGGATCGCCAGGCTGCTGGTTCGGGAAGGGGGGACTGGGAGAGAGAATCCACGAAGGCGAACTCTCTCGTCGGTAGACCCTGCAGACGCCGGCAGGCCTTGACTACCAGCAAGACTAAAGCCAATTGTGTGACATTGCCGTAGAACCCCATCAATTGCAAGTCCCTGCCTGGGTGTGGCGCAGGGGCAGGGCCTGGGGTGCAGAGTCGCCGACCGGGAAGAGGGAGAGAGGAGAAGGAGGAAGAGGTTGACATCTCAAAATCAGGAAAAATCCACAGACTTTGCAGCTTGTTCCACTGTTTGTTTGTTTTTTTTTTGTTTTTTTTTTGTTTATTGTTGTTGTTGTTGTTGTTTGTTCCTTCTATCTTATTGCCTTTATTTCCTCCACCTCAGTCCTTCTATTCTCTGCCCATCTTATGCTTCCCTTTTCTTGAACTACACTACCCATAAGTGTTACATTTTATTTCTCTTCTTCATCCTCACCCTCCTTTGGGGTTATACTCCAGGACACTTAATTCTCACTCTCTCCTCTTTTGTTTTTTTTTTGCCTTATTTTGTTTTTTTCTCTTCCTTTTTTATTTCTTCCTTCGTTTTTCTCTTTTTCTTATTTTTTCCTTTCTATTCGTTTTTTCTTTTCTCGTTTTACTTTCCTCCCATTTAATCCTCAATCACGAACAAATTAGTTAATTTGGGACTCAAGGTTTTTTTTGGCTTTGTTTTTCTTTTTCGGTTTTGTTTTTGTTTTTTTCTGGTTGGTTTGTTTTTGTGGCATTTTGGGTCCTCCCAACCCAAGGTCTCCATTGTATTTGGTCTTTGCTCCACTTAATACAACGTATTTTTACTTATTATTTTTATTTTTTCTTCTTGATTATTCCTTTTTTTGTCCTTTTTTCTGGTTCCCTCTTGTCCCTCTCATTATATCTCTTGGTTGACCGTCACCCGCAGGCAGATCAACTTATGCTTGTCTAAGAATTTCTTCCTTTTTTTTTTTTTTTTTATTTATTTTTTTATTTTTTGCCCCCTTGAACTCTACACCACAAACCAGGCCCTCCATTATAGACACGATATTTCCCTGAGGAGGGGAGAGGAGGGAAGGAGAACAAAGAAAAAAAAAAGGGGGAAATAATAAATTATTACTGCTTTTTTTTGTGGGGTGTTTTACCCTTTGTTTTTTGTTGTTTTTTTTTTGTTTTTTTTTTGTTTTTTTTGTTTTTTTGTTTTTTTTGTTTTTTTGTTTTTTACTTTTTACTCTTTATTAATTCTAATTAGTGCTATCAACAAGACCACCCTCAGATGCCAATAAGAAAGAGGAAATCGAATATTATGGATACAAAAGAAAGAGAGGTAACACAAATAGATGTGGAAAAATCTATGGAGAAAAGACTTAACATATTGGAAGCCTTGGAGCTAAATGACAGAGAATTTAAAATAGAAATCTTAAAAATACTCAGAGATATACAAGAAAACACGGAAAGGCAATATAGGGAGATCAGAAAACAACTCAATGAACACAAAGAATATATTACCAAGGAAATTGAAACTATAAAAACAAATCAAACAGAAATGAAAAACTCAATTCACGAGCTGAAAAACGAGGTAACAAGCTTAGCTAGCAGAACAACCCAGATTGAAGATAGGATTAGTGAAATAGAAGACAAACAACTTGAGGCACAACAGAGAGAAGAAGAAAGAGACTCAAAAATAATAAAAAACGAGAAAGCCCTACAGGAATTATCTGACTCCATCAGAAAGAATAACATAAGAATAATAGGTATATCAGAGGGAGAAGAGAAAGAAAATGGAATGGAGAATATACTCAAACAAATAATAGACGAGAACTTCCCAAGCCTGTGGAAAGAACTAAAGCCTCAAATTCAAGAAGCAAACAGAACACCGAGTTTTCTTAACCCCAACAAACCCACTCCAAGGCACATCATAATAAAGATGACACAAACCAATGACAAAGAAAAAATTCTCAAGGCAGCCAGGGAAAAGAAGAGTACAACATATAAAGGAAGGCCTATTAGATTATCATCAGATTTCTCAGCAGAAACTCTACAATCTAGAAGAGAGTGGACCCCAATATTTAAAGCCCTGAAAGAGAGGAACTTTCAGCCAAGAATACTATACCCATCAAAGCTATCCTTCAAGTATGAAGGAGATATAAAAACATTCACAAATACAGAAAAGATGAGAGAATTTATCACGAGAAAGCCCCCACTCCAGGAAATACTAAAGGGGGTTTTCCAACCAGATTCAAAGAACAAAAGAAAACAACACCACAAGTAACAGCTCCACCAAGAACACAATAAAATCAAACTTAAACTGTGACAACAAAGAAAAAAAAAAGGGGGGGAGAGAATGGAGATTAACAGTAGCAAAGGACGATGAAGTGCAGAAATACTTATAAGATAGGGTACTACAATGAATATGGTAGGTACCCTTTTCATTACTTAATGGTAACCACCCTAGAAAAAACCACCACAAAAACACATGACTTAAAAAAGGTAGCAACAGAGGAAAGAAGTATGGAACACAAACAAACAGAAACAAATGATAGAAAAACAAAAGAGAAGAATCAAACTAGATACAAAACTAACAGAAAGCAATTTATAAAATGGCAGTAGGGAACCCACAAGTGTCAATAATTACACTAAATGTAAATGGATTAAACTTACCAATAAAAAGACACAGAGTAGCAGAATGGATTAAAAAAGAAAATCCAACTATATGCTGCCTACAAGAAACACATCTAAGCAACAAGGATAAAAACAAATTCAAAGTGAAAGGCTGGAAAACAATACTCCAAGCAAACAACACCCAAAAAAAAGCAGGTGTAGCAATACTCATATCTGATAATGCTGACTACAAGACAGAAAAAGTACTCAAAGACAAAAATGGTCACTTCATAATGATTAAGGGAACACTGAATCAAGAAGACATAACAATCCTTAATATATATGCACCAAACCAAGGAGCACCAAAATATATAAGACAGCTACTTATTGACCTTAAAACAAAAACTAACAAAAATACAATCATACTTGGAGACCTCAATACTCCGCTGACGGCTCTAGATCGGTCATCCAAACAGAGAATCAATAAAGATATAGTGGCCTTGAACGAAATACTAGAACACCTGGATATGATAGACATCTACAGGACACTTCATCCCAAAGCGACAGAGTATACATTTTTCTCTAGTGTACATGGAACATTCTCAAGAATTGACCATATGTTGGGCCACAAAGACAATATCAGCAAATTTAGAAAAATTGAAATTGTACCAAGCATATTTTCTGATCATAAAGCCTTGAAACTAGAATTCAACTATAAAAAAGAGGGGGAAAAACCCACAAAAATGTGGAAACTAAACAACATACTTCTAAAAAATGAATGGGTCAAAGAAGAAATAAGCGCAGAGATCAAAAGATATATACAGACAAATGAAAATGAAAATACGACATATCAGAATCTCTGGGATGCAGCAAAAGCAGTAATAAGAGGAAAGTTCATATCACTTCAGGCCTATATGAACAAACAAGAGAGAGCCGAAATAAACCACTTAACTTCACACCTTAAGGAACTAGAAAAAGAAGAACAAAGACAACCCAAAACCAGCCAAAGAAAGGAGATAATAAAAATCAGAGCAGAAATAAATGAAATAGAGAACAGAAAAACTATAGAAAAAATCAATAAAACAAGGAGCTGGTTCTTTGAAAAGATCAACAAAATTGACAAACCCTTAGCAAGACTCACCAAGGAAAAAAGGCACAGGACTCAAATAAATAAAATCCAAAATGAAAGAGGAGAGATCACCACAGACATCATAGATATACAAAGAATTATTGTAGAATACTATGAAAAATTATATGCCACCAAATACAACAATCTAGAAGAAATGGATAAATTCCTAGAACAATACAACCTTCCTAGACTGAGTCATGAAGAAGCAGAAAGCCTAAACAGACCAATCAGCAGGGAGGAAATAGAAAAAACTATTAAAAACCTCCCCAAAAATAAAAGTCCAGGCCCAGACGGTTATACTAGTGAATTCTATCAAACATTCAAAGAAGACTTGGTTCCTATTCTACTCAAAGTCTTCCAAAAAATTGAAGAAGAAGCAATACTTCCAAACACATTTTATGAGGCCAACATAACCCTCATACCAAAACCTGGCAAGGATGGCACAAAGAAAGAAAACTACAGACCAATATCTCTAATGAATACAGATGCTAAAATTCTAAACAAAATACTGGCAAACCGAATACAACAACATATTAAAAAAATAATACATCATGATCAAGTGGGATTCATCCCAGAATCTCAAGGATGGTTCAACATACGCAAAACGGTTAACGTAATACACCATATCAACAAAACAAAGAACAAAAACCACATGATCTTATCAATAGATGCAGAAAAGGCTTTTGATAAAATACAACACAATTTTATGTTTAAGACTCTCAACAAAATGGGTATAGAAGGAAAATATCTCAACATGATAAAGGCCATATATGATAAACCATCAGCCAACATCATTTTAAACGGCAAAAAACTGAGGACTTTCTACCTTAAATCAGGAACAAGACAGGGTTGTCCACTCTCTCCACTCTTATTTAACGTGGTGCTAGAAGTTCTGGCCAGAGCAATCAGACAAGACAAAGAAATAAAAGGCATCCATATTGGAAAAAAAGCTCAACATCACTAATCATTAGAGAAATGCAAATTAAAACCACAATGAGATATCACCTCACACCAGTCAGAATGGCACTCATTAACAAAACAACACAGAATAAGTGTTGCCAAGAATGTGGAGAAAAGGGAACCCTCCTGCACTGCTGGTGGGAATGCAGACTGGTGCAGCCACTGTGAAAAACAGTATGGAGATTCCTCAAAAAATTAAAAATCGAACTGCCTTTTGACCCAGCTATCCCACTTTTAGGAATATACCCTAAGAACACATAGCACTGTTTCAAAAGAAGAAATGCACTCCCATGTTTATGGCAGCATTGTTCACAATAGCAAAGATCTGGAAACAGCCCAAGTGTCCATCAGAGGACGAGTGGATTAAAAAGCTTTGGTACATATATACTATGGAATACTACTCAGCCATAAGAAATGATGACATCAGATCATTTACAATAACATGGGTGGACCTTGATAACATTATACGAAGTGAAATAAGAAAAATCAGTGAAAACTAAGAACTATATGATTCCATACATAGGTGGGACATAAAAATGAGACTCAGAGACATGGACAAGAGTGTGGTGGTTATAGGGTGGGGGGGGGAGGAGAAGGAGAGGGTTGGGGGAGGGGAGGGGCACAATGAAAACCAGTTAGAAGGTGACGGAAGACAATTTGAATTTGGGTGATGGGAATTCAGCATAATCAAATGTTAAAATAACCTGGAGGTGTTCTCTCTGAACATATATACTCTGATTGATCTATGTCACCCCATTAAAATTAATAAAAAAAAACACATAACAGGCTCTAATGAATTTTGGATATTATACATAATACAGTATTGTTAGCTATAGGCATTATATTGTTTAGTAGTTCTCCAGATCTTAATTATTAGTATCTAATATCTGGTCCCCAAAGCAAAGCAGTCATTTGGAAGTCTCTGGAGGAGGACTTTACAAAGAAAAATACTATTTGCTTATTAATTCTTTTTTCTTGTTTGTATGGTCCCACAGCTAAGCAACATTTACCATCTCTCCATAATCAGTTAGAGGCACTTGATTGAAATCTGGAAAATGAAATGTGGAGTCAAGTGATGGACCTTATATTCAGGGATGGCTCCAAAAAATTTCATGTGATTTTTACATACCATACTTATATTTTGAAGCTGGATAAAGTGTATTTGTCTTAGGTCTTAAGGTGCAGTGGAATCACTCAACAGAAGAAACCTAGATTCTTTTTTTTTTTTTTTTTTTTTTTTTTTTGTATTTTTCTGAAGCTGGAAACGGGGAGAGACAGTCAGACTCCCACATGCGCCCGACCAGGATCCACCCGGCATGCCCACCAGGGGGCGATGCTCTGCCCCTCCAGGGCGTTGCTCTGTTGTGACCAGAGCCACTCTAGCGCCTGGGGCAGTGGCCAAGGAGCCATCCCCAGCGCCCCGGCCATCTTTGCTCCAATGGAGCCTCAGCTGCGGGAGGGGAAGAGAGAGACAGAGAGGAAGGAGAGGGGGAGTGGTGGAGAAGCAGATGGGCGCTTCTCCTGTGTGCCCTGGCCGGGAATTGAACCCTGGACTTCTGTATGCCAGGCCTACGCTCTACCACTGAGCCAACCGGCCAGGGCAAGAAACCTAGATTTTTTATTAACTATATGGAGCACATCACAATAGTTTATTGTCTCTCTTATTTTTAAATTATTACTACAGTCTAATGGTCTAATGGACTATTGTACCAATCAACTGTTAATAATAATTGTGTAAATGTAAACCAAAAAAATGTATGTTTTTAATACTCTTCAGGGATCCGGGAAAGCACTCAGTTGTTAAAATGACCAAATATTTTTTTTCTGATCATCTGATTATAGCATTAATCAATTTTGAAATTGTCTTTACTAACTGTTTTTGGCACAATTTTTTCTAAGACATAGTCCAACTTTTATTAAAGATTTGTTGAACTTGTTCTATTCACTCCAGCTAACATCCAGGTCATGAACATGTATACAATATTATTTGTAAATAGCTGAAGGTAAATTTATCAAAATAGGCATCACTTATGAACATTTCTAGAGCAATTTAATAAAATAAAAATAAAGTTAAGTTAAAAGACATTAAGTGAAAACCAAGCAAACCAGAAAAAATAATCTCAGCATTTGATTGCAAAGTTAGACTGGAGTCTTTTTTCTCTAAGAAAGATTTTTTGCTTACCATACATAATTATGTGAGAATATATTTTTAAATGGCTTTCCTGTTATATAACTATGGCAACTTCACTAGGCTAAAAGGAAGTATCCAAGGTCAAATTAGAGAACTGTAGCAAAATGGCAAACCTTTAACTTGTCTTTAGAGAAAACAATAAATTAGAAACATTATGATTAGTTTTAATGCACCCTTCTCTTTTGAAGAAAATGTGTGTTCTGTGTGTCCACATGTGCACCTGGATGTTTCATATCAAATTCTAAGAGGGGAAAAATATATTCTGGATACTTTCGAGTTACACTTGTAGGACTTTATCTTGCTATTCTGAATGGGTGGATTATTATATAAATGATAAAAATAACAAGTGTCCTTCTAACCTATAAAACAATAACTTCAACTGCCATAAAGATTTCTTTAACTCTCTCTCTTTACTATGCTTTCCTGTGCAGTGCAGACCACTAATGATTTTTGTTTATATAAGTTATAAATACTGAAATGTTGCCTAGAATTTGGCAGTAAATTCAATTACAGCTTCACCTTGTAGGGGGATGTTTTCCCCAACTTGGTGACAGGACACATATTTGAATACATACTGTTTTTGAAAACCTTAGATTCTGACCTATAGAATACTATAAACATGCTACTGTCAGTTCTTAATGTTTTCTCTGCTTTCTTTCACTTCCTTTTTCACAAAGAACACACACAAAGTTAACAAAGCCAAAATATTTTTTTTAATAAGGGAGAGAAAAAGAGAGACAGACAGACAGACAGGGACAGACAGATAGGCAGACAGGAAGGGAGAGATAGATGGGAAGCATCAACTGGTTTTTGCAGCATATTAGTTGTTCATTGATTTTTTCTCATATGTGCATTGACTGGTGGGGGCTTCAGCTGAGCCAGTGACCCATTGCCCAAGATAGCAACCTTTGGCCTGAAGCCAGTGACTGAGGAGTCATGTCTATGATCCCATGCTTAAATTGGCCATCCTGAGCGTAAGCTGGTGAGCCTAGGCTCATGCCAGGTGTTCTCAGGGTTTTGAACCTGCTCTATGTACTGCACCAATGCCTGGTCTGGCAAGCCACAACATTCTGAATACTCAATTATGAAGCAGGAAAGCTATGACTGATTCTGTAATCAGGTGAAAAACAGTACAGTTTCTTTACTGCTCTCAAGAAAACTTTTTATTGCACTATGTACTTTTTCTAACTTTCTAGCCTTACTTACACTGGTAAGCTTTTGGTGATTCATTACACTAAATATATTTGGAATACTGAAACAAAAGCAATATATTCACATTTTGTATATATTCTGCCTGAGTGTATCCACCTTGCCACTCTAAATACCCCTTATCTTCTAGTAGTTGAATAGACACTCTTCCTTCAAGTCAATGATGAAATGTTACTCTCTACTGTGAAGTCTTTCTGTAGCCAGCCACCAAACACAGTTTGTTGTTCTCTTGTTGCTATTTCCACAGTATGCAGTACATACTCTTTACCAGTTTTGATTATCTCACTTTATACTTATTAGTTAATATATTAGTCTCCTGCATTGGAATTAGTATTCCTCAAGGGCAGAGAACATATCTCATTCATTTCTGTAACACCTAGTCCAGTGTTGGTATGTACATAGTAGTAGTCAATAAAAAGGTATTGCATACATTTAGAAATGTTACATTTCTGTATTTAATCACCATAACATAATTTAGAGAAGGGTTTTGAAGACAGACTGCTCTAGACTGAAGTCATAGCCTTTCCACATATCAGCCTTAACAGGGGTGCCAGTAGTATCAGCCTAATGAAATCATTGAGAAGATCCAATGAAAATGGATGCAAAGTGCACCATAAATTGCCTGAAACACACTAAATTTTCAACAAGTGGCTCTTTTCTGTCCTTCATACCCCCTCTCAATCTTTTTCTTAACAAACCAAAACTGCTAGGTAAATGACACAGATAAAGATGAACTAAAGGAGATTTATTTTCCCCCACCAGGCCCAACTCCCAATCTTATATACTAAACTAATTTATGTTGAATGAATATGCACCAGTATATATGTCCTTCTTAGTAGATGAATATATGTTATATTGCATTTATGTTTGACTGCAAATAAAACTGAAGATCATCAAATTTGTACTCTCTCTCTGATTATGAAGGAAAGGGAAGGGTGAATTATCTTAAAGAACCCACATTAAATCTTTAACTCTATTTCTTGCTCAATTTCAATATAAATAGCTACCTATTTCAATGTCAGGAGTTAATTTTGCAATATTGTTCTTTAAATATGCATGTACCCATAAACAATTGCAGGTTAACAGCTTGTATTGGAGGACACTGAATCATAAAAGCCAAATAGAATCCTGTTCTTACTTAAGAGAATTATTTGAAGATTATCTTGTCCTGATGATTAAACTATAAACTATACTGTACATTCTTTTTTTTTTTTTTTCCTTGTTTTTTTTTTTTTTTTTTTTTTTTTTTTTTCATTTCTGAAGCTGGAAACGGGGAGAGACAGTCAGACAGACTCCCGCATGCGCCCGACCGGGATCCACCCGGCACGCCCACCAGGGGCGATGCTCTGCCCATCCTGGGCGTCGCCATATTGCGACCAGAGCCACTCTAGCGCCTGAGGCAGAGGCCAAGGAGCCATCCCCAGCGCCCAGGCCATCTTTGCTCCAATGGAGCCTTGGCTGTGGGAGGGGAAGAGAGAGACAGAGAGGAAAGCACGGCGGAGGAGTGGAGAAGCAAATGGGCGCTTCTCCTGTGTGCCCTGGCCAGGAATCGAACCCGGGTCCTCCGCACGCTAGGCCGACGCTCTACCGCTACTATACTGTACATTCTTAATATTACTCAGGAAGTTGTATCTTTTTGTACCAACTCTTTGTCCTTGAAAATAGGTTATTAAAAGCAAAAAAATACTCTAGCTTTCCAAGGCAGATAACTTTCCAGAAATACATTTTTAAGTATTCACAGGCTGTTTTTTTCTATTCTTGTTTACACTTTTCAAAAAGTTAGAAGTATCTGCAATGTGTTTGACACAGCTATAGCTGCCTTTAAAAATATTGCATGTCTGGTTGATGTAAAACAATATAACAAAAAAAAATTGAGTAGGGAGTATGAGTAAGAAGACTATGTATTTAAGTACCCCAGAATATTACTTTAATATAGTAAAAAATGTATATATTTTGCATATTCAAATATATATAATTGTATTTATAGTAAGGTAAAATATACAGAGTGGGGAAAATGTAGGTATATAGTTATTCATGTGGAAGATAATATAATAATAAATAATATACAAGAATAAACTCTGTTTCATGTACTTAGAACTATAAACTTATGTTTGAACCACCATGTATATTTTAATCAATAATAATTCAACTGAAATAACCAAGGATGGAATATAATCTGAGTGCACTTGATAAAGCTTCTGCATAGAAATTGCATGGTTTTATTTTTATTTATGTATTTATTTACTACTATTTTATTTTAAAATACTTTATAGTATTTTTTTACAGAGACAGAGCGAGAGTGAGAGAGAGGTATAGATAGGGACAGACAGAAAGGAACACAGAGAAATGAGAAGCATTAATCACCAGTTTTTTGTTGTGGCACTTAGTTGTATGTGCCTTGACCAGGGGCTACAAGACAGTGAGTGACCTGTTGCTCAAACCAGCGACCTTGAGTCTTAGCTGGTGAGCTTTGCTCAAACCAGATGAGCCCATGCTCAAGCTGGTGACCTCGGGGTCTCAAACCTGGGTCCTCCGCCTCTCAGCCCAACGCTCTATCCACTGCGCCACTGCCTGGTAAGGCACTTTATAGCATTTTAGGAGACATTTTTGTCTGCAGCTGTCAATCTTACTAAAAGCTCCATGTTATGAAACATGCACACACATCAACCTTCTTCAATTAGGCCAGATTAGAAAAGTCATTTAATATCATTTGGTTTCACTAAGAAAATTTGGACCTCAACTTTGAGGCAGAAAGAAGGGAATGTGGTAAATCATGAACTTTAACATGAGCTATGATGGTGGCAGGGAACTTCTACCCTTTTTTCACCACTGTATATTCAGAATTTAGGAGAAGGCTTGACATTGGGGTTCAATAAGTATTTGTTAAATGGATGAATAAACATTTATCTAATTATTAAATCCATCTGACCTGTGGTAGTGCAGTGGATAAAAGTGTCGACCTGGAACTCTGAGGTTGCTGGTTTGAAACCTGGGTTTACATGGTCAAGGTACATATGGGAGTTGATGCTTCCTGCTCCTACCCATCTTCTCACTCTGTATGTTTCTCTGCTCTATCTAAAATGAATAAATAAAAACTAAAAAAATAATAATTATAAAAGCCAAAGAAGATCATTGCATAAAAATTGTAATATGTAGAAATTACATTCAAGGAGACAAAAATCTCCTGACCAGGTAGTGGTACAGTGGGTAGAACATTGAATTGGGATGCAAAGGACCCAGGTTTGAAACCCCAAGGTTGCCAGCTTGAGTGTGGGCTCATCTGGCTTGAGCATGGGCTCACCAGCTTGAGCACGGGGTAGCTGATTTGAGCATGGGATCATAGAATAACCCCAAGATCTCTGTCTTGAGTCCAAGGTAGCTGGCATGAACAAGGGGTCACTCAGTCTGCAGTAGCCTCTCCCGCCTGGTCAAGGCACATATGGGAAAGCGATCACTGAACAATGAAGGATCTGCAATGAAGAACTGATGCTCCTCATCTCTCTCCCTTCTTGTCTCTCTGTCCCCATCTGTCCCTCTCTCTCTCTCTCTTTGTCTCTTTAAAAAAAAGAAGACAAAAATAACATGAAATGTCATTCATAATTCATTCACCTCAAAACACTAAAATATTTCTTTTATTTCTTCTTTTTTTTAGAAATTAAATTTGACAGGGTGATATTGATCAAGGAAATATACATTTCAGGTTAAAATCACTGCATCATTTCAATAGTCAATTACATTGTATATTCATCACCCAGTGTCAAAACAGTGTCCATCACCTTATTTGTCCCTCTTTACACCTTCTATCAACTCCCACTCTGTCACATCTCTCTCCCCTTGGTAACCACTGATCTTTTATCTATGTCCATGTGTCTCAGTTCAGTATAACACTTATATGTGAAATCATACAATTTTTAGCTTTTTTTGATTTACTCATTTCATTAAGTATAATGTTCTCAAGTTCCAATCATGTTGTGATAAATGACACTATATTGTCATTTCTTATGGCTGAGTAGTGTTCCATTATATATATATATATCACTTCTTCTTTATCCAATCTTTATCAAAGGGCACTTTGGTTGTTTCCATGTCCTGGCCATTGGGAACAGTGCTGCAATAAATATGTGAGTGCATGTGTCTTTACATACCAATGCTTTTGAGTTCTGGGGATAGATAGCCCATAGAGAGATTGCTGGGTCATATGGTAGTTCTATTCTTAATTTGTTGAGGAACCACCATACTTTTTTTCATAATGGTTGTACTACTTTACATTCGCACCAACAATGAATGCGGGTTCCTTTTTCTCTACAGCTTTTCCATCACTTCTCAATACCTGTCCTATTGTAGTTTTGATTTGCACTTCTCAAATAGGTAGTGAAGATGAGCATTTTTTCATATATAGTGTTGGCTATTTGTATGTCTTCTTGGGAAAGGTGTCTGTTCAGGTCCTCTCCCCATTTTTTAATTATATGGCTTGCTTGTTTGTTGCTGAGCTTTGTGAATTTTTTTATATATTTTGGATATTACCCTGTATCAGAGCTGTTGTTTGCAAATACCATCTCCGATTTTGTTGGCTGTCTATTTGTTTTGTTGTCAGTTTCTTTGTTGTGCAGTTTTCTTTTGATATACTCTTAATCATTTATTTTTGCCTTCTCTTCCCTTGCCTCTGGGATTAAATTTATAAATTGTTCTCTATGACCAAGGCCCATAAGTTTAGTGCCTATGTTTACTTTTATGTAATTTCTTGTTTCAGATCTTATATTTAGGTCTTTGATACATTTTGTATTGATTTTTTTCCAAAAAAAAATTACTGTAGTCAAATTTCATTTTTTTGCATGTAGCTTTCCAATTTTCCCAGCACGATTTACTGAAGAAGCTTTCTTTTCTTCATAGTATGTTTTAGGCTCCTTTGTAGAAGATGATTTGTTCATATACATGTGGTTCTATTTCTGGGCTCTCAATTCTATTCCATTGGCCCGTGTGTCTGTTTTTCTGCTGATACCATGCTGTTTTAATTATCGTGTTTCTGTAGTATAATTTGAAGTCAGGTATTATAATATCTCCAGCTTTGTTATTTTTCTCAGGATTACTTTGGCTATTCGAGATTTGTGTGTGTGTGTGTGTGTGTGTGTGTGTGTGACAGAGACAGAGTGACAGAGGGACAAATAGGGACAGACAGGAAAAGAGAGAGATGAGAAGCATCAATTCTTTGCTGTGACCCCTTTGTTGTTAATTGATTGCTTTCTCATATGTGCCTTGACCAAAGAGGGGTCAGCTACAGCAGAGCAAGTGACCTCTTACTCAAGCCAGCAACCTTGGGCTCTAGCCAGTGACCATTGTGCTTAAGCCAGCGTACATGGATTATATTTATGATCCCACACTCAAGCCAGCAAATCCTAGCTCAAGCTGGTGAGCCCATGATCAAGCCAATAACCTCTGGGTTTTCAACCTGACCTGGGTCTTCTGCATCCCAGTCTGACATTTTATTCACTGTGCTACCACCTGATCAGGCAAAAACTTATAGTATTTATCCATATTGACAAAATAGTTAACTGTTCCTGTATGTTGAACCTCACCATAACTGTATTTAGCTTTCAAATTATCTATGAAAGATAAATTCCCCATTTAGTACCTACTGTTCAATTTTCTTGTAGCCTATTTTAAGCAATTTATTATAAAAATAAAACTACCTTATTCTATGGGTAAAAACTATCAATTATAGATTTTAATTTTCATGTTATTTTTGCTATTTCTGATTCTGCATATTTAATTTTTAATTTAAAATATATTTATTTATGG
This sequence comes from Saccopteryx leptura, assembly GCF_036850995.1. NCBI lineage: Eukaryota > Metazoa > Chordata > Mammalia > Chiroptera > Emballonuridae > Saccopteryx > Saccopteryx leptura. The sequence continues at coordinate 58,100,225 of NC_089516.1, read as the reverse complement.
ATGAGTATCAGAGTTTAATAGTCCACTCTTAGAGTTATGGGGATGGATGGTATTGATGGTTGCACAACAATATGAATGTATTTAATTATTACTAAACTGTATACTTAAAAATATACAGTAGTATATTTATATACAGAGCAATTTTTATGTTTTGTTAATTTTACTACAATAAAATAAACCTTCACATGTATTATGTGAAAAAAAAATTCTGATTTTGAGCCTGACCTGTGGTGGCACAGTGGATAAAGCGTTGACTTGAAATGCTGAGGTTGCCGGATCAAAACCCTGGGCTTGCCTGGTCAAGGCACATATGGGAGTTGATGCTTCCTGTTCCTCCCTCCCCCTTCTCTCTCTCTCTCTCTCTCTCTCTCTCTCTCTCTCTCTCTCTCTCTCTCATTCTCTCTCCTCTCTAAAAATTAATAAAATAAAAATTTTAAAAAAATTCTGATTTTGAAAGAACCCACTCTGTGATCTTCTTTAGCATAAGCTTTAAAAATAGGTTTTGTCTTTTTTTCTTCTTTTAGTTTTATTATTATTTGAACAATTTTCTTTTTATATTTAGAAAATGGATTTTAGTGGGGTGACAATGATCAATAAGAGCACATATGTTTCAAGTAAACATCTCTATAGCATTTGAACTGTTGATTGTGTTATGTACCCATCACCCAAAATCAAATCACTCTATGTCACTGCATACTTATCCCTCTTTACTCCCCTTTCCCACCCTCATGCCCACAAGTCCCTTCTCTTGTGTTGTGATGACAATGAACTACTGGAAGACCAAATGCTCCAAGGGTCCAAGGTGAAGCAACAGCCCTGGTCCACAGACTGAAGGACTGGAACCTTGTCCACAGCCTTACTCAGATATATATTAGCAAGTACAAATAACTCAAGGAAACCCAAAGAGTTTTCAGAGGGGGTGAAGAAAAAGAAAAGGAACATGCTGACTTCAAATTTCTCTTCTGAGAGCCTAAACAGTTCCATTATTGAATCTTATCCTGCTGTTTGCTCTTTCTAAAATGGAGTCAGAAAGGCCCTGGACTTTTGTCCACTCAGGGCCTTCGCCCTAAGGTACCTCTCTGCCTCTAATTGTTTACCCTAACTCTGAAAGTCTTCATAGCATGTTCCTACACCCTAGTAACCACTTCAGTTTTTATCCATGATGAAGAGTCTCAGTTTTATTATATATCCCACTTATGTGTGAAATAATATAGTTCTTAGCTCTTTCTGATTTACATATTTCACTCAGTATAATGTTCTCAAGGTCCATCCATGTTGTCTTAAATGGCAATATGTCATCATTTCTTATGGCTGAGTTTTTTTCCATGAAAATTTTTCAGACTAATAGAACTTGCCAATCACATAAAGTAATTGAGCTCCATTTATATATAAACTAATTATGATCAGAAGCTTGATTCAAGTATATGTCACAGAAGATCTGCAACCAGTCTGTCCATGTAGACAAAAATTATGCTTTAAATAAAATAGTGTATGTAGTTTTTAAATAAATTAAATAACTTATTTAAACATAGTTAAGGAGTTAAATATTTACAAACACATTTCTAATTCAAACATATGCTCACACACAGAGTGCAAATATTTTAGTAAATGGTTTTAGTAAATGGTTTTACTATTCTTTCTATAAATTATCATGTAACGTAAAAGTTCAGTGCTATTATCTGAGAAACACTCAGCAAATACAAATGTTATATATATATAGTATAGTGTTAGACATTGTATGGGGTACAGAAATATATGGATGTTTAATAAAATTAATTTTTTTATTCAGATGTGTTAATCATGTCAGCATTATTTCAGCGAGTGCCCTTTTTTCAAGGTAAGCAGTGTTTTCACTTTAAAAACAGTAACAGTAATCTTAATGTGGTGTCAGCTAGAAGGCTGGGATATCAGTATTTGAACTGTATTTAACATTTTTTACTTTGCAAGACAGAATGATAAAAAATTGAAACAAAACATAAGCTGAAAAGAATTCTTCAAAAATACTTGTGCCTTTTATGATTCACTGTGAAAATCAGTTTTTAAGCTTCCATTTAAAAATTTCCTTGGAATACATTGAATCACTAGAAAAAGTGATTTTAAAATATAAGCATGGAAAATACAGCTTCATATATTTTTGGAGGTTGACATTAAGTTCCTTCCTTGAAAGTAGAGATACAGTAAAATGATGAAATGCACTTCAACTGCATGCTTATTTCTTGGCTGACACAATTACAAAAGAATCTGTTCATGTTCTTATAATAAGTTGGGTGACATCACTGCCATGAAATGCTGTTAAAGAAAAATATTTAATAATTTTTGTTAAAGAGGTAAGGCAGATATTTTTCAGGATCATTTTACTTGGTATAGGGACCACTGCAATGGGATTTTAAAGTAGGGGAAAGAGATTGGGATCAACTCTGGTTGTACAATTGGAATTATAGTCAAGGAGCAGAGTATACAATCAGTAAATGGAAAAGTACTAAGGGGAAATCAGGAATAATGGGGATTCTGGATAAACTGACCTAACAGGATACTTTGCGGAAGACAGGCCAGAATGATCAGACATCAGATATCATAACAAGGTTGTTTAGATATCTAGGATGGAGAGTACAGCTCTGGTGAAACTTAGAGCAGAGTTGTTGCTGCAACTGGATTTTGCAAGGATGTGGACAGATGGGCCTAGGAGAAGTTTCAGGAGCTTGACTAAGGTTTGATTAAGCAATGAATTTTGGCAGAGTGTAACATCCTTATAATGAATCCGTTTACTTTGTTATTATTCTAGTGAAACTTGGTCTGATTGTTTTATTCTTTATTTTTTACTTGATAACATATGTTTTAGTTAAATGTTCTATTTTTTTCTAACTTCTTAACCTTTTCTGGAAGAAAGTTTTATGTTTAGGAAAAATATTTAAAATAATTTTTATTACTGACTTTAACTTTTTGTTGCTGAAAAAAGACTTAATGTGTAACAAAATATTTAATATATATATATTAAATATATATATACACACACACACATTACATAATTTATCTCTAATCAAACTCTAAAATGAAAGTCTATTTTTCTTCCAGTGCCTCTTAAAGTCATTTTAGATCTTATAATTAATAAAAGTCCCTTTCCACTGCCACTTTGTATATGTGCTGTGGTCTCTCTTTTTCTTTTTTTTCCTGCTGCCTATTTATGAAGAAAATTGCATCTCAAAACAGTGATTTCCTTCTTTTTTCCTGATTGAAGTTTTCTCTATATTCCAATAGCTAAAATAATGGGGTCAATGTCTTTATTTTCTTCTTTCTTTTTTTCTATATTTATATTATGTACTTCAAATTCACAGAATTATTTAAATTATAGTCTTTGGCTCCTCATGCACCATTACAATATGTATCTGTGAATGGGTCTACTCATTTCAGTATTTCATTACTTTATTCATATATTTTAAAATGTATTTCCTGAGTGTCTCTTGTGTGTCAGTATGTTAAGGTAACCATTAAAAGGACAAATAGTACAGCACTTTACTTTAATGAATTCATCAAGATCATGAGTGTCGGAACTTGGGATGTTGGGTATGTGCTTCCCCTTGAGAGAAACCTGGTTTAGCAGTATTCTAGTCAGGAAAGAAGGTGTGTTGTATACATGAAGAATAACTAAGGCATAATGTGGGTTAAGGGAAAGAGAAAGAGACCAAATTGTTAATGACCTTGAATTCCAATCTAAAAAGTTTTTAATAAAATTACCTAGGGAAAACATTTGCACTAATAAGTGGCATTTTAGGATGATCTCATTCATCAAGCCACACTATGGTATATGGATATGGGATAGATAGACATGGATATGGTGGAATGAATAGGGAGGCAGGGCCTGGAAGTAGTAAGATCTTAGCTGTTTAGAATTTTCAACACTCATATTTATGTTAGTCTGGAAAAGTTTATTTTATTGCCTATAGAGTTCTATTTTTATCACAACTACTCCAACACTTTCTCTTTTGGTCTCTGTAATTTCATAAGTATTTACTGAGGTGAGAATGAACTGATTCCCCAGCATTTGGTAATAATTGAAGATTATCTTTGGTAAATCCAACATGGAAAGCCAATTCTTAAAGTTTTCATTAAATAAAAATTATGTGTAAAAGAGGAGCCAGTCTTTTCAATTCAATAATCAATCAGTACCTGCTGTCTGTGTAACAGAATTGTGCTAAAGAGGATAATAGAGCAAGGTTTATCAGTCTTCACATTACTGATATTTTCGACAAAGGTTGTTTTTTTTAAGAACCTGTCTTGTGCATTGTAATGTTTTTAACAGCATCCATGTTCTCTCTGAAGTGGGCGGTTAGAGACTCTCACACTCATAGCTCTTGAGAAAAAAATGTCTTTACACATAACTAAATGTCCCCTGAGGCACAAAATCACCTCCTAGTTGAGAACCACTAATATAGAGTATGGAATAAAACAGTTTCATGACCCAGATTTTGAAATTAAGAAGCCTTAGGTTTGAATCTTACTTTGTCATTGATTGGTCATAACTGGTAGCTTATTTAACTTCTCTGAGATATAATGTCCTTAATTTTAAAGACACTCGAGGGCATACTACTTAACTTGAAGTTATTGTGAAGATTATAGAAAATCAGAGAATGTAATGAATAAAATATTCTACCATGGTTGCTAAAGTTTCCAACATCAACTGTGTTTAATGCTAATTTCATGCTTTGTCTTTCAATATTATTTTCTCCCTTACAGATAGTCTCTGAGGTCAGAGACATTTGCGTAGTTACCTATAAAGCTTAAGAACTTTCCTGTTTCTCCCACCCTTAAATATTTCATTTTTAGTATTTTCTCTTTATTATTGAAATTCTATAATTCAATTAATTTAACAAGGAAAACTATTTTGTGTTAGTCAAGGTGGGCTACTTCATGATGTGGTAACAAAAAACTTTAAGATCTTAGTGAAATGAACAAAGTTTATTTCTTTTTCTTGCAAAATATCCATCTTGACTTTACCTGGTGGTTAGTTCCACATCATCATCAATCAGGAATTCAGGCTGATGGACTCTTCACTCATTGGAACATTGCTTCATCCTGGCCAGAAGGAAGAGAACATGATGATTTGTACATGAGCTCTTTGGCATCTATGGCCCGTGAGCCAAATCTGGACCACCATCTGTTCTATTGATACTAGGACACAGTTACAGTTATCCATCTATGTATTGTGTGTAGCTGCTTTTTCACAACAAAAACAGACTTCAATATTTGTGATAGTGGTATAAAATAGTGATTACCTGGCCTTTCACCAAAAAAATGTTGGTCAGTCTTGCCTTAAAAGTTTCTGCCCAGAATGAAATAAAAAATACTTTTTATTCATTTAATATTAAAATATTTAATATTCATTTAATATTTAATATTCCAGTTGTTGAAAACAGTCATGTGGCTATCCTTATTGACATTTTATGAAAAAGAAAGCCTTATCTTGATCACTTACTGAGCATTCCAGAGCCCTCCTGTTTAGGCCAAGGACTTAGTTGACTCTATTTTGCTCTCTTTAAACTTACACAGAGATAAGCCTAAGAGAATTACATACAAGATGAGGTATATTGATAATAAAATGTATTCTATCCATTTAGTGTGTGATAAAGAGAAAAAAAATCAGACATATAGGAAACAAGTGTCATATGTGGGAGTGATTTACTTAAATTACAAAAATATGAATTCCTCCTCTATTTTAATTCCAGTACTGATTACTTGTGCAGATACTGTTGGATGCCAGCCCAATAACCATTTTTCTTTTTTTCCTCATTAGTAGAAGTCTGACTTTGTAAGGGCAGCATCTTTCCTCCTTCCCGTCATTATTCCAGCTTTTCTACTTTGATCAGTGCCCTGTGGTGATGTGATACTTGGCACTGTAACAGCTATCTGGTGACCATGAAGCAAAAATTGTGAAGACAAAAGAGTCATGTAACAAAGGGGGCAGAGTAGAGTTATGAGAGGAATATGAGTTCTTATGACAATTGAACTGCCTTACTGATTTTGGAATCACCAATGTTCAGACCTCTGAATGAGAAAATTAAAAGCTTACATTGTTTAAGCCTCTATTTTATTACTTGTAGCCCTCAAAGTGCAAAATCATAAACTGTGCCCTTGGACATGTAAGTATAAACCATTTAAGCCTCACAACTTTTCTTGATAAAATAATTATGCTAACTATTTCTGAGGATTAACTTATGTAATATATGTATACCAGAATGGTTCCACCAGAGCACCTTGGTCACCTTGTATGTCTCAATATAGGCCGTTTAGGCAAGGCTCAACCACAGTTTGATCTGAATCTTCGCAGAATGCTCTATGGTACTTCCTGGAATATGGCAAGATTGGAGTCTGTGACACCTGTCACAAGTCCATTTTTTACCTCCTCCTTTTCTTTCTGGAGGCTCCCTATCTAGTAATAGGCTTCTATAAGGTAGTTTATCATCTATCTCTCAGTTTTATGAATGCACAGGACTTTCCACTTTGCCCTGTCTATAGGGGTACAGCTGTAAACTTTTGTATAAATCTACAAAAAATTCTGGCTCCTCTACAACAGAGTGAACCACCAATCAAGTCATCTTTCATCTAACTCCACTAATCCAGTATCAACTTGTGGGTCTAGGGACATATGAAGACACCATGCTGATTTTTTGTTGCTATCTGTGTAAGTCATAAAGTGAGTCCATTTCTACTTGTTGTCTCCTTACCATTCAAATCAATGGAACTCTGGCACAGAGTAAGGATTCACTAAATAAATGTTAGCTAAGAATTAGAATATTAATTGTATTAATATAATTATGTTATTGAACCTCAGCTTTCTCTATATGTAAAATGAAAATTGCATAGCAAGGAGAGTGTTTTTCAGCTCTTAAGTGCCTTTTATATATGTAAGATAATATTTAATCAACTCTATTCTCAGGTCACTGGATACATTGTTTTTATTCATGGTATTAATTTATAGTGACAGGCTTAGTCTTAAAACTAAACTTTAGGTTATAATGACCCTGCCTGCTTACAGCCTGTCCCCCACACCCAATGCAAACTATAAGCAAGCAAACATATATATCATATTTTACAAACTTATTTGATCAATAAACAGGAAATATTTTTCTTCTATGGTAAGGATGCCTACCTTTACCTTTCTACTAACTGGACAAGCACCTGTACTTTAACATACCTCTCTCCCAATATTAATATAGCTCCCAACAACCAGTCTCTACAGATTCAAGTAATTCAGCAACTCCAGCATAGGAGGACAGTGCAGTTCATCCCTCCTTTAACAACTTTCTTATAATTGTCATTAAAGTGTTAATTCTTGCAGGCTGCTACTTCATCCCTGATAAGATTACAGGCAGGGGTCATGACCTCCTCCTCCCTTAGGTAGACAAAGGGATATTTTAAAAATCTGTACATTTCGGATCACCTCCCCTCAGGCATCTGCGTTGACTCACCCAGGTTTTCAAGGCCCCATAGCTTACTTACAGTCAATCCTACCCCACAAATAACTACCAGCCCCCACCCTCAAATCCCCTATTTAACCCTACCTGTTAGAGAACCATTTTCTGACCTATGTCTTAGGAGTCAGCCCAGCAGATGGCACCCTAATAAACTTTTCTTACCTAAACTTGGCTGTCCTTCTTAGGCCGACCTTACATTTTGGTGCCAAAACCTGGAAGGGGGGCTGCCAGGACGTGCAGCATCTCCCTTCTCTACTGCTTCCCTTCCTTTGGGCTTTATCTACCTTCTGGTTACCCCTCCTGAACCTGCCAAGTGGACGCCCTTCTCTGGGGCTTTCCATCCTTGCCATTGCTGACCCCGCAAACATAACCAGACTGATTTCTTCTCTCATGGGTAATGAATTCTCCTAGCTCAGGTCTCTTGACTCTATTTCTTGGCTCCAGCTTCTCAAAAGTCCTAGTGCTAGGCCAGGAAGACTCTCTTGGCTTCCAGGCCTGATCCTTACAGATCTGTGGACCCCAATTTGTGAGTGATTCTTGCTCTTGCTCTCGGAGACTGACTGAAGGAATGGAAATGCCTCTTTCCTTTGCCTTTCTTTCACTAGTGTTTCTCACACTCACCCTTTAGTAACATCCAAGTTCACATCATAAGAGCATTGCAATCTCTACCTCAAAAGGGCACCCCGTTAGGATGCCTCTTTCAGAATCTCAACTCTCTCATTCTCCAAGAAGAAGTTAAACACACAAAAAAACTTATGTTACTTTAATACTGCATGGTCCTAATATAGACTAGACAATGTGTCTCAATGACCTTTAAATGGCACTTTTCACTTTAACACACTTCAAGACCTTGATAACATTTGTCAATGCAATGGCAAGTGGCTAGAAATCCCATACAGCCAGGCCTTTTTTGCTTTCCACTCTCGTCCTTCTCTCTGCCAAACCTGTTCCACATATCACATCCTCCTAGGATACTCCAAACCTCCTCCTCCTAAAAAATCCAACCCTTCTTCTTTTGATCCAGATGATCATGTTGTCTCTCCATCTGCTTCCTCTCTACCTCACCCTTATGCTAACAACTCTCTGTTATCTGGGGACCATTCAAACTCAGGATCACATACTGAAACCCCAGACTTCCTTCTCCCTTCATACTCACTCTTATACATGGCATCATACCCCCAGGACTCTCCATCTCCCTTCCTCCCTTTATGTGAGGTAGCAGGCACCAAGACAATTGTTAGATTCCATGTTCTGTACTCCCTCTTGGACCTGTCACAAATAAAGAAGAGATTAGACTCCTTCTCCACAAACCCAGACAACTACATAATGGAATTTAAATACCTCACCCAGTCTTATGATCTGAATTGGCGTGACCTCTATATCATCTTCTCTTCCACTTTCCTACCCAAGGAGAAGAAGCAAGTATGGTTGGCTACATAGGCACACACTGATGACCTTCACAAGATGGACAATCAACACCCCATGGGAGCAGCGGCAGCCCCCTGGGAAGACCCTAATTATCAAATTGAAAAACCTGAAAGAGACTGTTGGGCAGATAAAATGTATTATGCTCACTTTGTTGAGGATGGCGGTAACCACGTGAGGCCATCGCCCAGGTGATATTAATGTGTGTTGAGAATCCTTGTAGCCTGGGGCTTGGTTTTGGGATTAAGCCTTTCCCACCCTTTTTGATGTGGGGTGGTATAATCCAATCATGCCTCGGAGAAGTGATTTTGTATTGGAGACTTCCCTATTTTGTATATTGGATTAGAGATTGTGAAGCTACAATATAAAATGGGGACGGAACGAGAGTTTGGGCTCTTGGTTCCTGAGATTATCATTAGAAGAGAGAGCAGAGGAGAGCAGAGAAAGGCCGCGTGGAGGAGGCCAGGAGAAGCAGCCAAGATGGCGGAGTACTGAGTGAGATGCCAGTTTGTGTAGAGTTTGTATCTGGGATAAGGAAGGAGATGGGGAACAGAGGTGAATAAGTCTGGTGAGCTAGAAACCTTTGATTCTAGGAAACTCGGATAAGTCAGTGGCTTTGTGAGCACTGAATGTGACTGGGTTTTGGAGCCCAGTGTGTATTTTTACTTGCCCGCCGGGTGCAAGCTAGGATTAAAGACTATGGCCCACCAGTTCTTGGCTCCGTTGTTTCTTTACCGACTGTCCGAATCCAATGCGAACCTGCATGGGCCAGGTGGCGGCTGTGATGGTGGCCCTGGCCATGGCTCCTGGCTTTACACCGAGAGGGGTGGCTTTGCTGGAAGCACTCCCCTGCCCCGGGAAACTTTTGCCATGGCTAGAAAGAAGGCCGAGGACATTTTGCGCTTTGGGCAAAGTGCTCAGAGACTGGTGAAGTGTATCTTTGTAATTGTTGAAATTGTATAATTTGCCATGTTGTAATTTGTGTAATGTGCCTAATTTCCTTGCACAGGGATGCCGGTGGTATAGATTATGGGTAGTAAAGTGAGCATAGGGGTGGATTGTTGGGCAGATAAAATGTATTATGCTCATTTTGTTGAGGATGGCGGTACCTACGTGAGGCCGTCGCCCAGGTGATATTAATGTGTGTTGAGAATCCTTGTAGCCTGGGGCTTGGTTTTGGGATTAAGCCTTTCCCACCCTTTTTGATGTGGGGTGGTACAATCCAATCATGCCTCGGAGAAGTGATTTTGTATTGGAGACTTCCCTATTTTGTATATTGGATTAGAGATTGTGAAGCTACACTATAAAATGGGGACAGAACGAGAGTTTGGGCTCTTGGTTCCTGAGGTTAGCATGAGAGAGCAGAGAGAGTAGAGCCAGCAGCGGAAGGAGGCCACATGGAGGAGGCCAGGAAAAGCAGCCAAGATGGCGGAGTGCTGAGTGAGATGCCAGTTTGTACAGTTTGTATCTGAGGTAAGGAAGGAGATGGGGAACTGAGGAGAACAAGGCTGGTGAGCTAGAAACCTTTGATTCTAGGAAACTCGGATAAGTCAGTCGCTTTGTGAACACTGAATGTGATTGGGTTTTGGAGTCCAGTGTGTGTTTTTACTTGCCCGCTGGGTGCAAGCTAGGATTAAAAATGACGGCCCATCAGTTTTTGGCTCCGTTGTTTCTTTACCGACTGTCCGAATCCAATGCGAACCTGCATGAGCTGGGCTGCTGTGATAGTGGCCCTGGCCCTGGCTCCTGGCATTTCAGAGACCTTTTGTAAAGCCAGTAGCCATGGCCACCATCACAGCCACCTGGCCCATGCAGGTTAGCATTTGATTCGGACACAGAGTAATGAAACAACGGAGCCAAGAACTGGTGGGCCATTAGCTTTAATGCTAGCTTTCACCCAGTGGGCAAGAAATACACACAGTGGGAAAACACTTTTATTTCCATTGAGGGCTCAAAAAGCTACTGACTTATCCAAGTTTCCTAGAATCAAAGGTTTATACCTCACCAGCCTTATTCAGCTCTGTTTGCTATCTCCTTCTCTCTGCACAAACTGACTTCTCCTTTAGCACTTCACCATCTTGGCTGCTTCTCCTTTCCTCCACGTGGCCTTTCTCTGTTCTCCTCCAGCATGGGCTCCTCTGTCCTATTTTATAGTGTAGAAATCAAAACCTTTAATCCAATATACAAACAAGAAAGTCTCTGACAAAAAGTCACTTATCTGAGGCATAATAGGATTCCTCATGAGAGTGCAGCACCCCATATCATGCAACAGTCAAGGGTGTGGGGAAAAGCTTAGTTTTGAAAATATCTTAGTATTAAAAGGGTGGGAAAGGCTTAGTCTTAAAATTAAGCCTTAGACTATAAGGACCCTGCCTGCTTACAGCCTGTTCCCTACACCCAATGCAAACTATAAGCAAGCAAACATATACATTATATTTGCAAACTTATTTGACCCACATTTTTCTAACCATATGTTCACCTGCTTAACAGCAGGATTTCAGAAGGCCACTGACAGGGCAGTTAATTATAAAAACTGCAAAGTTACACAAAAAGTGGGCAAAAATAAGGCCTAACAGAGGCACTCCAAAAATATACAAAAATCAACTTCAATTTGGTCGAGGGAGCCATAGTTCTCAACACTCATTTTATCTCCCAATCAGCCCTTGATATATAGAAAAAGCTTAAAGAGCAGAAGAAGGCCCTCATACCCCTCAAGGAAAATTCAAACTCATGAACATGGCTTTTAAGGTCATTAATGACTGAGAGGAACAGAATAAAGCAGACAGAGCCCAAAGAGATCAGAAAAAATATCAGCTCTTGGTGGACACCTTTAAAGGCTCCAATGTTTCTAAGGGGCCTCGTAAGACTCCACCAGGGTCTTGCTTCAAGTATAGAAAAGAATGTCATTGGGTCAAAGCCTGTCCAGCTTCTCAGATCCTGCCAGGGCCTTGCCTTTGCTGCAAGAAAAAAGGGACACTGGAGGGTAGGCTTTTCCCTTGCTCAGCTAAGGAAGCATTCAGTCTCTTCCACCTCTACTTCAACCACCTCTGACCTAACCTTGTCCAGCCTGCTGGGACTTGCTACCGAAGACTGAATGTGCCCAGGGCTGTCAGCCCTATTTCACATCACCATAAAAGAGCTTAAGGTAACCATAAAAATAGCAGGTAAGACCATCTTATTTCTTATAGACACAGGGGTCACTAACTCTGCTTTGCCTAAATATTCAGGTCCTACTCATCTGTAAGGCCAGGAGCCACCATCGTGGCCATTCACATGCAGGTTCCCATTGAATTCGGGCAGATGATAAAGAAATGGTGGAGTCAGAGGATGGGGGGCCATCATATTTATTGGTGTCTCACCAAGACAGACAAACCACAAAAGAAGACAAGGGAAAAGCAGAAAACCAGCTTTTCCCATAAAGGGCAAGGGATCAGGGAAGCCCCTGCAATCGTGATACCTGGAACTGAGTGAGCCAGCTCCTGGTCTGTCCCACTTTATAGTGTGGAAAACCAAAATCCCTTAATCCAATATACAAACAAGGAAGTCTCTGATACAAAGTCACTTATCCAAGGCATAATTGGATTCCTCATGAGAGTACCACCCAGATCATACAATCAGTCAAGGGTGTGGGGAAAAGCTTAGTCCTAAAACCAAACCTTAGGCTACAACGACCTGGCCTGCTTATAGCCTGTCCCCCACACCCAATATAAGTCACAAGCGAGCAAACATATATATCATATTTACAAATTTATTTGACCAACATCATCCCTTGAAGATCTCTGCTGTGGGTGTTGATGGTCTTATATCCTTCCCACTTGCCACAGATCCACTGCCTTGTCTAGTACATGGTGTCTCCTTTCCACACTCTTTCTTCCTCCTACCTCAATGCCTTATGCTTATTTTAGGCTGGAACCTACTCTCCAAATTTAGAGCCTCTCTCTCTTTTTTCACCTCCCATCCTTGGAGTTAGTCCTGTTACTGGTTCTGGACCAGCTATGTTTGCCTACTTCTGTTACAAATTTACCTCTACCACCCAGCATAGTAAGTCCCAAGGTTCTCCTCACCACCTGCAAAAGTATAAGAAAAGGACCCCTGGTTTCATCTCTCTAGATTAAGGAGGATAAAAATTCTGTCTCCACACACTCTTACAGATGGCCCTTCCAGTCAACCTGAACCATAGCCCAGATATGGCTGCTCCCCCTTAGGTATCACCAAGGTCAGACTTACTAAAATCTCAGAAGAAGAAGAACAGCCTGAGCCAAGAGTAACTATGATTACCCCCTAGCAACAGACAGGATGGAGATTTCAGCTTGCTTTATACTTTCTTATCTCCTTAACCTTAAAGGCATACTCTGCCTCCATACCCTCCCTTGTGGAATCTTCACATCTAGAACACTCCTTTAATCTTACACAAAATCTCTTAATCAAGACTAACTCTTCCTATACAGTGGACTGTTAGATATATCTTCCCCTGTCATCTTCAGCTTACTCAGCTTTCCTTATTAATAGTAATAATCTTCATCTCTTTCACACCACTCTTATGTACAAGATTCAGAAAGGGGCCACCTTCTTTGAGATAGCAGGCATTCTTATAAGGAGATTACCCCACCTCAGCTGCAAACTGAGCAAACAAGCTATACCAAACCTATTACTCTCAACTAGGGAAATTAAAACCCCAAACCCCTTCTGCTCAAGGACCAGACACTCTTAATACTCCCCTCCTTTTACCTACTTCCTTATGCTTTACTGCACAAGGTATCAGTGTTTTTCTAGAAGAACAGTGCTGCTTTTACCTCAACCAATCATGGCTGGTTAGAGATGCAGCAACAAAGGTAAAGGAGTGGGCTCAACAAGTCCATGAAAGACTAGAAGGGTCTTGGGGTCAGTGGCTTCTCACAGATTGGATGTCTTGGTTATTATCATTTACTGGCCCACTCACTCTCATTTTTGTCATGCTAGCATTTGGTCTCCGTCTTTTGAGCCTCTTCTCTAATTTCCTCTAGGACCACCTGAACACCTTCACTAACCAGACTGTCCTCAAGCTCTTGTTACTTCAATCCACCTACCAGAAAGTTGCTACTTCTTCACCATAGCCTGAGGCTGTAATAAGATACCAAAAAGCTGCAAATTTCAATATTGATATTCTAGGAGGAAAGTTCAGGCTTTCCTGTCCTGTCCTTCCTTTGGGGATGGGAGGGAGAACAATGTAGAAGTTTCTGGATTGCAAGAACAATGAGTCATTTATTTTTAAAGGTTATCTGAGGAACTTCTTTCCTCTTTCAATAAGAGATAGAATTTGCATACCTCCCTTCCTGGAATCTTGATAGTAACATACCTGTAGGCAAAGAAGGTAAGATGAACCCTGAAAGATTGTAAATGTCTTTGATTGTGTTACCTTGAAAGTCTTAATTATTTCTGTACCCCTAAACAAATGTTGTGGGTTTGTTAACAATTGTGTCATGATGTCATGCTTCCCCCAGCCTGTGTGTGTGATCAAGGGTATATAACCAGCACTTGAAATGTATTTTGGGTGCACGATTTAGGTCTGTAAATGCCCCGTGTCAGCCATATGTGGCCGGCATATTTAATAAGTCTCCTCCTTTAATAAAACTCTTAAAAACTCATCTGGACTTGGTGTCTCTATGTAAACTCATGAAAGTGAGGTAGGGTACTTTTTAACATCTGGGGTATGGTACTTTACAACAAGTCCAGCTGTAGCTTCCCATGACTTGCTGCCCCTAGTCAGCAAGAAGCAGTTACAGAAAGGTTATCATCACACTTAAACATAAAACAAAAGGTTGGAATGATAGTGTTGCAGGTGGGGTACATGAATCCCTCCTTCCTTAAGTAGACAAAGGGATATTAAAAATAATACACATTCGGCCTGACCTGTGGTGGCACAGTGCATAAAGCATTGACCTGGAAATGCTGAGGTTGCCGGTTCGAAACCTTGGGCTTGCCTGGTCAAGGCACATATGGGAGTTGATGCTTCCAGATCCTCCCCCCTCTTCTCTCTCTCTGTCTCTCCTCTCTCTCTCTCTCTCTCTCTCTCTCTCTCTCCCTCTCCTCTCTAAAATGAATAAATAAATAAATATTTAAAAAAATAATACACATTCCATATCACTTCCTCCCAGGCATCCAGATTGACTCACCCAGGTATAAAAGGTTCCCTAACTTACTTAAAAGTTAATCCTTTTTTTCCAGTAATGATTACCAACCCCTACCCTCAAATCCCCTATTTAACCCTACCTGTTAGAGAACCTATTCCTGACCTCTGCCTTAGAAGTCAACCCAGCAGATGGCCCCCTAATAAACTTTTCTTACCTGAACTCTGAACTTGGGTGTCCTCCTTTGGCCGATCTTACAATCCCATGCACCAGAGGTCTTATACACAGGCTGATCAAGACATTGGTTACAAGAACAACTGGTCACATTTTTCTCCTCAAGGCTGTACACAAACACACATACCAACTAGTTCCACAACAGATGACTGTCTAAGAACATTTACAAACCAGTTCTTTGAAAAGATTATGTTATTTCAAGCCATGCTCTGTTTCAGGTTCCAGCCAATTCCCATCCATTCCACTCCCTATAAATACTTCACCGACCTTAATTAGCAGGAAGAAGCTACAGAAGAAAAAGAGAGACCTTTGAGCCTTTTCCATAAACAACAAAAGGCTAGAGTGTAAGTTTTGGGTTTGGGGTGGCTTTTAAACCAGAACCCCCTTTAAAACTAAAATTTTCCTCACCCAATTTTTTAAACGAGACTCAAACAGCACATTTTTCACCCTCACTCTGAGGTTGTAGTTAATTAGCTTGCTATTCTTTTGCTCAATGTCTTCCTGGCCTTCACTTTGAAATAGTAGCAAAAATTTTATCCTTGCAAAAGTTAGGAAAAGCTTACATTGGGAAAGAGCCTGACAATTACATCCATTTAAATCACAATAAAAGCTAGGCTACAGGCCCAAGGATGTTATCTCCTGATAGCAGTCTTCTGGGAGATCGGTCACTCCTTCCCTATTCCAAAGGTAGTTCCAAATCAGGGAGGTGGAGGAAATGACATGCTTGAAGTCTCCGGCTGCCTGGCTGGCCTAGGTTCTTTTTTAATCAACACAGGACTTTTTTAGACAGTTGAGCAAAGACATCAATAATTTGGAAAAACTAGCACCTCTCTCCAATCCACATAAAAATAGTACTTTGCACCTATAGAGGCAGTAATAGCCACTTTTTCCAAGCCCCTGACTAAACTCTAAATACCTTACTCCAACCAAATCCCCGGGGTCAAGATAGCATTTGGGTCCATCATGACATGCTTGCAATAAGCACTTTAAATAAACAATTTCTTTAGATCATATCAGTTATGTGTTTTCAGTTTAGCTCTACCTGGTGCCTACTCATAGACCTGGGAAGGGGTTTAGCCTGTCAGCTTTCTAATACAGGATAAAGCAGTCCACTGGAGTTGTCTCCATGTCTGACTTAATTGGAAGTTTATACTGACCTGATAGTTACCAAAAGAAACTGAAAAGAGTCTCTCCCCTTCCCCATTGGACAGGCCATTTACATCTTTAACCTAATGTAAAGTACTGCAATCCATGTGTAAAGCCACTATCTAAGGCCACCATCACAGCCGCCTGGCCCATGCAGGTTCACATTGGATTCGGACAGATGGTAATGAAACAATGGAGCCAAAAACTGGTGGGCCATTATTATTAATCCTAGCTTGCACCTGGTAGGAAAGTAAAAACACACACTGGGCTCCAATACTCACTCATCCAGCACTCACAAAGCTACTGACTTATCTAAGTTGCCTAGAATCAAAGGTTTCTAGCTCACTAGCCTCATTCTTCTTTGTTCCCCATCTCCTTCTCTCTATACAAACTCTGCATTAACTGGCTTCCCTTTCAGCACTCCACCATCTTGGCTGCCACTCCTCTCCTCCACATGGCCTTACTGTGCTCTCTAACCTGTTCTCTGCTCAAATGCTAATCACAGGAATTGAGAGAGCAAGCTCCTGGTCTGCCCCACTTTATAGTGTAGAAAGCCAAACCTTTAATCCAATATACAGACAAAGAAGTCTCTGATAAAAAGTCACTTATCTGAGGCGTAATGGGATTTCTCATTAGAGTGCTCCACCCTATATCAAAAAGGGTGGGAAAGGCTTAGTCCTAAAACCAAGTCTTAGGCTACAAGAATCCTGCCTGCTTACAGCCTGTCCCCCCACATCCAATACAAACTATAAGCGAGCAAACATACATATCATATTTAAAAACTTATTTGATCAACATTTCACCCCTTTTGCTCACTTCACAATCTAAAGTACAGGTATTCCTGCACAAGGAAATCAGGCACATTACACAAATTATAAATACCTGACAAATCATACAATGTCAACAATTACAAAGGTACATTTCACCAGTCTCTGAGCACTTTGCCAAAAGTGCAAAATGTCCTCTGTCTTCTTTCTAGCCATGAGAAAAGCTTCCCGGGGCAGGGGAGTGCTTCCAGCAAAGCCATCCTCCACCCCCATCAGGATATTTTACATTGTTCAAAATCCATAAGTCCATCCAACAAAGGAGCCAGTGCCCACTCCAGTCATAGTCCAGGAATCAGTTCATGCACTAGGGGCGTCAGCCACCCCCCTCATTCCTGCCATCCTGACAGTCTTACACTGTCCCAAAGAGGAGCATGTGGCAATGGCAGTTGGCATTTCCATCTCTGCTCTGGAGAGCATGATGGCATTCACCCCTATGTCCCAAAATTGCAGACCTACCAGGAATATATTAAGTGCTCCATTTAGCTGGGCTCTCATCTTCTGGAGACTGGATTGCAACCCCAGCCCGATTCTCCTCATCCTGCTAAGGGGAACTGAAAATACCAGCTCCCGCTGCTGGGCTCGAGTCCTGGGCCACTTCCAGGCTCAAGTCCCAGGCTGCTGCTGACTTCTGTTCCTCAGACCTTGCAGCTCTAGCTCTGGCCTCAGCCCCAGCCTCGACAATGTCTAGGGCAATCTGCAACTCAAGAACCTGTGATTCCTTCTCCAGCATCTGCTTCATTTCCAAACAAATCTCCCAAACCTGGTTGGGCCCCTCTGGTGCTTGCTTCAGCTCCAGGGTCAGCATCTCTTTCTCCCACTTTTGCTCCACTTTCTTCCACTGCTTGGTTTGCAGGTCCCAGGCAGCCTCTTTCAGAGTTCTTGGTTTCCTCATGCATGGCTGTAAAAGTCAGCCAGCCTACGGCCCCCCAAAAGGACAGCCATGGGGAACCATAAAAGCAGCCAGTCCTCTACTCCACCGCTCAAAGTGGTAGTGACTCCTTGCTGATCTGTATCAAATCCTGCCACAGACTACGCCAAATGTAAAGCCAGTATCCAAGGCCAACATCACAGCCGCCTGTCCCATGCAGGTTTGCATTGGATTTGGACAGATGGTAATGAAACAGCGGAGCCAAAAACTGGTGGGCCATTATTATTAATCCTAGCTTGCACCCAGTGGGCAAGTAAAAAGACACACTGGGCTCCAGAACCCACTCATCCGATGCTCACAAAGCTACTGACTTATCCAAGTTTCCTAGAATCAAAGGTTTCTAGCTCACTAGCCTCATTCTCCTTTGTTCCCCATCTTCTTCTGTCTACACAAACTCTACACTAACTGGCTTCCCTTTCAGCACTCTACCATCTTGGCTTCCTCCCTCTCCTCCACGTGGCCTTACTGTGCTCTCCAACCTACTCTCTGCTCTAATGCTAATCATAGAAACCGAGAGAGCAAGCTCCTGGTCTGCCCCACTTTATAGTGTAGAAAGCCAAACCTTTAATCCAATATACAGACAAAGAAGTTTCTGATACAAAGTCACTTATCTGAGGCATAATGGGATTTCTCATTAGAGTGCTCCACCCTATATCAAAAACGGTGGGAAAGGCTTAGTCCTAAAACCAAGTCTTAGGCTACAAGAATCCTGCCTGCTTACAGGCTGTCCCCCCACACCCAATGCAAACTATAAGTGAGTAAACATATATATCATATTTAAAAACTTATTTGACCAACACTGTGGGTTACAGAGACACCAGGCAGGTTATGGAAGAAATTTGAGTTTATTAATTAACTGGCTCGCTACACAGGGCACAGTCCCAAATCATGTAGACCCTCTTAACATTGTAGACTTTTTTTTTTAATATAAAAAATCAAATACTGGTTGGGGTAGGTAGGTGTTGGTCAAATAAGTTTGTAAATATGATATATATGTTTGCTCAATTATAGTTTGCATTGGGTGTAGGGGACAGGCTGTAAGCAAGCAGGGTTGTTATAGCCTAAGGATTAGTTTTAAGAATGAGCCTTTCCCACCCTTTTAATACTAATATCTTTTCAAAACTAAGCTTCTCCCCACACCCTTGACTGTTGCATGATGTGGGTTGGTACACTCTCATGAGGAATTCCATTATGCCTCAGATAGGTGACTTTGTATCAGAGACTTCCTTGTTTGTATATTGGATTAAAGGTTTTAATTTATACACTATAAAATGGGGCAGAGAAGCCCATGCTGGAGGAGAGCCAAGAAAGGCCACATGGAGGAGAGAAGAAGCAGCCAAAATGACAGAGTACTAAAGGAGAAGCCAGTTTGTGCAGAGTTTGTACAAGAGAAGGAGATGGGGAACAGAGTTTTATAAGGCTGGTGAGATAGAAACCTTTGATTCTAGGAAACTCAGATAAGTCAATGGCTATGGAAGCTGTAAGGCCAGGAGCCGCCATCATGGCCATTCACATGCAGGTTCGCATTGGATTCGGACAGTCGGTAAAGAAACAGCGGAGCCAAAAACTGATAGGCCATTTTCTTTAATTCTAGCTTGCACCCGGCGGGCAAGTAAAAACACACACTGGGCTCCAAAACCCACTCACATTCAGTGCTCACAAAGCTACTGACTTATCCGAGTTTCCTAGAATCAAAGGTTTCTAGCTCACCAGCCTTATTCTCCTCAGTTCCCCATCTCCTTCCTTATCCCAGATACAAACTCTGCACAAACTGGCATCTCACTCAGCACTCCGCCATCTTGGCTGCTTCTCCTGGCCACATGGCCTCTTTCTGCTCTCTGCTCATCTCCCTCTGCTCTCTCATTCTAATTAACCCAGGAACCAAGAGAGCAAGCTCCCATTTTCCCCCCATTTTATAGTGTAGAAATCCAAACCTTTAATCCAATATACAAAACAGGGAAGTCTCTAATACAAAGTCACTTCTCTGAGGCATGATTGGATTGTACCGCCCTACATCAAAAGGGTAGGAAAGGCTTAATCCCAAAACCAAGCCCCAGGCTACAAGGATTCTGCCTGCCCATAGCCTACAGAGACACACATTAATATCACCTGGGCAATGACCTACACATGGGCAGCGTCATCTTTAACAAAGTGAGCATGTAAAGCCAGAAGCCACAGCCAGGGCCACTATCACAGCAGCCTTCTGGCCTATGCAGGTTCGCATTGGATTCGGACAGTCGGTAAAGAAACAACGGAGCCAAGAACTGGTGGGCCATAGTCTTTAATCCTAGCTTGCACCCGGCGGGCAAGTAAACAATACACACTGGGCTCCAAAAGCCACTCACATTCAGTGCTCACAAAGCCACTGACTTATCCGAGTTTCCTAGAATCAAAGGTTTCTAGCTCACCAGCCTTATTCTCCTCAGTTTCCCATCTCCTTCCTTATCCCAGATACAAACTCTACACAAACTGGCATCTCACTCAGCACTCCGCCATCTTGGCTGCTTCTCCTGGCCTCCTCCACGTGGCCTCCTTCTCTGCTCTCCTCTGCTCTCTCATTCTAATCATCCCAGGAACCAAGAGCGCAAGTTCCCGGTTCGTCCCCATTTTATAGTGTAGAAATCCAAACTCTTAATCCAATATACAAAATAGGGAAGTCTCTAATACAGACACTTCTCTGAGGCATGATTGGATTGTACCGCCCCACATCAAAACGGGAGGGAAAGGCTTAATCCCAAAACCAAGCCCCAGGCTACATGGATTCTACCTGCCCACAGAGACACACATTAATATCACCTGGGCGACGGCCTCCTTGTGGGCAGCATCGTCTTTAACAAAGTGAGCATAATATATTTTATCTGCCCAACAGAGCATAATATATTTTATCTGCCCAACAGAAGCCATGAATTGAAAAAAAGTGTTTTCTTATTGTGTGTATTTCTTGCCCGCTGGGTGCAAGCTAGGATTAAAGCTAATGGCCCATCAGTTCTTGGCTCCATTGTTTCATTACCATCTGTTCGAATCAATCCTGAACCTGCATGGCCCAGGTGGCTGTGATGGTGTCCATAGCTACTGACCCTACAGTGGATAAAGAGAGAGCATGGTAAAGTAGTCAATTACTAACAAGCTTACAACATCTATTTATAGGATCTATTAAACAGAAAAAGCATTCTTACACATCAAGAACAGAAGATAACACAATAGTGATAATTGTTTTACATACCTGGCAAAGACATTCCCAAATCTTTTAGTGTCTACCCCCCACCCCTGTCACCACAATGAAATGGTTAGTTTAGGATAAGGAGAGAGGCTAAATAAAAATACCTTTGCCAAAAGTGTTTGGCTAGTTCCTGCTTGTTTATTTTACAAGTTTTTATACATATAAAGGATTTCAAGAGGGATAATTATTATAAAGCATATAAAATATTATAGAATGCAGGTTTTTCAAGCAAAGGTATCATGATCCCTTTGTCTAGAGGTATATGTCACTCTCAGGACTCCAGGAGGGGAGGAAGAGTTAGAACCAATGTAGTAATTTTAAATTAAGATATGTAAACATTGTCTTCTAAAGGATCATAAGGAAGGGTGAAAGAAAGTTTCCAGATAAGTTTATCTTCTTTGTTGTCTAGCAAGTAGTGACCTCAGTCCTTTTAGAGAATTATAGTTGAACTATGACTTGATGAACCAGTTGTCCTTGTAAGCCCAGAAGCTCCTGCATTCTTCTTTCTCCATTCTCTACAGAAAGGAGGGGGCAAGAAGCCTTACTTTTTCTTTTTTAAATGACATTGCCAATACTAAGTTTTACAGTTCTTTGGCACCTTATCACACTAATAAGAAAAAAAAAACACAGAAGTATATTAATCCAGAAACCCACTTCTTTGTGAGGATCTAATTAAATTTTTATTATTTACATGTTTACTCAAAGAACCAATCTAAGCTCTAAAAAACTATATACCAACAAATTGGACAAGCTAGGTCAGGGGTAGTCAACTTTTTATACCTACTGCCCACTTTTGTATCTCTGTTAGTAAAATTTTCTAACCACCCACCAGTTCTACAGTAATGGTGATTTATAAAGTAGGGAAGTAACTTTACTTTATAAAATTTATAAAGCAGAGTTAGAGCAAGTTAAAGTATATAATAATAATTACTTACTAAGTACTTTATGTCAGATTTTTGCTAAGTTTGGCAGAATAAATCTTTATAAAACAACTTACTATAGTTAAATCTATCTTTTTATTTATACTTTGGTTGCTCTGCTACCACCCACCATGAAAGCTGGAATGCCCACTAGTGGCCAGTAGGGACCAGGTTGACTACCACTGAACTAGGTGAAATGAACGAATTCCTAAAAAAATTTTTCAAAACTAAACCTGGAATAATTATAAAACCTGAATTGACAAACTATAACTAATGAACTTGAGGGAGTAATCAAAAAACCCTCAACAAACAAAAGTCATGGACCAAATCGCTTCAAAGGTAAAATTAATCAAATATTCAAAGGAGAACTAATATCTATCCTTCTTAAAATATTCCAAACAATTAAAGAGAAGTAAAAACTCCCAAGCTCATTTTATGAGGCCAGCATTATTCTAATTTTAAAACCAGATAAAGACACTACAAAGAATAAAAATTATAGGCCATTATCCATGATAAAAATAAATGTTAAATCCTCAACAAAATACTACCAAAATAGATTCAGAAATACATTAAAAAGATTTTACATTATTGTCACAGAGACGATGACTTTCTGGAGACCAAATGGCATGCACCAAAAGACATAGGGGAGACTGCCACTAAGTCTCCTACACAGGTATTATGAGATGGCCCTGATCCCCAGTATTTATGTCTATTTATGGAAAAACAGAAATTAGAATCAGGGACAAGAATGAAGAAGTCAGGAAGCAGAGAAGAGAATGAGAAGAATAGAATGAGGAAGTCAGAAAGGCAAACTTTTTAAAAGTAGATTAAAAAGCAAGGTAAGTAACCCAAATATTCTCATCTATTGATTAATCAGAATTGCTAATTACATCCCTATTGTGTTGCATTCAGCACAGTCCTGCTTTCAGTACTTTTGCCAGTAAAGCCACTGTGGCCTTTGCTTAAAGGTACTGAACTCTGTCCCTGTTTTATATTCCTATTCAGGGCCTCTACACATTATAATCAAGTGAGATTTAGTCTAGGGACTTAAGGTTGGTACAATATTCACAAAGCAATAAACATGATATATTACATATACAAAATGAAGTATAAAAAATCACATGATCTTATCAATAGATGCAGAAAAAGCATTTGATAAAATCCAGCACCCATTTATTATAAAATCTTTCAACAAAGTGGTATGTTCTCAACAGAGAACATACCTCAACATAATAAAAGCCATGTATGGCAAACTGACAGCCAACATTATACTCAATGGGCAAAACTTAAAAGCATTTCTTATAAGATCAGGAACAAGATAGGAATGTCTGCTGTCACCAGTCTTTTTCAATACAGTACTGGAATCCTAGCCACAGCAATCAGAAAAAAATTAAAATAAAAAGCATACAAATTGGAATGAAGAATTAAAACTGTCATTATTCACAGATGGCATGGTATTCTGTTTAGAAAACCCTAAAGATGACACCAAAAACAAAAAACAAAAACAAAACTACTAGATTTAATAAATAAATTCAGCAAAGTAGCAGAATACAAAACTAAGATCATTCATCAGTGGCATTTTTATACACCAGTAGTGAAATATCAGAAAAAGAAATCAAGAAAACAACCACATTTACTATTGCAACAACATTAACAACAAAAATTAACCTAGGAATAATTTTAACCAAGGTGTTAAAAACCTGTACTCAAAAAAATTATGACATTGAAAAAGAAATTGAGAGAGATACAAAAGAGTGAAAGCATATATTGTATTTATGAATTGGAGAAATTAACATCATCAGAATGTTCATACTAGCAAAAGCAATCTAGAGATTCAATGCAATTTCTATTAAAGTACCAATGGCATATTTCACAGATCCAGATCTAGAACAAAAATTTCAAAATTTTATATGAAACATGAAAGACTTTGAAAAGCCTCAGCAATCTTGAGGAAGAAGAATAAAGTTGAATATATCACACTTCCTGATACCAAACTTTGTTACAAGGCCATTGTAATTAAAACAGCCTGTTACTGGCATAAGAAGAGTCATAGAGATCAGTGGAACAGAACAGAAAACCTAAAAATAAGCTCATGCCTTTATGGTCAATTAATATTTGACAAAGGTATTGAGAAAGCAAACAGGTACATATGACAAAAAAAATGAAACTAGACCACCAACTTACACCATACAGAAAAATAAACTCAA
This sequence comes from Saccopteryx leptura, assembly GCF_036850995.1. NCBI lineage: Eukaryota > Metazoa > Chordata > Mammalia > Chiroptera > Emballonuridae > Saccopteryx > Saccopteryx leptura. The sequence goes on along the minus strand of NC_089516.1, from coordinate 58,075,742 downwards.
AATAGATAAAAGACTTAAAACCATGTCAAAAAACGATAAAAATTATAGAAGAAAACAGTCAATAAAATTTCAAACATCTACTGTAGCAACATTTTTACTGACATATCTTCATGAGCAAGGGAAAAAAAAGTTAACACTATATGTTCTAAGTCAAACTAAAAAGATTTTGCATAGCAAAAAACACCATTGACAAAATAAAAAGTGAATATACTGAATGGGAGAACATACTTGCCAATGAATAGACATTTCTCCATACAGATGACCAATAAACATATAAAAATGCTCAATGTCACTAATCATCAGTTATGCAAATTAAAAACCACAATGACATAGCTGTTCACACATGCCAGAATGGCTCTCATCAATAAATCAGGTTTTGGTGAGGATGTAGAGACACTGTCAGTGAGAATGCAGAATGGTGGAGCCACTGTGGAAGATAATATGAGTCTCCCCCCAAAATAAAACTGCCTTTTTCCCAGAAATTCCACTTCTGGAAATATATCTTGAGAATCCAGATATACAAATTCAAAAGAATATATGCACAACTATGTTCATTGCGATGTTATTTACAGTAGTCAAAGTATGCAAAGAATCCCAGCACTAGATGAATAAATAAAAGCTCTAGTACAGTTACATAATGGAATACTATTCAGATGTAAAAAAGAAAGAAAATCTTACTATTTGCCCCAGTATGAATAGACGTGAAGATTATTATTCTTCATGAAATAAACCAGTCAGTGAAAGATAAAAAACATGTGATTTCATTTGTATGTGGAATATAATGAACAAAATAAACTCCTGATCAAAATAGAAACACAGACTTGGACACATGAAACAGACTAACAGCTGTCAGAGGGGCAGAGTAAGGCAGGGGAAAACTGTGTGAAAGAAGGTGAAAGAATAAGCCAAAAAACATGTGTACATAGCACAAAGGTTCAGACAACTTTGTGGTGATAGCCAGATGAAAAAGCAGTTAGGGGCTAAGTGAATATTGGCAAAAGTAGGAAAAATGGGGACAAAGAGAAACTTTGTTTGGGGGGGCAGATTGGGCATGTTGTGGAATGCAGATTGTACACTTCAAATCTGTATGGTTTGACAAAGCAAACATTTTAATAAATTCAATTAATAAAAAATTCTAAGCTCATTGTTGATATTTTGGAATATATCTGGACAGTATATATATTTGAATTATCAGACATAATAATTCTTTCACCTTAGATCACTCTTTTTCAGTCTTTCTTTTAAACAAATTAGATATAAGATTTTGTATTCTCCTTTATTTTTATTTAAAGTATGTAATCAATATTTTCCAAATAAAATTTAATGGTTGCATTTTATAGGATCACATGAAGGTGTCATCTTATTTTATCCCATTTCCCTGTAGTAAAAATTTTATATATTTTTTGTTTTATCTTATTATACAATAATTCTGGGAATCCAATCTTTGTTCATTAATGTATATTTGCACTTCTGATTATTTCTTTATTATATAGTCTCCAAAGTGTAATTTCTATATTGTAATACTTGGGAAATTTTAAGGTTGCTATAGATTGTTGTTTTCATAAATTTATAAAATTTATACTAACTTATAGTTCCACCAGCACTATTTGGTACTTTGTTCAAAATGCCATACTATCCCTGAGCATGATTATATTTTAGTATAAAGCAGGGACTGCAACAGAAGGGAAGCACCAGCTTCCTTACTAGATGGACAGGCTGCTTATGGACAGTACTCTGGATTTTGAATGAGAGACCTTAACGGGGAACCCAGTTCCAGTGGAAGCCCTCCTGCACTGAGTAGCTGCTCACATTCAGTTGTAGATATGAACCAAGGACATTTTACTAAAGTCATGCTTTGGACAGCAGAGCAACATGCTCATGCCTGCCCCAACAGCCTTTCTTAAAGGCCAACAGCTTCAATGGACTTGGCCCTGGACTGTACAGGCCCCCTATCTGATATGGGTGGCCTTGTTGGCACCGTGGGGAAAGGGGCTAGAGGTGGACCTACAGTTAACTCCTTGGGCATTGTAAAGCCAGCAGTCAAGGCCAGGGCCACTATCACAGCAGCCCGGCCCATGCAGGTTCGCATTGGATTCGGACAGTCGGTAAAGAAACCATGGAGCCAAAAACTGGTGGGCCATAGCCTTTAATCCTACCTTGCACCCGGCGGGCAAGTAAAAACATAAACTGGGCTCCAAAACCCAGTCACACTCAGTGCTCACAAAGCCACTGACTTATCCGAGTTTCCTAGAATCAAAGGTTTCTAGCTCACCAGACTTATTCTCCTCAGTTCCCCATCTCCTTCCTTATCCCAGATACAAACTCTACACAAACTGGCATCTCACTCAGCACTCCGCCATCTTGGCTGCTTCTCCTGGCCTACTCCACGTGGCCTCCTTCTGCTTTCTGCTCTGCTCTCTCCTCTAAAGATAATCTCAGGAACCAAGAGCACAAACTCTGTTCTGCCCCCATTTTATATTGTAGCTTTACAATCTCTAATCCAATATACAAAGTAGGGAAGTCCCTAATACAAAGTCACTTCTCTGAGGCATGATTGGATTGTACCACCCCACATCAAAAAGGGTGGGAAAGGCTTAATCCCAAAACCAAGCCCCAGGCTACAAGGATTCTCAACACACATTAATATCACCTGGGTGATGGCCTCCTCATGGGCAGCATAATCTTTAACAAAGTGAGCATAATACATTTTATCTGCCCAACAGGCATCCAGCACCTGGCCACCAAACGTAGAAGTGTATTATCCCTTGAGTGCTCAGGGGGACAGCATTATAAAGGGCTCCTTTGTAATTTCTTTATGGGCAATAATGAGTTCTCATAGTTTACTACACACAGAACCAGCAGATGCTAGTGTATTTGCCAATCACTGGGGAACAATTTTTTTTTCGGTTGCATGAGGTTTTTGAACTGTTTCTATATATTTCTGTACGACTGATTCTAAATCTGAAATCCATTTTTTGGTGAAAGCTCTAGTTTTTATGCAATTTTAATTTCTTTTTGTTACAGTTAATGGCATGCATTTGTTTTTAAATTGGAGTTAAAGGGCAACGACTCTTGGATTGAACATAATCACAAGGCAATTAATGTTTTACAAACATTACTTTTACATAACTGTAGTTGTTTTTAAATGTAAAAAATTATTATCTAATAAAAACACCTTCTTATTTTGTTTTGAAAATGAATCATGGCTTCCTCAAGTAGGCGTAAATGTAAGAATAGTCCTGACACCTTCTATTATATATGTGACTGTTACACACTTCAATGTCAAAGGCGCAATATTTAATCATTTGTGACATGTGCATATATTGCCTATTTTCAAGTTCTCCTTGGAGATCAAGACAAGAATAGGGGTCCTCATATTGTGTGTCATAATTGTGAGTAAATGCTTCATGACTGAACAAAAGGAAAACACAAAGGAATGCCTTTTGGTATTCTCATGGTTTGGCGTGAACTTAAGGACCACAGAAGTGACTGTTATTTCTGTCTGATCCATACAATGGGCATTGGTAAGAAAAAACAACATATGATCACATATCCTAATATTCCTTCAGCAATGCATCCTATCCCACACTCTGAGACACTCCCAGTTCCAGTTTTCAATGGTTTTATTTCTTCTAAGGATAAAGAAAGTGAACATGGTAATCAAGTGTATTTTGATAAGATGTATTAAGAAATGGTTGTAAAATCTGAAGGGTCTTCTTCTGATGTCAAGCAGTCATTAACCCCTCAGCAGTTTAGCCAACCCTAATGGAATGACTTAGTAAGAATGACATAAAAATTGTCCTCAAGTTTCTGGAATATAAGGAGCATAACTGGATCATTTGTGTGGATCTTAAAATGGTAAATTCCCTGCTAGAACAACAGAGAGGTTTCACAAAGTATCTTTGCTTTCTGTGTTCGTGGGACAGCTGAGCTTGGGAGAAACACTGGACACAGAAGGAGTGGCCAAAACATGAAGCTCTGGAAGTAAGGATGCAAAATATTGTGAATGAACCTGTAGTTCAAGACAGGATCATTTTTCCCCCACTTCACATCAAATTTGGCTTAATGAAGCAGTTTGTTCAGGCTTTGAATAGAGAAAGTGAATGTTTTCAACATATTATTTCTGCTTTTTCTGCCTTGTCTTTTGAGAAGATAAAAGCAGGTGTATTTGATGGACCTCAAATTCCAACCTTCATACATGACAAAGAATTTTCCAGGAAGATAAATAAGGAGGAGAAAGCAGCATGACAGTCTTTTGTGGCAGTTACAAAGAAATTTCTTGGCAACAAAAAAGCAGAAAACTGTCAACTTCTCATTCAAAGGATGCTATCGGCTTTCTGTGACATTGGATGTAAAATGAGCATTAAGATTCACTTCCTGAACAATCACCTTGATAAAGTTCCTGAAAATCTTGGAGCTGTTAGTGATGAGCAGACTATTGCTGGAGCATCAAATGAGATTGTCCTCAACAAGTACACGAACACAAGAGCTACAAACACAAATTTTTGCCTGAATAGAATTTAAATGTTTTATACAAATTTTATGATTAAAATAACTGTTTTAATATGTTCTATTTCAAAATTGTAGCCAAATTCTGATGCAGTCATATCTTTTAGTGTATTTACTGCATTATATAAATCATTATATTTTCACAAACATAATGCTCAAGAAGACATTCTACTTCATTATGTTAAACTAAATGTTGAAAATTTTACAATAAGATGAAAACCTAAAATCTTGAATTGCAAAAAAACTTTAGCTTACAGACAAAAACTTTCAAATTTGAGATCAGCATACTCAAATTAAGTAAGAACAAGTGTTTCTGTGGATGCAACAAAAATTATGTTCCCCAGTGTAATGTTTGGGATGCCCACTCAGGGTGGCCTCTGGTACCAGGTACTGTGCTGTCTGTGGACAAAACTCTGGCCTGTATCTTTCAGAGGGAAAAGATTTGCCTCTCTTGGTTTCACTGACAGCTCTCTCATTTCACCCATAGGTTATGATTTATTTGGTAATTCTATTGCTGTAGTTTGTACTGTTTCTGTTTATGCAATGACCTCACTCCTTGCATGGTGACCATCATGAAAGATACCTGTGGTGTAGATTATAAAAGAAGCAAAGGGGTGGAATGTTATTCAAATTAGTTTGTAAATATGATGTATATGTTTGCTCATTTGTGGTTTGCATTCAGGGCTGGACAACACCAGATATGGTGGTCCATGAGGTTGCAGGTCACCTTCCTGATTGGGAGGGGCCATTGTCTTGCTAATGTTTACTGGAAGAGAGATTCTGCCCCCACCACCGAGGGGTATAGGAGAATTTCTGCTTTCTCTCATCCCTTATCCCTTGCTCTCCATGGGAAAAGCAGGTTTTCTGCTTTTCCCTTGGCTTTTCTTATGGCTTGCCTGTCTTGGTGAGACACTCATAAACAGAATGGCCCATGTTGGGAAGATAAAATATATTATGCTCCCTTTGTTAAAGATGGTGCTGCCCACATGGAAGCCTGTTGCCCAGGTGATGTTAGTGTGTGTTGGGTGCGGGCTGTGGGAAGGCAGGATCCTTGTAGCCTGGGATTTGGTTTTAGGACTAAGCCTTTTCCACCGTTTTTGATGTGGGGTGGTGCAATCCCATCATGCCCCAGATAAGTGACTTTGTATTAGAGACTTCCCTATTTTGTATATTGGATTAAAGGTTTGGATTTCTACTCTATAAAATGGGGACAGAATGGGAGCTTGCTCTCATGGTTCCTGAGATTATCATTAGAGGAGAGAGCAGAGAGGAGAGCAGAGAAAGGCCACATGGAGGAGGCCAGGAGAAGCAGCCAAGATGGTGGAGTGTTGAATGAGAAGCCAGTTTGTGCAGAGTTTGTGCAGGGAGAAGGAAGGAGATGGGGAACAGAGGTGAATAAAATCTGGTGAGCTAGGAACCTTTGATTCTAGGAAACTCAGATAAGTCAGTAGCTTTGTGAGCACTGAATGTGAATGGGTTTTGGAGCCCAGTGTGTGTTTTTACTTGCCCACTGGGTGTAAGCTAGGATTAAGGATGATGGCCCATCAGTTTTTGGCTCCATTGTTTCTTTACCGACTGTCCAAATCCAATGCGAACCTGCATGGGCCAGGCTGCTGTGATACTGGCCGTGGCTACTGGCTTTATAGCCCACCACCCTCCAACTCCACTGTTTCTTTAGTGTCTTCCCAAATTTAATGAGAACTTGCATGTGAATGGCCATAATGGTGGTGGCAGTCCCTGGCCTTACAACCTGCAAATTGGTGAAACTAACCTCAAGGGTGAGAGTAGGAAGTTTTAGACCTAAGTTCTGGAGTTACTCAGAGTTTAAGAAGTAAGAGAAGCTAAATGAAGTTACTTATGCTAAGAGCCTTTTAATGTTACCTATTTCTAAAAGCCTTTCTTTTCTACATTTTATTCCCTACCAGTTTTAATTAAATTTTAATCAAATCATTGATTCATTCTCATTGTTATCTTCTTATATAGGTATATATTGACATATTGGCATCTGATTACCATTAATTTAATATAGTTTATGTGATACTGAATAAAGTTAGTTATGAAGTTTATAAGACAGGGTCCAACAAGTAAGCCTAACAGGATTGAAGCAAGTGGAATATGGCTGCCGACAGGACAGTAGTGAGCCATGGGGACCAGTTGAACATACGCTGGAACCAGTTTTGGGATTGTTCTAAATTTCTCTATTTTTCTATATTAGTTCTAATTAAGGAGAAGCTTTCTTGGATTAATCCAGTATTTTTAGCATAAAAACATTTTTCCCCTAAAGCTACACAAAGTCCTCCTTGTTGTAGAAAAAGAAGATCTAAACCTCTTTTATTTTGAAGAACCATTTCAGCTAAAGAATCTACTTGTTTGTTTAATCAGAAAATTAAACTTTTAAGGTGACCGAAGTCTGCATTCACTTGGCTCATAAGCTCTTCTATATGAATGTCCCCTTTAATTATAGTGGTTGTTCCTATGGCTGCGGACCCTGCTATTCCTAACCTTATTAATATGAAGACCAAAATTGAGGCCTTTTCCATCATGATAAGAAGGTAGGGGGGTAAATGAGAGTTCTGCTTTCATCTCCATTGTGGTGTGTGTGTGTGTGTGTGTGTGTGGCAGAATGTATACAAGGATACAAAGGAGAGGCTTTGAGGGATTCTTTAATCTGTTGCCTGATGCACGTCTTGTGAAGCCATCTGTACAGGATAATCAAGTGTTGTTAGGAGCCATGTAATGTGTCAGAAGAGTGGCTTACAGAGAAGTTCAAGGAGATGAGCAAAGTGTTGTTGCAAAGGTCTCAATATGATGACAAATAGATTTTATAAGTGGAGGTCCTGAGATAAGATCCTTCTCCTTGAATATCCCCTAAAGTTAATTGGGGTTGGTTCCAGTTGCTTTTATCAGGGGAGCTGTTCTCAGAGATCATTTAGATGATGCCTAGTCCTATATAATAGGGAAACTTAGATCTCAGACATAGCCAACAGTCAGCCCTTAATTCAGGGTGAGTGGTGTTTACAAATTTATGCATAGCAACTAGCATACTTAGTAGAGACAGTTCCAGGGCCTCACTCAGCTTAAGTGGGTAAGTAGAGTTGGGGGACATAGAAATTGACAAAGAGGGTGTAAAGCCAGTAGCCACAACCACCATTACAGCTGCCTGGCACATGCAGATTCGCATTGTATTCAGACAGATGGTAATAAAACAATAGAGCCACTCGGAGGAATCTCTCGCTCACTATCTGCTCACGCAGACCAGGATATCAGGCCGACCGCCTCACCCTCTGAGTGAAACCCCCACCAGCACGGAAAAGTTCCAGCGTTGGAATTAGTTCTCGTTCCCTCCCCGTGCGCGGCTTTCCCAGGGCACTGGGGCAGCCCGGAGAGTAAATCAGAAAAAACCAGAAACTGCATTATTCCATACGTAGGTGGGACATAAAAGTGAAACTAAGAGACATTGATAAGAGTGTGGTGGTTACGGGGGACGGGGGGAAAGGTAGAGGGAAAGGGGGAGGGGGAGGGGCACAAAGAAAACTAGATAGAAGGTGACAGAGGACAATCTGACTTTGGGTGATGGGTATGCAACATAATTGAACAACAAGATAACCTGGACTTGTTATCTTTGAATATATGTATTCTGATTTATTGATGTTGCCCCATTAAAAAAATAAAATTATTTTTAAAAAAATAGAGCCAAGAATTGGCAGGCCATTAGCTTCAATCCTAGCTTGCACCCAGCAGATGAGAAATACACACAGTGGGAAAACAATTCCCTTTCCACTCAGGGCTACCAAAGCCACTGACTTATCCAAGTTTCCTAGAATCAAAGGTTTGTACCTCACCAGCCTTATTCAGCTCTGTTTCCCATCTCCTTCTCTGCACAAAGTCTGCACAAACTGGCTTCTCCTTTAACACTCCACCATCTTGGCTGCCTCTCCTCTCCTTCATGTGGCTTTTCTCTGCTTTCTTTTCTCTGCTCTCCTCTCTAATTCTAAACTCAGAAACTGAGAAAGAGAGCAAGCACCCGGTCTGCCCCATTTTATAGTGTAGAAATCAAAACTTTAATCCAATATACAAACAAAGAAGTCTCTTATACAAAGTCACTTAGTGTGGGAAAGCCTTAGTCTTAAAACTAAGCCTTAGGATATAACAACCCTGCCTGCTTACAGCCTGTCCCCCACACCCAATACAAACTATAAGTGAGCAAACCTATATATCATATTTACAAACTCATTTGACCAAGAGAGAGGATAAAATGTGGCCTGGTTGGGACAGATTTTACTGAAATGGGTAAGGCTAAGTCAATTTAGAGGGCCAATAGGTTTAGGGGAAGAGGTGTAAACTCTCTCTTGGATAGTGAAGAGGGTTCCAGGATCCATTCTTGAGAAATAAAGTCTACTACCCCGAGTTTTTCCAGTCTTCCATGACCCTTGATCTTTAAACCATTCCCCTGGCCTGTTTAATTTTTATTGGGTTACAATGTCCAACTACACAGGCTGTAGGCCTCTTCTCTCTCCAAACTTGAATGTTGATATCTCCATCCCTTTTGTTATTATCAATAGTGGAAATAGCTTCACAACCCCAGTGGGGGCAAAACAATTCTGCATTCATGCAGTTGTGATTAAATTTTTCTGAACCTGGGAAGATGTATAATTCTAACCTCTGTGAGGCTTTTTTTGCTGGTATAGTTCCACAGTGCCAGTTTCTATTTTCTATGTACTGGCTGAGTATATGTGAGCCCCCACTCAAAATAATTTCCTTAGGCTACAGAGATCAGTATTTATAGTAACACTTCTCAACCCAGAGGAGTATAGTTGACAAAGACCTCCTCAGTAATTCCATCCTGGAGTTCATATATACTTTCTGGAGAAGGCTTGTTGAGATTAGTCCTACACCAGCTGGTCCAGGGGTCCCCAAAGGAATGGATGGCATCTATTTCTCTATCGAGAAATAAATGAGAGAGCCAAACTCTTCAGTTCATCTGCCAGGCATCTCTGCCAATTGCTAGTATAGCTTTATTTTTATACACTAAGTTATAATCACATGTTATGTAGAATATATTAATTAATAGTTATTTTTAATTTAATATGAATGAATTATTCAGGAAGAGGTTAGTATATTTCTTTAAGCTATAAATCAGGTGGTAAGCCATTCTATGTACAGTTACACAATACCTTGAGCAGCAACAACAATAGCATCAGCCTTACACAGGCTTCTAAAAGGTCATTATTGATTAATAACTCTGCTTTACCTAATGGCCTATTGTCTAATAAAACTATGCTGGTCTACTACTTTTATTTATTAGTTAAGTTCTAACTTTATTTTTCTCAGAGTGTTCCACTACCTGAAGGTCAGTTATGTAAGAGAACGGGAAGTTTTTCTATTCTTCTATATAGTATAGGCTAGGGGGGTTAAGCAATCGATTAGGTAAAGTATGAAAGGTGCTTTTGTGTTTAGCCTCTGTTTTTCACCTATTCATAAGTCACAACCTATTTTTTCATAATATGATATTTAGGAAGGAGTTTTCCTACAGACCTAGCCCCTTTTTGGAGGATACCATAGCCAGCCTCCTATGTCTATGGGCTTAGGTAAGGGGGTTATATTCTTTAGTCAGGGTTACTTCAGGGAATTCCTGAAGGAAACAGCTTTGACAGTGGGAAGTACAATTGCCTTGATAATTGCCTCTAGCTCTTGATTTTGGAGATGCTGGTAAATTTTCTTAAAAGGAACACAGAGGGCTCGAGTGGTCAAGGAGATATTTGTGTGGTTACTTTTAGAGTAATTCTGGAGAGACATATTCACAAACTGGTTGACTTCAGGGTCTCGAGTCACCTGGGAACCTACAGTATTGTTGAAATTATACCATGCACTCGTCCCAATAGTGAATGCACATAACCCTAGTGAGGAAAGAATTGTCAAAGGAAATGGCCAGATACGACCCAAAATACATATGCTGTGCAAATGCTTCTTTCCTGCTGCAACTGTGTCAGACAGCAAGATTGAATAGGCTTCTGACAGACTAGACCCTTGGCAAGTTACAAAAGTGACTACAAGGAGCCTGAGGGAAAAGGGCACCATGAAAGTCTTAGTTTTAGCCTGGCATTGTTTTGACTTTCCATTCTGGATCAGCTGGCTTGAGCCAGGAGTGGTGGATCCACACAGGTATTCCATTTACCTTCATGGAGGTTGGGGTGGTCAGAATGATGGTGTAGGGCCCCTTCCAGACTGCATTCAGTCCTTCCTCAATGAACTTCTTAACAAGGACATAGTCACTGGGCTGGAATTGAGTGAACAGGTTCAGAGTTGGGTGAAGGAACCTTTCTTGACATGCTTATGGATCTGCTCCTATGTTTTCTGCAGCTTCTACAATGACTTAATGAGTTCTTGGTTTCTTAATTCTACTAACATTTCAGCTCTAAACTTGGGGAGCAATGGTGATGGTCTCCCAAATACAATTTTACAAGGCCTGAACCCAGCTGTATAAGGGGTACATCATGTTTTCAAAATAGCAAAGGGAAGGAGATAGACCCAGTTTTCACCTGTCTCTAAAATAAATTTAGTCAGGACTTCTTTCAGAGTTTCATTCATTCTTTCGACCTATCCCAAACTCTGAGGCCAATAAGAACAACGTAATTTTCAATTAATGTTGAGTGCCTTTTCGACTAGCTGTGAGACCTTAGACCCAATATTAATGTGTAAGCCAAACCTGAGAATAATTTCATACCACAATTTCTTAACAACTATTTCTGTGGTCTCATTTCTAGTAGAGAAAGCTTCTACCCATCATGAAAAGGTATCAGTAAAGACTTATGGGTACTTATATCCTTGTGCCAGTGGCTTTACTTCAGTAAAATTTATCTCACAATGTACACCCGGGAAAACTCCTCTTTTCCTATTTCTCTTTATGACTTCTCTATTTTGTTTAGCATTTATTTGATCACAGACTAAACACTTGCACACTATGCTTTCTACAATTGATTGTAAGCCTGGCAAATAGTAATTTTTCTTAAATAATTCGATTAGCTTAGTTAGGCCTAGATGAGTAGTTTGATGTAACTGGATAATAATTTTTCTGCCTAGGGCTTCAGCTAAGAAGGGTCTTTTGTCTGGAAACTCTAACCACCTTTCTTTATTTCTAGACATTCTTTTTCTTTTGGCAAAATCCTCTTCTAGTTGGTTATAAAAAGATGTCTCTGACAACAAGGGTTTTGGTAAAGTCACTAAGATTTCTAAAGTCCCTACTGGTTTTAGGGCTACTTCTTTAGCTGCTCTCTCAGCTGCCTGATTTCCTTTTGCCTCTATTGAGTCCTCTTTCTGGTGTCCTGGTCAATGAATAAGGGCTAAAGTCTCTAGTAACCAAATGGCTTCTAGTAAGGCTAAAATTTCTTCTTTGTTTTTGATGTCCTTATCAGCAGATGTAAAAATTTCTCTCTCCTTATAGAATGCTGCATGAACATGGGCAGTAGCAAAGGCATACCCACTGTCAGTATAAATATTGACCTTTCCTTTGGCCCAACTCAATGCCTGGGTGAGAGCAATAAGTTCTGCCTGCTGAGCTGACTTCCTGTGGGGCAAGGCTTGGGCCCATATGTTCTTATCAGGAGTCACTACAACATGTCAAACCCCATCTAGGACAAAACTTCTGCCATCAGTGAATAGCTGTTCTTCTGCATTAGGTAGGGTTACATCAATAAGGTCTGGTCTTGCAGTTTGAACCTAGTCTAGTACCTCAGAGCATTCATGCAAGGGGATGCTTGGGTCCTCATCAGGCATCAAGCTTGCTGGGTTGATAGCCTGTGTTTTGGGAAAACTTAATGCAAGGATGATCTATGAGCAGAGCCTGATACTGTGTGATCCTAGCATTAGACATCCACCTTTCTGGAGTTCCTCTAAGCAGTCTCTCCTGCATGTGGGGCCATCAGGAACAGTTCTTGCCCCATAGTCAATTTATTTGCCTCTCTCACTAGAATGGCAGTGGCTGCTATGGCTCTGAGACAGTTTGGCCATCCAGATGCAACAGGGTCTAGCCACTTGGAGAGGTAAGCAATAGGCCTGCACCATGGTCCTAATGTTTGGGGCAAAAACCCTTTTGCAATTTCCTTGCTCTCATGAACTAAGAGCTGGAAAGGCTTTGTAATGTCTGGCAAAGCCAGGACAGGGAACTCAGTGAGGGTCTTTTTGAGGGTTTCTAAAGCTTCTTATTCCTTATATGTCCAAATTCACTCTTGGGCTCCTGCTGTACAAGAGTAAAACCTGCAGTATTCAACTAGCCCAAGAAATTCTCAGACTTGTCTCTTGCTAGAGGGGGCTGAGATCTGAATGATCACCTATATATGACTGGAGGAAAGAGCATGATTCCCTGCTTCAATGTGGTAGCTTAGATAGGTCACCTTAGAGGTTCAGAGTTGTGCCTTTTTAGCTGACACTTGGTACCCCAGAGTCTGCAGTGTTTGTGAAAGACTCTCAGTGGCTATATTGCAGCTTACCTCCATTTCTACTGCTAGTAGCAAATCACCTATGTACTATAGCAGCATGAATTGTAGATGTTCCTGGCAGAAGGTGAGCAGGTCCTGATGTAATGCCTCATCAAAGAGAGTCTATGAATTCTTGAAGCCCTGTGGTAATCTGGTCCAGGTTAGTTGTCTGAAATGCCTGCCTCTGGGTTGTTCCACTAGAAGGCAACGATAGGCTGACTTACAGGGGCCAGGGGAATACTGAAGAAAGTATCTTTCAAATCTAAAACTGTGTAAAATTTCAAGTCTGATAATAACAGGCTTAAGAGAGTGTAGGCATTAGGCACAGTTGGGTGTATTGTCTCAACCTACTTATTTACTTCTCATAAGTCTTGAACTGTACAATAGTCCTTGGTACTTGGCTTCTGAACATACAGTAAAAGGGTATTCCTTTGGGACTGGCAAGGAACAAGAACACAAGCCTCTAACAGTCTATTAATATGGGGGTTCATTTCTTTTTTTTTAGCTTCCTTTGACAAAGGATATTGTTTCACCCATATGGGGATGGCACTTGCAGTAAGCTGCACAAGTACTGGGGCTTGATGCTTTGTAAGCCCAGGCACGTTGGTTTCTGCCCAAATTGAAGAGAATCTATGCTGTAAGTCTGCTAAATAGTCATTTGAAACTTCTTGTTCTTCCTTGGTATCTACATTTAATAGATACTTCCCTGACAAAGGGACAGTTGCAATAAGCTGCACCTGGCTATTGTCCTTAGCATAAAATTCAGCAGAGTTATGACTAAAAGGGATGGTAGCCTTCAGTTTTCTTAACAAATCTCTTCTAAATAAAGGATTAGGACAGTATGGAATGACAGAAAAGAATGGGTAACAGTATTGTCTCCTAAATTGACAGTCTGACATGAAGTCCATGAACAAATAATTTAATTCTCAGTATCACCTTGTATGGTTACTTGCTCCCCTGAGAGTGGTCTGAGGGGGCAGTGAGAACAGAATGAGAAGCTGAGTGTCAATGAGAAAGTCTACTGGGTAGCCCCTTACTTGTAAAGTTACCCTGGGATTCTGGGGGCAAACTGGTATGGAGCCCTGGACCTGCCAGTCCTCCTTTTGATTAAGGAATCTTGGGGTCTGCTGTGGCTTTCCTTTTAACTTTGGACAGTCTTTCCTTCAATGTCCTTCTTTACAATAAGTACTCTAATTTCTGCTTAACTCAGGCTTTTCTACTTTTTGGTTTCCTTTCTTTTTATTCTGGTGATCCAAAATAGATACAACTACCTTAGTCATCTTCTTAGTCTGTTTATCATTGAGGGTGTCTCTATTGTTATAAACTTTCTGTGCTACTTCTAGTAATTGGAAAATTACCATCCATAGAAGCCTTCTAATTTTTGTAGCTTCCTCCTAATATCTGGAGCTGATGGGACACAAAAGTTAAGTTAATTGCCCTAGCATTTTCTGGTTCCTCAGGGTCTAGAGGTGTATAGATCCTGTAAGCTTCTTGCAGTCTTTCTAAGAAGGCTGCAGGAGTCTCATGAGGACCCTGAACAACTTCTAACACCTTAGACAGGTTTATGTGTTTCTTAGCAGCCTCCTTGTACACAGCTAACAGAAACTGGTGAAAAGTGTTCAAAGTTTCTCATCCCACTGTGGTGTTGGGGTCCAATTTAGACTGGACAATAGGAAACACCTTCTTGAGGGGGTCCCAATTGTCCTCCTCAGAGATGTTTTTTCTTAACATGATGGCTTTTTTTTGTCTCTGATTTGATTCTCTCTCTCCTCATTAGTGAACAAGGAGACTAAAAGCTGCTGGCAATTGTCCCAAGTGGGGTGATGTGTGTATACAGCACAGATCCTAACAGTCCTGTTAGATCCTGAGGCTTCTCCGAGAAAGAGAGATTTTGAGCTATCAAATTATACAAGTCACTAAAAAAAAGGGGTGTAAACAAAAAAGGCTCTTCCCTTTCCCTCCCTTCTGCTGATGGGGCTTCTTTTAAGGGTAAGAGGAACTCTGCTTCCTTTTTCTTTTCTTGCCTTCTAGTTTCTCTTGGTAGTATCTCTGGGCTTTCTGAAGTGGGTGGAGCCAACAGAGGAGGAAGATATGAAGGGGGCAATTCTGAATCTTTCTGAACAGCTTATAAAACAGGGACTTTTTTTTCTAATTTGGGGGCTATTGCTAGTGAAACATGATGACCATCCTTGACTTCACAGCCTTTCAGACAGGAAGAGGAATTCTCTACTAGGGTCCTCCACTGATCTATATATAGGAACTAGTCTGGGTGGCCCTGGGGCTTAGCTACTACATTCTATATTTCCCTGACAGCTCTAGAATCTAATGAGCCCTGTGATGGCCACCCTACCCCAAAGAAAGGCTATTCTAGTTCACAAAAAGTTCAAAATCTCCCTCTGCTTAATTTTGCACCATAATCATCAAAAAATCCAATTTTAAAATTCTTAAGCATACACTCAAGAGGAGTTTGACTCTTACTTTTCCCTTCTCTCATTGTTACAAACAATATTAGTACAAATGAGCTTTCCAAGATCATGAAAGGGATCAAGAACCGAGGTTTGTGCCAGTTTTCTAAAATGTCCCCTTTTGGGTCATACCCTAGAGCAGGGGTCCCCAAACTTTTTACACAGGGGGCCAGTTCACTGTCCCTCAGACCAATAGAGGGCTGGACTATAAAAAAACTATGAACAAATCCCTATGCACACTGCACATATCTTATTTTAAAGTAAAAAACAAAACAAAACAGGAACAAATACAATATTTAAAATAAAGAACAAGTAAATTTAAATCAACAAACTGACCAGTATTTCAATGGGAACTATGCTCCTCTCACTGACCACCAATGAAAGAGGTGCCCTTTCTGGAAGTGCAGCGGGGGCTGGATAAATGGCCTCAGGGCACCGCGTGTGGCTCGTGGGCCGTAGTTTGTGGACCCCTGACCTAGAAAATCAAAGGTCAGAGACCTTTCAGACAAAGTTTGACATACAAGGTAATGGGATGCCCCATGAAGATCCACTCAGATGCCCATGTGGCTGCATCCCTCATGAAAACTTAAGCACCTCTTGAACATTGGCAGGTCTGTATAAAGCCCTGACTTTTATCAGACCATGTCTGATACTGCCCTAAGCCATATGAGGATTGCAATGGAACTGCAGGTTGTAGCCCAATTGGGCTCTGTAGTTTTTCACCATGGAGCCACGCACTGGAAACTCAGGTGCAGGCACCAGAGCTCCTCATTCACACACCATTCACTCAGGGATTATTTATGCAAAGACAGTAGTAAAGCAAAAAACAGAAATAAAATCTCCAAGGGGTTGAATTCTTGGATGGCTCCCCGAAAGAAGAGATTCTCTATTCACTTCAGCAAGCAGTCTGGTGAGCCACTTGGCAGCCTGAAGAGCCAGGCTTTTTCCACTAAGACAGAGAGAAAAGGACAGATGCAGCAAGAAAGGCAGAAATTAGTCATAGACTAAACAAACTTTAAATTACTCCCTGCCAAAACAAACTTCTAATTATTCTCTGCCAATGTCTTGGCTCTAGAGAGCCTATTGTGTGAGTGTAATTGCGTCTGATCCTCGATCACAATAGTTTCAAATTGGTTAACCACAAACAAATTAGAAATTGAAAATTGCTCTACTCACCTCCAGAAGGTTTTCCAATGACTCCAAATTGGTAGATGGGCATGACTGTTTTCTGCCGCTGACTGTGGGCCAGCCAGAAAAGGTCAGTTGGGCCCTGGAATGTCTCAGGTGGTGTCTCCCCTGGTGAGCTTTTGTTCCCAGCAGTCAGACCAAAGAGGCCGGCCACACATGTGTGGCAGAACCAATTGTGACATGATCTCACTGGGACATCCAAATTATGTTGTAGCAAAACCAGTAAGAGTATACAGATGTTCTATATAGTAAAGTACAAATTTAAAGGAGTAACTTATTCAAAGCTGGCTACCACACAGAGAACTAAGTCAGTCAAATCATGCAGCCTGAAACATAGTTTGAGGTTAGTTTTAAAGGCAAAACCACATACTGATTGGAGTATGGGAAAGAAGGGGAGCCCAGTGAAGTATGGTACAAAAGCAATAAAACATATTCATTAATCTCCCTAACAAGCTCATTAAATTTTACTGTCTTGTTACAATGTTTATCTATAGAATAAATTTAAAGAAAAAATACTTATACACACTGAGACCATAAGCTTCAAAGATAATAACATAGTAGTATTAAATGTTTTGCATGCCTAACAGAAACATTTCTAAACATTCTAGGATTTAAGACTCACTCCTGACATCTGCAATTTGGTGAAACTAACTTTAAGGTTGGGGGTAGGGAATTTGAGACCTAAGTAAGTTCTGGGGTTACTCAGAGTTTAAGATGAAAGAGAAACTAAATTAAGTTACTCATGATAAGAGCCTTTTAAAGTTACCTATTGCTAAAATTCTTTCTTTTCTACATTTCACAATCACAGTCCGATTTCCAATGGGGTCCACCACAAAGGTGGCAAGGATTTGTGGCTGGCTTGGATTAGGGCACTTGCTAACTTAGTGACCTTTATTTTCACACTTAAAGCAAGCACCTGGTGGGGCACTACTGTTATCTCAACCCTTGGCCTGAAGTCCGTTTTGACTATTTTGTGGCTTTTGGACCTGCTGGCTCTGCAGGCCCTTGATCGCAGAGGTGAACATTTGAAAGTGAGTTAGTTTTTGTTTTGAGACTTTTTTGTACTGATTGCTAAAAACCTTGAAGGCCAGGTTTATAAGGTCTTGTTGTGGAGTTTGAGGACTGTTTTCTAGATTTTGTAGCTCGTACTTGATGTCAGGTGCTGATTGGGAAATGAAATTTATGTAAAAGACTAGTTGCTCTTCTGTGCTGAAGAGAAGTTGCTCTTCTGTACTGAGAGCACTATGTATATATAGTCTAAGGAAGGCTGCAGGTGTTTACACTCAGAGTGGCAAACTGCAAATTGCTGATTGCCTTCCTGCTAGGGAGGGGCCATTTTTTGTTATTGTTTGCTGGAGAAGGTTTTTTTTTTCTCCCAGCTCCCTCTCTCTCTCTCTCTCTCTCTCTCTCTCTCTCTCTCTCTCTCTGCACTATCCTGCAAAACAGTCTGGGGTCTAGGGTGGTATATCTCTGTGATAGTTCAGTTAATAAAAAAGGGACATTGACTTAAACAGTGCCCTCAACACCAGCTACATTCTTTATAGGGCACTTTAGGACAGGGGTGGAGGTAAGGGAGGAAGCATGGCCAAAGACAGTCAAGACAGAGTGGGTATGCTCTGGTGAAGAAAGGGTTGGAAGCTGTGGCTGCAGCTGCAGGAAAACCAGTGAGGAGGTGAAGGAACATTGTGGCACTAAACAGGGAAAGGGCTCTGGTTGTGATGAGGATGTGCCCTGGGAGTCAGTAGGTTTAAAAGCAGAAGGAGCAGAAGGAGGAGTTGGTTGTGGGGGGTCTGAGATCAGCAATATTGAAGAAAGAAACACTAAAAGGGTCCTCCAGACCAGGGAGATTCTTCGGTTTTAAGTGGAAAAGAGATATTTGAGAGGGAGAGCAAAAATAGAGAGTTGGTTATGACCTGGCTACAAAATAAACCCTGGACATGGGACATCTCAGAACACTTTTCATTTCACCTGCAAAAATTATTAAGGTCATTCAGGATGTTAAAATCAAAAATGCCTTTTTAAGGCCACTTGGATGAGTTGTCCAGTTTATACTGAGGCCAAGTGTTGTAAAAATTAGGGCACTTTGGCCTGAGTTCCTGGGCTAAACCCAGGGTTCAGAGGTTTTTTAGGAGACAGCCTAGAGGTGTTGTCTTGGGAATAGCTGACTGAGAGTTCCCCATGATGTAGTAATGGGTGAATTTAAGGCCAGTGGCCACTGCAGTGACCATGCAGGTTCTCATTGTATTCAGTCAGATGGTAAAGTAACTGTGGAGCCATAAAGTTATGGGTCATTCCATTTGTTAAAGTCTCATAATGGAGGACAAGTAAACTGGCAGGGAAGACCACTTCCTTTTCTCACTCCAGACTAACCTGGACTCACAGGCCCCCATAAGAAAAAAAAAACTCCCCAGTAAAACAGGCCAAACAGAAATCTCAGGGCTCCTCAGCCCTTCAGCTCTCTCTCTCTCTCTCTCTCTCTCTCTCTCTCTCTCTCTCTCTCCACTATCCTGCAAAACAGGCTGGGAGAAAAAAAAAACCCTTCTCCAGAAAACAGTAGCAAAAAATGGCCCCTCCCTAGCAGGAAGGCAATCAGCAATTTGCAGTTTGCCACTCTGAGTGTAAGCACCTGCAGCCTTCCTCAGACTATATATACATAGTGCTGCCCCTGCACCATTTAGGCAAAATACAAGCAAGCAAACCTAACACACATGTTGCACACTTGAAATGCATTGGTTTGTCTAACAGTGAGCATCCAGCAGTATACAAGGAGGGAACAAACAATTCTGGATGATAGAATGAGTGTTTGGACAAGCAGGTGCCCCCACTGTCTTAGGCACACTGGAAATGAAAGCTGGCTGCTTTCCAGACATCCCTGTATAGCAGTTCAGCTGAAGCAAATGCCTGAAACTCCTCCAGACCAACATTAGAGTTTTGGAATAAACCCCTAACTAAGTCTGACCTGGAAAGAACTCCAGCAGACTGCCTTATTCCATATGAGAAAGCTGAAAGGCTAAGCCCCTTCCTGGGTCTATGGATGGGCACCAGGTAGAGCTGAACTGAAAACACAAGGCTGGTGTGTTCCAAAAGGGTTGTTTATTTAAAACACTTGAGTGTAAGTGTGCCAAGCTGGACACAAATGCCAAGTTGGCCCCGGGTAGTGTTGGAATAGGGTATTTAGAGTTTAGTCAGGGGTCTTGGAAAAAGCAGCTGATGTCACTGCCTCTATAAGTACAAAGTGATATTTTTTTGTATGTGGATTGGAGAGGTGCCACAGTTTTTTGAAATTGTTTATCTCTTTGCTCAACCATCTAAGGAAGTCTTCCTGTGCTGGTTCAAAGGGTCCGAGGCTGGCCAGGCAGGCTAAGGTTTCAAGTAAGCCAGTTCCTCCTCACCCTGGTTTGTCCTGTTCTTAGAGTGGGGGTGCATCTGATCTCCCAGAAGACTGCTATCAGAAGATAGAGTCCCTGGGCCTGTAGCCTGGCTTTTATTGTGATTTAAACTCCTTTAATTGTCACGTCCATTCCCAATGTAAGCTATTCCTGACTTTTGCAAAGATAAACTTTTTGCTATATTTCAAAGTGAAGGGCAAGAAGCCATTAAGCAAGAGAATAGAGAGCCAATTAACTATAATCTCACAGGGAGGATGGAAAATGTGCTGCTTTGAGCCTAGGTAAGAAATTGGGTGAGGAGAATTTTTGTTTTAAAGAGGGCTCTGGTTTTAAAGCCAACCTGAACCAAAACATTACAGTTCTTTGCATACATCCTCCTTTCTCTTTACCCATAAAAATCTTTTATAAATTGTGGGTAGACTAGCAGTGCAGAGAATAAAATACCATCTCTTTTATGAAGTCATAGTAGAACTACTGTATATGATATTCTTTAATTTTCTTTATCAAAATTACATTTACATGATATAACATTGTTTTTAATAAGTAAAATGGTATTATTCAGGCTAATGTTTCTTTTGTTAGACAGTGTAAGGCCAGTAGCCACGGCCACCATCACAGCCACCTGGCCCCATGTAGGTACTCATTTAATTCAGGCAGGCGGTAATGAAACAACAGAGCCAAGAACTGTTGGGCCATTACCTTTTATTCTAGACTTGTACCATCCAATGAGTAAAAAACAAACACATGGAGCACCAAAATCCACTCACATCTTCCTCTGGTTCCACAACCAGGAGAATCTCTCTGGTTTTCCTAGAATCAAAGGCCTCACCAGCCTTATTTACCTTTGTTTCCCATCTCCTTCTCTCTGCATGTCTCCATCTTGGCTGCCTGCCTTCTCTCCAACCACGTGTCCTCTCTCTCCTACAACAACGTGGTCTCTTCTCCAAAATGGCCTTCTAGCTCCTCCTTTTAAAACTATTTGATGGGACAATCTCACCCCCAGCTCTCATTAGCATGACCAAGCCATTTCCCAAGCATGAAAGTAAGCAGGCACCCCACGTGAGCAGCGCCATTTTAAATTAAAAGTGAGCAAAACCAGAAAATACAAATTAAACAAACTGATCTGCCCAATAGACAGTGAGAAACAGAAAAAAAAAGAGCATATACAGTGTGCCCTGTATTATGTTTGGTACTGGGTCTTTAATATGAAAAAAAAAGCACTACTGATTCTCTTTTTAAAAAATTATTGAATTTATTGTGTAATATTGGTTAATAAAATTATATAGTTTTTAAGTGTTCAATTTTATAAGATGTCATCTGTATATTCTATTGTGTGTTCACCAACCAAAGTCAAGCCTCCTTCCATCTCCATTTACCTTTCTGTTACCTCCTCCCATCCCTCTTTTCCTCTGGTAATCACAATATTGTTGTCAGTATCTGTGAGAGGTTTTCTTTTGCTTAATTCTTTCACCTTTTTCACCCAGCCCCCAAACTCATTTTCTCTGACAGATGCAGTCCTATTCTCTGTATTTATGAGTCTGTTTCTATTTTGTTTGTTAGATTTTGTTGTTGTTGTTGCATTTTCTGTTGAACTAATCAATCTTAAAGTCTATTTAAGGAGATAATAAGGAAAGGCACAAGAATAAATAAATAATAAAAAAACAGTGTTCATAGAGACTAACCCTGAGTTGTGGAGGTAAGATAAACCTATTTTAGTTCTTTACACTGGATGATCAGAAAAGGCATCAGTTTATGGGTGGGATTTGTACTGAGAACTGAATTACAAATGAAAGTCTTCGATGCAATGATCTAAAATGAGACAGTTGCAGGCCAAAAAAACTGATAATACAAAGACCCTGAAGCAAGAAAGATATTGTATATTCTTACACTAATAGAAAATTCATAGTGAAGTGGTTGATGAGCTATGGGGAAGGGAGTTGTGGTTAGACACAAAAAAAGGCTAAATCATATAGGATCTTGTAATATGTAATAGAAATTGAAGATTTATGTTAAAATTGGGAGGAAAGCAGTTGAAGTTTGAAACACATAGAGAAAATTTGATTTATTCTTTTTAAAGCAAGTGTCTATTTCAGAGTGGATGGATTTTAGCAAAACAAAAGAGAGAAAGAATACTGTTTATGAGGTTCTTGCAGTTACTCAAATAGAATACAATCATGGCTTGGACTAAGATATAGGAGTGAAAATGAGAGAAGTGGACAGATTTAATATATATTCTGGAGGGAAATCCAATAGTGCCTGTTGAAAGATTGGAAGTATTTGGGGCTGGAGAGGGCAAGACAAAGTACCCTCAGCAATCTTCTCAGCAGATTTTGGAGGCTTACCTGATAATGACCCAAATCTTCATTTTTATGTGCTTTGGGACCTTCTCAATCTGAGCGTGCTGCCATCTCCATTCACCAAATGGGGAAAGAGCATATCAGGGGGTACCAGAAGATTACCTAGGATCCACACATACTTTTCCCAGCCCCAGTGAAGAAAAGTAGCCCTACTTCTACCTGATGATCATTTCAGTATAGTGACTTTCTCTCACCTGTTGGTCCTTATACATAAGGACTATAAGATGTTCTTGTGGAAATCATAACTTGTCATTGATTATACCTTCAGAAATGAGTGCAGCCATTTTGTGTTCTAGACTCTTGTAGAAACTAGCATTATGAAGATAGGAAGCACAAAATTCCCAGTGGCTCATTGGGAGAGTGATTGTAGTGCCAATTCTGTTACCAACACTTGGTTCCCAGACACATGTATCTTCACAATAGATATACAGTGCCATATAGAGACTCTGATCTAGTAAAGATACTCTAAAATGCTGAACTTCAAAGAATGGCATTCTATCCTTTCAAAGTTTTTTTTTTTTTTTTCAGACCTGGCACTTCAATTTCACCTTTAGGATGTAGTTTCAGTGTTCTCTGAAGCCAGTTGTTCTGGATGATGTGGTATATAATATGGCCAGTGGAACTTATGGTCATTGAATCATACCTGTACCTCAATTTTACTGAAATGAATTCTCTAGTTAGATGCTATGTTGTGTGGAATACCAGGCCTACTAACCAGAAATTCCATAAGCCCCATAGATAGTGGCACTGGCTAATGCTCTACAAAGAGGAAAGGTGAATTCATACCTGCATAAGTATTTATCCCATGAGGACAAAATGATGACTCTTCCAGAATGGAAAGGCCCAATGTAATTAACTTGCCATAACGTGGCCAATTAGTTTCCTAGTATTCAATAGAATTATGTTATATGAGGGTATCAGCATTGGTCTATGTCAGGGGTCCCCAAACTTTTTACACAAGGGGCCATTTCATTGTCCCTCAGACCATTGGAGGGCCAGACTACAAAAAAACTATGAACAAATCCCTATGCGCACTGCACATATCTTATTTTAAAGTAAAAAAACAAACAGGAACAAATACAATATTTAAAATAAAGAACAAGTAAATTTAAATCAACAAACTGACCAGTATTTCTTTTTTTAATTTTTATTTATTTATTCATTTTAGAGAGTAGAGAGAGTTAGAATGAGAGAGAGAGAGAGAGAGAGAGAGAGAGAGAGAAAGGGGGGAGGAGCAGGAAGCATCAACTCCTATATATACCTTGACCAGGCAAGCCCAGGGTTTTGAACTGGTGACCTCAGTGTTTCAGGTCAACGCTTTATCCACTGCACCACCACAGGTCAAGCCTGACCAGTATTTCAATGGGAACTATGGGCCTGCTTTTGGCTAATGAGATAGTCAATGTCTGGTTCCATATTTTTCACTGCTAGCCGTAACAAGTGATATGACATGCTTCCGGAGCCATGATGGGTGCGTCCCGCATCACCAGAGGTAGTACTGTATGTGCGCAACACCGCGCTTTGCGGCGCCACCACATACAGTACTCACTGACCACCAATGAAAGAGGTGCCCCTTCCAGAAGTGCAGCGGGGGCCAGATAAATGGCCTCAGGGGGCCACATGCGGCCCACGGGCCATAGTTTGAGGACTCCTTGGTCTATGTAGCTGACAGATTGGATATTCAGAGATAGTAATAGCTAGGCTAGTAGAAGTCCATCCATCCATTGGGGGCCACATGTAGCCTCCATTCCTTCTATCATGGTACTCCATTGGTATTTCCATTATTACATTTCTGGAATAGCTAATGAAAAAGGCTGGCAATATCAAAGACTGAATTATTTCATGAACACAGTTTTCAGTGTGTCTCTCTGATCAATGCTTTCTAGTCAGCATTAATACGTGACATAAATGTTTTCATACTTTATTTCCACTCCCATATGCCCTTCCATATGCCTCTTCCTTAGACCTTTGTGTCTTTGATTTTTAGTCCTCATCTCTCCAGGTCCCAGATTAGAAGGCCAGACAATTGACTACTGCCCAGAAATCTAAAACTTCTTACCTCAGGTGCCTTCTTTCTCTAAGCAAAGATAACCTAGTATATTACTTGTCTCTATTACATTTGGGAAGATTTTTCTCTCCACTATTTTATTAGGTTACCCTGAATGTGGTTATAATGCAGCCACTTTTTGTTGTTTGTTCAGTTATTTTATTTTATTTTATTTTTTGCATTGCATTCATATAGCATGCTGACCCATTCATAAATCAAGTTCAGAGGTTTTTTATTTTCTTTGTCATTTATACTGGAGTCCTTCATATGTAGATAGCTATAAGCCAAGGAAGGGCTCTGGTATAGCTCATATGGGTAACAAGTGTTCTCGACTACCACCAGATCATATAACTTACTTGTGCCCTTTTGTCTTACTTGGATTCAATTCAAGATACATATTTTCATTTCATAATGGACTCTGCTAAACATGTCTCACTCTATAACTTGTTGGGTTCAGCAGAAGAAATAGTTTGAATTTGTGTTTACTTCATGACCAACTCATGATAAAGTGTTCCATTTCTACCAGAACCCAGTAGCACTCTGGTAATTGTTTCATAAAAGTCATATTTTTCTGCTATGAATAACATAGCTCTGTCTATGAATCTCAAGGGCTTATATTGTGAACATTCCACTCGAGTATATGCTCTAAACTGCACCCTTTCCCAATACTGATGTATTCAACAATATAAGTTTTATTGAATTATATGGCTCAAATGACAAGGATAATGACATTGTGACATGGAACTGTTGCACTGCATTTTTCTTCTTGAACCCTATTCAAACCTAGTAGATTTTTTTTTCCTGAAGCTGGAAACGGGGAGAGACAGTCAGACAGACTCCCGCATGCGCCCGACCGGGATCCACCTGGCACGCCCACCAGGGGCGACGCTCTGCCCACCAGGGGGCGATGCTCTGCCCCTCCAGGGCGTCGCTCTGCTGTGACCAGAGCCACTCTAGCGCCTGGGGCAGAGGCCAAGGAGCCATCCCCAGCGCCCGGGCCATCTTTGCTCCAATGGAGCCTCGCTGCGGGAGGGGAAGAGAGAGACAGAGAGGAAGGAGGGGGGGTGGAGAAGCAGATGGGCGCTTTTCCTATGTGCCCTGGCCGGGAATCAAACCCGGGTCCCCCACATGCCAGGCCGACGCTCTACCCTGAGCCAACCGGCCAGGGCCCAAACCTAGTAGATTTTTATGTCACTCAATATATAGGTTAAAGCAATATTCACAGGTGTAGAACGTTTAGTGTCCAGAGTCCAAATCTGGCTACTTGATGCTATGGTTCCTTCCTTGTGATGAGGAATTCAAGCAATGTGTCTTTTGCTTTGGAAAAGATATTTTAGCATGCCCCTGACCACTGAACAACTAGAATTTTCACAGAAGTTGTGGGTTTCTAAAACTTAATAGGATTTATCTCCTACCCTCTGGAGTACATTTGTCTTAACAAAGCCCCCATTCTATCTGTCACTTCTTGGCTGCACTGTCAAAGCAGCATGATGTTATCAATGCAATGGATTAGTGTGATGTTCTATGACATGTCCAAGTGGTCCAGATATCTTCAGACTATATTATGATAGAGGGAAAGAAAATTAATGTATGTTTGACCTGTGGTGGTGTAGTGGATAAAGCATCAAGAGTTTGAAACCTTGGGCCTGCCCAGTCAAGGCACATATGGAAGTCAATGCTTCCTTCTCCTCCCCCTCCTTCTCTCTCTCTCTTTTTCTCTCTCTCCTATCTAAAATAAATTAATTAATTAAAAATAAGAAAAAAGAAAGTTAATGTATTAATGACACATTATGAATGAATACTATTGATCCCAAATAAATAAGAACTATTTCTGATAGTTTTTTGTTAATCGGCATGAGAAGGAACATGTCCACTAAATCAGTGGTGGCATGCAATTCATCAAAGAGCTTATTAATATACTTTAGCAATGATACTGTGTTCTTCAAATATCTGCAATCAGTATTACTACTTGTTTAACACTGTAGAAGTATATTACCATTCTTTGAGATCCATTTTCTGCAGAGTCCAAGCTGGAAAATTAAATAGAAACATAAAAATGACCATTCTTGTATTCCTTAGATATCTGATGCTGACAATGATCACCACTACACCCTCCTTCATAATAAAATATTATTTTGATTTTATTATAATTTTCAAGTTGTTTCATAAGTTCCCACTTGTTATTCCCTCATATGCTAGCTCTTACATCACAGAAGTTAAAAATAAGAAGTGATCATTGTAATGCTGGTGGTTGAGGCCAGGCGGTTTCACACTGAATTCAGGCAGAAAGAAGAGGAACTGTGAGCTGGAAAGCATGGGGCAATACCTATTTATTGGAGGTTCACAGACACAGGAAAGTGAATAACAAATGAAAATCTACTTTTTGCAGTGGAGGTCAAGGGATCCAAAAAACTGACCCTCATGGTGGTGGCTGAGGGACTCAGGGGACCACACTTCACAGTGGTGAGAGAGTGATCTGGAAGAATTGCCTCCAAGGGAAAGCATCCATAGGTTTTCATTGACACACACATGGCTTTTTGCCTGTTATTCATAAACTAATTTTGTGAAATGCTTGCAACTGGGAACTAGTGAGCAAGTCTAACATAGCTGCTTTCCTTATATTTCACCCCTTTAAGATTGCTTGTCTCACAATCTAGGCAACGGGTATCTTCCATTATGATGCCTGTGTGAGGAGTGATGTACATTACATAAACAGAATTAGTACAGATTACAGCAACAAAATTACAAAAGTACAAGCTATGTGGTAAATGAGAAAGTTTTTGGTGTCAGTGGCACCAAGAGAGGCATATCTTTAGCTCCTGGCAGAATACAGGTCAAAGTTTTGTCCACAGACAGCACAATAGCTGGTACAAGAGGCTGCCCTTAGGGAAGGGTACCAAAACTATTTGGCCTGTACACTGGGATCTGCTTGTTCTATGAGTAACAAAATGGGAGAACTTATTATAGGCTATAAAAAAATTACTAAGGGGTAATACACTTCTATCTTAGGCAGCCAGGTGCTGGCTGCCCAGGGAGTTAACTTTAGGTCCACCTCTATTTCCCCACTAAATGGTGCCAACAAAGCCATCCATCATAAGCAGGGGCCTGTATAGTCCAGGGCCATATCTATTGCAGATGTTGGCCTTTAAGGAGGGCTGTTGGGGCAAGCAAGAGCATGTTTACCTGTTGTCCAAAGCCTGGCTTAAATAAAGTGTCCTTGGAGCATATCTGCTACTGGATGGGAGCAGTTGCCCAGTGCAGGAGGGCCTCCACTGAAGCTGGCACCCCTGGCAAGGTGTCTCATTCAAAATCTGGAGTACTGTCCACAAGCAGCATGTTCATCCAGTAAGGGAGCTTGTGCCCCACTCCTGTCACAATTCCTGCTTTAAGAGTCCATTGTTTTAAGAATTCACTCAATGATACCAGCAGTCTGTGAATGGTAGAAAACATGGTCCACGCCCAGGTCTTGAGCCCATTGCTTTACCATAGAACCAGTGAAATGAGTACCATTGTCACTTTTAAAAACCAGTGGCCACCTGGACACAGCATTAGGCAGTCCAGAGCCTGTATGATGGCCCTCAGGTCTGAGTTATGGGAAGGGTAAACACCAAGCAGATCAGTTTCATTTTCTATGCTGGTGACTACATACTGGTACTCATCCAACTTTGGTAATGGTTCAATGATGTCTATCTGCCACCATGCCAGTGGAATACAACCTCTCTGGATCTGTCTGGGTGATGCTAGTTGTCTCCAAGGGTGCTCACTGCATATTGATCACAAGCTGCAAGTACCTCTGCATAGGACACAGGATGGGGCTATGCAAATAGCCAAGTGGTAATACTATAAAAGTCCATTGCTGTCCTTCTCAAATAAAGAAAAGTTGGTCTTGACTCTCTGAAGCTATGTCAATAGATGAAAAGCATTAGTTAAATCTGCCACAAAGTGCTATGTCCCCAATGTATGGTAAACTGATCCATCAGGTTAGCTATTGAGAGAACAGCAGCATGCAAAGGGGAAACAACTTTAAGAAGTTCTCTGTAAACTACTGTCATTCACCAGGTTGCATCTGTTTTGTGCACAGGCCATACTGGGGAGTTGTAAGGGCTGTGTGCTGACCAGATGATCCCAACTTTTCTAGTTCAAGGATTGTACCTGTGATTTCTTAATAACTGCCTGGCAGGTGATACTGTTTAGTGCTAGTTGCACACTGGGGAATGGGTAATTGGAAGGGTGAATGTGCTACATGTCCCTTCTACATTGCCTTCACAACCTGGACATGCAGGCAGAACTTCCAATAGCTTTTTTAAACATCTACCCCCAAAATATATTTTGGAATAGGATATATATATATCTTCTCCAAGGCCAACATCCATTGTATATTAGAAGGGGACTAGTGGATTGCCAGTTCCACATGGAGCCTCTGATGTCTGACCATCCCTGATAGACATGTCCCTCAGCCTTCCCACTATTCAAACTGGAACAATAAGTCTTGGGGATCTTTGTTTCTCTAAACTTTCTCCATTATATAATTTTGTAAATATGCTACCTACACACCAACTATTTTATTGATAGTGGCTGGGGGTGTTCATCTAAATGGCTGTTACCTCTGTTTTGGTTTAAGCTGCAACCGAAGCTCCAAAAGAACTTTATTAGACTTGCTATCTAATTTCTTTCTATTTGTCATGACCACAATCAAATTTACTGACATTTCTGTTTTAATAACCTTTATCAGCCAGTTTCTCTTGTTAGTCAGGGGCCTGCACGGGCAGCAGCTGTCACAGCTTTATGATTTCATGTTGCCCCCACTTTGCCCAAATATGCTACCCTATGTGTAACTATGTTGATAGGCTACCCAGAATAGGGACCCAAGATAGCCACTTATGACCCAAAAGGGTTGACAGAACAATACAGAAAATATGGTCCCTCGTCCCTGCCATAAATACTTCTTCATCTGGACATGGGACTTCAGATTGTAAGCAGCATCCTTCACACCTAGTTTCTAGAGGACTTTCTGTACCTCCATATATGATTGCCACCAACTCACTACCCACAGCAAGTCTCCAGCATTCTGCCAGACTATAGAAATGGCATCCATCACCCATTCTAATAGGATATGGTTTTCTAGGTTGTCATGGTAGTTCTGAAGATGCTGCTTCAGAAAGGAATGCATGGTAATGGCAGCCAATTTCTTTATCTCTGTTCCAGAGTTCATGATGCTATCTACTCCTTTGTCCCACAACCACAGCAAGCAGGTTGCCTCAGGCTTGGTGGGTTTCTGCCTGAATTTTGTTCTTAGTTCCATCAGCTCTGTCTGGGTGTAGGGCTGGATCACAGAGTGCTCAGCCATATGGAGGGGGTTGTGCCTGCCCCTGAAGCACTCTTGGCTGCTGGGTTTTTACCTTCTTCAGTGGTTGGCAAACTCATTAGTCAACAGAGCCAAATATCAATAGTACAACAATTGAAACTTCTTTTGAAAGCCAAATTTTTTAAACTTAAACTATATAGGTAGGTACATTCCTTATTGAGGTAGTGCCCGCATGTGATATTTTGTGGAAGAGCCACACTCAAGGGGCCAAAGAGCCGCGTGTGGCTCATGAGCTACAGTTTTCCGACCACTGTTAGGTGTCCACCAAGTTGGGTGCTGAGTCTGCATAAGTCAGTTTCAGTCCAAACATCATCATTAGAAGATGAAGAGTTTGAAACACCTGCTCCTGTCAACTAAGAGCCATTCTGCTGGTACAAATGCATGTCCCTCAGTTACCACTTCAGCTCCTGCAGCTGCCAGCTTTCAGCCTGAAGTTGAAGTTCAAGCTCTTGAACTTGCAGTTGTTTCTCTAACAACTGTCACTGCCAGTGTTTAACTTGCAGGGCAAATTGTAGCTCATGAACCTATTATTCCTTCTCCAGAGACCATCCCAATTCCTGGTGCTATTGGTGTTCAGCCTACATCTCACACTGCAGCTCTCAAGAGCGATAGGCCTACTTCTCTAGCTATCATTCCAGTTCAAGCTGTCATTGGTTCTCAGCCTGACCTGCAGTTCTCAAATCTGTAACTCTCCGGTCACCATTCCAGCTCATGCTGTTCTTGGAGCTCAGTATGCAGCTCATCTTGGAGCTTTTGACCTTGGGCAGCCTCTCACACAGAGCTCTTGGTTTCTTTGCTCAGAGCTGTAAAATACCCCCCAGAACCTAGCCCCAATAGGACATCCATAGGGAACCATATGCTGGAGAACAAAGACTACTTCTGAACCCCAACCTTCAAGGCTGTTGTTGGCTCCAAACCAGTCTTACCTGAATCCTACCCACTACACCAGATGTAATACTGTTGATTGAGGCCAGGCAGGTTTTATTGAATTCAGGCAGATATAAGAGAAACTTTGGAGCTAGAATTTGTTGGGCCATAACTGTTTATTAGAAGCTCGCAGAGATAGGCGAGCAAATAAACAAAGGAAACTGCTTTTTTGTAGTGGAGGGGAAGGGATCATAGAAACTGCCTCTCACAGTGGTGGCTGAGGAACTCAAGAAAACTGCATGTCATACTGGTGGGAGAACAATCTGGGAGAATTGCCTCCAAGGGAAAGCACCCATAGCTTTTCATAGTGACACACATGTGGCTTTCTGCTGTGTTTTCACACACTAATTGTGTAAAGTGCTTGCAGCCAGGAAAACAGTGAACAACCCTAACACAGCTGTTTTCCTCACAATCATTGAGGAAATTTTCATTTTAGGAGAAAAAATAGTATCCCAATAGGATGAACTGTGTAATACTGCTAACTGCAATAATTTCTATAGATGATGGACACTTACATATGTGCCTAGAAATCATAAAAAATTACTTGTTTGATTTTTAAAATTAAATGTTACCTAACTCTCAATTTCTCCTTTTGCTTCAACAGTTAAAAGACTTATTATTAACAACTTGTGCCATGTATTTTCTCAGTGAAATTTTAAAAGTTACTACTTATGAAGCACAAATGTTTATTTTATATAATTAAAAAATAACAAACCCAGCAAGGATGGTTCCTGAAGACCAGAAACCTGGAATATTACAGGACCTTTTCCAGTCTCCCATCAAAGCTCCTGCTGTAGAGCTCTACTTCTTTAGTATTTGGAGACTTCTATAATGTCTGTTCAGTATTTATAACCTGACTCAGACCTCTATAACTGTCCTCTATTTCTTAGATGTGATATTATATCTGAAATCACTGTGGAGAGTAGCTGTTTCCCCAGTTTAGAGAACTGTAGATTGTAATATTTGATATTCATTGTTCTGGTTTAGGTGCCACTCTCTTCAGGTATTACAGAACCCTTAATGCTGCATTTTTCTTCCTGCCTTTTCTCTTTTTACTTCTTGTTATTCACCACAAAATTTAACCTCCTGGTGTTTGCCACAATATTACCAGGTCCACAAGGGCAGAGGCTGATCCTTATTCATCTCTTTCTTCATTTTATGTAGCACAGTTCCACTACCTCATTCATTTAATGAATGTAAGAATAGGAAAAAAAATAATAAAACTGAAGTAGAATTTTTTTTCTAAGTGAAAAGATGATAGACAGTGTGACAGACTCCTGCATATATCATATATCCTGACCAGGATCCAACTAGAAAATACATCTTAGGCTGATGCTTGAGTACTAAGCTATTTTTAGCACCTGAGCCTGATACACTTGGACCAACTGAGTTATCCTCAGTGCCTGGGGCCATGCTCAAACTAATTGAGTGGGCTGTGGGAAAGGAAGAGGGAGAGGGAGAAAAGCAGATTGTTGCTTATCTGTGCATTCTGACTGGGAATTGAACCCTGGATGTCCATATGTTGGGCCAACACTCTTTCCACTGAGCCACTGGCCAGGGTTTGAAGTAGAATTTAAGCATTAAGACTTTCTATCTTTCCTGACCAAGCAGTGGCACAATGGATAGAGCTTTGGACTGGGACACAGAAAACGCAAGGTCAAAACTTCAAGGTTGCTGGCTTGAAGGTGGGTTCATCTGGCTTGAGAGAGGGCTCACCAGCTTGAGCATGGGGTTGTTGGCTTGAGCATGGGAATCATAGACATGACCCCATAGTCGATGGCTTGATCTCATAGGTCACTGGCTTGAGCCCAAGGTTGCTAGTTTGAGCAAAGGGTAGCTCACTCTTCTGTAGAACCCTGGTCAAGGCACATATGAGAAAGCTATCAATAAACAACTAAGGATACTAAGGAACTGCAATGAAGAATTGATGCTTCTCATCTCTCTCCCTTCCTGCCTGTCTGTCCTTATCTGTCCCTCTCTCTGTCTCTCTGTCTCTGTCTCTGTCACAAAACAAAACAAAATAACAAAGGAAAGACTTTATTACTTTGTCCATACAGAAATTTGTCTGAATTTGCCATCTGTGATAGGCATAAATCTAAATTTCTTTCCCAAATTCTTATTGCCTGATTATTTAATCAAGCACTAAATCAGATAATGATATGAGGGGATTTTGCAGATGTAATTAGTTTAGTAATTAGGTGAGCTTAATTTAAGAAGAGTAAACAGATTTATTCTGGTAAAAATATAATTCCATGATAAGTTATAAACTGAAGAGGCACGCCAAAGTCAGATGCATTATAATAGGAAGGAGAGGTAGAGCAGAAAGTAAGTCGAAAGGATTCCAAATGTGAAAAGGCATTTTATATACTATTGCTGGCTCTGAGGTTTAGAGAATTCCCAATTGTCTGCATTTTTTTGTTTGTTTGATTACTTTTTTGTTTTGTTTTGTTTTAATTAAGATAGGCATTAGAGTTTGTCAGATGTTTGTTCTGCTCAATTGATATGGTTGTGTATTTTTCTTCTGAAAGTTGTTGATATGTTAGATTACATTGATTAATTTTTTCAAACACTTAAGTAGTGTTGCAGTGTTGCAGACCTAGAATAAAATGAACTTGCTTATGGTGATTATTATTCTTTGCCAGATTCAATTTTTTAAATATTGTGTTGAGAAATTTTGCATCTATGTTTGCTTGTTTGTTAGAGATATTGACTTACATTTGTTCTTTTACTTTTTCCCTCTTAGTTTATTTGATATTAGAGTAAAAAGAGACTTGTAAATATGATTTGGGAAGTGATTCTTCCTCTTCAATTTTCTGGCAGAGATTGTATAAATTTAGTTAATTTATTTTTAAATATTTATAAAAGTGTGTAAGTCATTTGGGCCTGGAGATTTCTTTGCAAAAGTATTTTAACTGCAGGCTCAATTTCTTTAGTAGTTATAGTGACTACTCAAATTGCATATTTTATCTGGGCTGAATTTCAGTAGTATGTTGTTTGCAAAAAAAATTTGTCCATTTTTTCTGTTTCTAATTTATGCACATACAGTTGTTTATATCTTTCCTTTATTATTTATTCCTTATATTATTCTTATGGCCATAGGACCTAAATTTTATTGCTTTTTCCATTCTTGATATTATGATTTTGTATTCTTTTAAAATTATTATTGGTCTTTTTTAGAGGTTTGTCGATTTTATTGATATTTTAAAAGAGCCAGGCTTTGTTTCACTGACTTTTTTAAATTACTTTTTGTTTGTTTTGATTTTACTAATTTTACCTCCTTTTAATTTCTTCTACTTACATAGGGTTTATTTTGCTCCTATTTTTATAATTTCTTGAGGCAGAAAATTATGTTACTAATTTGAGTGTTTTTAGCAATGATTTGTGCTCTAAAAATCGACCTCTTTGCACTGCTTTAGCTAACCTTTATGTAATTTGGTATATTGTATTTTCATTATTATTGAGCTGTATGTATTATTTCTATTTTCTTTGAGAATTTCTTTTTGACCTAGGGGTTATTAAGAAATGTGTTATCTAAATTTCAACCCTTAGAGAAACTTTGGTTCTCTTTCTGTTATTGATTTCTAGTCTGAGTCTATTTTGCTTGGAGGATAAACTCTGTATGGCTTTGATGTCTGTTGATTATCTTTTTAATTTGTTTTGTGATTTTTTTATTGTTCTCGATAAAAAGAGTGTTTTTTAAATTAATTTTAATGGGTAATATTGATAAATCAAGGTACATATATACAGAGAAAACATCTCCACGTTATTTGGACATTGGATTATGTTGCATACCCCTCATCCAAAGTCAAATTGTCTTCCATCACTTCCATCTGGTTTTCTTTGTGATTTGGAGCCCCCCACCCTCCAAATCCTTTCTCCTGCCCCCCCATAACCAACACACTCTTGTCCATGTCTCTGAGACTCATTTTTATGTCCCATCTATGTATGGAATCATGTAGTTCTTAGTTTTTTTCTGATTTACTTATTTTACTCAGTATAGTTATCAAGGTCCATCCATGTTGTTGTAAATGATCCGATGTCATCATTACTTATGGCTGAGTAATATTCCATAGTATATATGTACCAAAGCTTTTTAATCCACTCATCCACTGACAGACACTTGGGTTGTTTCCAGATCTTTGCTATTGTGAACAATGCTGCCATAAACATGGGGGTGCATTTTTTCTTTTGAAACAGTGCTACGGTGTTCTTAGGGTATATTCCTGAAAGTGGGATAGCTGGGTCAAAAGGCAGTTCAATTCTTAATGTTTTGAGGAATCACCATACTGTTTTCCACAGTGGCTGCACAAGTCTGCATTCCCACCAGAAGTGCAGGAGGGTTTCCTTTTCTCCACATCCTTGCCAGCACTTAATCTGTGTTGTTGTTTTGTTCAAAAGCACCATTCTGACTGGTGTGAGATGATATCTCATTATGGTTCTAATTTGCATTTTCCTAAATAGTGATGTTGAGCATTTTTCATATGCCTATTGGCCATCTGTATGTCCTCTTTGGAGAAGTGTCTATTCATTACTTTTGCCCATTTTTTTTTATTGGATTGTATGTCTTCCTGGTGTTGTTTTAAAAGTTTTTTGTTTGTTTCTGGTTTTTTTTTTTTGTTTGTTTGTTTGTTTTTACAGGGACAGAGATGGAGTCATAGACAGGGATAGATAGAAACAGACAGACAGGAACGGAGAGAAATGAGAAGCATCAATTGTCAGTTTTTCATTGCGACACCTTAGTTGTTCATTGATTGCTTTCTCATATGTACCTTGACTGCGGGCCTTCAGCAGACCGAGTAAACTCTTGCTTGAGCCAGCAACCTTGGGTCCAAGCTAGGGAGCTTTTTGCTCAAGCCAGATGAGCCTGTACTCAAGTTGGCAATCTCAGGGTCTCAAACCTGGGTCTCCACATCCCAGTCCAACACTCTATGCACTGAGCCACCGCCTGGTCAGGCAAGTTTTACAACATCATTATAAATTTTGGTTATTAACCCCTTATCAGACTTATTGTCAAATACATTCTCCCATTGTATAGTTTGCCTTTTTATTCTCTTCTTATTGTCTTCAGCTATGGAAAAGCTTTCTGGTTTGATATAGTCCCAATTGTTTATCTTGTCTTTTATTTCACTTGCCCATGAAGATAAATCGGCAAATATATTGCTGCTAGAGATGTCAGAGAGCTTACTGCCTATGTTTTCTTCTAAGATGCTTATGGTTTTATGGCTTCCATTTAAGTCTTTTATCCATTTTGAGTTTATTTTTGTGAATAGTGTAAGTTGGTGGTCTAGTTTTATTTTTTTGCAGGTAGCTGTCAAATTTTCCTAACACCATTTGTTGAAAAGGCTGTCTTTATTCCATTGTATGTTCTTACCTCCTTTGTGAAATATCAGTTGTACATAAAGGTGTGAGTTTATTTCTGGATTCTCTGTATTGTTCCATTGATCTATATGCCTGTTCTTATGCCGGTACCAGGCTG
Source organism: Saccopteryx leptura (assembly GCF_036850995.1). NCBI lineage: Eukaryota > Metazoa > Chordata > Mammalia > Chiroptera > Emballonuridae > Saccopteryx > Saccopteryx leptura. The sequence continues at coordinate 58,039,545 of NC_089516.1, read as the reverse complement.
TTTTGAGTACAATGGCCTTGTAGTATAACTTGACATCAAAAACTGTGATACCTCCCACTTCATTCTTCCTTTTCAAGATTGCTAAGGCTATTCGTCTTCTCTTTTGGTTCCATATAATTTTTTTGGAATATGTGTTCTATATCTTTGAAGTAAGTCATTGGTATTTTAATTGGTATTGCATTGAATTTATAAATTGCTTTGGGTAATATAGACATTTTAATGCTGTTTATTCTTCCTAACCATGAGCACAGTACATGCTTCCACTTGTTTGTATCTTCTCTGATTTCTTTTATCAATGTTTTATAAATTTCTGAGTACAAGTCTTTAATCTCCCTGGTTAAATTTATTCCTAGGTACTTTATTTTTTTGGTTGCAATAGAGAAGGGGATTGCTTTCTTAATTTCTCTTTCTGACAGGTCATTGTTAGTGTATAAAAATCTCTCTGATTTCTGAGTATTAATTTTATATCCTGCACCTTGCTGAATTCATTTATCAGGTCCAGTAATTTTTTGACTGAATGTTTAGGGTATTCTATATATAATATTAAATCATCTGCAAATAACAATAGTTTTACTTCTTCTATTCCACTTTGGATGCCTTTTATTTATTTTTCTTGTCTGATTGCTGTGGCTAGAACTTCCAGAACTATATTGAATAAGAGTGGTAAAAGGGGGGCACTCCTGCTTTCTTCCTGATTTTAAGGAGACTGCTTTTAATTTTTGCCCATTGAGTATGATGTTGGCTGTGGGTTTTTCATAGATGGCCTTTATCATATTGAGATATGTTCTCTGTATTTCCACTTTGCTGAGAGTTTGATCATGAATGGGTGCTGCATTTTATCAAATGTTTCTTTCTGCATCTATTGAAATTATCATGTGGTTTTTCTCCTTTTTTTTGTTTATGTGATGAATCACATTGATTGATTTGTGAATAGTACCAGCCTTGCCTCCCAAGAATAAATTCCACTTGATCATGGTGTATGGTTTTTTTCATACATTGCTGAATCCAGTTTGCTAATATTTTTTTTTGAGAATTTTAGCATCTAAATTCATCAGAAATATTGGCCTATAATTTTCTTCCTTTCTGTTGTCTTTGCCTGATTTTTAAATCAGATTTATGCTCACCTCAAAAAGGGAGCTTGGAAGTCTTCCTTCTTCTTGATTTTTTTTGAAATAGCTTGAGAAAGATCAGCATTAATACTTCTTTGAATATTTGGTAGAATTTAATTGTGAAACCATCAGGCCAAGGACTTTTTTTAAAATTAATTATTTATTTATTTATTCATTTTAGAGAGGAGAAGGAGAGACAGAGAGAGAGAGAGAGAGAGAGAGAAGTGGAGGAGAAGCTGGAAGCATCAACTCCCATATGTGCCTTGACCAGGCAAGCCCAGGGTTTCAAACCGGTGACCTCAGCATTTCCAGGTCGATGCTTTATCCACTGCACCACCACAGGTCAGGCCAAGGACTTTTTTTTGTTGGGAGTATTTTTATAACTGTTTCTATCTCATTTGTTGTAATCAGTCTTTTTAGGTTTTCTGATTCTTCCAGATTGATTTTTAAAAGATTATATGTTTTAAGGAATTTGTCATTTATGTTGTCTAGTTTTTTAGCAAACAGTTCTTTATAGTATTTTCTTATAATATTTTGTATTTCTGTTGTGTCAGTTGTTATTTCTCTACTCTCATTTCTAATTTTATTTATTTTAGTCCTCTTTCTTTTTTTCTTGATGAGTATAGTTAAAGATTCATCGATCTTGTTTAACTTTTCAAAGAACCAGCTCCTGGTTTCATTAATCCTCTGTATTGTTTCTTTAGACTCTATGTCATTTATTTCTGCTCTGATCTTTATTTTTTCCATCCTTCTAATACCTCTGGGCTTTACTTGCTGTTCTTTTTTTTTTTTTTTTTTCATTTTATAATCAGAGGAGAAGATCCTCACTTTCATTTATTTATTTACTTTTTACTATTATTAATTTTACTAGGTTGACCTCAATTCAATAAATCAGGGTACATATGTTCAAAGAAAATATCTCCAGGTTATCTTATCAATCAGTTATGTTGTATACTCATCACCCAAAGTCAGATTGTCCTCTGCCACCTTCTATCTGGTTTTCTTTGTGCCTCTCCCCCTCCCCCTTCCCATCTTGCCCCCCCCCGTAACCACCACACTCTTGTCAATGTCTCGTAGTCTCGTTTTTATGCCCCACCTACGTATGGAATAATGCAGTTCTTGGTTTTTTTTTCTGATTTACTTATTTCACTCCATATAATATTATTAAGATCCCACCATTTTGTTGTAAATGATCTGATGTCATCATTTCTTATGACTGAGTAGTATTCCATAGTGTATATGTGCCACATCTTCTTTATCCAGTCATCTATTGAAGGGCTGTTTGGTTGTTTCCATGTCTTGGCCACTGTGAACAATGCTGCAATAAACATGGGGCTGCATGTGTCTTTGCATGTTTCTGAGTTTTGGGGGTATATACCCAGTAGAGGGATTGCTGGGTCATAAGGTAGTTGTATTTTCAGTTTTTTGAGAAACTACCATAATTTCTTCCATAATGGTTGTACTATTTTACATTCCCACCAACAGTGAATGAGGGTTCCTTTTTCTCCACAGCCTCTCCAACATTTGCTATTACCTGTCTTGTTAATAATAGCTAATCTAACAGGTGTGAGGAGGTATCCCATTGCAGTTTTGATTTGCATTTCTCTAATAACTAATGAAGATGAGCATCTTTTCATATATCTGTTGGCCATTTGTATTTCTTCCTGGGAGAAGTGTCTGTTCATGTCCTCTTCCCATATTTTTATTGGATTGTTTGTTTGTTTATTGTTGAGTTTTATGAGTTCTTTATTTATTTTAAATATTAGGTCCTTATCCGAGCTGTTGTTTGAAAATATCATTTCCCATTTTGTTGGCTGTTTGTTTATTTTGTTGTCAGTTTCTTTTGCTGAGCAAAAACTTTTTAGTCTGATGTAGTCCCATTCATTTATTTTGCCTTCAATTCCCTTGCCTTTGGAGTCAAATTCATAAAATGCTCTTTAAAACCCAGGTCCATGAGTTTAGAACCTATGTCTTCTTCTATGTACTTTATTGTTTCAGGTCTTATATTTAGGTCTTTGATCCATCTTGAATTAATTTTAGTAAAAGGATACAAACTATAGTCGAGTTTCATTGTTATGCATGTAGCTTTCCGATTTTCACAACACCATTTGTTGAAGAGGCTTTCTTTTCTCCATTGTGTGTTGTTGGCCCCTTTATCAAAAATTATTTGAGCATATATATTTGGTTTTATTTCTGGTCTTGCTATTCTGTTCCAATGGTCTGAGTGTCTATTTTTCTGCCAATACCATGCTGTTTTGATTGTCGTGGTTCTATAACATAGTTTGAAGTCAGGTATTTTAATGCTCCCAGCTTCATTCTTTTCTTTAGGATACCTTTGGCTATTCTGGGTTTTTTAAAGTTCCATATAAATCTGATGATTTTTTGTTCCATTTTTTTAAAAAACGTCACTGGAATTTTGATGGGAATTGCATTAAATTTGTATATTGCTTTGGGTAGTATGGCCATTTTGATTGTATTTATTCTTCTTATCCAAGAAAAGGAGTATTCTTCCTTCTCATTGTATCTTCTTCGATTTCCCTTAACAATGCTTTGTAGTTTTCATTATATAGGTTCTTTACATACTTTGTTATGTTTATTTCTAGGTATTTTATTATTTTTTTTTTACAATCGTGAAGGAGATTATTTTTTTGAGTTCATTCTCAAATGTTTCATTGTTGACATATAGAAAGGCTATGGACTTTTGTATGTTAATTTTGTGCCCTGCGAAATTACTCTTTTGACTTATTGTTTCTAGTAGTCTTTTTGTAGATTCTTTGGAGTTTTTAATGTATATGATCATATCATCTGCAAAAAGTGATACCTTTACTTCTTTTTTTTCCAGTATGGATGCCTTTTATTTTTTTTGTCCTGTCTGACTGCTCTGGCTAGAACCTCTAGCACCACATTAAATAAGAGTGGAGAGAGTGGACAACCCTGTCTTGTTCCTGATTTAAGGGCAAAAGCCTTCAGTTTTGTGCCATTTAATATGATGTTAGCTGATGGTTTATCATATATGGTTTTTATGATGTTGAGATATTTTCCTTCTATACCCATTTTGTTGAGAGTCTTAAACATAAATTTGTGTTGTATTTTATCGAATGCCTTTTCTGCATCTATTGATAACATCATGTGTTTTTTGTTCTTTGTTTTGTTGATATGGTATATTATGTTAACCAGTTTATGTATATTGAACATCTTTGAGATTCTGGGATGAATCCCACTTGATCATGATGTATTATTTTTTTAATATGTTGTTGTATTTGATTTGCTAGTATTTTGTTTAGTATTTCAGCATCTCTATTTATTAGAAATATTGGTCTGTAGTTTTTGTGTGTGTGTGTGTGCTGTCCTTGCTTGGTTTCGGTATGAGGGTTATGTTGGCCTCATAAAATGTGTTTGGAAGTATTGCTTCTTCTTCAATTTTTTGGAAGACTTTGAGTAGAGCAGGACTCAAGTCTTCTTTTAATGTTTGATAGAATTCATTACTATAGCCGTCTGGGCCTGGACTTTTATTTTGGGGGAGGTTTTTAATAGTTTTTTTCTATTTCTTCCCTACTAATTGGTCTGTTTAGGCTTTCTGCTTCTTCTTGACTCAGTCTAGGAAGGTTGTATTCTAGGAATTTATCTATTTTTTCTAGATTGTTGAATTTAGTGGCATATAGTTTTTCATAGTATTCTACAATAATTATTTGTATATCTATGATATGTATGGTGATTTCTCCTCTTTCATTTTGGATTTTGTTTATACGAGTCTTTTCTCTTTTATTTTTTTGGTGAGTCTTGCCAAGGGTTTGTCAATTTTGTTGATCTTTTTAAAGAACCAGCTCCTTGTTCTATTAATTTTTTCTATAGTTTTTCTGTTCTCTATTTCATTTATTTCTGCTCTGATTTTTATTATCTCATTTCTTTGGCTGTTTTGGGGTTTTCTTTGTTCTTCTTTTTCTAGTTCCTTAAGGTGTGAAGTTAAGAGGTTCACTTGGGCTCTCTCTTGTTTATTCATATAGGCCTAAATAATATGAACTTCCCTCTTATCACTGCTTTTGCTGCATCCCATAGATTCTGTTAGGTCGTATTGTCATTTTCATTTGTCTGTATATATCTTTTGATCACTGCACTTATTTCTTCTTTGACCCATTCATTTTTTAAAAGTATGTTGTTTAGTTTCCACATTTTTGTGGGTCTTTTTCCCTCTTTTTTGCATTTGAATTCTAGTTTCAAGGCTTTATCATCAGAAAATATGCTTGATATAACTTTGATTTTTCTGAATTTGCTGATGTTATTTTTGTGGCCCAACACATGGTCAATTCTTGAGAATAATCCATGTAAACTGGAGAGAAATGTATACTCTGTCACTTTGGGATAAAGTGTCCTGTAGATGTCTATCATATCCAGGTTCTCTAGTGTTTTGTTTAAGGCCAATATATTTTTATTGATTCTCTGTTTGGATGACCGATCTAGAGCCATCAGCGGTGTATTAAAGTCTCCAAGTATGACTGTATTTTTGTCAGTTTTTGTTTTAAGGTCAAAAGGTATCTTTCTTATATATTTTGGTGCTCTTTGCTTTGGTGCATATATATTAAGAATTCTTATGTCTTCTTGATTCATTGTCCCCTTAATCATTATAAAATGACCATTTTTGTCTCTGAGTACTTTTGCTGTCTTGTAGTCAGCATTATCAGATGTGAGTATTGCTATGCCTGTTTTTTTTTGGGAGGGATGTTATTTGCTTGGAGTATTGTTATCCAGCCTTTCACATTGAATTTGTTTTTATCCTTATTGCTTAGATGAGTTTCTTGTAGGTAGCATACAGTTGGATTTTTTTTTAATTTATTTGGTTACTCTATGCCTTTTTATTGGTGAATTTAATCTGTTTACATTTAGTGTAATTATTGACACTTGTGGGTTGCCTATTGCCTTTTTATACATTGATTTCTGTTAGTTTTGTGTTTGTTTGATTCTTCTCTTTTGTTTTTCTATCATTTGTTTTTGTTTGGTTGTATTCCATACTTCTTTCCTCTCTTGCTATCTTTTTTGTTTAATTTTTATTTATTCATTTTAGAGAGGAGAGAGAGAGAGAGAAGGGGGGAGGAGCAGGAAGCATCAACTCCCATATGTGCCTTGACCAGGTGAACCCAGGGTTTTGAACCAGCAACCTCAGCATTTCCAGGTTGAAGCTTTATCCACTGTGCCACCACAGGTCAGGCTCTTGCTATCTTTTTTAAGTCATGTGCTTCTGTGATGGTTTTTACAAGGGTGCTTATCATTAAGTAATGAAAAGGGTCCTACCCTGTTTATTGTAGTACACTATCTTGTGAGTTCTTCTGCACTCCATCATCATTTGCTACTGTTAATCTTTGTCCTCTCCCCTTTTTTTGTTGTTTTTGTTGTCACAGTTTAAATTTGGTTTTATTGTGTTCTTGGTGGAGCTTTTACTTGCATTTTTGTTTTGTTTTGTTCTTTGTATCTGGTTGGAAAACCCTCTTTAGTAATTCCTGGACTGGGGGTTTTCTGATGATAAATTCCCTCATCTTTTCTGTATCTGTGAATATTTTTATTTCTCCTTCATATTTGAAGGATAGCTTTGATGGGTATAGTATTTTTGGCTGAAATTTTCTCTCTTTCAGGACTTTAAATATTGGGGTCCACTCTCTTCTAGCTTGTAGAGTTTCTGTTGAGAAATCTGATGATAATCTAATAGGCCTTCCTTTATATGTTGTATTCTTCTTTTCCCTGGCTGCCTTGAGGATTTTTTCTTTGTCGTTGGTTTGTGCCAATTTCAATATGATGTGCCTTGCAGTAGGTTTGTTGGGGTTAAGAAAACTCGGTATTCTCTTTGCTTCTTGAATTTGAGGCTTTAGTTCTTTCCACAAGCTTGGAAAGTTCTAATCTATTATTATTTTGAATATGTTCTCCATTCCATTTTTTCTCTCTTCTCCCTCTGATATACCTATTATTCTTATTTTATTCTTTTTTTGGAGTCAGACAATTCCTGAAGGGCTTTCACATTTTTTTAATTTTTGAATTTCTTTCTTTTCTCTCTGTTGTGCCTCAAGTTGCTTGTCTTCTATTTCACTAATCCTACCTTCTATCTGGCCTGTTCTATTAGCTAAGCTTGTTACCTCATATTTCAGCTTGTGAATTGAGTTTTTCATCTCTGTTTGATTTTTTTTCATAGTTTCAAGTTCCTTGGTGATATATTCTTTGTGTTTGTTGAGTTGTTTTCTGAGCTCTCTAAATTGCCTTTCTGTGTTTTATTGTATATCTGAGTTTTTTTTGGATTTCTCTTATAAATTTTCTCTCATTTAGTGCCAAGGTTTTCAATATATTAAATTTTTTTTCATAGATTTTTCCTCATCTATCGGTGCTACCTCTCTGTCTTTTGTGTCCATGATATTCAATTTCCTTTTCCTTAATGGCATCTGAGAGTGGTTTTGTTGATAGTACTAATGAGAATTAATAAAGAATAAGAAGTTAAAGAAAATTATTATTTCCCTTTTTTTTCCTCCTCCTTCCCTCCTTCCTCTCCCCTCCTTCTTGAGAAAAAATTGTGGTAAACTGTGAATTATATTCTGCTAAATAGAACAAAAACTACCTATAATGGAGGGCCTGATTTGGGGAGGAGTAATAAAGGGGCAAAAAAAGGGGGTATGGACCCACAAAATGCAAAAAAGTAAAAAATTTGGGTCAAAAATAAAATAATTTGCTTATAGGTGATGGTTGACTAAGAGGTATAATGAGAGGAATTAGAGGAAAACAGAAAAAAGAGAAAAAATTAAAAAATTACTATTGTATTTAGTGGAACAAAAACTAGATAAAATGGAGAGCCAAAGTTAGGAGCACTGCTAATGAGTTAAACATGCAAAGTAAAAAACACCCAAAGTGCCACAAAAAAAATTTGAGTCCCAAATAAAATAATTTGTTCATGATTGAGGATTGAATGTGAGGAAAAGTAAAGGAGAAAAGAAGAAACTAATATAGAGGGAGGAAAACACAAAAAGAAGAAAAAAGAGAAATGAACAAAAGGAGAGAGAGAAAGAGTTAAGGGTTTGGGAGTACAACTGTCATAGAGAGAAAGGAAGAAGAAAGGAAAGATAATGTGAGATGTAACATTTATGGGTAGTGTAGTTCAAGGGGAAGAAAGAGTAAAACTGGCAGAGTATTAAATGACCAAATTGGAAGAAGAAAATAATCAAGACAAGAAGATAAGAGGAACAAATGAACAAATATAATAAAATGGGATATGTTATAAAGTCTGCGAATTATTCTTGATTTTGAGAGGCTATCTTCTTGCTTTTCCTTTTCTCTCCTCTTCCTAGTCTGTGACTCTGTACCCCAGGTTCTGCCCCTGTGGCATGCTTAGGTAGAGGTTTGCAGTTGATAAGTCTCTATGGCAATGTCATATATTAAGCTTCAGTCTCGTTGGCAGTCGAGGCTCATTAGCATTTGCAGGTTCCAACAATGAGAGAGTCTGTTTTCCCTGAGCCCCTCTCCTCGTCTTTCCTTCCTGAATTAGCAGCCTGATGATCCAGCTATGGGGTTGCTACTGCCTCTGCCTGGAGAGTAAGAGGCTCAAAGACCTGGCAAATCCCCACTCTATCCCCACTCAGCGTAGGGCTCTGGGTAAAGCTCAATCAGTCAGAGCTGCTAGCATAATCAGGCGGGGCTGGGAGCCAATTGTTTTCAAGGTTCCTTTCCATGCACCTCTAGGTGTGTCCCAAATGCCTCAGCACTCTGTGGGACCACTTTCCCCAGGTTTTTGGCACTTTGTAACCTGTTTTGGCTGGGTAGAAGATGTCCTAGTCGCTGTTTGCAAAGCAGGAGGACTTACAAGCTGCTAAATCCCTCTTTTTAACATATAGCCCTGAGTATGAGAGCTCTGCGAATCAGAAGTTGCCCCCCCCCCCTACGTGCATAGCATAACAAGAGGCACTAAAAAATATCACCCGTCTTGTCTTAGGTCGCTGACCTGAGAGAGATCTTGTCAGTTAGGGTCACGTAGGTCAGTTGGGAGGTGAGCAGACTGTGAGTTAAGCTAATCCTTCATGGCTCTGTTAGCTTGTATGACTGAGTGAGGCGGCCCACCTGCCCGGAGAAGTTTGAGCATAGGGAATCTCGCTTTCATGTGCTGCTCTTCAGGGCACAAGTGTTACACTGAAACTTCGGTCTCAGACCATACAAAGGACTCTGACTCTGCCCCTTTGTCTGGGAACGTGGGCGCCCACTCCTGGGGCACTTGGAGGAATCTCTCGCCCACTATCCTCACTCATCAACCAGGATATCAGGCCGGCTGCATCTTGTCCCAGCTGAGGCACCCCACCATTCTGGAGAAGTTCCAGCATAGGGAATATTGCTCCCGCACACTCCCCCTGCACCACTCTTCAGGGTACAGGGGTGATGCTGAGACTCTTATTACAGCCCACGCAAAGGACTCTGACTCTGCCCCATTCTCCGGGAACATGAGCGCCCACTCCTGGGGCACTCAGAGGAATCTCTCGCCCACTATCCGTGCTCACCAACCAGGATATCAGGCTGGCCACTTCACTCCAGGTGAGGCTCTCCGCCAGCCCAGAGAAGTTCGAGCGTAGGGAATTTTGCTACTGCGCACTCCCCATGCGCTGCTTTTCAGGGTGCAGGGTTGACCCTGAAACTTTGGTTTCGGCCCACACAGAGGCCTCTGACTTTGCCCCTCTGTCCAGAAACACGGGCACCCACTCCCGGGGGTCTAGGAGGAAACTTTTGCCCACTATCCATGCGCAGTGACCAGGTGATCGGGGCCGATGGCTGCCTCACTTCCTTTTCTTTGTCTGAATTTTGCATATTAGCTTGTATTGACTGGGTTGCCACAAGCACAGTTTTTCCTTGGCTTGGATGTTTGTGCCACAGCCTGGCTCGGATGTTTGTGCTGCAGCCTGGCTCTATTCACACCCTTTGCCTGCCTTAGTTTCTATTCTTTCAGTTCCAAGTGAAAACAGTGCTTATTTAGGTTAGTGAGGAAGGTGGGGTGTTCCTTTCTCTGTCTTTTCCTTCATGGTTGATTATGTATTTAGTCAATTTTTCACTCAATCATACCTTTGCATTTAGTGCGGGACTTCTGGAGGCTCCAAGGATAGATTTTTCTGTCTCTGGTTGAAGATCTTGTTGAATTTCGGTATCGCTCCTTACGGTGCCATTTCTCTGACATCCTCCTACTTGCTATTCTTTTTCTAATTCTTTTAGATGCAGTGTCAAGTTGTTTTTTGAGCTTTTTCCAGTATCTTTAAGTATGACTATAATGCTATGAACTTCCCTCTTAGGCCTGCTTTTGCTGTGTCCTATAAATTTTGAGTTGTTGCATGTTCATTATCATTCGTTTGTAGAAATTTTTAAATTTCTTCTTTGATCTCATTGTTAACTCTTTCATTATTTAATAATATGCTATTTATTTTCCAAGTGTTTGAAAATTTTTGAGTTTTTCTATTGTGATTGATTTCTAGTTTCATGCCATTGTGATCAGAGAAAGTGCTTGATATGATTTCAATCTTTTTAAATTTGTTGAGACTGCTTTTGTGTCCTAACATGTGGTCTATCCTAGAAAATTTACCATGACCACTCGAAAAGGATGTATATTCTGCTTCTTTAGGGTAAAAGGTTCTAAAGATATCTATTAAATCCAGTTGATCTAGTGTGTCCTTTAAGTCTGCTGTTTCTTTGTTAATTTTCTTTCTTGAGGATCTATCTAGTGATGTTACTGAGGTATTGAAATCCCCTACTATTATAGTATTGCTGTGGATCTCACCCTTTATATCCATCAAACTCTGCTTTATATATTTATGTGCACCTATATTAGGTGCATAGATATTTATAATTGTTATATCTTTCTGTTGGATTGCTCCCTTTATCATTATGTAGTGACCTTCTTTATCTCTTACTATAGCCTTTGTTTTAAAGTCCATTTTGTCTGATATAAGTATTGCTATCCCAGCTTTTTTTTATTTCCATTTGTGTAAAATATTTTTTCCACCCTTTTATCTTCAGTCTATGTGCATCTTTTGTTTTAAGATGTGTCTCTTGTAGACAGCATGTGTACAGGTCCTGTTTTCTTATGCATGCAGCTACCCTATGTATTTTGATTGGATCATTTAACCATTTACATTTAAGGTTATTATTGATATGTAGTTGTTTATTGCCATTTAATTCTTTAACGCTGTAATTCTCTTTTGTTATATTCTTTTTTCCCTTTGATCTGTTTACAACAGGCCCCTTAGCATTTCTTGCATCATTGGTTTGTTTGTAATAAATTATTTGAGGTTTTTGTTGTTGTTGTTTTTTTTTTTTTTTTTTTTTTTTTCTGGGAAGCTTTTTATTTCTCCTTCAGTTTTAAATGATAGCCTTGCTGGATAAAGTAGTCTTGGTTGTAGGCTCTTGTTCTGCATTACTTTGAATATTTCTTGCCATTCCCTTCTGGCCTCAAGTGTTTCAGTTTAGTAGTCAGATGTCATCCTTATGGGAATTCCTTGTACTGATAGTCTTTTTTTCTCTAACAGCTTTTAATATTTTCTCTTTATCACTTTCCTTTGGTATTTTAATTATGATGTGTCTTGGTGTAGATTTCTTTGGGTTTCTCTTTAATGGAGTTCTAGGTGCTTCTTGAACTTGTGAGTGTTTTTCCTGCATTAATTTTGGTAAGTTTTTAGCTATGATATGATTGAACAAAGTGTCTATTCTTTGTACTTTCTCTTCTTCTTCAGGAACCCCTATGATGCAGATGTTATTTCTTTTCATGTTGTCACAGAGCTCTCTTAGAGTTTCCTCAGACTTTGTGAGTCTCTTTTCTTTTTTCTGCTCTGCTTCCATGCCTTTGTTCAACTTGTCCTTCAACTCGATGATTTGATCCTCAGCTTCATCCATTCTGCTTTTAATTCCTTCCATTGTGGGCTTCATTTCTGATCTTGTATTTATCATCTCCTACTGATTTTTTTTTTACTATTTCAATGTCCTTCTTTATACTTGCTATTTCTTTATTTAGGTGTTCATAATGACCATCCATTAGTGTTCTAAAATCCCTAAGCATCCTAATAATCATTATTTTAAACTCTGCATCTGGAAGTTTGGTTATTTTCACATCACTCAGTTTATTTCCTGGAGGTTTGTTTTGTGGTTTAATTTGGATTGCACTTCTCTGTCTTCACATTATGTCTATGTGTTTGGGTGTGTTGTTTGTAGAGCTGGTTGAATCTAGGCTTGGTGTTGTCTGCCTCCAATTTTCAGTTTTGTTATTTCTAGGTCTTCTTGGGTTGGCATCAGCTTTTATTTGTAATCCACTTTGGGATTTGGCTTTTCTAGTAGAGCTCCTTTGAAGTCTTGATTTGTTTGTTTTCTTCTCAGTTTTCTTAACATCGTGGTAGTCTTGTTTACTTATCTCAGCAAGGGGCTTATTTGAAACTGTATTCAGGAATGCAGTGGGTGTAACCTGAGACTCTGAAGACCTGATCTGCCAGTTACACTCTCCAGGAGTGGGGTGTTTTCTTAGCTTCTGTAGGAGCTGGTGTATTTCAGATCTCTCTGGAGACCTGAGTTATTGTCCCTCCTCCCCACTTCTTGTTTTCAGTTGTGTCTTGTTGTGTTGATTGGAGATGGAAAGATGTCTGGAGATAGGTCACCTGGAAACACTTTAATCTTGTATTGTATGGAAGGATCAACTCCTCCTCCAGATATGTCTGCTTCCAACACTGGATGTGTCAGCTTCTCAGGTCATCCCATGCATTCCTTTGGCCCTCACCATCTGTCTTTCTCTTCCCTCTTTCCTTTTGGAAGATAAGCCAGCCCTTTCTTTTTTATATATAATTTTATTTTTTTAATGGGGTGGCATCAATAAATCAGGATACATATATTCAAAGAAAACATGTCCAGTTTATCTTGTCATTCAATTATGTTGCATACCCATCATCCAAAGTCAGATTGTCCTCTGTCACCTTCTATGTAGTTTTCTTTGTGCCCCTCCTCCTCCCCTTTCCCTCTCCCTCTCCCCCCTCCCCTCGTAACCACCACACTCTTATCAATGTCTCTTAGTCTCACTTTTATGTCCCATCTACATATGGAATAATACAGTTCTTGTTTTTTTTTTCTGATTTACTTATTTCACTTCGTATAATGTTATCAAGATCCCACCATTTTTCTGTAAATGATTCGATGTCATCATTTCTTATGGCTGAGTAGTATTCCATAGTGTATATGTGCCACATCTTCTTTATCCAGTCATCTATTGAAGGACTTTTTGGTTGTTTCCATGTCCTGGTCACTGTGATCAATGCTGCAATGCACATGGGGCCGCATGTGTCTTTACATATCAATGTTTCTGAGTTTTGGGGGTATATACCCAGTAGAGGGATTATTGGGTCATAAGGTAGTTCTATTTTCAGTTTTTTGAGAAACCACCATACTTTCTTCCATAATGGTTGTACTACTTTACATTCCCACCAACAGTGAATGAGGGTTCCTTTTTCTCCACAGCCTCTCCAACATTTGCTATTACCTGTCTTGTTAATAATAGCTAATCTAACAGGTGTGAGGTGATATCTCATTGCAGTTTTGATTTGCATTTCTCTAATAACTAATGAAGATGAGCATCTTTTCATATATCTCTTTAAGCCAGCCCTTTCAACACACCTTTTTCACAGGTTCCCAGGCAAGTGGCTGTGAGTGATATTTTCTGCCCTTTTTCTTGGAGTAAGAGCCCTTCTGGGCTCTCAGCCGCACCCCCCTCCATTTCTGTAGTCAGTGGAAACCTACTACTTCTTGGCATTCCCTGCCAGGCTCAGTGTGGCTTCTTCTTTGCACTTTGGTTTTTGAGAGGTGTTCTTTTAGTCCACAGCTGGTTTTTCATGCTGATTTTTCCTAAATTATTTTGTAATCCAGTTTGGTGGTGTAAGCTGGGAGTCTGGGCATCTGCCTACTCCACTGCCGTCTTCAGGTCTAAAAAGAGAGTGATTTTAAATTACATTCTAAAATTTTTTAATGTTGTCCTTGCTCTGCATGAAGACACAGCAAAAAGACTGCCTTCTGTTAACCAGGAAAGCAGGGTCTCTCACCAGACACCAGATCTGCTGGTTCCTTTATCTTGGATTTCTCAGCCTACAGAACTTTATGAAATAGGTCTCTTGTTTATAAGCCACTCAATCTATGGTATTCTGTTACAGTATTCTGAATAGACTAAAAGAGTTGTTGTATCATGAGACTATGTATAATATTTAATATTCTTTCTTAGCAGGGAATTTTTCTGTGAAGGTTTAGTACAAGGCCCTGGTAGGTGAATCACTTCAACTTGCAATACCTCTTCATGCCTCATTAATGCTGATTGTGTATGGGCATTCAGTTCCCTATCCACTGGCACAGGATAGGTGGAAGGAGCACAGTAATGTTGATTAGCACTGCCTTATACAATGTCTTTTCAATTTAGTCTGTTGCTGTCAGATGGGTGTGGATGTTAAGTTTTCCATGGGGCTTCACTCACATCAGCAGTAGGGGAAATTATAGTGTCAACTCTGCTCAGACCACCTTGTTCAGTCTTATTGTTTTCAATTGAGGGTGGAGGTTCATCTACCTTCTGGGTACTGCAGATATCTGAGAAAGACAGGAAGAAAAAGAATGCTAATTGGCTCTGATTCACACAGGCACAGCCTCATTAAGTCTCATTGCTGTTAGGTGTGTTTTAAAGGTTAGCTTACTGAATCTTTTGACATTTTCATTTGATTCTACTGGATAGAAGATGAGCTTCTGGCCCATTCCCACCTACACAAATGTGGTTGGACAATCAGAACATCCCCTACTTCTACTAAGCATGGTGTAGAATATTATATATCTACTTTGTTCCATCAATACTATCTCATGATAGGAGTGAGAACATTGATTACTGTGGTTAGGGAAATATCTGCTTCCTGCTCAGGACAGCTGAAACCAGAAGTAGGGGAGCATTTTGCCATTGAAACATCTATCTTCAAGTAATGTTGCCTGAAAGAACTATCACCTCTCCACATTCCACTTTAATTTTCTTTTTTTAGTAAAGAAAGTTGAACTAATTAGAAGACAATGTCCACAAGCTCCAACATCATTACTACTGAACAATATATATCTGGAATCATATATTCTATTTTCTCTTTTATTATTATTGTTGAACCTCTCTACTATATAGTAAGTTTTGTCCCCTCACCTACTTAATAACACAACTTCCAAAATTTCTCCCTTCTGTCTTTGAATCATCTTCTATTTTTTTGGTTACTACATCTTACCCATCAAGATAAAACATGCTGTGATGTTTACAAAATTTCCCAAAGACCCTTTATTTTCCTCTAGTCTTTCTTACATTGCTCTGTTTCCATGCCCTCACTGTAAAAGTTCTTGAAATAATTTTTATTTGCTGTCACCAACTTCTCATCTCTATCTCTCCTGCACCAACTTTATTCAGATTATCACTGGAAGTTGCTCGTATTATGGAGACCAATAGTACACATCATTCTCTGCACACAATTCTTATTTTAAAAGTTTTTAAACTTGTAGAAAAGTTCAAAGAATAATATCTTTGAATCTAACTAAACTGACATTAAACAAATTCTAACATTTTCCATTGTTCTTTGGATTTTTATTAGAATAGTAGATATATATTTCTTAATTTAGAAATTAATTTTAATTAAATTTAATGTGGTGATGTTGATCAATAGGATTACATAGGTTTTAAGTGAATATCTCTATAGCATTTAAACTATTGACTAGATTGTGTACCTATCACCCAAAGCCAAATCATTTTTGATCACCATGTGTTTGTCCTCCTTTACACTCTCCCAGGTAACCATTTCACTTTTGAGAGCTTTTCTAAATGCAGATTCATAGAGGGGCTATTTTTGAATCATAAGGTGTGAATGTATCAACTCTGATAAATATAACCAAATAAATTTGAAAAGGGCTTATTCCAACATTCATTTTCATCATCAGAATAATATTCTCTTTATTTATATGCATTTTTTATTTTGAAATTAAATGTAATGGGGTTGACATTGATCAATAAAAGTACATAAGATTCCAGTGAACATCTTTATAGCATTTGAACTGTTGATTATGTTGTGTGTCCATCACTCAAAGTCAAATTATTTTTATATCATATATTTGTCCCTCTAGAAATTAAATGTAATGAAATGACATTGGTCTATAGAAACACATAGGTTTCTGGTACACATCTTTATAACATGTGAGCTATTAATTGCATTATGTAGCAATCATCCCAAGTTAAAACACTTTCCATCACTGTATGTTTGTTTTCATTTATTCCGTTATCCCCAACCCCCTCCTTCTGGTAATCATTTCATTTTATCATATCCTCAAGTCTCAGTTTTATGTATCACCTTATGAGTGAAATCATACAGTTTTTAGCTCCTTCAGATTTACTTATTTTACTTAGTATAATGTTCTCAAAGTCCATCAATATTGTTGTAAATGGCAATATGTCATCATTTCTTATGGCTGAGTAGTATTTCATTGTATATATGTCCCACATCTTTTTTGTGTGTGACAGAGACAGAGAGAGAGAGACAGGGAGGGGGACAGATAGGAATGGAGGTAGATGAGAATCATCAAGTCTTCTTTGTGGCATCTTAGGTGTTCATTGATTGCTTTTTCTTATGTGCCTTGACTGGGGGGCTACAGCAGAGCAAGTGACCCCTTGCTCAAGCTAGTAACCTTAGGTTCAAGCCAGTGACATTGGGCTTCAAGTTAGTGACCTTTGGGCTCAAGCCAGCAACCATAAGGTCATACCTATAATCCCACTATCAAGCCAGCAACCCCATGCTCAAACTGGTGAGCCTGTGCTTAAGCCAGATGAGCCCATGCTCAAGCTATCAACCTTGGCATTTCAAACCTATGTCTTCTGTGTCCCAGTCCAATGTTTTATCCACTGTGCCTCTGCCTGTTCAGGCTGTGCCACATCTTTTACCTAATCCTCTATCAAGAGACATTTGGTTGTTTCCATATCTTGGCCACTGTGAATAATGCTGTGTTGAACCCAACTTTATTACCCTCCCTAATTCCTTTTTTCTATCTCTATCCAGATTTAACTACTCTCTTAATTTAGTATGTTTCTTCTTATTTACATATTTTATGCATGTATGTCTCAGGTATTTATATATAAACAACATATAGTATTTATAAATAAAAAATATAGTATTTGATTTATCTCCAAATTTTTATAAATATTTTACTGTATATTATTATTCATATCAGATTTTTTACAAGAATGTTTTATTAGTAAAATTGGCCTATAATTTATTTTTTTATTACTGTTATTTTCTGTAAGAAAATTGCATTGACTTTATAAAATGTCAAGCAGCTCTTCTTTACAATCTGTACTATTAAACTCTATTCTATATAAATTATTTATATTCATTAACTGTTCATTAGAATGTTTATTAAAATAACATCATGCTTTATTAGGAATAGACTTTTTTTCTTAAGACAAATGCAGAAAGAGAGACAGAGAAAGGACCATTGAGCTGTTCCTTTATGAGCCCTGACTAGGGATTGAACTGGCAACTTCTGTGCTTCAGGAGGGTGCTACAACCAACTGAGCTATATGACCAGGGCTTGTGGACAGATTTTATTACACTAATTAAATTTTTAAATAATTATATTTCTTTTGTGGTTTTCTACTTCTCCTTGAGACAGTGTGGAAAATTCATCTTTTTCTGAGAAACATTCTGTTCTTTAGCTAATCTTTCTTAAATGTCTTCTTGTTATAAGAATAAACTAAAGGAATCCTTATCCACTGTTGGTGGGAATGTAAAGTAGTACAACCATTATGGAAGAAAGTATGGTGGTTTCTCAAAAAATTAAAAATAGAACTACCATATGACTCAGCAATCCCTCTACTGGGTATATACCCCCAAAACTCAAAAACACTGATACGTAAAGACACATGCAACCCCATGTTCATTGCAGCATTGTTCACAGTGGCCAAGACATGGAAACAACCAAAAAGCACTTCAATAGATGATTGGATAAAGAAGATGTGGTACATATATACTATGGAATACTATTCAGCCATAAGAAATGATGACATCAGATCATTTACAACAACATGGATGTACCTTGATAACATTATACTGAGTGAAATAAGTAAATCAGAAAAAACTAAGAACTATATGATTCCATACATAGGTAGGACATAAAAATGAGACTCAGGGACATGGACAAGAGTGTGGTGGTTACCGGGGTGGGGGGAGGTGAGGGAGGGGGGAGGGGGAGAGGAGGGGCACAAAGAAAATTAGATAGAAGGTGACAGAATACAATTTGACTTTGGGTGATGGGTATGCAACATAATCAAATGTCAAAATAACGTGGAGATGGTTTCTCTGAACCTATGTACTCTGATTGATCAATGTCATCCCATTAAAATTAATAATAAAAAAGAAATGATAAAAAGATTAAACTATCACAGCTACTTCTGAGTACACTTTATCTAAGCTTTCTCTCTTTCCATTTTTTACCTATATTCTCATTACTGAAAGTCATTCTTAGCTTTTTTAAAAATTTGATCTTAGCCCTGACCAGTTGGCTCAGTGGTAGAGCATCGGCCTGGCGTGTGGAAGTCCCGGGTTCAATTCCCGGCCAGGGCACACAGGAGAGGTGCCCATGTGCTTCTCTACCCCTCCCCCTCTCCTTCCTCTCTGTCTCTCTCTTCCCTTTCTGCAGCTGAGGCTCCATTGGAGCAAAGATGACCCAGGCGCTGGGGATGCCTCTATGGCCTTTGCCTCAGGCGCTAGAGTGGCTCTGGTCGCAACAAAGCAACACCCCAGATGGGCAGAGCATCGCCCCCTGGTGAGTGTCTGTCTGACTGCCTCCCTGTTTCCAGCTTCAGAAAAATACAAAAAAAAATTGATCTTAAAAAAATTGCCTTTGTGTGTTTGACATCTGTACTTTTCATTATTACTTATTTTATAAAAAGTTAATTTATTTAAAAATTTTTTATTGTGCTTATTACTGGTTAATGAAAATTTTTCCTATCAGATATAACATGGCTTAAGCTTCTGATTTAATAGAGAATAATATTTGTACTTAAGTTAATTTTTGATTTATGGAGAAATTGTTTATATGAGTAAGGGAGGAATATTTATATAACTAAAACAAAACAATGTATATGTATATATAAGCCATAAATATATAGATTTTTTTCAGTCTTGCTATAAATTTCTATCACAGATTAAAATTTATCCAAGATAGCTTTTCACTATGGAACTGTGAAAAATACATTATAAAAATGTAAATAATATGAGATATTTATTGCAATGTATATTCATACATTTTATTTTATTTTTTATTAATTTTAATTATTGTGTTAACATGGATTCAAGTGTCCTACTCAATATAACACCCTCACCCCCACCTCGTGTTCCCAATTATACCCCTTTTACCCCTTTCCTCCCTAATTCCTTTTCCTTTTTTACTCTGGGATTTGATATCTTGTTATCTGTATCTATATGTTATATATATATATATATATAAAACAATATATATATAATATATATATAATTTTACTAATCACTTCACCTTCTCTCATCTCATCCATTCTGTTCCTTCTCTCTGACACCTGTCCCTCTGCTCTCAGTGACCCTGCCTCTTCCTCTATTTTGTTATTTAGTTCACTTTGTTCATTAGATTCCACATAAAAGTGAGATCATGTGATTATATTCTTTCTCTGCCTGGCTTATTTCACTTAGCATAGTAATCCCCAGATACATTCATGCTATTGCAAAAGGTAACATTTCTTTCTTTTTCATGGCCACATAGTATTCCATTGGGTATATGTACCAAAGCTTTTTAATCCACTCATCCACGGACAAACATTTAGGATATCTCCAGATCTGGCCTATTGTAAACAATGCTGTGATAAACATGAGGGTATATATATTATTTTGACTCAGTGATTTGATATCCTTAGGATATATTCCTAAAAGTGGGATAGCTAGGTGTTAAGGCAGTTTCATTTTTTAATTTTTTTAAATGCTATACTGTTTTCCAAAGTGGCTGCACAAGTCTGCATTCCCATAAGCAGTTCATGGGGATTCCCTTTTCTCCACAACCTTGCCAACACTTATTGTGTATTGATTTGTTAATGAGCACCATTGTGACAGGTATTAGGTGGTATCTCATTATGGTTTTAATTTGCATTTCTTGAGTGATTAGTGATGTTGAAAATTCTTTCATGTGCCTTTTGGCCATCTGTATGTTTTCTTTGGAGAAATGTCCATTCAGTTCCTTTGCCCATTTTTAAATTGGATTGTTTATTTTGATGGTGTTAAGTTTTAGAAGTTCTTTATAAATTTTGGTTATTAAACTCTTATCAGACATAATGGCAAATATGTTCTCCCATCATGTGGGTTGTCATTTTATTTTGTTAATGGTGTCTTTTGCTGTGCAAAAGCTTTTCAGTTTGATACAGTCCCATTTGCTTATTGTGTCCTTTATTCCACTTGCCTGTGAAGATAACTTGACAAAAATATTGCTTATAGAGATATCAGAGAGTTTACTGACTACGTTTTCTTTCAAGATGTTTATGGTTTTGCAACATACATTTAAGTATTATAGCCATTTTGAGTTTATTTTTCTGAATGGTGTAAGTTAGTGTTCTAGATTTATTTTTTTTGCAAGTACCTGTCCAATTTTGCCAACACCATTTATTAAAGAGACTGTCTTTACTCCACTGTATTTTACTTTCTTTGTCAAATATTAATTGACCATAAAAGTGTGGGTTTATTTCTGGGTTCTCTGTTCTGTTCCATTGATCTGTAATCTTGTGCTTATGTCACTACCAAACTCTTTTGATTACAATGTTCTTCTAATATAACTAGATATCAGAAAATGGGATACCTTCCACTTTATTTTTTATTTTTATGATTTCTAAGGCTATTTGTGTTTTTTTTTGGTTCCATATGAATTTTTAGAATACTTGATCTATATCTTTGGTGTTTCACATTGGCATTTTTTTTATTTGTGACAGAGATAGAGAGAGAGCCAGAGAGTACAGATAAAAACAAACAGACAGGAAGAAAGAGAGATGAGAAGCATCAAGTCTTCATTGTGTCCCCTTAATTGACTGCTTTCTCATATGTGCTTTGACTGGGGAGCTACAGCAGAGTGAATGATTCTTTGCTTAAGCCAGTGACCTTGTGTTCATGTATATAAGCCCACACTCATACCAGAAACCTCGGGGTTTAGAACCTGGGTCCTCTGTGTCCTAGTTGGATGCCCAATTTGCTATGCCTCCACCTTATCAGGCTGCCATTGATTTTAATAGGAATTGTATTAAATTTATAGATTGCTTTGGTTAGTATAGAAATTTTAATGATATTTATTCTTCTTATCT
Organism: Saccopteryx leptura; assembly: GCF_036850995.1. NCBI lineage: Eukaryota > Metazoa > Chordata > Mammalia > Chiroptera > Emballonuridae > Saccopteryx > Saccopteryx leptura. The sequence continues at coordinate 58,018,053 of NC_089516.1, read as the reverse complement.
ATGAACAAGGTATATGCTTCTACATATTTGTATCTTCCTCTATTTCCTTTTTTAGTGTCTTATAATTTTCTGATTACAAGTCTTTTACTTCCTTGATTAAATTTACTCCTAAGACTTTCAAGGAGTGACGTCAGAGAAATGGCACCAAGAGGAATGCTCCCTATACCTCCCTCTGAAACTTCAACAAATTCAACAACTAGAAACAGAAAAAAAAATCCCAGGAGCATCCAAAATACACATATATCAAACAAAGGTACGATTGGGCAAAAAGGTGTCTGAATATATAATCCACTCTGAAGGAAATAAGATGGAGAACAGAGTATTCTTCTTTCCTCACTGACCTGAGCAAGGGCTGTGTTCACTTGGAATTGAGATAAAGCAAGGGCTGAGGGCACGGAAGAAGCTGGTTTAGGATAGAGACGTTCAAGCCAAGGAGAGAGTATGCCCACAACTCAGCCCACGTGGAGCAAATGCCAGCAGTAGACCCTGGCAGAGGTGGGCAAATAGTTGCCTTGTTTACTCTCAGTATCTCAATTGGTGAGCACAGGCAGTGTGTGAGTGGATCCACCTGGTGATTCAGGCATGTGTACCCATGTTCTCAAAGAGGGGCTGGATTGGAGACTGTGAGTAGTGACCCTCTATGTGGGCTGTGAGCAGAGTTTCTAAATAATCCCAGCTTCCCAAACAACAGTGCATGAAAGCCAGCTTCCTTACACCTGAAACTGTCTGAGCACAGTACCTCTGCCAGCCATACAGGCTAACAAAGCAAACTCTTGGGAAAGAGAACTGTGGAAGTAGTGGGGGAAAGTGTGCTCAGGCAGCTTGCAGACAGCCTCTGGAGAGCAGACCTGCAGAGTGCTGAGGCATACCAGACATGCCCAGAGGCTCATAGAAAGACACCTGAAAGGTGATCTGCTCCCAGCCCTGCCTGATTATGCTGGCAGTTCTGGCTGGCAAAGCCTTAAACAGAACCCTGCATTAGGTGGGGATAGTGGGGTGTTTTGGCAGCTCTTAGAGTCTTTTGCTCTCCAGGTAGTGGCTGGGGCAACTTCACAGCTGGGTCTCCAGGATGCTGGTTAAGAAAGGAGAGATTTTTGGGAGAAGTTCTGGGAAAACAAAATCTCCCATTGTCAGAGCCTGCAAATGCTAACAAGCCCTACCTACTAATGAAACTGAGGCCTAGTTTATGTCATCACCATAGGAACACAACTGCAAAACTTTGCCTGAGAGTGCCACAGGGGCAGAACCTGGGGCACAGTGCCACCGGCCAAAAAGAGAGAGAAGAAAGAAAAAAAAAAAAGACAACATCTCAAAAACAGAAAAAACCCACAGTATTTATAACTTTTTTCATTTTTTCTTGTATTTTATTATTTTTTTCTTCCACCTTGGTCATTTTATTCTATTTTTGTTTTACTCTTTTCCTTTTTAACTCTATTACCCATAAGTATTACATTTAACATTCTTTTTTTTTCTATGAGTATTACATTCCAAAAAACTTAACTCAATTTTTTTCTCTCTCTTTTTGTTTCTTTTTTTCTCTTTTACATTTTTTCTCATTTCAATCTCACCCACAACCAAATTATTTTATTATGGATTCAAATTTTTCCTTTGTGGCATTTTGTGTGCTTTTTACTTCCTTTTGTATCTCTTTAGCATTTCCCCCAACTCCGACTCTCTATTCTATAGTTTTTTTAACACTTAATACAAAATAATTTTCATTTTTCACTGTATATTTTCTTTTTTTTATTTTATACTATTTCTCTCATTTGATCATCATTTACAAACAAATTGTTTTATTCTTCATACAAATTTTTCCTTGTGGCATTTTGTGGGTTCTGCCTCATTTTTTGCCTCTTTGTCACTCCCCCCCAACCCAGGCCCTCCATTCTACATATTTTCGTTCTACTTAACACAATAGAAATTTCAGTTTTTCACTTAATTTTCTCAAAAAATGTTTTTATTAACTCTTATTAGTGTTATTAACAATACCACTCTCAATTGCCATTAAAGAAAAAGAAATCAAATACGGATACAAAACACAGTGATATAGCTTAGATAGATGAAAAATTTATAAAAAAAAATTTCAATAGCTTAGAAACCTTGGAGTTAAATGACAGAGAATTAAAAGTTAAAATTAAAAAAAAAAACCTCAGAGATATATAAGAAAGCACAGAAAGACAATTTAGGGAGCTCAAAAAACAATTCAATAAACAGAAAGAATACTTCACCAAAGAAATTGAAACTATAAAAATGAAGTAAACAAAGATGAAAAACTCAATTTATGAACTGAAAGATGAGGTAACAAGTTTAGCACATAGAACAGGTCAAATAGAGGAGAGAATTAGTGACATAGAAGACACACAACTAGAGGTACTACAGAAAAAAGGAGAGAAACTCATGAATTTTAAAAAATGAGATAAACCTACAGAAATTGTCTGACTTCCTCAGAAAGAGCAACATAAGAATAATGGGTATATCAGAAGGAGAAGAGAAAGAAAATGGAATGGAGAACATATTTAAACAAATAATAGATGCGACCTTCCCAAGCCTATAGAAAGAACTAAAGCCTCAAATTCAAGAAGCAAACAGAACACCGAGTTATCTTAACCCTAACAAACCTATTCCAAGGCACAACATAATGGAATTGGCACAAACCAATGACAAAGAAAAAATTCTCAAGACAGTCAGGGAAAAGAAAAATACAACATATAAAGGAAGGCCTATTAGATTATTAACAGATTTCTTAGGAGAAACTGTACAAGCTAGAAGAGAGTTGACCCCAATATTTAAAGTTCTGAAAGAGAGGAACTTCCATCCAAGAATACTATACCCATCAAAGCTATCCTTCAAATATGAAGGAGAAATAAAAACATTCACAGATACAGAAAAGATGAGGGAATTTATTACTAGAAAACCCCACTTCAGGAAATACTAAAAAGAGTTTTTTGACCAGACACAAAGAACAAAACTAAACAAAACTACAAGTAAAAGCTCCATCAAATTGCTATAAAAACAAAATTAATCTGTGACAAAGAAACAAAAAAGGGAGAGGACAAAGATTAACAGTAGCAAAGGAGGATGGTGTGCAGAAGCACTCATGAGATAATGTACTACAATGAACATGATATGTATGCTTTCTATTACTTAATAGTAACCACCCCTTTAAAAACCAACAGAGAAGTACATGGCTTGAAAAAAGAAGTAATAGAAAAAAAGTATGAATTACAACCAAACAAAAACAAATAATAGAAAATTAAAAGAAAAGAACCAAATAAGATACAAAAGTACCAGAAAGCAATATATGAAATCGCAATAGAAAACCCTCAAATGTCAATAATTACACTGAATGTAAATAGATTGAACTCAACAATAAAAAAAAAATAACAGAGTAGCAGGATGGATTAAAAAGAAAATCCAACTGTATGCTGCCTACAAGAAACACATCTAAGCTCCAAGGATAAAAAAATTCAAAGTGAAAGGTTGGAAAAAATACTCTAAGCAAATAACATCCAAAAAAAAGCAAGTATAACAATACTCATATCTAAAAATGCTGACTACAAGACAGCAAAGGTAATCAGAGACAAAAACAGTCATTTCATGATAAAGGGGACATTGAATCAAGAAAACATAACACTTCTTAATATATATGCATCAAACCAAGGAGCACCAAAATATATAAGACAATTACTGACTGACCTAAAAACAAAAAGCGACAAAAATATACTTGGAGACCTAAATACACTGCTGATGGCTCTATATTGTTCATCCAAAAAGAAAATCAATAAAGAAATACTAGCCTTAAATGAAACACAAGAACAATTGGATATGATAGACATCTACAGGACATTTCATCCCAAGTGCCAGAGTATACATTTTTCTCTAGTGTATATGGAGCATTCTCAAGTATTGACCATATGTTGGGCTGGAAAAATAACATCAACAAATTCAGAAAGATTTAAATTTTACCAAGTATATTTTTTGATCATAAAGCCTTGAAACTAGAATTCAACTGCAAAAAATGGTAAACAAACCCACAAAAATGTGCAAACTAAACAACATACTTTTAAAAAAATGAGTGGGCCAAAGAAGAAATAAGTGCAGAGATCAAAAGATACAGGCAAACAAAAATAATAATTCAACATACCAGAATCTCTGGAATGCAGCAAAAGCAGTAATAAGAGGAAAGTTCATATTACTACAGGCCTATATGAACTAACAAGAGAGATCAAATAAACCACTTAACATCTTAAGGAACAAGAAAAAGAAGAACAAAGACAACACAAAACCAGCAGAAAAAAGGAAATAATAAAAATCAGAGCAGAAATAAATGATGTAGAGAACAGAAAAAGTATAGAAAAATTAATAAAACAAGGAGCTAGTTCTTTGAAAACTAGCTCAATAAAATTGACAAACCCTTGGTAAGACTCATCAAGGAAAAAAGAGAAAGGACTCATATAAACAAAATCCAAAATAAAATAGAAGAAAACACCACGGAAATCATAGATATACAAAGAATTATTGTAGAATACTATGGAAAATTATATGACACCAAATTTAATAATATAGAAGTGGTTAAATTCCTAGAACAATACAATCTTCCTCTTCTGAGTCATGAAGAAGCAGAAAGCCTAAAAACCCATAAGCAGGGAGGAAATAGAAACAACTATTGAAAACCTCCACAAAATAAAAATCCAGGGCCAGACAGCTATACTAGTGAATTCTATCAAACATTCAAAGAAGACTTGGTTTTGATTCAAGTCAAAGTCTTCCAAAAAATTGAAGAAAAAGCAATACTGCCAAACACATTTTATGAGGCCAAAATAACCCTCATACCAAAACCTGGCAAGGACAGCACAAAAAAAAAGAAAACTACAGACCAATATCTCTAATGAATACAGATGCTAAAATACTAAAAAAATACTAGCAAATCAAATACAACAACACATGTAAAGCATAATTCATTATGATCAAGTGGAATTCATCCCAGAATCACAAGGATGGTCCAACATACATAATACAGTTAACTTAATACACCATATCAACAAAACACAAAACAAAAACCATATGATCTTATCAATAGATGCAGAAAAGGGAATTGATAAAATACAATATCATTTTATGTTTAAAACACTTAACAAAATGGGTATGAAAGGGAAATATCTCAACATATTAAAGGCCATATATGATAAACCATCAGCTAACATCATATTAAATGGCATAAAACTGAGGGCTTTTCCCCTAAAATCAGAAACAAGACAAGGTTGTCCACTCGCTCCACTCTTATTCAACGTAGTGCTAGAAGTTTTAGCCAGAGCAATCAGACAAGAAAAAGAAATAAAAAGCATTCATATCAGACAAGAAGAAGTAAAGGTTTCACTTTTTGCAGATGATGTGATCCTATACATCAAAAACCCCAAAGTCTCTACAAAAAGACTACCAGAAACAATAAACCAATACAGTAAGGTTGCAGGATACAAAATTAATATATAAAAGTCCATTGCCTTCCTATATGCCAACAATGAAGCATCGGAAAACAAGCTCAAAAAAATCCAAAAAACAATCCCATTTATGGTTGCAATAACAAAAATATCTAGGAATAAACATAACAAAGAATGTAAAGGACCTATATAATGAAAACTTCAAAGCCTTGTTAAGGGAAATCGAAAAAGATATAATGAAATAAAAAATATTTCTTGCTTTTGGATAGGAAGAATAAATATAGTCAAAATTACTATATACCCAAAGCAATATACAAATTTAATGCAGTTCCTATCAAAATTCCAATGTTATTTTTTAAAGAAATAGAACAAAAAATCATCAGGTTTATATGAAACTATAAAAAACCCCGAATAACCAGAGCAATCCTAAAGAAAAAGAACTAAGCTGGGAGCATTACATCTGACTTCAAGTTATATTATAGAGCCACGACAATCAAAACAGCATGGTATTGGCAGAAAAATAGACACTCAGACCATTGGAACAGAATAGAAAGCCCAGAAATAAAATCACATGTATATGGTCAAATACTTTTTGATAAAGGGGCCAACAACACACAATGGAAAGAAAAAAAGCCTCTTCAACAAATGGTGCCAGAAAAACTGGAAAACCATGTGGAGAACCATAAAACTCGACTACACTTTGTCCTTTTGTACTATAATTAAATCAAAATGGCTGAAAGTCCTAAATATAAGACCTGAAACAATAAATTACATAGAAGAAAACATAGGTTCTAAACTCATGGACCTGGGGTTTAAAGAGCATTTTATGAATTTGACTCCAAAGGCAAGGGAAGTGAAAGCAAAGATAAATGAATGGGACTACATCAGACTAAGAAGCGTTCGCACAGCAAAAGAAACAACAAAACAAACATACAGCCAACTAAATGGGAAATGATATTTTCAAACAACAGCACAGATAAGAACCTAATATCCAAAATTTACAAAGAACTCATAAAACTCAACAACAAACAAGCAAACAATCCAATAAAAAATGGAAAGATGGCATGTACAAACACTTCTCCCAGGAAGAACTACAAATGGTCAACAGATATACATATGAAAAGATGCTCATCTTCATTAGCTATTAGAGAAATGCAAATCAAAAGTACAATGAGGCCCTGGCCGGTTGCTCAGTGGTCGAGTGTTGGCCTGGCGTGCAGGAGTCCCAGGTTCGATTTCCGGCCAGGGCACACAGAAGAAGCTCCCATCTGCTTCTCCACCCCTCCTCCTCTCCTTCCTCTCTTTCTCTCTTTTCCCCTCCCTCAGTCAAGGCTCCATTGGAGCAGAGTTGGCCCAGGTGCTGAGGATGGCTCCATGGCCTCTGCCTCGGGTGCTAAAATGGCTCTGGTTGCAACAGAGCGATGCCCCAGATAGGCAGAGCATAGCCCCTTGGTGGGCATGCCGGGTGAATCCTGGTCAGGCGCATGCAGGAGTCTGTCTGACTGCCTCCCCATTTGTAACTTCAGAAAAATACAAAAAAAAACAAAAACAAACTAAAATCAGATACCACCTCACACCTGTTAGATTAGCTATTATCAACAAGACTGGTAATAACAAATGTTGGAGAGGCTGTGAAGAAAAAGTAACCCTCATCCACTGTGGTGTGAATGTAAAGTAGTACAACCACTATGGAAGAAAGTATAGTGGTTCATCAAAATATTAAAAACGGTACTACCATATGAACCAGCAATCCCTCTACTGGGTATATATCCCCATAACTCAAAAACACAGGTACGTAAAGATATATGCAGCCCCATGTTCATTGCAGCATTGTTCACAGTGGCCAAGATATGAAAACAACCAAAAAGCCCTTCAATAGATGATTGGATAAAGAAGAAGTGGTACATATATACTATGGAATACTACTCAGCAATAAGAAATGATGATGTCAGATCATTTACAACATGGATGGACCTTGATAACATTAATTTGAGTGAAATAAGTAAATCAGAAAAAACTAAGAACTATGTGATTCCATACATAGGTGGGACATAAAAATGAGACTCAGACATGGACAAGAGTGTGGTGGTTACCGGGGGTGGAGAGGGGAATGGGGAGGGGGGGAGAGGAGAGGCACAAAGAAAACCAGATAGAAGGTGAGGGAAGTATATATATGTCAAAATAACCTGGAGATGTTTTCTCTGAACCTATGTACCCTGACTAATTAATGTCAGCCTATTAAAATTAATAAAAAAAATTACTCTTAGGTACTTAATTTTTTGTTGTTGTTGCATTAGTGAAAGGGATTGTTTCCTTAATTTTTCCTTTCAGACAGTTTATTGTTTGTTGGTATATAAAAATATCACTGATTTCTTAATATTAATTTTATATTTTACTACCTTGCCAAATTCATTTATCAAGTCTGGTAGATTTTTGACTGAGACTTTAGGGTTTTCTATATACAGTATCATGTCATCAGGAAATATTGATAGTTTTAATTCCTCTTTTCCAATTTAGATGCATTTTATTTCTTTTTCTTGTCTGATTGCTGTGGCTAGAACTTCCAGAACTATGTTGAATAAGAGTGGTGAAAGGAGGCACCCCTACCTTGCTCTTTTTTTTAAGGGGATTACTTTTAATTTTTGTTCATTGAGTTTGATGTTTCCTGTGAGTTTGTTATAGATGGTGTCTATTATGTTGAGGTATGTTTCCTGTATTCTCACTTTGCTGAAAGTGTTGATCATAAATAAGTGCTCAATTTTATCAAATGCTTTTTCTGTATCTATTGATATTATCATGTGTTTTTTAACTTTCTTTTTGTTTATGTGTTGAATCACATTGATTGATTTGTGAATGTTGTACCAGTCTTGCCTTTCCAGACTAAATTTCACTTGATTATGATGTGTAAACTTTTTGATGTTTTGCTGGATCTGGTTTGCTTATATTTTGTTGAGAATTTTATTATCAATGTTCATTAGGTATATTGGCTTATAGTTTTCTTTCTTTGTAGTGTCTTTACCTGGTTTTGGAATGAAAATAATGCTAGCTATATAAAGAAACTTGGAAGTCTTCTCCTTGAGTTTTTTTGAAAAAGTTTGAAAAGGATAGGTGTTAGTTCTTTCAAAGATTGGTAAAATTTGCCTGTGAAGCCATCTGGTCTAATTTCATTTGTTGCAATTGGTCTGTTTAGGTTTTCTGATTCTTCCAGCTTGATTTTTGGAGAATTGTTTGTTTCTAGGAATTTATCCATTTCACCTAAGGTGTTCAACCTTTTGGCATATAGATCTTCATTGTATTTTTTTTTTTTACAGTCTTGTATTTCTCCAGTGTCAGTTGTTACTTTTTCAATTCGTTATTGATTTTATTTATTTAAGTCCTCTCTCTTTTTTTTTAAATGATTCTGGTTAAAGGTTCTTCAATCTTGTTTACCTTTTCAAAAAAACAGCTCTTTGTTTCATTGGTTTTTGTTTGCTTTTTTAGCCTCTTTGTTATTTATTTTCACTCTGATCTTTATTATTTCTTTCCTTCTACTTCCTCTGAGCTCTATTTGTTGTTTTATTTCTACTTCTTTTAGGTGCAGGGGTAAGTTGTTATTTGAGCTTTTTTATGCTTCTTAATGTATACCTGTAAGCTATTAACTTTCCTATATGGCTACTTTTGCTGTGTCCTATAAATTTGAGTTGTTGTATGTTAATTTTTATATGTTTCAAGGAAATTATTGATTTTTCCTTGACTTGTTCTTAACCCATTTATTATTTGATAACATAATATTTAGCCTACAAGTATTTGAAAGTTTTTCAATTTTTCTATTTTAATTATCTAGTTTCATGCCATTGCGATCAGAGAAGATGCTTAATATGATTTTAATATTCTTAAATTTATTGAGACTTATTTTTTGTCCTAAAATATGGTCTATCCTTGGAAATATACCATGAGCACTTTAGAAGAATGTATATTTTGCTGTTTTGGGCTGAAAGGTTCTAAAGATATCAATTAAATCCAGTTTATCTACTGTGTCATTTAAGGCTACTGTTTCTTTGTTAATTTTCTGTCTGGAGGATCTATTCATTGATGTTACTGTGGTTTTAAAAACATCTACTGTTGTAGTATTGCTATTGATCTCAAACTTGATGTGCATCAAAATTTGCTTTATATATTTAGTTGCTCCTATACTAGGCACATAAATATTTACAATGGTTATATCCTCCTGCTAGATTGCTCCCTTTATAGTTATGTAGTGACTTTTTTATCCCTTACTATATATAGGCTTTGTTTTAAAGGCTATTTTGTCAGATATATGTTTTGCTACCCCAGTTCTTTTTATTTTCATTTGCATGAAATACTTTTTTCTATCTCTTCACTTTCAGTCTATGATTATCTTTTGTTCTGAGGTGAATCTCTTGTTGACAGCATAAGTATGGGTCCTGTTCTATTATCTATGCAGCTACCTTTTGCCTTTTGATTGAAGCATTTAATCCATTTACATTTAAGGTTATTATTGATATATACTTCTTATATGCTATTTTTTTTAAAATCTGCAATTCATTTTTTCTCGATTTTTTTCTTTGTTCTTTTTACAGCAAGTTCCTTAGCATTTCTTGCAGTACTGCTTTGATTGTAATAAATATCTTGAGTTTTTTTTTTATTTTGTCCTGGAAACTTCAATTTGAAATGATAGCCTTGTTGAATAAATTAGTATTGGTTGTAGGTTTTTGTTCTGTATTGCTTTGAATATTACTTGCCAATCTCTTCTGGCCTCAAAGGTTTCTGCTGAGAAGTTGAATGTCATCCTTATGAGGATAATAAACAGCTTTTTTCTTGCAGCTTTTAATATTCTTTCTTAGTTTTTTAACTTTGGCATTTTAATTATGATGTGTCTTGATGTAGACCTCTTTGGGTTTCTCTTTAATGGGACTCTCTGTGCCTCTTGAACTTGTGTGACTTCTCCTTTCTTCAATTAAAAAAAATCAGCTATGATTTCTTCAAAAAGGTTCTTTCTCGCTTGTTCATTCCCTTCTACTTCAGTTACTCTTATGATGTGGATGCTGTTTCTCTTCATTATGCTACAAAGACCTCTTAGAATTTCCTCAGTCTTTTGGTGCCTGTTTTTGTTTTGCTGCTCTGTTTCTGTCCTTATGTATATTTTGTCTTCTAAATTGCTAATTCAATCCTCTGCTTCATCCATCCTGGTATTGATTCCTTCTAGTGCTGCCTTCATTTCTGGTTTTGTATTTGTCATTTCTGACTGGTTATTTTTTATTATTTCAATGTCCTTTTTGATGCTTGCTATCTCTTTATTTACATGTGTATTATGTCTATCCATTATTGCTCTAAGATCCTTGAGTATTCTAAAAATCATTCTTTTAAACTCTGCATTTGGTAGTTGGTTATTTCCATTTCATTTAGTCTTTTTTCTGGGGATTTATCTTGTTGAATTATTTGGTCTCATTTTTATGTCTATTCATTTTGACTATGTATTAGGTAGCATTGTCTGACTTTGAAGTATTTGTGGTTTCTTTATGAGGAAGGTGGGCTCAGTGATACTGACCTCCCAGCCACTTGTTTTTTTGTTGTTGTTCTAGAAATGCTTCTTGAGGGTACTATTTTTATTCTGGCTGTATGTGAGTATTGAATGCAGTTGGTCCTTTTGTTAGTATGGTTATCTTTTCAGGCTAGCTGGCTCTAAAGGTCAACCTTGATCATGTGAATTATGCACTGCAATGCCTGTCTTGTTGGACTTATTTATTCTCCACAGTATCTGGTGCTTGCTTGACTCCTCCTTTGGGTGTGCTGCTTGTGTAGCTAGCTGAGTCTAGGTTTAGTGCTGATTGTCACCCATTACAAGTTTTGTTCGTTCTAGATCTTCTCGGGTTTGCATCAGCTGTTGTTTTCAATCTGCTGTAGGGTACCTGTCTGATACTACTGCTCTTTTTGCTGTTTGTTTCTGTTTTCTGTTTCTGTGTAGTATGGGAGGAGCCAACCTGTTTATAAGGATCAGCTTCTTCCTGTTTAGAGATGATAGCAGCTGCGTAAAAGCCCCAAACTCCATGAAATTTGCTTCAATTTTTTAGCTGCACTACCTCTTCTTGCAGCTCCTTGTTCTTTCCATAGATTCTTCTGTAGAAAGACTATAGTGTGTGTTGAGACTGGCCTCACCCAACCAACCCCTCTATACGTTGCAAGTTTAGTGGGTTAAGGCAACTAAGGTTGGGAATACAATGTTAATAGAACCCCTTACTTCAGGGGTCTCTTGGTCAGGAGCTCAGTATAGAGAATGTGGCCCTTATTTCAGAGCCTAATCTCTCAGCCACTGCTGGATACACAAATTTTATTTCTCCTCAACAAAGTGAGCAGCATGTTCAAAGCTAAAGAGGCCAACAGTCCCCTCTTCAGAAGCTGTTGAGCTCCTGGTCTCAGAGAGGAAGACTGAGATAGTTCTCTTCTGGGGCTGACTGTGCCCCCCCAGAAAGTGGCTATGCCCCTGTACCAGATCTAATAATAGGCTCATGAGGACCTACACTTTAAATGTCCATCTCCAAGCCTCTCTCCCTTCCCCTTGTGGAATCTAGCCTGACTGGAAAAGGTATCCCTCACACAGGCTCTCTGACTGTGGAGCTCCACCCTACCTAAAGCACGTAAGCCACTGTGCCCATGTTGATCACAGAGAGCAGAACTCACCTCAGCTGGGCCAATTGTGAGGAGCTCTTATTATACCACTCTAACAATGCTTCTTTGGTCCTGAACTGTTGCTCTCTGCAGCTGGCTACTCTATATGCCATTCCTGAGCTTTTCTGACAGGAATCTGAAGAAGGCCGGTGGAAAACATTGCCCGTGATTTCCCCACAGCAACCTTCTTGGAGCTATAAGCAATTCAGAATTTGTGGCTGCCTCTGCTAGGCCCAGGTGCTCATGGAAATATCAAGCTGCATACCTAGGCTGGCTTTTACTGGGCTTCGGGGAAGGTCCACATAAAAGGCTAAGGTTCCCTTAGTTTAGCCTCCTGCAACTCTGCCTTCTGGCTGCTTCTTGGGTTCCACCATTGAAAAAACCTATGGTAGAACCTAGAGCCTATGGAAATTCAGGGATTAGAAAGGTTGGTATGTCTTGCTCTGCCCCTTAGCTCCAGGTTTTAGTCTGTCCAGACATTTTTCACAAACCTTAGTAGGGTGTGGACCCAGGAGTCTGGTGGTGTGGCCTCTGATACCCAAATGTGCAGTCTATCCACAGTATGGACAGGTTCTACTGAGTTGTACATAAGGGGGAATCACCAGTCTTAGACTCGGGGCTGTGTGGAGGAAAGCTCCATCCTCAACCCCAGAAAACTGAGTCACTGATGCATCTCCTGTTTCCTGGCTTCTCATAATGTCCCTTTCTCCATGATTAGGCAGGAGGGACTCCCATGGGTGAAGTGGTTGCTTTTCCTCAGGCTGATTCTGCTTAAAGGGGACTGATCCACCCAAGAAAGATGGTGACTGTGGTATTGCAGAATGACTCAGCACAGGGGTTTTGGTGGCTATCTCCCACAATGTCTCTCCTTGGACCTCCAACTTTATACTCTGCTCAGTGAACTCTAGTCCTCTAAGCCCTTCCTCTGCCAGAGCCCTGGGTAAGTGCCTGTGAATAAAATTTTCTGTGCTGGTCCTTTAGGATAGAGCCTGAGTCTCTGAAAGCTCCATCTCTTTCTCACAGATAGAAATCCCAGCTCCTTTCACCACCTAGTGTGGTGTGGGAGTCTCTTTTAGGCTCTATGGCTTTAGGCTGGGCTCCTGGCCTGGTCCTGAGCACCCACACCTCACAGGAAAACCCTCCTTGCAGTGAAAGTCTCTCTAGTCCCTCAGCCACTACTCAGTTCTGGGAGCAGGGCCACTCTTTCCACGTCTCCGCCCTTCCTACTAGTCTTGGTGCGGCTTCTTCTGTAGTCTTTGGTTATAGACTCTTCTTTGTTTAGTCCAAAATTGGTTTTTCAAAATGATTTTTCTTAAATTAAGCTATAATCCAATTTGGTCCTGGGAGGTGGCAGTTAGACATCTGCCTACTCTGTTGCTATCTTGTAATCCTCCCATACAATCATTTTAGAAGACAATTTATATTTACTAAACATTTGTTCCAAAAATATCTTTTTCACAATGATTCAAGGGAATAGTTGAAAAGATAGACTAATCAGCTCTGTTTTATTTATACAATGAAAACCTGAACAAAACTTAAATATATAACAACATTAAATTTTAAAATAATGACATTTTTATTTCAAATTTATCTAAAACTATTAAATTTTTAGGTTTAAAAAAGAAAAACAAGAAAGTATTCATAAAGTAATGTTACAAACATATTTATTTAAACTTTTTTTATTGGTTTGCAGCTATGTAAAATACAGATATAGCATATGGGTGAAAACTAAATGTGAACCCAAGGAAATACAAATTGTATTGGAGGGGTAGAATTGTAAGTACTTCAGGGAAGGATTGCTAGCCAGTTTATTTAATATTAAGTATTGCCTTAATGAGCAAGAATTTAAGTTTTGATTCTATCTTTCTTGAGCCTCTAAAAGGTAAGAGGCTTAACTTCTGATAAAACCTTAGTTTCTATTTTTAAATAATTCTAATACTTATAGAATAATCTATTTGTACACTTTCTTCAATTACAAAACTGTTGGGAGCCGATCCACTAATGCTGGCTAACTAGGTCACAGCAGAAGAAGATCCACAACTGCTGGCTGACAAAGTCACAGCAAAAGAAGATAGAGTCACCGCAGTAAAGACCAACAGCTGCTGGTTGACAAAGTCACCGCAAGGAAAGGCACGATACTTCCCCCTTTAATCTTTTGAATTAATCTGGCCTTATATCCCCCCTTTTTCTGGGTGTGTGCTATTATTTGTGACACAGGGATAATAGTACCGTACTTTCCCTGTAGATTTGTAGTAATTTCTTTGGAAATGAGAAAGAAGGTGTAAGTTCCACAGAAAAGCCTGTAAGCCCCTTGATCTGGGCTCATAAACATAAGAGGCTGGCTATGATATCCCTCGTAAAGGGTTAAGTTTGTAGGAGAATTTCTTATTAATCATGTTAGAAAGAATATAGTTAGAACTTAGCTAGTATATGAATATAGTAAATAAATAAAGTTTAACTAGACATTAGAATCTTAGGTAAAGTGTAGTGGAGTGGCCTGCTGCATGGCCTTGGATAGGAGTGCAGCTGGCTAGTAAAAAATGTTTTGTTAAAAGACTTGTTTTATCACTAAAGGCAGTTACTGGGCTTTCTCAGTGAGACATTCTCATGAAATTTATATACTTTCCCAAGGTTTTTCGTTCAGATAATAAAGAGGAATATAGAAGAATCCATAGCAGCAATAGCAACTAATGCCTTCTGATATTATGTTGCTACTAGCTATCTTGCAGGTGCACTCTATGTATCTTTAAGTAAAAATTACTCTTAATACTATGTCAGTTTCTTAATAGCAAGCCTTTTGTAGTCTTGTGAGAAAAGAATTAGGACACTACATGAACTCAAGGCTATTTGCCTGAGCAAGCGGTGGTCCTCTGCTAGTCCTTGATGATTTCGTCTGCTATCTCTTTCTGTGCCCTTGACTCACAACAAGAGTAAAATAGAGTTATTAATTAGTACTAATCTTTTAGAAGTTTGTACCAATATTATTATTACTATTGTATAACTGTACTTTGAATAACTTACCACCTGACTTGTAGCTTATAGATATGAATTAACTGTTATCTAAAAATATGTAACCATAGTGAAACTAAAACAATGATGTATTCAAAATACCATGTGATTGTAACTTAGTGTGTGTGCATAAAAAGTAATGTTAGACCAGCCATTGGGAGAAATGCCTGGCAGTAAATGCTAACTAGAGAATAAAGAGAAAGAAAAGAATTCGGCTCTCTCACTCGATTTCGCCCACGCCGTCTCCTCCTGTGGGACCCCTGGATCCCCCCCGGGGCTGGACCCCGGCACAAAACATGTCAGTTTAATCTTGAGCTAGTAATATACTGTCCTAATTAATGTAGTTTTGTAATAGATTTTAATATCTACTCAGGCTGATTTGCTCAATCACTCTCTCTTTTAGAATTTTCCTGGATAATCTCTAATGTTTATTTGACACAAGAATTTTACCCTCACTATGTCTATTTCACTAATAGTTTAAATTTCAAGTGCTAATGCATAAAATAAATAGTTTAATTTGAAAGAATTGGCACTATTACTATATTGTATCTCCACAGCCAAAAGCAGAATATGTTTATTTATTTACTCATGTTATCTTTATACCCCTGACCTGAGTTTTATAACTTTCTTCATATAACACCTATATATTTTATATTGTACTTATTTCTATGTTTCACATTTTGTGGCTGTAGGAAATAAAAGATTATTTAATTATATTTTTAAGCTCGTTTTTTTTGTTTGAAGGAAAACTATTGATTTTAGTGTATTGGTTAAGAAGCCAGTCACCTCAATGAACACTTTTGTTAGTTTTAGTAGACTTTCAGTTTATTATTTGGGTTTTCTGGAAAACAAATCCTATCATCTGCAAATGATATTAATTTTGATTTTAAAAAAATTCTAATATTTGGCCCTGACCGTTTGACTTAGTGAATAGAACATCAACCAGTGTTCAGATATCCAGGGTTCAATCCCCAGTCAGAGCACACATGAGAAGTGACCATCTGCTTCTTTTCTTCTACCTCTCACCCTTTTATTTCTCTTCCTCTTTTACAACCAGTGTCTCAGTTAGTTTGAGTATTAGCCTCAGGTGCTGAGGATAGCTTAATTGATTTGAGCATCAGTTCCAGACAAAGGTTTCCAGGTGGATCCTAGTTGGGATGCCTGCGAGATCCCGTCTCACTATCTTTTTCCCTCTTACTTAAAAAAATATAGTATTTATTATTCATACTTCAATTTTAATCAGTCTTTGATCTCTTGAGCTCAGTAAAATCCTGTTGATCACTAAGTCATAGAATTGTAGAACACATGTTATTACTGATGTAATAACAGAATGGCCACTAGTTAAGCAAGCTATATGGTGTGCTAGAGTAGTCTAGACAGGACTTGGTTTATAGCCAGCAATTTTTGAAACTCTATACTGTACAAAAAGTCTAATGTGGATCTCATTGTTACTGTTTTTAATAAGATGAAAAGTACACTAAACAATTCAATTTACTACTTAGGTGTCCTCATTTTCAGTGTAATACAAAATACTTTAGTGAAACATTATTAGAATAAAAATGTGTGGTAATGTTGGCCCAGTATATGGAATTCTCAGGCTTGATCCCTGGTCAGGGGACACATGAGAAGCAACCATTTTCTTCTTTTCCCCTCTATCTTTCCCTTCTCTTTATTTTACTTCTTGCAGCCAGTAGCTCAATTAGTTTGAGTATCAACATTGATTACTGAGGATAAGCCTCAGGTTTTGTTGACAGCTCAGTTGATTAGAGCATCAGCCCCAGATAAGGTTATCAGGTCAAATGTGAAAATCTGTCTCTCTTCCCCCCCCCCACTTAAAAAACTGCAATAAATCTTGGATATGAAAGGAAAATCACAGGTAAAAAAGAAAAATTGGCAAACAGGACTGTAAGGCCAGGGGCTGTCACTGCCATTATGGCCATTCACATGCAGATTCTGATTAATTTTATGCAGATGGTAAAGAAATGGCAGAGTCAGAAGATCGTGGACCATTCTGTTTATTGATGTCTCACCATGACAGGAAAGCCACAAGGAAGGCAAGGGATCAGGGAGGAGAGAAAAAAAAAAAAGAAAACTTCCTACACCTTTCGGTGGTGGGGGGCAGAATCTCTCTTCCAGTACATTAGCAAAACAATATCCCCCAATCAGGAAGGTGGCGTGCAACCTCACAGACCACTATATCTGGCGTTGCCCAGCCCCCAATGCAAACCGCAAGCAAACATATACATTATATTTACCAACTTATTTGACCAACATTCCACCCCTTTGCTCGCTTTACAATCTACACCACAAGTATCTTCCACTATGGTCACTGTGCGAGGAGTGAGGTCATTGCATAAATAGAAAAGTACAAACTACAGCAATAGAATTACCAAATCATAACCTATGGGTGAAATGAGAGAGCTGTCAGTGGCACCAAGAGAGGCAAATCTTGTCCCTCTGGCAGAATACAGGCCAGAGTTTTGTCAGCATACAGCACAGTAACTGGTACCAGAGGCCACCCTGAGTGGGCATACCAAACCTTATTGGTCAATACACCAGCATCTGCTGGTTCTATGTGTAGTAAAATAGGAGAACTCATTATTGTCTATAAAGATATTACAAAGGTGCCCTTCATAATGCTGTCCCCCTGAGAACTCAAGAGATAATACACTTCTGTGTTCGGTGGCCAGGTACTGGTTGCCCAGGGAGTTAACTGGAAGTCTACTTCTAGCCCCTTTCCTCACGGTGCCAACAAAGCTACCTATATCAGATAGGGGGCCTGTATGGCCCAGAGTCAAGACCACTGAAGCCATTGGCCTTTAAGGAGGACTGTTGGGGCAGGCAAAAGCACATTGTTCTGCTGTCTCAAACTTGGCTTGAGTAAAATATCCTTGGTTCATATCTGCAACTGAATGGGAGCAGCTGTCCAATGCAGGAGGGCCTCCAATAGAGCTGGGTTCCCTGTTGAGGTCTCTCATTCAAAATCCAGAGTACTGTCCATAAGTGATGTGTTCATCAAATAAGGTAGCTGGTGCACTTCTCCTGTTGCAGCCCCTGCTTTAAGAGTCCATTATATGGCTCAATGATACCAGCAGCCTGAAGGTTGTGGGAACATGGTACTTCCAGTCCACCCTCAGCTTTTGAGCCCATTGCCTCACCATTGAACCAGTGAAATGGGTACCATTGCCACTTCCAAGGACCAGTGGCTGCCCTTATGCAACACTCAGGCAGCCCAGAGCCTGTATAACTGCCCTGTGGTCAGGGTTACAGTAGAGATAATTAGCAAGCAGACCAGTGGTAGTATCTATACAGGTGACTGCATACAAGTCTGAATTCCCTCTGACTTTGGTAAGGGTCTAGTAATATATATGTAGCATTGTGTCAGTGGAACTTGACCCTCTGGGTCTGTCCAAGTGACACCAGTGGTCTCTGAAGTGCTCCTTGGAACAAATTGCACATTTGTCACAGGTTACTGATTGATATGTGTATTCCAAACTGCCCTCTTAATGTTCCACTTATCTGTCAGACCTCACCTTTACTGGACTATCACCCCTGAGAGAGAGGAATTCCAAGAAGCTGACAAGCCACCCCAAGGAGAGGCTTCGGACATACTAGGACTTTTGATTCAACACCCATATGCTTGAAGCCCCCCAAGGAGGAGCATTCTGAACATACAAGGACTTTTGCCTCAGTATCCCCTCAGGCTCTTCCAAACACTGTATAATCGCCCCTAGTCTGTAACCGGCACTCTTCTCCCCAGGAGAAGTGCCAGGCAGGGTTTCCTTTTTCCTTTCAATAAAGCCTGTTACTCTGGTCATTTGGACTCCCGTGAATTTCAACATTTGGTGCCGAAACCCAGGACAGGGTACTAACTGCCTGGATGATCCCTCTTTGCCATCCAAACTTACAACCAGGGAAGCAATGGGCAGCGGCAGCTCATCCTGGGCTTACTCCCTGATTCTGTTTGGACGTGTAATTGTAGGTTGATTGGCCGGCAGTCTAACCCTGTCCTGAACCCCTGCTGGACTAGAGAAATGTAAGGAGATTCTCCATTCCCCTTTCCCGGTTGGCCTCTAAATTTCTCTCTAAAAACACCCCCTCATGATCGGACGGTTTTCTCTGACACGCCTCACATTTTGAGGGGTTTGACTTTCAGTCTCAGTGGACTGCACGGAAGACTAGGTGCCTAGCCAAACCTCTCCACTCTCTCGGACTTCTTGTCCTCAGAGCTCCCTGACAGGTGGTGACAACCTCTATCAGGGATGACTCCCCCGCGTGGAGATTCTCTCCTCTTGGGACAGTGACAAAAGGCGGAGATGCCCCCTCTTGCTCACCTGTCTCCACTATGGGCTCTTCAGAGTCTAAGCCTTCCGACCAGAGCCCTCTAGGATGTCTCATAAAAAACCTCACCAAACTCGGTCTCTCAGACCTCAAACCGAAGAAATTAATCTTCTTCTGTAACATGGCGTGGCCCCAGTACAAACTAGACAATGACTCCCATTGGCCTGAAAATGGAACATTCGATGACAATATCCTAAGAGACCTTGACAATTTATGCCACGGAATGGGGACGGATCAGAGATTCCTTACATGCAGGCTTTTTTTCTCCCTTCTCTCCTGTCCTTAATTTCTGTGCCTTCTGTTCTACATGCAGGCTGTTTTGGCCAAAGAAACCTCACCTAAAACCTCTGCTCCTAATCTTTCCTTCTCCGTGGTCTCCCAACTCTCTCCCTCCTGCTTGACCCCCAGGGGCACCCCTCTCTCGGGACCCCTCTCTAGTCCCTCACCAAATCTTTTTTTGCTGGAGTCTCTTCCCTCCAGAAAGTCTCCTTCCTTCACTAAATCCTGTTTTCTCATTCACCAGTCTCTCTCCTCTCCTGCTGGCCAGGGGCTTCTCCCTTCTCCACTGTGTTCTTCATCACCTCCCTCCTCCTTAGAAGCTGTGGCTCTGGCTGCAGTGCCTGTCTCATCTCTGACCTCTCTTCCCTTCTTTACAAACTGCAGTTCTGTCTGTCTCCTCTCCGACCCCTCCTCCTTCCTTACAAACTGTGACTGTGCCTCTTTCTTCCTCACCCTCTCCCCTCTCCTCAGAGCTCTAAATCTTTTTTGACTCCTCTGACCATGTGGTGCCACAACAGTACTTTACCCTCCTCCTCCTCATCCTATAGATTCTGACCCTCCATCTTTCCATCTAGCTGTTCACAGTGTCCATCCTTCTGCTTTCTCTCTTTCTCCCCTCTATGCTGGCAACTCCCTGCCATCTCAAAAAGCTTTAAAAAAATTGTCTATTGAACTGTGTGATAATCCGTCTTGTCTCATTATTTGTCAGAAAATATCTCTAGTATAATTTGAATTGAAACAAGTAAAGTGCGTTTATTAAATTTCTTAATTCCTAATATGTGAAGTCTTTGTTTAATGTGTAACTGTGTATGTTTCTAAGGCCTTAAACCAATAATTACCCACCTCTTAAACTAGGTTTACACATCCCCACAGACTCTCCCTGAAATACCCCCACCCTTCCTGTTCAAAAACCTTCAGGGGCTTATCGCCTCATACAAGCCTTACACCTAATCAATGAGGCAGTAATTCCCCTCCATCCAGTAGTCTCTAATCTCTACTAGTTACTGTCACACATTCCCTCGAACACCACTCATTCACAATCCTGGACCTCAAGAATGCCTTCTTTACCAATCCTCTACAACCTGACTCTTACTTTCTGTTTATCTTTATTTAAACTGACCCGGACACTAATGCAGCCCAGCAACTTACATGGACTATTTTACCCCAGGGGATCAGAAACAGCCCACAACTGTTTCTGCAGGCACTAGCTCTGGATTTAATAGCATGCAATCTCAAAAGTAGTACTCTCTTACAATATGTAGATTATCTACTCCTCTGCAGCCCCTCCGTGCCTGTCTCAAGGAGACACATTACCACCCTTCTTAACTTCCTCGCTGTAAAGGGTTATCGAGTCTTCTCTGCTAAGGCTCAACTTCATTCTCACTCTGAAGTCTATCAAGGCATCACCTTAACCCCCACCACCTGAAGTCTCACCCTAGATCGAACTCAGACTCTCTGCAGTCTCCAACCACATACCACCACAGATCAAATCTTTTCTTTCCTCGGTCTAATAGGCTTCTTTAAAAACTAGATTCCCAATTTTGCTCTCTTAGTCAAACCCCTCAGTGAGATCTTCTGAGCATGGATTTTCAGGTCTATAAAGACCAAGGAAGTAACAGAAAAGGCAAAAAAGGCCCAAAAGAAGTCAGGAAATACCAGCTTTTGGCATATGCTCTTAAAGGCTCCAGCACCCTAAAGAGCTTCATAGGATTCCATAAGGGCCCTGCTCCAGAGTGGAAAGAAAGGTCATTGAACTGAAGCCTGTCAGGCTTCCCGGCCCCATCAAGGGACACACTGCTGCTGTGGAAAGAAGGACATAAGAAGGCAAGCTGCCCCCTTGCTCCATGGAGGGAGGGTTCAGTCTCTTCTAGCCCTGCACCAGCTACCTGTGATCTAACCTTGCCCAGCATGCTGGGATTTGCCACTGAAGGCCCAAGGACATCGTTCATGAGCCTAAGGTATTTCTTCCAAGTAGCAGATAAGCTAATAACACAAGGGCCATCTACTATGCCTTGCTTGAATATTTAAGTTTTATTTATCCCTCAAAGATCTCTACTGTGGGTATTAACAGTCTGATTTTGCTACTTTATTTAATGTATAGTATCTCCTTTATTCCTCTTATCTCAATGCCCCATGCCTATTACAGGCTGGGACCTGCTGCTAATTCTGGCTAGAAGCAGTGGTCACTAGGACTTAATCTCTAACTGCAAAATGTAGAAATGTAACTACCCTTTCCCTAAGTACTTGCAAGATTTACAGGATACTCAGCAAACTGTTCAAAGACTGTCCAAGAGGCACTTCCAGCATTCTAGCACCCAAGGACTGACTTTCACATGGACAGATCCACACACGGTGATTCTGACAACTCCCACTGCTGCTAAAGTAGAAAAATGGCATGCCTTACTCCAACCACAAACTTGAAGCTGGTTGGTCTAGGTATGGCAAATATATGAGAAAACTAAAAACTCTTTTAGTCAGGCTTTAGAAAAAGAGAAAATAGGATAAAAAGAAAGTCAACTTAATTGTCACTAAAGGTTAAAGATTTTTAAATCAAGAGTTCTGACTAGAAAGGAATTGTATGGTTTTGATAATAGAAGGTATAAGGTATGGAAATACTTTTTTAAAAAGGAAAGCAAGTTGTTATAAAGGCTAGTTATTTCTGCTTAAGAAAGTGCATGAAAGTTGAAGGTTTATGTAAGTTGTAGAAGGTTTGTGCAGGTTGTAGGAGATTTGTACCAAGAAAAAAGACTTAGTACAGTCAGAAAACTGGTTTTTAAAGAATGTTCAATCAGTCACCCTAGCTAACAATCCTCTATTCTCCCCACTTATTGGGATGACTCTTTCCTCTACCCTGACCATCTGGAGCTCAGAAACAGAGAAATGAAACTGACTCCTTGTCCTTCTATTCTCTATTCACCTCTCAGCCTACCTCACACAATCAGGGGCTTTCTACTTGTATGAGACCAACACCTATATGTGTCTCCCTACTAATTGAACAAAAACCTGTACCCTAATCTATCTGACCCCAAATATCAACCTAATCCCACCTCATGAGCCTCCTTCAATTCCTAGTACACTGCCTGCCAATCTAAGAACCAAATGAGCTGTACAAGTAATCCCTCTTCCTATTGCTTTATAAATCTCTAAAAAAGTAAGCCTAGGGGCAGCAGGACTGGCTATTTCCCTGTCTTATTCCTATTCACTTGCTCTCGCTCTCTCTGAATCTCAGCAAATTTGTAAACATGGAATCAGTGGTTTCACACAAACTGGGTGTCTTGACTATTGCCTTTCATTAGTCCACTCACTCTCCTATTTATTTTTTTCTAACTTTCAGACCCTGATTCTTACATTTGTTCACTAGTTTCTTAAAGAACTGCATGCAGACCTTCACCAATCAGAAAATTGGAAAAATCTACCTAACCCTACACACCAACCCTGAAACCTGCCCTTGTGAAACAGAAAAATCTGAAACCTTGTATCAGCAAACCTCTCAAATCCTATCTCTCAACCCCTACAGGTCCCCTAACCCTAAAGCTCTCCCATATTTCTAAAGAACTAGGAAAATAAATAGCATTCACCTCTCAATGTTTCTCAGTCTTTTTACCCTTCACATAGTAAGAGGACAAGATCGCTGGGTCTTCTTTGCCAAAGAAGAGCCTACAAACGGACATGAAAGATTTCTTTTAGCTCAAATTAACTGCTCTCTTCAGGGCTGCCAGGAAAGAATATCTCTACCTTTACCACAGAAGAACTTTCACCCCCGCTATACAACTCTCCTTATCTCTGCATTCCTAATCTCCAAATACTTGCCTCTTTTTTTAATCAAATTCCTACAGGCCCGAATGAGAGAAATCTCTAGGATTACCTACAATCAAATGCTCCTACACTCCTATTGCCAATACCTCAAGGAGAACTTCACGAGGGAAATATCAAATAGGTAGGGATGACAGCAGGAAGAAGCCACCCCTCAGCCTGAGAGGTTCCCTCCTGAATGTTCTCCAAACCCCTTTCCTTTTAAACCACACATATTCAGTCCTTCTAAAAACTTACATCAACAGGTTTCTGTCTCTGCAAATCTCCACATGTCCTCCCGTTTGAGAGGAACCAGACGAGCTCGTCTCATGAGGCTCAACCAGGAGACCATGTATCACCATGTCACTCTGTCCACTCAGCACCTCCCAAAATTTTTTTACTTCCTCACTCAGGTTTTTGGAGACATCGCCTGGTTCAGACCTTACAGCATGAAAATTGATGACCTCCTTAACTGAATGAGGGACTTGGCTTGGCAAGGTTTCCTTCTTAAGTTCTCTCCAGAAGAAGCAATAATTTTCCAATTTTTTCTTCTCTTTCTCCTCATCACCCCTCACCATATATTATAAAATTAATAACTGCCTTTCTTTTCTATGTAACCACAGAGCTGAGAAATGATAGATATGTGTATTCCAAACTGCTCTCTTGATGTTCCGCTTATCTGTCAGACCTCACCCTTCCTGGACTATCGCCCCTGAGACAGAGGAATTCCAAGAAGCTGACAAGCCACCCCAAGGAAAGGCTTCAGACATACCAGTACTTTTGATTCTTCACCCACATGCTTGAAGCCCCCCAAGGAGGAGCATTCCAGACATACTAGGACTTTTGCCTCAGTATCCCCTCAGGCTCTCCCAAACACTATATAACTTGCCCCTAGTCTGTAACTGGTGCTCTTCTCCCCAGGAGAAGTGCCCGGCAGGGTTTCTTTCTTCCTTTCAATAAAGCCTGTTATCTGGTCTTTTGAACTCCCATGAATTCCAACACTTGCAGGTACCTCTGCATAGGACACAGGCAAGTTTCACACCTTAACCATAGCCCACATAGTTTTCTGTCCTGCACAGAGCAGGCACCAGTGGAACCACTGTGCAACATCACCTGTATGTGCAGTCTCCAACCATCGTTCTGTGATAAGGAGTCAAGGAACTGCAAAACTGTCAATACTGGTATTTCAAAAAGAAGAGCCAAGTGCCACTTACTCCCCCCTCCCATTTCTGAGGGAAAAAAAAACAAGAGAAAGAGATTACAGGGGCAAAAGTTAGCAGTTAATTATAGTTTAACTATAGTTTTCTGGAAGGACTGATGCCACTTGCTAGACAGAGCAAAGAAGATAAAACTTACCTGAAAACTTCCCCTTCCCCTTCCTTAAGAGTCTTTAGGAGACAATGTTTACATAATTAAAAAATTTGTACACTGATCCTAACTCTTTCTCCCCTCCTGGAGTCATAAGAGTGATGTATACCTCTAGACAAAGGGATCACTAGCCTACTCCCCTTGCTTGAAAAACCTGTATTCTGTAACATTTTATATGCTTTCTCAGAATTATCCCTTTTGAAATTCCTTATATGTATAAAACTTGTAAGCTAAGCCAGCGGGGACTACCTTATTGGGTTTCCAAATAAGCTAGACCCAACACTCTTAACAAAAATAATTTCATTTAGCTTCTCTCCTTATCCTATACTAAACATTTCATTTTCCACTACTGTAGGGACAGGGTTACATTGTAAACCCTAGAAGATTTGGGAATGACTTTGATATGTAAAACTTTTATCGCTACTGTGTTGATATGTAAAACAACATTTATGCTACTGTGTTGATATGTAAAACATTTATCCTTATTGTGTTAAGAACATTTTCTCCTTTTGATAAATTCTACAGATAAATATAACAGGACAGCAAGAATTCAATAAGCTTATCAGTAAATTACTTTTGTACCACGTTCTCCCTCCTCTTTCCCCTAACCAGTATGTGATTTTGTCTCTATCAAAGCAGCATCAGCACTATTACCTGGGCTGCACAATTTGAGTTAGCTATACCCCATGTATGTTGCCAGCTTAATAACAATTAAACTGCTTATAAAATTCTTCTCTAACTTGCCTTGGTGTCTCTATATAACCCACTGACTACACTACTTTATATCAGTACCCTTGCAAATTTATCTGCTTCATCATTCCCAGTATGGACTAAAGGGGCATGCCCAGTGACATGATATACATTGATCTTCTTCTGGTGTTTTATTTCTCATAAGTCCTGCCACATGGCCTGAACCCACAGTGGACTGTGCATTACTATTCACTTGATAGTGTGCCAAGTACCAATCCAAAGAATCAGTCCACATCTTAACCATAGCCCACATAGTTTTCTGTCCTACATGGAGCAGGCACCAGTGGAGCCACTGTGCAACATCACCTGTAGGTGCAGTCTCCAACCATCATTCTGTGATAAGGTGTCAAGGAACCTTATCACTGACAGTCCCAGCTGTCAGTGCAGATAACCAGAGGTGAAGGTTCATTAAGAGCAACTAGCCAAACAGCTCTTAATTCTGCCCATTGGCTTCTCTGGCCTGTACCTGTGTTCATCCAAATAGTATCAGTGGCCAGATGGAAGGCTATGGCCATCCACTTGGCAGGATGGCACCTGCTGGAACCATCAGTATACCAGGCATCCTTGGGGATGGGCATCCACCCCTCCTGGTAGGGACTGACTTCAGGTTCTGCCTCCTCAGCTCCAGCTGCACCTGACTGTAAGGTTGCATAGGTGACTGGACCCAAGACTTCCTGCAGTCCTGCCCCTCAATGGGCTGGTGCTAAGAGCACAGCATTGTTACAGGTAGGCACCCTACTTGACCAGGGTAGAGTTTTGGGTCATACTGCTTTGTGATTTTGTCACCCAATCTCTCACCCATCCTGCAATAAACTATGTTGTCTTGACTATAACTGGTGTTGTGTTCATAATATTCTCAGTGGCCAGGAGAACAGCATACACAGCTGCTAACTGCTTCTCCACTAATGACTAATGAACTTCAGCACCTTTTCATAATAGGGACCAAAACCCAATAGGTTGCCTTAAGTGCTCTGTCTGTTGCCACAAGTCCCATACAAACCCCTGCGAGGTTACATAAACATCCAACTCACGGGGCCTGGCAGGATCAAACACATTAAAAGCCTGTGCCTCCTTGAAAGTTCTCTTTGCTACTGCAAATAAACCTTGCACCTGCTCAGTCCAAACCCAAAAAACCACCTTCCAAATAAGGTTGTACTGTTATAAAGTACTGTACCCCAGATTCTGAAAGACACTGTACCTCACTCCATTGGGTTTACATAGAGACACCCAATCCAGATGAATTCTGAAAATTTTTATTAAAGGAAGAGATTTATTAAATATGCCAGCCACATATGGCTGACAAGGGGCAGCAAACCCAAACTGTGCAGTCCCCACTATATCTCATAAACCGGTTTATATACCCTCGATCACACACAGGTGGGGGAGAGCATGACATCATGGCACAAGCTGACAACATTTGTTTAGGAGATACACAGAAACATGAAGACTTTCAAGGTAACACAATCAAAGATGTTTACAAATCTTTTAGGGTTCATCTTCCCTCACTATCCTAGTGGTCTTTTACTCTCAAGATTCCAGGAAGGGGGAAGAACTACAATCAATGCAAGGTGGTATGTAAATTCTGTCTCCCATTGAAAGAGAAGAAGTTTCTTGGTTAACCTTTATTTTAGCTTTAAAACTAAATGGCCCATTGTTCTTGAAAGCCAAAAACTTCTACATTCTTCTCCCTCCCCTTCCTAAAGAAAGGATGAGACAGGAAAGCCTGACAGGAAAGCCTGACAGGAAAGCCTGACCTTTCCTCTGTGAATATCTATATTAATTTTTCTCCTTTTTGGTACCAGTACAAGGGACATATTAACTGAAACAAATGGGGTATAAATGCTCACCAATACCCAAACAAACCTAAGAATTCCTGTTTTACCATAGTGGGCATGGGGTATGCTTGGATTTATCTATAACTGCATCAGGGATAACTTTTGTCTTACGGCACCAGACAACTCCCAAGAACTTAACAGCTAATTCAGGTCCCTGTACGTTGTTCTCGTTGACTGCCCAGGCACATGCTTTCAAATGGATTAACAGGGTCAAAATTGCTCCAATTCTGTAAGGGAATCACTGGTTAGCACAATATCAATACTATGGTACAAGTGAACTTCCTCTGGCTGTTTCCATTCAGCCAGGTCAGCAGCCACCAGCCCTTGACTCAATGTAGGGCTATGCAAATAGCCCTGGGGTAATAATGGTAAAGTCCATTGTCTCCCTTTCCAACTGAAGCGAATTGGTCTGGACTCTCTGCAGCTATATCAATAGAGAAAAAGCCATTGGCCAAGTCTGCCACAAAGTGGTATGTTTCCAACTCATGGCTTAGCTGATCCATTCATGTTAGCTATTTAGAAGACAGCAGCATGCAAAGAGTGAACAACTTTATCAAATTCTCTGTAATCATCTGTAATTCTCCAAGTTCTGTCTGGTTTGCAAATAAGCCATACCAAGGAGTTGTAAGGACTGTGTGCTGGCAGGATAATCCCCACCTTTTCTAGTTTAAATATTGTCACTGTGATTTCTTCATAACAACCTGGCAGGCAATACTGCTTGGTGTTAGTTACATGCCGAAGAATGAGTAATTGCAAAGGGGAATGTTATGCGTGTCCCCACAACACTGCCTTCACAACCTTGATCTGCAGCCAGAACTCCCCAGCTGTAGTTTCCAACCACAGTCCTTGCAAGACATCTATCCCTAAATATATTCAGGAATAGGAGATACATAGACCTTATATGGCTCAGGAGGCAGTCTTCCTATCTTCAGTGTAATAGTTATTGGCTTCACTCAAGCAGTTTGGCCCCCATAACCATCAATGACCACTAGAGTCCCAGCAAACCGCTCTGGGTTCCCAAAGAAAAAGCATCATTCTGCACTTGTATCCACCAAGGCCACACTCATTGTACATTTGAAGAGGACCAGTGGATAGCCAGTTCCATGTGTGGCTTCTGGTTCCAGCCCATTCCTGTTAGACAGGTCCCTTGGATGTTTTCTTATTTGAACTGGTACAATGGGTCTTGGGAGTTATCCTATCCTTCAGCTGTCTCCATCATATAATCTTGTAACCAAACTGCCCAAACATCAAAAGTTTTTTTTTAATTTTTCTAAAATGATTTTATTTAATTATTTTAGAGAGAAGAGAGAGGAGAGAGAAGGGGGGAGGAGCAGGAAGCATCAACTCCCATATGTGCTTTGACTGGGCAAGCCCAGGGTTTTGAACCAGTGACCTCAGGGTACCAGGTCAATGCTTTATGCACTGTGCAACCACAGGTTGAGCCACCAAAAGTTGTATTGGTAGCTTCTTGGGCCTTTTGTCTCAGTGGCTGGAATGTCTGTTCTGGTTTAAGCTGCCACCAAAACTCTAAAAGAATTTTATTATACTGGACATCTTTTTTCTCCTTATCTGCTTCAGCCACAATCAAATCTACTCAAATCTATGTTTGGGTAACTTTTATAGGCATGTTTTTCTTGTTAGTCAGGGGGGGCAAAATAGGGAGCAGGCCTCACTGCTTTATGATCCCTAGCAGCCTCCAGCTCTCCCAAATCTGCTACCATCTGAGCAACCGCATTGATGAGCTGGCCCGCATAGTTGCCCAAGATAGCCACAAGTGACTCCAAAAGGCCTTATGGGGTGCTAACAAGGATAAAGTCCTTCATTTTTGCTGTAAAAATTTCCTTTTCTGGCCCATGAGACCCAGGATTGAAAGCCACCTTCTTCATACCTAATTCCCAAAGAACCTTTACTAACTCACTATAGCACTGCCACTGACTCATTGCCCCTGACAATTCTCAGCATTCTGCCAATCCATATGAATGGCGGCCATCACCCATTCTAATAAGGTATGGTTTCCTGGGTTGTCACGACAGTTCTGAAGACACTCTCTCAAGGAGGAGTGAGTGGTAATGGTGACCAATTTCTCCATCTCTGTTCCGGAGAGCATGATGCCATCCATACTTATGTTACCATAATGTTACCATAATCATAGTAACCAGACTACCAGGGATTCAGTAGATTTCTGCCTAAATTGTGCCCTCAACTCCATCAGCTCTGCCTGAGTATAAGGCCAGACCACAGAGTGTTCCATTACTTGGACAGGAGGCTGTGGCTTCCCCTGAGGGACACTTAAAATTCATGTAAATGAACAATAATTAAATATATAATTCTACATGGTACCCAAGAAATAAGATGTGTTTAGTGAGTGATTCTAATTTGACTGATCTTATATTGAGACTTGGGGTGGGGAGACATTCATAAGTGCCTTTAAAAAGAAGCAATATATAGCCTCCACAGTCAGTCATCTCAATTCCATAAAGCCAATTTTTAAATGATTCTCAATGTAGTTTATCAGAGTATGATCATATGTGACACTCCTGCAAATTCTCAAGTAATTGTCACACATCAAAAGTCATAAATGAAAAATGTCTAAGAAGCCTCAGTCAAGAAACAGTATTGACTTTAATAATATTATTTACAATGACTATCCTTTATGAAATTGCTGCGGACCAGCACAGCTCCTAATAACGGTGCAAAATTAATGAAACACACTTATCAAAACAAAAACGATGGGACCAGGAGGACTCTTCTATATGCCAGGCAGTATCCAAGTGCCCCATAGCCCCAGTTTGCTTTATTATATAGCCATATGCAAATCAAGGACCTTGATACAAAGTTACACATCCAAGGCTAAGACAGAAACTCTCCTAAGGCAAAAACAGGATACATTAGTGAAATCTACCAACATCTGAATAGGAACAAAGAGTTAGAGGAAGGGCATGTAAATTGCTTCCAGCAACCTAAGGAAGCAAGTGAAGTGGGTGCAAATACTCAGCATCATAGCCAAATATGGAGATGTAGGGGGGAGAATTTAGCCTTTTGCTAAGCCTGGAATCTACAATGGCTTTTTGCCATTTATGGTCCACAACATGAAATAACTTTTATAAGCCAAATATATGATAATTGCTTATTATGGTCATTACTGATAATCTTTTTTTCCTTCTTTTCCAAGTGAGAGAAGCGGAGGTAGAGAGACAGACTTCAGCATGTACTCCAACTGGGATCCATCTGACAACCCCCATCTGGGGCCTAGGCTTTGCCCAACTGGTGTCATTTTCATAAAAGAACTATTATTATTAAAAATTTTTATGTTTCTACTTATTTTAATTTTACTTTATTTTTTATATTTTATTTATTCATTTTTACAGAGAGAGAGAGAGAAGTGGGGGAGGATCAGGAAGCATCAACTTCCATATGTGTCTTGACCAGGCAAGCCCAGGGTTTCAAACTGGTGACCCCAGCATTCCAGATCAATGCTTTATCAACTGTGCCAACACAGGTCAGACTAATTTTACTTTATGATGCTTGGTTCTCCTTAATTAAACACTAGCTCTATAAGAATAATACCTTATTTTTATGCTTGTACACTGCCTTTCTTGTTCTGAAGAAGATGCCTGGAACACAATAGTAGTTCAAGAAACAAGTTTCAATGGAATAGATGCCTGCAGAAGTTATGGAATGTATGCTATAAAGAAGAGAGTAGAGGAGCTGGGTATTGCATTTCTAGGTAGAACAGGTTCAAGGTCTTCATACCAGAAATACTTAGTCTAAGAAAAACCAGCAGCACTGTATCCTCTAGATCAGTGGTACCCAACCTTTTTTGGGCCACGGACCAGTTTAATGTCAGAAAATATTTTCACGGACCGGCCTTTAGGGTGGGACAGATAAATGTATCATGTTACCAAGAAAAGCATCAAGAGTGAGTCTTAGACAGTTGTAACAGAGGGAATCAGGTCATTTTTTAAAAATAAAACATCGTTCAG
Organism: Saccopteryx leptura; assembly: GCF_036850995.1. Lineage (NCBI taxonomy): Eukaryota > Metazoa > Chordata > Mammalia > Chiroptera > Emballonuridae > Saccopteryx > Saccopteryx leptura. The sequence goes on along the minus strand of NC_089516.1, from coordinate 57,986,592 downwards.
ACTTAAATATAAATAAAATGGAAATAATGTAAGTTATTTATTCTTTCTCTGCAGACTGGTACCAAATGGCCCATGGACCAATACCGGTCCATGGCCCAGGGGTTGGGAACCACTGCTCCAGATCCATCAGATACATTTAATGTTTATGGTTACTAGGTATAGAAAGTTCTTTGTTGACCACAAAAGCTACTGAAAGAGAAGTCTGAGAACTTGTACACTCACTTTTAAAGAACAAAAAAAAAATATTTGCAGGAGGTTTAGAAAGAGCTTTTAAACAAAGGGGATAAGATGATATATTTTACAAGAAGCATAATATGTTAATTTAGATAAATATTATCAAAAATAGTGTTAGTCATATCTCAGACATGGTTTTGTGTTGATGTTGAACAAAAGTAGATAAGACTTAAATTTAAAAGTTCTCTAGTGGCTTTCCAGTATTCCTGTTAACTGGTATTCCAATAGAAGAGAATGTAGGCAGTAAAATCTCTGACATTTTTCATAGCAATATATTTTCTGATCTATCACTTTTGGCAAGGGAAGCAGATAAAATTTTGAAAATTGGACTATATAAAAATAATTTTTTTTGCACAACAAAGAAAACCATTAACAAAATTAAAGGACAACCCACTGAATGGGAGAACATATTTGTTGATACACTGATAAAAGTTAATATCCAACATTTATAAATAAATTATACTACTCAATACCAAGAAGACAAACAACCCAATTAAAAAATAAGCAAAAGACCTAAACAGACACTTCTCCAAAAATATTAAAAGACATATTAAAAGATGGTTAATATTACTAATCATCAGAGAAATGCAAATTAAAACCACAAAGAGATATCACCTCACATCTGTCAGAATAGCTGTCATCAGTAAATCAAAAAACAAGTTTTGGTGAGGATGTGAAGAAAAGGAGACTCTTGTGCACTGTTTTTGGGAATGTAGATTGGTGCATCCACTGTGGAAAGCAATATAGAGTTACCTCAAAAAATTAAAAATGCAACTTCCTTATGACTCAGAGATTTTGCCTTCTGGGAATTTATCCAAAACAAACTGAAACATTAATTAGAAAAAATATACAGACCCCTTTGTTTATTGCAATATTATTTATAATAGTCAGGATTTGGAAGCAACCCAAGTGCCCATAAGTAGATTAGTAGATAAAAAATCATGGTACATTCACACAATGGAATATAGTATGTGGTTGTAAAAAAAGAACAAAAATCTTATCATTTGTGAAAATGTGGATAAACCTGAAAAGCATTATGCTAAGCCAGTCAGAGAAAGTCAAGTACTATATGATTTCACTCATATGTGGAATCTAATAAACAAAATAAACTAAAAAACAAAATACTAAGAGACTAATAGATAGAAAACAGATTGACAGCTGTCAGAGAAATAAGAGGTTGTAAGGTTGGTGAAATGAGTGAAAGGATTAAGAACAAAAATCTCATAAACACATAATATAGCATAGTGGTTACCAAAATGGAAAGAAGTTGGGATGAGGTAGAACAAGGTATAGAGGGGATAAATGGTGTTGGACTTACTTTGGGTGATGAATACACAATACAATATACAGATGATGTATTATAAAATTGTATACCTGAAACTTGTATAATTATATTAAATGATATCACCCTAATAAATTCAATTAAAAAAACCTATAAGAAATGGCTTCTCTCTGCCTTTCTGACCTGATCTCCTAAGACCCCTCTTCATTCACTATAATGCATGAACTTTCTTGTTAATTATTTAAAGCACCACGGTTTTTCTGTCTAAGAAAGTTGTACTTGTTTTCTCTCCACCTGAAAAATACATCTCTTACCTTACCTTACCTTACCTTACCCCATACCACTCACATTTTTAAATGAATGACTCTTCCATAATTCAGGTCTCTGTTCAAATATTACCTTACTGTAAATCTGTACAATTTAATAAGTAAATATTAAGTAGTCATCTAGTAATTCTTTATTATGCTACCATGTTTTATTTATCTGCTAAATGTGTTGCTATTTGTATACTTATTTGTTATCATACTTCTATTAGAATGTGAGCTCTGTGAAAGAAGAAACTGTGTAGGAAAATAAAATGTTTCCCTTTTTCCTTCTAGGTTCTTTGGCTGGCCTGAAAATTAAATAGACATAATACTGATTAACAAGAGAAAAAAGAAAATTTAATTTTATACATAGAAGATATCATTAAAATATCAGGCTCAATGAAGTGACCAAAGAAGGCAGCTTTTATACTTACACAAAGAAACAATTTTTGAAGAATTGATAAAACAGAAGAATTTGGGTTTGAAATAGCAAATTAATGAAGAAGTAACAAAGTTTGTTTATACAGACTTCTTTCTGCACCTTGAATTTTCTATCTCTAGAGATAAGGATGTTTTTCACTCTCCTGGTATAATGAGACTATCTTTACATGGGAGATTTATTTCCTGCTTTCAGGGGAACAAAGAAATGCTAGAGTGTCCTTCTTTCACCAGCTATTTCCAAAGTAAATTCAATTCAAAATAGTCAATGTGCCAAAGTAACACATTTTTGGAGTGGCCAGCTTTGAACTCCTTTATTTGTCTGCCAGGGATTCCTTCAACTTGTTTTCTGATATATCTTCAATATCCAACATACAACTTGGTACATAATAGGTTCTCTACATATATTTGTTAAATGGAGAATGGAAAAAAAAATCACACATAATAAAACCAAAGAATGTATAATTTAAAATGTGTTCAGACATATATAAAGGAAAAATGCTGGGGGTTATAATATACACTGGTAAGATAGAGAATGGAAGAAAGCTACATTAAGAAGATGCATTAGTCAAGTGCTTTCTAAAAATGTAGTAAAGTAATTTGATTAAAACATTAGTCAAGGCCCTGGTCAGTTGGCTCAGTGGTAGAGCATTGGCCCGGCATGTGGAAGTCTCAGATTTGATTTCTGGTCAAGGCACACAGGAGAATCGACCATCTGCTTCTCCACCTCTCCCCTCTTCCCATCTCTTTTTCTCTCTCTTTTCTTCCTGCAGCCATAGTTTGATTGATTCAAGTTCATTGGCCCCAGGTGCTGAGAATGGCTCCATGGAGCCACCACTCAGGCACTAAAAGTAGCTCGGTTGTAAATGTTGCCCCAGTTGGGGAAAGCATTAACCCCAGACTGTGGTTGTTGGGTGGATCATTATAGGGGCTCATGCAGGAGGCTGTCTCTCTATTTATCCTCCTGTCACTTGAAAAAAAGAAAAAAAAATTAGTCAAGTTCTCTCCGAGGATGTAGTAATAGATGAGAATGAGCTAGTCATATAAATTGTGATGGAGTTTCTTTTAATTTTTTTTCATTTATTTTTCTATATTTACTTTAAATCTTTCGTGTTGTGTTAATTATAGAGTCACAGAAATTTGCTAAGATAATACAGAGATGTCCTGTGTATTCTTAATCCAGTTTTCCCAATGCTTTTTTTTTTTTTATAACAGAGACAGATAGGAACAGACAGAAGGAAGGGAGAGAGATGAGAAGCATCAATTCTTTATTATAGAACCTTAGTTGTCTATTGATTACTTTCTCATATGTGTCTTGACTGGGGGGCTACAGCAGACCCAGTGATCCCTTGCTCAAGCCAGTGACTTTGGGCTCAAGCTGGTGAGCCTTGCTCAAACCATATGAGCCCACACTCAATCTGGAGACACTGGAGTCTCGATCCTGAGTTCTCCTCATCCCAATCCAATGCTCTACTCACTGCACCACCACCTGGTCAGGCAGTTTTTTTTCAATTCTTATATGGGGAAATTATGTATAACTAATTAGAATATTGACAAAGATGTAATGTTTACATATAGTCCCATGCCATTTTATCACATGTGGCAATTTATGTAACTACTACCATGAAACATAGAACTATTTCACATCACAAACTATCTATATATATTTGTTTCGGTCACATTGATTTTCTACAGTTGTGTATTCTGTCTGTTTAGACTAAGGTCAGTACAAATTTTTTTCTGTCCCATAAAAGACTGTTTGTAGAAAATGTATCAATTCATTTTTGTGCTGCAACCACAACTGAATTGAACCAGAGCCCAAGCTGATTGAATTTGGAAAACTTTTTTAACTGGCCAGTGGTCTGTCTGCTGCACCGTGAAAGCAATGAACAGCGATAAGCTCGGGGGGATAGGGGTATTTATAGGCAAAAACAACAAGGTTACAGATACTTCAGCACATTTGTATAATATCTTTGCAAAATCACACAAGCACACACTGTTCTAAGATAATAAACTGCCTTCCTGCAATATCTGCAAGGCTGATGCACAAGGAACGCATCCCGCCTCAGCGAGCAAGGTTAGATTTGAGCTTAAATGCTGAGTCTTGTGAGAATTTTCTACTTTAGCTGTAGCTGTAAGCCAAATTTGGTCAGGGGTCCTCCTCAACATGGGCTGGCATGCCAGCACATTCCCCACTGGTTTCATCGGGGAATCAATTTATTGTTTCCTCATCTGTATGAATGGGCTGATAGTATGCCCTTAGTACTAGAAGCTTTATGGCTTGAATTCTGTTCTCTAAATCTAGTTGTTTTTTTTCTTCTTTTCTATGCAAACCTCTTATAACCTGCACAAACCTTCTGCAACTTATGTAAACCCTTAATTTTTATAAACTTTCTTATCTATTCAGGAAACTGGCTTTTATAACAGCTTACTTTCTTCCTTTATCATTCAAAAGTATTCCTATACCTTATACCTTATCTTTATCAAAACTACATAATTCCTTTATAGTCAGAACTCTTAATACAGCTTGTCCTGGCTATCCTTTGACTTCAGTTTCTCTCCCTCCCTAAAGTCTAATTAAGAGGAGGTCCTCAGTGAGTTTCTTCAGGTATTAGCCGAGCATAGACCAGCCAGCTTCCAGTTGTGGCTGGAGCAGGGCATGCTGTCCTTCTCAGGGTCAACTTCTAAGGGTTGGCGGGGTCAGTCTCCACTGTCTACGATGGTGTCTCTGCTGGGACTGTAGGCTTTAACTGGCTGTGCTGGACCCAGGTGCCTTCTACCTTGGCAGTAGTGGAAGTGGTCAATACTGCATCCTGAACCAGTGTTTTATGCCCACAGCACTGATGTGGAGCTTCAGGCTGACAATAAAGTACTCCTCCATCTCCTTGTGCTACACTAGCTCCTCACGTACAGTTCCTGATGGGTCCTGGTAGTAGATACAGTAAGTATGTCCCATGGAATAAGGACCGTCATGGGGGCTAGGGCAAGGCCGCATGCAAATGAGGAAACTGAAACACCAAAAGCATTTTCCATATTCATCCAAAAGAGTTATGTCTATTATAGAACAACTCTTTATGCAGCTATAAAAAACACCTGCTCTCCAGGACACACCAACTTCCCCAAGAGGCAGATGCTCTGTGGTGTTTTCAGAATGGATTATTGTGAGCTTCACATACCCATTCTCAATATATCCTCTGTTGGTGAAGAGATTTGGAAATGTGCTGCACAAGTAGACGTCGCTGCTGCAGTGCATGTCAACGTGAAGCTGGTAGCCACACAGTCTGTACTCGAGGCTGTCATCTAGGAGGGGCACATGAGGCGGATACTCGTAGAGGGTGGAGGCTGAGCCTAGCATGCTCCCCTCCAGCAGCTGATGGAAGTGGAGACTTGCTATGACGAAGGCCAGCTCCCCGCCTTCTTCTACAGCCCTACCAGGAGGCCGGGGTACAGGCAGAAGGTCTGCACTAGTTTGTTGCTGCCCATGGCGGCAGAGTGGGTCAGGTCCTTCAGACTGTACCTGGTGAGCAGGAAATGCCAAAGAGGTCTATTTTTGGTGGGGGTCTTGGACTGGTCCATAAAAATGGGCGTCACACCACAGAGATCTAAGGCGGTGAGCATGACCAGCCTTGGCTAGTCCTTGCCATGCTACACAGCCATGACCTAGAAGTCATTTATGCAAAGGTCAGCATGCTCTCCCTCAGTATAATGACCTAGTTGAGACCAGTGTGGAGGGGAAAAGCAAGCTACAGATGTGCACCACCGCATTGAGAAAAGAAATGCACACATTTATCTCACAGGTCACACACCTAAAGTATCAAGTGCCCTCACATGTCCAACCACCCATCTGAGGGCCTCCTTGGTTTTCATGAGAAGGCCCGTGCAAGGGTTGACAGGCTTGAGGAGCCACACTATGGATGCTTTTACAGCAGCAACCTGCCTGGCAATGTACTCCTTTTTTTAGTAGCTGGCGTCCTTCTCCTCTAATGATAGCACAAGCAGGGACACAGCTCTCCTCTCTACAGAACCAACTCTCTAAGTACACCTTTTTGGTGCAAAGGTCATTGCATAGATTCTGACACAAAGAAAATTGTCATTGGCCAGGTGGTAAAAGTGCCTGTTCACATAGCCGGTGCACAGCAGGGCTACCACATCTAAGTAGGACAGGATCTTGAGCAAGACTTTGGAAGGCATGCTTTCCAGAGGCATGGTACAGGTCAGGGTGAACATCCCATAGTGCCCTTCACAGGGAGTATGCTTCTTCCTTGGGGCACAGGCTGCAGTAAACTGCACCCCTCACCCTTTTCTCCAACAGAGGTGTGAAGCCAGCCTAAACCAGCTACGTGCTGTGTATTTTTTCTACCTGCCCAGAACTTTGGGGGTCTGTTGGCACAATGTAATTCTTAATTAATATTGAGTGCTTTTCCTACTAGCTGTGAGATCTTGGATACAAATGCAGGCCCATTGCTAGACCTAGTATTAATGGGCTAGCTAAATCTGGGAATAATTTCATATACCAATTTCTTAACAACTGTTACTGCAGTCTTATTTTTAGTAGGAAAGGCTTCTACCTACCTGTCAATTATTTTAGTAAAATCTATTTCTAAATGTTTACCTGGGAGAGTTCTTCTCTCCCTGTTTCTCTTTATAATTTCTTCTTATTCTTAGTCATCCCTTTCCTGCTGGCAAAATCTTTTTCTAATTTGTTGCAAAAAACACCTTTGGCAACCTGGGTTCTAGTTCTAGTAAACTTACTAAAATTTCTTAAAAACCCCAGTGGTTTTAGGGCTACCTTATTGATAGTATCATCAGCTGCTTGGTTTTTCTTGAGTTTCTATGGCATCTCCCTGTTTTGGTGCCCTGGACAGTGGATGATGGCCACTATTTCAGGAGAGCAGTCTCCTGCATTTTCCGGGGTGACAGTTTGTTAGTTCTTAAGCCTTCTCCTGATGGCCCCTCTTTGGCTATGCCTGTCTTAGGTTGTTCCTGCCTTAGGAATCTTACCTGTCTTTGACTAACCAGTCATCTTAGGTGCCAAACAGAGAGTAGTTATGTGAGTGAGAGAGGAGCAATGTCCCTTCTAAAATGCTTAGCTTTTGGCAGCTGATGTTTCCCTTCTAATTTCTAGAGCTGAATGCTATGTAAAGGCTACGATGACTGCGTTAGTATCTTCTGGCAGCCCCAGGTCTGGAGATGCATAGACTGTGTAAGCTTTCTATAGTCTAAGGAAGCTATGGGGGTCTTCAAACGATCTTGAATAACTTCTGACACCTCAGACAAACTTATGGTTCTTTTTCTTTCTCGAGGTGGTCTTGGTTGTCCTAAGTGGGGCAGCGTATATACAGTACAGATTTCTGTTTACATACTTTAGCCCTTTTAATCAGGGCACAAAACTGAAATGTTTCCTACTACCATAATTAGCTATCTATTTTCTATTTTCTCCTTTCTAACTATTATGCTGAGAATTCTTCTGTTAAGCCAATCAATAGTAGTATTTGTCACTCTGGGTTTGGTGATCTAACATTGAACAATTAAGAATTACTGAATCATTACATTAATAATCATTACATATCCCCTAATATTTAAACCAAGATTTCAACATCACAGGGCTATGAAATAGCAAATAAAAAGGAGAATTAACAAAAGACTTCAAATAACATATACATTTCTAACATAGAAAATATATTTTTTTTTCTGTAACAACAGATCCTTGGTACAAAAAGGAAGTATTTGGATTTGGCATATTATACAATTCTATATGCCTTATTATTAGTAAAAATTTAGCATAATTTACAATAAGAGGATTATAAACTACTATCCCCAATGAACCACTGATTTACAGAGAAAAATAAGGAATGGTGAAAATGTAGTCACTATTTTGTGGCTACCCAGCTGGCAAAGAGATGCTAATGTTAAGCTTAATCCGGAGGGATCCAAAACATTGAAGACAGAACAAGGTCCATTGATTACACACCAAAGCTTTATTGTCTAGCTTGGCCAAGCGGCAACTCTGACAGAAATCTGAAGGAGAACGCCGGCCCTTTGTTTTACTTGGTTTTTATAGTTTTGTTTAAGTGGGAAGTACAGAAGCAAAAATTGTAATTAGGAGCCCCTTACCACTATTGGTTATAGTCATATGTCCTTTAACATGATAGGACCATGTTCAATTTGCAAGCCATACATCCTTTTGGAGAAAACAAAATTTACAAGTCAACACAATGGCAGAAAGATATATTTTACATATTAAAAGGCATTCCTATTGATATATTATCTAGTGTTCATCTGCTATCTCTCTGTTCAGAGTCACACGTGTTAACTACATACATTTACATAGGAGAGGTAGTTTCCGTGGGGACAAATGTCCACAAATGGCTCATAGTTATAAGAAAAGGTTTATTTTGGCTTTTCTCTTTCTGCACCTGGCTAGCCATTCACCCCTTTCCCCACAGGTGTGGTGGAATGTCTGGGGATCCATGTTTTCCTCCCTTTTGCATTTACAATACAATGCCAAGAGCCATCCTGGTTATGCCAATCACACAGTACAGAGACTATTCTCACAATTTCTCTGCACACCTTAACCCAAATCAACAAAATGTTCCTCAAGCCTCCCAAAATATTAATATTAATTCTGTAGCCTTTGGTACTTTACAACACCTGCGGGTGAAGTGGCTCAGTGGCTCCTCACTAACTCTCCTTTTTTAGGCCTACAGTGCTTTACAACATTAAGTTAATATAAGAACCACTGTAGCAAACTCAAGGAACACAAATTTTACAAACTCATTTTCCTAACAGTGAGGTATTCTAGTTTACATAAGGTACTCAATTTCCTCAGGGACATAGTAACCCTATAATTTCCTGAGGACCCTTTCTTACAACTCTTGACTATTCTCTTAAGCAGTGGGTTTAGAAGGGGCAGTATTCCCTAAATCCCTAAATCTGCTCCTCAGGTCTGGCTTTAGGTAGGAGGCAGAGATTCCCTGGAGCCAAAGCAGAGGACGGAGGGAAGCTGTAGCAAGGCCATGGTAGCCTGTCTCTAGCTTACTGAACTGTCATCTTTTGCTTGACCAAGCAGTGGCACAGCCCTTGAGCTAACAAAAGAGGTTTCTTTGTTATACAATGCCTGGGATTTCTGGTGACTGAGGGGGAGGGGCAGGTGCCCAAAGCTGTGAAAGGAGCCTGCCACTTTTATTTTTTTTTCCGCTGCTTCTCATGCAGCCAGCTGCAGCCTGGCTATCTTTTCTTTCCGAACCTCTGCTGCTGCACTTGTCCACATCCTGGCTATGCCACCGGCTTGCAGGTGGGTGCCCAATGATAATATGTGCTAAACTGCCTATGTTTTCTCTGGGTCTAGCAATCCTTGTTTTGGCCATTCTGCTCTAAAGTTGGACATTTTAATTTACAGAGAGTTTTCAATGTATCTTTAGAAATTTTAAAATTAGATTTTCTATACCACCCTGAACTCACCCAATTTCATTTGGCCTCTGAATGAAGGCATGGGAGGAAGTCTTTAAGCCACTTTTGTTGTAAAGTAGCGTACCTTAATTCCATGGATTATGTAGAGACACCAAGGCAGGATACAGAATAATTTTTAGAAGGAGATTTATTGATTAAGCTGGCTGCATATGACTTACATGAGATATAGCTGACCCAAATCGTGTGTGTGCAAAATAGCCCTGCAGCTCGTTATATAGACTTGATCACATACAGGTTGGGGGGAAAAGGAAGGGGAGCATGACACAATAACCAATCATTAACAAGCTTACAACACTTGTCTCTATAAGAAACATTAAAACTTACAAGGTAACTGTATGGCTAGGAGCCACCATCATGGCCATTCACATGCAGGTTCCAATTGGATTCGGGCAGACGGTAAAGAAATGGCCGAGTCAGAGGATGGTTGGGCATTCTGTTTATTGGTGTATCACCAAGACAGACAAGCCACAAGAGAAGCCAAGGGAAAAGCAAAAAACCTGCTTTTTCCATGGAGGGTCAGGGATCAGGAAGGCCCCTGCAATGGTGATAGCAGGAACTAAGAGAACATGCTTCTGGTCTGTCTGCATTTTATAGTGTAGAAATCAAAACCTTTAATTCAATATACAAATAAGGAAGTCTCTGATACAAAGTCATTTATCTGAGGCATAAATAGGATTTCTCATAAGAGTGCACCACCCCCTATCATGCAACAGTCAAGGGTGTGGGGAAAGGCTTAGTTTTAGGCTATAATGACTTTGCCAGCTTACAGCCTGTCTCTCACACCAAAAATGACAAACATATATGTCATATTTAAAAACTTATTTGAACAACATTCCACCACTTTAGCTCACTTTACAATCTAAAGCACAGGCATTCCTGCACAAGGAAATTAGGCACATTACCCAAATTACAACAACATGAAAAATCATACAACTTCAACAATTACAATGATACGCTTCACCAGTCTCTGAGCACTTTGCCAAAAGCGCAAGATGTCCTCAAACTCCTTTCTAGCCATGAGAAAAGCTTCCTGGGGCAGGGGAAGGGCCTCCAGCAAAGCCGCCTCCAACCCCCTTCAAGGTATTTCACGTTGTCCAAAATTCATAAGTCCATCCAACAAAGGAGCCAGTGCTCACACCAATCAGAGTCCAGGAAATCAGTCCATGCACATGGGGCCTCAGACACCCTCCTCATTTCTGCCATCTTGGCAGGTCTTACACTGTCCTGAAAAAAAGCATGTGGCAATGGCAGTCTGCATTTCTATCTCTGCTCTGGAGAGCATGATGACATCCACCGCTGGGTCCCAAAATCACAGACCTACCAGGGGTGTAGGCACTCCTTGCTGATGGGTTCTCATCTTCTGGAGACTGCAGATTGCAAATCCAGCCCAATTCTCCTCATCCTCCAAAGAGGAACTGAAAACACCAGCTCCCACTCCTGAGCTCAAGCCCTGGGTTGCTGCAGCCTCCTGCTCCACTGGCTTTGTAGCCCCAGCCCTGGTCTCCTGCTGCTGCAGGATTTCCACAACGTCCAGGACAAGCTGCAACTCACAAACTTGTGATTTCTTTTGCAGCATCTGCTCCATTTTCAGGCGAATCTCGCAAACCTGGTCGGCCTCCACCTCCAGCACTTTCTCCAGCTCCAGGGTCAGCATGTGTTTCTCCCACATTTCCTCCAGCTCCTTCTACTTCTCGATTTGCAGGTCCTAGGCAGCCTCTTCCACAGAGTTATCAGTTTCCTCACACATGGCTGTAAAAGTCAGCCAACCTATGGCCCCCAAAAGGACAGCAATGGGGAGCCATAACAGCAGCCAGTCCTCTACTCCACTGCTCAAAGGTGGTGATGGCTCCATACTGAGCTGTATCAAATCCTGCCACAGGCTACATCAAATGTAAAGCCAGTAGCCATGGCCACCATCACAGCTGCCTGGCACATGAAGGTTCACATTAGATTTGGACAGACGGTAATGAAACAATGGAGCCAAGAACTGGTGGGCCATTAGCTTTAATCCTAGCTTGCACCTGGTGGGCAAGTAAAAACACACACTGGGCTCCAAAACCCACTCATTCAGTGTTCACAAAGCTACTTACTTATCTGAGTTTTCTAGAGACAAAGGTTTTTAGCTCACCAGCCGTATTCACCTCTGTTTTCCATCTCCTTCTCTGCACAATCTCTGCACAAACTGACTTCTCCTTCAGAACTTCACCATCTTGGCTTCTTCTCTTCTCCTCCACCTGGCCTTACTCTGTTCTCCTACAGCGTGGGTTTCTCCTAGAATGTAATCACTCTTTCCCTGGAACAATGTGATCTCTTCCTTTTAAAAACTTTTGGTGCGAAAGCCCCCCCCCCAACACCTATTAACATAATCATGCCCATCCCAAGCAGTCACCAGGGCAATGGGGTTCCATGTGAGCAGTGCCATCTTTACCAAAGTGAGCAGAATATATTTTATCTGCCCGACACACCTGTATGTCCCAAAATCGCAGACCTAACAGAGGCATAGTAGGTAATCCGTGCTGCTGGGCTCTCACCTTGTGGAGACTGAGGATTGCAACTCCAGCCAGATTCTCCTCATCCTCCAAAGAGGAACTGGAAACACCAGTTTCTACTGCCAGACATGAGCCCTTGGCCACCACTTCCTTCTGCTTCATGGGCCTTGCAGCCCCAGCCCTGGCCTCCCACCACTGCTGATTCTCCACAACATCCAGAGCAATTTGCAACTCATAAAACTGTGATTCTTCCTCCAGCAGCTGCTTCATTTTCAAACGAATCTCACGAACCTGGTAGGCCTCCTCCAGTACTTGCTCCAGCTCCAGGGTTAGCATCTCTTTCTCCCACATTTGCTCCAGCTCCTTTCACTGCTCAGTTTGTGGGTCCCATGCAGCCTTTTCCAGAGTTATCAGTTTCCTCATCCATGGCTGTAAAAGTCAGCCAGCCTATGGTCCCCAAAAGGACAGCCATGGGGAATCATAACAGTAGCTAACCCTCTACTCCACTGCTCAAAGGTGGTGGTGGCTCCATACCAAAATGATTCAAATCCTGCCCGAGACTATGCCAAATGTAAAGCCAGTAGCTGTGGCCACCATCACAGCCACCTGGCCCAGGCAGGTCTGCATTTGATTCAGACAGATGGTAATAAAACAATGGAGCCAAGAACTGGTGGGCCATTGCCTTTTAATCCTAGCTTGCACACAGCAGGCAAGAAATACACACAGTGGGAAAACACTTTTCTTTCCATTCAGGACTCCCAATGCCACTGACTTATCTGAGTTTTATAGAATCAAAGGTTTTTAGCTCACCAGCCTTATTCACCTCTGTTCCCCATGTCCTTCTCTCTGAACAAACTCTGCACAAACTGGCTTCTTCTTCAGTCCTCCACCATCTTGGCTGCATCTCTTCTCCTCCATTTGACCTTTCTCTGCTCTATCTTCTCTGCCCACTTTCAACATGGGATCCTCTGCCCCATTTTATAGTGTAGAAATCAAAACCTTTAATCTAATATACAAATAAGGAAGTATCTGATACAAAGTCACTTATCTGAGGCATAAATCAATTTTCCATAATGGTGCACCACCCCCTATTATAAAACAGTCAAGGGTATGGGGGAAAGGCTTAGTTTTAAAACTAAACCTTAGGTTATAATGGCTTTTCCAGCTTACAGCCTATCTCCCACACCAAAAGTGAGCAAACATATATGTCATATTTAAAAACTTATTTGACCAACAGTCACACAATAGTGATGTCGCTTTACATATCAAAGACATTCACAAATCTTTTAGTGTCTATCTCCCATTCCTTTGTCTAGAGGTATATGTTACTCTCAGGATTCCAGGAAGGAAGCAAGAGTTAAAATCAGTGTAGGATATGTAAATATTGTTTCTAATTGAAAGGGATAGGAAGTTCTTCAGATAACCTTTATTCTATAGTTAAACTAAATGACCCAGTCATCCTTGTAAGCCAGAAAGCTTATGCATTCTTCTCCCTCCATTTTTCACAGAACAGAGAGGGCAAGAAGCCTGACCTTTTCTCTCCAAAATGGTGTTGCCAATACTAAGTTTTAGAGTTCTTTGGCAACTTAGCACACTTTGCCTGCTCAGTGAGAACATCAATCCAAATCTATATATACAGAATTTGGTTGGGATGTCCAGGACACCCAAAGATGACTGATTAAACCTGATAAGCAAGAGAGATATTAGTATATCCCTCAGAATGCCAGTTCCCTGGGAGGAGCACTGGCCACTCTAACTCGCATAGAGTACATAGTCTCTGGGAGCTAATGGTTGCTCCATAGTTCACAGCTCATTCCTTGAAGTCTTGGAGATTATTCAAAAAACATTGAAGTGGCATACACTTAGCACAAGAAGCAGACTGACCCATATTGATGGACTTTTTGAGGTCTAGACTGAGAAATACAATGAGATAAACACTCCAGAGAATGTATAAACAGAAACCATACTAGACAAAATCTAAACCTGAAACCTGATTGGCCAACCAAACCTGGGATCACTGGTACCATTGTCTGCCAGGATCTGGTTGCAGAGGTTATGCTGCATCCAGCCCTGCCACCCACTCCCCTGGGGGTGCCCCAACCTGTCCGGACCCTGTTGCTTACCAGTAAGATCCTGAGATGCTCAATGTCCAATTGAGTGCCACCATCTGCCTTGGCTGAGAAACATCTCTCAGAGATCTCCCCCTAGGCAGATGCTTCTTTAAGCGCTAATTACCAGAAAAGTCTGATCGATCCCGGACAAGCCCCCAAATATTTTGGTACAACAACAAATGAATGGAACCAGAGCCCAAACTGATTGAATTTGGAAAGCTTTATTCACTGGCCACTGGTCTGTCCACTGCTCCAAGAAAGCAACAAACAGCAATGAGCTTGGGGGGAGAGAGGTATTTATAAGCAAAAAGCACAAGGTTACAGATACTTCAGCAAGATTGTACAATATCTTTGCAAAAGCACACACTGTTCTAAGTTAATAAACTGCCTTCCTGCAATATCTGCAAGGTTGATGCACAAGGAACACATCCTGCTTCTGCCAGCAAGATTAGATTTGAGCCTAAATGCTGAGGCTTGTGAGAATTTTCTACAGCTTTTAGCTGTAGCTAAAAGCTAAATTCAGTCAGGGGTTATAAAGCCAGTGGCCAAGGACAACATCACAGCCCCCGGCCCACGCATGTTCACATTGGATTCAGACAGTTGGTAAAGAAACAACAAAGCCAAAAATTGGTGGGACATCATCTTTAATCCTAGCTTGCACCCAGCATGCAAGTAAAAATACACAATGGGCTCCAAAACCCACTGATTTAATGCTCACAAAGCTACTGACTTATCTGAGTTTCCTAGGATCAAAGGTTTCTAGCTCACCTAAATTATTCACCTCTGTTTCCCATCTCCTTCCTTCTCCCTGCACAAATTGGCTTTTCCTTTGGCCATCTGGTTCCTTCTCCTGGCCTCCCCCACGTGGCCTTACTGTTCTCTCCTCTCTAATACTGATCTCAGGAACTGAGCGAGACCAAGCTCCCAGTCTGCCCCACTTTATAGTGCAGAAATCAAAACCTTTAATCCAATATTCAAAACAGGAAATTTTCTGATACAAAGTCCACCCACCCCACATCAAAAAGGGTGAGAAAGGCTTAGTCCTAAAACCAAGCCCCAGGTTACAAGGATCCTGCCTGCCCACAGCCCACCTCCAACACATATTAATATCACCTGGGGGGTGGGCTTCCATGTGGGCAGTGCCATCTTTAACAAAGTGAGCATAATGTATTTTATCTGCCCAACAATCCACCCCTATGCTCACTTTACTACCCACAATCTACACTATTGGCATCCCTGTGTAAGGAAATTAGAAACATTACACAAATTACAACAGCACAAATCATACAGTTTCAACAATTACAAAGGTACATTTCACCAGTCTCTGAGCACTTAGCCCAAAGCACAAAATGTCCTCAGCCTTCTTTCTAGCCATGGCAAAATCTTCCTGGGGCAGGGGAGTGCTTCCAGCAAAGCCACCCCCAACCTCCATCAGGGTATTTCACATTGTCCAAAATCCGTAAGTCCATCCAACAAAGGAGCCAGTGCCCACTCTGGTAGTAGTCCAGGAAATCAGCCCACGCACATGGGGTGTCAGCCACTTTCTTTATTCCTGCCATTCTGGCAGGTCTTACACTGTCCCAAGGAGGAGCACATGGCAATGGCAGTCAGCATTTCCATCTGTGCTCTGGAGAACATGATGGCGTCCAAAATTGCAGACCTACCAGGCACGTGGTAAGAACTCCTTGCTGGTGGGTTCTCACCTTCTAGAGACTGTGGATCACAACTCCAGCCTGATTCTCCTCATCCTCCAAAAAGGAACTGAAAACACCAGCTTATGCTGCTGGGCTCAAGCCCTGGGCTGCTGCACCCTACTGCTCTGCAGAACTTGCAGCTCTGGACCTGGCCTCAGCCTCAGCTTCAGCCTCAGCCTCAGCCCTGGCCTCCTGCCGCTGTTGGCTCTCCACAACATCCAGTGCAATCTGCAACTCATAAACCTGTGATTCCTTCTCCAGCGTCTGCTCCATTTCCAAACAAATCTTGCAAATGTCTTTGGCTCCTCCATTAATTGCTTCAGCTCCAGGGTCAACATCTGTTTCTCCCATGTTTGCTACAGCTACTTCCACTGCTAGGTTTGCAGGTCCCAGGCAGCCTCTTCCACAGAGCTCTTGGTTTCCTCATGCATGGCTCTAAAAGTCAGCCAGCCTATGGCCCCCAAAAGGACAGCCATGGGGAACCATAACAGCAGCCCAGCAGCCAGTCCTCTACTCCACCACTAAATGGTGGTGGTGGCTCCTTGCCGATCTGTATTGAATCCTGCCACAGACTATGCCAAATGTAAAACTAGTGGCCAAGGACACCATCACAGCTGCCAGGACCATGCAGGTTTGCATTGGATTCGGAAAGTCGGTAAAGAAACAACGGAGCCCAAAGCTGGTGAGACATCATCTTTAATCCTAGCTTGCACCTGGCATGCAAGTGAAAACACACACTGGGCTCCAAAACCCACTCATTAAGTGCTCACAAAGCTACTGAGTTATCCGAGTTTCCTAGAATCAAAGGTTTCTAGCTCACCTAACTTATTCACCTCTGTTCCCTATCTCCTTCCTTCTCCCTGTACAAACTCTGCACAAACTGGCTTTTCCTTCAGTACTCCACCATCTTGGGTGCTTCTCCTGGCCTCCTCCATGTGGCCTTACTCTGCTTTCCTCTCTAATACTGATCTCAGGAACCAAGTGAGAGCAAGCTCCCGGTCTTCCCTACTTTATAGTGCAGAAATCAAAACCTTTAATCCAATATACAAAATAGGAAAGCCTCTGATATATCCCACATCAAAAAGGGTGGGAAAGGCTTAGTCCTAAAACCAAGGCCCAGGCTACAAGGATCTTGCCTGCCCACAGCCCACCCCCAACACACATTAATATCACCTGGGGGATGGGCTTCCATGTAGGCAGCACTGTCTTTAACAAAGTGAGCATAACATATTTTATCTGCCCAACAGGGGTCCTCCCCAGCATGGGCTGGCATGCCAGAACATTATACTTAGTTTAAATATTTCCAATAAGATATCATTTGTCAGGGGATTTTAAAAGCGAGTTATCTACTAGGGTCAGACAAACTGTGGCTGTAATAACGTAGAAGATGTTTAAAATAGCATAGGTTAGAATAGTAATTCTATAGTATGCATTCAATTCTTGCTGTTCTAAAATCTTTCTCTACTGTAAGGTCAGATGCAAATTGTTTCTCCTCTGTGAAAAATACATAGGTTTTTATAAAACCTAACCTGAACATGTACTAAAAATTAGTTCCATTAAGTACTAGCTTCTGCCTTCAGACCACCTGGATTTTAGCATCTGTTTTGTTATATTTTTTTTTAACCCAGTCTCATTTGGGGATTGAATTTTAAAACATTTTGGATAAACTTGTTGTTATTTTTATTTTTAAATCTATACTGATTACCTCATAACCAATATTTTCTCACTGACAATGCTTAAAATTTTACTAAGTGTGGGACTAAAACCAACAAAGGATATTTTTTCATGAGACAACTATTAACCTGATAATTCTCACCAGTTGTCAGACTACCAAGTCTCTGTCCCTAAAGAAAATGTAAGCAACGCTCCACATGTACAATGTTTCTGAAGCCCTGAACAGCTTGTTCTCAATCAGAGACAAAAAATCATAAAATTATGCCACCAAAAGCAGTTCAGTTGCCAGTGGACAAGCTGCCATTTTTTGTGGACAGATTTATCAGAGCATTGAAAGCTGACAATAACTTCAAGCATGGAGACACTGTAATTATGAATTCCAAATAGCAGAATTCACAACTGAAGAATTCATCACAATGGAATGCACCTGAATCTGTGTCCTCTGCCTCTCTAGGATTAAATATCACTACAATAGGCAACTTATCTGCAGTGCTAGCCTTTTAAAAACTGTATTAAAAATCCTTGATTTTTTTAAAATCAAACTCAAGAGAATACACATAACACATACACACACACTTATAGAATTTTAGGACAGATACAAATTGCATATAAGCAAATATTTCTCATAGATTCAAAAACCACTATCAGACCATATTATTTTCTACATTATACATTATGGGATAGTGTTCTCAAATTCTATGTATTGGTGAGATTTCTATTTGTCATTCAGAAGACACCATTAAATAAGGATTGGCACATAAAACATTATCAATGTTACAGTGGAAAAGTATAATGTTTTACTACTTTTGGAGATAATTAACAGCCTTTAATATCTGAAATTAAAAATTTATAAACTCTCATAGTTAAATAGAAATTTTGATCACTAAAAACTTTCTAAAGCATATGACACTACATTTTATAATCATCTTTCTAAAAATAGTGAGAAACTTTCACTGAAATTCAAACCATATCTTTCAGCTAAATTTTGCTCTTCTCTTTCTTTGTTGGTAATAGTCTATGACAGAACTTTTTCTTTTCTAGTTTCTTTTTTTTCTGTAATGGGGTAACATTGATAAATCAGGGTGCATATGTTCAGAGAAAACATCTCCAGGTTATTTTGACATTCGGTTATGTTGCACACCCATAACTCAAAGTCAAATTGTCCTCCTCTAGTTCCTTTTTATGTAAACTTTTACCCATATTCAGTTACTAGCTATATTGTTTCTCCTCAACTTTGGGCAATTTCAAGCATTGTTGTGGTTTAAGTATCATATACATGATGATTACTAAATGTTTATTTCTATCTCTGTTCATTCCCCTTAATTCTAGACCCAAATACACAACTATCAGCTTCACTTTTTATTTATTACCATCAATCATCAAAATTTGTCTCCAAATCATAATTTATCTCTTCAACTCCCTGAACATTCCACTTTCTAAGCTCTTTAGTGCCATAAATAATGTTAATATCAAATTAGATTAACTTATCTACTTTCATTTTATAGAAATATAGAGTTAACAAATCCTTCTGTGTCCTTTTAATCTGCACCACTTCTTATTTTCTTTAATACCACTTCTGAAACTCAGAGTCTACACCTCTACTGGCATGTTACAATAACCCCTTAACTTTCCATTTTCAATCTTTATATCATCATTGTTTACACTGTTTTTTGACTTTTTTAAAAAACACATATTATCAGGCTTCAATTTTCTTCCTTGAAAAGGAAAAGCATTCCTTAGTACACATACTCTAATGTTAAACCTCATTTAATATAATCCTAATATATCTTTTCAGTTTGCTTTTCTTCTGGTCAAATATTGAAATATTTGCCATGCATGAAGGAAAAAAAAACTTCAATTCTTCCAATTTAGAAACTAGCTCCATCTTCCTCCTAGCCTGGAATTCTATACCCTCATACCCATGCTCTGATAGTTATATGACTGTCCTATTTATCCGACACTAACAATTTAAATGTTTCCTCCTTAAGAAAGTCTTCCCATATTCACCAATAACACATAATTCCACTCATTAATGTAACTTTTTTTATAACTTGGTTAAAGAACCTTTTTATTAATTATTTTTTAATTCATGTGTATAGTAATATTTTTTGTGGGAAATATGTTTGTTCCAAGACCTGCGGTGAATGCCTGAAACTCTTGACAGTACTAAAACCTATATATTCTATGCTTTTCCATGTGTGTGTGTATTTCTATCATAAAATTTAATTTATAAATTTAGAACAGTAAAATATTAACAGTAATAATAGAACAATTAAAATAATGTACTGTAATAAATGTTCTGTGAATATAGTATTTTGCTCTCTCTGCTAAATTTTATATTCCCAGTACAAACCTAATCTTAAATTTAGGTAAACATCCCTTACTTGCAGTAAAAAGCTTGGGCTCACTCATTTCAGAGGATTCCTTGATGAAATCTGTAGAAGTTCAATACATTGCCATCAATTGGAACACGTTTTCTGTTCATGTCTTCCATGCACAAATTTAATGCCTTTTCCATAAGCACATATTACCCCCTGTGGCTGTATCTTTAGCAGTTTGAGGTCCAACAACAAAACTAGCCTGTATTTATTTTTCCTCTTTTTCATGTACGCATTTATTCTTAACATAACCTTAGCAGCCACAGCAGATTATTTTATTTATTTTTTGTATTTTGGGGACATTATTAAGTAAAATTAAGGTGTCTTGAAAACAGGCACTGTGATATACCATGACAATGGACCTGATAATTGAGATGGCTACTAAGTGACTAACAGGTAAGCACCATATATAGATGCTCTTTGATTTACTATGAGGTTACGTTCCAACAAACTTATCATAAGTTGAAAACATTGGAGGTTGAAATGCATTTATACACCTAAACTACCAATCATCATAGGTGATCCTAGCCTACATTAAATGTGCTCAGAACACAATATCAAGAAAAAAAATATGACCATATAGTGCACCATAGACACTATAGAATATGAGTTGTTTAAATTCATAATTACATGGCTAACTGAATGCTATGGGTCATTACTATAACTGAGCATCACAAGGAAGTATAGATCCACACAGTGCTAGCCCTCCCTCAAGAAAAGGATCAATGTTTATAGATTTAACACCATTGCAAAGTTGAAAAATCACATGTTGGAGGTTAATTGTAAGTCAGGGACTATCTGTAAAGCATGGAATTGCTGGACAAAGGGTTGGTTCACATTGGGGGGAACACTGTGAGATTTCATTACATGATTCCGAATGATACACAATTTACAGCATATAAATTGTTTGTTTCTGGAATTTTCCATTTAAACTTTTTGAGCTACAGTTGACCACAGGTAACTAAAATTATGGAAAGCAAAATCATGGATAAGAGGGGACCACTGTAATAACTTTATTGAATTGCTACTATGTGTGAAGCATGAGGGTGGCCCTGGTTAATAATACAGACAGACCAGTTTCCTACTCTTAGGTGTCTGGAATTCTATCAATAGAATCAATGTAATTATATAAGGAACACACTTCAGAATATTCTACCATGTTGTAAAGTGCTATGAGTAAGAGTAAGAGCAGGGAGTAACTTTAGATCAGACTATTAGAAAAAGATTTCCTGAGGACATTATATTTGAGTAGATAATAAGCAGAAGCTCATCATAGAAAAATAGAAATAAAAAGCATTTCAAATACAGGTGACAGCAAGTAAAAATCCCTGAAGTTCAGAAAAAAATATCTGAGGACCAAAAAAGGTCCATATACCTGAAAGAAAATGAGTTGATATATGGATATTCACCTAACATTTACTATATGCAAGTGGCTGAAAAAAACAAAGATGTTGTTTGTTCTCCAGGGGTGTCAGTATAATAAATCAGACTTATACTTACCCAACAATAACACAAATACTTACTAAAATTGTGACAAAATCCATGCAAAACGGAGCACTTTAATGTGAAGTAATACATTAAAACACAGGTACCCTGTGAGGTAGCAAAATAGAGATTTCCAACAATTTGTCAAGTCTGTGGAGGTAAAATAAGCAGTCTGGGCTGAAAATATATTTAGACCCTCAACACATAGGTGAATAACTAAAGTTTAAATTAATAAAGAACTCAAGGATAAGACCTGAGGAAACCCAACAGTAATAGCCAGCTAGATTATTAGTCTAACATTAATATTAAACATTAATAATAAAATAAACCCACTAAAGAACCCCACAAAGAGAAACCAGAAAACTAGGTATAAAACCAGATTACCAGAAGCTAAGAGAAGTAAGAGATTCAATGAGGAAGGAGGTAAGAACTTCAGCCTGCCTGACCAAGCAGTGGTGCAGTGGATTGACTTGGCACAATGAGAACCCACGGTTGCCAGCTTGAGCATGAGGTCACTGATTTAAGTGTAGGTTATAGACATGAACCCATGGTCACTGACTTGAGCACAAAGGTCACTGGCTTGAAGCCCAATGTTGCTGACTTGAACAAGAGGTCACTACCTCAGCTGAATTCCTTCCCCCTGGTCAAGGCACATATGAGAAAGTAACCAATGAACTAAAGTGCCACAACTATGAGTGTGTATCTCCCCTTCTGTGTGTCTGTTTGTATTTATCTCTCTATCTCCCTCTCATGTTTGCTTAAAAACAAACAAAAAACACACAAATAAACAACAAAAAAAAGACTTTGGCCAAAGCTGTTGAGAGGTCAACTGACAAGAGATCTGAAAAGTTTTTACTGAGTTGTGTATCAACAAGAAAGTCATTGGTAAAGATTAGAGAAATCAGTATTATAGTGAAGTAGTGAGGATAGAAGAGAAATTAGCATGAGTTTAGGATAAATAAGAGATAATGAAGTGGAAATAATTTATAAACATTTCTTCCAGTAACTTGACCATAAACAGTAGTAGAGAATTGACAATTAGAGTAGCCTTAATTAAAGTGATCCCAACATCATTTGGGTTATTATTGATTTAAAACTTTTTTTCTTCTCTTAATTATATGTTGTTGATTGCCACCATTATTTTTATTTTTTATCATTATAAAACAAGTGGGTTAAACTAATGTAATATTTAAATACCTTGAATTACTATTCAAACATCACACAGCTTAGAAATAGCAGAGCTAAAGATGAAGGCTATGTCTTCTGATTGCAGATTGAGTGTACTACATGCTATCTCCAGTCAAAACCTGCATTCTAAATCTGTCTTTGAAGTGTAAAGAGGTAACCTACCTTAGAGAAAACTGTTCATTTACCTCTCATATTTCCATAGTTTTAAGTGACTTGAAATGAGATTAAGTAAGCAGACACATGAAAGCACCGGCACTCAAGCACAGATCCTAGGGTTTTCATAATCATCTGATACACCGACACACATACTTTTTTTCAAGATGCAAATAATTTTATTTTCTTCAGAAGTTTGTTTTGTGACACAGATATTCTCATAAATATATACACTTTATAAAAAGTTGTAATAATAAATTGTACATAATCATATTTGCAATTATCTCTGGTGCTCTAAATCCACTAAAGAGAAACACCTGTGGGTTCTCACTTTGTAGTTTGGACCACAGAAATCTTGCTGCTCAATGGAGTCCTTTAATGGTATTAAATCATTTTGCCTGTATACATGGTAGAAAACACATTATTTAAGTACTTTCAAAAGTACACTTTTTGGAAGAACAAACTACTTGTGGATTGCTACTTTTAATAAATACAGGTTGAACGTTACCGTAAGGTTTTTCTTTTCTCTTTTTTGGGACATTATATCAGTATCATACATCTGTATCATTGTCTGTAGCCCTACCATACATGCTAATTAGTGGAAGTTCTCCCAAGTAATTAATTTCATAATATTTACCTGGAAACAAGTTCCAATTCCCATGCACTTTTGGGGAATTATGATAAAAACACTTTAATCATAGTTACCTTAAAATCTTAAACAGAGCCCTGGCCGGTTGGCTCAGTGGTAGAGCGTTGGCCTGGCGTGCAAGAGTCCTGGGTTTGATTCCCGGCCAGGGCACACAGGAGAAGCACCCATCTGCTTCTCCACCCCTCCCCCTCCTCTCTGTCTCTCTTCCCCTCCCGCAGCTAAGGCTCCATTGGAGCAAAGTTGGCCTGGGCGCTGAGGATGGCTCTGTGGCCTCTGCCTCAGGTGCTAGAATGGCTCTGGATGCAACAGAGCGACCCCCCAGAGGAACAAAGCATCGCCCCCCGGTGGGCATGCTGGGTGGATCCCGGTCGGAAGCATGCGGGAGTCTGTTTGACTGCCTCCCCGTTTCCAACTTCATAGAAATAAAAAAAAAAAAATCTTAAACAGAAAGTATGACATAATACAGGTTAAACATTGGGTAGCTTATATATAAATACCAAGAAGTAAAATGGTGATCTTTGTCTGAAAACCCCATTTAACTTACACTCTTTGCCATTTTATTCTTCATTCAAGTATGAGAAAACAGCTACTTCCAGAGACTTCCAAAACTATATTGATTTGCTGCTGTGTTTACTTTCTGAGAATCCCCTGGAGTCTACTACATGTGCTCAAGCTTAAACATGACAAGGTGTGTTCTTTCTCAATTCACTTTGGTGAGTCCAACATTTCTTTTCCCTATTGACATTAGTATCACTAGCACAGTACTTGTTTATGGCTGACCAACCACAAAGGTCTTTGTTCATCTGTTTTCTAGTCCTTCTTGCATGCATGTGGCCACATACAGAAATGAGTGATTTAAATTCATCAGGATATTATGTGGGATTAATATAAAGCTTTTGATACAATAACAGATTAGATTATAATAATATATTTTGAAGAAAAATTTTAACCACATAGAATGTATGAAACCTCAGTTGTAAAAAAAATTGGCTGTGTGAAATCAAAGTACACTTTAAAAAGTACCTCTAGATCATGCCTAATAGAACTTTTAAAAAAGAGAGAGAGTTATGGGCACTGAACATAGTTGTGTGCGTGTGTGTGTGTGTGTGTGTGTATGTGCATGTGTGTTTAAGATGGTAGGCAGACTACAGTAAAAAATAAATCTTGGGTTAAGAAGTATAGGCTAAAAGTTATACTTCAGTTATACTTAATAAGTTTGTCTTTCCTGATCACAGTAGGAATGGGTAATAACAGTCCAAGTATATCAACAACTAAATTATTGTCAGTGAGGTAAAGGAAGTTTCACCGTTACAAAATGCAACAAGGATAAAGAGTAGTGTTGTATTTGTAGTCTACAGAAGAGAAAATACTGTAATATGTATTAATGTCATTAGGTCCAGGCTCTGGGAGGAAGAAAGCAGGGCTAGATACCTTTACAACTGTTTAAGTTGAAAATTATGTTTTAGGCAAGGGAGAAAATAGCTGCTGTCTCATTTGCTGTGTATCAGAGACACAACTTTTCAGTGAATGTTTGTCAATGTGTCTCAGAGCATAAGAAAATATGTTGGATTGCCCTTTAGTAGTATATACTAATTTAAAGTCAGTAATGCATTAAACATAGAGATGTATTCAGATACTTTTTATTTTCTTCTCTCCTCAAGAAAGTACTTGCAATGATAAGCACTGATGTGTTCAACAGACTCTGTTCTTACTGCATTTCCAACCAGGGAAAAATATAAGTGTTTATTGAGCACATACTATGTGACCAAGACTTTGAGAATAGAACTGAGACATTATTTTTTAACAATCCTCCACATGTATGGCTGATCTACACAGAGCAATTGTTTCCTTTTAAGGCACTGGGCAAAGAAATCTCCTTGAACGAGACATCTCACAGCACACATATTTTGGAGCCTTTCTCAAAAAATATGCAAACCAATTAATCATAAATATATCAAATTCTCTACATTGTGGGTATTCATTCACCTTTGTCGTTATTTTGTTCAAACTGAGGTAAGACAGAAACTACAAGATCTTTAAATTCAGTCAATGGATGTCAACATTTACAATAAAAACAATAGCAAAGTTAATATGCAAGCATTAAACCTCATTTCATTACATGCTGAGGTAGTGAAAATATATTTACTAACAGCTAAAATATATACAACTAATGCAATCTAGATTTATTTTAAGCGAGAGTTGGGGAGATACAGAGACAGACTTCCACATGTGCCCCGACCAGGATATACCCAGCAACTCCTGTCTGGGGCTGATGCTAGAATCAACAGAGCCATACTCAGCACCTGGGCATGATGCTTAAGCCAGTTGGGTCACTGACTGCAGGAGAGAAAGAGACAAAATGGGGAGAGACAGGGGAAAAGAAGCAGATGGTTGCTTCTCATGTGTGCCCTGACTGGGGATTGAACCCCAGACATCTGCAAGCTGGACTGATGCTCTATCCACTGTTAACCAGCCAGGGCCTAGAATATTTGTACCTCATTTATTTTCTTAGTGAGCAACAGAGAAAGTGAGAGAGAGAGAGAGAGAGAGAGAGAGAGAGAGATATGAGAAGCATCACCTTGTAGTTGTGGCCCTTTAGTTGTTCATTGATTGCTTTTTCATATGTGCCTTGACTGGGGGGCACCAGCTGAGCCAGTGATCCCCTTGCTCAAGCCAGGACCTTGGGTTCAAGTCACTGATCTTGGACTTCAAATCTGCAACCTCTGGGCTCAAGCCAGCAACCATGGGGTAATGTCTATGATCCCAGGCTCAAACTAGCCACCCCACACTCAAGCTGGTGACATTGGCATTTTGTACCTGGATCCTCTATGTCCCAGGTCAATACTTTAGTATCTGCACCATCAATCTGTTCCTGTATGTGCACTGACCAGGAATCAAACCAGCAACCTCTGTTTAATCCTCTAACAACCAAGCTATCTCATCAGGACCCAAATTTTAATTTAGTGCTTAATGTTAGTCAAATGTTCATTCCCTTCTTCCTGTGTTTTGGCATGGCTTGTTTCCACATGCTTCTCAGACTTAAGGTCTCTGATATTTGAAGTTTTAATCAACTATATTTGAATGGCTATATAAATTTCAGCACTTCATGTACTTGCTTAAAATTTTAAATACATCTTTGTTTCTATACTTAAGCTATCCAGCTTAATTTGAGAAATATATAGATATAGATAATATAGATGTGGACACAAATATAGATATAAGTACATAGGTAAGTGCTTGCCATTGTGTTCCTAAAACTAGATCTCTTTTTGTCAGAAATAGGCAAGCTGGGCCAAAGCAAGGAGGTAGAATTTATAGAAGAAAAAATACTTGAATGGAGTCAGAAGCCATAGCCTTTTGTCTATGACTTGCACTTTACTTTACATCTCAAGTGTTGGTTTCCTTTTGAATAAAACAGGAAAATTAAAAGTTCAGGTAAGACTATTTTGAGGATCTGTGAGGTGACAGACTTCAAAGAGTTGTAAACTACATATAAAATGCTGCATAATTTTGAAGCAAATGAAAAAAAGAGGACTTAACCAGTCTAATCAAACTTCCGGCAACTTTGCATTCTCACATCTTATCTGGATCTGTGGAGGCTCACCTCTGGTTCATATCAGTTGGGAACAGTAAGTCATTATTATTCCTTACTCCTTTGACTGGCAGCAGTAAAATTTCTGCTTAAAGAGAGCTAGAAGTATAGTAAAAAAATTGAGAAAGTGTCAAATTGGAAAATAGAATGCACAAGAAAAACTTTAATAGTGGCATTTACAAGGTTTTACCTCCTTTATCAGTGAGTACTTCAATCACAAGCAATAGAAATCACCAATTTTTATATTAAATTGCCTGTAAACAAGAGTTTCAAATCTTAGGGTTTAAATAGATTGCATTGTACTAATATATTTTCTCTTTATCAGTTTCCTTGAGGTGTACTTTATATAAAATACAGTACACATATTTTAAATATACACTGTGATATTTGTCAAATACACCCACATAATCCCCACTACAATAAATATATAGGACATTTTCATCAGTCTAAAATTTCTTATTGAGCTTTTGCAGTCAATTTCTTCCCCCGAGCTATGTCCCAGGTGGCCAGTAAACTGCTTTCTGTTGCTATCAATTCATTTTCCTCTTTAGAATTTCATATGAAGTCATACCACATGATATTCTGTGACTGGATTTCTACACTTAGTATAAAATTTGAAATTCATTCATATTGTTATATCTGTAGTTTATTTCTTTCCACTACTATATTTCATTGTTTTCACATATCATAAGTAGTGTTTCTATTTACCTGTTGATGGTACTTGAGTTGTTTCTATTTATTACTTAATACAAATAAAGCTGACATGAACATTTATTTACAAGTCTCTATGGATGTAAGTTCATGACTCTTGGATACTTAGGAGTAAAACTATGGGTTCACAGGGAGGTATTAGTCTCTTAAGAAGATGCTAGACTTGTGTGTGTGTGTGTGTGTGCGTGTGTGTGTTTGTGTGTGTGCATGTGTGTGTGACAGAGGCAGAGAAAGACAGAGAGACATATAGGGACAGACAGACAGGAAGAGAGAAAGATGAGAAGCATCAATTTTTTATTGTGGCACCTTAGTTCATTGATTGCTTTCTCATATGTGCCTTGACCGGAGGGAGGGAGGGCTACAGCATAATGAGTGACTCCTTGCTCAACACAGCAACCTTGGGCTCAAGCTAATGAGCCTTGCTCAAACCAGATGAGCCCAAGCTCAAGCCTGTGACCTCAGGGTTTCAAACCTGAGTCCTCTGTGTTCCAGTTTGATGCTCTATCCACTGCGTCACCACCTGGTAAGGTGAAAATGCCAGACTTTTTAAAAGTAATTACACCATTTTATGCTCCTAACAACAATGAATGAGAATTCTTATCACACTGTATCTTCAATGATATCTAAAATGTTTGGTGTTTTTTTTTCTTTTAGAAATTTAATTTAATGGGCTGACATTGATTAATAAAAACACATGGGTGTCAGGCAAACATCTCCACAGTGCCATAGCATTTGAACAATTGATTACACGTGTGTCCATAACCCATTCTTTCACCAATAGTATACTATCTTGATGACTGTAGCTTAACAGTAATTCTTGAAATTAGGCAGACTAATATTCTGATTGAGTTCTCCCTTTGAAATGTTGTTTATTCTAGGTCCTTAAAATTTAGAATCAGCTTGCACATTTCTACAAAAATGCTTTTGGGACATTGTAAAATCCATGTAAATTAATCAACAAGCCTTTACCTTCTTCAGAAACCCTTAGGTCATGTGATATCTAATGACTGCTAAGTACTTTTTAATTTAGCATAGATTAAAACCATTATAAGTGTTTCTAAGAGTTTTGCAAGGGTATTATAATGATAATTTGGATATTGGTTGTCAAAGTGTTTTTTAAATTGCCAAGTGTTTTGTGTGCATATGTATGTGTATTATGTGAATGTATATATGCACACATGCATATATGCAGAGTGAGACAAAAGTAACTTTCCAGTTATGAAAATGCATAACAGAGAATTTATTCTTATACTATTATTTATTATTGTATTATTTCAAGAACTGTATTATAATACAATTCTATTGTATTATAACAAGAACTATAAGCCTGCTTTTGTACCACCCTGTATATTAGGAATCGGAGACAAGAAAATAGAATCATTATTATTTCAAAGACTACATTTGACTATTTTCCTGAAAAACTACCACTTTAGATTGCACCAATTAACAAAAACCCATAGAAAATCCTCTGATATGTTGGACATTCAAGATTAGCAACACTTGATAGTGAATAAAACTGTTATGTCTATGGGCCAAATCTGTATTTCTGTGTGTGACACTGAGCTAAATTTGTGATTCATCCTTTAAAAAAAGCACCTTAATTTATGAATTCTTCTTGAAAGAACACTAAAAATAAAAATAAATCAACAAATCTTATCATATTAATTTAATATATTGTTTCACAGGTTCTGATTTTGTTAAATTTTCTTTACGTATAGATTACTAGTATTCTTAGCATTTAACTTGAAGTATCCACTGTAACAAGTCTTTATTCTGTCTCCTACAGGACTCCTCCACTGATAAATTAGCCAAGAAAAGTCCAATTTGTATTTTTTTATGGTTCAAGTTTTGTCAGGGTATGCCATAATATCCAATTACATACTAGTGATAGAGTGACACAAAAAAAGAGTTTCTGCTCTGTGCTTGGAATGATGTTTTTTCTATTAAAAATGTGACAGTTTGATGGATTTCACAAACCCAAAAAGTTGCTTCTTAATTACCTGGCTGACCCATTAATTGATATGATATGTGTATAGTGTTTCGCTCTGAGCCGAAAGACTTAGCACCGACTCATAAAGCCTGGTGAAATTTCCATAGCTATCAACCTTTTGAATCATCCATGTAAAATTTTAAGTGATGCTGCTATGACTCTGTCTATCTTTTCATTCTTTAGAGGTCCAGAAGATAAACCTCAGAAGCTCATGAACAAAGTTGCTTTTGTGAGGACCAAGGCTAGGTTAAGTCACTACTTTATTATGTGAAATCAGCCATGGACAAACTAGAGTGCATGCAGATACCATCACAATCTCAGAGGCCCATGCATTGTTTGGTGAAAGACTGTAGAGTTAACTGGTGACATTCAACATGGAGAAGACCTGTATATAACATGATGGTGGCCTTTACAAACTGAGTGTATTTCTATTGTGTAGAATGATTTGGAAATAAAAGTAGATGGTTTTCAGACAAAGCTAAGAAAGATTTTTGGGTGATAATTAGTATTGTGGGAGGTGCTTTCTTATGAAGTAATGAGTTAGAATGTCATTATTAATTAATAGAATGTGGGATTTGAAGTTGGGTAAAGAACAGTTATTGTATCTGGGTCCCAACACATAATCACATTGTGACTTTTGACAAGTTACTTAAAATGTGTGAGCCTCAAGTTCCTTGTCTATAAAATGGCCTACCTGCTAAAGTTGTGTTGTGAAAACTAAATAAGATAATATCTGTGAAACACCTAGTACAGTGCTCAGCTTTCCTCTCTGTCACTGAAGAATTTCCAGCAGAGTTGAATGCTCATGTGAGAAAATGAGGCAGGAATTTTCCTGAGTTTGGTAGGGAACTGGAACAGATAATCACCATGGTCTCTTCCAACTCCTCAATTCTGACTACTGTACTTTAATTTGTATTTGATTAATTTTGTTCTAAAATCAGACAGTGTAATATAATAGTATGGTGTATATTTATGTGTAAGGTCAATTACTTAAAATAATTAATATTTATTAAATGAATAACTATAGAATGTCATGAAACTTTATTCACTAACTCAGCATACTTAACACAAAAATCATGTTTTCTCTGTATATCTATTTTAATAATATATATTTGACTTGAGAGTTAATAATGAGTGCCAGATACCATCTGTATTCAGCATTTGCAGCCAATTTCTAACTTCAGGAAGTCAAAAATTTAAGGTATGCAGTATTAGGTCTTTTCAATTGTCCATATGACTATTCTGACAACAACAGAAATAATTTATAATTAAAATGCAAGGTTCAAACTTTGTTTGAACCTCCTTATTCAGCTATTTTACACCTAATATTAGTGAATTAATCTAAACCTTTTTTGAAACATTTTACATTTTGAGTCTATAAAACATCTTTATGACCAATGCCTCAAGTGCAAAGCAGTACTTCCCTTTTTTATCTACAAAAATGGCCTGCTTTCAAATGTTTCTGGTCTCGATATTAGATTACTCTGTAGATCTTAGTAATAAAGACCTTCAAAAATTTATTTTCGTATCTCCACCAGTCACTGCTTTATAGATTTTTGTTTTACTTTTTCAATAAAAATTGCAAGTCATTTTCAGTCAGGTTTTGATTTTTTGGATCTCCACTTAACACAGGGGTCAGGAATCTATGGCTCACGAGCCAGATGTGGCTCTTTTGATGGCTGCATTTGGCTCACAGATAAATCTTTAATAAAAATAATAATAACATTACAAATATAAAACATTCTCATGTATTACAATCCATTCATTTCCTACTGCTCATGTTCATGGTTGTGGGTGGCTGGAGCCAATCACAGCTGTCCTCTGGGACAACACCAAATTTTTATTGGATAATGTGTAACGTACATGAGTCATTGTATGGCTCTCATGGAATTACATTTTAAAATATGTGGCGTTCATGGCTCTCTCAGCCAAAAAGATTCCCGACCCCTGATTTAACATATGCTCTGTGGATTATACATGACTTTTGCAAGATTAAGTTTCTCTTCTCTTTTTTAGCCTCTGTATTTTCTGGCACTGTTCAGCATTTTTGTGGCTTCTTTAGCTGTCTTTATTTTTAATCACTCACTGAACATCTCTGTGTCTTTTAGAAACTTCAAGCATCAAATTCACCATGCCCAAACTGAATCCAGCATCTGTGTGATCTGCCCAAACATGTTTGCTCACAATATTCCCTTTTCACTTGTCCTCATGACAGAATCCTGCAAGCCATCTTAGACTATTCCACATATTTATCCACATTACCATTTTTGCTACTTTTCATTTTCTTCTATGGATTCAAGTTAAATCCAGTGTCATTTCATATTTTGTATAATATGGCCAGGTAGCAATGAACTCAAGTTTTTCTTCTGCCATCTCAGATTTTCTATCATATGAAAACAACAAATAAAAAGAGAGGAAAAAATTCATGGACACAGACAACATTGTGGTAATTTCTGCTGGTGGGAGGTAGAGGAGGGGAAAATGGGGTAAATGAGTGAATACTTGACTTGAGGGGGCAGTTGAACACCTAATATGTGTACAGAAATGTTTTGTAGAATCAAGTACCTAAAACCTGCATAATTATGTTAAACAGTGTCATCTCAATAAATAAATTCAATTAAAAAATGAAAGAAAAATATATAGTGGGCTTTTCTTTTCTGTTACTGTACTCCCTTCAACTATGTCTCCTCCTTGCTCATTTCTTTTATTGTTTTTAATTCTAACAATTGTTTGCTAATTTATTTTAAAATAACTTTATGTTTTCATTTTGTTGTTGTTGGTTTGAGTTCTTGCATTTTTTAAAGAGCTCTCATTTTTTATCACTTTGGACATTCTAAAAATACTTAATACAATTGTGAAATTGTTCTATTGTCCTCACTGGCAATGAGTTTATAGAGTATTAAGTGTGTTGGCAAACTTTCTTCAAGTTTTCTTTGGGATTTTCATCTTCAGATGTGTCATCAGTAGCTTTTGTTTCATCTCCCTTTTTTTCTGTTTGTGTTCAACCATACATACTTAGTATCCCTGTGGTTGACTCCACCTGGACCCTGAAAAGCTACAGGTCATAGTTCTTCCATCTCAGAGAGATAATGGAAAATAGACAGATACTATTATCAAAACAATGAGATATTTGGCCCTTTTCTTAAACAATGAAGATGTATTTGGTAGTCTAACGACTTATGTGCAAGCTTTTTATAAAACCAGTTCTTAGCCAGTGGTTAGAGCCTTTTTTTATCCTGTTTTCACAGTAAACTCACTCTGCCAGGGACCCTGATTTCAGTGAACTTGGCTGAGATTTCCATCACTATATTTAATGTTTTTCTTCCTGTTACACTGTATTCACTTAACTCCCAGCTTAATAAGAGAACCTATAGCTTAGCAAAGACAGGATTTCAGTACTACTTAGCATTATATGTTTGCAATGTTCCTGGTTCACAGATAATTTTATCGTTTTTAAGTGTGTAATTTTAAAACTCTACTTATTTATCTTTTTAATCTAACATTAGCTTGGACTGAAATTATAAAATGGTTGTATTATAGAAATATCCTTCAAGCCTAACTCCTTCTCTTTGTATCCACTTCTACATCATGTCAAAAAAGTGCTATTGTAGCAGACTGACAAATGGTGTTCCTGTGTGTAAATTTCTCCAGTTGCCATCTAACCTCCAAGGACTGCCTGAACTATTCTTTAATTTTTTTAATTTGTTTTTTTATATTTTTACTTTTATATATGTTCTTAATTTTATTTAACAGGGTGACATTTATAAATAAAAGTACATAGGTTTCAGGTAAACAGTTCAATAACATATTAACTATTGATTATGTTGCATATACATCACCGAAAGTCAAATCATTTTCTGTCCTTATATTTCTCCCTGTTTACACTCTTTCCCCAACCCCCTTCTGTACATCTTCCTCCCCCTGGTAACCACTCCCCTTTTATCTGTGTCCATGAGTTTCTGTTCTCTATCCCACCTATGTGTGAAATCATACAGTTTTTAACTTTTTCTGACTTAATTATTTCATTCAGTATAAAGTTCTCAAGGTCCATCCATGTTGTCATAAATGGCACTGTCATCATTTCTTATGGCTGAGTAATATTCTATTACACATACATACAACATCTTTATCAGAGTCTTTATTGAAGAACACTTTGGTTGTTTCCATGTTTTGTTCACAGTAAATAAAGCTGCAATGAACATGGGGGTGCATATGTCTTTACATACCAATGTTTCTAAGTTTTTGGAGTAGATACACAGTAGAGTGATTGCTGGGTCATACGGTAGTCCTATTCTTAATTTTTTGAGGAACCACCATACTTTTTTTCATAATGACTATACTAATTTGCATTCCCACCAACAGTGAGTGAGGTTTCCTTTTTCTCCACAGCCTCTTTGACACATGTTATTATTACCTGTCATGTTCATAATAGCCAATCTAACAGGTATGAACTGGTATATCATTGTACATTTGATTTGCATTTATTGAATAGGTACTGAAAATGAACATCTTTTCATATATCTCTTATACACTTGTATGTTTTCTTGGGAAATGTGTCTGTTTAGGTCCACTCCTCATTTCTTAATTTCATTGTTTGCTTGTTTTCTGCTGAGCTTTGTGAGTTGTTTATATATTTTGGATAGTAAACCCTTATCAGAGCTGTTGTTTGCAAATATCATCTCCCATTTAGTTATCTGCCTATTTGTTTTATTTTCAGTTTCCTTTGCTGTGCTGAGCTTTGTAGTCTGATATAGTCCCAATCATTTATTTTTGTCTTTACATTCCTTGTCTTTGGAGTCACATTCATAAATTGTTCTCTACGACCATGGTCCATGAGTTTATTCTTTTGTTTTCTTCTATGTAATTTATTATTTCAAATCTTATATTAAGGTTTTTGATTCATTTTGAATTATTTTTTGTGCTGAGGGACAAACTGTAGTCATCTCATTTTTTTGCATGTGGCTTTTCAGTTTTACCAGCACCATATATTGAAGAGGCTTTTGTTTCTCCATTGTGTATTTTTGGCTCCTTTGTCAAAGATTATTATTCAATATATATATGGATTTATTTCTGGGCTATTAATTTTGTTCCATTGGTCTGTATGTCTGTTTTTCTGAAAGTACTGTGCTGTTTTGGTTTTCATGGCTCTATAGTATAATTTGAAGTCAGGTAGTATGATGCTTCCAGATCCATTCTTTTTTATCATGATTGCTTTTGCTTTTCAGAGTCTTATGGTTCCACACAAACCTGGATATTTTTGCTCTATTTTTTAAAAAAATGACAATGAGATTTTATTGGGGATTGCATAAAATTTAGATATTGTTTTGGGTAGTATGACCATTTTAACTACGTTGATTCCTCCAATCCATGAACATGGAATATTTTTCTATATCATTGAGTCTTTTTCAACTTCTTTCAATAATGCTTTGTAGTTTTCAGAATATAAGCCCTTCACATAATTTATTAAGTTTATTCTTAAGGTTTTTTTTGTTGTTGTTGCAATATAAAATAATTTTTTTTTAGTTAATTTTCTGGGGTTTCATTGTTGGTGTATAGAAAAGCAATAGACTTTTGCATACTGATTTTGTATTTTGCAACATTACTGTATTAGTTTGTTTCTAATAGTTTTTTGATGAAGTATTTGGTGTATTCTATATACAGGATCATGTCATCTGCAAAAAGTCACACCTTTACCTCTTCCTTCCCAATATGGATGCCTTTTAGTTTTTTTTCCCTTGACTGAGTGCTCTTGGTAAAACTTGAAGAACTATGTTGAATAAGAGTGAAAAAAGTCGGTAGCCAGTCTTGTTCCTGATTACAGAGGAAAAATCTTAATTTCTTCATCATTTTTTATGATATTAACTGATGGTTTGTCATGTATGGCCTTTATTATGTTCAGGTACTTTTCTTCTATTCCAATTTTATTGAATGTTTTCAATAAGAAGGGATGACCTGGCCTGTGGTGGTGCAGTGGATAAAGCAGAAACCTGGATGTTGAGGACACTGGTTTGAAAACCTGTGCTTGCTTGGTCAAGGGACACATGGGAGTTCATTCTTTCTAATCCTTCCTCCTTCTCTCTCCCTCTCTATCTCTCCCTCTCTCAATCTCTCTCTCTGCTCCCTAAAATAAATAAATAAAATACTTAAATTATTTAAACATAACAGAATATTGTATCTTATTGAATGCCTTATTTTGCATCTACTGATAAGATCATATGATTTTTGTTTTTCTTTTTGTTGATGTGATAAATTAAATTGATCAATTTATTTTGAACCATGCTTGTGCTCCTGGAAAGAATTCTATTTGATTGTGATATATTATTTTTTAATGTGTTGTATTCAATTTGCTAATATTTTGTTTAGTACATTTGCATTTATATTCATTAAATATATTGGTCTGTATTTGTGTGTGTGTGCGTGTGTGTGTGCGTACATGCGTGTGTGTGTGTGTGTGTGTGTATTGTCCTTACTAGGTTTTGGTATCAGGGTTACATTGGCCTCATAAAATGTGTTAGGAATTATTGTTTCTTCTTTAATTTTTTTGGAAGACTTTTAGAAGGATAGGTACCAAATTATCTTTAAATGTTTGGTAGAGTTCACCAGTGTAGCCATTTGGTCCTGAAAAATTTTTTGGGGGGGAGAGGGTTTTGATAATTGTTTCTATTCCTTTCCTACTTATAAGCCTATTAAGGTTTTCTACTTCTTTGTGACTCGGTCTAGAATGTTGTATAATTTTAGGAATTTATCCATTTTCTCTAGGTTGTTGAATTTAGTGGCATATATTCTTTCAGTATAGTCTACTATGATTCTTCATATATCTATGATGCCTGTGGTAATTTTTCTTCTTTTATTTTGAATTTTATTTATATTAGTCCTTATTCTTGTTTCTTATTGATTCTAGCCAGTGCTTTGTCAATTTTCTTGATCTTTTCAAAGAGCCAGATCTTTGTTGTATTATTTTTTCTATAAATAATTTGTTCTCTATATCATTTAGTTCTGCTCTAATTTTTGCTATTTCCTTTCTTCTGCTGAATTTTTTGTTACTTTTGATCTTCTTTACTTAGTTTCTTAAGATGTGATGATAGATTTTTTATTTTTTGATTTCTCTTGTTTCTATACATAAGCCAGTAAAGATATAAATGACCCACTTATTACTGCTTTCATTGCATCCCATAAATTTTGATATGTCATTTTGTCATTTTCATTAGTCTGTATATATTTTAAAATCCTTTCTTTTATATCTTCTTTGACTGAGTCATTTTTTAGAAGTATATTGTTTAATTTACATATTTTTGTGGGTTTCTTTACTTCCTCTTTGTAATTAAATTCTAATTTTAAAAACTTATGGTCAGAGAATATGCTTTCTATAATTTCAACCTTCCTAATTTTGTTGATGTTAGTTTTGTGTCCCAGCATATGATGTACCCTAGAGAATGCTCCATCCACAATGGAAAAGAAAATGTATAATCTGATGTTTTGGGACGAAATTTCTTGTAAATGTCTATTATGTTCATTTGGTCCAATGTGTTGTTTAAGGCCATTATTTCTTTATTGATTTTCTGTTTGGATGATCTACCTAATGCCATCATTGATGTGTTGAAATCTCCAAGTAAAATAGTGTTTTAGTCTGCTTCTATTTTGGGATCAGTTAGTAGATGTAATATATGTTGATGAGCCCTGGTTTGGTGCAAATTCATTAAGAAGTGTATCTCTTCTTGATAGAATGACCTTTTTATCATTCTGAAAACTCCACTTTGTTTCTGCTTACATTTGTTGTCCTGAAGTCAGCATTTTCAGACATGAGTATGGATAGACCTGCTTTTCTTTGGATATTATTTACTTGGATAATCATTTTCCAAACTTTGGCTTTGTGTCTCCTTTTGTCATTGCAGCTTAGCTGTTTCTATTGAAGGCAGAATATGTATGGGTTTTGCTTTTTGATCCAAACTTCTAATCTATGCCTCTTTATTTGTGAGTTCAGTTTATTTATATTTAGGATAATTATTGACACTTGAAAATTTCTATAGCAATTTTATTTATTTTTTCTGGTAGCTCTGTGTCTTGCTTGGTTGTCCTTTTTTGTGTTTCTGGAGTTGTTTTTATTTGGTTTCTTCAGAAACATAATTTTTCCTAGTAAATAGGATTTTCTTTACTACTACACCCACTCTGTGATAACCTGGTATTCACTTTGACTTTTTTCTTTTTTTTCCCTATCTTGTATCTAATTTAATAGCATATAATGTTGCCTCTAGTTTCAAAATATTCTAAGTCTGATCATTTCCCAGTATGTTTAAATCTACCACCCACAGTCCAAACCCTCGACAATGTTCCTAGATTACTGTAAAAATGTGTCTTATCTGGAGTCTTGCTTTCCACTCTTGAACCACTAGCATTCATTTCTTCACCAAAAATTAAATAAAAATTTTATGTCATTACCATGTTAAAAATTTACATTGACTTCCCATCTTCCTTAAAATAAAATTCAAACTCATTACCATGGCCTACAAAACCTAATAGGATCTGGCCTTTGTCTTGCTTATCCCTTTTATTAATCCTTTTCTCCTTTGTTCTTCCTTTTTAGTCATGCTGTCTTAACAGCTCTCGATAAACACAAAATATGTTACTATCTTAGGGTTACTTTCAGTTCTTTCTGCCTAGAATGAGCCTCTATCATGCGTTTTCATGACTTCCTTATAATTTATTTATGACTTTTCTCAAATATCACCTCTGCAGCAAGGCATTCTCTGACCACCATATATTATATTTACCATTCTACTCCTATTCCTAACCCTCAGTCACTACCTCTTTGTCCTACTTATTTTATTTCACAGAATCCATTAACTTCTGGATTGTAACGTCTTGTCCCTGGAGAGCCTATTGCATAAGTCCAATCATGTCTGACCTTTTTTGCAATAGTTCCAAATAGACTAGTCACAAACAGAAAAGATAGCATTCAAAAGAGATAGAAAACTAGAATTCAGTAAATAAAAATATTTGCCTTATTTTACCTCTGGAGGTCATAATTTACACTCTTTAATTTCTCTGCTGAATTGTCAAATTTTAAGGACCTGGGATGGGGGGGTGTGTGCCAAGAAGTTGTCTGAGACTCACAGAAAACTAGATCCCTGGGACATCTCAGGGGGTACCTCTCCTAGAGACCCAATGGGGTCAGGAAACCTTCTGAAGAGGCCAGCTGGTCCAGGTGTCTCCACCTGGTGATGCAGAACACTATAATTGCACTGGAGCCTCTCAATGTTGTAATGTAACCAAAAAGTTTCATAAACACCAAGTCCATATGAATTTTTGAGGAACTCATTAATTAGCTGGCTAGCTACACGGGGCATAATGCCAAATCATGTAGGCCCATAGTACAGTTCTGAGCCTGCTTTTATACAGAATCCAAGTACTAGTTGGGGTGGTAAGGAGGGACTTGTGATCAATTTGTCTAGATGTTCAAGTCACCATCATGACTTTAGGATGGGAGGGTGAGTCAGAGTGTAGGAATTCTTAATTAAGGTACAGAAACATCCTTTTCTAAAGGTTTTTAAGAAAAAAGAAGTGAAGGGATCCTCAGATAAGTTCCATCTTTCTTGTTCTGTAGTTAAATTATGACTTATCTGACCCAGTTGCCCTTGTAGGCCAGGAAGCTCCTGCATTCTTCCTTTCCTTTCTCCACAGAAAGGAAGGGGTAAAAGGCCTGAATTTTCCTTCTTAAAATGGCTTTGCTAATGCTAAATTTTACAATTCCTTAATACCTTATCACAATTTTTCTGGGACCCCAGTGGCCACTGATAGTTATGGGCACCAAACTGTTCGAGTGAAGCCAATAACTATTCCACTGCAGATAGAAAGACTGCCTCCAAAGCCATACAAGTTCTATGTATCTCTTATTCCTGAATATATTTTGGGGTTAAATATTGTTGGTCAAATAAGTTTTTAAATATGATATATATGTTTGCTCACTTATAGTTTGTATTGGGTGTGTGGGACAGGCTGCAAGCAGGCCAGGTCGTTATAGCCTAAGGCTTAGTTTTAAGACTAAGCTTTTCCCCACACCCTTGACTGATTGCATGATGTGGGGTAGTGCACTCTCATGAGAAATCTAATTATACCTCAGATAAGTGACTTTGTATAAGAGACTTCCTTATTTGAATATTGAATTAAAGGTTTTGATTTCTACACTATAAAATGGGAGCAGACTGAGAGCTTGCTCTCCCTCAATTCCTGAGATTAGCATTAGAGAAGAGAGCAGATAAAGGCCACTAGGAGGCCTGAAGAAGCAGCCAAAATGGTGGAGTGCTGAGGAGGAAACCAGTTTGTGCAGAGTTTGTGAAAAGAGAAGGAGATGGCAAACAGAGGTGAATAAGGTTGGTGAGCTAGAAATCTTTGATTCTAGAAAACTTGAAAAAGTCAGTGGCTTTGGGAGCCCTGAATGGAAAGGGAAGTGTTTTCTCACTGTGTGTATCTCTTGCTCGCTGGGTGAAAGCTAGGATTAAAGCTAATGGCCCACCAGTTCTTGGCTCCACTGTTTCATTACCGTCTGTCTAAATCTAATGCAAACCTGCGTGGGCCAGGGAGATGTGATGGTGGCCGTGGCTTCTGGCTTTACAGATATCTTACAAAGACTGTGGTTGGAAACCACAGCTTGGGGAGTTTTGGCTGTAGGTCCACGTTGTAAATGCAGTGTTGCAGAGACATGCAGCTCATTCCCCCTTGCAATTACCCATTCAACCATGTGTGACTAGCACAAAGCAGTACCACCTGCCAGACAGTCATGAAGAAATCATGGGGACAATATTTAAACTAGTAATGTTGGGTGTAAAGGCAGTAGCCACGACCACCATCACAGCTGCCTGGCCCATGCAAGTTCACATTGGATTCGGACAGTCAGTAAAGAAACAACGGAGCCAAAAACTGATGGGCCATCATCTTTAATCCTAGCTTGCACCAGGCGGGCAAGTAAAAACATACACTGGGCTCCAAAACTCACTCATTCAGTGCTCACAAAGCTACTGACTTATCCGAGTTTCCTAGGATCAAAGGTTTCTAGCTCACCAGACTTATTCACCTCTGTTCCCCATCTCCTTTCTTCTCCCTGCATAAACTCTGCACAAACTGGCTTCTCACTCAGCACTCCACCATCTTGGCTGCTTCTCCTGGCCTTCTCCATGTAGCCTTTCTCTGCTCTCCTTTTTCTGCTCTCTCCTCTAATGCTAATCTCAGGAACTGAGAGAGCAAGCTCCCAGTCTGCCCCACTTTATAGTGCAGAAATAAAAACCTTTAATCAAATATAAAAAATAGTGAAGTCGCTGATACAAAGTCCACCCCACATCAAAAAGGGTGGGAAAGGCTTAGTCTTAAAACCAAGCCCCAGGCTACAAGTATCCTGCCTGCCCACAGCCCGCCCCCAACAGACATTAATAGAATTACGCCCATTCCAAGCATAAGGGCAACTAATATCATCACCTGGGTGACGGGCTTCCATGTGGGCAATGCAATCTTTAACAAAATGAGTATAATATATTTTATCTGCCCAACAATGGGGATCATCTTGCTGGTGCACAGCCCTTACAACTCCCTGGTATGACCTGTGTGCAAAAGAGATGAAACCTGGCAAATGACAGTAGATTACAGAGAACTTAATAAAATTGTTTCCTCTTTGCATGCTGCTATTCCCTTGATAGCTAACTTGATATATCTGCTCAGCCATGAGTTGGAGATAGACCACTTTGTTGCAGATTTGGCTAATGATCTTCTCTCTATTGATAGAGCTTCAGAGAGTCAAGACCAATTTGCCTTCACTTGGGATGGGAAGAAATGGATCTTTACAGTATTACAACAGGACTATTTGCATAGCCCCACCTTGTGTCATGGGCTGGTGACTGCTGACCTGGCTAAATAGAAACAACCAGAGGAAGTTTGTATGTATCATTATATTAATGACATTATGCTAAGTAGTGACTTTCTTCCAGAATTGGAGCAAGTAGTCCCTACCCTGCTATCTAATTTAAAGATGTGTGACTGCACAGTCAATGAGGGCAAATTAAAAGAACCTGGGTTATCTGTTAAATTCCTGGGGGTTTTCTGGTTGGTTAATGCAAAAGTAATCTCTGATGTAGTTATAGATAAAGTCTAAACATACACTGTGCCCACTACTGTAAAACAGTTACAGGAAATCCTAGCTCTGTTAAGGTATTGACAAGCATTCATACCCCTTTTAACTCAATTATTCTGCCCTTTATATCACCTTATTTGGAAGGCGGTTCACTAGGATTGGAATGAGCAAGCAGATGGTGCATTTTCAGGAGCTAAGAGAGCTGTCAAGGTGGCACAGGCTTTCAATGTGTTTGATCCTGCCGGCACTGTGAGCTGGATGTCCATGTAATTTCTAAAGGGTTTGGCTGGGGCTTGTGGAAATGAATAGTGCATCTACGGCAACCTATTGAGTTTTTGTCCCAAATGTGAAAAGGCACTAAAGTCCATTACTCATTAGTGGAAAAACAGTTGGCAGCTGTATATGCTGCCCTCTTTGCCACTAAGAGTATTACAATCACAACTCCAGTTGCAGTGAAATCAACATATCCTGTTGCAGGATGGGTGAGAGATTAAACAACCAAACCCCATAGTGATATGGTCCAAACCTCTACCCTGGCCAAGTAGGGTGCATACTTGCAACAATGCTGTGCACTTGGCACCAGCTCATTGAGAGCAGAACTGCAAGAATTCGTAGGTCCCATCACCTATGTGACCTTAGAGTCAGGTGTGGCTGGAGCTCAGGAGACAGAACATAAAGTCGGTTCCTACCAGGAGGGGCAGACACACATCGCCAAGAATGCCTGGTATACTGATAATTCTAGCAGGAAGCAACCTGCCAAGAGGATGGTCATTGCTTCCCATCCAAATACTGACACTTTTTCGATGGACACAGATAAAGGCCAAAGCAGCTAATGGGCAAAATTAAGAGCTGTTTGGCTAGCTGCCCATAACGAACCTTCATCTCCAGTGATCTGCACTGACAGCTGGGCTGTCTGTCATTGACTGACCCTTTGGATTGCTAGTCAGAGCATTACCCATTGGATGTTAATGAACTGTCCACTATGGGGTCAGGACCTGTGGCAGGACTTATGGTAAATAGGACACCAAAAGCAGGTGCCTCTTTAGCTGTTCCTGCAAATGATGAGGCAGACAACTTGTTACGG
This sequence comes from Saccopteryx leptura, assembly GCF_036850995.1. Lineage (NCBI taxonomy): Eukaryota > Metazoa > Chordata > Mammalia > Chiroptera > Emballonuridae > Saccopteryx > Saccopteryx leptura. The sequence goes on along the minus strand of NC_089516.1, from coordinate 57,943,550 downwards.
GTGTGATGGTTGGAGACTGCGCCCACAGGTGATGTGCTACAGTGGTTCCACTACCATCTGCTCCATGCAGGACAGAAAGCTATGTGGGCCATGGAAAGGTGTGGAACTTGCCTGTTCCCTATGCAGAGGTACTTGGAACATGTGATCAATATGCAGTGTGTTTCAAGAAGCACCCTAGGAGACAATTGAAATCAACTGGACAGATCCAGAGGGATTGTGTTACACTGAAATGGTGGCAGATAAATATTATTGGACCCTTATCAAAGTCGAATGGGTAATAGTATGCATTCACCTGTGTACATATTGCCACTGGTCTGCTTGCTGCTTATGCTGCCCATAACCCAGACCAGAGGGCAGTCATGCAGACTCTGGACCACCTGTGGGCACTGTATACAAGTGGCTTCTGGTCTTAAAAGTGACCATGGTACTTATTTCACAGGTTGTATAATGAAGCAACGAGCTCAAGACCTACGAGTGCCTGGAAGTACATGTTCTCTACCACCCACAGGGAGCTGGTGTCATTGAGTGCTATAATGGACTCTTAAAATCATGGACTGCAACAGGAGGGAGGCACCAACACTTTTACTGGATGAACACACCATTTGTGGAAGGTAACTCAGATTTTAAATGAGAAACCACGATGAGGTCCCCAGCTCCAGTAGAAGCCCTCCTGCACTGGCCAGCTGCTTTCATCCAGTTTCAGTTACGCACCAAGACAGCTTTACTCAAGCCATGTTTTGGATAGCAGAGCAATGTGCTCCTACCTGTCCAACAGGTCAACAGCTTGGCTTGAATGGATGTGGCCCTGGATTGTATAGGCCCTCCACTTACAATGGGTAGCCTTGTTGGCACCATGGGATAAGTGTTGACCTCTACTTAACACCCTGGGCAACCAGCACCTGGCTGGCTAAGAGAGAAGTTTATTATCCCTTCATTACTCAGGGAAACAACATTATGAAGGGCACATTTGTAATTTCTTTATGGCTAATAATGAATTCTCCCATGTCACTACACACAGACCAACAGTTCCTGGTGTAAAGGCCAATAAGTTTTTTGTATAGTCACCGAGGGTGCCCTCTGGTACCAGCTACTGTGTTGTTTGTGGAAAAAACTCTGGCCTGTATTCTGCCAGAAGGGAAAAATTTGCCTCTGTTGATGCCTCTGACCACTCTCTTATTTTGCCCATAGCTCATGCTTTGTAATTCCATTGCTGTAATCTGTACTCTTTCTGTTTATGTAATATACCTCACATCTTGCACAGGGACCATCTCAGAAGATACCTGTCACATTGATCATGAGGTGAGCAACCCTAAAGGGGTGGAATGTGGGGAAGCAGGTGTTGGGCTTGCTCACTGGTTTACTGGCTGAAGGTGCTTTGCCTGATTTGTGCATGAGAACGTGGCATCGCCATGTGTGTATGGTCTATATAAGGCTACGGGTGTTTCCCTTGGTGGTAATTCTCCCAGATTGCTCACTCACCACTGTAAAATGTGGAAGACTGAAAAGCAGTCTTCCTTTTGTTTATTAGCCCTTTGACTTTTTTGTTTATTTGCTCACCTATCTTTAAAAGCCTCCAATAAACAACTCTTTCCAGTTCTGCAGTTCCTCTACTGTCTGCCCAAATCCAATGTTAACCTTCCTGTCCTCAACTACCAGCATTACAATTTCCTTTTAGGGTATTTTATTCCAGCAGACCTAGATCCTAACTTCTTAGTATACCCAGGAGGAAATGGGTTGAAAAGATGAATATATTAAAAATACTGAGAGCTGGTACCAGCACAAAGATCTTACTCACCTTCCATTAGCCCTACAAGGTTATCAAAAGACTATGTGATTTTCATTTTGGAAGAGACAAGTTAGAAAAAAGTCAGCCAACATCTCTTCACTGGGAAAAGTCTAACAGAAACCATTCAGCAGATTTGTCAAAATTGTGCCCTGCATGCTATAAATAACCGCCAGAGATCAAGTCATTCTATAATAAGACTAGCTCAGAGAAGAGGAACCTACCAAGGGGAAGACTGGCACATCAAATTTACCAAAATGCCCTCATATCAAGGTCACAAATATCTACTTGTCTTTACTGATACTTTTATTTGCTGCATAGAAACCTATCCAACCAGAACAGAAAGGATTTAGGAGGTATTCAGGCTTCTCCTAAAAGAAATTGTTCCTTGATTTGCACTCCTCAGTCACTACAAAGTAACAATAAACCTTTTTTTTACCTCTCCCATTACACAGTGTCTAAAAGTCTCATGGGGTAAACTGGCACTTCCATTCAGCCTGAAGAGCTCAATCCTCAGGAAGAGTAGAAAGGGCTGATCAAACTATTAAGGGAAACATTAACAAACTCCAGTAAGAAACCAAACAAAATTGGCTGCAAGTTCTCCTTATTGCTCTTTTGAGAACTACTCAATTTTAATTAAACACTTTTGAAGCCCTACATGGAAGACCCTTCCTTTACTCTAACCTACTATTTGAAGAAGAAATAGCTAGAGTCACTCACTATTCTATATCGCTAATAACCAAATTTCAACAAGCATTATAAGAATACTGTCACCAAATAAACCTCACAACTGCTAATATTTCTTCTTTCTATGAGCTTGTTTCACAGGTTCTCATTAAAACCTGGAAAAAAAGAATTTTCCGCTTCTCAACTCACACCCTTATGGAAGGGACTGTACCTTGTCTTGCTTTCCACTCCTACAACAATCAAAGTTCCTGGAATTGCCAGCTGTATATACCACTTCACAGTAAAGCCCTACAATTGTATTCAGCCAAAAGAGGGAAAAAAATCAGGAAAATTTTGAATGAATCAGTGAATCCTTGGAGGACCTTCAATTTTTTTTAAGGAAAAAAAAAACCAAAAAACAAACCACCAACACAAGTTAAGTAATATGGTGGATAAGACTCATTGTAATAATTTTCTGGGTTTTTTTTAATACTTTTTATATTGTTTTGCAAATAATACAAAGTTCCAGGAAAAGAGTATTTCCACTCTCCATGGGTTTAAAGAAATGGTGAGTAAATATATATACATTTTTACTAGTTATTATTCATTACTATTCATCTCTGGAAGAATACATCTCTCTTTCTAACAACCCAAGGAATATTGACATAAGTGTCTAAATTTGATTGTTGGATATGCCACCAACAACCAAATCCAAGAGCATAAGAGACTATATTAGGCCAATCAGCTGATTCTACTGATATATTTCTAAATAAAACTTATTGGGCTTCTTTGTCTACCCTTTATGTAGCAATTTCAATTTCTGCACTTTTAATTAACACCACTCAGCATTGGTTTTTTGAAATCATGGCCAACTAACTTTACTGTCAGGGACCAAAAAACCAACAGGGTTTTAGAGTTATTTCTGGGACACAGAGGTATGGGAACTGCCTGCTACCCAACCCCCCATCTCATTAGTTCTGTGAAGGTATAAAAGGCTAAGTCCTTCCCCACACCTCCATATATTTACTCACTCTAACCTCCACCCCCGTGTGCCCCGGAGAGACTGGAGATAACATTCTTCTTTGTGTAAAGTTGGTATGTTTATGTATTGGTGGAGGGTTTTGCACTTGGTAGAATTCTTGTTTTTTTTTGGAAACTGTAATGAGAAAAGTCATTGATATGCTAATTTCCACTTTGCCCTGTAAATAAAAGAAGATGCAGTTTGGGGGAGGCCATGTTTTTCTCTCTACTAGGGTGGAATTTCTATTTTTTTATTGATTTAATTAATTATTGTGTTTACATAGATTCTAGTGTTGCCCTGAATGCATTCTCCTCCACTGCACTTTCCTCAATATCTCCTTGCCACCCTCCCCATAGCGACCTCCTGCCTTCCCTTCAAGTTTATAGCATCCTATCATCCCCTTTGCCTCTATCTTCTTTTCCTCTGCTCCCTTTGATCTCTCCTCTATCTCAATTCCTTTCCTCAGTTCACATTGTTCATTGGATTCCTCAAGTAAGTGAGGTCATATGATATTTTTCTTTTTCTGCCTGGCTTATTTCACTTAACATAATAGTTTCCAGGTCCATCCATGTTGTTGCAAAAGGTAAGATTTTCTTCTTTTTAATGGCCCCATAGTATTCCACTTTATATATGTACCACCGCTCTTTAATTCACTCTTCCACTGAGAGACACGTGGTTTGTCTCCAGAACTTTGCTATAGTAAACAATGCTGCCATAAACATGAGGGTGAATATCTCCTTTTGAAACAGTGCTATTGTATTCTTGGGGTATATACCTAAAAGTGGGATAGCTGGATGAAAAGGCAGTTTGATCTTTAAATTTTTGACAAATCTCTGTGCTATTTTACACAGTGGTTGTACCAATCTGCATTCACACCAGCAGTGTAGGAGGGTTCCCTTTTCTCCACATCCTCGCCAGCACTTATTCTGTGTTGTTTTGCTGAAGAGCGCCATTCTGACTGGTGTGAGGTGATATGTCATTGTGGTCTTAATTTGCATTTCTCTAATGATTAGTGATGTTGAGCATTTTTCATATGTCTACTGGCCATCTGTATGTCCTCTTTGGAGAAATGTCTATTCATTTCTTTTGCCCATTTTTTTATTGAATTGTTTTTCTTCCTGGTGTTGTTTTACAAGATCTTTATTATTTTGGTTATTAACCCCTTATCAGATGTATTGTCAAATATGTTCTCCCACTGTGTAGTTTGTCTTTCTATTCTGTTCTTGTCTTTAGCTTGCAAAGCTTTTTAGTTTGATATAGTTCCATTTGTTTATCCTATCTTTTCTTTCACTTGCCCATGGAGATAAATCAGGAAATATATTGCTGCAAGAGATGTTGGAGAGCTTACTTCCTATGTTTTCTTCTAAGATGCTTATGGTTTCATGGCTTACATTCAAGTCTTTTATACATTTTGAGTTTATTTTTGTGAATGGTGTAAGTTGGTGGTTTACTTTCATTTTTTTTCCAGGTAGCTGTCCAATTTTTCAAACACCATTTATTAAAGAGGCTGTCTTTACTCCATTGTATGCTCTTACATGCTTTGTCAAATATCAGTTGTCCATAAAGCTGTGGGTTTATTTCTGGGTTCTCTGTTCTGTTCCATTGATCTATATGCCTGTCGTTATGCCAGTACCAAGCTGTTTTGAGTACAATGGCCTTGTAGTATAACTTCATAACAGGAAGTGTGATAGTACTGACTTTATTCTTCCTTTTCAAGATTGCTGAGGCTATCCGTGTTCTTTTTTGGTTCCATATAAAATTTTGTAATATGTACTCTATATCTTTGAAGTATGTCATTTGTATTTTAATTGGTATTGCATTAAATTTATAAATTGCTTTGGGTAGTATAGCATTTTATTGATGTTTATTCTTTCTATCCATGAACATGGTATATGCTTCCACTTCTCTGTATCTTCCTTGATTTCATTTATCAATGTTTTATAATTTTCCAAGTACAGGTCTTTAATCTCCTTGGTTAAATTGACTCCTAAGTACTTTATTTTTTTGTTGTTGTTGTAAGAGTGAAGAGCATTGTTTCCTTAATTTCTCTATCTGACAGTTTATTGTTGGTGTATAAAAATGGTTCTGATTTCTGAGTATTAATTTTATATTCTGCCACTTTGCTAAATTCACTTATCAGGTCTAGCAGTTTTGACTGAAACTTTAGGATTTTCTGTAAACAATATCATATCATCTGCAAATAATGATAGTTTTACTTCTTCTTTTCCAATTTGGATGCCTTTTATTTCTTCTTTTTGTCTGATTGCTGTGGCTAGGACTTCCAGAACTATATTGAATAAGAGTGGTGAAAGGGTGCACCCCTGCCTTGTTCCTGATCTTAAGGGGATTGCTTTTAATTTTTGCCCTTTGCATATATTGTTGGCTGTGGGTTTGTCATAGATGGCCTTTATCATGTTGAGGTATGTTTCCTGTATTCCCACATTGCTGAGTTTTGATCATGATAGAACGCTGGCTTTTACCAAGTGCTTTCTCTGCATCTATTGATATTATCATGTGGTTTTTCTCCTTCCTTTTGTTTATGTGATGAATCACATTGATTGATTTGCAAATATTGTACCAACCTTGCCTCCCCAGAATAAATCCCACTAGATCATGGTGTATAATTTTTTTCATATATTGCTGTATCCAGTTTGCTAATATTTTGTTGAGAATTTTAGCATCTAAATTCATTAGGGATATTGGCCTATAATTTTCTTTCTTTGTGCTATCTTTGCCTGGTTTTGGAATCAGAATTATACTCGCCTTATAAAAGGAGCTAAGAAGTCTTCCTTCCTCTTGAATTTTTTGAAGTAGCTTGAGAAGAATAGGAGTTAGTTCTTCTTTGACTATTTGGTAGAATTCACTTGGGAAGCCATCTGGCCCAGGGTTTTGTTTATTGGGAGTGTTTTGATAACAATTTTGATTTCATTTGTTGTAATCGGTCTGTTTAGGTTTTCTGATTTTTTCAGATAAATTTTTAAAAGATTATATGTTTCAAGGAATTTGTCCATTTTATCTATGTTGTCTAATTTTTTGGCATACAGTTCTTCATAGTATTTTCTTACAATTCATTGTATTTCTGTTGTGTCAGTTGTTATTTCTCCACTCACATTTCTAATTTTATTTGAGTCCTCTCTTTTTTTTTTTTTTTTTTTTGGTGAGTATGGTTAAAAGTTCATCGATCTTGTTTACCTTTTCAAAGAGCCAGCTCCTGGTTTCATTAATCCTCTCTATTGTTTCGTTAGCCTCTATGTCATTTATTTCCACTCCGATCTTTAATATTTCTTTCCTTGTACTACCTCTGGTCTTTACTTACTGTTCTTTTTCTAGTTCTTTTAGATGCAGGGTTAAGTTGTTTATTTGAGCTTTTTCTAGCTTCTTATGGTATACCTGTAATGCTATGAACTTCCCTCTCAGTACTTCTTTTGCTGTGTCCCTGAAATTGTGAGTTTTTGTATGCTCATTATCATTGGTTTATAGGAATATTTTTATTTCTTCTTTGATCTCATTGTTAACCCATTTATTATTTAATATCATGCTATTTAGTTTCCATGTGTTTGAGTATTTTTCAATTTTTCTGTTCTGGTTGCTTTCTAGTTTCATGCCATTGTGATCTGAGAAAATGCTTTATATGATTTCAATATAACTAAATTTGTTGAGACCACTTTTTTGCCCCAACATGTAATCTACTCTATAAAATGTATCATGAGCACTTGAAATAAATGTATATTCTGCTGCTTTAAGCTGAAAGGTTTTGAAGAAAGCTGTTAAATTCAGTTGATCTAGTGTGCCCTTTAAGTCTGCTGTTTCTTTATTAATTTTCTTTCTTGAGGATCTATCTAGTGATGTTAGTGTCATATTGAAATCCCCTACTATTATAGTATTGCTGTTGATCTCACCCTTTATATTCATAAAACTCTGCTTATATATTTACATGCACCTATATTAGGTGCATAGATATTTATAATGGTTATATCTTACTGTTGGATTTCTCCCTTTATCATTATGTAGTACCTTCTTTATCTCTTACAATAGCTTTTGTTTAAAGTCAATTTTGTCTGATATAAGTATCGCTAAACCAGCTTTTTTAATTTAAATTTGCATAAAATATTTTTCCATCATTTTTCTTTCAGCCTATGTGCATCTTTTGTTTTGAGGTGTGTCTCTTGTAGACAGCTTATGTATGGGTCCTGTTTTCTTATCCATGCAGCTACCCTATGTCTTTGATTGGATCATTTAATTCATTTACATTTAAGGTTATTATTGATATATAGTTGGTTATTGCCATTTTGTTCTTTAAAGCTATATTCCTCTTTTACTATATTCTTTTCCTCCATTGATCTGTTTACAACAGGCCCTTAAACATATCTTGGAGCATTGCTTTGGTTGTAATAAATTTCTTGATTTATTTATTTTTGGTCTGGGTAACTTTTTATTTCTCCGTCAATTTTAAACAATAGCCTTGCTGAATAAAAAGTCTTAGTTATAAGTTCTTGTTTTGCATTATTTTGAATATTTCTTGCTATTCCCTTCTGGCTTCAAGTGTTTCTGTTGAGAAGTCAGATTTCATCTTTATGGGGGCTCCTTTGTAGGTGATAGTCTTTTTTTCTCTAACAACTTTTAAAATTTTCTCTTTATCTCTTAGCTTTGGTATTTTAGTTATGATGTGTCTTGATGGGAATTTCTTTGGGTTTCTCTTTAATGAAATTTTCTGTGTTTCTTGAACTTGTGTGATTTTTTTTCTGCATCAGTTTAGGGAAGTTTTCAGCTATGATAAGATTGAACAAGGTCTCTATCCCTTGTTCCTTCTCTCCTTCTTCAAGAACCCCTATGATGTGGATCTTATTTCTCTTCATGTTGTCACAGAATTCTCTTAGAATTTCTTCAGACATTTTGAGTCTTTTTTCTTTTTGCTGCTCTGCTTCCATGCCTTGATTTATCTTGTCCTTTAACTCACTGATTCAATCCTCAGCTTCGTGCATCCTGCTTTTATTGCCTTCCATTGTGGTCTTCATTTCTGATATTGTGTCTGTCATTTCTGATTTATTCTTTTTTATTATTTCAGTGTCCTTTTTTATACTTGTTATCTCTTTATTTAGGTGCTCATTATGTTGATCTATTGCTGATTCAAGATCTTTGAGCATCCTAACAATAATCATTTTAAACTCTGCATCTGGTAATTTGGTATATCTGACTTATTCAAGTCCTTTTATGGGAATTTCTCTAGATTTATTTGTGTTGCAGTTCTCTGCCTTTTCATTTCATCTGTTTATAAGAAGGGTGTGGTCAACAGAGTCCAATGGTTGTAGCCTCTGTGTTCTTTAGTTGTGGTCTGTCTGTAGGCCTGCCACCCTCTCTGCTGCTGCCTTGGGTGTTTGGGTATTGGCATTGTTGGCACTGTCCTGCTGTGGAAGTCACTTCTGTTTTTGCTTCTACTCCACAGGATGGGCTGTGTTCACATGCCCATGTCTACATCCTTGGCCAGCCTCGGCCTTCACCTTACCCCTTTGAGTGGGGCTTTGCACCTCACCAGGGCCGCAAGCCTTGGCACCATGGGCAAGGCTGTGCACAGATGCTCAGCCATGGGTCTCTGCCTGTTCCTTGGCTTTTGCCCTACTCTGGCGGGCAGAATGCTCTTGTGCACCTGGCCGCAAGCCTCAGCTCCTCAGACCAGGAGGAGCTGCATGCCAATGCTCAGGTGCAGGTCTCTTCAGTTCCCCAGCTTTCATCTTTCTCTGTGGGCAGGATTGCAGGTGGGACTGCTCTTTCTCACCCAGCCCGCAGCCAGGTTCTACTGTTTTTGTGCAGAACTTCCACCCTCACCAGGCAAGACTGAGTTCATGCCAGGCTTCAGTCATGGCCAGCCCAGTTTCCACCCCCAGTAATGTGACTGCACATTTGCATCCCACCACCACTCACCCTCCAGCAAACCCTCAGCAGTTTAGGTGGTAGCATTGCAGCTCACACCTTTGCACTCAATACTGTATTCCTGAAAACTCCCTCCTTCTAATAGACTCTGCTGTGAGTGCCGCGAGAGAGCTTGTTTGGCAAGTGTTTTGCTTCCCTTTGAGGGTATTGCTGGTTCCAAGGGAAATATTAACTTTAGATTTGGGGTGTGATTCAGCCTAGGGATTAGGGTGTTTGTCCCTCAATGTATTATGCCCTGTGCTTCCTGCTACTCTGGTCCTCTCACCTCTCCCAGTCTCCCAGATTCTCAGGTTAGTGTTTGTGAAAGAGGTTTTCTGTGTGGTCTCTTTAAGAAGAATTCTGGGTCTGAGAAATCTGTTTCTTTCTCACAAACAGTATCCTGACTTGTTTCACAGCTAAATATTGTCCATACAGTTTTTAGGCTCTGGAGTTGCAGACTGGGGCTTTGTTCCTAGGGCCCAGGACCCTCCCCTCTCTGCTAAATTCACTTATAGCCATGCAAGTGTCTCTGGGCTGCTGTTTGCTCCTGGGAGCTGGGAAACCCTCTCTACATTTCTGCTTTTCCTACCAGTCTCAATGTGGCTTCTTCAGTGTTCCTTGGTTAAAGAGTCTTCTTAGTTTAGTCCACACTTGGTTTTTCCAGATGATGGTTCTTAAATTTAAGTTGTAATCCACTTTGGTTCCAGGAAGTAGAAGTTGGTATGTCCGCCTACTCCATCACCATCTTGCTGCTTCCTAGGGTGGAATTTCCTCTAGCAATAATTGGAAAGCCCTCCAGAACCCATCCTTTATATTCTTTAATTCTTTAAGCCTATTTTCTTAATTCCATCCCATTCCTGCTCGGGACCTGAATATACTCATCACGGCTGGCACGCAACAAGTGCTGCCTGAACAGGGACTCAAGAAAGAAAATACTAAATAAAAGGAAGGTGACGGAACTCTCCTCAGATGTGCACTGTAATTAAAGCTATTTAAAAGTAATGCTTGAAGGCAGAGTTTTGGGGGAAAGTTTAATTGGGAGAAAGAAATTATGGAACAGTTAGGATCAAAAGTGAGGGACCTTTTTATTTTTGTACAGATGTTTTTATTTGAAGAAAAGACGTTGTTTAATCAGAGTGAGCTAGAGACAGAGGAATGTAAATATGAGAAAACCTTGGAGTCTGAGAATGACTCGGGAAATAAAATTTTCACAGCTGTGGCCATTTTAACCTTTAAGCCTCTGCAGTCCTCTGATCTTCATTATGCTTATCAGGTTGCCCCCAAGGTCTTTTTTCATAGACTTGGAAATACCCGCTCCAACAATCTTTAGATCAGGCTTGCAATACAGGGGCCAAAACAGAGGAATAAAGCAAAATTAGGGAAGATGCAAATGAGCCATTTCAAGAATTTGTTTCATGGCTGATGCAGGCAGTTAAAAGAATGATAATAAACAAGAAAGTAGGAAATATTTTAGTAAAACACTTGCTGTATGCTAATTCTGTTTGCCAGACTGCACTTCGGCCTCACCGCCAGAAGGGAAATACAGAGTATTATACCAAAATGTGTGCTAATATTGAGCCTTCATACATACAAGGTCTTGCTTTTGCTCAGTGTTTAAGGCAAGGCTTCCAGAATACTTTGATAAAAGGCAAAACAAATGAAAAAGGAAAGTCGGGGAAGTACTTCTACATGTGATTCTTATTTCCAATGTGGTGGCGATGGTGTCAGTGGCTGTGAAGGCAATAGTGGTGGTGGCTGCATCAGGCCCCTATGGGCAGCTACTGCCAAAGTGCAGGTGATTCAGGAAAATGGATAAGAAAGCCTTTCCCAGCCCTATCAACTAAGTTTGCCACTCTGCTAGAGTTGAGGTGGAGAGAAATCTCAACATAATCAATCTAGGCTGACAGTTGTAGCAGCTATTAGAATTTGAGAATAAATAGAAGACTTAGGTATTAGGAATGTTACAGCTTTTTCTTGTTATTGTCTGATTTTCTTTAATGTTTTAGCTACAGAAATATAATTTTGTTTTTTCCTATTCTTTGCTTGGAAATTAGGGTGGGGCATGCTTCTTTAAATGTGGCTAATACAAAATTTTCATGTGGCCACCTCAATTTTTCTCAAGAAAATTTTGTTTAGTCTTATCCTTTTTTTATCCCTCTTAAAAAATGCCCTGACTAAAATCAAGAAGACATCTTTCTAATATAGTTATACTCTAAAATCCCATGTTTCTCCCTGGTTTGTCTAATTTGTCTAATTCTTGTTTGTGTTTAGTCTTTGTTTAATGTTGTCTAAAATGTGTTTTTAAGGCCTGAATTAAGTTTTTGCATACCAAAAATTGGAAATACCAACTCTAATATTGAAAAAATAAAATGGTTTCATCCCTACATTTTTTAAATTAGAACATGTAAGGCACACTCATTTAAATTTAAATAAAATGAAATATAAATCCTAAAGACTTGCTAATTTGGCCAAACTGCTCCAAGCTATTCCAAGCTACAAACTGCTGCAAAACTTAAAGCAAAGTGAATCTGCCTAACAAATGTAATTTTTTTTACAATAGAAAAATAATAAAAATCATATTAAATTTTTCCAGCCTTAATATATTCTCTAAATTGCCTATTAATTAAAGAAATAAATTTTAAAAATATATAGAAACGTTATTTGGAAAAACATTTACTATATTTTATTAAAATTAACCTAAAAACAAGTATTTCCTTACAATCCTAAATATTATAAAATGTGCCCAACAAATGCTTAAAAAACAATTATAAATAACAAAACAGAGGGGAGTCATATCCTGGAACTCCTACAAATCTTATTTATCATGCTTTTTATTTAAAAAAATTTTTGAATGATGATATTCAGGGCCATTCAGCAACCTAGAGACTCTGAAATCCTACAAGAGAAGCCAAACCTCTTTCTCCTGCAAGCTTCTACCCTCCTTCATTTAATCCAGCTAATAACGCTGTCCTGTATTTTTCTAATCAGCTGCAGATATATGGAAAATGTTTATATAGGCAGAAGAGGACTCTCAAACCCCTCAGCAAGATCTTCTGAGCATGGTTTTTAAGGTCTATAATGACATAGAGAAACAGGAAAAGCCATACAGAGCCCAAAAAGAGATCAAGCAAAATATCAGCTCTTGGCATACTCCCTTAAAAGCTCCAGTGCCCCTAAAGGGGCCTCATAAGCCTTCATCAGGGCCCTGCTTCAAGAGTGGAAAGGAAGGTCATTGGGCTAAAGCCTGACTGCTTCTCAGCCTCTGCCAAAGCCATGCCAGTAATGTGGGAAAAAGGGACACTGGAAAGTATACTGCCCCCTCTCTCCTCCAAGGGAAGGTTCAGTCTCTTCCAGCCCTACTTCAGCTGCCTGTGATCTAACCTTGCCCAACCTGCTGGGACTTCCCACTGAAGACTAAACATGCCCAGGGCCATCGGCCCTATCTCATGTCACCGTGGACGAGCCTAGAGTAATCATCCAAGTAACAGGTAAACTAATCTCATTTCTTATAGACACGAGGGCCACTTACTCTGCCTTGCCTTAATATTCAGGTTCTGCTCATCCCTCAAAAATATCTCTTATGAGTATTGATGGTCTTATTTTCCTCCCTGTTTGCCACGGATCTGCTGCCTTGTTTAATATATAGTGTCTCCTTTATACCTCCTGCCTCAATGCCCCATGCCTATTTTAGGCTGTGACCTACTCCTAATTTAGAGCCTCTCTCTCTCTCTCTCTCTCTCTCCTTTTTCCCTCTTCTGTTACAAATTTACCTCTACTACCCAATATAATGTACCCCAAGGTTCTCCTCACCACTTCACAGCTGCAAAACTCCAGGGAAAGGCCCCCTGGTTTTATCTCTCCAGATTAAATAAAATGGAAGCTCCATCTCCATACATGCTACAGATGGCCCTTCCAGTCTACCTGAATCATTGCCAGCTAAAAGCAATGCTCATTGAGACTTGCACTCTAGCTGCAGAGCTACAGAGTGTGGAATGTGAAAACAATTCCAATGCCTTGCATATTTTTCCTAACTGTGTGTGACTCCTACTCCTTGAGACAGTTCTCAGACTAAAGTGGAACTGGATTGCATTTACAAATAATGTGAAGTGGTGATAATGTCAAGATGGACTTGGTAAAATTACATTAACATGTTAATGACAATTAAAACTGCAAAAAAATTATTTATTTATTTATTTATTTATTTATTTTTAATTTTTTTATTTTTCTGAAGTTGGAAACGGGGAGGCAGTCAGAAAGATTTCTGCATGTGCCTGACCGGGATCCAACCGGCTTGCCCACGAGGGGGGCGATGCTCTGCCCATCTGGGGTGTCACTCTGTTGCAACCAGAGCCATTCTAGTGCCTGAGGCAGAGGCCAAGGAGCCATCCTCAGCTCCTGGGCCAACTTTGCTCCAATGGAGCCTTGGCTGCGGGAAGGGAAGAGAGAGACAGAGAGGAAGGAGAAGGGGAGGGGTGGAAAAGCAGATGGGTGCTTCTCCTGTGTGCCCTGGCTGGGAATTGAACCCGAGGCTCCTGCATGCCAGGCTGACACTCTACCTCTGACCCAACTGGCCAGGGCTGCAAAAATTTTATTTTAAATTCTGCTATATTAGCTAACAATTTGCTTAATAATCTAATAGGCTTTAATCACTTCATTGTATTAAGACACTTGTTTTGATATATTGGCTATTTTAATTTTGTTATTTGTTTTATATTTTTCTAGTCTTCCTCCAAATTGGAACATGGGAAATCAAATGAATATAAATCACAGCACACAAATTACGGTTAAAAAATATAAAAGGGGGATATGTTTGGGACTGAAAAATCAACAGGGCTTTTAGAGTTATTTCTGGGGGACAAAGGTGTGGGGAACTGGCTGCTGCCCAATCTCCCACCTCACTTATTTTTTGAAGTTGTAAAAGGCTAAGCCCTTCCCCACACCTCCATTTATTTGCTTATCCTACCCCCCCAACATGTTCCCTAGAGAAACTGGAGACAAGTCTCTTCTTTGTGTAAAGTTGGTATGTTTATGTATTGGTGGGCATTTTTTGCACTTGGTGGAATTCTTGGGTTGCCTTGCAAACTGTAATTAGAAAAGTCATTGATTTGCTAATTTCCACTTTGCCCTGTAAATAAAGGAGGATGCAGTTTCTGGGGAGGCCATGTTTTTCTCTCTACTAGGGTGGAGTTTCTGCTAGCAATAATTGCAAAGCCCTCCTGAACCCATCCTTTATATTCTTTAATTCTTTTAAGTCTATTTTCTTAATTCCATATCATTCCTGCTCAAGACCTGAATATACTTGTCATGGCTGGCATGCGACACTTTACATTAATCTAATGCTAACTTTCCCCCATGTAGTTATTGTGTAAAGAGATTTATTACAGTCCATTTTAGGGAAAAACATATTAATATGCATTTAACCCACAACAAAATGTCACTTGTTACTTCAAAAATGGAAAATCATTTCAAGGAACTTGTAATGGGAAAATTAATGCCAAACAAAATGCCAGCAATTGCACCATAAAATTGCTTAATAAAATTAATGCCAAACAAAATGCCAGCAATTGCGCCATAAAACTGCTTAATAATATCATTGATATGTGCAACAATATTGCAGAAATTCTAGTAATAAATAAATGGAACCAGATAATCCACTCTGAAAAACATCATTTGGGGAAGTAGCTATCTTAACTGAAATCTCTATGACTTACCTAATATATTAATTAGAATGACTAAATCACTCTAGTGTTAATCCTACATTAATTCAAAACCAAACTGGATATTTATGCTTACCATGGGGATTTATGTTTTTAGGCAATATCCCACAAGGGGTTATTACTTTACAATGTAATGCTGCCAGGACCTCAAGGTCCTGGGCTCTAGGATATGTTACCCCCTCAGCAAAAAATATTCAAATTTTTACTCCATTGCACAGTTGAAAAAAAATGTGCTGTTGGCCTTGTAGTTGCTGGTATTGTAGCCTTAATTGGCAGTTTTGTAGAACTTGCAGATGTAATAACTTGCAATGCCATAACTGCAAGGAATATAACTGCATCTATGACTGTCATTGCAAACAAAACAATAAGGAATTTCCTACTGCATTCAAAGTTTTTAGACTCAATTGTCAAAATAACAATAGAGCACTGTATAGTGCTAGCCTACATACTGGCATCACAAGGTAGATTGTGTGCTGTAGCAAACACCTCTTGCTGCTTTTATATAAATACCATAGGTCAAATTTAAGAAGGCACCAAGAAAATTATAGAACATACTAATTGGTTACAGATATACAGCCAACAGGGTGTTGAAAACACCATTTGCAACTCTCTATAAAATATGCTTTCCAAAATGACTTGGTTTCTTCTGCTACTATGCCCCTTTACATCAATGATCATCCTATTACTTTTTGATCCATGCATGCTTAATTGTATTTTTCACTTTGTCTCTTCCAGAATTCAGACAATCCAACTTCAGATGATGGTCATGAAGGGATTTCAACCAGTTTCCTCAATGTAAGACTCAAAAGGTCCCCAAGATCTCATAGGAATCCAGTTCTACCATACCTAATTCTGCCCCAGACAGTCAGCAAGAGCCTGGGACATATCTGTCTATGTCCACTAACAAAATAAATAAGTGACAGAAGCCAGACCTTCACCCTTAAACTTCCCAAAAGCTTTTGGGTCTCATTCTCTTGAGGGTGGAACGTTAGGTTAGGTTAGGTAGTTAGTTAAACATTATCTGGGACAGGCAAAAAAGAGGTGTGGATGAATTGTCCCCCTGCATTCCTGGTAGACAGGGTCTAGGGTAAATCTTTAAGCTATAACAGACCTTGCCACACTCAGACTGGTCGTCCCCAGTTCCCTGATATGATATTGGCCACATGGAAATGCAATGAAGACAGATAAAGGAGAGGAAGAAGCTGAAAAGAAAGAGAGGAAGGGAAGAAAAAACAAAAATGGGTAAGTTCAGGAAGTAAAACCCATAAATATCTAAATTCTGTAGCTAATCGGGGCACTGATTCTTACAAGTGAGTTTCCCTCTCAGGCCTTTCTGAGTATATTTCTGCATGGCCAATAAACCCTTGCTCTGTTTGCTCTACTTTGTCTCTTGATTGTATGCTTTCTCTCACACAAAACAAAAATCAAGTTTTTATCATTTCACTGGCAACACAAGGGCCTTAGTAATTTCCCCCTTTTATGATAATTTTAATTTCTCCATAACTGTTAGTAAGGAGAAGGGAAAATGCCCTTTTGTAGTCTTTGGGGAAAATATATATACTCAGCAAACACAATTTAGTAATTTGGTTGCTTCTGCTCCTAGAAAGTAGTAAATATATTAATTGGAATAGGTCAGAATAGCCAAGATCACTTGTTTTAACAGTTAAATTAAATTCCTTTGTGAACCCATCTGGGTCCTGGGTAAAATCTGAAATTCTTTCAGGTAGATTCTTTAATTCTGTTCTTTTCCAGGGGACATGCACAATTTCTGGTTCCCCTCAGCCTAAGACCAGCTTTTCTCCAAAGAGAGCTGCTAGAATCTCTGGATTATTTTCCTCTGAATTACTCCTCTAATTTTACCCTAGGTCAGTAGGAAGTGGTAGTGGAGGAGACAGAGATAGAAGGTGAAGAATGTAGAAAGGGAGAGGGTGAGCCTGGACTGATATGACTATGACTCTGTGATGACAAAGCAAACTGCTTTACCTGTAACAGTTCCACTCTACTTGCTAATTCCAGTTTCACTTTTGTAACCTTACTTGCTTCTAGCCTTAGCCAGGGCTGTAAAAGGTCTCAAAACCCACCAGTCAGGGCTCAGACTTTGGAATGTTAACTCCTCTGGGGCTGCCAGCATAAGAAACTGGTTCTCCAACTCTCTGAGTGTCACTTGGCCTCTTGAACATCCCATTCTGCCATAATATTTGGTTCCATAATCAGAAAGCCAACCGTGCTGGCCCCTTGTGCCACCAGCTTGGCAACAAGAACCACTGGATAGAGGGGGTTTTCTGTTTGAATGAGGCAGCACCACCTGACATTTTCCACAGAACTTCTTATCTGGAGGTCCTCCCATGCCCAAGGATAACTGGACAAAATGGAGAGATAGATTGAGCATTTCAGGACATGCATCCGGACAAGGTAAGGTCCTGAGATCAGTCACCCAATCAGGTCCATATCCAGATGGAAGGGGACCTTAATCACCTCCCACAGTCTCAAGATTGAGAAACCAGATAAGGATGCCCTGGGAAAGGAAAAAAAAAAGTAATAACCACTGTATAAATGGATGTATCAGTGACTGATTGTGGCTCCATGGCACAAGCTACAGAGTCTGTCCGGACCCTAACCTGCAGTTCTGTGGTGACTTCATTAGGCATACTGGTGACTTGTCTCACTTTCAGAAGACAACCAGGTTCAGGGTTTATAAAAGTGCACCTTAGCCAAGATGGTCCTTAAAGTCTCATGATAGATGTGGCCAAGTGGGCACCTGAGTAGTCTCTGTAAAGGAGACTTCCAACTTTTGTCTGTTTTGTGACTCTGGCCACAAGAGGAGTTAATGGAAGATCATATTTATACTAGACATGAGGTCTGGTCAGACCAACTCCATTTTATTAGATTGCATGATTAGAAATTTTAAGGAAGGGTTTTCTGGTGATTGTGGCATGAAGTTAACTCTCAGAAAAACTCCATAACCTCTGTGTACTGAAGTGGCCCACCTTTCAGGTTGGGTGGCCTTCAGAAGGAACCCTAGACTTATCAATTGTCAGAGAAGTTTACTGCATCATGACAGGTCATCCTAGCCACCCAGGTCAGTTTCCCTATGTAGATTCCTGGTTACAGATAGCATAGACCCTGCCCCCATGGATTCAGTTCTGCATTAATGAGCAGGGAGAGTGCAAAGCCCTGGTATCCCACTCTTCAAAAAATGCAAGCCCCTTAAGCCTGATTAATGTACATATTGCAAAGATATTGGACACTGGGGACTAAATGCCCCAATTAGACAGCAGCCTTCAGCCCCACTGCCAAAGCCGCTTAGTCAAGTAAAGAAAAGTGTCAACCAGAACCAGCAGGTCCAGGACTTGATTGGGTTAGCCAGAGTTGACTCTGATTAGGGAAGACTGTGCTCCATGAAATTTGGCCTCCACGAGCTCACAGTCAATATGACAGTAGAGGGCCAATCAATTACTTTTATGGGGGACATGGGAGCAGAACATTCGGTAGTCACCAAGCCAGTTGCACCCTTTACTGAGCAAGAAGCCACCATAATTGAAGCAATGGGCATTCAAAATGCTTGCCCTTCTGCATGTCCTGAACATGTCAACTCAAGGGACAACAAGTTGTTAATGAATTCCTGTATCTCCATGAATGTTCTATCCCCCTCCTGGGATGGGACTTAATGACTAAGCTAGGAGCCCAAATAACCTTTGCTCCTGGAAAACCTGTCATCTTAATTTTAGGAACAAAAAAGGAAACTCTAATACTGTCTGTAACAGTCCCCAAGGAGGCTGAATGGAAACTCCATGCCCAGGAAATAAATGAGCAAAACCCTCCTGAACTTTTAGAAAAATTCTCACTGCTCTGTGCAGAGGAGAATCATCCCAGGATGGCCAAAAACTATGCACCTGTGGTAGTGGACCTAAAACTTAAGGCCAACCCAATAAGACAAAGACAATACCTGGTACCCAGGGAAACTCAGCTTAGATCTTAAGAACACAGAGACTCAAGGATGTTGGAATCTTAGTTGAATGCCAGTCCCGCTGGAACACACCACTATTACCAGTAAAATAGCCTAATGGGGGCAATTGCCGGCCATTCTAGGGTCTGTAGGCAGTCAACAACATGGTCATCACCCCGAAACCAGTGGTTTCAAACCCTTATACCCTCATGAGTCTACTTCTTCCTGGAGCCAGCTGGTCCACCTGCCCAGACCTTAAAGATGTTTTTTTCTCCATGCAACTGGATCTCAAGAGCCAGCCACTGTTCACCTTCAAATGGGAAGAACCTTACAAGGGCAGGGAAACCCAGCTAACTTGAACACATTTGCCTCAAAGATTCAAAATTTTTCTCACCTTATTTGGTGAGGCTTTGACTGCCAAGATCAAAGTATTTCCAAGGAAAGAAGTAAATTGTGCCCTCCTGGTCAAAGACTCCCTAGAAAGTTGTTGGAGAGACACAAAAATCCTACTACAGTTGCTGACTGACACAGGATACAAAGTGTCATGAAAATAGACCCAGGTATGCCAGCTCTGAGTCTGATATCTCGGGTTCATCATCACAAAAGACATTGTTCCCTAGGGTTCTAAAGGAAGCAAACCATCTGCTCAATCCCTAGACTCGACAACAATAGAAAGCTCTGAGAGTTCCTCAAAGCAGCAGGATTATATCACATCTGGATACCCTAGTGTTCAGGAAAGGTGAAGCCCTTATATAAAGCACTCAATGGGCTGGAAGAGAAACCTCTGGACTGGGGTGAAAGACAGGAAATAGCATACCAGGAGATTAAGAGATTGTTTGATTGTACTCCAGCATTAGGACTGTCAAATGTGAATTGCAAATTCAATCTCTTTATCTGTGAAAAGGACCATGTGGCACTAGGGCACTAGCTGCCATAGTGATGTTAGTCAGGGAGGCTGAGAAGCTCACTTTAGGCCAGAACTTCCATGTGGAAGTCCCAAATGAATAGTTGGGGGTACAAGTAGCTCACAAGCACCAGGATGGCCCACTATCTGTGGTTATTGTATGAAAACTTATGGGTGACACTTAAACCCAACTATGTTCTTCTCCACAAAGGCCAGGCCACCAGATCATGAATGTGAGGAAACCATGGGTGAGGTCTACTTAAGCCAACATGATTTAATAGACATACCCTCCTTTACTGAACCTGAAGTGGAACTGTTCACAGATGGGAGTAGCCTCATCCAAAATGGGGAACAGAAAGCTAGATATGCAGTGACCACCCAGGACTGGTCATTAAAACAGAAGTGTTGCCAAAGGAATGGTCTGCTCAAAGAGGAGAACTATGAGTGCTAATCCAAGTGGTGTTGTATTCAGAGGGGAAGAAGGTCAACATCTTCACTAACTCTAAATATGCCTTTGCAATTCTACATGTGCATGGGGCAATTTATAAAAAAGAGGACTACTCACAGATTGGGAAAAAGAAATCAAAAACAAAGAAGAAATTCTGCAACTACTAGATACAACCTGGAAAGACAAAAGAGTAACATTCATACATTACATAGGACATCAAAAAGGAACCGATCCAATAAGCTTGGGAAAGTGTTTTACTGACTAAGCAGCAAAAAGGACTGCCAAACAGCCTGGTACGAATTTCAGACCAGGACAAACTGCTATGATTCTACTGGTGCCAGATTTCCACAAAGAGCCAAAATACACCCCAGAGGAGTGTCAATGGGCAAAAAGTGAAGGGTGCACAAAAAATGATCAAGGATGGTGGCAGTTGTTCGAGAAAATACTCTTTATCCCCAAGGGACTGACCTACTACATAACAAAACGGTATCATGAACTAACCCACTGGGTAAGACGGTTTTAGAACAGGCACTTTCCTGATACTATTATGTGGCTACACTTTCAACACTATGCTCCCCAATCAGTGCCTGCTGTACCATTTGTGGAAAAACAAAACAACGCAGCACAAAACTTTAGGCCAGTCCCAGGAATTCAGTCCACATAAACAACTCCATTCAAAGATGTAGAAATTGACTTTGCCAAAATAAAACTAAGCCGTGGTTATAAGTACCTACTTGTCTTAGTGTGTACACACTCAAATTGGGTCAAGGTCTTTCCCATGTGCACTGAAAAGGCTGGAAAAGTAGTAAAAGCTTTACTAAGAGAAATAACACCACAATATATATAGACTCTCCCTCTCTATCGGGTCAGATAATGAGCCTGCCTTCATGTCAAACATTGTTCAAGCAATAGCAAAAGTATTAAAAGTCAACTAAAAGCTACATGCTGCCTACTGACCTCAGAGCTCAGGGAAAGTTGAATGCATGAATGGAACCCTAAAGACTATCTTAGTTAAGTTCTGCCAAAACACAGGCCTCCCATGGGTAGACATGTTACTCCCACCTTGCTGCAGGTGCAATGCACTCCTGGACTCATAGGATACTCCCCCTTTAAGATTTTATATGGGAAATACTCACCCATCATTAATAAGATAAAAAGAGATCCCTGACAGGTAAGAGAATAAGACCTCTCGATTCAACTCTGGATGCTAAGGAAAACATTCCTTGAGATAGCATGAAATGTTTTGAAAAAGACCCCAAATCCACTAGAAAACTGTACCCATTCTTATCAACCTAGGGACTTTGTATGGGTTAAGGATTGGATAAAGGACCCACTCCAACCTGTTTGGACAGGTCTACATATAGTTGTTTTGGCTAATCTTAACTGCCATTAAAATTGCAACTAAGGCACCGTGAATTCACCACACCTGAGTGAAAAGACCTGGACCTCTCAGAGGGATCCCTCCAAGCCATTACAAGTAACATTAAAGAAAACCACAGCCAAGTGGAAACAGACTTGAAAGGAATGACTGCCTGCCTTCCTGTCCACTTTGCCATCGTCAGACACTTTGCTCTGCTCATAGGAATTGGGCTAGCAGGAACAGCCCCAAGAGACTAGACTCTAGTGCAGGGGTCCCCAAACATTTTACACAGGGGGCCAGTTCACTGTCTCTCAGACCATTGGAGGGCCGGACTATAAAAAAACTATGAACAAATCCCTATGCACACTGCACATATCTTATTTTAAAGTAAAAAAAACAAAATGAGAATACAATATTTAAAATAAAGAACAAGTAAATTTAAATCAACAAACTGACCAGTATTTCAATGGGAACTATGCTCCTCTCACCGACCACCAATGAAAGAGGTGCCCCTTCCGGAAGTGCGGCGGGGGCCGGATAAATGGCCTCAGGGGGCCACATGCGGCCCGCGGGCCGTAGTTTGGGGACCCCTGCTCTAGTGGAAAGAATCTTCCTTTTTTTTACCTATTACTTGTAGGATGTGTGCTTACTATATGATGTTTGTAATATTGACTCTCATTATTCTTCCTGGGTGCCAGATGCCCCCCCCCACAAGACTTCCTGCTCCTTGAGCAGACCCTAATCACACCCATCAGTTTTTAAACAGATCCAATCCATCCTTAGCAGGAGACTGTTGACTGTGCCTATCCCTGTCTTCCTTTGCTTATATGTCCATCCTCACTCCACTTACCAGATTGGATCAGGTCAAAGGAAAATTCTCCTATCAGAAGAAACTGGGGACCATTACTACTGGGACAACGAACATGACCTTAGGTACCTACATGACCTCCAGGGATGAAAGGGCTACGCTCCTTTTTTAAACTTACACTATAACCCTCTCAAAACCTGAATTAAGCCAGACTGAAAAAACAATATCTGGCTAGGTCATGGTAGATACCCTATAATTAACCCAGGATGCTCTATGCTTCTCTAGCAATATGGTGAATGTCTTAGTAGGGAGCTCGTCAGCAACTGCCTGCAAAAGGACAGTGACTATCCAGCTCCTTAATGGTCACTGGAATCAATGGGTAGATTATCAAGGTGGCCAATGGAAAATTTCTATACCTGAATGATTCACAGGCTTTCTCACAATACTGAACACCAGACACAACTATTTCTTTCCTATTTCACTGTTTCCTTGGATAACTTATGTGTGTGGTGCCACCACTTATTCTCAATGTTCCAGGGTTGGCCAAAGCCACATATCTCCCCTATTCAACAATTCTCTGGCCTCAACCATGTTTTCCTGGAGCACTGAACTTGTAGGCTCCAGCATATATTCCTTGACTCACTTATTCTTTCTCTACCTCACAGTCTGCCTTATGGGTCAAGAAATATTTTTCCTTTGGAGCAAGAGCACATATATTTGTATCTACCTACTAATTGGACAGGGACTTGTACCCTGGCCTTCCTTAGCACCAATGTAGATGTTGCTCCCAGTAACCAATCTGTAGGGCCAGGAGCCACCATCGTGGCCATTCACATGCAGGTTCCCATTGGATTCAGGCAGACGGTAAAGAAATGGCGGAGTTGGAGGATGGTGGGCCATCCTATTTATTGGTGTCTCACCAAGACAGGCAAACCACAAAAGAAGACAAGGGAAAAGCAGAAAACCAGTGTTGGGCAGATAAAATGTATTATGCTCACTTTGTTAAAGATGACACTGCCCACGTGGAAGCCGTTGCCCAGGTGGTATTAATGTGTGTTGGGGGCTGGCTGTGGGCATGCAGAATCCTTGTAGCCTGGGGCTTGGTTTTGGGAATAAGCCTTTCCCACCTCTTTTGATGTGGGGTGGTACAATCCCATCATGTCCCAGATAAGTGACTTTGTATTAGAGACTTCCCTATTTTGTATATTGGATTAAAGGTTTGGATTTCTACAATATAAAATATGGGCAGAATGGGAGCTTACGCTCTTGGTTCCTGAGATTAATATTAGAGGACAGAGCAGAAAGGAGAGCAGAGAAAGGCCACGTGGAGGAGGCCAGGAGAGACAGCCAAGATGACGAGTGTTGAGTGAGAAGCTAGTTTGTGCAGAGTTTGTGCAGGGAGAAGGAAGGAGATGGGGAACAGAGGTGAATAAAATCTGGTGAGCTAGAAACCTTTGATTCTAGGAAACTCGGATAAGTCAGTAGCTTTGTGAGCACTGAATGTGAGTGGGTTTTGGAGCCCAGTGTGTGTTTTTACTTGCCCGCTGGGTGCAAGCTAGGATTAAAGATGTTGGCCCATCAGTTTTTGGCTCCGTTGTTTCTTTACCAACTGTCCGAATCCAATGCGAACCTGCATGGGCCAGGCTGCTGTGATGGTGGCCTTGGCCACTGGCTTTACATTTGGTGTAGTCTGTGGCAGGATTCGATACAAATCGGTATGGAGCCACTACTACCTTTGAGTGGTGGAGTAGAGGACTGGCTAGTGTTATGGTTCCCCATGACTGTCCTTTTGGGGACTGTAGGCTGGCTGACTTTTACAGCCATGCATGAGGAAACGGAGAGCTCTGTGGAAGAGGCTGCCTGGAACCTGCAAACTGAGCAGTGGAAGGAGCTGGAGCAAATGTGGGAGAAAGAGATGCTGACCCTGGAGCTGAAGGAAGCGCTGGAGGAGGAGGCCAACCAGGTTTGCGAGATTCCCCTGGAAATGGATCAGCTGCTGGAGGAGGATTCACAAGTTCGTGAGTTGCAGATTGCCCTGGATATTGTGGAGAGCCAGCAGCAGCAGGAGGCCAGGGCTGAGGCTGAGGCTGAGGCTGAGGCTGAGGCTGACGCAGAAGTTGAGGCCGGGTCTGGAGCTGCAAGGTCTGTGGAGCAGAAGGCTGTGGCAGCCCGGGGCTCAAGCCCAGCAGCAGGAGCTGATGTTTCCAGTTCCTTTTTGGAGGATGAGGAGAATCGGGCTGGAGTTGTGATCTGCAGTCTCCAGAAGATGAGAGCCCAGCAGCAAGGAATACTTACTATGTTTCTAATAGGTCTGCGATTTTGGGACCTAGGGCCGGACGCTATAATGCTCTCCAGAGCCAAGATGGAAATGCTGACTTCCATTGCCATGTGCCCCTCTTTGGGACAGTGTAAGACCTGCCAGGACGGCAGGGATGAGGGGGGTGGCTGACGCCCCATGTGTGTGGACTGATTTCCTGGACTACGACCGGAGTGGGCACTGGCTCCTCTGTTGAATGGACTTACAGATGTAGGACAATGTGAAATACCCTGATGGGGATGGGGGGTGGCTTTGCTGGAAGCACTCCACTGCCCTGGGAAGCTTTTCCCATGGCTAGAAAGAAGGCCGAAGACATTTTGCGCTTTTGGCAAAGTGCTCAGATATTGGTGAAATGTACCCTTTTAATTGTTGAAAGTGTATGATTTTTGCTGTTGTAATTTGTGTAATGTTCTAATTTCCTTGCACAGGGATGCCAGTGGTATAGATTGTGGGTAGTAAAGTGAGCATACGGGTGAATTGTTGGGCAGATAAAATGTATTATGCTCACTTTGTTAAAGATGACGCTGCCCACATGGAGGCCGTTGCCCAGGTGATATTAATGTGTGTTGGGGGCTGGCTGTGGGCAGGCAGAATCCTTGTAGCCTGGGGCTTGGTTTTGGGATTAAGCCTTTCCCACCCCTTTTGATGTGGGGTGGTACAATCCCATCATGTCCCAGATAAGTGACTTTGTATTAGAGACTTCCCTATTTTGTATATTGGATTAAAGGTTTGGATTTCTACACTATAAAATAGGGGCAGAACGGGAGCTTGCGCTCTTGGTTCCTGAGATTAATATTAGAGGAGAGAGCAGAAAGGAGAGCAGAGAAAGGCCACGTGGAGCAGAGGCAGCCAAGATGGTGGAGTGTTGAGTGAGAAGCTAGTTTGTGCAGAGAGAAGGAAGGAGATGGGGAACAGAGGAGAATATATCTGGTGGGCTAGAAACCTTTGATTCTAGGAAACTCGGATAAGTCAGTAGCTTTATGAGCACTGAATGTGAGTGGGTTTTGGAGCCCAGTGTGTGTTTTTACTTGCCCGCTGGGTGCAAGCTAAGATTAAAGATGTTGACTGTAAAGCCAGTGGCCACAGCCACTATCACAGCCACCTGGCCCATGCAGGTTCGCATTGGATTCAGACAGTCGGTAAAGATAGAATGGAGCCAAAAACTGGTGGATCATAGTCTTTAATCCTAGCTTGCACCCGGCGGGCAAGTAAAAACACACACTGGGCTCCAAAACCCACTCACATTCAGTGCTCACAAAGCTACTGACTTATCCGAGTTTCCTAGAATCAAAGGATTCTAGCTCACCAGACTTATTCACCTCTGTTCCCCATCTCCTTCCTTATCCCAGATACAAACTCTGCACAAACTGGCATCTCACTCAGCACTCTGCCATTTTGGCTGCTTCTGGCCACATGGCTTCTTTTTGCTCTCTGCTCTGCTCCCTCTGCTCTCTCATGCTAATCATCCAGGAACCTAGAGAGCAAGCTCCCGTTCTGCCTCCATTTTATAGTGTAGATTCAAAACTTTTAATCCAATATACAAAATACGGAAGTCTCTAATACAAAGTCACTTCTCTGAGGCATGATTGGATTGTACCACCCCACATCAAAAAGGGTGGGAAAGGCTTAATCCCAAAACCAAGCCCCAGGCTACAATGATCCTGCCGGCCCCCCAACACACATTAATATCACCTGGGCAACGGCCTCCTCGTGGGCAGCGCCGTCTTTAACAAAGTGAGCATAATATATTTTATCTGCCCAACAGGCTTCAAAGGGGAGAATACTATGCTATGACTCCATGATGACAAAGCAAACTGCTTCACCTGTAACTGTTCCACTCTGCTTGCAATTCCAGTTTTGCTTTTGTAACCTTGCTTTCTTCTTAGATAAGCCAAGCTATAAAAGGCCTCAATGCCTGCTAGTGGAGGCTCAGATTTTGGAGAATTAACTCCTCTGAGCCTGCCAGCATAATAAACTGGCTTTTCAACTCTCTGTTGTTTGGCTTTTTGCATTCCATTCTGCCTTAACAACAACAACAACAAAAATTAGACGGGAAGAAGAAAAAAAAATTCCTCTGCTGTTATATATATATATATAAGATGGCGCTGCCCACATGGAAGCCTGTCGCCCAGGTGATATTAATGTGTGTTGGGGGCAGGCTGTGGGCAAGCAGGATCCTTGTAGCCTGGGGCTTGGTTTTAGGACTAAGCCTTTCCCACCCTTTTTGATGTGGGGTGGTACAATCCCATCATGCCTCAGATAAGTGACTTTGTATCTGAGACTTCTTTATTTTGTATATTGGATTAAAGGTCTGGATTTCTACACTATAAAGTGGGACAGACCCAGAGCTTGCGCTCTCAGTTCCTGAGATTAGAGCAGAGAGAGCAGAGCATAGAGCAGAGAGAGGCCATGTGGAGGAGGCCAGGAGAAGCAGTCAAGATGGCCGAGTGTTGAGTGAGAAGCCAGTTTGTGCAGAGTTTGTGCAGGGAGAAGGAAGGAGATGGGAGACAGAGATGAAAAAGTCTGGTGAGCTAAAAACCTTTGATTCTAGGAAACTCGGATAAGTCGGTAGCTTTGTGAGCACTGAATGTGAATGGGTTTTGGAGCCCAGTGTGTGTTTTTACTTGCTCACCGGTGCAAGCTAGGATTAAATATGATGTCCCATCAGTTTTTGGCTCCGTTGTTTCTTTACCCCGACTGTCCGAATCCAATGTGAACCTGCATTGGCCAGGCTGCTGTGATAGTGGATATATATGATTTAGAGGTAAAGTGATGGCCACATTTTGACAATTATCCTAAGGGCTTAAAAAAATATATTATAGTCGGACCAGGCAGTGGCACAATGGATAGAGCAAAGGTCCCAAAACTATGGCCCACAGGCTGCATGCGGCCCCCTGAGGCCATTTATCTGGCCCCAGCTGCACTTTCGAAAGGGGCACCTCTTTCATTGGCGGTCAGTGGTAGATACATCCTGTGATCCTGGAGTACTGTATGTAGCGGCACCGCAAAGCGCGGCATTGCTCACATACAGTAGTACTTCCGGTGACACGGGATGCAGGCGTCATGGCTCCAGAAGCATGTCATATCACTTGTTATGGCTAGTAGTGACAAATATGGAACCGAACATTGACCATCTCATTAGCCAAAAGCAAGCCCATAGTTTCCATTGAAATACTGGTCAGTTTGTTGATTTAAATTTACTTGTTCTTTATTTTAAATATTGTATTTGTTCCCAGTTTTTTGCTTTTTTTTTACTTTAAAATAAGATATGTGTAGTGTGCATAGGGAATAGGGATTTGTTCATAGTTTTTTTTTTATAGTCTGGCCCTCCGATGGTCTGAGGGACAGTGAACTGGCCCCCTGTGTAAAAAGTTTGGGGACCCCTGGGATAGAGCATTAGCCTGAGATGCTGAGGACCTGGGTTCAAAACCCCAAGGTCACCAACTTGAGCACAGGCTTATCTGGCTTAAGTGCATACTCATTAGTTTGAGTGCATGGTTACCGACTTGAGTGTGAAATCATAGACGTAATCCTATGGTCACTGGCCTGAGCCCAAAGGTCTCTGACTTGAAGCCCAAGGTCACTGGCTTGATCCCAAGGTCATTGACTTAAGCAAGGAATCCCTGGCTTGGTTGAAGCTGCCCCCCTCCATTAAAGCACATATAAGAAAACAATTAATGAACAACTAAGGTGCTGCAATAAAAAACTGATGCTTCTTACCTCTCTTCCTTCTGTTTGTCTATCCCTGTCTGTCTGTCTCTCTCTCTCTCTCTCTCACTTAAAAAAACCATAAAACAGTGTTCATATTTTTCATTAAAATGTATTTCCTACAACAGATTTTCTTACAATTTTGCCTCAGATATGTTAAATATAGATTTATTCAAGAAAAGAAATGTTATTGACCAATGTATAAAGTTTTTTCAAATTTATTTCAGTCAGTAATCCCCTGGACATATGAAGCTGCATAAAAAATATTGAAAACCTATTAAAAATCCAAAAGTTTTATTTTTCTCAAAATATGGTTGCATCAAAATATAACCAAATCTTAAATATATAACTCTGATTCAAAGTAATATTTGTTGCCAACATTTATTTTACATGCACTGAAACTCTCTAACCCAAAATAAACCTTCAAAAGTGCCCATTGACACTCTAAATTTGCTTAATTTTACTGTTACTGAGAATGAGAAGAAACAAAAGAAAATGCTGACAGTCTTTTTTACATATTTGGCTGTCTTTACTTAAAGTAAAATCTGCTGAAAATCTCCTAAGACCAAATGTTAGCTTTAAAAGTGTTAAAATTTATTTTTTTACTTAATAAATAAATATATTGAATACAGTCCTGCATTTAAACTACACACCATCATAAAATTTCTCAAAATTGGTCCTGGCCAGGTTGCTCACTGGTAGAGCGTTAACCTAGCATAGGGATGTCCTAGGTTCAATTCCCAGTCAGATCACTTCAACCATCTGCTTCTCCACCCCTTCCCTCTCTTTTCTCTTTCTATATTTCTCTCTTCCTCTCCCACAGTCATGGCTTGGTTGGAGTAAGTTGGCCCAGGTCACTAAGAATGGCTTTATGACCTCTCCTCAGGTGCTAATATAGCTTGGTTGCCAACAGCTCCAGATGGACAGAACACTGCCCCATAGAGGTCTTGTCAGATGGATCTCAGTCAGGGTACATGTGGGAGTGTGTCTCCCTGCCTCCCCACTTTTCACTTAAGAAAATAATTCTCAAAATTTAATTGATGTATTTTTATTGACTTTATTTTAATCAAGTTTAATTTTTTAAAATATTAGAAATGAGAGAGGATTCATTTCTACTCTAAGTTTACTTTTCTCATATTCCCTTTCTTGTAGCCTGCTCATATCTCAAAACTTTATAGACAAAAAGGATGAAAATAAAAACAGTAATTTTAAATTTAATTTTTTTCTCTTATCTCCAATATTTTTGTTTATGAGCAATATTTTATAATATTCTAGATAATTTTAAGATATCTTGTTTGTTGATCTGTCTCCTTAAATATTACCTAACTAAACATGAAAGAAGTCTTAATTTTACTTTGACTCTATAGACTAAATATAATATTCCTTTTTTTCCTAAGGCCAGTATATATATGTATCCTGAATAAGGCTAGTGTATATACATAGGAACTTAGAATGTTGAACTGACATTCTCTTATTTGACTCATTGATTGATTTTTGACAATATTAATCAAATCAAGAGCTTTTAGATTGGTGGAAATAATTCATGCAGCAGTCTCAGAACTACTCAATTTATACTTGCATTTGAACATTTCAATTTATTATGCTTCAAAAAAGAAAAAAAAAGATTTTTTTTGGTAAAATGAGTTAATACAAGACATCAAATCCTTTCTCACACACAAAAATGTTCTTTGAATGTACAAGTTATAGGTAATAGTCAATTAATGAAGCACTCTCTGTAGAAGTATTATTGCTCTATTCAAGATTTTTTTAAAATAAGTATTATTTGTTTTAGAACATACTGTATTTTATTTTATTATTATTTTTTAGAAGTTAAATTTAATGGGGTGACATTGATCACTAAGGGTACATAGGTTTCAATGATCATCTCTATAGTATTTGAACTACTGATTGTGCTCTGTGCCTATCAATCAAAGTCAAATCATTTTCCATTACCATATATTTGTCCCTCTTAATACCTCTCTCCCCCACCACCCCTCACCCTGGTAAACACTTCAATTTTATCTGTGCCATTAGTCTCAGTTTTATGTAAGGAAAGTATGAGCGACTCCTAGAGGTAACCATGTCTACATAATAATTGAGGTTTCCTAGAAAATGAAGAAGTCATTAAGTAATAGGATTAAAAAATGTGCACATCAGATATGAAAGACATGGCAGGAATAAAAACAGATAGAATCCCTGGCAGGTGTGCTCAGCAGTAAAGCATCAGCCCACTGCGTGGAAGTCCCAGGTTCAAATACTGGTCAGGACACACAGAAAAAGTGACCATCTGCTCTCCACGCCTCCCCCTCCTCCTCTCTCCCCTCCCACAACCATGTCTTGAATGGTTCAAGAAATTTGGCTGCAGGTGCTGAGGACGGCTCTATGGCCTCACTTCATGCATTGAAATAGCTCCATTCCCAGCAACAGAGCAGTGCCCTGGTTGGGCAGAGCATCGTCCCCTAGTCAGCTTGTTCAGTGGATCCCAGTTAGGGTGCATGCAGGAGTCTGTCTCTCTGCCTCCCTTCTTCACTGCCTCTTACTTAATAAAAATAATTTAAGAAGACATAAGTTTTCTTTCTGATGGATATAAGCAGTTGCCAGAAAACACTAGTATTATAACAATGACAGCAAGGTGAACTACAAATTAAAGTGTTTCTTTTTAAACTAATAAGGGAGCTGAAATGTCAAAGATATATAACAATCTAAAACAAAAAAAATTGATGTTCCTTCCAAAGAGTAAAAACACTTATGAATGCTTTAGAAATTGGTGAAGCAGAGGAAAAAGAAATAGAATAATGACCCTGACTGAAAGAGAAGCAGAATAACCTTAATTAATTTAATTTAATTTCATTTAATTAATTTAATTAACTTTAATTAATTTTTAGGCAAAGTGTGGATTTTAAAACAGTTCTAAATAAAAAGAATTATATTGAAATATAGAAATTAGAAATTTAGAATAACCACACTGCCATTTGAAAATTATTTTGCTTTGAATTATATCCAACTTTTAATAAAAAATTAGGATCAAAATTTTGCAAAATCCTTCAAAAATAGAAGAAAAACATTACATTTTTACTCATTTTACAAGGCTATCATTACCCTGAAACCAAAACCAAAGATATTGAAATATATGTATATATATATGTGTGTGTGTGTGTATGTTTTTATATGTATACATATTTAAAAACACATATTCTAATTAACATAGAGAAAAATTCATTAAAAATTAATAGCAAATCTAATGCACAAGAGATAAAATTACATCATCACCAAATATGGTTTATCCCAGGAATGCATTTTTGTATTAATATAGAAAAATCAATCAGTGTTGGTTTATGTATCATTTATTAAAATGATTGGACTTCATTAAAAGATAAGACTTCTGACCAGGCAGTGTTGTAGTGGATAGAGCATCAGACTGGAATGCAGGGGACCCAGGTTTGGGACTCCAAGGTGGCCAGGCTTGAGTGCAGGCCCATCTGGTTTGAGAAAAAAGCTCACCAGGTTGGACCCAAGGTCGCTCGCTTGAGCAAGGGGTTACTTGGTCTGCTGAAGGCCTGCGGTCAAGGCACATATGAGAAAGCAGTCAATAAACAACTAGGGTGTCACAATGTGCAATGAAAAACTAGTGTGGGAGGGACCAACCTGTGTATAAGGATCAGCTTCCTCCTGCTTAGAGATGACAGCAGCTCTGTAAAACCCCCTAAGGTTTGTAAGATTTACCTCCACTTTTCAGCTGCTTTACCTCCTCTTGAAGCTGCCTGGTCTTCCCACAGAGTCTTCTGTAGAAAGACTATTGTGTGAGCTCAGACTGGCCTCACCCAACCAATCTCTATATTGGTTACAAGGTTTTTGGATTAGGGAAGATACTGAGACCCCCTACTTCAGGAATCTTTTGGCCATGAGCTCTCTACAGGTAATTTGGCCCCTATGCCAGAAACTAATCCCTCAGCCACTGCTGAAAACTCAAATTTTATTTCTCCCCAACATGGTGAGCTGCACATTCAGATTAAGTGGGGTCGACAGTCACCTCTGCAGAAGTTCTTATAGCTGGTGAGAACCTAGTCTCAGGGAGGAAGATTGAGAGAGCTTTCCCCTGGGGTTGACAGTGCCCCCCTCCTGGATTGTGGCTAAGCCCCTTGACCAGATCCAACAATAGGCTAATAGAGACCCACACTTTAAATGTCCATGCTCCAGGCTTCTCTCCCTTCTCACTTTGGAATCTAGCCCAGCAGGGTAGGATATCCAGCACCCAGGCTAGCTAACTGTGAAGCATTACCCTTTCCAATGCACATGAACCACTGTGCAAGTGCTGATCACAGAGAGTATAACTTGCCTCAGCTGAGCCACGTGTGAAGAGCCATTTCTTAAGATACCACTCTAGCAAGGGTTGTTGGGTCCCAAACCGTTGCTCTCCACAGGTGTCCACTGGATGTGCCAACCCTTGCCCTACCTGGAAAGCACCTCGCACAGACCAGTGGGAAATACTAGCTGTGACTGGCCCTCAGCAACCTTCTTGGAGCTACAAGAAATCCAGAGTGTGTGACTGCCTCTGTTGGGCCCAGGTGCTCATAAAAATACTAAGCTGCACACCTAGGCTGGCTTTTACCCACACTGGGCCTGGGTGAAGGTCATCTTAAAAGGCCAAGCTTCCCTGAGTTCCACCTCCTGCAGCCTCTGTCTGCTGGTTGCTTGTTGAGCTTGGCCACTGAAAAAAACCACTGGTAGAGTGTAGAGCCAGCACCAATTCAGGGATTAGAAAAGGTGGTGGGTGTGGCTTCCTCCCTCAGCTCCAGGCATCAGTCTGTCCAGAGCTTCTTCACAGACCTCAGTGGGGTGTGGCCCCAGGAGTTCAGTTGAGTGATCCCTGAGACTCAGAAGTATGGTCTGCCTGTACTTTGGATAGTTTTTATTGATTCTCCTTTGAAAAGGACTTGTCAG
Organism: Saccopteryx leptura; assembly: GCF_036850995.1. Lineage (NCBI taxonomy): Eukaryota > Metazoa > Chordata > Mammalia > Chiroptera > Emballonuridae > Saccopteryx > Saccopteryx leptura. Next base: position 57,910,024 of record NC_089516.1, on the reverse strand, counting down.
TCTTAGACTCAGGAGTGTGTGGGGGAAAGCTTAGTTCTCAAAACCAGAAAACTGGCCCTGGCCGGTTGGCTCAGCGGTAGAGCGTCGGCCTGGTGTACGGGGGACCCGGGTTCAATTCCCGGCCAGGGCACATTGGAGAAGCGCCCATTTGCTTCTCCATCCCCCCCCCTTCCTCTCTGTCTATCTCTTCCTCTCCCGCAGCCAAGGCTCCATTGGAGCAAAGATGGCCCGGGCGCTGGAGATGGCTCCTTGGCCTCTGCCCCAGGCGCTAGAGTGGCTCTGGTCGCGGCAGAGCGACGCCCTGGAGGGGCAGAGCATCGCCCCCTGGTGGGCAGAGCGTCGCCCCTGGCGGGCATGCCGGGTGGATCCCGGTCGGGCGCATGCAGGAGTCTGTCTGACTGTCTCTCCCCGTTTCCAGCTTCAGAAAAATACAGAAAAAAAAAAAAACAAAAAAAAAAACAAAAACAGAAAACTGAATCACTGATGCACCCCCTGCTTCCTAGTTTCTCAGAATGAACCAGTCTTCTTGACTGGGGAAGAAGTGACTCCTGAGGGCAGAGCAGCTGCTTTTCACCAGGCTGATATTGCTTAGAGGGGAATGTTCCACCCAAGAAAGATAGCAACTGCAGTATTAAAAAAATTACTATGCACATGGATTCCAGTGGCTTTCTCCCAATGTCTCTCTCTGGGTCTTTAACTTTTCACTCTCCTTATGCAACTCTAGTTCTTTCAGCCCTCTCCTGCCAGAACTCTGACTAAGGGGCTGTGAACAGGATTTTCCACGCTGTGCTGTTTTTTTTCTGTTTTTTTTTTTTTTTTTTTTTTTTTTTTTTTTTTTTAAGACAGAGCCTGTGTCTCCAAGAGCTCCGTCTCTTTCTTGCAGACAGAAACCTGTTTTTTTTTTTTTTCATGTCCAAATGCGTGCGGGCACTTGTTTTAGTCTCTGGGGCTCTAGGATGGAGCTCCTGGCCTGGGACTTAGGATGCACATGTCTTAGGGAGACCCTGCCCACAGTGAGAGTCCCTCTGAACCCTCAGCTGCCACTCGCTTTTGGGAGCAAGGCAGCCCTTTCCATGTCTCTACCCTTTCTACCAGTTTAGGTGTGGTTTCTTCTGTGATACTCTTATTTTTTTTAAGAGCCAAATTATAATTAGTTTGGTTACAATTTTAAGTCCAGTTTATTTTGGCCTGGTAATTTGCATAAACACAAGAAGAATAGTAATTGGTCATATTGACTTCTTACAATCTGCTTTGATGGAACTTTATAAAGATTTTCCAGATTGAGTTTTAATTAGTCCCCCAGGACACACATAAAAACCAAGCTACACAGTTGCCATTAGGCTATGCCTGCAATTTTTCTTAAAATGTCCTTCCTTCCAACATTTATAACAAGTATGTAGCTGCCATATGGCTGCAAATTTCTGGGCTCAATGTTCTTTGGTATTTACACTTTGACATGCATCAATCATCTGGGCTATGTTAGGGTTTTGTCCTCATAAAAGGGCTAAGACTTTGTGAAGACCTGCATTGGCATTTTTGTATGCCACATAGAGTGTGAAGACATCAGCCACTTGAGTATTATCTATTTTTCTGGAGATGGCATTGTTTAGACTATTAACAATATCTATAGAGGGTTCATTTGCCCCTTGTCTGATGGTAGCAAAGGAACCCATGGGGACTCTGGTGCCTGAAACTTTACCCCACCCTTTGTAAACAGCTTGGTAAATCATAGGAAATGCAACTCTGTTCATTTGGCATTGAGCTTGGGAGTTCTGTGTCAGTCCCAAGAAACATGTCAATTCCAATTGAAATAATTGCCATGGCCCTGGTTGGTTGGCTCAGTGGTAGAGCGTCGGCCTGGCATGTGGGGGACCCAGGTTCGATTCCTGGCCAGGGAACATAGGAGAAGTGCCTATTTGCTTCTCCACCCCCCCTCCTTCCTCTCTGTCTCTCTCTTCCCCTCCCGCAGCCAAGGCTCCATTGGAGCAAAGATGGCCTGGGCGCTGGGGATGGCTCCTTGGCCTCTGCCCCAGGCGCTAGAGTGGCTCTGGTCATGGCAGAGCATCGTCCCCTGGAGGGCGTGCCGGGTGGATCCCAGTCGGGTGCATGCGGGAGTCTGTCTGTGTTTCCCTGTTTCCAGCTTCAGAAAAAGAAAAAAGAAAAAAAAAAGAAATAATTGCCATAAGATTTTGTACAGCTCTTTTTTGATCATTGTCTTCATATTCATGTGACAAGACACTATATTGAGCTGTAGTAATAACAGTTTACTCTAGAGCTTTCTAGTCCCAAAGGGTCAACTCATACCTTGTGCCAGTTTTCTCAACCTTTCCCTTGGTAAATATGCTTTGTACTTCATTTACAGTAATATTTTTTCTGAATTTTTTAAAGACCTGGAAAGAAAGACTCTCATATCTGACAGGCTTTCCAAGAAATCAGATTACTGGGAATTCCTGAAAACAAACTTTTCCATGCTCAAAACTCTAATGCAAACATTCATCAATCATACTTTGGGTTTGTGGTGGAGGTGACAGTGACAGTAATTTTGGCTCAGAGGGAACCTTGGGGGTTTTGGAGGTGGCCGATGAGGTTCAGGCTCATCAAGAGGGGAAATCTGGTAATTTCTGCCCTAAATCAGGTGTAGTGCCAATCAACAATGATTCCATATTATTAGATATTGTGCAATGGCCAACCCTAATAAATTGCAGAGACAGCACCACATTCACTCAGTCTTCAATGTCTAAGCTTTCTTCTTTCAGGTAGCAGGGACACTGTTGTTAATGTACTACAATAAGCAGCTTTGTGAGTTGAATATCAGTGATCTTATACCCTGCACTGCAGAGAAGGCCATGAAGTTAGAGCTTATGTTTACACTACTCTGGGGTCAGAGAATTTTATATGCTAGAGAGAAAATGAAGGAGAAGAATAAAAAGAAAGGGGAACTCTCTGGTTTGAAACCTATTTGTCCTTGCCACAGATGTTCAAAGGCTATGTCTCTGTGATCTGTGTCCCACTTACTGGGATGTGTTGGGCATCCTTTCCATTTCCAGGCTTTTGGAGGTTGTTTAATTCCTGTTTCTCTTATGGGGCACCAATTGTCAACTTTGCCTCTCTTCTATCTTCCTATTCAGAGCATCTACAAGTGGCAGTTACCAGAGTGGACCTGCTTTGGGTTCCCTGGGTCAAGTGGCCTTGTAAAAGAGCTATGAGCTGTACCTGGCATTTCTCTTTGCATTTTTCTATATCTTGCATTTACTCTTTCTACTCTTCATCTCAATTTTAAAACACTAAGGTAGCAGTCTTTAGCATGTCAGAGACAGGGGTGCCTGGCCCCATTCATAATTTTTGGAGCTTTTTTCTAATGCCAGGAGCTGCTTGTGTTGAAAACTGATTCTTCATAATCAGATCACCTTCAGGCAAATGAGCTCAAGATCTGGATATTTCAGGAGGACCTCCACAATCTTTGTACAAAGGTGTTACATTTCTCATTTGACCCTTGGTCAATGATGGCAAATTTATTAAAGTTCACTTGCTTAGACTTGCTAACCCTCATACCTTCAAGTATGCAACTTAACATACAATCTCTTGCCGGATGTCAGCTAGGAAGTTGTAATTCCACTTTGATCATGTTGGGGTATGTTGGCAGTACCCTGTGAATATTGTTGATTGGTTACATGTAAACTATTGGCCAATTGTAAGGGTGCCTCAGCTACAGTTCTGTATTCCCTGTGATTAAAAATTGTATTATAAAAGAGGAAAATATACTTTCAAGTTAGGTAAAATGTTAAACAAACCTTTTGGAAACCTTTTATAAATTTATCAGGGTTATCTGAAAACTTTCTCAGCTTGTTTTTGATTTGAAAAAGATTCTGCATTGAAAGGTGTACCTGTAATTTGATGGGACCTCTAAGACCACTTGTTCTTGGAATGGGCATATTCTAGAAAGTTATTAGCAAGAAGCAGTAATATATGTCCCAGGATATAAAGGTAGCTGTTCTGGTGCAGGGAGTTTCAAATAAATAGAGTTTCTTTTTTATTCTCTTTTCCCACAACTCTTGCCTTCCTCAGGGGCTCTATTTTCTTTGTGAACTGTTGTTTCTGGGGTGGTGGGCTAATTACAGCTAAAACAGCCAAATTTAGTCTGCAGGTTTTACAAAGATCTGGGTTGTCTCTTAAAGACATTAAGGCTTGAACATATATGACTATTTGTTCTGACGTGACAAAAATACTCTAATTGGATAATGGTGCTGTAATTTAAGCTACCATTTTTCTGGCCAAATTCCTGTTCTCTTAACTTATATTGTGGCCAACTGCTAATGCAAAAGAATATTAATCTTTTCTTCTTCAAGGTTTGGGGATTAAATTTTGACCAGTTCTTGAGAATACATCCTAGGAGTGAGTACTGAGGATTGGAGGATTGGCTTCCCATCTGGAAGAGAATAAAGAAGAAAATGTGAGAAAATAGGTGCAACATAAAGTATGCACTAGTTATCTCAGTTGCTGAAGACAAGGATTTGGAGAAGAAGGAGGTCCTTTCAGTGAATTTAGAGATGACAGAGTTCTAGAGGAGAAGTCCAGAGGTGAGTTGCACAGTATGGCTAGCTGAATCTGGGAACCTGGGGACAAATAGAGGATTCCCTTCAGGTCAAGCCAGTGACCTTTTGACTCAAGTTGGTGACCATGGGGTCATGTCTATGATCCCACACTCAGGCTAGAGACCCCGCACTCAATCTTCTAAGCTTGCATTCAAGGCAGATGAGCTTGTGCTCAAACTGGAGACCTCAGGTTTTCAAACCTGGGTCTTCCATTCTCCAGTTTGAGGCTCTATGTACTGCACAACTGCCTGGTCAAGCTAATCATAATTCATGATGTACTAAAAAGACTTTACAGGTCACCTTCTTCTGAAATATTTTTCATCATTAACCAAGGAGACATGTCTGCTATCATCAAATTTCTACCTGTGTTCATAATTAGAGAGTTTAACCCCTTGCAGCTGATAAAATACTGCAAGTCACTATACATTTTTCATAAGTGACATTGCATTTACTGTTCAGAAATCTTTAATGGTTTGATAAATTGGATGGCTGTTAAACTATTGCATAAACAATAAATTCTCTTGAAATCCAGTCAGAAAATTTACCCTTGTTTGTGTTGTGTGTTGAAAATTAGAATATTTATTATTTATTTATCTGTCTCTGACAATTATTCTCATTCTTCTTTTTTTGTGACAGAGACAGAGAGGAAATCAGAGAGAAGGACAGCTAGGGACAGACAGAAAGGAAGAGAGAGAAATGAGAAGCATCATTTTTTGTTATGGCACCTTAGTTGTTCAAAGATTGCTTTCTCATATGTGCCTTGAACAGGGGGTTACAGCAGAGTGAATGACCACTTGCTCAAGCCAGCAACCTCGTTCTTCAAGCCCGTGACCTTTAGGCTCAAGCCCGTTTTCTTGGGGTCATGTCTATAATCCCACTCTCAAGCCAGCTACCCCGCACCAAAGCTGGTGAGTCCGCACTCAAACAGGATGAGCTTGTGCTCAAGCCAGAGACCTCAGGGTTTCAAATCTGGGTTCTCCTTTTCTCAGTTTGATCCTCTATCTATTGCACCACCACTTGGTCAGGCTTTCATCTTTCTTGAAGGTTTATCAATTATACTGTTCTTCTTCAAGAATTCACTTGTGGTTTCATTGATTTTCACTACTGCTTTTCTGTTTTATAATTTATTGATTTTGTTTTTATTGTTACTGTTTTCCTTTATCTGATTACTTTGAGTTCCACTGGCTCCACTCGTTATTTAAGTTTTAAAACATTTCATTTAAAATTTTTAAATTTATTGATTGATTTTAGACAAATAAGAAGGGAGATTGAGAGAGACAAAACCATTGATCTGTTTCAGTATGTGCCCTGATCAAGAATTGAATTCACAATTTTTGTATATTAGGTGATGTTCTAACCAACTGAGATATCTGGCAAGGGCACCTTTATTTTTTACATTTTTTAAGGTGGGAGATATAGACCTTTATTTGTGTTCTTTTCTCTTTTTTAATATCAGAATTTAGTGCTATAAATTTCTCCTTACTCTTGCTTTAGCAGAATTCTACAAGTTCAAAAAAGTTGTTACCGACAACTGAAAACTGGAAGAAGACAACACCAAGCCTAGACTCAACCAACTCTACAAACAAAACACCCAAACACAGATAATAAGAACACAAAGAAGTGCAATCCAAATAAAACCACAAGAGAAACCTTCAGGAGATGAACTGAGTGATATGGAAATAATCAAACTTCCAGATGCAGAGTTCAAAATAATGATTGTAAGGATGCTTAGAAATCTTAGGACAACAAGGGATAGTCATTACAAAACCCTAAATAAAGAAATAGCAAGTATAAAAAAGGATATTAAAATATTAAAAAAGAATCAGTCAGAGATGACAAATACAATATCAGAAATGAAGACCACAATGGAAGGAATTTAAAACAGGATGGACAGAGCTGAGGATTGAATCAGTGAGTTGGAGGACAACTTGAATGAAGGCAAGAAAGCAGAGAAGGAAAATGAAAAGAGACTCAAAAAGTCTAAGGAAACTCTTAGCAAGCTCTATGACAACATGAAGAGAAATAACATCCGCATCTTAGGGGTTCCTGAAGAAGAGGAGAAAGAACAAGAGATAGAGACTTTGTTCAATCATATCATAGCTGAAAACTTCCCTAAATTAATGAAAGAGAAACTCTCACAAGTTCAGGAAGCACAGAGAACTCCATTAAAGAGACACCCAAAGAAACCTACACCAAGACACATCATAATTAAAATACCAAAGCTAAGAGACAAAGAGAAAATATTAAAAGCTGCAAGAGAAAAAAAAAAGCTATCACCTACAAAGGAGCCACCATAAGGATGACATCTGACTTCTCAACAGAAACACTTGAGGCCAGAAGGGAATGGCAAGAAATATTCAAAGTAATGCAGAACAAGAACCTACAACCAGGACTACTTTATCCAGCAAGACTATCATTTAAAATCGAAAGAGAAATTAAAAGCTTCCCAGACAAAAAAAAATCAAGGAATTTATTATAGCCAAACCAATGCTACAGGAAATGTTAAGGGGCCTGTTGTAAACAGATCAAAGTGGGAAAAGAATATAGCAAAAAAGGAATATAGCTTTAAAGAATAAAATGGCAATAAACAACTACATATCAATAATAACCTTAAATGTAAATGGATTAAATGATCCAATCAAAAGACATAGGGTAGCTGTATGGATAAGAAAACAGGACCCGTACATATGCTGTCTACAAGAGACACACCTTAAAACAAAAGATGCACATAGATTGAAGATAAAAGGATGGAAAAAAAAACAAAAACATTTCATGCAAATGGAAATGAAAAAAAAAACTGGGGTAGCAATACTTATATCACAAAAAATGGACTTTAAAACAAAGGCTATAATAAGAGATAAAGAAGGCCACTACATAATGATAAAGGGAGCAATCCAAGAGGAAGATATAACTATTATAAATATCTATGCACCTAATATAGGAGCACCTAAACATAGAAAGCAGACTTTGGTGGATTTAAAGGGCGAGATCAACAGCAATACTTAATAGTAGAAAATTTCAATACCCCACTGACATCACTAGATAGATCCTCAAGAAAGAAAATTAACAAAGAAACAGCAGACTTAAAGAACACACTAGATCAACTCAATTTAATAGATATCTTCAGAAACTTTCACCATAAAGCAGCAGAATATACATGCTTTTCAAGTGCTTATGGCACATTCTCTAGGATAGACCACATGTTAGGGCACAAAAGTGGTCTCAAGAAATTTAAGAAGATTGAAATCATATCAAGCAGTTTCTCTGATGACAATGGCATGAAACTAGAAATGAAGCACAACAGAAAAGCTCAAACATTCTCAAACACATGGAAACTAACTAGGATGTTAAATAACAAATGGATTAAGAATGAGATCAAAGAAGAAATAAAAAAATCCTAGAAATGAATGACAATGAGCATACAACAACTTAAAATTTATGGGACACAGCAAAAGCAGTACTCAGAGGGAAGTTTATAGCAATACAGGCACACTTTAAGAAACTACAAAAAGCTCAAATAAATAACTTGACCCTGCATCTAAAAGAACTAAAAAAAGAACAGCAAGTAAAGCCCAGAGCTAGTAGAAGAAAGGAAATAATAAAGATCAGAGCAGAAATAAATGACATGCAGGCTAAAGAAACAATACAAAGGATCAATGAAACTAGGAGCTGGTTCTTTGAAAAGGTAAACAAGATCAATGAACCTTTAACTAGACTCACCAAGAAAAAAAGAGAGAGGACTCAAATAAATAAAATTAGAAATGAGAATGGAGAAATAAAAACTGACACAACAGAAATATAAAATATTGTAAGAAAATACTTTGAAGAACTCTATGCCAAAAAACTAGACAACGTAGATGAAATGGACAAATTTCTTGAAACATAAAATCTTCCAAAAATCAATCTGGAAGAATCAGAAAACCTAAACAGACTGATTACACCAAATGAGATCGAAACAGTTATCAAAAAACTCCCAAAAAGAAAAGTCCTGGGCCTGATGGCTTCACAAATGAATTCTACCAAATATTCAAAGAAGAACTAACTCCTATCCTTCTCAAGTTATTTCTAAAAATTCAGGAGAAAGGAAGATTTTCAAGCTTTTTTTATGAGGCGAGCATAATTCTGATTCCAAAACCAGGCAAAGACAACACAAAGAAAGAAAATTATAGGCCAATATCTCTGATGAATATACATGCTAAATCCTCAACAAAATATTAGCAAATTGGATCCAACAATAAATGGAAAAAATCATAAACCATGATCAAGTGGAACTTATTCTTGGGAGAAAAGGTTGGTACAATATTCTCAAATCAATCAATGTGCTTTATCATATAAACAAAAGGAAGGAGAAAAACCACATGATAATATCAATAGATGCAGAAAAAGCATTTGATAAAATCCAGCATCCATTCATGATCAAAACGCTCAGCAAAGTGGGAAGATAGAGAACATACCTCAACATGATAAAGGCCATCTATGACAAACCAACATCATACTCAATAGGCAAAAATTAAAAGCAATCCCCTTAAGATCAGAAACAAGGCAGGGGTGCCCCCTTTCACCACTCTTATTCAACATAGTTCTGGAAGTCCTAGCCACAGCAATCAGACAAGAATAGGAAATAAAAGGCATTCAAGTTGGAAAAAAAGAAGTAACACTATCATTATTTGCAGATGATATGATATTGTATATAGAAAACCCTAAAGTCTCAGTCAAAAAAATATTGGACCTGATAAATTAATTCGGCAAAGTGGTAGGATATAAAATTAATACTCAGAAATCAGAGGCATTTTTATATGCCAACAATTAACAGTCAGAAAGAGAAATTAAGGAAACAATCCCAATCACTATTACAACCAAAAAAATAAAGTACCTAGGAGTAATTCTAACCAAGGAGACTAAAGACTTGTGCTCGTAAAAGTATAAAACATTGATAAAAGTAATCAAGGAAGATACAAACAAGTGGAAGCATATACTGTGCTCATGGTAAGGAAGAATAAACATCATAAAAATGTCTATATTATCCAAAGCAATCTATAAATTCAATGCAATACCAATTAAAATACCAATGACATACTTCAAAATTATAGATCACATATTCCAAAAATTTGTATGGAACCAAAAAATAACATGAATAGCCTCAGCAATCTTAAAAAAGAAGAATGAAGTGGGAGGTATCACAGTTCCCAATATCAAGTTATACTACAAGGCCATTGTACTCAAAACAGCTGCTACTGGCATAAGAACAGGCATATAAATCAATGGAACAGAATAGAGAACCCAGAAATAAACCCACAGCTCTATGAACAACTGATATTTGACAAAGGAGGTAAGGAAATACAATGGAGTAAAAGACAGCCTCTTTAACAAATGGTGTTGAGAAAATTGGACAGCTACCTGCAAAAAAGTGAAACTAGACCACCAGCTTATACCATTTACAAAAATAAACTCAAAATGGATAAAAGACTTAAATGTAAGCCGTGAAACCATAAGCATCTTAGAAGAAAACATAGGCACCTCTCCGAAATCTCTTGCAGCAATATATTTGCTGATTTATTTCCATGAGCAAGTAAAATAAAATACAGGATAAACAAATGGGACTCTATCAAACTAAAAAGCTTTTGCACAGCTAAAGACAATAAGGACAGAATAGAAGACAAACTACACAATGGGAGAACATATTTGACAATAGGTCTGATAAGGGGTTAATAACCAAAATTTATAAAGAACTTGTAAATCTCAACACCAGAAAGACAAACAATCCAATCAAAAAATGGGCAAAAGAAATGAATAGACACCTCTCCAAAGAGGACATACAGAAGGCCAATAGGCATATGAAAAAATGCTCAACATCACTAATCATTAGAGAAATGCAAATTAAAACCACAATGAGATACTACCTCACACCAGTCAGAATGGCGCTCATCAACAAAACAACACAGAGTAAGTGCTGGCAAGGATGTGGAGAAAAGGGAACCCTCCTGCACTGCTGGTGGGAATGCAGACTGGTGCAGCCACTGTGGAAAACAATATGGAGATTCCTCAAAAAATTAAAAATCAAACTGCCTTTTGACCCAGCTATTCCACTTTCAAGAATATACCCTAAGAACACCATAACAGTGTTCCAAAAGGATAAATGCACCCCCATGGTTATGGCAGCACTGTTCACAATAGCGAAGATCTGGAAACAGCCCAAGTGTCCGTCAGTGGACGAATGGATTAAAAAGCTTTGGATATATGTACCCTGATTTATTGATGTCACCACATTAAAATAAAAATTTATTTATAAAAAAAAAAAGCTTTGGTACATACATACTATGGAATACTATTCAGCCATAAGAAATAATGACATCGGTTCATTTACGATAACATGGATTGACCTTGATAACATTATACTGAGTGAAATAAGTAAATCAGAAAAAACTAAGAACTATATGATTCCATATATAGATGGGACATAAAAATGAGACTCAGAGACATGGACAAGAATGTGATGGTAACTGGCGGGGTGGAGGGGAGGAAGGGGTTGGGAGGGTGTGGCGGGAGGGGAGGTGCACAAAGACAACCAGATAGAAGGTGAAGGAAGACAATTTGACTTTGGGTGAGGGGTATACATCATAATCAAATGTCAAAATAATCTGGAGATGTTTTCTCTCAACATATGTACCCTGATTTATCAATGTCACTGCATTAAATTTAAGAAAAGAAAAAGTTTAAGGCAAAAAAAAAAAGTTGTTACTATTTGTGTTTTGTTATTTCTAAATACATTTTTTTTTTGGTACTCTACATTTATTTTATGCCAAGTTTATTTCCAGGCCATAAGTCCTTGATTCTTCAGTTTCTTCAGAGATTTTTTTTCTCCTTTGCATCATCAACTTCTGGTTTAGAAACAATCTACTTTTTTTCAGTAAGGATCTTCTCAATGTGGCTGGGAAAGCTCATGTATGGAGTAATCTGTCCATGAGTTCTGTCAAGTATTTGCCACATCTTGGGATCTTTATTAACCTGGATGTGTTCAATGACCAGAGAATCTATATTTAAATTTTTAAGTTAAGCATTACTCTCTACATATTTAAGCATGTGCAGCAAAAATTCAGCACTATTTTTGGGCCATCAACTCTGTGTACAGACTTACTATGTGACCTGGACACACCCACCAACTCCAGTATTGTAAGGACAGAATTACATACATTGCTTCTGTAAAGTCACAACCTTCAGATACTTGGTGGAATTTTGGATATGCCCACCTTGGATGGCATGGGCAGTTTCACAAATGTTTTTAAAGTGTAATAGCTGATTTGAATTTTTGAATGTTTGGTTCACATGATTTTTGTGGTGTTTTCTGGGTCAAGTGAATAGTGAACCATTTTCAGTAGTCACCTCAGGTCACTTATGGGAAGACCCATAATGCACTCAAATTTTAGTTTTAATTTCCTCTTTGAACCATGGTTTATTTAGAAATATTTTCTTCACTTTTCAATATTGGTGACTTTTATAGACATCTTTTTTTCATGATCTTTAATTCCATTGTGGGTATATAATATGAAAAGTGTATATTCTGCCTGTGTATACTTTGTTGTTTCCATATCTTGGCAATTGTGAATAATGCTACATCAAATTTAGGGTGCATCCACATCATCTAGATAGTGAGTACAACTGAATAAAAATAGTGAAGGATTAAGAAATACAAATTGATAGTTACAAAATAGTAAGAGATGCAAAATACAACATAGGAACTATCGTCAATAATATTGTATTAATTATGTATGGTGCCAGGTGGATACTGAAAATACAGGGGAAGAAAATTTTGTAAACTATTTAATTATCTAACCACCATGCAGTACATCTATAACTAATATAAAATAACATTAAATATAAACCATAATTGAAGAATTTTTGAATGGACAGTGATTTCAGCATGTATCTCTTAAGAACAAGGACATTCTCCAAAATAATTACAGAACAATTATAACACAAAATATTTAATGTTGGTGTAAATATATCACACAGTTAAAAATTGAAAGATGCTGACAAAGTAGGCAGATATTCCAATTGCCACTTCTCAGGACCAAGTTGGAGTTATAAATTATTTAAGAAGAATCATCTTCAAAAAACAATTTAGGATTAAATAAAGAGGAGTCTACAACCAAGGAGTCACAGAAGAAGCCATGTCAAAACTAGTAAGAAGGACAGAGATGCAAAAAGAGCTGCCCCCACACTTAGTAGTATACTGTGGCTGAGGGTCTAAGGTACTTTCTTCTGTGAAAAGGTTTCCCCTGAAAGGTGGGGGTCCTAAACACCAGGCTAGACACTGCAGTCTAGAGCACCAGAGACTGGAAGAAGTGCCCACATAGCATTTGGTTTGAAAAAAAGAGCAAAATTTCTGTCTCTGAGAAAGAGAGAGGAGATCTCAGAGACAAAGACACCCTCTTAAAGGGCCAATACAGAAAATCTCATTCACATTTATTACTCTGGGCTACAGTCCAGTGAAGGCTGAGAGGACTAGAGTGGTATGAAAAGAATATAAATTTGATGGTCTCAAAAAAAGATGTAGTGGGGGACATTGACAAAAATCTTTGTGCTAAATCATTCTCCAATAGTGCAGTTGCCAACTTTCATAAGTGGAGCAATCTCTCCTGTTTGGCAGTGGCCTAGGAGAAAGCAACAGACCCACCGTCAATAATCTCTCTTGCCCCATGTTATACAGATTGGGACATGCTGAGAAATAATTAGTCTTAGCCAAGAAACAAAGAGTGTGACATTGACTCAGTTGTCTGGCTTTGAGGCTGAAGCTCCCCCCCCCCCTATTTTTCTGAGAATATGACTGATGTTTCTTCCTCAGACTAGATTGAATACAAATGGTCCATAGAGGGCAAACTAAAGCTCTGGTTTTCAGAGGCTACAACCACCAGACTCCTACTGTTCACGCTCTACTGATATCTGTGAAAAAATTCAAAACATATTGACACCTGGGGCCCTGGGGTAAAAGGCATACTGATTATTTTTCTTAATCCCAGAATTTCCCCAAACTTTAGACTCTACAAGGGGTTTTATCAGGTGATGAGCCCAACAAGCATCCAGCAGACAGAGACAGAAAAAAAAATGAATCTCAGGAAACCTTGGGCTTTTTTCTGACTTGCCTACAGGCCCAACACTGGTTAAAGACAGCCTAAGTGTGCATTTTGGTTTTTTATGTGCACCTAAGACCAGAACAGGCAGCCACAAACCCTGGTTGGCTTGTAGTTCCAAAAAGGTTGCTGAGGGACAGTCACAGGTAGTGTCTTACACTGGTTTGCATCAGGTTCTCTCTTAAGAGGCCCAAATACAGCACATCAGTGGCCAGCTACAGACTACATCAGAGTATAACCCAGCTAACCTTTTTAATAGTATATCCAAAGGGAGAGCTCATTGGGCATCCGACTCAGCTGAGGCAAATTCCACTTTGTGTGGTCAATATCTGCACAGCAATTCACATGTATTGGATAAGGTTGGGCTTCTAAGTTAGCTGGACCAAGTCCTGAATATACTGGTCTGCTTGGTTAAGCTGCCCAGGGAGAAGGTAGAGAGGTTTAAAGCACAGACATTTAAATTGAGAGTACCTTGGGGTCTATTGTTGAGACTGGTTAAGGGGTTTAGCCATCTTCTGGGGGGCACAATTAACCCCAGTGGAAGACTCTAAATCTTTCTCCCTAAGACTGGGGACTCCATAGCTGAAAGAAATTATGCAAAGCTGACTGTTGGCTCTACCCAATGTGAACATGTTGCTCACCTCATTGGGAAGAAATTGAATTGCAATATTCAGCAGTGGTTAAGGAATTAACCTCTGAATTGTTGTAGGAGCCACTCTTCCCATACTGTGTGACAGACTAAGAAACCCTCAAAATAGGGGGACCCACTAACATTGTTATCACAACACCTGTTTTCCTAACCAATATGTTTGCAACCTGTGAAAAGTGTGGTTGGGAGAGGCCAGTCTGGGCCCACTCTATACTCTTTCTACAAGAAAATCTGTGGGAAGACCAGGCAGCTGCAAGAACAGGTGAAGCAGCTAAAAAATGGATGCAAATCTATTGGAACTTGGGCCTTTTACAGAGGAGCTATCAGCTCTAAGCAAGAGAAAGTTGATCAACACAGGTTGACCTCTCCTACACACAGCTAGGCACAGAAAACATAGACACAAACAGCAAACAGAATGATAGCCTCATACAAATAGGCCATTGCCAGTTACAAACAATTCATGTCAACACATTCCCAAACCCTGCCCAAAAGAACCCAGAACCAACGCAACAAATCATGGGTGGCAGACCACACCAATGCTAAACTCAACTAGCCATACAAAGGGCACTCTCAAAGGAAGAGTCCAGTAGGCATCAGACCCAGTTGAGAATAACTATGCCCCATAGTACAGACACTGCACAGCATTTAATGTGGGTGATCAAGGTTGACCCTTAGAACCAGCAAGCCTGAAAAGCTAACTCCACCCTGAAAGGATCAACTGCATTAAAGACATATAACAGGTGTGTGAATAAAGAGCCTCAAACAAACAAAAAAAAGGTTCAAGGATTTTATTACCACCAAATCAGTATAACAAAAAAATGTTAAAGGGCCTGCTGTAAAAAAAAAAAAAAAAAAAAAAAAAAAAAAAAAAAAAAGAAGAAAAGAAATTGAGAAAAAGAAGATTGAAGGTTTAAAATATATAATGGCTATAAATAAGTATATATCAGTAATAATCTTACATATAAATGGAGTAAATGTTTTAATCAAAAGACATAGGGTAACTGCATGGATAGGAAAACAAGACCTGTATATATGCTGTCTACAAGAGACCTACCTCTGAATAAAAGATACACATTGACTGAAAGTGAAGGGATGAAAAAAAAAACACTTCATGCATATAAAAATGAAAATAAAATGGGGGTAGCAGCACTTATGTCTAACAAAATAGCCTTTAAAACAAAGAAACAAAATAAGTCACTATATAATGACAAAAAGAGAAATCAAACAACAGTATATAACCATGGTAAATATTTATGTTCCTAGTATACGAGCACCTAAATATATAAGGGAAAGTTTGATAGACATAAGAGAGAGAGAGATTGACAGCAGTACAATAATAGTAAGAGATTTTAACACCCCACTAACATCAATAGATAAATACACCAGAAACAAAATCAATAAAGAAACAGTATCTTGAAATGGCACAGTAGATCAACTGGATTTAATTAGTATCTTCACAATCTTTACCCCAAAGCAGAAGAACATACATTCTTTTCAAGAGCTCATCGTACATTTTTAAAGGATAGATCACAAGTTAAGGCACAAAACAAGTCTCAATAAATTTAAGTTTAAAGTCATATCAAGCATCTTCTCTGACAATGGCATAAGACTGGAAATAAACTACAATAGAAAAACTGAAAACATTCAGGCAATTGGATGGCAAATAGCATGCTATTAAATAATGAATGGGCTAAAAATAAAATCAGAGAAAAAATAAAATATTTCTTTTAAACAAATAAAAATAAATATACAATCACCCAAAATCTATGAAGGCAATAGCAGACCTAAAAGGGATTTTCATAGCATAACAGGCATACAATAAGAAGCAAGAAAAATAGTAAACAAAAAATCTAACCCTGCATCTAAAAGAACAACAACAAAAACCAAGACAAAGTAAAAGGAAAGAAATAATAAAGATCAGAATGCAGATAAATGACATAAAGGTTAAAAAAATATTACACATCTATGAGATGAAGAGCTAGTTTTTGAAAAGATAAACAAGTCTGGCAAACCTTTAACTAGATTTATCAAGAAAAAGGAAAAGAGAGAACCGAAATAAATAAAATTAGAAATGAAAGAAGATAAGTAACTGACGTTATAGGAATAGAAAGGATTGTAAGAAAATACAATACTATGAAAAAATATATGCCAAAACATTGAACAATCTGAGAAAAATGGATGAATTGCTAACACATAAAATATTCCAAAACTGAATGTGAAAGAATCAGATAACATGAGCAGACCAATTACAACAAATGAAATAAAAACAGTCATCAAAAAACTGCAAATAAACAAAAGTCCTGTTGAATTTCACCAGACATTTAAAGAAGAACTAACACATTTCTTTTTAAAACTATTCTAGAAGATGAAAGACTTCAAAACTCATTTTATGAGGCAAGAATTACCCTAGTTTCAAATCCAAGAAAAGACACTACAAAGAAACAGGGCTATAGGCCAATATCTCTGATGACTATAGATGCTAAAATTCTCAAAATATTAACAAGTTGGATCTAGCTATATATTAAAACGTTCATTCATCATGATCAAGTGGGATTTATTCTGGAGAGGCAAAGCTGGTATAATATTTGCAAAACAATAAACTTGACTCATCACATAAACAAAATGAAGGATAAAAATTACATGATCATATCAATTTATGCAGAAAAATCATTTTATAAAATCCAGCACCCATCTATGATCAAAACTTCCAACAATGTGGGAATACAGGAGACATACATCAACATAATAAAGAACATATATGATAAACCAACATCCAACATCATAATCAATGGACAAAAGGTAAAAGTAATTTTCTTAAGGTCAGGAACAAGATAATGAATTTAGCAAAGTTGCAGGATATAAAATTGTTAATAAGTAAGTGGCACTTTTACATATTGATAATAAGCTAGCAGAAATAGAATTTAATAAAAAAAACTATTTGCTATTGCAAAACAACAAAAATAATAACAAAGTATGTGGGAATAAATTTAATCAAGGATTTAAAAGACGTAGTTGCAAATTTTTAAGATGTTGAGAAAAGTAATCAAGAAAGATACAAACAGAGATTGTAGTGACATCAGAGAAATGGTAATGTGAGAGATACTTCCTATCTCTCCATTTGAAATTTCAACAAATTCTACAACTATACTCAGAGAAAAAACTTAGATGAACCTGAAATATACATACACCAGACAAAGGTAAGACTGCACAAGAAGGTGGGCTGAAGATAAAATTGACTCATGGAAGAAAATAGCTGGAGGACAGAATTCTTTTTTTTTTTTCTCACTGATCTGAGGGAGGGAGGCATTTTTAGTTTGGGCTTTGTTTCAGAGCCAAGAGAAGAGGAGAGACTGAGAGTAAGAAGCTGAAATAAGGACAACAACCAAGATAAAGAGCAGAGCCAGTTCCCCGCATCTGATGCACTCTTATGTGATTGCACAAAGCCTGTGAGTGCACTTCTAAAATCTGTGTGCAAATAGTCCATGGAGATCAGCTCATGGGCTTTGAGGTGTGCTTGATTTGCCCATGTGGCCCATGCAGTTTTGCTTGCATGGCATGAGGCACACTTGATCTGAAATCTGTGACCCACCTGCTACTGAAGTTTGGGCACTGGCTTGTGGCATGCAATCCCTGCCCTGCCCACAGCTGTGCTTTGAGTGGTAATGGAGAAAGGATCAGGCTGTGTCCCTCCAGCCTCCTAGGTCTTGCATTGCTCCCCTTGCTGTGCCAGCAGTAGCATTGACAGATGCCCCTCAGCTGAGTCTTCAGACTGCTTTATTCTTTGAGAAGAAGGGGTGCACTTGTGTTTGATCCCTGCTCTATTGGGTGGTAGGGAGGGGCACTGGAGAAACTGAGACACCATTGCTAGAGCCATAAAATTCCAAAGCTCTAACAACAAGCTCCTCTTACCAATGTGACTGCTGCCCTGCCTACATCATTATGAGAGTGATGCCACAGAATATCTCCATCCAAGAATCTCACAGAGGCAAATCTTGTATTACAGCATCTCAGGCCAGAAAAAGAAATGTTACTTCTCAAAATTGGAAAAAAAAAACCCAAAAAACATTTGTTTTCACTCTTTCTCATTTTTTCTTCTTTCTTTTTTCTTCTTTCTCTTTCCCATTTTAATTTTTTATCCTTAGTTGTTATATTTTTTATTTTTAGTTTTTGTGAGAATTTCATTTCTGACACTTTCTCTTTTTGTTTTCTTTTCTTCTTTCTTCCCTTTCCTTTCCCTTCTCTCTTTTTTATATTTCTTTTTTTTTCTTCTTACCCGAATGTCATTTTTATCAAATTATTATATTTTAGATTCATCTTGTGACATTCTGCTTGATTTTTACTTCATTCTTTCTCTCTTTTTCTATTTTTCTTCAGCTTCTAATCCTTGTTCTCTGTAGTTTTTGTTCCACTTATCATTTATTCATAGAATTTTCACTTTTTCACTGTATTTTCTCAATTTTAATTTTTACTTATTTTAATTATTTCTTCTTAGTGTTATTAACAATACCACTCTCAAATACCATCAAGAAAAAAGAAATGAAGTATCATGAATATAAAAGACAGAAACATAGCTCAGATAAATGATGAAAAATATCCAGAAAAAAAATCTCAATTACTTGTAAACCTTGAAGCTAAATGACAAAGAATTCAAAATTGAAGTTCTAAAAATAGTCAATGAGATATAAAAAAAACAAAACAAAACAATGAAAAGCAATTTAGTGAGCTCAAAAAACAAATTAATGAACAAAAAAATGTATTTCAGCCAGGAAATTGAACTATAAAAAGAAACTTACAGGGATAAAAAACTCAATACATAAACTGAAAAATAAGGTAACAAGCTTAGCTAATATAATAGGCATGATAGAGGAGAGAATTAGTAACATTGAAGACAGGCAACTAGAGATACTACAGAGAAAAGAAGAGAGATACCCACGAATTTAAAAAAAAGGAGAAAGCCTTAAAAGAATTGTCTGACTCCATCAGAAAGAGCAATGTAAGAATAATGGGTATATCAGAAGGAGAGGAGAGAGAAAAGGAATGGAGAACATATTAAAACAATTGATGAGAACTTCCCAAACCTGTGGAAAGAATTAGAGTTTCAAATCCAAGAAGAAAACAGAACAGTGAGTTACCTTAACTCAAACAGACCTATTCCAAGGCACATTATAATAAATTTATCAAAAACTGATGACAAATAAAAAATCCTCAAAGCTGCTAGGGAAAAGAGAAATTCAACATATAAAGGAAGACCCATTATGCTATCATCAGATTTCTCAGTAGAAACTCTACAAACCCAAAGAGAGTGGACCCCAACATTTAAAGTACTGAAAAAGAGAAACTACCAGCCAAGAATACTAGATCCATCAAAGATATCCTTCAAATATGAAGGGGGAATGAAAATATTCACAGATATAGAGAAGCTGAGGATATTCATCACCAGAAAACCCCCACTTTAGGAATACTAAAGGGGGTTATCCAACCCAGTACAAAGAACAAAACAAAACAAAACAAGTAAAAGCTCCAACAAGATCACAATAAAAATAAAAATAATCTGTGACAACAAAAACAAAAAAGAAGACAGGACAAAGGTTAGCAGTAGCAAAGGAAGATAGAGTGCAAAAAACACTTATGAGTTAATAGATTATAATGAATATGATATACTTTTTAAATTACCTAATGATAATCAGCTCTGAAAATGCTACTACTGAAACACATAGCTTAAAAAAAGAGAAACAGGGGAAAAAAGTGTGGAATATTATCAAACAAAAGCAAATAACAAAAGAAGAAGAAGAACCAAACAAGACACAGAGCTATCAGAAAGCAGTAAATAAACTGTCAATAGGAAATCCTCAAGAGTCAATAATTACAGTAAATTTAAAAGGATTGAACTCACCAATAAACAGGCACAGAGTAGTACATTGGATCAAAAAGCAAAAACCAACCCTATACTCCCATTAAGAGACACATCTGAGCTTCAAGGACAAAAGTAGATTCAAAATAAAAGGCTGGAAAATGATTCTCCAAGCAAATAATATCTAAAGAAAAGCAGGTGTACATAGTCATATCTGACAATGCTGACTACAAGAAAACAAAGGTAACCAGAAACAAAGATAGTAATTTTATAATGATAAAGGGGATATTGAATCAAAAAGACATATCACTTCTTAATATATGGGCACCAAACCAAGGAGCACCAAAATATATAAGACATCTACTAACTGATCTAAAAATAAAAACCAACAAAAACACAATCATACTTGGAGATCTGAATACACCCCTAATAGTTCTAAATTGTTCATTTAAACAGAAAATTAATAAAGAAATATTGGCCTTAAT
This sequence comes from Saccopteryx leptura, assembly GCF_036850995.1. Lineage (NCBI taxonomy): Eukaryota > Metazoa > Chordata > Mammalia > Chiroptera > Emballonuridae > Saccopteryx > Saccopteryx leptura. The sequence continues at coordinate 57,889,319 of NC_089516.1, read as the reverse complement.
TGAAACACTAGAACATCTGGATAGATATCTACGGGACATTTTATCACAAAAGGTCTGAGTATACATTTCTCTCCAGTGTACATAGAACATTCTCAAGAATTGATCATATGTTGGGCCACAAAACTAACATAAAAAAATTCAGGATTCGGCCCTGGCCAGTTGGCTCAGTGGTAGAGTGTCGGCCTAGCGTGCAGAGGACCCGGGTTCGATTCCCGGCCAGGGCACATAGGAGAAGCGCCAATTTGCTTCTCCACCCCTCTGCCGCGCCTTCCTCTCTGTCTCTCTCTTCCCTTCCTGAAGCCAAGGATCCATTGGAGCAAAGATGGCCCGGGCGCTGGGGATGGCTCTGTGGCCTCTGCCCCAGGTGCTAGAGTGGCTCTGGTCGCAACATGGCGACACCCAGGATGGGCAGAGCATCGCCCCCTGGTGGGCAGAGCGTCGCCCCATGGTGGGTGTGCCGGGTGGATCCCGGTCGGGCGCATGCGGGAGTCTGTCTGACTGTCTCTCCCTGTTTCCAGCTTCAGAAAAATGCAAAAAATAAAATAAATAAAAATAAATTCAGGATTAAAATTATGCCAAGCATATTCATAAGGTTTTGAAATGAGAATTCAATTGCAAAAACGAAGTAAACAAACCCACAAAAATGTGGATATTAAATAACTTACTTCTAAAAATGACTAGGTCAAATAAGAAATAAAATCAGAGATTAAAAGATATATACAGACAAATGAAAATGACAACATGTCATATGAGAATCTCTGGGATATAGCAAAAACCATAATAAGAGAGAAGTTCATATCATTACATGATATGAACATGAAAAAACAAGAGAGAACCCAAGTAAACAACTTGACATCTCATCTTAAGGAACTAGGGAAAAAATCACAACAAAGGCAACCCAAAACCAGCAGAAGAAAGAAAATAATAAAAATTAAAGCAAAATAAATGAAATAGAGAACAGAAAAACTATAGAAAAAATTAATACAACAAAGAGCTGGTTCTTTGAAAAGATCAACAAAATTGATAAACTCCTGACAAGATTCACTAAGGAAAAAAGAGAAAGGACTCATATAAATAAAATCCAAAATAAAAGAGGAGAAATTACCACAGATACCATATATATACAAAGGATTATTGCAAAATACTATGAAAAACTATGCTACCAAATTTAGCAGTCTAGAACAAATAGATAAATTCCTAGAACAATACAGTCTTCCTAGACTAAACCATAAAGAAGTAGAAAGCATAAATATATCCATAAGCAGGGAGAAAACAGAAACAATTATCAAAACCCTTCCCCCAAATAAAAGTCCAAAACCAGATGGCTATATAGTAGTAAATTCTACCAAACATTCCAGGAAGATTTGGTTTTTATTCTTCTCAAAGTCTTCCAAAAAATTGAAGAAGAAGAAATACTTCCAAACACATTTTATGAGGTCAACATAACTCTCATACCAAAACCTGGCAAGGACAACAGAAAAATAAAAAAATATAGACCAATATTTCTAATGAATATAGATGTAAAAATTCTAAACAAAATATTAGCATATTGAAGACAACACATTAAAAAAATAATTCACCATGATCAAGTGGGATTCATTTCAGAAACACAAGGATGGTTCAACATACATAAAATGGTTAACCTAATACACCATATCAACAAAACAAAGAACAAAAACCATATGATCTTATCAATAGATGCAGAAAATGCATTTGATAAAATCTTATATCCTTTTATGTTTAAAACATACAACAAAATTAGTATAGAAGGAAAATGTCTCAACATTATAAAGACTATTTATGACAAAGCATCAACTTACATCATACCAAATGTTTAAAAATCAAAAATGTTTTCCTTAAAATCAGGAACAGGAGAACGCTGACCACTCTCCCCACTCTTATTCAACATAGTGCTGGAAGTTTTAGCCAGAGCAATCAAAGAAGAGAAAAAAAAATTAAAGGCATTCATATTGGGAAAGAAGAAGAAGAAGAAGTAACATTTTCACTTATTTCAGATGACACATGATCCTGTATATAGGAAACCCCAAAGACTCCACAGAAAGGCTATTAAAAACAATAAACGAATACAGTAAGGTTGCAGCATACAAAATTAATATAGAGAATTCTATTGATTTCTTAGATGCCAACAGTGAAACTTTGGAAAATAAACTAAAAAAATAATCCCTTTTACAGTTGCAACAAAAAAATAAATTACCTAGAAATAAACATAAAGAATGTAATGAAAACAACAAAGCATTATTAAAGGAAATAAAAAAAGACACAATGAAATAAAAAAATATTCCTTTTTCTTGAATAGAAAAAATAAATATATTTAAAATGGCCATATTACCCAAAGCAATAAACAAATTTAGTGCAATTCCCAATGAAATTCCAATGTCAGTTTTAAAATAAATGGAAAAAATATCATCAGGTTTATATAAAACCATAAAAACGATGAATAGCCAAAGTAATCCTAAAAGAAAAAAGTGAAGCTGGGGGCATTACAATATCTGACTTCAAATTATACTATAGAGCCACAATAATCAAAACAGCATGGTATATTTAGAAACGTAGACACACAGACCAATAGAACAGAATACAAAGCCCCCAAACAGAACCACATATATATGGTCAAATAATCTTTGATAAAGGAGCCAAAAATACACAATGGAGGAAAAAAGCCTCTGCAATAAATGGTGCTGGGAAAATTAGAAAGTCACATGCAAAAGAATAAAACAACTTCAGTTTGTCTCTTTGCACAAAAATTAATTCAAAATTGGTCAAAGACCTAAATATAAGATCTGAAACAATAAATTACATAGAAAAAAATGTAGCTACTAAACTCATGGACCTTGGTCATTAAGAATATTTTATAAATTTGACTCCAAAGTCACAGGAAGTAAAGGTAAAGATAAATGAATGGGACTACATCAAACTAAGAAGCTTCTGCACAGCTAAAGAAACTGAAAACAAAACAAGCAGATGGCCAACTAAGTAAGAGATGATATTTTCCAAAAACAGCACAGATAAGGGGCTAGTATCCCAAATACACAAAGAATTCAAAAAAACTTAGCAACAAACAAGCAAACAATACAATAAAAAAAACGGGAAGAGGACATGTACAGACACTTCTCCCAAGAAGAAATACAGACGGCTAAAGGATATATGAAAAGATGCTCATCTTTATTAGCTTTTAGAGAAATGCAAATCAAAACTACAATGAGATACCACTTTACACCTGTTAGATTAGCTATTATCAACAAGTATCGGAGAGTCTATGTAGAAAAAAGAACCCTCATTCACTATTGCTGGAAATGTAAATTAGTACAACCATTATAGAATAAAATATAGTGGTTCCTCAAAAATTAATAATAACTTCTTTTACATAGAAAAGTAAAGGATAGTTAACAGTGAACAACTAACATGATAATATAACAGTGAAGGGATCTGTGGGCTCCGCTTTAGTGTGGTGTCTGTGCCCTGAGTGGTTTGTAAAAGATTACTTTTACTTTCAAGGACATGTTGCTTTTTCCTATCAAAGCTATGTTATCAGGTACGTTATTATAGATGAAAAAGATAAAAAGACAAGAAACAGGCAAGCTGAGGTAAATATTAACCTTAGTTAAGAAAAAATACCACTCTAGAAAATGACTGCCCACCATGAACTGCTTTTATTTAAAAAGTTTTAATTTCAGGACATCCTATTGTTTTAAAGTACCCAAACCTTAATTCCACGGGTTTACTTAGAGACACCAAGTCTATATGAACTTTGAAGAGTTTTATTAAAGGAGGGGATTTGTTAAATATGCCGGCCACATATAGCTTACATGGAGCAATCTGGAATGCCCATATCATGTATATGCAAAATATTTTAGGGTATATATATATATATATATATATATATATATATATATATATATATATATATACCCTTGATCACACACAGGTGGGGGAGAGCATGACATCATGGCATAAGTTTACCTTTGTTCACCTATACAGGTTTGGGGTAAGGGATGAGGGGGATGGTACACAATTCAATAGCAAGTTTACAACATTTGTCTATAGGATTTGTAAAACACATTTTTTACACATTAAAACTTATAAGGTAACACAATAGTAAAAATGTCATTCTATGTATTAAAAGATATTCCTAAATTTTCTAGTGTTCATTTGCCATTCCCTTTTTAGAGATATATACATCAACTACATGCTTTCGGGAGGGGAGGGGTAGTTTCCATGGTGCTAGGGTATAAAATGCTTGTAAACAGCCCATCAATATAAGAAAAGGTTTACTTTAATCTTTTTCTTCCTGCACCTGGCTAGCTATTTACCTTCTTCCTTACAGGTGTGGAATTTAAATCTCCTTCTCCTCTTCATTTACAATACAATGCTATCGGCCATCCTGAGTTGGTGCTAATCACACAAGTATAAAAATCACATTTAAAAATCTCTCTGCAAGCCTAGTCCAAATTAATAAAATGTTCTTCAAGCTTCCTAAAATATTAATATCAATTCTGTAGCTTTTGGTACCTTACTACACTATGTGGTTACTTTCGGTCTCTGAGTTTGCAAGGCCATCATGCAGATCTCCCCTGAAATTGTAAATTTCAGCATTTGGCCCCTTTTTTATCCACATATGCAATAAATATTCACCTATTCCACTCATATGAAAAATAAAAATCAATTATCCTTAAATTACATAATAGTTATTTGACACAAATTAGTAAAACATTCTTTTTTTATAAATTTTTATTCGTTTTAATGGGGTGACATCAATAAATTAGGGTACATATGTTCAAAGAAAATATCTCCAGGTTATCTTGTCGTTCCAGTAGAACTTTCAACACAAAAGATGTGTGGCTTCACTGGCAGTAATCATTCAACAGATCTTTATATTTTTTTTTCCATCAACGATTATGAACTTATCAAATGATCTTTCACCAACAATGTAACAGTATTTCCCAACACTTTTTTATACTTTGTGGTGGCATTTTTGAAACTTAGTTGACTAAGTCTATTTTCTATATTGCTTGCAATTAGGACTCCAAGCAATATAGAAAAAATTACAATGGAATAAAAAGTCATATTAGGTGCTGATAAGATATTTATGCTATTTTTTCTTAAATAAAATTCTAAAGCATCTTTCTTTTTTTTTATTTTTTATTTTTTATTTATTTATTTATTTTTTCTGAAGCTGGAAACGGGGAGATACAGTCAGACAGACTCCCCGCATGCGCCTGACCGGGATCCACCCAGCAAGCCCACCATGGGGCGATGCTCTGCCCACCAGGGGGCGATGCTCTGCCCCTCTGGGGCATCGCTCTGTTGTGACCAGAGCCACTCCAGCGCCTGGGGCAGAGGCCGAGGAGCCATCCCCAGTGCCCGGGCCATCTTTGCTCCAGTGGAGCCTCGGCTGCGAGAGGGGAAGAGAGAGACAGAGAGGAAGGAGAGGGGGAGGGGTGGAGAAGCAGATGGGCACTTCTCCTGTGTGCCCTGGCCAGGAATCGAACCCGGGACTTTCACACGCCAGGCCGATGCTCTACCACTGAGCCAACCGGCCAGGGTCAGCATCTTTCAAAAGGTGTTAGAACTGATCAATACCTTTTTCAAACACAACTGTTAACTTTGTTTATTCATACATTTTGTGCATGCGTGTGTGTGTGTGTGTGTGTGTGTGTGTGTGTGTGTGTGTGTGTGTGACAGAGCCAGAACAGAGAGGGTGTAAAGCCAGGAGCCACCATTGTGGCCATTCACATGCAGGTTCACATAGGATTCAGACAGTTGGTAAAGAAACAACGGAGCCAAAAACTGGTGGGCCATCATCTTTAATCCTAGTTTACACCCTAGTGGGCAAGTAAAAACACACACTGGGCTTCAAAACCCACTCATTCAATACTCACAAAGCTACTGACTTATCTGAGTTTCCTAGAATCAAAGGTTTCTAGCTCACCAGACTTATTCACCTCTGTCCCCCATCTCCTTCCTTCTCCCTGCACAAACTCTGCACAAACTGGCTTCTCACTCAGCATTCCACCATCTTGGCTGCTTCTCCTGGTCTCCTCCACATGACCTTTCTCTGCTTTCCTCTCTAATGCTAATCTCAGGAACCGAGAGAGAGCAAGCTCCCGGTCTACCCCCATTTTATAGTGTAGAAGTCAAAACCTTTAATCCAATATACAAACAAGGAAGTCTCTGATACAAAGTCACTTATCTGAGGCATAATGAATTTCTCATAAGAGTGCACCACCCTACATCAAAAAGGGTGGGAAAGGCTTAGTCCTAAAACCAAGCCTTAGGCTATAAGAATCCTGCCTGCTTACAGTCTGTAAGCGAACAAACATATATGTCATATTTAAAAACTTATTTGACCAACAGAGGGAGACAGACAGGAAGGGAGAGAGATGAGAACCATCCATTCTTTGTTATGGAACCCTAGTTGTTCATAGACTGCTTTTTAATATATACCTTGATTGGGGACTACAGCAGAGCGAGTGACCTCTTGTTCAAGCCAGCCATATTAGGCTCAAGCCAGCCACCTTGGGCTCAAACCAGTAACCTTTGGGCTAAACCCATTGACCATAGGGTCATCTCTATAATCCCATGCTCAAGCCAGCAACCTCATGTTCAAGCTGGTGAGCCTGTATTCAAGTCAGATGAGCCCAAGCTCAAGCTGGAAATCTTGGGGTTTTTAACCTGGGTCCTGTGTGTCCCAGTGTGATGTTCTATTCACTGCACCACCACCTGGTCAGGCCATACATTTTGAACTTGGATGTGTGGTACTCAGACAGACAAGATGGGAGCAAGTACAATGCATCAGGTACAGAAGTGAACAGAGCAAGAATGATAGGACAGCTTCAGGCCCAAAGAGCAGAAAAACCAGACAAAAAACACCACTGCATTGACAAATGACTCACAGTCCTGGCAGCAACCACTGAGCGGAGACTATAACCCTGAATGTACACTACTGTATAGTTGATAAATATTCTATTCAGGTCATCCCTGAGACCTCTGCTAAACTCTGCACTTTCAAAATACCTTAGGTTTATCTGACTGGTGGTGGTGCAGGGAATAGAGTATCTACTTAGGAGCTGAGGTTCCAGGTTTAAAACCCCGAGGTTGCCAGCTTGAGTATGGGCTCATCTGGTTTGAGCACAGGCTCTACAGTTTGAGCATCAGGTCATAAGCATCAGCATAGATTAATAGACATGACCCTAAGGTCATGAGCCTAAGGTCACTAGCTTGAGCAAAGGAGTTACTGGTTTGCTTTGAGCCCCTTGGTCAACGCACATATGAGAAACATTTAATGAACAACTAAAGTTATGCAAGTACAACTTGATGCTTCTCATCTCTCTCCCTCCCACTCTCTCTCTCTCTCTCTCTCTCTCTCTCTCTCTCACACACACACACACACACACACACACACACACACACACACACATACACACCCCTTTAGGTTGGAAAACCCAGCATGCTCTCCCTCCCCAGAGCAAACGTATACCTTTCCCTTCCCCTCCCCTTCTCCTCCTCCACCTATGCATCTTTCTCTCTTTCTTCTAAGCTTCTCTTCGTTTGCCTCAGTAACTTCTCTCCTGAAGCCCCTATTTTCTATGTATGTGACTTTCTAAATAATATTTCTCTTCTATTTTGTGTCTTGCCTTTGAATTCTTCCCTAGCCAGAATTTAAGGTCATTGAACCCAGATCCAGCCTGTCCCTACCAGTCTGACACCTGGTACTGTCAACAGATGATGGTATGTTTACTGATTGTTGGGCAGATAAAATATATTATGCTCACTTTGTTAAAAATAGCACTGCCCACGTGAGGCCGTCGCCCAGGTGATATTAATGTGTGTTGAGAATCCTTGTAGCCTGGGGCTTGGTTTTGGGATTAAGCCTTTCCCACCCTTTTTGATGTGGGGTGGTACAATCCAATCATGCCTCAGAGAAGTGACTTTGTATTAGAGACTTCCCTATTTTGTATATTGGATTAGAGGTTTTGAATCTACACTATAAAATGGGGGCAGAACGGGAGCTTGCTCTCTTGGTTCCTGGGATGATTAGCATGAGAGAGCAGAGGAAGCAGAGGAGAGAGCAGAAAGAGGCCATGTGGCCAGGAGAAGCAGCCAAGATGGCGGAGTGCTGAGTGAGATGCCAGTTTGTGTAGAGTTTGTATCTGGGATAAGGAAGGAGATGGGGAACTGAGGAGAATAAGGCTGGTGAGCTAGAAATCTTTGCTTCTAGGAAACTCGGATAAGTCAGTGGCTTTGTGAACACTGAATGTGAGTGGGTTTTGGAGCCCAGTGTCTGTTTTTACTTGCCCGCCGGGTGCAAGCTAGAATTAAAGAAAATGGCCCACCAGTTTTTGGCTCCATTGTTTCTTTACCGACTGTCCGAATCCAGTGCGAACCTGCATGGGCCAGGCGGCTGTGATGGTAGCCCTGGCTGATGGCTTTACACTGATATAAGGGAATATATTTTGAAAGAGAAATACACCATTAAGTAGAAAATTTATTACTTAAAAGCAATTGCTGTGGGTGGAGGGCATGCAATACCATATATACATCATGTATCATAGAAATATATAATTAAAATTTCTGTGATCTTATTATCCAATGTCATCCTGATTAATTTAATAAAATCAATTGAAAATCAAGAATGTGAATGACAATATTTTGATAAAATTAAAAATTTTTAAATAAACACCCAATTTTTAGATTGAATTGTATGCCACTAGTGTTGGCATCCAGAGAAGATGGTACTTTTTATAATGTGTCATGTTTATGAAGTAGATTTGTGAATATGAAAAAAAGGGTTCTTATGACTTTGATTAAATTTAGCTTTAAGTCCTTGCTCTTAAAATCATTTCTGTCTCTTTCTATCTCACTCTCTCTACATACACACACACCTATCAGAGACCTAGCCTTTGCAACTGATAATCAGCAACCGCTGAGGCAGCAGATGATAATGACCCAGAGCTGACTAATTGTCATAGGACTGGACCTTTGACAGACTAATGATAACATCTTGCCCTAAGTTACATTTCAGCTCCTGAGCCCTAAAGTGGAACTCTTTGCTGGAACAATGCACTATTTAATATAATCTTTCTATACTGTTCTTATACAGTGTTGGGCAGATAAAATGTATTTTGCTCACTTTGTTAAAGATAACAGGAGGAGGCCGTCGCCCAGGTGATATTAATGTGTGTTGGGGTGGGCTAAAGGCAGGCAGAATCCTTTAGCCTGGGGCTTGGTTTTGGGATTAAGCCTTTCCTACCCTTTTTGATGTAGGGCGGTACAATCCTATCATGCCTCAGAGGGTGACTTTGTATTAGAGACTTCCCTGTTTTGTATATTGGATTAAGGGTTTGGATTTCTACACTATAAAATGGGGACGGAATGAGAGTTTGGGCTCTTGGTTCCTGAGGTTAGCATGAGAGAGCGGAGAGAGTAGAGCCAGCAGCTAAAGGAGGCCACGTGGAGGAGGCCAGGAGAAGCAGCCAAGATGGCGGAGTGCTGAGTGAGATGCCAGTTTGTGTAGAGTTTGTATCTGGGATAAGGAAGGGGATGGGGAACTGAGGAGAAGAAGGCTGGTGAGCTAGAAACCTTTGATTCTAGGAAACTCGGATAAGTCAGTGGCTTTGTGAGCACTGAGTGTGACTGGGTTTTGGAGCCCAGAGTGTATTTTTACTTGCCCGCCGGGTGCAAGGTGGGATTAAAGACTATGGCCCACCAGTTTTTGGCTCCGCTGTTTCTTTGCCGACTGTCCGAATCCAATGCGAACCTGCATGGGCTGGGCAGCTTTGCTAGTGGCCCTGGCCATGCCTCCTGGCTTTACATACAGTTAAACTCTCCAAGCCAAAAAAAAAATGTATAGAAGACAGTAGAGATATACTAAACAAATATCTCTTAAATTCCTCCTCAAAAGAGGAAGAGGTTAAGCCCTAGCCAGATAGGTCAGTTAGTTGGAGCATTGTCCTGGAGCATGAAGGTTACAAGTTTGATTCCCTAGTCAGGGCATATACAGGAACAGTTTGAAGTTCCTGTCTCTCTCTTTCATCTTGCCTCTTTCAAAATATAAAAAAAAAGGATTAAAAAAATAAAAAATAAAAGGCTATACAAAAAAAAATACACATATGTATAATGTGCTTGCAACCTGCTACATTGAGAGTAATATTTTTTTATATTTGGCCACCAGCTTCAGCATAAGACCTTTGCCTACTACTTATCAAATACTATGCTTTGTATAACAGCTCTAGAAGAAAGAGAAATGGTGAAAGTTTGTCAAGACAAGATAATAATAGAATATAAGTTAGATACTTTATGATAACAATTCTACTTTACAAATGCAAAAACTGAAAACTTAAAGTGAATTGACTTGCCCAAGGAAAATGGAAAAGATTGCAACAAGTTACAAGCTTTGTTTAACTCAACTGTGTGCTCAACCAGGTTATTGTTTCACAATTTAACATTAAAAAAATATGGCAGCAAATAAAAGTTGCTTTCTAGATTAAAGGAATTAATCAAGGGCAAGAGAACCTTTTCCAAAACTTTTATAGCACACAAAACACATGTAGCAACATACATTTATCTCTTTCATATTCCTGATACTGTTATTCACCAATGGTTTCTATTTAGAAACATTAAATATCTTTTCTCAGTATTATATATAACATATAACACCATATTAAGCAATCAATAAACTAAGGTGCTGCAATGAAGAACTGATGCTTCTCATCTCTCTCCCTTCCTGTCTGTCTCTATCTGTCCTTCTCTATGTCTCTCGCTGTCTCTGTCACAAAAAAATAAAATAAAATAAATTCTGCATTTTGCCTACTCACAACTGTAAACCTACTTTTACCCCACCCTGTATAGAAGTGAAAACAGAAGAAAGAAGGCAATCTTTTGAGATAAGGTAAAGTAACTGATTTATCACTGTATTTTATAGTTTCTCCCTCCAATATTTCAATATTTATCACAGAATACTTTGTTGGTGGGCAGGGGAAAGAGAAGGAGTATCTGGTTTCTATCATGAACTAATAAAGTAAATTAAAAATTATTTAACTAATATATTGAATATTTATTATATGTCAGCCCTGCATATTCTTTAATTAGTTCTGCTTTACCAAGAATATGCAAAAAAACACAAGTAAACAAACAACAAAAATTTAAGATGACCATTTAATTACTCTATTCATCCACTCAGAAACTACAGCATTTATATTGCCATATACAAAATATGGTAGTAGGCATGGTGAACTATTCTGTGGTTGTAAATAAAATACACTGATAATTGAAGCAGAATGATGACATGTTAGAACTGTTTTTGAGACCATTCTATCTGCTTTGTGGTAGATGGGTTGACAGGTGCCTATGTGGGTATTAAGAGGGAGAATGTATAATCTTGGCTTTCATTATTACAGTTTCTAACCTAAGTACTATAGTTATTTTGGTCAGATAATTTTTTTTGTTTCTGTGGGAGTCAGTACTGTCTATTGGAAGATATTTAGCAGCTATCTTGGACTCTGCTAGAGGCCCCTAGATACCAATAAATTCTTCCAGACTGTGAAAAACAAAAAATATCCACAAATACTGCCAGATGTTTGGTATATGAGGGCAAAATTTCCCCAAGAGACAACCTCTGAATGACAATTATGGCAGTGTGATGGGAAAAATTAAAGAATCTTTAATGAGTTTTAGTGACAGAACTGATATAATTTTCTAATGCATTTATATGAAAGAAAATAGAATAATTAAATTTATGATAACACAGTCTTTTCAATCCTGGGCAACTGGGAAAATGAATGTTCTATTTGGTAAGAAGAGAAAAAATAAGGTAATGTTAGACTTTGGATGGCACTTACTAAGTTATACTGAAATTACATATCTGTACTTCTCAATGGACTGAGATTCCTGAGAGCAAGGCCCAATTCTTATATATATTTTTATTCCCCAAACAGTACTTAGTATTAGCATGACTGGCAAAAGTAAAGTGGGAAAATCCAACAAAGAGTCTTAGATTTCTGGCTTGAGATATTGGTTACATTTTTAAAAATTGGAGAAAATTAAAAGTAAATACTTTTTTTCCCATATTTTTTACAAATGCTGTCCACTGAAATCTGGCACACTATGTTCCCTTATTTTTTACCAAAATATATTTATATAAATCAAGTCTTCTATCATGCCATACTCGTGTAATTGGTGTTTTATTTTCAGCAATTAGAACCGTTCTTTTTTTTTCTTGTTGCAATATTTACTTGAAAGTCTTTCTCTGTCACTAAACTGTAATTTCATGATTGTATGGTCTTGTTTATAAAGGATCAATGATAAAGTACAATAAATCAATGACACGCTCACTTACAGTAACCTGAATGAATCCTGTCAAGGGCAGCTCTGTTCTCCTGTTTACTAGTACTTTACATTACACGTGGCTATTATGTGAATGGGTTAAGTTATAATGGCATAATGCAATCTATTTAGTATTTAAGGTGGCCCATATGGGGTGTGGTTACAAGAAGCCTCATCTCTTTACTCCACTACTTTATACCAATTATTATCATTTTCTATGTTTACCAAGATGTGCAAAAGTTTTCCCTCTTCAGGGCTTTAGAAAAATGTGAAAAATTTTAAGAAGCACTACAATATATCATAAACACTAAATCAATATTGCTGATAAAGGTTTGTGTTTTTATGTACAAATATGCATTGATTCTCTACAAAATAAAATTTTATCTTGCTACTCCCTATTGAGACTCTTCAATGTTTTTTCATGTTCTCTTAAGATACAATACAAATTTAATACCATAAAGCAATGTAGTATTTCCCAGACCAGCCTGTGCATCCGAAACTCGTTATGCTTCTGAGGTTTTAAAATTTGTAAAATTATATTCTTGAAACATATATAATTAATGAATAAACATCGCCATAATATTAATTAATGTCACCCTACTAAACTCAATAAAAAAGAAAAAGTGAAAAAATTAAAACACACTGCTTATGAAAATTAGGGAATATTTTATCACTTCATATTCATTTTGAAATATTCCCTAATTTTTGTGAGCAGTATAGTTTTTGAGATTGCCAGTGATTTTGTAAGCTTTTGTTGGTATTATGTGCAAATGTGTATGCACTTATTCGGAAATGTGTGTGCACTTATTCTCCCTCCTGATGTTGTTTTTTACTTAGGAAAATACCATAGTGTAACACACTCAGCCTTTCTGTACCTCTCATTTATTTACTGATGAGAGACTCAGGTGGTGAAACTGGACATGGATAGCTCTGTTCTTTCCTCTTAGTCCCTTTAGAGATTGAGTTGTCTAAAGGAAGCACTTATTCTCATTTGCTATTGCTAAATTATAAATCTTAAGGGCAAACCCTCCACCCATGGGTAAATATGTCCTGATCTATTATTTCCAATGACTGTGTAGACAAAATATGCCTACTTCAAAGTTAATAAGTCTGCTTTTTTTTTTTTACAGATATAAGCTATATTATCTAATAATAGCATTGTTAATAATAAAGATGATGTTTTAGTCTCTATCTGTGGATTAAATAATTTGTTTTATCTCTTAATTGGCTCAGAACTTAGGCAGGGTATTATTTATCACCTTAAAATACCTCAAAAGTTGGGAATTTAGAACAGTATGTCTAACATATAGTTTAATATCATTATCGTAATCAGTCACATTTTGAAATGAGTATAATGGACAACTATTTAGGTTATCTACTTAATCCTTCTTTTTTAAAAGCTACCTACTTTAACCTAACAGGGCTAAACTTCTAGAAACCATTTGTTTTTGTCACCATGCTTATGGCTATAAAAGTTGTTGTGGAGGTATGCTGCTCACACAAGTTGAATTATTCAATGTCTCTTTAAGCTCTGAAGAGACAAGATGAGGGAGAAAAAGGGTGGGAGATGAAAGAAAGAAGAGAGAGAACAAGGCATTATAGAAATTAATGTGTACACAGTTATTGGGTATACAAAGTTATAAGGTATAAAATGTATGACATTGTCATGGGATAATAAATAATGCTCCATTGATGGATTTTGGAATAAATGAAAAGAATAGAGAGTGATATGAGTGTAGAAAGATAGTTTGTAGCCAGAATCATGCATTGTCTAATAGTCAATGAATAGTTTTGATTTTTTTTTTTGAATCATGTAAGTTTCTTTATCATGAGACTAGTACTATCACACTGATGTGTGCCAAAAAGTTTGGAGGACATGACACTGGATGCAGAGACTAATTCAAAGGCCACTGTTTCTGTTCAAGTCTGACTTTGGGAATGGTAGTGGAAAAAGAAAGAGAAGGTAGTTTCATGAGATCTTTAGAAAAAAAGTGGGTATTTGATAATAAATTACGTCACATCTTTATTTCTTCAACAAAAAAGCCTTTTGTGTGTTAGGTACTCACAAACTATTAGAACTCAAAAGGACCTTAGATCCTTTAGTTCACTGCTGTCATTACCAAGTAGAGAAAATTGAGGCTATAAAAAGAGAAGCAATCCCTAAGATTATCTAGCAAATTAGTGAAATGAAGAACTGAGAGTTTAACAGTATTCTATTTATTAGTAAAAGGGCAGGTTTTGATCCAAAATAAAAAAAGATAAAAAAGTTGGCATTTCTCATAATTGTTGTGCAGATGAAACAAGAGCATGCATAAAACATAGATTCCACACCTGGCTCACTTTTGCAACTCAATAAAAAGAGACCTTTTACTGTTGATATTATTATTATTATTATTATTATTATTATTTGCAGGTAATGTGGGAGGTATTATTCATTATGGAAAATTATTTCTATGATGTCTAGATTTGGTAGCATCTGCATATCCTTCACATTAATTCAGCTAAAGTTCAGCTTAATTCAATAGTTACTGATTGCAAACTATGTGCTAACCACTCTTCCAACTCTTGGGATTAAAAGAAAAGTTCTTGTTCCAAAGTAAGTCATAATCAATTGGGAAACTAATTCATATGAAACAGATTTTTTTCCATACAAGATATATGTGCAAGGATAGGTGTGCTATGAAAGCAGATACATACAGCTGTCATTAAACCTGCCTAAATGTGTACCAAGAGGTTTCTTAGATGTGGTAATGTGCATATTACATCTTCAGAGATGAAAAGAAATTATCCAGGTGGAACGAGATTCCAGATAGATAAAATAGCAAAAGCCAAAGCACAGAGGCACAATGCAGTCTGGTACATTTTAGAAAAATTGCAAAGGAAAACACTGGAGTAAGTATGAGGTAGAGTAAAAATTGCATACACACATATGCACATACAAGTACATATGTCTATTGTATCCCACACTTATTTCAATGTTTTTCATTACAATCACAGTAAATACACATATATGTTAAATAAATACTTATAATATGTTTGTACAAAAAATATTTAATGTCAATGAAGTCAACAGTTCTTATATAATGCAAAGTACCAAAACTGAGAAAATTGATAGAAAATATGAATAGACTTTTTTTTTATAATTTTATTTTTAATGGGGTGACATCAATAAATCAGGATACATATATTCAAAGAAAACATGTCCAGGTTATCTTGTCATTCAATTTTGTTGCATACCCATCACCCAAAGTCAGATTGTCCTCTGTCACCTTCTATCTAGTTTTCTTTGTGCCCCTCCCTCTCCCCCTTTCCCTCTCCGACTTTTAATCTTATATATTTATGCACCCTAGCTCCACAGCCACTCTGTGATTATCCATGCTTTGAAAGTGGAGCCCCTGCCACAATGAACATGTCTATCAATATACCACAGAACTGTAGTAACACTTCTTGTACTTACTGTTTAGACTCCAGTTTCAGGGCCCCTCCACAAGAACTTGGCTTGGATGCCTGAGTCACCAACACAGCAGTATCACCAGCATTCTAAACTTGAATCTACTGTTACTTCATGAATACCTACACTCAAAACTCTGGCTCTACAGCCTGTGCCTCATACAGCATTAGCAATGCTGCAGTTAGAGGACCTGAGCCCTCATGCACTGGAGCTGTAAATACCCTGAACTCTGGAACCTCAGTCCTTCCCATACATGCCTGTGATCCATCTGGCTTCCATGAGCACCTGCACGTCAGACACTGGCACAACTGTCACCACAACTGTACAAATGAGATGGACCAGGTACCAAGAAAGATTCCTTCCCTGACAACTTCCCCCACAGGGAAAAATATAGGGGTACCATAGCAACCTCCACTACAGAAAGTCACAACAGCCCACGCTGCCCCTGTGAGCACCCACAACCTTGGCATCAGAGACCTGTGAAATTTTTACCATGCTGACATCAGCTAATAAAGCTGCATGAAGACTAAGCTGCTGTACCCTCCTGTAAGCAAGTAGTTGTGGCTGTTGCATCCATGCATATCCAGGTTCCCACTGAATTCATACAGACAGTAAAAAACAGTGGAGTCAAAAAAATGGTGAGCCATTTCTTTATTAAAGTCTCACACTGGCCAATATGTAATTTTGTTTTTAAAAGCTAGCCCCAGACTGTGTTCAGTGCGTCATGATTTGACTGACAAGTCTCTGTGCAGTCACCGATTTTGAAAAAAAGACTCCTTTAAATTTAAACTTTGGTGTAGAGAACGTTTGTATTCTCTCACTGGTTTAGCTGCAACACTTAGTTGGTTAGACTATTACCTCGATACACTAAAGTTGCAGATTTCATCCCCAGTCAGACATATACAGTGATAGCTCAGCTTTTATTGATAATCCATTCAAAAACAATTGGCAAAATCCAAAACCGATGAAAACGAAGGCAATTATTTACATATGAATCAATGTAAATCCAGTTAATTTATTCTAGAAACTCCAAAATACATACCAAAAACATATTTTATAGAGAATAAATGTAGTGTTTAATACTAAACAAACAATAAAAATTAATATAAAATGAATATAAAAGGCTAATGTAAAGAAAAAGTGAACATTTATCATGGCATTTACCTTTCTGAAGACTTCTTGGTGTATGCAAGATTGTGAGAAGGAGAGAGAGAGGTATGGATATTATTATTTGGAAGGGAATTCCCTTCCATAAGGACCTTAGGTATCAAGGCACTATCTGGGGTCACTTTCCTTTTTTATCTTTTGGCACTAGGATCAGCTTTAGAGTCAGTGGAACCATGTTGCACAAGAAAGCTGTCCAAAGAGATCTGTCTGTTTCTGCCGCCTTTTTAAGATTTGCCTAAAATGGGAAAAGACATTATCATTAAATAAGTTGAAGACATGGCCTGCAACAGCTTTGTCTAGGTGATTCTAATCCACAATCCTCTACCTTACTCCACATGGAGAAGATGTCTTGAATCGCTGAAGAAGGCACATTCTCCCCTGTCTCTTCCTCCTCATTTGAAGAAACTTCTTCATCTGCCATCTGTTGCACTTCTAGGTGAGGGTCTTGCAGCTCTTCAGTGGTGAGTTCTTTACTGTGGTCATCATCTACCAACTCTTTCACATCCTCACCACTCACTCCAAACCTATGGACTTCCCCAAATCAACAGTTGACTGCACCACATGTGTAGGGTCATCAGGGGAAGGCTCAAACCCTTCAAAATTTCTCTCATGCACACATCCTGGCCATAATTTCTTCCAAGCAGAGTTCATCATCCTAGATGTCACTCCCTGCCATGCCTTATCTATGAGGCTAATGCAGTTGAGAATGTTGTAATGTTTTTTTCCCCAGAACTCTCTCTCTCTTTTTAAATTTAATTTATTTTGTTCACATAGATTCTAGTGTCACCCCAATTGCATCCCCTCTCCCCCATATTCCCCTCAACATATCCTTTTCCCCTCTCCCAACAGCTTCCATCCCCCTTCCCTTCAGGTTTAATTCCATTCCTCAGTTCACATTGTTCCTGGGATTCCACAAATGACTGAGGTCATATGATATTTTTCTTTCTTTGTCTGGTTTATTTCACATAACATAATAGTTTTCAGGTCCATCCATGTTGTTGCTAAAGGTAATATTTCCTTTTTTTTCATGGCCCCATAGTATTTCATTGTATATATGTACCACAGCTTTTTAATCCACTCATCAACTGATGAACATTTGGGCTATTTCTAGATCTTTGCTATTGTGAACAATGCTGTCATCAACATGGGGGTGCATTTCTTTCTTTGAATCAGTGATATGACATTCTTGGGATATATTCTTAAAAGTGGAATGCCTGGGTAAGAAGGCAGTTCCACTTTAAATTTTTTGAGGCATCTCCATAATGTTTTCCACAGTGGCTGCACCAGTCGGCATTCTCACCAGCAGTACAGGAGGGTTCTCTTTTCTCCACATCCTCACCAGCATCTATCATGTGTCATTTTGTTAATAAGCACCATTCTGACTAGTGTGAGGTGGTATGTCATTGTGGTTTTAATTTGCATTTCTCTAATGATTAGTGATGTTGAACATTTTTTCATCTGTCTATTTGCCATCTGTATGTCCTCTCTGGAGAAATGTCTATACCTTTATTTTGCCCATTTTTGATTGCATTGTTTATCTTCCTGGTGTTGAGTTTTACAAATTCTTTATAAATTTTGGTTATTAACCCCTTATCAGACGTATTGTCAAATATGTTCTCCCATTGTGTGATTTGTCTTTTTATTCTCTTCTTATTCTCTGTAGCTGTACAAAAGCTTTTCAATTTGATATAGTCCCATTTGTTTATCCTGTCTTATATTTCACTTGCCCGTGGAGATAGATCAGTAATAGTATATTGCTGCGAGAGATGTTGGAGAGATTACTGCCTATTTTTTTTTCTAAGATGCTTATGGTTTCACGAATTACATTCAAGTCTTTTATCCATTTTTAGTTTATTTTTGTGAATGGTGTATGTTGGTGGTCTAGTTTCATTTTCTTGCAGGTAACTGTCCAATTTCCCAAACACCATTTGTTAAACAGGTTGTCTTTATTCTATTATATGCTCTTACCTCCTTTGTCAAATATAAATTGTCCATAAAGGTGTAAGTTTATTTCTGGGTTCTCTGTTCCATTGATCTATATAGCTGTTCTTATGCCAGTACCAAGCTGTTTTGAGTACAATGGCCTTGTAGTATAACTTGATATCGGGAAGTATGATACCTCCTACTTAATTCTTCTTTTTCAAGATTGCTGAGGTAATTCATGTTCTTTTTTGGTTCCATATATATTTTTGAAATATGTGTTCTATAACTTTGAAGTATGTCATTGGTACTTTAATTGGCATTGCATTGAATTTATAAATTGCTTTCGGTAGTATAGATATTTTGATCATGTTTCTTCTTCCTAACCATGAGCATGGTATATGCTTCCAATTGTTTGTATTTTTCTTTATTTCTTTTATCAATGTTTTGTACTTTTCTGAGTACAAGTCATTAACTTCCTTGGTTAAATTTACTTCTAGGTACTTTATTTTTGTTGTTGTTGCAATAGTGAAGGGGATTGTTTTCTTAATTTCTTTTTCTGATAGTTTATTATTGGTGTATAAAAGTGCCTCTAATTTTTGTGTATTAATTTTATACTCTGCCACCTTGCTGAATTCATTTATCAGGTCTAGTAGCTTTTTGACTGAGACTTTAGGGTTTTCTACATACAATATCGTATCATCTGCAAATAATGATAGTTTTACTTCTTCTTTTCCAATTAGGCTGCCTTTTATTTATTCTTCTTGTCTGATTGCTGTAGCTAAGTGTGCCAGTACTATGTTGAATAAGAGTGGTAAAAAGGGCACCATGGTCTTTTTCCTGATTTTAGGGGAATTACTTTTAATTTTTGCCCATTAATTATGATGTTGGCTGTGGGTTTTTTATAGATGGCCTTTATCATGTTGAAGTATGTTCACTGTATTCCTACTTTGCTGAGAATTTTGATCATAAATGGGTGCTGGATTTTATCAAATGCTTTTTCTGCATCTATTTAAATTATCATGTGGTTTTTCTCATTCCTTTTGTTTATGTGATGAATCTCATTGATTGATTTACAAATATTGTACCATACTTTGCTCTCCAGAATAAATCCCACTTGATCATGATGTATGATTTTTTTCATGTATTGCTGGATCCAGTTTCCTAATATTTTGTTGCAGATTTTAGTATCTAAATTCATCAAGGAAATTAGCCTATAATTTTCTTTCTTTGTGTTGTCTTTGCCTGGTTTTGGAATCAGAATTATGCTTGCCTCATAAAAGGAGCTTGAAAGTCTTCCTTTCTCTTAACTTTTTTACCATAGCTTGAGAAGAATAGGAGTTAGTTCTTCTTTGAATCCTTGGTAGAATTCAGCAGTGAAGCCATCTGGTCCAGGGCTTTTGTTTGTTGGGAGTTTTTTGATAACTTTTTCGATCTCATTTGTTGTCATCAGTCTGCTTAGGCTTTCTGATTCTTCCAGATTGATTTTTGAAGGATTATATGTTTTAAGAAATTTGTGCATTGCACCTAAGTTGTTTAATTTTTTGGCATACATTCTTTATATTATTTTCTTACAATATTTTGTATTTCTGTTGTGTCAGTTGTTATTTCTCCACTCTTGTTTCTAATTTTATTTATTTGTGTTCTCTCTCTTTTCTTTCTTGGTGAGTCTCATTAAAGGTTCATCAATCTTATTTACCCTTTCAAAGAACCAGCTCTTAGTTTCATTGATCTTCTGTATTGTTTCTTTATCCACTATGTCAGAGGTTGGAAACCTATGGTTCACGAGCCAGGTGTGGCTTTTTTGATGGCCGCATCTGGCTCGCATACAAATCTTTTGTTTTTTTTTGTATTTTTCTGAAGCGAGAAACGGGGAGAGACAGTCAGACAGACTCCCGCATGCGCCCGACCAGGACCCACCCGGCACGCCCACCAGGGGGTGACGCTCTTCCCACGAGGGGGCAATGCTCTGCCCCTCCAGGGTGTCACTCTGTTGCAACCAGAGCCACTCTAGCTCCTGGGGTAGAGGGCAAGGAGCCATCCCCAGCACCTGGGCCATCTTTGCTCCAATGGAGCCTCGGCTGCCGGAGGGGAAGAGAGAGACAGAGAGGAAGGAGAGGGGGAGGGGTGGAGAAGCAGATGGGTGCTTCTCCTGTGTGCCCTGGCCGGGAATCGAACCCGGGACTTCTGCACACCAGGCCGACGCTCTACCACTGAGCTAACTGGCCAGGGCCTCGCAGACAAATCTTTAATAAAAAAAACTATAACGTTAAAAATATAAAACATTCTCATATATTACAGTCCATTCATTTCCTACTGCTCATGTTCATGATTGCAGAGGGCTGGAGCCAATCACAGCTGTCCTCCAGGACAACAACAAATTTTTATTGGATAATGCATAATGTACATGAGTCTTTGTGAGGTCAGGAAGTAAACTTCCCTCTTTTTAATCAAGTAGTCATCTAGCTAATTGTAGAAACTCTTTAATGGAGAAGATGGCTGAAAGAAAAAAGATGAAGGGTATCGTACTTTTCAGCAGGAATGGACAGAGGAATTTGCCTTTGTGGAGAGAGCAGATTCTGCAGTGTGTCTAACATGCAATGATAAAATTACATCGATGAAACAGTCAAATATATAGTGGCACTTTGACAAATGCCATACTACATTTCCATCAAAATATCCAGCAGGGGACAGCAGGAAGAATGTATGTCAAGAGCTCCTGTGCAGAATGCAAGCTAGTCAGCAATAACTCCATGTTTAGACCCAACAAGGTGACTGGAATTTGGCTAGCTTTGCTGGTGCTTTAGCAATTGTGTAAAATGGAAAGCCATTCACAGATGGGGAGTATGCCAAAACATTCATGCTTGATGTTGTCAATGAACTTTTTGATGACTTTTTGGATAAAGACAAGATAATCAAATGAATAAAAGACATGCCTTGGTTGGTAAGAACTGTTCACGATTGTACCATCATGATGGCAAATCAAATTGAGGCAACAGAATTGAAGGACATAAGTGCAGCACCATTCTTTTCTCTCTCTTTGAATGAGTCAACAGATGTAAG
Organism: Saccopteryx leptura; assembly: GCF_036850995.1. NCBI lineage: Eukaryota > Metazoa > Chordata > Mammalia > Chiroptera > Emballonuridae > Saccopteryx > Saccopteryx leptura. Next base: position 57,867,376 of record NC_089516.1, on the reverse strand, counting down.
CTATTTATTCCAGTTCAGTGTGATTGCAAGGTATGCTCTCGGTTACACATTATGTGAGGAAAGACTTGCTGTTTTGCCTATGAAAGAGACAAAAAGAGGGGAAGATTTATTACAGTCTTTCACTGAGTTCGCTAAAGAAAAAAATCTACCAATGGAAAAACTTATTTTGGTGTGTACTGATGGTGCTCCGTGCATGGTGGGGAAAAACAGAAAATCTGTAGCGCTTCTTTGTGAACATGGAAAGAGACCCATCCTAAGTTTTCACTGCACTCTACATCAAGTGGCACTTTGTGCTCAGATGTGTGGCAAGCAGCTTGGTGAGGTGATGTCGCTGGTCATTCGGTTGGTCAACTTTATTGTTCCCCAAGCTTTAAATGATCACCAGGTTAAAACACTGCTGGATGAATTTGGGAATAATTATCCTGGTCTGCTTCTGCACAGCAATGTGCGATGGTTGTCAAGAGGGAATGTGCTCAACAGTTTCACAGTTTGTCTGAGCAAAATCTGGACTTTTCTTGAAATGAAAAATGTTGAGCATCCTGAGTTAGCTAACACTGAGTGCTCCTGAATTTCTACTATCTCATAGACATGACTGAACATCTGAACTAGCTCAATGTGAAAATGCAAGGCATTGGAAATACAGTCTTATTGCTTCAACAAACAGTGTTTGCATTTAAAAACAGCTGGAACTTTTCATCACCAACATTGAAGCAGGTCGTTTACTACACTTTGAAAAACTGGGAGAGTTAAAGATGCATGTACAGCAAGTGACCCTGTTCAACATCTTGATCTCCAGCAGCTAGCAGGCTTCACATCTAATCTGCAGTCATTCAAAGCATGTTATGGAGAATTTTGTGAGCCCAGTCATCTTTTTAAGTTCATTATCCATCCATACAAGTGTGCAGTGGACAGTGCCAACCTGAGTTACATCCCCAGTGTCTCCATCATAGATTTTGAGCTACAAGCAACTGACTTGAAGGCCTTAAATATGTGGGTGAATAAGTTCAAGTCACTTAATGAAGATTTGCAAAGACTTGCATGACAGCAAGCAGAGTTGGCAAGCAAACACAAGTGAAGAGAAATGAAAAAACTTCAACCCATGGACCAGCTGATTGTCAAAACTTGGAACGCACTTCCCGTCACATACCACACACTGCAGCATGTGAGTATTGCTGTACTGACAATGTTTGGCTCTATGTATGCATGTGAGCAGTCATTCTCACATCTAAAGAATGGTAAGACCAACCTACGATTATGTTTAATGGATGGAAGTCTCAACACCTGCATGAAGCTTAACCTCACCACGCATCAACCAGACTACAAAGCCATCAGCAAAACCATGCAGCACCAGAAGTTGCATTAATGGTAAGAAGTATTTTATTAATCATTATTTAGCAAAAGCATAACAACATTATTTAAAAAAAATTCAGAGACCTATTGTACTTTAAAAGTGTTGGTCTTACATAAAATGTACACATTTACTTGTATTTAGTGTTAAACATATCATATGGCTCTCATGGAATTACATTTTAAAATATGTGGTGTTCATGGCTCTCTAAGCCAAAAAGGTTTCCGAACCCTACTCTATGTCATTTATTTCCACTGTGATCTTTATTATTTCCTTCCTTCTACTACCTCTGGGCTTTATTTGCTGTTCTTTATCTAGTTCTTTTAGATGCAGGGCTAGGTTGTTTATTTTAGTTTTTTTTCTCTAGCTTTTTAAGGTATGCCTGTAGTGTTATGAACTTCCCTCTCAGTACTGCTTTTGCTGTGTCCCATAAATTTTGAGTTGTTGTATGCTCATTATCATTCGTTTCTAGGAATGTTTTTTTTTTATTTCTTCTTTGATCTCATTGTTAACCCATTTGTTATTTAATAACATGCTATTTAGTTTCCATGTGTTTGAGTATTTTTTAATTTTCCTGTTGTGGTTGATTTCTAGTTTCATGTCATTATGATCAGAGAAAATGATTGATATAATTTCATCTTTTTAAATTTGTTGAGACCTCTTTTGTGCCCTACCATGTGGTCTATCCTAGAGAATGTACCAGGACTACTTGAAAAGAATGTATATTCTGCTGCTTTAGTGTAAAAGATTCTGAAGTTATCTATTAAATCCAGTTGATCTAGTGCAGGGTTCGGGAACCTATGGCTCGCAAGCCAGATGCGGCTGTTTTGATGGCTGCATCTGGCTTGCAGACAAATCTTTAATAAAAAAAATAATGTTAAAAATATAAAACATTCTTATGTATTACAATCCATTCATTTTTTACAGCTCATGTTCATGGTTGTGGGTGGCTGGAGCCAATCACAGCTGTCCTCCAGGAGAACACCAAATTTTTATTGAATAATGCATAATGTACACAGGTCATTGTATGGCTATCACAGAACTAATTTTAAAATATGTGGTGTTCATGGCTCTCTCAGAAAAAAAGGTTCTCAACCCCTGAACTAGTGTGCCTTTTAATTCTGCTGTTTCTTTGTTAATTTTCTTTCTTGAGGATCTATCTAGTGATGTTAGTGGGGTATTGAAATCTTCTACTATTATAGTATTGCTGTTCATCATATACTTAAAGCTAGAATAGGAGTCTGTATCCCTGTTCAGATGCATAGACAATGGCAAAATTTGCCTAAAATGTATTTAATATATGAGGCTCTAAAAAAAGAAATGCACAGGAAAATGTTTTATAGGTATGTTAATCTTTGCTATTATTGGAATTTTAGCTATCTCAGCCATATACAAAATACAGAGTTTGTGCAAAACTGGCATGAATACTCTGAAAATTTACAAAATAGGCAAAGATTGATTGATAATCATATTGAGAGTCAAATAGTTGATTTACAACAGGCAGTAGTACTATTGGGAGATCAATTGGTAAGCTTACAACATCAAATAAAACTTAAATGTGATTAGTACATTACTACCTTTTGTGTAACCTGAGATCTATATAATGAGACTAATTTTCCTTGGAATAAAGTTAGAAGACATTTGCTTAATCAAGGTAATATATCTATGGAAATACAACATATATATGACACTTTCAGAGAAAAATTGAAAGTGCTTTCTAGTGCACCTTTATTAAGTAGTATTGCTGATGGATTATCTGAACTAAACCCTGTTAAACATTTACAATTATTGGAAGCTTCTACAATAAGTGCATTAATTGTTATTGCTGTTTTATGTTTTTTTATTTGCTTAGTCTGGAGAAAGAGCAGAAGCGACCTGACATCATTCCAAAGGACAAGCTTTCTTGTACACCATAATTTTACAGAATGAGTTAAAGAAAAATAAGGGACATGTTGGAGGAAAGCCAAAACACTGAATGACTTTCTTATCCCATCCTGAGAAGTTGAAGGTTGAGACCAAGAATACATGACTGAAGGCAGTTGCGTCCAGGGAAGGCTCAAGGACATGATGCTTGACCCTGCTGGAGCTTTCTGCAGGTCAGGAATCAGACTGCAGATGGTGTGGTTTTATGTTTCAGAAAGGGCAAGAGCAATCTAATCAATTTTGTAAAACTAAATAATAAAACTGTACACAGGATTTTGCTTGTTAGTTTCTTACACAAGATGACATATTTCTGTTTAGTAAACTGAATAGCTGATCTCCCTAAGGCACCTCAATCCTGAAGAGATTAGGGTCCTCCACTTGCAGTATTGTTGCTGCCTCATTCTTTTGCAGCTCTTCTTCATGAGACCCTGAATATGAACAACAGGGTGCATGTGGGAGTATGTTTTGCTGCCTCCCTACTTCTCACTTCAGAAAAGTACAAAAAAAAGAGTCAATTTTGTCAGCAATACTTTTTAAATTTCCATTTTCATGGAACACTTTTTTCCACCTTTTTACTTTTAACTTGTGTATATTTTCTATTTTGAGTTGGGTCTCCTGTAGACAGTATATATATATATATATATATATATATATATATATATATATATATATATATATATATATATATATATGTCATGTTTTATCATGTGTGATTTTGTGTGTGTGTGTGTGTGTGTGTGTGCTTTTAAGTGAATGGAGGTTAGATAATGAAACAGACTCCTGTATGCACTCAACCCAGATCTACCTGGCAACCTCAATCTTGGGCTGATACTTAAATCAACCACTAAGTTATCCTCATTGCCTGAGGCTGATGCTTGTACCAACTGCACTATACTCAGAACCTAGGGGTGAATAGAGCCATGAATTATAGGAGGGGAAGAGAGAGAGAATGATAAGAGGGCAGGGGAGAGAATCAGATGGTTGTTTCTCTTGTGTGCCCTGATTGGAGCATTTAATCAATATACATTTCAGGTTATTTTGGATGTGTACATACTTATTACTATTGTATTATTTAAAACCGTAATTCTCTTTCTCTTTATTTATTTTTTTCTTTGCTTATAAAAGGCTTTTTTTGTTGTTTTTTTTGTTTGTTTGTTTGTTTGTTTTTTGGTCTGGGTAGCTTTTTATTTCTCCTTCAATTTAAAATAATAGCTTTGCTGTAAGTTGTTTTTCATCACTTTAAATATTTCTTACCAATCACTTCTGGTTGGTTTGTTTCTGTTGAGTAGTCAGATGAGACCCTGGCCAGCTAGCTCAGTGGTAGAGCATCAGCCCATCGGCCCAGCATGTGGTAGTCCCAGGTTTGATTCCCAGCCAGGGCACACAAGAGAAGCACCCATTTGCTTCTTCATTCTTCTCCCTATACTTGCTCTCTGCCTCTCTCTTCCCCTCCCACAGTCAAGGCTCTATTGGAGTAAAGTTGGCCCAGGCACTGAGAACAGCTCTATGTCCTCCACCTCAGGCACCAGAACAGCTCTTGTTGAAACAGAGCAATGCCCCAGATGGGCAGAACATCATCTTCCGGTGAGCATGCTTGGTGGATCCCAGTTGGGCACATGCAGGAAGTCTGTCTCTCTGCCTCCCTGCTTCTCACTTCAGAAAAATACAAAAAATAGTCAGATGACAGCTTTATGGGTGCTCTTTTTTAGGTAATTATTTATTTTTCTCTAGAAGCTTTTTGGGTTCTTTCTCTAAGCTTTGGCATTTTAATTATAATGTGTCTTGGTGTGGGTTAATTTACGTTCATCTTTACTTGTACTCTCTGTGCTCCTTGAACTTTTATAACTATTTTCTTCCCTAGATTAGGAAATTTTTATGCTATAATTTCTTTAAACAAGTTCTCTGTCCCTTGTTTGTTCTCTTTTCCTTCAGTAACCCCTATGATGCAAATGCTGTTTCACTTCATGTTGTTGCAGAGGTCTCTTAGATTTTTTTCAACTTCCTAGAACCTTTTCATTTTCTCACATGCTTATGTGCTTACTCAGTTCTTGTCCTCTAAATTGATTATTTGAGCCTAACCAGACAGTGGTGCAGTGCAGAGAACATCAGACTAAGATGCAAAGGACCCAGGTTCAAAATCCTGAGGTTGCTGGCTTGAGCACGAACTTATCTGTCTTGCACTTGGGCCCACCAACTTGAGCTCAGTGTTGCTGGCTTGAACATAGGGTCATAGACATGACACCATGGTTGTTGGCTTGAGCCCAAGATTGCTGGCTTGAGCCTACGGTTGCTTGTTTGAGCAAGGGGTCACTCACTCTGCTGGAGCCCCCTGATCAAGGCACATATGAGAAGGCAAACAATGAACAACTAAGGTGCCACAAGGAAGAATTGATGCTTCTCATCTCTCTCCTTCTCTCCTTGTATGTTGCTGTCTGTCTCTCTATCTCTCTCTGCCTCTGTCTCTCTCCAACAACAACAAAAATAATAAAAAAAATAAATTGCTGATTCAACCTTCTGTTTCATCTAACCTGCTTTTTTTTGTCGCAGAGACAGAGAGAGTCAGAGAGAGGGACAGACAGACAGGAAGGGAGAGAGATGAGAAACATCAATTCTTCATTGCGGTTCCTTAGTTGTTCATTGATTGATTTTTCATATGTGCCTTGACCAGGGGGCTACAGCAAACCAAGTGACCCCTTGCTTGAGCCAGCGACCTTGGGCTCAAGCTGGCGAGCCCTGGCCAAACCAGAGGAGCCCACACTCAAGCTGGCGACCTCAGGGTCTCAAACCTGGGTCCTCTACATCCCAGTCTGATGCTCTATCCACTGCGCCACTGCCTGGTCAGGCTCATCTAACCTTCTTTTGATTCATTCTAGTGCAGTCTTCATTTTAGATAATGTACTCACCATTTTTTACCAGTTCTTTTTTATGGTTTCAATGTCCTTTTTAATGTTTATTATCTCTTTAAGTTCTTACTGAGATTATCCATTAATATCTTTGAGCATCTTAATAATCATTATTTTAAACTTTTTGTCTTGTAGTTTAGATTAATTTAATTTTTTTCTGGGTATTTTTCCTGTTGATTCATTTATACTATGTTTATTTTTTTTTTCTCATTTAATCTGTGTATTAAGTAGCTCTTCTCTGACTCCCAAGTTTGTTTTGATGTCCTTATGAGGAAAGTGGGGTCAGTGGTACAAACCTCCAAACCCCCTGAGCTACATTTTCTGGGAATGTTTTTTGAGTGTTATAGCTTTCCCTCTATTGAATGTGATTCCTGAATGCTATTGGCTTTTTTATAGGTGGAGTTAACCCTTCAGGCTGGTTGGGTCTAAGGATCAACCTTGATCACATGTGTTTGACTCTGTACAGTGTTAGTTTTCTGTAGTATAGTTATTCTCAGCAGGGTCTGGTGTTTGCTGGACTCTCCATTTGGGCATACTGCTTGTGTGGCTAGTTGATTTAATGCTGGTGTGGTCTGCAACCCATTACTGGTGGTGTTGGTTCTGGGACTTCTTGGGTGGGGTTCGGGTATGAGTGGAAGCAAAATTTTGTTTGTAACCCACCATGAGCTACCTGCCTGGAGCTACCACTCTGTTCACTGCTTATGTCTGTGTTTTCTGTGTCTGGGTATGTGTGGAATGGTCCAACCTGTCTATAATGATTAACTTCCTTCTACTTAGAGCTGAGAGAAATTTTGTAAAAGGCTCAAACTCCTGAAGATTTGCTTCCACTTTTCAGCTTCTCTACTTTCCTTTTGAACTGTCTTGTCTTCCCACAGAATCTTCTGTAGAAAGACTGTAGAGTGGGATCAGATCAGCTTCACCCCACCAACCTTTGCATGGGTATCAAGCTTGGTGGGTTGGGACAACTGATATTGGGAGGACACTGTTAGGAGGACCTCCTACTCGGTGAGTCCCTCGGTAAGTCAGTCAGTATTGGAAAGTGGCTTCTACTCCAGAGACTAATTCCCCTGCCACTGCTGTATATTCCAATGCTATTTCTCTCCAGAAAGTGAGCAGAAGGTTCAGGGTAAGTGAGGCCAATAGTACCCTCTGCAGAAGTTTTTTCAGCTGAGGTTCCACTTTTCTCAGGGAAGATGATTGAGAGAGTTTTCTACTAAAGCTTACTGTGGTCCTGCTTAAAGGAGTTAGCTAAACCTTTTGACTGGTCCAACCAATAGGCTCCAAGTGACTCACACTTTGTATGTCTGAGTTCTAAGCCTCTCACCCTTCTCTATGTTGGTCAGAAACCTGTGGTGCAGGACATCTGGGACTTGTGCTGTCTGACCATGAGGCTTTACCTCATCCAGTGTGTGCAAGCTGCTTCACAGTTGTTGACCATAAGAAGCAGAATAAACCTCAGCTGAGTTTTGTGCCTAGTGAGCTCTCCCTTTTGGTATGGTGCTACTAATGCTAGTTGGATCCTGCTCTGATGTTTTCTGTGTTAAATTTGGTCATTTTCTCTTGCGAATCTGTATTATGTCTATTTGATTATTAAACCAACCAGAAGAACTTTGAAGGCAGAGAGATGTCTGTTCCTCTCCCATATATGCATATTATATTATGAATAGATGTATAATATATATAAACTATAGTTTAGTTATATATTTATATTAACTTATGTATGTATATATCATAACAAAATATTTTTGTTATTTGAAGAAAACATTGATTAAAAAATCATAGAAGAAATTTTTAAAAATTAAAATCCCCCCTTGACCCATTTCAATTTGGTTTATAATTCTAAATTTAAAATGCTATTGCCAAAGTTAATAATGATGTCCATGTTGCTAAATCTATGAAAATGTTTCTAGTTTCCTTATATAAAAGTTTTCAATAGCATTCTACAAAGTTAAACAGCCCTTCCTGGAGCAATTTTTTCTTTCTTTTAAAAGTTCTTTCCCTTAGCCCAAAATAGAATTTTTATTTCATTCTAAATCACAAAAGATTTGTAAATGGTCTCAGATTCTTTAACTATATAAGGTAAAATCAGTATCACTTCTATGAGTGGGGTTAATTTTCTGATTGGCTTTTTTATGCCTTCTTTTTATTGTGACAAAGTAGCCATTTTACATTTAAAGTATTAAAATTCAGTGGTAATTGAAATAATTGGCTGTTGGTCACTGGGTTCATTCTACCTATCTGGTTTCAGATAAATGTATCAAAATGAGTAAGCAAATAGTTGCTCTAGTGCCCTAATTCTATTTTTGACTTGATCACACTGAAAAGAAAGTAATATCCACAGGTTCAATTATGAGCAGTAAGTTGACTCTTTGAATAGCCCACCTAATAAGAAACATACCAACCTTCCTTTTGTGGGGAAATGAGACCTTAAGATGTAGCACTATACTTGCCTCTTATCAGGGAAATTTGTAAAAGAATTTGAAATAAACTAAAGTGGCATATTCAGAAAAGGTAGACATCATCTAAATCTGATTCTATGAGGTTTGCCTTTCTTATCATCTTTTCAGTTGTTTATAACACTGTATGTTTTAAATAACTGATAAAAATACAAATAATTCTTGTCCGAATACTTTGTTTCTTCTGATGGAGAATCAATTCACTTCTTTTCCCATCCAGAAGATAACACTATTTTTCATTTATTTGTAATTCATTTTAGTGTACCTGATTGATCTATATAAGTGTGGTACTTAGAATTCTCTGTTGAGCCAGCTGTAACATCTTATTGGTTCCTTTGTTAATTAATTAATTAAAAACTTTTAAATCTTTTCTTTTTATATTTGTGTCAATGTAACTGCACAGAAATTCCATTTCTTTAATGTGACCCTTTCTCTTTTTTGCCCATGCACTCCTTTCTTTAAACATTAAGACCTAAGGACATCAAATTCTGGTCAGTATGAAACTTTCTTAAGAACAAAACCTCAGGTCTGTTGACCACAGAAACACAGTTTGAGTCAAGCTAAAGATAACAGGTCTTTATTTTTAACTTATTGGGGTGATATTGGTTATTAAATTATATTGGTTTCAAGTGTACAGATCTATAATATATCTTTTGTATATTGTATTGTGTGTTCATCACTCCAAGTAAAAATATCATCTTGATTTCAGTTGTGTTTCAGCTCCAGGCCCATGACAGTGGACCATGTCCTCATAAAACCAGAAAGAACAATGCCATGTCTGACATCAGGACTTGATACAATGGCTGCCACAAATCAGTAGAGTACATGACCCCAATTCTTTTAGCCATCATGACTAATAATTTTCCCTCTATAAAAATAATCCCCTGCAAACTATTAGGAATAACTTAAACCTTGTCATTTCTTTTCTTGTTTGCTGAAGGTAATTCTCAATTTTGCTTGTTTTTTTTTGTTTTTGTTTTGTCTTATTTCCCTGACAATCTGATGATGTAATGCTTTATTTTTATTTTATTTTATGGCTGATTAGTTATTCCTCATTGGTGGCAGCAATGACTGAAAATTTGTTTTATGATCTGACCACTTAGTGATTATAAAGATCTTGTTTTTAGTAAGTTGGTCGGTAAGATACTACAAAAAAATATGACCAATTAGCTTCTGTCTATTTTGAGATGAAATTGTAAGGTATTTTCCACCAAGGAAGAAAAAAGGACATAGCCACCAAGTGTGGACAAGCAAAAAGCTTTATTTAGAGCACTCCCGGGTGAGGTTCACTGGTCCGCAAGACAGGGGCCAGGGAAGTCACGCAGCTTCTCCTGCCCTGGGGTAATTCATAGTGTTGGTAGGGTGGTGGTGGTGTGATAGGTCGTGGCAAAATTTCATTAGACAGTTGTTTTTTCAAAATGCTCCTGGGCCATTTCTTTTGGTGGTCATGGGTGTGGATGGTTTCCGTCAAAGTCCCCAAACCTGGTTCCTCATGTGACCTTCTTTCATTGCCAACTGACCTCACAGAAATAAATTAAGAATTTGAGCCTATTAAGAATAAATTGGGCTCTTTAGTATTTAGAATAGTACGTTTATTGTGTTTCTAAATATTTAATGTTTCTTGATGTTAAGCTAAAATTGGAAAATTTTAGCAAGAGGTTCTTTCTCTCTTTGTATGATTAAAATTTTATAACTGAGAAAAGCTATTACTTTTTATTGTGCTGAGTGTAAAATATTATCTTATCTCCAGAAAGAACTAATAAATTCAATCTTGAAATTTCTTCTTAGATTACAGGAGATCTGTTCTCATTGATTTATATAGATAAATACATACATAGAAAATAAAATATACGTAAAATCCCCAAAAGATAGAGAAATTGAACTATTAATACATTAACATACTATATTTAAAAATAATTAATCTCATATAAACTAACTTAGAAACACTTTAGGAGTTCAATTTCATATAATGAAAGTAAATTTTTTGTAAATAGTAGTTAAATGATTTTAGTTAAATAAAACTTTCATGTCTTCTTTAACTTGCCAGCATTAAGTATATTATACAACCATATATTTTATTTCACTTCACTTAGGTTTGTTTTTGACCAAGTAAGGTAATATCACTACTCAATAATTAAGATTATGAAAACTGAAAACTGTGCTCAACAATATTTAATCATTATTCTGATATGTTTCATTTTCTAAATTTTATTTATAGATTTTAAAGAGAAAGGAAGGGAGAGACGGACAGACACATTGATCTGTTCCTATATGTGCCCTGACTGGGAAATGAACTGGCAATCTTTGTGAATAAGAATGAAGCTCTAACCAACTGATCTATTCTGCCAGGGCCTGATAGGCTTTCACAGTAATTTTATTTTGTAGTATGTCAGTATGACAGCCTGAGGATAATTGTCAAGGTAGGTAGGTAAATTAAAACCTGAGGTATTAAATTAAGTAAAAATATAAATATTTTTGAATACCTACATAAATTTTAAGCAATTGAAACCTTGATTACGTGGACGTTCAGAATAAAAAACCCTAAGATGTACCTGAGAGGTATGCAGATTTACTTGAGTTAATAGGCAATTTTAGCTACAGGCTCAAGAGAAACTTCTGATCCTTCCTTTAACAATCTAGAAGTTGAATTAGAGACATTGCCCATAATAAGAGATTACCAGAGATAATGTCTTTTGACCTATCCATAGGTCAGGGAAAACTTATATTTTTCAATGCATGGTTTTATCATCTTGTAATGACCTTTTTGTGTCCTCAAGATGCATTATCTTATCCTTAGCTCAGAATGTCTTATTCACCTTAATCACCCATTCTATCTTTGAACCTCTCCTGCATTTGAGGTCTCAGACTCTCCTGTGTGTGTGGGACTCCCATATATATGCATGAGTTTAATTTGGTTATTTTCTTTTGCTATTCCATCTCATGTTTCTTTGAATATTAGACTAGCTAAAAGAACCTTGATGGAAGAGAAATGTGTGTTTCTCACCCACAATTACTAAGTGTAATTTTAAACTTATATTTTTGCCTCTTATATTTATGTTATAGAGCAGTAGTTTTCAACTGCTGGTCAGCGGACTGGTGCTGGTGCAGGTTCACCAGAAATTCCATGCTGGTCCATAAATGAGTTAACCAGTGGCATTAACTCATTTACAGTATATAGACTGGAGTTTGAAAACCACTGCTATAGAGTTCAAAATATAAATCATGTTAATGTGTTGATTTTTGTAACACCAATCTGTATAAAATATATGTATGGCTATAACAAAATACTGCTATGTGTACTCATGAGCTTTGGTAATTGGCAAAAATATTTTTATAACATAGTTATCAATTATTTTCCTCCATATTTCTCTGTAAAATGGTATTTCAGTGCATTAGTAAAAGAATATAATTAATATAAATAATTGATACTATATTTTAAAGCTAAAGTGATAGAAAAATAAAATTGTATATGCATTTGTGTTTGTAGAAAATAATTTGGACTTTCCCAGAGAGAAGACCTGGCCTTTACCCTTGGCATTTGGAAGATAATTTTAGGCCCTTTGAATGTCTCAGTGTTGCCAGTAGAAATGAGGTTCTTCCACATAGTCACAAGAAAAGCATTTTGGGGACCCACTCATGATAGGATGAGGTGTATGGCAAGATTTATTGGAGCTGGAGCAAACACAAAGGACTGTTCCCAAGTGCCCAGTGTCTTATCAATGACTAGGTGACTTAGCTTCATTCCTCTGTGGAAGAAGTCCAGCCTTGTATTCACGAAGCCCAGAGGAAGGGCCAGAGTCTAGAATATTGTTCCAATACCTGGCTTTGGTAGGGTATCTAAAGCTGTCATAGTTCAGTTTAGTCCAGGGGTCTCAAACTCGCAGCCTGCCCACCAATTTTCTGCGGCCCGCAGACTAATCAAACTTTGTGGATTAGTCTGCGGGCCAGTCTGCGGCCGCACAAAATTGGTGGGCGGGCCGCGAGTTTGAGACCCCTGGTTTAGTCCATGCCAAAGCTGACTCCAGCTCAGTTTCTATTTCAATCCAGCTAACTTAGTCTCTTCTTGGCTGCACTCCAGTCAGTGCTGTGCTGCTGCACCCAAGCCTGTGCTTGTAGCCTACCCAAACTTGGGCCAGCACAGCTGCAATAGGCCCATGCTTGGAGCAACATGGCTTCTATGGAGGAAGAACATGCAAATAAACAGGTGATTGCTTGTTACTGAGTGGGGCCTTTGTTGATATTTGATTATATTACCTTGGGCTTGGGAAGAAGTAAGGTTTCCTTCAAACTAACCAGTATCTTTCTTAATTCTCTGTGGGCTAGTGCTGGGTCCTCCCTCTATTTGGGTGTCTCATACCCTTATCTAATTCAATCTTTTTCCCAGGCTAGATACTTCTGTTCTATGGTCACCATCTTGGTTCTTACTTCACATGCCTCAAAGTAGAAGGACTTCTAGAACACTGTGCCATCTTGGCTTCAATTGTTCATGTGCCTAGCAAAGAAATATCACCTTTATATTGGACAGCCAGTCCTTCTTCCTTACACAGGGAGACAGAGGCATGTTAATCCTTTTGGTGGGGATTCTACTATCCCCTGGAGTGTTTGAAACTGCAAATTCCAGATTTAAGCCTGATTAAGTGTAACTTCCAGACTCAATCAGGTTCAGCCAGTATAGCTTTCTTCTCTTTTGTTAATTTCTAGCTGCCTATGATAACATTAGAAACACCTGTTATTGTTTGCCAGGGCCAGCCTTGTATTATAATGGATAGTCTAACAATGTAATTTTAATTGGCAGCCAGTATATCCATATCATCTTAGGATAGAGGATAGCTGTAATGCAGGATGTTGAGACCGGGCAGATGTACACTGTATTTGGTCAGTCCAAAGAACATATATGGAACTGAAGGGCAGTGAGCATTCTCATTTATTCAGTCTCACAGTGGCATGTGAGTGGACAGATATGGGGAATACTCACAGCCTCTTATGGGCTGCTTAGACAAAAGTGGCATTTGGTCAAAAGCTGTGTCTCTGATTACATAATGTGTTTACATTAAGGCAGTGCACAAAGTCCTGCATCCTTGATTATGTCAGAAGTTATGGCTATGCATTCAATAACAACTGAATAAGCCTATCTTCAATCATGTTTCCACACTAGTCATACCAGGAATTACATAAAGTGTCATATAAAAAAGACACTGTTCTTTGTGGGCTTACCAGCTTGAGCACAGGTCAACAGTTTGAGTGGGATCATAGACATGACCCCATGTTTCTGGCTTGAGCCCAAGGTTGCTGACTTGAACAAGCGGTCACTGGCTCAGTTGAAGCCTCCCCTTCAGTCAAAGTGCATATGAGAAAGCAATTAATAAACAACCAAGGTGCCACAACTATGAGTTGATGCTTCTCATCTCTATCCCTTCCTGCCTTTTTGTCCCTGTCTGTTTGTCTCTCTCTCTTTTTTTCTCTCAAAAACACACACACAAAGAAAACAGTGCTCTTTAATTCTGTCAGGACAAACCATTTTTAATGAATATAGATTGGCTTTACCTTTAAAGCCAATGTTTATAAAACCCTCTTAGAAAAAGTGGCCAGCTATGTGGCTTTTAGGATGCTGGCCTTAACATGGTTGGAGGAAAGAGTCCATTCATTTAGGACAGGACTTTTAAGACATGTTGAAGACCCTGAAAAAAAAAAGAAATTTACTCAAATTCATAAGAACTATATGTATAATCTGGTGAAGAGCATTTTTTTGGACTTTTTCTCTAAATTTGGGATAAGAAAATATAAAGAGTTAGAAACCTCAGAACTAATTTAAAGTCCAATCCAAGTTTAACTATAAAAATTTCCATACCTGTGATGGCACAGCAGATAAATCATCAACCTGAAATGCTGAGGTCACCTGTTCAAGACTCTCAGCTTGCCAGGTCAAGGTACATATGAGATGCTTCCTCTTTCTACCCTTCTTTCTCTTTCTACTTTCTCCAAAATTAATAAATTAAAAATAAAACTTTAAATTTTTCAGACAGAGAAATTAATTTTTTGGTCTCAGTAATTTTTCAATATGGTATGGCTCTAAATTTGCAAAGCAAACTCAGGAAAGACCATATAACAAATTAACACTATCACTGCATCTACATAAATGATCAGGACAAACCTACTGAAATCAGTTTTATTTTATGACTAAGAATAATCTTTTTTCATTATTAAAATCGGCATATTACTCAGGTATATATTTTATTTCACTTCACTTAGATTTGTGCTTTGATAAACTAAGTGGTGCTGTTAAGAAAGATTGTAAAAAACTGGAATGGGACAAAATTTTTGGTCTACAATGAAAATTTAGATGTTTTCTAAATCTGAGTTTTCTGATTCTATTTTTTAAGCTTATTACAATTTTGTATCTTGTTGGTAATTGATAGGCATGCAAATGACAGTTTTTCATAAACATGCAAATACATTTTATGCAATAGAGGAACAATTAATTCCCCTTCCTCGGAACAAAAATGCATTTTTGGAAGTTAATTTCAGTAATACTGATTGATTTTCACTTTAAATATTTCTTTGACTTGGTCATTTTCAAACTGGTGAATTAATATTCTCAGAAAATATCTTAATTAGAAAACAGGTTTGTAAATTAATTTAGGCTGACAGCACAAGAAGGAAGTTATGAAACCCCCTGTTAGCCATTACATAAATTGATTAGCCCAGGGTCTATTGGAGTGTAGGCAAAAACAAGTAACCAAGACAGCAGAAATAATAATAGCATACAATTGTAAGGAAGGAAACCACAGGCCAAACTGAAAACAGAAGGCTAGTGTATTCCAAAAGGAAACTTTATTTTTAAAAAGCCTGGGTGCAAGCAGGCTGAGACCAGCAAAAGTTGTCAGCCCCGAGCTGCAGGAGGGGGCAGTAGATACAGGGGTTAGGGGCAGATTAGCATATCATGGTTTATGGCCTTGGTCACTAATTTACAATGAGCCGGGGATTTCAGGAGGGGGATTCAGCTGCAGTAACATCTTCTCCACAAGTTCTTCTAATGTAGCACAGACCTAATCAGTATGGTCTTATGTGGTATCCTTTTTAAATCTTCAATACAGCTGAGGTCAGGTATCTCCCAGGAGCAGCTGGGTCCTGGCATACCTGGGAATTACCTGTGAAATTGCTCACATGGACTCTCTGTTTTCTTTTTGTTTTTCCTTTGTTTGTTTGTTTTTTGGAATACAAAGTAAAGATTTAGGATTCATGATCTAGACTCCTTCAAGACTGGCTGTCTCCTTTTCTAACCTTAAGGTCAGGTTCCTCTCAAATGTTTATTCCCAAGGACACTTCTCAGATTTTGCTGTGAAGGCAAACATCTTGCTGCATTTCAAAGGGAAGGCCAGGAAGCTAATAAAAAAGAATAGCAAGCAAATTAACTACAGCCTTATAGTGAGAAATGAGAATGTTCTGTTTCCAGCCCTTCTGCCTCCTTCGGGCCTGCATTGTTCTTGAGATGGCAGCTGAGTAGTCATTTTATGTATCAATAATGAGTAAGAGTCACAAGATGTAGAACTTTCATTCCTTCACAAGATAACTTATTGCCATGTATCAAGTTTTTAGTTCACAAAGCAAAATGACAACCCTACAACAATCTCTCAGAAACAAGAAAAGGCAATGACAACAAGGAAGTGAAGCAGATGGCTAGATGAAAATTAACTGCTTACCTAATCAAAGACCAATCCGTGTGACTGATGGACCTCCTATCTTTTACTTGTGATTACTCATGAATTTTGCTTGTCTGCAAGCTATCAAAGAGTTTGGGCTTTTGAGCAATACCTTTCCAT
Organism: Saccopteryx leptura; assembly: GCF_036850995.1. NCBI lineage: Eukaryota > Metazoa > Chordata > Mammalia > Chiroptera > Emballonuridae > Saccopteryx > Saccopteryx leptura. Next base: position 57,850,926 of record NC_089516.1, on the reverse strand, counting down.
TTCTACTGGGTGGTGCCATATTTCAATAAAATAGCCATTCTTTTTTCATTATAAACCCTCATGTCAGGCCTCATTGACTCCCTGTGCACAGGAGGGCATAAACTCTTATATAGCTGGTTCAATTACAATGATATAGTACTGATTCCTTAATTAATTAATTATTTTTAAAAATTATTGAAATGTATTCACTTCATATTTGTATGAGATCGTGGTTTTACCTTAACAACAAGAAGCTATGTCTTAACAGTGTTTTCCAGTCCCTATGTTTGTTCCAATATCTAGGAGCTGAGCTATATTCATCTATTACTTAAACTTCCAAATTGATCAAAAAAGTTTCTGTTTAGTTTGATATTTATTATCACTTAACATTATTCACATTTTAGATAAAATATAATAATGAGACATTTTATGAGATTACAAAACATTCTTTAAAACTCATTTTCAGTTTTCTCAAGAAGAAAAAGAAATGAAATTGTTGCCAGTGACATGGCACCAGGTGTTAGACTGCTGGAGTCAGACCAGACCTTGATTCACAAACCTTGGTACTTATGTTCTGGCTATGAAAGAATTCAAAGACAAGACTCAAAATATAAGGGAAAAATTATTTAGAAAGTCACAGAGGTAGAGAAAGCGAACTGTAGAAGAAATGGGCTCAGGAAACAAGATACTGAGGCAAAAGAAAAGCCCTTGATACAATGGATAGAGTGTTGGACTGGGATGCAGAGGACTCAGACTCAAAACTCTGAGATTGCTGGCTTGAGTGCAGCCTCATCTGGCTTGAGCATGGCCTCACCAGCTTGAGCACAAGGTTTCTGGCTTGAGCATGGGATCATAGACAAGACCCCATGGTCGCTGGTTTGAGCCCAAAGGTCACTGGCCTAAAGTCCAAGGTCTCTGGCTTGAACCCAAGGTTGCTGGCTTGAGTAAGGTGTCACTCACTCTGCTGTAGCCACCCAGTCAAGGCACATTTTAGAAAGCAGTCAATGAACAACTAAGGTGCTGCAATAAAGAATTGATGCTTCCTTCCCTACCCCCACCCCCCGTAACCACCACACTCCTGTCCATGTCTCTTAGTCTCGAGAGGGGGAAGGGGAGGGGGAGGGGTACAAAAAAAAACTGGATAAAGGGTGACGGAGGACGATCTCTCTTTTGGTGATGGGTATGCAGCAGAACTGAATGACAAGATAACCTGGAAATGTTTTCTTTGAATATATGTACCCTGATTTATTGATGTCACCCCATTAAAATAAAAATTTATTTATAAAAAAAAAGAATTGATGCTTATCATCTCTCTTCTTTTCTGCCTGTCTGTTCCTATATGTCCCTCTCTCTCCCTCTCTGTCACATAAAAAAGGCCCTTGGATCTTTAGATAAAGAGAGAGGCAAGGAAAACATGCCTGGGGAAAGGGCATGGGGAAAGGTCCAGGTGTCCTTTGTAGAGAGAGCTGTGTTTGGTCTTCCATACTAAGGTCTTAAGGGATTTTAAATGTGGGGACTTTAGAGATTCCAGGGGTGACCTCAATAGAATATGTATGTCCTGGCTATTTGGCTCAGTGGTAGAGAGTCAGCCTGGCATATAGATGTTCTGGGTTCAATTTCTATCAGGGCACAAAGGAGAAGTAACCATCAGCTTTTCCACTCCCCTTTTCTCTCCCTCTCCTGAAGCCATGGTTCAGTTGAAGAACTTGGCCCTTGGCACTGAGGATGGCTCCATGACCTGTACCTCAGGTCCTAAAATATCTTTGTTTCTGAGCAATGGAGCAATGGCCCCAGATGGGCAGAGTATTGCCCTATACAGGACTTGTCAGGTGGATCCCAATCAGGGCACATGCAGAATCTGTTTCTCTGTCTCTCTGCTTCTCATTTAAGAGAAATAAAAAAATAAAAATAAATTAATTTAAAAAATATGTATAAGCTTTTCAGTTGTGTCCTTTTAGGGATCAGTAGTCAATGAAGCTGGATCTTATTTCAAATAATGATATTTGTTATATGGTTTTCCTGCATTTATGGGCCTAAAGATGAAAAACTACTGAGGCCTAGATGTTATCCTTAGGGGTTAATTCTTAAGGAAGTGGTTGTGTAAGTTCCCACATTGGGAGCTACATGAGACCATTCTTCTGCCCGTTGATCCTCCTTCAAGAGGTCTATCATGTGACCAGTGACATCAGAGTGGAAGAAAAGTCATCCTGGGGGATGAGGTCACAGCCCAGTTTTGCCTGTAGCTAGGTACTGGGATCTGTCCACTTTGGTGACCTTCAATATCTGGCCATTGTCCTTGATCTGCTCATATCTGTTTATCTGTCTACCACAAAAATCTCACAAAGATGTCATTAAGATTACATATTTAAAAGATCTGTATATATCTTGTCGTCTACTGTTTCTCAAATGACTCACTGTTTGCATTTTGGAAGGGCAAGCCTTTGGTGTGCCTTATTGCCTTACATATTTGTGGTTTTTAGCTCCTCTGACCCCAGTGCTAAGTGCTAATTGAAATCCACACTCATTTGAAAGTCAAAATAACCTGCACACATTTCCAAATGCCCCTGGAAGAGGGAAGTTCTACTTCTAGCTTAGAACCAACTAATTCTTGTTTATTTCAATTTAAGTAGACAGTTAAATAGATATTTTGGAAAAATGCTTTAAGTCTGATAATTTACAATAATCCCATAAGTGGATAATTTGCCTTAGGCCATTAAGACCTAGAATTATCTGTCAGCAAGCAATTTCTCTACCTTCAAAAATAAGCATAATTACAACACTAACTAGTAACTTGCCAATAATTTTAGTAACTGAAACAAATAGGTGAACAAAATCACTAATGTATATGTAATATAAATAAAGCCAATTCAAAATGCATTTGGAGCTTTGTAGGTCCATTGGCCGCTGCCCTTATGGCCATGCAGATGCAGGTTCTCATTGGATTTGGATTTGGGCAGATGATAAAGGAACTGTGGAGCCAAAAAATGGTGGGCTATTTTGTTTGTTAGGGAGGGCCTCAGGGCTGTGTCCATGGAAACCTAAATGTGTTCTTGGTGCATCCTGTCCATCCAACAAGGGAGCCCATGCTTCCCTCTGATTGCAGTCCAAGAGTCTACCACACCATTGAATGATCAGTCCATGATAGGCCAACTTTCTGTGCAAATCACCAAGGTAAATGTCCATTACAGGCAAATAGGTTCAAATAGGGTCTCAGGTCCTTCCCCTCATTTCTGCCATCATATCATCTCTGAAGACACTGCCCCAAGGAGGAGTGCATGGCAACAGTGGCCAACCTCTCCACCTCAGCTCCAGAGAGCATGATGCCATCAATCCTTATGTCCCACAATTGCAGCAACCTTACCAGGGGATTAATAGGTACCCTTTGCTGCTAGGTTTGTACCTTCTGGATGACCTCTGGCCAAGCTCTGAGTGTGTGGATAGCAGCTTCAGCCTGAGCCCCCTCATCCTCAGAAGAGGAGCTGGAAATAACTTCTCCCACTGACTCCAAGCCACTCTGCAGGCACAGCTTCATCTTTGGCTCTTGTTGCTGCCGGCTCTAGCTCTGAAGATGAACCTGTAGTTGTTTCTCCAACAACTGCTGCTTCCAATGTTCAACTCTAAGGGCAAAGTGCAACTCATGAACCTATAGATCGCTCCAGTTCCAGGCAACATTGGTGCTCAGCAGCTCTTGAACCCAGTTGGCCTCCTTTTCCAGTAGTCACTTCAGTTCAAGCTATTGCTGGTTCTCAGCCTTTAGCCTGAACTGCAGTTTTCAGATTTGCAGCTCTTTCTTCAGTGGAGGTTCCAGCTCATGCCATTGCTGCCCCTTGGTTTACAGATCATTCTGGAGCTCTTAACCTCAGGCAGCCTCTCACAGGGTTGTAAAAAACAGCCAGCCCACAATATCCCGAAAGACAACCATGGGAAACCATGCACTGAGGAGCAACGACCAGTCTTCTACTCCACCCTTCAAGGGTGTCTTTGGCTCAATACCAACGTGATCCGAATCCTGCCAGCTGCACCGGATGTAAGGCCAGTGGCTGCCACTGTCATGGCCATGCAGAATGAAGGTTCTCATTGGATTCACACAGACAGTAAATAAACTGTGGAGCTGGAAAATGGTGGGCCATTTCATTTATTAAAGTCTCATAACGGTGGAGAAGCAAACAGGCAGGAAAAACTGCTTTTTCCTTTCCTCAGGGCTCCCAAGCCTCAACTTGGTGTCCAGTTCCACAACTGGAACTCTGTCTCATGACTCTCCCTCCAGACTCACAGGTCCCCACCAACCTCAGCCCTCTCCAGCAAAATAGGCCAGGTAAAAATATCCCCTCTCCAGCAAAAAAATCGCACCCCCACCCCGCCATGGCAGCAGGCAGTTCACAATTTGCAATCTGCTGCCCTGAGGGCAAACACCTGTAGCCTTCCATGGAGTATACACACATGGTGCTGCCTTGCACCAGTGCAAAATACAAGCAAGCACACCTAAACATACTTTACAAACTTGTTTGCTCAACAAGCTTCCATCCCAAAGGAACTGATTGCCTTGTTTCTCTCATTCTTCAAACTCTTGGCAGCAGTGAGAATGAAAATGGCACCAGGTGTTAGACCAGCGAGGTCAGGTTGGACCTTGGTTTAGCAACCTTTGTACTTGAGTCCTGGCTAGAAAAGAATTCAGAGTCAAAGCTCAAAATATAAGAGAAAGTTTAATTAGATAGTCACAGAAGAGGAATGGGCTCTAGGAAACATGTTACAGAGGCAAAACCAGGGGACCTTAGGAGATAAAGAGTAACCTGCCTGAGGGTATGGGGAAAGAGAGAATGCTAAGTCTGCTGTCCTAAGAGCTTTGAAAGGTAAAGATTTTAGGGAGGTCCCAGGGGAGGATTTTAATAAAATATTCATCAGCTTTCCAGGTGTGCATTTTCAGAGTCATGGTCTCCACTGACTGGTTGGGTGCCAGGGAATAAAGTGCTTAATCAATGCAGCTGGTCATGAGGTTGGCCACAGAGGTCAGCTTGTCTGGTTTTGCTGCTTTTCTGGCCTGGAACTGAAACACAACTGAGACCTGGCCTTTCCTCTGGTGATTTTTTTGTATGTGGCCCATCGCCCTTGCTCTGCTCATGTCTAACTGCCTACCACAATATTATTAAATGGGAAAAATAACTTTTGGACTGGGCCTAAGGCAGCATTGTATTACAAACAAGTGTTTGCAAAGCTAACAGGGAAGCAAACATTAAGACTAGGAGACAGCAAATTAAATATTTTTTAATTAGCACCACTATGCTAATTTATCATTACTATGTTACAAATTTCTTCTTAGGTTCTTAACAACCATAGAATTTCCTTCATTCTATTCATGCCACTATTTCTCTTCCCTTTCTCATAAATACCTCTTGTCTTCAGTTCATAAGAGTAACACAATTTGAGTTTCTGCCTGAATCAGTGCTTCCCAAATAGTTATTCTTTTGGATCTCAACTAAATGCTTGTTGCCTCTCAGTTTGGATATTTATTTTTAGTTTAACAGTATTTCAATAAGCTACATAGTCTTTGGAATGGTCATGTAATTACCTCATGACCAGCTTTGCTGAAGATATAGGTAGGACTTACATTTGTATCTTCAGATCAAAATAAAGAATAGACTAAAAGAAATACTTGGTGGTACTAATTTGTCTTATGAACTAACATTTTAGTGTCTTATTTAGGAAATTTGAATCAAATAATTTAAGAAAGTTTCAGAAATTTGGAAGGTATTTTGCTATTGAGTCATGTTTTGAGGAAGCAGCAAAAGTTATGTTCAGAGACTAATTCTGTCTTTGTCAGCAATTTGTTTGGCTTGGGATAACTGTAGGAAATATAATACTTTCACAAGCCAATTGCAAACAAGATAATATTTCTTCATAAGCCAAATAAATAAATAAATAATATACTCCAAACTAATGGCAAATTAATCACCCTAGTGATCCAGGCAAGGAGTTAAAGTCCAAATTTAACATGAAGTGTATTTACCTCTTTATATGAGAAGTCATTCAGAAGAAAGGTCAACCAAGCAAAGCTGATTTCCACCTGCCAGTGCAAAGTAAAAGTCCCATGTTGCTAGAGCACATTGCTAGTTAACAAAGATACTGATGTTTACAGGTAGGGTGACTTCCATCTTAGGGCTTGGTGCAAGGCTTTCTGCTGAAGCTGATAAAAGAGTGGTCTTTAAAAAATATATTTTCCAAAAAGATGTTTGCCATATATCTAATAAGAGGTTAATGCTCAAAATTTATAAAGATTTCATACAATTGAAAACCAAAAGTTACAAACAATATAATTTAAAAATGGACAAAGGACCTAAAAAGAGATTTTTTCAAAGAAGACATACATATGGTCAATAGATATATGAAAAGATATTCAACATCATGAATCATCAGACAAATGTAAATTAAAACCATATTATAATATCACCTCACAGTGGTCATTATGGCTATTATAAAAAAATGATGTAGGGTAAAGGGAATTCTTGTGCAATTTTGCTGAGAATGCAGATTAGTATAGCCACTATGAAAAGTAATATAGAGGTTACTGAAAATTTTTAAAATAAAAATGCCTTTTGATCCAGCAATTCTACTTCTGGGTATATATCCAAAGAAACTCAAAACACTTATTCAAAATATATGTGCCCTCCTATGTTTATTTAAAATAACATTACTATGGAATAACCCAGGTGCCCATCAATAGGCAAGTGAATAAAAAGCTGTGGTACATGTACACAGTGAAATATTAGCAATAAAAAAGAATGTGATCTTGCAACTTGTGACAACATGAATAAAATTACAGGATATTGTTCTATGTAAAATTAATCAGATAGAGAAACACAAATGCCATATGATTTCCCTTATAATTAGAATCTAAAGAGCAATATAAACAAACAAGCAAAATAAAAACAGACTCATAGATACTGGAAACAGAGTGATAGCTGATAGGGGGTCAGTTGATGAGCTAGGGAAAAAAGATGAAGGGATTGATAAGTATGAATTGATAGTTATAAAATAATCCCAAGAATATAAAATAAAGCATATTCAATAATATTGTAATAACTATGTATGGCACCAGGTGGGTACTGGAAATATCAGGGGGACACTTTGTAAGGTAAATGATTGTCTAACCACAATGCTGCACACCTGAAACTAACTTAAAATACTATTGAATGTACATTGCAATCGAAAATAATAAAAGATAAAAAAGACCCTGGCTGGTTGTCTCAGCAGTAAAACATAGGCCCAGCATGTGGCGGTCCCATGTTCAATTCCCAATCAGGACAAACAGGAGAAGCACCCATCTCCTTCTCCATCCTTCCCTCTCTCCTTCCTCTCTATTTCTCTCTACCCCTCCCGCAGCCACAGCTTCATTGGATTAAAGTGGGTCCAAGCTCTGAGGATGGCTCCATGGCCTCCGCCTCAGGCACTAGAATACCTCCGACTACAACAGAGCAATGCCCTGGATGGGCAGAGCATCACCCCCTAGTGGGCATACCAGGTGGATCCTGGTCAGGCACATGCAAGTCTATCTGACTGCCTCCCCACTTCTAACTTCAGAAAAATACAAAAATAAAATAAAATAAAGTAAAAAAATATTAATTAATTAAAATAAAAAAGACAGGAGCCCCTAGCATGGCAGGAGCCTATGCCCCAAAGATCTTTAAGAGTATTTAGGTTTTCCTTGCACAATCCAAAACTCTGAAATAACCCCCATAATCTCTATGGTTAATTGTCAAAATGTCCCTTTGCCATAGTTGATTTTTTACATGCTCTTACTGATATGTTCCCTAAGGGCCACTCAGCAGCTGGATTGTTGAAGTGTTCATCAAGGAATACAGAAATGGAAAGATGGCATCGTGACATAATTTACTTCATATTTGTATCAATGCAACTTTTTAATTTTTTTGTGGCTTTTATTATAAAAAATGGATTAATACAACTTTGTTTAAGTCATAAACAAGTAGATTTGAAATCATATTAAGCCTATACACAAGTCATAACGTTGCTCTCTATGGCAACACTGACGAGTGACTTAAGGTTAAGAAAGAGAGCCTTATAGAAAACTGGTTTTATTTACATTGTATGCTTACTTGCAAGGGCCTAGGAGTGATGATGAAGACTGGGGTAGTTTGGCTAATGTGAAAACAATGTCTTTGTTACAAATGTCATTTTAGTCAAATCTATTATTTATTGCCTCCCACCTTCCAACAGATGATTCTGTTAAGACTCTCCTAAAAAAATAATTCAAGACTTTCCATTGGTTATTGAGAAGATTTAAATACATGATGAATGTAAAAGTAACTTGAAAGTAAACATGATGTGGTCAGATTAGATAAACTTTAAGAATCTTTCAAATCCTTTTCAAATTTTTGATTATGTGACACTATATAAAGAATAATGAATGATTTAGCCCATACATTATACAAAAAAACACTAGTTCAATTGGAGTGTAGTATATTTTTGTGGAAAAAAAGGGTTCTGAGATCAAATAAGTATGGAGAATTTTCGGTTACAGCTAAGCAGGTCTCTTTGTTGAAAAATTTTTATAGACTTTATTGTATCTAGAAACTCACCAGAGCAAAAAGAACAGGCAATATTTTGTACACAAATAATAACGATGCTCTTGTCTATAGGCATACAAATAAGTTCTTTCTAGTGAAAAACAATTGATTTCCCTTTGTGGTGACAAAAATGCATTTGGGTCTATTTCTGAAAAATATTTGGAATTGGACCCTTTCCCATGGACTATGAAATACATTTTATAACTGTTTTGCTTATTCTGAAAATGATGAGTCTCTGCCAGAATCTAAATTATTATTCCATTAGCTTTCTCAATGAGCCCTCTGTGTGCCTCTTTCATAGCTAATTATAAGGTAAACTCTTATGTATTTGGAAGTAAGAAATTGAAATAGCTGCCAGATTTTGAGTATACGTTAGGATCAGCTGTGATTTTCATTTGACTGATCTCTTGGAGAGTCATAATTTTCGTCCAAATATGTTCTAGTAACTCTTACACGTGGATACACAGGAAACTTGTTAAAAATAAAAGCTTTATTGAAACTTGGAAGGCCATGGAATCTGCATTTTATCAAACTCTTCAAGTGTTTCTTAAGGACATGAAATAGAGATAAAATCACTATAGTCTGCTTCATAAATGGGAAAGCAATTAAATTACTATGGCTTACGGTGCATTTCACAGAGCTTTAAAAAACTAACGTGAATTTTGATCAACATTTTATGTTACAGATGATACTGCCAATATCATATTACCTAACAATAGTTCTACTGGAAGCTGTATTTCTTTTAAAAGATGCAGTATAATTTACCATCTAGTTTTAATTGTACCTACGTCTATTTTTATACTCACCACTATATTCACTTAGCATATATGGATATAAATTCTTCAGAGGCAAGATAGCATTGGATATGTAATAACAAGTGTTGGAAAGGCTGTGGAGAAAACAAAACAAAACAAAACAACAACACACATTTACCACTGGTGGAAATGTAAACTAGTGCAACCATTATAAAAGAAAGTATGGTAGTTCCTCAGAACTAAGAATAGAACTACCATATGACAACCCAGCAATCCCTCTATTGAGTATAGACCTCCAAAACTCAAAAACATCGGTACGTAAAGACACATGCACTGTTGTAGGAAAAATGACACCAATGGCAGAGACACTCAGACAACTTAATTAATAGAGGAAGGAGAATTTATTAGTAGCTGGCAGAGCATATGAGAATAGTAACACCAAAGCACAAGCTCCCCAAAATAGATTTTCTTACAGGTTATATACCTTTACAGCATCTTAGCAATGTACCTGTAATTCCTTTGGTTAAGGTTTCTCAGGACACAAGGAGAGGGGTGGGGGAGTTTCAGTGGGATCGGCAAGGAAGAAGAAGTTTCCAGATCACTGGTAACAGCTACATAAAGATCCTGCTTTTTTTTTGTTTGTTTATTTGTTTTCTGTTGCAAGTGCCTTTAAGAAACAATTTTGAGAACTATAGGTTGTGGTAAATTTACAACTAGATGACTCGGTTATATCTTCTGGCTCTTTTCCCTTGTATTCTTCTGGTTTCTTCCTTCTCAAAGCAGAAAGAAGGCTTGCACCTTCTCATTCCTCCCTTTCAGACTCTAGAAATCCCTTTTATGCTAGAGTCTCACATTCTTCATCTAAACCCTGGAGGTATTCCTGATAGTGGTGGGAAAAGTATAAATGGGCCGTAGTTTGTTGCTGTACTGGGGCCTCTATCATCTTCTTTATGCTTTTCATAAACAATGGCAACAAACTCGGACCTTTCTGGCAGATTCCTAGGAGTAGTAAAACTTCTCCTATTACAGTTTTAAATCCACCAATGACCGAAAACCATCCCCCAGAAAGCTTACAACATTTTCATCGTGCCAGACTTGCATGCGCATGTGTGCCAGTTTTGTCTTCTTTTTGACAAGGTCCTCAACTCTCTGGCCCTGGTCATCTATCTGTAGGAAGCAAATAGTAAGATTACATTTCCCACACACTCCTTCTGCTGCCAAAAGATAGTCTAATGCCAACCTGTTTTGATAGATGGTGTTTCTCATCTCAGTTTGTTGATGTGCAAGAAAGGTTAAGGCTCTGCCAATGTCAAAAGTAATGATTTTTAGAACTGCCTGCAGTCAGATAATATTGTTCAGCATGTAAATGAGGGTACAGTATCCCCAAGATCCATCTTGTGCACAGGTGGCAGGCCCATAGTATTAGAATATCCACTCTGGGGTCCACTCATCTTTCCAGTCTCCTATCTGGAGTTTTATCTTTACCTGTTGTAAGGGTTGTGGAGCTGGGTAGCCAAGCAGTTCTGTTTTTGCCAGAGGCAATAGGAAGAAAGATGGCTTTATCATACCAATTATATAGCTCCCTTTTGAATTCTTGGGGAATCGGGTATAGGCCCTGTTTCCACAGATCCAGTAAAGTCCACATGGTGTTATACAGTTTTCGGCCCTGCCTGGGTCCTGCCAGGCTCCAGTTAGCTCTGGGATTCTGGCCATCAAATTTATTTCTGTCTGGTTTCCCCACCACACACTTTGCTTTGAGGTGGCATTATAATACCGTTGTCTGATGCAAGTCAGTTTCCAAACTGATCTAGTCGGGTATCTCCTCCCCTGGCTAACAGTACTGCCCTATGAGAGAGTGTGATTCAAAATCCCCTTACTGTCATCAGTGATCTGGGGGGCTTTGGTACTGGGTAAAACCTTGGTGGGAACCAGTTCCTTGGCTTCTCATGGCCACTGATTCCCTACTAGGTACCTCCACACACAGAGCAGAAGGTGATATTTAGGAAATGAGCTATCCCTTCTGCTAGCCTATAGAATAAGATTTTAGTAGATTGGGATAGTGGAGGCCAACACTTAGTTGCTTTTTCATAAAAGACATATACTTAGAAGGCTCCAGCTATGTGGTTCTGCACCTGGCTTTGGATGATGAGCTGATCATAGCAGTCTAGGCCAGTTCCAGTAATGCCTAGGCTTAATATCTTATCATTCTTACAGTGGGTGTCCAGAGGATTGGTTATAACTAGCTCTAAGGGATTGCACCCACAGGTAATGCAATTTGACAAGGCTGTTACTTTTCTCAGTTATACTTTCTTTTTCTTGGAGCTATCTTTTCCAGGTTGCCCATAAGAAACATGACTATTGTGCACAGCTGGTTTTCTCAGGTGAAATTTTGTGAGCATATGTACTTTTCTTCTACCCTGTAGCTTCTCTCTCAGCTGAGAGGCCCACAGGTCCTTCCCTCTGCCCATGGCACCTGGCTTATGGCTGCATATGCATCAAACCTCAGTGTAACTTGACTAGGGTTTCCTTTAACTTAGTTCTGGGTTATTCTTTTTCACATCTTTCTACCACTATTTTTATTTTAAATACTATTGTGTTAGGAAGATCTGTAGGATTATAATAGACATAGGGCTGGTTATTCCCTGGGTCAAACACTGAATATTGAGTCTGATTTTAGGTACAGATCCCTTTCTGAGTTCCCTTACATTCATAAAAGCTATAGAAAAACAAGGTGTTAGAGACCTCTTGACCTCCCTTGGTGATATGGATACATAGTTCACAGTGTTCTGCCCTGATTCCACTCCATCTCCAGAGCCCAATTATAAAGAGCCCCATGGTGAGGTTTCTCAGGCTCTGGTTATGAGTGTACCAGCTGCTTCCAATTTGTCTTTCTCAGGGTCAATTTACAGGGGTTGGTGTGGTCTTTCTCAGCTGTTTTCAAGGGCATCTCTGCAGGGGCCACAGGCTTCAGCCAGCTGTGGTAAATCAAAGCAGGTATGCCTTCTATCTTGGCAGCAGTCGGAGTGATCAGAATCATTGTGTAGGTTCCTTTCTACCTGGAACATAGGGGAGATGGATTCCAATCCTTAACACACATCTGGTCTCTTTTAGCATATCTGGGCATTTTTCTTTGAGACATTGTATCCATTCTTCTCTTATGCTATAGAAGCTCATCCATTCCTCGAGCACAACCTTGGAGAGTTTTATGACCCAGCAACAGATCATCCATGTACAGAAGGAGGACATAATCAATGTCCTGTGCAGGAAACCACTGAAGGTTCCAAGTGAGGGCATCTGCAAAGATGGTGGGAGAGTTCTTGAACCCTTGTGGGAGCTTAGTCTAGGTGCACTGCACCTTTGCTCCTGTAGCTGGGTCCTCCCATTTAAAGGAAAATAGCTCCTGACTCTTAGAAACCAGTCTGATACTAAAGAAGGCATCTTTCAAGTTCAAGCAAGTGAACCAGAAGACTTGGGCAGGGAAGAGGCTTAGGAGAGTGTAGGGGTTTGATACTGTTGGTTGCAAAGTCACTGCTGCCTCTTTAATGACTCTTAAGTCCTGTACTCACCCATAATCATTGGTTCCTGGTTTTCTGACAGAGAGCTAAGGAGTATTCCTGGGTGACTGGCACGAGATAATAATGCCAAGCTCCTTAAGCCTCTCTAAATGCACCTGGATTCCTTCCAATCTTCTCTAGTAATTGGGCATGTTTTCTGGCTGACAGAAAACATACCCAATTTCTGACAGACAGTGCCAGAAACTTTAGCTCTATCTACACTGGCACTTGGTTTATGGCCATCCAGGGAGCATTGTCCTCAACCCATACTCCAGGCCATTTATGAGTCAGTCTCTGGCTGGGTGGCTTCCCAGACTCAGTAGCAAAAGTTCTCCACTCCTCCTCTCTGGAGATGATTAGAATTAGAACAGGCCTAGGCTTAGGCACCTGCAGTTGAAGCCAGCCATTGCCAGCAAAAGATATAGTAGCCCTTAGTTTACTTAGCAGATTACATCCCAACAAAGAACTGGACAGTCAGGCATGTACAAAAACTGGTGCATAACCTCATGACCTCTTATAATACATCTACGGGGCAGGTAGAATGCCTGTTTTTCTGTGGCTGCTATAATATCTACCCTACAGATGGACAGCAGCACTATGGGCTCGGTCACCACCTAGTGTTTGGTCCTGTATCAATCAGGAAATCAATCTGTTGGCCCCCTACCATCATGCAGGCCATAGACTCATTGGGGGCCCCCGGAGTTCTATCGCCCTTTGTCCTAGAGGGATTGCCCAGCTATGTTGAGCAGTGTGCCTGCTCATTTAGAAGCAGCTGAGAAGCACGCCGTCCCCTTGATCTGGCTGGAACATTTATTTTTCCAATGACCAGTTTCCCAGCAGATGGCACAGTGACCACACTGCAAAAAGGTCCTGCCTGACTGTCCTATCTTTCCTGTACCTGTCTTTTTTATTTTTTAAATGAGAGAGGCTTTCCTTTGCCCTTATGTCGGAGGGCAGCAGCTAAAAGCTCAGCTTTCTTCTTCATTCAGTGCTCATCCCCCTGCCTGCTGCAACCTCTCTGTTGACACAGACATTATTGGCTACTTCTAGGAGTTAGGAAATCTTCATCCTAGCAAAGTCTTCCAATTTCTGGAGCTACCTTTTTATATCTCTTGCACTCTGGCTGACAAAGGCCATATTAAGCATTCTCTAGTGATCTGGACTTTCTGGAAATAAAGGAGTATAGATACTGTAGGCCTCACATAACCTCTCATAAAAGTCACCTAGACTTTTGTCCTTCTTTTGCAAAGTTTCTCTCACTTTGTTGATATTATTGGCCTACTGGCTTCCCTTCCAGAGGCTTTGGAGGAGAGCCTCTCTGTACTTCCTGAGCCATCTAAGGTCTTCCTCTGCATTCGGGTCCCACTTAGGATCTTCTCCTGGCATCTGGACCCTCACATATTGCTGGGGATTCTGGTATTACTCAGCAGTATTCTTCTCTAGCCATTTAGTCACTGCCTCTATTATTTGAAGTATTTTCTTCATGTCAAACAGAGAGATGAGCAATTAATGGCAATCCTCCCACAAGAGATTTTGGATCTGGAATATGGATTGTATGAGATATATTAAGGTCTGAGGCAGTTCTGTATAAAAGGGAGCGTGCTGCTTCCAATTGAGGAGGTTGTTGGCATTAAAATGTTGGTACACTAGTACCTGCCATTCTACCATGCACCCCTGTTCATTAAGCACTGTGTTATTTCTCTCAAAAGCATCTGCACTGCAGGCAGTTTTTGAGCACAAACTCCCAGGTAATGAAGGGGAGTCTGGACTTGGTTCTGGCGGGGCATTGGGAAGCACCTCTGGTTCTGGTGAGCTTATGCTGTAACTTGGTAGATCCAGTCACAACAGGCTTGAGTCAGTAGCGGTCCCTGGGGTAGACAGGGAGCCAGGAATAGAAGGGTAATTTCTTCCATTTATTCTGGTACATAAAGTGAGACAGACCAAGTTTTTGCTTCTTCTGGTTCATTAGTGGTTAAAATTTCTGGCACTTGTGGTGGCAGCAGCTCTCAAGGTTTAGTGGAATATTTCCTTGCCTTTGTTACCATCGAAGTGGGAGCCTGACCTCTAAGCCAAGGAGGAGGGTGCAATACCAGTATGAGCCAGGTGTCTATGTAAGGAAACTGGTCAGTATGACTTGGATTTCTATTAACTAACTGCCACACTTTCTGCACAAGGGACCTATCCAAGCTCACTTTTGCTAGCTAGCCACTCCAAACGTGAGCCATTCTAGTTCATACTAGGTCCTCAATTTCCCTGGGGACATAGTAACTCCATAATCTCCTGAGAACCCTTTCTTAAAGTACTTGTTATTTGTGGCCAGGGGAGTAGATTTTCCCTGTGTACCTCCAATGACTCCCAGACAAACAGCAGTCATGCCACAAGAAGGGATTTGGGGTAAGGTAAGGAAACTTGGAAGAGAGGCCACTCACTTCATCTTTCATTGGCCATTCCCCTTGCATAGATAGAGGACCTTTTTGGCTTATGGCAAGCTGATATAAATTAAACTGTTAGCATGCAATTCTGCTTCTTATCTGTGTGGGAAAACCTACAGGACCATAGTTCAAGACTCAACACTCACTTCAGCCATGAGGAAGATAGTTGGAACGCTCTCCTGGTGTCTGTATTATTCACTCCACACTCTCTTTCATACAACTTTCCACAACCTGTGGAGGGTGGCAAGTCACCACTCCCAACCTTTCCTGTGGAGAGTTATCAATCACTACTCCAAACCTGTAGACGATGATCAGTCATTACTCTGGAAGGTGATAAGGCCTCCCTTCTGCCCAATCTGGGAGGATCTCAGCTACTTATTCTGTAACTGGTATGCCTTACTATGGCTCTGATGTACCCCTGTTTTATTATTCCTCTATTGTCTGATCCTTGCTGGGACTGGTAGCTTTTTCCATAGGCTTTGGAAATTTTCATCAATTTTTTGTTTGAATAAGCTCTCCATATCTTTCTCCTTTTCCACTTATGATATGCCCATTATTCTTAAATTTCTCTTTCTGATGGAGTTAGACAATTCTTGTAGAGTTCTCAGGGTTTTTTTAGTTCATAAGTTTCTTTCCTCTTCTTTCTGTAGCATCTCTAGTTGCCTGTCTTCAATGTCACTGATTCCTCTATCTGACTTTTTCTATTAGCTAAACTTTCCATATCAGTCTTCAGTTCATGTATTGAGATCTTCATCTCTGTTCTTAGAGTTGCAATTTTTTTGGTGAGATATTTGTTTTGAACTTTACTTTTTTTTCTGAGCTCATTCATTTGCCTGTTGGTGTCATCTCACATCATGTTGAGTATCTTATAAACTTCAGTTTTTAATTCTGTATTATTTAACTTCAAGGTAACCATGTGATTGAGGTATTTCTGTGAAGATTTTTATTTTCTTTCACAATGATGTCTCTCTTTGTGTAGCAATGGTATTTGATTCCTTCTTCCTTGTTGGCTTTCGTGTGTGGTATTTTTAATAATCCTAACAAAAAAACAACTTTAGTCCATTCAGTGACTGAATCTTTTAGGCACTCTTGTGAGCTTATCTGGTATTCCTTCACTGTATTATATGTGTTCAATTTTTTTAAGTTTCAAATGGAGAGATTAAGAGAATCTCTCACACTGCCATTATTCTGATGTCATCTACACTATGACTTATTTTACTTAACATAATAATCTATAAGTCCATCTATGCTATCATATTACTGACTGAAAAGAAGAAATGCACCCCCCCCCATATTTATGGCAGCATTGTTCACAATAGCAAAGGTCTGGAAACAACCCAAGTGTCCATCAGTGGATGAGTGGATTAAAAATCTGTGGTACATATATACAATGGAATACTATGGGGTCATGAAAAAGAAGAAAATATTACCTTCTGCAACAACATGGATGGGCCTGGAAACTACTATGTTAAGTAAAATAAACCAGGCAGAGAGAGAAAAATATCATATGACCTCATTCATTTGAGGAACCCAAGGAACAATGAAAATTGAGGAACGGAATTGAGATAGAGGAGGAATCAAAGGAACAGAGGAAAAGAGAACAGAGGAAAAGGGGATAATAGAATGGGATAAACCTGAAGGAAAGGGGGGAGGGTTCTGTAGGGAGGGGAGCAAAGGAGATGTTGAGGGGAATAGGGGGAATTGGGAATGCATTTGGGGAAACCCTAGAATCTATATAAACACAAATAAATAAATAAATAAATAATCTATAAGTCCCTCTGTGGTGTCGTAAAAGGTTAAATTTATTTTTTTATGATTGAGTAGTTTTCCATTGTGTAAAAGTACCACACCTTTTTTTTAAACCACTCATCTACAAATGGCCACTTGGGCCACTAAGAATCTTGGCTACCTCAAATAATGCTGCAATAAACATAAAGACATATATAGTTTTTCAAATTAGTGTTTTTAGTTTTTTGGGTTTTTTTTTTCAGAGATATTCCCAGCTGTGGAATAACTGGGTCATAAGGCACTTTTTAAATTTTGAGTAAACTTTATACTGTGTTCTATTGTGGCTGCACCAGTCTGCATTCCCATCAGCATTGCATAAAGGTTTCTTTTTCACGACCCTTGCCAATATTTCATTTTGTGAATTTACTGATAAGAATCACACTAGCAGGTGTGAGGATATATCTCACTGTGGTTTTAAATTGCACTTCTTTACTCTACAAGCTAGAAGAGAGTGGACCCCAATATTTAAAGTCCTGAAAGAGAGGAACTTCCAGCCACGTATACTATACCCATCAAAGCTATCCTTTAAATATGAAGGAGAAATAAAAACATTCACAGATACAGAAAAGATGAGGGAATTTATCATCAGAAAACCCCCACTCCAGGAATTACTAAAGGGGGTTCTCCAATCAGATACAAAGAACAAAAAAAAAAAAAACAAAAAAACAAAGCCACAAGTAAAAGCTCCAAGAAGAACACAATAAAACCAAATTTAAACTGTGACAACAACAAAAAAAAAGGGGGGGAGAGGATGGAGATTAACAGTAGCAAAGGATGATGGAGTGCAAAAGTACTCACAAAATAGTGTGCTACAATGAACAGGGTAGGAACCCTTTTCATTACTTAAAGGTAAGCACAATTAAAAAACCACAACAGAAGCACATGAGATAAAAAAGATAGCAACAGAGGAAAGATGTATGGAATACAACCAAATTAAAAAAAAAGATAGAAAAACTAAAGAGAAGAATCAAACAAGACACAAAACTAACAGAAAGCAAGATATAAAATGGCAATAGGGAACTCACAAGTGTCAATAATTACACTAAATGTAAATGGCTTAAACTCACCAATAAAAAGGCACAGAGTAGCAGAATGGATTAAAAAAGAAAATCGAAATGTATGCTGCCTAGAGGAAACTCATCTAAGTAACAAGGATAAAAACAAATTCAAAGTTAAAGGCTAGAAAACAATACTCCAAGCAAGTAACATCTATAAAAAAGTAGGCGTAGCAATACTCATATCTGATAATGCTGACTACAAGACAGCAAAAGTACTCAGAGACAAAAATGGCCATTTCATAGTGGCTAAGGGGACACTGAATCAAGAAGACATAACAATTCTTAATATATATGCACCAAACCAAGGAGCACCAAAATATATAAGACAGCTACTTATTGACCTTAAAACAAAAACTGACAAAAATACAATCATACTTGGAGACCTCAATACACCGCTGACGGCTCTAGATCGGTCATCCAAACAGAGAATCAACAAAGATATAGTGGCCTTAAACAAAACACTAGAGCACCTGGATATGATAGACATCTACAGGACATTTCATCCCAAAGTGACTGAGTATACATTTTTCTCCAATGTACATGGATCATTCTCAAGAATTGACCATATGTTGGGCCGCAAAAACAACATCAGCAAATTCAGAAAAATCAAAGTTGTACCAAGCATATTTTCTGATCATAAAGCCTTGAAACTAGAATTGAACTGCAAAAAAGAGAAAAAAAATCCATAAAAATGTGGAAACTAAACAACATACTTTTAATTTTTTTTATTTATTCATTTTTGAGAGGAAAGAGAGAGAGACAGAGAGGAGAGAGAGACAGGGAGGAGGAGCTAGAAGCATCAACTCCCATATGTGCCTTGACCAGGCAAGCCCAGGGTTTCGAACCGGCGACCTCAGCATTTCCAGGTTGACGCTTTATCCAATGCGCCACCACAGGTCAGGCAACAACATACTTTTAAAAAATGAATGGGTCAAAGAAGAAATAAGTGCAGAGATCAAAAGATATATACAGACTAATGAAAATGACAATACGACATATCAGAATCTATGGGATGCAGCAAAAGCAGTGATAAGAGGGACGTTCATGTCACTTCAGGCATATATGAACAAACAAGAGAGAGCCCAAGTGAACCACTTAACTTCCCACCTTAAGGAACTAGAAAAAGAACAAAGAAAACCCAAAACCAGCCGAAGAAAGGAGATAATAAAAATCAGAGCAGAAATAAATGAATTAGAGAACAGAAAAACTATAGAAAAAATTAATAGAACAAGGAGCTGGTTCTTTGAAAAGATCAACAAAATTGACAAACCCTTGGCAAGACTTACCAAGGAAAAAAGAGTAAGAAATCATATAAACAAAATCCAAAATGAAAGAGGAGAAATCACCACGGACACCGTAGATATACAAAGAATTATTGTAGAATACTATGAAACACTTTATGCCACTAAATTTAACAACCTAGAAGAAATGGATAAATTCCTAGAACAATACAACCTTCCTAGACTGAGTCAAGAAGAAGCAGAAAGCCTAAACAGACCTATCAGTAGAGAAGAAATAGAAAAAACCATTAGAAATCTCCCCAAAAATAAAAGTCCAGGCCCTGATGGCTATACCAGCGAATTTTATCAAACATTCAAAGAAGACTTGGTTCCTATTCTACTGAAAGTCTTCCAAAAAATTGAAGAAGAAGCAATACTTCCAAACACATTTTATGAGGCCAACATAACCCTCATACCAAAACCAGGCAAGGATGGCACAAAAAAAGAAAACTACAGACCAATATCTCTAATGAATACAGATGCTAAAATACTAAACAAAATACTAGCAAATCGAATACAACAACATATTAAAAAAATAATACATCATGATCAAGTGGGATTCATCCCAGAATCTCAAGGATGATTCAACATACGTAAAACGGTTAACGTAATACACCATATCAACAAAACAAAGAACAAAAACCACATGATCTTATCAATAGATGCAGAAAAGGCTTTCGATAAAATACAACACAATTTTATGTTTAAGACTCAACAAAATGGGTATAGAAGGAAAATATCTCAACATGATAAAGGCCATATATGATAAACCATCAGCTAACATCATATTAAATGGCACTAAACTGAAGGCTTTCCCCCTTAAATCAGGAACAAGACAGGGTTGTCCACTCTCTCCACTCTTATTTAATGTGGTACTAGAGGTTCTAGCCAGAGCAATCAGACAAGACAAAGAAATAAAAGGCATCCATATCGGAAAAGAAGAAGTAAAGGTATCACTTTTTGCAGATGATATGATCCTATACATCGAAAACCCCAAAGAATCCACAAAAAGACTACTAGAAACAATAAGCCAATATAATAAGGTCGCAGGATACAAAATTAACATACAGAAGTCAATAGCTTTTCTATATGCCAACAATGAAACAATTGAGAACGAACTCAAAAGAATAATCCCCTTCACGATTGCAACAAATAAAATAAAATACTTAGGAATGAACATAACAAAGAATGTAAAGGACTTATATAATGAAAACTATAAACCATTGTTAAGGGAAATCGAAAAAGATATAATGAGATAGAAGAATATACCTTGTTCTTGGATAGGAAGAATAAATATAATCAAGATGGTTATATTACCCAAAGCAATATACAAATTTAATGCAATTCCCATCAAAGTTCCAATGATGTTTTTTAAAGAAATAGAGCAAAAAATCATCAGATTTATATGGAAGTATAAAAAACCCTGAATAGCCAAAGCAATCCTAAAGAAAAAGAATGAAGCTGGGGGCATTACAATACCTGACTTCAAACTATATTATAGGGCCACGACAATCAAAACAGCATGGTATTGGCAGAAAAATAGACACTCAGACCAATGGAACAGAATAGAAAGTCCAGAAATAAAACCACATATATATAGTCAAATAATTTTTGATAAAGGGGCCAACAACACACAATGGAGAAAGAAAGCCTCTTCAATAAGTGGTGCTGGGAAAACTGGAAAGCCACATGCAAAAGAATGAAACTGGACTACAGTTTGTCCCCCTGTACTAAAATTAACTCAAAATGGATCAAAGATCTAAACATAAGACCTGAAACAATTAAGTACATAGA
Source organism: Saccopteryx leptura (assembly GCF_036850995.1). Taxonomy (NCBI): domain Eukaryota; kingdom Metazoa; phylum Chordata; class Mammalia; order Chiroptera; family Emballonuridae; genus Saccopteryx; species Saccopteryx leptura. Next base: position 57,829,707 of record NC_089516.1, on the reverse strand, counting down.
AGAAGACATAGGTACTCAACTCATGGACCTGGGTTTTAAAGAGCATTTTATGAATTTGACGCCAAAGGCAAGAGAAGAGAAGGCAAAAATTAATGAATGGCACTACATCAGACTAAGAAGTTTTTGCTCAGCAAGAGAAACTGATAACAAAATAAACAGAGAGCCAACTAAATTGGAAATGATACTTTCAAACAACAGCTCAGATAAGGGCCTAATATCCAAAATATACAAAGAACTCATAAAACTCAACAACAAACAAACAAACAATCCAATAAAAAAATGGGAAGAGGATATGAACAGACACTTCTCCCAGGAAGAAATACAAATGGCCAACAGATATATGAACAGATGCTCATCTTCTTTAGCTATTAGAGAAATGCACATCAAAACTGCAATGAGATACCACCTCACACCTGTTAGATTAGCTATTATTAGCAAGACAGTTAATAGCAAATGTTGGAGAGGCTATGGAGAAAAAGAAACCCTCATACACTGTTGGTGGGAATGTAAAGTAGTACAAGCATTATGGAAGAAAGTATGGTGGTTCCTCAAAAAACTGAAAATAGAACTACCTTATGACCCAGCAATCCCTCTACTGGGTATATACCCCAATAACTCAGAAACATTGATACGTAAAGACACATGCAGCCCCATGTTTATTGCAGCATTGTTCCCAGTGGCCAGGACATGGAAACAACCAAAAATCCCATCAATAGATGACTGGATAAAGAAGATGTGGCACATATACACTATGGAATACTACTCAGCCATAAGAAATGATGACATAGGAACATTTACAGCAAAATGGTGGGATCTTGATAACATGATACGAAGCGAAATAAGTAAATCAGAAAAAACCAGGAACTGCATTATTCCATATGTAGGTGGGACATAAAAGTGAAACTGAGAGACATTGATAAGAGTATGGTGGTTACGGGGGGGGAGGGGGGAATGGGAGAGGGAAAGGGGGTGGGGAGGGGCACAAAAAAAACAAGATAGAAGATGACAGAGGACAATCTGACTTTGGTTGATGGGTATGGAACATAATTGAACGATAAGATAACCTGGACTTGTTATCTTTGAATATATGTATCCTGATTTATTGATGTCACCTCATTAAAAAAATAAAATTATTAATTAAAAAAAAGTAATTTATTTAGAGGAGTCTTTTTCTTGTTTTTAACCTATGTATAATCACTTGATTTCTCTATCAAAATTTTATTTTTCAATATTTAATATTTAGAAGAATATCTTTCAGGAATTCTAATACTCTTTGCATGAAGCACTAAATAAATCCCAAAAATTTTGTTTATATGTATTGTGATACACTTTTATGGTAGGGGCATAATAGAATTTATAGGGAGATGTAGATGAGATGCTCGTCTTTTCTTTTACATATCCAAAACAGTTATTTTTTTTATTATTATAAGTTTGAATCCTAGGTAATTGTACAGCTCTTATTTGAAAAAAAAAAAAAAAAAAAAAAAGGCCGTAATTGTGCCAAATTTGTCACTCTGGATATTGAAAAGCATTTGCAAAATATCTCTAATGTGCAGATTTTTGGTATGAGCCATGCATCGTGGAGTAAGAGCTGGACCTGCCTTCAAGAACCATGCGGCCATGTCAGAGGGAAAGAGTCATGTAATTAAAAAAATGTAATAGAGGCCAAATGCCTCTCCCTTGGTAGAGACAGAGATAAGTACTCCAGAAATGTTAATGATGTCCAGATGTCAGGACTTGAGTTCCTTGAGCTCATCATCTCTTGGAAAGCTTACCACTTTATTAGCATTCAGCTTCTTAAATATTCCAAAATTAGGTTATCTGTCGTAGGATTTGGGGAAATCCTTTTTCACTGATGTATCTGAGTGAAATGACTTGTGCTCAGTTTTGCGAAGCTACAGTAAATTCTATGTTGAGGACTTCATTCTTGTAACTTAGGTTTTTACTCTGCACAGTCTTTAGAGTAATTCTTTACTGAAGAAAGCAGGTTAGTCATAGTTGTGCAGTGAACACAAAAAAATGGTAAATGCTTTCCTAAAACTCACTTTCATAGTTTTTTCTATTTCCTCCATGATTATCAGTCTATTTAGGCTTCATGATTCAGTCTAGGAAGATTGCATTGTTCTAGGAATTTATCCATGTCTTCTAGATTGTTAAATTTGATGGCATATAGTTTTTCATAGTATTCTACAATGATCCTTTGTATATCTGTGATATCTGTAGTAATTTCTCCTCTTTTATGTCAGATTTTGTTTATATAAATCCTTTCTCTTTTTTTCTTTGTGAGTCTTGTCAGGGGGTTGTTGATTTTATTGATTTTTTCAAAGAACCAGCTCTTTGCTGTATTAATTTTTTTCTATAGTTTTTCTGTTCTCTATTTTATTTAGTTCTGCTCTAGTTTTCATTATTTTCCTAATTTTTTTGCTTTTGGGTTGCCTTTGTTCTTTGTCTAGTTCCTTAAGATGTGATGTTGAGTTGCTAACTGAGGTTCTGTCTTGTTTTCTGAAAGAAACCTGTAATGACAGGAACTTTCCTCTTATTATTTCTTTTGCTGCTGAAATATCCTGTTGTCATTTTTGTCTATATTTATCTTTTGATCTATGCTTTTATTTCTTCTTTGACCCAGAGATTTTTAAAAGTATGTTGTATAATTTCCAGATTTTTTTAGTTTCTGTACTTGTTTTTTGCAGTTGAATTCTAATTTTAAAGCCTTATGGTCAGAGAATATGCTTGGTATAATTTTAATCTTTCTGAATCTGTTGATTTTAGTTTTGTGGCCCAACATATGGCCTATTCTTGAGAATATTCTGTGTAAACTGAAGAAAAATGTATACTCTGACGTTCTGGGGTGAAATATTTTGAATATGTCCATTATGTTCATTTTTATAGTGCCTCACTTATGGCTGATATTTACTAATTTTTTTTTTGGATGAACAATTCCGAACTATCTATGGTGTATTGAGATCTCCAAGTATGATTGTGTTTTCTACTGTTTGTAATTTTAGATTCATTAGTAGATGTTGTAAATGTTTTGGTGCTCCCTTGTTTGGTGAATATATATTAAGAAGTGTTATGTCTTCTTGATACAATGTCCTATTATCATTATGAAATGACCATCTATCTTTATCTCTGGTTACTTTTGTTGTTTCTAATCAGCATTTTCAGATATAAGTATGGCAACACTTGCTTTTCTTTGAATAGTATTTGCTTAGAGAATCATTTTCAAACCATTCACTCTGAGTCTATTTTTGCCCTTATAGCTTATATGTGTCTCTTGAGGGTAGCATAAAGTTGAATTTTACTTTTTAATCCAAGATGTTACTCTGTACCTATTTATCAGTGAGTGCAATCTATTTATATTTAATGTAATTATTGACATTTGAAGATTTCTTATAGGCATTTTATACATTTCTTTCTGATAGCTCTATGTCTTGTTTGGTTCTTGTCTTTGTTTTTCTCTCATTTGCTTTAGTTTGGTGGTATTCCATACTTATTGACTCTGTTTCTTTTTTCTTTAAGCTATTTGTGTTAGTAGTGGCATTTTGAGGGTTGTTACTGTTAAGCAATTAAAAATTATCATAATTACAAGAGTCTATAATCTCATGAGTGCTTCTGCACTCCATCTTCCTTTGCTACTGCTGATCTTTGTCCTCCCCCTTTTTATGTTATTGTTATCACAGATTACCCATGTTTTTACTGTGATCTTGATCAAGCTTTTCCCTGTAGTTTTGTTTTGTTCTTTGTATCTGATCAGATAATACCCTTGAGTATAAACTGCAGTGAGTATTTTCTTGTGATATATTTCTTGAGCTTCTCTATGTCTGTAATTTTTTTTTTACTTCACCTTCATATTAGAAGGATAACTTTGATGGATATAGTGTTCTTGGTTGATAGTTCCTTTCTTTAAGTACTTTAAATATTGGGTTCCAGTCTCTTATGGCTTGTAGAGTTTCAGTTGAGAAATCTGATGATAACCTAATGTGCCATATATATATATTATTAGCTGCCTTAAGGATTCTTTCTTTGTCATTGATTTATAACAATTTCATTATGATGTGCCTTGTAGTAGGTCTGTTTGAGGTGAGGTAACTTGGTGTTCTGTTCGCTTCTTGAATTTGAGTTAGAAAAGAGTTAGAAAACTCTTTCCACAGGCCTTGGAAGTTCTCATTGATTATTTGTTTAAATATGTTTTCTAGTCGATTTTTCCTCTCTTTCTCTTCTGATATACTCATTATTATTTTTGGGGGGGGACAGAAACAGAGAGAGAGAAAAAATAAATACAGACAGACAGACAGAAAGAGAGAGAGATGAGGATCATTAATTATTTGTTGTGGCACTTTTGTTCATTGATTGCTTTATTATATGTGCATTGACCATGGGGCTACAGCAGACCAAGTAACCTTTTGCTCAAGCCAGCAACCTTAGGCTCATGCTGGTGAGCTTTGCTCAAGCCAGGTGAACCCACACTCATGCTCGCAGCCTTGGGATTTCAAACCTGGGTCTTCTGCATCCCAGTCCAACATTCTATTCTCTGTGCCTCTGCTTGGTCATGCAGATATACCCATTATTCTTATATTGCTCTTTATGATGGAGTCAGACAATTCTTGTAAGGCTTTCTCATTTTTTTAAATTTATGAGTTGCTCTCTTCTTCTCTCTGTAGTATCTCTAGTTACCTGTTTTCAATATCACTGATTCTCTATACTAATTGACCTGTTATTTTAGCTAAGCTTGCTTCCTCACATTTCAGCTCATGTATTGAATTTTTCATCTATGTTTTATTCTTTTTTATAATTTCAATTTTTATAGTGAAGTATTTTCTTTCTTTATTATTTTGTTTTTTAGCTCACTATATTGCTTTTCATTGTTTTCTGGTATCTCATTGAGTATTTTCAGAACTTCAATTTTGAATTCTCTTTGATTTAGCTCCAAGGTTTCCATATAATTGAGATTTTTTCTGGAGATTTTTGTCACTTATCTGAGCTACATCTTTGTCTTGTATATCCATGATATTTGATTTCTTTTTCCTTGATGGAATTTGAGAGTGGTATTTTTAATAACACTAAGAGCTAACTTTTAAAATTAAAAATATAATGAATATAGTGAAAATATAAAAAATATGTAAATAATGATAACTAGAACAAAAACTACTGAGGACAAGGAGCAGAAACTGAGAAAAAAATTAAAAAGAGAGAAAAATAAAATAAAAATAATCAAAATGTCACAAGAAAAGTATGAGTAAAAATATAATAATTTGAAGAAAATTGAAGTTCATATGAGAGGGGGAAAAAGGAACTAGAATAAAAAGGAAGAGCAAAAAAAAGAAGTAAAAAGGAAAGTATCAGATATGAAACCTTCACAAAAAATAAGAATAAAAATTATAATAACTAAGTATAATAAAGTTTAAATGGGAAAAAGAGAATAAAAGAGCAAAGAAGGCCCTGGCCGTTTGCCTCAGCGATAGAGTGTTGGCCTGGCATGCAGGAGTCCTGCGTTCGATTCCTGGCCAGGGCACACAGGAGAAGCGCCCATCTGTTTCTCCACCCCTCCCCCTCTCCTTCTTCTCTGTCTCTCTCTTCCCCTCCCGCAGCCGAGGCTCCATTGGAGCAAAGATGGCCCGGGCTCTGGGGATGACTCTGTGGCCTCTGCCTCAGGTGCTAGAATGGCTCTGGATGCAACAGAGCAACACCCCAGAGGGGCAGAACATTGCCCCCTCATGGGCATGCTGGGTGGATCCCAGTCGGGCGCATGCGGGAGTCTGTCTGACTGCCTCCCGGTTTCCAGCTTCAGAACAATGAAAAAAAAATGAAAAAAAAAAGAGCAAAGAAGAAAAAATGAGAAAAAGCAAAAAAAATTTTTTTTTCAGTTTTGATAGATTTTTTTTCTTTTCCAGCACATGACAATGTACTACAAATTTTGCCTCTGTGAAGTTCTTGGGCAGAGTTCCACTGATATGTTGCTGTCATAATGATGTAGGCAGGGCCACAGTGATATTGGTGGATGAAGATTGTTGTTAGAGCTTTGCAATTATATGCCTCTAGCAATGGTGGTCTCAGGTCTCTGAGTGCCTCTCTATATATCTCAACAGAGCTGGTTATTGAACAATGGGAAATTCTACCTCTGTCAGGAGAGAGACGCCCCAGAAAGTCAGCTATAGGAGATCTGCCACTGCCACTCTTCGCACAGCAAGAGGAGCAATGCAGAACTTAGGAACTGGGGACCTGCAGCTTGGCCCTCCCTCTTATACCACTCAAAGTGCGGCCCATAAGCAGGCCAGGGGCTGCAGACCACAAGGCAATGATATCTAAGTGCCCTGGTGCTATGAGCTTTGGGAAGGCAGCAGGCATGGGTGTAGATTGTAGATCACGCATACCTCAGGAATACACAAGCCAAACTCTGTGTACTGAGGTATGCTTATGTAACAAGCATAAGCACCCTGAGAGCCAATTTCTACAAGCTACATGTGCCAATCCAGGGGGCACTGCAGGTTGTGTGTGTCAAACACTGATGATTGCAAGTGGAGCTCAGTGATGTTGGTTGCACGCCCACCTTAATTTCACTCTTTCACCTTTGCCCCTCAGTCTTTCCACTTCTACCAACTCTGAAACAAAACCCACACTAAAAGTGCCTTCCTCCCTCAGTTCAGTGAGGAAAGAAAGAACCTCAGTCCTCTGGGGTTGTTTTTTTCTCTTTTAGTGAATCTTATCTTCTGCCACCCTTTCACCCAGTCAAACCTTTTGTTCATTTGGTGTTTGGATATTTCAGGTGCACTTGCTAGCCCACCTAGTGATCCTTCTCTGCATTATAGTCATTCAATTTGTTGAAATTTCAAAGGGAGAGATCAGGATTATTTCTCTTGCCACCATTTCTCTGATATCACTCCAGTACTGGAAGTTTTAACCAGAGGTATCAGACAAGAGATAGAAATAAATGGCATCCATACTGACAAACAGGAAGAAAAGGTATCACTTTTTGCAAATGACATGATCTTGTATGTAGAAAATCACAAAGACTCCATCTGGTTTTCTTTGGAGATGGCAGTGATGGTAATTATGGCTCAGAGGGGATTTGGGCAGGTAGTTATTGAGGTTGGGGCTCATTGAGAAGGAAGATCTGGTGATTTATGCCTTGAGTCAAGTTTAGTGCCAATTGATATGATTCCATGTTATTAGATGTTATACAGTTACCAACCTTAGTGAGTTTTAGACCCATTGCCCCACTTTCTCCTAGTTATTAATATCTAGGCTTCCTTCTTTTGGATACTAAGGACACTGTTGACACACTACAATAAGCAGCCCTGTGAGTTGATAATTGGTGAACTTATTAATCACACTGTGGAGAAGGCTTTGAAGATGGAGCTACAGTTGAGCTATTCCAGGATTAGGGAAGTCTACATACTAGAAGGTAAATGAAGAAGGGAGGAAAAAAAGGTACATCCCTTGGTCTGAAACCTATTTGACCTCCCTGAAGATGTTTGCAGTCTATTCTTTCATCATCATTGTCCCAGTTATGGGAATGTGTTAGATGTCATTTTTTTTTTTTGCCAGGCTTTGGGACGTCATTTCACCATGTGATTCTCATTCCTCACATGGGGTACCACTTGTTACAGAGACAATAACCATTTGGAGACAACATGTCATGTATCAAGGGACCTAGAGGAGACCACCTCACACATCCCTATACAGGTTTCATGAAATATCCCTGACTTGCAGTTCATATGGGTATATATTGAGATACACAAAATAGAATCGGTGACAAGAATTAGGAAGTCAGGAAGGGGAAATTCTTTGGAAAAGATTATAGGTCAAATGAGGTAACTCATGTGTCCTCACCTATTGATTAATCAGAATTCCTAATTATGCTGCATTCAACACAGTACTGTGTTCAGTACTTTTATCAGTAAAGCCACTGTGGCCTTTTCCTCAGGGCACTAAAATCTGTCTCTTTTTTATGTTTCTATTTAAGGCCTCTACAAATGTAGTTCATATATACAATATAATACTACTCAGCTATAAGAAATGATAACATATTGCCATTTATGACAACATGAATGGATCTTGAAAACATTATACTAAGTAAAATAAATAGATTCAAAAAAGCTAAGAATAATATGACTTCACACAAAAGTGGGATATAAAATTGAGACTCATGGACATAGATAAAAGTGAAGTGGTTTCCAAGGGTGGCCTGGGAATAAAGGTATAAAGAGGGACAAATATATATATCCCACATAGGTGGGATATAAAACTTATACTCATGGACATAAATAACAGTGAAATGCTTAGCTGGGGAAGGAAGTGAGGGGAGGAAAAAATGTTACAAATATATCATGATGAAAAAGAATTTGACTTTGGGTGGTGGGAATACATCACAATCAACAACTTAAAGGCTATAGAGAGATGTTCATAGAAACCCTATGTACTCTTGTTGATCAATGTTATCCTATTAAATTTAATTTCAAAATAAATTTAAAAATTTTTTCTTGAGATGAGAATGAGGTATACAGGACAATGAATGTCAAGTTTCACAGAGACAACATGTGGAATTTATCACTCACAACTGTGAGTGTTCTACACAACAGCTGTTTACTGAGGACATCTGACAAATCTCTGCAGTAGAAAACCATTGCAATTTTACTGTCTTGGAATCTAATCTTAACAAGATTATTGGTAGTAAATTTGGAAGATGTGAGGGAGGCAAATACAAGTGGCCTTTTTTAAGTAGTTTCTATAAAAATAATGAGTAATGTGAGAGGGAACAGAAAATTTTAGTTTATGGAGATAACATTTTCTCAGAAAATATCTTTCTGGTAAAATAATTTGTGCAAGTTTTGAAGTCTATTCTTCTTAGAGATTGTTAATATACATTAACATTTGCATGGAAGCTCTCCTCTAAAACAGCATACTTATGGCCTGACCTGTGGTGGTGCAGTGGATAAAGCGTCGACCTGGAATGCTGAGGTTGCTGGTTCAAAAACCTGGCCTTGCCTGGTCAAGGCACATATGGGAGTTGAAGCTTCCTGCTCCTCCCCCCTTCTCTCTCTCTCTCTCTTTCTCTCCCCTCTAAAATGAATAAATAAATAAAAATAATTTAAAACAGCATACTTATATTTATTTAAAAATTTCCCTAAATATATGCATCCACATAACCCTTTCTACTATTTCAGTAAACACAAGTGAATGAGGAATAATTCCTATGTGATTTTGTTCAAATAGCCTAGTATTATAACAACTTAGAACTAGAAAAGACATAATTATCACCAAGGAAGTGATATCTCATGACCTCCAGACAGCATTTTTTAAATCAACATAGCATTTATTTTCTGCCATAAAGATAGGATTTGGTGAAATTACCCAAATATACTTATTCTATGATGAAATGAGTAAAATAGAAAGTGAAAAAGCATTAGTTTGATGCAAGAATGTATTCTTAATTTAATGTCACATGTAGTGTATCTCACACAATGGTAAAAGGTTTTGAGATTAAATTCTTATCAAGCGTGTTTTGCAGTACACTTTAATGGGCAAAAGAAAAGAGAAATTAAAATGCAGATCATAAGTAATCAACAGAACTACCAAATACATTGATCTGTTATTTTCTAAATAATAACAGCATTGCAGTTCTCTGCATAGCAATCTTTTTTCTATTATTTTATTTCATGTCTGTATAAACTTTAAATATGCTTAACTATGCATCAACACTAAATTGAAAAGTGAAAAAATGAATCAGTTACATACATATATATATAGCTAATTCACAATTTGCATGATATTTCTGAATAGAATGGATGATATAATAAATATTGAGCAGATCTATAACTTAGAAAAATTATTTTTTAAAGGTGAGTGATAGATCTGATATAAAATTTCCAACAAGTTATACCACTTATAGTTAGAAGTGATGGCTTAAAGTTTACATACTATGATAAACACCATCCTATGGAATAAATATAGTAGAACTTTATCTAAGTTATGTATGTATTACAGCTGTCTCAAAAACATTTTTGTGTGGCCCTACCAATAAACACTTCTTCAGCTAATTCTATACAAAAGTAACATCAATTAGGTACTTTAAAACTCATTTTGAGATAATGTAGAGACTAGCTAACTCCTAGTTATTTTATTTTTTATATATCAACTTTTTTCTTTATTTTTCTTTTTTTAAGGAGGGCTACTAGACAAATTAATAAAAAACAACTGTAAGTACTACTATCCTATTATTGAAGAGCTTTTACAAATGTGTATTTTGAGGAAATATTTTATATTCATATTGGGTATACAGATAGGAATAGGATTCAAGGTCAAGAGGTGTGCATACATTGAATTTCCCTCATTGCAACTCTGTTACCTTATATACATTTTCAAATTTTTATTTAGATTATCTCACCATTTTATGCATATAGATACAAAAATCTTCAAAAAATATTACTAAATCTAATGAAACAATGTATAAAAGAAATTATACCCTAATAACAAGTGGTATTTATTTTAGGTATGCAAGGCTATTTCAATACTAGTATACCAAAAAAGGTCACCAACCACATGAACAGATTAAATTACAAACATTTTAATATGATGTGTATGCATATGTGTTTTTCTAGATTTTCTCTTCAACTTGGTGTTTTTCAAAGTCAGTATTCACCTAAGTAACTCTCTTAGCTTTTCATTCTAGGCTTTTAACGTGTCTGTGGCTTGTCCCAATTGTAATGTTTGTTCTGGGGAAAGACCAGTGTCTGAAGTCAAGTGTTAGCAGGATTGTTTTCTTCTGAGGACTTCAGAGACAAATAGTCTTGAAATAAAAGAAGCAAATTCAGAAACCTTATATATCCCAATTTTAAGACCTTTACAAATCTCCAATAATCAAAACAATGTATTAATGACATAAAAAGAGACATAGAAATGAATTTTAGAAATAATCCCATTTATAAGTAATCAAATGTTTTGTGTTTGTGTGTATGTGTGTGTGTGTGAGAGAAAGAGATTGAGAGACAGATAAGGACAGGAAGATAAGAAAAGAAAGATAAGAAGCATCTACTTATACTTGTGATACCGTAAGTTGTTCGATTGCTTTATCATATGTGCCTTGACAAAGGAGTGGGGTTCAGCTGAACTAGTGACCTTTGAGCAAGCTAGCTACATTGGGTTTAAGCCAGTGACCTTGGGCCTCAAGCAAGTGACCTTTGGGCTCAAGCCAGCAACCATGGGGTTATGTCTATGATCCTGCACCAATGAGCATGTGGCTCAAGCTAGATAAGCCCAAGCTCAAATCAGCAACCTCAGGGTTTTAATCCTGGGTCCTCAGTGTCTCAAGCTAACACTCTATCCATGTACCACTGCCTATTCAAGCTCAAATGATTTCTGAGAAGGCTGTAAAGATCATTCAATGGCAAAAAAAATAGTATTTTAATATGTGAAAAGAAGATAACCACATTCAAAAGTATGAAACTAAATTTATTTCACACTATCTACAAAATTATCAGAAAATAAATGGAAGATATAGATATAAGAACTGATGTTATAACAAGAAATGAGCAATCAATATAATAAAAAATATTGAAATTTATTGAATTGAAAATTATGCAGCAATGACACTAGCTAAAGAATGAAAGACAGCACAGATATCTAGTAAGGGTTCAGAATCCAGGATATAGAAAAATCTCTAACAATACAAGAAAACAACCCCTCAAAAATTAAGCAAAAAGGTTGAAAAAATATTTATCCAAAGAAAATATAGAAATGATCAACAAGCACATGAAAATATGATGAACATCATTAATTAGTACAGAAATGTAAATCAAAACCATACTGAAATATCATTGCATACACAATAAGAGGGTTATAATTTAAAAATCAAAAATATCAAATCATAGACAGGATGTGAAAAAAATTGGAACCTTCATATATTGCTGGAAGGAATATAAATAGTGTAGCTGCTGTGGGACAGAGTTTGGTGCTTCCTTAAAAGTTAGGTAGAGCATAACGCACCAATTCCATTCCTAGGTGTATATCCCAAAGAATTGTTAACAATTTTTATATATGTATTGACCATCTGTTTGTCTTTTTGAAGAAGTGACTATTAAGAAATTTTACCCATTTCATTATTGGAATTTTTTGTATATTTAGTCGTATGAGTTCTTCATAAATTTTGCATATTAAACCTTTATCAGATGTACTTTTGCTGAATATGATGCTCAATTTAGTGAGTTGTCTTTTAATCTGATGATGATTTCATTTCTTGTGCAAAAGGTTTTTAGTTTGATACAGTCTTATTTATTTATTTTTCCTTTGTTGCCCTTATCTGAAGAGACTGGTGCAAAAAGAAAATATTTCTAAAATTGAAGACAGAGAGCTTATTCTCTATGCTTTCTTTTAGGAATTTATGGATTCAAGTTTTACATTTTAAGTTTTTGCTGTATTTTGAGTGTATTCTTGTATATGGTGATCTAGTTTTATTTTTCATTTTTTCATGTATCTGTCCCAACACAATTTGTTGAATACACTGTATTTATCTCATTGTATGTTCTTGCCTCCTTTGTCAAATATTGACCTTAAACTTGTGGGTTTCTTTCTGGGCTTTCTATTCTGGTTCATTGATCTACATGGCTGTTTTCATTACAGTATTATACTGTTTTATTAGTATAACCTTGTAGTATAGCTTGATATCAGGTACCATGATTCTTCTAACTTTATTTTTCTTTATCAAATATGCTGTGGTTATTTGGACTCTTTGGTAGTACCCTATTAATTTTTGGATTATTTATTCTAGTTTTTAAAAATATATCATTGCTACTTTGACAAAAATTACAATAAATGTACAGACTGCTTTACGTAGTATGGATATTATAAAAATGTTAATTTTTCTTATCTATGAGCAGAATAAATGCTTCCATTTATTTGTATCTTGTTCCATTTCCTTCATCTGTGTCTCATAAGAAAAGATGTTCCATGTCACTTATCATCAAAGAAGTGCAATTTATTTTTTATTTTTTTTTATTTTTATTTATTTATTTTTTAAATAATTTTATTTTTTAATGGGGCGACATCAATAAATCAGGATACATATGTTCAAAGATAACAACTCCAGGTTATCTTGTCGTTCACTTATGTTGCATACCCATCACCCAAAGTCAGATTGTCCTCTGTCACCTTCTATCTAGTTTTCTTTGTGCCCCTCACCCTCCCTCTTTCCCTCTCCCTCTCCCCCCTCCCCCCCCATAACCACCACACTCTTATCAATGTCTCTTAGTTTCACTTTTATGTCCCACCTACGTATGGAATAATGCAGTTCTTGGTTTTTTCTGATTTACTTATTTCACTTCGTATAATGTTATCAAGATCCCACCATTTTGCTGTAAATGATCTGATGTCATCATTTCTTATGGCTGAGTAGTATTCCATAGTGTATATGTGCCACATCTTCTTTATCCAGTCATCTATTGACGGGCTTTTTAGTTGTTTCCATGTCCTGGCCACTGTGAACAATGCTGTAATGAACATGGGGCTGCATCTGTCTTTACCTATCAATCTTTCTGAGTTGTTTTTTTTTTTTTTCTTTTTTAATTTTTCTGAAGCTGGAAACAGGGAGAGAAAGTCAGACAGACTCCCGCATGCGCCCAACCGGAAACCACCCGGCACGCCCACCATGGGGCGACGATCTGCCCACCAGGGGGTGATGCTCTGCCCATCCTGGGTGTAGCCATGTTGCGACCAGAGCCACTCTAGCGCCTGAGGCAGAGGCCACAGAGCCATCCCCATCACCCGTACCATCTTTGCTCCAATGGAGCCTTGGCTGCGGGAGGGGTAGAGAAAGACAGAGAGAAAAGCGCGGCGGAAGGGTGGAGAAGCAAATGGGCGCTTCTCCTGTGTGCCCTGGCCGGGTGTTTCTGAGTATTTGGGGTATATACCCAGTAGAGGGATTGCTGGGTCATAAGGTAATTCTATTTTCAGTTTTTTGAGGAACCACCATAACTTCTTCCATAATGGTTGTACTACTTTACATTCCCACCAACAATGTATGAGGGTTCCTTTTTCTCCACAGCCTCTCCAACATTTGTTATTACCTGTCTTGTTAATAATAGCTAATCTAACAGGTGTGAGGTGGTATCTCATTGCAGTTTTGATTTGCATTTCTCTAATAACTAACGAACATGAGCATCTTTTCATATATCTGTTGGCCATTTATATTTCTTCCTGGGAGGAGTGTCTGTTCATGTCCTCTTCCCATTTTTTTATTGGATTGTTTGTTTGTTTGTTGTTGAGTTTTATGAGTTCTTTGTATATTTTGGATATTAGGCCCTTATCTGAGCTGTTGTTTGAAAATATCATTTCCCATTTAGTTGGCTTTCTGTTTATTTTGTTATCAGTTTCTCTTGCTGAGCAAAAACTTCTTAGTCTGATGTAGTCCCATTCATTAATTTTTGCCTTCGCTTCTCTTGCCATTGGAGTCAAATTCATAAAATGCTCTTTAAAACCCAGGTCCATGAGTTTAGTACCTATGTCTTCTTCTATGCACTTAATTGTTTCAGGTCTTATATTTAGATCTTTGATCCATTTTGAGTTAATTTTAGTACAGGGGGACAGACTGTAGTCCAGTTTCATTCTTTTGCATGTGGCTTTCCAGTTTTCCCAGCACCATTTATTGAAGAGGCTTTCTTTTCTCCATTGTGCGTTCTTGGCCCCTTTATCAAAAATTATTTGACTATATATGTATGGTTTTATTTCTGGGTTTTCTATTCTGTTCCATTGGTCTGAGTGTCTATTTTTCTGCCAATACCATGCTGTTTTGATTGTCATGGCCCTATAATAGTTTGAAGTCAGGTATTGTAATGCCCCCAGCTTCATTCTTTTTCTTTAGGATAGCTTTGACTATTCGGGGTTTTCCATAGTTCCATGTAAATCTGATGATTTTTTGCTCCATTTCTTTAAAAAATGTCATTGGAATTTTGATGGTAATTGCATTAAATTTGTATATTGCTTTGGGTAATATGGCCATCTTGATTATATTTATTCTTCCTATCCAAGAACAAGGTATATTCTTCCATCTCATATCTTTTTAAATTTCTCTTAACAATGGTTTATAGTTTTCATTATATAAGTCTTTACATTCTTTGTTATGTTTATTCCTAAGAATTTTATTTTTTTTGTTGCAATCGTGAAGGGAATTTTTCTTTTGAGTTCGTTCTCAAATGTTTCATTGTTGGCATATAGAAAAGCTATTGACTTCTGTATGTTAATTTTGTATCCTGCGACCTTATTATATTGGCTTATTGTTTCTAGTAGTCTTTTTGTGGATTCTTTGGGATTTTCGATGTATAGGATCATATCATCTGCAAAAAGTGATACCTTTACTTCTTTTTTTTCTGATATGGATGCCTTGAATTTCTTTGTCTTGTCTGATTGCTGTGGCTAGAACCTCTAGTACCACATTAAATAAGAGTGGAGAGAGTGGAGAACCCTCTCTTCTTCCTGATTTAAGGGGGAAAGCCTTCAGTTTAGTGCCATTTATATGATGTTAGCTGATGGTTTATCATATATGGCCTTTATCATGTTGAGATATTTTCCTTCTATACCCATTTTGTTGAGAGTCTTAAACATAAAATTGTGTTGTATTCTATCAAAAGCCTTTTCTGCGTCTATTGATAAGATCATGTGGTTTTTGTTCTTTGTTTTGTTGATATGGTGTATTACGTTAACCGTTTTACGTATGTTGAACCATCCTTGAGATTCTGGGATGAATCCCACTTGATCATGATGCATTATCTTTTTAATATGTTGTTGTATTCGATTTGCTAGTATTTTGTTTAGTATTTTAGCATCTGTATTCATTAGATATATTGGTCTGTAGTTTTCTTTTTTTGTGCCATCCTTGCCTGGTTTTGGTATGAGGGTTATGTTGGCCTCATAAAATGTGTTTGGAAGTATTGCTTCTTCTTCAATTTTTTGGAAGACTTTCAGTAGAATAGGAACCAAGTCTTCTTTGAATGTTTGATAAAATTCGCTGGTATAGCCATCAGGGCCTGGACTTTTATTTTTGGGGAGATTTCTAATGGTTTTTTCTATTTCTTCTCTACTGATAGGTCTGTTTAGGCTTTCTGCTTCTTCTTGACTCAATCTAGGAAGGTTGTATTGTTCTAGGAATTTATCCATTTCTTCTAGGTTGTTGAATTTAGTGGCATAAAGTTTTTCATAGTATTCTACAATAATTCTTTGTATATCTACGGTGTCCGTGGTGATTTCTCCTCTTTCATTTTGGATTTTGTTTATATGAGTTCTTACTCTTTTTTCCTTGGTAAGTCTTGCCAAGGGTTTGTCAATTTTGTTGATCTTTTCAAAGAACCAGCTCCTTGTTCTATTAATTTTTTCTATAGTTTTTCTGTTCTCTAATTCATTTATTTCTGCTCTGATTTTTATTATCTCCTTTCTTCGGCTGGTTTTGGGTTTTCTTTGTTCTTTTTCTAGTTCCTTAAGGTGGGAAGTTAAGTGGTTCACTTGGGCTCCCTCTTGTTTGTTCATATATGCCTGAAGTGACATGAACTTCCCTCTTATCACTGCTTTTGCTGCATCCCATAGATTCTGATATGTCATATTGTCATTTTCATTAGTCTGTATATATCTTTTGATCTCTGCACTTATTTCTTCTTTGACCCATTCATTTTTTAAAAGTATGTTGTTTAGTTTCCACATTTTTATGGGATTTTTTTCCTCTTTTTTGCTGTTGAATTCTAGTTTCAAGGCTTTATGATCAGAAAATATGCTTAGTACAACTTCAATTTTTCTGAATTTGCTGATGTTGTTTTTGTGGCCCAACATATGGTCAATTCTTGAGAATGATCCATGTACACTGGAGAAAAATGTATACTCAGTCACTTTGGGATGAAATGTCCTGTAGATGTCTATCATATCCAGTGCTCTAGTGTTTTGTTTAAGGCCACTATGTCTTTGTTGATTCTCTGTTTGGATGACCGATCTAGAGCCATCAGCGGTGTATTGAGGTCTCCAAGTATGATTGTATTTTTGTCAGGTTTGTTTTAAGATCAATAAGTAGCTGTTTTATATATTTTGGTGCTCCTTGGTTTGGTGCATATATATTAAGAATTGTTATATCTTCTTGATTCAGTGTCTCCTTAGCCATTTCGAAATGGCCATTTTTGTCTCTGAGTACTTTTCCTGTCTTGTAGTCAGCATTATCCGATATGATTATTGCTACACCTGCTTTTTTTTGGATGTTATTTGCTTGGAGTATTGTTTTCTAGCCTTTCACTTTGAATTTGTTTTTATCCTTGTTACTTAGATGAGTTTCCTCTAGGCAGCATACAGTTCGATTTTCTTTTTTAATCCATTCTGCTACTCTGTGCCTTTTTATTGGTGAGTTTAAGCCGTTTACATTTAGTGTAATTATTGATACTTGTGAGTTCCCTATTGCCATTTTATACCTTGCTTTCTGTTAGTTTTGTGTCTTGTTTGATCCTTCTCTTTCATTTTTCTATCTTTTGTTTTTATTTGGTTGTATTCCATACATCTTTCCTCTGTTGCTATCTTTTTTATCTCATGTGCTTCTGTGGTGATTTTTTCAATGGTGATTACCTTTGAGTAATGAAAAGGGTCCCTACCCTGTTCATTGTAGCGAACTATTTTGTGAGTACTTTTGCACTCCATCATCCTTTGCTACTGTTAATCTCCATCTTCTCTCCCTCTTTCTTTTTGTTGTTGTCACAGTTTAAATTTGGTTTTATTGTGTTCTTCTTGGAGCTTTTACTTGTGGCTCTGTTTTTTTTTTTTTTTTGTTCTTTGTATCTGATTGGAGAACCCCCTTTAGTAATTCCTGGAGTGGGGGTTTTCTGATGATAAATTTCCTCATCTTTTCTGTATCTGTGAATGTTTTTATTTCTCCTTCATATTTGAAGGATAGCTTTGATGGGTATAATATTCGTGGCTGAAAGTTCCTCTCTTTCAGGACTTTAAATATTGGGTTCCACTCTCTTCTAGCTTGTAGAGTTTCTGTTGAGAAATCTGATGATAATATAATGGGCCTTCCTTTATATGTTGTATTTTTCTTTTCCCTGGCTGCCTTGAGAATTTTTTCTTTGCTGTTGGTTTGTGTCAATTTCATTATGATATGCCGTGGAGTAGGTTTGTTGGGGTTAAGAAAACTCGGAGATCTGTTTGCTTCTTGAATTTGAGGCTTTAGTTCTTTCCACAGGCTTGGGAAGTTCTCATCTATTATTTGTTTGATTATGTTCTCCATTCCATTTTCTCTCTCTTCTCCCTCTGATATACCTATTATTCTTATGTTATTCTTTTTGATGGAGTCAGATAATTCTTGTAGGGCTATCTCATTTTTTTTATTTTTGAGTCTCTTTCTTCTTCTCTCTGTTGTGCCTCAAGTTGCTTGTCTTCTATTTCACTAATCCTCTCTTCTATCTGACCTGTTTTATTAGCTAAGCTTGTTACTTCGTTTTTCAGCTCGTGAATTGAGTTTTTCATCTCTGTTTGATTTGTTTTTATAGTTTCAATTTCCTTGGACATATATTCTTTGTGTTCATTGAGTTGTTTTCTGAGCTCCCTAAATTGCCTTTCTGTGTTTTCTTGTATATCTCGGAGGATTTTGAGGATTTCTATCTTGAATTCTCTGTCATTTAGCTCCAAGGTTTCCTATATATTAAATTTTTTCTCCATAGATTTTTCCTCATCTAGCTGTGTTACCTCTTTCTTTTGTATCCAAGATATTCGATTTTCTCTTCCTTAATGGCATCTGAGGGTGGTTTTGTTGATAGTATTAATGAGATTTAATAAAGAATAAAAAGTTAAAAAAATAAAAAATAAAAATAGAAAAGAGTTGTTTTTTTAAAAAAAATTAATAATGAAATAAAGAAAAATAAAATAAAATAAAAATTTTAAAAAAAGGAAATTATTGCCCCCCTCCTTTTTTCCTCTCCATTCCTCTTTCCTCTTTCTTGAGAAAATCTTGTGGTTTACTGTGAATTATAACAAACAATGACTGTGATGGAGGGCCTGAATTGGGGAAAAGTAATAAAGGGGCAAAAAAAAAAAGAAAAAAAAAAAGAAAAATAAGGAGGGTATGGACCCACAAAAAGCAAGTAAGGAAAAAATTTGGGTCAAGAATAAAATGATTTGCTTTTAGGTGTTGGTTATCTAAGAGTTATGATGAGAACAATAAGAGGAAAACACAAAAATGGGGGGACAAATTAAAAAATTACTATTGTATTTAGTGGAATAAGAACTAGATAAAATGGAGAGCCAGGGGTGGGAGCACTGCTAGTGAGTTAAAAAGGTGAAGTAAAAACCCCCCAAAATGCCACAAACATAAGTTTGAGTCCCAGATAAGATAATTTGTTTTTTTTTTGTTTTTGTTTTTTTTTAATAAATTTTTATTAATGGTAATGGGATGACATTAATAAATCAGGGTACATATATTCAAAGAAAACATGTCTAGGTTACCTTGTCATTAAATTATGTTGCATACCCCTCGCCCAAAGTCAGATTGTCCTTCGCCACCCTCTATCTAGTTCTCTGTGCCCCTCCCCCTCCCCCTAACTCTCCCCCTGTCCTCCCTCCCCCCACCCCTGGTAACCACCACACACTTGTCCATGTCTCTTAGTCTCATTTTTATGTTCCACCAATGTATGGAATCATGTAGTTCTTGTTTTTTTCTGATTTACTTATTTCACTCCTTATAATGTTATCAAGATCCCACCATTTTGCTGTAAATGATCTGATGTCATCATTTCTTATGGCTGAGTAGTATTCCATAGTGTATATGTGCCACATCTTCTTTATCCAGTCTTCTATTGAAGGGCTTTTTGGTTGTTTCCATGTCTTGGCCACTGTGAACAGTGCTGCAATGAACATGGGGCTACATGTGTCTTCACGTATCAATGTTTCTGAGGTTTTGGGGTATATACCCAGTAGAGGGATTGCTGGGTCATAAGGTAGTTCTATTTGCAGTTTTTTGAGGAACCACCATACTTTCCTCCATAATGGTTGTACTACTTTACAGTCCCACCAACAGTGAATGAGGGTTCCTTTTTCTCCACAGCCTCTCCAACATTTGCTATTACCCGTCTTGTTGATAATACCTAGGAATAAACATAACAAAGAATGTAAAGGACCTATATAATGAAAATTACAAAGCATTGTTAAGGGAAATCGAAAAAGATACAATGAGATGGAAAAATATTCCTTGTTCTTGAATAGGAAGAATAAATATAATCAAAATGGCCATATTACCCAAAGCAATATACAAATTTAATGCAATTCCCATCAAAATCCCTATGAGATTTTTTAAAGAAATGGAACAAAAAATCATCAGATTTATATGGAACTATAAAAAACCCCGAATAGCCAAAACAATCCTAAAGATAATTTGTTTGTTATTGAGGTTTGAATGAGAGGAGATGTAAAGGAGAAAGGAAGAAACTAATATAGAGGGAGAAAAGAGAGAGAGAGAAAAAAAGAGGGAACCACTAAAAGAAGAAAAAAGAAAGGAGAGAGAGAGAGAGTTAATGGTTTTGGAGTGCAACCCTCATAGAGAGAAAGGAAGAGGAGAGAAAAGATAATGGGAGATGTAACACTTATGGGTAGTGTAGTTCAAGAAGAGGAGAAAGTAAGACCGGCAGAGAGTTAATCGGCCAAATTGGAGGAGGAAAAAAAGTATCAAGAATGAAGATAAGAGAAACAAATGAACAAATATAATAAAATGGGATTAGGTTATAAAGTCTGCAGATTATTCTTGATTTTGAGAGGTTATCTTCTTGCTTTTTCTTTTCTCTCCCTCTTCCTGGTCGGTGACTCTGTACCCCGGGTTCTGCCCCTTTGACACGCTCAGGTAGAGGTTTGCAGTTGATAAGTCTCTATGGCAATGTCATGTATTGTGCTTTAGTCTCGTTGGCAGTCGAGGCTCTTTAGCATTTATAGGCTCTGACAGTGAGAGAGTCCGTGTTCCTGGAGCCTTTCTCCTAGTCTTTCCTTCCTCAATTAGTAGCCTGATAATCCAGCTATGGGGTTGCTGCTGCCTCTGCCTGGATAGTAAGAGGCTCAAAGAGCTGGCAACTCCCCACTCTATTTCCATGCAGCACAGGGCTCTGGGTAAGGCTCAGTCAGTCAGAGCCACTAGCATAATCAGGCGGGCTTTCTGCCCACTCAAAGACCACTGGCTCTGCCACACTCTCCAGTAACACAGGCGGGCGCCCACTTCCGGGGCGCTTGGAGGAAACTCTCCTCACTATCTGCGTGCACAGACCAGGATATCCGGCCAGCAGTCTCATGCTCTGAGTGAAACCCCCAACCGCATGGAAAAGTTGCAGCATTGGAATTGGCTCTCGCTCCATCCCCGTGCGCAGCTTTTGCAAGATGCTGTGGCATCCCGAGATTCCACTTTGGCCCACACAAAGGCCCCTGACTCTGCCCCTCTGTGCGATAACACGGGCGCACACTGTCGAGGCATTCGGAGGAATCTCTCACTCACTAGCTGCGCTCGCAGACCAGGATATGAGGCCGGCCTCGTTTCCCTCTGAGTGAAACCCCCACCAGCATGGAAAATTTCCACCGTTGGAATTAGTTCTCATTCCCTCCCGTGCACGGCTTTTCCAGGGCGCTGGGGCTGCCCAGAGATTCTGCTTTCGGCCCACAGAAAGGCCTCTGACTCTGCCTCTCTGTGGGGTAACACAGTCACCCACTGCTGAGGCACTCGGAGGAATCTCTCACCCACTAACTGCGCACCGACCAGGAGATCAGGTAAAATGGCTGCCCGGCTTGTCTTTCTTTGTTTGGGTTTGGCATGAGTGTTAGCTTATATTGCCCGGGTTGCCACAGGATCAGTTTTTCCTCGGCTTGGATCTCCATGCCACAGCCTAGTTTGGCCGTCTGTGCCACAGCCTGGATCTATTCACCCCCTTTGCCCGCCCCAGTCTCTATATTCACAGTTACCAGAGAAAGCCGCCCTGTTTAGGTTAGTGAGGAAAGCGGAGCATTTCTTACTCCCTATTTCCTTCGGGGTTTGGTTATATATTTAGCCAATTTTTCACTCGACCATTCCTTCGGGTGTATTGCGAAGCATCTGGAGGCTCCAAGTATAGGTTTTTGTTTCTGGTTGAAGATCTTCTTGAGTTTTGGGGGAGATTTATCGGTATCGCTTCCTAACCCGCCATTACTCTGACGTCATCCAGCTATAATAAATTACTTTTGATTAGTGATAATTATTCAAATTACATATTAAAATTAATGAAATTTGTGGACATAGAAAGGAAGAGTAAGTAATGAAAATGTAACACGGTCACCACATTATGGCTCTTAATCTGCCCCATCCTCTCTCTCCCTTTCTAATGAACCAACTATCTGCTTTTAAAGTCATTATTGTTAATTTTCTTACAGATTTTTTTCAGGTGGTCTTTAACATTTAAACTCTGATCAAAGAGAGTCCAAGATGGCAGCGGAGTAGGCGAATGCACAGACGCCTAGCTCTCACCACCAAACTGGAATACAAATCAATTTAGGAAAAATCAGCATGAAAAACCAACTCTGAACTGCAAGAACAGCTCTCAAAAAACAAGGAGCAAAGAGGAAGCCACAATAACCCTGGTAAGGAGTGCCTGAATCTCCTCTGCTTACAGGAATGGAGGGGGGGGGTGAGGCTGAGAGCCCAGAGGGGATCTCACATAAGGAACAGAGCAGAAACTACTGCTCACAGCCACTTACCTGGCGACCAGGGAGCGAGGTGTGGTGAAAAGACCAGCTTATCTCCCAAGTGGAAAGGACAGGGAGAGGGACAGACTGTGAGGGGCTAAGGAATGCAGGAAATGAACTAAAAAAGCTGACTCATCCGTGCTGGAGGCGGCCATAGCTGGGGGAGGGACTGAACCTTTCACAAAACAGACCTGAAGTGCTTCCAGATCAGAGATCTCTGGACATCTATCCAGCTCTAATCAGCGCAACAAGTCATAGCTGAAAACAAGAAGTGGGGAGGAGGGGCAGTAACTCAGGTCTCCATGGAGATCTGAGATACACCTCCCCCTACTGAAGCTGAGAAAAAACTCTGCCCCCAGTGAGATTAGTTGGTGGAAGAGACCTTCAGAACCTCAGGTTACACCCACAGCATTCCTGGATACAGTTTCAAGGAAGCCCCCTGCTGAGATCAGTAAACAAGACTATCTCCTGTTAAGAAAACAAACAAATCAAGACTTCAAAGCTGCCCAAATCCGAAAGTGGATTACAAATAATAGCTGATACCAACCCAAGAAGACCTAGAAATAATACAACTGAAAATAGGAGGCAGACAACACCAAGCCTAGACTCAACCAAGTCTACAAACAAAACACCAAAAATGAGTAGACAAAAATGTGCAATCGAAATGAAACCTTCAGGAGATGAACTGAGTGATATGGAAATAATCAAACTTCTAGATGCAGAGTTCAAAATAAGATTGTAAGGATGCTTAGAGATCTTAGAACAACAATGGATGGTCACTATGAAAACCTAAATAAGAAATAGCAAGTATAAAAATGAATGAATCAGAGATGACAAATACAATATCAGAAATAAAGACCACAATGGAAGGAATTAAAAACAGGATAGATAGAGCAGAGGATCAAATCAGTGAGTTAGAGGACAACTGGAATAAAGGCATGAAAGCAGAGAAGAAAAGAGAAAAGAGACTCAAAAATTCAGAAGAAACTCTTAGAGAGCTCTGTGACAACATGAAGAGAAATAACATCCGCATCATAGGGGTTCCTGAAGAAGAAGAAACAGAAGAAGGGATAGAGACTTTGTTCAATCATATCATAGCTGAAAATTTCCCTAAATTAATGCAAGAGAAACTCTCACAAGTCCAAGAAGCACAGAGGACTCCATTAAAGTGAAACCCAAAGAAACCTACACCAAGACACATCATAATTAAAATACCAAAGCTAAGCGATAAAGAGAAAATATTAAAAGCTGCAAGAGGAAAAAAAGCTATCAACTACAAAGGCGCCCCCATAAGGATGACATCCGACTTCTCAACAGAAACACTTGAGGCCAGAAGGGAATGGCAAGAAATATTCAAAGTAATGCAGAACAAGAACCTACAACCAAGACTACTTTATCCAGCAAGGCTACCATTTAAAATTGAAGGAGAAATAAAAGCTTCCCAGACAAAAAGCAACTGAAGGAATTCAATAAAACCAAACCAATGCTGCAGGAAATGTTAAGGGGCCTGTTGTAAACAGATCAAAGTGGGAAAAGAATATAGCAAAAAAAGGATTACACCTTTAAAGAAGAAAATGGCAATAAACAACAACATATCAATAATAACCTTAAATGTAAATGGATTAAATGATCCAAGCAAAAGACATAGGGTAGCTGTGTGGATAAGAAAAAGGACCCATACATATGTTGTCTACAAGAGACACACCTTAGAACAAAAGACACACATAGATTGAAGGTAAAAGGATGGAAAAAAACATTTCATGCAAACGGAAATAAAAAAAAAGCAGGGGTAGCAATACTTATATCAGACAAATTGGACTTTAAAACAAAGGATATAGTAAGAGATAAAGAAGGCCACTACATAATGATAAAGGGAGTAATCCAACAGGAAGATATAACTATTATAAATATCTATGCACCTAATATAGGAGCACCCAAATATATAAAGCAGACTTTGATGGATTTAAAGGGCGAGATCAACAGCAATACTATAATTGTAGGGGATTTCAATACCCCACTAACATCACTAGATAGATCCTCAAGAAAGAAAATTAACAAAGAAACAGCAGACTTATTGGACACACTAGATCAACTCGATTTAATAGATATCTTCAGAACCTTTTACCCTAAATCAGCAGAATATACATTCTTTTCAAGTGCTCATGGTACATTCTCTAGGATAGACCACATGTTAGGGCACAAAATTGCTCTCAACAAATTTAAGAAGACTGAAATCATATCAAGCACTTTCTCTGATCACAATGGCATGAAACTAGAAATGAATCACAGCAGAAAAGCTCAAAAATTCTCAAACACATGAAAACTAAATAGCAGGATGTTAATAATGAATGGATTAAGAATGAGATCAAAGAAGAATTAGAAAATTCCTAGAAACAAATGACAATGAGCATACAACAACTCAAAATTTATGGGACACAGCAAAAGCAGTACTGAGAGGGAAGTTCATAGCACTACAGGCACATTTTCAGAAGCTAGAAAAAGCTCAAATAAACAACTTAACCCTGCATCTAAAAGAACTAGAAAAAAAAACAGCAAGTAAAGCCCAAATGTAGTAGAAGGAAGGAAATAATAAAGATCAGAGCAGAAATAAATGACAGAAAGGCTAAAGAAACAATACAGGGGATCAATGAAACTAGGAGCTGTTTCTTTGAAAAGGTAAACAAGATTCATGAACCTTTAAGTAGACTCACCAAGAAAAAGAGAGAGGACTCAAATAAATAAAATTAGAAATGAGAGAGGAGAAATAACAACTGACACAACAGAAATACAAAATATTGTAAGAAAATACTATGAAGAACTGTATGCCAAAAAACTATGCAACCTAGATGAAATGGACAAATTTCTTGAAACATACAATCTTCCAAAAATAAATCTGGAAGAATCAGAAAACCTAAACAGACCGATTACAACAAATGAGATCGAAACAGTTATCAAAAAACTCCCAACAAAGAAAAGTCCGGGGCCGATGGCTTCACAACAGAATTCTACCAAATATTCAAAGAAGAACTAACTCCTATCCTTCTCAAGCTATTTCAAAAAATTCAAGAGGAAGGAAGACTTCCAAGCTCCTTTTATGGAGCGAGCATACTTCTGATTCCAAAACCAGGCAAAGACAACACAAAGAAAGAAAATTATAGGCCAATATCTCTGATGAATATAGATGCTAAAATCCTCAACAAAATATTAGCAAACCGGATCCAACAATATATGGAAAAAATCATACACCATGATCAAGTGGGATTTATTCTGGGGAGGCAAGGCTGGTACAATATTCGTAAATCAATCAATGTGATTCATCACATAAACAAAAAGAAGGAGAAAAACCATATGATAATTTCAATAGATGCAGAAAAAGCATTTGATAAAATCCAGCACCCATTCATGATCAAAACTCTCAGCAAAGTGGGAATACAGGGAACATACCTCAACATGATAAAAGCCATCTATGAGAAACCCACAGCCAACATCATACTCAATGGGCAAAAATTAAAAGCAATACCCTTAAGATCAGAAACAAGGCAGGGGTGCCCCCTTTCAACACTCTTATTTAACATGGTCCTGGAAGTCGTAGCCACAGCAATCAGACAAGAAGAAGAAACAAAAAGGCATTCAAGTTGGAAAAGAAGAAGTAAAACTATCATTATTTGCAGATGATATGATACTGTATATAGAAAACCCTAAAGTCTCAGTCAAAAAGCTACTGGACCTGATAAATGAATTCCGCAAAGTGGCAGGATATAAAATCAATACTCAGAAATCAGAGGCATTTTTATACACCAACAATGAACAGTCAGAAATAGAAATTAAGGAAACAATCCCCTTCACAATTACAACCAAAAAAATAAAGAACCTAGGAATAAACTTAACCAAGGAGACTAAAGACTTGTACTTAGAAAATTACAAAGCATTGATAAAAGAAATCAAGGTAGATACAAACAAGTGGAAGCATATACCATGCTCATGGTTAGGAAGAATAAACATCATTAAAATGCCTATATTACCCAAAGCAATCTATAAATTCAATGCAATACCAATTAAAATACCAATGACATACTTCAAAGATATAGACCACATATTTCAAAAATTTATATGGAACCAAAAGAGAACACGAATAGCCTCAGCAATCTTAAAAAAGAAGGATAAAGGAGAAGGTATCACACTTCCTGATATCAAGTTATACTACAAGGCCGTTGTACTCAAAACAGCCTGGTACTGGCATAAGAACAGGCATATAGATCAATGGTACAGAACAGAGAACCCAGAAATAAACCCACAGTTCTATGGACAACTGATATTTGACAAAGGAGGTAAGGAAATACAATGGAGTAAAGACAGCCTCTTTAACAAATGGTGTTGGGAAAATTGGACAGCTATCTGCAAAAAAAATGCAACTAGATCACCAGCTTACACCACTCACAAAAATTAACTCAAAATGGATAAAAGACTTAAATGTAGGCCATGAAACCATAAGCATCTTAGAAGAAAACATAGCCAGTAAGCTCTCGGACATCTCTCAGAGCAATATATTTGCTGATTTATCTCCACGGGGAAGTGAAATAAAATACAGGATAAACAAATGGGACTATATCAAACTAAAAAGCTTTTGCACAGCTAAAGACAACAAGAACAGAATAAAAAGACAAACTACACAATGGGAGAACATATTTGACAATACGTCTGATAAGGGGTTAATAACCAAAATTTATAAAGAACTTGTAAAACTCAACACCAGGAAGACAAACAACCTAATCCAAAAATGGGCAAAAGAGATGAATAGACACTTCTCCAAAGAGGACATACAGATGGCCAATTGGCATATGAAAAAATGCTCAACATCACTAATCATTAGAGAAATGCAAATTAAAACCACAATGAGATATCACCTCACACCAGTCAGAATGGTGCTTATCAACAAAACAACACAGAATAAGTGCTGGCGAGGATGTGGAGAAAAGCGACCCTCCTGCACTGCTGGTGGGAATGCAGACTGGTGCAGCCACTGTGGAAAACAGTATGGAGATTCCTCAAAAAACTGAAAATCGAACTGCCTTTTGACCCAGCTATCCCACTTTTAGGAATATACCCCAAGGACACCATAGAATGGCTCCAAAAGTAGAAATGCAGCCCCATGTTTGTGGCAGCATTGTTCACAATAGCAAATATCTGAAAACAGCCCAAGTGTCCGTCAGAGGACGAGTGGATTAAAAAGCTTTGGTACATATATACTATGGAATACTACTCAGCCATAAGAAATGATGACATCGGATCATTTACAATAACATGGATGGACCTTGACAACATTATACGGAGTGAAATAAGTAAATCAGAAAAAAAAACTGAGATGAATCCATACATAGAAGGGTCATAAAAATGAGACTCAGAGACATGAACAAGAATATGATGGCAACAGGGGTGGGGGGTGGGGAGAGGGGGGAGGGGGAGGGGGTGAAGAAGAAGAGAGTGGTTGGGAGAGGGGAGGGACACAAAGAAAACCAGATAGAAGGTGACAGAAGACAATTTGACTTTGGTGGAGGGGTATACAGCACAATCAAATGTCAAAATAATCTAGAGATATTTTCTCTCAACATATGTACCCTGATTTATCAATGTCACTGCATTACATTTAATAAATAAAAAAAAACTCCGATCAGGGGTCCCCAAACTTTTTACACAGGGGGCCAGTTCACTGTCCCTCAGACCATTGGAGGGCTGCCACATACAGTACTCCTCTCACTGACCACCAATGAAAGAGGTGCCTCTTCCGGAAGTGCGGAGGGCCTGGATAAATGGCCTCAAGGGGGCCGCATGTGGCCTGCAGGCCATAGTTTGGGGACTCCTGTAGATCATGTAATATATCTATCATTCTAAACACAGAGCCAGAAAAGAGAGATTTTACACATTGCAATATACATGAAAAAGGGCAGGTAACTAATAATCAAATTAATTCTTCACAACATTTTTGACTGACCAACAGATATTTTCAAAGTATCATTAAATAATAACACATTTAGCGTCCCTCAGAGATATCATGGTTTAGCTCACAGAATCTCTCTCCTTTTTGCTTATTCAGAAAAAAAGCACTATTATTTATCAAGTATATGACCTTGGGCAAACAATATAACTCCTCTATACCCCAGTTTCCTCATCTATGACACAGTTAACATTAGTTCTTGAAAAAAAAATCAAATGACTTGATATACCGAAGGGAAAATTGGATATATGACAAGTAATTAATAAATATATTTTAGTTATTTATATTATAATCATCTAGGCTAAATTTCCTTGAATATATAATTGAAAATAAGGAACATAAATATAATGACTTTTCTTCTGTTTCAACATTTTCCTCAATTTCAATCCCCAACCCATTTTCAAGAAAAAAATCTTTCTATAATACAAAGTGGGGCAAAAATAAGTTTACAGTTGTAAGTAGGTAAAAAACAGAGTTTATTTCTATAGAATTATTTATTAATTATTGCATTAATTTCCATACAAACAACCGCAAATGTACGCTTGTCTTACCATGTCTACAAATAATTAAAATGGAATTTTAAAAAAATAATGTTTACAAGAAATTTTAAAAAATTGTATGATTTTAAAACTAAGATTCACCTCATTGGTATGTATAACATTATCTGTGTTATTATTTTCAACTCACCAAGAATCCCTAATGTTTCACTTTTTATGTCATTACTTCCTATAACCTCACCACATAAAGTCCTTTACTAAAAAATACAAGGCTTTATACTAATTTCTTTTTCAAGATAAACCATTTCTATAATTTGCAGTAATTAACCTATGGATTATTTTTGACTTGTAGATAAACATTTTGACAGCAATTTGAGATTTGGTTTAGAGTAACTCAAGGAAAAACTTAATATATATAGTATTATTAAAAAATAAAACATTTAGAGTCTATATGCATATATGAATAAGTCAACTCTGTTGCTTTCATCAAAAATTAAAATACCAACAAATCTTAAAATCAAAATGCAAACAAGTGCACTTCAGCTTTTGGGATGGGTATATTTGTACCAATTTAACTCTTTCATTCAAACAACTAGATAAAATATTATTTACAAATTAAAGTCACTGGAGGGCTGTGGAGGCAAGAAGGATGAAATGAATGGAAATTCCAAAAAGGCAAAAGCCCGTTTTAGTAGCATGATAATTACCAATTTTCTTGGGCATCAGGAAATATGTGATTCAAACTTTTGACCAACAGTGTAACTTGAACATTATTGCTCCTGAATCTAGTTAATGGCAAATAAGCAGCGTCAGACTCACCAGAGATTATGCTACTCCCAAGGCCAATGGGGGCAGAAAGCTTTGAGAAGGTTGTGTGGTATGTATAATGGTCCAAGGGCAAGGGGAGGTAATGGAGGAAAGACAGGGCATGATGCTTAGAGCCACTTGAGATGTTACCAGCCACAGGTGCCTGCAGGCTCCAACAAGGGGTTTCATGCCTACACAAAATAAGTGACACAAAATAATTGCTCTGTTGGCCCTGTGTTCCCTACAGATCCTAGGCCATCACTGCCATCAATATGATTTTAATTATCTTAAATTTGTTATGTTTTGTAACCTAAAATGTGACCATCCTGGAGAATATTCCATGTGCACTTTACAAGAATGTGTACTCTGCTGCTGTTGGGTGAAATGTTCTGTATATGTTTGTTAATTTTTAGTTGATTATACTGTGACAAGTCCACTGTTCCTTATTGATTTTTTGTCTGGATATCTTATCCACTCTTGAAAGGATGATACTAAAGTCTCCCATTATTATTGCATTGTCTATTTCTTCCTTCAGTTCTCTTAATATTTAGCTTATATATTTAGATACTTTGATGTTGATTACCTAAATATTTATAATTGTTATATCAATATCAATCTGGTAAATTTTCATTTTAGCAATATTGAGTCTTCCAATCCATGAACGCAGTCTGTCTTAAAATTTAATAAGTTAAACAGTTTTTAGCCTGACCATTGGTGGAACAGTGGGTGGACCATCAACCTGAGATGCTGAGGTAACATGTTCAAAACTCTGAGATCTTTGGCTTGACTACAGGTTCACCAGCTTGACTGTGGGATCATAAAAATGATCACATGTTCACTGACTTGAAACACAAGGTCTCTGTCTCAGCTTGAGTAATCACATCAAGGCAAATATAAGAAGCAATCAATGAAACAACTAAAGTGACACAATCACTAGTTGATGCTTCTTATTTTCCTCCCTTCCTGTCTCTGTCTTTGTTTCTCTGTCTTTCTCAGAAAACATGTTAAATAAATAAATTTACGTTTATTTAGGTTTTCTATATTATTTCAACAATTTTCTACAGTTTTCAGTGTACAAAAGTTTCACAGTTTTGTTACATATTTCATAAGTATTTTATTTTTTGTTAGACGGTTATGTTTATAAAGGTTCTTTATTTCTCATTAATTGGCCATTTACCATAATAAAATGTTGTTCAGTTTCTCTAGAAATACTTTTTCTTTTATCCCCTATTAGTATAGCTACTTGGTTGTTTTTCCATCTTTTTATTTTTATCCATGCATGTAGAGTCTAAGCACAGACCAATGCTGTTTGGCTGTTCCTTTTACAGGATTTTCCTGTGAAATTACTGACTGTTCTGTTATTTTTAAGCCTGTCCCATTGAGTATCTCCAGAATACTAGCTTTCTCTGATTGTTCAGCAATGATATCTCTGTTGTTTCAGACAATGGCTCTAGTAATGGATTTTTTTCATGATCTGCTCCAAATAAAGTCAGCTGATCCAGACAGAATTTCAAAGCTGACAGTCTCACTGTCTTATTTACCTTTGGGGAGAATTTCTTTGTGCCACAGAGCTGGATTGAAATTTTTTCTTTATATTTTATTTATTCATTTTAGAGAGAGAGAGAGAGAGAAGCGGGGAGGAGCAGAAAGCATCAACTCCCATATGTGCCTTGACCAGGTAAGCCCAGAGTTTTGAACAAGCGACCTTAGCATTCCAGGTCGACACTTTATCCACTGTGCTACAACTGGACAGGCCAGAGCTGGTTTTAAAGGGTGGGAAGCCTGTCTTACCATCTGAGATAGAACTTCGAATCTGAGGTAAATGAGGAAAACAGCCCTGACTAAATGCCACAAAGAGATAACACAAAATACACAAAAAAGAAAAGTTAACACAGTATTTCCTAATTATCAGAAGGTCTGAGAGGGGAGTTACTGTGCTTGCTATGATGACTGATCCTTACTATCAAAAGGAAATTGGACTACTGCCCAACAATAGAGGTAAGGAAGAGTATGTCTGAAGCATATGAAATAAATCCCTTACAATATCTCTTAGGGTTTCCATACCCTGCAAGTAAGGTGAATGGAAAACTACAACAATGCAATGCAGAGAAGAGTATTTTTTTAATTATTTTTTAATTTTTTAATTTATTTTAGAGGAGAGAGAGAGAGAGAGAGAGAGAGAGAGAGAGAATGAGAATGGGGGGGAGGAGCAGGAAGCTTCAACTCCCATATGTGCCTTGACCGGGCAATCCCAGGGTTTTGAACTGGCGACCTCAGCATTCCAGGTTGGTGCTTTATCCACTGCACCACCACAGGTCAGGCCACAGAAGACTATTAATGGTACAAAGTCTTCAGGCAAAAAGTTTGGTACAATCTACAATGTAAAATGCTCTGACCATCTGAGGTGCTTGCTGAAGGCAAAAGGATTACAGAATGGGTAATGGAAGAATGTAGTTATAAATAACAGCTGAAACCATGTAACCAATTACAAAAAAGTGCAACTGTGATATTTCTTCCTTACATTGTTATGAACATATTTGTGTATATAATATAGAAAATATGTTTGTTTTATCCCATTTCTTATCCCTTGATCATGTAAAGTAAGATGTACTGAATGGAGTAATTAAATCTTTTAAACTTTAAATCATAGTGTTTCAGTTACAGGATATCAAAGAGAGGAGTAAACATCAAGAACTTCACCTTCTCTTCTGAGAAAGGGGAGTAGTGCATATTCAGTTGTATGGAAACATAAATGTAGCATGTTATGCAGAATTAGGACTTTGTTATTTTTTTTCATTTGAAGACAAAGTGTACTTTACAGAAGTGCATATGGATTTCAAGTTAACAAGGAGTGGACTTGTGATTGCTAATTTTATATGTCAACTTGACTGGGCTACGTTGTGTTCAGATTTTGGACAAACATATTCTGGGTGTTTCTGTAAAACGTTTTGAATAAAACTATCATTTAATATTGGTAGACTGGATAAAGCATATTGTCCTCCTTAATGTTGCTGGGTCTCAGCAAATCAGTTGAAGGCCTGACTAGACTAAATAGGGTCACTGATCACTGAGTACAAAAGAATTTCTTCTATCTGACTGCGTTCAAACTAAGACATCACTTTTTTTAAAACCTTTAGAGTTGAACTAAAACTTTGAATCTCAAGCCTGCCAACTTTCAGACTGTAACCATACCATTGGTTCTTTTGGGTCTCCAGCTTATTTTTTTTTATTTATTTATTATATTTAATGCAGTGACATTGATAAATCAGGGTACGTATGTTGAGAGAAAACATCTCCAGATTATTTTGACATTTGATTGTGCTGTATACCCCTCCACCAAAGTCAAATTGTCTTGTCACCTTCTATCTGGTTTTCTTTGTGCCCCTCCCCTCCCCCAACCACTCTCTCTTTCCACGCCCCATCCCCCCTCTACCCACCACCGCACCCCTGTTGCCATCACATTCTTGATCATGTCTCTGAGTCTCATTTTTATGTCCCATCTATGTATGGATTCATATAGTTCTTAGTTTTTTTCTGATTTACTTATTTCACTCCATATGATGTTATCAAGGTCCATCCATGTTATTGTAAATGATCCGATGTCATCATTTCTTATGGCTGAGTAGTATTCCATAGTATATATGTACCAAAGCTTTTTAATCCACTCATTCTCTGACGGACACTTGGGCTGTTTCCAGATCTTCACTACTGTGAACAATGGTGCCATAAACATGGGGGTGCATTTCTTCTTTTCATACAGTGTTATGGTGTTCTTGCAGTATATTCCTAACAGTGGGATAGCTGGGTCAAAAGGCAGTTCGATTTTCAGTTTTTTGAGGAATCTCCATACTGTTTTCCACAGTGGCTGCACCAGTCTGCATTCCCACCAGCAGTGCAGGAGGGTTCCCTTTTCTCCACATCCTCGCCAGCACTTATTCTGTGTTGTTTTGTTGATGAGCGCCATTCTGACTGGTATGAGGTGATATCTCATTGTGGTTTTAATTTGCATTTCTCTAATGATTAGTGATGTTGAGCATTTTTTCATATGCCTATTGGCCATCTGTATGTCCTCTTTGGAGAAGTGTCTATTCATCTCTTTTGCCCATTTTTGGATTAGGTTGTTTGTCTTCCTGGTGTTGAGTTTTACAAGTTCTTTATAAATTTTGGTTATTAACCCCTTATCAGACGTATTGTCAAATATGTTCTCCCATTGTGTAGTTTGTCTTTTTATTCTGTTCTTGTTGTCTTTAGCTGTGCAAAATCTTTTTAGTTTGATATAGTCCCATTTGTTTATCCTGTATTTTATTTCACTTCCCCGTGGAGATAAATCAGCAAATATATTGCTCCGAGAGATGTCCAAGAGCTTACTGGCTATGTTTTCTTCTAATATGCATATAGTTTTAAGACTTAAATTTAAGTCTTTTATCCATTGTGAGTTTATTTTTGTGAGTGGTGTAAGCTGATGATCTAGTTTCATTTTTTTGCAGGTAGCTGTCCAATTTTCCCAACACCATTTGTTAAAGAGGCTGTCTTTACTCCATTGTATTTCCTTACCTCCTTTGTCAAATATCAGTTGTCCATAGAACTGTGGGTTTATTTCTGGGTTCTCTGTTCTGTTCCATTGATCTATATGCCTGTTCTTATGCCAGTACCAGGCTGTTTTGAGTACAATGGCCTTGTAGTATAACTTGATATCAGGAAGTGTGATACCTTCTCCTTTATTCTTCTTTTTTAAGATTGCTGAGGCTATTCGTGTTCTTTTTTGGTTCCATATAAATATTTGGAATATGTGTTCTATATCTTTGAAGTGTGTCATTGGTATTTTAATTGGTATTGCATTGAATTTATAGATTGCTTTGGGTAATATAGACATTTTAATGATGTTTATTCTTCCTAACTATGAACACAGTATATGCTTCCACCTGTTTGTATTTTCCTTGGTTTCTTTTATCAATGCTTTGTAATTTTCCGAGTACAAGTCTTTAGTCTCCTTGGTTAAGTTTATTCCTAGGTACTTTATTTTTTTGGTTGTAACTGTGAAAGAGATTGTTTCCTTAATTTCTCTTTCTGACTGTTCATTGTTGGCATAAAAAATGCCTCTGATATCTGAGTATTAATTTTATATCCTGCCACCTTGATTAATTCATTTATCAGGTCCAGTAGTTTTTTAACTGAGACTTTAGGGCAGGGGTCCCCAAACTTTTTACACAGGGGGCCAGTTCACTGTCCCTCAGACTGTTGGAGGGCTGGACTATAAAAAAAACTATGAAAAAATCCCTATGCACACTGCACATATCTTATTTTAAAGTTAAAAAAAAAAAACAGGAACAAATATAATATTTAAAATAAAAAACAAGTAAATTTAAATCAAGAAACTGACCAGTATTTCAATGGGAACTATGGGCCTGCTTTTGGCTAATGAGATGGTCAATGTGCTCCTTTCATTGACCACCAATGAAAGAGGTGCCCCTTCCAAAAGTGCAGTGGGGGCAGGATAAATGGCCTCAGGGGGCCGCATGTGGCCCGCGGGCCGTAGTTTGGGGACCCTTGCTTTAGGGTTTTCTATATACAATATCATATCATCTGCAAATAATGATAGTTTTACTTCTTCATCTCCAACTTTAATGCCTTTTATTTCTTCTTCTTGGCTGATTGCTGTGGCTAGGACTTCCAGGACTATCTTAAATAAGAGTGGTGTAAGGGGGCACCCCTGCCTTGTTCCTGATCTTAAGGGTATTGCTTTTAATTTTTTCCCATTGAGTATGATGTTGGCTGTGGGTTTCTCATAGATGGCTTTTATCATGTTGAGGTATGTTCCCTATATTCCCAATTTGCTGAGAGTTTTAATCATGAATGGGTGCTGGATTTTATCAAATGCTTTTTCTGCATCTATTGAAATTATCATATGGTTTTTCTCCTTTTTTTTTATGTGATGAATCACATTGATTGATTTACAAATATTGTACCAGCCTTGCCTCCCCAGAATAAATCCAACTTAATTATGTTGTATGATTTTTTCCATATATTGTTGGATCCGGTTTGCTAATATTTTGTTGAGGATTTCAGCATCTATATTCATCAGAGATATTGGCCTATAATTTTCTTTCTTTGTGTTGTCTTTGCCTGGTTTTGGAATCAGAATTATGCTCGCCTCATAAAAGGAGCTTGGAAGTCTTCCTTCCTCTTGAATTTTTTGGAATAGTTTGAGAAGGATAGGAGTTAGTTCTTCTTTGAATATTTGGTAGAGTTCAGTTGTGAAGCAATCAGGATCGGATTTTTCTTTGTTGGGAGTTTTTTGATAACTCTTTCAATCTTATTTGGTGTAATTGGTCTGTTTAGGTTTTCTGATTCTTCCAGATTTATTTTTGGAAGATTGTATGTTTCAAGGAATTTGTCCATTTCATCTAAGTTGTCTAGTTTTTGGCATACAGTTCTTCATAATATTTTCTTACAATATTTTGTATTTCTGTTGTGTCAGTTGTTATTTCTCCTCTCTCATTTCTAAGTTTATTTATTTGAGTCCTCTCTCTCTTTATCATGTTGAGTCTAGTTAAAGGTTCATCAATCCTGTTTACCTTTTCAAAGAACCAGCTCCTAGTTTCATTGATCCTTTGTATTGTTTCATTAGCCTC
The DNA here is from genome assembly GCF_036850995.1 of Saccopteryx leptura. NCBI lineage: Eukaryota > Metazoa > Chordata > Mammalia > Chiroptera > Emballonuridae > Saccopteryx > Saccopteryx leptura. The sequence continues at coordinate 57,793,081 of NC_089516.1, read as the reverse complement.
TATGTCATTTATTTCTGCTCTGATCTTTATTATTTCCTTCCTTCTACTACATTTGGGCTTTACTTTTTTTTTTTTTTTTCTAGTTCTTTTAGTTGCAGGGTTAAGTTGTTTATTTGAGCTTTTTCTAGCTTCTGAAAGTGTGCCTGTATTGCTATGAACTTCCCTCTCAGTACTGCTTTTGCTGTTTCCCATAAATTTTGAGTTGTTGTATGCTCATTGTCATTTGTTTCTAGGAATTTTTTAATTTCTTCTTTGATATCATTTTTAATCCATTCATTATTTAACAACCTGCTATTTAGTTTCCATGTGTTTGAGAATTTTTGAGCTTTTCTGTTTTGGTTCATTTCTATTTTCATGCCGTTGTGATCAGAGAAAGTGCTTGATATGATTTCAATCTTCTTAAATTTGTTGAGAGCACTTTTTTGCCCTAACATGTGTTCTATCCTAGAGAATGTACCATGAGCACTTGAAAAGAATGTATATTCTGCTGCTTTAGGGTAAAAGGTTCTGAAGATATCTATTAAATCGAGTTGATCTAGTTTGTCCAATAAGTCTGCTGTTTCTTTGTTAATTTTCTTACTTGAGGATCTGTCTAGTGATGTTAGTGGAGTATTGAAATCCCCTACTATTATAGTATTGCTGTTGATCTCGCCCTTTATATACATCAAAGTGTGCTTTATATATTTAGGTGCTCCTATATTAGGTGTGTAGGTATTTATAATAGTTACATCTTCCTGTTGGATTACTCCCTTTATCATTATGTAGTGGCCTTCTTTATCTCTTACTATATCCTTTGTTTTAAAGTCCAATTTGTCTAATATAAGTATTGCTACCCTAGCTTTTTTTTCATTTCCATTTGCATGAAATGTTTTTTTTCCATCCTTTTACCTTCAATCTATGTGCATCTTTTGTTTTAAGGTGTGTCTCTTGTAGACAGCATATGTATGGGTCCTGTTTTCTTATCCATACAGCTACCTTATGTCTTTTGATTGGATCATTTAATCCATTTACATTTATGGTTATTATTGATATGTAGTTGTTTATTGCCATTTTATTCTTTAAAGCTGTATTCCTTTTTTGCTATATTCTTTTCCCACTTTGATCTGTTTACAACAGGCCCCTTAACATTTCCTGTAGCATTGGTTTGGTTGTAATGAATTCCTTGATTTTTTTTTTGTCTGGGAAGCTTTTTATTTCTCCTTCAATTTTAAACGATAGCCTTGCTGGATAAAGTAGTCTTGGTTGTAGGTTCTTGTTCTGCATTAATTTGAATATTTCTTGCCATTCCCTTCTGGCCTCAAGTGTTTCTGTTGAGAAGTCGGATGTCATCCTTATGGGGTCACCTTTGTAGGTGATAGCTTTTTTTTCTCTTGCAGCTTTTAATATTTTCTCTTTATCGCTTAGCTTTGGTATTTTAATTATGATGTGTCTTGGTGTAGGTTTCTTTGGGTTTCACTTTAATGGAGTCCTCTGTGCTTCTTGGACTTGTGAGAATTTCCCCTGCATTAATTTAGGGAAGTTTTCAGCTATGATATGATTGAACAAAGTCTCTATCCCTTGTTCTTTTCCTTCTTCTTCAGGAACCCCTATGATGCGGATGTTATTTCTCTTCATGTTGTCACAGAGCTCTCTAAGAGTTCCCTCAGACTTTTTGATTCTCTTTTCTCTTTTCTTCTCTGCTTTCATGCCTTCTTTCCAGTTGTCCTCCAACTCACTGATTGTACCCTCAGCTCTATCTATCCTGTTTTTAATTCCTTCTATTGTGGTCTTTATTTCTGATATTGTATTTGTCATCTCCGACTGATTCTTTTTTATACTTGCTATTTCTTTATTTAGGTGTTCATAATGACTTTCCATTGTTTTTCTAAGATCCCTAAGCATCCTTACAATCATTATTTTGAACAACACATCTGGAAGTTTGATTATTTCCATATCACTCAGTTCATCTCCTGAAGGTATCTCTTGTGGTTTCATTTGGATTGCACTTTTTTGTCTTCTATTGTGTTTGGGTGATTATTTGTGGAGTTGGTTGAGTCTAGGCTTGGTGTTGTCTGCCTTCAGTTTTCAGTTGTGTTATTTCTAGGTCTTCTTGGGTTGTAATCAGCTATTATTTGTAATCCACTTTTGGATTTGGGCAGCTTTGAAGTCTTGATTTGTTTGTTTTCTTAACAGGTGATAGTCTTGTTTATTGATCTCAGCAGGGGGCTTCCTTGAAAGTGTATCCAGGAATGTGATGTGTGTAACCTGAGTCTCTGAAGGCATCTTCAGCCAAGTAATCTCTCTTGGGGAAGGGTGTTTTCTCAGCTTCAGTAGGGGGAGGTGTATCTCAGATCTCCATGGAGACCTGAGTTACTGCCCTCCTCCCCACTTCTTGTTTTCAGCTGTGTCTTGTTGTGCTGATTGGAGCAGAGAGATGTCCAGAGATCTCTGATCCAGAAGCAATTAAGTACTGTTTTGTGGAAGGTTCAGTCCCTCCCCCAGGTATAGCGGCCTCCAGCAGAGATGAGTCAGCTTTTTTAGTTTGTTTCCTGCATTTCTTAGCCCCTCAGAGCCTGTCTCTCTCCCTGTCCTTTCCACTTGGGAGATAAGCTGGTCTTTTGAACACACCTCACTCCTTGGTCTCCAGGCAAGTGGCTTTGAGCAGTATTTTCTGCTCTTTTCCCTTGGGTGAGATCCCCTCTGGGCTTTGAGCCTCCCCCAACCCTCCGTTCCTGTAAGCAGAGGAGATTTAAGAACTCCCTACCAGGTCTGTTGTGGTTTCATCTTTGCTCCTTCGTTTTTGAGAGCTGTTCTTGTAGTCCAGAGTTGGTTTTTCATGCTGATTTTTCCTAACTTGACTTGGTGGTGAGAGCTGGGCATCTGTGCATCCGCCTATTCCGCTGTCATCTTCTTAAGATCTCTCCAGCTTATTGACTCACCCTGTAGGTCTTGAGACTTACCACCTTGTGATTTAGCAGTCTCTTTAATAATGTGAGAAAATTTGTTACAATAAATCAATGCCCATCTTGATAGATTAGATAGATAGATAGGTAGATTAAATATAGATAATAGATAGGTGATAGATAGCAGTGTGAGTATATATATGTGTGTGTGTGAAAATGACATAATCAAAGATAGAAAGAATATTCAGAAAAATTATAAAGCATTTATACCTTGAAGAGGGAAACATTATTTCATAAAATAATTTGAGGATCAGAAGAGTAGGGCAGGAGAGTATTTGAGCTATCAATATCAAAATCAATTTGCTGAGGCCAAAGTCTTCAATGCTATGAGGTAAACTAATAGATGTAAATTTTGCAGGAGATTCAAAGGCAAGAAGTGTTTTTATATTGCACATAATGAAAAGACTAAGAAGGACAAGGGAACAAGATTTCTTTTCTTACCCAAAATATTGTTCCATGTGTAGTAAAAACTTTTATGCACAAAAAAACTATAAATACTCAAGTAACCTACATGGGAGACTTTTCCCAGAGGTCTTCAGATTCTGAATCAGGTCTCTTAAGAGACGCTTCAAAGAATATTGAGAAGTGGCCCATCAATAAAAAGTGAATATCAGTGCTCAAGGGAGTGCATCCGTGACTAAAGCTCCATCCACCATTAGCAATGCCACCACAAATGTTGTCCACATTGTACAATACACAACTCAGAAAGATGCCATTCATATATTAATCTATCTGAATGATCCCTTCCTGGGCAGGGCACTGAAAACTTTAGAGCTGAATGTGGCAATCCTGACCTTTAAAACAAAATGACATAAAGCACTTAAGAACTTACTGATGAATATTTTCCTGGGACTCTTCTTCACTAAGCTTAGAAGGCTCTTTGAATGTCCAATGAGTTGAACCAGCATTTACTGAATGGTTTCAATAAATGACACCTGTGTACAGGTAACCAACATATCCTATTCCAGGGCCAGAACCAATGTTGTTCATGTTGTGTATTACTTCACTCAAAGAGGTACCAATCATGATATTAGCCACATGAATGGCACATCCTGGAGTGCAGCACTGCACACCGCAAAGGTGAAACAATGATCTTGTCCAACATTCAACAACCCCTCACTTTGCCAGTTCAACAATAACTCAACATTCTTGTTCAATAAGGTATCAGCAGAGTATACTGGAAAACAATCACTGTGCTCCCTTTTTTTTTCTTTTCCCTGAGTGCCTACCCCTCAACTGATATACATTTAATGGGACAGATAAGAAGAGTGAGATAAAATAAGCCTTCCTTCATTTTTTTCTCCTTTTCCTTTCGAACTTAGAATACTTACCTACATCATTCTGCTTGATTCCAATGTAATGTAGTTGGCAGATTAAATATATTTTTGTATTCCTCAAAAATTGATTTTAAAGTAGAAAGACTACACACCTCTATCACGTTTAGTTATTGCAGTCCTAATAGGGCTTGTTTGAAATAATACAAGACAGAATTATATTTTTCTTCACACCTTAACTTTTATACCACCATGTGGGCTTCAGCTTGGCATACTCTGGTAAAAGACAGAGGTCTGTACCAAGAGAAAAAGAAGCAACATTACATATTTGGAAGTCAACATTCACATTCAGACAATGCAACACATGTAACACAAACAAAAAATGCAGAAAATGAAACAATTAAAAAGATAATCCACACAAAACATTACAGCATAAAAAAATACCAAATTAAAAATACTACTGAAAAGTTTAAATAACACATAATAAGAAAACAACAGTCAATAGGACAGTAAAAAGATGCACAAAATACAACAAATTCAAAACACCAAACCATATAGAAAACAAACCAGGAAAAGAAAACAAGCAAAGAAAACAATAAATGAAATAATGCAGAAACCAAATTTCAATTAAATAATAATAAACAAAAACGAAACAAGAAATAAGTATATAAATAAAAAATTAAAAAGAAACATTCCCTGGTTGTCTGGCTCAGAGGTAGAGTATCCCCTTGGTGTATGGATTTCAGCGGTACAATTCCCAGGCAGGACAAACAGGAGAACTGCCCATCTGCTTCTCCACCTTTCCTCTTCTTGTTTTTCTCTTTTTCTTTTCCCGTCTTCTCTTACAGCTATGGTTCAATTGAATGGAGTTGGCTCTGGGAGCTGAGAATGTCTCCATGGTCTCTGCCTCAGGCTTGAAGAAGAGCTCAGTTGCTGAGCAACAGAGCAATGCCCCAGATGGGCAGAGCATTGCCCCTTAGTGAGTTTGCCGGGTGGATTCCAGTATTGGCACATGCGAAAGCCTGTCTCTGCCTCCCTTCTTTCACTGAATAAAAAGGAAGGAAGGAAGGAAGGAAGGAAGGAAGGAAGGAAGGAAGGAAGGAAGGAAGGAAGGAAGGAAGGAGGGAGGGAGGGAGGGAGGGAGGGAGGGAGGGAGGGAGGGAAGGAAAGAAGGAAGGAAGGAAGGAAGGAAGGAAGGAAGGAAGGAAGGAAGGAAGGAAGGAAGAGGGAGGGAGGGAAGGAAGGAGGGAGGGAGGGAGAAAGGAGGGAGAGAGGGAGGGAGGGAGGAAGGAAGGAAAAAAAGAAGGAAATCTAAAAAAAAAAAACCATAAAGTATACCCTCACACACAAAAATAGGGAAGTCCCAAATCATATACACTAAAAATAACTTATCTCCTCGATAAACATAAACAAAACCTGAGAAGAAACTTCAAAGGTGTCCCTGTCCCAACTAATCCCGTATTAGGGATAAAAGCCATATAGAAACCTCACTGCTTGTGCTGAAGTCCAGGGATTGATGCATACTTACTCTACTGTGGGAGCTCAGGGTTAAAAGTGAAACCTCAAAATTGAGCAAGAGAACTGGCATAAAAACAAGAACATATATCAAAATAACAGAACAAAAAGCTCAGAAATAAAGTGATACGCACAGTTAAATAATCTTTGACAAGTGTGTGAAGATCAAATGGGGAAAGGATAGTTTCTTCAATGTATGGTGTTTGAAAAACTGGATATTCATATGCAAAAGAATGAAATTGAACCCACACCTTATACTACTCTCAAAAATTAAGATGAAGAGCCTGACCAGGTGGTGGTACAGTGGATAGAGCATCAGACTGGGATGTGGAGGATCCAGGTTCAAGACCCCGAGGTTGTCAGCTTGAGCACGGGCTCATCTGGTTTAAGCAAAGCTCACCAGTTTGGACCCAAGGTCTCTGGCTTGAGCAAGGGGTTACTCGGTCTGCTGAAAACCCGCAGGCAAGGCACATATGAGAGAGCAGTCAATGAACAACTAAGGTGTTGCAACAAAAAACTGATGATTGATGCTTCTCATCTCTCTCCATTCCTGTCTGTCTGTCTCTATCTATCCCTCTCTTTGACTCTCTCTCTCTCTCTCTCCGTAACAATAATAATAATAATAATTTTAAAAATTAAGATGAAGAAAATGTTAAATGTAAAACATGAAACCATAAATCTCTCAGAAAAAAAAACATTAAAAAAACTTCTTGACATTGGTCCTTGCAATAATATTTTTGGGTAAGGTACCAAGAGTACAGACAACAAAAATTAAAATAAACAAGTGAGTATATATTAAACTAAAAAGCTTCTACACAGCATAGAAAAATTAATTGAAAAAACAACCTACATTATTAAAGAAAAAAACTTGCAAACCACATATTTGATAAGCCATTAATATTGCAAACATATAAGGAACTCAAACCAGTAGAAAAAAAATAAAGAAAAGAAAAAGGGTGATAGTGGTGGGAGACAAAGAATCTGAATACACATATTTCCAAAAAAGACATACTAATGGCCAATAAGTACATCATCAGGCAAAAGCAAATTATAATAACAATGAGCTATTACCTCACACCTTTCAGAATGGCTATTATCAAAAATACATTATGTCACCCAGTAAATTAAATTTAAAAAAGACATTAACATGAACAGATACTGGTGCAGTGGATAGAGTGTCAGCATGGAATACAGAGGACCCAGGTTCAAAACCCTGAGGTCACCAGCTTGAGCATGGGCTCATCTGGCATGAGCACAGACTCACCAGATTGAGCATGGGGTCTCTGGCTTGAGCACTGGGTCACTGGCTTGAGTGTGGGATCACAGAGATGATCCCATGGTCACTGGCTTGAGCCCAAAAGTCCTTAGCTTGAAACCCAAGGTCTCTGGCTTGAGCCCAAGGTCGCTAGCTTGAGTAATGGGTCACTCACTCTGCTGTAGCCAACCAGTCAAGGCACATATTAGAAAGTAGTCAATGAACAACTAAGGTGCAGCAACAAGGAATTGATGCTTCTCATCTCTCTCCCTCCATGTCTCTCCCTATTTGTCCCTCTCTCTGTCTCTCTTGCAAAAGGAAAAAGAAAGACATTACATAAGTGTGTCCAGGATATGAAGGAAAGGAAACTCTTGTGCACTGAGGGTGGAATGTAAACTGGTGAGAGAGACACAGACAGATAGGGACAGACAGATAGGAAGGGAGATAGATGAGAATGATCAGTTCTTTGTTGAAGCACCTTAGTTGTTCATTGATTGCTTTTTCTATATATTTTTAATTTTAGCCATTCATATAGTTGTGTCCTGGTGTTTTATTGTGGTTTTAATTTGTACTCGCCTACTTACTAATGATGTAGAGCAACTTTTTATGCAATGAATCTCCATTGGTGAAGCCACAGTGAAAAACAGTATGAATTTTTTCTCAAAAATTAAAAATAGAACTATCATATGATCCATCAATCTGGGTTTTTATTCACAGGAAACAAAAACGCTAACTCAAAAAGATATCAGCAACTCCACATTCATTGCAGCATTATTTATAATAGCTAAGATATAGAAACCTCCTAAGAGTTCATTAATGGATAAATTGATATAAAAATATGGTATATAATACAATAGAACATTAGCCATAAAAAGAAAGAAATCTTGCCTTTTTTGACAGCATGTATGGACCTTGAGGGCATGATGCTAAATTAATTACATCCAGCAGATCCTTTCCAATTTTGTCAGTTTGGTTAGGTAAAGATTTTTTAGTTGCGATATCGTATCTTATTCATAAAAAAATAAGCTGAAAAATTGAGCCTCATCCAAATAAAGTTATTTTGCTCTTTGAAAGATACTGTTTAAGAGAATGAAAAGAAATCTCACGTGGTAGAGAATGTCACAAAATATCTGCAAATCACATGTCTCATAAAGAATTTATATTCAGAATTTATATGAAAAAATCTCTATAATCATTGAGATATCAAAAAAAATAAAATAGACATTTACCAAAAATGATGTAGGATTGGAGATTCATTGCATAACAAGATGCTCTACATCATTAGTAAGTAAGAGAGTACAAATTAAAACCACAATAAAACACCAGGATACAACTATATGAATGGATAAAATTAAAAATATAGAGAGAAAGCAATCAATGAACAACTAAGGTGCTTCAACAAAGAACTGTTTATTCTCATCTATCTCCCTTCCTATCTATCTGTCCCTATCTGTCTGTCTCTCTCTTACTAATATATAGTGTATATATGTGTATTAAAAAGTATGAAAAATGATGCAGAGCAACTGGAATTCTCATAAATTGATAGGTGAAATTTAAAATGGTAAAATCAACCACTTGTAAAGCAGTTTGTTAGTCTTTTTTACTTAAAGGTAGCCATATGCTTATTATATTATATGAATCAGCCTTCCAAAAACAATTAAAGCATTTTTCATAAAGATATTTTACATTTTTATAACATGTCTCATAACTATTTTATTTCTAATAGTCAAATGCAAAATCACTACAAACTAGATACAAATGTTTATTTGCAAGTGAATTCATTAACAACAACAAAAACAAAAAACTCAATAGGATTCCACACATTAGAAAACAATTCAAATATAAAAATAAATGAACTATTGATTCAGATAAGAATATGGATAAATTTCAAAATAATTATGCTGAATAAAATAAACTAGACAAATAAAAGTATACATATTGTGATTTAATTTTGATATAAGTCTGGAAAATATAATCTAATTTCTAGTGACACAAAACAAATCAGTATTGCCTGCACATGCAATGGTAAGGGGAGAGAAAGAATGAGGGATCATAAAGAGCAAGGAGAAATCCTTTGGAAATAATGAATATTACCTATTTTGGTTCTAGTAATGATTTCATAGGTGTATAAATAAGAATGTACTAAGTTGTTGACTTATTTAATTTAAAATTTATTTTTAATTACATTTTATATTCAATTTTATTTTATTTCAGTTTCAAGTGTAAAGGATACTGATTGGAAAATTATATACTTTACAAAGTGTTCACCCCAATGTTTTCAGTACCTGCCTGACACCATATATAGTTATTGACTCTATTTCCTATGCTGCACTTTTATCCCCAGACTATTTTATAACTACAAATTTATACTTCTCAACCTCTCCACCTTTTTCACCTAATACCTCAACCCCAGTCCCATCTGTCAACCATCAGTCTGTTCTCTGTGTCTATGATCTTGTTCCTATTTAGTATTTGCATTTATTTTGCTCTTTAGATTTCACATCTTGTGAAATCTTATGGTATTTGTTTTTTTCTGATTGACTTATTTTACTTAGCATAATACCTTCTAGGTCCATTCATGTTGTCACAAATGGTAAAATTTGATTCTTTTTATGGCTGAATAATATTCCATTGTACATATGTATCACCTCTTCTTTATCCACTCATCTACTGATGGACACTTGAATTGTCTTCAGATATTAGCTATTGTAAATAATGCTGCAATGAATATAAGGGTGCATATATTCTTTTGAATTAGAGTATCTGGATACTTAACCCTTTGCGTAGTGAGTTTTTTTCAAGCTTGCTGATCTAAAAGTGAGTTTTCTTCAAAAAATGAAATTAGTTCCAGTTAGAGTTTTATTAACTTAAAATCATGTTTGTTTGATAACCAATTTATGGAAACAAGAAGAATATACATTTGCCTTTTTTAATGTTGTCTTACACATTTTTAAAATAAAAATTTTTGTATAATCCTATTCTATATGGTCAGGAGGCAGTAGGATGTATATGAACATTTGTACTACTCAAAGTTTTAGTATATATACCCAGTAGTGGGATCAGTGGGTCAAATGGAAGTTCCATTTTTTACTTTGTTGAGGGCATTCAAAGCTGTTTCCATAGTGGCTGCACCATTCTGCATTCCCACCAACAGTGCAGGAAGGTTCCCTTTTCTCCACATCCTCACTAACACTTATTTGTTGATTTACTGACAATTGTTATTCTGAAAGGTGTGAAGTGATATCCCATTGTGGCTTTAATTTGCATTTCTCTGATGATCAGTTGTGCTGAGGATCTTTTCATGAATCTATTGGCTGTCAGTAGGCGCCCTCTTTGAGAAGTGTCTCTTCAGGTATTCTCATTTTTTGTGTGAGACAGAGAGAGACAGAGAGAGGGACAGGCAGACCGAAAAGAAGAGAGATGAGAAGCATCAATTCTTCATATTGGCACCCTAGTTTCTCATTGATTGCTTTCTCATATGTGTCTTGATGGGCGGGCCACAGCAGACCAAGTAACTCTTTGCTCAAACCAGTGACCTTGGGCTTAAGCTGGTGAGACTAGCTCAAACCAAGTGAGCCTGAGCTCAAGCTGGCAAACTTGGAGTTTCGAACCTGGGTCTTCCACAACCCAATCTGATGCTCTATCCACTGTGCAACCACCTGGTCAGGTTCTTCTCATTTTTTATTGAATTGTTTGTTTGTTCAATTGTTTGTTCATTATTTTTGTATTGAGTTATATGAGTTCCTTATAAATTTTGGATATTAACCTCTTATCCCATTTAGTAGGGTGTCTTTTCATTAACAAATTGTAAATTTTAAATTATACCTTAATTATATGTTGTAAACAGAAATAGAAAGAACTAGAATAGCCAAAAAATAAAATAATGACATTGCCTGCAATAAAGTCATCTTTAATACAAAAATCTCCAGAAATGCAAACTCACACACAGAAATGAAAAGCAAATGCCCTGTAAGTTATAAAGTATTAACAAATGACACAAATAGTCCATGTATAAAAATTTATACACTAATGTACCAAAAACCTTTCTAAACAATAAAAAAATCAATCAGACCAAGGCACAAATAAATCAGTAATATAACTAAGCCAATAATATTTTTCTTTAAAAATTGTTACTAATAATTCTCCACATAAGCTAAGCTCAATAAACAGAAGCAAAAAATACATAATACATGAATATATCAATAATAAAGTAACTCTACATACCAAACTACACAAACATACACAGACACTGAGGCTAAATATACAAAACCTAAATGAACTCACAGCTTGCACAAACTTAAAACTGAATACAATAAACACACATAAATATGTCAAAACAAAAGTATAAAAGGCCCACGTCTATATTAAAGGGGGAAAAAACAGGAAAAACTCACCAAAATAAACTACACTGAATAACAACTGAAACACCAAAATACCTTTCAGAACAAATCAAACAAAACACACACATCAAAACCAAAACTAAATTGGGAACAAGCAAAGAATAAAATAAACAGGTTAAGCCAAAAACAAATAATGAAAAATAACACCCCCAAACCAAAAACAAGATAGACACTAAAAAAATCAAAATTCTATAAAAGCAAAAAAAAAAAAAAACACCAAAAAGCAAAACAACTCTTAAGCATAAAAGCAAACAATAACAGGCAAACATGCCATGCACATTAGAAAAAAAACCACTATTTAAAGAACAAAGGCCAAAATTTAAAAACAAATGCACACAGACTCTGCAAATGAATGCACAGTCATAAGCAAAATAATCACAAAAAGGAAATAAACAAAAATAATAAAATCAATGGATCAAAGTTGAAATAAATAATGTTTCTGACCAAACCAATCTGAAATCTCAAAACAAATTCAAGTAATACAGTATGTATGTGAACAAAGAAACTAACTTATGAACACCAACACATACACATATATACTCTCATACATACTTTTTCAAAAATAAGCACACAATCAAATCTAAAAACAATTTGCAATGGCATTACTGTCTTTTCCTTGCATAAATCTAAGGATGTGAAAAATTCTAGCCCAGGAAACCCATCGAGCTCATGAGAGGGGAGTAAACCTCTTGAGCTGTAGACATTTGCTTACTGTATATAGGTGGTGATGTAGTAATACTGGGAGATACAATAGAGAAATATCTTTCTTTTGGTCATATTCTAATTTTTTCCAAAGATATGGAGGAAGGTATGATGTGTAACTGATATGAGATGAAGGCAAAATTCCACAAACTCCCAATTGCCCATTCAATACACTGATATGATATGATTTATGGGAATTCATCTGGGAGGGGGCATCCCTACTTCCCAGCGTTGTAGTGTATACAGTCTGCTTCCCAGTTACAGTTCCAGTCCTACAGATGGTATGAAGGGGAATGGTGTTATCCATCTTGTCATGCATTTTTCTCTGTTACCCCTTTATATTTATTTTTGAAGACCTTGAGTAAAAAGAACAACTCAAGGAATGTGGAAAGGAAAAGACAAAGTAGGATCATCATTCTTGAGAAGTCTAAGATGAGTACTTTCTCTTCCTTTCACCTCTTAACAGAATTTAACAAATAAAATGTAAATAAAGTAAAAGGAAATAGCCAAATTGAATTTTCTAGGCATCTTCTTAATCTCTATGGTTATGGTGAATTAAAAATAATTGATATAAATATACATAAATATATTTTTAAAATATTTTAAACATGCATGTATTTACATACATACACTTTGAGAATAAATGTATATGTTTTTTCCAAGTAAGGACGTGAAGACTTGTCCTCAATCCTGAGAGACAGCTTTTGGGTATTAAAAGAAGCATCTGAGGCAAAAAGGAATATGAAAATCACCCAAGGAAAAGAGGAAAGCTTGGGAACTATAAAGAATGTTGCTAGGAAAGAATAATGGAGCATAAGGAACACTTGGGTTCTACCGACTGCAGAAGCTCTAAATGCAAAAAGAGGGAGAGCTATATCTGTGCCAAAAATTTTACATCTCTGTGGGCACACCTCCTTTGCACAAAAATATATAAATCCCTGAAAAACCTCTTGGGTGACTTTTCACAGGATGCCTCATTCCTTAGGTTTTGCTCCTTAAAACCTGCCTATGAGTCCATTGAAGGAGCCCAGTAGTTGGAGGATAGTGTGTGGACTCACGGGAGGGCAGCTCAGTGAGCGATACACACTCACCCCTACAGCCAGTACACATAACTTATAAGCCATGCATTACTCTAACAAAAAAGTGACAATAATGTTTTCTGTTAAATGAATGACACTTTCTGAAGTCAAGCATTACCCTCAGCTGAAGGTAGTGGCCGTGCCCAAACACACATATGCAGTTATTATTCAATGCAGAATTTCCAGCATGTGAATGTACATCCAACCCTCCTTCTCTCACTCTCCTTGAATGAGTATCCCCTTACTTACTGCATATTTAATATTGTGGTTTTGAGGCCTTAGAGATAACAAACGTTTTTCCATTTCTCTCTTCCTCTCGTAAGAGATAGTCTCAGCAGCATTTTTCTTTTGATTTTCTAGTTCTTAGGAATGACATTAAAATGGTCTGATGCCTTCTTTTCCACTAAAGCTCAAGTTTCCCCACAACACACCCACCACACTATTATGTGACACAGTCTTCACAGTCCATTGTTCTGAGTTCTTAACTCAAAATCTCCATACTAAGCAAGATAATCATGAAAGAAATTCAGGATAAAAAAAAATGGGATACAGTTTAGGTGGTACCAAATGCACAGGCCATTTTATTCAGCTTTCCTGAAGAGAATATATATAATTTACCTTGCATGGAGCCAAAAAAGAACATAGATTTAGAGCTTGAGAGTATATGATTTTTTCTTTCTGGCCTTGATTTTCTCAACTTTTCTTAGAGTCCCAAGTATTGCGGAGATCTCTTTAAATATTTTCACTGAAGGCACAGGTCTTTAGGGGTTTGTTTTTCCCTATAAAAACAGAGGCTGAGAGATAGTAGAAGCAAGTAGGTGAAAGAAATTCACACACCCCAAACCAGCTCTATTGTAAGAGCTAGGGAAATCAGTTAAATAAGAGTCTGTAGAGATAGGTGTATTTAGTAAAATACACAATTAACTAAATTATTGCCATGGAAATAGAGAGAAGTAGAATGAGGTGAGCGTTATTTAATCTGAATGTTCCCAAATTTCCCAGCATCAGGCACCTCCATGGCTGTCTGTAGTCTTAAATGATTCAATTCAAATTCTCAAATTTACATCCATGTACAAAAACTAAAATTTAAACAAACAAAACTATTTTTTAAAAATTTCAAAACAATACAGATAAAAAGATTCTCAACATCACTAATCAAATCAAAACCGCAATGAGATAACATTTACTGCCCATTTGGATGGCTATTAACTAAACAAACAAACAAAAAATAACAAGTGTTGATGAATATGCGGATAAATTGGAATCATTGTGCATTGCTGTTGTAATGGTAAAATAGTAGAGCTGCAATGAAAACAGTATACTGGTTCTTCAATCAATCAATAGAACTAACCTTTGTTACAGCAATTGTACTTCTGGATGTATACCCCAAATAATTTAAAGCAGATACTAAAAGAGATTTCTCTACACCCAAGTTCACAGCAGCATTATTTTTAGTAATCAAAAGGTGGACACTACTCAGGTGTCCAGCAAGAGATGAAAGGATAAACATAATGTGTTCTATACACACAATAGTGGAATAGTTTTGCACCTTAAAAAGGATACCAAACCACTGATTCAAAAGAAGACATGCACTTCCATGTTTATTGCTGCATTGTATATAATAGTTAGGATCTGGAAACAGCCCAACTGTTCATCAGTGGATGAGTGGATTAAAAAGCTGTGGTACATATGCACAATGGAATACTATGTGGACATGAAAAAGAAGGAAATCTTACATTTTGTGATGGCATGATGGACTTGGAGAGATTATTATACTAAGTGAAATGCACCAGGCAGAGAAAGACAAATATCACATGATCTCACTTATATGTGGAATCCAACAAACAAAGTGAACTGAGGAACAGAATAGAGGCAGAGGTGGGGTCAAAGGGAGCAGAGGGACAGCTGTCAGAGGGAAGGGGGATGAGGGAATGAGATAATCCCAAAGGAAAAGGGTGAGGGAATTAATGGTAGAGGGCAAAAGGGGTATAATGGGGGACATAAGAGTGGGGGTGAAGGTGTTGTATTGAGCGGGATACTTGAATCCATGTTAACACAATAAAAAAATAATAAAAATTAAAAAAAAGGAAACTCTGACATCATGCTAGTATGGAGATGAGCCTTGAAGATATTATGCTAGTGAATTAAGTTAAAAAAAAATAAGAGAAATACTGTATGATTTCACTTATATATGGTATCTATTATAATAAAATTTATAGAGACAGAAACTAGAATAGAAGTTACCTAAGCCTGGAAATAAGGAATAATGGAGAGTTAGTGGTGAATGCAAATAGAGTTTCAGTTTGGGATGGTTAAAAAGTTCTGGAGGTAGTGGTAATGGTGGCACAACAGTATAAAATATACTTAATGCCAATAACCATATACTTAAAAAAATTTTTTACAATGTGTTATATATATTTAGCCACAATTTTTTAAAATCCCCTTCCAAAAAATCCCAAATATAGCACACACAAAAATGTAAGCACCTTGCCAAAAAAAAAACACATATCAAAACTAAAATAAGAAAGAAAAAAATCACACAACCTGAAAGCAAAATAAAACCACAGTAAGTATACCCATGATGTATAGTGTTAGCAATGCTAGTACAATAAATGAAAATAGAGAATGTTATGTCCTCTTTCCTCCTCAACCTAAATTCACCTAAGGTGGGTAGCAAATTTCTCTAAAAAGGCTTCAATTTAATCCCCACTGTGGATTAAAGGAAAGGAGCACCAAGAAGTTCTCATTTTCCTACAAACAAATGTAAAATGCATGAGGTGATTTCCATTCACTGCTCCAATCCCGAGGCCTATGGGCTTACAGTTCTCTCCCTCTCTTTAGCTTCCCCTCTGTCCCTCTCCCTCTCCCTCACTAAGTTTAGAAGGAACTGCCAAAGTGAGATATAAAAATCAATTAACTTTTCATCATTTTAAGACTACCTAAGCATTGATTTCCCTTTCTCTTCCTCCATTAACATCAATTTGAGGAAAAAATGACAAGAATCAAAGAATTTAAAAGGAGTGAAAACTTGGGAAATTTTTGAGTCATATAAGATCCAAAAGTATATCCAAAAGAATAGAATGGTTTTTTAAAAAATATTTTTCTGAAGTGAGAAGTGGGGAGGCAGAGAGACAGACCCCGGCATGGGCCCACCTGGTGTCCACCCAGTATGCCTACTAGGGGGCAGTGCTCTTCATATCTGGGGCACTGCTCTGTTCCAACCGGAGCCATTCTAGTACCTGAGGCAGAGGCCATTGGGCCATCCTCAGCACCCGGGCCAACATTTCTCCAATATAGCCTTGGCTGTTGGAGTGGAAGAGATAGAGGAAAAGGAGAGGGGAAAATGTGGTGAAGCAGACAAGCACTTCTCCTGTGTGCCGTGACTGGTAATCAAACCCAGGACATCCACACACCAGGCTTACACTCTACCACTGAGCCAACCAGCCAGGGCAAGAATAGAAAAGTTTTAGGTTCATAAAGAAACAAGTGGATTCAATACTTGAGATTCAATAAAGTTCAGCCCTAGGGAAAACTGAAAAGCAGGAGAGAGTTTGAGGTGCAAAAAAGGCAAATGTTTTGAAAACAGTGAAGGGAATTGATTGGAGTAAAAAAATTAAGAGTTTGAAGAGAAAGTGAGAAAATTGAGTTCTACAGAGCAGAAAAAGGATGTTAATACATAGAAGAGCTGTGCTTTACTAGCAAATCTTATTTCCATTATGTCAGTCCACTTTCTGACAAAAGAAATTAAATCAATGAATATTCTATATGAGAAGCTGCTCCTCATTGATATTATCCCCTAGGTTTTGCACCATAGCAAGCACTTAAGAAAGATCCCTAAGATAGGCCAGCAGCTATCTAAATACTAACAAACATTTGCCAACTTTATTTTATTTTAATTTATAATGTTATTTCTAAGTGAGAGGAGTGGAGATAGTGAGGCAGACTCCCACATGCACCCTAACTGGGACCCACACAGTAACCTCATCTGTGGCCAATGCTCAAATACTAAGCCATTTTTAGTGCCTGAGGCTGTCACACTCCTACCAAGCTATCTTTATCACCCCAGCCAATGTTCAAATCTATCAAGCCACTAGCTGCAGGAAGGATATTGGAAGAGAAGAAGGAAAGGAAGGAAAAGAAAAGGAGATGGTTGCTTCTTCTGTGTGTCCTGCTCAGGTATAAAACTTAGGGCATCCATAAGTCAGATCAATGCTCTGTCCACTGTGCCACTGGCCAGGGCCAGATCTTCTCATTTTAGAAGATGTTTGTATGTTCTATGTTTGTATGTTGTGCATTTCCAGCGAAGATGATATTACAGGGCATTAATTTATCCTATTGCCCAAAACCATAAAAAGAAAAACAAAACTGACAAAATAGAGAAAAATAATTTATAAGACACCAGAAATCAAGTAGTAAAGGACAACGATCCCTGAGACAATCAACGGCTGGCAACAAAAAGATATAGTACTGATTTCTCAACATAAGAATGACCACTATACAAAGTGCATCCCATGAATTACTGCAGTTCTAAAATGGTCTCCAGGATTATGATGCTTTTTTATTTTCTTTTTTTTTTCTTTATCTTTCTATTTGTCTCTCTCTTCTAGTCTCTCCTTGAAGGAGCTGGATTTATAAAGGGCCCTTAAGAACAGAGAGGCAATTCTATGCAATATGTCTATAGTTTCAAAGGTTTGAGAACTGAAATCTCACACTTAAAAAAATGTTTATATTTTACATAAAACATATACTCACAAACATTTAAAATAAAATGTGCAAAACAGACTTACTTAATGAAAATCCCTGATCACCACCTGAACTGCTGCTGATACAGTGGTATCAGAGAGGATAATAGAAAAGGAAGAGCTTTTGGTTCCTTAGAGAAGTAGCATTCAAGTACAAGAGGAAAAAAATGGTGAGAGAAAGGGAAAGTGATGAACCTAACTTAAATCTTGTTGCAAGGTACTTGAACCCTTTTTGGACAAAGACATATAAATGCTTGAATTATTTGTATGGAAAGATTTTCCAAGAGCCCTCAGATCCTAGGTAAGGTCTACAAGGCAATTAGGAGACATCAGAGAGGATGGTAATTTGCCCAAATTGAGTGCAGTTGTGCCCAGAAAACCACATTACTGTATCCCAAGAGCGACCACATAAGGTTGTAAATATTGTGAATTACAATATTCAAAAAAGTGGCAATCATATTTAGTGCACATGAATGGCAACCTTTGGAGTGGGGCACTACAAAAAGCATGGTTAAATGTGACGACTCTGCCTAAAGGCTTCTCAGTTGTTACTTTCATAATCACACAATACTTCCAGCCCATGTTTGGCCCCCAGAAAAAAATCAATTAAGACATACCGGAATGCTCTCCTGCTTCCATATTTCCATGCAGTAGTTCACCTGCTGTATGCTTGAGTTCTAGGTCTTCAGGTTGAAAGGACTGATGCTTTCTTCTTTATTTTCTCAGATAAAATATACTTTCATCCGTGCTACTCTGTTGAAGTTTGAGTCTTCAGAAGTGATTCTTTATATTTGATTTGTTTTCCTCCCAAGATGAAGTTTCCATCAACACATCTACCATAACCTTCTTCACCCTAAACTTCAGTCTCAAACTTCCAAGTTCCTAGTGAAAGGCAGAATTCTATGATTCTCTTGAAGATGACTCTCCAAGCACATGCTTTGTATAATCTTTCCCCTTTAAAAATAATACTTTTTAATTTTATGGTATATCATCCCCATGATTACGTTATGTTTGATAGCCCAAGGTACGTTACAGATTTAATTAAGGTTGCTAACATTTTGAATTTAACTTAATCAAATATAGATCATCCTGAGTGGGAGTGACCTAATAAGTTAGAAAATATAGAGGCCAGAGACAAGAGAGCAGTCTTAAGGCAGCAAACTGCCATGTGGCTGACAGTCATGTGGCAAGGTATAGCAGGAGGTCTCCAGGAAGTAAAATCCTCGGTTTTATAATTAAAAGAAAATGAATTTTTTTCAGTTTTAGAATAGGATCCAGGGCTTCAGATGAGCTCACAACTCCAGTCAGGACCCTGAGTTCAGCCTCGTAAGAACTTAAGCCAAACACCCAGTTAAGCTGTGTGCAGACTCCTGACACAAAAAACTAAAACAATAAATATATTGTTTTAAATTGTTCATATTGGAATAATGTGTTATGAAGCAATTGAAAATTAATATATCTTTGTTTGGAGTTCTAAACCTTAATGACAATATCACAAAAGAAGCAGAAAAAACATGCACAAACCTCAAGGAAGACAAGTAGAGAATACTGGTATTTTCCAAGAAGTAGAGAACAGAAATATCTTTTCCTCCTCCTTCCCTAAAGAAAAAAACAAAATATAAAATTTATCTGGATGCATGCTGATAATATCAGGATAAGTGAAATAAGTCAGACAGAAAAAGCCAAGAACTGTATGATTTCACTCAAATGTGGAATATAAATCTGAAACCAACAAATGAGCAAACAAGGAAACAAAACAAAAACTCAGACACAAAAAATAGTATGGTGATTACCAGAGGGAAAGGGGCTGGGAAGAGGTCGTAAAGGGTAAAAGGAATTAAATATATGGTGGCAGAAGCAGACTTGACTTTGGGTGGTGCACACACAATGGAATACACAGCTTATGTATTGTATACGTAGAACCTATTTTATTTAATTATATGATGACCCTTCCAATAAATTTAATAAGAAAAAATATTACCTGGATTGATTTCCATGAAGGAAAGTTAGCTTAGAGCCTAGAAATAACACTTCTTCTCTCATCCCTGAAATTCTCAGCCATTTATCGAAGGTCTGCTATTAGAAAGAAATTTTTTCAAACTTTCTCTTTTTTTCCCTTTTTATTACATTTATTGGGTGACTACGGTCAACAAAATTATATAGGTTCCAAGTGCACAATTTTACATGTTATCTCTACATTTTATTGTGTTCAATACCAACCTGCACTTCTCCTCACCCCACTCCCCTAGAGAATCATCACATTGTTGCCTGTGTTCATGTGTTTTTTCTCTCTTTTTTTTTTTTCAATTCTGTGTTTATTCCTTCCACCCTCTTTAGCAACTTCCACCCTGTACTGTGCATTCTCACACAGGCCTCCATGAGTATGGCTTTTTATTTCCTTTGGCCTGAACAAAAACCCCAAGTTTACATGGAAGGAAATGGGTAAATAAATTTCAAGACCAAACACATCCTTGGTTAAAGAGCATGAAACACAGGTTACAAAAATGCTTATGGACTAACAAGTGAGAAAATTTGGAAAAAGAGATAGCTGTTATCTGTTCATTGTTATGAGGAAAGAAAGTAAGTTAAGAGGTAAAGAACACTTAACTTGATTTCTCCAAGTCCTCCAGAATTCAGGGACCTATCTTGCCTTGCTAGGTTAAAAATTTAACCAAGTATGCAGCTTGCAGATCTGGAAGAAATCCCACATCACCCATAAATATCGAAGGCTCAAAATATTTATATTCACCCAATCATTTTTGGCCCCCATGTCATTTCTATTTGTAGTCATATCCCCTTCTTCTTTATTCCCAGTAAAAAAATATTGTCAGATGAAATAGAGTAGAGAAGATATTTACCTACTCTATGGACACTAAAGGTCTGAGAGAACCCATAGGCAAATATTTTGACAACATTCTCTCCCCCCTTCCCATTAAACCCCTCTTTATATTCACACATGGGTCTGGCTTAATCACCTAATTCACACAAACACACACTCACACACAAGCTGTAGATATGTCCTCATCCAACATTATATACATAAGTAATGAGATGACAGGGGTTTCTGTAATTTATACCAATTTATAGCTATCATTATCCCCTGTAAAGGGAAAAAACAGGGTTGAAGGTAGGTATGTCTTTCTAGAAATCCAGGAAAAAGTAAGTGTTTTGTATTTCTTGAGACCTGGACTACCACTGCTTAAATATCAGCCAACAATTAGAATATTGTTCTAGATTTAACTCAAATAATAATGTAACTAAGTAAAAATGGGAATATACATTAGCTTTAAATCTGGATGTGTCAAAGATGATGTCCAACAAACTAAAGTAAATTAAGTATCTCAAAAATATTTTTGTTATTTTATTTAAAATTCTGAAAGATGTTGACTTTAAATTCTACAAGTTTGTTAAAAATTTTCAACTTTCTCCCTAATTCCATCATAATCAATAAGTCAATTCCAAGGAGAAGATAGTTGACAAAGCATAAGACATCCAGGTGTCTGCAAATAAAGGCTGATGGTCCTGAGTGCAGCTGTAGTCCGTTCAACACATATCATTGCCACACTTCAAGTGTGAGTACTTGTCAGTTTTTAAGAGCTTCTTTGCCTTGAAAGTAAGGGCATTATTTAAATTCCACATAAGAGACTGTAGTTGACTCTTGTTTGTGTGTGTGTGACAGAGACAGAGAGAGACAGAGAAAGACAGAGAGAGGGACAGATAGTGACAGACAAGAAAGGAGAGAGATGAGAAGCCTCAATGTTTCATTGCAGCACCTTAGTTGTTAATTGATTGCTTTTTCATATGTGCCTTAACAGGGTATGGGGGCTAAAGGATACTGAGTGACCCCTTGCTCAAACCAGCGACCTTGAGCTCAAGCCAGTGAGCCTTGCTCAAACCAGATGATCCAGTGCTCAAGCTGGCAACCTGGGGACCTTGTACCTGGGTCCTCTGCTTCCCAGTCCAATGTTCTATCCACTGCAACACCACTTGGTCAGGCTGTAGTTGACTCTTATGTTCAACACATTTTAGTGCTGTATTGAGAATCAAAGAACTTGAGGTAGGGTGATGTGATGACTTAAAGCAGGACACTTCAGAGCAATTGGGTTCAAATAACAGTTTTATCTCTTGCTGAGTGATCTTAAGATTGTTATTAAATTATTTTTTCTCTTATTTTTATTAGTAAAATAATGTTGATTATATCAACTTCTACTTTATCAGGTTCATGTAAATATAAGCTGAATTCATGTGTGTTAGGAGCTTAGAAATATTTCTGACATATAATAAGTATAAAGTGAGGGACATGAAAATATTTTTAAATTTCTGTTTTCATCATTATTATTCTTGTTATTATTCTATTTCTGGTCAATTTGTTTCCTTGGGCATGTCCTTCACCTGTCTTTGATATAGTTATCTGATAGATGATATGAAGGTTGTTATGGACAAACTTCCCATGGAGTGTAAATACAGTAAAATGTTTGCAGGATGTTTATGTTGAGAACAAAAAAACCTGATAAAATAAATTGAAGAACATATAAATAAATAGAGAGATATACTATGTTTATATATTAGAATAAATATTGTGAAAGTAATATTCAGAGCAATAGTCTACCATGTACTTTAAATGTTCCTGCATGCCCTTGACGAATGCAAGAATTATTGTATTCTGAAACTGAGAAGCTTAAGCATTTGTTCACATAGACAACTAAGTGGGTCAAAGTGACTACCATATGACTAGCTTGCAGAAAGTTGCTCACCCCTGGAACGAGGGCACTGACTTGTTTGCTGATTGCTACAATATATGTTGCTACAATATATGCTGTTCTATGTGTTTTCCAGAGCTTCAGCAACAGTCACATGATATATAAACTCTACCTGGCATAATTTATCACTTAATGATATTTGGAGCCAAGAGGAAATGAAACAGCCATGAGGATGCTCATTTATTTGCTGTGGTGTGAAAAAAAAAACTTGTTCTCTTTATTGAATAATTTTTATAGACTTTGTTGTATCTAGAAACTCAGTAGTGCAAAAAGAATGGGCAGTATTGTGTACACAAATAATAACCATGCTCTTGTCTATAGGCATACAAATAAGCTCTTTCCAGTGGAAAACAATTGATTTCCCTTTGTGGTGACAAAAATGCATTTGGGTGTATTTCTGAAAAATATTTGGAATTGGACCCTTTCCCGTGGACTATGAAATACATTTTATAACTGTTTTGCTTATTCTGAAAATGATGAGTCTCTGCCAGAATCTAAATTATTATTCCATTAGCTTTCTCAATGAGCCCTCTGTGTGCCTCTTTCATAGCTAATTATAAGGTAAACTCTTATGTATTTGGAAGTAAGGAATTCAAATAGCTGCCAGATTTTGAGTATACGTTAGGATCAGCTGTGATTTTCATTTGACTGATTTCTTGGAGAGTCATAATTTTTGTCCAAATACGTTCTAGTAACTCTTACACATGGATACCCAGGAAACTTGTTAAAAATAAAAGCTTTATTGAAACTTGAAAGGCCATGGAATCTGCATTTTATCAAACTCTTCAAGTGTTTCTTAAGGACATGAAATAGAGATAAAATCACTATAGTCTGTTTCATAAATGGGAAAACAATTATATTACTATGGCTTATGGTGCATTTCACGGAACTTTAGAAAACTAAGGTGAATTTTGATCAACATTTTCTGTTATAGATGATACTGCCAATATCATATCACCTAACAATAGTTCTACTGGAAGCTGTATTTCTTTTAAAAGATGCAGTATAATTTACCATCTAGTTTTAATTGTACCTACATCTATTTTTATACTCACCACTATATTCACTTAGCATATATGGATTTAAATTCTTCAGAGGCAAGATAGCATTGGATTTGTAATAACAAGTGTTGGAAAGGCTGTGGAGAAAAACAAAACAAAACAAAACAACAACACACATTTACCACTGGTGGAAATGTAAACTAGTGCAACCATTATAAAAGAAAGTATGGAAGTTCCTCAGAAAACTAAGAATAGAACTACCATATGACAACCCAGCAATCCCTCTATTGAGTATAGACCTCCAAAACTCAAAAACATTGGTACGTAAAGACACATGTACTGTTGCGGGAAAAATAACAACAATGGCAGAGACACTCAGACAAGTTAATTAATAGAGGAAGGAGAATTTATTAGTAGCTGGCAGAGCATATGAGAATAGTAACACCAAAGCACAAGCTCCCCAAAATAGATTTTCATACAGGTTATATACCTTTACAGCATCTTAGCAATGTACCTGTAATACCTTTGGTTAAGGGTTCTCAGGACTCAAGGAGAGGGGTGTGGGATTTTCAGTGAGATTGCAAGGAAGAAGAGGTTTCCAGATCACTGGTAACAGCTACATAAAGATCCTGCTTTTTTTGTTAGTCTGTTTTCTGTTGCAAGTGCCTTTAAGAAACAATTTTGAGAACTATAGGTTGTGGTAAATTTACAACTAGATGACTCAGTTATATCTTCTGGCTCTTTTCCCTTGTATTCTTCTGGTTTCTTCCCTCTCAAAGTAGAAAGGAGGCTTGCACCTTCTCATTCTTCCCTTTCAGACTCTAGAAATCCCTTTTATGCTAGAGTCTCACATTCTTCATCTAAACCCTAGAGGTATTCCTGATAGTGATGCGTTAAATGTAAATGGTCCGTAGTTTGTAGTTTGTTGCTGTACTGGGGCCTCTATCATCTTCTTTATGCTGTTCATAAACAATGGCAAAAAAATCAGACGTTTCTGGTAGATTCCTAGGAGTAGTAAATCTGATCCTAAGAGTTTTAAATCCACCAATGACTGAAAACCATCCCCCTAAAAGCTTACAACATTTTCATCGTGCCAGACTTGCATGCGCATGTGTGCCAGTTTTGTCTTCTTTTTGACAAGGTCCTCAACTCTCTGGCCCTGGTCATCTATCTGTAGGAAACAAATAGTGAGATTACATTTCCCACACACTCCTTCTGCTCCCAATAGGTAGTCTAGTGCCAACCTGTTTTGGGAGATGGTGTTTCTCATCTAAGTTTGTTGATGTGCAAGAAAGGTTAAGGCTCTACCAATGTCAAAGATA
The DNA here is from genome assembly GCF_036850995.1 of Saccopteryx leptura. Lineage (NCBI taxonomy): Eukaryota > Metazoa > Chordata > Mammalia > Chiroptera > Emballonuridae > Saccopteryx > Saccopteryx leptura. Next base: position 57,768,089 of record NC_089516.1, on the reverse strand, counting down.
ATGATTTCTAGAACTGTCTGCAGTCAGATAATCTGGTTTATCATGTAAATGAGGGAACAGTATTCCCAAGATCCATCTTGTGCACAGGTGGCAGGCCCATAGTATTAGAATATCCACTCTGGGGTCCACTCACCTTTCCAGTCTCCTATCTGGAATTTTATCTTTACCTTTTGTAAAGGCTGTGGAGCTGGGTAGCCAATCAATTCTTTTTTGTCAGAGGCAAGAGGAAGAAGGATGGCTTTATCATACCAATTATATACCTCCCTTTTGAATTCTTGGGGAATCGGGTATAGGCCACATGGTGTTATCCAGTTTTCGGCCCTGCCTGGGGGTCCTGCCAGGTTCCAGTTAACTCTGGGATTCTGGCCAACAAATTTATTTCTTCCTGGTTTCCCTACCACACACTTTGTTTTGAGGTGGCATTATAATACCGTTGCCTGATAAAAGTCAGTTTCCAAACTGATCTAGTCGGACTTCTCCTCCTCTGGCTAAGCAGTACTTCCCTATGAGAGTGTGATTCAAAATCCCCTTACTGTCATCATAGATCTGGGGGGCTTTGGTACTAAATAAAACCTTGGTGGGAACCAGTTCCTTGGCTTCTCATGGCCACTGATTCACTATTAGGTACCTCCACACACAGAGCAGAAGGTGAAATTTAGGAAATGAGCTATCTCTTCTGCTAGCCTATAGAATAAGATTTTAGTAGATTGGGATAGTGGAGGCCAACACTTAGTTGCTTTTTCATAAAAGACATATACTTAGAAGGCTCCAGCTATGTGGTTCTGCACCTGGCTTTGGATGATGAGCTGAGCATAGCAGTCTAGGCCAGTTCCAGTAATGCCTAGGCTTAATATCTTATTACTCTTATAGTGGGTGTCCAGAGGATTGGTTTTAACTAGCTCTAAGGGATTGCACCCACAGGTAATGCAATTTGACAAGGCTGTTACTTTTCCCAAGTATACTTCCTTTTTCTTGGAGCTATTTTTCCAAGGTTGCCCATAAGAAACATAACTATTGTGCACAGCTGGTTTTACAGGTGAAACTTTGTGAGCATATGTACTTTTCTTCTACCCTGTAGCTTCTCTCTCAGCTGAGAGGCCCACAGGTAGTTCCCTCTGCCTATGGTGCCTGGCTTATGGCTGCATATGTATCAAACCTCAATATAACTTGACTGGGGTTTCCTTTAACTTAGTTCTGGGCTATTCATTTTCCACATCTTCCTACCACTATTTGTATTTTAAATACTATTGTGTTAGGAAGATCTGTAGGATTATAATAGACATAGGGCTGGTTATTCCCTGGGTCAAACTCTGAGTATTGAGTCTGATTTTAGGTACAGGTACCTTTCTGAGTTCTCTTACACTCATAAAAGCTATAGAAAAACAAAGTGTTAGAGACCTTTTGACCTCCCTTGGTGATATGGATACATAGCTCACAGTGTTCTGCCCTGATTCCACTCCCTCCCCAGAGCCCAATTATAAAGAGCCCCATGGTGAGGTTTCTCAGGCTTTGGTTATGAGTGTACCAGCTGCTTCCAATTTGTCTTTCTCAGGGTCAATTTACAGGGGTTGGTGTGGTCTTTCTCAGCTGTTTTCAAGGGCATCTCTGCAGGGGCCACAGGCTTCAGCCAGCTGTGGTAAATCAAAGCAGGTATGCCTTCTATCTTGGCAGCAGTAGGAGTGATCAGAATCATGGTGTAGGGTTCTTTCTACCTGGAACATAGGGGAGATGGATTCCAATCCTTAACACACATCTGGTCTCTTTTAGCATATCTGGGCATTTTTCTTTGAGACATTGTATCCATTCTTCTATGGTATAGAAGCTCATCCATTCCTCGAGCACATCCTTGGAGAGTTTTATGACTCAGCAACAGGTCATCCATGTACAGAAGGAGGACATAATCAATGTCCTGTGCAGGAAACCACTGAAGGTTCCAAGTGAGGGCTTTTGCAAAGATGGTGGGAGAGTTCTTGAACCCTTGTGGGAGGTTAGTCCAGGTGCACTGCACCTTTGCTCCTGTAGCTGGGTCCTCTCATTACAAGGCAAATAGCTCCTGACTCTTAGAAACCAGTCTGATACTAAAGAAGGCATCTTTCAAGTCCAAGCAAGTGAACCAGGAGATTTGGGCAGGGAGGAGGCTTAGGAGAGTGTAGGGGTTTGGTACTCTTGGTTGCAAAGTCACTGCTGCCTCATTAATGACTCTTAAGTCCTGTACTCACCCATAATCATTGGTTTCCGGTTTTCTGACAGGGAGCTGAGGAGTATTCCAGGGTGACTGGCACAAGATAATAATGCCAAGCTTCTTGAGCCTCTGAAAATGCACCTGGATTCCTTCCAAGCTTCTATAGTAATTGGGTATGTTTTCTGGATGACAGGCAGTACCAGAAACTTTAGCTCTACCTACACTGGCATTTGGTTTATTGCAACCCAGGGAGCATTGTCCTCAGCCCATACTCCAGGACATTTATGAGTCAGTCTCTGGCTGGGTGGCTACCCAGACTCAGTAGCAAAAATTCTCCACTCCACCTCTCTGGAGATGATTAGAATTAGAACAATCATTGGCTTAGGCACCAGCAAGTCAAGCCGGCCATTGCCAGCAAAAGATATAGTAGCCCTTAGCTTACTTAGCAGATTATATCCCAACAAAGGCACTGGACAGTCAGGCATGTACAAAAACTGGTGCATTACCTCATGACATCTACAGGGCACGTAGAATGCCTGTTTTTCTGTGGCTGCTATAATATCTACCCTACAGGTGGAGAGCAGCACTATGGGCTTGTTCACCACCTAGTGTTTGGCCCTGTATCTATCAGGAAATCAATCTGTTGGACACCTACCATAATGCACACCATGGACTCATTGGGGGCCCCGGAGTTCTATCACCCTTAGTCCTAGAGGGATTACCCAGCTATGTTGAGCAGTGTGCCTGCTCGTTTAGAAAGAGCTGACAAGCACGCCTCCCCCTTGATTTGCCTGGAACATTTATTTTTCCAATGACCGGTTTCCTGGCAGATTGAACAGTGACCACGCCGGAAGGGGGTCCTGCCTGACTGTCCTTTCTTTCCCCGTACCTGTCTTTTTTTTTTTTTCAAATGGGACAGGCTTTCCTTTGCCCTTATGTCGGAGGGCAGCTGCTACAAGCTCAGCTTTCTTCTTCATTCAGTGCTCATCCCTCTGCCTGCTGAAACCTCTCTGTTAACACAGACTTTATTGGCTACTTCTAGGAGTTAGGAAACGTTCATCCTAGCAAAGTCTTCTAATTTCTGGAGCTTCCTTTTTATATCTCTTGCACTCTGGCTGACAAAGGCCATATTAACCATTCTCTAGTGATCTGGACTTTCTGGAAATAAAGGAGTATAGATACTGTAGGCCTCACATAACCTCTCATAAAAGTCACCTAGACTTTTGTCCTTCTTTTGCAAAATTTCTCTCACTTTGTTGATATTATTGGCCTTCTGGCTTCCCTTCCAGAGGCTTTGGAGGAGAGGCTCTCTGAACTTCCTGAGCCATCTCAGGTCTTCCTCTGCATTCAGGTCCCACTTAGGATCCTCTCCTGGCATCCGGACCCTCACATATTCCTGGGGATTCTGGTATTACTCAGCAGTATTCTTCTCTAGCCATTTAGTCACTGCCTCTATTATTTGAAGTATTTTCTTCATGTCAAACAGAGAGAGGAGCAATTAATGGCAATCCTCCCACAAGAGATTTTGGGTCTTGAATATAAATTGTATGAGATATATTAAGGTCTGAGGCAGTTCTGTATAAAAGGGATTGTGGTGCTTCCAAATGAGGAGGTTGTTGGCATTAAAATGTTTGTACACTAGTACCTGCCATTCCATCATGCACCCCTGTTCATTAATCACTGTGTTCCTTATTTCTCTCAAAAGCATCTGTACTGCAGGCAGTTTTTGAGCAGAAACTCCCAGGTAATGAAGGGGAGTCAGGTCTTGGTTCTGGCAGGGCAGTGGGAAGCACCTCTTGTTCTTGTGAGCTTATGCTGTAACTTGGTAGATCCAGTCACAACAGGCTTGAGTCAGTAGCGGTCCCTGGGGTAGACAGGGAGCCAGGAATAGAAGGGTAATTTCTTCCATTTATGCTGGTACATAATGTGATACAGCCCATGTTTGTGCTTCTTCTGGTTCATTAGGGGTTAAAATTTCTGGCACTTGTGGTGGCAGCAGCTCTCAAGGTTTAGTGGAATATTTCCTTGCCTTTGTTACCATCGAAGTGGGAGCCTGACCTCTAAGCCAAGGAGGAGGGTGCAATACCAGTATGAGCCAGGTGTCTATGTAAGAAAACTGGTCAGGGTGACTTGAATTTCTATTAACTAACTGCCACACTTTCTGCACAAGGGACCCATCCAAGCTCACTTTTGCTAGCTAGCCACTCCAAAAGTGAGCCATTCTAGTTCATACAAGGTCCTCAATTTCCCTGGGGACACAGTAACTCCATAATCTCCTGAGAACCCTTTCTTAAAGTTCTTGTTATTTGTGGCCGAGGAGTAGATTTTCCCTGTTAACCTCCCATGACTCCCAGACAAACACCAGTCATGCCACAAGAAGGGATTTGAGGTAAGGTAAGGGAAACTTGGAGGGGAGGCCACTCACTTCGTCTTTCATTGGCCATTCCCCTTGCAGAGATAGTGGACCTTTTTGGCTTATGGCAAGCTGATCTAAACTAAACTGTTAGCATGCAATTCTGCCTCTTATCTGTGAGAGAAAACCTACAGGACCATGGTTCAAGATTCAACACTCGCTTCAGCCATGAGGAAGATAGTTGGAACCCTCTCCCGGTGTCTGTCTTGTTCACTCCACCCTCTCTTTCATACAACTTTCCACAACCTGTGGAGGGTGACAAGTCACCACTCCCAACCTGTACTGTGGAGAGTTATCAGTCACTACTCCAAACCTGTAGAAGATGATCAGTCATTACTCTGGAAGGTGATAAGTCCTCCCTTCTGCCCAATCTGGGAGGATCTCAGCTACTTATTCTGTAACTGGTATGCCTTACTATGGCTCTGATGTACCCCTGTTTTATTATTCTTCTATTGTCTGATCCTTGCTGGGACTGGTAGATTTTTCCATAGGCTTTGGAAATTTTCATCAATTTTTTGTTTGAATAAGCTCTTTATATCTTTCTCCTTTTCTTCTTCTGATATGCCCATTATTATGCATTATTTTTAAATTTCTCTTTCTGATGGAGTTAGACAATTCTTGTAGAGTTCTCTCAGTGTTTTTTTAGTTCATGAGTTTCTTTCTTCTTCTCTCTGTAGCATCTCTAGTTTCTTGTCTTCAATATCACTGATTCCTCTATCTGACTTGTTCTATTAGCTAAACTTTCCATATCAGTCTTCAGTTCATGTATTGAGATCTTCATCACTGTTCTTAGAGTTGAAATTTTTTGGTGAAATATTTGTTTTGAACTTTATTATGTTTTCTGAGCTCATTCATTTGCCTATTGGTGTCATTTCACATCATGTTGAGTATCTTTGAAACTTCAGTTTTTAATTCTGTATTATTTAACTCCAAGGTTACCATGTGATTGAGGTATTTCTCTGAAGATTTTTATTTTCTTTCAGAATGATGTCTCACTTTGTGTAGCAATGGTATTTGATTCCTTCTTTCTTGTTGGCTTTTGTGGGTGGTCTTGTTAAGACCAGTGGATAGAGTATCAGACTGTGAAGCAGAGGACCCAGGATCGAGATCCCGAGGTCACCAGCTTGAGCGCGGGCTCATCTGGTTTGAGCAAAAAGCACACCAGCTTGAGCCCAAGGTCGCTGGCTCAAGCAAGGGGTTACTCAGTCTGCTGAAGGCCATGGTCAAGGCATATATGAGAAAGAAATCAATGAACAACTAAGGTGTCGCAATGCGCAACGAAAAACTAATGATTGATGCTTCTTAGTTCTCCATTCCTGTCTGTCTGTCCCTGTCTATCCCTCTCTCTGACTCTCTATCTCTGTAAAAAAAAATGGATTTGCTGAGGCCCAAGTCTTCAATGCTATAAGATAAACTAACAGATGTAAATTTTGCAGGAGATTCAAAGGCAAGAAGTGGATTTATATTGTACATAATGAAAAGACTAAGAAGGACAAGGAAACAAGATTTTTTTCCACCCAAAATATTGTTCCATGTGTAGTAAAAACTTTTATGCACAAAAAAACTATAAATACTCAAGTAACCTAAGTGGGAGGCTTTTCCCAGAGGTCTTCAGATTCTGAATCAGGTCTCTTCAAAGATACTTCAAAGAATATTGAGAAGTGACCCATCAATAAAAAGTGAATATCAGTGCTCAAGGGAGTGCATCCGTGACTAAAGCTCCACCCACCATTAGCAATGCCACCACAAATGTTGTCCACATTGTACAATACACAACTCAGAAAGATGCTATTCATATATTAATCTATGTGAATGATCCCTTCCTGAGCAGGGCACTGAAAATTTTAGAGCTGAATGTTTCAATCCTGACCTTTAAAACAAAGTGATATAAAGCACTCAAGAACTTACAGATGAATATTTTCCTGGGACTCTTCTTCACTAGGCTTAGAAGGCTCTTTGAATGTCCAATGAGTTGAACCAGCATTAGTGGGTGGTTTCAATAAATGACATCTGTGTACAGGTAACCAACATATCCTATCCCAGGGCCAGAACCAATGTTGTTCATGTTGTGTATTACTTCACTCTAAGATGTGCCAATCATAATGTTAATTACATGAATGGCAGATCCTGGAGTGCAGCACTGCACACCGCAAAGCTGAAAACAATGATCTTGTCCAACATTCAACAACCCCTCACTTTGCCAGTTCAACAATAACTCAACATTCTTGTTCAATAAGGGATCAGCAGAGTATACTGGAAAACAATCACTGTGTGGCCTTTTTACTTTTTCCTTTCCCTGAGTGCCTACCCCTCAACTGATATACATTTAATGGGACAGATCAGAAGAGTGAGATAAAATAAGCCTTCCTTCATTTTTTTCTCCTTTTCCTTTTGAACTTAGAATACTTACCTACCTTATTCTGCTTGTTTCCAATGTAATGTAGTTGGCAGATTAAATGTATTTTTGTAGTCCTCAAAAATTGATTTTTAAGTAGAAAGACTACACAACTCTAACATGTTTAGATATTGCAGTCCTGATAGGGCTCGTTTGGAATAATGCAGGACAGAATTATATTTTTCTTCACACCTTAACTTTTCCTTATACCACTATGTGGGCTTCAGCTTGGCATACTCTGGTAAAAGACAGAGGTCTTTAGCAAGAGAAAAAACAGCAACATTACATATTTGGAAGTAAGTCAACATTCATGTTTAGACAAAGCAACACATGTAACACAAACAAAAAATGCAGAAAATGAAACAATTGAAAAGATAATCCACACAAAACATTGCAGCATAAAAAATACAAAATTAAAAATACTACTGAAAAATTTAAATAACACATATTAAGAAAACAACAGTCAATAGGGCAGTAAAAAGATGCACAAAATAAAACAAATTCAAAACACCAAACCATATAGAAAACAAACCAGAAAAAGAAAACAAGCAAAGAAAACAATAAATGAAATAATGCAGAAAACAAATTTCAATGAAATAATAATAAACAAAAACAAAACAAGAAATAAGTATATAAATAAAAAATTAAAAAGAAACATCCCCTGGCTGGCTTGCTCAGTGGTAGAGTTTCAGCTTGGTGTATGGATTTCATGGGTTCAATCCCAGGCAGGACACACAGGAGAACTTCCCATCTGCTTTGCCACCCTTTTCTTAGAGTCCCAATTATTGAGGAGATCTTTTTAAATATTTTCACTGAAGGCACAGGTCTTTAGGGTTTTTTTATCCCTTTAAAAACAGAGGCTGAGAGATAGTAGAAGCAAGTAGGTGAAAGAAATTCACACACCCCAAACCAGCTCTATTGTAAGAGCTAGGGAAATCAGTTAAATAAGATTCTGTAGAGATAGGTGTATTTAGTAAAATACACAATTAGCTAAATTATTGCCATGGAAATTGAAAGAAGTAGAATGAGTTGAGAGTTATTTAATCTGAATGTTTCCAAGTTTCCCAGCATCAGGCACCTCCATGGCTGTCTGTAGTCTTAAATGATTCAATTCAAATTCTCAAATTTACATCCATGTACAAAAACTAAAATTTAAACAAAGAAAACTATTTTTTTAAAATTTCAAAACAATATACATAAAAAGATTCTCAACATCACTAATCAAATCAAAACCACAATGAAATACCATTTACTACTCTTTGGATGGCTATTAACCAAACAAAGAAACAAAAAATAACAAGTGTTGGTGAAGATGTGGATAAATTGGAATCATTGTGCATTGCTGGTGCGATGGTAAAATAGTAGAGCTGCAATGAAAACAGTATACCGGTTCTTCAATCAATCAATAGAACTAACCTTTGTTACAGCAATTGCACTTCTGGATGTATACCCCAAATAATTTAAAGCAGATACTAAAAGAGATTTTTTTACACCCAAGTTCAAAGCAGCATTATTTTTAATAATCAAAAGGTGGACACTAATCAAGTGTCCAGCAAGAGATGAAAGCATAAACATAATGTGTTCTATACACACAATGGTGGAATAGTATTCCACCTTAAAAAGGATACCAAATCACTGATTCAAAAGAAGATATGCACTCCTATGTTTATTGCTGCATTGTATACAATAGTTAGGATCTCTAAACAGCCCAACTGTCCACCAGTGGATGAGTGAATTAAAAAGCTGTGGTACATATGCACGATGGAATATTATGTGGACATGAAAAAGAAGGAAATCTTACCTTTTGTGATGGCATGGATGGACTTGGAGAGATTATTATGCTAAGTGAAATGCACCAGGCAGAGAAAGACAAATATCACATGATCTCACTTATATGTGAAATCAAATGAACAAAGTGAGTTGAGGAACAGAATAGAGGCAGAGGCGGGGTCACAGGCAGCAGAGGGACAGCTGTCAGAGGGAAGGGGGATGAGGTAATGAGATAATCCCAGAGAGAAGGGGTGAGGGAATTAATGGTCGGGGGCAAAAGGGTTATAATGGGGGACACAAGAGTGGGAGGTGAAGGTGTTGTATTGAGCAGGATACTTGAATCCACGTAAACACAATAAAATAAAATTAAGAAAAATTTTTAAAAAGGAAGGAAACTCTGACATCATGCTAGTATAGAGATGAGCCTTGAAGATACTATGCTAAGTGAATTAAGTTAAACAAAAATAAGAGAAATACTGTATGATTTCACTTATATATGGTATCTATTATTACAAAATTTATAGAGACAGAAACTAGAATAGAAGTTACCGAAGCCTAGAGATAAGGAATAATGGAGAGTTAGTGGTGAATGCAAATGGAGTTTTAGTTTGGGATGGTTAAAAAGTTCTGGAGATAGTGGTAATGGTGGCAGAACAGTGTAAATATGCTTAATGCCAATAACCATATACTTAAAAAGTATTTTACAATGTGTTATATATATTTAGCCACAATTTTTTAAAATCCTCTTCCAAAAAATCCCAAATATAGCACACACAAAAATGTAAGCACCTTGCCAAAAACACACATATCAAAACTAAAATAAGAAAAAAAAATCAGCCCTGGCCGGTTGGCTCAGCGGTAGAGCGTCGGCCTAGCGTGCGGAGGACCCGGGTTCGATTCCCGGCCAGGGCACACAGGAGAAGCGCCCATTTGCTTCTCCACCCCTCCGCTGCGCCTTCCTCTCTGTCTCTCTCTTCCCCTCCTGCAGCCAAGGCTTCATTGGAGCAAAGATGGCCCGGGCGCTGGGGATGGCTCTGTGGCCTCTGCCCCAGGTGCTAGAGTGGCTCTGGTCGCAACACGGCGACGCCCAGGATGGGCAGAGCTTCGCACCCTGGTGGGCAGAGCGTCGCCCCTGGTGGGCGTGCCGGGTGGATCCCAGTCGGGCTCATGCAGGAGGCAGGAGTCTGTCTGACTGTCTCTCCCTGTTTCCAGCTTCAGAAAAATGCAAAAAAAAAAAAAAAAAAAAGAAAGAAAAAAAAAATCACACAACCTCAAAACAAAATAAAACCACAGTAAGTATACCCATGATGTACAGTGTTAGCAATGCTAGTAAATGAAAATAGAGAATGTTACTTCCTCTTTCCTCCTCAACCTAAATTCACCTAAGGTGGGTAGCAAATTTCTCTAAAAAGTCTTCAATTTAATCCCCACTGTGGATTAAAGGAAAGGAGCACCAAGAAGTTCTCATTTTCCTACAAACAAATGTAAAATGCATGAGATGATTTCCATTCACTGCTCCAATCCCGAGGCCTATGGGCTTACAGTTCTCTCCCTCTCTTTAGCTTCCCCTCTGTCCCTATCCCTCTTCTTCACTAAGTTTAGAAGGAACAGCCAAAGTGAGATATAAAAATCAATTAACTTTTCATCATTTAAGACTACCTAAGCATTGATTTCCCTTTCTCTTCCTCCATTAACATAAATTTGAGGAAAAAAATGACAAGAATCAAAGAATTTAAAAAGAGTAAAAGCTTGGGAAATTTTTCAGTCATATAAGATCCAAAAGTATATCCAAAAGAATAGAAAGCTTTTTTTAAAAATATTTTTCTGAAGTGAAAAGTGGGGAGGCAGAGAGACAGAACCCGGCATAGGCCCACCTGGTATCCACCCAGTAAGCCTACTAGGGGGCAATCCTCTTCCATCTGGGGCATTGCTCTGTTCCAACCAGAGCCATTCTACTACGTGAGACAGAGGCCTTTGGGCCATCCTCAGCTCCCGGGCCAACATTTCTTCAATGTAGCCTGGCTGTGGGAGTGGAAGAGATAGAGGAAAAGGAGAGGGGAAAGTGTGGAGAAGCAGACAGGCACTTCTCCTGTGTACCCTGACTGGAATCAAACCTGGGACATTCACACACCCAGCTGACACTCTACTACTGAGCCAACCAGCCAGGGCAAGAATAGAAAAGTTTTAGGTTCATAAACAGAAAAGTGGATTCAATCCTTGAGATTCAATAAAGTTCAGCTCTAGGGAAAACTGAAAAGCAGGAGAGAGTTTGAGGTGCAAAAAAGGCAAAAGTTTGGAAAACAGTGAAGGGAATTGATTGGAGTAAAAAAGTTAAGAGTTTGAAGAGAAAGTGAGAAAATTGAGTTCTACAGAGCAGAGAAGGGATGCTAGTACATAGAGAGAAGAGCTGTGCTTTTTTAGCAAGTCATATTTCCATTATGTCAGTCCACTTTCTGACAAAAGAAATTAAATCAATAAATATTCTATATAGGAAGTTTCTCCCCATTGATATTATCCCCTAGGTTTTGTACCATAGTAAGCACTTTAAAAAGATCCCTAAAGTAGGCCAGCAGCTATCTAAATACTAACAAACATTTGCCAATTTTATTTTATTTTAATTTATAATGTTATTTCTAAGTGAGAAGAGTGGAGATAGTGAGGCAGACTCCCACATGCACCCTAACTGAGACCCACACAGTAACCTCATCTGGGGCCAATGCTCAAGTACTAAGCTATTTTTAGTGCCTGAGGCTGACACACTCCTACCGAGCTATCTTTAGCACCCCAGCCAACATTCAAACCTATCAAGCCACTGGCTGCAGGAAGGAAATAGGAAGAGAAGGGGGAATGGAAGGAAAAGAAAAGCAGATTGTTGCTTCTTCTGTGTGCCCTGCTCAGGAATAAAACTTAGGGCATCCATAAGTCAGACCAATGCTCTGTCCACTGTGCCACTGGCCAGGGCCAGATCTTCCAATTTTAGGATCATGGTCTATGTTTGTATGTTGTGCATTTCCAGCCCAGATAACATTACAGGGAATTAATTTATCCTATTGCCCAAAACCATAAAAAGAAAAACAAAACTGACAAAATAGAGAAAAATCATTTATAAGACACCAGAAAACAGGTGTAAAGGACAATGATCCCTGAGACAATCAACGGCTGGCAACAAAAAGGTATAGTACTGATTTCTCAACACAAGAATGTACACTATACAGAGTGCATCTCATGAGTTACTGTAGTTCTAAAATGGTCTCCAGGATTATGATGCTCTTTCATTTTCTTTTTTGTTTTTTTTTTTTTCTTTATCTTTCTGTTTGTCTCTCTCTTCTAGCCTCTCCTTGAAGGAGCTGGATTTATAAAGGACCCGTAAGAACAGAGAAGCAATTCTATGCAATATGTCTATAGTTTCAAAGGTTTGAGAACTGAAATCTCACACTTAAACAAATGTTTATATTTTGCATAAAACATACACTGACAAACATTTCAAATAAAGTATGCAAACAGACTTACTGAATGAAAATCCCTGGTCACCACCTGAACTGCTGCTGATACAGAGGTAACAGAGAAGATAATAGAGAAAGAAGAGCTTTTGGTTCCTCACAGAAGTAGCATTCAAGTACAAGAAGAAAAAAATGGTGAGAGAAAGGGAAAGTGATGAACCTAACAAATCTTGTTGCAAGGTACTTGAACCCTTTTTGGACAAAGACATATAAATGCTTGAATTATTTGTATGGAAAGATTTTCCAAGAGCCCTCAGATCCTAGGTAAGGTCTACAAGGCAATTAGGAGACATCAGAGAGGATGGTAGTTTGCCCAAATTGAGTGCAGTTGTGCCCAGAAAACCACATTACTGTATCCCAAGAGCGACCACATAAGGTTGTAAATATTGTGAATTACAATATTCAAAAAAGTGGCAATCATATATTAGTGCACATGAATGGCAACCTTTGGAGTGGGGCACTACAAAAAGCATGGTTAAATGTGACGACTCTTTCAAAAGGCTTCTCAGTTGTTACTTTCATAATCACACAACACTTCCAGCCCATGTTTGGCCCCCAGAAAAAAATCAATTAAGACATACCGGAATGCACTCCTGCTTCCATATTTCCATGCAGTAGTTCACCTGCTGTATGCTTGAGTTCTAGGTCTTCAGGTTGAAAGGACTGATGCTTTCTTCTTTATTTTCTCAGATAAAATATACCTTCATCCGTGCTACTCTGTTGAAGTTTGAGTCTTCAGAAGTGATTCTTTATATTTGATTTGTTTTCCTCCCAAGTTGAGGTTACCATCAACACATCTACCATAACCTTCTTCATCCTAAACTTCAGTCTCAAACTTCCAAGTTCCTAGTGAAAGGCAGAATTCTATAATTCTCTTGAAGATGACCCTCCAAGCACATGCTTTGTATAATCTTTCCCCTTTAAAAATAATACTTTTTAATTTTATGGTATATCATCCCCATGATTACGTTATGTTTGATAGCCCAAGGTACGTTACAGATTTAATTAAGGTTGCTAACATTTTGAATTTAACCTAATCAAATATAGATCATCCTGAGTGGGAGAGACCTAATAAGTTAGAAAATATAGAGGCCAGAGACAAGAGAGCAGTCTTAAGGCAGCAAACTGCCATGTGGCTGACAGTCACGTGGCAAGGAATAGCAGGAGGTCTCCAGGAAGTAAAATCCTCGGTTTTATAGTTAAAAGAAAATGAATTTTTTCCAGTTTTAGAATAGGATCCAGGGCTTTAGATGAGCTCACAACTCCAGTCAGGACCCTGAGTTCAGCCTCGTAAGAACTTAAGCCAAACACCCAGTTAAGCTGTGTATAGACTCCTGACACAAAGAAACTAAAACAATAAATATATTGTTTTAAATTGTTCATATTGGAGTAATGTGTTACAAAGCAATTGAAAATTAATACACCTTTGTTTCAAGTTCTAAACCTTAATGACAATATCACAAAAGAAGCAGAAAAAACATGCACAAACCTCAAGGAAGATATGTAGAGAATACTGCTATTTGTCAACAAGTAGAGAACAGAAATATCTTTTCCTCCTTCTTCCCTATAGAAAAAAACAAAATATAAAATTTATCTGGATGCATGCTGATAATATCAGAATAAGTGAAATAACTCAGACAGAAAAAGTCAAGAACTGTATGATTTCACTCAAATGTGGAATATAAATCTGAAACCAACAAATGAGCAAACAAGGAATCAAAACAAAAACTCAGACACAAAAAAATAGTATGGTGATTACCAGAGGGAAAGGGGGCTGGGAAGAGGTCCTAAAGGGTAAAAGGAATTAAATATATGGTGACAGAAGCAGACTTGACTTTGGGTGGTGCACACACAATGGAATATACAGCTGATGTATTATATTCATAGAACCTATTTTATTTAATTATATGATGACCCTTCCAAGAAATTTAATAAGAAAAAATATTACCTGGATAGATTTCCATGAAGGAAAGTTAGCTTAGAGCCTAGAAATAACATTTCTTCTCTCATCCCTGAAATTCTCAGCCATTTATCAAAGGTCTGCTGTTAGAAAGAAATTTTTCAAAACTCTCTTTTTTTTCTCTTTTTATTACATTTATTGGGTGATCACAGTCAACAAAATTATATAGGTTTCAAGTGCACAATTTTACATGTTATCTCTACATTTTATTGTGTTCAATACCAACCTGCACCTCCCCTCACCCCACTCCCCTAGAGAATCATCACATTGTTGCCTGTGTCCATGAGTTTTTTCTCTCTTTTTTTTTTTCCAATTCTGTGTTTATTCCTTCCACCCTGTTTAGCACCTCTTACCCTGAACTTTGCATTCTCACACAGGCCTCCAGGAGTATGGCTTTTTATTACCTTTGGCCTGAACAAAAACCCCAAGTTTACGTGGAAGGAAATGGGTAAATAAATTTCAAGACCAAACACATCTTGGTTTAAGAGCATGGATCACAGGTTACAAAAATGCTTATGGACTAACAAGTGAGAAAATTTGGAAAAACACATATCTGTTCATTGTTATGAGGAAAGAAAGTAAGTTAAGAGGTAAGGAACACTTAACTTGATTTCTCCAAGTCCTCCAGAATTCAGGGACCTATCTTGCCTTGCTAGGTTAAAAATTTAACCAAGTATGCAGCTCACAGATCTGGAAGAAATCCCACATCACCCATAAATATCGAAGGCTCAAAATATTTATATTCACCCAATCATATTTGGCCCCCATGTCATTTCTATTTGTAGTCATATCCCCTTCTTCTTTATTCCCAGTAAAAAAAATATTGTCAGATGAAATAGAGTAGAGAAGACATTTACCTAGTCTATGGACACTAAAGTTCTGAGAGAACCGGTAGGCAAATATTTTGACAACATTCTCTCCCCCCTCCCATTAAACCCTTCTTTATATTCACACATGGGTCTGGCTTAATCACCTAATTCACACAAACACACACACACACAAACACTCACAAACAAGCTGTAGATATGTCGTTATCCAACATTATATACATAAGAAATGAGATGACAGTGGTTTCTGTAATTTATACCAATTTATAGCTATAATTATCCCCTGTAAAGGGAAAAACAGGGTTGAAGGTAGGTATGTCTTTCTAGAAAGCCAGGAAAAAGTAAGTGTTTTGTATTTCTTGAGACCTGGACTACCACTGCTTAAATATCAGCCAACAATTAGAATATTGTTCTAGATTTAACTCAAATAATAATGTAACTAAGTAAAAATGGGAATATACATTAGCTTTAAATCTGGATGTGTCAAAGATAATGTCCAACAAACTAAAGTAAATTAAGTATCTCAAAAATATTTTTGTTATTTTATTTAAAATTCTGAAAAGAAGTTGACTTTAAGTTCTACAATTTTGTTAAAAATTTTCAACTTTCTCCCTAATTCCATCATAATCAATAAGTCAATTCCAAGGAGAAGATAGTTGACAAAGCATAAGACATCCAGGTGTCTGCAAATAAAGGCTGATGGTCCTGGGTACAGACGTAGCCAGTTCAACACATATCATTGCCACATCTCAAGTGTAAGTACTTGTAAGTTTTTAAGAGCCTCTTTGCCTTGAAAGTAAGGGCATTATTTAAATTCCACGTAAGGGACTGTAGTTGACTCTTGTTTGTGTGTGTGTGACAGAGACAGAGAGAGACAGAGAAAGACAGAGAGAGGGACAGACAGTGACAGACAAGAAAGGAGAGAGATGAGAAGTCTCAATGTTTCATTGCAGCACCTTAGTTGTTAATTGATTGCTTTTTCATATGTGCCTTGACGGGGTATGGGGACAAAAGCATACTGAGTGACCCCTTGCTCAAGCCAGCGACCTTGAGCTCAAGCCAGTGAGCCTTGCTCAAACCAGATGATCCAGTGCTCAAGCTGGCGACCTGGGGACCTCGAACCTGGGTCCTCTGCATCCCAGTCCAATGTTCTATCCACTGCACCACCACTAGGTTAGGCTGTAGTTGATTCGTATGTTCAACACATTTTAGTGTTGTATTTAGAATCAAAGAACTTGAGGTAGGGCGATGTGATGACTTAAAGCAGGACACTGCAGAGCAATTGGATTCAAATAACAGCTTTATCTCTTGCTGAGTGATCTTAAGATTGTTATTAAATCATTTTTTCTCTTATTTTCATTAGTAAAATAAGGTTGATTATATCAAATTCTACTTTATCAGGTTCATGTAAATATAAGCTGAATTCATGTGTGTTAGGAGCTTAGAAATATTTCTGACATATAATAAGTATAAAGTGAGGGACATGAAAATATTTTTAAATTTCTGTTTTCATCATTATTATTCTTGTTATTATTCTATTTCTGGTCAATTTGTTTCCTTGGGCATGTCCTTCACCTGTCTTTGACATAGTTATCTGATAGATGATATAAAGGTTGTTATGGACAAACTTCCCATGGGGTATAAATACAGTAAAATGTTTGCAGGATGTTTATGTTGAGAACAAAAAAAAACCTGATAAAATAAATTGAAGAACATATAAAAAATAGAGAGATATACTATGTTTATATATTAGAATAAATATTGTGAAAGTAATATTCAGAGCAATAGTCTACCATGTACTTTAAATATTCCTGCATGCCCTTGATGAATGCAAGAATTATTGTGTTCTGAAACTGAGAAGCTTAAGCATTTGGTCACATAGGCAACTAAGTGGGTCAAAGTGACTACCACATGACTAGCTTGCAGAGAGTTGCTCACCCCTGGAACGAGGGCACTGACTTGTTTGCTGATTGCTACAATATATGTTGCTACAATATATGCTGTTCTATGTGTGTTCCAGAGCTTCAGCAACAGTCACATGATATATAAACTCTACCTGGCATAATTTATCACTTAATGGTATTTGGAGCCAAGAGGAAATGAAACAGCCATGAGGATGCTCATTTATTTGCTGTGGTGTGAAAAAAAAAACTTGTTCTCTTTATTGAATAATTTTTATAGACTTTGTTGTATCTAGAAACTCAGCAGAGCAAAAAGAATGGGCAGTATTTTGTACACAAATAATAACCATGCTCTTGTCTATAGGCATACAAATAAGTTCTATCCAGTGGAAAACAATTGATTTCCCTTTGTGGTGACAAAAATGCATTTGGGTGTATTTCTGAAAAATATTTGGAATTGGACCCTTTCCCGTGGACTATGAAATACATTTTATAACTGTTTTGCTTATTCTGAAAATGATGAGTCTCTGCCAGAATCTAAATTATTATTCCATTAGCTTTCTCAATGAGCCCTCTGTGTGCCTCTTTCATAGCTAATTATAAGGTAAACTCTTATGTATTTGGAAGTAAGGAATTCAAATAGCTGCCAGATTTTGAGTATACGTTAGGATCAGCTGTGATTTTCATTTGACTGATTTCTTGGAGAGTCATAATTTTTGTCCAAATACGTTCTAGTAACTCTTACACATGGATACCCAGGAAACTTGTTAAAAATAAAAGCTTTATTGAAACTTGGAAGGCCATGGAATCTGCATTTTATCAAACTCTTCAAGTGTTTCTTAAGGACATGAAATAGAGATAAAATCACTATAGTCTGCTTCATAAATGGGAAAACAATTAAATTACTATGGCTTATGGTGCATTTCACGGAACTTTAGAAAACTAAGGTGAATTTTGATCAACATTTTCTGTTATAGATGATACTGCCAATATCATATTACCTAACAATAGTTCTACTGGAACCTGTATTTCTTTTAAAAGATCCAGTATAATCTACCATCTAGTTTTAATTGTACCTACATCTATTTTTATACTCACCACTATATTCACTTAGCATATATGGATTTAAATTCTTCAGAGGCAAGATACCATTGGATATGTAATAACAAGTATTGGAAAGTCTGTGGAGAATAAAAACAAAACAAAACAACAACACACATTTACCACTGGTGGAAATGTAAACTAGTGCAAGCATGATAAAAGTAAGTATGGTGGTTCCTCAAAAAACTAATAATAAGCCCTGGCCGGTTGGCTCAGCGGTAGAGCGTCGGCCTGGCATGTGAGGGACCCGGGTTCGATTCCCGGCCAGGGCACACAGGTGAAGCACCCATTTGCTTCTCCACCCCAACCCACTCCTTCCTCTCTGTCTCTCTCTTCCCCTCCCGCAGCCAAGGCTCCATTGGAGCAAAGATGGCCTGGGCGCTGGGGATGGCTCCTTGGCCTCTGCCCCAGGGGCTAGAGTGGTGCTGGTCGCGGCAGAGTGACGCCCGGGAGGGGCAGAGCATTGCCCCCTGGTGGGCAGAGCGTTGCCCCTGATGGGCGTGCCAGGTGGATCCCGGTCGGGCGCATGTGGGAGTCTGTCTGACTGTCTCTCCCCGTTTCCAGCTTCAGAAAAATACAAAAAAAAAAAACCCCAAAAACTAATAATAGAACTACCATATGACAACCCAGCAATCCTTCTATTGAGTATAGACCTCCAAAACTCAAAAACATTGGTACATAAAGACACATGCACTGTTGTAGGAAAAATGACACCAATGGCAGAGACACTCAGACAACTTAATTAATAGAGGAAGGAGAATTTATTAGTAGCTGGCAGAGCATATGAGAATAGTAACACCAAAGCACAAACTCCCCAAAATAGATTTTCTTACAGGTTATATACCTTTACAGCATCTTAGCAATGTACCTGAAATTCTTTTGGTTAAGTTTTCTCAGGACTCAAGGCTGGGAGAGTTTCGGTGGGATTGGCAAGGAGGAAGAGGTTTCCAGATCACTGGTAACAGCTACATAAAGATCCTGCTTTTTTTTGTTTGTTTGTTTTTTTGTTTGTTTTCTGTTGCAAGTGACATAAGAAACGATTTTGAGAACTATAGGTTGTGGTAAATTTACAACTAGATGACTCAGTTATATCTTCTGGCTCTTTTCCCTTGTATTCTTCCGGTTTCTTCCCTCTCAAAGCAGAAAGGAGGCTTGCATCTTCTCATTCCTCCCTTTGAGACTCTAGAAATCCCTTTTATGCTAGAGTCTCACATTCTTCATCTAAACCCTGGAGGTATTCCTGATAGTGGTGGATAAAGTATAAATGGGCCGTAGTTTGTTGCTGTACTGGGGCCTCTATCATCTTCTTTATTCTGTTCATAAACAATGGCAACAAACTCAGACCTTTCTAGCAGTATCCTAGGAGTAGTAAAACTGCTCCTATTAGAGTTTTAAATCCACCAATGACTGAAAACCATCCCCCAAAAAGCTTACAACATTTTCATTGTGCCAGACTTGCATGGGCATGTGTGTCAGTTTTGTCATCTTTTTGACAAGGTCCTCAAATCTCTGGCCCTGGTCATCTATCTGTAGGAAGCAAATAGTGAGATTACATTTCCCACACACTCCTTCTGCTGCCAAAAGATAGTCTAATGCCAACCTTTTTTGGGAGATGGTGTTTCTCAGCTGAGTTTGTTGATGTGCAAGAAAGGTTAAGGCTCTGCCAATGTCAATGGTAATGATTTCTAGAACTGGCTGCAGTCATATAATATGGTTTAGCATGTAAATGAGGGTACAGTATCCCCAAGATCCATCTTGTGCACAGGTAGCAGGTCCATAGTATTAGAATATCCACTCTGGGGTCCACTCATCTTTCCAGTCTCCTATCTGGAGTTTTATCTTTACCTGTTGTAAGGGTTGTGGAGCTGGGTAGCCAAGCAGTTCTGTTTTTGCCAGAGGCAAGAGGAAGAAAGATGGCTTTATCATACCAATTATATAGCTCCCTTTTGAATTCTTGGGGAATCGGGTATAGGCCCTGTTTCCACAGATCCAGTAAAGTCCACATGGTGTTATACAGTTTTCGGCCCTGCCTGGGTCCTGCCAAGCTCCAGTTAACTCTGGGATTCTGGCCATCAAATTTATTTCTGTCTGGTTTCCCCACCACACACTTTGCTTTGAGTTGGCATTATAATACCGTTGCCTGATAAAAGTCAGTTTCCAAACTGATCTAGTCGGACTTCTCCTCCTCTGGCTAAGCAATACTTCCCTATGAGAGTGTGATTCAAAATCCCCTTACTGTCATCAGAGATCTGCGGGGCTTTGGTACTAGGTAAAACCTTGGTGGGAACCAGTTCCTTGGCTTCTCATGGCCACTGATTCCCTATTAGGTACCTCCACACACAGAGCAGAAGGTGATATTTAGGAAATGAGCTATCCCTTCTGCTAGCCTAAAAAATAAGATTTCAGTAGATTGGGATAGTGGAGGCCAACACTTAGTTGCTTTTTCATAAAAGACATATACTTAGAAGGCTCCGGCTGTGTGGTTCTGCACCTGGCTTTGGATGATGAGCTGAGCATAGCAGTCTAGGCCAGTTCCAGTAATGCCTAGGCTTAACATCATTCTTACAGTGGGTGTCCAGAGGATTGGTTATAACTAGCTCTAAGGGATTGCACCCACAGGTAATGCAATTTGACAAGGCTATTACTTTTCTTAGGTATATTTCTTTTTTCTTGGCGCTATCTTTTCCAGGTTGCCCATAAGAAACATGACTATTGTGCACAGCTGGTTTCACAGGTGAAATTTTGTGAGCATATGTACTTTTCTTCTACCCTGTAGCTTCTCTCTCAGCTGAGAGGCCCACAGGTCCTTCCCTCTGCCCATGGCGCCTGGCTTATGGCTGCATATGCATCAGACCTCATTGTAACTTAACTAGGATTTCCTTTAACTTAGTTTTGAGCTATTCTTTTTTTGCATCTTCCTACCACTATTTTTATTTGAAATACTATTGTGTTAGAAAGATCTGTAGAATTATAATAGACATAGGGCTGGTTATTCCCTGGGTCAAACACTGAATATTGAGTCTGATTTTAGGTACAGGTCCATTTCTGTGTTCCCTTACATTCATAAAAGCTATAGATAAACAAGGTGTTAGAGACCTTTTGACCTCCCTTGGTGATATGGATACATAGTTCACAGTGTTCTGCCCTAATTCCACTCCCTCCCCAGAGCCCAATTATAAAGAGCCCCATGGTGAGGTTTCTCAGGCTTTGGTTATTGGTGTACCTGCTGCTTTTAATTTTTCTTTCTCTAGGTTAATTTACAGGGGTTGGTATGGTCTATCTGAACTGTTTTCAAGGGCATCTCTGGAGGGGCCACAGGCTTCAGCCAGCTGTGGTAAATCAAAGCAGGTATGCCTTCTATCTTGGCAGCAGTCAAAGTGATCAGAATCATAGTGTAGGTTCCTTTCTACCTGGAAAATAGGGGAGATGGATTCCAATCCTTAACACAATCTGGTCTCTTTAACATATCTGGATATTTTTCTTTAAGACATTGTATCCATTCTTCTCATTATGGTATAGAAGCTCATCCATTCCTCGAGCACATCCTTGGAGAGTTTTATGACCCAGCAACAGATCATCCATATACAGAAGGAGGACATAATCAATGTCCTGTGCAGGAAACCACTGAAGTTTTCAAGTGAGGGCTTCTGCAAAGATGGTGGGAGAGTTCGTGGGAGCTTAGTCCAGGTGCACTGCACTTTTGCTCCTGTAGCTGGGTCCTCCCATTAAAAAGTAAATAGCTCCTGACTCTTAGAAACCAGTCTGATACTAAAGAAGGCGTCTTTCAAGTCCAAGCAAGTGAACCAGGAGACTTGGGCAGGGAGGAGGCTTAGGAGAGTTTAGGGGTTTGGTACTGTTGTTTGCAAAATCACTGCTGCCTCATTAATGACTCTTAAGTCCTGTACTCACCAATAATCATTGGTTCCCGGTTTTATGACAGAGAGCTGAGGAGTATTCCAGGGTGACTGGCACGAGATAATGATGCCAAGCTTCTTGAGCCTCTGTAAATGCACCTGGATTCCTTACATGCTTCTCTAGAAATTGGGTATGATTTCTGGCTGACCGGTAGTGCCAGAAACTTTTGCTCTATCTACACTAGCACTTGGTTGATTGCCACCCAGGGAGCATTGTCCTCAGCCCATACTCAGAGCATTGTCCTCAGCCCATACTCCAGGACATTTATGAGTCAGTCTCTGGCTGGGTGGCTTCCCAGACTCAGTAGCAAAAATTCTCCACTCCACCTGTCTGGAGATGATTAGAATTAGAACAATCCTTGGCGTAGGCGCCAGCAAGTCAAGTAGGCCATTGCCAGCAAAAGATATAATAGCCCTTAGTTTACTCAGCAGATTACATCCCAACAAAGGCACTGGACAGTCAGACATGTACAAAAACTGGTGCATAACCTCATGACCTCTTATAGTACACCTACGGGCACGTAGAATGCCTGTTTTTCTGTGGCTGCTATAATATCTACCCTACAGGTGGAGAGCAGCACTATAGGCTGGGTCACCACCTAGTGTTTGGCCCTGTATCTATCAGGAAGTCAATCTGTTGGACCCCTACCATCATGCAGGCCATGGACTCATTGGGGGCCCCGGAGTTCTATCACCCTTAGTCCTAGAGGGATTACCCAGCTATGTTGAGCAGTGTGCCTGCTCATTTAGAAGCAGCTGACAAGCACGCCTCCCCCTTGATCTGGCTGGAACATTTATTTTTCCAATGACCGGTTTCCCTGCGGATGGCACAGTGACCACGACGGAAGGGGGTCCTGCCTGACTGTTCTTTCTTTCCCGTACCAGTCTTTTTTCTTTTTAAATGGGGGAGCCTTTCCTTTGCCCTTATTTTGGAGGGCAGCTGCTACAAGCTCAGCTTTCTTCTTCATTCAGTGCTCATCCCTCTGCCTGCTGAAACCTCTCTGTTAACACAGACTTTATTGGCTACTTCTAGGAGTTAGGAAACGTTCATCCTAGCAAAGTCTTCTAATTTCTGGAGCTTCCTTTTTATATCTCTTGCACTCTGGCTGACAAAGGCCATATTTACCATTCTCTGGTGATCTGGACTTTCTCGAAATAAAGGAGTATAGATACTGTAGGCCTCACATAACCTCTCATAAAAGTCACCTAGACTTTTGTCCTTCTTTTGCAAAGTCTCTCTCACTTTGTTGATATTATTGGCCTTCTGGCTTCCCTTCCAGAGGCTTTGGAGGAGAGTCTCTCTGTACTTCCTGAGCCATCTAAGGTCTTCCTCTGCATTCAGGTCCCACTTAGGATCCTCTCCTGGCTTCTGGACCCTCACATATTGCTGGGGATTCTGGTATTACTCAGAGGTATTCTTCTCTAGCCATTTAGTCACTGCCTCTATTATTTGAAGTATTTCTTTCATGTCAAACAAAGAGATGAACAATTAATGGCAATCTTCCCACAAGAGATTTTGGGTCTTGAATATGGATTGTATGAGATATATTAAGGTCTGAGTCATTTCTGTATAAAAGGGAGTGTGGTGCTTCCAATTGAGGAGGTTGTTGGCATTAAAATGTTTGTACACTAGTACCTGCCATTCTACCATGCACCCCTGTTCATTGAGCACTGTGTTCTTTATTTCTCTCAAAAGCATCTGCACTGCAGGCAGTTTTTGAGCAGCAACTCCCAGGTAATGAAGGGGAGTCTCGACTGGTTTCTGGCGGGGCAGTGGGAAGCACCTCTGGTTCAGATGAGCTTATGCTGTAACTTGGTAGATCCAGTCACAACAGGCTTGAGTCAGTAGTCGTCCCTGGGTAGACAGAGAGCCAGGAATTGAAGGGTAAATCCTTCCATTTATGCTGGTACATAAAGTGAGACAGCCCAAGTTTTTGTTTCTTCTGGTTCATTAGTGGTTAAAATTTCTGGCACTTGTGGTGGCAGCAGCTCTCCAGATTTAGTGGAATATTTCCTTGCCTTTGTTACCATCGAAGTGGGAGCCTGACCTCTAAGCCAAGGAGGAGGGTGCAATACCAGTATGAGCCAGGTGTCTATGTAAGGAAACTGGTCAGTATGACTTCGATCTCTATTAACTATCTGCCACACTTTCTGCACAAGCGACCTATCCGAGCTCACTTTTGCTAGCTAACCACTCCAAAAGTGAGCCATTCTAGTTCATACAAGGTCCTCAATTTCCCTGGGGACATAGTAACTCCATAATCTCCTGAGAACCCTTTCTTAAAGTACTTGTTATTTGTGGCCAAGGAGTAGAATTTCCCTGTGAACCTCCCATGACTCCCAGACAAACACCAGTCATGCCACAAGAAGGGATTTGGTGTAAGGAAAGGGAAAATTGGAGGGGAGGCCACTCACTTCGTCTTTCATTGGCCATTCCCCTTGCAGAGATAGTGGACCTTTTTGGCTTATGGCAAGCTGATATAAACTAAACTGTTAGTATGCAATTCTGCCTCTTATCTGTGTGAGAAACCCTACAGGACCATGGTTCAAGACTCAACACTCGCTTCAGCCATGAGGAAGATAGTTGGAACCCTCTCCCAGTGTTAAACATTTCATTCCAGAATGTCAGAGTATACATTCGTTTTCAGTGTATACAGAATATTCTCTACAATAGGCCATATGTTGGGCCACAAAACTAAAACCAACAGATTCAGAAAGATTAAAGTTATACCAAGCATATTCTCTGACCATAAGGCTTTAAAATTAGAATTCAACTGCAAAAAAACAAGTACAGAAACTCACAAAAATGTGGAAATTATACAACATACTTTTAAAAATGACTGGGTCAAAGAAGAAATAAAAGCATAGATCAAAAGATAAATATAGACAAAAATGACAACAGGATATGTCAGCAGCAAAAGAAATAATAAGAGGAAAGTTCACGTCATTACAGGTTTCTTTCAGAAAACAAGAGAGAACCCCAGCTAGCAATTCAACATCACATCTTAAGGAACTAGACAAAGAACAAAGGCAACCCAAAAGCAAAAAAATTAGGAAAATAATAAAAACTAGAGCAGAAATAAATAAAATAGAGAACAGTAAAAGTATAGAAAAAAATTAATACAGCAAAGAGCTGGTTCTTTGAAAAAATCAATAAAATCAACAACCCCCTGACAAGACTCACAAAGAAAAAAAGAGAAAGGATTTATATAAAGAAAATCTGACATAAAAGAAGAGAAATTACTACAGATACCACAGATATACAAAGGATCATTGCAGAATACTATTGAAAACTATATGCCATCAAATTTAACAATCTAGAAGAAATGGATAAATTCCTAGAACAATGCAATCTTCCTAGACTGAATCATGAAGAAGTAGATAGCCTAAATAGACTGATAATCATGGAGGAAATAGAAACAACTATGAAAGTGAGTTTTAGGAAAGCATTTACCATTTTTTTGTGTTCACTGCCCAACTATGACTAACGTGCTTTCTTCAGTAAAGAACTACTCTAAAGACTGTGCAGAGTAAAAACCTAAGTTACAAGAATGAAGTCCTCAACATAGAATTTACTGTAGCTTCGCAAAACTGAGCACAAGTCATTTCACTCAGATACATCAGAAAAAAGGATTTCCCCAATTCCTATGACAGATAACCTAATTTTGGAATATTTAAGAAGCTGAATGCTAATAAAGTGGTAAGCTTTCCAAGAGATGATGAGCTCAAGGAACTCAAGTCCTGATATCTGGACATCATTAATATTTCTGGAGTACTTATCTCTGTCTCTACCAAGGGAGAGGCATTTGGCCTCTATTACATTTTTTTAATTACATGACTCTTTCCCTCTGACATGGCCGCATGGTTCTTGAAGGCAGGTCCAGCTCTTACTCCACGATGCATCGCCCCATACCAAAAATCTGCACATTAGAGATATTTTGCAAATGCTTTTCAATATGCAAAGGGACAAATTTGGCAGAGTTATGGCCCTTTTTTTTTTTTTTTTTTTTTGCAAATAACAGCTGTACAATTACCTAGGATCCAAACTTATAATAATAAAAAAAATACTTGTTTTGGATACGTAAAAGAAAAGACTAGCATCTGATATACATCTCCTTATAAATTCTATTATGCCCCTAAGAGACATGGACAGGAGTGTGGTGGTTACCGGGGGTGGGGGGAGAGAAGGGGGGAGAGGGGCAGGGGGAGGGGTACAAAGAAAACTGGATAGAGGGTGACAGAGGACAATCTCTCTTTGGGTGATGGGTATGCAACAGAACTAAATGACAAGATAACTTGGAAATGTTTTCTTTGAATATATGTACCCTGATTTATTGATGTCATCCCATTAAAATAAAAATTTATTTATAAAAAAAAGTGTATTACAATACATATAAACAAAAATGTTGGGATTTTATTTAGTGCTTCATGCAAAGAGTATTAGAATTCCTGAAAGATATTCTCCTAAATATTAAATATTGAAAAATAAAATTTTGATAGAGAAATCAAGTGATTGTACATAAGTTAAAAACAAGAAAGACTCCTCAAAAATAAATGAATTTTGGCCCTGGCCAGTTTGCTCAGTGGTAGAGCGTCGGCCTGGCGTGCGGGGGACCCAGGTTCGATTCCCGGCCAGGGCACATAGGAGAAGCGCCCATTTGCTTCTCCACCCCCTCCTCCTTCCTCTCTGCCTCTCTCTTCCCCTCCCGCAGCCAAGGCTCCATTGGAGCAAGGATGGCCCGGGCGCTGGGGATGGCTCCTTGGCCTCTGCCCCAGGCGCTAAAGTGGCTCTGGTTGCGGCAGAGCGATGCCCCAGAGGGGCAGAGCATCGCCCCCTGGTGGGGAGAGCGTCGCCCCTGGTGGGCGTGCCGGGTGATCCCGGTCTGGTGCATGTGGGAGTCTGTCTGACTGTCTCTCCCCGTTTCCAGCTTCAGAAAAATACAAAAAAATAATGAATTTTGATTAGAGATAATTATTCAACTTACATATTAAAATTAATGAAATATGTGGACATAGAAAGGAAGAGTAAGTAATGAAAATGTGACACGGTCACCACATTATGGCTCTTAATCTGCCCCACCCTCTCTCTCCCTTTCTAATGAACCAACTACCTGCTTTTAGAGTCATTATTGTGATTAATTTTCTTACATATTTTTTTCAGATGGTCTTTAACATTTAAACTCCGATCAGGGGTCCCCAAACTTTTTACACAGGGGGCCAGTTCACTGTCCCTCAGACTGTTGGAGGGCTGCCACATACAGTGCTTCTCTCACTGACCACCAATGAAAGAGGTGCCTCTTCTGGAAGTGCAGTGGGGCTGGATAAATGGCCTCAGGGGGCCGCATGTGGCCTGCAGACCCTAGTTTGGGGACTCCTGGAGATCATGTAATATATCATTCTAAACACAGAGCCAGAAAAGAGAGATTTTACGCATTGCAATATACATGACCATGGGCAGGTAGCTAATAATCAAATTAATTCTTCACAACATTTTTGGCTGACCAACAGATATTTTCAAAGTATCATTAAATAAAACACATTTAGAGTCCCTCAGAATTATCTCGTGGTTTAGCTCACAGAATCTCTATTCCCTTGGCTTATTCAGAAAAATAGCACTATCATTTATCAAGTATATGTCCTTGGGAAAACAATATAACTCTTCTGTACCCCCGTTTCTGCATCTATGACACAGTTAACATTAGTTGTTGAAAAAAATCAAATGAGTTGATACAGTGAAGGGAAAATTGGATATATGACAAGTAATCAATAAATATATTTTAGTTATTTATATTATAATCATCTAGGCTAAAAATCCTTGAATATATAATTGAAAATAAAGAACATAAATATACTGACTTTTCTTCTGTTTCAACGTTTTCCTCAATTTCAATCCCCAACCCATTTTCAAGAAAAAAATCTTTCCATAATACAAAGTGGGGCAAAAATAAGTTTACAGTTGTAAGTAGGTAAAAAACAGAGTTTATTTCTATAGAATTATTTATTAATTATAGCATTATTTTCCATACAAACAACTGCAAACCTACGCTTATCTTACTATGTCTACAAAGAATACAAATGGAATTTTTAAAAAATAATGTTTACAAAAAATTTAAAAAATTGTATGATTTTAAAACTAAGATTCACCTCATTGGTATGAATAACATCTGTGTTATTATTTTCAACTCATCAAAAATCCCTAATGATTCACTTTTTATGTCATTACTTCCTATAACCTCACCACATAAAGTCCTTTACTAAAAAATAGAATACTTTATATTAATTTCTTTTTCAAGATAAACTATTTCTATAATTTGAAGTAATTAACCTAAGGATTATTTTTGACTTGAAGATAAACATTTTGACAGCAATTTCAGATTTTGTTTAGAGTAACTCAAGGAAAAACTTGATATATATATTATTATTATTAAATAATAAAATATTTAGAGTCTATATGTATATATGGATAAGTCAACTCTGTTGCTTTCATCAAAAATTAAAATACCAACAAGTCTTAAAATCAAAATGCAAACAAGTGCACTTCAGCTTTTGGGATGGGTATATTTGTACCAATTTAACTCTTTCATTCAAACAGCTAGATAAAATATTATTTACAAATTAAAGTCACTAGAGGGCTGTGGAGGCAAGAAGGATGGAATGAATGGAAATTACAAAAAGGCAAAAGCCCGTTTTAATAAGCCTGATAATTACCAATTTTCTTGGGCATCAGGAAACATGAGGTTCAAACTTTTGACCAACCAGTGTAACTTGAACATTATTGCTCCTGAATCTAGTTAATGGCTAATAAGCAGCGTCAGACTGACAAGAGATTATGCTACTCCCAAGGCCAATGGGGGCAGAAAGCTTTGAGAAGCTTGTGTGGTATGTATAATGGTCCAAGGGCAAGGGGAGGTAATGGGGGAGAGGCAGGGCATGATGCTTAGAGCCACTTGAGATGTTACCAGCCACAGGTGCCTGTTGGCTCCAACAAGGGGTTTCATGCCTACACAGAATAAGTGACACAAAATAATTGCTCTGTTGGCCCCGTGTTCCCTACAGATCCTAGGCCATCACTGCCATCAATATGATTTTAATTACCTTAAATTTGTTATGTTTGGAAACCTAAAATGTGACCATCCTGGAGAATATTCCATGTGCACTTTAGAAGAATGTGTACTCTGCTACTGTTGGGTGAAATGTTCTGTATATGTTTGTTAATTTTAGTTGATTATACTGTGACAAGTCCACTATTCCTTTTTGATTTTTTGTCTGGATATCATATCCACTCTTGAAAGGTGGATAGTAAAATCTCCCATTATTATTGCATTGTCTATTTCTTCCTTCAGTTCTCTTAATATTTACCTTATATATTTAGTACTTTGATGTTGATTACCTATATATTTATAATTGTTATATCAATATCAATCTGGTAAATTTTCATTTTAGCAATATTGAGTCTTCCAATCCATAAGCACAGTCTGTCTTAAAATTTAGTATGTTAAACAGTTTTTAGCCTGACCATTGGTGGAACAGTGGGTAGACCATCAACCTGAGATGCTGAGGTAACATGTTCAAAACCCTGAGATCGTTGGCTTGAGCACAGGTTCACCAGTTTGACTGTGGGATCATAAAAATGATCACATGTTCACTAACTTGAAACACAAGGTCTCTGTCTCAGCTTGAGTAATCACATCAATACACATATAAGAAGCAATCAATGAAACAACTAAAGTGACACAATCACTAGTTGATGCTTCTTATTTTCCTCCCTTCCTGTCTCTGTCTTTGTTTCTCTGTCTTTCTCAGAAAATATGTTAAATAAATAAATTTA
Source organism: Saccopteryx leptura (assembly GCF_036850995.1). Taxonomy (NCBI): domain Eukaryota; kingdom Metazoa; phylum Chordata; class Mammalia; order Chiroptera; family Emballonuridae; genus Saccopteryx; species Saccopteryx leptura. The sequence goes on along the minus strand of NC_089516.1, from coordinate 57,738,298 downwards.
CATTTATTTAGGTTTTCTATATTATGTCAACAATTTTCTACAGTTTTCAGTGTACAAAAGTTTCACTGTTTTGTTACATATTTCATAAAAATTTTATTTTTTGTTACATGGTTATATGTTTATAAAGGTTCTTTATTTCTCATTAATTGGCCATTTACCATAATAAAATGTTGTTCAGTTTCTCTAGAAATACTTTTTCTTTCAACCTCTATTTTATCTCCTATTAGTATAGCTACTTGGCTGTTTTTCCATCTTTTCATTTCTATCCATGCATGTAGTGTCTAAGCACAGACCAACACTGTTAGGCTGTTTCTTTTACAAGATTTTCCTGTGAAATTACTGACTGTTCTGTTATTTTTAAGCCTATCCCATCAAGTATCTCCAGAATACTAGGTTTCTCTGAGTGTTCAGCAATGATATCTCTGTTGTTTCAGACAATGTCTCTAGGAATGGATTTTTTCATGATCTGCTTCAAATAAAGTCAGCTGATTCAGATAGAATTTCAAAGATGACAGTCTCACTGTCCTATTTACCTTTTGGGAAAATTTCTGTGCCACAGAGCTGGACTGAAATTTTTTCTTTATATTTTATTAATTCATTTTAGAGAGAGAGAGAGAGAGAGAGAGAGAGAGAGAGAGAGAAGCAGGGAGGAGCAGAAAGCATGAACTCCCATATGTGCCTCGACCAGGTAAGCTCAGAGTTATGGACAAGCGACCTCAGCATTCCAGGTCGAGACTTTATCCACTGTGCTACAACTGGACAGGCCAGAGCTGGTTTTAAAGGGTGGGAAGCCTGTCTACCTTCTGAGATAGAACTTCGCATCTGAGGTAAACGAGGAAAGCAGCCCCTGACTAAATGCCACAAAGAGATAACACAAAATACACCAAAAAGAAAAGTTAACACAGTATTTCCTAAATATCAGAAGGTCTGAGAGGGGAGTTACTGTGCTTGCTAGGGTGACTGATCCTTACTATCAAAAGGAAATTGAACTACTGCCCAACAATAGAGGTAAGGAAGAATATGTCTGGAGCACATGAAATCCCTTACAATATCTCTTAGGGTTTCCATACCCTGCGAGTAAGGTGAATGGAAAACTACAACAATGCAATGTAGAGAAGACTATTTTTTTAATTATTTTTTTATTTTTTTATTTATTTTAGAAGAGAGAGGTAGAGAGAGAGAGAGAGAGAGAGATAAAGAGAGAGAGAGAATGGGGAAGGAGCAGGAAGCTTCAACTCCCATATGTGCCTTGACCGGGCAATCCCAGGGTTTTGAACTGGCGACCTCAGCATTCCAGGTTGGTGCTTTATCCACTGCACCACCACAGGTCAGGCCACAGAAGACTATTAATGGTACAAAGTCTTCAGGCAAAAAGTTTGGTACTATCTACAATGTAAAATGATCTGACCATCTGAGGTGCTTGCTGAAGGCAAAAGGATTACAGAATGGGTAATGGAAGAATGTAGTTATAAATAACAGCTGCAACCATGTAACCAATTACAAAAAAGTGCAACTGTGATATTTCTTCCTTACATTGTTATGAACATATTTGTGTATATAATATAGAAAATATGTTTGTTTTATCCTATTTCTTATCCCTTGATCATGTAAAGTAAGATGTACTGAATGGAGTAATTAAATCTTTTAAACTTTAAATCATAGTGTTTCAGTTACAGGATATCAAAGAGAGGAGTAAACATCAAGAACTTCACCTTCTCTTCTGAGAAACGGGAGTAGTACATATTCAGTTGTATGGAAACGTAAATGTAGGATGTTAGGCAGAATTAGGACTTTGTTATTTTTTTTTTATTTGAAGACTAAGTGTACTTTACAGAAGTGCGTATGGATTTCAAGTTAACAAGGAGTGGATTGTGATTGCTATTTTTACATGTCACCTTGGCTGGGCTACATTGTGTTCAGATTTTGGACAAACATATTCTGGGTGTTTCTGTAAAACTGTTTTTTAATAAAACTATCATTTAATATTGGTAGACTAGGTAAAGCATATTGTCCTTCTTAATGTTGGTGGGTCTCAGCAAATCAGTTGAAGGCCTGACTAGACTAAATAGGGTCACTGATCACTGAGTACAAAAGAATTTCTTCTATCTGACTGTGTTCAAACTAAGACATAATTTTTTTAAAACCTTTAGAGTTGAACTAAAACATTGAGTCTCAAGCCTGCCAGCTTTCAGACTGGAACCATACCATTGGTTCTTTTAGGTCTCCAGCTTATTGACTCACCCTGTAGGTCTTGAAACTTACCACCTTGTGATTTAACAGTCTCTTTAATAATATGAGCCAATTTGTTACAATAAATCAATGCCCATCTTGATAGATTAGATAGATAGATAGATAGATAGATAGATAGATAGATAGATAGATAAAATATAGATAATAGATAGGTGGTACATAGCAGTGTGAGTATATATATATATATATATGTGTGTGTGTGTATATATATATATATATATATATATATATATACACACACATACTGAAAAAATGACATCATCAAAGATAGAAAGAATATTCAGAAAAATTATAATGCATTTAAAACTTGAAGAGGGAAACATTATTTCATAAAAGAGTTTGAGGATCAGCAGGGTAGGGCAAGAGAGTGTTTGAGTTATCAATCTCAAAATCGATTAGCCTGACCAGGCGGTGACACAGTGGATAGAGCATCAGACTGTGATGCAGAGGACCCAGGTTCGAGACCCCGAGGTCGCCACCTTGAGCGCGGGCTCATCTGGTTTGAGCAAAAAGCTCACCAGCTTGAACCCAAGGTCGCTGGCTCAAGCCAGGGGTTACTTGGTCTACTGAAGGCCACGGTCAAGGCACATATGAGAAAGCAATCAATGAACAACTAAGGTGTCACAATGCGCAACGAAAAACTAATGATTGATGCTTCTCATCTCTCCATTCCTGTCTGTCTGTCCCTGTCTATACCTCGCTCGGACTCTCTGTCTCTGTAAAAAAAAAAAAAAATGGATTTGCTGAGGCCCAAGTCTTCAATGCTATAAGGTAAACTAACAGATGTAAATTTTGCAGGAGATTCAAAGGCAAGAAGTGGATTTATATTGTACATAATGAAAAAACTAAGAAGGACAAGGAAACAAGATTTCTTTTCTTACCCAAAATATTGTTCCATGTGTAGTAAAAACTTTTATGCATAAAAAAACTATAAATACTCAAGTAACCTAAATGGGAGGCTTTTCCCAGAGGTCTTCAGATTCTGAATGTGGTCTCTTAAGAGATGCCTCAAAGAATATTGAGAAGTAGCCCATCAATAAAAAGTGAATATCAGTGCTCAAGGGAGTGCATCTGTGACTAAAGCTCCATCCACCATTAGCAATGCCACCACAAATTTTGTCCACATTGTACATTACACAACTCAGAAAGATGCCATTCATATATTAATCTATGTGAATGATCCCTTCCTGAGCAGGGCACTGAAAACTTTAGAGCTGAATGTGGCAATCCTGACCTTTAAAACAAAGTGATATAAAGCACTCAAGAACTTACAGATGATTATTTTTCTGAAACAACTCTTCACTAGGCTTAGAAGGCTCTTTGAATGTCCAATGAGTTGAACCAGCATTTAGTGGGTGGTTTCAATAAATGACACCTGTGTACAGGTAACCAACATATCCTATCCCAGGGCCAGAACCTATGTTGTTCATGTTGTGTATTACTTCACTCTAAGATGTGCCAATCATAATGTTAATTACATGAATGGCAGATCCTGGAGTGCAGCACTGCACACCGCAAAGCTGAAAACAATGATCTTGTCCAACATTCAACAACCCCTCACTTTGCCAGTTCAACAATAACTCAACATTCTTGTTCAATAAGGGATCAGCAGAGTATACTGGAAAACAATCACTGTGTGGCCTTTTTTCTTTTTCCTTTCCCTGAGTGCCTACCCCTCAACTGATATACATTTAATGAGACAGATCAGAAGAGTGAGATAAAATAAGCCTTCCTTCATTTTTTTCTCCTTTTCCTTTTGAACTTAGAATACTTACATTATTCTGCTTGTTTCCAATGCAATGTAGTTGGCAGATTAAATGTATTTTTGTATTCCTCAAAAATTGATTTTTAAGTAGAAAGACTACACAACTCTAACATGTTTAGATATTGCAGTACTGATAGGGCTCATTTGGAATAATGTAGGACAGAATTATATTTTTCTTCACACCTTAACTTTTCCTTATATCACTATGTGGGCTTCAGCTTGGCATACTCTGGTAAAAGACAGAGGTCTTTAGCAAGAGAAAAAGCAGCAACATTACATATTTGGAAGTAAGTCAACATTCATGTTTAGACAAAGCAACACATGTAACACAAACAAAAAATGCAGAAAATGAAACAATTGAAAAGATAATCCACACAAAACATTGCAGCATAAAAAATACAAAATTAAAAATACTACTGAAAAATTTAAATAACACATATTAAGAAAACAACAGTCAATAGGGCAGTAAAAAGATGCACAAAATACAACAAATTCAAAACACCAAACCATATAGAAAACAAACCAGAAAAAGAAAACAAGCAAAGAAAACAGTAAATGAAATAATGCAGAAACCAAAAATAATAAACAAAAACAAAACAAGAAATAAGTATATAAATAAAAAATTTAAAAGAAATATCCCCTAGTGGCTGGCTCAGTGGTAGAGTTTCAGCTTGGTGTATAGATTTCAGGAGTTCAATTCCCAGGCAGGATACACAGGAGAATTGCCCATCTGCTTCTCCACTCTTCCCTTTCTTGCTTTTCTCTTTTTCTTTTCCTGTCTTCTCTTGCAGCCATGGCTCAATTGAACGGAGTTGGCTCTGGGAGCTGAGAATGTCTCCATGGTCCCTGCCTCAGGCATGAAGAAGAGCTCAGTTGCTGAGCAACAGAGCAATGCCCCAGATGGGCAGAGCATTGCCCCTTAGTGAGTTTGCCGGGTGGATCCCAGTATTGGCACATGTGAAAGCCTGTCTCTGCCTCCCCTTCTTTCACTGAATAAAAAAGGAAGGAAGGAAGGAAGGAAGGAAGGAAGGAAGGAAGGAAGGAAGGAAGGAAGGAAGGAAGGAAGGAAGGAAGGAGAGAGGGAGGGAGGGAGGGAGGGAGAGAGGGAAGGAGGAAGGAAGAAAAAAAAGAAGGAAATATAAAAAAAAGCAATAAAGTATACCCTCACACACAAAAATAGGGAATTCCCTAATCATATAAACTGAAAATTACTTATCTCCTCAATAAACATAAGCAAAACCTGAGAAGAAACTTCAAAGTTGTCCCTGTCACAGCTAAGCCCATATTAGGGATAAAAGCGTCATAGAAACCTCACTGCTTGTGCTGAAGTCCAGGGATTGATGCATACTTACTCTACTGTGGGAGCTCTGGGTTAAAAGTGAAACCTCAAAATTGAGCAAGAGAACTGGCATAAAAACAAGGACATATATCAAAATAACAGAACAGAAAGCTCAGAAATAAAGTCATATGCACAGTTAAATAATCTTTGACAAGTGTGTGAAGAACAAATGGGGAAAAGATAGTTTCTTCAATGTATGGTGTTTGAAAAACTGGATATTCATATGCAAAAGAATGAAATTAAACCCACACCTTATACTACTCTAAAAAATTAAGATGAAGAGCCTGACCAGGCGGTGGCACAGTGGATAGAGTATCAGACTGAGATGTGGAGGATCCAGATTCAAGACCCCGAGGTTGTTAGCTTGAGCACGGGCTCATCTGGTTTAAGCAAAGCTCACCAGTTTGGACCCAAGGTCTCTGGCTTGAGCAAGGGGTTACTCGGTCTGCTGAAGGCCCACGGTCAAGGCACATATGAGAAAGCAATCAATGAACAACTAAGGTGTTGCAACGAAAAAATGATGACTGATGCTTCTCATCTCTCTCCATTCCTGTCTGTCTGTCTCTATCTATCCCTCTCTTTGACTCTCTCTCTCTCTGTCTCTGTAAAAATAATAATAATAATAATTTTAAAAATTAAGATGAAGAAAATGTTAAATGTAAAACATGAAACCAGAAATCTCTCTGAAAAAAACATTAAAAAAATTTCTTGACATTGGTCCTGGCAATAATATTTTTGGGTAAGGTACCAAGAGCACAGACAACAAAAATTAAAATAAACAAGTGAATATATATCAAACTAAAAAGCTTCTACACAGCATAGAAAAATTAATTGAAAATGCAACCTACATTATTAAAGAAAAAAACTTGCAAACCACATATTTGATAAGCCATTAATATTGCAAACATATAAGGAATTCAAAGCAGTAGAAAAAAAATAAAGAAAAGAAAAAGGGTGATGGTGGTGGGAGACAAAGAATCTGAATACACATATTTCCAAAAAAGACATACTAATGGCCAATAAGTACATCATCAGGCAAAAGCAAATTATAACAATGAGCTATTACCTCACACTTTTCAGAATGGCTATTATCAAAAATCCATTATGTCACCCAGTAAATTAAATTTAAAAAGATATTAACTTGAATAGATACTGGTGCAGTGGATAGAGTGTCAGCATGGAATACAGAGGACCCAGTTTCAAAACCCTGAGGTCACTGGCTTGAGCATGGGCTCATCTGGCATGAGCACAGACTCACCAGATTGAGCATGGGGTCTCTGGCTTGAGCACTGGGTCACTGGCTTGAGCCCAAAGGTCCTTAGCTTGAAGTCCAAGGTCTCTGGTTTGAGCCCAAGGTCGCTAGCTTGAGTAAGGGGTCACTCACTCTGCTGTAGCCAACTAGTCAAGGCACATATTAGAAAGTAGTCAATGAACAACTAAGGTGCAGCAACAAGGAATTGATGCTTCTCATCTCTCTCCCTCCCTGTCTCTCCCTATTTGTCCCTCTCTCTGTCTCTCTTGCAAAAGGAAAAAGAAAGACATTACATAAATATGTCCAGGATATGAAGGAAAGGAAACTCTTGTGCACTGAAGGTGGAATGTAAACTGGTGAAGCCACTGTGAAAAACAGTATGAATTTTTTCTCAAAAATTAAAAATAGAATTATCAGATGATCCATCAATCTGGGTTTTTATTCACAGGAAACAAAAACACTAACTCAAAAAGATATCAGCAACTCCACATTCATTGCAGCATTATTTATAATAGCTAAGATATAGAAACCACCTAAGAGTTCATTAATGGATAAATTGATATAAAAAATGTGATATATAATACAGTAGAACATTAGCCGTAAAAAGAAAGAAATCTTGCCTTTTTTGACAGCATGTATGGACCTTGAGGGCATGATACTAAATTAATTACATCAGGCAGATCGTTTCCAATTTTATCAGTTTAGTTAGGTAAAGATTTTTTAGTTGCGATATCGTATCTTAGTCATAAAAAAATAAGCTGAAAAATTGAGCCTCATCCAAATAAAGTTATTTTGCTCTTTGAAAGATACTGTTTAAGAGAATGAAAAGAAATCTCACATGGTAGAGAATGTCACAAAATATCTGTAAATCACATGTCTCATAAAGAATTTATATTCAGAATTTATATTAAAAAATCTTTATACTCATTGAGATATCAATAAAATTAAAATAGACATTTATCAAAAATGATATAGGGATGGAGATTCATTGCATGAAAAGATGCTCTACATCATTAGTAAGTAGGAGAGTACAAACTAAAACCACAATAAAACACCAGGACACAATTATATGAATGGCTAAAATAAAAATATATAGAGAAAGCAATCAATGAACAACTAAGGTGCTTCAACAAAGAACTGATTATTCTCATCTATCTCCCTTCCTGTCTGTCTTTCCCTATCTGTCTGTCTCTCTCTAATATATAGTGTATATGTGTGTTTGTGTGTATTAAAAATATGAAAAATGATGCAGAGCAACTGGAATTCTCATAAACTGTAAGGTGAAATTTAAAATAGTACAATCAACCACTTGTAAAGCAGCTTGTTAATCTTTTTTACTTAAAGGTAGCCATATTCTTATTTTATATACCCAGCCTTCCAAAAACAATTAAAATATTTTTCATAAAGGTATTTACATTTTTATACCATGTCTCATAACTATTTTATTTCTAATAGTCAAATGCAAAATCACTCCAAACTAGATAAAAATGTCCATTTGCAAGTGAATTCATTAACAACAACAAAAACCGTAAAAACTCAATAGGATATTCACACATTAGAAAACAATTCAGATATAAAAATAAATGAACTATTGATTCAGATAAGAATATGGATAAATTTCAAAATAATTATGCTGAATAAAATAAACTAGACAAATAAAAGAATACACATTGTGATTTCATTTTGATATAAGTCTGGAAAGTAAAATCTAATTTCTAGTGACTCAAAGCAAATCAGTATTGCCTGGACATGCAATGGTAAGGGGAGAGAAAGAATGAGGGATCATAAAGACCAAGGAGAAATCTTTTGGAAACAATGAATATTACCTATTTTGGTTGTAGTAATCATTTCATAGGTGTATAAATAAGAATGTACTAAGTTGTTGACTTATTTAATTTAAAATTTATTTTTAATTACATTTTACATTCAATTTTATTTTATTTCAGTTTCAAGTGTAAAGGATACTGATTGGAAAATTATATACTTTAAAAAATGTGGCCCTGGCCGGTTGGCTCAGCGGTAGAGCGTCAGCCTGGTGTGCGGGGGACTTGGGTTCGATTCCCGGCCAGAGCACATAGGAGAGGCGCCCATTTGCTTCTCCACCCCCCTCCCCTCCTTCCTTTCTGTCTCTCTCTTCCCCTCCCACAGGCAAGGCTCCAATGGAGCAAAGATGGCCAGGGCACTGGGGATCGCTCCTTGGCCTCTGCCCCAGGCGCTATAGTGGCTCTGGTCGTGGCAGAGCGACGCCCTGCCCCGGAGGGGCAGAGCTTCGCCCCTGGTGGGCGTGCCGAGTGGATCCCGGTCAGGCGCATGCGGGAGTCTGTCTGACTGTCTCTCCCTGTTTCCAGCTTCAGAAAAATACAAAAAAACAAAATGTTCACCTCAGTATCTTCAGTACCTGCCTGACACCATATATAGTTATTGACTGTATTTCCTATGCTGCACTTTTATCCCTAGGACTATTTTGTAACTACAAATTTGTACCTCTCAACCTCTCCATCTTTTTCACCCAATCCCTCAACCCCAGTCCCATCTGTCAACCATCAGTCTGTTCTCTGTGTTTATGATCTTGTTCCTATTTAGTTTTTGCATTTATTTTGTTCTGTAGATTCCACATATTGGTGAAATCTTATGTTATTTGTTTTTTTATGATTAACTTTTTACTTAGCATAATACCTTCTAGGTCCATTCATGCTGTCACAAATGGTAAAATTCTATTCTTTTTATGGCTGAATAATATTCCATTGTACATATGTATCAGCTCTTCTTTATCCACTCATCTACTGATGAACACTTGGGCTGTCTTCAGTTATTGGCTATTGTAAATAATGCTGCAATGAATATAAGGGTGCATATATTCTTCTGAAGTAGAGTTTCAGGACACTTAACCCTCTGAATAGTGAGTTTTTTTCAAGTTTGCTGACCTAAGAGTGAGTTTTTATTCAAAAAAAGAAATTAGTTCCAGTTATAGTTTTATTAACTTATAATCATGTTTGTTTGATAACCAATGTATGGAAACAAAAAGAATATACATTTGCCTTTTTTAATGTTGTCTTACATATTTTTAAAATAAAAATTTTTGTATGATCCTATTCTAGATGGTCAGGAGGCATGAGGATATACATGAAAATTTGTACTACTCAAGATTTTAGTATATATTCCCAGTAGTGAGATCAGTGGGTCAAATGGAAGTTCCATTTTTTACTTTTTTGAGGAAATTCAAAGCTGTTTCCATAGTGGCTGCACCATTCTGCATTCACACCAACAGTACATGAAGGTTCCCTTTTCTCCACATCCTCACTAACACTTATTTGTAGATTTACTGATAATTGTTATTTGAAAGGTGTAAAGTGATATACCATTGTGGTTTTAATTTGTATTTCTCTGATGATCAGTGGTGCTGAGGATCTTTTCATGAATCTATTGGCTGTCAGTAGGCGCCCTCTTTGAGAAGTGTCTCTTCAGGTATTCTCATTTTTTTGTGTGAGACAGAGAGAGACAGAGAGAGGGACAGGCAACCAAAAAGAAGAGAGATGAGAAGCATCAATTCTTCATATTGGCACCCTGGTTTCTCACTGATTGCTTTCTCATATGTGTCTTGACAGGCGGGCCACAGCAGACCAAGTAACCCTTTGCTCAAGCCAGTGACCTTGGGCTTAAGCTGGTGAGACTAGCTCAACCAAGTGAGCCTGCGCTCAAGCTGCAAAACTTGGAGTTTCAAACCTGGGTCCTCCACGACCCAGTCTGACGGTCTATCCACTGTGCACTACCTGGTCAGGTTCTTCTCATTTTTTATTGAATTCTTTGTTTGTTCATTATTTTTGTATTGAGTTATATGAGTTCTTTATAAATTTTGGGTATTAACCTCTTATCCCATTCAGTAGGTTGTCTTTTCATTAACAAATTGTAAATTTTAAATTATACCTTAAATATATGTTGTAAACGGAAATAGAAAGAACTAGAATAGCCAAAAAATAAAATAATGTCATTGCCTGCTATAAAGTTATCTTTAATACCAAAATCTCCAAAAATGCACACTCACACACAGAAATCAAAAGCAAATGCCCTGTAAAAAAGTATTAACAAATGACACAAATAGTCCATGTATAAAAATTTATACACTAATGTACCAAAAACCTTTCTAAACAATAAAAAACATCGATCAGATCAAGGCACAAATAAATCAGTAATAAAACTAAGCCAATAATATTTTTCTTTAAAAATTGTTACTAATAATTCTCCACATAAGCTAAGCTCAATAAACAGGAATAAAAAATACATAATACATGAATATATCAATAATAAAATAACTCTACATACCAAACTACACAAACATACACAGACACTGAGGCTAAATATACAAAACCTAAATGAACTCACAGCTTGCACAAACTTAAAACTGAATACAATAAACACACATAAATATGTCAAAACAAAAGTATAAAAGGCCCACGTCTATATTAAAGGGGGAAAAAAACAGAAAAAACTCACCAAACTAAACTACACTGAATAACAACTGAAACACCAAAATACCTTTCAGAACAAATCAAACAAACACACACATCAAAACCAAAACTAAATTGGAAACAAGCAAAGAATAAAATAAACAGGTTAAGCCAAAAACAAATAATGAAAAATAACACCCCCAAACCAAAAACAAGATAGACACTAAAAAAATCAAAATTCTATAAAAGCAAAAACAAAAACTCTTAAGCATAAAAGCAAATAATAACAGGCAAACATGCCATGCACATTAGAAAAAAAAACACTATTTAAAAAGCAAAGGCCGAAATTTAAAAACAAATGCACACAGACTCTGCAAATGAATGCACAATCATAAGCAAAATAATCACAAAAAGGAAATAAACAAAAATAATAAAATCAATGTATCAAAGTTGAAATAAATAATGTTTCTGACCAAACCAATCTGAAATCTCAAAAAAAATTCAAGTAATACAGTATGTATGTGAACAAAGAAACTAAATTATGAACACCAACACATACACACATACACACATATACTCTCATACATACTTTTTCAAAAATAAGCACACAATCAAATCTGAAAACAATTTGCAATGGCATTACTGTCTCTTCCTTGCATAAATCTAAGGATGTGAAATATTCTAGCCAGGGAAACCCATGGAGCTCATGAGAGAGGAGTAAACCTCTTGAGCTGTAGACATTTGCTTACTGTATATAGGTGGTGATGTAGTAATACTGGGAGATACAATAGAGAAATATCTTTCCTTTGGTCATATTCTAATTTTTTTCCAAAGATATGGAGGAGGGTATGATATGTAACTGATGTGAGATGAAGGCAAAATTCCACAAACTCCCAATTGCCCATTCAATACACTGATATGATATGATTTATGGGAATTCACCTGGGAGGGGGCATTAAGATGAAAGTTCTTCATCCCTATTTCCCAGCGTTGTAGTGTATAAAGTCTGCTTCCCAGTTACAGTTCCAGTCCTACAGATGGTATGAAGGGGAATAGTGTTATCCATCTTGTCATGCATTTTTCTTTGTTACCCCTTTATATTTATTTTTGAAGACCTTGAGTAAAAAGAACAACTCAAGGAATGTGGAAAGGAAAAGACAAAGTAGGATCATCATTCTTGAGAGGTCTAAGATGAGTACTTTCTCTTCCCTTCACTTCTTAACAGAATTTAAAAAATAAAATGTTAATAAAGTAAAAGGAAATAGCCAAATTGAACTTTGTAGGCATCTTCTTAATTTCTATGGATATGGTGAATTAAAAATAATTGATATAAATATACATAAATATATTTTTAAAATATTTTAAACATGCATGTATTTACATACATACACTTTGAGAATAAATGTATATGTTTTTTCCAAGTAAGGACATGAAGACTTGTCCTCAATCCTGAGAGACAGCTTTTGGGTATCAAAAGAAGCTTCTGAGGCAAAAAGGAATATGAAAAACACCCAAGGAAAAGAGGAAAGCTTGGGAACTATAAAGAATGTTGCTAGGAAAGAATAATGGAGCATAAGGAACACTTGGGTTCTACCGACTGCAGAAGCTCTAAATGCACAAAGAGGGAGAGCTATATCTGCACCAAAAATTTTACATCTCTGTGGGCACACCTCCTTTGCACAAAAATATATAAATCCCTGGAAAACCTCTTGGGTGACTTTTCACAGGATGCCTCATTCCTTAGGTCTTGCTCCTTAAAACCTGCCTATGAATCAATTGAAGGAGGCCAGTAGTTGGACGATAGTGTGTGGACTCACGGGAGGGCAGCTCAGTGAGCGATACACACTCACCCCTACAGCCAGTACACATAACTTATAAGACATGCATTACTCTAACAAAAAAGTGACAATAATGTTTTATGTTAAATGAATGACACCCTCTGAAGTCAAGCATTACCCTCAGCTGAAGGTGGTGGCCGTGCCCAAACACACATATGCAGTTTTCATTCAATGCAGAATTTCTAGCTTGTGAATGTACATCCCACCCTCCTTATCTCACTCTCCCTGAATGAGTATCCTCTTACTTACTGCATATTTAATGTTGTGGTTTTGAGGCCTTAGAGATAACAAACGTTTTTCCATTTCTCTCTTCCTCTCGTAAGAGATAGTCTCAGCAGCATTTTTCTTTTGATTTTCTAGTTCTTAGGAATGACATTAAAATGGGCTGATGCCTTCTTTTCCACCAAAGCTCAACTTTCCCCACAACACACCCACCACACTACTATGTGACACAGTCTTCACAGTCCATTGTTCTGAGTTCTTAACTCAAAATCTCCATACTAAGCAAGATAATCATGAAAGAAATTCAGGATAAAAGAAAGGGGATACAGTTTAGGTGGTACCAAATGCACAGGCCATTTTCTTCAGCTTTCCTGAAGAGAATATATATAATTTACCTTGCATGGAGCCAAAAAAGAAGATAGGTTTAGAGCTTGAGAGTATATGATTTTTTCTTCCTGGCCTTAAATTTTCTCAACTTTTCTTAGAGTCCCAATTATTGAGGAGATCTTTTTAAATATTTTCACTGAAGGCACAGGTCTTTAGGGGTTTGTTTTTCCCTCTAAAAACTGAGGCTGAGAGATAGTAGAAGCAAGTAGGTGAAAGAAATTCACACACCCCAAACCAGCTCTATTGTAAGAGCTAGGGAAATCAGTTAAATAAGAGTCTGTAGAGATAGGTGTATTTAGTAAAATACACAATTAGCTAAATTATTGCCATGGAAATAGAGAGAAGTAGAATGAGGTGAGCGTTATTTAATCTGAATGTTCCCAAGTTTCCCAGCATCAGGCACCTCCAGAGCTGTCTGTAGACTTAAATGATTCAATTCAAATTCTCAAATTTACATCCATGTACAAAAACTAAAATTTAAACAAACAAGACTATTTTTTAAAAATTTCAAAACAATATACATAAAAAGATTCTCAACATCACTAATCAAATCAAAACCACAATGAGATACCATTTACTACCCATTTGGATGACTATTAACTAAACAAACAAACAAAAACTAATAAGTGTTGATGAAGATGTGGATAAAGTGGAATCATTGTGCATTGCTGGTGCAATGGTAAAATAGTAGAGCTGCAATGAAAACAGTATACCGGTTCTTCAATCAATCAATAGAACTAACCTTTGTTACAGCAATTGTACTTCTGGATGTATACCCCAAATAATTTAAAGCAGATACTAAAAGAGATTTTTCTACACCCAAGTTCACAGCAGCATTATTTTTAATAATCAAAAGGTGGACACTACTCAAGTGTCCAGCAAGAGATGAAAGCATAAACATAATGTGTTCTATACACACAATAGTGGAATAGTTTTCCACCTTAAAAAGAATACCAAATCACTGATTCAAAAGAAGATATGCACTTCCATGTTTATTGCTGCATTGTGTACAATAGTTAGGATCTGGAAACAGCCCAACTGTTCATCAGTAGATGAGTGGATTAAAAAGCTGTGGTACATATGCACAATGGAATATCATGGGGACATGAAAAAGAAGGAAATCTTACCTTTTGTGATGGCATGGATGGACTTGGAGAGATTATTATGCTAAGTAAATCGCATCAAGCAGAGAAAGACAAATATCACATGATCTCACTTATATGTGGAATCCAACGAACAAAGTGAACTGAGGAACAGAATAGAGGCAGAGGTGGGGTCAAAGGGAGCAGAGGGACAACTGTCAGAGGGAAGGGGGATGAGGTAATGAGATAATCCCAGAGAGAAGGGGTGAGGGAATTAATGGTAGAGGGCAAAAGGGGTATAATGGGGGACACAAGAGTCGGGGGTGAAGGTGTTGAATTGAGCGGGATACTTGAATCGATGTAAACACAATAAAAAAATTAATAAAAATTTTAAAAAAGGAAGGAAACTCTGACATCATGCTAGTATAAAGATGAGCCTTGAAGATACTATGCTAAGTGAATTAAGTTAAACAAAAATAAGAGAAATACTGTATGATTTCACTTATATATGGTATCTATTATTACAAAATTTATAGAGACAGAAACCAGACTAGAAGTTACCAAAGCCTGGAAATAAGGAATAATGGAGAGTTAGTGGTTAATGCAAATAGAGTTTCAGTTAGGGATGGTTAAAAAGTTCTGGACATAGTGGTAATGGTGGCACAACAGTGTAAATATACTTAATGCCAATAACCATATACTTAAAAAGTGTTTTACAATGTGTTATATATATTTAGCCACAATTTTTTAAAATCCCTTTCCAAAAAATCCCAAATATAGCACACACAAAAATGTAAGCACCTTACCAAAAAACACATATCAAAAC
Source organism: Saccopteryx leptura (assembly GCF_036850995.1). Lineage (NCBI taxonomy): Eukaryota > Metazoa > Chordata > Mammalia > Chiroptera > Emballonuridae > Saccopteryx > Saccopteryx leptura. The sequence continues at coordinate 57,722,892 of NC_089516.1, read as the reverse complement.
TAAAATAAGAAAGAAAAAAATCACACAACCTCAAAACAAAATAAAACCACAGTAAGTATACCCATGATGTATACTGTTAGCAATGCTAGTAAATGAAAATAGAGAATGTTGCTTCCTCTTTCCTCCTCAACCTAAATTCACCTAAGGTGGGTAGCAAATTTCTCTAAAAAGGCTTCAATTTAATCCTCACTGTGGATTAAAGGAAAGGAGCACCAAGAAGTTCTCATTTTCCTACAAACAAATGTAAAATGCATGAGGTGATTTCCATTCACTGCTCCAATCCCGAGGCCTATGGGCTTACAGTTCTCTCCCTCTCTTTAGCTTCCCCTCTGCCCCTATCCCTCTCCTCCACTAAGTTTAGAAAGAACTGCCAAAGTGAGATATAAAAATCAATTAACTTTTCATCATTTAAGACTACCTAAGCATTGATTTCCCTTTCTCTTCCTCCATTAACATAAATTTGAGGAAAAAATGACAAGAATCAAAGAATTTAAAAAGAGTAAATCCTGGGAAATTTTTGAGTCATATAAGATCCAAGAGTATATCCAAAAGAATAGAAAGCTTTTTTAAAAAATATTTTTCTGAAGTGAGAAGTGGGGAGGCAGAGAGACAGAACCCGGCATGCACCCACCTGGTATCCACCCGGTATGCCTACTACAGGGCAATGCTCTTCACATCTGGGGCACTGATCGGTTCTAACCAGAGCCATTCTAGTACCTGAGACAGAGGCCATTGGGCTATCCTCAGCTCCTGGGCCAACATTTCTCCAATGTAGCCTTGGCTGTTGGAGTGGAAGAGATAGAGGAAAAAGAGAGGGGAAGGTGTGGAGAAGCAGACAAGCACTTCTCCTGTGTGCCCAAACCCGGGACATCCGCACACCAGGCAGACACTCTACCACTGAACCAAACAGCCAGGGCAAGAATAGAAAAGTTTTAGGTTCATAAACAAAAAAGTGGATTCAATCCTTGAGATTCAATAAAGTTCAGCTCTAGGGAAAACTGAAAAGCAGGAGAGAGTATGAGGTGCAAAAATGGCAAAAGTTTTGAAAACAGTGAAGGGAATTGATTGGAGTAAAAAGTTAAGAGTTTGAAGAGAAAGTGAGAAAATTGAGTTCTACAGAGCAGAAAAGGGATGCTAGTACATAGAGAGAAGAGCTGTGCTTTTCTAGCAAGTCTTATTTCCATTATGGCAGTCCACTTTCTGACAAAAGAAATTAAATCAATGAATATTCTATATAGGAAGTTTCTCCCCATTGATATTATCCCTTAGGTTTTGCACCATAGTAAGCACTTTAAAAAGATCCCTAAAGTAGGCCAGCAGCTATCTCTAATAAATACTAACAAACATTTGCCAATTTTATTTTATTTTAATTTATAATGTTATTTCTAAGTGAGAGGATTGGAGATAGTGAGGCAGACTCCCACATGCACCCTAACTGAGACCCACACAGTAACCTCATCTGGGGCTCAAGTACTAACCTATTTTAGTGCCTGAGGCTGACACACTCTTACCGAGCTATCTTTGGCACCCCAGCCAACGTTCAAACCTATCAAGCCACTGGCTGCAGGAAGGAAATAGGAAGAGAAGGGGGAATGGAAGGAAAAGAAAAGCAGATGGTTGCTTCTTCTGTGTGACCTGCTCATGAATAAAACTCAGGGCATCCATAAGTCAGACCAATGCTCTATCCACTGTACCATTAGCCAGGGCCAGATCGTCCAAATTTTAGAATCATGGTCTATGTTTTTATGTTGTGCATTTCCAGCCCAGATGACATTACAGGGGATTAATTTATCCTATTGCCCAAAATCATAAAAAGAAAAACAAAACTGACAAAATAGAGAAAAATTATTTATAAGACACCAGAAATCAGGTAGTAGGGGACAATGATCCCTGAGACATTCAACAGCTGGCAACAAAAAGATATAGTACTGATTTCTCAACATAAGAATGTACACTATACAAAGTGCATCTCATGAGTTACTGCAGTTCTAAAATAGTCTCCAGGATTATGATGCTCTTTTATTTTCTTTTCTGTGTTTTTTTTCTTTATCTTTCTGTTTGTCTCTCTCTTCTAGTCTCTCCTTGAAGGAGCTGGATTTATAAAGGGCCCTTAAGAACAGAGAGGCAATTCTATGCAATATGTCTATAGTCAAAGGTTTGAGAACTGAAATCTCACACTTAAACAAATGTTTATATTTTACATAAAACATACACTAACAAACATTTCAAATAAAGTATGCAAACAGACTTACTGAATGAAAATCCCTGGTCACCACCTGAACTGCTGCTGATACAGTGGTATCAGAGAGGATAATAGAGAAGGAAGAGATTTTGGTTCCTCAGAGAAGTAGCATTCATGCACAAGAAGAAAAAAATGGTGAGAGAAAGGGAAAGTGATGAACCTGACTTAAATCTCCTTGCAAGGCACTTGAACCCTTTTAGGACAAAGACATATAAATGCTTGAATTATTTGTATGGAAAGATTTTCCAAGAGCCCTCAGATCCTAGGTAAGGTCTACAAGGCAATTAGGAGACATCAGAGAGGATGGTAATTTGCCCAAATTGAGTGCAGTTGTGCCCAGAAAACCACATTACCGTCTCCCAAGAGCCACCACATAAGGTTGTAAGTAGTGTGAATTACAATATTCAAAAAAGTGGCAATCATATATTAGTGCACATGAATGGCAACCTTTGGAGTGGGGCACTACAAAAAGCATGGTTAAATGTGACGACTCTGCCTAAAGGCTTCTCAGTTGTTACTTTCATAATCACACAATACTTCCAGCCCATGTTTGGCCCCCAGAAAAAAATCGATTAAAACATACCCGAATGCTCTCCTGCTTCCATATTTCCATGCAGAAGTTCACCTGCTGTATGTTTGACTTCTAGGTCTTCAGGTTGAAAGGACTGATGCTTTCTTCTTTATTTTCTCAGATGAAATATACTTTCATCCGTGCTACTCTGTTGAAGTTTGAGTCTTCAGAAGTGATTCTTTATATTTGATTTGTTTTCTTCCCAAGTTGAGGTTACCATCAACACATCTACCATAACCTTCTTCATCCTAAACTTCAGTCTCAAACTTGCAAGTTTCTAGTGAAAGGCAGAATTCTACAATTCTCTTGAAGATGACTCTCCAAGCACATGCTTTGTATAATCTTTCCCCTTTAAAAATAATACTTTTTAATTTTATGGTATATCATCCCCATGATTACGTTATGTTTGATAGCCCAAGGTACGTTACAGATTTAATTAAGGTTGCTAACATTTTGAATTTAACTTAATCAAATATAGATCATCCTGAGTGGGAGTGACCTAATAAGTTAGAAAATATAGAGGCCAGAGACAAGAGAGCAGTCTTAAGGCAGCAAACTGCCATGTGGCTGACAGTCACGTGGCAAGGAATAGCAGGAGGTCTCCAGGAAGTAAAATCCTCGGTTTTACAATGAAAAGAAAATGAATTTTTTTCAGTTTTAGAATAGGATCCAGGGCTTCAGATGAGCTCACAACTCCAGTCAAGACCCAGAGTTCAGCCTTGTAAGAACTTAAGCCAAACACCCAGTTAAGCTGTGTATAGACTCCTGACACAAAGAAATTAAAACAATAAATATATTGTTTTAAATTGTTCATATTGGAATAATGTGTTACAAAGCAATTGAAAATTAATACACCTTTGTTTGAAGTTCTAAACCTTAATGACAATATCATAAAAGAAGTAGAAAAAAACATGCACAAACCTCAAGGAAGACAAGTAGAGAATACTGGTATTTGCCAACAAGTAGAGAACAGAAATATCTTTTCCTCCTTCTTCCCTATAGAAAAAAAACAAAATATAAAATTTATCTGGATGTATGCTGATATCAGGATAAGTGAAATAAGTCAGACAGAAAAAGTCAAGAACTGTATGATTTCACTCAAATGTGGAATATAAATCTGAAACCAACAAATGAGCAAACAAGGAAACAAAACAAAAACTCAGACACAAAAAATAGTATGGTGATTACCAGAGGGAAAGGGGGCTGGGAAGAGGTAGTAAAGGGTAAAAGGAATTAAATATATGGTGGCAGAAGCAGATTTGACTTAGGGTGGTGCACACACAATGGAATACACAGCTTATGTATTGTATACGTAGAACCTATATTATTTAATTATATGATGACACTTCCGAGAAATTTAATAAGAAAAAATATTACCTGGATCGATTTCCATGAAGGAAAGTTAGCTTAGAGCCTAGAAATAACATTTCTTCTCTCATCCCTGAAATTCTCAGCCATTTATTGAAGGTCTACTGTTAGAAAGAAATTTTTCAAATTTTCTCTTTTTTTCCGTTTTTATTACATTTATTGGGTGATCACGGTCAACAAAATTATATAGGTTCCAAGTGCACAATTTTACATGTTATCTTTACATTTTATTGTGTTCGACACCAACCTGCACCTCCCCTCACCCCACTCCCCTAGAGAATCATCACATTGATGCCTGTTTCCATGAGTTTTTTCTCTCTTTTTTTTTTTCCAATTCTGTGTTTATTTCTTCCACCCTCTTTCACACCTCCCACCCTGAACTTTGCATTCTCACACAGGCCTCCATGAGTATGGCTTTTTATTTCCTTTGGCCTGAACAAAAACCCCAAGTTTACATGGAAGGAAATGGATAAATAAATTTCAAGACCAAACACATCTTGGTTTAAGAGCATGAATCACAGGTTACAAAAATGTTTATGGACTAACAAGTGAGAAAATTTAGAAAACCACGTATCTGTTCATTATTATGAGGAAAGAAAGTAAGTTAAGAGATAAGGAACACTTAACTTGATTTCTCCAAGTCCTCCAGAATTCAGGGACCTATCTTGAATTGCTGGCTTAAAAAATTAATCAAGTATGCAGCTCACATATCTAGAAGAAATCCCACATCACCCATAAATATCGAAGGCTCAAAATATTTATATTCACCCAATCATATTTGGCCCCCATGTCATTTCTATTTGTAGTCATAGCCCCTTCTATTTATTCCCAGGAAAACATAGAGTAGAGAAGACATTTACCTAGTCTATGGATACTAAAGTTCTGAGAGAACAGGTAGGCAAATATTTTGACAACATTCTCTCCCCCCCTCCCATTAAACCCTTCTTCATATTCACACATGGGTCTGGCTTGATCATCTAATTCACTCAAACACACACACACACACTCACATACAAGCTGTAGATATGTCCTTATCCAACATTATATATTGATACATAAGTAATGAGATGACAAGGGTTTCTGTAATTTATACCAATGTATAGCTATCATTATCCCCTATAAAGGGAAAAAACAGGGTTGGAGGTAGGCCTGTCTTTCTAGAAAGCCAGGAAAAAGTAAGTGTTTTGTATTTCTTGAGACCTGGACTACCACTGCTTAAATATCAGCCAACAATTAGAATATTGTTCTAGATTTAACTCAAATAATAATGTAACTAAGTAAAAATGGGAATATACATTAGCTTTAAATCTGGATGTGTCAAGGATAATGTCCAACAAACTAAATTAAATTAAGTATCTCAAAAACATTTTTGTTATTTTATTTAAAATTCTGAAAAGAAGTTGACTTTAAGTTCTACATGTTTGTTAAAAATTTTCAACTTTCTCCCTAATTCCATCATAATCAATGAGTCAATTCCAAGGAGAAGATAGTTGACAAAGCATAAGACATCCAGATGTCTGCAAATAAAGGCTGATGGTCCTGAGTGCAGCTGTAGCCCGTTCAATACATATCATTGCCACACTTCAAGTGTGAGTACTTGTAAGTTTTTTAAGAGCCTCTTTGCCTTGAAAGTTGGGGCATTATTTAAATTCCACATAAGGGACTGTAGTTGATTCTTTGTGTGTGTGTGTGTGTGACAGAGACAGAGAGAGACAGAGAAAGACAGAGAGAGGGACACATGGTGACACACAAGAAAGGAGAGAGATGAGAAGCCTCAATGTTTCATTGCAGCACCTGAGTTTTTAATTGATTGCTTTTTCATAGGTGCCTTGATGGGGTATGGGGGCTAAAGTATACTGAGTGACCCCTTGCTTAAGCCAGCGACCTTGAGCTCAAGCCAGTGAGCCTTGCTCAAACCAGATGATCCAGCGCTCAAGCTGGCGACCTGGGGACCTCAAACCTAGGTCCTCTGCATCCCAGTCCAATGCTCTATCCACTGCAACACCACTTGGTCAGGCTGTAGTTGACTCTTATGTTCAACACATTTTATTGCTGTATTGAGAATCAAAGAACTTGAGGTAGGGCGATGTGATGACTTAAAGCAGGACACTGCAGAGCAATTGGGTTCAAATAACAGTTTTATCTCTTACTGGCTGATTGATCTTAAGATTGTTATTAAATTATTTTTTCTCTTATTTCCATTAGTAAAATAAGGTTGATTATATCAACTTCTACTTTATCAGGTTCATGTAAATATAAGCTGAATTCATGTGTGTTAGGAGCTTAGAAATATTTCTGACATATAATAAATATAAAGTGAAGGACATAATTTTTTTTAATTTCTGTTTTCATTATTATTATTGTTGTTATTATTCTATTTCTGGTCATTTTGTTTCCTTGGACATGTCCTTCACCTGTCTTTGACATAGTTATATGGTATGTGATATGAAGGTTGTTATGGACAAACTTCCCATGGGGTATAAATACAGTAAAATGTTTGCAGGATTTTATGTTGAGAATAAAAAAAAACTGATAAAATAAATTGAAGAACATATAAATAAATAGAGAGATATACTATGTTCATATATTAGAATAAATATAGTGAAAGTAATATTCAGAGCAATAGTCTACCATGTGCTTTAAATGTTTCTGCATGCCCTTGATGAATGCAAGAATTATTGTGTTCTGAAACTGAGAAGCTTAAGCATTTGGTCACATAGGCAGCTAAGTGGGTCAAAGTGACTACCACATGACTAGCTTGCAGAGAGTTGCTCACCCCTGGAAAGAGGGCACTGACTTGTTTGCTGATTGCTACAATATATGTTGCTACAATATATGCTGTTCTATGTGTGTTCCAGAGCTTCAGCAACAGTCACATGATATATAAACTCTACCTGGCATAATTTATCACTTAATGATATTTGGAGCCAAGAGGAAATGAAACAGCCATGGGGATGCTCATTTATATGCTGTGGTGTGAAAAAAAACTTGTTCTGTCCATTGTGTATTATTACCACATACAGAGTTTTATAGTGGCTATTCCTTGCTGTCGTCTAAGTATTGGGTGTTCTATGTGATGTTAATTCTCTCCTAATTGAACTAATTCAGCACATTCTATTCAAAATGCCATTAGGATTAAAATGTAGATATCAATATGCTAATTCTCAAATTTGCATGATGGCATAATAGAAATGCAACAGCTAAAACAATTTTGAAAAGCAGAAAAAAAATTTCAAAGACTCACACTTCCTTAGTTTCAAAACTTATAAAAGTAATCAAGATAATTTCTTATTGATAAAAGAATATATAGATCCATAGAAAAAAATAGAGTTCCAAAATAAACTGACAGATTTTTAGTAAAGATGGAAGAACAATGCAATGGTGAAAGACTAGTTTTTTAACAAAGTGCTGGAAGAATTGAATGGTCATATGCAAAATAATTAATCTTGACAAATCATTCACACTTCATGAAAAATATCAAAATGGACCAAAGACCTCCATGTGAAAAGCAAAATGTAAAATTTAAAGAAGAACAGGAAAGAAAATCTTTGTGACTGGGAATGGCAAAATGTTCTTAGGTAGGGCATGAAAATCACAATACATCACATTTTCAATAATGATGAAGTATACTTTATCACATCAGAACACTTTCCCTCTGAAAAAGATACAACAGTGTGTCTGTAAACTCATGGTGCACTTTTGACCGGTCACAGGAAAGCAACAAAAGACAATAGAAATGTGAAATCTGCACCAAATAAAAGGAAAACCCTCCCAGTTTCTGTTGGATGATGTGGCAGCATGTGTGCATGTGCAGAAGATGACGTAACACCATGTATACACTGGAGCAGCCCAAGGCCATGCCAGTCGAGATGTGGACGGTACAGAGGAAAGTTCAGTGTGTTCTGTGGCTCACTAAATTTGAATCCATGACCAAAGTGCAATGTGAATATTGGCGCATTTATAACGAAGCACCACCACATAGGAATAACATTACTCGGTGGATAAGCAGTTGAAGGAAACCGGCAGTTTATTGGAGAAATCCCGTTCTGGTAGGCCATCAGTCAGTGATGAGTCTGTAAAGGCTATACAGGATAGCTACCTAAGGAGCCCTAAAAAATCTGTGTGTGAGCCCACATTGAACTGCACTGAATAGGTATAAAACTGGGAGAGTTTTCCTTTTATTTGGTGCAGATTTCACATTTCTATCGTCTTTTGTTGCTTTCCTGTGACCGGTCAAAAGTGCACCATGACTTTATGGACACATTGTATTAAAAATGATATTAAAATTGCATTAAAACAATAATATATTAAAACAATGATATTTAAACAGAACTGAGACTGAGAAAAAATATTGGTAAATCATTTTTTCATCAAAAAACTTGTACTCAGAATATATAAAAACTTCTGAAAAAATCATTAATAAGAACAAAAAAATTAAATTGAGAAAAAGACCTTAACAAACACCTCATCAAGATAGATATATTGATGACAAGTATGTGTAGAGACAGTCAGCATCTTCAGTAAATAAGGTAATTCAATTTAAAGCCACAACAAGATAAAATTATTATATATAAACAGGCCAAATAAAAATAATGACATGTTTATGGCATTGAGTATGATGACTAATCTTCAAACTCATCAAGTTGTTATATATTAAATATGTACAGATTTTTTATGTCAAAAAACCCTCAAAGTAGTGATTTAAAAATAATCATAAAATAAAAAATACACATCTATCAGTACTAAAAGCTTATGAGTACAGGGGGTCCTTGGGTTACAACACAGTTTTGTTCCAATGACAATAACATAATCTAAATTTTTGGTGTAAATTGAAACACATCTTAGTCTAAATCACTTACCTATCTTAACGCAGTTGTAAAATCATAATCTAAAACATAAAACACAACTAAGCAATAGGAAAAGGAAAAAGACATAAACATACTGTATTGTATACTTTACTGTAGTAACAAAAAATGACCAAAAAATAATTGTAAAAGAATTCTTTACCATTATTCCTGTAGTTGTCTTGGACACTGGAAAGGGCATTGCAAGGTGGAAGAGTGACCTACTCAAAAGAAGAAGTTGGAGAAGCAGGAGAACCTGCAGAAAGTACTGGAGATACTAGGTCAGGTAAATCAGTGACTTTACCTGTACTACAGGTGTTTCATCTTGAGAAGTAGCTGGTGTAGAGGATACAAGACCTATTGCTAGCCTTTTAACCTTCTTAAACAATTGTTCCATGCTAGTCTGAAAGGTTGATGACTTCATTTCTTCCAAAATCTGACTATAGCATTGCAAGGCATCCATAACAACTCTGTAGATCTTTCTGTATCTGTCATCACTGGGATCCTCAGCCTAAAATTTTACCAACCCATCCTCCACCATAAAAAAAACACTTCTGCCAAATCCTTGGCAGTAAATCTCTTGGGTTCTAGGGTTTCTATCTTTTTCTCTTTAATCTGCTGCTTTCCCTGCTGAATGAGGTCTACAGCAGACAGCTTCTCTCCATGTGATGCCAGTAACTCTGTGACATTTATCGTGATCATTTTTCTCTTCTTCAAGGCACTACCATCTGAAGAATATGACCTTTATTTAGAAGCCAGAATAAGGGCCAAAAAGTTGCTTAAAAAAGCAACACAAACAGAACACTTGCACTTTTAACAGTCCAAAATGGCATAGGTAAGCGTACTGGAAAACGCCAACTCCCTCATTTATATGCCACATTACTGCATATTCTTCCCTTGCACGCAACAAAACTAGTTTGCCCACATAGTCCATAAGTATGACACTAATGGCATAAGCTGAAACACCCACTTACCAATTTTTTAAAGTTTTTATGGGAGTAAGAGTCGTAAACTCAAAGCATCATATGTCAAGACTGTTGTAACCCAAGGACACCTTGTATTTGGGAAAGTTGTTCACTGATACATTGTTCATGGAAACAAAAATTGGGAAAGTGATTCTCAAAAAACAGTTCTAATTCAGTTTCTCATAAATTTAATTATATATAGTCTGTATAAATATTCAATTCCACTCATCACTTTGTATAAGTGAAGTAGAACATATTTACACATACATCTACATACAAAGGTTTAAAGCAGATATATTCATAATTGTCAACACCTGAAAACAACAAAGATTTCCTATGTCTAAGACTGGAAAGTTACTCAGAAATTTAAAAGAAAGCAGATTATTAATTCACACAGATTTTTAAGTTACTAGAGCCAGAGTCAAGAGCTAAATATTGTATGATTGTATTTATATGACATTCTGCAAAAAACAAAATATAAAGACAGAAAAACAAACCTTGTTGGAAGGGGTTACAATGGGATTTGGGGTTGGCTACAGGGGAATGAGGGATTTGGTGGGTGGTGATGACACTCTTCTGTATCATGACCCTGGTGGTAAATAAAATACCTTGAAGATCCTAAAAATGTTTCTCATTGTGTTGTATCAGGACATCAAAAAAGAAATGTCTTGCCACACAATCAATTAGCCAAATTAAGAAATTAAGGAGTCTTTAATTAACCGGCTGCACAGACAGCATGGAGACCTAAATTGTTCAAATCAGTGCAGTGGAAAACACAATTTGGGGCTGGCTTTTAAAGGGAAAATTACATACTGACTGAGGAGTGCGGAGGAGAGAAAGCATAGCTGTAAAACAAAGCCTTCTTACAATGTTTATCTATAGGGTTAATTCAGGGAGAAATATTCTGAGAACACCTGCAATTTTGCAAAGGTAGCCCAAGGCCACAGTTGGGGAAACCAGCCCCAAAGCCAGGAATAGGAAGTCTATTGAGAAAAAGTAAGCTCTGCTAATAATCTCTTTGTTTTAGAGAAAGTAAGTTTTGTGAAAAAGTAGTCATGTTAAGAGCCTTTCTTTTCCACACTTCATTCCCTACTAGTTTTAATTAAATTTTAATCAAATTATTGATTTTTTTATTTTTGTTGTTATCTTCTTGTATCAGTGTGTATTGATTTCTGATTACTATTACATTTCATAGAGTTTATCCTCTCTCAAAGAAACCTTGTTATAAAATTGATTAAATAGGTCCTAGTATCAGAGACGTTAAAATCAAAATAAGAGGACCAGTTGGTACAGACAAAAAGGTAGTGAGCCATGGTGATTAATAAAACATTCTTTGGAATCAATTCTCTGACTCTTCACATTCTTTTCTTCTCTTTTCTATGTTTGCCCTAACTAAAAATAGGCTTTCTTTAAACATACTAGAATTATTAGCATAGGAACAACAAGTTTCCCTTAATGCTGCACATAAGCTACCTTCTTGAAGAAAAAGTAAATTTAAGCTTCGTCTATATTGTAAAACTATTTCCTTTATACAGATAAACTTGAGGTATAACATTTATAGGTAATATAATGTTATAGCTATATATACATTATATATGTACATGTATACATTATATATGTAATATAATGTTATACCTATAGAATATATAATAGAGGCATATTCTGTTCCCTAAATCTTTTTTTTCCTTTGTACAAACCGCTTACAACCTGCACTAACCTTCTGCAATTTATATAACCCTTAGCTTTCATGAACTTTCTTATCTATTCAGAAATAATTAGCTTCTATAACAACTTACTTTTTCTCTTTTCTTAAAAGTACATTTATACCTTATACCTTCTATTACTAAAACTATACAATCCCTTTTAATCAAAACTCTTAATTTTAAAGATTTTAACTTTCCGTGACAACTTAAGTTAGCAATAAGCAATTTTCTTTTAAAATATGCTCCTTTTTGGAGGTGTTCTTTTTTTAATTTATTTTATTTTATTTTATTATTCATTTTAGAGAGGAGAGAGAGGGGGAGACAGAGAGAGAGACAGAGAGAGAGGAGAGAGAGACAGGGGGGAGGAGCTGGAAGCATCAACTTGGAGGTGTTCTACCTATAATTAACTTGTCAGACACATGACTAATATTTATAGGTTACTGTACAGGGGTAGCTATGAGTACATATATATTTTTCTTTTACCTTGTGGCTTCTCTCTTAGCCAAGGGACTTATATTCCCATTCTGCATGACTTATAGCAGTACATGTATTAAGTCTTAAGATGACTGACTCTGGCCTTCCCCAGACCTAAGCCCCCACCCCTTTCCAAAGTTCAATTATACAGGAGTCCCATGGCAAGTTTCCTCAAGCTTCTTCTGTACATAGACAAGCCAGCTTCAGGTTTGTGGCTAGAGCAGGGCATGTCATCCTCTTCAGGGTCAACTTACAGGAGTTGATAGGGTCTTCAAGGGAGCCTAGAGAGAAGAGGTATCTCCTGCCTAGTACAATTCTATGTGAAGTAAAAATTTTTCAGTTGGGGGTGTATTTAGCTTCTAGCAAAACTAGGCGGAGTAAGTCAGTCTAGTTTTCACTAATTTCTAAAATGAATTTAGTTATGACTTCTTTCAGAGTTTGGCTTATTCTTATAACTTGTCCCAAGCACTGAGACCTGTAGGCAAAATGTAATTTCTAATTAACGTTGAGTGCCTTTCCTACTAGATGTGAGACCTTAGATACAAATGTAGGCCTATTTTTTGACCTAACATTAATGGGCAAGATAAATCTGGGAATAATTTTATATAACAATTTCTTAACAACTGTTATTACGGTCTCATTTCTAGTAGAAAAAACCTCTACCTATCTTGAAAAGATGTCAATAAAAACTAATAGATACTTATATCCCTGTGCTGGAGGCTTTATCTCAATAAAACCTATCTCCTAATGTTTACCTGGGAAAACTCCTCTAGTTGATTATAAAAATGCGTCTCTGGCAACAAGCATTCTGATAAAGTTACTAAGATTTTTATAGGCCCTACTGGTTTTAAAGTGACTTATTTGGCTGTCTTATTAGCTGCTCAATTTCCTTTTGCCTCTACTGAGTCCCTTTTCTGGTGTCTTGGGTAATGAATAAGGGCTACTGTTTCTGGCAACCGAATGGCTTCTAGTAAAGCTAAAATCTCTTCTATGTTTTTAATGTCCTTATTAGTAGATATGTAGATGTCAGAAATCTTCTCTCCTTATAGATTGCTGCATGAACATGGGAAGTAGCAAAAGCATATCTACTGTCAGTGTAAATTTTGACTTTCTTTCTTTTGGCCCACCTCAACACCTGGGTGAGAATGATAAATTCTGCCCACTGAGCCAAGGTCCCATGGGGCAAGGCTTAGGCCTATATGTTATCAGGAGTTACTATAGCCATTTCAGCATATCAAACCCTATCTAAGACAAACTGCTGCCATCAGTGAATAGCTGTACTTCTCCATTAAATAGAGGTATGGTCTGGTCTTGCAGTTAGAACAGAGTCTAACACTTCAGAGCAGTCATGCAAGGGGATGCTTTGTTCTTCATCAGGCTTGCCGGGTTGATAGCCTGCATCTGGATAAACTTAATGCAAGGCTGATCTATGAGCAGAGCTTGATATTGCATGATCCTATCATTAGATATCTACTTTTCTGGAGTTCCTCTAAGCAAAGTCTCTACTAAATGTGGGGCTGTCAGGAACAATTCTTGCCCCCAGGTTAGCTTATTTGCCTCCTTCACTAGTATGGCAGTGGCTGCTATGGCTCTGAAACAGTTTGGCCATATAGATGCAACAGGGTTCAGCTGCTTAGAGAGGTAAGCAAAAGCCCTGCACTATGGTCCTAAAGTTTGGATCAAAACACCTTTTGCTATTCCCTTGCTTTCATGAACAAAGAGCTGGAAAGGCTTGGTAATATCTGACAAAACCAGGACAGGGGCCTTCTTGAGGGTTTCACAAGCTTCTTGTTCCTTATCTTTCCAAATTAACTCTTGGGTTCCTGCTGTACAGGGGTATAAAGGCTTGGCTATCTCTGCTAACCTAGCAATCCACAACCTGCAATATCAAACTGCCCCAAGAAATTATCAAACTTGTCTCTTGCTAGTGGGGGTTAGAATTTGAAGGATTGCTCTATACAACTGGAAGAGAGAGTATGCTTCCCGTCTCAATGTGGTAGCCTAGATAAGTCACCTTAGAGGTGCAGAGTTGTGCCTTTTTAGCTGACACCTGGTACCACAGAGTCTGCAGTGTTTTTGTAAAAGTCCCTCAGTGGCTCTGAAACAGCTTACCTCCATTTCTACAGCTAGAAGCAAATTATCTACATACTGTAGTAGCAGTGTGCACTCAGGATGGTCCCAGCAGAAGGTGAGAAGGTCCTGATGTAATGCCTCATCAAAGAGGGTTGGTGAATTCTTGAAACCCTGTGGCAATCTGGTCCAGCTTAGTTGTCCTGACATGCCTGCCTCTGGGTTATTCCACTCGTAGGTAAAGATGGGCTGACTTATAGAGGCCAAGGGAATACTGAATAAAGCATCTTTCAAATCTAAGATTGTGCAAAATTTAAAGTCTGATGACAACAGGCTTAAAAGTATGTAGGGTTTAGGCACAGTTGGATGTATTGTTACAACCCATTTATTTACCTCCCATAAATCCTGGACTGGATGATAGTCTTTGGTGCCTGGCTTCCTGAAAGACAGTAAAGGAGTGTTCCATTGGTATTGGCAAGAAACAAGAATACCAGCCTCTAATAGTCTTTTAATATGAGTACTTGCTCCCCTGAGAGCAGTCCGAGGAGGGCAGTGAGAACAGACAGAGAAGCTCTAGTGCTACTGAGGAATTCTATCGGGTAGCCTCCCACTTGTAAAGGCTAACAGGTATGGAGCCCTGGCCCTGTCAGTCCTGCTTTAGAGTAAGGATTCTTGGGATCAGCTGTGACTTTCCTTTCAGCTTTGGACAGTCTTTCCTCCAATGTCCTTCTTCTTTACAATAAGTGCACTGATTTCTGCTTAACTCAGGCTTCCCTTTCTTCTTATTCTGGTGTTCTAAATCAGCTACAACTACCTTTGTAATTTTCTTGGTCTGTTTCTCCTTGAAGGTGTCTCTGTTATTATAAACTTTCTGAGCTCTTTCTAACAATTGGGAAATTACTATCCTCAAGAAGCCTTCTATTTTTTCCTAGCTTCCTTCTGGTATCTGGAGCAGACTGTGACGTGAAACCTAAGTTAACTGCCCTAGCATTCTCTGGTGCTTCAGGGTCTAGAGGTGTGTAGACCCTGTAAGCTTCTTGCAGTCTCTCTAAGAAAGCTGAGGGAGTATCCTGGGGGCCCTGGATGACCTCCAACACCTTAGACAAATTCATGGGTTTCTTAGCAGCTCCCCTAATCCCGGCTAACAGAAACTGGTGAAAAGTCTTCAAAGCTTCTCATACCATTGTAGTGTTAGTTTCCCATTTAGGCCAAACAATGGGGAACAACCTTCTCAAAGTAGTCCCAATTGTCCTCCTCATAGCCATTCCTCCTTAGCATGACAGCTTTTCCTTCCTCTGATTTGATTCTCTCTCTATCTTTAGTAGTAAACAAAGTAACTAAAAGTTGCTGGCAATCATCCCAGGTGGGGTGATGTGTGTACAGCACAGATTCCAACAATCCTGTTAGAGCCTGAGGTTATTCCAAGGTGGATGGATCTGATGGAGAAGAAAGATATGAAGGGGGCAATCCTGGATCTTCCTGAACAGCTTGTAAAACAGAAACTTCTTGTCTGATTTTCGGGTTGTTGTTAATAAAACATGATGGCCATCTCCGATAGCGCAGCCTTTCAGCCAGAGAGGGGGATTCTCTACTAGAGCCCTCTACTGATCTATATATGGGGACTGGTCTGGGTGGCATGGTGGCTTACCTATTATATTCCATACAGCTCTGACAGCTCTAGGATCTAATGAGCCCTGATTTGGCCACTTTACCCCAAAGCAGGGGTTGGGAACCTTTTGGGCTGAGAGAGCCATGAACACCACATATTTTAAAATGTAATTCCATGAGAGCCATATAATGATGTTATGCATTATCCAATAAAAATTTGGTGTTGTCCCAGAGAACAGCTGTGATTGGCTACAGCCACCCACAACCATGAACATGAGCGGTAGGAAATGAATGGATTGTAATACATGAGAATGTTTTATATTTTTAACGTTATTATTTTTGTTATTAAATATTTGTCTGCAAGCCAGATGCAGCCATCAAAAAAGCCACATCTGGCTTGTGAGCCATAGGTTCCCGACCTCTGCTCCAAAGGATAGCCATTATAGTTCAAAAAGAGTTCAAAATCTCCCCTTGCTTAGTTTTACACCATAATCATCAGAAAATCCAATTTTGAAATTCTTAAGCATACACTCAAGAGGAGTTTGACTCTTACTTTGCCCTTCCCCCACTGTTATGAATAATTTGTACTCAAACAATATGAGTACAAATGATCTTCCCAAGGTCAAAAAAGGGAACATGAACCAAAGTTTGTGCCAGTCTTCTAAAATGTCCCCCATTGGATCATATCCTGGAGAACCAAAGGACAAAAAACCTTCAGACAAAAGGGAAGGGGGTGCTGGTGAAGAGCCACAAACTGGAAACTCAGTCTCGGGTACCTGAGTTTTTTATTCACACATTCATTTAGGTGTTTTCAGACAGAAAAACAAAACAAAAGTGAAGAATGAGATCTCAGCAAGAGTGAAATCAGAGAGGGACCCTTGAAAATAAAGGTCCTCTATCCAATGAGGAATGCAGAAAGGAGATCCCAAAGAGGGACCAAACCAAGAGATGTCTTTTAGGATATCCTGTAAAAACAAACAAAAGTGGCAAAACAAGCAGAAATCAAACATATGAGAGCAAATCGAAATGTGTCCTGGGAAGCTTGAGGTGAGACTCAGTCCCATCAACTGTCCTCTCAAGAGCACACAAATCCCTTTTCCAAATAACTCTCCACCAACATCTTGGCACTGGAGAGCTTATTGTGTGAGTTTGATCGCATCAAACCCTCAATCACAATAGTACAGACAGATAGCGACAAACAAATCACTAATTGAGCAGATTGCAAATCTGCTCTGCTTATATCTGGAGGCTTTCTTGATAACTCCAAATAGGTGGATGGGTATGCTGATTGTCTGCGGCTGTTGGCCAGATAGAAAAGACCAGCAGTATCCTGAAACATCTCAGGTGGTGCCTCCCCTGCTGGGTTTTCCGCAACCCGGCAGTCAGGCTGAGAATGTCAGCCACCCCACTTGTGTTGCAAAGATAAATGACAGATGAGTCCAAAAAACTTATCTCACTGGGGCCTCCATTAATATACTGTATCAGAACAATGAGAAACAAACTTCTTGCCACACAATCAATTACCCAGATTAAGAAACTAAGGAGTCTTTAATTAACTGGCTGTGCTGACCACAGGGAGACCTACATTGTTCAAATCAATGCAGTGAGAAACACTGTTTGGGGATAGATTTTTTTTATTATTATTTTTTTTTATTTATTTTTAGATAGGAGAGAGACAGAGGGAGGAGCTGGAAGCATCAACTCCCATATGTGCCTTGACCAGGCAAGCCCAGGGTTTCAAACCGGCGATCTCAGCATTTCCAGGTCGACGCTTTATCCACTACGCCACCACAGGTCAGGCTGGGGATAGATTTTAAAGGGAAAATTCCATACTGACTGAGGAATAGGAAAGAGAGGAAGCATGGCAGTAAAACAAAGCAGTAAAACAAACTTTTTTTTTCCAATGTTTATCTATAGGGTTAATTTAGGGAGAAACGTTCTGAGAATACCTGCAACTTTGCAAAGCTAACCCAAGGACACAGTCTGGGAAACCAGCCTCAAGGCCAGGAATAGGGACTCTTTTCAGAAAAAGTAATTTCTGCTAAAAGTCTCTTTGTTTTAGAGAAAGTATGTTTTGTGAATAATAATTCATGTTAAGAGCCTTTCTTTTCCACACTTCAACTGAATTTCCTCTAGGATTCATATCCCTTTTACCAAAGTTGATTGACTGAAATGAGAACAAGACTTATATGAGTGCTTTCAGGGCATTTCTTTCTACATATATTTTTTTACAACCTAAAACTTACTTCAACCTCCAAATGTGAAAAAACCTATTAGTGCACTTTTCCACTTTTAAATTTCTTTGTTTGTTTGTCTGTTTGTTAGGTTGGTTGGTTTGGTTATTTTTGTTTTATTTTTTCAGGCTGTGGCTAATTCTCTCCTACTTCTTATATACTTATCCTGCTAAAGCATAATCTTTCTGTGAATTTATCTAGAGAGTTCTTTGAGCTAGTGCCATACAAGGGAAGCTCTCATGAGAAATATTTGCACTCTAGGGAAAGCATACTTCTGTAAGGAACTAAACATTCCTAATGCACTCACAATGTCATTACGTATATTGAACATGCCATGCATTACTCTATGGGCAGAGGTGATTATCTTATGTAACTACACATGATTGACACTCTCTGCCATAGGGTACCACAAAAAGAATGTCTAAAGATATCAGACCAGCAAACTCATTCATTCATGCTCCTTTCAAAATCACCTCAATGTATTCAGGCTGTAAATGGTCACTGGCAAAAGACCTCTTCAGCACCCACTCCACTGTCACACCATATTCATTCTTACCTGACTGTTATCCTCTTACATTTTGGAATTTTCTCAAGGCAGTAATCAGAATTCAAAATGATTAAACCTTCTTGCTTAAGGTTCTCCTGCTTTTGGAAGAAATGTTTTGCATGACTCATCTTTTTTTTACTGTATTATAAATATACATATATACACACAGAGTGTGACAAAAGTAGGCTTACAGTTATGAGTATGCAAAACACAAAGTTTATTCTTGTATTATTAATCAATTTTTGTATTAGTTTCCACAGGAAAAACTGGAAACGTCTTTTAGTCACACCCTGTGTGTGACACACACACACACATAAAGAAGTTTTAAAAGATAAACAGAAAATATACTATATCACCAATCCATGCTTGTCACAAAAGACTTGAATGTTTCTAACTATTGATATGTTTCAACTCTTGAATTACAGAATAAACAGGGAAAGTATACAAGATCAAAAAACAAAGAATTGGAAAATAATCAATGATTGGTGTGATTAAAAAAGTAGAAATTCCTCTGCTCAGATCCAAGAGTTTTTAAAAAAGCCAATTTTACTTACCCAATATGATCAGAAAAAAAAAAGAAAACGTTTCAAGCACCTATGAATGTTTTTATATTGCTTTCTGTTTTTGAGATTTCTGAGAGTTTTCATTGAGCATGTTATTTTAGACTATGCTTTTGCATTTTTTCTTTGGAGACATGCAAATAAGTCACCTCATTTTCCTTGACACATTTGTCCCAGACACCAAAATTTATGAACACAAATATGGTAACTGGATATCAGAGGCTAGGTATCAAATGAATGACATAAATGTAGTATATTATATATACGTGGTTACCTCACTTGAGCTATTGGTCAAGATCATGGCATCTACATAAAAGGAAAAATTTAACAGTATTTATCATCTTCTAATTTGCATTGCTGAGATTAAATAACATGTGCATGTGGTATCAAGCCAGGAGCATGTTTCTACCCTAAGCACAAAATCATAAGGTAGAGACACTACTGTGACTATAGCAAAGAATATTGTATATCAGATAATTGTTGCTGGGGAATGATTTTCAGACATGTTTCAATACCAGGACTGGCAGGTTGAGCAAACTACAGTCTTTCATCACCAATCAGCAGGCTGCATATATGGCATGAGCATCATTGTCAGAAAAACAAGACACTACTTCCTCTATTTAAATCTCCAGAGCAGTTAATCAAGTTTTGATGAGTATGAGATGTTGGTTTCAATAAAAAATGACATTAAAGCTCTCTTTAAAAATAAAGTCACAGCCTCCCTAACCAGGTAACTCAACTTGTTAGAACATCTTCCCAAACCACAGAAGTTGCTGGTTTGATCCCCAGTCAGGGCACATACAGGAACAGATATACATTCTGGTGCTCTCTCTCTCTCTCTCTCTCTCTTTCTCTCTCTCTCTCTCTCTCTCTCTCTCTCTCCCTTCTTCTCTCTATAAAATCAATACAATTTTAAAAAATTAAATAAAAACCATTGCAACATTATTTACAAGTGCCAAAAGTTAGAAACACCTCAAGTTCCCATCTTCAAATGAATGGATAAACAAAGTCATGGTGCATTGACCCAATAGATTACTCCCCAACCATAAAAAGAAGGAAATATTGCCTTTTACAATACCATGGATGGACCTAGAGAGTATAAAGACAAGTACCATATCATTTCATTTATATGTGGAACTTAATGAACAAAAGAAACTAAGAATAGAAAAGTACTTATAGCCCTGGCTGGTTGGCTCAGCGGTAGAGCGTCGGCCTAGCGTGCGGAGGACCTGGGTTCGATTCCCGGCCAGGGCACATAGGAGAAGTGCCCATTTGCTTCTCCACCCCTCCGCCGCGCCTTCCTCTCTGTCTCTCTCTTCCCCTCCCGCAGCCAAGGCTCCATTGGAGCAAAGATGGCCCGGGCGCTGGGGATGGCTCTGTGGCCTCTGCCCCAGGTGCTAGAGTGGCTCTGGTCACAACATGGCGATGCCCAGGATGGGCAGAGCATCGCCCCCTGGTGGGCAGAGCATCGCCCCATGGTGGGCGTGCCGGGTGGATCCCGGCCGGGCGCATGCGGGAGTCTGTCTGACTGTCTCTCCCTGTTTCCAACTTCAGAAAAATGCAAAAAAAAAAATAATAAATAAATAAATAAATAAATAAAAGTACTTATAGATACAGAGAACAGACTGATGGCTGTCAGAACAGATGGGGTTTAGGGGTGGGGAGAAACAGATAAAGGATAGACCATATGTTGGCCATGAAACTTTGAGTCTACTTTTATCCTTGCAGCTTAGATGTATCTCTTTAAGGCAGCATATGGTTGGATTATGCTTTTTGATCCAATCTGCTACTCTGTGCCTCTTTATTGGTGAGTTTAGCCCATTTATATTTATGGTAAATATTAACACTTCTAGTTTTCCTATAGCCATTTCATGTTTTGTTTTTGGTTTCTCTGTGTGTCCTTTAGTTCTTCTCTTTGTGTTTCTATCAGTTGTTTTTGTTTGGTGGTACTTCCAACTTCTTTTCCCTGTTTCTTCTTTTTTTTAAACTGTGTGTTTCAGTAGTAGTTTTTTTGTGAGTAGTTACCATTATTTTATTAAAAGAAAAATTGTAATAAGCACAATAGTCCTTTTTCATATGAGTGTTTCTGCACCCCATCCTCCTTTGCTACTGCAGGTCTTTATCCTCTTCCCTTTTATGTTAATGTTATCACACATTATCCTTGTGTTTATTGTGATTGTGGTGGAATTTACTTGTAGTTTTTTGGGGGTTTTCTTAATCTAGTAGAATAACCCCCTGAGTATTTCCTGTAGTGCAGGCATTCTGGTGATAAATTCCTTCAGCTTCTGTATGTCTGCAAAAGTTTTTATTTCTTCTTCATATTTGAAGGATAACTTTGATAGATATCATATTTTTGGCTGGCAATTCCCCTATTTCAGTACTTTAAATGTTTGGGTCCACTATTCTGGCTTGAAGAGTTTTTGTTGAGAAGTCTGATGAAGGAATGAGCTTTTTTTATATGTTATGTTGTTCTATTCATTAGCTGCCTTGAGAATTCTTTCCTTGTCATTGATTTTTGTCAGTTTTATTACAATGTGCCTTGGAGAAGGTCTGTTTTGATTGTAGTAACTCGGTGTTCTGTTTGCTTCCTGGATTTGAGGTTCTAACTCTTTCCATAGGTTTAGGAAGTTCTCATCAATTATTTGTTTGAATAGGCTCTTCATTCTCTTTTTCTCTGCTTCTTCTGATATAGCCATTATTCTTATATTGCTCTTTCTGATGGAGTCAGTCAATTTTATTAAAGCTCTCTCATTTTTTTTAAATCCATGAGCCTCTATCTTCTTCTTTCTATAGCATCTCTAGTTGCTTATCATTAATATTACTGATTCCCTCTTATATCTGGCTTGTTCTCCTGGTTAAACTTGCTTTCTCAGTTTTCAATTCATGTATTGAGTTCTTCATCTCTGTTTTTAGTCTCAATATCCTTGGTGAGTTATTTGTTTTGTGTTTTGTTTTTTTTTTTTAGTTCATTAAGTTGTCTATTGGTGTGGTTTTTTTGCATCTCATTGACTATTTTCAGTATTTTAATTTTGAATTCTCTATCATTTAACTCCAAGTTTTCTATATAATTGGTGTAGTTTTTCTGAACTACATCTCTGTCTGATGTAGCCATGGAATTTGATTTCTTCTTACTTGGTGGCATAAAAGAGTATTATTGTTAAGAACTCTAACAAAAAAAAAATTAAAAATGAAAAGTAAAACTGAAAAATACAATAAAAATTATAAAAATTTTAAAAATGAAAAGTAAAAAAGAACAAATACAAAAAAAACAAAAACAAAAAACACCTCCAAAATAATAATAAAAATGATATAAAATGAAATTCAAAAAAGAAAATAGGAAAAAAATGTCAATTTTGAGAGGTAACTGTTTTCTTCCAGTAGGTGTTTCTATGTTACTAGTTTTAGCTCTGTGAAATTTCTGGGCTGATATCCACTGAGATATTACTGTCACAATGACATAGACAGGTCTTCAGTCATGTTGGCTGGTGGGGTTTGTTGTGAGGACTTTGGGTTTTAAGGCCCTATGACTTTACAGGTTAAGCAATGGCAATCTCAGGCGTCTGGGTGATCCTCCTTCTGTCTTAAAAGATCAGGGGACCAGACACAGATCACCTCTGCTCTTCAGGGGAGAAACTGTCTCTGGAGAACTAGCCATGGGGTCTGTCACTGCCACTCTCTGTGTCTTGTACGGTGAGGGAGACAGGATCTGGGAGGCTGAGGGGGTCACACTTTGGTTTTCTTTGTCTCTGTGCTGAGTGCAGGTTGTAGGCAGATGGAAGAAACACTGGTGGTTATCCCTCATTCTGCTGTTTCTTTGGCTTAATATCTACCTCTATGCCCATCAATCTCCCTGCTTCTCCTGGTAGAAGGAGACCAAGTCACTCCAGGCTGTCCTCCTTGTAGGCCCATCCAAAAAATAGAATAAAATAAAAACAGTCACTCCAGTTCTCCCTTCTCTGTAGGACTTCCAGACAAAACCAAGACAGTTCAATCCTCCCTCTTCTCTGTAGTCTCAACAGTGAAAAATCCAGTCACTCCAGGCTTCTTTCCTCTCTGGAGCCCCAGCAAATGATATCCCAGACATTCCTGGCCTATTTCTTCTACAGAGCTGACCATGAGTGTGTCTTACCTTATGATCCCCTTTTCAACTCTTCTTGCCTTTAGTCCATTCAGTGCCATGGACCTTTCAGACATGCCTGCAAGCCCAGCTCGGGTTGCTTCACTGCATTATAGCTGTCCAATTTGTTGTAATTTCATGATGAGTGATCAGGGGTAACTCTTTCACCATCACTATTCTTATATAATTTTATTAATCAATGTCATCCAAATAAATTCAATGGAAAATTTAAAATATATAAAAATAAAGTCAGCTTTTCTACCAAAAAGTATCAGGTAAAGAGACAGCCAATAAGATTTCTCCTGATATCAGAATATATCTAACATGATTTAAAATAAAATTACTTTCAAAGTAGAACAAGTTATTTTTAATTCAACTTTAAGAGATTTTGTCCTCTAAAAAAATTTTGAAAACTATAGAAAAAGCAGCCTTTATTGCAGAAGCTTAACACCTGGACATAATACACACAAAAGAAAACAACTTGACAGAGAGATCAGAAAAAGAGTCAAAGAGAACACTTAAAACTACTATTATCTTAGGGTGATTGTGTGCCTTCCCAAGGTTGTACCCTCTCAGTAACAACATAAGAAAACTCATACCAGATAAAATAAAATAAAATTCATCAATATATTCCAACCAAATCAATCAATAAATAATAATAAAGGAGACAATACCAATATATTCTTGTGAGGAGAAAATAAATTCTCAGTTACAAGATTTGTATGGAACTATAAAAGACCCTGAATAGCCAAAGCAATTCTGAGAAGAAAAGAATGAAGCCAGAGTTATCATACTATCTAACTTCAAATTATACTACAGAGTCACAATAATCAAAACAGCATGGTATTGGCAGAGAAACAAACATACAAATCAATGGAAGAGAATTGAGAGCCCAGAATTAAAATCACATATTATGGACAAATAACCTTTGATAAAGAAGCCAAAAGCAAACAATGGAGAAAAGAAAGCCTCTCCAGTAAATGCCGTAGAAAAATT
Organism: Saccopteryx leptura; assembly: GCF_036850995.1. Taxonomy (NCBI): domain Eukaryota; kingdom Metazoa; phylum Chordata; class Mammalia; order Chiroptera; family Emballonuridae; genus Saccopteryx; species Saccopteryx leptura. Next base: position 57,698,593 of record NC_089516.1, on the reverse strand, counting down.
TGTAAAAGTACATGCAAAAGAATGAAATGAGTACAGTTTGTCCTCCTGCACAAAAATTAATCCAAAATGTATCAAGGACTAAAATATAATATCTGAAACAATAAATTACATAAAAGAAAACATAGGTACTAAACTTGTGAACCTTGGTTGTGGAAAACATTTTATAAATTTGACCCCAAAGGCAAGGAAAGTAAGGGCAAAAATAAGGAATCGGATTATATTTAATTGAAAAGTTTTGGCACAGCAAAAGAAACTGACTACAAAACAAAAAAGTAGACAAAAAAATGGGAGATGATATGCAAAAACAGCATCTCTGACAGTTGTTAATATCCAAAATATATAAAGAACTCAAAAAGCTCACAAACAAGAAAGCAATGCAATTTAAAAATGGGAGGATCTGAACAGACACTTCTCTCATGAAGACATACAACAACAAATAGATATATAAAAAGATGTTTATCTGTACTAGTTATGAGAGAAATGCAAATCAAAACTACAATGAGATACTACTTCACACTTGTTAGGTTGGCTGTAATCAACAAGACAAGTAATAATAAGTGTTGGAGAGGCCTTGAAGAAAAAGAAAAAATCATTTACTGCTGGGAAGAATGTAAACTAGTATAGGTATTATGGAAGACAGTATGGTGATTCCTCAAAAAATTAAGACTAGAACTGCCATATGACCTAGCAATCCTTCTACTGGATACCTATCCCCAAAACTTGAAAAAATTGTTAAAAAAAGACACATGCAACCCCATGTTTATGACAGCATTAATTACAGTGGCCATGATATACAATAAAACCAAAATGTCCTTTGATAGAGAATTTAATAAAGAATATATGACACATATACACAACTGAATACTAAACAACCATAAGAAATTATTGTATATTGCCATTTACAACAATATGGATAAACCTTGAGAACATTATATTAAGTAAAATAAGAAAATCAGAAAAAGCCAAAAATATATGATGTCACATATAGGAGAAATATTAAATTCATGGACATAATTTAAAGCAAAGTGGTTACTAAGGGGAGGGGGATATTGAAGGGGAATATGGGTGTGAGTAAAGAAGGACAGATATACAATGCTGGAAAATGACTTGATTTTGGGTGATGGGTTCACAATGCAATCAGTAGCTCAAATGCAATAGCGATGTTTACCTGAAGCCTATATACTGTTATTGATCAATGTCACCCTTTATACCTAATTTCAGAAATTTAAAAATAAAAATAAATTGTTACACATGGAGTATAATAAAAAAATATATCAGAGTGCAGAATGTATTGTTTAACGGAAAATTACGAGATGTGCAAAGACAAGATAATGGTACCCTTACACAAGACAAAACAGATGACAGAAATTGCCCATGAGATTGCTCAGAAATAATAGGTGCTAACATAGGAAGACTTTAAAGCATAATATTATTCAAAGATTGCCCAGAAATAATGGGTGCTAACATAGGAAGACTTTAAAGCATAATATTATTCAAAGATGTTAAAGCCATGTTTGAGAAGTAAAGAAAGTTATGTTGATAATGTCTAATCTAAAGTGTACAGCAATAGGAAGGAAATAGTAAAATAGAAAAATATGAAAGTTTAGAAATATAACAACTGAAAATTAGTATATTCAGTAGAGGTTCTCAAAAGTCAATTTTGACTACCAGAAAAAAAGAATCCATGTATTTATACACAGATTGATAATGACAATGCATGTAAGAAAAAGAGGTTAAAATGAATGAGTAAAATTTATCACAGCCTCAAGAAAAGTAAAACACCATAAAGTAAGTGTGCAAAATATGCATTACAAACTTACCAGCAGCAAAAGAGTGAAAAGATATTTTTTTAAATCCAATAATTTTTTGAAATAAAAATTTCTTAAGTTTTATGAAAAACTTTTAATATCCAATAAAATCAAAACAATCTAAGAAAGATAAACATAAGGAAATCCAGAGAAGTAGACATTATATTTAGACTGTTAATACCTTAGAAAAATAAGATAATTTTGATAGCTGCAAGAGAAAAACAACACACTGCATACAAGGGATCCTTATAAGATTAACAACTAACTTGTATTTAGAAATCATAAAGGTTAATAAATAGAATGAAATCTAACCATTTAAAATAGCATAGATGGACCTAGAGGGCATTATACTAAGTTAAGTTAGACAGAAAAGCACAAAAACCATATGTGGAATGTAAACAGCATAATAAACAAACAAAATAGAAACAAAATCATAGATCAGAGTGACTAATGGTTTTCAGTGAATAGGGTGAAAAAGGTAAAAGGATTAAAAAATACATTTTGGTAGTTACAAAATAGTCACTAGGATATAAAATATAGCATAAGAAATATAGACAATCTATATAAATAAAAATGTAAATATTTGTTTGTTCAAAATCTTAAATCTCTGACAGTCTTCACCGATTGCTTTGAAATTTTGACACAAAGTTGCATTCGAATAGGCACTCTTTTTATATACCTACTGTTATATATAGATGTCACATCTGTGACAAGTAAAAACATGCTTTTTTTGAAAAACAGCGCCATCTGTTGGATGTAAAAGCAACACATGCTATACTAAATATTTTACAATTCCATTTCAATGTTTTTGATTTACTATCCATTTATGTGCAGCCAGACTTGAGGATGCATGATTGCAAGCACAGTGATCACGTTTGCAGCTTCAGATCTGCTTTGTTCTCAACAGAATGAATGCGACAGGCTGAGAGTGGCTGAAAAACGTCAATGAGAAATAGCAGATCAGCATCAAACACAATCTTATGCTCAGCAATCACGCAAATACAATCGCCTTGCATTCTGGTACAACCCAGCTGATGATTATAGTTTGAGCCGGCATGTCCTCATTGGCACTATGACTGAAGTGTGTCCTTATTGCAAGACTCTGAAATTTAATGGAAAAACAAAAGGAATGTGCTGTGCCGCCAGAAAAATTAAACTGCCTTAACTTGGAGAACCGCCAGAGCCATTAAAAGCTTTGCTTGCCAGATATATTGCCGAATCAAAGCATTTCCTCTCTAACATCAGGAAATAGAACTCATGTTTCCAAATGATGTCATTCGGCACAGAAATTGTAACAGCTCAATTCATGCCAACTTTCAAAGTGAAAGGACAAATGTATCATAAAGCCAGCTCCCTGCTTCCACTCCCAGATGGTCAACATAAATTCCTACAAATGTATTTCATCGGTGATGGCAATGATGAATTGAATGCACGCAGTGGAATTTTTACCGGCATAAAAAGTTCCATCATTTCCAAACTGCAAGAGCTTCTTAAAAAAAACAACAAAAACAAACAAACAAACAAAAAAAAACAATTTAGTGCATTTGTTAAAAACAGCAATTGACATGATGCCATCTGATACACACAAGATTGTTATTCATGCTGACAAAACGGCTCCTGGAGAACATGTGTGATGATTCAATGCTCCAACTATAGACGAAGTGGCAATTGTTATAGTCAGAGATCACTTCCAAGTTAGAGATATTGTTCTTCAACAGAGAAACAATCAATTGACAAAACTTGCAGAAACTCATCGATGCTATGATGCCCTGCAATATCCAATCATTTTTTGGGATGGTTCCAATGGATATCACTTCAATGTTAAGAGGATAAATCCAGTCAGTGGTGAAGAAACAAATATGAAATGCAGCACAATGAACTATTATTCATACCAATTAATGATTTGAGAGAATGAAGACATTCACATTTTGCAATGCTGTCAATTGTTTCACCAATATATTGTAGATATGTATGCAAAAATCGAAACAGAATGTTTGATATTCATCCTTTTGAATTAGACCAAGCTTCACTCTGAAGAATACATTCATTTGTGAGATGCAGTTGTAAATGACGGTAATACAACTAACATTGGAAGACTAATGATTTTGCCATCCTCCTATACAAGCAGTCTATGTGATATGCATGAGTATGCTCAAGATGCAATTGCGTATGTTCATCACTACGGGCATCCACACTTACTCACTACATTCATATGCAATCCAGTTTTGGATGATATACAGCAGCTCTTACTTCCTGGCCAATCACCAATGGGTAAGTGTGACATCACAGCATGTGTTTTCAGACAGAAGCTGAAATCGCTGATGAATTTCATGGTAAAACATGAAATGTATTGGGTCTGTGAGCTGTAAAAAATTAATGAGCCATGTCGTAGAAGCAACAATCTCGACAGGATCTTTCAAAGGTGAAGATGTCCTCATTCCTTGCATTCCTATGATTCCAACAGATATGCCATTTTAATTTAAGAGATTTCAATTCCCAATTTGATTGGCTTTTGCAATCACCATCAACAAAGCTCAGGGCCAATCTTTAGAATTGTGCACTTTAGATCTACACACGGATTGCTTCTCCATGGACAATTATATGTTGTGTGTTATAGACTCTGAAAACCAGACAATCTCTGTATATGCACAGATAATGGAATAACAAAAATATTTTATACCCACAAGCATTGTGAAATTAAACATTAGAAACGTGCACCTTTTCTTTTCTTTCTTTTCCATTTAACCAGACTGAGCAACAGCAACGCATGGCTGGGTACAGCTAGTAATATTATAATAACCAAGTGTAGAGCTAGGTGAGTACTTTAAATATTGGGGGAACACTGTATGAAGTATATTATGATTTCCTAACCATTATGGGAGACACCTGAAACTAATAGAAAATAATATTGAATGTAAACTGTAATAGGAAAATAAAATAAAATGAATCATGGTGACCAGAAGATAGTGGAAAATTATATCCAAAGTGCCAAAATAAAAACACAGTCCCACTAAAATCATATATCTAAGGCTAAAAACTTTTAGATATGGCATTAAAAGTGCAGTTATAAACTAAAAAAATAAATTGAACTTTATCAAAACTGAAATTATTTTCTTTACATAATACACTGTTAAGAGAATGAAAAACAAAAACATACTGAGTTATATGCAAATAATATTTCTATCAAAGGTAATGTGTTATGAATATATAAACCACTCATAAATGTTATTAATTATAAATCAAACAATGTAATAAAATTTAGAATACTAATGTAAAATAAGTACGTTAAGAGATGGTCAACATTGTCAGTCAATATAAAGATGACCAAAGTCAACACAATATTAAAATGGTTAATAAAAAACAAAACATAGAAAACTAAATCTGCCAATACCAGGTGCTTATAATGATATATTTAACTAAATATTTATACACCTTTGTAAAGCCAGCAGCCACGGCCAGGGCCACTATCAAAACAGCCCGACTCATGGAGGTTCGCATTGGATTCGGACAGTCGGTAAAGAAACAGCGGAGCCAAAAACTGATGGGCCATAGTCTTTAATTCTAGTTTGCACCCAGCGGGCAAGTAAAAATACACACTGGGCTCCAAAACCCAGTCACATTCAGTGCTCACAAAGCCACTGACTTATCCGAGTTTCCTAGAATCAAAGGTTTCTAGCTCACCAGACTTATTCACCTCTGTTCCCCATCTCCTTCCTTATCCCAAATACAAACTCTACACAAACTGGCATCTCACTCAGCACTCCACCATCTTGGCTGCTTCTCCTGGCCTCCTCCACGTGACCTTTCTCTGCTCTCCTCTGCTCTCTCTTCTAATGATAATCTCAGGAACCAAGAGCGCAAGTTCCTGTTCTACCCCTATTTTATAGTGTAGCTTCACAACCTCTAATCCAATATACAAAATAGGGAAGTCTCTAATACAAAGTCACTTCTCTGAGGCATGATTGGATTGTACCACCCCACATCAAAAAGGGTGGGAAAGAGCCCTGGCCGGTTGGCTCAGCGGTAGAGCATCGGCCTAGCGTGCGGAGGACCCGGGTTCGATTCCCGGCCAGGGCACACGGGAGAAGCGCCCATTTGCTTCTCCACCCCTCCGCCGCACCTTCCTCTCTGTCTCTCTCTTCCCCTCCCGCAGCCAAGGCTCCATTGGAGCAAAGATGGCCCGGGCGCTGGGGATGGCTCCTTGGCCTCTGCCCCAGGCGCTAGAGTGGCTCTGGTCGCAACATGGCGACGCCCAGGATGGGCAGAGCATCGACCCCTGGTGGGCAGAGCATCGCCCCTGGTGGGCGTGCCGGGTGGATCCCAGTCGGGCGCATGCGGGAGTCTGTCTGACTGTCTCTCCCTGTTTCCAGCTTCAGAAAATAGCAAAAAAAAAAAAAAAAAAAAAAAAAGGGTGGGAAAGGCTTAATCCCAAAACCAAGCCCCAGGCTACAATGATCCTGCCTGCCCCCAACACACATTAATATCACCTGGGTGACGGCATCTTTAACAAAGTGAGCATAATACATTTTATCCGCCCAACAACCTTTTTATGGTAGCACAAAATTTTGAATCAGTTCTAACAAAAATTTTTTCTATTTATTTCAAATTTAAACTTCACTTGCCATAAGTTCCACAAATGTCGAGCCTAGCTATTTACACAAGAAAATCAAAGGTGTGTGATTGAGTTAAAAGAACTGATATAAATAAGCCTTCAGTTATGTGGTGGAGTATTTATAGGGCAAAGGGAAGTGCTATATGCTCCTATAATTAGGTCTCATGTTTTTAATATGTCTATACCTTTGAAATGTGAAGTTTTCTAAGTATTTTCCTCTACTGTTAGGTAGGACAAAATGGCTAGAGTGGGCTGGATTAAGTATTTCTCTTCTTCCACATAAAAGTCTAGAGTCAACTGAAGTTGGATGTTTTCTTTCCCCATATTAGTTAGGCTCTGAAAATATCCCAACAGGTCAGATTCTGGTTTTCTCCTATGAAAAGGCCTTGTTAAGAAGATCAGAATGCTCAGATTCCAAGATGGTTGCAGAGGATATGAAAATTTTATTTACCTGCTCCCCACACCAATCTGATTCACAGCTAACACATCAAGCATTCAACAAAAATAACTAACTGAAGGATAGCTGAACTGAAAAATAATAACCAAGGATTTATAGAACAAGCCACATAGAGACCAGTAAGAATGGCAGAGATATGGAAAGGCTGATCCTTGTACCCTTGTGCAGTGGTGGAAAAGCCAGAAGTTTATCGTGTCTGGGGAGCTTCCTCTCCCAAGAAGTGTAGGGTTCTCAAACCCATGTAAGGATACCTAACCCAGGACAACAGGAAGAGGAATTTGCATAGCATCTGAAGGTAAAAATCAGAATCCCAGACACTACATTCTCAAGTGGCAGAAATTCTATCGTCACAACAAGGGGAGTGCACATTCCATCCCGACAGCTTGTGGGGCCAGTCTGCAATGTTTAGTCCTAAAAGTGTCTTTTGTGGTGCCCTTTTTCTGAGGAAACATTTGGTGGAGACAAAGAGGGTGACTAAACCGTGGAACCTTTAAAAGTGGATCAGCCTTCCCCACCCCCAGCACACAGCTGTCTCCAGAGAAGCTTCTGTCCAGGAACCAGATAGGTGGGAGTAAGTGTATTTGGAGTCATAAGAGAGGTGCAACTCCTATCTTTCTGGGGACTACAGTCCCTGCTACGCCTGAGGAAGGAAGTTGGTCCCAGCTCTCCTTCTACAGTCTGGTGTACCCCATACCTAAAGGGGAAAAGTTGGCAGGGCTTTACAAATAGAGCACAGTAAGCTGGGAGATCTGTGTGCCATGCATAGTCAGGACTTTAAGGACCCAGCCTTGCCCACAGTGAGCACACAAAGCACTGAGAGAACAGAGTCATGCCAGAAGTTCCATGTGTCATCCCAGGGAAGCTTTGAACTGGGAGTCAGATAGGCAGGAGCTGTGGAGTGTGGAGGCATTGCAGAAGCACAATTCCTATCTTCCTGCAAGTACAGCCCTGGCTACTTCTGGGGAGGGGAATAAATCCCAGTCCCTCTTCTACAGGCTGATGTGCACCATCCCCAAACGGATAAAGTCAGTGGGTCCTTGGAAAGAGAGTGCAGTGCACTGGGAAAGCAGAGTGCATATAAAATTGGGCCTTTAGGAAATGGCATAACCCACAGTTAACACATAGATCACTGAGAGAGTAGAAAACTACAAAGAGAGCCAAGACTTCCTCAGTATCTACCCTTGCTTACAGAGTGCCTAGAGATCACAGTGAAATGCAGAGAACCAGGACTTTCCAAGCCTGTTGCCTAAAAGAAGCTTTGGTCTAGGAGCCAGACAAGCAGGTGCAGGAGTGAGTGGAAAGTTCACAGTGGGGGTGGAGCTATAGCCTCTTCTGAGAGCTCAGCCCAAGGTATCTCAGGAAGGCAAAAATATGCCTCACCTGTTTCTAAAAAACTGCAGGCATCTCCCCCCAAAAGAAGTTGTTTGGATTAGCCTAGCCAAATCCCAGATACCTGGCACCCTAACTTCACTTCAGCAGGGAGAAAAGCAAGAGACATTCAAAAAGTCAGTTCTTTGGAGCTTATTGTAGGGGACAGGATCAAGAGCTTAACTTCTTCCAGTGGGATAGGTCATAAATAGCCCTAGTGAGATACTCAGTTATTCTTCTGAGACCAGTGGTTCTTCAGCTGAAAGGGGACTGCCAGTTCCACCCAGCCTAAACCTACCACTTACCCCTCTAGGGGAAAATCAAAATGGAGCTCTGGAATAAGGACCACTTTCCACACACCGAGTGCCTGATTAAGAGACCCCACAAGATGGTGTCCCACTAATGTTGTCCTCTTGACCTTAGCAGCCCTGACCGACAAAGCTTGCTACCAGTGGATGGCCTGTGAAGCAAGGTCAGTCTGGGTGCCCTCAAGAGTCTTTCAAAAGAAGACTTAGCAAGAAGACCTGAAGCCACAATGAGAAGTGTAGCATCTGACAGGTGGAGGCAAATTTTAAAGTCTGGGCCCTTTTACAGAGCTTCCTGCAGTGGTAAGTGAGAAGAAGTTGACCCAATACATAGATGCACCACTCCCACACACACTCAGACAAAGGAAACAAAGACAGAAACATTGAACAGATTGCTAGTCCTAGACAGGAAACCCACAGCTTGTTACAAACAACACCTGATATTGACTCATAACTTTATCTTACCCAAGAGAAACCAGTACAACAAGTAATAGATTTCAGACCACACCAATGCTTCCCCACTAACTAAATAAGTGGCACACTCAAAGGGGGAGTCTAGTAGTCACCAGACATCATAGGAAATAAATCTGTCTTGGTGTAGAGTCACTGTACAACATCTCATGAAAAGTAATCAAAGTTTTCTTTAGAGCCAGACAGACTGCAGAATTAACTACACCCACAAAAGACATATATACAATAGGCTGGTGCATATAACCCACAATAAACATTTATAAAGAAAGAAGTTCAGATGGCCTGGAGGTTTCTAGTACTAAGTCCAATAAGATACCTTCCCCAATAAGACATCAAACAAGTTTAGGGGTCAGAACAGTACTATTTAATGTTAAGACACAGAAAAGTACCCCAGATGAAACAAGAGAAATCCCCAGAAAAAAAAGTATATGAAATGGGAACAACCAAACTACCAGATACAAAGTTTAAAACAATGGTTATAAGGATGCTCAAGATATTATAGTAAAAATGGATGACTTTAGTGAAAATTTAAAGAAAGAGATAGTAAGTACAAAATGGGACATAGAAACCACTATGAAGAACCAGTCAGAAATGACAAATGTGATATCTGAAACAAAGTCTGCACTAGAAAGAAGCAACATCAGATTAGAGAAAACAGAAGATTGAATCAGCAATTTAAGAAGAAGAGAAGAGTAGGCACACAAGCAGAACAGAAAAATCAAAAAATAATTAAAGGCTGAAGGAAGTCTAAGAGACCTCTGGGACAACATCAAATGAAACAACATCTGCATCATAGGGGTACTTGAAGGAGAAAAGAGCAAACAAGGAATAACCAACATATTTGAAGAAATTATAGCTGAAAACTTCCTTAACCTGGTGAAAAAAAAAAAGTCACACAAGTTCAAGAAGAACAGAGAGTCCAAAAAAGTGAACCCTAAAGGGCCAAACTAAGTCACATCATAATTAAAATACAAAAAATTAAAGACAAAAAAAGGTGCTAAAGATTACTAGAGAAAAATAATTACCTACAAAAGAGCCCTTATAAAGCTTTCATCTGATTGTTAAACAGAAACATTTCAGGCCAGAAGGGATTGAAAAGAAATATTCAAAGTGATGAAATACAAAGGCATACTTTTTTATTTTTTGAGTCAGAAAGAGGGATAGATAGGGACAGACAGACAGGAATGGAGAGGGATGAGAAGCATCAATCATCAGTTTTTCCTTGTGACACCTTAGCTGTTCATTAATTGCTTTCTCATATGTGCCTTGACTGCGGGCCTTCAGAAGACCGAGTAACCCCTTGCTTGAGCCAGCGACCTTGGGTCCAAGCTGGTGAGCTTTTGCTCAAACCAGATGAGCCCACGCTCAAGCTGGCAACCTCGGTGTCTCGAACCTGGGTCTTCCACATCCTAGTCCGATGCTTTATCCACTGCACCACTGCCTGGTCAGACAGTATCATTTAAATTGAATTAGAATTGAAGTACTTCCCAGACCAAAAAAAAAAAAAAAAAGGGCTAAAAGAATTCATTACCAAGAAAGCAGTATGGCAAGATATATTAAAGGAAGGCCCTGGCCAGTTGGCTCAGTGGTAGAGCATCGGCCTGGCGTGCAGTGGTCCCGGGTTCGATTCCCAGCCAGGGCACACAGGAGAAGTGCCCATCTGCTTCTCCACCCCTCCCCCTTTCCTTTCTCTCTGTCTCTGTCTTTCCCTCCTGCAGCCAAGGCTCCATTGGAGCAAAGTTGGCCCGGGCGCTGGGGATGGCTCAATGGCCTCTGCCCTAGGCACTAGAATGGCTCTGGTTGCAACAGAGCAATGCCCCAGATGGGCAGAGCATTGTCCCCTGGTGGGCATGCCGGGTGGATCCCAGTTGGGCGCATGCGGGAGTCTGTCTGACTGCCTCCCCGTTTCCAACTTCAGAAAAATACAAAAAAAAAAAAAAAAGGCCAAAGTTAAAAGACAAGGAAATAATACTAAAAGCTGAAAGAGGAAAGCAATTAATTACCTACAAAGGAATCCCCATAAGCCTGAAATCTGACTTCTAAACAGGAACACTTCAGGCCAGAAGGGCTTGGCAAAAAATACTCAAAGTGATGCAAAGTTAGAACTTAAAACCAAGATTACTCTATACAGCAAACCTGTCATTTAAAATTGAAGAAGAAATAAAAAGTTTCCCAGATTGAAACAAAACAAAACTCAAAGAATTCATTATAATTACCACCAAACCAATACTAGAAATGTGAAAGGACCTGCTAAAAGAAAAATATGGAGGGAAAAAAAAAGAAATCAAGAGAAAGAGGATTATATGTTTAAAGACTGAAATGGCAATAAATAAGTTTATATCAATAATAACCTTAAATGTAAATGGAATAGATGTTCCAACTGAATGAAATAAGGGTAGCTGCACGAATAAGAAAACATACACAGACACACACACACACACACACACACACACATATATTTCCCCCCCACAAGAGAACCAACTCTGAACAAAAGATACACATAGACTGAAAATGAAGGGAAAGAAAAAAATGTTTTAAGCAAATTAAAAAGACATAAGAGCTGGGGTGGCAATACTTATATCTGACAAAATATCCTTTAAAACAAGGCTATAGTAAGGGACAAAGAAGGTCATTACATAATGATAAAAGGAACAATCACACATGATGATATAACCATTGTAAATATTTATGCAACCAATATAGGAGTGCGTAATATATATAGCAGAGTTTGATAAACATAAAGGGTGAGATTGACAGCAATACTGTAGTAGAAAATTTTAATACTCCACTAACATCAATGGATAGATCCTCCAGAAAGAAAATTAACAAAGAAATAGTAGCCTTAAATGACACACTAGATCAATTAGATTTAACTTTTATCTTCAGGACATGTCATTTCATAACAGCAGATTATACATTCTTCTGAAGTGCCCATGGTACATTTTCTAGGATAGACCACATGTTAGGACACAAAACAGTCTCAATAAATTTAAGAAGATTGAAATCATATCAAGCATCTTCTCTGATCACAATGGTATGAAACTAGAAATCAACCACAACAGAAAAACCAAAGAACATCCAAACACTTGGAAGCTAAATGGCATGTTATTAAATAATTAATTGTTTAACAATGAGATCAAGAAATAAATAAAAAATTCCTTGAAACAAATAAAAATTAATGTACAACAATCTCAAATATTTAGGACACAGTGAAAGCAGTCCTAAGAGGGAAGTTCATAGCATTATAGGCATAACTCAAGAAGCAAGAAAAAGCTCAAATAAACCATTTAACCATGCACCTAAAAAACTAGAAAAATAACAACAAGTAATGCCCAGAGGAAACAGAAAAATGAAATAATAAAGATCTGAGCAGAAATAAATGACATAGAGACTAAAAAATATTTATGAAAGATCAATGAAACCAAGATCTGGTTCTCTGAAAGGTAAACAAGATTGATGAACCTTTAACCAGACACATAAAAAAAAGAGTACCCAAATAAATAAAATTGGAAAAAAAAATGGAGAAACAAAAAATGACACCACAGAAATACAAAGGATTGTAAGAAAATACTATAAAGATTTGGATGCTAAAAAAGTTGACATCTTAAGTGAAATGGATAAATTCTTAAAAAACATACAGTCTTCCAAACCTGAATCTGGAAAAAATAAAAAAACCTAAGCAGTCCAATTACAACAAATGAAATTTAAACAGCTATCAAAAATCTCCTAGCAAACAAAAGTCTTAGATCAGATGGCTTCACAGGCAAATTTTACCAAACATTGAAAGAACTAACACCTATCCTTCTCAAGCTATTCCAAAAAATTCAAGAAGAGAGACTTTGAAGCTCATTTTACTAGTAAATATTATTCTAATTTCAAAACCAGATAAAGACACTATAAAGGAAGGAAACTATAGGCCAATATTTCTACTGAACATAGATGCTAACATTCTTAACAAAATATTAGCAAACTGAATCCAGTAATACACTAAATAGGTCATACATTATGCTCAAGAGGGATTTATTCTTGGAATGCAAGGCTGGCATAATATTTGCAAATCAGTAAACATGACACATCATGTAAACAAAATGCAGCAGATACAGAAATAACATTTGATAAAATCCAGCTCCCACTGATCCTCAAAACTCCCAGCAAAATAAGAATAAAGGGAAGAAACCTTAACATAATAAAGACCATATATAACAAACCTACATGCAAAATCATATTCAATGGGAAAAATATAAAAACAACCTTCTCAAGCTCAGGAACAATACAGGGGTGTCCACATTTACTATTCATATCCAACATAGTACTGAATGTCCTAGCCTCAGCTTTCAGACACACAAAAATCTGAAAATATCTAAATTGGAAAAGCAGAAGCAAAACTCATTATTTGCTGATGACATGATACTGCACATTGAAAACCATAAAGAGAGCACCAAAAAAACTACTACACTTAATAAATGAATTTGGCAAAGTAGCAGAATACAAAATTTATATTCAGAAATCAGTCATTTTTATACTCCAATAATGAGCTATCAGAATGAAAAATTAAGGTAACAACATCATTTATGATTGAAAAAAAATAAAATACTTAGGAATAAATTTAATAATGGCCATAAAAGACTTGTACTTGGAAACTTAGAGGATACTGAAAAAAGAAATTAAAGAAGGTCCAAACAAGTGGAAGCACATATGATGTTCATGGGTAGAAAAAATTAACATCATTAAAATGTTCATGCTTCCCAAAATAATCTATAGATTCAATTCCCATTAAAATACTAATGGCATACTTCATAGATCTAGAATAAATATTTTATAAAAAAAGAACCCAAATAGCCTCAGCCATATTGAAAATGAACAACGAAGTGGAAGTTATAACAATACCTGACATCAAGCTACATTACAAGGTCATTTTAAGCAAAACAACCTGGTACTGGCATAAAAATAAGCATATAGATTAATGAAACAGAACAGAGAACCCAGAGATAAACTCTCACCTTTATGGTTGACAAAGGAGGCAAATCCATACAATGGAGTAAAAGCAGTCTCTTTAATAAATGATGTTGGGGCCCTGGCCAGTTGGCTCAGCGGTGGAGCGTCGGCCTGGCGTGCGGGGGACCCCGGTTCGATTCCCGGCCAGGGCACATAGGAGAAGCGCCCATTTGCTTCTCCACCCCCCCCTCCTTCCTCTCTGTCTCTCTCTTCCCCTCCCGCAGCCCAGGCTCCATTGGAGCAAGGATGGCCCGGGCGCTGGGGATGGCTCCTTGGCCTCTGCCCCGGGCGCTGGAGTGGCTCTGGTCGCTGCAGAGCGATGCCCCAGAGGGGCAGAGCATCGCCCCCTGGTGGGCAGAGCATCGCCCCTGGTGGGCGTGCCGGGTGGATCCCGGTCGGGCGCATGCGGGAGTCTGTCTGACTGTCTCTCCCCGTTTCCAGCTTCAGAAAAATTAAAAAAAATAATAAAAATAAAAAAATAAATGATGTTGGGAAAATTGAGAGGGATATGTGGGAAATAAAATTAGACAACAGTCTTATACAATATACAAGAATAAACTCAAAATTGATAAAAAAAAAACAAACAAAAAAAAACAAATGTAAGTCACAAAACCATAAAAATCCTATCAGAATACTGTTTGGTAAATATTATACATGGCCTTTCCCCCTCCCTAGCCATATGGCACTGCGGTCATAGATCCTGACCACAGGTCATGAAATAAAGATTAGTCAACTAAAACTGAGGTTTTACTAAGAAGAATAAAATGGAGTCACTAGACAAGTATCAAGAAGGGCAGTACAGAACAGGCACATAACCTTCCACCTATCCTTTGCTTACCTGCTTAATTTCACTTGAGTATCACCCAGGGCTCAGCTATTTAAACCACACCCTCAAGTAGTGGGGCATGAAACTGGCTCCATAAGTAATAAAAGCTATGTCTGCTCTATCTGTTCCTTCTTCTGGTTTCTTTGGGATCCCACAAGAACACCAGGTCTATTTTCCAGGTCTGGACTTACTGCATTACAAAAACATAGGCAATAGAATCTCAGACATCATTTGAAGCAATATTTTTGCCAATATCTCTCCTAAAGCAAATGAAACAGGGAAAATAAACAAATTAAACTACATCACACTAAAAAATTTTGCACAGTAAATAAAACAATCCAAATAGTGAAAAGACAACCCACTGTATTGGAGAACATGTTTTCTGATACATCTGATAAGGTATTAGTAACCAAAATTGATAAAGAACTTATAAAACTAAACACCAGGAAAACAAACAAACCAGTTAAAATATGGACAAAGAACCTGAATAGATACTTCTCCAAAGAGGACATTCAGATGGCCAACAGGCATATGAAAAGAATGCTCAACATCACTAATCATCAAAAAGATACAATTTAAAATCACAATGTGATATCACTTCACAACCGTGTGAATGGTTATCATCAACAAATCAACACATGCTGGCAAAGAGAAAAAGAAAGTCTTATGCACTGATGGTGGGAATGCAGACTCCTGCAGCCACTGTGGAGTTCCAACAACAACAAAAAAGTGGATCTACTTTTTGACTCAGCTATTTCATTTCTAGGAATATATCCTAATAACCTCAAAACACTAATTCAAAAGAAGATGTCCACCCTCACATTTGTTGTAGCATTATTTACAACAGCCAAACTCTGAAAACAATCCAAGTGCCCATAAGTGGAAGAGTAGATAAACATCATGTGGTACATTTACACAATAGAATACAATGTGGCTGAAAAAGAAAATCTTACATTTTGTGACAGCATAAATAACCTGGATATTATGATGCTAAGTGAAATAAGCTAGGCAGAGAAAAACAAATACCATAAGATCTCACTTATATGTGGAATCTAATGAACACAGTAAACTGAGAAACAAAATAGAAATAGAGGCATGGACACAAGGATCAGAAATAGCTGTCAGAGAGAAAGGGGAAAAGCTAAATGGATCAAAGAAACTGAAGGGACTAGCCAAAACACACATGCATGCACGCATACACACAGATACAGACAACAGGATGGCAATAACAAAAAGGAAAAGTAGATGGAGGTAGGGGGCAGACTGCCACAGGAAAGGAATGTGGACAGAAGGAGACTGCTTGGGAAGCTTGGCATAATGTGGTGTGTGGATGATGTTATATATTGAGTTGTACATTTGAAACCTATGTAGTTTGACAAACCATATCAATTCAATAAATTAAAAAATGAATGTAAATAAATGAAAGAAGATCAGAATTCTTGGGCTTATTTCAAAATGATTCCTTGTTTCTTTATTCTAGCAGAATGCCAACGGAATTTATTATGGGAATATTATAAATTTCCTGGAGGAAATCTTACAAAACTGTAGGTGCTCCCTATGACTGGGTCCCCCTGAAATTTTTAAACTCTCACAGTTGTTCATACTAAGCCTCCAGCAATTTGTTAATTACAGTTCAGGTTTTTCTTCCTTGGCAATTGTTTTCACAGTGGTTTCCGCCTGAGTCGCTGGTTTGGTAGTCTAACATGCCCTGTATTGGCTTATCTGTCTCTCCAATCGAGGGGGAAGTCATTTGTTCTGTTTCCTCCTCACTTTTATTAATTCAAGATTTGTTGATTTTTCTGTCCGTACTTTTACTGTTGTAAGGATATGAGGCAACTTTTAATCTTCTTAAAGGAATGGAAGAACATAATAGCACAGAAAGATTGTTGCCCTTTCAATCAGGCAACTTTAGAAAAATAGATAAGTCACAGAAAAACTCAGTGGGATACTTTTTTATGACCTTGTGTTCTTACATCTTGCTACTGACAAGACAACTAAAAGAGTTATTTGTATTAGTCCAGCATAGTTATTGAGTGCATTTAAGAATGGCATGCTTTCGAATCTAGGGAAAGCATTTTTCTGCAAGTAACTAAACACCCCCAGTGCATCCACAATGCCATTCTGCATATTGCATATGTCATGTGTAAGTCTACACACAGAGGTGTCAATCATTTTTAATTATACATGATTGTCATGTTCTGCAGAATGGTAATCACACACAGCATGCCTAAGAATGGCAACCTTGCATAAAAACCTACTTGTGCTCCTTTGAAACAATGTGAGTAACCTGTTGAATCTCTACAGATTCTACTTCACTGTATTTCCTCATACTTCCTACCTCAGTACTATCCATTCATGTATTTGAGCTTCCATATGGCAGTTTCCAGAAATGATTAATGTTAATTCTTAGTATTAGGTTCTGTAGCTTTTGAAAGAAATATTCTTGAATGCTTTATCAAATTTCATTCTCTATTGTTACATATAAAACATTAAGGAAGATTTTGAGGTGAAGTCAGAAGAATGACAGTATAAAGGATCTGCTTGGTCTCTCCCCTAGAAATTTCTTTTTTTTTTCCCTAGAAATTTCAATGATATGAACAGCTATAACTCATTAATGGGACCCCTGCTCAGTATATAGGCACTCCTGACAGATCTGCACATTGAAGGAACTAAAAATAAATAAGCAGGAGTGGATGGGAGAGGGAAAACGATGAAGGAGGCAAGGACACAACCCTGAGGATAAGGGGTTGTGGCACAGCTGAGCCCAGAGAGAGGAGAAACCTGGTTGTGTCTAGGTTTTCTTCTGCCAGAAGGAATAGAAAGTTTTGGTGTATATTCCTACAAGAATAAACACCTAAAGCAGTGACTGAGTTCAGGGACCTGGGCAAAGGATGCTGCTCCGGGAAACTGCAAGCTGTCCAGAGTTCAGCCGGAAATCAGACCATGGTCTGCACTCCAGGCATAGAAACAAAGACATGAAGCCCCACAGTTCCCCCAGTCTTTTAGAAATTGCTTCTACCACAGACATCATAGATATACAAAGAATTATTGTAGAATACTATGAAAAATTATATGCCACCAAATACAACAATCTAGAAGAAATGGATAAATTCCTAGAACAATACAACCTTCCTAGACTGAGTCATGAAGAAGCAGAAAGCCTAAACAGACCAATCAGCAGGGAGGAAATAGAAAAAACTATTAAAAACCTCCCCAAAAATAAAAGTCCAGGCCCAGACGGTTATACTAGTGAATTCTATCAAACATTCAAAGAAGACTTGGTTCCTATTCTACTGAAATTCTTCCAAAAAATTGAAGAAGAAGCAATACTTCCAAACACATTTTATGAGGCCAACATAACCCTCATACCAAAACCTGGCAAGGATGGCACAAAGAAAGAAAACTACAGACCAATATCTCTAATGAATACAGATGCTAAAATTCTAAACAAAATACTGGCAAACCGAATACAACAACATATTAAAAAAATAATACATCATGATCAAGTGGGATTCATCCCAGAATCTCAAGGATGGTTCAACATACGCAAAACGGTTAACGTAATACACCATATCAACAAAACAAAGAACAAAAACCACATGATCTTATCAATAGATGCAGAAAAGGCTTTTGATAAAATACAACACAATTTTATGTTTAAGACTCTCAACAAAATGGGTATAGAAGGAAAATATCTCAACATGATAAAGGCCATATATGATAAACCATCAGCCAACATCATTTTAAACGGCAAAAAACTGAGGACTTTCTACCTTAAATCAGGAACAAGACAGGGTTGTCCACTCTCTCCACTCTTATTTAACGTGGTGCTAGAAGTTCTGGCCAGAGCAATCAGACAAGACAAAGAAATAAAAGGCATCCATATTGGAAAAGAAGAAGTAAAGGTATCACTTTTTGCTGATGATATGATCCTATACATCGAAAACCCGAAGGACTCCACAAAAAGATTATTAGAAACAATAAACCAATACAGTAAGGTCGCAGGATACAAAATTAACATACAGAAGTCCATAGCCTTTCTCTATGCCAACAATGAAATATTAGAAAACGAACTCAAAAAAATAATCCCCTTCACGATTGCAACAAAAAAAATAAAATACCTAGGAATAAACATAACAAAAAATGTAAAGGACCTATATAATGAAAATTACAAAGCATTGTTAAGGGAAATCGAAAAAGATACAATGAGATGGAAAAATATTCCTTGTTCTTGGATAGGAAGAATAAATATAATCAAAATGGCCATATTACCCAAAGCAATATACAAATTTAATGCAATTCCCATCAAAATCCCTATGAGATTTTTTAAAGAAATGGAACAAAAAATCATCAGATTTATATGGAACTATAAAAAACCCCGAATAGCCAAAACAATCCTAAGGAAAAAGAATGAAGCTGGGGGCATTACAATACCTGACTTTAAACTATATTATAGGGCCACAATAATCAAAACAGCATGGTATTGGCAGAAAAATAGACACTCAGACCAATGGAACAGAATAGAAAGCCCAGAAATAAAACCACATATATATGGTCAAATAATCTTTGATAAAGGGGCCAACAACACACAATGGAGAAAAGAAAGCCTCTTCAACAAATGGTGTTGGGAAAACTGGAAAGCCACATGCAAAAGAATGAAACTCGACTACAGCCTGTCCCCGTGTACTAAAATTAATTCAAAATGGATCAAAGACCTAAATATAAGACCTGAAACAATAAAGTACATAGAAGAAGACATAGGTACTAAACTCATGGACCTGGGTTTTAAAGAACATTTTATGAACTTGACTCCAATGGCAAGAGAAGTGAAGGCAAAGATAAATGAATGGGACTACATCAGAATAAAAAGTTTTTGCTCAGCAAGAGAAACTGATATCAAAATAAACAGACAGCCAACTAAATGGGAAATGATATTTTCAAACAACAGCTCAGATAAGGGCCTAATTTCCAAAATTTACAAAGAACTCATAAAACTCAACAACAAACAAACAAACAATCCAATAAAAAAATGGGAAGAAGACATGAATAGACACTTCTCCCAGGAAGAGATACAAATGGCCAACAGATATATGAAAAAATGCTCAGCTTCATTAGTTATTAGGGAAATGCAAATCAAAACTACAATGAGATACCACCTCACCCCTGTTAGATTAGCTATGATCAACAAGACGGGTAATAGCAAATGTTGGAGAGGCTGTGGAGAAAAAGGAACCCTCATTCACTGTTGGTGGGACTGTAAAGTAGTACAACCATTATGGAGGAAAGTATGGTTGTTCCTCAAAAAACTGCAAATAGAACTACCTTATGACCCAGCAATCCCTCTACTGGGTATATACCCCAAAACCTCAGAAACATTGATACGTGAAGACACATGTAGCCCCATGTTCATTGCAGCACTGTTCACAGTGGCCAAGACATGGAAACAACCAAAAAGCCCTTCAATAGAAGACTGGATAAAGAAGATGTGGCACATATACACTATGGAATACTACTCAGCCATAAGAAACGATGACATCAGATCATTTACAGCAAAATGGTGGGATCTTGATAACATTATAAGGAGTGAAATAAGTAAATCAGAAAAAAACAAGAACTACATGATTCCATACATTGGTGGAACATAAAAATGAGACTAAGAGACATGGACAAGAGTGTGGTGGTTACCAGGGGTGGGGGGAGGGGGTACAGGGGGAGGGTTGGGGGGAGGGGGAGGGGCACAGAGAACTAGATGGAGGGTGGCGAAGGACAATCTGACTTTGGGCGAGGGGTATGCAACATAGTTTAATGACAAGATAACCTGGACATGTTTTCTTTGAATATATGTACCCTGATTTATTAATGTCATCCCATTACCATTAATAAAAATTTATTTAAAAAAAAAAAAAAAAAGAAATTGCTTCTATTCACACTTTATGTTGGAGGCTGCACAGTACATCAGCAGTGTATCCAAGAACTGTCACTAAAACAACACTGTTTATCTTGCATAGAGAAGGTACTGTGTGTCTGGCCTTAGGTCAGGGTATAGGGAGGACCATGCAGGGCCCAAGGTCACCATTATCTGGAGGAAAAACAAAGAAGGCAGCCATGTTTCTCCAACCAGCCCTACTCACAGCATTGCAGATACACTGACGACAGTCAGCACAATGCTGAGGGTCAGCACAGGAATTTCACAGAACTAAAACTTTTGAATCAGCACCACCTACTGGAAAATAATATAAATACTTCTAGGAAGTAATCTGCTAAAAAAAAAAAAAAAAAAAGCCACTCATACAAAAGTTTAGACAGAGAAAGAGTCCACCAATTACTATGAATAATGAAAGAAGTGATTTAATTCAGAGAGAAAGTAAAAAATATTCAGGAAGCAAACTTAAACACATAGAAATCTGGGATATAAGTGATAGCCTTCAAGATTGAAGTTCAGAAAATATTCAGTAAGAAGTGAGAAAACACAGACAGGCAATTTAATGCACTTAGAGAATAAATTAATGAACAAAACAAGTATGATACTTATGAAAGACATTAATATTTAGTAAAACAAATTATGGAGATGAAGAATTAAATAAATAAGATTAAGAATAAACAAGTGCGCATAGGAAATACAACTAATGAGATAAGGAAATAATTAGTGATATCAAATATAGTAACCTAGAAATGATGCAGAAGGAAGAAAAGAAACCTAGGAATAAAAAAAATGATAGAGCTCTACGAGAACTATTTGACTCCATCAGAAAAAAACAATAGAAGAATAATAAGTATACCAGAAGAAGAAGAGAAGGAGAGGGAATGGAGAGACTATTCAAACAACAATTAATTAGAACTTTCCAAACCTATGGAAAGAGCTAGATCTTGAAATTCAAGAAGCAAACAGAACACCGAGTTACCTTAATCCAAAGAGGTCTTCTCCAAGGCACATTTTATTAAAGTGTTTGGAAATGAATGACAAGGGAAAATTTTTCAAGGTAGCCGGGGGGGAAAATATATATATATAATATATATATATATATATATATATATATATATATATATATATATATAATATATATATATATATATATATTTTATATTTTTTAAATATATATATAAAGTAAAGCACATTAGGTCAGTCTTTTTCACCTGCTGGTCCACAGACCTCTGCTGGCTTGCCAGAAATTTCATGCTTGTCCAGGAAAAAGTTAACCACCCTGATGTTGTATGGAGATTATAGAGGATAGAGATTAGATGTATTTAAACAGAAAGAAAGACAACTTCATATTTAAAATTTTTTCTTTCATAAACTTAATTGTAAGCAAACAAAACAACCCTGAAAACTGGAGCATACAACTAAAAAAGAAGAAAACAGAAAAAAATATATGGAATACCACCGAATAGAAATGACAGAATTATAAAAAAAAAAAAATGCAGGCATCATATTACTGGAAAACAAAAAATAAAATACTAAAGAAAATCCTTATATATCAATAATTACCATGAATGAATATGGAATGAATAAACCAATCAAGAGGCACAGAGTATCAGACTGGACCAAAAAACCAAGCCCAAATATATGCTGCATGTAAGAGACACATCTAAGATTCAAGACAAAGTTAGACCCAAAGTGAAAGAGTGCAAAATTATTTTCCAAGCAAATAACATCCACTGAAAAGCAGGTGTATCCATACTTATATCCAGTAAAACTGATTTTAAATAAAACGGATTAAAAATACAAACCAGGACATTTTATAATGATGAAGGAGACACTATATCAAGAAGACATAACATTCCTCACTTTATATGCACCAAATCAGAGACCACCAAATATATAAAGCAGCTACTAACAGAACTAAAAAGAGAAAAAGACAAAAACACAATCATAGTTGGAGATCTTAATACTTCATTGACAACCCTAGATAAATCATCAAAACAGAAAATCAATATAGAAATATTGGCCTTAAATGACATGTTAGACCCAATGGGCATAGATGACATTTATAGGACATTTCATTCCAGAATACTAAACTATATATTCTTCTCAAGTGCACATGGAACATATTTCAAGGATAAACCATATGTTGGGTAACAAAACTAGCCTCAACTAATTAAAAAAGATTGCAGTTATACTAAGCATATTCTCTCATCATAATGCATTGAAATTACAAATCAACTGCATGCAAAAAAGAAATAAAAAAACATAAAAATGTGGAAATTAAACAACATATTAAAAATGACTGAATCAAAATAGAAATAAAAGGAAAGATCAAAAGATATATAGAGACAAATGAAAATGACATTACAACATATCAAAACTTCTGGGATGCAGCAAAAGTGGTCATAAGAGGGAAGTTTATATTATTACAGGTATATAGCTCAAGAAAAAAAGAAATCCCAAGTAAACAACATATTATTACATCATAAGTAAAAAGAAAAAACGCACACACACAAAAAACAAAGGCAACCTAAAGTCGGCAAGTGAAAGAACTTAATAAAAATTAGAGCATAAATGAATAAAATAAAGAAAATAAATTATAAAAATTAATAGAACAATAAACGGGTTCTTTGAAAAAATTAATACATCAGCAAACTCCTGGCTAGACTCACTATGGAAAAAAGAGAAATGCTTTATGAACAAAATCAGATGAAAAAGGAAAAATAACCACAGACATCACAGATATGTAAAAGATCATACTAGAGTGCTATAAAATACTATGTCATCAATCCAATAACCTAGAAGGAACAGATAAGTTCCTAGAACTACATAATTTTCTTAGATTCTTAGATTGGATCATGATGATTAGAAAACTTAACCAGATAGATAAACAATGAGAAAGTTGAAACAACCTTAATAAACCTTCCCAAACATAGAAGTCCAGAACCAGATGGTTCCTGGTATATTCTACCAAATATTCAAATAAGATTTGGTACCTGTCCTTCGCAAAATCTTTCAAAAATAATTGAAGATGAAGCAATACTCCTAAACACATTCTATGAGATTAACATAACCCTTATAGCAAAAATGGCAAGGACAACAAAAAGAAAATTACAGATCAATATTTCTGATGAATACAGATGCAAAAATCCTAAAATATACATTAGCAAATCTAATACAAAAATACATTAGAATCATCATAATAAAGTGGGATTTATTTTACAGGCACAAAAATGGTTCAACATATACAAATCAATCAATGTAATATTTGACATTAACAAAACAAAGGACATATCATATAATTGTATCAATAGATGCTGAATAAGCATTCAATATCCACAAATGATTAAAACATGCAATAAAATAGTTATAAAAAGAAAGTACTGTCTTTTATTTCATTTGCCTTTGGAGATAAATCAGCAAAGATATTGTTGTGATAGATGTCGGTGAACTTACTGCCTAAGTTTTCTTCTAGGATACTTATGGTTTCACAATTTACATATAAGTCCTTTAACCATTTTGAGTTTATTTTGTGCATGGTGTAAGTAGCTGTCCAGTTTTCCCAAAACCATTTGTTAAAGAGACCGTCTTTACTCCACTCTATGCTCTTACCTTCTTTGTCAAATATCAATTGTCATTAAAGATGTGGGTTTATTTCTGGGTTCTCTGTTCTGTTC
The DNA here is from genome assembly GCF_036850995.1 of Saccopteryx leptura. Classification (NCBI taxonomy): domain Eukaryota; kingdom Metazoa; phylum Chordata; class Mammalia; order Chiroptera; family Emballonuridae; genus Saccopteryx; species Saccopteryx leptura. The sequence goes on along the minus strand of NC_089516.1, from coordinate 57,674,151 downwards.
CATTGATCTATATGCCTGTTCTTATGCCACTACCAAGCTGTTTTGAGTACAATGGACTTGTAGTATAACTTGATATCAGGAAGTGTGATACCTCCCACTTTATTCTTCTTTTTCAAGATTGCTGAGGCTATTCATGTTCTTTTTTGGTTCCATATAAATTTTTGGAGTATGTGTTCTATATCTTTGAAGTATGTCTTAGGTATTTTATTGAATTTATAAATTGCTTTGGGTAATATAGACAGTTTAATTATGTTTATTCTTCCTAAGTATCCCTCAGTGGGTGAGTGGAATAAAAAGCTGTGGTACATATATACAATAAAATATTATGGGGATCTGAAAAAGAAGGAAATATTACCTTTTGCAACAATATGGAGGGACCTGGAAACTATTATGTTGAGTGAAATAAGCCAGGCAGAAAAAGATAAATATCATATGACCTCACTCATTTTAGGAATCCAAGGAATAATGAGAACTGAGGAACAGAATTGAGACAGAGGAGGGATCAAAGGGACCAGAGGAAAAGAGGACAAAGGAAAAGGGGATGATAGGATGGGATAATCCTGAAGGAAGGGGGAGGGTGCCATAAGAAGGGGGGCAAGGGAGATGCTGAGGGGAATAGAGGGGAGGGAGGATGCATTCAGGGTGACCTAGAATCTATGTAAACACAATTAATTAAATTTTTAAAATGCAAAAAAAGTACTTCAACATATAAAACCTAAAACAATAATTTACACAGAAGAAAACATAAGTACTAAATCAATGAACCTTGGTTTCAGAGAGGATTTTATGAATTTGACTCTAAAGGAAAATTAAATAAAGACTAAAATAAATGAATTGAAATTATATCAAACTAAAAAGCAAAAGAAACCAATAACTAAACAAAAAGGTAACCAACTAAATGAGAGATAATATTTTTAGACAGCTCTGACAAGGTATTAATATCCAAAATATATATAAAATTCATAAAACTCAATACCAAACAAATAAACAATCCCAATAAAAATGGGCAGAGGACCTAACAGACACCTAGTTTATGAAGACATACAAATGGCTCAACTTCACTAGCTATTAGAGAAATGTAAATCAAAAGTAGAGGGAGGCCCTGGCCGGTTGGCTCAGTGGTAGAGCATCGGCCTGGCATGCAGAAGTCCCGGGTTTGACTCCCGGCCTGGGCACACAGGAGAAGCGCCCATCTGCTTCTCCACCCCTCCCCCTCTCCTTCCTCTCTGTCTCTCTCTTCCCCTCCCGCAGCGAGGCTCCATTGGAGCAAAGATGGCCTGGGCGCTGGGGATGTCTCCTTGGCCTCTGCCCCAGGAGCTGGAGTGGCTCTGGTAGCAACAGAGCGATGCCCCAGAGGGGCAGAGCATGGCCCCCTGGTGGGCAGAGCGTTGCCCCCTGGTGGGCGTGCCAGGTGGATCGCGGTCGGGCGCATGCGGGAGTCTGTCTGACTGTCTCTCCCCGTTTCCAGCTTCAGAAAAATACCAAATAAAAAAAAGTAGAGGGAGATACCACCTCACATCTGTCATATTTGCTATTATTAACAAGACAGGTAATTAAAGTGTTGTAGAGCTTGTGGAGCAAAAGACACTCTTTTTCAATGCTGGTGAGAATGAAACCAGGTACAGCCACCATAAAGAACAATATGGTGGTTTCTCAAAAAATTATGAATAGAATTGCCAGATGACTCAACAATTCCTCAGTCTCCACCTATAAAGGTTGAAAACATTTGTTTGCAAAGGCATATTTACTCCCATGTTAATCACAGCATTATTCATGATAACCTAGACATAGAGGCAATTAAAGAGTCTTCAATAAAGAGACTCCATAAAGAACATGTAGTATATATACACAATGAAATACTACCCAGACATAAGAAAGATGAAACATAGCCATATGCAACACTATGGATGGACCTTGAGAGTATTATGCTAAGTGAAAAAAGTCATAAAGAGCTAAGAACTTTTATTTCAGTAATATTTGGCATATAAAATTGATGTTTTGAGAGATAGACAATAGTATGTTGGTTACCAGATAAATGAAAGGGGAAAATATACAGTGACAGAAGGGAGTTTAATTTTGGATGATAAGCATACAATAAAATATACAGATTATGTATGATAATATGACTTAAAAATTATGTAATCCTAGTAACCAATGTCACCCTATTAAATTTAATTTTTAAAAAGCAGTTTTTATTCTCCTGATTCTTTAATTTAGCAGTAATACACTTTATGTCACCAACCATGCTTGACTCAGCTGGCATGAATTTCTTATCTGAATTACCTACCTCAACTGTTGAGAAACAGGTAACACATACACACAACCTTAGATGTAAATAACAAAAATAAACAGCAGGTGGTAGGGTAAAGAAATAAGAAATAATCCCTGGCCATGGCCGGATAGCTCAACAGTAGAGCATCGGCCTGGTGTGTGGAAGTCCTGGGTTTGATTTTTGGCCAGAGCACACAGGAGAAGCACCAAACTGCTTCTCCACCCTTTTCCCTCTCCTTTCTCTCTGTCTCTTTTTTCCCCTCCCACAGCCAAGGCTCCATGGGAGTAAAATTGACCTGGTTGCTGAGGATGGCTCTATGGCTTCTGCCTCAGGCACTAGAATGGCTCCAGTTGCAATGGAGCAACACCCCAGATGGCAGAGCATCGCCCTCTGGTAGGCATGCTAGGCGGATCCTGGTCAGGTAAATGCAGGAGTCTGTCTCTCTGTCTCCCTGCTTCTCGCTTCAGAAAAAAAAAATGGAAAAGAAATTATCTCATTTTTTTTCAGTCTCCAAAGTGGAAAAAGCCCATTTTACTCATAGGGATAATTTACAAGATGTAAAATATACCCTGACATGTAAAAATGCCCATACATTCATTCAATTCATTGATTTTTTGGCCTTTCCCTGGAACAAGATTGTTTAGAGCAGGATATTGCATTTTTACATTCTGATATATGTTAACTAGAGCAGTTAAAATGACTAAGGGCTGGATGTGATACATACAATGACAGATAGTTGACAGAGACATCAAGAAAAGAAACAGTTAAAGAAAACTGCACTAAAACCACTGTATTCTCAGAATAACTCTGTAAATGCTGAATGTTATGTCCTAATATAAAAAACAAAAGCACAATGCAGAAAATAAACAGGTATGGGCAAAGGTAGGTTTATAATTCTCCACAGAGAAATAATAGAATTAATATAATAATTAATGTATTACTAATTAATAATTAATAGTAATTTAAGAATAAACCCAAAACTATAAAAAAACTGTTGCTCATCTTTGTAGTACTGCTAAGCCAATAAACAAATGAATAAGCATAAAACAACAAAACAATCCCAGGGAAAGGGAAATAATTACTTAGAGTTTCTGTAAAAGATCACCTAAAATGTCTAGTTTTCAACTGAAATTAGGAGATATGCAAAGTAAAAGGAAATGTATCATGTTAACTTGAATTCAAGAGAACTAAATCCTTTCAAGCTCATTTGATGAGGCAACCATTATCCTCCTTCCACAATGAGCTAAAGACACTAGAAAGATGAAAACTATAGGCCAATATCCCTGAGAAACATAGATGCTAAAACTCTCAACAAAATATTAGTAAACCGGATCCAGCAATACATTAAAATGATCATACATAATGATTAATTGGTATTTATTCTGCAGAGGAATGGTTGATACAATATTTGTAAATCAATAAATGTAATTCATCACACAAACAAAACGAAGGACAAAAATCACATGATTATATAAATAGATGCAGAAAAAGCATTTTAAAAAATCTAGCACCCATTTATGATAATAACTGAGCAAAATGGAAATACAGGAAACATACCTCAAAATAATAGAGGCCATTTATGACAAACTGACAGCCAACATCACACTCAATGGGCAAAAATTAAAAGCAATACCCTTAAAATTAGAAACAAGACAGAGGTGTCTCCTTTCACCATTCTTATTCAACATTGTTCTGGAAGTCCTAGACACAGCAATCAGATAAGAAAAAGAAATAAAAGGCATTTAAATCTGAAAAGAAGAAACAAAACTGTCATTATTTGCTAATGACATGATACTATACACAGAAAGACCTAAGTCTCAGCCAAAAAACTACTAGACCTGTTAAATGAATTTGTCAAGGAAGCAGGATATAAAATTCATATTCAGAAATCAGTGGCATTTTTATTCACCAAAAATAAACTGTCAGAAATAGAATTTAAGGATAAACTCTATTTCAATATTGCAACAACAAAAAATAAAGTACCTAGGAATAAATTTAACCAAGGAGGTAAAAGACTTGTACTCAGAAAATTATAAGACATTGAAAAGGGAAATCAAGGAAGATACAAATGAGTGAAAGCATATACCATGTTTATGGAAAGAAAGAATTAACATTATTTAAATGCCTGTACTACCCAAAGCAATCTATAAATTCAATGTAATTCCTATTGAAATACCAATGGCATACTTCAAAAATATAGAACAGATATTCCAGAAATTTATATGGAAGCCAAGAAAACAGCCAAAGAGCCTCAGCAACTTGAAAATGAAGAACAAAATGGGAAGTATCACACTTCCTGATATCAAGTTATACTACAAGACTACTGTAATCAAAACAGTTTGGTATTGGTATAAGAACAGGCATACAGATGAATGGGACAGAACAGAGAACCCAGAAATAAACCCACGCCTTTATGGGCAATTGATCTTTGACAAAGGAGGCAAGAGTATAAAATGGAGTAAAGACAGTTTCTTTAATAAATAGGGTTTGGAAAATTGGACAGGTACATGCAAAAAAAATGAAAGTAGGCTACCAACTTACACCATTCACAAAAATAAACTAAAAATGAATAAAAAACTTAAATGTAAATCATGAAACCATAAGCATCTTGGAAGAAAACATAGGCAGTAAACTCTGATATCTCTCATAGTAATATTTTTGCCAATGTCTCTCCCTGGACAAGTGAAATAAAGGACAAAATTAAAAAATGAGACTATATCAAATTTAAAGCTTTTGCATAGCAAAAGACACCATTAGCAAAATAAACAGACAACACACAGAATGGGAGAACACATACTTTACTACCTCTGATAAGGGGTTACAGTGGTTCCTTGTCTATCACTGGGGATTAGGTTTCAGAACCCCTGCAAAAGGTGAAAATCTGCAAAGTAGAGACCTTATATTTATTTAATTATTTATATATATTTAAGGCTTTAGAAATACTCCCCACACTTTTATAAACTTTACCCACACTCTTATAAACACTTCCTATGCTTATTTTACTGCAAAAATAATTAAAATAATAAATATATAAAATTACCTATATACAGTCATATCTCAACATATCATGGTTCACTTTTTGAAGTCTCACTGTATCCTGAATTATTAAATTATATAGAGCTAATTTCCTGTTGTGGATTTTTTGCTATATCACAAGATTTTGCAGTATATAGGTATTTTTATATATTTATTATATTAATTATTTAGAAACTGTTTTAGAGCATAAAAAGTGTTTATAAGAGTGTGGGAATAGTTAATAACAGTGTGGGAAAAGTTATAAGAGTGTGGGGAGAGTATGTAAAGCCTTAAAATATATATAAATAATAAAATAAATATAATGTAGCTACTTCATAGATTTTTGGCTATCACGGAGCGTTCTGGAACCTAACCCCTGCGATAGGTGAGGGACCACTGTCCCACAAAATTCTGCAATATAGCAAAAAATCCACAGGACAATATTATATATATACAATTTAAAAATCTGTGATACAGTGAGACCAAAAAAAGTGAGCCACGATATGGCGAGAGATGACTGTAATAGCCAAAATGTATAAAAAATACTTCTAAAACTCATCACAAGGACGGTAAATAATCTAATTAAAAATGGCTAAAGGGCCTGACCACGCAGTGGCGCAGTAGATAGAGCATCGGACTGGGATGCAGAAGACCCAGGTTTGAGACCTCGAGGTCGCCAGCTTGAGCATGGGCTCATCTGGCTTGAGCAAAAAGCTCACCAGTTTGGACCCAAGGTCACTGGCTCAAGCAAGGGGTTACTTGGTCTGCTGAAGGCCTGTGGTTAAGGCACATATGAGAAAGCAATCAATGAACAACTAAGGTGTCACAACAAAAAACTGATAATTGATGCTTCTCATCTCTCTCTGTTCCTGTCTGTTTTTCCCTGTCTCTCTCTCTCTCTGACTTTCTCTCTGTCTCTGTAAAAAAAAATGGCTAAAGAAACTGAATAAATACATCTCAAAAGAGGACATACAAATGACCAATAAGCATATAAAAATATTTAAAGTCACTAATCATCAGAAAAATGAAACTTAAAACAACACTAAGATACCACCTCACACCTGTCAGAATGGTGCTCATTAATAAATCAACACACAAGTGCTGGCAAGGGTGTGAAGAAAAGGGGACCCTCCTCCACTGTTGGTGAGAAGGCAAACTTATGCAGACACTGTGGAAAACAGTATGGCATTTGTTCAAAAATAAATAAATAAAATAAAATAAAAATCAAACTGCCTTTTGACTCAGCTATACCCCTTTTAGGAACATATTGTAAGAATTCCAAAACACTGATTCAAAAGAAGATTTGCACCCACATGTTTATTACAGCATTGTTTACAATAGCTAAAATCTAGAAATAGCCCAAATGGCCATCAGTGGGCCAGTGAATAAAAAAAATGTGGTACATATAAACAATGCAATACTACATTGCCATAAAAAAGAAGGAAATCTTAGCTTTTGCAATAACATTTATGGACCTGGAGATTATTATGCTATGTGAAATAAACCAGGCTGAGAAAGACAAATATCATATGATCTCACTTATATGTGGACTCCAGTAAACACAGTGAGCTGGGAAACAAAATAGAGGCAGAGGCAGGGTCACAGGAAGCAGAGGGACAGCAGCCAGAGGGAAGGAGGAAAAGGGGCCAGAATTAGAGAAAGTGAAGGGATTAGAGAAATTATAAATACATAACACATAGATACAGAGAAAAGGACAGCAAATCCCAGAGGGAAGGGGGAAAGGTTTTCAGAGAAATGGGTCAAAGGGGTATAATGCCAGCATGTTTTTTGGGGTAAGGGTATTACCAAAATATTGAGTGAGACACCTGAATTTATGCTAACACTATAAATTTAAAAATTTTAAAATAATTTACTCAGAAAAAATAGGGAATGACAATTTTTTAAAAAAATTAGTAATTTGAAAACAGGTTGGTAATGATAGCACTTTACAAAGAACAATGAGTAAAATGAAGGCAGAAAACGAAGTAGAGCCTTAGAGAAAAATGGAAAATCAGAACCACAATAAAATATGTATGATGGAAATACCAGGAGAGTATACAAGGAATACATCTGAAAAAAAATTCAAATCAATATGGCTGAAACTTCCTAAATAAGATGAAAAATATTAATCTATACATATTAAAAATATGTGACAAAGCCAATTTAGAATAAAAACAAAAAATAAGAGTGGTAGACAAGTATGTTTAATCTTTTGGCACTAAGGAAGAAAGGGAAATTTTTTTTAATTTTAATTTAAAGAATGTTGAAAGCAGCAAAGGAAAGCAACTCATTGCATACAAAGGATTCTTTGTATCTTAAAAATAAAAACCAATAAGGACAAATAACATCATAGTAATGGCAGTATGAGAGATATTCCTGATTTTTCCCCTTGAAATGTAAACAAAAGGAACAACTTGCCTGAAAGAGCTACATTCTGAATATACCAAAGGTGAAAAGGTTTAGTAGAGGACATTAAGATAAAACACCCTCATGGTCATCTCCAAAGAGAGGAGATGCCCAGACTGTACAGGTTTTTAACTTCAGGGCTCCAGAGAAGAAAGAAGCCCAGAATGACTGGGTTTTGCTTTGTTTTTCTGCCAGAGCTCTGGAGAGGAAGGAGGCTTGGACTATCTAGGTTTCTGTCTACAGGAGCTCTGGATAGGGGAGAAGTCTAGACTGGCTGGGATTTTCTCTGTTGTAGTTATGGGGAGGAAAAAAGTCAGAAGTGATTTGGTTTCCATCTGTCAGGAGGAGTGGTGAGACTGAGGGGCAGAGGGTGAGAAAATAAATCAAAGTCAGAGCAGAATGAGGGGTTACAGCCAGTGTTCCCACAATCTTCCTGCAGCCTGCAAGTGGCAGAGAGACAGAGAAAACCAAAGGGTGGCACCCCAGCCTCACAGACTCTACCTGCTTCACCTTGTGGGTACACAGAGTAGCAGACACAGACCTCTTCTGTAATTCTATAGAGCCACTCACTCCTCTGAACACCTGAGGTGCTCTCTGTCAGATCCCCTGGTATATTGAGATGTGGGGAGGGGCTCTTGGAGGCCTGAAATTGCCATTTCTAAAGCCCTAAAGTAAAAAAACCCTCACAATATGCCCCACCCACCAACACTACTGCAGCCCCACCTACATCATTATGACAGCAACATTTCAGCAGAGGTCAGACCAGGAAATTCACAGAGCTAAAACTTTTAATACAAAGACATCTAATGGAAAAAAACAAAACAACTTCTGAAAATCAAAATATTTTTTTTATTTTTAATCTTTAAAATTTTATTTTCTTTAATTTTTATATATTTATTTGTATTTTTGTGGGTGTTATTTTGGGGGTTTTTTTTTGGTTTTGCTCTTTATTTTTTGTGATCTTTCTTTTTTATTTGTCATTATTTTTTAAATTTTTCTATTTTTTTACTTTATTTTTGCATTTTTACTTCTCATTATTTTAGTTGTATTTTGTTAGATTTTTAACAATAACATTCTCAAATGCCATTGACTAAGAAGAAATCAAATGCAATAGCTGCCCATGACAGAGACAAAATTCAGAAAAAAATGCAATATATACAGAAAAAATTTCTAATCCCAAGGAAACTATGTAGTTTAATAATAAAAAATTCATATTTGACGTTCTGAAATTACTCAATTAAGAGACTATTAAATTTATCAAGATAAGAGAAAACACTGCTAGGCAACATAATGAACTCAAAAACCAAATTATGGAACAAAGTGAGTATTTCACCAAGGATATTAAAACTTTCAAAAAGAACCAAACAAAAATGAAGAACTCACCACATAAATTAAAAAAATGAGATAGTACATTTAGCTAATAGAACAAGCCAGATAAAGGAGAGAATAAATGACATTAAAGACAGGAAACTAGAGATGCTATAGAAAGAAAAGAGACAGTGACAAATTTAAGAAAAATTATAGAGCTCCACAAGAATTGTCTCAATCATCAGAAAGATCAGTATAAGAATAATGGGTATATCAGAAAAAGAAGAGAGGGAGAAAGGAATGGAAAAACCTATTCAAACAAATAATTGAAGAGAACTTCCAAAGCTTATGTAAATAGTTAGGGCATTGAATCCAAGAAGCAAACAGAACACCGAGTTACCTCAACCCAAACAGACATATTCCAAGGCATATCATAATAAAATTGATAAAATCAATCTTAAATAAAAAATCTGCAAGCCAGTTATGGAAAAGAAGAATGTAACATATAGAGGAATGCCAACTAGGTTATCATCATATTTCTCAGCAGAAACTCTACAAGCAAGAAGAGAATAGGCAAAATCATTTAAAGTACAGAAAGAGAGGAATTACTAGACAAGAATACTATATCTGTCAAAGTTTTCCTTCAAATATGAATAAAAAATAAAAATATTTGCACACATACAGAAGCTGAGGAAAATTATGACCAGAAAACTTCCACTGGAAGAAATAATCAATGGTGAATTTCAATCAGATACAAAGAAAAAACTATGCAAAACTACAAGTAAAAGCTCTAACAAGGTTATTATAAAAACAAGCATAAACAAAAATATAAAATGGGAGAAGATAAAAAATATGTAGTAACAAAGGATGATTGAGTGCAGAATCACTCAGAAGACAAAGAACTCTTGTACATACAAAACTTTTTCTCTTAATATCCTAATGGCCACCACCCATGAAAAAGCCACTACTGAAATACAGAGCTTAAAAAAAGAAGAAACTGGAAAGAAGTACAGAATACCACCAACAAAAACAACTGACAGAAACACAAAAGAAAAAAACCAAGTGATGCACAAAACAGAAGATAAAACATAAAATGACTATAGAAAATCCTCAAGCATTAATAACTATCTTAAATGTACATGGATTGACCTTATAAATAAAGAGGCACAGAGTAGCAGACTGGATTAGAAAGCAAACCCAAAAGTATGCTGTTTTCAAGAGAAACAGCTAAACTACAAGGAAACAGTAGACTCAAAATGGAAGGTTGGAAAATGATTCTCACGCAAATAATACCTAAAGAAAAGCAGGTGTAGCCATCCTAATATCTGACCATGCTGAGTTCAAGACAACAAAGATAGCCAGAAACAAAGATGGACATTTTATAATGATAAAGGGGACATTGTAGCAAAAGGACCTAACAGTCCTTAATATTTCTGCACAGAACCAGAGAGCATCAAAATATATAAGACATCTTCTAACTGGTCTAAATATAGAAACAGACAAAAACACATTTATACTTGGATACCTCCACACATCATTGGCAGATTTAGATATGTCATCCAAACCAAAAATCAATAATGAAATATAGGCCTTAAACAACACTCCGGACCAAATGGACATAATAAATATTTATAAGACATTTCATCCCAAAACTTTAGATTATACATTCTTCTCCAGTGTACATGGAACATTCTCAAGAATAGAATATATTATAGGCCCTGGCTGGTTGGCTCAGCAGTAGACCATTGGACCAGCATGTGGAAATACTGGGTTTGATTCCTGGCCTGGGCACACAGGAAAAGCACCCATCTGCTTCTCCCCCCTCCCACCTCTTCTTTCTCTCTATCTCTCTCTTCCTCTCCCTCAGCCAAGTCTCCATTAAAGCAAAGTTGGCCAGGGCTATGAAGATGGCTCCATGACCTCCATTGCAGAAGAGCAATAGCCCAGATGGGCAGAGCATCACCAACCTGGTGGGCATTCCAGGTGAATCTTGGTCAAGCACATGTGGGAGACTGTCTGCCGCCCCCTGCTTCTCACTTGGGAAAAATAAAATTAATTAATTAATTAATTAGAACAATAGAATATACATTGGGCCACAAAAATAACATCAATATATTGATGAATACTGAAATTTAACCAAGAACATTTATTGTTTGGCTGTTTTTGTTTTTTTTGTGACAGAGAAAGACAGACAGATAGGGCCAGACAGGAAAGAAAAGAGATGAGATGCATCAATTCTTTTTTGTGGACCTTAGTTGTTCATTGGTTGCTTTCTCATGTGTGTCTTGACAAGGGGGGCTACAGCTGACCGAGTGACCCTTTGTTCAAGCCAGCAATCTTGGGCTGAAGCTCATGAGCCTTGATCAAACCAGATGAGCCCACACTCAAGCGGCACCATGGGGTTTCAAACCTCAGTCCTTCACATCCCAGTTTGATGCTCTATCCAATGCACTGCTGCCTAGTCAGTCACCAAGCATGTTTTCTGATCATAAAGCTTTGAAATTAGAATTCAACTGTAAAAATGAAGTAAAGAAACCTGCAAAAAATGTGGAACTTAAACATCCTACTTCTAAAAAATGACTAGGTCAAAGAAGAAATAAAAACAGAGATCAATAGATACATAAAGAAAAATGAGAATGACAACACAACATATCAAATTTTCTAGGATATGGTGAAAGCAGAAAAAAGAGGGAAGTTTATGTTTTCAATCTTATACTGACAAAAATAGGATATCCCAAGTAAACAACCTAACATCACATCTTAAAGAACTAGAAGAAGTAAAACAAAGGCAATCCAATGTCAGCAGAAAAAATAAAGTAGTAAAAATTAAAGCAGAACTAAGTGAACTACAAAACAAAGAGAACTTTTGAAAAATTAATACAACAAACACCTGGTTCTTTGAAAAGATCAATAAAATTGACAAACTCTTGGCTATATTCACTAAGGAAAAAAGAGAAAAGATACATATAAACAAAATCTGGAATGAAAGAGAAAAAATTATCACAGCCATTATAGATATAAAAAGGATCATACTAGAATACTATAAAAGATTATATGCTACCAGATTTAACAATGTAGAAGAAATGGATTAGTTCCTAGAACTATACCATCATCTGGAATGAGTGATAAAGAAGTGGAAAACCTAAATAAATCCATAAGCAGGGATGGAATAAAAACATCTAGCAAAAATCTCCCCAAAAACAAAAGTCCAGGACCAGATGGCTACAATAGTGAACTCTAACAAAGACTCAAAGAAGACTTGCTACCTATCCTTCTCAAAATCTCACAAAAATAGTAGAACAAACAATACCCCTTAACACATTTTATGAGACCAATGTAACCCTGATACTAAAACTTGGCAAGGACACACAAAAAAATAAATCTACAGGCCAATATTTCTGATGAACAAAGATGCAAAAATTCTAAACACAACACTAGTAAATTAAATACAACAATACATTTTAAAAAGTACATTATGATCAACTGGGATTTATTCTAAGAGCACAAGGACGGTTCACATATGTAAATCAATCAACATAATATACCACATCAACAAAACTAAAATAAAAATCATAATTTTCTCAAAAAATGCAGAAAAAGCATTCAATAAGATACAAAATTCATTTATGTTAAAAAACACTCAATAAACTGGGTAGTAAAGGAAAGTACCTCAACATAATAGAAGCCATATATGACAAAGCATCCACCAGTATCATACTACATGGTGAAAAACTGAAAGATTTTCATCAAAGGTCAGGAAAAAGACAAAGCTGTTCACTCTCTTTACTCCTATTAAACATGGTACTGGAAATCATAGCAAGAGCTATGTTCATTAGCTTTGTTCATTAGATTCCACATATGAGTGAAAGCATATATTATATGGCTTTCTCAGCCTGGCTTATTTCACTTAGTATAATAATCGGCAGGTCCAATCTAATAAACAAAGTGAACTGAGGAACAAAATAGAAGCAGAGGCAGGATCATAGGGACCAGAGGGATAGCAATCAGAGGGAAGGGGATGAGAGGATGGGATCAGAGAAGGTAAAGGGATTAGTGAAACTATATATACATAACACAGAGATATAGATAACAGGACAGCAAACCCTAGAGGGGAGGGGGAGGGAGTGAGGGGGAGGGAAGCAAAGGGGATATAAAGAGGAACACAGGAGTGGAGGGTGAGGGAGTTATATTCAGTGGACACTTGAATCTACATAAAAACAATAAATTAAAATTAATAAGAATTAAAAAATTCATAATCTCCAGGTCTATCCATGCCATTGCAAAAGGTAAGATTTCTGTCTTTTTCATGGCCACATAGTATTCCATGGTGTATATGTACCATAGTTTTTTTAATCCACTTGTTTGCTGACTATGTACTTTTATTGATCATTGTAACGGCATTAAATTTAATTTTCTAAAAATAAATGAACAAACAAGAAAAGCCAACAAAATCAAATAGATACAGAGTACACTATGGTGGTTACCAGATGAAAGGACAAGTGATAGGATAAGAAACAGTTAAGGAGTTCAAAAATCAGAAGACAATTTGACTTTGGGTGATGGTCACACAATACAATAAGCAGATCTTGTATCATAAAAATTTACACTTGAAAGGTATATAAACTAATTAACCTATGTCATTCTAATATATTTAATTTAATTTTTTTAAAAAGCAAACCTAAAATTTATGATTAAGAGAATTAAATTCATAAACCACCATTTGAGGAAAATATATGCAAACCACATTTCTGTCAAAAGAATTGTAATCAGAATATATAATAAATTCTGAAAATTCTACAATAAGAAGTCAAGAGACCAATAAAATGTGAGAAATTTTAACAGACACTTCAACATAGAATATTGTAGATGGAAAATAAGTACATAAGGTGATGTTCAATATACTTAGAAAATAAATAAATTCAATTTTAAATCAAAATATAATAAATATACAAAATTATAGAATGGGTAAAAAATGTTATTTCCATGTGTCAGTGATAATTTGGGCAACTTTTTCTTTCATGGAAACACAAAATTGGACATTTATTCTGAAAAGCAGAATTTTTTTTTTAGTTTCTTTTTTTTCTATTTTTTTTTTCTACCACTCAGACTGCATCCTCTCCCTCTTACTCTCCCAAAGGAAGAGAAGAACGATCATCAATGGCAAAAGGCAGTTGCACAAGCAACACCAAGAGCCGGCTTCACGCTCAGGAGAGAACACTACAACTCCTCCTCGTGGTTTCGGGTACTCTACATGATCAGAGAAACTTCTCTAGTAACAAACTATAGAAATGATCCCTGAAAGTATAGTCTTTTTTTTTTTTTTTTAGTTTCTTAGCAAACATAAACTTTGTATACATATAGCAATCTCACTCTAGTTATTAAACTATTCATATTTAAATATAACTTGTCCTCACATACAAGGAAAACAAACAAAAACTAAAAATCATGGCTAACAGTATAGTGGTTAACACAGGGAAAGTGGGTTTACACAGCTTTATTCATAATCACCAACAACTGGAAATGACTGGGATTTCTTTCACATTTGACCTAGTAATAAAAATTAGGAGAATCATGAATTTATTTTGAATGCATTTTGCTAAATGAATGGAACCAAACCAAATAGAAACATATTGTGTGAATTTATTTGTACAATCTTCTGGAGAAGACATATTTTATTTTTAGCTGGGGGTGGGGAGACAGACAGGGACAGAAAGACAGAAAGGGAGAGAGATGAGAAGCTTCAACTCTTTGTTGCTGCACTTTACTTGTGCATTGATTGCTTTCTCATATGTGCTATGTTCAGGGGTTCCAGCTGAGCCAGTGGCCCCTTGCTCAAGCAGGCAACTTCCGGGTATCAAAACTGGGTCCTCATCATCACAGGTTTATGCTCTATCTACTGTGCCACTGTCTAGGCAGGTTGTAAAAGACACATTTTTAAGAAAGTAATACAGAGCAGAGGTTTCTAACAGTTAAGCTAAGGTAGGTTTACTATAAAAGGGTGGTATAAGGTAATTTGTGGGGTGAAGGGACTCTTCTTTATCATGACTATGGTAGTAGATACAGTACTATATGCATTTATCAAAACTCATGGAATCACCCATGATAAAGAAAGAGTCTAATTTAAATTTATTTTAAATGCTTATTTTTTCCCAACAGAGACAGAAAGACAGAGGGACAGACAAGGACAGACAGACAGGAAGAGAGAGAGAGATGAGAAGCATCAAGTCTTTGTTTTGGCACCTTAATTGTCCATTGTTTTCTCATATGTGCCTTGATTAGGGGGCTACAGCAGAATGAGTGACCCCTTGTTCAAGCCAGTGACTGTGGGCTTCAAGCCAGCTACCTTTGGGCTCAAGCCAGACACCATAGGGTCATGTCTATGATTCCATGCTCAGGCCAGCTATCCCACACTGAAGCTGGTGAGCCCGCACTCAAGCCAATGACCTCAGGGTTTTGAACCTGGTTCCTCTGCATCCCAGTCCAATGCTCTATCCACTGTGCAACCACATGGCCAGGCTTTAAATACCTATTTCTTAGGATCAGTATCACGAGAACAAAATCCTGTCACTGACACTCTAGAATTTAGAAGGGCCTTGGTGTATGGGGCTGTTTTGTAGACAAATTCTTCACAGATTAGACAAGTAAACAACAACCAAATATTCAATGACTCAAAATGAAAACAAGTAAACTCTTGAAATGTGAATCCAAATCACTACATATACTATCAAAAAAAAAAAAAAAAAAAAAAAAAAAAACGGTCTCCAAAAATACATATCAAAAAATAAAACAAGAAACATAAAATAAAAATAAAATCAAACCACAATCTGATCATACTGTTATCAGAATCATTAGACATTTGGTAAAGTGGTCATGACAGTAGAACCATTTCTCCCCTCTTGTAACTAATCCTTTTAAATAATTAAAATAGATAAGTCAGAAAAAAACTAAGAACTGTATGATTTCACACATAGGTGGGATATAAAATCGAGATGCATGGGCATAGATAAAAGTGCAGTGAGATTACCAGGGAGAGGGTATATGGGGAATGAGGAAGGATGGGGGAAGAGTGTGAAGACAGGGAAAGAGTGTGATGCAAAATGATTTGACTTTGGGTGATGGGTATAACAATATAATCAACTATTCAAATATTATAGAAATGTATACCTAAACCTATGTACTCTTACTGATCAATGTCATCCTGATAAATTTAATTTTTTTTAATTAAAAAAATGAAGTATTGTGATCCATACAACTTATTAATATAGACAAAATACCACAAAAACTCATTTCTACCATGATCAGAATTAATGGAAAGAGGCACCATCTTATCTTCCTTTGTCTAACACCAAGATGTAAAATCTGTATCTTCCTTCACAGACTCCTCTCCACTTTAGATGACAGCATCCAAGAATATGATCCTTACCATATCTAAACCCCTCCTCCACAGAATAACAAGAGACAAATAACTTTTTTAAAGTAGCAAAATAAAATTATATCAATGAGGAAAAGTTTTTCTGAGTATTATATATAAACCCTAAAAATTGATAACTTACAGAAAATACAACGGTACTGAGAGAATGGAGATTGATTCTATCTCTTACCTCGTACAGGAATTTGCTCAAATAATGCCTTCTCTGAGAAGCTTGCTCTGATCACTATGTTTGAAATCTCTACCTCTCCTCCTATATGGAGCACTGCACAATCCTAAGTATACTTAATTATTTTTCCATAGTACTTTTGACTATTTCCCATAGTTCACATTCAACTCATTTGCTACTATTGTACATTTGTACTGACAGTATATCAGCTTCTTAAATATAGTAAGTTTTGTCTGTCTTGTTATGCTATTATATTGGCAGCACCTCACTGATTGAGTGGTATACAGTATATACTTTGTGGTTTTTCAGTTGAACAGTGAAGTGAATATTTCATATAATCTGAGCACCCAGGTCTATGACCAATCTGAGGTGTTTTGTTTTTTTTTTGTTGTTGTTGTTTTGTATTTTTCTGAAGCTGGAAATGGGGAGAGACAGTCAGACAGACTCCCACATGCGCTGGACCGGGATCCACCCGGCACGCCCCCCAGGGGCGAAGCTCTGCCCACCAGAGGGCGATGCTCTGCCCCTCCAGGGCGTTGCTCTGCCGCGACCAGAGCCACTCTAGCGCCTGGGGCAGAGGCCAAGGAGCCATCCCCAGCACCAGGGCCATCTTTGCTCCAATGGAGCCTTGGCTGCGGGAGGGGAAGAGAGAGACAGAGAGGAAGGAGGGGGGTGGAGAAGCAAATGGGCTCTTCTCCTATGTGCCCTGGCCGGGAATCGAACCGGGGTCCCCCGCACGCCAGGCTGACGCTCTACCGCTGAGCCAACTGGCCAGGGCCCAATCTGAGGTTTTTAGATATCCTGTACAAATATGAGGCCTGTGTAAAACCATGTTGAAATTCCAATAAATCATGAACCAGATGAACCTGTTGCTCTTATGAACACAGTGGGATTATATTGTTGAGTGTAAAGAGAAGAATGTCAAGAGAGTCTTGGTATTGTTTAAATTAGGAAATTTAAGAAGAATTTAATGAAGGCTATATCCCCAGTGCAAGTCCCCTTCTAATTGGGTATATATCTTTATATTAAAGTGTTACAGAACATGTAAAGACTTCTTTGGAGAAAAGTTATTCTCAGGGACTTCATCCACCACAAAAGTTGAACTTGTTGGGCATTACTCTATTCAGGAAGGTGCACTTCATAATATAGTACTATATGAATGGCATCATCCTAAATAGGGCATTGCACACAGCAAGGCTGCAGGTGGCTCCTTTGCCCAATCCACCCTACAACAATGTAGTCTTTCTCATACCTGTACAATTCCCCCAACCATAACATAAACTTCATCATTCTTACATAAGTACTTGGAATTCCTACTTACTGCCCTTCAACTTCCATTTCTTTCTTCTTGCTTTATGTATCCTTGGATGGTTTTCATACCCAGGAGAGAATAAGCTTCTTCTTGGTTTTTCGTTCTCATTAAAAAAAAAAATCTTTATTCTCTATAACCTACTGTTTCTCAAGTTGTTAGGAACTACATAATAGAAATACCTGCTTTCTCCCCAAAAATAAATCAATCCAATTCTCCAAAAAAAAATGCATATAACAACCCCACACTCTTTGGTACCCTCAAGTTCTTTCATCCCAAATCCATATAACTTTAGTGAAAACACACTAAAACCATTAGAAAGTGCAGCAGACTTCAGTCAAGGGTAGAAACATTGAAAGGAAAGAAATTCCATTTTTTTGTATTTCTTTAAAGGAAACTAACACCGTTCAATTCCAAAAGAGATATGAGCTTAAATCCCAGAAATGTACTCTTTTCTTCCTTTCAGCTCTAGCTTGTGTTGGCTTCTGATCAGTGTTGTGGTTGTCAACAGTATATTTTACCACTTCTCAATTATGTGACACAGGTACCTAGTATTCTAATTTTCCAATGACCAACTAAATCTGATAGAAGATGATAGAGAATGTGTAAAGGTAATAAGAGATCACGAACAAATCATAGTCTAAGAGAAAAGGAGCCAAGTTATGCAAATTCCACAGAGGAAGAAGAAAGAGAATTTGGAAATACACTTCTGGCTAAGTTAATTGCCATAAAAAGAGAACTAAAAAAAGACTCAGGGGAAGGACATTTAAACTAGACTTTCCCTGATTCTCTTTTCTTTTGATAAACTAAATATTAAGTTAACTACACATTTCATAAAACTTAAAATTTTTACATCCTGAAAAATATATCTGAGCCATGTATGACCCAAGTATCTTTTTTGTGATAAGAAGTGTGTTGTGTCTTTATGTACTAGTGTTTTTTTGTTGTTTTTTGTTTGTTTGTTTGTTTTCTGTATTTTTCTGAAGTTGCAAACTGGGAGGCAGTGAGACAGTCTCCCACATGCGCCCGACCGGGATCCACCCAGCTTGCCCACCAGGGAGCGATGCTCTGCCTATCTGGGGTGTTGCTCTGTTGCAACCAGAGCCATTCTAGCGCCTGAGGCAGAGGTCATAGAGCCATCCTCAGCGCCCGGGCCAACTTTGCTCCAATGGAGACTTGGCTGTGGGAGGGGAAGAGAGAGACAGAGAGGAAGGGGAGAGGGAGGGGTGGAGAAGCAGATGGGGGCTTCTCCTGTGTGCCCTGGCTGGGAATCGAACCCAGGACTCTTGCACGCCAGGCCAACACTCTACCACTGAGCCAACCGTCCAGGGCCAATGTACTAGTGTTTTTTATCTATGGAGGTTCATCACAGCATTATTCACAGTGGCCAAGACATAGAAACAACCAATGTGTCCTTCAATAGAGGATTGGATAAAGATGTGGCACATATACACATTGGAATGCTACTCAGACATAAGAAATTATGACATGGTGCAATTTATGACAACATGGACCTTGAGAACATTATACTGAGTGAAATAAGTAAATCAGAAAAAGTTAATAACTGTATAATTTCACACATAGGTGGGATATAAAACTGAGACTTGTGGACATAGATAAAAATGAACTGGTTACCAAAGGGAAGAAGGTGCAGGGGAGGGGGGAAAAGAATGGAAAGAAAGGGTGTAAAGAAGGACAAATATAAGGTGATGGCAAAAGATTTGACTTTGGGTAATGGGTATACAACATAATTAACAGTTCAAGTGCTATTGAAATATATACCTGAAACCTATGTACTCTTATTAATCAATGCCATCCTGTTAAAGTTAATTTTCTAAATAAAATTTAAAACTTAAAAAAAAGGAATTTTCTTGTGGACAAAATTCCAATGGCCTCTTTCAGCTGTGACAGTCTTTTTGACTGTTCCTTATTTTTGACTCAGCTGTGTCCTACAGTCAATTATCACCATATCCAAATGTAATGGGACAGCAAGATGCTCCCCTCTATGGAACAAAGAAAAAACAGATGTATTTCTTCACCTTTGTCTTTAGACAGACTAAAAATTCATAAAATTCTTTGAAATTGATAGTTCAATACTGATCTTCACTTATATTACACTTGAGTTTTTATTCTACCAGAGAGCTAGAAAGAAAGATTAAAATAATCTTTGCTTTCCAAGTTTCTTTCTCTTTGTGAGGTGAAAGACACTTACTCTGACCTCCAATCCCACTGATGAACCTAATATTCACCTCTGATATTTCTAAAATGGTATCTACAATAACAAGCTATGTCTTTTGTACTTCTCATTTGTGATTTAATACCTTTATGACATTGTCCATGTGTAAGGAGATATAATTCTCCTGATGACATATTTTCATTTGTTCTCTCACTTATGAGAAAGAAGTCTATTCCCTACATTTTCCCTCTGTGCTCACTCATTATTTCCTCTCAAATATTCCCTCTTCTGTCCTTAAAATTTTTTATTCAAATGTTGAATCACCAAGTTTATTATTTAGAGACCTGAGTCTCTAAATATTCCTTTGAATATTTTAAATGTATTCCTTTTTTCAATAGGTCCTTTGAAATAGGTTACCATATTTCCTTCAGCACCAACTTCCCATCAGACTGAGACCATATATAAGACACTATGATCAATAATAAAATCCAATGTTCATCAGTAATATGTTTATATTTCATGGAAATATTACTTCTGTTTAGAAGTTGTACTGTAGCCATGTTTGGAATAAGTTTATTATTTGTGTCATCTTTCCCTACACACCTTCCTTTTTTTTCACACTTTCCTTTTATAAACTCACCATGACCATCCCAATGTCAAACAAGAATTCCTACATATTCCAGAACATTTATATACAAACACATTCACACATAAATTATCACACATCCTCAAAAATAAAAACACAATTAAACCTGAGAAAAATATTCAATGTTATCACGGTCACAGCCAGCACATATTTGGAGAAGTGAGACATTTTGTTGAGGGAAACCCTTAGATCATGTGAAAGAAGAGAGAAGATACTATAAGTAGTAGGCACAAGTTGTACATAGGTAATAATATTAGGAAATAAAAATAGAGAATTTTAATTTCTTTTGTTTGCAATCAAAATTTATGCCAAGGATTAAAGTGGGGATAAAACATGTGACAACTGAAGATGTAGAAATACTGAAAACCCTCATTTTCTATAACCATTTATTTGGTTAAAGAAGGCTTACCTTTTCATGAGCATCAAGATTCTGTCTATATACCTAGACAAGAATGTAAAATTTATAACTCGAGTCCAATGCACTGTTCCAGTTGTGCAGATGTTCTCCAAGTACTGACTTTCTTCTTTCTCTTTGTCAGTACACAAGGTTATGAATATAATTCCAAAGGTAAATAAAAGATAAAAGGCAATATTTATTACCATCAAGAGTTTTAAACTGTGATTTCTACTTGACCACCCATCTTTCACATAATAACTAAAAAATAAGTGAACAAGGAAGCATACATTTAATACATCAATAAAAAAGAATTGAAAACTATATAATAGACAGAGTTTCATTTAGCTTAACCATGCTTAAGCCCCGATACTTTGGTGACTTCAAATACAATTAAAAGTGAATAAAAAAAAAAGAAAACATTTGGATTCACAGAGAAAAAAGTCAGTAAAAATACAGAAGGACATCATAACTATATATCATGTTGTATTCTCATATGCACAGTTTCCTTTTTAACAAACGTCTAAATCCCACAAAAACATACAAATATTTTTTCATGGGCTCTCATTCTTTATATCTTACTCATTATAAGGCATGTACTAGGGTCCCCTGATGTGGCTCACCACTGAAAGGATGGTGTCTTGGCTCAAGGAAGAACTCAGTAGTCACACCCTTTCTTCTATGAACACCACCTATGTTGTACCTGTTGTGTATTACTTCATTCCAAGATGTGCCAAGCATAAGTTTAACCACATGGATGGCCCATCTTGGAATGGAGTCCTACACATAGAATAGCTAAAATTGGTGCTCCTAGCCATACTCAAATACTGTTCACCATGCAATTTCAATCAGTACCCCAAAACCCTCAGTCCATGAGGGATAAGAAGAATATACTATGAAATATGGACAACCACCCTACTCTCCTCTATCTCTATGTTTTATCCTTCTTTGAGTTTATATCCCCTTGCCTACTGTGCTTTTAATGGGACAAACTTTAAGATTGAGAAAGAATAAGATTTTCTTCCTTTCTCTCTTCCTCTGGGACCTAGAATATTTGCCAGCATTATTCTGCTGAATTTCAACTTAATATAGTTGACACATAAAAAGCAATTTAAGCCTGACCAGGTGGTGGTGCAGTGGATAGAGCATCGGACTGGAATGGGGAGGACCCAGGTTTGAAACTCCTAGGTTGCCGACTTGAGTGCTGGCTCACCAACTTGAGTGCGAGGTTGTTGGCATGAGCATGGAATCATACACATGACCCCATGGTCACTGGTTTGACACCAAAGGTCATTGGTTTGAAGCCCAAGGTCGCTGACTTGAGCCCAACATAGCTGGCTTAAGCAAGGGGTAACTCACTCTGCTGTAGCCCCCCAGTTAAGGTACATTGGAGAAAGCAATCAATGAACAACTAAGGAGAGCAAGGAGCCACAACAAAGAATTGGTGCTTCTCATCTCTTTCTCTTCCTTCCTGTCTGTCTTTATTTGTCCCTTTCTCTGTCTCTCTCACTGTTTCTGTCGCAAAAAAAAATTTAGTTTACATTCCCCCAAAGTCAGTTTCTTAGTAGAAAAGACCACTATACTGACCCATTTTACCTAAATATTGCAGGCCAGGTAAAGCACTATTAGGTAGAGAGCTGAACAGAACTTCTTCTTTCTTCCTAATTTGAACCTTCTTTATATAACCACATGAGCCTGACTTGGGCATCCTTTGCTCAAAGACAGAGGACTGAAGTAGAAGCAGCAGCAGCTATGCACTTCATTTAGGAAAACAAAGAAGTTTCCCCTTTCTAGTCTTTTCTGTGCTCAGCCTCAGGATGCTTTGATATTTTCATCATAGTATTTCACCTTGGAACCAAATAATGAATCATTGTCTACCCAATAAAATTATTCAAAATACCTCAAAACTTTATCTTGAATTTATTGAAATCAATGTAAAGGGCTAGTTATATTCCACTGCAACATTTACAAATACTACCTTTCCTTTCTATATATTTCACTTACACACCAAAGTTATCTTCTGAATTGCCACTTAGTCACCACAATAAAAATTAAACACCTTACCGTCAAGCCAAGTACCATTTCTTCTTTTCATCTTTTGTCTCCTCTTTCACCATAACTTCAAAGAAGTCATGACCACACTGTGGCACATATAAAAGTAGCTAAACCTGAAAACTCAGAGAAGACACAGACACAGAACCACTCTCCACTTCCTTAATATTCAGGGTCCAATTAGAGAAGAGAAACAACACAATAATTTGAACAACAAATGTAAAATATAAGAAGTTATTGACTAAGAAGGGAAATTTGAGTAATGAGAACTGGCTAGTATAAAGTAAAGACAAATTTAAATATAGTAATACTTGATATAGCATTATAGAAAATATATAGTAGCCACTAACCATTAGACAGCATCTGGCCCATATTGGTGGTTTCTGCTCAGTTTGTTGTTGTTTTTCTTGTTCATGTTATTTTCCTGGCTCCTGGTATGACAAGTGGTTTTTCTATTAAATAGAAAGTAGACATTCAAAATATTAATTATATAAGAGATGTTTGATTATATTAACTCCTTTTTGTTACTATTCTTAATAGTAAGGCCTAATAAGTATATATGTTCAGCTTCCCACTAGGACCTGCTGACCACACACTAGATAAAGGAACACTGACTCACACTACCTTTTTTAAAACACCTGGGATTGAAGTAGTTTCCTTCACCTCAGCGCCACTGACATCATCTCAGAAAAAGTAGAGCACTAACTCACATGACCTAATTACCTCCATATAAGAATATAAAATCTGACAAACATTAACAACAAAATGATCAAGGCTGGCATCATCAAGCCCCATTTTTTCTACAGAGAAAACAAGTGGAAATAAAAACATCATGTTTAGCTGTTGTTTGGTAAGGGTGGAAGCGCAGCTCCCCACTGGGCCCCATCACCCCAAAAAAGGGAAGAAAAACAGAGTGCCAACTAGCCCTGCCTCCCTCCACTATCATTCTATCTCTCTGATGTCAGGAGTAATTAGAGGCTGAGCTCCCTATTTGGCTCTTGATATTCTCCAATAAAAGGGACTAGAGCTCCTTGGATAAAGGGCTAAGTCTAGGGATGGGGAAGGCAAATTATAAGACCAACCTGGGGTATCTTATAGTACCAGAAGAGTTATAAAGTGTTCAAAAAAATGAGAACTTGTCAGAGGGAGACAGGAGCCAACCTAAAAGAGCTCCCAATGACCAAATCTGGAACAATAGTAGCTACAGAATGAATGATGCAGTATTTGATTTTAACCCAAAGTATAAAGTGAATATATATGAAATATATATGAATCCATATTAATACAAATAAGTGATTTAATAATCCTACAAAGAAACTGGGGAGAAGATACAGATCTTTACAGAATTATTCCAAATAATACATGTGTGCCTTTGCAAGCAGTGTCATTTATTCCCCTTTTATCCCTTCTCCCATAATCTTTGAATAGGGCCTTTACATAGCACCAGACTTTTAAATAATAAAGTATGGAAAGGGAAGCTATATTTACATTTTAGTGAAGATATCTGACAAACATTAACAACAAAATGATCAAGGCTGGCATCATCAGTGAGGTTACATATATGTAAAGGACCACCTGATGAAAGAGCACTGCATCTCTGTATTATTTTTTTCTCTTAAATTCAGTATGTTGAGTCTAATCTTGAGGAGGTAAAATCATACTCATTCAAATTGAGCATAGATAGAAAGGTACCTTATTAGTAGCCCTCAGTACTATGAAGGTCATAGAAAACAAGGAAAGACTAGGAAATTGTCACTGATTGGAGAAGATAGATAGAAAGATTAAATACAATGTTATATGCTGGATTAAATCAGAACAGAAAAGGGGCATTAATGGGACAAACTAGTGAAACCAGAATAAAGTCTGGAGCTTAGTTAATAGCAATGTACTAATATTGGTTTCTTAACTTTTAGTAGCATATCACAATAATAATGAACTATTAACAGTAAAAAGAAACAAACTGAGTGAGGGATATATAGGAACCCTCTCTATTACATTTATAACTTTTCTGTAAATTTAAAATTATTATGAATTAAATGTTTATTTTTTAATTAAGTGAAATATTTTGAAAGAAGATTGGAAGAGTCAATACTGTTTAGATACCAGTTTTTCCCAATTTTGTCTATAGATTCAAAGAAATGTGAGTCAAATTTGCCTGCTGTTTTTTGGTAAGAATTTACCAACTGATTCTTAAATCTTTATGGAAATAGATCTAATTCATTGAAAACAAAATATAACCAAAATAATCTTGAAAAAATATAACACATCTGCAGATGGCAGACTATTCCATGCTAAAATTTACAATAAAGCTAAAGTATTCAAGAAAAATACAGAGATTCATCAAAAAAAAAAAAATGTTAAAAAATAAACCCATAATTGTACAGCCAATTTATTTTCACAAAAGTTGCAAGAAAAACCAATGATAAAGGGCAAGTCTTTTTAATAAATGTTAATGTAAGATTTAGAGATCCTCTGGTATTATATAAACCCAGTGGGCTTGCAAGACTAATCATGCACCTAAATATTAAAGTAAAACAATAAAGCTTCTAAAAGAAAACATTGTAATCATCATTATGATCTTGGAGTAGGCAAATGTTTCTGAGACCGTACATAGAAGCATAACTAAATTTAAAATAAAATATTGACTTTAAAAAAATGTTCATCACCTTCCCTAATGCTTGTAGAGAATTCTACGAATGACTGTTGCAACATCGTGCTGTTCAGAGTGTGGTCTGTGAACCAGCAGCCTGAGTATCATTTAAAACTTGTTAGAAATGCAGGCTCTCAGGCCCCATTCTTGGCTTGCTGAATTTTGACAGAATTTCCTTGTAATTCTTGAGCACAGCAAAGTTCGAGAAACTCTGTGTAAATTTTTTTTCATTAATTTAAATTCCATGCTGCTCAATCAACATTATTTGGATAAATGTTCAGAACAAAGAGTAGGATAAAATATTTTATTGTATCCAGAATATATATAACATTCTTACAACTCAAAAAAAAGATAAGCACCTCAGTAAAAATAGCAATATGTTTGTATTGTTACCTGAAAACCAAAAAGATATTGTCAATAATCACAGGAAAATATGATCAAAACCATCAATCATCACAGAAGTGCCTATTACAACTATGATCAGATACACATGCATTAGACTACCTAAAGTTAAACAGACTGACAATGAGTAAGTGTCAGCAAAAATGTGAGGCAAGTGGAACACTTGTGCGTTGCTGGTAGAAGTTTAAGTGGTATAACCATATTAGAATATTATTTGGCAGTTTCTTATAATGTTAAATATTCACCTACTGTATGATCCAGCAATTCAAGTATTATGTATCTGCTCAAGATAAATGAACAAAATCAGAAATTAATAGAGAAGACAATTCAAATTACAAATTCTGACAGTTATTCATAATATATAAATACATTTCAATGTACAAGTACACTTTAAAGCACCCTAGATTATAGTTCCCTATCAACTATCAATCATCTATCATCTATCTATCTATCTATCTATCTATCTATCTATCTATCTATCTATCATCTATCTATCTATCTATCTATCTATCTATCTATCTATCTATCTATCATCTATCTATCTATCTAATCTATCTCTATCTATTTATCTATCTATCATCCATCTATTATCTATCTATCTATCTATTATCTATTTATCTATCTATCATCCATCTATTATCTATCTATCTATCTATTCGCTATTTATCTATCTATCTCTTTTTTAATTTGGCAATGTTTTACAAGGCTTCTCATTCAAAGGAAGACAACATGAGATATGATGCTGTATAACTGTGATCAAAGGAGAAAGTCAATCTACATATATTATGTAAAATAAATCATCTTCTAAAAAAGTGATAGAGAAAAGATGATGCAGAAAGAATGTTGGCCAAGATTTTCTGAACAGTTGCCTCCATTTTCTGAAATGGCTTTCCAGTTTGCTTCCTAATATGTATGTTCTTACAGTCAGGCTTTTTGTAAAACATACCATTTATTTAAAGAGTGATATCACAAATGTTTGAACAAGGTGATCAATGTATAATAACATTCTCCAAGGTTTAGGAATGGAATTATCTTACAATACAATATTTTTAATTCCACAGCTAGATCTCTGGGAACATGAAGGGCTCAGCTATTAGGTTAAAACCAAAAGGTTTGTTTCTCTACTGTATAATTTGTTTATCATTGATATCAATATAACCACATGTTAAAAAGGCTTTAAAATATATAAAAATGTAATGGGAAAAAAAGAGGACAATAATACAAATGAGCAAAAATGCCAACAAGTTTTGACTAGAACATCAAATTATACATGAGAATGCCAAAGGATGAAAACATTTTTCTATTTTAATTTTATTTTTATTTAGAAAATTAAATTTAACAGAGTGACATTGATCAACAAGTGTTCATAGATTTCAGGTAAACATCACTACATCATTTAAAGAGTCGATTATGTTGTATATCCATCACCCAAAGTCAAATCAGTAGTTTTTGTCACCTTATATTTATCTCTATTTATATCCATCCCCTAAACCCCTGCTTCCCCACCCTTACATCAACCTTCCCTTGATAATCACTGCACTCCCATCTATGTCCATGAGTCTCAGTTTTCTATCCCACTTATTTGTGAAATTAAAGCTTTTAGCTTTTTCTGATTTACTTATTTCACTCAGTATAATGTTCTCAAGGCTTATCCATGCTGTTGTAAATGACACTATGTCATCATTTCTCTTTTTTTGTTATTAAAACGTATTTTTTTTAAACTACATAGAGTAAACATAAATTATAACCTTGATTCATTAGCTACCTTGATTCCTTTTCAACCCACTTGTATAAGTGCCTACTTCCACACAACTTTACTTTTTTTAGTGGAAAATCAACAGGCTTTGGGCCAATATTTCTTATGGCTGAGTAGTATTTCATTGTACAATATATATATATACCACATCTTCTTTATCCAATCCTCTATCAAGGAACACATTGGTTGTTTCTATACCTTGGCCACTGTCAACAATGCTGCAATGAACTTGAGGGTGCATGTTTCTTTACATAACAATGTTTTTGAGTTTTCAGGGTAGATACCCAGTAGAGGGATGCTAGGTCATAGGGTAGTTTTATTCTTAATTTTTTGAGGAATCACCATATTTTTTCCATAACTGTTGTACTAATTTATATTCCCAAAAGCAGTGAATGAGGGATACTTTTCTCCACAGCCTCTCCAACACTTGTTATTAACTGTTTTGTTGATAGCAATCTATCAGGTGTGAGGTGATATCTCATGGTAGTTTTTTTTGACAGAGAAAAAGAAAGAGTCAGAGAAGATGGCTAGAAACAGAGAGATATAAAGGGAGGAATATGAGAAGCATCAATTATTTGTTGTAGCTTTTTGTTGAAGCTGCTTAGTTGTACATTGATTGCTTTCTCATATGTGCTTGACCAAGGGGCTGCAGCAGAGTGAGTTTCCAAACAGATTCAAAAAACAAAACATAACAAAACCACAAGATAAAGCTCCATCAAGAACACAATAAAACCAAATTTAAACTGTGATAACAAAAGCTAAAAAAAAAAAAAGAGAGAGGATGGAAATAAACAGTAGCAAAGGATGACGAAGTGCAGAAACACTCATAAGATAGGGTACTATAATATATATGGTAGGCACCCTTTTCATTACTTAATGGTAACCACCCTTGAAAAAACTACCACAGAAGCACATGACTTAAAAAAGGTAGCAACAGAGGAAAGAAGTATGAAATACAAACAAACAAAAACAAATGATAGAAAAACAAAAGAGAAGAATCAAACAAGATATAAAACTAACAGAAAGCAATTTATAAAATGGCAATAGGGAACCCACAAATGTCAATAATTATACTAGCCTGACATGTGGTGGCGCAGTGGATAAAGTGTCGACCTGAAAATGCTGAGGTCGCCGGTTCGAAACCCTGGGCTTGCCTGGTCAAGGCACATATGGGAGTTGATGCTTCCAGCTCCTCCCCCCTTCTCTCTCTCTGTCTCTCTCTCCTCTCTAACAATAAATAAATAAATAAATAAACATTAAAAAAATAATTACACTAAATGTACATGGATTAAACTCACCAATAAAAAGACACAGAGTAGTAGACTGGATTGAAAAAGAAAATCCAACTGTATGCTGCCTACAAAAACATATCTAAGCAACAAGAAAAAAAATAAATTCAAAGTGAAAGGCTGGAAAATAATACTCCAAGCAAATAACATCCAAAAAAAAGCAAGTGTACCAAAACTCATATTTAATAATGCTAACTACAAGACAGAAAAAAATACTGGGAGACAAAAATGGTCATTTCATAATGATTAAGGGGACACTGAATCAAGAAGATGTAACAATCCTTAATATATATGCAGCAAACCAAGGAGCACCAAAATATATAAGACAGCTACTTATTGACCTAAAAACAAAAACTGACAAAAATACAATCATAATTCGAGACCTCAATACACCGCTGATGGCGCTAGATCGTTCATCCAAACAGAAAATCAATAAAGATATATTAGCCTTAAACAAAACACTAGAGCACCTGGATATGATAGACATCTATGGGACACTTCATCCCAAAGCGACACAGTATATATTTATCTCTAGTGTACATGGACCATTCTCAAGAATTGACCATATGTTGGGCCACAAAAATAACATCAGCAAATTTAGAAAAATCAAAATTGTACCAAGCATATTTTTTTATCATAAAGCCTTGAAACTAGAATTCAACAGCAAAAAAGGGAAAAAAATAACTCACAAAAATGTGGAAACTAAACAACATACTTTTAAAAAATGAATGGGTCAAAGAAGAAATAAGTGCATAGATCTAAAGAAGAATACAGACAAATGAAAATGACAGCAAAAGCAGTGATAAGAGGGAAGTTCATATCACTTCAGGCATATATGAACAAACAAGAGAGAGCCCAAGTGAACCACTTAACTTCACACCTTAAGGAACTAGAAAAAAAAGAACAAAGACAACCCAAAACCAGCTGAAGAAAGGAAATAATAAAAAATCAGAGCAGAAAAAAATGAAATACAGAACAGAAAAACTGTAGAAAAAATTAATAAAACAAGGAGCTGGTTCTTTGAGAAGATCAACAAAATTGACAAACCCTTGGCAAGACTCACCAAGGAAAAAAGAGAAAGGACTCATATAAACAAAATCCAAAATGAAAGAGGAGAAATCATTACAGACATCATAGATATACAAAGAATTATTGTAGAATACTATGAAAAACTGTATATCACCAAATTCAATAATCTAGAAGAAATGGATAAATTCCTAGAACAATACAACCTTCTTAGACTGAGTCATGAAGAAGCAGAAAGCCTAAACAGAACAATTAGCAGGGAGAAAATAGAAAAAAACTATTAAAAACCTCCCAAAAATAAAAGTCCAGGCCCAGATGGTTATATTAGTGAATTCTATCAAACATTCAAAGAAGACTTGGTTCCTATTCTACTCAAAGTCTTCCTAAAAATTGAAGAAGAAGCAATACCTCCAAATACATTTTATGAGGCCAACATAACCCTCATACAGAAACCTGGCAAGGATGGCAAAAAGAAAGGAAACTACAGACCAATATCTCTAATGAATACAGATGCCAAAATACTATACAAAATACTGGCAAATTGAATACAACAACATATTTAAAAATAATACATCATGATCAAGTGAGATTCATCCCAGAATCTCAAGGATGATTCAACATACAGAAAACGGCTAACGTAATACACCATATCAACAAAACAAAGAACAAAACCCACATGATTTTATCAATAGATGCAGAAAAGGCAACACAATTTTATGTTCAAGACACTCAACAAAATGGGTATAGAAGGAAAATATCTCAACATGATAAAGGCCATATATGATAAACCATCAGTCAACATCATATTAAATGGCATAAAACTGAGGACTTTCCACCCTAAATCAGGAACAAAAGAGGGTTGTCCACTCTCTCCACTCTTATTTAATGTGGTGCTAGAAGTTATGGTCAGAGCAATCAGACAAGAGAAAGAAATAAAAGGCATCCATATTGGAAAATAAGAAGGAAAGGTATCACTTTTTGCAGATGATATGATCCTATACATCAAAAACCCCAAAGACTCCACAAAAACATTACTAGAAACAATAAACCAATACAGTAAGGTCACAGGATACAAAATTAACATACAAAAGTCCATAGCCTTTCTATATGGCAACAATTAAATATTAGAAAACAAACTCAAAAAAATAATCCCCTTCACGATTGCAACAAAAAAAATAAAATACCTAGGAATAAACATAACAAAGAATGTAAAGGACCTATATAAAGTAAACTACAAAGCATTTTTAAGGGAAATTGAAAAAGATACAATGAGATGGAAAAATATTCCTTGTTCTTGGATAGGAAGAATAAATATAATCAAAATAGCAATATTACCCAAAGCAATATACAAATTTAATGCAATTCCCATCAAAATTCCTATGACATTTTTTTTTTAAATGGAACAAAAAATTGTCAGATTTATATGTAACTATAAAAAAACCCGAATAGCCATAGCAATCCTAAGGAAAAAGAATGAAGCTGGGGGCATTACAGTACCTAATTTCAAACTATATTATAGGGCTATGACAATCAAAACAGCATGGTATTGGCAGAAAAATAGACACTCAGACCAATGGAACAGAATAAGAAGTCCAGAAATAAAACCACATATATATGGTCAAATAATTTTTGATAAAAGGGTCAACAACACACAATGGAGAAAAGAAAGCCTCTTCAACAAATGGTGCTGGGAAAACTGGAAAGCCACATGCAAAAGAATGAAACTCGACCACAGCTTGTCCCCTTGTACTAAAATCAATTAAAAATGGAACAAAGACGTAAATATAAGACCTGAAACAATAAAGTACATAGAAGACATAGGTACTAAACTAACGGACCTGGGTTTTAAAGAGCATTTTATGAATTTTACTCCAAAGGCAAGAGAAGTGAAGGCAAAGATAAATGAATGGGACTACATCAGACTAAAAAGTTGTCAGCAAGAGAAACTGACAACAAAATAATCAGACAGCCAACTAAATGGGTAATAATATTTTCAAACAACAGCTGAGATAAGGGCCTAATATCCAAAATATACAAAGAACTCATAAAACTCAACAACAAACAGAAAATCCAATAAAAATATGGGAAAAGGACATAAGCAGACACTTCTCCCAAAAAGAAATACAAATGGCCAATGTAGCATCCACCGGGTACGAGAACAAATGTTGGAGACTTTCAGGAGTTAAGATGTTACTTTATTGGCCAGTTTAACCTGCGCAGGGGCGAACTCCCGAGATGTCCAGAGACACCTTGCCCCCAAGGAGCTGCAAATGGGAGCCACGCCTGGAGCTTACAGCCAGGCCCTTATATATCCTAAGTGAGCAAGCATAGACAGAAGCAGATGTGGCAGTTTAGCTATTGGCTAGGGAGGTCACATGCAGCATAGCAACAGGGGCCGGCATAGCAACAGGGGCCGGTTTTAGCTTAGTGGCGAATTTCAAACCTAAACTTCTGATAAGGGTCTCTGACCTTCTTTGTTCCCAGCCTCACAGGAGCCATATCAGCACTTACTGTTCCTGCAATAGTTACACTCTTTTGGCAGCTCCAGTACTCCCTGAATCTAACATTCCCCTATCTCTTTTGGGCATAAATCAAACCCTTGATTCTTTATCATTGGGGAGAATGGTATAAGGCTGGGGCTCATGAGAATTTTCTACTTTACCTGTAGCTATAAGCTAATTGGGTCTTATACACTGGCTAGTGATTAGCCTACTACGCCTCTCACAATGGTCAGCAATGAGCTCAGGGGGAGAGGGGTATTTATAGGTGAAACCTACAAGGTTACAATGTTTTCAGCACATTTGTACAATATCTTTGCAAAAGTACACAAGCACACACTGTTTTAAGATAATAAACTATTGATACTTTCCTGCAATATCGGCAGGGCTGATACACAAGGAACGTGTCCTGCCTTGTATTTTTCTTCTTTGTACTAACTTTTTACAACTTGCACAAACCTTTTGCAACTTACACAAACCTTCTGCAACTTACATAAACCTTTAACTTTTATGTACTTTCTTATCTAGAAATAACTGGCCTTCATAACAACTTGCTTTTCTTTTTTCTTTTTAAAAGTACCTCTATACTTTATACTTTTTATTATTAAAATTATATAATTCTTTTTTAGTTAAAACTTTTGATTTAAAAATCTTTAACCTTTAGTAACAATTAAGTTGACTTTCTTTTTATCCTAGTTTCCCTTTTCCTAAAGCCTGATTAAAAGAGTCCTTAGTTAGTTCCTCTAGGCATTAGCCATGCGTGGACCAGTTAACTTCTGGTTTGTGGCTGAAGCAGGGCATGCTGTCCTTCTCAGGGTCAGTTTACAAGGGTTGGCAGGGTCAGTCTTCGCTGTCCACAAAGGTGTCTCTGCTGGGACTGCAAGCTTCAGCCGGCTGCGGTGGACCCAGGCGGGTATGCCTTCTACCTTGGCAATAGTGGGGGTGCTCAGGATCATGGTGTGTGGACCCGTCTACGTGGGAGTCAGTCCTTGGGTGGTGTACTTCTAGAAGTGCCTCTTGGACAGTCTTTGAACAGTTTGCTGAGTAACCTGTAAAACCTTCTTATGTCCTACTTTCTACAGCACAGACGTATCCCTTGATGGGGCCGGGAAGCCTGGCAGGCTTTCAGTTCAATGACCTTTCTTTCTACTCTGGAGCAGGGCCTGCAAGGACTTGAGGAAATTATGATTAGAAATCTCTAGTTCCCCTTTGGTCAATCGAGGTACAAGGGGCACAGGTTGCCCAAATAAGATTTCATAAGGGGTCTATTTATTGAGATAGGGGGTACATCTGGTTCTAAAAAGGGCGAAAGGGAGGAGCTCAACCTAGTTTTCACCAGTCTCCCCTCTCAGCTTAATTATAGTTTCCTTCAGAATCCTGTTCATTCTTTCTACCTGTGCTGAACTTTGGGGCCTATAAATGCAATGCAATTTCTAATTAATACTTAACTTAGTGGCTAATTCTTGAGATATCCTGGATATGAATGCAGGTCCATTGTCTGATCCTAGGGCTAGGGGAATGCCATGTCTAGGTATGATTTCCCTTAATAAGACTTTGCAGACTGTGGAAGCAGCCTCTCCTCACGTGGGGAATGCTTCCACCTATCCTGAGGTGTCTAATAATACTAGTAGATACTTATAACCTGACTTCCCAGGTGTCATATCTGTGAAATCTATTTCCTACAGTTCTCCTGGAGCTTTCCCCTGATACCTCATAAAGGGGGGTAGCTTCTTATTCTGTGCATTTACTCTGGCACAGATGCTGCACCTCGAGACAATGGAGTGGACAATATCTCTGATGTTGGGCCCTACATAATACTTCCTACTATTTCTCTTACTATTCCCTGGGGTAAACAGAGCCGGGAGTCTGGAAGCTCTATTTCTCCCTGCTGATTTTTCTTCCCTTTCAACTGCATTTCTTCCTGCTCTTCTTCTGGGGAATATCTAGGATCCGGAGGTAGCGTTGGCTTAGGCAGCAATGGCAGAAGGCTTTCTTGTGGCCTAGTGGCTGCCACTCTCTGGTGTCCTTTGCAGTGGATGATTGCAACTTTGGTAGGTAGCCAAATGGCGTTTAGGAGGGCAAGAATTTCATTGCGATTTTTAATGTCTTTCCCCCTGCTGTCTGTAAGGCTCAGGTTAGTCCTATTAGCTCTGCCCTTTGTGCAGATGTTCCTGCGGGCAGTGCTTTCTGCCACAGGACCTTATTTTCCATGGCCACTGCTGCCCTTGCATGTCGCTGTCCATCCTTAATAAAACTGCTCCCGTCTGTAAAGAGGGTCAGGTCTGCCTTCCCATATGCTTGATCCCTAATTCCGGGCGGGAGCCAGTCACTGTGTCAAGGATTTGTTTGCAACTGTGGACCAAAGTGGAGTCGCTGGGTTCAGGGCAGCAGTTTTGAGGAACTGAACAGATGGAGGGTTCAGCAGCTGAGCCTGATACTGCACTAGCCACACATTAGATAGCCACTAGTCAGGAGGTGCTCGCAGCACTTGCTCTACGTAGTGCTCCTCAATGACTTTGATGTCCTGCCCTAAAGTTAATTTACTAGCCTCCTTGATTAGTATGGAGGTGGCAGCAAGTGCCCTCAGACATGTTGGCCATCCCGAGGCTCCAGGATCAAGTCTCTTGGACAGATAGGCGACAGGCCTCTTCTACGGCCCAAGTTCCTGGCTCAGTACCCCTAAGGCTACGCCTCCCTTTTCTGCTATAAATAGCTGAAAGGGTTTGGCCAGATCCGGCAGGGCCAAAGCTGGGGCAGCTACCAGGACCTCTTTCAGTGCTTGGAACGCTTGCTTCTTCTTATCTGTCCATGTGAACTGCTCTTCCTTACCCCTGGTCAGTTCGTGCAGGGGTTCAGCTAGTTCTGCAAAGCCTAATATCCACAATTGGCAGTATCCTACTGCACCTTGGAATTCTCGTACCTGTCTCTTGTTAGTAGGCTCAGGGATCTGCAAGACTGTCTGAATTCACTGGCTGGATAATGTCCTTTGCCCTCCCTGTAAGTTATAACCCAAATAACTTACAGTTTGCGTCACAATCTGGGCCTTCTTGGTGAAGACTCGATACTCCATTCGCCCGAGATCTTGTAGCAGGTCCAAGGTAGCTTCCTTACACTCTCCTTCATCCTTGGCAGCTATGAGGATGTCATCCACATACTGGAGCAGTACGATTGACGGATGGGAGAAGCAGAAAGCCTGCAGATCTTTGCTGAGGGCTTCATTAAAAATGGTGGGGGAATTCTTAAACCCTTGTGGTAGTCTGGTCCAAGTGAACTGCCCCACTAGTCTATTATCTGGGTCATTCTATTCAAAGGCAAAGATCCCTTGGCTCTGAGGTGCCAGGGGAATACAAAAGAAGCCATCCTTCAAATCTAGGACAGAATAATAGGTATGGGTTGGGGCAATGAGCTCAGTAAGGTATACGGGTTGGGCACCGTGGGATGAATAGTCTCTACCTGTGCATTCACCTCCCGCAAGTCCTGGACCGGACGATAGTTTTGGCTCCCCGGTTTCTGGACAGGAAGCAGCGGGGTGTTCCAGGCTGATTGGCACCTTCGAAGGATGCCTGCCTCCAGCAGGCGTTGCAAGTGCCGGGTGATTCCCTGTTTAGCTCGGGCTGGGACTGGGTACTGCCTGATCTTAACCAGTCTAGCAGTGCTAAGCAGTTGCACCAGGACAGGCGGTTGGTGAGCAGCTAAACCTGGGGGGTTGGTTTCCGCCCAAACCTCAAGTACCCAGGCACACAGGGCATCTGGAACCCCTTCCTTGGCCTCCTGTCAGAAGGTTATGGTGGCCTGAAGTTTCTGCAATAAGTCCCTTCTAAGCAGTGGGTAAGGGCAGTCTGGAATGACTAGGAAAGAATGGGTGATGGTGCCTCGACCTAAGTCAGTAATTCTTGTGGTGGCCTATGGGTAGGCTTCTGCTTTGTCCGTTGCCCCTCTTAGTAGTTGTCTTCTGCATCTGGCCCTGTGGTTTCTTTAGGACTGAGTAGGTGGCTCCCATGTCGACTAGGAAGTCTATTAGTTTTCCTTCGACTGTTAAGGTGACCATGGGCTCCTGGGAGCTGGCAGGAATGGAGCCCTGGCCCCGTCAGTCTAAAGTTTGGAGCAAGACCTCTGGGCCCTGTCTTGGCCCTTGGCTGTTGGTCTTTAACCTTGGACACTGTCTTTTCTAGTGCCTTTTCTCTTTACAATAGGCACATTGATCTTTTGCTATTCGCCGTCCCTGGCCCTTTTGCTGTCCCCCTTTCCCTTTGGGAGGAGGTTTCTGGACAGTGGCAGCAATCAGAATTTTGGCAACTTCCTTCGCCCTGCCAACCTCCGGATCATCCCTATTGACATACATCTTCTGGAATATCTCTAATAGCTTGCTTCTATTCTCTCCCTCGAACCCCTCAATCTTCTGAAGCTTTTTCCTAATATTGGAAGCGGCCTGAGTCACAAAGGCTATATT
This sequence comes from Saccopteryx leptura, assembly GCF_036850995.1. NCBI lineage: Eukaryota > Metazoa > Chordata > Mammalia > Chiroptera > Emballonuridae > Saccopteryx > Saccopteryx leptura. The sequence goes on along the minus strand of NC_089516.1, from coordinate 57,636,904 downwards.
TACTAGTCTCCTGTTCTCTTCTGCCTCAGGATCTAGAGGGGTATATACTCTATAAGCCCCTATGAGTCTCTCTAGAAAGGCTGCTGGGGATTCCTCTCTTCCCTGGATGACTTCACTTACTTTACTAAAGTTGGTTGACTTTCTAGCTGCTGCCTTGAGCCCTCTCAACAGAGCCCGGCGATACTGGAGGAGCACGTCCCTTCCCCCAGCGGTATTAGGGTCCCAGGTAGGAGGTTGAGACAGAAGAACGTCTTCTATTTCACTTCTTCCCTCCTAAGTTTCCCTTTCTTCTCCTAATACTGCCTTAGCTGCTGACAATCATCCCATGTGGGCTGATGGGTCCTAAAAATGGTCTCAAGGAGAGATATTAGTCCCTGAGGTTTCTCAGAAAATGGGGGATTCTGATGTTTCCAATTGTATAAATCACTAGTGGAAAAAGGCACATAGATGAGGCGAGGAGGTGCCCATGGGCCAGCATCTGGTGCCAGCGGCGCCTCCCGGAGGAGGAGGCAAAATGGCTGCCCTCCTGGAGGAGGAGACAAAATGGCTGCCCTCCCGGAGGAGGAGACAAAATGGCTGTATCTACCCACACATCCATATACAGGTATTGGTCTGGGTGGGGAGCCCTATAGACCGTGGCTCTGACAGCAAACAAAATTGGAAGGTCAAAAGTGCCCTCTGTGGGCCGTCCTACATTAAATGCAGGCTATTCCAGCTGGCTCAAGGTCGGGAGGAAACCTGGACTTGGCTGCGGACCTCCGTACCCCTGAGCCCTCTTCTGGAAATCAGAAAAATTCTTCAACAGGCACTCGAGCAGGGATCCTGGCACAGACTCCTGTTGTCCCATCCTAGATGAATCAGGAATAATGAGAAAGGGTAGGATACAGGCAACACACATTATTAACACAAGGAACACACTTGTCTCTCTCACACTCAACTCAGTCATTTGAGCTCAGACAAAACGCAGCACAGTGCAAAACGGATTCCTAATGTGACCGGTCACTCCTAAAGTTAACAAATCCAAATATCCAAATTTCAGAGAGCGGCATCCCGCTTCTGAAAGCCCTGGGTGGATTACCGGCAGCGTCCTACCTACCACCTCAGGATTGTGTGCTCCGGAGCCCAAAATCAAACCAAATGAGGATCCTCCGTGAATACTTACTCAGCTCGAGCTGTCCTTCCAGTCTCCAACCCAAAACTCCGCCAAGGGATATTCCTGGGCGAGCCCCCAAAATGTAGCATCCACCGGGTACGAGAACAAATGTTGGAGACTTTCAGGAGTTAAGATGTTACTTTATTGGCCAGTTTAACCTGTGCAGGGGCGAACTCCCAAGATGTCCAGAGACACCTTGTCCACAAGGAGCTGCAAATGGGAGCCACGCCTGGAGCTTACAGCCAGGCCCTTATATATCCTAAGTGAGCAAGCATAGACAGAAGAGATGTGGCAGTTTAGCTATTGGCTAGGGAGGTCACATGCAGCATAGCAACAGGGGCCGGCATAGCAACAGGGGCTGGTTTTAGCTTAGTGGCGAATTTCAAACCTAAACTTCTGATAAGGGTCTCTGACCTTCTTTGTTCCCAGCCTCACAGGAGCCATATCAGCACTTACTGTTCCTGCAATAGTTACACTCTTTGGCAGCTCCAGTACTCCCTGAATCTAACAGCCAACAGATATATGAAAAGATGCACATCTTCATAGTTATTAGAGAAATGCAAATGAAAACTACAATGAGATATTACCTCACACCTGTTAGATTAGCTATTATTAACAAGACAGGTAATGGCAAATGTTCGAGAGGCTGTGGAGAAAAAGGAACCCTCATTCACTGTTGGTGGGAATGTAAAGTAGTACAGCCATTATGGAAGAAAGTATGGTGGTTCCTCAAAAAACTGAAAATAGAACTACCTTATGACCCAGCAATCCCTCTACTGGGTATATACCCCCAAAACTCAGAAACATTGATACGTAAAGACACATGTAGCCCCCTGTTCATTGCAGCATTGTTCACAGTGGCCAAGACATGGAAACAACCAAAAAGCCCATCAATAGATGACTGGATAAAGAAGATGTGGCACATATACACTATGGAATACTACTCATCCATAAGAAATGATGACATTGGATCATTTACAACAAAATGGTGGGATCTTGATAACATTATACGGAGTGATATAAGTAAATCAGAAAAAAACAAGAACTGCATGATTCCATACATTGGTGGGACATAAAAATGAGACTAAGAGACATGGACAAGAGTGTGGTGGTTACAGGGGGTGGGGGGCTAGGGGAGGAAGAAGGGAGAGGAGAAGGGGGAGGGGGAGGGGCACAGAGAAAACTAGATAGAGGGTGACAGAGGAGAATCTGACTTTGGGTGATGGGTATGCAACATAATTGAATGACAAGACAACCTGGACATGTTTTCTTTGAATATATGTACCCTGATTTATTGGTGTCACTCCATTAACATTAATAAAAATTTATTTATATAAAAAAAGACTTAGAAAAATGAACTCTGAGCTTACTCCACTGCACCTGTGTCACTGTTTCTTAAAACCTAATTTTTACTCTTTTGAGACAGAAGATTCCACTTAATGGATGGATTGCATTGCAACTCACAGTTAAATCCTTAAGTAAAATATGCTTTAGTTTTTAAAGGGTTGGTTTACTGCTTTAACAAGAAAATCTTAAGGTTAGAGGTAAAATTTTTGCAAACAATACATAATCAAAAATTATTATTTTCCCTGGCCAGTTGGCTGAGTGGATAGAGTACTGGTTCGGTGTGTGGACATTTCGGGTTTGATCCCTGGTCAGGGCATGCAAGAGAAGTGACCATCTGTTTCTCTTGCCTGCCCTCTGTGTTTTCTCTCCCTCTTCCCCTTCTTCAGCAAGTGTCTCAATTGGTTGGATCATCAGCCCCAAAAGGGGGTGGATTCCAGTTGGGGTGCATGTGGGAGTTTGTTTCTCTGTCTCCTCTCCTCTCACTTAAAAAAATCATTATTTCAAGTGAAACATTGACCTTGAACATGCAATGCAACAGGAATTTAAAGTATTAATTAATGTTTAGTCATTTTTCCAGAATATTTGTTGATTAGTAGAGAAGTATTCATTTATTGCTCAAATAACTACAGGGAGTTCTCAACCTTTAGAAAATTCAGAAGCATGTTGAGCCTTGTATTTCAAACCTTTTAAAGTATTATTTTAAGAAGCTATCCATAGCAAAATTTTTCATTAGAGGAACAGTTTTTGACCATGTACTGTAATTGACTTTAAACAAAAATATGAACAATAATTAGCTTATCTGCAGAACACCAATAAGCCATGTCAAAAAAAAGAAAAAATAAATAAGCATTATCCATGTAGATTTTCTATATAATGTTATTCATTTTATTTTTCATATCCACCTTATCTAAAAAGAATCCTAGCCTGACCTGTGGTGGCACAGTGGATAAAGCGTCAACCTGGAAATGCTGAGGTCACTGGTTCGAAACTCTGGGCTTGCCTGTTCAAGGCACTTATGGGAGTTGATGCTTCCAGCTCCTCCTCCCTTATCTTTCTCTCTGTCTCTGTCTCCTCTCTATCCCTCTCTGTCTCTCTCTCTCTCCTCTCTAAAAATGAATAAATAAAATAAAATAAAATAAAATAAATAAATAAAAGTTTAAAAAATCCTAAATAAATAGGCAGATAACAAATGTTTGTTGAATGTCAACTATGTGCTTAGTTCTAGGACAAGTGTTATAAATGCAATGGCTAACAAAACATAGATGGTGTCTCCTATTATTGAGCTTACAACAACCTGAGAGAAAAAGAGATAATTAAAAAAACCCACAAGTATATTAATCTAGAAATAAATGTAACATAACAATAAGTTACTTGAAGGAAATAGAGTATGCAGGGGTAACAAATGGATGGAAATCACATTTAAATGATTAAGAAAGAACTCCATTGATACTGTGGAGCTGAACATGAATGACAAGGTGAAAACATAAGGTTCAATATGGAGCAACTGTAAGAGAAAAAAACATGATTTCTTTTTGGGTGAATAGAATAATACCAGTAAAAATGAAAACTAAAGGAATACAATAGTAAACAAAGTTCCATCCTTATCTTTGTTGAACACATTGTCCTGCAAGGGGTACTGACACTTATCTGATAATTACCAATAATGATGAATATGTTGGTCAGGTACTGTAATAGAGTTATAGGAAACTTTGGAGACAAAAAACAGCATAGAGTGCCAAACCCAGTTTGTCGGAATCATGAAAGTCTTCTTTGAGATAATAATGTTTAAATCTCTGAATTAGGAGTCAAACTAATATATTTCGTACATAATAGAAAAGATGAAACATCTATAGGGAATTCTGAAAATGTCAATGCAAGTATAGTATAAGATCTCAGGAAAGAACTACAAAGTAACTGCAAGGTAAAACCTATGGCTCATGATCATCTTACTAACACCAAAATTCTGGTAATAATTTTGCTTTGGTAGAAAATAAACACATTGATTGACGTTAGTCAAAAGACTACTTATATTGTTAATACTCTCATTATAATTAATTTATCTTTAATTATTAAAAAAATTTTCAAATATAGAAATATCTCTCAGGATTAGCTACATTTTTAAAACATTTTTTGTCAGACTCTCTAGGCTATGAAAAGTAATTTGGAGCATTTCCAAAGAAGATTACTCTACATATGCAGGCACCATGATAACCATACAAATTATTTTTTGCTTTTTGTCTGTCTTTAATAGTCTTTTTTTAATTATCATAAAATTTACATAACATAAAGTTTTCCATCTAAGCCATTTTAAGTGTATAATTCATTGACATTAATTACATTCATGTTAGACAAGTATCACTACTCATTTCTAAAATATTGACATCACCCCAAAAATAAACTCTATAATTATTAAGCAATCACTCTGCATTTATCACTCCACACAACCATTGATAACTTATAACCTGTTTATGTTTCTATGAGTTTTTCTATTCTCAATGTAAAATGTTTTTTTCTATTATAGGAAGGTAAAAACCTTTCACTAATAAAAAGATTAAAACAGTTTTATTGATACATCTGTGAACACTAATTACACAGTTATTTGATCAACTGTCAAACCTAAGTATTAATAGTGATATTTCCAAATACTTATTTTATACTCAATATAAGAAACAAAAGACAATAAATATACAATGTATAATGTAATAACAGAAAGGAAAGTTGAGATTTAGATTGAACTACACTTAATCTGGCTCTGCAATTTACAAAATACCTTTATGTACTTAAGAAAATTATTTCACTTCTCTGAATTTTCTTTTATCATATGCATAATGGATGAAGTTGCTAATGACTGTGAAAGGGGAAAATAATAAATTGATCTTTATGGATTAATTTTAAGCTAAAAATAAGGCAGAGGAGTTAGTGATAAATTTGGTCATCTAAATCTTTCTCAATAAAGTTTAATAATATATAATGTTATTTACTATTTAATGTCTCTCAAAATGCCCAAGAATTTTAACTGTAACTGGGTCAACTACACTTCCTGATAAACGCTTTCTATCATTTTCTAAATAAAATATCTTTGATACATAAAAATATTAAAGTTAGGATGCATAAAAATTGAATTACGATTTCTTATTTGATTGTTTCTATGTTTGTTTTATGACTTTGTCTAAGTAAGCCATTTTTTTTGTAAAATGACCACAGTCTCACAGAATATTCTAATCACTATATAAAGTAATAAAATGCTAAAACTTGTTTAAAAAGTTGTTTATTTTGAAGACAAAAATATTGTATATTATGTACTTAATGCAAAAATTTAAACATACGACAACTTGGTTTATAATACAAAAAATTAAGATATTATAACTGGTGCATATTGAATGGATAAGGAAAGATAAAGAAAATAATTTAAGTTTTAATTTTATGTTAATATTATTTCATTTTATAAATCTACTCATTAGCAAAAAAGCACATCCAAAAAGCCCCTAAATATAGATGTTGGTAAGAGAACTTGTGTATATACAATAGGAATAACAATACATAGAATTCTTAGAAGTGTTGTGCTGGAGCCAGTTTGCACAGACATGCAAGAATGCAATTTTCACATCTCTTCCCAATTCTACATTTAATGGCATCATGTTGTTAGATGGAAATCAGTCACAATGGAAGTATTTACACCAAGAAAATTAGTAAACAATAAGAATCAGAACCTTCCCTTGCCTCTTTCCCCAAAAAATCCACCATCATACCACAAGGTCTTGGACACAGTTACTTATATTATGGCTGCAAAAAGGAAATATTTGGAGACTAGAATTACAGATTCCTACTGGGCCTGAGGTCTTGCACAAATATCTAAGATTTGAGACACTTTTGGTACTTAGAAACAACATAGTGGAAGGCAGGAGCAAAAGAGAGAGAAAGAATGAATGGGAATAGGAGACATGCTTCAAAGTCATGAGGAAATAACCACAATCTCAATCCAAAAATTTTGAAGCATGTTTAAAAAATATTATAAAATATACAGTAAAGCAAAGGAGAAAATTTAGATATAATATACTTCTTTATACCTGGAGAAAGACTCAGAGTTCCTCAAAAAATATGCATATTGGTATTCTTAAAGTTCAATGTAACCATCTTTTTGAGTAATTATATTAAAAAGGGTGAACAGACAACTAAAGAAACAGAGAATACCTCTGCAGAAACTCATATTGTGACTGAATGATTCATGGACTTAAAGAAACCATAATGATAAGACACGTTTCTCTATAATCTAACCTCATATCAAGTTGGAACAACCAAAGGTAAAGTGAAATAAATAAAAGAAAGGAAGTAATAATTACTATAACACAAAACAGAGAGCCCACAGCTTAAGAGATTTGCAGTGAAAGACCAATCACTTAAATGTTAATAACTTAAAGAAAACATGCTGCTTGGGAAAAAGGACAGATATTTGTAGTGGGAAGGTGGTTTAGAAAATACACCAAAGATATTGGCATTTTCACATTTTTAACTCTGTCCCTGACCTCAATAAAAGATAAGTAATAATATCAAAGAAGTAAACATTAAATTATCTAAAAAGTTAAAACAATTATTTTTACTTGAAAAAGGAATTAGACACAAACAAAAGGCCAGAAAATAATACACATCACAGGAAAAAAATATCCAAGTAATGAGAAGAAAAACTAGATAATTATTTTTTTTGCATTCTCAAAAAATTACAAATAGCATGAACTATATAACAAAAATAGAACTCCCATACAGAGGTTCAAAACTTAACATCATGATGAAAATGAAAAGCTGGTAGAGCCCAGAAAGCAAGTGGAAAAAGGAAGATCTAAAGAGTATAGATAAAAGATCATATTGAAAACAGCATTATTAATATAAACTATTGAAAATGTAGAGGGGAAGAGTGGAATGAATGAATGAATTACATTAAATAAAACAAACAGCAAAAAAGATTTTAAAATACTGAAAACAATACCTGAGAACCAAAGATTTCCAACTCACACAGAGCTCGAGTTCCTAAGAAATGAAACAAAACACAAAAAGGCTAAGAAAGGCCTGAATATGCAGATGAAAAAGATACATTGTATCTCAGGAAAAAATGGTAGAGAACATTCAGCACAAGAACCCATCTAGTAGAAGATAATAAATCCCAACTATAAAGAAAGATACATTTGTGCATTCAAGAGGAAATAACAAGTCACTTACAAAGAAGGTTCTATTCTCTACTTGCTGTGACAAATGAACTGATAATTAAACTTTTTCTACTGGTGTGAAACTAGAAAACTGAACAAAATTCATGACAGAATTGTTTCCAGATGGTGCATAACAATCATTTTAGGACTGTGATACCCAAAGTAAGGAGAATAAACTGAACACTAAGACCACCACAGCAATAGGCCTGGAAGAATGTCTGGACCACAGAACAGAGATGAAGAAATGAAGTTAGAATAGTGTAGGCTTAATTATCTTGCTTAAGGAAGTAATAATCAGAGTTTGGGGATGATGAAATATCTAGGAAAAAAGAAAAACAGGGTAACTAGAGAGGCAAGGGAAACACAGAACAAAAACTGTAGTTTTCTGCATTAGAGATTCTTTGAATTTTCAGTTGAAAATTAAGGCATACGTGTATAGCATAAAAGTTAAAGAGGACACATAATATATCTTGGAGACAGATAAGCTTGAAATATCCTAGAGTTTACACAAGACATGAAAACTTCTGCATTCTAATCAGGCAGAATGGAGAGACTATGTTGAAATCCAGAGCATTAAGTTAAGACCCCAGAAAGGTTGTGCTTTAGGAGTAGGCATAGAGTAGTCCTAGAGTAAAGTTTAATTATAAATATGTTGGGAGAAATCCTAAACACTGGCCTCTGAAGAATCAAAAAGGTCTACAAAAAACCCAGATCACTGCCAAAATACAAATACACATCAACACTTTTTTAGAAAGATATTAAAATCCAAAAACTCAACAATGTAATATTGCAATGTCTAGTATACAATAAAAAAAGTTCCTAGACTTTCTAAGAAAAAAACATATACTTATGAATGGGAGGAAAATAAGTCAATAGAAACAGAAACAGGTATGAAAGAGATGATGAAAGCTGCAGCAAAAATGGATTAAAGTAGCAATTAAAACAATGTAGAAGTACTTAAAGGAAGGTGCAAACATAATAAGAAATGAAAGATACTAAAATGAAATTGAATTTCCAGAGCCTCCAAATGTAACATTTAAACAAAAATTTATTTCAGGAAACTGTTAAAAGAAAAATTAAAATAGAATAAGCATTGTTAAGAGTCACTTAAATTAGAGTTAGAAAGCTATCAGGAAAGTGAGTCCAGTGCAAATGTTGTCCTTCAGTTCTCAGAGCTGCTATTAAATTGTAATGTGAAACTCAGGTCAAGGCTGAGCTATAATGAAAGAGCTGGAACAAATGCTACATGGACACATATAAACTTGACCTTCTAATTGAAGTGTTTGCCTCCGTTGTTTGCATGTTGAAATAAAACAAGCCTTGATAACCTAGCCAGCAATTCTTCATTTGCATGAAATAATTATATTTTGTGGGTTTTGCCTATATAAACATAGCATTTCTTTGTTTTCTTTGGAGGACAATTTAGGTTGATACCTTACTCTTTTTCTCCTGAGCTACAGCTTCTTTTGCTCAAATAAATATTTTTTATTCTTTATTACACTCTAAATTTAATTTGATCTATTGATTTTTCTCTAGATGAATGGAGGAGAGATAGACAGACTCTCTCGTGCGCCCAGACCAGGATTGACTCAACAACTCCCATCTGGGGCCAATGCTCCAATCAACTGAGCTATCATCAGTGTCGTAGATCAATGTTCAGACCAACCAAGCTATCCTAAGCACCTGTGTTAATGCTCAAACTAATTGAGCTGTGAGAGGGGAAAAGAGAGAGAAGGTGGAACAGGGAAAAGAAAAGCAGATAGTTGCTTCTCATGTGTGCTTTGACTGGGGATCAAACCCAGAATGTTCATACATCAGGCTAACACTCTCTACTGAGCCAAATGGCCAGGGCTAGGTCCAGGTCCACAGATTTAATGACCGATAAGACAGTGCTTTAAAAAAGTAACTAAACATAAAGATATGACAACAGGAACTATTGAAGCTAAATCATACAGAAAAAAAAAAACACTGTAAAAATATGAACAGTAACACAGAGATGTATCATATATAAAAATATGTAACAGTCTAATATATGTGTGTCTATAGATGGAGAAAGATCAGGCATAGTAAAAATGTTTAAAGAAGTAAAGGCTGGCCTGACCTGTGGTGGCGCAGTGGATAAAGCGTCGACCTGGAAATGCTGAGGTCGCCGGTTCGAAACCCTGGGCTTGCCTGGTCAAGGCACATATGGGAATTGATGCTTCCAGCTCCTCCCCCCTTTGTCTCTCTCTCCTCTTTGTCCCTCTCTGTCTCTCTCTCCTCTCTAAAAATGAATAAATAAAATAAAATAAAAATTAAAAAAAAAAGAAAATTAAAAAAAAAAAAGAAGTAAAGGCTAATTTGAATGAAAACTTACAAAAATTGTCTCCTCCAGAAAATAAGTGAGAGAACTGGTGAAAAAAAAAAGCTAAAATCAACAATTTCAGAATAATGAAAACTAATAAAAGCCTTGTAGCAATTCAAAGACCAGTCATTCAATAAAAATGGCTAAAACTTGAACATTAGAAATACACACACACACACACACACACTTATATGGACAATATCAATTTAATGATGTTGTGAGAGATGTCCTTGATCTCTTTCATTGAAATCTCAAGAAATTAAACAGCTACAATACAGCAAAAGAATCTCAGCTATGATTCAAAGCTTGCCTGAAAAGATCTGTGCATGGAATTGACTAAAGGTGAGAAGGGTGGAGAAGTAGACAAAAGATAAGACACACTACAATCAGATCCAGAGTAGAAAGAAAGGCAGACTGTCTGCGTTTTTGTCTGCCAGACCTCCAAAGAGAGGAGAAACCCAGAGTGACTTACTGTTTCTCCAGGAGGAGCAGTGGGATTGAGGAACAGAAGGGGAGACACTAAACCAAAGTGGTCGGAGAATGAAGGGTTATGGTCAGTGTTCCCATGGACTGTTAGCAGCCCACAGTAGGCCCAGAGACAGAGAAAGGCAAATTATGGTGCCCCAGCCTCTCAGATCCCACCTCCCTCAACTTGTGTACAGATAGAAACAAAGACATACCCAACATCTAGTTTTTCAGGGCTATTCTCTCCTTTGAAGAAGAGAGGTGTTCTGTGTCTGCTCTGCTGGTCTGTTGAGACATGAGTAGGAGCATCCAGAGGCCGAAGATTGCCATTGCTAAAGCCATAAAGCCTTTATAGCATGCCCAGTCCATCATTGTGATTGCAGCCACACTTCTATCATTGTGAAAACAATATCTCAGAAGAGGTCAGCTTAGGAATTTCACAGAGCTAAAAATTGTAATAAAGTGTCTACTGGAAAAAAAATTCCCAAAATTGAAATTTCTTCTTTTTTTCTTTTGAAATTTATTTTTATTAATTCTTGTATTTTTATTTAAAATTTGTGGATGTTTGTTTATTTTTTTATTTTTGTGGTTTTTGCTTTTGTTTTGCTTGATAGTTTTTATAAATTGTTTTAAGCTTTTTCATTTTTATTTTATTTTTTAATTTTTAATTCTTTTTGTCTTAGATTTATTAACAATACTACTCTCAAATGCCATCAAAAAAGAAGAAATCAAGTGCCATGAATACACAAGACAGAGAAGTAGTTCAGAAAGAAAATGACAAATCTCCAGAAAGCAATATTAATCACATGAAAACTTAGAGTTGAACAGTCGAGAATTCAAATTAAAATTCTAAAAATACTCAATGAGACATGAGAAAACACTGATAGGCAATTTAATAAGTTCAAAAAAATTAATAAACAAATGAATACTTTGCCAAGTATATTGAAATTTTAAAAATCAATCAAATAGAGATGAAGAACTCATTACATGAATTTTTAAAAAGCTAGTAAGTTTGGCTAATATAACAGGCCAGACAGAGGATAGAATCCGTGGCATCAAAGACAAATAGAAAGAAGAAAAAGACTCACAAAACTAACTAACTAAATAAATAAATATATACATATATATTGTTTCACAAGAATTGTCTGACTCTATCAGAAAGAGCAATATATGAATAATGTGTATATCAGAAAAAAAGAGAAGCAGGGAATGGAGAGGCTATTTAAACAAATAATTGATGAGAATTTACAATGCATATGTAAAGAGTTAAATCCCTGTCTCTGAGTAGGAATCAAAAGGCCATGATACCACAACCCAAACAAATTTTTTCAAGGCACTTTGTAATAAAATTGTAAAAATTAATGCAAATTAAATAATCCTCCAGGTGTCCAGGGAAAAGAAGAATATTACATATAAAGGAAGGCCCCTTAGGTTATCATTTAACTTCTCAGGAGAAACTCTGCAAGCCATAAGACAGTGGACCTAAACATTCAAAGTACTGAAGGAGGATTGACCAGTGAATATTTTATATCCATCATATTAATCCTTCAAACATAAAGGAGAAATAAAAACTATTCCAGACATGCCGAAGCTGAGGGAATGTATCAATAGAAAACCACCACTACAGGAAATATTCAAGGGGGGTTATTCTACAAAATACAAGAAACAAAACAAAACAAAACTACAATAAAAAAGAATAATCTGTGACAACAATAACATAAAAAGGGAAAGAATAAAGCAACATAGTAGCAAAAGAGGATGGTGGGCAGAAACACTTATAAAACAAAATAATCTTATACACATAAAAATTTTTTATTAAAAAAAAATAGAGATGACGTCAGAGTAATGGCGGGGTAGGAAGCGATACCGATAAATCTTCCCCAAAACTCAACAAGATCTTCAACCAGAAACAGAAAAAACTATCCTGGGAGAATCCAGATGTTTCACAATACACCCAAAGGTATGGTCGAGCAAAAAATTGGCTAAATATATAACCAAAACCCAAAGGAAATAGGGAGTAAGAAATGCTCCACCTTCCTCACTAACCTAAACAGGGGGGATTTCACTGGGAACTGAGAATATAGAAACTAAGGTGGGCAAAGGGGGTGAATAGATCCAGGCTGCGGCACAAACGGCCGAACCAGGCTGTGGCACGGAGATCCAAGCCGAGGAAAAACTTCCTGTGGCAACCCGGGCAATACTAGCTAACACTCGTGCCAAACCCCGACAAAGAAAGACAAGTGGGGCAGCCATTTTCCCCGATCTCCGGGTCGGCGTGCGCAGATAGTAGGCGAGAGATTCCTTCCAAAGCCCCGGGAGTGGGCGCCCATGTTATCCCACAGAGAGGCAGAGTCAGAGGCCTTTGTATGAGACAAAAGTGGAATCTCTGGGCCACCCCAGCACCCTGGGAAAGCCGTGCATGGGGAGGGAGCGAGAACTAATTCCAATGCTGGAACTTTTCCATGCAGGTGGGGGTTTCACTCAGAGGGTGAGGCGGCCGGCCTGATACCCTGGTCTGCGCGTGCAGATAGTAAGTGAGAGATTCCTCCAAGTGCCTCGGCAGTGCGCACCCGTGTTATCCCACAGATGGGCAGAGCCAGGGGCCTTTGTGTGGGCCAAAAGCAGAATCTCGGGCCACCTGAGCACCTTGAAAATGCCACGCATGGGGACAGAGTGAGAGCCAATTCCAACACTGGAACTTTTCCGTGCAGGCGGGGTTTCACACAGAGTGTGAGACTGCTGGCCTGATATCCTGGTCTGCGTGCACAGATAGTGAGCAAGAGTTTATTCCAAACTCCCCGGGAGTGGGCGCCCCATGTTACTGGACAGAGTGGCAGAGGCAGAGGTCTTTCAGTGGGCGGAAACCCTGCCTGATTATGCTAGCAGCCCTGACTGACTGAGCCTTACCCAGAGCCCTGTACTGAGTGGGAATAGAGTGGGGAGTTGTCAGCTTTCTGAGCCTCTTACTATCCAGGCAGAGGCAGCAGCAAACCCATAGCTGGATTATCAGGCTACTAATTGAGGAAGGAAAGACTAGGAGAAAGGCTCCAGGACATTGGACTCTCTCACTGGCGGAGCCTATAAATGCTAATGAGCCTCGACCGCCAATGAGACTAAAGCACAATACATGACATTGCCATAGAGACTTATCAACTGCAAACCTCTACCTGAGCTTGCCAAAGGGGCAGAACCCGGGATACAGAGTCACCGACCAGGAAGAGGGAGAGAAAGAAAAAGCAAGAAGATAACCTCTCAAAATCAAGAATAATCCGCAGACATTAAAACCTATCCCATTTTATTATATTTGTTCGTTTGTTTCTCTTATCTTCATTCTTGATATTTTTTTTCATCCTCCAATTTGGTTGTTTAACTCTATGCCAGTCTTACTCTCTCCTCTCCTTGAACTACACTACCCATAAGTGTTACATCTCCCATTATCTTTTCTTTCCTCTTCCTTTCTCTCTATGAGGGTTGTAATCCAAAACCCTTAACTCTCTCTCTCTCTCTCTCTCTCTCTCTCTCCTCTTTCTTCTTTTTTCTTCTTTTAGTGGTTCCCTCTTTTTTTTCTCTCTCTCTCTTTCTTTTCTCCCTCTATATTAGTTTCTTCCTTTCTCCTTTACGTCTCCCCTCATTCAAACCTCAATAACAAACAAATTATCTTATCTGGGACTCAAACTTATGTTTGTGGCATTTTAGGGGGTTTTTACTTCACCTTTTTAACTCACTAGCAGTGCTCCCATCCCTGGCTCTCCATTTTATCTAGTTCTTATTCCACTAAATACAATAGTAATTTTTTAATTTGTCCCCCCATTTTCCTGTTTCCCTCTTATTCCTCTCATCATAACTCTTAGTCAACCAACACCTTAAAGCAAATCATTTTATTTTTGCCCCAAATTTTTTACTTATTTGCTTTTTGTGGGTTCATACCCCCTCTTTTTTTTCTTTTATTTTTTTTTGCCCCTTTATTACTTTTCCCCAATTCAGGCCCTCCATTACAGGCATTGTTTGTTCTATTAAATACAATATAATTCACAGTTCACCACAAGATTTTCTCAAGAAAGAGGGGAGAGGACAGAAAAGGAAAAAAGAAGGGGGGAAATAATTTCTTTTTTTTATTTTATTTTGTTTTTCTTTATTTCATTATTAATTTAAAAAAACACAACTTTTTTCGATTTTTTATTTTTTTAACTTTTTATTCTTTATTAAATCTCATTAATACCATCAATAAAAACACCCTCAGATGCCATTAAGGAATATAAAATCGAATATCATGGATACAAAAGAAAGAGAGGTAACACAGATAGATGAGGAAAAATCTATGGAGAAAAAATTTAATATATTGGAAACCTTGGAGCTAAATGACAGAGAATTCAAGATAGAAATCCTAAAAATCCTCTGAGATATACAAGAAAACACAGAAACGCAACTTAGGGAGCTCAGAAAACAACTCAATGAACACAAAGAATATATTTCCAAGGAAATTGAAACTATAAAAACAAATCAAACAGAGATGAAAAACTCAATTCACGAGCTGAAAAACGAGGTAACAAGCTTAGCTAATAGAACAGGCCAGATAGAAGAGAGGATTAGTGAAATAGAAGACAAGCAACTTGAGGCACAACAGAGAGAAGAAGAAAGAGACTCAAAAATTTTAAAAAAATGAGATAGCCCTACAGGAATTATCTGACTCCATCAAAAAGAATAACATAAGAATAATAGGTATATCAGAGGGAGAAGAGAGAGAAAATAGAATGGAGAACATACTCAAACAAATAATAGATGAGAACTTCCCAAGCCTGTGGAAAGAACTAAAGCCTCAAATTCAAGAAGCAAACAGAACTCCAAGTTTTCTTAACCCCAACAAACCTACTCCAAGGCACATCATAATGAAATTGGCACAAACCAATGGCAAAGAAAAATTCTCAAGGCAGCCAGGGAAAAGAAGACTACAACATATAAAGGAAGGCCCATTAGATTATCATCTGATTTCTCAGCAGAAACTCTACAAACTAGAAGAGAGTGGACCCCAATATTTAAAGTCCTGAAAGAGAGGAACTTTCAGCCACATATACTATACCCATCAAAGCTATCCTTCAAATATGAAGGAGAAATAAAAACATTCACAGATACAGAAAAGATGAGGGAATTTATAATCAGAAAACCCCCACTCCAGGAATTACTAAAGGAGATTCTCCAATCAGATACAAAGAAGAAAAAAAAAACAAAAAAACAACAACAACAAAAAAAAAACAAAGCCACAAGTAAAAGCTCCAAGAAGAACACAATAAAACCATATTTAAACTGTGACAACAACAAAAAAGGGTGGGGGGAGAGGATGGAGATTAACAGTAGCAAAGGACGATGGAGTGCAAAAGTACTCACAAAATAGTGCGCTACAATGAACAGGGTAGGAACCCTTTTCATTACTTAAAGGTAACCACCATTGAAAAAACCACAACAGAAGCACATGAGATAAAAAAAAAGATAGCATCAAAGGAAAGATGTATGGAATACAACCAAATAAAAGCAAAATATAGAAAAACGAAAGAGAAGGATCAAACAAGACACAAAACTAACAGAAAGCAATCTATAAAATGGCAATAGGGAACTCACAAGTGTCAATAATTACACTAAATGTAAACAGATAAACTCACCAATAAAAAGGCACAGAGTAGCAGAATGGATTAAAAAAGAAAATACAACTGTATGCTGCCTACAGGAAACTCATCTAAGTAACAAGGATAAAAACAAATTCAAAGCGAAAGGCTGGAAAACAATACTCCAAGCAAATAACTTCCAAAAAAAAGCAGGCGTAGCAATACTCATATCTGATAATGCTGACTACAAGACAACAAAAGTACTCAGAGACAAAAATGGCCATTTCATAATGGCTAAGGGGACACTGAATCAAGAAGACATAACAATCCTTAATATATATGCACCAAACCAAGGAGCACCAAAATATATAAGACAGCTACTTATTGACCTTAAAACAAAAACTGACAAAAATACAATCATAATTGGAGACCTCAATACACCGCTGACGGCTCTATATCGGTCATCCAAACAGACAATCAACAAAGATATAGTGGCCTTAAACAAAACACTAGAGCACCTGGATATGATGGACATCTACAGGACATTTCATCCGAGGTATACATTTTTCTCCAGTGTACATGGATGATTCTCAAGAATTGACCATATGTTGGGCAACAAAAACAACATCAACAAATTCAGAAAAATTAAAGTTGTACCAAGCATATTTTCTGATCATAAAGCCTTGAAACTAGAATTGAACTGCAAAAAAAGTGGAAAAAATCCCACAAAAATGTGGAAACTAAATAACATACTTTTAAAAAATGAATGGGTCAAAGAAGAAATAAAGATATTTCTTTTTTAGAACAAACATAGAACAATCAATGCCTGTAATGGAAGGCCTGAATTGGGGAAAAGTAATAAAGGGGCAAAAAAAAAAAAAAAAAAAAAAAAAAAAAAAAAAAAAAAAAGAGGGTGTATGGACCCACAAAAAGCAAATAAGGAAAAAATTTGGGTCAAGAATAAAATATTTGCAGAGATCAAAAGATATATTCAAATAAATGAAAATGACAATACGACATATCAGAATCTATGGGATGCAGCAAAAGCAGTGATAAGAGGGAAGTTTATATCACTTCAGGCATATATGAACAAACAAGAGAGAGCCCAAGTCAACCATTTAACTTCACACCTTAAGGAACTAGAAAAAGAAGAACAAAGACAACCCAAAACCAGCCGAAGAAAGGAGATAATAAAAATCAGAGCAGAAATAAATGAATTAGAGAACAGAAAAACTATAGAAAAAATTAATAGAACAAGGAGCTGGTTCTTTGAAAAGATCAACAAAATTGACAAAGCCTCGGCAAGACTTACCAAGGAAAAAAGAGAAAGAACTCATATAAACAAAATCCAAAATGAAAGAGGAGAAATCACCACGGATACCATAGATATACAAAGAATTATTGTAGAATACTATGAAAAACTTTATGCCACTAAATTCAACAACCTAGAAGAAATGGATAAATTCCTAGAATAATACAACATTCCTAGACTGAGTCATGAAGAAGCAGAAAGCCTAAACAGACCTATTAGTAGAAAAGAAATAGAAAAAAACATTAAAAACCTCGCCAAAAATAAAAGTCCAGGCCCTGACGGCTATACCAGCGAATTTTATCAAACATTCAGAGAAGACTTGGTTCCTATTCTACTGAAAGTCTTCCAAAAATTTGAAGAAGAAGCAATACTTTCAAACACATTTTATGAGGCCAACATAACCCTCATACCAAAACCAGGCAAGGATGGCACAAAAAAAGAAAACTACAGACCAATATCTCTAATGAATACAGATGCTAAAATACTAAACAAAATACTAGCAAATCGAATACAACAACATACTAAAAAAATAATACATCATGCTCAAGTGGGATTCATCCCAGAATCTCAAGCATGGTTCAACATACGTAAAATGGTTAACGTAATACACCATATCAACAAAACAAAGAACAAAAACCACATGATCTTATCAATAGATGCAGAAAAGGCTTTCGATAAAATACAACACAATTTTATGTTTAAGACTCTCAACAAAATGGGTATAGAAGGAAAATATCTCAACATGTTAAAGGCCATATATGATAAACCATCAGCTAACATCACATTAAATAGCACAAAACTGAAGGCTTTCCCCCTTAAAACAGGAAAAAGACAGGGTTCTCCACTGTCTCCACTTCTATTTAACGTGGTACTAGAGGTTCTAGCCACAGCAATCAGACAAGACAAAGAAATAAAAGGCATCCATATCAGAAAAGAAGAAGTAAAGGTATTACTTTTTGCAGATGATATGATCCTATACATCGAAAACGCCAAAGAATCCACAAAAAGACTACTAGAAACAATAAGCCAATACAGTAAGGTGGCAGGATACAAAATTAACATACAGAAGTCAATATCCTTTCTATATGCCAACAATGAAACAATTGAGAACGAACTCAAAAGAATAATCCCCTTCATGATTGCAACAACAAAAAAAAATACTTAGGAAGAAACATAACAAAAATGTAAAGGACTTATATAATGAAAACTATAAACCATTGTTGAGAGAAATCAAAAAAGATATAATGAGTTAGAAGAATATACCTTGTTCTTGGATAGGAAGAATAAATATAATCAAGATGGCCATATTACCCAAAGCAATATACAAATTTAATGCAATTCCCATCAAAATTCCAATGACATTTTTTAAAGAAATAGAGCAAAAAATCATCAGATTTATATGGAACTATAAAAAACCCCAAATAGCCAAAGCAATCCTAAAGAAATAGAATAAAGCTGGGGGCATTACAATACCTGACTTCAAACTCTATTATAGGGCCACGACAATCAAAACAGCATGGTATTGGCAGAAAAATATACACTCAGACCAAGGGAAAAGAATAGAAAGTCTGGAAATAAAACCACATATATATAGTCAAATAATTTTTGATAAAGGGGCCAACAACTCACAATGGAAAAAAGAAAGCCTCTTCAATAAATGGTGCTGGGAAAACTGGAAAGCCACATGCAAAAGAATGAAACTGGACTACAATTTGTCCCCCTGTACTAAAATTAACTCAAAATGGATCAAAGATCTAAACATAAGACCTGAAACAATTAAGTACATAGAAGAAGACATAAGTACTAAACTCATGGACCTGGATTTTAAAGAGCATTTTATGAATTTGACTCCAAAGGCAAGAGAAGTGAAGGCAATAATTAATGAATGGGACTACATCAGACTAAGAAGTTTTTACTTAGCAAGAGAAACTGATAACAAAATAAACAGAAAGCCAACTAAATGGGAAATGATATTTTCAAACAACAGCTCAGATAAGGGCCTAATATCCAAAATATACAAAGAACTCATAAAACTCAACAACAAATAAACAAACAATCCAATAAAAAAATGGGAAGAGGACATGAACAGACACTTCTCCCAGGAAGAAATACAAATGGCCAACAGATATATGAAAAGATGCTCACCTTCTTTAGTTATTAGAGAAATGCAAATCAAAACTGCAATGAGATACCACCTCACACCTGTTAGATTAGCTATTATTAACAAGACAGGTAATAGCAAATGTTGGAGAGGCTGTGGAGAAAAAGGAACCCTCATACAGTGTTGGTGGGAAAGTAAAGTAGTGCAACCATTATGGAAGAAAGTATGGTGGTTCCTCAAAAAACTGAAAATAGTACTACATTATGACCCAGCAATCCCTCTACTGGGTATATACCCCCAAAACTCAGAAACATTGATATGTAAAGTCACATGCAGCCCCATGTTCATTGCAGCATTGTTCACAGTGGCCAGGTCATGGAAACAACCAAAAAGCCCATCAATAGATGACTGGATAAAGAAGATGTGGCACATATACACTATGGAATACTACTCAGCCATAAGAAATGATGACATCGGATCATTTACAGCAAAATGATGGGATCTTGATAACATTATACGAAGTGAAATAAGTAAATCAGAAAAAACCGGGAACTGCATTATTCCATATGTAGGTGGGACATAAAAGTGAAACTAAGAGACATTGATAAGAGTGTGGTGGTTACGGGGGGAGGGGGGAGAGGGAAAGGGAAATGGGGAGGGGGAGGGGCACAAAGAAAACTAGATAAAAGGTGACAGAGGACAATCTGACTTTGGGTGATGGGTACGCAACATAACTGAATGACAAGATAACCTGGACTTATTATCTTCGAATATATGTATCCCGATTTATTGATGTCGCCTCATTAAAAAAATAAAATTATTTAAAAAAAATTTAAAAATTAATGGAAACCATCCACTAGAAAGACACTACTGAAACACATAACTTAGAAAAAGAAGAAATAGACAAAAGTAGGAATACTGTTACATTCCAGGAGACAGACCACAGCAAACCCATAGTGAATTTTATAAGTTTTATTGCAAACCTGCACAGGGACTGCAGGCAACCCACGCAAGGGAACACTGCAGCCCAGAGCTTCTAAAATGGCTCCTTTTTATAGGGTGGCTATCTAGGCTGAGCAAGCAAGCAGCGTTTACAAGGGTGGGAGGGCTGCAGTTAGCTGACCTCATTCTTGACTAAGTCTCTCGGGTAGGGGCTTCCTTGATCTGGGTACATAGAGTTCAGTGGAAAATATTTCTACATTTCTAACGGTTGTTTATCTTTTGTCTTTTAGCCATGTACTGGATGTACTCAGTTTTCATGGCTGGTGGCCTGCACCGCTTGTCCTAAGATGTCACATTCTCCCCGTTTCTTCTTACTAGTTCAAACCATTTAACTTTGGTATTGCTCATCTGAACTGGGTATTATCTGGTAGGGCTGAGCTAAGACCATAAGTCTTACAGTATCTATTCTTTCTCGAACAAATGCTGTGGTGCAACTGCAACAAACTGGAACTGGACCCTAAACTGATGCAATTAATTTGGGTTTTATACACTGGCCAGTGATCAACCTACTATGCCTCTCACAATGGTCAGCGATGAGCTCAGGGGGAGAGGGGTGTTTATAGGCAAAACCTACAAGGTTATAATGTTTTCAGCACGTTTGTACAATATCTTTGTAAAAGCACACAAACACACACTGTTCTAAGATAATAAACTACCTTCCTGCAATATCTGCAGGGCTGATACACAAGGAATGCTTCCTGCCTTTGCTAGCAAGATTAGATTTGCTGAGGTTCATGAACATTTTCTACTTTAGCTGCAGCTGTAAGCTAATTGAGTCAGGGGTCCTCCCTAGTATGTGCTGGCATGCTGATAGTGTGCCCTTAGTACTACAAGCTTTACGGCTTGAATTCTCTTTTGTACATACTGTGTGAGGCAGTTGATAATACACGGACTAATGGTGACCCCCCTACTATAAACAAAACGAGGGGTCTGGTAAGAGCAGTAAGTAATGTAGTGAGCTAAGGGGATGAAGAGAATAAATTTTTATACTAATTTCTTTCTGCCTTGCATTTTTCTTCTCTGTACTAACTTCTTACAACTTGCACAAACCTTCTGCAACTTATATAAACCTTTAATTTTTATGAACTTTCTTATCTATTCAGAAATAACTGGCTTTATAATAACTTACTTTCTCCCTTTTTCTTTCTAAAGTATTTCTATACCTTATACCTTTTATTACCGAAACTACAATTTTCTTTCAGTCAGAACTCTTAATTTTAAAAATCTTAACCTTTACCTTTAGTGACAACTAAGCTGGCAATAAGTAATTTTCTTTAAAGTATACTTCTTCTTGGAGGTGTCCTCCCTCTAAGTAGCTAGTATTTATAGGTTAAGTGTAAGTACACATATATTTTTTATTACCTTGTAGCTTCCCTTCTAACTAAGGGACTTATAGTGGTATATGTATTAACTTTTAAGACAACTTGTTCTGGTTTTCCTTTGACCTTAGTTCCCCTCCCTCCCCAAAGTCTAATTAAAAGGAGGTCCTTAGTGAGTTTCTCTAGGCATTAGCTATGCGTGGACCAGTCAACTTCTGGTTTGTGCCTGAAGCAGGGCATGCTGTCCTTCTCAGGGTCAGCTTATAAGGGTTGGTGTGGTCAGTCTCTGTTGTCTACAAGGGTGTCTCTGCTGGGGCTGCAAGCTTCAGCTGGCTGCGGTGGACCCAGGCAGGTATGCCTTCTACCTTGGCAGTAGTGGGAGTGGTCAGGATCATGGTGTGTGGACCCATCTACGTGGGAGTCAGTCCTTAGGTGGTGTACTTCTTTACCTAGACTGAGTCTTCAGGCTGAAAGGGATATATTAGGTCTTCTGGGAGTGCTGGAATCACCTCTTGGACAGTCTTTTGGACAGCCTGCTGAGTAATCTGTAGACCCTGTAAGACTCAGAGGTCCTTAGACTTTTTATACAGGGGGCCAGTTCACTATCCCTCAGGCCGTTGGAGGGCCGCTACATACAGTACTCCAGTACACTGACTACTAATAAAAGAAGTGCAGCAGAAGCCAGATAAATGGCCTCAGGGGCCGTAGTTTGGGGACACCTGCTGTAAGTACTTAAGAAAGAAGTGGTTATTTAATTTAGTTGTTTTATTTCCTCTCTGAGTTTCAGTAGGAAGGGAGGGAGTCTCCTAAATATTATCTCAAAAGGAGTGAATTCTTCCCTGTAGGGGGTGTACCTCACCCTAAGGAGGGCTAAGGGGAGTAAGGTGGGCTACTTTCTACTGGTTTAAAACAAGTTTAAAGTTTCCTTTAAGATCCGATTCATGTTTTCTACCTGTCAATTACTTTAGTAAAATCTATTTCTAAATGTTTACCTGGGAAAGTTCTCTCTCTGTTTCTCTTTATAATTTCTTTACTTTGCTTAATATTTATTTGGGTACAGACTAAACACTTAGAAATTATGCTTTCTCTATTAGATTCTAAGTCTGACTTTTCTAATTGGTTGTAAAAAAAATCCTTTTGGCAATCTGGGTTCTAAAAACTTACTAAAATTTCCTAAAACCACACTGGTTTTAGGGATACCTTATTGGTAGCAGTATCAGCTGCTTGCTTGGTTTTTCTTGAGAGTTTCTATGGAGTCCTCCTCTCTAGGTGTCCTGGACAGTGGATGATGACCACTACTTCAGGAGAGCAGTCTCCTGCATTCTCCAGGGTGAGGGTTTGAGCCTCACCTTTGCTGGTTCTTAAGCCTTCTCCTGATGGCCCCTCTTCAACTGTGCCTGTCTTAGATTGTTCCTGCCTTTAGGAATCTTACCTGTATTTGGCTAACCAGCCATCTTAGGGGCCAGAGTTATTTATGGCCATGAGAGTGAGGGAGGAGCAATGTCCCTTCCAAAATGCTTAGTTTTAGCAGCCAATGTTTCTACCTAATGAAAAACTTATAATACATTTCTTTTCTAATTTCTAGAGCTGAATGCTATGTAAAGGCTAGGTTGACTGCCTTAGTATCTTCTGGCTCCTCTAAGTCTAGGGGTGTATAGACTCTGTAAGCTTTCTATAGTCTAAGAAAGTTGTGGGGGTCTTCTGAGGATCCTGAATAACTTCTGACACCTTACATAAACTTATGGTTGTTTTTCTGAGTATCTTCTCTGATCCAGGCTAACAGAAACTGGTGGAAAGTGTCTAAAAATTTCTTCACTTGCTTAGGTGGTGGGGTCCCACTTAGGCTAAGCAATTAGAAACATTTTTCAAGGTGGTCTCAGTTGTTGTAAGTGGGGCAGCCTATGTACAGTACAGATTTCTAACAGTCCTGTTCAGGCTTGAGGCTCCTCTGAGAAAAGGGGGTTCTGAGCTTTCTAATTCTGTAGGCCACTTAGAAAAAAGAATTTAAACTATTTCTTATTTTCTCCTTCCTTGACTATCAGCTGTAATTGAACTATTGTTCTTATGCTACCTTAAGTCAGCACCCTGCCCTTTAACTCAGTTGAAACTATGAAGGCTCTAATCTATGACATTTCCATAGGAAATATTAAGTAAGACCCGAGCAGTTTCACCTCTGCACTTTTTCTAATGTACTTATTTACTTAGCTGATTAACAATTGCAGTTTGATAGGGTGGTAAATCAGGTAAATCAGGTGGAGGTTCAGGATTATGTCTCTAGAGTTCTCTTTTCTACCTATTATGTTAAGAATTCTTCTATTAAGCTAATTAATAGTAATATTTGTCACTCTGGGTGTTGTGACCTAACATTGAACAATTAACAATTACTGAATTATTACATATCCCCTAATATTTAAACTAAAATTTTAACATTACAGGCTATGAAATAGCAAATGAAAAGGAGAATTAACAAAAGACTATTGAAATAACATATACATTTCTAACATAGAAAATGTTTGTTTGTTTGTTTTTTTACAACAACAGATCCTTGGTACAAAAACAAAGTCTTTGTAGTTGACAGACTATACAATTCTATATGCTTTATTATTCATACAAATTTAGTACAATTCACAATAAGACATTATAAACTACTATCCCTAATGAACTACTGATTTTCAGAGAAAAATAAGGAATGGTCAAAATGTAATTACTATTTTGTGGCTTCCCAGCTGGCAAAGAAATGCTAACCCTCTTTTTGACCTTTGACCTATAGAGCTTTACAACATTAAGTCATTATAAGGGTTGGGGGTAGTAAACTAAAAAAAACCCACAATTTTATAAACTTATTTTCTTAACAGTGAGGTATTCTAGTTTATTTAAGGTCCTCAATTTCCTCAGGGACATAGTAACCCTATAATTCCCTGAGGACCGTTTTCTTATAATTCTTGACTATTATGGCTAAAGTAGTGGGTTTAGAAGGGGCCATATTTACTAAATCTTCTCCTCGGGTCTGGCTCTAGGTAGAAGGTGGGGATTCCCCAGAGCCACAGCAGAGGAGGGCAGGGGGCTGTAGCAAGGTGATAATAGCCTCTAGCTTACTGCGCTGTTATCTTTTGCTTGACCAAGCAATGGCTCAGCCCCTGAGCTAAGAAAGAGGCTTCTTTGTTATATACAGTATAAGGGAATTAGTCAGGGTGTCTGGGATTCCCGGTGCCCAAGGGGGAGGGGCAGGTGCCCGAAACTGTGAGGGGAACCTGCCGCTTCTTTTTTTTTTTCCTTTTCTCTGCCGCTTCTCCTGCAGCCAGCTGCAGCCTGGCTGCCTTTTCTTTCTCTACCTCTGCTGCCATACTGGGCTGCATACTGACCATGCCACCTGCCTGCGGGTGGGTGCTGGTGATAGTATGCTAGACTCTATATGTTTTCTATGGGTCTATGGTTTGGCCAGTCTGCTCTTAAGTTGGTCATTTTAATTTACAGAGAGTTCTCAATGTATCTTCTTAATATTAATTCTTACCCTTTATTTTCTAAATGGGTAAAATTGTTTTGGGTTAGTAGGTGAATAACTAAATTTCTGAAACTAGTTTCTACTCTATACTTCCTCCAGCACTCTCTTAGGTCTTTAGTTAGTTCCTATAATTTGTGGACTTGTTTATGAATTTTCTTTAATATACTTCTTAAAAATTTTCTTAAGATAACCTGGTCTTCCCGTGGCTATGTCAATCCACACATCTATATATGGCATCTGGTCAGGGTGCGGGACCCGATAGACATTTTCCCTGACAGCAAAGAATGTGGGTAAATTGAAAGTGCCCTCCGAGGGCCACCCTACACTAAAGGTTGGCCATTCTAGTTCACAAAGAGTCTGCAATGTGGCGGAATCAACAGGAGTCCCATAGTCTTGTGCCCTGCGAGAGAAATCAGAAAACTTATCAAGCAAGCACTGAAGAGGCGTTAGGGAAGTAGATTGCTCCTGACCCTTGGCCCTTGACTCTTGAAGGAATCCTGTGAGGAAGCAATGGGCGAAACAAACAAACAAACCAAGTATGCACACGAAACAAACAAAACTTCTAAACTGAAACCAAAAGAAGGGAAAGCAGCATCCTGCATTCCCCAACCGACCGGGTGGGGAGAAATCAGGTGGCGTCCTGCCTGCTCCACTATAGCCTTTTCTAACCAGAGCTCTGTTTCAAAATATTCAAAGAGGAAGCTTCCTTACCAAACAGTCTCGAGACTCCAAATGTTTCAAATCAGCCAAATTCAGTTTCCAAACAGCAACTGCTGGAGGCTTGCCAGCTACCAACGTCTGCTGCAGCCCACTCCATGAGGAGGGGTCTTACACTGCCTATCTCGCTGGGGCCTCCATGTGTTACATCCCAGGAGACAGACCACAGCAAATCCAAAGTGAATTTTATAAGTTCTATTGCAAACCTGTGCAGGGACTGCAGGCAACCCACGCAAGGGAACACTGCAGCCCCAAGCTTCTAAAATGGCTCCTTTTTATAGGGTGGCTATCTAGGCTGAGCAAGCAAGCAGCATTTACAAGGGTGGGAGGGGTGTGGTTAGCTGACCTCATTCTTGACTAAGTCTCTAGGGTAGGGGCTTCCTTGATCTGGGTACATAGAGTCCAGTGGAAAATATTGCTACATTTCTATTGGTTGTTTATCTTTTGCATACTAGCCATGTACTGGATGTACTCAGTTTTCATGGCTGGTGGCCTGCACTGCTTGTCCTAAGATGTCACAAATACCGCCAAACAAAAACAATTGAAAACAAAAAACACAAAAGAGAAAAATGAAAGGTGACACAGAGCTATAAGAAAACAAAAAAATGAAATGGCTATAAGAAATCCTCAAGCATCAATAATTACACTAAATGTAATTTAAGTGAACTCATCAATAAAGAGGCACAGAGTAGCAGATTGGATCAGAAAGCAAAATCTGCCATGTGCTGCCTTCAAGATATTCATGTAGGCTACAAGGACAAAATAGAATCAAAGTGAAAAGTTGCAAAATGAATTCTCTAAGCAAATAACACACAAAGCCAATCAGGGGGAGCAATACTAATATCTGACAATGCTGAAATCAAGACAAAAAACAAAACAGAGCCTGATTAGGTGTGGCACAGTGGATAGAGCTTTGGACTGGGATGCAAAAGACACAGGTTTGGGCCCTGGCCGGTTGGCTCAGCGGTAGAGCGTTGGCCTAGCGTGCGGAGGACCCGGGTTCGATTCCCGGCCAGGGCACACAGGAGAAGCGCCCATTTGCTTCTCCACCCCTCCGCTGCGCTTTCCTCTCTGTCTCTCTCTTCCCCTCCCGCAGCCAAAGCTCCATTGGAGCAAAGATGGCCCGGGCGCTGGGGATGGCTTTGTGGCCTCTGCCCCAGGCACTAGAGTGGCTCTGGTCGCAACATGGCGACGCCCAGGATGGGCAGAGCATCGCCCCCTGGTGGGCAGAGCGTCGCCCCATGGTGGGCGTGCCAGGTGGATCCCGGTCGGGTGCATGCGGGAGTCTGTCTGACTGTCTCTCCCTGTTTCCAGCTTCAGAAAAATGAAAAAAAAAAAAAAAAGACACAGGTTTGAAACCTCTTGATTTCTGGCTTGAGCACAGACTCATCCATCTTGAGTACGAGCTGACCAGCATGAGCACAGGGATGCTGGCTTGAATGTGGGATCATAGACATGACCCAACAGTCACTGGCTTGAGGCCAAAGTTTGCTAACTTGAAGCCCAAATTCGCTGGCTTAGGCCCAAGGTCACCAGTTTGAGCAAGGGGTCACTCGCTCTGCTGCAGCCCCCTGGGTCAAGGCACATATGAGAAAGCAGTCAATGGACAACAAAGGAGACTATGGAGCCACGACAAAGAATCAATACTTCTCATCTCTCTCCTTTATGTTTGTCTGTCCTTATCTCTCCCTCTCTCTGTCTATGTCTCTGTCTCTGTCACACACAGAAAAAAAAAAACAAGACAAAGATAGACATTCCATAAAGATAAAGGGAACCTTGTATCAAGAAGACATAAAACTTCCTAATATATATGCACCTATTCAGGGAACACCAAAATATATAAGACATCAATTAACGGATCTAAAAATAGAAGACAAAAACAAAATCACACTTAGAGATTTCAACACACCATTGATGGCTCTAGATAGATCATCCAAACAGAAAATCAATAAAGAAATATTGACTGTAAATGACAAGCTGGCAAATGGACATGATAGATATTTACAGGATATTTCATCTGATAAAGTCAGATTATACATTCTTTGCAAGTGTGCATGGAACATTCTTAAAGATAGACCATATATTGGGCCATAAAAGTAACATCAACAAATTCAAAAAGATTGAAATCATACCAGGAATATTTTCTGACTATAAGGTTTTGAAATTAGAATTCAATTTTTAAAAAAATGTAAAGAGAACCAGAAAAATATGAAAATTAAACAACATACTTCTAACAAATGACTGGGTCAAAGAAGAAAAAACATAAGAGATCAAAAGATATATACAGACAAATGAAAATGTAAAAACAACATATTAGAATTTCTGAGATGCAGCGAAGTGGTAATAAGAGGAAAGTTTACATCATTACAAGCTTATATTAAGAAACAAAAGAGATTTCAAGTAAACAGCCTAACATCACTTCTTAAGGTACCAGAAAAAGAACAAAGACAAACCAAAGTGAGCAAAAGAAAGGAAATAGTAAAAATTAGAGCAGAACTAAGTAAAAAAGAGAACAAAAAACTATAGAAAAAAATAATAAAACAAAGAGCTGGTTCTTTGAAAAGATCAATAAAATAAAAAATTCAATGGATAAACTCTCTGAAAAAAACTACAGACCAATATCTCTAGTAAATATAAATGCAAACATCATTTAAAAATATTTACAAATATAATACAACAACACATCAAAAAATAGTACATCACAATCAAGTGGTATTTATTCCAGGAGCACAAGGATAGTTCATAATATGTAAATTGATCAATGTAATTCACCACATCAACAAAAGAAAGAACAAAAACCATGTGATCCTATCAGTAGATACAGAAAAGGCATTCGATAAGATAAAACATCTATTTATGTTGAAAACATTCAACAAAATTGAAACCAAAGGAGAATACCTCAACATAATAAAGGCCATATGTTATAAACCATCAGGTAATATAATAAATGGTGATAAAATGAAGGCTGTTTTAAAACCAGGTACAAAACAAGGCTACCTACTCCAGTTTTATTCAATATAGATTTGGAAGTTTTGAAAAGACAAGAAAGAAAGAGAAATTAAAGGCATTTATATTAGGAAAGGAAAAGTCAAGAAATCACTTCTTGCAGATGACACAATTCTGTATATAAAAAACCTCAAAAACTCCACTGAAACTCTTTTAGTAACAATTAACCAATTCAGTAAAGTTCCAGGATACAAAATCAATATACAAAAGTGGATTGTCTTTTTATATGACAACTATGAAACTTCAGAGAATGAACTAAAAAAAAAACCTCTTTTTACAATTGTAACAAAATTAAAATACTTAGGAATGAACTTAGAAAAAGATTTGAAGAACCAATACACTGAAAATCACAAATATTTTTTGAAAAAAATTGAACAAGACAATGAAATGGAAAAACAGTTATGTTTATGAATTGAAAGTATCAACATAGCTAAAATGGCCATATTACCTGAAGTAATATACAAGTGTAATACAATACCCATCAGAACCAGAATGTCAGAATGTCATTTTTTAAACAAATTGAACAAAAAATGACCACGTTTGTATGTAACCATAAGAAACCTCAAATGGCCAATGCAATCTTGAGGGGAAAAAAAATTAATCCAGAGGTATCAAACTACCTGACTTTAAATTATATCATAGAGTAACAATAATCAGAACAGTCTGGTATTGGCAGAAAAACAGACAAAGACCAATGGAACAGAATGAGAGTTCAGAAATAAAACCACATATATATAGACAAATCATCTTTGACAAAGCAGTCAAAAACACACTATGAAGGATAGGAAGCCTCTTCAATAACTGACGCTGGGAAAATTTGAAAACCACATGCTAAAAAATAAAACTTGACTACACTTTTTTTCCCCTGCACCAAAATCAATACCAAATGTATCAAAGACCTAAATATAAGATCTGAAACAAATTACATGGAAGAAAACATAAATACTAAGCTCATGAACTTGGATGTAAAGAATAATTTATGAATTTGACCCCAAAGGCAAAAATAGATGAATGGAACTATATCAAACTAAAAAGCTTCTACACAGTAAAAGAAACTGACAACAAAACAAATAGGTAACCAACTAAACTGGAGTCAATTTTGCAAACTATAGCTCCGATAAAGGGTTAATATCCAAAGTATATAAAAAAACTCACAAAGCTCAGCAACAAACAGGCAAGCAACCCAATTTAAAAATGGGGAGAAGACTTGACCAGACACATCTCCCATGAAGACATACAAGTAGCCAACAGATATATGGAAAGATGCTCATCTTCACTAGCTATTTGAGAAATACAAATCAAAACTTCAATGAGATACCACCTCACATCTATTAGATTGGCTATTACCAACAAGACAATTAATAACAAGTGTTGGAGAAGCTATCAAGGAAAAATAACTCTCATACACTGTTGAAGCGAATGTAAACTGGTATAGCCATAATGGAAGAAAGTATGGTGGTACTTCAAAAAAGTTAAGAATAGAACTAGCATATAACCCAGTGATCCCTCTACTAGGTATCTACCCCAAAACTTGAAAACATTGGTATATAAAGGCACATGTACCTCCATGATTATCACAGCATTATTAACAGTGGCCAAGACATGGAAACAACCAAAATGTCCCTTGATATAGGACTGAATAAAGAAGATGAGTTACACATATACAATGGAATATTACTCAGCCACATGAAATAATGACATAGTGCTTTTTAAAACAACGTGAACGGACCTTGCAAACATTATACTGAGTGAAATAAGTAAATCGGAAAAAGCAAAGAACTGTATGATTTCACACATAAATAGGATATAAAACTGAGACTCATAGACATACATAAAAGTGAAGTGGTTACCAGGGTAAGGGGAAAATGCAGGAGGGGGAATGAAGGGTAGGGGGAAGGGTATAAAGAAGGACACTTATATGGTGACAGAAAATTGACTTTGGGTGATAGGTATACAACACAAGCAATAGTTCAAATGCTATAGAAATATATACTCTCATTGATGAATGTCATCATTTTAAATTTAATTTTCTAAATAAAATAAAAAAGTATTGTAAAAAATAAAATAAAATAAAGTCAACTATACTTTAAAAAATAAGATACCATCTCCAACCTGTATTATCAATAAGAGAGGTAATAACAAGTGTTGTAGAAGCTGTGGAGAAAAAGTAACCCTCATTCACTGCTGGTAGGAATACAAATTAGTACAATGAATATCAAAGAAAAAATTATGATTTTTCAAAAAATTTAGAATAGAACTACCATGTGACCCAGCAATACCTTTACTGGGTATCTACCAAAAATAACTGAAAGCACTGGTATCCAAAGACACACATGCACCTTCATATTTATCACAGCATTATTCATAGTGGCCAAGGCATGAAAACAACCCAAGTGTTCCTCAACAGAAGATTAGATAAAAAAGAAGATGTGGTCCATATATATATATGAAGATGAGTTACACATATACAATGGAATATTACTCAGCCACATGAAATAATGACATAGTGCTTTTTAAAACAACGTGAACGGACCTTGCAAACATTATACTGAGTGAAATAAGTAAATCGGAAAAAGCAAAGAACTGTATGATTTCACACATAAATAGGATATAAAACTGAGACTCATAGACATACATAAAAGTGAAGTGGTCCATATATATATATATATATATATATATATATACTTACCCATAAGAAATGATGACTGTTAGATTCAGGGAGTACTGACATGCTGGGGCTGCCAAGAGTGTACAAAGTCCCTGTGACACTGAGAACAAAGAGTTCAGCAACATCCTGCATTGAGTCAGAGACCCTTATCAGAAGTTTATGTTTGAAATTCTCCACTGAGCAATACCCCCCCTGTAACTGCGCACGACCTCCCTAGCCAATGACTAACAGCCACATCAGCTTCTGTATGATGCTTGCTCATCCTAGATAGCCACCCTATAAAAAGGAGCCATTTTAGAAGCTCGGAGCTGCAGTCCTTATGCAGGTTTGGGGGGCTGCAGTGTTCCCCTGTGTGGGTTACCTGCATCCCTGTGCAGGTTTGGGGGGCTGCAGTGCTCCCTTGCATGGGTTGCCTGCAGTCCCTGTGCAGGTCTGCAATAAAACTTATAAAATTTACTTTGAGTTTGCTGCGGCCTATCTCGCCAGGATGTAACAGATGGAGGCCCTCAGCGAGATTGGCCATGTAAGACCCCTCCTCATGGAGTGGGCTGCAGCAGACTTTGGTAGCTAGCTAGCCTCTGGCAGTTGCCATTTGGAAACTGAATTTGGCTGATTTGAAACATTTGGAGTCTTGAGACTGTTTGTCAAGCCCCTCAGTGAGATCTTCTGAGCATGGCTTTTAAGGTCTATAATGACCAAGGAAGTAACAGAAAAGGCAAATGAGGCCCAAAAGAAGTCAGGAAATACCAACTTTTGGCTCCAGTGCCCTAAGGGGCTTTATCAAGGCCCTGCTCCAGAGTGGAAAGAAAGGTCATTGAACTGAAGCCTGCCAGGCTTCCCGGCCCCATCAAGGGACACGTCTGTGCTGTGGAAAGAGGGACATGAGAAGGTAAGCTGCCCCCTTGCTCCATGGAGGGAGGGTTCAGTGTCTTCTAGCCCTGCTCCAGCTACCTGTGACCTGACCTTGCCCAGCGTGCTGGGATTTGCCACTGAAGGCCCAAGGACATCGTTCAGGAGCCTAAGGTATTTCTTCCAGGTAGCAGAAAAGCTAATAACACAAGGGCCATCTACTATGCCTTGCTTGAATATTTAAGTTTTATTTATCCCTCAAAGATCTCTACTGTGGGTATTGACAGTCTGGTTTTATTGCTTTATGTTTAGTATCTCCTTTGTTCCTCCTATCTCAATGCCCCATGCCTATTATAGGCTAGGACCTGCTGCTAATTCCAGCTAGAAGCAGTAGTCAATAGGACTTAAACTCTAACTGCAAAGTGTAGAAATGTAACACCCTTTCCCTAAGTACTTACAGGTTTTATAGGTTACTCAGAAAACTATTCAAAGATTGTCCAAGAGGCACTTCTAGCAGTACACCACCCAAGGACTGACTCCCACGTAGACGGGTCCAGACACCATGATCCTGACCACTCCCACTACTGCCAAGGCAGAAGGCATACCCGCCTGGGTCCACCGCAGCCGGCTGAAGCTTGCAGTCCCAGCAGAGACACCTTTGTGGACAGCGAAGACTGACCCCGCCAACCCTTGTAAGCTGACCCTGAGAAGGACAGCATGCCCTGCTTCAGCCACAAACCAGAACTTAACTGGTCCACGCATGGAGACTTTGGGGAGGGAGGGAAACTAAGGTAAATGAAAGCTAAGTAAGTCATCTTAAGGTTTGATGCATGCACTGCTATGAGTCATACAGAAAGGGGGTGTAAGTCCCTTGGCTGAGAGAGAAGCTACAAGGTAAATGAAAATTATGTATGTGCTCATAGCTACCACTATAGAATAATCTGTGAATATTGGTCATGTGTCCAATAGGCTACTTATGAAAAGGACACCTCCAAAAAGCAATCTTTAAAAGAGGATTACTTAGTACTAACTTAGTCTTTGCTGAAGGTTAAGGTTTTTAGGAATTAAGAATTCTGATAAATTAGAAAGGAATTGTATGGTTTTGATAATAGAAGGTATAAGGTGTAGAGGTACTTTTGAAAAGAAAAGGAAAAGCAAGTTGTTATGAAGGCCAGTTATTTCTGGATAAGAAAGTGCATAAAAGTTGAAGGTTTATGTAAGTTGCAGAAGGTTTGTGTAAATTGCAGAAGGTTTGTGTAAGTTGCAGAAGGTTTGTGCAAGTTGTAAGAAGTTAGTACAGAGAAGAAAAATGCAAGGCAGAAAGAAATTAGTCCGTAAAGCTTGTAGTACTAAGGGCACACTATCAGCGTGCCAGCACATACTAGGGAGGACCCCTGACCCAATTAGCTTATAGCTACAGCTAAAGTAGAAAATTCTCATAAGCCCCAGCCTTATACCATTCTCCCCACTGATAAAGAATCAAGGATTTGATTTATGCCCAAAAGAGATGGGGGAATGTTAGATTCAGGGAGTACTGACATGCTGGGGCTGCCAAGAGTGTACAAAGTCCCTGTGACACTGAGAACAAAGAGTTCAGCAACATCCTGCATTGAGTCAGAGACCCTTATCAGAAGTTTATGTTTGAAATTCTCCACTGAGCAATACCCCCCCCGTAACTGCGCACGACCTCCCTAGCCAATGACTAACAGCCACATCAGCTTCTGTATGATGCTTGCTCATCCTAGATAGCCACCCTATAAAAAGGAGCCATTTTAGAAGCTCGGAGCTGCAGTCCCTGTGCAGGTTTGGGGGGCTGCAGTCCCTGCGCAGTTTGTTGGCTGCGCAGGTTTGGTTGGCTGCAGTGCTCCAGTCTCTTTGGAGGCGTGGGTTGCCTGCAGTCCCTGTGCAGGTTTGGGGGGCTGCAGTCCCTGCGCAGTTTGTTGGCTGCGCAGGTTTGGTTGGCTGCAGTGCTCCAGTCTCTTCGGAGGCATGGGTTGCCTGCAGTCCCTGCGCAGGTTTGGGGGGCTGCAGTGTTCCCCTGTGTGGGTTACCTGCATCCCTGTGCAGGTTTGGGGGCTGCAGTGCTCCCTTGCATGGGTTGCCTGCAGTCCCTGTGCAGGTCTGCAATAAAACTTATAAAATTTACTTTGAGTTTGCTGCGGCCTATCTCGCCAGGATGTAACAATGACATATTGTCATTTGTAGCAACTTGGGTGGACCTTGAGAATATTATACTAAATTAATTTAATAAATTTCAAAAAAGCTAAGAACTTTATTAATTTACATATAAATGAGATATAAAACTGAGACTTATGGCATAAATTAATTGTAGTGTTTACCAGGGAATAGGCTTGGGTGGGAGTGGGTGGGAAAAAGTGAATAAAGAGAGAGATATACTGTGATTGAAAATAGTTTACTCATTCAAAGAAGACTTGGTTCCTATTCTACTGAAAGTCTTCCAAAAAATTGAAGAAGAAGCAATACTTCCAAACACATTTTATGAGGCCAACATAACCCTCATACCAAAACCTGGCAAGGATGGCACAAAAAAAGAAAACTACAGACCAATATCTCTAATGAATACAGATGCTAAAATACTAAACAAAATACTAGCAAATCGAATACAACAACATATTAAAAAAATAATACATCATGATCAAGTGGGATTCATCCCAGAATCTCAAGGATGGTTCAACATACGTAAAACGGTTAACGTAATACACCATATCAACAAAACAAAGAACAAAAACCACATGATCTTATCAATAGATGCAGAAAAGTCTTTCGATAAAATACAACACAATTTTATGTTTAAGACTCTCAACAAAATGGGTATAGAAGGAAAATATCTCAACATGATAAAGGCCATATATGATAAACCATCAGCTAACATCATATTAAATGGCACTAAACTGAAGGCTTTCCCCCTTAAATCAGGAACAAGACAGGGTTGTCCACTCTCTCCACTCTTATTTAATGTGGTACTAGAGGTTCTAGCCAGAGCAATCAGACAAGACAAAGAAATAAAAGGCATCCATATCGGAAAAGAAGAAGTAAAGGTATCACTTTTTGCAGATGATATGATCCTATACATCGAAAAAACCCAAAGAATCCACAAAAAGACTACTAGAAACAATAAGCCAATACAGTAAGGTCGCAGGATACAAAATTAACATACAGAAGTCAATAGCCTTTCTATATGCCAACAATGAAACAACTGAGAAGGAACTCAAAAGAATAATCCCCTTCACGATTGCAACAAAAAAAATAAAATACTTAGAATAAACATAACAAAAATGTAAAGGACTTATATAATGAAAACTATAAACCATTGTTGAGAGAAATCAAAAAAGATATAATGAGTTAGAAGAATATACCTTGTTCTTGGATAGGAAGAATAAATATAATCAAGATGGCCATATGACCCAAAGCAATATACAAATTTAATGCAATTCCCATCAAACTTCCAATGACGTTTTTTAAAGAAATAGAGCAAAAAATCATCAGATTTATATGGAACTATAAAAAACCCCGAATAGCCAAAGCAATCCTAAAGAAAAAGAATGAAGCTTGGGGCATTACAATACCTGACTTCAAACGATATTATAGGGCCACGACAATCAAAACAGCATGGTATTGGCAGAAAAAGAGACAATCAGACCAATGGAACAGAATAGAAAGTCCAGAAATAAAACCACATACATATAGTCAAATAATTTTTGATAAAGGGGCCAACAACACACAATGGAGAAAAGAAAGCCTCTTCTGTAAATGGTGCTGGGAAAACTGGAAAGCCACATGCAAAAGAATGAAACTGGACTACAGTCTCTCCCCCTGTACAAAAATTAACTCAAAATGGATCAAAGATCTAAACATAAGACCTGAAACAATTAAGTACATAGAAGAAGACATAGGTACTCAACTCATGGACCTGGGTTTTAAAGAGCATTTTATGAATTTGACTCCAATGGCAAGAGAAGTGAAGGCAAAAATTAATGAATGGGACTACATCAGACTAAGAAGTTTTTGCTCAGCAAGAGAAACTGATAACAAAATAAACAGAAAGCCAACTAAATGGGAAATGATATTTTCAAACAACAGCTCAGATAAGGGCCTAATATCCAAAATATACAAAGAATTCATAAAACTCAACAACAAACAAACAAACAATCCAGTAAAAAAATGGGAAGAGGATATGAATAGACACTTCTCCCAGGAAGAAATACAAATGGCCAACAGATATATGAAAAGATGCTCATCTTCTTTAGTTATTAGAGAAATGCAAATCAAAACGGCAATGAGATACCACCTCACACCTGTTCAATTAGCTGTTATTAGCAAGACAGGAAATAGCAAATGTTCGAGAGGCTGTGGAGAAAAAGGAACCCTCATACACTGTTGGTGGGAATGTAAAGTAGTACAACCATTATGGAAGAAAGTATGGTGGTTCCTCAAAAAACTGAAAATAGAACTACCTTATAACCCAGCAATCCCTCTACTGGGTATATATCCCAAAAACTCAGCAACATTGATACGTAAAGACACATGCAGCCCCATGTTTATTGCAGCATTGTTCACAGTGGCCAGGACATGGAAACAACCAAAAAGCCCATCAATAGATGACTGGATAAAGAAGATGTGGCACATATACACTATGGTATACTACTCAGCCATAAGAAATGATGACATCGGAACATTTACAGCAAAATGGTGGGATCTTGATAACATGATACGAAGCGAAATAAGTAAATCAGAAAAAAACAGGAACTGTATTATTCCATACGTAGGTTGGACATAATAGTGAAACTAAGAGACATTGATAAGAGTGTGGTGGTTACGGGGGGGAGGGGGGAATGGGAGAGGGAAAGGGGGTGGGGAGGGGCACAAAGAAAACAAGATAGAAGGTGACAGAGGACAATCTGACTTTGGGTGGTGGGTATGCAACATAATTGAACGACAAGATAACCTGGACTTGTTATCTTTGAATATATGTATCCTGATTTATTGATGTCACCCCATTAAAAAAATAAAATTATATATAAAAATAAATAAATAAATAAATAAATAAAAGAAAATAGTTTACTTAGGTTGATGGGTATACAACATAGCCAAAATTCAGATGTTACAGTGATGTTTACCTGAAATCTATGTACTCTTATTGATTGGTTTGACATTTTTGCACACTCTACTCTCATACAAAGTCATATACGTATAGGTTATTAATAATCACCAAAAACCCCTCCAAAAAACAAATGTTTATCAAATTATTAATCAATAAATACACTATAATAGAACTTTATTTTCCCATGTAAAATAAAACATATTCCAGTCTCTAATGTATTAAGAATAAAGAATTTTTTTTAAAAGTGCAAAACTTCCCTCATTGATTTAATTTTTCTAGATAGTAGTATCTTATATCTAACTTCTCATTTAGTGGCAACATTTCAAGATCTGTTTACAATAGCTGTCTTTTCTTCTTCTTTTTCATTCATTCCTCACTCAATTCACTCAGTCTGGGTTCTGCCCATTAGCTGTATTGAAATGGTTCTTCCTAAAGTAAGTGATGGCTTTTGTGTTCTTAAACCAATAGAAATTTGTGAAATGTTGTGGGTCTCAACCTTTCAGCAGCATCCCATATGCTAATGCAAATATTTTCAGTTATTAGGGTATTTTTAATATTGAACTTAAAATATAAAATCTTTTTTTTTTTTTTTTTTTTTTTTTTTTAAATAAATTTTTATTAATGGTAATGGGATGACATTAATAAATCAGGGTACATATATTCAAAGAAAACATGTCCAGGTTATCTTGTCATTAAACTATGTTGCATACCACTCACCCAAAGTCAGATTGTCCTTCGCCACCCTCCATCTAGTTCTCTGTGCCCCTCCCCCTCCCCCCAACCCTCCCCCTGTCCCCCCTCCCCCCACCCCTGGTAACCACCACACTCTTGTCCATGTCTCTTAGTCTCATTTTTATGTTCCACCAATGTATGGAATCATGTAGTTCTTGTTTTTTTCTGATTTACTTATTTCACTCCTTATAATGTTATCAAGATCCCACCATTTTGCTGTAAATGATCTGATGTCATCGTTTCTTATGGCTGAGTAGTATTCCATAGTGTATATGTGCCACATCTTCTTTATCCAGTCTTCTATTGAAGGGCTTTTTGGTTGTTTCCATGTCTTGGCCACTGTGAACAGTGCTGCAATGAACATGGGGCTACATGTGTCTTCACGTATCAATGTTTCTGAGGTTTTGGGGTATATACCCAGTAGAGGGATTGCTGGGTCATAAGGTAGTTCTATTTGCAGTTTTTTGAGGAACCACCATACTTTCCTCCATAATGGTTGTACTACTTTACAGTCCCACCAACAGTGAATGAGGGTTCCTTTTTCTCCACAGCCTCTCCAACATTTGCTATTACCCGTCTTGTTGATCATAGCTAATCTAACAGGGGTGAGGTGGTATCTCATTGTAGTTTTGATTTGCATTTCCCTAATAACTAATGAAGCTGAGCATTTTTTCATATATCTGTTGGCCATTTGTATCTCTTCCTGGGAGAAGTGTCTATTCATGTCTTCTTCCCATTTTTTTATTGCATTGTTTGTTTGTTTGTTGTTGAGTTTTATGAGTTCTTTGTAAATTTTGGAAATTAGGCCCTTATCTGAGCTGTTGTTTGAAAATATCATTTCCCATTTAGTTGGCTGTCTGTTTATTTTGATATCAGTTTCTCTTGCTGAGCAAAAACATTTATTCTGATGTAGTCCCATTCATTTATCTTTGCCTTCACTTCTCTTGCCATTGGAGTCAAGTTCATAAAATGTTCTTTAAAACCCAGGTCCATGAGTTTAGTACCTATGTCTTCTTCTATGTACTTTATTGTTTCAGGTCTTATATTTAGGTCTTTGATCCATTTTGAATTAATTTTAGTACACGGGGACAGGCTGTAGTCGAGTTTCATTCTTTTGCATGTGGCTTTCCAGTTTTCCCAACACCATTTGTTGAAGAGGCTTTCTTTTCTCCATTGTGTGTTGTTGGCCCCTTTATCAAAGATTATTTGACCATATATATGTGGTTTTATTTCTGGGCTTTCTATTCTGTTCCATTGGTCTGAGTGTCTATTTTTCTGCCAATACCATGCTGTTTTGATTATTGTGGCCCTATAATATAGTTTAAAGTCAGGTATTGTAATGCCCCCAGCTTCATTCTTTTTCCTTAG
Source organism: Saccopteryx leptura (assembly GCF_036850995.1). Lineage (NCBI taxonomy): Eukaryota > Metazoa > Chordata > Mammalia > Chiroptera > Emballonuridae > Saccopteryx > Saccopteryx leptura. Next base: position 57,597,102 of record NC_089516.1, on the reverse strand, counting down.
GATTGTTTTGGCTATTCGGGGTTTTTTATAGTTCCATATAAATCTGATGATTTTTTGTTCCATTTCTTTAAAAAATCTCATAGGGATTTTGATGGGAATTGCATTAAATTTGTATATTGCTTTGGGTAATATGGCCATTTTGATTATATTTATTCTTCCTATCCAAGAACAAGGAATATTTTTCCATCTCATTGTATCTTTTTCGATTTCCCTTAACAATGCTTTGTAATTTTCATTATATAGGTCCTTTACATTTTTTGTTATGTTTATTCCTAGGTATTTTATTTTTTTGTTGCAATCGTGAAGGGGATTATTTTTTTGAGTTCGTTTTCTAATATTTCATTGTTGGCATAGAGAAAGGCTATGGACTTCTGTATGTTAATTTTGTATCCTGCGACCTTACTGTATTGGTTTATTGTTTCTAATAATCTTTTTGTGGAGTCTTTCGGGTTTTCTATGTATAGGATCATATCATCAGCAAAAAGTGATACCTTTACTTCTTCTTTTCCAATATGGATGCCTTTTATTTCTTTGTCTTGTCTGATTGCTCTGGCCAGAACTTCTAGCACCACGTTAAATAAGAGTGGAGAGAGTGGACAACCCTGTCTTGTTCCTGATTTAAGGTAGAAAGTCCTCAGTTTTTTGCCGTTTAAAATGATGTTGGCTGATGGTTTATCATATATGGCCTTTATCATGTTGAGATATTTTCCTTCTATACCCATTTTGTTGAGAGTCTTAAACATAAAATTGTGTTGTATTTTATCAAAAGCCTTTTCTGCATCTATTGATAAGATCATGTGGTTTTTGTTCTTTGTTTTGTTGATATGGTGTATTACGTTAACCGTTTTGCGTATGTTGAACCATCCTTGAGATTCTGGGATGAATCCCACTTGATCATGATGTATTATTTTTTTAATATGTTGTTGTATTCGGTTTGCCAGTATTTTGTTTAGAATTTTAGCATCTGTATTCATTAGAGATATTGGTCTGTAGTTTTCTTTCTTTGTGCCATCCTTGCCAGGTTTTGGTATGAGGGTTATGTTGGCCTCATAAAATGTGTTTGGAAGTATTGCTTCTTCTTCAATTTTTTGGAAGAATTTCAGTAGAATAGGAACCAAGTCTTCTTTGAATGTTTGATAGAATTCACTAGTATAACCGTCTGGGCCTGGACTTTTATTTTTGGGGAGGTTTTTAATAGTTTTTTCTATTTCCTCCCTGCTGATTGGTCTGTTTAGGCTTTCTGCTTCTTCATGACTCAGTCTAGGAAGGTTGTATTGTTCTAGGAATTTATCCATTTCTTCTAGATTGTTGTATTTGGTAGCATATAATTTTTCATAGTATTCTACAATAATTCTTTGTATATCTATGATGTCTGTGGTGACCTCTCCTCTTTCATTTTGGATTTTATTTATTTGAGTCCTGTGCCTTTTTTCCTTGGTGAGTCTTGCTAAGGGTTTGTCAATTTTGTTGATCTTTTCAAAGAACCAGCTCCTTGTTTTATTGATTTTTTCTATAGTTTTTCTGTTCTCTATTTCATTTATTTCTGCTCTGATTTTTATTATCTCCTTTCTTCGGCTGGTTTTGGGTTGTCTTTGTTCTTCTTTTTCTAGTTCCTTAAGGTGTGAAGTTAAGTGGTTTATTTCGGCTCTCTCTTGTTTGTTCATATAGGCCTGAAGTGATATGAACTTTCCTCTTATTACTGCTTTTGCTGCATCCCAGAGATTCTGATATGTCGTATTTTCATTTTCATTTGTCTGTATGTATCTTTTGATCTCTGCGCTTATTTCTTCTTTGACCCATTCATTTTTTAGAAGTATGTTGTTTAGTTTCCACATTTTTGTGGGTTTTTCCCCCTCTTTTTTACAGTTGAATTCTAGTTTCAAGGCTTTATGATCAGAAAATATGCTTGGTACAATTTCAATTTTTCTAAATTTGCTGATATTATCTTTGTGGCCCAACATATGGTCAATTCTTGAGAATGTTCCATGTACACTAGAGAAAAATGTATACTCTGTCGCTTTGGGATGAAGTGTCCTGTAGATGTCTATCATATCCAGGTGTTCTAGTATTTCATTCAAGGCCACTATATCTTTATTGATTCTCTGTTTGGATGACCGATCTAGAGCCGTCAGCGGAGTATTGAGGTCTCCAAGTATGATTGTATTTTTGTTAGTTTTTGTTTTAAGGTCAATAAGTAGCTGTCTTATATATTTTGGTGCTCCTTGGTTTGGTGCATATATATTAAGGATTGTTATGTCTTCTTGATTCAGTGTCCCCTTAATCATTATGAAGTGACCATTTTTGTCTTTGAGTACTTTTTCTGTCTTGTAGTCAGCATTATCAGATATGAGTATTGCTACACCTGCTTTTTTTGGGGTGTTGTTTGCTTGGAGTATTGTTTTCCAGCCTTTTACTTTGAATTTGTTTTTATCCTTGTTGCTTAGATGTGTTTCTTGTAGGCAGCATACAGTTGTATTTTCTTTTTTAATCCATTCTGCTACTCTGTGTCTTTTTATTGGTAAGTTTAACCCATTTACATTTAGTGTAATTATTGACACTTGTGGGTTCCCTACTGCCATTTTATAAATTGCTTTCTGTTAGTTTTGTATCTAGTTTGATTCTTCTCTTTTGTTTTTCTATCATTTGTTTCTGTTTGTTTGTGTTCCATACTTCTTTCCTCTGTTGCTACCTTTTTTAAGTCATGTGTTTTTGTGGTGGTTTTTTCTAGGGTGGTTACCATTAAGTAATGAAAAGGGTACCTACCATATTCATTGTAGTACCCTATCTTATAAGTATTTCTGCACTTCATCGTCCTTTGCTACTGTTAATCTCCATTCTCTCCCCCCTTTTTTTTCCTTTGTTGTCACAGTTTAAGTTTGGTTTTATTGTGTTCTTGGTGGAGCTGTTACTTGTGGTGTTGTTTTCTTTTGTTCTTTGAATCTGGTTGGAAAACCCCCTTTAGTATTTCCTGGAGTGGGGGCTTTCTGGTGATAAATTCTCTCATCTTTTCTGTATTTGTGAATGTTTTTATATCTCCTTCATACTTGAAGGATAGCTTTGATGGGTATAGTATTCTTGGCTGAAAGTTCCTCTCTTTCAGGGCTTTAAATATTGGGGTCCACTCTCTTCTAGCTTGTAGAGTTTCTGCTGAGAAATCTGATGATAATCTAATAGGCCTTCCTTTATATGTTGTACTCTTCTTTTCCCTGGCTGCCTTGAGAATTTTTTCTTTGTCATTGGTTTGTGTCATCTTTATTATGATGTGCCTTGGAGTGGGTTTGTTGGGGTTAAGAAAACTCGGTGTTCTGTTTGCTTCTTGAATTTGAGGCTTTAGTTCTTTCCACAGGCTTGGGAAGTTCTCGTCTATTATTTGTTTGAGTATATTCTCCATTCCATTTTCTTTCTCTTCTCCCTCTGATATACCTATTATTCTTATGTTATTCTTTCTGATGGAGTCAGATAATTCCTGTAGGGCTTTCTCGTTTTTTATTATTTTTGAGTCTCTTTCTTCTTCTCTCTGTTGTGCCTCAAGTTGTTTGTCTTCTATTTCACTAATCCTATCTTCAATCTGGGTTGTTCTGCTAGCTAAGCTTGTTACCTCGTTTTTCAGCTCGTGAATTGAGTTTTTCATTTCTGTTTGATTTGTTTTTATAGTTTCAATTTCCTTGGTAATATATTCTTTGTGTTCATTGAGTTGTTTTCTGATCTCCCTATATTGCCTTTCCGTGTTTTCTTGTATATCTCTGAGTATTTTTAAGATTTCTATTTTAAATTCTCTGTCATTTAGCTCCAAGGCTTCCAATATGTTAAGTTTTCTCCATAGATTTTTCCACATCTATTTGTGTTACCTCTCTTTCTTTTGTATCCATAATATTCGATTTCCTCTTTCTTATTGGCATCTGAGGGTGGTCTTGTTGATAGCACTAATTAGAATTAATAAAGAGTAAAAAGTCAAAAACAAAAAAACAAAAAAAACAAAAAAACAAAAAAAACAAAAACAAAAACAAAAAAAAAACCAAAAAACAAAGGGTAAAACACCCCACAAAAAAAAAGCAGTAATAATTTATTATTTCCCCCTTTTTTTTTCTTTGTTCTCCTTCCCTCCTCTCCCCTCCTCAGGGAAATATCGTGCCTATAATGGAGGGCCTGGTTTGCGGTGTAGAGTTCAAGGGGGCAAAAAATAAAAAAAATAAAATAAATAAAAAAAAAAAAAAGAAAATCTTAGACAAGCATAAGTTGATCTGCCTGCGGGTGACGGTCAACCAAGAGATATAATGAGAGGGACAAGAGGGAACCAGAAAAAAGGACAAAAAAAGGAATAATCAAGAAGAAAAAATAAAAATAATAAGTAAAAATACGTTGTATTAAGTGGAGCAAAGACCAAATACAATGGAGACCTTGGGTTGGGAGGACCCAAAATGCCACAAAAACAAACCAACCAGAAAAAAACAAAAACAAAACCGAAAAAGAAAAACAAAGCCAAAAAAAACCTTGAGTCCCAAATTAACTAATTTGTTCGTGATTGAGGATTAAATGGGAGGAAAGTAAAACGAGAAAAGAAAAAACGAATAGAAAGGAAAAAATAAGAAAAAGAGAAAAACGAAGGAAGAAATAAAAAAGGAAGAGAAAAAAACAAAATAAGGCAAAAAAAAAAAAAAAAACAAAAGAGGAGAGAGTGAGAATTAAGTGTCCTGGAGTATAACCCCAAAGGAGGGTGAGGATGAAGAAGAGAAATAAAATGTAACACTTATGGGTAGTGTAGTTCAAGAAAAGGGAAGCATAAGATGGGCAGAGAATAGAAGGACTGAGGTGGAGGAAATAAAGGCAATAAGATAGAAGGAGCAAACAACAACAAAAAAAAAAACAAAAAAAAAAACAAACAAACAAACAGTGGAACAAGCTGCAAAGTCTGTGGATTTTTCCTGATTTTGAGATGTCAACCTCTTCCTCCTTCTCCTCTCTCCCTCTTCCCGGTCGGCGACTCTGCACCCCAGGCCCTGCCCCTGCGCCACACCCAGGCAGGGACTTGCAATTGATGGGGTTCTACGGCAATGTCACACAATTGGCTTTAGTCTTGCTGGTAGTCAAGGCCTGCCGGCGTCTGCAGGGTCTACCGACGAGAGAGTTCGCCTTCGTGGATTCTCTCTCCCAGTCCCCCCTTCCCGAATCAGCAGCCTGGCGATCCAGCCACAAGGCTGCCACTGCTTCTGTCTGGGGAGTAAGAGGCTCAAAAAGCTGGGAAATCCCCACTCTATCCCCACTCAGTGCAAGGCTCTGGGAAGGGCTTTGACAGTCAGGGCCTCCAGTGTAATCAGGCGGGGGTGGGAGTCAATTGTTGTCAAGGTGATTGTTCAGCGCCTAGCATTCCATTGGACCTCTCAACCCAGGCTTTCCACACTTTGTAGCCTGTTTTGGCCGGTAAGAAAAGGGACTAGTCTCTGCTTGCGACTAGTGTGCTATAGATCTTATTATCTGCCAAGTCCTTCTTGTTAGCGTTTATCCCTGAATATGGAGGCTCTATCAATCAGAAGTTGCCCCCGCCCCTTTAGCGAGAGGCACCAAAAAATATCAAGCCTCTTGTCTTGGGTCGGTGAACTGAGAGAGATCTTATCAATTAGAACCGAGGGTGCGCAGATTTCACGGGTTAAGTTAATTTTAGTAATTGGGTCGCAGCTGTGCTCCCGAAGGTATTTCAGGCTGCCTGCGCGCGCCCCTCCCCCAACGCTTGATTGTTAGCTTGAATGGCTGGGTGAGGTGCCCCGCCCGCGGAGAGAATCTCCCAAGTAGGGAATACCGCCCTGGGGCCTCTCCCGCTCCCCGTGCGCGGGCCGCTGGGAACGTTAGCGGTGCTCGGTCTGCAATGCTCGGTCTGCAACCAGACCGGGAGCGCGCCAGCAGCTGCTCGCCGCTCGTTCTGCAACCGACCCGGGCGCTGTTCGCGGCGGCTGGCGGCAGCGGCCGGCAGCGGCTTCCGAGTGCGGGATGACTTACCCCAGGCGCACTTTCTCGCGGCTTGAGTGAACGTCCCTGGGGTAGCTTCCTCCACACCCTCGTCTTTCAGATTCGAGTGATAACAGTCCTATTGCTTTCAGTTTGCTCCGAAGATAAATTTTCCTGTTTCTAGTTGATAAATTTGTTGTGATTTTGGGGAGATCTGTCGGACGCGCTGCTCACGGCGCCATTTCCGTGACGTCACTCAATATAAAATCTTATAAATATAATATACTCATAAATATGAAATGTTATCATGATATGTTTTGCCAAGTACTACTGTTAACATTTTTTTCAGGTAATATTTATTATGGTTTTGAAAACTGAAAGTTACCGGTAATACACATGCAACATTTAATCTGATACAATAGCAAATTTCTAGATTTAGTCCTGTTCTGCTGTAATTAGATGTATTTTGCATTTATTATATTTAGTGACTGAGGGAATAGAAGAAAAGGATTAAATGTGTTTAGATTGCTCTAAAAAAGTAAAATGTCTTTTTTTCTACATTTAGAATGTATATAACCTGAATCTTCATTAAAATTACAGAGTGACACCAGAGAAATGGTGGTGTGAGAGATACTCCTCATATCTCTCTTTAAATTTTTTAAAAATTCTACAACTACATGCACAAAAAAACACCTAGATAAACCTGAAATATACAAGCATGGAATAAACAAAGGTATGATCATGCAAGAAGGTGGACAAAAAAAAACAGAAGAAAAAATAATACCAAAGGACTGAGTCTTTCTCCTTCCTCATGGACTCAAGGGAGGAAAGCACTGTTTTCACAGGCTTTGTCTCAGACCCAGAGGAGCTAGGTGGAAAGTCTGGGGGAAAGGAGCAGAGTAAGAAGCAACAACCAAGAACAGAGAGCAGGGCTGCTTCCCGGTGTCTGCTGCACCTGTGATTGCAGGGAGGAGCTATTGCAGGAACAGGATGCACACAAAGCCAATGGCAAGATTCCAAGAACTGCAGGCAAATAGCTTGTGGAGACCTGCCCAGAGGACACTAGGGCATGTTTTATCTGCCCACATAACCAGCACAATTTAGCTCTCTGGCACCAGACATGCTTGATCTGGGATATGCGCAACACTGGCTCTGAAGCTCAGACACCATCTTGCCAGAGGGGGTTTAGCTTGTGTAGAAGGTAAGCCCCTGATTTGTGATGTTTGTTTTAGCTGCTCCTGAAACTTGGGGACACCATCTTGTGGCAGGCACCCCTAGTCCAGCCCAGGGCTGTGCTTGGAGAGCTTAGAGTGATAGTTGGGAAGGGACTGGACTCTGTGACCCCCAGCCTCTCAGGCTTCTCATTGCTCCTCTTGCTGAGAAAACAGCAGTAGAGGCAAAACCCCCTACACTAGGTCTCCAGGCTGCTCTCTACTGTGAGAGGCAGGAGCACTCAGAAACTAGATCCCCTGCTCTGTAGGAACATGGTGGAGGGCCCTGGAGGACTCTAGATCAGCAGTACCATTATCATAAAGTTGCCAAGCCCTAGCAATAATCCCCTCCTACTAATGTGATGACTCTGCCTTAGTCATTACAAAGGTGACAGCTAAGTCTTAACAGATCTCCAAAGAATCTTACAGAAGCAAATCTTGTAGTGCAGCACCCCCTGCCAGGAAAAGAAATAATTATCTCTTCTTGGGGTTATTAACAATATCACCCAAAAATGCTATCAAGGAAAAAAATCAAATATGGATATACAAGACAGAGATGTAGCTCAGACTGATGATGAAAAATCCCCAGGAAAAAATCTCAATTACATGAAAACCTTGGAACTTAATGACAGAGAATTCAAAATTGAAGCTCTAAGAATACTCAATAAGATACAAGAAAAACAATGAATGGCAATTTAGTGAGCTAAAAAACAACTTAATGAACAAAAAATGTACTTCACCAAAAAAATTGAAACTATAAAAAAAAAAGATGAAAAACTCAATATGCAAACTGAAAAATGAGATAACAAGCTAAGCCAATAGAACAAGTCAGATAGAGGAGAGAATCAGTGACATTGAAGACAGGCAACTAGGGATACTACAGAGAGAAGAAGAGAGAGACTCAGAAATTGTCAGACAAGAATTGTCTGATTCCATTAGTAAGAGCAATATAAGAATAATGAGTATATTAGAAGAGGAAGAGAGGGTAAAAGGATTGGAGAACATAATGAAACAAATAATCAATGAGAACTTCCCAAGCCCATGGAAAGAGTTAGAGCCTCAAATCCAAGAAGCAAACAGAACGCTGAGTTACATCAACCCAAACAAACCTACTCCAAGGCACATCATAATGAAATTATCACAAATCAATGACAAAGAAAGAATCCTAAAGGAAGCTAGAGAAAAGAAGGATATAACATATAAAAGGAAGCCCATTAAGCTATCATCAAATTTTTCAGAAGAAACTCTAGAAGCCAGAAGAAAATGGACTCCAACATTTAAAGTACTGAAAGAGAGAAACTACCAGCCAAGAATACTATATTCATCAAAGCTATCCTTTAAATATAAAGGGGAAATGAAAACATTTACAGACATACAGAAGCTGAGGGAATTTATCACCAGAAAACCCCCTCTACAAGAAATGCTAAAGGGGGTTATCCAACCAGAGACAAAGAACAAAACAAGACAAAATGAAAAGTAAATTTTTTTAACAAAACTACAATAAAAACAAGGATAGTGTGTGACAATGATAACATAAAAATGGAGAGGATAAAGATCAGCAGTAACATAGGAGAATAGAGTGCAGAAGCACTCATGAGATAATGGACTCTAATAAATATGATAATTTTTCTTCTAATAACCTAATGGTAAACACCACTGAAAATACCACTACTGAAACACATAGCTTAAAAAACAAAAGAAACAAGAGATAGATGTATGGAACACCACCAAACAAAAACAAATGACAGAATATAAAAGAAAAACCAAACAAGACACAAAGCTATCAGAAAGCAGTATATAAAATGGCAATGTGAAATTCTCAAGTGTCAATTATTACTCTAAATGTAAATGGATTGAACTCACCAATAAAGATGCACAGAGTAGCAGATTGGATCAAGAAGCAAAACCCAACCGTATGCTGCCTTCAAGAGACACATCTAAGCTACAAGGATAAAAATAGACTCAAAATGCAAGGTTAGAAAATGATTCTCCAAGGAAATAATACCCAAAGAAAAGCAGGAGTAGCTATACTCATATCTGACAATGCTGAATACAAGAAAACAAATGTACAGAGACAGGGATGGACATTTCATAATGATAAAGGGGATAGTGTTTCAAGAAGACATAACACCTCCTAATATATATGAACAAAACCAAGGAGCATAAAAATATATAAGACATCTACAAACTGATCTAAAAGTGCAAACTGAAAAATATATAATCATACTAAATCATAAAAAACTAAAAACTTTTCTTCTAAAATCAGGAACAAGACAAGGCTGTCCACTCTCTCCACTGCTATTCAACATAGTGTGGGAAGTTCCAGCCAGAGCAATCAGACATGAGAAAAAAATAAAAGGCATTCATATTGGGAAAGAAGAATTAAAGTTTCACTTTTTGCAGATGACATAATCCTGTATATAGAAAACCCCAAAGACTCCACAGAAAAGCTATTAGAAACAATAAACCAATACATTAAGGTCACAGGATACATAATTAATATACATAAGTCTATTACTTTCTTATATGCCAGCAATGAAACCTCAGAAAAAGAACTAAAAAAAAAATAATCTCTTTTACAGTAGCAACAACAAAAAATAAATAAAATATCTAGGAATAAACGTAACAAAGAATGTAAATAACCTATATACTGAAAACTACAAAGCATTATTAAAGAAAATTGAAAAAGACACAATGAAATGGGAAAAATTTTCTTGTTCATAGATATGAAAAATAAATATAGTTAAAATTGCCATGCTACTCAAAGCAATATACAAATTTAATGAAATTACTATCAAAATTCCAATGTCATTTTTTTAAAAAACAGAACAAAAAATCATCAGGTTTACATGGAACCATAAAACACTTTGAATAACCAAAGTAATCCTAAGGAAAATAATGAAGCTGGAGGCATTACAATACTTGACTTCAAACTATACTACAGAGCCTCCGTAATAAAAAAAAAAAGCATTGTACTGGCAGAAAAAATAGACATGCAGACCAATGGAACAGAATAGAGAGCCCCAAAATAAAATCACATGTATATGGTAAAATCATCTTTGATAAAGAAGCCAAAAATACACAATGGAGAAAAAAAGCCTTGTCAATAAAAAGTGCTTTGAAACTGAAAAGACACATGCAAAATAATAAAATTTGACTACAGTTTATCTCCTTGCACACAAATTAATTCAAAATGAATCAAAGAACTAAATATAAGATCTAAAACAATAAATTACATAGAAAAAAAGATAGGTACTAAACTCATAGAATGTGGCCATTAAAACATTTTATGAATTAGACCCCAAAGGCAAGGGAATTAAAGGCAAAGATAAACGAATGAGACTAAATCAGACTAAAAAGCTTCTGCACAAGTAAAAGAAACTGTCAACAAAACAAATAGGCAAACAACTAAATGGGAGATAATATTTTCAAACAACAGCTCAGATAAGGGACTAATATCTCAAAACTCAGCAAGAAACAAACAATTTAATTTAAAAAAATGAGAAAAGGACATACAGACACTTCTCCCAAGAAGAAATACAAATGGCCAACAGATATATGAAAAAATGTTGATCATCACTAACTATTCAAGAAATGCAAATCAAAACTACAATGAGATACCACCTCACACCTGTTCGATTAGCTATTATCAATAAAACAGGTAATAACAAGTGCTGGAGAGGCTGTGGAGAAAAAGAAACCCCATTCACTGTTGGTGAGAATGTAAATTAGTGCAACCATTATCAAAGAAAATATGGTGGTTCCTCAAAAAATTAAGAATAGAATTATCATATGACCCAGCAATCGCTCTACTGGGTATATACCCAGAAAACTTGAAAACATGGGTACATAAAGACACATGCACTTCTATGTTCATTGCAGCATTGTTCACGGTGCCCAAGACATGGAAACAGCCAAAATGCCCTTCAATAGAGGACTGGATAAAAAAGAGGTGGTACATATATACAATGGAATACTACTCAGCTATAAGAAATGATGACATAGTATCATTTGTGACAACATGGATGGACCTTGATAACATTATACTGAGTTAAATAAGTAAATCAGATAAATCTAAGAACTGTATGATTCCATGTAGATGTTTTACACAAAATTGAGACTTATGGACATAGACAGGGGTGCAGTGGTTACCAGGGGGAAGGGAAGGGTGGGGAGGGAGGGATGGAGGGAAGGGGAGGGGCTTAAAAAGAAACAAAATATAGGGTGACAAAGATGATTTGACTTTGGGTGATAGGTATACAACATAATCGACTGGCCAAAGGATGTGGAGATGTTTTCTCTAAATCTATGTACTCTGATTGACCAATGTCACCCTGTTAAATTTAACTGTCTAAAAAAAAAAAAATACAAATTGCCATTTTCATACTGAAATTGTTCTGTATAAATTGCTTTGTTGTTCTTATATTTACCAAATAAAAACATTTAAGAATGAACTGTCTTCTTTATAAAATGAGATGATAAATTAACAATACTTAAGATTTTATCTTGTAAATTATAATTAGAATGATGATTATATTTTGTAGAGCTGAAGACCTTATGTTGGACAGATAAAATGTATTATGCTCACTTTGTTAAAGATGACGCTGCCCACGTGGAGGCTGTTGCCCAGGTGATATTAATGTGTGTCTCTGTGGGCTGTGGGCAGGCAGGGTCCTTCTAGCCTGGGGCTTGGTTTTAGGATTAAGCCTTTCCCACCTGTTTTGATGTGGGGTGGTACAATCCCATCATGCCCCAGATAAGTGACTTTGTATTAGAAACTTCCATATTTTGTATATTGGATGAAAGGTTTTGATTTCTACACTATAAAATGGGAGCAGAACAGGAGCTTGCTCTCTTGGTTCCTGGGATTAGTGTTAGAGAGCAGAGTAGAGAAAGGCCACATGGAGGAGGCCAGGAGAAGCAGCCAAGATGGCAGAGTGTTGAGTGAGAGGCCAGTTAGTGCAGAGTTTGTGCAGGGAGAAGGAAGGAGATGGGGAACAGAGGTGAATAAGTCTGGTGAGCTAGAGACCTTTGATTCTAGGAAACTCGGATAAGTCAGTAGCTTTGTGAACACTGAATGTGAGTGGGTTTTGGAGCCCAGTGTGTGTTTTTTACTTGCCCGCTGGGTGCAAGCTAGGATTAAAGAAAATGGCCCAGCAGTTTTTGGCTTTGTTGTTTCTTTACTGACGGTCCGAATCCAATGCAAACCTGCATGGGCCAGGCTGCTGTGAAACTGGCCCTGGCCACTGGCCTTACACCTTACAAAACATTTTACCCTAAATTGCCATGAGAAAATCCTATTATGTTGTGGGTCTGGAGTGGTTCAACTCATTTGGTCTATCTGTGTTTGATAGCAAGTTAGTATTTCTAATTATTTAATATAACCACTCAGTTCAGGTGGAGATATTTTTGAAGTTTACTGTTGCTGTTGTTTGTCTGTTTCTTTTTGGGAGATCATAAAGACAATAATAAAGATTAGCTGAAAAGAACTAAATTTAAGCTTAATCAAGAGAATAAGAGTGATCAGGATTAAGGTAAGGTTTGACTTTTGCTCTTCAACACCAAACTCTCTACTTTAAGTGTGGGCTACATTCTTAGTCAAAATGTTTATAAAAATTTTCCATGTTAGTCCTGATTTAATTTTTACCCATTTTATTATATTTCACCATTATTTTTGATATGTCAATGATTAATCTAGAAAGTCATTTTTCATGTTCATATCACATGAAGCTTACCTTGTATAAATCTCAGAGGAAAATTGATTTCAAAATTTTGAGGAATTCCGTACTATCATCCAATGTGCAAATAAATTTTCTTCTAATTCTGCAAAGTATTTCATGAAGCTATCACTAATTATCTAGATATGACTTACTATAAAGCATCTTCTACTAATGCAGTGTGAGAAGTTTCATAAACCTTTTTTTCCTTTATCAAATAAGATAATATCTTCCAATATGAAAGTTAAATGGAAGTGTAAGCAACTAGTCTGAAATAATTTACACTATGATTACTCTTTGTGCTATATCAGTAACCCATCCACTTTCATGTCTCCCACCAAATAGCAGTTCCTCTAACTCAAAACCCTCTGTTTGCAATACTAATCTTTTTTGGTTTTTTTTTACTTCAGAATTTTTGTTAACTATATGTACATTCCAATGAGACCCCAACCATGTGTACATAGCTTAACTTTTAAGATTCTGTGCTCCAACAAAATTGAAAAGTTGACATTAATTAAAACTATCTCAAAATGGAGCTAAAGAAGCCATTCTAAAGGAATTGCCTTGCATCTCTTATTCTTTGAACTTTGAGAATGGTAAAGAGGTCAAAATAACCTTTGGACTAGGCCATACCAAAATTGTCTTCAAACCATTTGTAAAGCTAGCAAGAAAACAGTTCTGACCACAAGCACTGATGACTAGGAACATTTTTTAGAATTGCTAATCAGCCGTGTATAAAGTATTGCTAACACCAATAGAATTTTATTTCTATTTATGTAATTATTTCCCTTCTCTTTCTCAAAATATTTCTTGCCTTCTCCCTATAATCAGGTTACTATTTGGGTTTCTGCCTGAGTCAGTGCTTCCCAGAATTGCAATAATTTGATCTAAAATAGATGCTGTTCCCTCTCACTTTGGCTTTTTATTTTTAAGTTAACATTGTATATTCTATTCCATGCCCATTTTCTTGCATCTTTGCCTGTGATAAACTGTGCCATACACAAGAAAGCCAGAGAAATTTAGGTTTTAATCCCAGGTCCATAAGTTTTTCAGCATAGGTAGCTAGTTAGTATTACTAAAGGAAGGGAGTAAATGAAACTAGACATTGTCTAATAAACTGGAGAGCTAATTTGGACATTAAGCCTCCTGACTTACTAGGAAGTCATAACATTTATAGCTCCACAGGAGATCACTGCATGACCATAGAGGTGACTTAATCCTCAAAGAGGGCTCTCCAGGGACAACTGGTCACTATCTAGGATTACCAAGGGAGAGATTAAACAATAAAAGGAAAATTCCTCTGCAGGGAACGAGCATAAAGAGCCAAGATTGTACAGGGTAGGTAGTTCTTTTCACTTTGAAGCATATGCAGTAGGATCCAAGGTAGTGACTATAAAGGAGAAGTGTCTAAGCTGGCAAAAAGACTGAATTTGTTAGGGATAGGAACCAACACATGCCTGCAAACAGCCAGGAAAGAGATTGATTGGTTTGAAAGGCTGAGGTCATATAATCAAAGTTTAACAAAGGCCTCTCTTGGTAACACACATTCTCCCATCCATTGTCCTTCTCACTCATGTTCTCTCTTGTAGCAGTCCTGTGGATCAAAGAGGCTCCTAGTGTGGGCCCTTTGCAGCCATTAGGGATGGCAGCTGCACATGCTCAAGAATGGGTGGGCTTCAAGCCTGGGTTTGGCCACAGCAGTGCAGCACCAGCATGATATCAGCCAGGAACAGAGACTAAACTAGCTGGATAAAAACAGATATTAAATTGGATTACTAGACCCTAGGATGATAGCATTACAGTTCTGGATTCTGACCCTTCTGTTGGGCACTTATGCTCACCAGGCCCAGGACTTTTTCCACAGCTAAGTCATGTGGTCATCAATGAGACACTGAGCACCTAGGGACTGTCCTTTGTGTTTGCTCCAGCTTCAATAAATCTTGCCACTACACTGCATTCTCCCATGCATAAGTCCCCAAAATGCTTTTCTTTTTACTCCATGAAAGAACCCTGTTCCCACTGGCAACAACTTTATTTAATATGTGTTGGACAAACGAATTTGTAAAATTTGTATGTTTTGAGTTTGCTCACTTATTGTTAAAAAATGGCACTGGGCAACAACATGTGTGCTTGCCCTCAGAGCAGGGCAGTTGATTGCAAACTGTGGATTGCATCCCTGCTTTTGAGGGGTCATTGTTTTGTTAATGTTTGCTAGAGAAGGGGTCTTTATGGGCCCAGGCAGTTTTGCAGGGAGAACTGAGAGAATGCAGAGTGCTGAAGAAGAAGAAAATTTTGCAGAGAAGAAGGTGTGCAGATGGGGAACCAGAGCTAAGGGGTTTTGCTAGCTCCACTGAGACTGGTGGGGCCTCTGATTCTAGGAGGAGCCAGAAATGATTCTCCTGGTTGTGGAACGAGAGAATGTGTCAGGGCTTTGGGAGCCCTAAATAAAAGGGAAGTGTTTTCCTTGCCTATTTGCTCTTCAGCCAATGTGAGACTTTAATAAAGGAATGAACGACCATTTTCTGGCTTCACTATTTCTTTACTATCTGTCTAAATTTAATGAGAACCGGCATGGCAAGGACAATGGTGGCCACTAACCATACAATCTGCAACTTTGGATAAGTGGCCTAATTCTTATAACCTGATTTTTTTGTATGTAAAATGAAAGTGATTGTTGGTACCACCTCACAGAATTGTTATGAAGACAGCAAAGTTATATATTAATCATTTAGTACAATGTCTGGCATATAATAGATAATAAATAGTAATAATTTTTTAAGGTGCTAGAGAATAGCAGTCCTCTTTTCTATGTGCAATGACTGAACCAGTAACTGAAAAATATTTTTTCAACTGATGAACAGCCAAGAAAACCCTTATTATTGTTAACACTAATATTGAAGAATGTGGTTTCCATGTTTGACAACTGTGGGCTCCTAGTACTCTCAAATTAAGCACACTTTCCCCAGCTAGTCCTAGGCAGCACTGGAAAATCATAAACTTATTTCTACAGAAGGCAAAATTTCTTCTCTCCATAATCATTGTACTATTAAAAAAAGCAGAGTATGTCACCCCAGAATATGCCTGTTTGGCATAAGGATTATCTTGAACTGGGTTATTTTTAAGAAATAGCAGACAAAGGAAATGCTGAAAAACTCACAGAAGTCACCCTTTATAAAGGGAAATTTACATTTATAAAGAAAACCTAAAAAAAACCCTCCTCTTATAGGGATGTCTCCCTCTCTATACCAAGAAGAGGAGAATGACTCTAAATCTCTAGAAACTCTTATCTATAGAAAAAGCTAAGAGCTAACCTGACCAGGCAGTCACACTGTGGATAGAACATTAAATTGGGATACAGAAGACTCAGGTTCAAAATCCTGAGGTCACCGGCTTCAGCACAGGCTCATCTCACCTGGTTTGAGCAAGGCTCACCAGTTTGAGCCCAATGTCGCTGGTTTGAGCAAGGGGTCACTAGGTCTTCTGTAGTCTCCAGGTCAAGACACATATGAGAAAGCAATAGATGAACAACTAAGGTGCCATAACAAAGAATTGATGTTTCTCATCTCTCTCTCCCTTTCTGTTTGTCTGTTCCTATTTGTCCCTCTCTCTGTCTCTCTCTATCTCTGCCACACACACACACACACACACACACAGCTAAGAGTTAAATCTATATAACATATTTACCCCTGTTTACTATATTGCTTTTATTTTACTAACTTTTTATAACTGACTCATATCCTTCCTGAGCTTTTGGTCATGACAAATTATGTTACCCTTACATAAAACTCCTGAGACAACTGATATGTAAAAATACAATAAGGCAATGGTTCTTAAACTTAACTATGTTGGAATAACATGGGGATATTTAAAACATAACAGTAAGTAAACCTTTCCCTCACAAGTTTGATTTGTTATAAGACATGTCTTGAGAATTAGAATTTTATAAAATTTCCTCATGTAATTTTTATGTGAAACAAATATTATGAATTTTTAATATAACCAAATTTTGTCTCAAACTTTAATGTATATATGGATCCATTGGAAAACTTGTTAAAACACAGAATCTAGTTTTGTCATGAAAATTTAATATTTCCAGACACTAACTTTTCCAATGTTAACTACATATATTTTTTTTATTTTTACAAAGAATAAAAAAATAATATATGTATAATATCAGGGTACTATTAAGAGATAAAAGCTAATCATAAAGACAAGTCAAAACTTGAAGAAATAGTAGACTGTGAGTTTTTATTTTTATTTATTTTTTATTATTGCCCCAAGAATGGGCCACAGTGCCAGAATATCATAACACAAGCAATTAAAACTACAGAAAAATTATTTTTTTCTAGCTGCAGGAACTTAAATGAGAAGCCTGGGTAATTGTACCTGTGGATGAAAAAAAATGGGGGAGCACATATTAAACTTGATAAACTTAGGGGAGGCCTGTATGCTGGCATTACAAACTCAGAGATTAAAAATAACCACAGAGGATGGTTTTAAATTAAACTTATCCAATTAAAGCAGTTCACATCCTAGGCCCATATTTTTCTTGACAAAGGTCAATCTTTATTTTAACTGAACCAGTCTACTGTTTTTTGTTCTTTTTTGTTTGTTTCTTATTTATGATAACACACTTTAGAATGTCAGATTAGTTTCCTTTATACCTTAGAGTACAACCAGCACACAAGAACAAGATCCACAAATCCCCGCATTTTTGTTTATCATATTAATTGTTTACTGTTACCTATCCTATACCCACCTATGTAAAAGAATTATGTGTCTATTTCCTTTATCTTTTATCCAATACCAGATATTTCCCCACTTTGCTTTTTCTCATCTCCCTAATTTATCACCAATGAATCCCATGTAAAGACCTTATTTCTTCCCTTTTGACACTGATATATAAAATAAATGGTACAGTTGTCATTTTTCCAGAACATTTTCTCAATCCATTGAGATTTTGCTTCCCAGCAATTCTTGTCAGTTTAACTCTAATAAACTCATAAAAATTCCATAGAGGTTTGAATATTTCTTACATTGATATGTCCAAACTCTGGAGAATGAGAGGGAAAACTCTACTTTTATGCATAAGCATGTATGTTTCAAACTAATTCATGAATTACTCATGTGTAAGACTGATTGAAATCACCACAAGGAAGGATTAAAGAACCAAATTGACATTGAACCACAACCCAAAGAAATGAGCCAGAGATAACTTTGAATCTAACCATATTAACTGACACTAAAATTAATAATATCAACCAGTCTCAGAGATTCAATACAGCATAACATTTACATTGTCTAGGATAAAACTCAAAATACACATTATAATAATAACCAAGAAAATGCAATTGCTTTGCAAAGGAAAAAGGCGACAAAGGTAAACCTGAAAATGTCAAATATAATAGAATTAACAGATATTAATGTAGCTATTATCACTATATTCAGTGTGGTAAAGAATATTCAAAATTACCCTGGCTGGATGGCTTGGTTGGTTAGACCACTGACCCAATGCATAAAGGTTGCATGTTCGATCCTTAGTCAGAGCACATGCAAAAATGGATTGATGTTTTTATTTTTCTTTCTCTCTCTTCCCCTCTCTTTTAAATAAAAGAAAGAAAGAATATTATAAATGATTACAAAGAGAAAAATAATAAAAGAAAAAGTATTAAAAAAGCCAAATAAAAGTTTTAGAATAGTAATGTTCAAAATTTGAAAAAAAATTTCACTGGATGAGTTTAATAGCAGAATAACAAAAGAAAAAGATAAAGCACTTAAAGAAGATAAATTAGGCATGGCCAACAGTTTTTGCCCCCAGGCCAGATTAGAAAGAAAACTTTTTTCACAGGCTGGATGAAATATTAAGATTAAAAAATATTAAATATAAAAATAATTTGTTTAAGTAAACAAAATTTTATTATGTAATTTGTTTATAAATAAATGTAAGTGAGTGAAAAAAATTTTAATATACAATATTATTTTAATAAAAATAATATTTAAATAAAATATAATTACATAATGTATAAATACCCAAACTGTATCGCAATCAATAGAAATAATATTTAATTAATAGAATAATCTTAAAGGGGTTATATCACAAATAAAACAATTATTTTGTTTTACAAACAGCCGGGACATGTTTTCAGTTATCAACTAGAGCTACTGTCTATGCTTCAATGCCACTTGATTCAGCACACTTGACCACAAAAATAACACATTGTTTGACCTTGGGTGTGCACTGGCAAACTCTGCCTAAAAGAATGTGGGTTTCACATTGTCGCTAAACATCAAACAGTTCATATCGAGTACAGATGAATACAAAAGTTGTAAATCTTTATAATGAAATTTTTTTTAAAAATAAAGAAGTATCGCAAATCCATTTGACCAATTATTGGAAGTTAACCCTAGATTAGTCACACACAGAATGTTTTTTTTGCATATTACTGTCTTTTTAAATATGTCAATTTCCAATAATCAAAGATGCTTCCACTTCTAAGTAGCTGAGATTTTAAATTAGCAGAGAATATTAAAAATTTAGGCCCTGGCCGGTTGGCTCAGTGGTAGAGCGTCAGCCTGGCGTGCAGAGGTCCCGGGTTTGATTCCCGGCCAGGGCACACAGGAGAAGCGCCCATCTGCTTCTCCACCCCTCCCCCTCTCCTTCCTCTCTGTCTTTCTCTTCCCCTCCCGCAGCTGAAGCTCCATTGGAGCAAAGATGGCCTGGGCACTGGAGATGTCTCCTTGGCCTCTGCCCCAGGTGCTAGAGTGGCTCTGGTCACAACAGAGCGACACCCTGGAGGGGCAGAGCATCACCCCCTGGTGGGCAGAGCATCGCCCCTGGTGGGCGTGCCGGGTGGATCCCGGTCAGGAACATGCAGGAGTCTGTCTGACTGTCTCTCTCCGTTTCCAGCTTCAGAAAAATACAAAAAAAAAAAAATTAATCATGGGCTGCATAAACTCATTACGTAGGCTGGATCCAGCCTGCTGCTGTATGTTGGCCATGCCTGAGATAGATGAATAAAATTAACTAATCTGAGGAACAGAGAAAAAAAAGAGATAAAATTTAATTTAATATTATTTTAAAAAGAGAGCCTCAGGGACCTTAGAATTACTGGGATATCTGTGAAGATAGCATGGGACAATATGACCATCATATATCAAATCTGAATACTAGTATTTTCAGAGAGAATGTGGCATTAAAAATGTTTGTAAAAATAATGGCTGAATATTTTCTAAATTTAGTGAAAAACAAATTAGAGAATAATGATCAGCAAACTTCAAACAAAATAAATTAAAAAACACCATATTATAAGTGAAATACTAATATATATGTATGTATATTTACATAATTTAAAAAGGTATAGAAAGCAATACATACAGGAATCAATGATTCAAATTACTGAAGACTTCTCATTAGAATCAATAGAAGACAAGCAGAGAGTACAATATATTTAATATGCTGAAAGAAAAAAGAAAAATTGTCAACCCAGAATTATATATACAGTCTGTAAAGATTTCTTTAAAATGAAGTAGAGATTAGGAGGGGGAGCTGTCATGCTATACACCAAACAGCACAATAGGGATAAATCCTTACCAACTTTTTTTTCCCTCTATAAAATGTATTCTTCTCCTCTGTTTTAGCACACGTGCATTTGGCCCAGCATGGCTGAATGTTTCCAGATGCAATTTTTTGTTATTCTTGAGTAAACCTATTTTGCTAGGAAAACATGTGACTGATTGTTCTGTTTAATTAAAATCAACAATTAAAAATATTCTACAGACCCTGCTTAGCAGTAGAGCCTTGGCCTGGCATGTGGAAGTCCTGGATTTGATTCCCAGTCAGGACACATAAGAAACACTACCATCTGCTTCTCAACCACTTTCCTTTCTCTCTCTCTCTCTCTCTCTCTCTCTCTCTCTCTCTCCCTTTCCCAAAGACTTAGCTTGAATGGTTGCTAGAATGGTTACTGCAAGTTGGCCCTGTGGCACAGAGGATAGCTCCATGGCCTCACCTCAGATGCTAAAATAGCTTGGTTGTCCAGCAACAGAGCAATGCTCCAGATGAGCAGAGCATTGCCCCATAGTAGGCTTTCCAGGTGAATCCCAGTTGGGACACATGAGGAAGTTTGTCTCTCTGCCTCCCTGCCCCCCACTTAAAAAATAACAGAAAAAAGAATATATTTTACAAAAATAAAAATTCATAAAAATAATAGAAGAAAACTAAAACAAAATGTTGTCAGCATACCTGTACTATGTAAAATGTTAAAAAAAATTCTTTGGGCTAAAGAAAAATGATACCTAAGAAAAATATAGAATTTTAAGATTTAACATAGAGTATTGAGAATAGTAAATCTCTGTGAACATGTAAAACATTAGTTTTTTATCTTAAATTCACGAGAATTCTTTAAAAAATAATAACATTGCATTGAATTTTTATCAAGAAAACAATGGTGCATTTTAGAGGACTAGAACAAATATTTCAAAAATCTTTATGGAACCACAAGTGACCCCAAATAACCACAAAAAACTAAAGAGAGAAGAACAAAGTTAGAACAATCAAACCACACAATATCAAACTATACTACAAGGTTGTAGTAATCAAAACAGCATGGTATGGGCATAAAATCAGACAAATAGCTTAATAAAACAAAACAGAGAGCTAAGAAATAAACCCACAACTTTATGGTTAATTAATATAAGACAAAAGAGGCAAGAACATACAATGGGGTAAAGACATTATCTTTAATAAATGGTGCTGAGAAAATTAGACAGATACATGAAAAAAATAAAACTAGGCTATCACTTTTCACCGTACACAAGAATAGACTTTAAATGAATTAGAGATTTAAATGTTACACTTGAAACCATAAAAATTACAAATGTTTTCAGTAGCAAAATTTTATTTTTGATACATCACCTCAGGCAAGGTAAACAAAAGAAACAATAAACAAAAGAGGCTACATCAAACTAAAAAGTGTAGGCAGAGTGAAGGAAACTATTATAAAAATAAAAAGACAACCCACTGAATGGGAGAAATAATTCATCAATGGTAAATCTAATAAAGTGTTAATTTGTAAATAAATCATACAACTCAACACCAAGAAAATAGACATAAAATTAAAAAGTGGGCAAGAGTCTGAATAGACACTCTCTAAAAAAGACATACAGATGTCTAATAGTCATACAAAATTGTGTTCAATGTCACTAATCATCAGAGAAATGTAAATTAAAACCATAATGAGATATCACCTTATAACTGTCAGAATGACTATCATAAGTAAATCAACAAACAAGTGTTGGTGGCCATGTGGAGAAAGGGGAAGCCTCAAGCACTGTGTTGCTTGAAATGGATATTGGAGCAACCAATGTGGAAAGCAGTATGGAGTTTCCTCAAAAACTTGAAATGGCCTGAGTGGGTGGTGGCACAGTGGATGGAGTGTCAGACTGGAATGCGAAGATTCCAGGTTCAAAACCCCAAGGTCGCCGGATTTAGCTCAGGCTCATCTACTTTGAGCAAGGCTCACTTGAGCCCAAGGTTGCTGGCTTGGGAGTAGGGTCACTCGGTCTGCTGTAGACCCCCCTTTCATTGGTCAAGGCACATGTGGGAGAGCAATCAGTGAACGATGGGGAACTGAGATGGGGA
This sequence comes from Saccopteryx leptura, assembly GCF_036850995.1. NCBI lineage: Eukaryota > Metazoa > Chordata > Mammalia > Chiroptera > Emballonuridae > Saccopteryx > Saccopteryx leptura. Next base: position 57,574,594 of record NC_089516.1, on the reverse strand, counting down.
ATTGATGCTTCTCATCTCTCTCCCTTCCTGTCTGTCTGTCCCTATCTGTCCCTCTCTCTGTCTCTGTCACAAAGAACAAAAAATAAATAAGTAAAATAAAAAATAAAAAACCTTGAAAATGAACTACCTTATGACCCAGCAATTCTTCTGGGAATAAATCTAAAGAAACACAAAACACTTATACAAAATATATAAAGTATATTTACATAAACTCCGTTAATTGCAACATTACTTACAAAATAGCCAAGATATGGAAGATGTCAAAGTGCTCATCAGTAGATGAGTAGATAAAAATGTTGTGTTATATGTGAAATACTACTTGACTGGAACAAAGAGAAAATCTACTTTTTACAACCTGGAAATTATCATACTAAGTGACATAAGCCAGTAAGAGAAAGATAAGTACCATATAATTTCACCTATATGTGAAATTTACTTAACAAAATAAACTAACAAACAAAATAGAAATATAATCATAAATAGAGGACAGACTGACAACTGTCAGAAAAGAAGGACACGGGAGGCTGTATGAAAAAATGAAGGGATTCACAAAGAAAAACTCAGACACAGACAACAACAGTACAGTGATGTTAAGCAGGGAAATGGAATGGGAGAGGTGAAGAGGGTAAACGGTAAATAAATAGTGAAGGACTTTGGTTGGTAAACATATAGTTCAATATACATATTATAGAACTCTATAACTGTAAAGTATATAATTTTATTAACCAGTGTTATTCCCAAAACATTCCATTAACAATAAAATAAAACATTGTCTCAGGAGGTTTTCATAAATATGTTATAGCTATAATAAAAGACAACAATAAAGACAGATAAAGAATAATATTAGGAAGGAGAAGAAAGATGGTGACGGAGTAGGTGGAGTTTCCAACTGCCACTTTCCAAGACCATATTGAATTACAATATAATTTAAGAACAATCACCTTGAAAAATTGACTATGGATTAAACTAAGAGGAGTCTGTAACCAAGGATCACCTAAGAAACCACACTGAGACTGGTAGAAAGGGTGGAGATGTGGAAAGGGCACTCCAAGGAGCAAGCGGTGGTTAAGGGTACAGAAGGACTCTCATTGTGAAGGGGGGTGGGTGCCCTGAGAGGTGTGAGTTCTCAACCCAAGTCCCAGAGTCCCAGCCTAGAGCCCCAGAGCCTAGAAGGGGCACCCAGACAGCATTTGGACATGAAAAGAGCCAGATTTCTGTGTGCAAGAAAGAGAAGAACTCTCATATGCAGACTCTGTTTTAAAGGGCCCAAAAAAAAAAAAAAAAAAAAAAAAAAAAAAAAAAAAACTTGTTCAAAGCAATTTACCCAGGGCTCTGGCAGGGGAGAGCTGAGAGGACTGGAGTTGCGGCATGAGAGTGTAAAGTTGGAGGCCCACAGAGAGACACTGTGGGGAATGGCCACCGGAGCCCCTGTGCTGAATCATTCTCCACTGCTGCAGCCACCATTTTTTTCTGGGTGGAGCAATCCTCTCTGTGTTGTGGACCGTAAATGGCAAAAAGCCATTATAGATTCGAGGCTTAGCAAAAGGCTAAGTTCTCCCCCCTCCATCTCTATATTTGGCTATGATGCTCAGTATTTGCACCCACTTCACTTGCTTCCTTAGGTTGCTGGAAGCAATTTACGTCCCCTTCCTCTGACTGTTTGTTGTCAGATGTTGGTAGATTTCACTAATGTATCCTGTTTTTGCCTTGGGAGAGTTCCTGTCTTAGCCTTGGATGTGCAACTTTGCATCAAGGTCCTTGATTTGCATATGGCTATATAATAAAGCAAACTGAGGCTATGGGGCACTCAGATACTGCCAGGCATTTTGAAGAGTCCTCCCGGTCCCATCATTTTGTTTTGACAAGTGTGTTTCCTTAATTCTGCACCATTATTAGGAGCTGCGCTGGTCCACAGCATCTCTGAGTGGCATCAGCCTGGGAAAAATACCTGCTCTGCCCTTGGGAGTATCTCATACCCCAGTCAAGGTGATAGGTCATTCTGAGAGGCCAAAAAACTGGGGGCACGTTAGTGACCCAGTTTTCTAGTGTTGAGGCCGAAGATCCCCATTACACTCTTCGAAGTCTATGACTGATGCTTCTACCTCAGAAGATATACAGTTGAAACTTTAGGTGGGTAGATCACACCTCTGGGTCTCAGAGGCCACATCCACCAGACCCCTGGAGCCTTACCCTACTGAGGTCTCTGAAAAAAGTCTGGACAACAGACTGACACTTGGGCCAAGGAGCAGAGCCACATCCACCACCCTTCCTAATCCCAGAATTACTGCAGGTTCTAGACTCTAGCAGTGGTGTTTTCAGAGGGTGAGCCCAATTAGTAACCAGCAGACAGGCTGCATGAGGCAAGACTCAGGGAAACTTGGTTATTTGAACAGGCTTTCCCCCAGGACCAGAGTTGGTAAAAAAAAAAAAGAAAAGAAAAGAAAAACAAACAAACAAACAAAACAGCCTAAGAGGCAGCTCAATATTTCCATGTACACCGAGGCTTAGCAGAGGCAGCCACAAACTCTAAATTGCTTGTAGCTCCAAGAACGTTGTTGAAGGTCAGTCACAGACAGTGTCTTTCACTGGTATTCACTGGGTTTCTGTTTGGGAGGCCCAGGGCTGACTCATTCTGGGGCCAGCTGTGGAAAGCATCAGTTCAGGAACTAACCACCCTTGCTAGAGTGGTATCTTAAAGAAAATATCTTCACATCCAGCCAAGTTAAGATGAGTTTCACTCTCTGTGACCAGCACTAGAACAGTGGCTCATGTGCATTGGATAAGGTGGAGCTTAATAGTCAGCCAGCCTGGGCATAGAATATTCTGTCCTGCTAGGCTAGTTTCCACAGGAGGGAGGGAGAGAGGTTTAAAGCATGGACATTTAAACACTGTGGTCCCTGTGAGTTAATTTTTGGATCTGGACAAAGGGCTTAGCCACCTACAGTAAGGGCACAGTCAGCAACAGTAGAGGACTCTTTCAGTCTTCCTCCCTGAGACCAGGGTCTCAATAGCTGAAAGAAATTTTGCAGAAGGGACTGTTGGAGACACTCAGTCTGAACCTCTGCTAACTTTGTAGGGAAGAAATAAAATTTGGGTATCCAGCAGTGGATGGGGGATCAAGCTCTGGAGTAGAGGCCACATTCCTTGAAATGATCTCCTGACCAAGAGACACCTGAAGTAGGGAGTCCCACTAATGTTATATTCACAATCTAAGCTGCCCCAAATCACCAATCATGCAAATTGCAGAGAAGTTGCTTGGGTGAGGACAATATGAGCCCACACTGCAGTCTTACTATAAATGACTCTGTTAGAAGACCAGGCAGCTGCAATAGGAGGAGGAGCAGCTAAAAAGTGGAGACAAATATTACAAAGCTTGGAGGTTTTATGGAGCTGTTGTCATTTCTAAGCAGGAGGAAGCTGAACCTTATATAAAGGTTGGCCCTTCCCACACTACTCAGACACAGAAAATACAGACATAAACAGGAAAAGTACCATAGCAGCAGACTGGTAGCCCACAATTGGTAACAAACAACAGCTGATTCAAACTGAAAAAAAAAATAGAGCCAACACTACTGGAAGTAGGTGGCAGACATCACCAAACTTAGACTCTATTACTTACACAAGCAGCACACACAAAGGTGGAGTCTAGCAGGCACCAGGGACTGTGAAGAATAAATACACCAAACAGTACAGGCATTGCAAAAGGTGTAATACATATTATCAAGGGTAACACTTAGAGCCAACCAGCCCAAGGTGAAAACCATACCCAAGAAAGAGCAACTGCATCTAATACTCGCATCCCACAAGAGGTAAAATAGTACCTTCAAGAAGCATTTCTAGAACAAGGAAAACAAGTGGCCTAGAGGACAGTACCACCAAATCCATCCTCTTCATAAACCAAGCAAAAATTTCAAAGTCAGATAGTGTTACCTAATACACAGAAAAAAAAATGGAAAGATAGAGAAATGCTACCCAAATTAATCAACAAGAGACATCCCCAGAAAATAAACTGAATGAGACGGAAGTAACGAATATACCAGAAGCAGAGGTTAAAACAAGAATTTTTAGAATGCTTAAGGATCTTAGAGCAATGATGGGTGGACATAATGAACACCTACATAAAGAGATAGAAAACATTAAAAAAGACATTGAAATTATAAAAAAGAACAAGTCAGAAATGACAAATACAGTATGAGAAATGAAGACTGCACTAGAAGAAATTAACAGCAGTCTTGATGAAGCAGAGGAGATAATCAGCAGTTGAAAGAACAAGATAAAGGAAAGCATGGAAGCAGAGCAGCAAAAAGAAAAGAGGCTCAAAAAGTCTGATGATCATCTCAGAGAGCACTGTATCAACATGAAGAGAAACAACATTCAGATCATAGGGGTTCTTGAAGAAGAGAATAAACAAGGTTTAGAGAACATTATTGAAGAAATCAAAGTTGAAAACTTTCCTAAATTGATGAAGAAAGAAGTCACACATATTTAAAAAGCACAGACAGTTTGATTATAGTGAAACCCAAGGAGGCCTACACCACGAAACATCAAAATTAAAGTGCCAAATTTAAAAGACAAAGAAAGAATACTAAAAGCTGCAAGAGAAAAGCAGTTAATTACCTACAGAAAGGCCAACATAATGATGATATCTGAATTCTCAACAGAAACACTTGAGGTCAGAAAGGATTGGCAAGAAATATTCAAAGAGATGCAAAGCAAGAACCAACAACCAAGATTTCTGTATCCAGCAAGGCTATCATTAAAAATTAAGGGAATAATTAAAAGCTTTCTAGACAAAAAAAAAAAAAAAAAAAAAAAAAAAAAAAAAAATCCCACCAAAAAACCCCCAAACTTCAAGAAATTCATTATAACAAAACCACTACTGCAAGAAATATTAAGAAGCCTGATGTAAAAATAGCAAAGAAAAAAAAATCAAAAAAGGATTAAAGGTTTAATGAAGAAAATGGCAATAATCAACTACATATCAATAATAACCTTAAATGTAAAAAGATCAAATAATCTAATGAAATGAAAAAGGGTAGCTTCATTGATAAGAAAACTGGACCTGTACATGTTCTGTCTAAAAATCTTATTAAGCATATTCTCTACTCACAATGGCATGAAACTCAAAATCAACTTCAATAGAAAAACTGAAAAACTTTCAAACACTTGGAGACTAAACAACATGTTTATATTAAATAACAAATGAGTTAACAAAGAGATCAGGGAAGAAATAAAAAATTATGCTTGAAACAAATGAAAATCAGCATACAACAACTCAAAATTTATAAGACATCAATCTGAGAGAGAAGTTCAAAACATTACAGAAACCTTAAGAATTAAGAAAAAACTCAAATAAACAACTTATCTGTGCATCTAAAAGAACTACAAAAATAACAAATAAAGCCCAGAGGAAGTAGAAGGAAGGAAATAATAAAGATCAGAGTGGAAATAAATGACATAGAGACTAAAAAAGGAATACAGAAGATCAATAAAACCAAGAGCTGGTTCTTTGAAAAGTAAACAAGATTGATGAACCTTTAACCAGATTCATTAAGAAAAAAAGAGAGAGGACTCAAATAAATAAAATTAAAAATGAAAGTGGAAAAATAACAACTGACACTGAAGAAATACAAAGGATTGTAAGAAAATACTATGAAGATCTGTATGCTAAAAAATTGAACAACCTAGGTGAAACGAATAAATTCCTTGAAACATATAACCTTCCAAAACTCAATCTGGAAGAATCAGAAAACCTAAACAGACCGATTACAGCAAATAAAACTGAAAAAGTTATCATTCAGCTGCCAGCAAACAAAAGTCCTTCACCAGATGGCTTCACAAGCGAATTTTACCAAATATTCAAAGAACAACTAACACCTATCCTTCTCAAGCTATTTCAAAAAATTGAAGAGGAGGGAAGACTTCTAAGTCCCTCTTAAGAGGCAATCATAATGCTCATTCCAAAATCAGGTAAAGACACTAAAAAGAAAAAAAAAACTATATGCCAATGTCCCTGATAAACTTAGATGCTAAAATTATCAAAAATATACTAGCAAACCACATCTAGCAATACATAAAACGAATTATACATCATGATTAAGTGGGATTTATTCTGAGGAGACAAAGCTGGTACACTATTTGCAAATCAATCAATGTGATTCCTCACATAAACAAAAGAAAGGGGGTAAAATTAACATGATAATATCAAAAGATGCAGAAAAAGCATTTGATAAAATCCATCACCCATTTCTGATCAAAACTCTCAGAAAAGTGGGGATACATGAAACATACCACAACATGATAAAGGCCATCTATGGCAAACCCATGACTAACATTATTCTCAATGGGCAAAAATTATAAACAATTGTCTTAAGATCAGGAACAAGGCAGAGTTACCCCTTTCTCTACTTTTATTTAACATATTTCTGGAAATCCTTGGCACAGCAATCAGACAAGAAGAAGAAGTAAAAGGCATCCAAATTGGAAAAGAAGAAAAACTATCATTATTTACTGATGACATGATACTGTACATAGAAAACACTAAAGTCTCAGTCAAAAAACTACTAGACCTAATAAATGAATTCAGCCTGGTGGCAGGATATAAAATTAGTATTCAGAAATGAGTGGCATTTTTATACACCAACAATAAACTATCTGAGAGAGAAATTAAGGAAACAATACCCTTCATTATTGCAAGATATAAAAATAATAAAGTACCCAGGAGTAAATAAAACCAAGGAGGTAAAGGACTTGTACTCAGAAAATTATAAACTTTGATGAAAGGAATCAAAAAAGATAAAAACTAGTGGAATCATATACCATTTTCATGTATAGAGAGAATAAACATTATTAAAATGTCTATTTTACCCAAAGTAATCTATAAATTTAATAAAATTCTTATTAAAATATTGATGGCATACTTAAATGTATAGAACAAATATTCCAAAAATATATATGGAACCAAAAAAGATCACAAATAGCCTCAGCAATCTTAAAAATGAAGAATAAAGTGGGAGGTATCATACTTCCTGATATCACGTTATACTACAAGGCCATTGTACTCAAAATAGCTTGGTACTGGCATAAGAGCAAGCATACAGATGAATGGAACAGAACAAAGATCCAAGAAATAAACCCATGCTTTTATGGTCAACTGATATTTGACAAAGGAGCTAAAAGCATACAAAGAAGTAAAGACAGTCTCTTTAATAAATGGTGTTGGGACAATTGGACAGGTACATACAAAAAAATAAAAATAGACTACCAACTTACACCATTCAAAAAAATAAACTCAAAATGGATAAAAGATTCAAATGTAAGTTGTGAAGCCATAAACATCTTGGAAGAAAACATAGGCAGTAAATTCTATATCTCTTACAGCAATATTTTTGCTGATATATTTCCATAGGCAAGTGAAATAAAGGACCGAATGAATAAATGAGACTATATCAGAATAAAAATCTTTTGCACAGAAAAAGACATCATGAACAAAATAAAAAGACATCTCACACAATGGCAGAACATACTCGTCAATACGTCTGATAAGGGGTTAATATCTAAAATTTATAAAGAACTTCTAAAACTCAACACCAGGAAGGTAAACTGTCCAATTAAATAATGCTAAAAGAACTGAATAGACACTTCCCCAGTGAGGACATACAGGTGGCCAAAAGCCATATGAAAAAAAATGTTCAATGTCACTAATCATCAGAGAACTGCAAATTAAAACTACAATGAGATAGCACCTCACACCTGTCAGATGGCTCTAATTAACAATAAACGCACAATAAGTGCTGGATAGAGTGTGCAGAAAAATGAACCTTCCTGCACTGCTGGTGGGAATGAAGACTTGTGTAGCCACTGTAGAGAACTGTATGGGGTTTCTTCAAAAAATTAAAAATGCAATTGTCTTTTAGGAATATACTCTAAGAATACCAAATCACTGATTCAAAAGAAGATAAGCACCCCCATAGTTATTGCAGCATTGTTTACAATAGCCAAGATCTGGAAACAGCCCAATTGTCCATCAATAAATGAGTGGATTAAATAGCCATGGTACATATATACAATGGAATACTACACGACCTTGAAAAGGAAAGAAATTTAACCTTTTTTGACAGCATGGATGGATCTAGAGGTTACTATGCTAAGTGAAATAAGCCAAGCAGAAAAAGAAACAGATCATATGATCTCACATATATGTGGGAATGTAAAAAACAAAGTAAACTTAGGAATGGAATAGAGTCAGAGGCAGGGTCACAGGAACGAGAGCGACAGCAGTTGGAGAAAAGAGGGATGAAAGGATGGGATCAGAGAAGGTAAAAGGAATAGTGAAACTATATATACATAAAACAGTGAGATAACAGGATAGCAAATCCTAGAGGGAATGGTAGAGTGAGTTATGGGGAGGGAATAAAGGGGTTATAAAAAGGGACACAGGTCCCTGGCCAGCTAGCTCAGCTGTAGAGTGTTGATCCGGCATGTGGAAATCCTGGATTTGATTCCCGACCAGGGCACACAGGAGAAGCACCCATTTGCTTCTGCACTCTTTAGCCTATTCTTTCTCTCTGTCTCTGTCTTCCTCTCCCACAGCCAAGGCTACACTGTAGCAAAGTTGGCCCCGGTGCTGATTATGGCTCCATGGCCTCCACCTCTGGTGCTAGAATGTCTCCAGTTGCAGCAGACCAATGTCCCAGATGGGCAAAGCATCACCCCCTGATGGGTATACAGGTTGCATTTTAGTCTGGTGCATGCAGGAGTCTGTCTTTCTACATCCCCACTTCTCACTTCAGTAAAATACCAAAAAAAAAGTGACACAGGTGTGAGGGGTGAGGGAGTAATATTCAGTGGGGTACTTGAATCTATGTAAACACAATAAATTAAAATTATTACAAATTATAAAAAAATAATATTATGAAATTTTTTGTTTTATGTGTATCAAACTCTAATAAACTGTAAAAGTTTAGGAGTATATATGGCAATTCTTAGAATAAACAGTTAAATATGAGTGTGTGTATGTGTGTGTGCATATGTATATATAAAATTAATAGAATTTTGTGCTAAATTATTTAAATTTTCTACAATTAAATAGGAAAGAATAGAAAGAGAAAAAGAGATTACAAACATAAAAGAAATGCTGAAAAGGGAATTTTAAATAAAAATACATAATTAATTAAATGGTAGTTTTAAAATGTAGCAATTAAAAGGCAGATTGATGTAAAAGCATGAAACAACTATATTCTGCATATAAGAGGCATATTTTAGAGAAACAGATAAGTTGGAAGTAAGTAAATATTATAGAAAAACATGTGCCATACAAACAAATCACAAGTTATCCAGACTATAGAGACTCTATTATTATCAAACAAAATAGTAAAATAGACCTATGAAAAAGAACGTTGCCAGAGATAAAGTGGAAGTTTTCATAACTATAAAGGAGAAAATTTTCCCTGGCTGGGGAGCTCAGTTGGTTGGAGGATTATTCTAATACAGTTGTAGGTTTGAGTTCTGGTCAGGGCACATAAAAAAATTAACTAATTAACTAGTGAGTAGAGATCCAAGATGGACATGTTACAGGTGGTTATTATAACCACTTCCAACCAGGATCAAACTGGAGTCATAACTAAATTTAAAAATAATAATCCTAGTCCTGGCCAGTTTGCTAAGTGGTAGAGCATCGGCCTAGCATGTGGAAGTTCCAGATTCAATTCCTAGTCAGGGCACAAAGGAGAAGCAATCATCTGCTTCTTCACCCTTTCCCCTTTACTCTCTCTCTCTTTTTCCTTCCTGCAGCCATGGCTTGAATGGTGGCTACAATGATTTGAGAAAGTTGGCCCTGTGTGCAAAGGATGCCTCCATAGCCTCACCTCAGGTGTTAAAATAGCTCATTTGTCTAGTAACAGAGCAGTAGCCACAGATTGGAAAAGCATCGTTCTGTAGGGTGCTTGCCAAGTAGATCCTGGTTCGAGCACATGAGGGAGCCTGTCTGCCTCCCTTCCTCTCACTTAATAATAATAATAATAATAATAATAATAATAATAATAATTATAAAAGTGTTGCAGTAATATAAGGTTATAGTAATTAAATATACAGAAATATAGATAAATAAATATGAAAGATATATAAAAATAATTAGAATATAATATTAAAAACATTTAAGTAAATTAAATAAAGTTATGTTATCTGGATAGGAATTAATATAGTGTGTACAGATATGATAAACACACTCTGTCTTTCATACAGGGCACATTTACTGTGTGTATCGTTACATATAGATGAGAAGTGGCTTGATATCATAACTCTGTGGGTAGATGTAGACATGAGGCTTCCCTGGGAACATTTTAAAAGTGGCTTGATTTAACATTTCAGTAGATTAACATAAAAGGAGTTCCCTGTGAGGAACTCAAAAAGGTGATTTGAGATGATAATCTTGTAGATTAACACCTGTTAGAAAGTGTAGGCCAGAAAAGGTACTAAAGCTAAGGGTCGCCCAAATTCCAAGAAGAATGTGGACTGTCTCCATGCTGCTCTGACCAAAGACAGCTGAGAGAAGCACACCAATGGGGCCCCCTTAAGCTGTACCCATTCACACCAAAAGGATTTGTGAATAATAAACTGCCTGTGTGATTCTTGCAACTAACTTGTGTGTCAGTTGTGACTTTCCTCTGGTGGCAGTTGATCTCGCCACTGATAAGTAGAATCCTTATAGCAGCCTCAAGAGTCATGTTGAAGAGGCTGCCAGCCCTGCTGATAAGCAGCACTGTCCCACTGCATGGGGAAGTCAAATTATGGAAGCCTGATAAACATAGGGCTTGGGCTCTACTGGGACAGAAAGAAAAAAAAGAACAATCATCCAGAAACACCAACTCAAGACTAAATGAAGGAAGGCAGCAAGATGGCAATGGAATAGGTAGACTACCGACTTCCACTTCCCAGAACCAAGGCAGCAAGATGGCAATGGAATAGGTAGACTACCGACTTCCACTTCCCAGAACCAAAGTGGATTACAACTTAATTTTAAGAACTATCATCTGGAAAAACCAACTTTGGACTAAACTAAGAGGACTCTTTAACCAAGAATCACTGAAGAAGCCACAATGAGACTGATAAGAAAAGTGGAAATGGGGAGAGAGCTGCCCAACTTCTGGGAGCAAACAGCAGCCCAGAGGAACTCGCATGCCGAGAAGTGAGTTTCAAGGAGAGGGGTGGGTCTTGTGCCCCAGAAACAAAGCCCCACATTGCAGCCCCAGAGCCTAAAAGAGGCGTATGAACAGTATTTAGCTGCAAAACAATCAAGGATATTGTTTGCAAGAAAGAGACAGATTTATCAGACCCAAACTCTTCTTAAAGGGACCACACAGGAAACCTTTCTCACAACCACACACCTGGGACTCCAGGGGATGTGGAGAGATAAGAGGACCAGAGAAGCAGGAAGAGAGTGTAATCTAGGAGGTACAGGGAGAAACACTTGGAGGGACAGCCAACCTAACCCCTGGGCTGAGACACTCTGCAAATCTAAAGTGAATATTTCTCCTGGAACCAGCAATATCAGTAAAGGGAATAAGGTCACCAGCCAAACAGAAGCTCTCTTAATGCAGTCAGACTAGAGTCACTTAGAAGGAGGGAGCCATCAGGGATACAGTATTGAGTGCTAAGGTCTGAGTTCATCACCCTAAACCACACTCATGAATGCTCACCAGAGGACAGAGGGCAGCAGGATGAGGAAGCGTAGTCCCATTTGCAGGGATGGAAGCTGGGCTGGGGGTGACTGGGGTTAGGTGTGAGCTCAATTCTGCCCAGGGGAAACGGAGGCTGAGGGCAGTTGTGTTGGCAAAAGAGGCACATGAAAGTGGTCCAAACAGCAGGCCGGGTGAGCAAGAGTGGTCCTTCCTACAGTCCTGCCCACAGAGGCAAGGTAAAAGCTGGGAAACATGAGTGTAGGTGTGCAGCCCCAACTGTGGGCCAAGGCTTGTAGCCCCAGTGCACAAGCACAGCCTCACCTGTGAAGTTGCAATGTAAAAGCTGGGGAACTGGCTGAGACATGCGGATAAGCATAGGTGTGCATCTCTACACACGGAGCCAAGGCTTGTCACCCCAGCACCAAGTTTAAGCACAGCCACACACATGAGGATGGCACAAAGGCCAAGGCTGGCCAAGGCTTAAAACCTGGGCACAGGAACACAGTTCTACCTGTGGAGGAGAGGCAGAAACCATAGTGACTGCCACAGCAGGCCAACACTGGCAATGCCCTTACCCAAACACATGAGGCAGCGGCAGAGGGGATGTCAAGCCTGCAGAGAATCCACAAGTAGAGAACACAGACGAAGTACCCATTGGACTCCTGTGGCCACATCCTTCTTATACACAGACAAAATAGAAGGCAGAGAAATGCAACCTTAAGTAATCAAGAGAAATACCCAGAAAAGTACTTGAATGAGTTGAATATAACCAAATCACTGGATGCAGAGTTTAAAATAATGATTGTTAAGGTGCTCAAAGATCTTAGAGCAACAATGGATGGACATGAAGAGCACAAAAATAAAGAGATAGCAAGTATAAAAAAGGACATTAAAATAATCAGTCAGATATGACTAATACACTATCAGAAATGAAGACCACACTGGAAGAAATTAAAAGCAGAATGGATGAAGCTGAGGATTGAATCAGCAAGTTAGAGGACAAGAAAAACAAAGGCACAGAGGCAAAGCATCAAAAAGAAAAGAGGTTCAAAATGTCTGAGGTAACTCTAAGAGAGCTCTTTGGAAATATGAAGAGAAATAACATCAGGATGATAGAGGTTTCTGAAGAAGAAGAAAAAGAAAAAGAGATAGAGATTTTGTTTGAAAAATCATAGCTGAAAACTTTCCTAAACTGATGCAGAAAAAAGTCACACAGGTTTAAGGACAGAGAAATCCATTAAAGAGAAACCCAAAGAAATCTACAGCAAGATGCATCATTATTAAAATACCAAAACTAAGAGATAAAGAAAAAATACTAAAAACTGTAGGAGAGAAGCAGTCTATTACCTACAGAGGAGCCCCCATAAGGATGACATCTGACTTCTCAACAGAAACACTTGAGAATAGAAGAGAAAGGCAAGAAATATTCAAAGTAATGCAGAAGAAGAGTCTAAAAGCAAGATTTCTTTACCAAGCAGGGCTATCATTTAAAATTAAAAGAAAAATAAAAAGCTCCCCAGACCCCCCCCCAAAAAAAAACCTCAAGGAATTCATTACAACCAAACCAATGTTGCAAGAAATGTTAAGGGGCTTGCTATAAACAGAACAAAGGGGGGAAAAGAATATAGTAAAAGATGAATGAGCCTGACCTGTGGTGGCGCAGTGGATAAAGCGTCAACCTGGAAATGCTGAGGTCGCCGGTTCAAAACCCTGGGCTTGCCTGGTCAAGGCACATATGGGAGTTGATGCTTCCAGCTCCTCCCCCCCTTCTCTCTCTTGCTCTGTCTGTCTCTCCCTCTCCTCTCTAAAATAAATAAATAAAAATTAAAAAAAAAAAAAGATGAATGTAATTTTAAAGAATAAAATTGCAAAAAAAAAACTACATATCAATAACAAACATAAATGTAAATGGATTAAATTATCTAATCAAAAGACATAGGGTAGCTGCATGGATAAAAAAGCAGGACCCATAAATAAGCTGTCTATAAGAGAAACATCTCAAAACAAAAGTTACACAAAGACTAAAAGTAAAAGGTTGGAAAAAATATTTCATGCAAATGGAAATGAAAAAAAAAGCTGAGGTAGCAATACTTATATCTGACAAAATAGAGATTAAAACAAAGGCTATAAAAAGAGATAAAGAAGGTCCCTACATAATGATAAAGGGAGCAATCTAACAGGAAGTGATAACCATTAAAAATATTTATGCACCTAATATAGGAGTACCTAAATATATGAAGCAGACTTTGATGGATATAAAAGGTGAGATCCACAGCAATATTATAACAGTAGGGGATTTCAATACTCCACTAACATCACTAGATAAATCTTCAAGAAAGAAAATTAACAACAACAACAAAAACAAAAACAGACTAAACGGACACACTAGATCAACACAATTTAATAGATATCTTCAAAACTTTCACCCTAAAGCAGCATAATATACATTCTTTTCATGTGCTCATGGTACATTCTTTTGATAGACCACACTTTAGGGCACAAATGGGGTTTCAACAAATTTAGGAAGATTGAAATCATATCCATTATCTTCTTGGATCACAATGGCATGAAACTAAAAATCAACCACAACAGAAAAACTGAAAAATACTCAAACACTTGGAAACTAAATAGCATGTTATTAAATAACATATGGGATACCAATGAGATCAAAGAAGGTATAAAAAATTCCTAGAAACAAATAATAATGAGCATACAACAACTTAAAATTTATGGGACACAGCAAAGTAGTAGTAAGAGGGAAGTTTATAGCACTACAGGCATACACTAAGAAAGTAGAAAAGGCTCAAATATACAACTTAACCCTGCATTTACAATAACTAGAAAAGGGACAGCAAATAAATCCCAGACGTAGTAGAAGGAAGGAAATAAAGATCAGTGAAGAAACAAATTACATAGAGAATAAAAAAAAAAAATACAGAGGATCAATGAAACCAAGAGCTGGTTCTTTGAAAAGATAAAAAAAAATGATGAATCTTTAAGCAGACTCACAAAAAAAAAAAAAAAAAAAAAAAAAAAAAAAAAAAAAAAGACAGAGAGAGAGAGGACTCAAATAAATAAAATTAGAAATGAGAGTGGAGAACTAACAACTGACACAACAGAAATACAAAATATTGTAAGAAAATACTATGAAGAACTGTATGCCAAAAAATTAGACAGCCTAGGTAAAATGGACAAATTTCTTGAAACATATAATCTTTCAAAAATCAATTTGGATGAATCAGAAAAACTAAGCAAACCGATTACAACAAATGAGATCAAAACAGTTACCAAAAAACTCCCAACAAACAAAATCCCTGGGCCAGATGACTTCACAGGTGAATTCTACCAAATATTCAAAGAACTAACTCTTATCCTTCTCAAGCTATTTCAAAAAATTCGAAAGAAAGAAAGACTTCCAAGCTCTTTTTATGAGGCGAGCATAATTCTGATTCCAAAACCAGGCAAAGACAACACACAAAAAAAGAAAAATATAGGCTAATATCTCTGATGAATTTAGATGCTAAAAAACTCAACAAAATATTAACAAACTGGATCTAGCAATACATGAAAAAAATCATACACCATGATCAAGTGGGATTTATTTTGGGGAGGCAAGCCTGGTATAATATTTACAAGTCAATCAATGTGATTCATCACATAAACAAAACGAAGTAGAAAAACCACATGAAAATTTCAATAGAAGCAGAAAAAGATTTTGATAAAATCCAGAACCCATTTTTTATCAAAACTCTCAGCAAAGTGGGAATACAGGTAACATACCTCAGTATGATTAAGGCCATCTATGACAAACTCATAGCCAACATCTTACTCAATGGGCTAAAATTAAAATCAATCCCCTTAAGATCAGGATCAAGGCAGGGCTGTCCTCTTTCACAACACTTATTCAACATAGTTCTGGAAGTCCAACCACAGCAATCAGACAAGAAGAAACAAAAGGCATCCAAGTTGGAAAAGAAGTAAAACTATCATTACACTGGGGAACAATTTTTTTTTTTTCATTTTCTGTTGCATGGGGTTTTAGAACTGTTTCTATATAATTGTGTATCGTTGACTCTGAATCTGAAATCCATTTTTAGGTGCATGCTCTATTTTTTATGCAATTTTAATTTCTTTTTGTTACACTTAATGTTATGCATTGGTTTTTAAATTGGAGTTAAAAGGCAATGACTCTTGGATTGAACATTACCACAAGGTAATTAATGTTTTACAAACATCACTTTTACATAATTGTAGTTGTTTTTAAATGTAAAAAAAAATATTATCTGATAAAAAAAACCCTCTTATTTTAAGATTGAATCATGGCTTCTTCAAGTAGGTATAAATGAAAAAATAGACTTGACATCTTCTGTTATATATGTGGTTGTTACACACTTCAATGTTAAAAGTGCAATATTTAATCATTTGTGACACATGCATATATTGCTTATTTTCAAGTTCTCCTTGGCGATCAAGACAAGAATTGGGCTCCTAATATTGTGTGTCATAATTGTGAGGAAATGCTTCCTGACTGGACAAAAAGAAAATGTAAAGGAGTGCCTTTTGGTATTCCCATGGATTGGCATGAACCTAAGGACCACAGCAGTGACTTCTTTTTCTGTCTGATACATACAAAGGGCATTGGCAAGAAAAAATGGCATATGATCGCATATTCTAGTATTTCTTCAGCAATACGACCTATCCTACACACTGAGACACTCCCAACCCCAGTTTTCTTGCAGAAAGTTCTGGCCCTGTCCTGACTCTAGCTCCAGTGTTTCTGGAAGGATCTAAGTGCCAAGGCTCCCCACAAACACCCCTACTCTTATTCTCAACCCTCAAACCCCTATCCTGGACCTGTGAACATGGCATTTAAAATTTTCAATAATCGTGGCTAGTAGAAAAAGGCCAAGGCTGTTTGCCAGGCCCTCATGCAGCAGAAGGTAATGCTCCAAACCCAGACTCTTGTGGCAACCCTGAGGCTGGCAGAGCAACAGGGGCAAGGTACAGAAAGTGATAAGCCCAAGTCTGGACCACAAAGAGGAATCCCCACCAGGAGCTTGCTTGAAGTGTGGCAAGCAGGACCACTGTGTCCAACAGTGCCCCTACCCACAGCTTCACACTGAGCCCTGCCCTGACTGCAAGCAGCCTAGTCACAGGCGGAGCTATTGTCCCTTTGGGCAACAGGTTTTTCCTCGGCTCCTCTGTGTGGAGAACGAGCCGCCCGAATGGGAGACCAATCCAGCCAGGTGGTTCACCACTCAACTGACACGGCCTAGACTCGGAAAACCCAGGGTATGCTGCAACTACTAGTGGGTAAGTCCATCTCATTTCTTGTGGACACGGGAGTTGCCTTCTCTGTTTTGCCATCACATTTGAACGTCTAATTCCCTCAGAGGTCTCGGTTATGGGAATGGATAGGACCCCCCTTCTTTTCCTCTTTGCACACCACTCCTGACATGCAGTTGTTCCCTCTTCATACACTACTCCTGGCATACCATTTTGCCTCAAGCTTGCCTCCATGCAGGACCACTGGCAGTCAGAACCACTGGACTCTACCCATCTCCAGCCCACCAAAAGCCTGGGTCCTGCAAATTCCCCTATTACCCCTCTTTTTTTTTAAATCCTTACAGGACCAAATTCATGAAATTTCTCCAGTCATGGCCAAACAGATGTTCCTCCTGACTCCCCTCAAAGCCATCACCTTCCAATAACCCCCTCCCCACGATGCCTCTAATCAGCAAGAAGTAGCCAGATGAATAAACGGCGCCCCTAATTAACACAAAAGATTGGAATGTAGGGTGGTGGGCAATGGGGAAAGGTCACGTGGAGAACTCAGGCCCGGGAACTTTGGCTAGGACTGCCCACAACCAAGCATGCCAAAAGAAACTTCCCAGGAGTCCTTGAGAAATAAAAAAAGAGCTGTCTGTCACCCAGTGAGATTTTGCTACATCATATTAGCCCTACTTTCCTAGAGGACCCTTTTAAATTTGCCCACACGGTTTCTCCATGCGCAATTTTTCTGACCTCCATCTTCCGGGCCAGTGAATCTCATCCGAGAAATGCTCTGTACTAAATAAAGCCTTTACTATTCCACACTTGGTGGCTATGCATCTTCCTTCTTCCTTGGTGGGGAAAAATACCTTCAGTTAGATGTAAGCAAGAGCTTTGCTTTGTCCCTCTGATAAACAGGGTTTTTCGGATCTTATTAACAAGAGCAGAGTGGGGAAAAGATCTTAAGTTAGGCCACTCAAAGCCCTTCTGATTTTTATCAGATGTCCTGGTGGTACATAAAATTGGTCTTTAATTTTAGGTCTTATACCACAATAGGTTGGTAAGATTTATAAAATGTCTTAAAAATATAGATAATTTTCACCTTGTAGTTTCTCTTTTAAAAGTTTTCAGATACTTATACTGAAAATGATTATTTTTAATAGAGAAATTTTGGTACATTCAAATAATGTAATACTATCCAGACATTAACATAATGCAGAAGAAAATATAATGACATAAAACAATCTTCAGGTTTTAAACAGGTTCAAAGAAAATTAAATAGGTTTTTAGAGCAGAATATCTGTGGTTCTATTTTTTTGTGTATTTGTATAGAAAAAAAAATGATAGAATATGCATTAAAATGTTACTAGTGATTCTAAGTAGTAGAATGAAAAATGATATATTTTACTTTTTTTGAGAGAGAGAGAGGCAGGGAGAGATTCAAGAACATGGAGCCCTGAGCAAGGAATTGAACTGGCAACTTCTGTGCTCCGGTACAATGCTCCAACCAACTGAGCTATCTCACCAGGGCTTAATTTCCTTTTTCTTTTCTTTTTCCTCTTTTTTTACCTTTGTTTTCTCTTCTTTTGAGAGACAGAAAGAGTAAGGGAGAGAGGGGGAGAGATAAGGGAAGCATGCATTTGTTGTTCCACTTAGTCGTTGTGCACTCAGTGGCTGCTTCCCGTATGTGCCAACTGGATCATACCAGCATTCTTTTTGTTTTGGGATGACACTTTTAATCAACTGAGTTAACTAGCTAGAGCCTGATTTTTCTTTTTCTTTTGCTGTGCACATTTTATAAGTACATACATTAATAGAATATGTTTATGACTATATATTTTTAACTATACTCAACAATACTGCATTGTATATTTCAAAGTTGCTTAGAGTAAATCTTAAATGTTATCATCACAAAAATGAAATATAAATTGTATGACATGATGGAGGCGTTGGCTATCACTAAGGTTGTAATTTTACTGCAATATATGTGTATCAAATTAAAATGTTGTACACCTTAAACTTGCACATTTTATATACCATCTATTTCTCAATAATGAAAATGAATGCTAAACTGCGCATCATTCTTGAAATGGGCTTGTGAAATATAAGCTGTACTGAGCTTAATAAATATAAAGACTTACAACTATACTTCATTTTCTTTTTTTTTATTTTCCTGAAGTTGGCCCTGGCCGGTTGGCTCAGTGGTAGAGCATCGGCCTGGCGTGCAGAAGTCCTGGGTTCGATTCCCGGCCAGGGCACACAGGAGAAGCGCCCATCTGCTTCTCCACCCCTCCCCCTCTCTTTCCTCTCTATCTCTCTCTTCCCTTCCCGCAGCCAAGGCTCCATTGGAGCAAAGATGGCCCGGGCACTGGGGATGGCTCCTTGGCCTCTGCCCCAGGTGCTAGAGTGGCTCTGGTCGTGACAGAGCGACACCCCGGAGGGGCAGAACATCGCCCCCTGGTGGGCAGAGCATCACCCCCTGGTGGGTGTGCCGGGTGGATCCTGGTCAGGCGCATGCGGGAGTCTGTCTGACTGTCTCTCCCCGTTTCCAGCTTCAGAGAAATACAAAAACAAAAACCTATTTTTCTGAAGTTGGAAACGGGGAGGCAGTCAGACAGACTCCCGCATGCGCCCGACCGGGATCCACCCAGCATGCCCACCAGGGGGTGATGCTCTGCCCATCTGTGGCATTGCTCTGTTGTGCCTGGGCCAACTTTGTTCCAATGAAGCATTGGATGCGGGAGGGAAAGAGAGAGACAGAGAGGAAGCAGATGGGCACTTCTCCCGTGTGCCCTGGCCAGGAATCGAACCCGAGACTCCCGCACGCCAGGCCAACGATCTACCACTGAGCCAACCGGCCAGGGCCTATAGTGCATTTTCATCTAACAACCACTATTCTAGCTCTGCTTGGCATCTTTTATGTATTTAAACAATGCTTTTTTTTTTTTTCAGAGAGATTCAAAGTTGCGGGTTTTGAAGATGGATAAAGGGGCTATGAACTAAAGAATGTAAGATGCTGGAAAAGGCAAGAGAACAAATTCTTCCCTAGACCATCTAAAAAGAACGCAGCACTGTGTCCACCTTAAATTTAGCCCATTTCAATCATACCCATTTCAGATTTCTAATCAACAAAACTATACTAGAAATGTGTGCTGTTTAAGGCACTAAGTTTGTTGTAATTTGTTACATCAGCAATAGGAAACTAAAATAGTCAGTAAAGAATTCCATCACTTTTCCAACACCCTCCCTCCTTAAAACCCACTTTCACTGCCTAGGAATGCACAACCTCATTGAAATAATGTTAACTTAGAGAAACATGTAAGAGAATGGCAAAAGTTACAGCTGTTGCTTTAATAGCTTTGTTCTGCAAAGATTCAAGGGTTAAGAAAACATTTTTAATCTTTTTAGTTAGAAAAATAATGTAACAGATGGTGTCCCTCATGCTACCTAGGCATTTTTCAATTTTCTATTTAATATATTCCTTACATTCCCAATTCAAAGCATAAAATCCAATAACTGTAAGGGAATTCTAGTGTTTTTTGCAACATCACTTTGGTACATTTGAACTGAAGAAATAAGTAGACAAAGTATCTGTCACTTGTAAGAACAAGGAGAGCTGAAAGATAACGTACTTTTAGCAAACAGAATAAACACACATCTAAGGCCATGAATCACTGCTGAGAAGAGGGTAGCAATTCATATATCTTTATATAGTTTTGAAAGGTGCTCACAACTTATTAAACAAGGAGAACAGTTGTGAGGAAAAAAGAGAGAAGGAACTGGAAAAGGTAGGGAGAACCTCCAAACATGATGTAGTTTTGAGCCTTCTGAAGAAAAAGAGAAGGAAGATTAAGTAGAAAGAGTTGAAGAAGGCAGAACAGATTTAGGAAAATTGTGACCAGGCCAATGAGGAGTCCTCAAACCAAAGCTCTCCATCACAGGAATCCTGCATCTTCTAGGAATGAACTTGCCTTACTACTCTAACTCAGCTAAGTCATTGGCTGAGAGCAGCCATGGTAAGCATGGCCTTAGCATAAATTTAGCAATAGATTTCAGAGTACAGCAACTGGAATTGTCTGTCAGTTCTTCTACAGCAAGAAATCTAAGAAGCACATTGTCATGAATGTCAAAGTCGTGACATGTAAGGACAGAGAAATAAGAGGATCAGATCAGATAGGCCCATGTAGCCCATTCTAATGACTTTGGATTTTACTCTTTTAAATTGGAACTGTTGGTGAGTTTTAAGCAGGGGATTATGTGGTTTAAATTAACCAGGAATTACTTTAATTTACTGGAGTTATATAATTGAAATTAACAAGAATACTCTGTCACATTGAGCATAGTTAAAGTAAATAGAGGGAAAAAAGTAGAGATGAGTCAAAACCTATTTTATTATTTCAGATGAACGTTAGCAGTGACTTAGACTATGACTTTTAGCAAAAGAGGTGGTAAGAAATATATATGTAATTTAAGGTACCATCAACAGAATTTGCTTATGTACTGAACATGGAGTATAAGTAAAGGGAGTCAAGGATAACCAAAAAAAATTTTACTTGAGCAAGTGGAAAAATGAAGTTTCCATCAGCAAAGATGGGCAAGACTGGGGGAGGAGCAGGTTTGAGAGAGATCATCAGGTTTTCTGTTTGGACAGATTAAATTGTAGATGTCCAAGTAGAAATTCCAAATTAGATGTATGGGTCAGGATAGAGAGCTTAGTTGGAGATAGAAATTTGGAAGTCATGCTTATATAGATGGTAATTAATATTAATAAACTAAAATGAATCACCAAGGGAATTAAGATTGACAAGAGATGAAAATCAAGAGCTGAACCCTAGGGCACTCAACATTAAGAGGCCAATAAGATGAGGAGGTACAAGCAAAGTGTTCTAAGAAGGAGTGACCAGTGAAGCTTGAAGAACTGTGGTGACCTAGAAGCCAAGACAAGAAAATGTGGCAACTATACCCAACTGCATCAGACACTGCTGCCAAGTCAAATATAAGAACTGACAATTTGACCATGGATTTTACAACACTGTTGACTGACCTTGACAAGAGAAATTTCAATAAAGGCAAAAGCTTGAGTGAAATTGATTTTTTAATATGAGAAAAGGAATTAAAGAGTGCAGAAAACTGTTTTGAGGAGTTTTTCTTCAAATGGTAGCACATAAATGATGCAGATAAATAAAAGTGTCTTTTTCCAAATGCTATGAGGCTTTTTTCCACGGCTCAAAAAACTTCTTGTAAAAAGCCAGATAATAAATATTTTTTAACTTTATGAGTTATATAGCCTGTCACAACTATAGTCATGCACTGCATAATAATGTTCTGTTTAATGACAGACCACATATATGATGTGAATCCCATAAGATTATAATAAAACTGAAATATTCCTATCACCCAGTGACATCAAAAGCATGGTAACATCATAGTGAAACACATTACTCTCTTGTTTGTGGATGCTGGTATAGACAAACCTACTGTGCTGACAGTCATATAAAAGTATAGCACATACAGGTACTTGATATTAATAATAAACAATGGTTACAAGTTTATGTGTTTACTATACTATACTTTTACCATAATTTTAGAATGTACTCTTTCTACTTATTAAAAATGTTTACTGTAAAACATGCCATATTATGTCAGCAGTAGCCTTGTATAGTATATTTACTTCACTTCTTGATTGTACCATTTTCTCTTGTACTTGATTTAAAAAAATATTTATTTGTATTGATTTCAGACAGAAGAAGAGAGAGAGAGATAGGAATATCAATCTGTTCTTGTATGTGCCTTGACCGGAGATTGCACTGGCAACCTCTGAGCTTCAGTATGATGCTCTACCCAATTGAGCTATTTGAACAGGGTGTACTTGATTTTAATATCATGTTATTTTGTAAGTTTAGTGTACCTAAATGTACAGTGTTAACAGAATGCAGAACATTGTACAGTAATTTCCTAGGCCTTCACAGTCAGTCACCACTCACTCACTGCCTCTCCCAGAGCAACTTTAGTTCTGCAAGCTCTATATATGGTAAGTACCCTATACAAGTGTACCATCTTTTATCTTTTATGGTATACTTTTAGTGTACCTTTTCTATGTTTAGGTACACAAATATTTACTATTTTGTTACAACTGCCATCTTTTATGGTATATTTTTAATGTACCTTTTCTATGTTTATCTACACAAATATTTACTATTTTGTTACAACTGCCAACAGTATTCAATACAGTAACATGTTATACAGGTTTGTATCTAAACTATATAGCTTAGATATGCAATAGGCTATACCATCTAGGTTTGTATTAGTGCACTCATGTTCTCACAATAACAGAATTGCCTAATGACACATTTCTATGAACTTATCCCTGTCATTAAGAAGCACATGACAATACTCAGCTCTGCCATTGGAGTGTATGGACAATAGATAAGTGTATGAGCCTGGTTGTATGCCAATAAAATTTTATTTGCAAAATCTAGCAGCAGGCTAGATTTGTCCCACAAGCTATAGTTTGCTGATCCCCTTTTTATGCAGTCTAGCTCCAATACTTATTTACAATGGTCAATATGCAGATTCATATTAATAATCTACAATATTGCAGAAACTTTTCTAATTGGTATGAGGAGAGGTAAATGAGAAATACAGAAGTCTTCTTCCAAGAGCTTCCACCATAGGTTTAGGCACATGATACAAGACTCCAAGGCAAGGTGCCAGACCTCACTTCATAAGCTTTCTTCTTACTCCTTCAGTGCCCTCTGCCCAGGCCATATCCAAATTCAGTGATGTGAGCCCTTCATAATTTTATCTATACCAGGATGAAACTCAGAGCTTCTTTTCCCACTTTATTTTTCTTTTTTTTAAAACAAACAGTACCCTATGTTCATTGCAGCATTGTTCACAGTGGCCAAGACATGGAAACAACCAAAAAGCCCTTCAATAGATGACTGGATAAAGAAGATGTGGCACATATACATTATGGAATACTACTCAACCATAAGAAATGATGACATCAGATCATATACAACAAAATGGTTGGATCTTGATAACATTATACAGAGTGAAATAAGTAAATCAGAAAAAAACAAGAACTGCATGATTCCATACATAGGTGGGACATAAAAACGAGACTAAGAGACATGGACAAGAGTGTGGTGGTTACCAGGGAGGGGGGAGGAGAGAGAAGGAGAGGGAAAGGGGGAACGCGAGGGGCACAAATAAAACTAGATAGAAGGTGACAGAGGACAATCTGACTTTGGGTGATGGGTATGCAATATAATTGAATGACAAGATAACCTGGAGATGTTTTCTTTGAACATATGTACCCTGATTTATTGATGTCACCCCATTAAAATTAATAAAATTTATTTTAAAAACCCAGAAAATTTTATGTGATACGTCTGCAAATTACTTTGCATTTTTAAGGAAATAACAAAAATGTGGCATTTCTCTGCCTCTTTAAGCTCTAGAGATTCTCTCTCCCGTTACATGAGTATAGGCATCTGTCACTGCATGAGTGTGACATCCTTACTCACTGTCTCCTCTGGCCATCCTGCCAGAGTACCCCATGTATCTTCTATGGTAGCGGATACTGCTGTGTCTATGGAATCCATATTCTTTGTGTGTTTCTGGAGTAGTCTTTCTGAAATAACATGGTCTCTGGGAAGTCACTCCATGTTGGCACGGAGCAGAAAGTTGAGCTCTCTCCAGAATCAGTTTAAACTGGAAGTTTCAATGCCGGTTATCAGACTACTTTAGTGGGGATGTCACCACTTTACTCCCCCCCCCCCCCATTTTCCATAATCCCTGAGTTCCCAGTTATGTGTCCTAATGTCAAATGAAACTGTAGTTGTGAAAGCTCTTTAAAAACAGCTGAGTTTCACATAAGGTCAAGGTCAGAATCAGAACATGGCAAAAACTACATATTTTAGGGAAAATTATTCTAATCTACAACAACAACAACAAAGGAGCAGGCTGCTTTCACACAATGGTGAGAACTCTGAAGTTGCATCTCAGATCTAATCACCATGTGAGCATGGGCAAATCCCTTTAACAAATATGATTCCTCATTTCTTTAATTGTCAAAATGGGGATAGAGGTGCCTCCACTAAATACAATAACCTTAGCAAATTGCAAGAGCCATATAAGGACATTCAGTAGATGTTTGTGGTATCAGAAAAACAATCAAGGAGAATCTGGTGTAGTGGCTGGTTCATGTTATAGCTGCCTGATGAATCAAGACATCACTACTACAGCTGCTGGTTCCAAAACTAGGCCAGTGCTGCTCTAATTCTCACCAGCCAAAATAGATGTCTAACATATTTCTCTCTTTCCATTACCAAAGTTTTAGGTTCAAGTCTCATGTGAGTACAACTGATTGACAGAGCCTAAATCACATCCAGAACCTCACTTACAGGAGAAAAATCCAGCCTCTGCAGTACAGACAAACATACTCCACAGAGGCTAGAATGGCTGGTAACCCAGTTTCATGCACATTCTATGTGTAAGCCAAATTTTAGCCCCCATGATGATCAATCAACCCCGGTGGAATGCCTGTGGATATATTATATTACATATATAAGGCAAAAGGTGACCTCAAGATAGGAAAACTGTCCAAGATAACCTGGGTGTGTACAAAGTAATGACTTGAGCCCATAAAAGCAGAAGAAGTAGTAGAAAAACACTGCAGAAGAGGAATTTTGAGGTTTAAAACCTGAGAATAACTTGACCCACCATTGTAGACTAGAAGATAAGGAGACTATGTGGAAACAGTTATAATGGACTGAATACTTACCAACAACCTGAATAAGCTTCAAAGCTAATTCTTCATACCCAAGAACCTCAAGATAAAAGCTCAGGCCAGTCACCATCTTGGTCTGCCCTTGTGATACCCTGAACAAAATGACTAGTTAAGACTTCCTAGATTGCCGGACCAGGCGATGGTTCAGTGGATAGAGCATTGAACTCAGATGTGGAGGACCCAGGTTCAAAACTCTGAGGTCGCTGGCTTGAGCAAGGGGTCACTCGGCCTGCTGAAGCCTCCCAGTCAAGGCACATATGAGAAAGCTATCAATGAACTAGTGTGTTGCAAAAATGACTTGATGCTTCTCATCTGTCTCCCTTCCTGTCTGTATGTCTCTATCTGTCCCTCTCTTTGTCTCTCTTTATGTCTGTCACACACAAAAAAGACTACCTAGACTTCTGCACTTATAGAATTTTGATAATAATAAATAAATATTGTTTTAAGCTGCTAAATTTGTTATGGCAACAATAGAAAATTATGCATTCTCTATTCCATTGCTGAGTCCAACAGCTTCTAGTAGAATATCACCTCCTACTACTCTTTCTCCCTCAGCTTCACACAATAAATTTGTCACCAAGACTTTTTAATGCTCCCTGGGGAATTGGTCTCACATTCATCCTTTCCTATAACCATTTCTACTGCCTTGGGTTAAAAATCTTTCTCTTTGGCTATTGGAAAAGCCTCTTAACTGTTTACTCATCACCTGTCCCTTCTAATTCTTGTCAGACTGCTCCATATCCATCTGTTATCCTAACAAAGTATTGATTTACATTTCTGAATACATTTCTGAATTATTTATTCATATATTTACAACAAGAATAGATTTCTTTTGAAATTAAAATGTACCACTTCATTATATTTCCAGGGGAAAAATAAAAACCTATTCATTTATTCATTCAGAAAACATGTATTCAGTGTCTATTATGTATTAGGCCCTAAATGAGAAAGTAATAGAAACTGGCTAGATGTACAGTAAACCAATTTCTTCTACTCCTGAGCTCACAGACTACATTTCCCAGCCTCCCTTGCACTTAGGTGTGTCTATGACCACATTCTAATCAGTGGAATGTGAGCAGAAATGCTGTATGTCACTTCTAGGCCTGACCCTCAGCATCTTCCCATAAGCCATTTTCTTGCTCTTTCCCCTTATGCCAGATTTATACAAAAAAAAAAAAAACACAACAAATTGAAGGCTATGTGTTAAAGATTATAGATTATAAATAATGCGAATGTGACAAATGATCCACTAAATCATTTGACACCCAAAAGTAATTTTATGGCCTCTTAGTGGTCTCTAAGGAATATGAAGCACTATCATTGATTGCAATGTGTTTGTATTTACTAGCCTCAAATGATATTTAACACACCCACACAAACACACACACACACACACACACACACACACACACACACTTCCCAGGCACAAGATTTATGGATGCATGAGTGAGTAGAGAGTATTTCCTAACTACTGCTTATTATATTAACTGGTAGGTTTTGGGTGTTAGCACTAGTCAAGAACCAACTAGTATGGGGCTGTAAAATATTAAGCGTGAGGGTTTGGAGAGTCCATTTGTGGAATTAATAAATATAAATAAAGCAAATAATCTGTGCCCAACATGACCTCTGTTTTTGGCCTGACCTCTGTCCTGGCCCACACCTAGTGAATATGAAACTATCTTGAGAGAAATACCATAGAAAAGAAAGAAACAGAGAACTAGAGAAACAATAAAAAGAGAAAATGGGTAAATCTTCATGAAACCTGAATGAGAAAAAAGAAAATAAACTGTACAGGACCATAGACCCCTTGACAGAGCAAAAGGAATCCAAGAAATTGTATGCTCAAAAGACAACTTAATAGAAATGATGGATTTTAAAGTGTCTTTATAGATAAATATTTTAATATAAAGTTGCTGTGATCATGACTATTAAATGAATAAACACCATAAAATCACATATTTTAAGAACTAACAAGCATTTTAGAAATTACAAAAAATTTTAATGCTCACCACCCCCATTTCTGCCAGCACTCTAGAAGACTATCACCTGACTCTTCTTTCAATAGTATGTATGTCTAACATAATGTAAAATTCTCATTTATTATGTTTATTGTTTGCATTTACCTTCCCACCTTCAACTAGAATGATAACTTCATGAGGACAGAGAATTTTACTGATTTTTGTTATCCCCAGCACCTACAAGAGTAGCTGATACATAGCAAATATTCAATACATATTTGTTGAGTGAATTTAATCCAACTAATAGCCTTCCTTTTTGTGGTTGAGGAAACAGTGCTTCACAAAGTTCAGTGCCTTTAAGTCACACAGCTTGTCAGCAACAAAACCATGGCTAGAGTTGAAGTCTAGTCCACTCTGACAGTATAATTTTAAATAAAGTAATAAAGGTCAGTTTAAGTAACCCCCACTTTACTCCCTCCTTTTCTCCTCCTCCTACACACACTTTGTCTTTGACAGGTAGTAGAACTCAAATGTCTTTTTCCTCCTAAAGAGCACCTATACATCATAAAGACTTATACTACCATGAATTAAACTGTAAGAATTCATTTATATGGTTCAAATGGAAAGGTTTTTAAGTAAATGACATTTTCAGGAAAACGTACTCTTTCTCTTGCAAGCATCCCAAACAGTTTATCATTATGCAAGCTGCCTTATGCAGCTACTGTTCGATACTATCTCATGGGTCAGGTATAAAAAAGCAACTTCTTGGCCAGGAAACTTTCTAAATACATTTGCTTGCTTTGTTGTGCTATACTCAGATCTCCTAATGCAGTAGTCCTCAACCCCCGGGCCATGGACCAGTATTGGTCCGTGGGCCATTTGGTACCAGTCCGCAGAGAAAGAATAAATAACTTACATTATTTCCATTTTATTTATATTTAAGTCTGAATGATGTTTTATTTTTTTTTAAATGACCAGATTCCCTCTGTTACATCCATGTAAGACTCACTCTTGAGACTTGTCTTGGTCACGTGATACATTTATCCATCCCACCCTAAAGACCGGTCTGTGAAAATATTTTCTGACATTAAACCGGTCCGTGGCCCAAAAAAGTTTGGGGACCACTCTCCTAATGTATCTGTGGTTTTCTTTCAAAGTAAAAAACAAACAGGTTTCTTTTATATTTTTTGCTAATGATTTGTAGAAAAGAACATCCCCTAATCCAATTGTCAACAGGGATAATATCACAAATTTTTTCTTAAACCAATTTCTCAACTCTTACTGGTATATTTAGCTTTGGGTCTTCTATCAGCATTTATCATTCTAATTGTGGCAATTCTAAGTACATCAAAATGCTTTCACCCCTGGGGTTTACTGTCTTACCTGAGTTGCTTTTGCATTGGTATATTTAAATAAAGCCATAAATTTCCTGCACACATTAGGGAAAGAGTAAATTATATTTTTAGAAGAGAAACAATACAAATAATTCAGCTCAAATTTCTCTTTTGCATTTGAGTTAGCAGTATAATCTCTGGGCACAAAACAGAATCACATCTACTGAAATACTGCTATGTGTGGTCTGGGAAAGGGGAAAGTGAGGAGTGGGGAAAAAGGAAAGGGCACACACACAAGAGAAGTACTAAGAAACCAGAAAGTGCGCAACAGGCAAAATCCTTATTGATGAAATCAACCTAGAAGCTGGTTCCAGAATACATGTGACATTGTCATGTGTTTTTAATGATACAAGGTGACAGAAAATACACACACATGAGATTATATCAGTTTTGTGTCTGCCAGTGATAAAGGTAGAACAAATTGTATCCTAGTATGCAGATACAATCTTAAAGAAGTTAAAAATAAATCACATCAGTGATATTTCATTGTGGGCTTAATTTGCATTTCTCTCATTATTCTGACCTTGAACATTTTCTCATATGTCGATTGGCCTCTTTGAAGAAGTGTCTATTCAAATCTTTTGCCTGTTTTTTAATTGAACTTTTGGTGTTGAGTGTTATAAGTTTTTCATAAATTTTGGAGATTAACTCTTATCAGATGTATCATTGCCAAAAAAAAAAAAATGTGCTCTCATTTATCGGGATGTCTTTTCATTATGTTAATGGTTTTCTTTGATGCACTCCAATCTGCTTACTTTTTCTTTGTTTCCCTTGCCTGAGATTTTACTGTCTGTGTTTCCCCTAGGATTTTTATGGTTTCAAGTCTAACATTTGAGTCTTTAATCCATTTAGAGTTTATTTTTGTATATGGCATAAGAAGATGACCTTTTTTAATTTTTATGCATATATCTGTCCAATTTTTCTAACACCATTTATTGAATACAAAATCTTTTACCCTACTAGTGCATGTTTTTGCCTCCATTGTTGAATATTAATTGACAATAAAGGTGTGTGTTCAT
This sequence comes from Saccopteryx leptura, assembly GCF_036850995.1. Taxonomy (NCBI): domain Eukaryota; kingdom Metazoa; phylum Chordata; class Mammalia; order Chiroptera; family Emballonuridae; genus Saccopteryx; species Saccopteryx leptura. The sequence goes on along the minus strand of NC_089516.1, from coordinate 57,544,477 downwards.
TTATGAGTTCTCTATTGGTTCCATTGACCTATAATGTGTTTTTATACTTGCACCACGCTGATTTTATTATTATGGCTTTGCAGATTCCTCCAACTTTGCTGTTTTTCTCCAGATTTTTGTGGCTATTCTGGGTCTTTTGTGGTTCCGTAATATTTTTTTAGAATACTTATTCTAGTTTTTTGAAATATGCCATTGGTATCTTCAGAGGAATCAATCACCTTAAAATCTATCAGAATGTCTATCATCAATAAATGAACAAACAAGTGTTGGTGAGGATGTGGAGAAAAGGAAACCCTCGTGAACTGTTGGTGGGAATGCAGATTTGTGCAGCTACTGTGGAAAGCAGTATAGAGTTACCCCACAAAAAATAAAAATAAAACTGCCTTACGTCCCATTGATTCTACTTCTGGGAATTTATCCAAAGAAACCTGAAACACTAACTCAAAAGAATATATACACCCCTATATTCATGCAGCTTAACTTATAATAGCTGAGATTTGGAAGCAGTTCAATTAGATACAAAAGTTGTGGTACATTTACACAATGTAATACTACTTGGCCATAAAAAAAGAAAGAACATCTCTTTGTAAAAACAGCATGTATGGGCATAGAAAGCATTAGGGCAAGTGAAATAATCCAGTCAGAGAAGGACAGGTACCATATGTTTCACTCATACATGGAACCTAATGAACTAACAAAATAGAGACCAACTCATAGGTAGAGAGGTAAGCTGACAGCTGTTGGGGCTGGAGGTATTGTAGGACTGGGTGGGGTTGGAGGAATTCAGCAAAAAAAATAAAAATTATGACAGGTCCCTTCTGAGACTTGAGGAGAAAAAGAAAATTTTCTTCATGCTGATATGTCTGGGTTGGTGGGTTATGCCCAGCCACAGACAGTCTGAGGTAACCACACTGTTGAATCATGTTTCTTTGAATTTTCATCAAAAAAGGCTCTGTGTGCAGTTTTATAAATGACCTGAGGAAGACCCCTTTTCAGCCTTGGTAATTTCTTCCCTCAGGATTCTCCTGGCCAAAACAATATTCCAAACATGAAAAACGTGTATGGAGCCTTACATCTGACTAACTTTCACACACACCATTACTCTACTTGATCCATAAAAATAGTCTTCAAATATCCAAAATCTGATCATTTTCTGCCACGTCCAATGCTTTTATCTGGTCCATGTCACCATTATTTCTCACTTGATTACTGAAAAAGCCTCCTAATGAGTTTCTAAACTTCTATCCTTGACCCCTTCCATCCATTCTCAAAAGAGTAGCCCCACTGATTCCTTTTAAAACTTAGATTTGTCACCCTTCTGCTCAAAACCCTCCAATTACTTACAATCCTTTTCTTTGGTGTCAGTTGTTCTTTCTCTTTTCTTTCTGATTTATTTATTTTGGTCCTCTCTTTTTTTTCTTGATGAGTCTGGTTAAATGTTTGTCCATCTTTTTATCTTTTCAAAGAAATACTCTTGGTTTCATAGATCTCTCGTATTGTTTTTTTTTTTAGAATCTATTTCATTTATTCTCTAATCTTTACTATTTTCTTTCTCCTACTCACTTTTGTTTTTATTTTCCTAATTCCCTTAACTGTAAAGTTAGATTCTTTATTTGAGATTTTCTTGTTTCATGAAGTAGTTCTGTAATGCTGTAAATTTACTTCTTAGGATTGCTCTTGCTGTATTCCATAGATTCTGTGTTGTTTTGTTGCCGGGGTCCAGCCCCGGGGGGAATCCAGGGGTTCCACAGGAGGAGACGGCGTCGGCAAAATCGAGTGAGAGAGCCGAATTCTTTCTTTCTCTTTATTCTCTGGTTAGCATTTACTGCCAGGCATCTCCGCCAATGGCTGGTCTAACATTACTTTTTATGCACACACACTAAGTTACAATCACATGGTATTTTGAATACATCATTGTTTTAGTTTCACTATGGTTACATATTTCTAGATAACAGTTAATTCATATCTATAAGCTACAAGTCAGGTAGTAAGTCATTCAAAGTACAGTTATACAATAACTTGAATAGTAATAAAAATATTGGTACAAACTTCTAAAAGATTAGTACTAATTAATAACTCTATTTTACTGTTGTTGTGAGTCAAGGGTGCAAAGAGAGATAGCAGACAAAATTATCAAGGACTAGCAAAGGACCACCGCTTGCTCAGGCAAATAGCCTTGAGTTCCTGTAGTGTTCTAATTCTTTTTTCACAATACTACAAAAGGCTTGCTATTTAAGAAACTGACATAGTATTAAGAGTAATTTTTACTTAAAGATACATAGAGTGCACCTGCAAGATAGCTAGTAGCAACATAATATCAGAAGGCATTAGTTGCTATTACTGCTATGAATCCCACCACATTCCTCTCCTTATTCTTGGAAAATACAAAAATCTCATGAGAATGTTTTACTGAGGAAAGCCCAGCAACTGTCTTCAGTGACAAAACAAGTCTTTTAACAAAACATTCTTTACTTGCCAGCTGCACTCCTATCCAAGGCCACGCAACAGGCCACTCCACTACACTTTACCTAAGATTCTAATGTCTAGTTAAACTTTATTTATTTACTATATTCATACACTAGTTAAGTTCTAACTTTATTCTTTCTAACATGATTAATAATAAGAAATTCTCCTACAAACTTAACCCTTTATGAGGGATATCATGGCCAGCCTCTTATGTTTATGAGCCCAGTTCAAGGGGCTTACAGGCTTTTCTGTGGAACTTACACCTTCTGTCTCATTTCCAAAGAAATTACTACAAATCTACAGGGAAAGCACAGTACTATTATCCCTGTGCCATAAATAATAGCACACACCCAGAAAAGGGGGGAATATATGGCCAGATTAATTCAAAAGATTAAAGGGGGAAGTATTGTTGTGCCTTTCCTTTGCGGTGACTTTGTCAACCTGCAGCTGTTGGTCTTTACTGCGGTGACTCTATCTTCTTTTGCTGTGACTTTGTCAACCAGCAGTTGTGGATCTTCTCCTGCTGTGATCTAGTTAGCCAGCATTAGTGGATCGGCTCCTGACATTTTGTTTTCATTTTTATTTATTTCAAGATACTTTTGATTTCTTTATTGATCTGATTGTAAACCCATTCATTCTTTAGTGATATAGTATTTATCTTCCATTTCTTTACGTGTTTGTCATTTTCTTTCCTGTAATTGAATTCTAGCTTCATATCATTATTTTCAGAAAAGATGCTTGATATGATTTCAGTCTTCTAAAATTTATTGAGACTTGTTTTGCGTCATAACATGTGGTTCATCCTACAAAATGTTCTGTGTGCATTTGAGAATAATGTATATCCTGCTGCTTTGGGATAAAATGCTCTGAAGATATCAGTTAAATCTTGCTAGTCTAATGTATTATTTAAGGCCACTGTTTTCTTGTTGATTTTCTGTCTGGAAGATCTATCCATTGATGTCAATAGGGTGTTAAATTACCCTACTATGACTGTATTATTGTTGCTCTCTCCCTTTATGTTTATCAACATTTGTTTTATATGTTTAGGTACTCCTATGTTGGCTGCATAAATATTTTCAAAGATTATATCTTCTTGTTAAATTGCTCCCTTCTTCATTATTTAGTGTATTTCTTTGTCTCTTAATGTAGCCTTTCTTTAAAAATCTATATCATCAGATATAAGTATTGATACCCTATTTTTAATATTCCATTTGTATTAAATATCTTTTTTCCATCCTTATATTTTTAGTCTGTGTGTATCTCCCATTCCGAGGTGGGTCTCTTGTAGATGGCATATATATGTCATGATTTCTTATCTATTCAGCTGCTCTAAGTATTTTGATTGGAGTTTTTAAGCCACTTAAAATGATTATTAATAGGAGAGTATTTATTGACATTTTACTCATTTTACTATGTTCCTCTGAGTTCTCCTTCTTTTCTTCTTTCTTCCTCTTCTTCTTTTTTCTTTTTTTCTTTTTTCTTCTTTCTTTTCTCTAGAAGATATTTTTAAAATTAATTTTAATGGGGTGACATTGATAAATCAGGGTACATATGTTCAGAGAAAACATCTCCAGATTATTTTGACATTTTATTATGTTGCATACCCCTCACCCAAAATCAAATTGTCTTCCATCACTTCCTATCTGGTTTTCTTTGTGCCCCTCCCCTCCCCCACACCCTCCCAACTCCTTCTTCCTCCCATAGCCCCCCCCCGGGTTACCATCACATTCTTGTCCATATCTCTGAATCTCATTTTTATGTCCCATCTATGTATGGAATCATATAGTTCTTAGTTTTTTTCTGATTTACTTTTTTCACTCAGTATCATGCTATCAAAGTCCATCCATATTATTGTAAATGATCCGATGTCATCATTTCTTATGGCTGAGTAGTATTCCATAGTATATATGTACCAAAGCTTTTTTATCCACTCGTCCACTGATGGACACTTGGGCTGTTTCCAGATCTTTGCTATTGTGAACAATGCTACCATAAACATGGGGGTTCATTTCTTCTTTTGGAACAGTGCTATGGTGTTCTTAGGGTATATTCCTAAAAGTGGGATAGCTGGGTCAAAAGGCAGTTTGATTTTTAATTTTTTGAGGAATCTCCATACTGTTTTCCACAGTGGCTGCACCAGTCTGCATTCCCACCAGCAGTGCAGGAGGGTTCCCTTTTCTACACATTTTCACCAGCACTTATTCTGTATTGTTTTGTTGATAAGCCCCATTCTGACTGGTGTGAGATATCTCATACATAGAAGACCTTTTAACACTACTTGTAATATTAGTTTGGAAAAAACAGACTACTTAGCCTTTTCTTGTCTTGGAAGCTCTTTATTTCTTCTTCAATTTTAAATAATAGCCTTGCTGAGTAAAGTGGTCTTGGCTGCAGGCCCTTTATTTTCCTCACTTTAAATATTTTAAACCAATCCCTTATGGCTTGAAATGCATGTGTGTTACAATTTCTTTATGATTCGGACTTGCAAGGAATAAGACACATCAGATAAAAGTAGTATAGGAGGGGGCTGAAACTCTTAGGCAGAATCAGCCCCAAAAAACTGCACCACTGCATATTTATTAAGTTCCAAAAGCCACAGCTCAGCAAATAAAACTAGAAAACTACAAAAGTCTTTTTTCCCATCGGTACCATCCTCAATCCTGGATGTCTACTGTTTCCTTTATGATCAAGGACACAAGAAGAGTCAAAGTCTCAGAGCTTATCAATTATAAAGGACATCTGGTTCCTGGAGGCCTTCCTCAAGAATTCTGCATACTTGCATTCAAGGAATTTCAGGCAAGCCTCCTGTTATGGTTAACACACTCCAAAATGACTTGTCTCCAAGTAACCCCTGCTCTGAAGTTAACTGCTGTTTATATTTGTGCAGGGTCTTTTCCCTTCACTTGTGAGTATCAGCAGTCTTATTGGAGCTCTTTTGTGGATAACTGTCTTTATCTTGCTGCTTTTAAGACTCTCTCTTTGTCTTTAAACTCTTCCTTTGAATTATGATATATCTTGGTGTGGGGCCCTTTGGGTTAATCTTTTTTGGTACTCTCTGCACTTCCTGGACTTTTCTGTCTTTGTCCTTCACCATGTTAAGAAAGTTATCAGTAATAATTTCTTCAAATAGGTTGTCAATTCCTTGCTCTTTCTGGTACCCCTATAATGAAGATGTTATTACACTTCATGTTGTCTCAGAGATCTCTTAAACTGTCCAATTTATTTATTTATTTTTGTTCTTTTTGCTCCTCTGACTAGGTATTTTCTGTTATCTTGTCTTGCAGATTGCTGATTCAATTCTCAGTTTCATCCAAACTATTGTTTATTATTTCTAGTGTATTCATCATTTCAAATATTGTATTTGTCGTTTCTGACTGATTCTTTTTATGGTTCCTATGTCCTTTTTTTATGCTTGCTATCTTTTTATTGAAGTTCTAAGTTTCTTGAGCATCTTTATAATGATTCTTTTTTTAACTCTGAATCTTGTAAAATGCTTGCCTCCATTTCACTTAGCTCTGTTTTTAGATATTTATTTTGCTTTGTTGTTGTTGTTTGTTTTTTATTTAGGGTTTGTTTACTTTTCTCTTCATTTTTATTGCCTTTTTGTGTTTGTTTCTATGTATTAGATACAGCTACTAAAATTCCCAGTCTTTGTGTTATGGTCTTATGTAGTTGGTGTCCTATGCAACTCAGTGGCATAGTCTCCTTAATCACCTGAACTGGGTGTGCCAGGAATTGTCCCTAGTGTGGGTTATATAGCTCTCTTGTTGTAATTGAATCTTGATTTCTAGTGGCCTGTCCAAGTATGGGGTTGACCCTCAGGCTGGCTGATGGCGAGGATCACTGTGTCTCAGTGTACAAGCAGCTATACAGGTGTTGACCACAGGAAGTAGAATTTACCTCAGCAGGGTCCAGTGCCTACTGAGATCTCCCTTTGAATATGTTGCTTGTGAAGCTAATTAGATCTTTTTCTGATGTTGTCCAACATTGGTCACTGTGTGTATTGTTTCTGGGGCATCTTTGGAGGGACTCTGGTGTATGTAGGCTAATGTCAAATGTTGCCTGTGACTGAACTTGGGCAACCTCTTTGTATCAATAAAATGATAAAACAGTTTGTGTCTGCCTTTGAGAGACCTCTGCACTCCAAGGCTGGTTATTATGAGCACCAAGCCCAGGGAAAGTTCAAAAAAATTCAGAGGAAACCCGGGATCCACTTCTGCTATCATCTGCCTGTTAGGTGCCTATTAAGCTCAGTCACTGAAAGGCTCTCTGGCAGTACTAGAGTTGCATGAGGTAGGTTCATAATGCGTCACCAGGTATGGGAAAATAGTGTTTACCAGATTGATATATGTTCAAACTCAGTGCCAGTGTGGGTCCTGAGGCCACTTAGTAAACGTCCCAGGGATTATCAAGTTTAGCTGCTACCTGCTGGGTGCTCACATACCTTTGAGGTGAGGTGAGCTTTCAGGGAGTTGTCAGCATGAGGTCTGCAGAGTTTATCAGGCCCAAAAAACCAAGATTTGGCCACATGAAAGGAAGGCTTTATACTACTCAGACATTTAAGAAAAAGTGGCCCCCATTCTAGAATCACAAAACTGTCTGTCTTGCCTTCTTCTAGGAGGAGCAGCTGGGAGTCAAGAGAATGAGACTAGTGGATTTCCCATGAGGGAGATTTGCCATACTTAAAAAATGTGGAGATAGTGACTCTTAAGCCAGAGGCACACAACTAAATTCACCCTGCATTCTGTCCAGATCTAATAGGGAGGAACTATCAGGAGTTGGGAAGTCAGGACCTGTGGGATCCTGGATATGGGGTTATAAAATTACTTGTGAAGGGGAGGCACCATGGAGAGATTGACCCCTTTCCCAAAACCACACAACTGAGTCCCTGACCACCCCTGGGTCTGCACAGACCACTATACTCTGATTCTGGCAGCTGACACTTCAGCAGGGTACAAGCTCTACAAGAAAGGGCTATAAGAAGTTAAGAAGTTAGAGCAATAGCTTTAACCCAGGTTGATGTCATATGAATAGAAGTGCTCCACAAAAGAAAGATGGTATTTGGGATGTCAGAGAATCACTCAATATAAGTATGTATCCTAGCATCTGTCTTTTGAACTCTCTCCAGAGCCACAAACACCAGTCTTTCTTCATGTGACTCTAGTCTACTCTACTACATCCCTCCCCCAGAAAGCATGAGTGGCTTTAAAGGAGATTTTTGTATTTTACTTTTAAGAGGGCATCTCTATCTCCAGCAAACTTCTGTTTCTCCCTGGTGGGCAGAATTCTTGGGATTTTCACAGCCAGATGTTATGTGGTTGACTCATCCCAGCTCTAGTGCTCTAAACTGGGAGCCTGGCTTGGGGTTGAGACCCTATGCTTTTTTGGGGAAACTTTTGTATCTTAAATTTCCCTGAAGAACCTTAGTCATTACCTGTGGGAGCTTGGCTTGCCCTTTGCATGTCTACCTCTTTCTTACAAGTTTCAATGTGACATCTTCTGCGACTCCTTAGTTATGAGGCTTCTTGTTAGCTAGTATTCAGTTGGTTATTTTGGTTGATTGATCTATATTTTAGTTGTAATTCCAGTTTGGTCTTGGGAGAAAGTAACTGTAATATCCACCGACTCAACTACCATCTTGGATCTCCTCTGTTTCCTCTTCACCTGTTGTATTTTTTCTTGGCATTTATTACCTCCTAATATAGCATATAACTTACTCATTCAATATGTCTTTTCTCTCCACTACTGTCACCCTGCCACTCCTTACTGATTAGAATGTAGGCTCTGAGGAGACAGGAATATTGATCTTCTTTGTTCACTAATTTATTCAAAGGATCTAGAATAATGCTTAGTAAATAGCAGATGCTCAATAAATACTTAATATTTATTGTGTAAGATAGATAAAACATGTAAATTATTATGATCTCAATTTTCTAAATAATCAAATTGAGTCACAAGTAGCCAAAGTGACTTGGGCAAGTCATTTATTAAGTGCATAAATTTCAATCTAAAAATTGTTCATTAGAATGACTTGATATGCTGTGACCAGAGAAAAGACAAATCCAAAGTAATGTATAAAATTCAATTGGATATACTGAGGGTTCCAAGATTGTGACGAAGTATGCAAACGTTCCAACTGCAACCTCTCAGGACCAAATTCGATTACAACTTAATTTAAAAAATAATCTTTAAACACTAACTTTGCACTAAAGGAAGAGGTGTCTGCAAGCAAGAATTGCAAAAGAAGCAACACTGAGACTGGTAGTAACTGTGGAGACATGGAAGGGGATGCCCACTCCCAGGAGCAAATGGCAACTTAGGGTTCAGTGGGAATCTCACTGTGGGGAGAGTTACCCTGAGAAGTGTAGGTGCTCAGCCACAGGTCAGAAGCCCCAGCCTAAAGCCCCAGAGACTAGAAGAGGTGTTCAGAGAGTATTTGGTGGTGTGAAGAGCTTGGTTTCTTTCTGGAAGAAAGAGACTGAGATGTCAGAGACACAGGCTTCATCTTAAAGGGCCCATACAAAAAATCTCATTCACAACAACTTACCCAATGCTCTGGTGGAGGGAGAGCTGAGAGAACTAGAGTGACGTGAAGAGAATGTAAAGTTGGAAGCCCAGGGAAAGACACTGTGGGGGACAGCCACTGGAATCCCTGTGCTGAGTAATTCTACAGTACAACAGTCAGCATCTTTCTTGGGCATAGCATCCCCTCTGTGCAGCATCAGCCTAGAGAAAAGCAACTTCTATAATCTCGAGAGTCTCTCCTACCACAGTCATGGCGGCAAGTCAATCTGAGAGACCAGTAAGCAGGGCTATGTCAGTGACTCAGTTTTCTGGTGTTGAGGCCACAGGTTGCCCTGCATGCCCCCAAGTTTAGTACAGGCGCTTCCACCTCATGGAAGACTCAGGAGAAACTATCCAAACAGTGGGCAGACCACACCTCTAAGACTCAGAGGCCACACCCATTAGACTCCTGGGTCCACATCCTACTGAGGTCTGTAAAAAATGTCTGGACAGATTGAAACCTGGAGATGAAAGGCAGAGCCACATCCTTCCTAATCCCTGAGTTCCTGCAGATGCTAGACTCTAACAAAGATTTTTAGTGGTGGAGCCCAATAAGCAGCAAGCAGACAGAAGCTCCAGGAGGTGGGACTCAGAAACTTGGCCTTTTAAGCAGAGTTTCCCCCCAGGCCCAGTGTGGGTAAAAGCCAGCCTAAGAGTGCAGCTTGATATTTACACGTACAACTGGGCACAGCAGAGGCAGCCACAACTCTGGATGGCTTGTAGCTACAAAAATATTGCTGAGAGCCTGTCACAGGAAGTGTCTCCAACTGGTCTGCACCAGGTTTCTACCAGGGAGTCCCAGGGTTGGCACATCAAGGAACCAGCTGCAGAAAGCAATAGTTCAAGATCTAACAATTTTTGCTACAGTAGTATCCTAAGGAAAGGCTCCCACACTTGTCTAAACTGAGGCGAGTTCTGCTATCTGTGATCAGCACCAGCACAGCATCTCCTGTGCATTGGATAGGGTGAGACTTTATAGTCAGCTAGCCCAGACACTGGATATCCTGCCCTGCTAGGCTAGATTTTAAAGAAGGAAAGAAGAGAGGCTTGGCTTGTAGCATGGACATTAAAAGTGTGAGTCCCTGTGAGACTATTGTTGGATCTGATTGAAGAACTAACCACCTTCAGGGTGGGGGGTAAAGTCAGCCCCAGGAGAGGACTCTCTAAGTCTTCCTCCTTGAGACCAGTGTCTCACTAGCTGAAAGAACTTCTTCAGAGGGGACTGTCAGCCACATTCAGTTTGAAACAGCTACTTACCTTGCTGGGGAAAAATAAAATTTGAGTATCTAGCAGTAGCTGAGGGATTAATCTCTGGAGTAGAAGTCACATTCCCCATACTGAGCTACTGACCAAGAGACCCCTGAAGTAGGGGGTCTTACTACCATTGTATTTATAACCTCAAGTGTCCTAAACTACCAAGCATGCAACCTGTAGGGAAGTTGGTTGGGTGAGACCCGTCTGAGCCCACATTACAGTCTTACTACAGAAGACTCTGTTGGAAGACCAGGCAGCTGCAAATGGAGGAGAAGCAGCCAAAAAAATAGAGATAAATCTTATAAGGTTTGGGGTTTTATGGAGCTGCTGTCACCACTAAGCAGGAGAAAGCTGATCCTTATACACAGGTTGGCCCCTCCCACAATACCCAGGCACAGAATATGCAGACATAAACAGTGAAAAGTGCAGTAGCTTCAGACAGGTAGCCCTTAGTGGGTTACAGACAGCACCAACCCTAGACTCAGCAACCTACATAACCAGCAAGCTCAAAGAAGGAGTCTAGCAGGCACCAGACACTGTGGAAAAAAATACACCTAACAAGACAGACATTGAACATATGATGAAGTTTGACCCTTAGAACCAGCCAGCCTAAAAAAAAATGACCATACCCATGAAAGGACCAACTGCATTTAATACTCACATACAACAACAGAGAAAATGGTACCTCAAGAAGCATGCCTAGAAAATAGAAGACAGGTAGTTTGGAGGTCAGTACCATCAAGCCCATCATCTTCATAAAGACACCACTAAAATTTCAATGTCAGATAATCCTTTCTAATACACAGACAACATAGGAAGACAGAAATGTGACCCAAATAAATCAACAAGAGAAATCACCAGAAAAAGAAATGAATGAGGTAAAAGTAACCAAACTACCAGATGCAGAGTTTAAAATAATGATTTTTAGGATGCTCAAGGATCTTAGAACAATGATGGGTGGACATAATGAGCACCTAAATAAAGAGATAGCAAGCATCAAAAAGAACATTAAAATCATAAAAAAGAACCAGTCAGGAATGACAAATACAATATCAGAAATGAAGACTGCACTAGCAGAGATCAATAGTAGGCTGGATAAAGCAGAGGATATAATCAGTGATTTACAGGACAAGATAAATGGAAAAACATAAGCAGAGCAACAAAAAGAAAAAAGGCTCAAAAAGACTGAGGAAACTTTAAGAGAGGTCTGTGACAACATGATTAAAAACAACATCCGCATCATAGGAGTTCCTGAAGGAAAAGAGAATGAGCAGGAATAGAGAACATGTTTGAAGAAATCATAGCTGAAAACTGCCCTAAGTTCAAGAAGCACAAGGAGTCCCATTAAAGAAGAACACAAGAAGACTTACACCAAGACCCATCATAATTAAAGAGCCAAAGTTAATAGACAAAGAAAGAATGCTAAAAGCTGCAAGAGAAAAATAATTACCTACAAAGGAGCCTCCATAAGAATGACATTTGACTTCTCCACAGAATCACTTGAGGTCACAAGGGATTGACAAGAAATATTCAAAGTGATGCAAAACAAGAACCTACAACCAAGATATCTTTATTCAACAAGGTTAACATTTAAAACTGAAGAAGAGGCCCTGGCCAGTTGGCTCAGTGGTAGAGCGTCGGCCTGGCATGTAGAAGTTCCAGGTTCGATTCCCGGCCAGGGCACCCAGGAGAAGCACCCATCTGCTTCTCCACCCCTCCCCCTCTCCTTCCTCTCTGTCTCTCTCTTCCCCTCCTGCAGCCGAGGCTCCACTGGAGCAAAGATGGCCCGGGCACTGGGGATGGCTCCTTGGCCTCTGCCCCAGGTGCTAGAGTGGCTCCGGTCATGGCAGAGCGACGCCCCGGAGGGGCAGAGCATCGCCCCCTGGTGGCCGTGCCAGGTGGATCCCGGTCGGGCACATGCGGGAGTCTGTCTGATTATCTCTCCCCATTTCTGGCTTCAGAAAAATACAAAAAAA